>NC_090447.1:785934908-788434908 GCF_031143425.1 Pleurodeles waltl
TCCCTATCTGTTTCCTTCTCACCCTGCCCTCTGTTGTCCAAGTCCACTGCCCTGCCTCCTCATTCCAGCCCTGCAGGGTGTGTTGTGGTGCCACTGCCCCTCCAACCCATCCTGTGTGGTATGCTTGCTACTCCTGCTTTGCCCCACCATCTGTTGCTCATATACATTCCCCTACCCCCTCCCTCCTGCCCTCAATGGCCCATTGAGCTGCCACTGCCTCTCCTTGCTACTCTGTATGATCCATTGTGCTGTGACTGCCTCTCCCCTGCCCAGCAGGTACAGCTTGCTAACACAGTCCCTACCTCCATGCCTTCCATCAACCAAGTCCATGCCCTTTTCCCTTACTTCCTCTCCTCCATTGTCTGTTGTGCTGTCACTGCCCCTCTTGCCCCCCCCCCTGTGAAGGCAGTTTGCTGCCCCTGTCTCTTTCCCCTGCCCTCAGTTGTCTGAGTCCTGACAATACCGCTTCCTTTCTGCCCTCTATGGTCATTCATACATGTCCTAACCCCCTCACTTTCCCCACTATGGTTTGATGTGCTGCAATTAACCCTCTTGCCTGCCATACATGGCCTGATGTGCTGCCGCTGACCCTGGCTCATGCCCTGCATAGTCAGCTTAGTGCCTCTCTCCCTGCCCACCTCCCACCTTCAATTGGTTGTCCGTGTTTGTGCCCCTAATCCCACACTACTTCCCACTATGGTGCTTTGTGCTCCTGAGAGAGCGCAGTTTAAATATTACATATACTAAAAGTGAAATGCTTATATCAATGCTTAATGATGCTGCATAGAAAACGATAATAATTGGTGTTTTGCTTAAACACGCATCTGAATTACGACTATAATGTGTGTGGTCACCAATATATACGTGAACTAATAATGATGAGTAAAACTGTTCATGTTATGGTTTATATTAACATTTACGATATCGCATTTGTATTAAAAATCTCATAGGCCTTAAGTTAGCGTGAGTTGTAGATTTAGCTGCCTAGCTTTCATATTAAAGCATTTTTCTCTGCTTTTCAGTATGCTGACTCGTAAAGGGCCATGACCCTGCATTTGTTCCTTTTCTTCATTTCATGTATCAACCCAGATTCTGTTCTCACCTGCATGCTCGTTGTTTAGTATAAATTTAAATACAAATTTGAAACAAAAGTAGATTAATGTAATGTACAAGGACGTTTAACCATGGACAAAGGAAACTCATGACCCGAGAAGACGTGCCAAATGGTGAAGTAAATCCGGATGTGCCACCTCCGAAGGCGTCAATTATGAAGACCAATCAAAATGTTATGGATTATCATGGGGTGACAATTGGAATTACCTAATGCTTAATTTGATAGGTTAAAGATAGTGGGGTATAGTAAATGTCCAATAGAATTTTGGGGGAAGGTATTACAAAAAAGGGATAAAAAACCCATGTCACAGAAGGGTCGAGAGAACTAGGTAGGGAATGCTGTTAATTTTATCCAGAAACTCTGTCACTCTGTTTGGTGATTTGAGACTTAATAAACCATCCTCACCCATAGACTGCCCTTTACACTTCTCCTCCTTATGAGGGAAGTGTCCCCTGTCCTTTAGACAAAGTTAGACTGATGGCGATTTGACTGATGTCCTGAAGACGAAGACTGATCCTGTGTGCTGACCTAATCCTTGGAGGGTAATTATGACAATGCAATTTGTAATTTGTCTGTTTGCTTTTCCTTTCTAGGTACCAACTGCTCAATTTTGATAGGTACCATAGCTAGATGTTTTCTAAATTAATATTCTAAATTATTTTGCATGAAGCCCAACATGCTGATGCTAATTAGAGGTTAGGACAGGTGATCACTCTGACTGACGCAAATAGACAAAGACTGACGTTGCGCTATGCTGAACTGAGACTTACGTGATTTTCTTTGTATTCTGATCTATGTTCACGCCGTGCTATGTTCTTATGTTTGTGATTCTTGCATTAATGAAATCTTATCACAGTTGCCATATTGTGACTATGCTCTTATGCTTCTTGGTTTTGAGATTGACACTTCTGCTAGTAGATTGTAATCAATAGGGAATAAAATTCATAAAATTTTATCAAAAGGTGTGGTTATTCATGGCTGAAAGGTTATGGTTGCGTCGACAATTTGATTAATGTCTATCACCAAAGTAAAGTGTATTGTGGTGGTGAATATTGATGTCATTATTGATATATTGCTTGACATATTGATCAGTTATCTCGTCCTACGGTGTCTCACCACTGGGTCACAAGATTCATTGGCCTAAAACGAGTCCTAATGTGTATAAATTAACATAAAGGGATGAGTTACCAGTTCCATTTCCCTTTGCTTCTGCCCTGCATGATCAGATTGCTGCTCCTGCCCCTTTGCCCTCTGTTGTCTGTGTATGTGGCCTGCCCCCTCCCTTCAGGGTCTTTTGATCTACCACTGCCCCTCCTGCCTGCCCTGCATGGTCTGTTGTGGTACCACTCCCCCTCCAACTCACTTGGTGTCATCAGCTTGTGGCCCCTGTTCCCTCCACCTTGTCCTCTTTTGTCTGAGTCTGTGCCCATACCCACTCCATCCCACCGTCTATGGTCCACTGGGCTGCCAATCCCAATTGAACTTGTCCTGCATGGTCTGTTGTGCTGTCATTTCTTCTCCCACCTAACCTCCATGGTCAACATGTTGCCGCTGTAAAACAATTTCCCTGCCCTCTAGTGTCCAAGTCTGTGTCCCGATCACTTCCCTCCCACCCTCTGTGATCTGTTAATGTGCCCTGACCTTTCCTTCTTGACTTCCATTGTCTGTTGTGCCACCGCTTTCCCTCCTGTCTGCCCTGCACGGTCATCTTCCTGCCCTTGCCTACTTCCCCCTTGCCGTCTGTTGTCCATATTCATGTCCCAAGATCTCAGGATAGATAAAGAGTTATGTTAAGAGGTTTTTACTAGTCCGTTAAAGTTGAGGTTTTGGACTCTGGGGAATGATTGGCCACACCAAGAAAGGGACATATTAAACGCCTATCAATTGTACAGACTGACATTGGTATTTGGTTGATCCTTTGTGCACAGGAGTAGACTGCACTACTCAGGGTGAGTTCTAGCTGGTCGAGAACTTTCTTCATATTCTTGATGTTGTCAGGAGGGTACTATTCCCATTTTACTAGTGTGATTGCGGACTGTTTCCTTTAGCAAAACAGACAAGTTATTGTTTTATTTTTGATTTTGATAGTATGCTTGTGTGAAGCCAATCGTAAGACCTGCTGGGAAGTTAAGTCATTAGGTGACAATTTACGAGTAGACAGTCTAGTCTAATCATTCTTTAAGAAAATGGGAGGTATTTTGAGAAATGATGTAAGAATCCTAGGCCATGAGGGTAGGGAGGCCCCTCCATGGAGCACATTTGCACATAATATGACCACTAAGGTCAATTTCCACACTTTTGTTTTGATCAAACAATGGAACAAAATCACAGAGAAGTGTTTTCCCCTACACGGAACATTCAGTATTTAAATAATCGAAACTCCAGGTTGAGTTTTTATTAATTGAAATCCTTGCCAAAACTTGCCCAATATGTGAATTTGAATGCATGGGAACATGCTGTGCTTTAAAAGAGAAGGACAATTATATAAGCCAAGTGACCAATAAGGTCAGTAGCTGGATGTAGACAAAGTGGAATGCAGAACAGCAGAAATGGAGAGAAAATGTGATTGAGATCACAGGAATATATCCTATGACAGCGAAGGGAAGAACAGGCAGAAAAATATCAGATGAGGGAGATGGGAATCAGGAAAGCATGGACATACATCACAGTGACTCAGAAGATTAATTTTGGATTATTTGTTGAATTCCCTTCCATCCCCATATAGTGTTGTTTATCAGGTTCCAGTGGAGAGGTTTGTGAACATCTCAAAAGTGATTTAGGAAGATTTAAATAGCTTATTTGATATTGTGTTCCCTAATGATTTGTGGGCCGAATGCAAGGTAGCTGTATCTTGACCAGATGCTGGACCGCTGAGAGATGTGTTCTGCATAAAGAAGATGATTATCCTAAAATAACTAGAACTACCTAAGTGTCTAAAGAGTCTGTGCACGCTTATTATGAAGAGTTCATGCACGTTTTCAAACAGCACAGTGGTGTAGAAAATCAAGAAATAGAAAATCTTAGTGGTTTTCTGTGACAGTTTGTTCTTGTGCCACATCCAGAAATGAGTGTCCATTTACAGTACAGTATGATTTGTTGCCAGTCAAAGTCGCTGGACAAGAGTTCATGCTACACAAAGTATTGCAGTGATGATTTAGGGTTAAAAAGGTAAAGATTAATGAGAAATCCTTGGTGGCTAAGGCCAAATTGGGGAAGAGAGGGTGTCCGAAAGGCATATTTGTGGTGGGTGCTACTATGGAGCTAGTGCAGGAATGCAGAGAGTTGGTTATCGAGGTGATGATCAGATGTCGCAGACACAATTTTTTCTGCAAGGCAAAGGCTGAGGCATGGCATTTGATCAGAATACAGGGATGGATGTAAACATGTTAAAAAAGACTATTCCATGTCACATTTGTAATAAGGTGGACCAGTAGAAAGATAATGTAGACTAAATGTCAATTAAATGCTAAATGATGTTCAAATGCCCAACATGACTCCAATGCCAAACTCAGAATAAGCAAGTTCAAAGACTGTCAAATACCTATATTTCCTAAGCTCCGATTATGAAACACAACATGACAAACTCAGGGTATAATTTCAATCCAAACGCAAAGGCTCAGTAGAACCCTTCAATGAGTGCTGAAAATCTCTAACAGTTCCAGATTTTGATAGTCCCATATTGATTGGATTCTGATCAATCACAATGATGGCGCCTGAAAGGGGAGGAGAAATGCGTGCACAGTTCTAGAGGTTGACTAGAGCAGGATGCGTGTAGATGGAGAGGTGAATGGCAACCAGTGTCATTCTTGATCTGTACTGGAGCTGCCCTCTTTACTCTTAGAATGGTAGAGGTACAGAACCTAAGCCTCTTGGAAAAATATGTTCAAGTTGTAGACATTTCTAGTAAGCAGAGCACAAACCTAGTTTCAGCCAAAATTGCTGTAAAATGAGGGCCTCCCAAAGAATATCATCACTTTGTAATATGTGATTACAGTCCAATCTATGTGTTGTGGAGGGATTTATTTGTGAAATGAATTGTGTGAACGTTTGTACACTATATGGTGATGAACTTCACACACTCACTAAGGATGTAGACTTTAAGTTGATAACCCAAGAGGAAACCCAGTCCTAACGAAAATTACCTCCTGATCCAAGAGATTTGGTGAAAGCAGAAATCTGGCATTTTACAGTCAGATATATCAATCTGATTAAAATCCTGAACCTATAAAAATAACCATAAAACCTAATGCAGATTATTTCAAAATGTTCCAATATATTCTCTCACTTGAGGTGGTGGCTGGAATTACACCTGTGGTCAAATCTAAACCAGAGTAAAGCAGCCCTGACAGAAAAATTAGGGCGTCCCTGCAACTCACCTATGTTGGGTTTGCAGAAAACAAATAAAAAGTGGATGATATTTCAGGACCTAAGAAAGGTGAATCAAATTGACTCACATTGTCCTGTGATAACGCATCCTGCTGTAATACTTTTCCAATTCGCTTGAGAGGTTGCCAGTCATTGATCTGTGTCAAACATTCTTTTCCATTCCTAGACATTAGGATAATCAGTTACTTTCTGATTTTAAGATAAAATGTTGGCATGTTGCCGAGTCCTACAGGGGTACATAGGGAGTCACTGAAACTTTAATCCAATACCGTAAAAAATCTAGAGACCTTGCATTTGCCATGTAACTCAGTTCTGATCCAATATTTCGAAGACCTACTGGAGGCATCAGAAATTCAAGGTGTGTGCCAGCAAGTTGCCATTTCCCCTTCAACCATTTGGAAGTGAATGGCAAAAGATGTCCAATACCAAATTACAGTACTGTCAGAGGGAGTTTCTGTATCTGAGAAATCATATTGAGAAAGAGGCTAGGAAAGTGTCCAAAGGAAAATCACTACAATCTTGGGAATCCACCTGCCTTAGGACTGAGAGAAGTCAGAATGCTTGTTTGAATGGTGAGCTACTGATATCACTAGATTCCCAACTTTTCCCTAACGATAAAACCTTTATGGAGTTTTACACTCAATGAGGCTTCTGATCCACTACCCTAGAAAAACAAATGCCTAAAGCTGATAGAGAAGCTCTGCCACATCCCGGCCCAAGGAATGCCTAACTATGACAAATATTTTATTCTTTTTTGTTTTAAAGTGAAGGGTACAGTTTGTCTATGTAGACACAGATCCACTGTGAACCAAATGGTCACTTGCCTATTTTTCTGCCACACTAGATTTAGTAGCCACAGCAATGCCTTGATGCCTAAAGGAGGGGGCTACAGTGTGTGTCAGTGTTCAACAGTGTGCAAGCATTGCTCTGGATTACTCACTTATTAAAATGGTTTCACACTCAGTCAAAGGTTTGTTGACCCCCCACTCGAACACAACACATGACAAACAGCAGGTGACTGCAGATAATGGGTCTCTGAAGAGATGCAACATCTTGAACCCTGCTGAAGTTTTGCCACTTCCAGAGAATGATGCAGGTAATGAAGTGGATGATCATGACTCTCTGGATGGTATGAGATTATGACCCAAACCAAGACCATTCATTCAAGACATACTTTTATAAGATCCTGATTTTACTTTGTTTTTGAATGGCTCTTGAGAAGTGGGCAAGGAACTCTGAAAGCAACTTATGCTGTGTGCACTTTAGAACATGTCATAGAAGCTTCCTATTTGTTCAATGTAACATCCGTACAGGTGATTGAATGGACTGCTTTTAAATGTACAATTGCCTAGAGATGTAGCTGTTGTGAAATTCAATCTGGAAGGCTTGTGTGAACCTCAAAGTTGAAAGTGAGGCTGGTTCAGCAATGTTTTTAAACACTACTGATATCTGGGAAGAGCTAAAGTCTATTCAACAGGTAACCCCCAAAAAGAAGTCGGTTAGGTCAGGATGTGTATAGAAAGAGAATGAGGTTTGGGTTTCGGCAGATGGTAGACCAGTGTTGCCTGATATTATGTTGTCCCCCATGGCAAGGCACTTCCATGGGCTTACCCATGTAGGAAAAGACCTCACGATTCATCTCTTAAAAACCTTCTGGTACCATCACCATTTCCATTCCTTTGAGGTTAATATGTGTCATAGATGCATTACTTGCCAGCAGTTAAATGTGGACAGTAGGACAGATGAGACTATGAGTGACATAGCAAAATCAGGTAGATCCTTTAACCAGATGCAATTGGATTTTGTGGCGATACCCATCTGCAATGGAATCCACTATATCCTAGTCATACGGTAGCCTGTCTTTTTTTGTATTGCGTAGAAGCCTACCTGACCAGGAGGTGTAACAGTCTCACACTGGACAGATCACTGATGAGGGAGTTAATTCCTCATTTTGGCCTGTTTTATGTTTGGAGTCAAATTGCAGTAGAAATTTTGAAAATTAGATCATGAGACTGCTTTGTGCACTGCTATAGCTAGGACAGAGACTCCATTATAGAAATAGATAAGAGGTGTTTGACATTATGAAGCAAGTCAACTGAATGCTGATGCCTTGATTAGCGAAGGTGGTTGCATCTACCTCTATGAAATGGCCCAACACACTTCCCCAGGTTCTGATTAGCATCTAACGCACTTCTGATTAGAGAACAGGACTCCCTCCCATGAGCGCCTGATTAAACATGAGGCTTCTTTCCATGCCAACAGCAGTGCTTGTGAATATAATGGTTGATATGATTCTTGACTACGGCACAGGGTTGGCTGACATGGTGCTTTCTGTCTCTCACCCGGTTGATTTGGACACTCTACTTCCAGGGCAGCAACAGTGCCACAATCTAGGTCTGGGGGACTGGATCCTGTTGAAGAAGCACATTAGGAAATCCTGCTTGGACTCCCCTTACAAGGCCTTTTTCAGGTCATCCTTATTTTGAATCATAAGGTGAAATGTGAGGACTTTCCAATCTAGAGCCATGCCTCTAACACTAAGAGACTGAGACAAGCTATTAAAGAAGTGGTGACATCCACCACTGATTTGCAGTAAAACTCCAACCAACAATGAATGTTAGTAGGGAGGATATGAGTGCACACAAGTCTTTCAAAGTCAAGCCGAGACAAGTGTTGAGCCTGTAGTGAATGAGCCAAGACAGTTGTGTCAGAGGGACGCATCCCAGAAACGATCAAGGAAGAACCAGAGTCAAGTGACACTGTACAACCAGTAGTCAGAAGATTAAAAAGTCAATGGGTGCCTAGGTGAAGGTTCTCAGTTTCTGAATGAGCTTACTTTGCTGAAGGTGGGCCTTATATAAGAATACATAAGAGAGACTCAACAGAGAGTTTTTGAAAAGCTTCCATGATTTTGTATTGAGTGAATTGAAATGACACATGTTCATACCTTAGAGATTCTTATTTTGCATTCTGAGTATCACGTGAAGCACCAGGCTCCAGAAGAAGAGTAGGATTGTTCTTTCAGTCTATCTGGCTATAGGTTGTATGTTCTGATCCTGAAGGCAACTGAACTAGAGTTTACCTAACACAAGGAAGGGATAACATGTGGCAAATGCACATGCTGCATACTCTTTTGAAATATTTTACTAAAGGGTAAAGTGTGATGCTGTAGAATGCTGTATATCTCAATACAGGAGAATTCCATATATACACAGCTTCTGCAAACCTGGCTAACTATGAACCCTGTTGTGACTCTCAAAGTCATGTTAGGTTATCAAGAACATCAAGCATGGCTTGGCGGCCAATTACCCATGTAGTTCAAAGTATTTGAATGAGTCCCCAGAGCAATAAGGGGACTACTTGACTCACGTTAGCTGGGTATAGACTATGCCCTGATAAGGCAGATCTGACAGTTGCAGAAGTATTTCACTTACAAAGATAGATAATGTCCATTTATAGGTTATTTTACACTATGTACTACAGTCAACTGCTACAGGAACATTTGTTCTAAGCACTGCCCTACAAGTGTGGCCTAGGAAGTTAGTACCCAGACTATTAAAGAAATCTCTAAGCAAGATGAAATTACATTTTGGATTGTTACAAAAAGTATTTGGCCAGAAGCAGTCTATCTTTGTGCAGCACAGGATAAGCATACCATGTTTGAATTATGTGTATTCCATTGGTATGATACCACTTGTAGAAGAGTGTACTGCTTGAGGAATAAGATTTTCAAGTGTTTATACTACTCCCCACAGCACAGCCTCATTAGTCATGCTACTGGAGTTGGTAAAACAAATACAAAATTAGCCTGGATCTGACCTCCTCTGGATTTTGGAATTAAATTAATGGGTCATTTTCAGACAGTATCGTAGATTCCTTGATAGTCTGAGTAACATTTAAGGAAAAGCCACAGTTCTAGCAGTGTGGTTGACAGCAGTTTCCATTCAAGATCATGAATGAGAGGTTCATAGGATTATTTCAGAAGTTTACACCTTTTTGGGCTGTGGTACTTTAGGTTCTCAAGCAGAAAAAACTGCATTCAAAGCAAAAAATGAAAATGAATTCAGTGGAGAAAGCTGTGCCGGAGGCTCAGAAAAAGAAAAATGTAAAACAAAAAATCAGGACTGAATACCCTTCAATGCTGGGGTCCAGTAGGGGTGGATACAATTTGAGGGATTGTGATAAAACCAGAAAGCCAGATTCGTACCAGGTTTCGGATATCTGCTCTTCCCATTTTTTGCAGGATTCTGGCAACATTAAAATGACAGAGAAGAGTGGGCAGGCTGAGCATCACAGAAAAGACAAGAGTGTCAAGAAGAAAGGTGAACCAATGTGTGAAGTTGAAGTTACCAGAAAGAAGGAAGAGAAAGGTTAGGACTCAAAGACTGAATTTATAAAAAAAAAAAGTAGCTGGATTAGGGAAAAAGTATGCCATTCAAACTGTGGATACTTCTGTTGAATAAGACTTGGGCAGTAGCCCTTCTGGACAGCGCAGTGGAAGTGATGGTATTTAGCATACTCTCTAGGAGCATCTGGTAATGGTTCAAACTAAAAGAAACAGATTGAGGAACCAAATGGAAACATAAAATGCTCCAGACAAGATGTATGAAGCAGAAATACACATTGAGGGTTACATTTTGTGAAAAATTAAGACAATATTCTGCTCTTATTTAATATATGCTAATAACATCATCCTTGCAGCCCATGACTGGCATCTGATTTTCAAAAGAGATGCACCTAGAGGTGATGAAGTAATTATGCAAGACATTTCCTCCTTCGTAGCTGAAAAAGTAAGGCAAAATATGCACACAAATGAGTTTTAAATCAAGCTCCTGCATTATATGGAAACCAAGGGGGTTGGGCCAAAGTGTCTGTCCCACATGTTATTCCCTTATGGAGGACTAAGTTCATGCTCAGTGTCCTTTTAAGCCAGAAGTTAAGCATAATATTAAAGCTGTTTTAGAAGATCTATAATACCAGAAAACAATATTCCCTTGTCATTTCACCATGACACTGCTCTTTTTCTGGTATTGAAACCTGATCAATGAATTCTAGAAATTTGAATGTATATACAAATACACATTCTGTACAAAATGCCCACAGCACTAGACAGGTGGCATTTGAGTTAGAAACATTTATAAAACAACATTAGATTTGTCAATTTAATTCTTTAGCCAAAATATAACACATGAATTCCATTATTTAGCCGCTTTTTCATTCAATGGTCCTCAGTACACTTATAAAGAGTGCCACCACATTATAAGAATAGCCCTGGACTCTTTGGAGCCAGGATTATGGAGATCTTAAGGGAGATCCCGAGGCACTATGATACTTTGATGACATTTGTACTCCAGAGCATGACATGACTGAATGTCTGGCTAGGGTGGACAGAACAGGGACACTGTTGGCTTTACATGGACATAACATTAAAGCTAAGTCTAAGATCAAATATCTCAATGTGCCTTTTGCTGGAAATGAGTTATCCAGTCCGAGGCAAGAGTTGGCACTAGGTCTGTGTGGGAATATATTCTGCTCGTGGAGTTTGCGGGATTCGGTAACTCTGCACTATGCATGTGCCATGGAGTTCCCACTATATTCTGGCATCTGGCACGTGACAGAATTATTTTTCCACTGACAAGCACAAGACTGGTTTATGCATGTGTTGGCAGGAGTGATTAAATTTGCTGACTTCTAGCAAGACTTGCTGGACTCTCACACAGCTTCCAGTCACCACTGAGCTTTTAGGTACCATTTTCTTCATGTTGGAAAGCACATTTCTATACCTGAGAATCATCTAAATCTACTCGAAAAGACATTTTCGAGTGATATTCTACTCCAACTGACCACTCAGGTTTTTTTAGTGTGAAAATTATTTTTTAATTTACTTTTTTTGGGATTTTGAATTGTAAGGATCGAGTGATCCTTACAATCTCTGTCTGCCATTCCTGCTGCATATTTTTGTTCAATTTTTAAATTTGAGTGAGATTGTCATGGTTGGCCTAGAGTTTCAGTTGAGGGATACTTATTATTTTTCACTTAATTTTGTCTCTTTTGTAAGGGAAAAGGGTTGCACAACTCAGTATATCTTCTTCGTGTTGGTTACATTTGAACTATTTATTTATTTTAATATGTGGCCTAGTATGTCCACAGGGCGTCAAGAGAGTATTAGTCATTGGTACATGCAATAACTGTTTCTGTGGTATGTGTTGAGTTAAAATTTAACATTATTTAGGCCAGGAATGGCTTTCGATTTAATTAAAAATGTTTTGTGTGGATTTCATGTTTTTTTTTCTGTAAAAAGTGAATTTTGGTGGTGTAATATTTGATGTCTTGGTAGAATGTGTGAAATTTGTATAGCTCACTTAATTTTACTTTTTGGCATTGCTGAGAAAATGGTAGTGTTTTCTTCACTGTTACTTTGTCTGGCCAGTGTGTGTGTGTGTATGTGTGTAAGTGTGTGTGTGTGTGTGTGTATGCTATAAGCCACCATTTGACTTTGTTCTCCATGCCATGTGGCCACAACACTTGATCCACGGTACAAAAAAATATTGCCCACTTTCATTCCTTTTTCAGAAGGGTATGTTTCACTATACAAGATGTGAATTGTTGATCAAGCAAGAGACTGGAAGAAGAATGGTTGGAAACTGGAGTCCCGAGGAGAAGTTGTGTTGTGCAGTGTTCAACCTCCAGAGAGGGCAGTGCTGCTGTCTCAAAGCATCCAACACTAGCAACAACAACAACATCAACAGAAGAATTGGACTCAACCTCTGTAATGGTTTAGTTTCACATGGTAGGGTTTAAGTGAAGTACAGAGGTGAAGGCAAAGAGGTGGAGCAAGTGGCATCACCAATGACCATTCAGAACATGTTCCAAGATTATCTGGATGACACAAAAAAGGTCTATGTGGATGAAAACCCATGGCTCTATTGGTATGCAAAGATGCACCAATGGCCAGAGCTCAGCAGGCTGGCAATAAAGTAGCTGGCATGTCGTATAGCCAGGGTGTCTGCTGAGCATGTGTTCAGTGCAGCTGTCATAGTTGTCACAGTGAGAAGGATGAGTGTCTCACCTCAAAACGTGGAGAGACTGACCATGATCAAAATAAACCAGCACTTCACACCACACAATTACACTGTTCCAGAAATACCACAGGTTGGACATGGAGGAAGATTGGTCAGACTCAAGTATGACCAACTTCTGGGCAAACTACTTGGGTATGAGGATGAACTCAACTTTTTCTCTGACTGAGTCTGCCACCGTAGAACTTTTTAATTATTTATTGTCAAACTGCTTTGCCAAAAAAAATTGATACAACTAGAGGAGCATTATGTTTGTCTCTGACTCATGCGGCCCCACCATTTTTAGACACGTATGGCCGGATTGGAGCTGAACCAGTGTGCAGTGAAGAAGTCTACCCATTTCCTCCAAGGAAATTGGAGACAATGCCTGTCTCTGTCCCATGCCTATCATTATTTTTTCCATCCCCTAGCAGAGCTGCCCCAGTAAAGATTATTTGATTTACAAGATGGCCAATGTGTTATTTCCATGAAAGACGAGGTACAATTGTGTACCACCGTGCTTGGATTGGAACAGATAACTATTGCACCAATAAGTGATATATTATTGAGTAATATTAGGGATAACTTATGATGATTGATGTGACAGCAGACAGTAAGGGAAGGCATTCAACTACTTTATAAACTTGACTTTGATAATTTGCAAAGTTTGGGGCATGGTGGGTGATTTTTCCTAAAAGTGTTTGGCCCTTTGACACTTAACAATATTTACTTGTAGGGTCCACTCCTTGCAGTACTTATTTTCTAATTCTTCAGAGACTAGACCAGTAACTTTACTTAACAAACACAAATCTACACAAAATACTCAAATTGTTTTCCTCTTCTTGTTCATCAACAGCAGTGCATCATAAGTCTATAGCTCTCGTTTGGGTCGGGATAGACTCAGAGTCAGGATAGAAGGACTCAGGGCAGGACTACTTCAACAGCCAGAAGAAGAAAGTTATCAACTTCAAATTCAAAGGGAAACCAACATGATGATAACTCAAAGAGGCCTACTCAGCTCTGCCGACTGGAGAGAGGTGCGTTAATTTGGGAAATGCTCCTGATTGTTTGTACTGGCCCAAAAGTAAAACTCCTCTATTATATGGTTGTGGTCAAGGGGGCTGTTGTAACTAGAGACAGACATATGAAGCCACATAATCAAAAGATTCATGCACTCTGCTAAATGTAATGAAGACAGTTTTGAGGTTGAGCAACCTGGTACATGCAGTTAATTGTCCGTGATTAGTTGTAAAATTGCTCTAACTTCTCAGTTAAACGCAAATGAATCATAGTGAATGACTGCAGAAGTTTATGCTCTTGATCTGCCTTTAAGTCTTAGTACACTCCTCATGAAGCTTACCTTTTGTCCTTCTCCTTGAATCTACAATATTGTTTCTCTTTTCCGGAGGCCTTCTCTTCTATTGGTTGAAAGGCGAAAGCTCCACAACACAATTATTTACGTAACGGGACCAGATCAGCCAGGTATCAAAGATAGACATTCCTGGAAGAATGCAGACACACTGCCCAATATGTATAATTTTGAACGATTGTGGCTAGATGGCAGATGAATCCTGATTCGTCTCTGGCCCAGACCCATGATCCATCGTCATCCTCCACGCTTTCACCCGAATATGTGTGCAACTGGTTGGCCCGTGGGCAACCCTTGGCCCACGCTGTGGGGACTCCTTGTGCTGCTTTAACTCGAATCCTCCCTGAAACACATTGGAGGCCTGGTGAATCTTCAGAGCTTATATGTGCTGCCAGTTGAGTTAGAGGTTCCCTCACTGGTCCCCTCCCCTGCCGTCTGTTGGGAGGCCCCTGGCCACCAGTTTGGCCTCCATCACACCTCAACCAACATGTTCATATACCATGAGGAGACACAGAGGACTTCAGACTCAATCACTGGGACACCCAGAGACACCATCTCCTGACTAGTCGGTCCAGAGATGTGTGGAGAGGCTGTGGCTCTGTGCCTAGCCGATGACAAACTGGATAAGATTCTGGCAGCCATAGCCGATACCCAACGGGATCTACATAACAGATGTGATTCTATGGCCATAGAAGTGGGATTGCTCTGTGACAACCATAAAAATCTCTTGGGACGTTTCACCCAAACGGAAAGCACACTTGATGAACCACGTCCTGCTGTCACTGATCTCTAGTTACAGGTCCTTTCATTAGCAGCTAAGGTCCAGGAATTGGATAATAATGCAGAAGCTTCCGGGAGACTGTCCCATCGCACAAACCTCCGGAATGTTGTATTCCCTGAAGGCTCTGACCCAGTGACATTTTTTGAGAACTGGCTGGAAAATTGAAAGCCCCTGCAACACTGTCCGCCCACTATCAGGTAGAGTGGGCTCATAGAGGCCCAGCACGTAGACCACCTATGGAATCACTTCCCAGGCCAGTTGTGATCTGATCTATGAGCTTCAAAGATAAAGAAACAATCCCAAAAGTAGCCCGCAGTGCAGCACCAATACATTATGACAATGCTTGAAACCACTTATTTGTTTTTTATACGCTAATGGTACAGTGCCAAAAATCCTTCTTCTTAGTAGTCAAAAATGTTTGAGGCCTACTCTCTGCTATTTCCAGCTAAACTCAAAGTGCTGGCAAATAGACCAGTTATTTTTTCACTGAGCCTGTGGATGCCTGGGACTGGGTGGAGCAGCACCACTATGAGTCCTCTGCCCTAGCCACTCCAATGCAATGTCCTGGCACCAAGTGACAGAGTCGGTCATGGCATAGGTGAGTCTGAGAGCATACCAGGGCTACGTGTGGAGGAGGCCCACACTCCAGCTCACGAGGGCAGCAATAGCAGGCACTTTCAGCTTTGAGAATTCTGGCCTCAAAACGCCGCTTTCCTCTGCCATAGCCTATAGATGACTCAGTGTTGGAAACTGGTTCCACAACCTTGTTGAGCAGCATCCCCTCAGTGAGTTTGCTTGTCCTTACTCCACAAACTGCGGACCTGCTAGTCTAAGCCTGCTGCACTACCTGGGCACGATTACCCAGTCTTGCATGTTGGATCCCACCTGCAGGCTGCCTGTATCATTAGAAGCACTGGCACGGTTTAATCCTCCACCTCACAGAGTTGCAATTGGTTATGGTGCATCATTAGTGAGAATTTTGAGTCTTTATCCTCCTTTCTTTCCCTTTGTTTCCTACCTGATTAGGCATTGGCTCCAAACTTTAGGGCAACCACCATAGACAGTTCTTCTTGGCTGGGGACCTCAATTAGGTTCTGCTATTAGTGTTCTCACACCAGGAGTCTGTTATTTCACTGTTTGATCAGCCACTGTTCCTGCAGTAACCCTGGAATGGGAGTTGTGAGCTCTCTTTCACTGTTTCAGCAGGACATACACACCTTTTACTGTGGGCTAATGTTGTGTATATTTCTTAAGCCACCACAGGGACATGACTAGAATACAGAGAATTACATGGAATGTTTGTTGAATGGGGACAGCACATTAGCAGCACATTGTCCAGCAATATACTAGGCAGAGCAGTGCTCTCATAGTGTTCCTTCAGGAAACACATATTGCGGGTGGTGAAGATGCCCGACTACAGAAGCAATGGCATTGGAGTGCTACAGCACCACCGATTCAGGGTTTGCCTCTGGGACATTAATATGGATTTGCCCCACAGTTCCCTTTCATTGCCTTATAGTGGAGATGGACCTCGAAGGGCAATAGTTCTATGTGGAGGGACAATTTGATGGCTGACCTCTTCTGAATGTGGTTCAGCAAGCTTTTTTGGCCAGCCTTATGGTCACCAACACAAAGTGGGAACACTTTCCATGGATTATTGGAGGTAACTTCAACTGCAGGGGCGGCTGGTGTTCAAGGGCGAAGGGGCTGCGCCCCTAGCCTTTTCTGGCCTCTCTAGTGAAGCATATATTTAATTACATGATGAAAGTAAAACATTTTCTGCACAACATTTTCCGAGTGAAAGTTGTGCACTTTGAAAAGCCCCACTGCGCCTGCGTCAGTATGCGGCTGAAAACTGCACAGTAGGGCTGACAGGGCTTGCCCACGCAAAGCCCTTACGTTGTCTGAGAACTCAGTGACGTCCCTGGCTTATCTCCTCCTCCACCAGAAGCCCTGATAAACAGCCTGGAGAGTTTTTTGTTCAGCCCGGGTTTCTGAAAACATCACGTCACTCCGATATTATTATCCACCCTTTCCTATTTACTCAAATGGTGGGGTGTGATCAGAAGGGTCTACGTACCAGAGGTCACATTATATTAAAAGAATGTGGCATTGCACAAAGAAAATCCCCTTTTCCTGCATTACAAGCAGTCTGTGGCAGAGAAATGGAATAAATACAATAAATAACTCCATCCAGGGCTCTCTGGGAGACAGGAGTGTGACCTGAAGACCTCAAGTCATAAATATGCCAAAGACAACCCTGCACACAAGTAAGTTGGAGCTCTATCTTTTTTACAGACAATAAGAAAAAAAATCTGTTCTCTCAGCTCTCCTCTCCTTTCACTGCCTCTGTAGGTGATTTCATCTCTCAAAGTCAGTAATGGTTCCAGTAATTTATCATGGCTAGTTATTCTCGTTTTATTTCTTCTGCAGACTAATGACGTGATATGTCATATTAAACATGTAATCCGCAGCTCAAATAAACGTGTACCTTTTATCACTGAAACTTCTTCATCCCAGCCGTCTAACATTCACTGACATAGAGACCACTCTTTCCCCCATTCCTCGCGCAGTAGAAGTGGATGCAAGCATGACTAACTTGGTGTCTTGTCTTGGGTAATGGTAAGTGTTTTAATGCTAATCTTATGTTATCTTTATGGTACTGAGAGCCCTTGCCACACTAACCTCCCCCACTGTGACGCCCCAGGCCCTGGCTGCAAATCGCTGGCTCCTTTAGAAGTGGAGGTGCTGCATTTGTTCCTTCATGAAATTGATCCAAAAGACGAGCATGGTTCTTGTTCCCTTGCAAAATTGATCCAAATATTGGATTTAAGCACAAAGGTAGAAATATGTGCTTACAGTAAAGGCATTTATCTGCTGTATGGCCTTAAAACTGTCCCTGTCTTCATGCCCTTAGCATTAATGCCTAACACATGAATTGATGTGCAAAAAATGAATATTAAAAAGTGATTTAGTTACTCTTATTTCACATGTTTTCATTAATGTTGCTTTCACCAAGAGAGTTAGCTGTTTCATCATGATCTGTTTCTGTCTTGCCTAGTGCACCCTTTGATTCGTGCCAGGTGTTTATGAGGGGCTTTCATTGAGCGTGCTGGTGCTGAGGCTGAAGGTAAAGCAAAGTGCCTGTCAGTGTGTTGGCGTCTTCACAAAGCACACAGAACAATGGTCACGTTTTCCAGTTACATTTGACATTTAGGGCCAGATGTATCACGAAGGCCTTTTGCGATTCGGAAATAGTGATTTTTAAGAAATTGCTATTTCCGACTCGCAAAATGGCATGTATCACATTTGCGAATCAGTAATAGCGATTTCTTAAAAATCGCAAATGCTATTACCGAATCTCAAATTGCGATACCGGCCCCATTCGCACCTATGGGCCTCTTGGCCCATATCTGCGAATTTTTTGCATTTCCAAAATTACGATTTCTTAACCAGAAATCGCAATTTTGGAAATGCAAAACCCCAGGGTGCTGGAGGCCTTAGGCACCCTCTGCTGCACCCCAAAATTATTTTTTGGGACATGTAAGGTGCACACATGCCAAAAGGGCATGTGTGCTTTACATGTACATTTAAAAAATGCATTTAAAATGCATTTTTAAATTTTGCACATGGTTACCACCAGGTTCAACCTGGTGGTAAATAGCGATTCCTAAATGCCCAAATTGCATTTAGGAATGGCTTCATACATGTGCTAAGAAATCGCAAAGGAGGAGTCCTTATTTGCGATTTCTTATTTAGAGAGTCGCAATTTGCGACTCTCTAACAGGGTCGCAATTTTAAGAATCGCTATTTTAGCGATTCCTTAAAATTGCGTTCAGAATGTCTTTCTTACATTTGCACCGTTTGCGAATGCAAAAAACCTTGATACATCTGGCCCTTAGTGTAAATGTGTGTGAAGAGGATGCACAGAGGTCATAATATTTAGAAGGCAAAATCAAAAGGAAATAAAGTGCTTATATGTGAATGGGTGCAATGTATGTTTGGGGTGGTAAAATGAGGGAGATGCAGGGAGTGCATTCAGGGGAGAGTGAAAAGAGGGTGCTGAAGAGGAGAGAGTAGGTTGAAAATGTGCAGATGGATGAGATGTGAAGAGAAATAGGGCAAACATATCTAACATTAAAGAACAAATAATTGAAGGCCCTACTCCTTCCGCAGGCCTCAACAATATTTAATTCATAGTCTCACAATTTCAGAATTGAAACATTTTCAATGTTAATTATTTATAACTAATCATTGTTTGTTCCTCATTTATCTTCAACAGCTAACAATCAATGACAAAGCCAACTGTACTGACAGGCTTTACGTGATGTCAATTGTTGTGTTATATTTCTGGATGCAATAACATCTCATTTTGCATTTTCCCTTTTAGAGAGGCCCCACTTTTTTCATCCCACTTAAAGACCTGTCTGCACATATTTCTGTATGACTTGTTGCAGCCAGCAGTTGTGTGTGCTTCTTGATGCCTGATTAGAACATATTCTTCCAAAGTTGATGCTGCATGGAGTGCAAGACAGTGGGTAAACACACACTTTAAAGGGCCTGAAGTTGTTGCAGTGTACAATTTGCACATTAAAGTAAAGGGTGAACGTATTAATGCAGTAAGATATGTGTTTAATATTTCAAGAATATACATTCCCACTGCTTTATAAACCTTGCTTTCTCACTAAATTTATTTCCTTTCAAATGGACCATTTGTCAATCTTTTTTCTATTTTTTCTTGGGTGGAGGACCCACCCTGGACCCCAAGTTTGTCCACTGAGCTTGCTCGCTACATAAAAGTCGTACGCAGACTATTACGCCCCACCAGTTTCAAATGTCACCAGCCGCCACTGTTCAACTGGGTCCTTGACCACAATCAAAACCGCTTCCATCTCCCACTACCAAGCTCTCCCATTGTAACAGCAGCAGTGGGCCTTACCCAGTTGCTCGCACACTGGTCTCTCTTAGATAGTTGGCGCACACTGCTCATGTTACTCCCATCCCCATGATCTACATGTGCGACTGGACCGCATTCTATACCATCTGATAATTCACTCCTATATAACAAGCAGAGAGCACCTCTGAAGGACTTTCTCTGACCCTAACTCACTTCAGTGTCATTTCGAATGAGAGCCCACTGTCTGCCCCTACCCTCCCCTTCCTGGTAGCTTCATCCAGCCATATTAGAGAACATTGCATTCCGAGACACAATTCAAGAACTGAGGCATGGCCACATCCAGGCTCATAGCATGTGTGGCTCTAAAGGTAGTGATCTCAGGTCACTTTATCAACAAAGTGCTGGGGGAGTGGGTGGATCTCCACAGAGATCTAAATGAGCTGAAGATGTCACTAGCACACTAGAGACCTGTGGAACCCCCGCTGTTTGTCTGGCCCTTGTGGCTGCCAGAGATAGGCATGTCCAACTGGTGGACCAACTTAGATGCCTGGATTTTAAAGACTATCAGGCCAAGATGCATGCAGAAGGTGATAAATCTGGCCAGTTAATGGCTTGGCTACTACATAGCATGACTCTTGCTGCACAGATAACCATAGTCCGTCAATCCCCAAACGTGCTTTATCACTAGCCAGTCAGACATACACACTGCATTCACAGCATACTACAAATGATTGCTGTAGGAAAGTACCATCTTGCCTGGCATGTTACCCCCATATTTCACTGTATATATGTTGTTTTAGTTGTATGTGTCACTGGGACCCTGCCAGCCAGGGCCCCAGTGCTCATAAGTGTGCCCTGTATGTGTTCCCTGTGTGATGACTAACTGTCTCACTGAGGCTCTGCTAACCAGAACCTCAGTGGTTATGCTCTCTCATTTCTTTCCAAATTGTCACTAACAGGCTAGTGACCAATTTCACCAATTTACATTGGCATACTGGAACACCCTTATAATTCCCTAGTATATGGTACTGAAGTACCCAGGGTATTGGGGTTCCAGGAGATCCCTAGGGGCTGCAGCATTTCTTTTGCCACCCATAGGGAGCTCTGGCAATTCTTACACAGGCCTGCCACTGCAGCCTGAGTGAAATAATGTCCACGTTATTTCACAGCCATTTACCACTGCACTTAAGTAACGTATAAGTCACCTTTATGTCTAACCTTTACCTGGTAAAGGTTGGGTGCTAAGTTACTTAGTGTGTGGGCACCCTGGCACTAGCCAAGGTGCCCCCACATTGTTCAGGGCAAATTCCCTGGACTTTGTGAGTACGGGGACACCATTACACGCGGGCACTATACATATGTCACGACATATGTATGGCGTCACAATGGTAACTCCGAACATGGCCATGTAACATGTCTAAGATCATGGAATTGTCACCCCAATGCCATTCTGGCATTGGGGAGACAATTCCATGATCCCCTGAGTCTCTAGCACAGACCCGGGTACTGCCAAACTACCTTTCCCGGGGTTTCACTGCAGCTGCTTCTGCTGCCAACCCCTCAGACAGGTTTCTGCCCTCCTGGGGTCCAGCCAGGCTTGGCCCAGGAAGGCAGAACAGAGGACTTCCTCAGAGAGAGGGTGTTACACCCTCTCCCTTTGGAATAAGGTGTCAGGGCTGGGGAGGAGTAGCCTCCCCCAGCCTCTGGAAATGCTTTGATGGGCACAGATGGTGCCCATCTCTGCATAAGCCAGTCTACACCGGTTCAGGGATGCCCCAGCCCTGCTCTGGCGCGAAACTGGACAAAGGAAATGGGAGTGACCACTCCCCTGACCTGCACCTCCCCTGGGAGGTGCCCAGAGCTCCTCCAGTGTGCTCCAGACCTCTGCCATCTTGGAAACAGAGGTGCTGCTGGCACACTGGACTGCTCTGAGTGGCCAGGGCCAGCAGGTGGCGTCAGAGACTCCTTCTGATAGGCTCTTACCTGTGTTGCTAGCCTATCCTCCTTCCTAAGTAGCCAAACCTCCTTTTCTGGCTATTTAGGGTCTCTGCTTTGGGGAATTCTTTAGATAACGAATGCAAGAGCCCATCAGAGTTCCTCTGCATCTCTCTCTTCACCTTCTGCCAAGGAATCGACCGCTGACTGCTCTGGACGCCTGCAAAACCGCAACAAAGTAGCAAAGACGACTACTGCAACCTTGTATCGCTGATCCTGCGGCCTTCTCAACTGTTTTCCTGGTGGTGCATGCTGTGGGGGTAGTCTGCCTCCTCTCTGCTCTAGAAGCTCCGAAGAAATCTCCTGTGGGTCGTTGGAATCTTCCCCCTGCAACCGCAGACACCAAAAGACTGCATCACTGGTCCTCTGGGTCCCCTCTCAGCACAACGAGCGTGGTCCCTGGAACTCATCAACTCTGTCCAAGTGACTCCTACAGTCCAGTGACTCTTCAGTCCAAGTTTGGTGGAGGTAAGTCCTTGCCTCACCACGCTAGACTGCATTGCTGGGTACCGCGTGATTTGCAGCTGCTCCGGCTCCTGTGCACTCTTCCAGGATTTCCTTTGTGCACAGCCAAGCCTGGGTCCCTTACACTCTAACCTGCAGTGCACGACCTCCTGAGTTGTCCTCCGGCGTCGTGGGACCTTCCTTTGTGACTTCGGGTGAGCTCTGGTTCACTCTTCTTCATAGTGCCTTTTCCGGCACTTCTGTGGGTGCTGCTTGCTTCTGAGTGGGCTCCTTGTCTTGCTGGGTGCCCCCTCTGTCTCTTCACGCAATTGGTGACATCCTGGTCCCTCCTGGGCCACAGCAGCATCCAAAAACCCTAACTGTGACCCTTGCAGCTAGCAAGGCTTGTTTGCGGTCTTTCTGCATGGAAACACCTCTGCAAGCGTTTTCACAACGCGGGACATCCATCCTCCAAAGGGGAAGTTCCTAGTCCTCTTCGTTCTTGCAGAATCCACAGCTTCTACCACCCGGTGGCAGCTTCTTTGCACCCTCAGCTGGCATTTCTTGGGCTTCTGCCCACTCATGACTTGAGTGTGACTCTTGGACTTGGTCCCCTTGTTCCACAGGTTCTCTCGTCTGGAAATCCATTGTTGTTGCATTGCTGGTGTTGGTCTTTGCAGAATTCCCCTATCACGACTTCTGTGCTCTCTGGGGAACTTAGGTGCACTTTACACCTACTTTTCAGGGTCTTGGGGTGGGCTATTTTTCTAACCCTCACTGTTTTCTTACAGTCCCAGCAACCCTCTACAAGGTCACATAGGTTTGGGGTCCATTCGTGATTCGCATTCCACTTTTGGAGTATATGGTTTGTGTTGCCTCTATACCTATTTGCTCTCATTGCAATCTATTGTGACTGTACATTGCTTGCATTGCTTTCTATTGCTATTACTGCATATTTTGGGTATTGTGTACATATATCTTGTGTATATTTGCTATCCTCATACTGAGGGCACTCACTGAGATACTTTTGGCATATTGTCATAAAAATAAAGTACCTTTATTTTTAGTATATCTGTGTATTGTGTTTTCTTATGATATTGTGCATATGACACCAGTGGTATAGTAGGAGCTTCACACGTCTCCTAGTTCAGCCTAAGCTGCTCTGCTAAGCTACCCTTTTCTATCAGCCTGAGCTGCTAGACACCTCTTCTACACTAATAAGGGATAACTGGACCTGGTGCAGAGTGTAAGTACCCTTTGGTACCACTACAAACCAGGCCAGCCTCCTACAATTGCATGATCCCTCTTCTCTTAGTCAAGCAGCCAACATACACACGTTCCTTGAGGGAATTATACTGCCTACCATAGACCTTGTAGCGCATGAGGATCCCCAGGTGTTTATCACAGAACTAAGGCTGAGAGGGATCCATTCCAGGATCAGCCACATTAGCATCATTTTCTTGATGCTAATGTGGCATTAGATAGCCAAAAACACAGCGCCATATTTACAAAGTGGCTCAATGCATGTATTGTGCCACTTTGTAACCTCTTGCTCCACATTATGCCTGAATCAGGTATAATGTATGCAAAGGGGCATTCTGCCATGGGGGGGGGGCTGCAAAAGTGACGCAAAAAAATAAAATTAAAATGTTTGCACTAACCCTGAACAGTACATCAATGGCATCAGAAATTCTGACGCTATTGCCCCCTACTCTGTACCATGGTGTATTTTAAATATGGGGCATGCATGGTGGCGGTAGGGGAGTGGAAGGGGCCGCAAGAAAAGTGGTGCTACATATAATGTAGCGCCGATTTTCTTAGATCTGGCCAAAAATATCTACAGGCTTTGTAGGATATTGGAACTTGTGCCAGTCCGCTGGCCATATGCAACTTACTTTGTGTTATATCTAGAAAAGGCATTTGACGTGCTGGACTGGAAGTATTTGTTCTCAACACTCTTGAAGCTGGGCATCACCAGACATCTGTTATGCATTATACAATTCTTCTACAGGAACTCGTCTGCCCAAGTTAAGATAAGCCAAATAATATCGGCCCGATAACAATCAGCCGGTGCACACATCAAGGTTGGCATCTATCTCCAATCCTCTTTGCTTTAGCAATGAAGTCACTTGCCCAACTCCTGCAACACAATGGAAGGGAGTGGGAAATACCCTACAAGTCATCTCCCTTCATACAAACTATGTGCTCCTCTATATTCAAGACATTCGACAGAGGATTGGCAAGATTATTTCAGACCTGGAGGAAGACCATGCTGCCTTGGGCTTGGGGTAAACTGCACTAGGTCCTGTCTGTTCCCCCTGAGCCCGGACTGCCCACAGCATCACTTGAAGGTAGGTCTTCATCCAGTACGCTGAGAGCCCCTCACATTTTGATACATTGGCATCCGTATATATCACAGCACGCAGGACTTAATCGAAGGCAACTTCATAAGGGCCATTTTCTCCCTTCGCCCACAACTCACATTCTTGAACACACTCCCACACATAGTGCAGGGCTGGGTATCGCTGTCCAAGATGATGTTCTCTCTTCTTCTTTATTATTTCCAGAACCTCTCAGTACATATTCCTCGCTCCACATTCTGCACTCTTCATGGCATTTTGGAAAACTTCATCTGGAATAAGGGCAGAAGATGTGTTGTGCTCCATAAGATCCATCTGCCAGTAGATAGGGGGAGGCCTTGGAGCTTCTAATTATGAGCATTCTTATTTAGTGGCACAGCTGCAATGGCCAGCTTGGTGGGTGGCAGGCTGTCACTTAAAAGAGCTGGGATCGCTCATGTCAGACTGTGCCTGTCGAATGATCCATAAATTGTTGCTGCTCAAAGGCAAGCTCCCAGAACAGTTGAAAATAGTGCATGCCAGCTACATTAGAAGTCTGTGGCTGTCTCTGAACCTCGCACCATACTCAGCAAATATTCAAATTAACTCTATTCACCCCTTCAGGGACTTTCTTGGGAGAGAGGGGTTGAAGGTCTGGGAAGCAGCGGGTAGCCACCCTTGGTGCCCTATTTCCAAATGCTTCCCATCCCCCCAATTTGAGCAGATTATAATCTACCCTTGGGTCACTTCCTGGCCTACCGCACACAGTTGGCCAAACTACAGCGCAACTGGCAAATTACGGATACTGAACCAGAAACACATCCCTTAGTGCACACACTCCACATCATGGGAAGCCGGTGTCGACTGATTACGTGGTTCGCCTGCGCACTAGAACACACCCAACAAGGTCCATTGCAACTCATCTGGCAGGACTGGGAATGTGGTGCTGGTCTAGCTCTAACACAAAAAGAGTGGGACAAGGTTCTAATATATCGGCACAAGCTCTCCCACAATGCAAATTTTTGAGATACAACTCAACATCCTACACAGAGCATACATCATGTTGGCGCGACTACTATAAATATGTGGTACTGTCTCAAACTGTCCTAGATGCAGCACTGGAAATGCTGGCATTACCCATATGTTTTGGAATTGCCTAGTGGTAATGCCGATGTCAGCAAACATCACAGAGTGGGCTTCTGCATTATAGAAGCTGGTGTATTGGGGCTGTTCAAATGTAGAATGACAGAGAGTGTCACAACCGTTTTATAGATTTAGCTTTACTGATAGCCCCCCAAAAATTGTGATTCAGTGGCAGGCCACTAGCCTGTCAGGATTACAATACTGGCATGCGGTTGCCCTGAAATAGGGAACAGCTGAATCGGTAGCCCTCTGCAGGGAAAAAGCCTGGGGCTTGCACAGAGTCCCTACTGCACTGAAATGGGGCACACTCCTAAATGAATTACAGGTGCTCGCAGAAGAGCCCTAACATTAAACAGGCGCTTGGTGGATAGGATAACTGCTATACTCTCCTACGTTTTATGGACGCACCCCTGCTATGTCCCCTCTTCAGATTCCATGTTGTTAAAACCATGCTCTAAACTCAGCTGTAAATGTATGTCACTCTGTCTTCATTTAACTATTTAGGACTAGTTAAAGTATTATTTAGAATCTTTAGCATGGGAAGCCACACAGATGTTAATTATGTTTACTATGACTTGACAGTTATATTTGTTTTAGTGGTTTGTTTATCTGAACACTGTTCTGAACCAATGCCTCCTCTTGTGTAAAACGTCTCGCTCACATTGTCTGGACACTTCGGGAACAGCTAATATGATACTGTGCTTTATGTACATTTGCACCTGATATACATTTGTCAGTTTGTACTAAAATCAATACAAATTGGCTCAATACAGTATCATTTTTCTTTTAACACTCATAGTTTTTAGAACTGTGTGGGTTCACTCCTCCATAACTTGTATTTTTCAAATCTAGATGACCAAATATTTAGGTATATTATTACTTGGGTCTCTGGGGCTGAATGACTACTTGCAATATAATTGAACTGTCATTCCTTCATTTTCTTCCACAACAAATTTGATTATGTGCTGCTCATCGCCCTGAGGAATATTGTTGGTGTGCAGTATTTGTCTTTGTCTCATCTTTCCCTATCTCCCCTTTTTCATCCATTCATCAAAACCCTAACCTTTTTCCCCCCAAGTTATGTGATTTCTTGAAGTGTGACACTACACACCATTAATGGATCACATACTTGGTGGGGCAGATGTGGTGAAGGTGACACCAATTCACTGAAGGATCTTCTATTACCTGAGCTATAGCCCACAACAACCCCACTTACCCACCCATGCATAAAAGGGATCCATAGTTTAGAGATATAACATCATTAATCAACTTCATAATACAGACATTGTGTTGCATAAATGCATAATCTTGGCCACTCCCGAGTTCACTTCTCCTGACCAGAGGATTTTATAAGCTCAGTTTCAATTAAATACTAGCTCTCCATTACTCAGAAGAAGTTACTATTGCAAGATTTTGTTAAAATATCAGGTCTTTGTGCCAAGGTGGTAATTTGGTCTTAGTCTTTGTAAAGTTATGACATAAACAAATTAACCCATTAACTGTGTTTTCTTTCATCGAGTTGCCTGTGGTGGATAATTTTTCTGTTTGGTCCTACAGTTGGAATTCAGCTAGGTGGGAGTGGAGCCTCGCTTGTGATGTCTTCCCTGTTATTGTACTAGCCTGCTACTACTACAACCACCATTAAGAAAAACCTGCAGAAAGGTTTTGGAAGATTGAGAGAGGTATCAGCCATCACTTCATCTATTCAAGTAAGAGAACTATGGAGTGAAGTGCACTAGTTTAGTTAGTAACTAACTTTTATTGAAGAATTAGATGATGTTTATCATGTAGTTGTAGGCAATATACGCATAGGCAATACCATACCCCCTAGTGGGTAATATAAATACAGAGCATATTAGGATAAGGGTATAACTAACTGATATACACTTTGATAAGCAGATTAAAAAAACAGAATGCGCTAAAAGGCAGCAGCGTAAAGAAAAAGACACAAAAAATGTTCATGTAGAAAGTACCAGAATAATTTCCCTTTATTGTTTCTTAACAATAATAAAAACCCATTGTCTTCTTCCACAACAGGTCCATCCCTTGAGCCCAAACAAATATCCCCCGTTCCCATCCAATGTCCAAAGGAATGTGCCAAGCAAAGTTCAACTTCCCAATTCTCAACCTCTCCACCCAGAACAAATGTTCATTCCACCAAAGCAAAAAACAAAAAATGGCATTTGAGGGCATCATAAATGTGGGCATGGAGGTTTGTTACCTGCTGGTGAAGCAGCGCCAGCTTGCGAAGCACATGGTGTTGGAAGCGGTCTAGGTGGGAGGGTGCATCAGTGATGGATCAGGAGGTTCCCAGCTGCCAGCAGCATTGACAATTCTACAGCCAGAATGGAGGTGCTGGTGGCTGACTGGAAGGACTGGGGCCCAGGAAGGGACAGATACCTCTGCCTCCTCCTCATCCAGAGCCACCAGCTGACAATAGTCTGACTGGATAGCATAAATCTGGTGCCACCACAGCCAGACTGCTATCTCCTGCCGAGATGATAGTCCAACAGGAGTGTCTATATCAAGAAAGAAAACAGACACATTGAAAACAATTTTCGGTTCAAACATTTGTTTGTATAGTGGCACAGTAGCAGTACATTCCTGGCCCCCTAGGCCTGCAGATTTTTTTTATGTGATTAGTCACAGTGCTAATTTGTCCCCATGCATGACTTATGTAAAAGCACTGACCAGCTGCAAGGAATTAAGGCAGATTATCACCAGCTTAAAACAAAGGGTATTCATTAGATTTCAGTGGATGGGCTACTCCATCACAATAGTGACGGATATCCTGCTGGATGAAATATAAATGCCATAGGAAATAATGGGATTTATATTTCAGAAGACAGGCTAGCCATCACCGTTGTGATGGAGTAACCTGTCCTCTGAAATCTAAATCAGGCCCTAAGTGATTTTTTTTCTTTTAAAGAATTTCCTGGTTTAAAAAAAAAAATGAAACAGACACTTTGTGTGTAAAAAGAAAAGTAAATAAATTACCTCTCATTATTTAGTAAGGCATTATTCACTACGCAGCACAATTAATAGTATTCTTGTTGTGCTAAATTAGCAGAGGCATGCCAGCACATCGGATTCCTTGCTGCTTTCTCCAGTCTGCAGCTGTGGTAGCTATCATGGACAATGTATTATCTTACTTCAATTCAAGTGTCCCTGCTCTTCTCTGACTGCCTTTCAATTCTACCCTGACTCCAAAGAGGCAGATGAATAATAATAATACTGTCACACATGCCACATTTAAAACGTGGATTTCCTGTGAGCCATAAGTAGATAGTGGGAAAAATGATGCACTGTAGAACAGGATATAGATTTATTGGCACATTAGTAACAGGATATCCCATCTGCCAAACTCTAAGTCAGGCACTCAGTTTCATTTTACTCAGAGGCCTCGTCTTCCAACACAAATTATTTTCAACAAATACCTTTGCTTAGCAGTAAGGAACCTTACTTTTCTGCAGAGTAAGCTAGAGAGATTGGGGTAGGTAGAGGTTTTTCTATAGAAAAGTGAGGTGTCACTGATCATCATGTGCTAAGCTTTGGCTATTTGACAAATGTCGAAAGGGAAAAATTTGAACAGGCGAAAATCCATCATGGAAAAAGCCAGGAAATATATATTCATAAATCACTTGGCCAGAAGAATATGGCACATGCCAAGAATGGATTGTTCAACTTTTATTTGTAGACTGGGACAGAACTTAGGAAATAATAAAGGAGTGAAGTACTAGTAGGAGGTGACTGAGTGGGCACTGGAAAACACACCTTGTTTTTTGTTTGTAATGCTTTGAAAACTTTGCAAATGCCAAATTAACTGAAGCAGACATACACTCCACAGCTTACACTGCAGTGCTGTAATGAAACATGCTGCAGTTAGGTTACAGTTAGCCAAATGCCATGGGCAGATAGGTGATGAATGATGATGGGTGGGATATCAGCCTCGCTTAACAAATTCAGTGAGAAAACTTAATTTGTCAATAAGCAGACAATGTGACTTTCCACTAATATTCTCTGCCACTGCCAAGAATCCCCCTCCAATTGCCTCCTCTGTCACCTCTGGTGCACTGGCACTTCTGCTAGCCCTGGCAGGGGTGGTCTGTGTAACTAGAATAGAATGCAATATCTCACTACAGTTCAGTTAGCAGTATATTGTATCAATGATATTACTTTAGGTGGTTTGTTGCAATTAGTTCACAGTGTTAGAAAAGCCAGGCAGCCAAGCCATACAATTTTTTTTCCTAATGGATGGGCAGAGCTATTTTGACTCTGAGTCATTGAATAACAATCAAGGGGTTGAATAATGGTCGATGAAGGACAGATGCTCTTGGTTGGAAAATACAATGGGACTTCAGACTTTCCTGTCATGTTGCACTGTCATGAAAACTGCAGGTATACTGTACAGATGAATGATAACACAACTTAGGCAAAGTCCACCATGCCCATGGGCAATCTCTCATTTTAAATTTTGGGCATGAGCAAGAAAAAAAAGCCTATTCAACGAACATGAGTGGCAAATATTAGCTTTCTTGGGCCTGCAATCTTCACAGTAGAGTAGTAAAAATCTGTTCTCTTAGTCTTACAGTACCACAAGATATATAAGGGGAGATGGAAAGCTTAGTAACAAAGCAGAAGAAAGCTACAGACTAGTACAAACAGGAAGAAGTCGGTTACAGAAACATCAAATATAGAAAAACGGTTAATGCAGGGATAACAAGAATTTAACAAACATTAGATAGAGAAATTGAAAAAAGGAGACAGTATAAAAATAAACAATACCAAATAAAAACTGTTCTGACAGTTGGAAGAGGTAAAAGTTAGGAAAATTATAATAATAACAGGACTTACTGGGGCCAACAGAACCATGAGCCGTGGCACAGGTGGTTGCACTTGCCGTGGCACTGGTGGTGGCTGCCCCTCCTTTTCCCACTTTAGATGCCCTCTTGCCCTTGGGTGCTGATGTAGGAAAAAAGGAAAATTACAAAAAATTGCTTAGTGGTACAGTGCATCTCCCAAAAAATATTTTGACAAACAAACGCAATAGCATTGTACTTTTCTAAATCAGATCACCTTTTGTACTTGTATTATTGAGGTGACCTATTCCTAATTTACAAAACCTAAGCCCTATTCCTAAACTACATTTGCAACTACTAATGCTTTGCAACAAATTATATTTGCTTCTCAACCCTCATTAATGGGCCAGCTCAGTCTCCCTTTCAATGCATAGATGAATATTACACATCACTGGGAGATCAGGACTGTGTGAGCTACGTAAAGAAAGGCACTGAGAACACTAAATCACTGATATTACTACCACTATCTTGGTGAGAGGACAGAGGAATCTGCATGACTTCTTAAATAATCAGCCCAAGTGAGCATCAACGATCACAATTAGGCAGGACTGAGCACCTGGATAGCTCAAGCTGGATCACATAATATTTGTAATGTAAACTTAAATTGTCTCTGAGTATGAGTAGCATGCTGTTTGAAAAAAATATTAGCATTTTAGAAAACAAAATAAGTAATTACTCCCCAAGCCCTGCAACCTCGACATCCAGCAGGTCGAGCAGATCCTGTTCCCTGTACAGACGGTCAGCCCAGGGGTGCGCCAGCTGCTGCATTGTGCTTCTACGCATGCCCAGCACACTCTCCCCTACAGTAGCTGATCCTCCTGTAGGGCATAGCCCCTCTGATGCCTGCTGCCAGCATGGATGGGAAGTGGTGCTGCACATACAAAACAGGTACATCCACCTCTGCCTCCAAAAAATTGTTCCATCCCTTGGTGGCCTTAAGTGACCGCAAAATGTGCGGCTTGTAGCAGCCACTCTGGTGCCGCCACTTGCTGCTTGTTTCTTCACTGTCATAGCTTTAGGTTATAAAAAAATGTAGTAAGCAAGAAAAAGGAGCAGAGAGAAAGAACTTAGGGAAATAGAAAGGAAAACCAAAGAAAGTACAAAAAGTAACGAAAAAAGAAAAAAACCCCACAAAAGCATAAAGTACACAAACACAAAAAAACTCACTGATTAAAAAAAGTTGAATGAGGAGTGGATGAATGGGATGGGGGAAGATTGAAATAGATTTTAAATGGACACAAAAATAAGGCCCCACACCATGCAGCGAATAGAAAGCAGATAAAGCAAAACAACCACATCCATTTGGACCATATGGTGCCATTCGTGCTGATTTTTCATAACAGAACATGCTATTGGCCTGAACAAGCTGCATGAGTAGGCAGAAAAGCATACTTGCTCCCGTTCATGGAGTTCCATTAAAACCTGCAGAGTTTTTTGAGAGCTTTGCGGAATTCTGAGGAGCAAAACTCTGTGAGTGACACCCCGTCCTAGTTAGCACCAGACTTCATGCAAACGTGTGGTAATTTACTCAACACATTAAGGAAGTTATAAACCCTGATAGGGTTTCCTAATCTTGGTGGAGCTTACTTGCCAAATTGCGCTTAATGCATCAAGCCCTATAACAAGTTAATTACTCAAACAATATCTGAAAAAAAGAATGAAAACACGCACAGCTATCTTACATGGACTGCAAGATGACATGTTAGAGACTAAGGGTCTCACAAAGTTTGGCAGATGGGTTACACCATCACAAATGTGATGGATATCCGGTTCGCTGTATCACAATTTCCATTGAATATAATGAAATTGTAATACTGAGGACAAGATTTCCATCATGTTTATGATGGAGTAACCCCATCCACCAAACTCCAAATCAGGCCCTAAATACATACAAAGGACAATAAGCCACAGCTACTAATTATCGTTGTTGCTAGGACTTCAGCCTACACATATGTAGTATACAATGAGAGACAGATGGCTCCCATAGAATACAGATCACATTTGTATTCTTCTGATTTACTCCTATTGAGGAAGGTTCTACTGCAGTATAGACAGTGGTACTGAAGGAGCCTCCCCTAGCACAAGGAAAACAAATCATGAGAGTTTCCACACTATCTATATTGGAAGAAGTAAACAAAGTTAATATCCTTTAAATCATATGCTCTACACCTTTGTTGGGTATAGAGGGTGCATATGGTCACTTATTTAAATGCTACTGATGTAAAATTTGAATATGCCCTACATTTCGCAATCAAGAATTTCTGAAATGCACAGAAAATATTCCACAAACTATTGAAAATATTGTTCATTTATGAGTATAGAAGCATGTTTTATATGGATGACTCTCCTCATCCTGCAGTTGACAGTAAACAGAAATACTTGTGGTGCAATGAGTGGTATTTTGAAGAGGAGACTTTAAGACACTGTACACACACAGACACATGCTAATGTTTAAGGTGACACCACTACACCGATTGCACAAATACATGCCTTTTTATGTGTCCTTTCAATGTCTCTTCTGTCCGTTCTTACATCTATTGTACCAGATTCAATATTTTGTGTACACAACTATAATCTGGATTCACTATATGGGCACATAAATAAGGGGAACTCAATAAAAATGAATCAATTTTGGGGAAAGGTAGCTGATCAGTCAGAAAAGCTTCCTTGATCATATATAACATACCAAGGCCTATAAAAGTGAAGAATTCACACTACAGGGAACTGTGCAGCAGATGTGGCTGCAAAAACAGCAATGAAAACCTTTGAGATATCTGCTGTAACTCAGTCTCAGACCAAGATTGATGCAGACATTTTAGCAGCAATATTAGCAACATTGAAAGTGGAAACATTTCCTGATGGGTTTCCCTCCAAATACTCTTACACTCTCACTAAACATAACAATCCTATGGTTTTCATACCTGGGATAGGTGATAGACATATTCCTAATGAGCAAGCTAGATTTGATCTAATCAGGGCACCTCAGGAATGGATAGCTTTGGCTCAAACTGACATTTGAGCTGCTGTATTAGTGCTACAGCAACTTAATTGGTAGTCATACTTGCCAAAATTCACAAGAAAAAACAGGCAACAATACAATATTTGTTAACAAACAAACATTCAACTGTTGTCAGACCAGCCCCGACCCCCTTACTATCTCAGATAAATCCTTTGGGGTAATTTTTCTCAACTATATTGAGCCACTCCCAAATGATGATCAATATAAAAATGTATTGGTTGCAGTCAGTTAATACTCTTGATTCCCTTGGAGTTGGCCACAAACGACTGGTACTGTTTGTGCAACCATAAAAAAAACTTACAGTGCCTAGTAGCAAGGGGAGCAGGTCATAAGTTTTATTCAGAGAAAGGTACTGTATTCATTTCTAAGGCATTTACAGATGTTAAGCCTGCTCTGGGAGTACTACTGCTATATTCACAACAGTTCCACTTGGAATCAAATAGCAGAGTTGAACGAGGTAATTGCATGATGAAACAAGCCTTTACCCCTAGGGGGCATGGGATGCAGGTTTAAGCTAGCTACATTGCCTATGTGAGGTTCAGAGAGTGCTACATAATTTGCCTAGAAGAGTATTAGGTAATCACACCACAAACAGATTACTATGCAGACTGCCAATGTACGTACCTCATATTGATGTCCCCAGAAAGGTGACAGATTTGAAAATACCTGATGATGTCTTCTGTTGTAGTCTATTCAAGAAATTAGAACTAAATTGTTCAACATGCAAAATTCTTACTCTGCCACCAGTGAAAATGAAGTTGTGGGAGAGCTAAAGAAATCCCTGAAAGAATCCCTGAGAGGAGAGACAGGCCTTTGGACCTGCTTATCTGTTCCAAGTGGAAGGCCCTTGCTGCTGCTTCTTGTTGCAAAACTAGTATTCCAGTGACTGATCAAGCACCAGTTTCAGTGAGTGAAGCTGATGCTGCAGTATCAACAATTGCAACCTGCATGACAATGATTATTATTAGCTAACAACAGAAAACACATTGGCCCTCATTACAACTCTGGCGGTCGGAGATAAAGCAGCAGTAATACCGCCAACAGACCGGCGGTAATTTTTTTTAAATTATGACCATGGCAGAAACCGCCAACACAGACAGCCACTTTCACACACCAATGGCCACGGCGGTAGCAACAAGCACGGTAACCGCCAACAGCCAGGCGGAAGACAAGGTTCCGCCCACTGTATTATGAGACACCAATCCGCCCCCTTTTCCATGGCAGTACCTACTCCATTAAAAGCACGGTGGAAACAATACACAGAAGGCAAAGGACTCACCTCTGGAGACTCAAGGAAGAACCACGATGCCATGGAGCCCGAACTGCAGGTGTTCCCCATGCTGGTCTACCTCCTCCTACACCAGGAATACCAACGCCGGCGATGACGACCACAGCGAGTACTGCCACCTAGCACACAGGGGAGGGGGGAGGAAAAAGAGAGTGACACACACACACGCAACACCCAACACTCCCACCCCCAACACCATACACACAAGCAGATGCAATAACATCACATATTCACCCCCCACCCTTCAGGAATAATGCAAGGACAAAATGATTTGAAGAAAGTGAGTGTTATAATATAAAATACTAGAAATACATCCTCAAAAATCAAAACAGTATTTACAGATGAAGGGAAACTGCCCAGTCCATAATGTCCGTGGGCCACAGGGCCATATCACATAGGCCAAGGCCCCACTTGTCTCCTGCCTCAATACGGAGAAAACACTGCTGGGGCATCAGGTCGAAAATACACAGGCCCCTCAGGGGGAAGGGGAAGGGGGGGACACCTCAGCCGGAAGATGGTACAACGCCACTGCTCCTGGAGAGGGCTACATGCCCTCTGCGATGTCCTGGGGAGTGCAAGGCCACAGTCTCTCATGTGGGTGGTTTGCCCACTGCTTGGTCCTGGGGAGTGCAAAGCCACAGTCTCTCAAGTGGGTGGTTTGCCCACTGCTTGGTCCTGGGGAGTGCAAAGCCACAGTCTCTCAAGTGGGTGGTTTGCCCACTGCTTGGTCCTGGGAAGTGCAAAGCCACAGTCTCTCAAGTGGGTGGTTTGCCCACTGCTTGGTCCTGGAGAATGCAAGGCCACAGTCTCTCAAGTGGGTGGTTTGCCCACTGTTTGCTCCTAGGGAGTGCAAAATCACAATCTCTCAAGTGGGTGGTTTGCCCACTGCTTGGTCCTGGGGAATACAAAGCCACAGTCTCTCTAGTGGATGGCTTCTCCACTGGTTCTGGAGGGGGCCTTGTGCCCAGTGTGCTTCATCCAGGCAAGGAGGGGGTGAGTGGATGCCTTCTTCCACTGGTTCTGGAGGGGGCTTTGTGGCCAGTGTGCTTCATCCTGGCAAGGAGGGGGTGAGTGGATGCTTCTTCCACTGGTTCTGGAGGGGGCTTTGTGCCCAGTGTGCTTCATCCTGGCAAGGAGGGGGTGAGTGTATGCCTTCTTCCACTGGTTCTGGAGGGGGCTTTGTGCCCAGTGTGCTTCATCCTGGCATGGAGGGGGTGAGTGGATGCCTTCTTCCACTGGTCCTGGAGGGGGCCTTGTACCCTGTGATGCAGCACATGTGGAGTGCAAGGTCACAGTCTCTCACGAGAGTTGCTGTGGGCAGGATTTATGGCACTCCATGGAGGAAGGACTACAGCCCAACCGCTAGCGGCGGCGGCTGCTCAGTGGTGGCAGGGCTGGTGATGGTACTGCCAGTGGTGGGGGGAGGCTCCAGCCCTTCCCCTGCAGCCTTGGATGGCTGAAGCGCCATGGTTGGTGGTGGGGACTCAGATCTTGTCACAGCACCAGGCCTCCGGTCCCTCCTGCCTGCAGGGGCAGGCCCTTTGCCCTTGCCCTTGGCAGCTGGTGGTGCCTCCTTGCCCTTGGCAGCTAGTGGTGCATCCTTGGCCTTGGCAGCTGGTGGTGCCTTCTGGCCCTTCGCAGCTGGTGGTGCCTCCTTGCCCTGGGCAGCTGGTGGCGCATCCTTGGCCTTGGCAGCTGGTAGTACTGTTTTGCCCTTGGCAGCTAGTGGTGCATCCTTGGCCATGGCAGCTGGTGGTCCCTTCTTGCCCTTGGCAGCTGGTGGTTGTTCCTTGGCCTTGCCCTTGGCTGCTGGTGCAGGCACACTGCCAGTGCTGATGGATGTCTCCTTGGAGCCTCTCACACCTGCAATAGCTGCCGAAACTACAGTGGCTGTGGACAGGGTGGCTGAGGTGCTGGCCTGGGTTCTTCCCACCCTGGCCCAAAGTGAAGGATGAGGGGAGTGGAAGGTAAGAGGTCAAGGGTGGAGAGGAAAAGCTTCTTAGGGACACCGAGGCGGGAAGAGGGTGAAGGTTTTGGAGTGGAGGAAGAGGGAGTGGTTGTAGGAGGTGTCTGCTGTATTTGGGTGCAGGTGCATGGACTGGATGCTGTTGTGAGGTGGATGGCTGTTGGGTGCCTGAGTACTTGTGTTTGTGTACTTTGGGAGGAGGGGGCACAGACACAGTGGGAGAGGACACAGGGGACGTGTGCATGGATGTGGGGGTGGTAACTGCCAGTGAGGGGTGTACAGTGATAGGCGTGATGGTGATGGAGGTAGTGGATGAGGATGTAGTGCATGCAGGTGTGAGTGGAGACGCTACTGGGAGGGAAGTGGACGACTAGGCGGAGGGGGACACAGTGGAGGCAGTGGATGTTGGTGTGTCTGCTTCTGGATGGTGTTTGTGTGAGTGCCTTTGGGATGATGTGTGCTGCTTGTGTTTGCCTGAGCCAACCCTGTGTATTGTCTTGGGTGCATGCTGGTCTGATTGTGTGCTTGAGATAAGTTGGGCTTCAGGGGAATAAGACTGGGTAGAGGAAGTTTGAGGGGGAGGCTAGAGACAGGGGCAATGGCTGCCATCAGGGAAGAGGCCAGAGCCTGGAATGCTCTATGTTGGGCCACCACGCCAGAGTGAATGCCCTCCAGGAATGCATTTGTATGTTGCAATTGCCCTGCCAGCACAGGATGGCATTCACTGTGGTTGACTGCCCAACAGAGATGGATCGCAGGAGGTCAATAGCCTCCTCTCTCAGGGCAGCAGGGCTAACTGGGGCAGGGCCTGAGGTTCCTGGGGCGAAGGAGATGCCCACCCTCCTGGGTGAGCGGGCACTGGAAACTCGCTGAGGGGCTGCTGGGAGGGCGGTGTTGGTACGAGGGGTGGCGGTTGTACCTGTAGTTGGGGTGGCCACAGAGCTGTCTGCCACCAGCAGGGAGCTTCCATCGGAGGAGGTATCACTGTCAGAACTCTCCCCTCCTGTCTCCGCCGGGGTGCTCCCCTCGCCCTCCATCCCACTGGTGCCCTCACAGTCGGTGGATTCGGCCTCCAGGGACATGTGGGCTGCAGCTCCCTCCATCGCCGGTGCCTCTGCTCCTCTGCCAGATGATGCTAATGCACATAAGGACAGGGTGACAAAACAAAAAAGGGGGGTAGCGACAGAGGATACACTTGGTCAATGCCAGCAACAACACCATCGTTGGCATACACAATACACAGGGGACAGCCCTACACACTATGCGATGCACTACCACTCACAATGCTAGTCACCAGGCCATGGACAGTAATAATTAACCCCAATAGCAGCATACCGAGACCCACAGATCCCTGCCCAGTAGTAGATGCCCACTAGCTTGTTTGGGGGTGGAGTGCGTCAGCCCCTGCCCAACATGGAACCTACCCTGTAATGTCCGGCCTGGCCTAGAGGCACCCAAAGGCCTACATCCCTGACCCAGAGACCACCCCTCCATGCGCAAGTGGTATATTGGGAACTATACTTACCCCCTTGTGGCTGCTGTGATGCCCTCAAGCACCCATCCAGCTCCAGATAGGCCACCGCCAGTATGCAGAACATCAGAGGGGTCGGGGTTCGACAGGCACCCCCTTCCTCGATGGGAGGCCATCTCTAGCTGGGCCTCCACCGTCTTCCTTGCCTAGATGTCTCAGTTCCTCCCACCGTTTCCGACAGTGGGTGCTCCTCCTACCGTAGACCCCTAGGGTCTGCACGTCCTTGGCGATGGCACGCCATATACCCTTTTTCTGATGGGTGCTGACCTGCAGAAAAATGAAAGTGGAAAAAGGGATCTGTCATACCGTCCGGCCTGTTACACCCATGGCCCACCATATCCCTCCCATCCCCTTACCCACATACATTGCCCACCATACTTGCTGCACGCTGCCCAGGACCCCTCCACCATCCCCCCTTACACGAGGCCTTCACATACATCACACCATACATTCATGCCCCATGCGTGCCTACAGTGTACTCACCTGTTGGTCTGAAGGGCCATAAAGCAATCGGTACAGAGGTAGGACCCCATTCACCAGTTTCTCCAACTCCACAGCGGTGAAGGCAGGGGCCCTTTCCCCAGTGACTCCACCCACGGTCGCTTCCAGACACAGGTCACAGCAGCACTTGCAGTGTAGGTCCTCTCCTGTTGAAGGTCAGGTAGCAAGTGAGTGAACAGATAGAAAATGGCGGTCACGTCCACAGCGGAGCGTACTGTCACCGCCGGCGTACATCACCATTGGCCACTGTAACCAATAGGGCCCAATGATAACCAATGGGGAGTTGCACGGCGGTACTCGACCGCCTCCCGCAGCGGCGCACGTCAGCAGCATTACCTCATTTCTACCTGTCCCTCCACACAGGACAGGCGTCCGCCATTTCAGGGGGGGCAGGCCACGGCACCTAACCGCGTCACAGCCGACACAAGCACATTTTGGGAATAAACATAAAGATACTCTTTTTGTCACAACATGCAATGCAATGTACATTGAGGAAATATTAAGAACTGACCAGATGGTCATAGTTTTCACCCCTAGAGTACAACCGCTGAGGATGAATAGGAGATGGAGACATCCCCCAGTGTACAGGACCCTGGTGGACTTGGCAACAATGGAGAACAGGCACATTATCCTCACCTACAGACTTGATAGAGCCACAATCCAAGAGCTGTGTGCACAATTGGAGCCAGACCTGATCTCAGCTATCCGTCAGCCCACTGGGATCCCCCCTCTTGTGCAAGTCCTATCTGTGCTCCATTTCTTGGCGAGTGGCTCCTTCCAAGTGACAGTGGTCATGGCAGCAGGAATGTCCCAGCAAATGTTCTCAAACGTGCTGACCAGAGTGTTGTCTGCCCTGATGAAACACATGCTCAGCTACATCGTTTTCCCCCAGGTGGAGGATTTGACAACAGTGAAAGCTGACTTCTATGCAATGGGACATATCCCCAACATTGTTGGGGCAATTGATGGTACACATATTGCCTTTGTCCCCCCGAGAAATGAACAGGTGTTCAGGAATGTTCAGATAGTGTGCCTGGCGGACCAGTACATCTCCCATGTGAATGCAAAGTATCCTGGGTCTGTGCATGATGCCTATATCCTGAGGAATAGCAGCATCCCAAATGTGATGGTTCCACTCCAGAGGCACCAGCTGTGGCTACTAGGTGAGCCCATAGTCCCCACCCAGTGTATGTTGGTATATGGATGAGGAGTTGGCCCTAAGGGTGAGAGTCGGGCTAACAGGTATCCGTCGATATTTACAGCTGACTCTGGTTACCTCAAATTTCTCATGGCTACTGACCCCAGTGAGGAATCCCAGGACAAGGGCAGAGGAACGTTACAATGAGGCACATGGGCGAAAAAGACGAATTATAGAGCAAACCTTTGGCCTCCTGAAGGCCAGGTTTCAGTGCCTCCATCTAACCGGTGGATCACTGTGCTACTGACCCAACAAGGTGAGCCAGATCATCGTGGCATGTTGCATGTTACACAACCTTGCCTTGAGACACCAGGTGCCTTTTCTGCAGGAGGATGAGGCTGGAGATGGGCGTTTGCCAGCAGTGGAACCTGTGGACAGTGATGAAGAGGAGGCAGAGGATGAGGATGTGGACAACAGAACATCTGTCATTCAACAGTACTTCCACTTAGATACAGGTAAGACACTGTATCTTCATCTTCCATTGCAGTTTTGTATTGTAAATTATCACTGGCAGGCTGCTGCTCCCACTACTATGGGCACTTACTTTACCATTTGACATGTCTATTCACAGATATCTGTGCCCTACTCTGGCGCCTGCTGTATTGACTATAGTACAATACAGGTCATACCTAGGTATATATTACTGTACAGTCTACTTGTAATGTCTACAGATTGTGAAAGGAATACATACTATGTGGATCAAAGGTTCATTGTCCAAGGGGGCATAGGAAGTGGAGCAATAGCAGTTCAAGGTGGACAGGATGACAGAGTGGGACACAAGGGTGACATTCAGGAGATTCTTATTTCCTGGCTGGAGTCTTGGCAATGTTCTCTGGCTTCTGCCTGGATCACAGGGATTGTTTGCGGGATAGATCTCCTTCTGCAGGGGGAGGGGTGCTGGTGGCCCATTTGTTCCTGTGGCAGGGCCCCTGTCCACTAGCGTTAGCGGAGGTGGGGGGCTGTTTATCGGTGTGGCTAGTGTCAGGGGCCTGTTCGTGTGCCACTGCTTCCCTCATGGTGTTGGCCATGTCTGCCAGCATTCCTGCAATGGTGACCAGGATGGTGTGGATGTCCCTCAGGTCCTCACTGATCCCCAGGTACTAACCCTCCTGCAGCTGCTGGGTCTCCTGCAACTTGGCCAGTATCTGGCCCATCGTCTCCTGGAATGGTGGTATGCTCCCAGGATGTTTGTGAGTGCCTCATGGAGAGTCGGTTCCATGGGCCTGTCCTCCCCTATCGCACAGCAGTCCCTCCAGCTTCCCTGTTGTTCTGTGCCTCTGTCCCCTGAACCGTGTGCCCACTGCCACTGACCCCAGGTCCCTGATCGTCCTCTGTTTGTGGGGTTGCCTGGGGTCCCTGTAGTGGTGGGTACACTGCTGATTGACGTGTCCTGGGGACAGAGGGATGGGCCCGCTGGGTGGGTGCTGTGCTGGTGTTTCCTGAGGGGAGAGGCTCTGTGGTGGTATGGGACTGTGGCTGGGTAACCGACTGTCCGGAGGTTGGTCATCCTGGGCGAGGCAAGCAGAGCTGCTGTCATCACTGTGGGCCTATTCTGGGGGGGGGACTGGATGTTGCTGCCACCTCCTCTCCAGTGACGTTCAGTGCGGGACCTGTGGGGATGTAAATGCAGTGTTATTGTTTCTGTGTGTGACATCATGTGCATGGGTGTGTTGCCCTGTATGGTTGTGAGTGCCCTGTGAGGTTTGCCTTGTGTGAGTAGTTACTTTGTGGGCTAGGTGACTCTCTCTAGTGTGCATGCTGTGGTGATGGGTATCCATGTAAGGCTGTGAGTAGTGTCCATGCATTGGTGGTGCATGCAGTGCTGGGTACTGGGATGCGTGGGTTGTGATGGTAGGGTGTGTGGGAGGTGGTGGAGTGATGGGAGTGAGGGTGATGGTGGGGGTATGTGATGTTATGCTGGTAGGGGGGTGAAAGTAGTAAAGATTTAACTTACCAGAGTGCAGTCCTCCTGCTACTCCTACCAGGCCCTCAGGATGCAGTATTGCCACGACTTGCTCCTCCCATGTTGTTAGTTGTGAGGGAGGAGGTGGGAGTCCTTCGCCAGTCCTCTGTACAGCTATCTGGTGTCTTGCAACCACAGAACGCACCTTCGTTCCACCTCTTCCTGATGTCATCCCTTGTTCTGGGGTGCTGTCCCACGGCGTTGACCCTGTCCATGATCCTCCCCCATAGCTCCATCTTCCTTGCAATGGATGTCTGCTGCCCCTGTGATCCGAATAGCTGCGTCTCTACCCACATGATTTCCTCAACCATGAGCCTTAGCTCTTCCTCTGAGAACCTGGGGTGTTGTTGTTGTGCCATGGGTGCAGTGTGTGTGTGGTGTGTGTGAGGGTGTGTGAGGTAATGTGTTAGGTTGTGTGCTGTGAGGTGCATGGATGGTGTATGGGTGATGGTGTTCTGTGGCTCTGGTTCTGTGGGTGCTCTTGCTGTGTCTCTCTCAGTTGTCAATTTCTTTGAGTCGTAAAGGGATGTGGGTGGTGTGTGTTTTATAGTGGTGTGGGTGTGTGGGTGTGGTGTGTGTATGAGTGTCAGATGTGTGTAGTTTGAAATGTCTAATGTGGTGTTGTCTTGTACGTGTATGTGTATTTTGAGCATGGCGGTATGTACCGCCAATGGTTTACAGCGGTTGAATGTCCGCTGCATTGATTTGTGGGTCATAATGCTATGGGCGTAGTTCTGTTGGCGTAACGGTGTGGGTTTTGCTACCGCCAGTTTATCACTAACATTTGAGCTGGCGGACTTGTGTTTGTGTCCATGTAGTGACGGATTGCTATGTGTGGGTCATAATATGGGTAGCAGTATACCACCGCGGTCGCAGTATGTTGGCGGCATGGCTGTAAGCGGGACTTATCGCCAATGTCATAATGAAGGTCATTGATTGAAAGGTTACCACCATTAGAAATAATGTTGTATGAAAGTAAGTCTGACACAGATTTTGAAAGAAGAGAAATACTCTTCCCTTACCTAGTCAATCAGTGCGTGCTGCAGATGACTCCTTGCTTGTTGCTAGTTCTATGACAGAGACATTTTCCACCATTCTCATGCATGTAGATTGCTACTGGACTATTACCCAAACTGGCATTCATTATAATTCTACTTTTCATACGTGGGAATTATATTCCTGATAAGACAGTGCTGTTTCCTGTGGTTCTGGAATTGCAGCTACTTTCTTCTTTTCACAGAGCATTATGAGATTACCAAGCTGTGAACATCACTGTGTAACCAGTGGTAAATGGTGCTGTTTGGGAAAAGTTCTCATGCATACAATAGAAATTATTCAAATTCCTTGTGTTTTAGGAATATCCCTGTGTGGCATTATAATTCATGTTCCTTTTGCAAATTCATGGGACATAAATGCTTTTGAACAGTTAATGATAGAACTAAGGGCCAGATGTTGCAACTTCATACCAATTCGGTATTAGGAAGGGGCGTGTCAAGGGCGTCCCTTCCTAATACCGAATTACAGATATAGGTATGATTGTTTTGTGACCATGAATGCTGTCGCAAAACAATCACAGTTACTACCAATTTCAAATTGGTGGTAACCCATTCGCAAAGAGGAAGGTGTCCCCAAGGGATCCCTTCTCCATGGTGAATGTATGCAAAAACATTTTTTAAGAGCAGGCGGTGGTCCCACGGACCACAGCCTACTCTTAGAAAATGAAAAGAGAACTTTTCATTTTTCTTTTTCAAACACATACCATTTACCTTTAACCCCTATGCTGCCAGGCCTTCTCCCCCTCAGGTCCTAGGCCTTTTTAAGGCTATTTGAGGTACTTTGCGCTTAGGCCCTCATAACTTTTTGTCCACATAAGCTACCCACACCAAATTTGTGTCTTTTTTTACCAATATACTGGGATTCTAGAGGTACCCAGAGTTTTGTGGGTTCCCCTAGAGGAGACAAATAAAGTAGCCAAAATACAGCAAATATTTATTTTTATTATTTAAAAAGGTAAGAAAGGGCTGCAGAGTAAAGCTTGTGCTTTTTTCCCTGAACATGGCATCAACAAAGGGTTTGCAGTGCTAAAATCACTATCTTCCCAGCTTTCAGGAACAGGCAGAAAACCTCATTTTTCAACACAACTTTTGCATTTTACTAGGAAATACCCCATTTTTACTATTTCTACTGCTTTTAGCCTCCTTCCAGTTAGTGACAGAAATGGGTGTGAAATCAATGATCGATACCGGAGAGCTAAAAGTTTCTAAAAGTAGATAAAATTCTGAATTTATCAAGGGGTCATTTGTGTAGATCCTACAAGGTTTTCCTACAGAAAATAACAGCTGAAATAAAAAACATTGAAATTGAGGTGAACAAAATAGCCATTTTTCTCCACGTTTTACTCTGTAACTTTTTCCTGCATGTCAGATTTTAAAAAGCAATATACCATTACATCTCCTGGACTCTTTTGGTTGCAGGACTATATAGGGCTTGTAGGTTCATCAAGAACCCTAGCTCCCCAGAGCCAATAAAGAAGCTGCTCCTTGCAATGGGTTTGCAGTGTATAAAGGGTACACAGCAATTCATTTGGTGAAATGTAAAGTGTGAAAAATAGGTATCAAGGAAACCTTTGTATTTCCAAAATGGGCACAAGATAAGGTGTTGAGAAGCAGTGGTTATTTGCACATCTCTGACTTCTGGGGGTCCCCACACTAGCATGTGAATTTCAGGGAATTTCTCAAGTTGACATCTTTTCGAACTGTCATACATTGGGAAGGAAAAAATGTAGAGTAAGACAAGGGGCAATAACACTTGTTCTGCTATTCTCTGTTCCCCCGGGTCTCTCAATAAAAATAGTACCTCATTTGTGTGGGTAGGCCTAATGCCAGCGACAGGATATGCAACATGGGACACATCACATTTTTACATTAAACTCTGACGTGTTTTTTGGAAAGTGTCTAGCTCAGCCGGCACCGGGGGAAACCTACCAAACCTGTGCATTTTTCAAAACTAGACAGCTAGGGGAACCCAGGATGAGGTGACTTGTGGGGCCTTCACCAGGTCCTGTTACCCAGAATTATTTGCAAACCTCATAATTTGTAAAAGAAACAAAACACTTTTTCCTCACCTTTCAGTGATAGAAAGTTCTGGAATCTGAGAGGAGCCACAAATGTCCTTCCACCCAGCATTTCCCCAAGTCTCCCAATAAAAATGGTACCTCACTTGTGTGGGTAGGCCTAGTGCTGTGACAGGAAATGCACCAAAACGCAACATGGACACATCACATGTTTACATTGACAACTGATGTGTTTTTTGGAAAGTTCCTTGCTGTGGATTTTGGACTGTAGCTCAGCCGGCACCTAAGAAAACCTACCAAACCTATGCATTTTTGAAAACTAGACACCTATGGGAACCCAGGATGGGGTAACTTGTGGTGCTCTCACCAAGTTCTGTTACCCAGAATCTTTTGCAAACCTCAAAATTTGGCAAACAAAATACCTTTTCCTCACATTTTGGTGAGGAAAGTTCTGGAATCTGAGAGGAGACAGAAACTTCCTTCCACCTAGCATTCCCCCATGTCTCCCAATAGAAATGGTACCTCACTTGTGGCTAGGCCTAGTGCCTGCAACAGGAAATGCCCCAAAACACAACATGGACACATCATATTTTCCCAAAGAAAACTGACTTGTTCTTTGCAAAGTGCCCAGCTGTGGATTTTGGCCTCTAGCTCATCCGGCACCTAAGAAAAACTGGCAAACCTGGACATTTCTGAAAACTAGACACTTAGGGAAATTCAGAATGGGGTGACTTGTGGGGCTAACACCAGCTTCTGTTACCCAGAATCCTTTGCAAACCTCAAAATTTGTCCAAAAAAACACTTTTTACTCTCATTTCGGTGACAGAAAGTTCTGGAATCAGAGAGGAGCCACAAATGTCCTTCCACCCAGCGTTCCCCAAAGTCTCCCAATAAAAATGGTACCTCACTTGTGTGGGTAGGCATGGCGCCCGCGACAGAAAATGCGCTAAAACACTACGTGGACACATCAAAATTATCAAATACAAAACTACCTGGTTTTGCAGGGGGGTCACCTGCTTTTTTGGTCCTGGGCTCAGCAGTCATCTAGGAAAACCTAACAAACCCAGACATTTCTGAAAACTAGACACCTAGGGAAGTCCAGGGAGGTGTGACTTGTGTGGATCCCCCAAAGTTTTCTTACCCAGAATCCTTAGCAAACCTCAAATTTAGCTACAAAATACATTTTTCCCACATATCTGTGTGGGATCACCGCACCAGCACAAATTTCCCACCACCCAATGTTCCCCTTAGTCTCCCAATAAAAATTATGCCTCACTTGTGTAGGTGGGCCAAGTGCCTGTGACAGGGAAGAGTCAAAAACATGTTGAAATTGAGGGGGAACCAACGTGGGTTCAAAAAGGCAGTTTGGAAAACAAACGTTTTTACGCTGACAAGCGGGGCATAATTTTTATTGGTATAGATGAGACAATGGTGGGCGGTAGGAATTTTGTGGATTCCTGCAGATCTTGAAAGGTTCCATCACAAAAATGTGGGGAAAATATGTGATTTCAAGCAAAGTTGGAAGTTTGCAGGGATTTGTGGGTAGGAAATTGGTGCGGGGTGCATCTGAAGCATACCACTCAGGACTCACCCAGAAGTTTAGTTTTAAGATGTGTCTAAGTCTCATAGATTTTTCTACATGGCTGCGTCCCAAAGTCCAAAAAGTGCAGCCCTCACCATTTCAAGTGGGATGATTTTGAAAGTTAGACAAGCTCTCATGGCCCAAATGTAAAACCAAAACCCAAAATAATCAAATGTCCTCTTGCTTGCAGTTGGAATAAAAACTTTTAGTGTGCCGGGGGAGAGCTGAAAGACTGTTACCCCCTTTAGTTGGGGCAGGGAACATAACCATAACCATTCTGATTGGTAGCCACCACCCCTCTATGTTTTTTTATTCCCTGGCATCTAGTAGGTTTTCTGTCCCCTGGGGAGTGGGTCAGCGGTAATTGCCCCATCTGCCCACCGGCGGGCAGAACAACATTTTCCCCATTTATTTGAGGTGGGGGTAGGGCCAAACCCCCACCTTCTTTTAAAAAAAAAAAAATCTTCTATGGTCTCTGCTGGGCTTTCTGCCCCCCTTGGAGGCAGATGGGCCTTCCAAAAATAGGCTGATATGCCCTCCAGGGGGGCTGAAATGGCCAACAGTAATGTGCCCCCATGGGGAGCGACCCTTGCCCAATGGGCTGCTCCCCCAAACAACACACACATGTACACACACCAATCCCTGGTGCCTAAGTTGTTTCTGCCCCCCCTGAGGGCAGATCGGCCTGATAGAAATAGGCCGATCTTCCCCCATGGGGGCAGAAATGGCCTAAAATAAAATGTATTTGCCCCCCGGGGGAGCGACCCTTGCCTAAGGGGTCACGTCCCATCTGTAAATACATTTTTTTTAAAATCCCTAGTGCCTAGTGGTTTCGGCCCCTATTAGGGGCAGAAATGGCCTAAAATAAATCTGCCCCCAGGGGAACGACCCTTGCCTAATGGGGCCACTCCCCTTGCATGAAATTGGTGCAAAAAAATCCCTTGAGGGCAGATTGGCCTAGTTAAAATAAGCTGATCTGCCACCAAGGAGGGCAGAAATGGCCTAAAATAAATTTGCCCCCAGGGGAGCAACCCTTAGCTAAAGGGTCACTCCCCATCTGTAAAAAATAAATGAAAAAAATCTCTGGTGCCTAGTGGTTTAAAATAGGCCAATCTGCCCCCAAGGGGGGGCAGAAATGCCCTAAAATAAATTTGCCCCTCATGAGATCGACCCTTGCCTATGGGGTTGCTCCCCTTGCATGTAACTGACCTAAAAATAAATCCCTGGTGTGTAGTGTTTTCTGCCCCTCTTGGGGGCAGAAATGGCCTAAAATTATTTGCCCCCAGGGGAGCGACCCTTGCCTAGAGGATCGCTCCCTTCCTGTAAAAATTAAATAAGTAAACAATCCCTGGCGTCTAGAGCCTTAAAAAAAATGCCCCACTGGGGAGCGACCCTTGCTCAAAGGGTCGCTCTCTTTGTATGTCAACACAAAACAAAACGAACTCCTTGGTGTCTAGTGAGCATTCCTGCAGCCCGATCACTTCACACGGGCTGCAGAAATGCTCAAAGAGACATATAAGGGAAGGCCTTTCCTTTCCTTTCATTCCTCTGCCTGCCCCAGCCCCTGATCAGAAGAGAAATGCTCATCCGATCGCACTGGAAGCTGAGCTTCCGGTGCGATGAGAGGTGACATCTGATGTGGTAAGACAACCACATGGCCAGCACTCCACAGGATCAAGAGCATTGGGCACAATGCCCCCTCCACAGCCAGGGGGTAAGACACTCACTTGAGAGACTGTGACCTTGCACTTCCCAGGACCAAGCACAGGGCATGTTGCCCCCTCCAGAACCAGTGGGAAAGACACCCACATGGCCAACACTCCCCGGGATCAAGAGCACAGGGCACGTCACCCCTAAGATGTTCCCTATGTGCCTCTAGGGCTGGGTTCCATGTAACTATAAGCAGGGACCTTATAAAAATAATTTTATAAGCCCTGGTGAGGTAAAAACAGCCAAATTAGTTTTCCCCTCATTGTAGTGAATGGCCTTCATAGGCTAGAATGGGGAGACTTTATTTTAATTTTAAAAGTCCCCTTAAGTGACAGATACAAAGAGTTTGGTATCAAATTAATTGTTATAATAAGTCCCACAACTTCCAGTTGTTGGATTAAATATAACTCCAACTATAATATAACTTGTTCAGGTAAAGAGTTGTAAACTTTACCTGAAAGTTGCCAATTTCAGCTCTGCATTGTTTTTGCTGCTGTGTTCTGATTGGCCAGCCTCTGGCAGCCTGGCCAGGCTGTCTTGATGAGGTGTGAAGTGGCCTGGCTTCACACAAAGAGATATGTCTATGGGAGGGGATCTCCCCTCAGCAGATGGTGAGGCAGGAAGGGGAAGGGCTGCCAAACTGGTCTTCAAAGGCAGAGAAGGACATTTGGAGCAACCCAGCAACACCCCCACATCCTGCAACCCCAGACAACTAGGTGCCCCCTTGATTAGATTAGGAAAGGGCAGGAGAGGGGTGTGTTTATGATTTTTAGCCACACCAGTGGGTGGGCTCAACCAGATGTAACCTCCAAAAATCACTTTCAGCCACAATGGATTTTTGAGGAATGTTGCCTCCTGGGATTGATTTTTGCACACATCCCAGGAAGTGGTCATCACAGGGGGAAGGACCCAGCCCCTGATTGGAGAACCAGGACCCCCCTGTTTTTCACCCAGGAGCAAGGATAAAACTGGCAGACCTGCACCCACACCTCAGTTCCCTACCACATCCCTACTAGGAAGAACTACAGAAGAAGAAGGACTGCCCTGCTGGACCCCTGGACTGCACCTAGACCCTGCACTCTGAAGGACTGTACCAGCTGCACACTTGGGCTTCACCGCAAGAAGAACTTTGCCTGGCTTCAACTGGTTCAAGGAGGGACTCCCAGTTTGCTACAGGTGAAAAATTGCTAACCAGAGTCCCCTGCACCAACTCCCGAAGAAATCAACCAGCTGACCACTGTCCAGTGGCCAAAAAGGAGTTTGTACCAGGTGCATTCTGGGAGTTGTAGTCCACGCCCCCAAGAATCATCTTAGAGCTTCTGGAACCTTGGGGTGAGCTGTGGACCCCAAAAGAACCTTAAGGGAACATCTGGGAGAAGATCCAGAAGTTTGGAGGAGTTTGGAGAACTTTTGAGAAAAACCTCCATAGAGGGACCGACCCGCCGCGGCAACTCTAGCCGGCTTGCCTCAACCGTGACCCGGCCTGATTTGCAGGTTCGTCTCGGTGAAGAAAATCTCCAAAAAAGAGACTAAGTCAGAACATAGAAAGTTGACCAGGACCTCCCAGCCAGCGTATCCGAGGAGGACTCCAAGGATGTCGGATTAAGATCCAGGTTTACCCCAGTCGAAGGATTTTGACCTCGAAAAAAACGACTAAGTCCGAAGGTAAAAATCTCCACCGGGGATTCCCGCGACGCGTATCCGAAGAAGGGTTCCAGGAGGTCGGATTGGACTGGCAGGTTCGTCCCGCTGAAGAAAATCTTCAGAAAAATGACTAAATGCGAAGGTAAACTTTTGACCGAGGCCTCCCGCGGCTTGTAGCCGAACCGGGCTTCATCGCGGTTGGCCTTAAACTTTGACTTTGCCCTGGTCGAGGTGCGACCAGATGACCAGATTGGCGCTTTTTGTTTCTAGGCACTACAAAACAATAATCCTTTAAAAATTCACATCTCCGGTTCCCCTTATCCGATTTTATTAGTTTTTGTGTCATTTTAAAGAAACAAATATAATATATTTTTATAAATTGGTTTTGGATTTTTAAACTGTTGCCTGTGTTTTATTTAATTACAGTTTTGTGATATTTGAATTCTTTGCACTCAGTCTCCTAAATTAAGCCTTGTCGCTCGTTGCCAATCTACCAAGGGTTGAGCTGGGTTTAATTTACTGAGACCTAACTGGACCTAAGTGGAGATTGGTGGCCTATTGCTAAGTGTAGGTACTTACCTGCCCTTACCAATAACCCATTTTCCAACAATAATCAATGCATGATGTAGAATACATCATGTACAGAAAGAGGAGTTAACAAGGAGAAACAAATGTATTACTTCTTTTTATGCCTCTGTGTGGTAGGGGTACCGATTACATACAATTACACTTTCACATTCATAGAACATTTGGAATTCAATTAAAATCCATGGATGGATGCATAGAAACGCACATGTGCCACCCATGGGACACCTACCACTTAGACATTTCAGGCAAATCAGTGCAAGTTGCTGCTTTGAGTTACATTTCTTTACAAAGCCATGCTCGCCCAGGCAAATCAGGCCTTGTGTTCATGCTTTTGTAAATTGTAAATAAGCCTTTGTGTTGCACTGTGTTGCCCTATGCAACATAAGGGCAGCCCAAAGGCTTAGTAACTCTGGGTCAATGTTTCTGACTCAAACTTTAATGCTTGCCTTTGCATTTGGTGGTAATTCATAACATAATGGGGGCATGCATGGTATGATAGTGTCCATCATGGCCTCATAATAGAAAGTAACGTAAGATAAGTGTGAGGAAAGTTGTTTATTGTATGGTGTGGCTGGATGACCTCACCATGTAATAAAGTCACAATTCCAAATCAGGTTTGTTGTCAAACCTTAGCCTGGTCCTGGGTTGCTGTGGCTGGGAGTTCAAAGGAACAAATATAAAGCATGAAGAAGTACCAAAACAGTTGAAAAATATGATAATGCAACACAGTAAAAATCTGACACTAATGTATGAAACAAATTTGCATTTTTATATTTAAATAGACACCTCAAGGACAAAAATCCACCTGAGGGTTCCGGAGGCATGAATTTTGAAATAATCTATAAATCACTGTTGTTCACTTGGTGCAATAAACCATTGTGATCTACTGTGACTTGCCCTTTAGGGTTAGCCACAACATGTAACATCTATAAGGGCACTCTGGCAGGGTGCCATTCACAGGGACCAGCAAGGTCCAACACAACAGTTACGTAGCAAGAAAAGCAGTGTCAAGTCCAGTTCTAGGGTCGATTGATGAGCCTGTCAGGGCATCTTCCTGTGGCCACCCCTTGGCCCACAGATTCTGTGGGGTGACTTTGGGGACAAGTCGATGTCCATCAAAGTCTGGGTGAAATCCAGCTAAAAGCCATTTGCCACAGGTCTATTGGCCTCTGGTTTCAGCCAAACCAATGGTTCCCCTCAACTTCGAATAACTTCCATTTTATTGTGACCAAAATGCACTCTGATGACTCTCCCAGGTCCAGCAGACTCTAATGCAACACTTGAGGGGCGATACTCCCACGCTGCACTTCGGTGATCAAGCCTTCTTTGCTGCCAATTCACCAAGGAAGGCTTCTTTAGCTCTTGCAGTCCTGTGGCTGTATAGGGGAATCAGCCAACTGACGCTTGGAGTCTCCTTCTCTGTCTGGGACTCAAAGAGCAGCATGTGCAGTCCAGTCATTGGTGCATCTTTTTTTTGCTGGATCCAGGGCACAGCAGAGCAGTCCTTCTTCAGTCATCCTCTTTCCAGTTCAGATGTGATCTAAAACCTGGGTGCTAGGAGGTGCCACTTTTACTCCTGTTTCCTGTTCTAAGGCATGTGGTGACTACCAGATAGCCCCCTACCCAGTGACGACTTCCTGTGAAGTGTGGCAACTAGTTAGCCCAGAAGGCTTCCTTCTGCCCTCTCCTAAAATATAAGAACCCTTCCTGTGGTTTTAGGAGCTCCATATCCCATCCGAGAGGTGCCGCTACCTGGGGCCATACACTCAGAAAAACTGGTTAGGTAACTGCTTCTCCCTCTCCTTCTGCGATGCCAGCCTGTGTGCTAAAACAAAAGAACTGTTCCTTCCATGTGTGACTTCCTTTTGCCCGTCAAGGGCAGCTTCCCCTTTTAAGCTGTCATTTTAGGATCACAAGCTGTTTGAACATCCTGCTAGGAGGAAGTCAGACCTCTTCCCATTGCTGACCCTTTATGTCTCTTATTGAGAGTCCCTCACACCTCTCCCCCAGGAGGAAAGAAACCTGACTTTAGAAACTTGTATGAAACTGTAGAAAGTCACTGGAAGTTTTGAGCAATGAAGTAGCAACTTTCTAAAGATGCCATTTGTGAAAACAATCCCTTTAAATTTGACTTGAGCATCAAACTGGGTGTAATGCATTGATTCTTTTGATACCCTTGGGGCCAGATGTAGGAAGATATGATTTTGCGACTCGAAAATTGCGATTCGGTGCGACTCGCAATTTGCGAGTCGCAATCATATGCAGAATGGTGTCCATGACACATTCTGCAAATCGCAAGGGGATCGCAAAGACCCACCTCATTAATATTAATGAGGTGGGTCGCAATTTGCGACCCCCTTGCAATTCCCTGCAACTCACAGGGATGGTGGCCTGCTGGAGACAGCAGACCTCCATGTCTGTGACTGCTTTTTTAATAAAGCAGGTTTTTTTTTTGTGTTGCAGCCCGTTTTCCTTAAAGGAAAATTAGTTGCAATACAAAAGAAAAAATGAAACCATTTGGTTTCGTTTTTTCAGAGTAGGCAGTGGTCCATTGGACTACTGCCTGCTCGGCAAAAATATTTTTGGCGACATTCACAAAGGGGAAGGGACCCCTTCCCTTTTGCGAATGAGTTAGAACCCACTTGACATGGGTGCTAACTGCGAATTGCTTTGCGACCGCGTTCGTGGTCACAAAGCAATTCTGCATCACGGTGCGAATTTCAAATAGGAAGGCAACACCTCTTCCTATTTGCGAGTCCCATTCCCATTTTGCGAGTCGGTACCAACTCGCAAAATGGGAATGTGCATCGCGATGCCCGTTTTGCATGGCGCAATCTGCAAATTTCGCAGTTTGCGCCATGCAAAACGGTTGCTACATCTGGCCCTTTGTATCAAATTTAGCAATCCCATTCAGACATTAGCACTTCTGAGTTGTCAGCATGTAACCCTGTACTCACCAATGGGGCTACTAAGCTTTTCACAGTAAAAAGAACAACTTTGGGTTTTTAGTGTTGGGATATGCAAAATTATTTCAACACATGTCGATCTTTTTAATATATGCACCCTTCCTTTATGGCTCTGTAGGTCTGACTTAGACGTGACTTATAAATGTGAAAAAGTAAGGTTTGGGCTTTGGCATGCCAATGTCATAGTTGAATTACCAGGGTAAATCCGCTCTGCCAGCCAGCAAGAGTGAGTCATGCTTTGCTTTGTCACACTCGTGGTGGCACAATGGGCACGGCAAGCCACATAGGACACTTTAACTTACAGACTCTGAGTACCTCTGTTATCATATACTAGGGACTTATAAATAAGTTAACTTATGACAATTCTGTGTTAGTTAAGGGTCAAAGCACTGGCACAGGGGCTTGTTTGGCAGGAGTCCGTGTACCTCCGGAGTCAGAAAGCCAGCAGCATCAGTCCAAAAATGTGGGAGTGATCATGCAAAACGAGGCATTGCCATACAGCAAGCAATAAAATACTTTTTAAGGATTGTATTCTGATTGTACAGTACTTCTAAATATGATCAACCAATGTCGTGAGAAATTCTGAAAAAAAAGGACTGCAGCTTTAGCAACAAAGTGGTCATTTACCCTACTGACCTTCCTGTTCTGTGGAGCAATTGTGTCCCATGTTGCTACTATATAGGTTTTGTTAATATACCACAGTCATTGATGATATGCATTACTTGTTTCTCCCAAAGGCAAAATCAATATCTCCCAATATATATCGATAGTGTCCTAATTGTGGGTCAGTGTGTTTAAAGGTATGTTGTTAACGGACAAGCTTTGCACATTAGCTGACAAGCTACAGTAGCTTCTGCTTGATTAGATTATGGATTTTCATTGTGGACACCTAATTGCTTGTCAGGATTAAACGATCTAGTTATGTCAACCACGAGGCTGGTGATTAACAATATAATGCTGTTATGGTTCCACGCTTATTTGTGATCACCTCTTTTTCGTTTAACTTGCGAAAGACACTTTCATAAAATATACATATGTATTTCTTATTTCAAATATTCAGTGCGATCCTTCAGAACAACGTGCGTTCACAATAGCTTCACAAAAATATGAGAGGGACAAATCGGGAATACTGTAAGCACTTGGCCATCAACAAAGAAATCTCCAAAGTGATGTCTGTTTGAGATCTCTATTATCTGTCTTCACATTTGTACACAGAACAGCAAAGAGCAAAAATAATTACTCATTCCTTGCAAGCCTTTGCATAAAGTACGTTTCAAGGATGCATTAATTTACTCAGGGAGACTCTTTCGTCCTCTTCACTGTTAAGCCTAACCTATTTCTTCTGAGTTTCTTTGCAATCAAGTAAATGCCACGCGGGTAGCATCCTCAAACTGGAAGACAGCTGTGGGGTCAGCATATTTTGAAGGTCTTAACGGTGCTAAACAATTTCAATAGGTGCAGCACCACGGGCCATGGGCCATATGTACGAACACATTTTCCCATAGACACAGAATGGACAAAACCCTTTGCTACATCTGGCCCCATATGCCGAAGGGCTAACAAGTGTGAAATACAGAGGTGGTCGAGCCAGCAAATTTACAGCGCAAGCCGAGCTAAGGGTCTGCAGGGCTCTACCAGCCCGTGCTCGAGCCGAGCCCTGGAAATATTTTAGCATGTGAACCGTACATTAAACATCTCGCAAAAATCTGCTGAAGTTTCTTCGAAACTCCCAAAAATTGTATTTCTTTTACAAGTGGGTGCGTTTCACTTTTTTAGTGCATCGGTTTATATTAGGGTATCAAGAGGCATTTATTGAAAGACACAGGCCCATATGAAAAGGGAAATTATGAAGCGCAACGCTGAGCCACAACAGGCAGTGCCGCGCTCCATCATTTTCACAATGCAGGGATGCGCCATATTTAATTGAATACGGCGCACCCCTGCATTTCCCCCTGTGCTGGCACTAAATTGAGATGCCTAGAGCCAGTGCAGGCATCTGCGTTGAAGGGTTTGATTATTTCTGTGTGGGAAGGTGTCCCTTCCTGCGCATAAATAATCACTAATGGCGATTTAGCACTTCTGTGTGTGCTGCAGAATTGTAGTCCACACAGAACCGGAGATCTGGGGTGGCACCATGAGCAGCAGCCTTTGGGACCAAGACCACCGTGCTGGCCCAAGGACTGCTGGAAAGCTCAATTACCCCTGGGGTTAACAGCTTAGATACCTCTTCTTTGATGCTAGCACTGACCTTATCCGTCACCTTGTAAACTTTCTGTTTAATGGGTGGACTGTCTCCAGTGTCCACATCATGTGTACACAAGTGTGTGACCCCTTTGATCAAGGAGAACAGGGAGGCAAAATGACACAGTCCCTCTGTTGTTCTGAGGTCAAGGAGGGGGGAGGTTTACTCCCTCCACAGAGCCATCATTCTCTCCAGCAGACAGAAGGTCAGGAAGAGGCTCACTTTCTTCCTCCACCTCATCATCTGTCACTAGGAGCATGGGCAATTCAGTCCTCTCAAAGTGTGGCTTGAGACGGTTCACATGCAGGACCCTTAAGGGGTTCTTAGGAGTCCACAAGTCAACTAGGTAGGTGACTTTGCGCTTGCACTCAACCACCTCAAAAGGCCCAGTCCACTTGTCCTGGAGCACCCTAGGCTCCACTGGTGCCATTACCCACACTTTTTGCCCAGGCTGAAATTCAACCAGAGTGGCATTCAGGTCATATCACTGTTTCATGTTTTCCTAGCTTGCTTCTAGGTTCTCTTGCGTGAGAGCTCTGAAGCGGGCAGTCTGGTTTCTGAAGACCAGCATGTAACTAAATATATCCTGGGGAGTTCTCTAAGCCCTCCTTCACCAGACTCAAAGGTCCCTTGACAAGGTGACTTACAGTAACTCTAAAGGACTAAATTCAAGCCCTTTTTGAGGCACCTCTCTGTAGGCGAACAGAAGGCATGGTAAGAGGACATCTTACTTACACCTCAAGGACTCTGACAGGCCATAATCATGTCTTTCAAGGTGCAGTTGAACCTTTCAACCAGACCATTGCTTTGGGGCGGCAAGGAATGATGAACTTATACGTTACCCCACACTCCTGCCACAGAGACTTCATATAAGTAGATATGATGTTGGTACCCCTATCATATACCACTTCCTTGGGAACCCAATGCGGGTAAAAAAAAAAACATCAACGTACAACCCACCACAGGGGAAGTGATTGACCTTAAAGGAATAGCTTCTGGGTGCTGGGTGGCATGGTGCACCAAGACCAGGATGGACCTGTTGCCCATGGCTGACTTGGGATCCAGAGGCCCCACAATGTCAATAAACACCCTTTCAAATGGGGTACTAACAGAATGCCTCCCTGGTGGGTCCCCCTCCCCGCTGCCACTGTGACAGCTCAGGGACCCCTCCCAGCTCAGCCACCTGTTTCCTGGTAGGCTCTGAGGTGTCACCCTCAGGCTCCGCCTCCTCCCAGACTGTAGGAACTTCTAGGGCTGGTTTCCCTCACCCCTTGCCCTTTCTTTTCCTGGCAGTCCCTGGGCCACTGTTTCAGGCTCCAAGGGCTTCTGACCATCCTGACGGGCTGCCATTGACCTGGTGGATTCACATACCCACCCAGGCAGGCCCAACATCTCCAAGTGTGACCTGTGTTCCACCTCCTTCCAAGGGAAAACCTCCAGCTCATTACCAAGCAAACAATCCACAGGCATGGTTGGACCCACAGCTACCTTCAAGGAACCTGAGATCACCCCATTCAATGTGAACCTGTGCCACTCTGCAGAGGTGCTTTGAGTAGTCCACTGCAACTACTTGGTGAAGTACATAGGAATCCATCTGCTTTTCAGACACCATGTGACTCCTCACTGTAGTCACACTGGCTCCTGTATTGCTTAGAGCCTTCACCCTCTGTCTAGGGTTCTCTGGACCATCTCATTGTCCCCTAGTGAGACAAGGGTCTTCTCAGCTGGCTCCCACCCACCTGGAACCAACTCCTCCCCAAGTGCTACTACGGCCAATCCCTGTGACTGAGCACCAGTGGGTGCCGGTGTACCCTTGGGATATTTGGTATCCCCTCTCATGTGACCCACCTGGTAACATGCATAACACTTGTGGGAGGGACCCCCGTCCACAGGTTTCCCTTTGGAGAACTGTGGGGCTGGGAATCCTTACCCTGGGAACTAGGGCAAGGCCCTTTAGAGAACTCCCCCGTTTACCCTTAACCCCCCTTTCTCCTCAGAGGGACCTTGCCCAATCTTGGCATAGTCTCCGCCATACCTCCTCTGGACACTGGTGCTCTCCCAATGGTCCGCTTCCTGTGCAAGCTTCCTGGGATCAGTCAGGTTGATGATAATTAGGTGCTGGTGCAGCTTTGGAAAACAGAAACCGTACAAGTGCTCCGAAGTAATTAAATTGGAAAGCCCCTCATACGTTGTAACCTTACTGCCCTTTACACAACCATCCAGTGACTTGCTAAAGAATCAATACATTCCAAGCATGCTTGGGATTCCTTCTTCTTATAGGACCTACACTTGTCCTTGTACTGCTCAGGGGTGAGGCCATACCTTGTGAGTAGGGTGCCCTTCATGATAGAGTAAGTAAGCCCCTTATGATACCCTAAGGATGTCAGAGTATCTCTCCCCACTACCTCAAAGTGCTTCCACAGACCTGTCCCTCAGTGTGATATTGCTGCCACCATCAGTACTGGACTGGCTCCCATGATCCAGCTCCCTCAAGCTGAGCTCATGAACAAGCAGTAACTTCTTCTCCTCTATGGCCATCTTCCTTTCCTCCATCCTAAACATTTCCAACTTCAACTGGGGAGCCTTCTCTGCCTGTCTGTCCTGTAACTCTTCAGGAGTCAGACCTTTGGATGACACACTGCTACCTGCCCCGAAGACCCTCTCCCTGGATATAACAGGCCCACCCACTATACCATTGAGTATGGATTGCACCTTCTCATCCTCCTCCCTCTCTGTGTGCCCCTCAGCCTCCTTGGCTGTCACCCAGGCCCTCAGTGCCTTCTGCAGCTCCTCCTTCCTGGTGGAGCCCTTAATGGGACAGGCAAGATTTTTGCAGAACTGCCTCAACTGAGCAACTGGGTAGCTCTCCAGTTTCCCTAAGTCACAAGCAGCTCCAGCTGATGCATCTCCAGATTGAGACATGATGAAGATTCAACAAAGTTCCAAGGCAGAAAAAGAATTCCTAATAAAGTTCAAAAGTCAATAAAAGATCAGCAAAAATATAGAAGTGGGGAAAAAATCCAAAAAAGCAAAAACAAGCTGTATGTGGTCACGTAATGGTCGGCACTGGAAACCGTAGTGTACACTTAATCACTGTATGTCAAGTACAAATACAAGTCCAGTCCTCACCGCTGATCACCAATGTTAGAAATGGAGTCTTTGGTTGGCAGTCAGGTTAAGCCCTGTCCAAGCAAGGACCCTCACTCTAGTCAGGGTAAAGGAAAATCACACTCAGTTAACCCCAGCTCACACCCTTGGTAGCTTGGCACAAGTAGGCAGACTTAACTTCAGAAACAATGTGTAAAGTATTTGTACTCTACACCAGTTTAGAAAAATAGGTAATATTTATCTAAATCGAACATGAACAAAATGACAAAAATCCTACATACACAAGTCAAGATATGAATTTTCAAAAGAATAAGAGTCTCAATCCTTAGAAAACAGGGAGAGTGCTGTTGTCACCCAAAGTACCTGGTTAGCTTAAAAAATAAAGCCACACTGGTGAGCGTGCGTCGGAAAAGTCAGCAATGCTTCAAGTAATTACTCGCAAGAGAGCCCATGTGTCAGTTCCTTCTTCAGTCGGGTTGGCATTGCATTTTTTTTGTCTCTCGCAAGAGAGTGATCCATCGATTTCCAAACAAGGCACCTCCGATCCGCACAGAGTCGGGTTGACTTTAATGCCCAGGGACGATGCCTGGAAAATCCGGTCGCACGGTATCAGAAAACTGCGCTGCGTGGGGTTTGGGTCATTATCAGCCTCCCTAAGTGGGTGTTGCACATTATTTCTCCAGCCGCGATGCAGGTGGAGCATCGATTTCAGCCGCGAAGCTGGTGGTGCATCGTTTATCAGCCACGTTGCGGAAGGTGCATCGAAAATTTCCCTGCACGGTCTTCTGTGCATGGATTTTCAGTTCTTGTCTGCCAACTTCACCTTTAATGGACCCAGGGACTTGATAGGTCACCACTTGGCAGGACGGAAGTCTCAGCAGAGAGTTGAGGGGCTGACAGGGGAAGTCTTTGAAGGTCCTAAGACTTCAACAACAGGAGTCAAGCTCAGTTCAAGCTTTGGAGATTCTTCTCAAGCAGGAATGCACAATAAAGTTCAGTATTCGTCCCCTTTCACAGGCAGAAGCAGCAACTACAGGATAGCCAACAAAGCACACTCACAGGCAGGGGCAGCACTTCTCCTCATCTCCTCAGCTCTTCTCCTTGGCAGAGCTTCTTCTTGATTCCAGAAGTGATCTAATTTTCAGGGGATTTTGGGTCCACTACTTATACCCCTTTCGGCCTTTGAAGTAGGCAAACTTCAAAAGGGAAGTCTCTCTTGTTTGTAAGATCCTGCCTTGCCCAGACCAGGCCCCAGACACATGCCAGGGGGTTGGAGACGGCACTGTGTGGTGGTAGGCACAGCCCTTTCAGGTGTAAGTGACCATTCCTCCCTTCCCTCCCAACATCAGGATTTGCAGGCTACACCACAGCTCCCTTTGTGTCACTGTCTAGAGGAGAGGTGCAAACAGCCCAACTGTCAAACTGACCCAGACAGGGAATCCACAAACAGACAGAGTCACAGAATGGTTTAAGCAAGAAAATGCCTTCTTTCTAAAAGTGGCATTTTCAAACACACACTCTAAAAACAACCTTTATCAAAAGATGTATTTTTAAATTGTGAGTTCAGAGACCCTAAACTCCCAATTTCTATCTGCTCCCAAAGGGAACATGCACTTTAATAATACTTAAAGGCAGCCCCTATGTTAGCCTATGAAAGAGATAGGCCTTGCACAGTGAAAACCAAATTTGGAAGTATTTTACTCTTAGGACACATAAACACATTAGTATATGTCCTACATTAAATATGCACTGCACCCTGCCCAAGAGGCTACCTAGGGCCTTCCTTAGAGGTGCCTTATATGTGTGAAAAGAGAAGGTTTAGGCCTGAAAAGTGGGTACATTTGCCAAATCAAATTGGCAGTTTAAAACTGCACACACATACACTGCAGAGGCAGGTCTTAGCCATGTTTACAGGGCTACTCATGTGGGTGGCACAACCAGTGCTGCATGCCCACTAGTAGCATTTGATTTACTGGCCCTGGACACCTCTAGTGCACTGTGCCAGGAAGTTACTGGTAAATCAAATATGAAAGTCATGGAAAGCCAATTACATAACATTTTGCATAGGAGCACTTGCACTTTAGCACTGTGGTGAAGTGCCTGAAGTATAAAAAAAATCTAAAACAGAGTCCAGTATAGATCAACAACCTGGGAAGCAGAGGCAAAAAGTTAGGGGGAAATAGGGGGTTTGACCTTGCCACCAGTTCTGAAGTCTCGGGGCCAACAAACATTTCACCAACTAGCTTCTAGCTAGTTTTCTGACTTTAGCAACTTTAGCACCGACTTCAGCGACTCCAGCACCGCTGCCGCTGCCCGACTCCACACCGCTGCCTGCCATGGTTGCATGGTCCTCGCTGCACAAAACAACCGTGACCCATAACACAAGTCTGACATCACTGCGATGCTGCTGACATCAGGCACTGTGATCGCAACCCTGCAAAGTCAACCAATTATGTCTTGACCTCCTGAATTCATCGACCCTGCCTGGTCACTAGGAACCAACGCCTCACCATTGACACCACACCAGCTCCCTCTGCAACCGGACGAAACTGATGCCTGGCCTCCCCTGCCTCACAGTATGGAACTGACACCTCAGCTCCCTGGGTGTCATAAGGGACTGATGCTGCACCAGCTCCAGCGACACATCGTCTCCACAACTCTGTGTGGTATATTTTTGTGGTTTTTTCACTGTGTTACTGTATGAGTTATTGCACAAATACTTTACCCATTGCCTTCTAAGTTAAGCCTGACTGCTCAGTGCCAGGCTACCAGAGGCTGGGCACAAGATAATTTGGTTTGTGTTGTGACTTACCCTGACTAGGATTGTGGTCCCTACTTGGACAAGGGTGTATACCTATGCCAACTAGAGACCTCAATTTCTAACATTGGTGGCAGCACTGGGATAGGACTTGTGTTTTTGCAGTGCCATACAATAACTATGTGTACATTACCTACCCAAAGTTAAATGTCAATTTGATTTGTTTCCTTCATCTGCAAACTTTCCCTGCTTGACATTCTTTATTCAATACTATATATCATGTCTCTGGCTGGGTCCACAAGTGGAGCTGGGGAGTTTGACCTGGCTAAGCTGGAGGGGTACACAGTTAAGCAGCTGAAGGGCTTTTGAAAGGGGATGGGGGTACCCACCCATCGAGAGCCTCTAAGAAGGAGGATTATCAAAAGTCACTGAGGGCCTGGACAGAATCCCACTCCCAAAACCATGATGAGTTGGGGGAGCAAGTGGATGGCTCTCACTAGGAGCTTCCAACAGCTGTGGGGCATGACACCCCTGGATTTTTGCCCCAGCAAAACCAGGGAGCAGTGTTTCAAGTCATGGCCTGAACACAGAAGGACGGAAAGAGGAGAGAGAATTCAGGCTGCAGTTGGTAAGATTTAAAATGGAGGCAGAGGAGAGGTAGGCTGATCCTGAAAGAGCCTTACCTAAAGGGAAACTTCTATTGACTTGTGAACTTAGTCTGAAAGAGCTGGAGCTCAAGGCTAGGCAGTATGAGTCCAGCAATGATGATGCCAGCATACATGCAAGACCTGCTGGAGACAAGAAGGTTCGTATACCCACGGATTTGGTGCCCAGTTACGTGGCAGGAGATGACATTGATAAGTGAAGAAAGGGTTCTGTGATCACAAGACAGGGAGGTTTGTACCCCAATGTGCAGAGTGCTCCAAGTATGGGCACTCTAAGGGTGACTCCAAATGTCCAAAGAGGGCACAGTCCCCCATTGGTGGGCAGACACCTGAATTGGCAAGTGTAGCGCTCAGGGAGGAGGAAGTCCCAGATAGCTTTGGGGAACAGACAGAGGTAACCCTAGTGTCCCTGGGAGATGCAGCTAATGTGCCAAAAGCCCACATGCCTGCCAATACCACAAGTATAGACAGTGGGTCACCATTAATGGACAGTGGGTGGAGGATCTGCATGACACAGGCACCAGCATGACTATTGTCAAAGGTCAGCTGGTTTCAGCAGAGCAGGTCCTACCTAACACATTCCACCAAGCTATAGATGCTGACAATTGTTAGAGCCCTGTACCTGTTGCTCTGGTTCCTTTTGAGTGGGGTATTTGCTACTCTGAAAGCATCTGTGAGTCCTGCCATGCTTGTAGATTGTTTGTTAGGCAATGACCTACATCACACTACCTGGAGGGAGGTAGAGCTCAGGTCTCACTTGGAGATGATGGGGTTGCCTTGAGTGAGTCTGCATGACCACAAAGTCCATGGCTGCCCAAGAGGGGACTCAAGGGTACCTGGAAGAATACCTCAGATAGCTGCCAAGGACAGGTGCAAGGGGTGTGGGAACCCAATCCCAGAAGTTCCCACAGTGGGGGTCAACGGAGTCCCTGAAGAGGAGGCCCCTGAGCCCACTGGGGAGAACATTGCAATCCTAGGTGACCTACCTGCACTTGCTGGCTGGCAGGTTGAGGGTGGGCCCGCCAGTAAGGAATTCTGCAAAGCACAGAAAGAGTGTCCTATTCTGGAGGGCTTGAGGCGATAGGCCTCAGCTCACGCAACAGGTGAAGCCTCTGTGGATCTCCTAATTTACTGGGAGAATGATCTCCTCTATAGTAAGCCTAAGGCTCTGCATACTGGGGCAGCACATGTGCAGGTGGTCCCCTAGTATTACTGGGCCTGCCTACTGGCTTTGGCTCATGACACATATCTGGCAGGACATTTAGGGCACGACAAGACTTTTGACAGGCTTGTCACCCACATCTATTGGCCCGAATGAAGACAGCCTCAGATACATTCTGCAGGTCCTGTCCCATCTGCCAGGCCAGTGGGAAGCCAGGGAAAAAGGTGAAGCCTCCCCTTTGAAAGGGTATGCATCAATATAATTGGTCCATTGGACCCCAAGACAGCCCTAAGCAACAGGTTTATCCTGGTCTTGGTGGACCATGCCATCTGCTACCTAAAGGCAATCCCTCTGAGGACAGTGACTGCACGTGTGGTGACCAGAACTTTGATGGGGATCTTTACCCATGTGGGGTTCCCCAAAGAGATAGTGTCTGACAGAGACACTAATTTCATATCTGCATACATGAAGTCCATGTGGGATGCATGCGGTATAACCTACAAGTTCACCACACCCTAGCACCTTCAATTCAACAGTCTAGTTGGTAGATTCAACAAGATCTTGAAGGGCATGATTGCAGGCATACCTGACGCCATGAGGTATAAGTGGAACATCTTCTTGCCATGCCTTCCCTTTGCTCACAGAGAGGTGCCCTAGAAGAGGGCAGGGTTTAGTCCCTTTGAGCTTCTCTATGACTACTCTGTTAGGGGGCCTTTAAGCATTGTCAGGGAGAGGTGGGAGAAAGTTCCCAGGAAACCCCCCCAGGATGTGGTCAGCTGCATGTTGGCCTTCTTCAACCAGCGACACAGCTTCTGTAAAAAGGCCAAAAGCAACCTTGAGGCCAGTCAAGAGGTGATGAAATGCTGGTATGATCAAAAGGCCACTCTGGTGGAGTTTCAACCAGTTGACAAAGTATGAGTCATGGAACCAGTAGATCCCAGAGCTCTCCAGGCCCGCTGGACTGGCCCCTATGAAGTAAAGAAGTGTAAGGGGGAGACCACTTATTAGTGGACCTCCAGCCCCCTAGAAACCCCCTAAGGGTGCTCCATGTAAACAGACAAGAGCCTCACTTTGAGAGGTCTGAAGTCAGAATGCTCCTAGTGACAGATGAGGGTGTGGAGGAGGAGAGTTAACCTCTCCCTGACCTCCTCTCGGAATAAGAAAGTGATGGGTCAGTGGAGGGTGGCAACCTCTTTGACTCCCTGACCCTAGACCAGCGGGTGACTGTTACGAGTTACTGGGAAAGTTTTCCTCCCTGTTTTCCCTCACCCCTGGACTAACACATCTGTGCATCCATGATATTGACACGGGAGACAGTCCCCTTGTAAAGAACAACATTTACAGGTTGTCAGACAGAGTGAAGGCCAGCATCAAGGCAGAAGTGTCACCCCTAAAGCTCTAACAGTCCCTGGTCCAGCACAGTGGTGTTGGTACCAAAGGATGCCCTACCTGGCACCAAACCAGAACTTCGGTTCTGTGTGGACTACCAAGGCCTCAATTCCCTCACCAAGACTGATGCACACCCCATCCCCAGAGCTGATAAGCTCATTGACAGGTTAGGTGCTACCAAATTCCTCAATATCTTTGAATTAACTTTGGGGTACTGGCAGATCGCCTTGACTGAGGAGGCGAAAGAGAGGTCAGCATTTTCAACCCGTGAGGGACATTACCAATTCCGGGTGATGCCCTTTGGCTTGAAGAATGACACTTCTACCTTCCAACAGTTGATCAAAAGGGTCCTGGCTGGTAAAGAGGTGTTCTGTTATGCCTACTTAGATGACATTGCTGCCTATAATGTTAGCTGAGAGGAACACCTGTTTCACCTCCAAGAAATGCTCTAGACCCTGCAACAGGCAGGCCTGACAATCAAGGCCAGTAAGTGCCAGATTGGGCAGGGTTCCATGGTGTATTTAGGACACCTGGTAGGTGGTGGCAAGGTGCAGTCCCTCCAGGTCAAGATAGAAACAATCATGGCTTAACAACCAGAGAGATGCAGTGGTTCCAAACAGCGCAGTGGTACAGTGGATTTTCACACAAGACAGCTGCAGAACTCACTTCCAAGGGCTGAGGACCTGGTTGGCACCACTTGGCAGAGTAAGATTCATATTTGGCAGAGTCCAGAAGCTGTAGGAGAGAAGCAGGCAGTCTTTGATGTCCCTAAGACTGCAGAACAGGAGGCAAGCTAGCAATCCCTTGGCGTCATTTGGGTCTGGGGTTGAAGAGATGCAGGTCCAGTCCTTCTCACACCCAGGAAAGGAGAGCAGCAGGGCAGGCACAGCAAACAGGTGTTCAGAAAAGTCCAGCAGAGTTCCAGCAGAATGGCAGTCCATTCCGCAGCACAGCAGTCATTCTTTCTGGCAGAGTATCCTCAGGTCCAGAAGTGTAGTAATTTGGTAGGATCGTAAGTCTATTTTTTATACCCAGTGGTGCCTTTGAAGTGGGGGTGACTAAAAGGAGGAGTTTTGAAGTGCACATATGTCCTCCCTTTCCTGCCCGGGCTCCAGCCACACTACCGAGTGGTATGCAGCTCTTTGTGTGGGGACAGGTACAGTCTATTCAGGTGCAAGTCTCAGCTTCTCCCTCCCATCCTGCCAAGTAGCCATTGCAGTCAAACTGCACACACAGGTCCTGCAGTGGCAGGCTTGAGGCATGTTTAAATGTCTACTTAGTGGATGGTACAATCGGTGCTGCAGGCTCACTAGTAGCATTTATTTTACAGGATCCTGGCACAAATAGTGTACTTTACTAGGGACTTATAAGTAAATTAAATGTGCCAATTGTGGATAAGCCAATGTTACCATATTTTTGGGGCATGAACACATGCGCTTTAGAATTGGTTAGCAGTGGTAAAGAGTCCTAAAGCCAACAAATCAAGGTCAGGAAAAGAGAAGGAGGAAGGCAAAAAGTTTACGGTTAAACCTGCAGTGAGCTAGCTAGGAACCTTGTCAACCTTCCCTAATGCTATGCGGACTGAGTCCCTATACTCTGATGTTTATGTTGAGCAGACACACAGTACTACTTGACTCATAGGAATTGTATAACCCTGGTATCGCTCTGATAATCTTTTGTATTTTTAAAGGTCCTGTGTGACCCTTACAGCTGAGAAGGTAGTAGTCAGCACCACGGCTGTCAGCTTTTTAGATTTCTAACTACCCCTTACTTAACAAATAGAAAATGTTTAAAACAAAAGACCTCATTTACAATGCCCATGGTGCAGGCCAGCGCAGCAAGTTCCTGGCTGCACTGCCCTGTGCCACCAGGAAAAGGCAGAAATGTGCTGTATCTATAAGATACGGTGCATTTCTGCCCTGTCATCTGCGATGGTGCACAGATGCAGGCACCCTTGCACCATGGTGCAAGGGTGCCTGCAATGTGGGGATGATTGTTTTTATGCCAGAAGGCACACCTTCTGGCACAAAAACAATCACAAGAGGTGTTTTCCTCTTTTAATGTGTGCTGCAGAATGCAGCATACATATAAAAAGGAAAAAACAGGGAGAAATAAATATATTTCTCTCTGCTGCATCACTCTTATGCCACCCCTGAGGTGGCATAGGAATCTGCTAGTTTCCCAGAGTTGTAACTCTATAAATGAATCAAATTCCTTCAGGTTCCAGAGGTTTTGCATGGGAACACCCCAAGCAACACCCATTTGCTAGACCTGATAGCCTTAGGGTGGTGACCCCTAACTTTTTGCCTGCCTATCACCACTTTTTAGATACTGTTTGTGCTGGTTTTAAGACTCTGCACACTTTACCACTGCTAACCAGTGCTAAAGTGCATATGCTCTCTCCCTTTAAACATGATAACATTGGATCATACCCAATTGGACAATTTAATTTACTTGTAAGTCCCAAGTAAAGTGCACTATATGTGTCCAGGGCCTGTAGATTAAATGCTACTAGTGAGCCTGCAGCACTGATTGTGCCACCCACTTAAATGGTGCCTTAACCTTGTCTCAAGCCTGCCATTGCAAGGCCTGTGTGTGCAGTTTCAATGCCAATTCGACTTGGCATTTAAAAGTACTTGCCAAGCCTAAAACTCCTCTTTTTCTATATATAGGTCACCCCTAAGGTATGCCCTAGGTAACTTATACGGCAGGGTGCTTTGTAGGCAAAAGGCAGGACATGTACCTGTGTAGTTTACATGTCCTGGTAGTGTAAACCTCCTAAAATCGTTTTTACACTGCTGTGGGGCCTGCCCCCATCATAGGCTAACATTGGGTCTACCCTCATGTACTGTTTGACTGGTAGCTGCTGATCTGAAAGGAGTAGGAAGGTCATATTTAGTGTGGCCAGAATGGTGATATTAAATCCTGCTGACTGGTGAAGTTGGATTTAATATTACTATTTTAGAAATGCCACTTTTAAAAAGTGAGCATTTCTCTGCACTTTAATCCTTCTGTGCCTTACAGTCCACATCTGGCTGGGTTCAGTTGACAGCTCCCTTGTGCATTCACTCAGACACACCCCAAACACAGGATACTCAGCCTCACTTGCATACATCTACATTTTGAATGGGTCTTCCCAGGCTGGGAGGGTGGAGGGCCTGACACTTGCATGTCACAGGTCAGTATCCTGCGTCACCACAAAGGACAGCCACACCCCCTACTGGGACCCTGGCAGACAGGATTGAATTGAAAGGGGACCTTGTTTCACTTCTAGGCCACTCTTAGTCTACCCCACTTGGCACATTTGGGTATTTAAACTGGGCCTCTGCCCCTCCCAACTCAGACACTTCTGAGGTACACACTCTACCTGACAAGACACTTCCTGGAGAAGAGAACCTGAACCAGAATCTCCATCCTGCCAAGAAGAACTGTCTGGCTGCCCAAAGGACTCACCTGACTGCTCTCTGTGAAGGACTGCTGCCTTGCTGTTGCTCTGCTGCCTTGCTGCTCTCTGTCTGTGGTGAGAAGTGCTCTCCAAGGGCTTGGATGCACTTGGAGAGCATTTATGGAGTAGCCAGAGACCTTCCAGCAAGGTCAGAGGCCAGAAGGGCAGTAGGGCAACAAGAAGGGCAGCGGTCCATTTCAGCATAATAGTCCAGAAGAGTTCTTTGGGCAGTCATAGTGTAGGTGTAGATCCAGAAGGGTCTGATTTGGTGGGGTCCGAGTCCTAGTTTATATACCCAAAAATGATTTTATAGTGGGGAAAACTTCAAAGAGGCGTTTTGAAGTGCACAAGTTCCCCTTTCAGCCCAGTCCTGCCTGCCAGGATCCCTGTGGGGAGCTATCAGTCCTTTGTGTGAGATCAGGCCACTAGCCTTTGAAATGTAAGAGAAAGCCCCTCCACTCTTCCTGCCCAGCGAGACCCATTCAGTTTGTAGATGAATGCAGATGTGACTGAATGTCCTGTGTTTATGACTGTCTGGGTTGAATGCACAAGGGGAGCTGTCAACAAATACAGACCAGATGTGGATTGGGGCCAGGCTGCAAGGCACAGTTGGCAGTAAGTGCAGAGAAATGCCCACTTTCTAATAGTGGAATTTCTAAAATAGTAATATTAAATCCAACTTCACCAGTAAGCATGTTTTTCTATTACCTTTCTGCCAATACTAAACATGATAGGGCTACTCCTTCCAGATCAGAATCTACCACTTCAAAGAATATGAGGGCAGTTCTAATGCTAGTGCATGGGAGGAGCAGGCCTCACAGTAGTGTAGAATGAATTTATGAGCTTTTCACTATTAGGACATGTAAAACATATAGCACCCTGCCCTATGGGTTACCTAGGGCCTACCTTAGGGATGGCCTATATATAAAAAAGGGGAGGCTTGGCCAGTAGTTTTAAATGCCAAGTCAAAGTGGCAGTGAAACTGTACACACAGACTGTGTAATGGCAGACATGAGACATGGTTAAGGGGCTACTTATGTGGGTGGGACAATCAGTGCTGCAGGCCACCTAGTGCTTAATTTATAGGCCCTGGGTACCTCAAGTGCACTTTATTAGGGTTTCATAAGTGAATTAAATATGCCACTTGGGTAGGGTCCAATGTTACCATGTTTAGGGGAGAGACAACATACACTTTGGCACTGGACAGCAGTCATAAAGTGTGCAGAGTCCTAAAACCAACAAAAACAAGTCAGATAAATGGAGGGAGGTCAAACACTATAATATAGTGGGAGCACCCTCTGTCATATCTATTTGGAATACCTGACCCCCATACCGGGGTAAGATGTACCAGAAAGCCAGCAAGCTGGTCTGGTGAAGTGTAGGCCATTGGTTCTGTAGAGGGTAGAGTTCAGATTCAGGATCAGCATCAGAATCAGCCAAGCTGCATTTCAGGCATTGCATGCCACATTCCAGGATTGTCTCAGTGGAAGTGCACCTCTGTTGAATATGGTGCACAGTCAGTTATTATAATATAAGCACAATCTGTGTCATACTGTATCAAAGGTGCAATCTCAGTGCTATGACATGCCGACAAATGCAGAGCTGTGTCCATAGACAATCATAATGTTTGGGATTTGTGTTCTGTGTGCTCAGCTTTACAGTATACAGAATAGATGGCATCAATGCTTATTAGAAACAAGCAACATGTACAATGATTTCTGAGTGCAATATCACATAAATCAAAAGCCATGTAAAAGGTTACCAAAAGAATAGAACTGCTAAGTGAAAAGTGTGCATTTAAAATTGGAGGCTCTAAGCAGGCCCTAACATGCTTTACTACGCCTCTCTCTTGACTGTTAAAATAATAATACATAAACTAATCTAGAATCCATCTAAAAGATTTAAAAATGTAGAACAAAAAATGCATTTCAATAACAAAGCAAACAATAGCCATACATCTCATTAATATGCCAATTAAAAAAAAACACAATACAACCAATAAAAACAATTAACTTAAAACAAAAGGGGATGAATCAAATTCTAGGAGGTTCCCAAGATATTTTCATGTCCAAAGTCAATGGGACCCATGATGGAACCAGCAACCACAGACAACGCACCCAAGGAGGCCTAAATAGCAAGTTCCAAAGATCAGAAATGGTCGGATCCAGCCAAGTCAGCACGTATTGAACGCAAAACAGTCAACTGTGTATCTGCATGGTTAGAGCCAGATTCCATGAATTCCAGAGCCAAAGTGTCCATATCAACCGAAAAAGAAGAGTCATAATACATATCCAGCAGCAAAGGTAGCCTCATAAAACATCACTGAAGATAGATCTTCAATCAACTGGCATGACGATTAATGTCCACAGATTGAACCAATTGTGTAGCCAGACAGAGGTCTAGGGCAATCTTGAAAGGGCACGGCCAACAGCAGAACACAGGCTGCATACATTGTAGCCACACAGGTCTAAATGACAAGGACCAGTTCATGCTCAATTCCTGAAGCACAGACTCTCTGAAATACTGTATCATGCATTCATGACACAGCAGGACATGTGGCAGATTCCTTACCATTTGGCCTTGTGGTAGTAGAAAATCCATTGTGGAGCAAACAAAACCAAAGCAAAATATCAATGCCTAGAATAATTCAATTGGTATCCCTTCAAAAACATCATAAACAAAGAATGCAGAAAGGATGATATTACTCCAAATACTGTCTGAAAAGTGTTCACAAACCCAGACCCAATCACTTTAAAAAGGTGTACTACAACAGCAATATCTGAGGCATCAAATATCTGGTGAATAAGTTCACCAAAATTATGGGACAAGTTAGTTCATATTAACTATTTCAGCAGAAGACCTTGCAACTTGAAAATCAAAGGTCTCTCCAGCAGATGTTAAAGCATTGTTCTTCTGAAACACAAAGACTTTCAGCCGGCTCAGCTTATTGAAATTCACACTAAAAATAGAGATGAAGGCTATATGGTATTCTCCCTTACAACATGTGTGGGTGGAAATAACACATTGCTACAGCAGGTTACAACCCTGGAGACCATCACCACATATAGGACACCTGGTTTCATCCCACAGCAACCTTGATCATTTAGAACCAAATACCTCCCTATTGAAGAGGAAGTGGAAAACTGGGCTAATCAAGCAGACTGGGGCACCTTTCAGGTAACATGCTAAATTCACCAGAGATGCATTACACGCACCATGCAACATAGCCTCTTTGCAAACGAAGTTTCAGATTTGTTTCCACTAAGAACACTTCAGTTTCCCCCCAGACACACACTTGTAATCAAAAGGCAGAACCCAGGACTCGTGAATAAACTATCCCCAAAGCTTCATATCTACCAACTTGTGGTGCTTCAAGCTGGATGTAAACTGAAATGTAGAGATTGGCAGCAATAGAAACCCATGGATTAACCATACGACTGAGTTTTGGATACTAAAAAGGGTAATTTCTCTAAACGTTCAATGTTCAACATGGTATAAGTTCCATCATTCTTTGCCAGGGCCTTCTGTATATGTGTTAAATTAAAGAGCAAAAGCATCTCCGTTGTGTTCAGGTATTTCCATGGGACATGGTTTGATTTTGAAACCGGCAATGTTCAACTCGTTGCAAATTTTATCTCAGCTGTTTCTTTCCATGTTGTAATAAAGTCATATAATTTATTATAACATGGAATGCAGACGACATAATAATATTTAAAGATTAAGGCAGTCATTATGAACATGGCGGGAAAAACCGCAAATCGCAGTAAACAGAATCCCGCCGGCGGCGGTGAATGGAAACCTGCGATATAATGAACAAAAAACCCAAGCTCGCCAAACATTCCCACACCACCACTCCCCGCCAGGTCCCTGTCGGCAGGAATCCCGGCCCACCCCACCCCGCCACCGCCAAGCACACCCACATCCCACCCTCCAAATAATGATGCGCAAATCACCTCAGCGGACAGTGGAGGCCGGACGACCATTGGCGGCTGCGACCGCCACAGGTGGCAAGTGGGCCCAACAGCAACCAGTGCACACATTGGATAGGCTTAGCACCCACACACCTGACACACATCCAGAACACCATAAAACACCCCCAGACACACCCCACAATCCCTTGCAAGGAAACCAGGACCAGAAGACGGAGAGCACCAGAGCCAGACAGAGAACTCCAGCAGACAGGACACGCACAGCAATCCACACAGGAGCACCCAAGCACCGTCCCCAGTCCCAAAGCCATCCACCACCCTCACCATGTCCCCCCCAAAAAATCCACACTTCACTGAAAGGGAGCTAAGGACCATGGTGGACGAGATCCTAAAAGTGGAGCCACAAACATTTGGTTCCGAGGTGCAGCACACACCCATCGCCCAGAAAATGGACCTGTGGCAGACCATTGTCAACAGGGTGAATGCAGTGGGACACCATCCATGCACCAGGGACGACATCCGCAAGAGATGGAACGACCTGCGGGGGAAAATCCGGGCCAGGCATCCAGGCACCACATCGCAGTGCAGAAGACTGGGGGACGACCGCCACCAACACCACCCGACTACACCGACTGGGAGATGAAGGTACTCACCATCCTGCACCCAAAGGGACTCACTGGACTCGCTGGAGGAATGGACTCGGGTAAGTCGTCTACATTTACCCCATACATACCATAACTGTAATGCATGCACCACCCCACCCCATCTACACCCACCTAGACCCACACCCCTCCCAGACATTACCCACCACATCCACCATCCTGCATCACCCACAACTCACTGCCAGGCCCACATCACTGCCGCTGTGCACAGCCACCCACCCCTGCATGTACCCACAATGGAATAATAACCCCGACCATAATGTAACCCCACTACTGCCACTAAATGCAATGTCCACCTCACAAAGGCACCCCTGAAGGCCACTGAAAGGCACACCAGCACTAAATTGCACAGTACAGCCCACCTCAAACCCTCCTGCATATGTAACAAACATTTCTATGTCCCCCAACAGGCAGCACCACCCATGCAACCCTAATGGAGGGGACAAGGAGTGCCACAGCATTCCAGGGAGACAGAGGGATGTGCACTGGTGAAGGATCCCTGGACACTGAAGAACAGGCAGGCCCCTCACACAGCCCCGGATGCTCACCATGCAGCAGCCCCACCCAGGAAAACACTGTCACCCCTAACACCCAGTCAAGACCAGCAGGCCACAGGAGGCGTGCCCACACCATTGGACCCACGGCACAAACAGGTGGAACACAGCAACAGAAGCCACAGTCTCCCACCCCCAACATACAGGAAGATGAGGGCCCCAGTACTAGTGGCACGTCAAGACCTGTGCAGGGGACACAGGCACAGGGGGCCAGGGCAAGGCCAAATGCCCCAGGGGGTAGGGCACCGGATAGATGCAGCAGCCCAGGACGTCATTGCAGAGGTTTTGGGGGCATACCTACATACCCAAGACAGGTTAGCACAGATTGTAACCACCCTGCAGCAAAGTCAGGGGATGTAGCTGGAACACCATCAACAGGCCATGGAGTAGTGGAAAGAACACAATGCCACAATGGCCACCATTGCTGGAGCACTGCTGCAGTTGGTCAACAAACCCTCAGACACCCACACCGGCCAAGAGGCCCCCACAACAGCCTTGGACAACCATGTCATCCCAAGTAGCTCCAAAGCAGGGGCCCAAACGTAGTCTTAGGCCATGATATGGCACTGGAAACCCAGCTAAGAACAAGCCCCCTGCCAACAATTGACACTGCTACTACTGCCAAGCAACCATCCCACCCATTCACCAACTGCACTTAGCTGAGGGCTAAATAATGTACTAAACTACAAATAGGAACCACCTATGATATCAAACAGGCCTGCTACCAAGTCGGTTTTGAGGACACCCAACCATAATGACTTCCATCACTGTACATAGCATATTTAATTGTATTCCACCAGTAAACAACATATCTCACCTGTAACACTGTCCCCTGTCTTCAATGTTGAACAAAGTGAAGTAATGATGCAACAGGCAGGGCTAAACTTTATTGTCAAATTGTGCATGCTGGTGGTACAGTGTGTTTCAAAATAGTCAAGAAGGGAATGCTTATATTGTCTGTCTGTACCATGCTGAAGAGGTCCATGACTTGCATATCATGACCAATTCCCCCTAGTTGACATGGCACACTTACAGTATCAGTCACTAACCACATATACAGGCTAAAGTCACAGACAGTTATTGGAAGTAGAGTTGTATCAGTTGGTTTCTGGAATTGACATCTTCCCCTTCCTCATCCTCACCATCACTCTCCTCGCCTCTTTGAGGTGACTGATCAGGACCTATAGCACCCTCCACCTCCAAAAGGAGGATTGAATGTCTCACTGCCACGTTGTGCAGCATGCAGCACGCCACGACTATCCTACACACCTTATCAGGCCCATAGGCCAGGGAACCCCCAGAGATATGTAGGCACCGGAATCTAGCCATCAGGAGACCTATAGCACGCTCTATCACCCTCCTAGTACATCCATGGGCCTCATTGTATTTCCTCTCTGCATCCGTCCTGGGATTCCTCACTGGTGTCAGGAGCCATTGCAGGTTTGGATAGCCAGAATCACCTAGGGAAATGGTCAATACAGAGTCGTCATTGGAATGTCCTTAGTCTGACAGGCTGTTTTTCTGCAATGTGTCAGGTAGTGACAGGCACACTTACCTATGATCCACCCTCTGTCCTCTTGGAGTTGTTCCATCTTTTGTGGCACACTACTGTTCCTCAAAACAAAATGAATCATGGACTGAACCCGGAAACATGGCATTCACATGGGATATGTACTGGTCTGCTGTACATACCAATTGGATGTTTATGGAGTGAAAGTTCTTCCTGTTTCTGTACACCTGGTTATTCACTCTTGGGGGGATGATGGGTATGTGGGTTCCATTGATGGCACCAATAACATGTGGAATGTTTGCAAAGGCATAGAAGTCTGACTTGATGGCAGGGAGCTCAGCAGTTTGGGGGAATCGCACATAGGATTGCAGATGTTGTACACATGCATTTGGAAATCTTGTAAGTACCTGGCTGAACATTGGATGGGAGAAACCAGCACCCATGACCACTGTCACTTAAAATGAGCCTGTGGCCAGGAAATGGAGTGCGGAGAGCACCTGCACCTCAGTTGGAATAGCATGCTGATTACAATTTCTGGGAGTCAGTGCAGGATCCAGTAATGCACATAGGTCCTGAATAGTTGCAGGTGTGAGTCTGTAAGTGATAATGATCTGACGCTCCACCATGGTCCCCATATCCACAAGTGGTCTGTACACAGATGGTGCCCTTCCTCACCACAAGGGTCGGTGCCTGTGAGGGTTAGAAACAAGGAGTCATGTGCACACATACACTGGCATATTTGCTAAACACATTCACTGCATTCTTCATAGTAGTGTCTATACAATAACTGCAACCTGACAGATGTACATTGCCATCACTAAGAGGGAACGGAGTAAATTATGTGTGCTTATGTACTCTATGGATAGAGACATAAGTGCTTCATATGGCTAGTAGGCCCAGCATTGTGACTAAATTTAATTTCAAGATGCGTAGGTGATGGCAAAATGTCTGCCCAATGTAGTTCTGCCCCTTCGTTGTGGAAGTGACCTAAGACCGCTAGCGGTTGACATCACAGCGTACGGCGGTGTGGACCGCTGTTTGCTCCTTCATTGGCTAACACGGAATCCTGGCATATCATGATTGCCGCCGCCGGTGACGGTGCATTCCGCCGCAGAACGTACGCGCGTTCGTCATCGTGTGATCACTTGACTCCCTAATTCTGTGCGGACAAGTACTCCACTCTGTGTACTGCTGTGGCCTGGCTGTGGATGTTCCACGTGGTGCAGGGGAAAGGGCCCCGGCCTTCACACTGGAAGAACTGGAGAAACTGGTGGAAGGGGTCCGGCCCTTGTACGCCAGACTCTATGGCCGACCAGAGGTACAAGTGAGTCCGGGCTTGGGGGGCACTGTGTGTGTAATGAATGGAGTGGATTGTTCTGATGTGCGCTCCTGTGAGCCAGAATGGGGCCTGGTGCATGGAATGCTGTGTGCCACTTTCCTGCATGTCTGGGAGTACTGTCTGTCCTATGCGTAACAATCAGCCAGCTATTGCCATCGTGCAGGTGCCAGACCTCTGTGTTTCTTCTCTGTGTCTCCCTACTAGGTCAGTGCCCACAAGAAGAGGGCACATTGGCATGCCATCACCAAGGAGGTACGGACCCTGGGGGTCTACAACCGGCAGAGCACCCATTGTCGTAAGAGGTGGGAGGACCTGCGGCGCTGGGCGCAGAAGATCAATGAGGCTCAGCAGGGGAAGTCCTCCCAAAGTGGTAGGGGTGCCCGTTGGGCCCTGACCCCCCTCATGCGAAGGATCCTGGCGGTGGCGTACCCAGACCTGGATGGGCACTTGAAGGCTGCACAGCAGTCACAAGGGGGTGAGTACTCACAGCCTATACTCCAGCCTGGAAGGATGAGTGTGTGTGCGATAGGGCTCATGGTGCTTAGATCAGGGATTTTGACTGGTGTCCAGCTACTGTCTGCTCCCCAAAGGGTGTAGGGGTGTCCCTGTCAGGTTTCACCTACCTCAGCTTCAATGAAATGATAGGATATGGGTGCAGGCCAGTATATTGCTCAGTAGTCAGGGCCATGGTCATGGGCCTAGTGCACGGTGCTGCTGGGTAGGTGTATGTCTGGCCATTGTGTATCAGCATTCGGCTACTTACAAATGTCTCTCCTGTTTTGTCTCCCCATCCCTGTTCTCTTTTGTGTGTCTGGTACAGCATCAACATCTGGTGAGGGAGCTGAGGAACCGGCTAGTGGGGAGACAGCGGCCCACAGATCCTCAGAGGCAGAGACAACGGACGCCCAGGGGACTAGTGGGTGGGAGGGCGAGGGGACTTCCACAGGGGAGGCCACTACCACAGGGGGTAGTGACTCTGAAACTTCTTCCGATGGGTGTCCTCTGGCGGTGGTGAACACTAGTGGACAAATCACGACCGTGAGATCTTCCGCCACCACCCATACCATCAGCGCCCTCCCTTCTGCTCCCCAGAAAGGTGGGCGTCTCCTTTGCCCCAGGCACCTCCTCCCCTGCCCCAGTTAGCCCTGTTGCCCTCACAGAGGAGGCTATTGACCTCCTGAGAACCATCTCTGTAGGGCAGACAACCATCGTCAATGCCATCCAGGGGCTAGCATCAGAGGTGCAGCAGACTAATGCCTGTCTGGATGGCATTCACAGTGCTGTGTCTGCCCTACAGAGATCTTTTCAGGCTCTGGCCTCCTCTTGGATGGTATGGCCAGTTTTCCTGGCCATTCCGTCCCCCCTCCAACCTCCTCTACCCCTTCCAGCACCCCACTCCCTTCACCCGTCCAAGGCACACATTCAGACATGCAGTCAAGCACATCAACACACAAAAAACACACTTCCAAACATAAGCACCACACCTCCCACCACAAGCATTCACACAGCCAACAGACACCTGCACACACAACAACATCCACTTCCCCCAGTGTGCCCGCCTCTTCCGCATCCATGTCTGCCCCCTCTACATGCACACTCTCATGCATTGCACCTTCACTCACTGTTACTGCTCCTCTTCCTGCATACACCACAATAGCAGACAGCCATACATGCACCCCATACACAACACTTGCACTCACCACCTCCACTGTAGTTGACACATGCAGCACACTCACCCGACTTGTAGACACCCACCCAACATACATCCACATTAGCTGTCTGTCTTCTCCCACTGTGTCCACCCCCCTCCTCCCAAAACACTCAGACGCACCAAGACACCCACCCATCAGACATCCACCACACCACAGCATACTGAGCAGTCACCGGCACGTACTACACGCACACCTACACCTCATACATCAACTCCGTCTGCCTCCACTCCCACGCCCTCATCCACACCCCCCAATTGCTCCCAAGAAACTTTTCCTCTCCTGTGTAGACCTGTTCGAACCCACTGGCCCACCCCGTCTTGTCCCTAACGTACCCACCTCCTTGCCCTTTCCGCTCCTTCCACATTGCAGCCCACCCCGGTCCAGCCTTCCCATTCCTGTGCCCCTTCTCCAGTTAAGAAGAAGGCCCGCTCAGAGCCTAAGGCATCCTGCTCTGCCCGAGCCAAACAGCCCCCACCCCTTCAAAGGAGAAGCCCACCCCCAACCTCTTCATGCAAGTCAAAGTCCCACCTCCGTCGTAAATCCCCACCCCCTGCCCCCATTCCGTGAGGTGCCTGGATCCCCCTATGGTAGTGGAGTACCCAGCACTTGTGGGAGTCAGGTGTGGCCAGTTGTGGCCAAGGAAAATTGACTTTTTATGGACTGGACATTGGCCCTGTTATCATCATTTAGATCAGTGAGCTATTGAATAAAGTTTCTGTGTGGCCTGTGTTTGGGCTGCACGCAGTTCCACCCTGGTGTTTGTTTAAATAATTTATGGCTGTGGTGCTATTGTATGCCCTATGGCCAAGTTGCAGTGGCCTTCGGTCGTGTACGTCCCTCTTGGTGTGGGTTGTCTGACTATTTCTGCTGGGAAGGGTTGGGGTGGCTTTGCGGGGTGAGTGGTGTGGGTGGGTATGTAACTTTGCCCTTTCCTCCCTTGTGTCGTAGGTTGCGGTACTTACCGTCGTCATCTTCATCGGCGGTCTCGGTCATGTAGATAAATGGCAAGGAGCGAGGCTGGCATGAGCTGCAGCCCTCTGTCCATGGCTGCCACTGCACGTTTAGTTGAGCTCCGGTGAGTGTTTCTTTCTATTTGTTTCTTTTCCGCCTGGCTTTGTGTGGCAGTGGTTCCCGCCCCGGAACTGGCGGCTGATTGGTGGTTCATTATTTGATGGGCGGGTTGGGCCTTTCCGACGGCCTGTGGGAGGTCTCTGCCATCGTCAGCGGGTCTCCTTTCCTGGCGGTGGGTGGTACGCAGGATGCATGAGTTTCGTTTGGTTCATTATTTGGCGGTCAGGACCGCTCCTCTGTTGGCGGTTTCTACCGCCAGCGGTGCGGAACGGACCACCATGTTCATAATGAGGGCCTAAATGTGAGTCGACATAGCAGTCAAACTATTATTCACAACAGCTTAAGCATTTTTAAAATTGGCCTTATCGATCTGCCCCTATAGTTCAGCAGCTTCTTGCTAGGAAATTTTCCAAATCTCATTATGTATGGCATAACAGAAGCATTACTGACATGGTGTCCTAGGACCTCTCAAGAAATCTTGTAAATCCATGTCATCAGATAAGAGAGATAGGTGTTCTTTCACTGCAGCTAATGTTTAATTTTTTAACCAATGTTGGCACAATTTTCCCACATTCAAAGTGGTCATTGTCTCTGAATGTTGTGACCGTAGGTATCGGGGGTCTGGTCTGCTTGCTTTAAAATAAAAGGTACAGTTTAAAAAACATGCATGACAACCATTAGTGATTACTGACCACACTAACCATCCTACAGGACCTGAAAGTGAAGAATTATAAGAACCATTCTGTTTCATATCAGTTAATTGATCTTCTGTATTGTTTACAAAATGTTGCCAATTTTCAAAATGTGAAACAGAGAGAATGCTAGCCATCTGTACCCTTTACTTGCCAATGGCATATTCCCTAAATTGACTTTAAATGTCACTTCAGGAAAGTATTTGATCCAGAAAATGATCCTCAGATCAGGGAAGATAATGTCAACAATCGGACTAATATATACCCCAACATAAACGCCTTACATATTTCTTTTGACCTACATGAGATCCTTGGAGCCATAAATCGCTCAAAACAAGGGAAGACCCCCGGCCCTGACGGTGTCCCCATTGACATTTTTAAATCTATGCCTAATCTTTGGGGCCCTCTAGTAACAAACGTTTTAAGAAGTGTTGTTAAATCTAATATACTCCCTTCTTGGAAACTGCCAATTATTATCCCTATTTTTAAAAAGGGCAATAGGCAAGACCCTTCCTGCTACAGACCATTAACTCTGATTGACTCCACAGCTAAGATTCTGGGTAGTGTGATTTTATCTCGCCTGGAGGATTGGGTGCTACAGACTCACATTCTATCTCCAATTCAATTTGGTTTTCGACCCGGTTTGGGTACAGTTGAGCAAGTATTAAACTTGCATCTCATTCTTAACAAATAAGTAATTGCCAAAAGGGAGCCAATTCATATGGCTTTTATTGACTTATCCAGCACCTTTGACTTGGTAAACAGGGAAACGTTGTGGCAAATCATGGAAATTCTGGAATGCGACGTGACTCTACTGGATCTCATGAAGCGCCTTCATATGGATTTAAAGGTGTCAGTTCAGTTTGGCCCATCGGGACAGAGAACCACCCCCACTTCCTCTTTCAGGGGAGTGCGACAGAGATGTGTTCTGGCCCCCTTTCTTTTTTTGATATATATTAATGGGCTTTATGATTTTTTGATAAAAAATGGGAAGGATGTGCCTGAGATGGGTCAGAGATTGCTCCCAGTTTTACTATATGCAGATGATGCTGTACTTATTGCACACACTATAAATGGTTTACAAGGCTTGTTGGATCTTTTTTTGGACTTTATGTTGGACTTAGATCTAAAAGTAAATTATTCTAAGACATTTGTTATGACATGTGGCCCCCAAAATACAAAATCAAAAATGTTTGACTATGGGGGGGCAATACCATTAATAAGGTGAGGGATTTCTGTTAACTAGGTATGCATATAAGCTCTTCTATGCTTTGGAATACTCACCTTAAATTTAAGGCTCAGCAAATGTCAAGGAACACTGAAGCGATTTTTTGTTTTACCCGTAAACTGGGCCACAGACTGTCTTCTCAGATTATGTCGCTATATAACTCCAAGTGTGTCTCAGCAGCCCTATATGGGGCCGGAGTCTGGGGATACATTAAAATACCCACTCTCCAACGTACCGAGAATAAATTTATGCGCCGACTGTTGATGGTACCTAAGTGTATAGCAAACATCATTATCCACGAGCAGGTGGGCCAATGCTTTTTAGAGGACATGGTCTCTATTGCCCCCCTTTTGCTGTGGATTAGCTGTTGGACGAACACAGCGGCAAGTCTTGTGCAGGAATGTATTACTGAATGCACACAGTTGGCTAACTCGAACAGGATCCCCTGGCTTTCGTACTTGCGATCATCTTTTGATAACCTGGGGCTTAGGTACATGTATGAAGAACCGCAAACGCTAACTACAATTGCAAAGTCGCTGTTGAAAGCACGTCACTCTGAGCATACTTTGAACATAAGACTTCATATCTGTTTCAACTTGAAATCTTTAGATTCTTATACCCAGATTGCTACGGCTTTACATATTGAAACTTATTTGACTTGGTTTTCATGCCCAAAAATGTATTGTCTTTCAACTTTTTTTAGACTAAATTTGATTCATTTTAAGGTGGCCTTCCCCAAGCAGTCTATTTGGCAAAAAGATTTACCACCCTGCCCTTGCGATGCCATTTCAAAGGAAAGCACTTCTCATTTTTAACTTTTTTGTTCTCTTTATGCCTCCCCTAGAAATACTTTCATTTGACCTATTTTACGCACTTTAAGACCAATTCATTATAAGGAAGCTTTGATATATTTCCAGAAATTACTAATTGATAAAATTTGTTTTCAGGTTTTACATTTTATTAGATCATCTATTGCTATTAGGAACCGGTATTAATATCTTGTAATTTATTAATCTTATATCATGCTGACTTTTAAATCTTATTCCTATGTTCAACATTTTATACCTTATATATGTGATTTAGGATAACTTTTATTCCAGTGGAAGAAAGGTTCTTATTATATTTTAGGGTATTTAACCAGTTTTTAGTATTACATTGCACTAAACTAGTAAACGATTTGAAAGAACATTGGAATATCTGTGAAAGAGGAACTTGATCAAGATCATTCTGCCATCATTTTTCTTGGTAACATATGTAAGATGTATTTAACTTTTTTCGGTTTGCTTGAAATTTGATCTTAATTTGTACTTTTATGGCAATTGCCGAATAAAGTTCTTTGACTGACTGACTGACTTTACATGTCTGGTATTTTTGCTATATACGTAGCCTTGATGGGTCAATTGAGATTTTAATGAAATAGAATACATCACTTTAGTTTGTGTATGCATGTTCTTTCTTTGCTGAGGAAGGGGTAAGTTTATAATAATAGGAAGTCCAGTCTAAAAGGTTATATCCTGTAAAATATGCAAACTTTCTCATGTATGTATTAAATCTGTCTACTGGTGGTGTCAGGCAAGGTTCCCATTGAGTGTAACTAAAAACTGCACGGGAAGAACTAGCCCTGGGTACATAATAGTGAGCATAATGATGGTAATAAAACTTTTCACCGTAAGTAGCAAAATTCAAATACAAATCTTCAGTTTCAAATACGGAATAGTTTTCCAATTCGGACAGCATACTTTTCACCGTTGTCACATCCCATTCATCGGATTTAGCACCAGGGACAATAAGGTTGAAAATGTATGGTACTTGCAGTGTTTCAGTAGGACCAAAGATCTCAAACAAGACCACTCCTACACAATTAAATCAGAGATCAGAAATGCAGGAATGCTCAAAAGGGACAGGTCTCTTTGCACCCTATGCAATGAAGAATGAGGCTTCAGAAACTCAGCAATCAGTTCAGGAGCAGTGCATTCTGGAAGTCAATGTCTATTTAAAATCAAGAAGCATACTGTGGCAAGCCCAATCCAAATGAAGAAGAAAAACAGTGAAATGGCAATCCAAATGTAGGACCATGAAGGAATGAGGCAAGTCTTTTTTACCAAGAAAGAAAAGTATGTATTGCATGCAAAGATGTGTGTGTACAGAATTTGAAGTCAATGAAATAGTCAGAAGCAGTCTGTGCAAAAACAGGGACTTCACAAAGTAAAGGGGAACTGGTAGTGACCTTCAACGGTGGTTGGTAATACACAATTTCATTGTTGGAAACAGAAGTTGAAGGCTGAAAGGAGGGATTTCATGCAGAGTAGTGAGACGAGGCAGGTAATTACTCAGGAGCTCTTGTGGCCTCCTGTTTAGGACTGGCCACATGGTGTAGCTGTATCAGATCTATGGAGACAAAGGGGCAGATTTAAGAGCCCCTAACGCCACCGGAGCTTCACTTTTTGTGATGCTCCGGTGGCGCTAACCACTGCTCCATATTTACAAGGAAATGTAACACCACTTTTTGTGGCGTTATACCTCCTTGTAAATATGGGCCCCTCTGACGCAGTTTTCTGCATCAGAGGGGTGTGCAATGGGTGTTGCAGTGGGCATTCCACATCCACACCCATTTTTTTTTTATGCTGCCTCAGATTTACGAGTTGTCATAAACCTGAGGCAGTGCCAAAAACTAACGCCACCCCAGAGGTAGTGATAGCATGGAAAATGAGGAGGAATGTTTTTATTCCTCCTCATTGTTTTTTGCTTTTTCTATGTGCAGCACACATTGAAGTGCCAAATCGCATAATAGATTGTTTATGTGCAGCAAGAGACACCTTCTTGCACATAATAATCTATCCCCTCAACACAGACACCCTTATACTATGGTGCAAGGATGCCTGCGTTGGCGTATGCAGCTTAATTTAGTGCCAGCGCAGTGGGAAACACAGGGGTGCACCGTATTCCTGTAAATAATGCACGTCCCTGTGTTTCAAAAGTGGTGCAGCGCGGTGCTGCTCTTTTTAGCACAACACTGCGCTGCGCCACTTTTGAATAAATCAGGGCCAAAGTGTTTGTCTTGGCAACCAGCAAGAGGAGGCAAAATCACGGTTCTTATACCTTGAATGCCTAGGACTGGTGCCTGTACTCATTATGATGGTCTGAATTATTTCTTGCTCACAATCTTCTTCTGGACTATATCCTCAACCTTTGGAATCCAGCCGGGAGATACTGGCTGATCCTTCAATTTATCAGCAGCATAACGTTTGGCAATTTCATTTGAATGCTCATCACAGAAGTCTTGTGATTCCTGTAAGACAGCAAAACTTTTATTTATGGTAAAAGCAATGTCTGCTGCCACTGTGCCAGGAGTAACAAGATCTGGAATGCACATCTGGATGATGAAAAGGACCTCATAGGGGGTCCAGACTCCAAAAGATCTTGTAGTCACATTATTTAAAGATGTCTGGACTCCATACTAATGATGGCGCAAACTATGACTTGAACCTAATGCTCTAGCTGTTAAGGAATGCTTAAAGTAACAGTTCTTCCTCTCCACTATTGAAGTTCCCTCAGGATGAAAGGGAGAGGAGTAATGCACAGCAACACCCATTGTCCCCATAGTATCCCTGTAAGCCTTAGAGGCAAACGGTCAAGGGAAATGTAGCTACTTCACATACTCACACAGACTTGCAAATCTGTAATGACAGTTTGAGCATCAGCTGATCACTGTGGCCACACCCAGAAGAATCTAGAACATCAATCTACAGCTAGAAGAATGTATTTAAAAGCCCCATCAGAATTTAAGGGTCCACAATGAAATAAATATACACTGTAGGGGTTTATTTGAAACTAAGATGGGTGTCTGTGGTGGGTGTGCAGTAGCAAAACCTTTAGTTTGTCCACAAATGTCAGAAATTAGGGTATATTGTTTTGTCTGTTTGTACAGACCATTCCACCAATAGTGCTTCTAAAGTAAAGAAACTGCTGCCACCAAAAAAGCATGTGCAAAGGCCAAACCCTCATGTGCAGCTATGATTAGCTAGAGCCTGCAGTCCTGGTTGGGTATCACTCGATCACCCACCCTGGTAATGCTAGCAATGGGAAAGCTTGGTCACTTCAACATAGGAATATTTTGCTGCATATTTCTTAGGTAAAGGAATGCCACTCGTGGAGCACTGACAGCAGCCATGATGTCATCATCCACCCTTAAATGAGAATGAGTAATTGCAGCTACTGTAGAAGTCTGAACTGCAGCTTTTGTGGCTTCATCAGCTAGTAAATTCCCTGCAATGTGTATTCCAACACGCTGGTGACTCAATGTGTGATTCACATGAGACAGTGGCAGACAATCTTTGAGATGTGCCACCTTTCCCCAATACAATTTGTGCTTGACAGTATTCCCTTTGGAGCCTCAGAATCCATTCAGGCACCAATGATGTAAGTTTTCATTATAAGACGGGGCACAGTAATACGAATCGCACACTATCAGTGTGAGAAATTGGGGATCCATATTTTCTAGTGACAGAATCAGTGTTTTTAATTCAATCAGCTAGGATGTGCAATCCCCCAGGGACTACGTAAATGTTTTCATTACCTGAAATTTACCACTCTTCATGACGCCATTTATTGCTGTGCAAGAAGCTGAGTATTGCTGCTTGGTGCCAATTGCAGGTTGCGCTGAGCCATCAGTATACATTATATAATCATACTGTTGAAGAGGCAAAATGTCCTTGGCACAGGTTTTTCTTGTTCGCATTTGTTATAGTTTATACATACATATAGGCCCTCATTATGACTTTGGCAGTCTTTTTACAAGACCGCCAAAGCAGCGGGCGCAAGTAGACTGCCAGTGCTGCCGGTCTTCCAACCACCATATTATGAGTACTGCAGTATTTCCACCACATTTTGGGTGGAAATCCTGTAGTAGTCATGCTGGTGGTCAAAGGCACATGGGCAGTTCCACCACCGACCCTGCCCTGCCAAAAGGTCTCCACCAGCCATATTACGATCTGTAATACGGCCTGGCGGTGTCCTGATGGGGTGGCGCTGCGGGCAGTAGAAGCGCCTGCTCCCGTCCCCTGACTGACGACTTCCTTGATGGACAAGGTAAGTCTGGCATCCGATAGGGGAGGGGGGTGGTAGGGTGTGGGTGTTGTGTGTGACTGGGCATTATCTGCGAGTGAATGTAAGTGTGTATGCTTGTGTGTATGCATGTGTGAATGTATGTGTGTATGTGTGAATGAATGTGTGTGTGAATGTTGAAGTGAGTGTATGTGAATGTTGAAGTGAATGCGTGTATGGATGCTTCTGAGTGAATGTGTGTATGGATGTCTGTGAGTGAATGTGTGTATGGATGCTTGTGAGTGAATACTTGTATGAATGCTTTTGAGTGAATGCATGTATGGATGCTTGTGAGTGAATGCGTGTATGTCAGTGTTGGTGAATGAGTGTATGTGGGGTGCGTAAATTAGTGTATGTGAGATGTGTGTGGGTGTCTGTGTATGTGTGCGTGTGTATGCAGGGGTGGGGGGTGCTGTACTAGAAGGGGGTGAGGGAAGGGGGACACTGTTCTGGTAGGGGGGTGAGGTATTCTGGTGCAGAGGGGGTTTGGGGGAGTATTGGGCTTGCAGTGGGGGAGTCATCTGCTGATGAAGAAATTTCCTGTCACCGGTAGCCTTTCCACCAGGATTTTTGTGGCGGTGCTACTGCCATGGAAACCCTGGTAGGAAGCCGATTCCTAATACCGCCGGGTCGGAGATGCTAATCTCCGGCTCTGTGTGTCCAACTGCCCTGCCCTGGCAGTAGAGGCAGAGATGTGGTGGGTTGGCAGAGGCCACCCTGCCACACTCATAATGTGGCAGCTTCGCCGCCGGCCTGTGGGAGGTGAGACCGCCACTGTGGCCCTAGGGCCATAATGTATTCCATACATACCAATGTATTGCTTCAGCTTTTATTGTTCTGGCTTCTCTTGGAAACTATAATGTGGAATGGTATTGGTAGGAATTCTACGTGGAGAAATTTTGACAGTTGACAGAGGAGCAGACTGCTGTCAGCTGTCGTTTTTGGTAGCTCAATAAACTACTTAACTTTCACCATTGCATTGTCATCTTTCTTGAGCCTGCAAAATTGGATCACAGACATAATCCACATTAGTAGCTCTCAAGGAAGTGGCCCACTCTATTCATCTTGGATGTAAGGATTTTGCAATAGGAATGCATGCCTTTATGATAGCCTCCAGGGCTGGGACGGGAGTCACAGTAATAATGTATTTTCCCCTAAACCAATGGACTTTCCTTTATGACTGCAGTCAATAGTTTCTCAGTGGATGCAAAACGCATTTCAGCATTTAAATATAGATGTAATTCATATAAATTAGGCACTGTGTCGCCTTCGTTGAAGGTGACACGAGTAGCCAGTGGAACCTGCAATTACGCATATCACCAGATTTATTGTGTTGACATGAGTGTGTAAGTGTCTAGATGCTGGCTTGTCAGTCTGTGATGATCTGAGTATTTGTGTATGTTCAGGTGTCCAATGTGTACTGGAAAATTGGGACTAATTAAATCATATAATGGTTTAGATCCACTGTGCTAAATCTGCTATGTATGTTTTACCAAAATGTAGGATGCCGAGCAGTGACTTTAGCTTCTTTATGGTGTTTGGTGTTGGAGCACACTTTTCTAGGAAGTGAATGGCAAGGCTTTTGCCTACCTTGGACAATTTGTATCCCAGGAACAGGACACTAAAAAGCAATTTTTGATTTTTGAAAATTGAATTTGTAGTTGTAACCGGCAAGTCCCAACATTATGCATTCTACTCACGCTGTGTCTAAGTCATCAGCTGTTAGATAGATGTCTTCTGAGTCAATTTAATGTTAAGTTGACTTTACTTGGGAAGGGAGCAGTCCAGGACTGTTCTTACACCCCTGAGGGAATCAACAAAGCTTCCATTTATGACCCCTGGACTCTGAAGGCAGTTAGATTTCTATTTTCAGGTTTTATATTTTGACAGAAAAAAATATTAGAAATGTCCAAGATTGCTTTATATTTTTTATGAACTTTGTTGTTCATTAGAGCCGTACTATGGGAGTTTTGAATCACAAAGGTGTGTGTGTGGCTGTTGAAATCTATGGTCTAAGACTATGGGGGTCATTATGTTTTTGGCAGGATGCCCCACCGCCAACCGTTTTGGCAGTCAATGAAAGACCGACAGTGTTGGCAGCCGGTATCCTGCCAAACAATGACACATGGAGCCTCACCATACACACAAGGAGTATGGGGTGTGGTGAGGGGACCAGTGTCATAGAAGTTGCCCTTAGTCCTAGAATCCCAGATTTTGAGACTTGGTGGTGTTTCAAGAGTAACTGTGACGAGGAAAGGAAAGTTTCCTTTACAGATTAGGTGGTCTCACACACATCATAGTGTCTTGCTTCATCATATGACCACCTAGCCCCATCCAGTTAGGACAATGCCACCTGAACGGACTCAGCTTCCAAGTTAAAAGAACTACGGGGGAGTGCTGAAATTATAATTATCCGGATGAACAAGGGATCCAGTTGTCCTGGGGAAGATATAAAAATACAGTCACCTGTGTAGTTGTACACCTTTAATCGTGGTGACTGCTGGTATGGATAAAATAAGTGATGGGACACCTACTGAGAATAATGACTCAAAGGGTCACCTAATTGTTGATGCATGGCCAACATGTTTCTGCCCACTGTGGAGAGCCAAAGGAGGTCTGCGGGCATTTGTCAGGGCCTAGGATCCCTAAATATCTATATTAAATATTAGAGTAAGAGGGGATTACCGCCTACAGAGGTGCTCTAGTAAGGAAACGAAAGGAGGCCTACCTGAGGGTTCGGGGTAGTGGCTGTTCTATGGGCTTGGGGGGTGGGTATGTGCTGTGAGAAGGGGGGAGGGGCCAGGCGTGTCACATACAGGTGACAGGAACGATTATTACTGTCACCCAGCATGCTTTCCGCCAGGAATTACCGGCGGGGTAACTCGCCAGTGAATCCCTTGTAAAAATGGGATCATAATCCCACCGCCTGTCCAGCCTTCACCACTGGGTCGAATGTGCCCACAGTCGGTCCGGCGGTCGAATCTGGCCTGGCGGTGGGTGTTAGTGAACTGGCTGCTTTGCAGCCAGCTCACTACTCTGATCAGAATATGGCAGTCCGGACCGCCATGCCATTGACGGTTATGACCGCCTCCGCCAGCGTGGTGGTCCAGACTGCCATGTTCATAATGACCACCTATGTGATAGGAGTGATCAGGCTTCATGACAGGAAAAAAATAGGATTATTTATAGGAAATGCAGAGTTTTCAATTAAACCCAGGTATTCAATTTGTGAGAGAAATTCCCTCACTGGAGCTTTTGCTTCATGTTAGTAGGGTATTGTGGTTGTATTTGTGGACTTTAACGTACAGATATTATATGGTAATGAGAACCCTTGTCCCAACCTACATGATTTAAGTATAATGCTTGGGCTTGTGCAAGAGCCAAGTCTTCGGCATATTCCTGTCTAACTGTTGCAGGAACAAGAATTGAGAAGAATGGTAATATTATATCTTCTTCTTGTGAAGACAAACTGAGACAGCTAATCTATTTCAGCCAAAAGAATGCCATAACTGTATGTCAGTTTTCACAGAAAATCATTTTAATAGTGTGGGTAATGTCACCCTCAATTTGAATGTTCAATTCATAAAGTTTGCTGGGAGGGCTCCTATGGTGTTCTGTATCTACGTTATGATGTAGCACAACAGTATCTATAGGCAGTTAGAATGTGGGGTGGTTGCCAAGAGATATTGTTGAGAGAGATCACTGACAGTTTGTCTGTGATGTTGATGAGAATGGGTTCTCTCCTGTAGATGTACATATTAAAGGAGATCATTTTATCTCCAAATCTCTGTGTCAATTATTGAAGCACCTATTTTACATTTGGTGAAGATCGTGGAAGTACCATGCCTGCTCACTCAGACAGAAAAAGAATTCTTAGGCAGAGACCCCTTCACTCATTCTGACAATCTTGTGGAGGTGTCAGAGCAGCACACCGGATGCAAACTTAAAGCAGTCATTTGGAGTATAATTTTACCTTAATATCCTTTTTGCCCACGTTGACGCCTCAGCACTGTGGGAAACTGGTTACGGAGCACCGCTTTAGGAGAGACTTCCATCATCAACGTTTGTTCCTCAGGACACTTTCTGGATCATGGCTAGTCTCCTACCACCACCTTGGATTGGATCTACATCACATTTGTGAAGTTTTCAACTCCTTGGTGTTGCCTCACAAGCTTTAATGAGATGTGGCTCGGCTCACACTTGCTCTTTCCTAAGGCATTACTGGGCTTGAGCTTACACTGTTCCTGCTCACGTGGACATTGTGTGTTTTCAATTTTGCATCAGCTGAGAGGACTTCAATGTCTCACATCATCATTGTCACGCCAATCTAAGTTTCTGTCAGCCATTTTGAAGTGGGCTGACATGTACAACCTGCACTATTTGATGTTTATCGTGTGAGTAAAGAGTGCCTGACATCTTTTCTTGGTTATCCTGGATTACGTCTGTAGTGATATGCTCACCCTAGTGACTGTCAAGTGGCTGAAGATTTACTGCAATTAAAGAGTGCGCCTGCAGTGATACGCTCACCTTGGTAATGATTAATTTGTCACCAAAATGTTTAATTAAAACTGTCAAATGGCAATTTGAGTGCAACTGCGATGATACACTCACTTTTTGGGTTGTTGCACTTTGTTCACTGGTGTTTTGAAACCACAACTTTAATGCCTAGTAATGATTCATTTTTCAGAGAAGTATTTTATTAAAACTGACAAATTGCAACTTGAGTGAATCTGTGGTGATACACTCACCATTTGTGTTGCATTTTGTTGATTGGTGTTTTGAGGGCACATCATCAATGCCATATTCAGCAGTCTGCATATTAGGTGTGTAAGATGTACTAAATTCATTTTTCGTCACTAGAGGGCTTATTAATTCAGAACATTTAATTATCCCAATATATTTTTGTGCTTGTCACAGGTTTATTTAAACCTTTGTACTTAAGTTACCTTGGGTCCCTCAACTCATTTATTAATAGTCATTGCACCATGCAAAACATTACTACATCTTCTTTCTTTGTCTTGTCTCCAGGTGAGCCACCCTTTCCCTGGCTAAAATGGAAAATAATATTTGGTCATTATGCCCGTGTATGTGGGTTTCTCTTAGTGCTAAGAGAAAGACTTCTTTGCTCATGCATTGCTTGGGGTCGAAGGGTCAGGAGGTTTTTGAGCACCTTCCTGACCTTTCTAAGAGTGATTCCTCAGGGTTAAATGAGTAAGAAATTTGGATTAAAAAGTTACATTTTCATTAACTTCCCAAAGTTAGTAATGTACTTGAACAATACCACTTTGGGAGGAGAATGCAACATCAGGAAGAATCTGTGGAGCAGTATATCACAGATTAGCATCAACACACACTTTATGAGTATCTCTGGATGAGTGGATGAGGGATCAACGGATGTTAATATGTGTTCAGGATAAAACCAGGGAGAGTTTGTGGCAAATGGACAATCCTTCTGTACAGGAGGTGCTCATTGCCAAGGTACATGGACACTCGAAAGCTTCTGCTGAAACTATACACAGGGATGTTTCCATGGGCAGAAATGGTAGTGGACCTGTAAAAAATAGTTTTAAATATTTCAACAAAGAATAAGTTAAGCAAAGGTGTGAAGTCCTTCTCCTTGAAAGTGTCCCAAGGAAAATGCTATCAATGTGGCAATTCTGGGCATGTTGCAAATTTTAAAGATTGTCCAGGTTGGAAAGTAATGTGTTACTATTGTGGGCACAAAGGTCATTTAGCAAAACGCCACAAGTAATCTAAACAAATGAAAAAAATGAAAAAGGTGAGGGAAGTTGATCTTCATGAATAATTTGTGGAAGAGGTCAGCTTAATTCAAATTAAGGAATTTTTCAGTGAGGGTCCATTAGAGGACTTTAGGATTAATGATGCACCAATAAAAAGTTTGTTTGACTCAGGACCTAAAATAACTTTTGCACCGAAAATCTTGAATGAACAGCATTTTTGAACAAAGTTAAAATACTTAAACCTGATATAAAACCAAAAGGGTATGGGGGAACCTATTGACTTGTTGGGGTATTTCTGGGGCACAATTGAATTCATAGGATGAATTGTTCCAGGAAAGGTGTATTTTTCTCTTAAAGGTGACTTGCTGATCAGCTGGTTTCACCAGCAAGATTTACATGTATCTAGATCCCAATGAATGTCCCTCAGTTTGCCTGAGGGATATGCCACCAGTCAGAGAAATGTCTGGTGGGAGTGAAATTTGTGTTAGAGAATTCCCTGAAGTATTTCACAACCAGCTAGGTTGTCTCAAGAGCTATGTTCACCTTACAAAACTTAAATACAATACAACATCCAAAGTTCCAAAGTTAGGAATGTTCCAGATTTGATGTAGGAGAGCATGCAAGTGGAATTAAACAAACTCAATGAGAATAGCATCATAGAAGAAGTCAAAGCCACAGAGTGGTTATCACCTGCCATCATGGATTGGAAGGCCAACGGAAAGGCCAGATTCTGTGTTGACTTAAGAGAGTTCATCAAAGATGTGGTTGTACACCACTACCCACTTCCCAACATCAGTGAGATGTTGAGTTCTCTTGAGGGGGTGAGGCATTTCTCACCTTTAGATTTATCTTTGGCCTACCCTAATATAAAGTTACATTCAACATCACAGAATCTAACAACGTTCACACCTTTTGGCACCTTCAAGTTCTTGGGAATTGCCTTCGGCCGAATCTCTGCTGCCTCTGTTTTTCAGGGGTGATGGAAAGCATTCTGAGGAGTGTTGGTGGGTGTTACAGTGTATCAGAATTGCACGCTGATCTTTGGTACTGATCTAGAGGAACATGATGGTAGGCTGAGGAAGGTTGTATCTAGGTTGAGTGAAGCTGGTCTCACAGTCAAGGCAGACAAATGCAAGTTCAATGTGCATGAGATTGAATATTTGGGATATTTGGTGTCAGCTGCTAGAATCAAACCAAAAAGTGCCTTGGTGGACACCATTTGTAAATTGAGTGTCCCGTGAAACAAGGATAAACTGATGAAATTCCTTGGGGTGGCAGTTTTATAATAAATTTGTCCCAAATTTCACAGAAAGAACTAGCTGCATTAGGGAACTACTAAGGAAAGGAAATGAATGCAGGTGTTTTGAAGATTGTGACAGAGATTTGGAGTGGGCAAAAAGGTATTTGGCTGAGGCACCCCATCTAGGAAATTTTGATCCAACAAGCAGCCATATATTATGACTGTTGCCAGCTCCAAAAGGTAGAAGCTGCACTTATGCAAAATGTTGACAGGAAAGAAAAGACAATTTTATTTATTTCCAGGCCCTTGAGAGGTGGTGAATGTAACTATTCTGAGGTCGAGAAGGAGTCATTGGGTGTTTTCTGGGCGGTTCACAAATTTAGAAAATTTGTTTTGGAAAATGTTCAAGATTATGACAGATCACAAACCTCTTAAGGAGGTGTTTACCAAAAAAAGGCATAGACTTGGTCTCACACAAGATACGGAAATGGGTAGTTGCTTTGCAAGAATTTGATTTTGTTGTTTCACATTTGTCTGGAGCCAATAACATTTTAGCTGACTGTCTATCCAGATTAAGAGATGTTGAGTGTGAGGTTTCTGATGAAGGTGAGTGATTTTGTGGGGAGGTTTTTGAAGAGGATATCAAATGTTTGTTTGATCACTGAAGGGTTGGATTCTGAGGAAGATTGGAGAGAAAGTTTAAGGAATGATTGTGAGTTGCAAAAAGTATTGACAATGATTTCTAGTTGTTGGTGTGAGAGGAACGATTGTGAAGATGAAAAAAAGGTACTGGCAAATCAGGGATGATTTGACTGTGGTAGATGGTTTGTTATGTGGTAGAGCAAATTGATCTCTTAGTACAAACTGAGGGAGAAGTTACTAGGCAATGCTCATGCCAGCCATATGGACAATGCTAACAATAAGGAAAGGCTTGGAGAAACTTAATGGTGGCCCACTATGAACATGGTCATAGAGAGAGAAGTTAGAAACTGTATAGAATGCTCATGTAGTGACAGAGTCTTAAAGTGTAGAACTCAGCCACTGGTATTAAGAGAGCAGGCCAGTGATCCATTGCCAGGTATAGCTGTGGATATATTAGGTTATGTGAGGTTGACATTCCACCATCATTATGTGTTGGTATGTCTAGACATGTTCTCATGCTGGCCTGAAGTTAAAGTGGTGAATTCAGTTGAATCCAGTGTTGTCATTGAATTTTTGGAAGAACTATTTAAGAGCTAGAGCTTTTCATTGACATTACTTTTAGACAATGGTGTAGAACTTACGTCTGCTGTTGTGGAAGAACTTTTGAGAGCTAGAGGAATCAAACATAAAAGGCGACTTTGTATCACCCAGGGAGCAACAGTGTTGTTGAGAGGTTTGTGAAAGTATTGAAGGAATCCTTACAGCAAGCTGCAGTGTCCGGATTGAATTGGGAGATTGTAATGAGGTAAAAGATGCATTATTACCTCTTACTTCAAATTCCTTGACTGGTGAGACTCCATTTCAGTTGTTTAAGGGAAGAGTAGCCAATACTAAGGTGATACCCATGTGGGTTACTGACAAAATGATGGTGGTGGATGACTGCGTAGGAAGTACGGAAAGGTGGAGAGTGATAGAAAGTTAGATAATGGAGAAAGACAAAAATGGTATGATGAGAGAAAAGCATTCAAGAGTACAGTAGTACATATTAGAGACTCCGTAAAAATCAGTTCCCCTAGGAAGGATGGGGAGAATTCTAATTTCAGTAAATTTTTCAAGGTCATTAAGGTTTTTACAAATGTGGTGAAAACCAGTGATCGCAGGGTTTGGAACCTAAATAGGATAGCAAGATGCCAACCCAATGTGGAGGATGTTACCAAAGCAAGTGTTACATGTGAGAGTGCTTGTAGACCACGACGTCTAAAGAAGATAATTCTCCGGTACAGGATTATGTTCATTAGGAACTTTACCTTTATTTATTGTTAGGCATACAGATCTGCTAGTAATGCGTATTGTATAACCCTAACTTGTTTTAGTTTGTGCAGTGTTTTTCACATTATGATGAAATGTTGGCTGAAGGAATGGGTGTGGTGTTCTGTATCTTTTTTTAACCAATTTTATCAATTTTCCAAGACAGTATTACAAATCTGCTACATTATCATTATACACATCAGACATCAGGCATCACAACATTTAGATGACAATATCATATATAAACTTCAGTGGTGAGACAGGAGTTACTTTTTTTTTAACCAAAACTTGAACAATCTGAACTCAATTATCAAACAAACTGGAAGATGTCTACCTATAATTGGCAACATGGTCACATACAAATGCATTGTACCTTTAAAATTGAGGAAAAGGGAGGAAACAGTCCACAGCATTTACCTATATAAACATTAGTCCAATATCTATGTATGTGCTACCCTCCAATGTCTAGAATCTCCTCCCTGCCAGATTACAGCAGCTAGATAGTTTCCAACAATATTTCTGTTATAGTGTGATAGTGTGTAATTCTAATAGGCATTTGTCTGGAGGGCTGGGTCAGGACCTTTACTAATATGGTCTATATGCCATTTACCACAAGCATTAGGGCGTGATCATTAGGGCTGCATTTGTTCCCGTTACCTATCCAATTCCTGCATGTACCTATCCCAGTCGCTTTCTTTTGGTATTTTGCGTAGCCCTCTGGCTTCTTCCCGCCTAAGCGCCACCGCCTCAGCCTTACCTCACTTTAACAATGTAGTACACCATTGGGGAAGTGCCGGGAGCTGGTGTGATTTCCATTTCATAGCTATGACTCTCCTGCTTATTATGGATGTCAGATCAATAAAGCGGCTAGTAGCGGTTGCCCACTTAGATTTATGAAACAGTAGGATGCTCTCAACCCTCTGGATATCTGTACGCTAGGTCAATTCTGCAAGAGCTCCTGGTATTTGCTGCCAAAATCGATCCAATTCCAGGCACGTCCAGAACATATCTATTATACTGGCTACTGGTTTGTGACAGCAGGGACATCCAGCGGAAGTCCCAAACATTTTGCTCAGTGTGTGCTCGGTAAGGTAGGCCCTATGTAGGATGTTATACTGCATATACTGGAATTTTGCATTTCTCTACACTTTTTTATGATAGATCAACACCTTGCCCCATTCCTTATCCTGGATTTCCCTACCCACATCTCGCTCCCATTTGACACGCAACGCTTGCAATGGATCTTGGGTCATGTGTGCCAGTGCCCTGGTGAACCAGGTTATTAAATTCTTCCCATTCCCCATGACGTGTAATGCATGCACCAATGGGTGTGGATCCAGTTCTGAGTTTGTTAAGTGACAGTGCTCTGACAGTGTGGTAATTAATCTAGCGTGTGCAATAAAGTGCCCCCTTGGGACTCCTCCCTCTGTGTGCAGGTGGTCAAAGGGCTCAAGCACCCCACCACGGAACAAAGACCCAACCGTGGTGATCCCCGCTGACTCCAATTGTCGCAGTCCCCTGGGCCTAACATTATTCGAAAGGGCTTAAAGGCCTCTAATTTGATTTCAGGGGAATATGTCATGATCGAGGGCATAATGATAATACTGCACTTTCAGCTAGTTTAGGCTACTGCCAATAGTGTACTGCAGCGTGGTGGCAGCGAAGCAGATGGGATGAAGGTTTCCTGTACTTGGCGCTGCGCAGCTTTATGAGTGTGTTGTCCCAATTCATCTATTTTCCAGCGTGCGAGCTGGCCACCGCAGTTGCGCTGCTAAATAATAGTGTTAAAAATTGGGAGCTCCCAATCCCCTTTTCTGGATTGGGAGTTGCAACTTTCGTAGCACCATCCAACGCCTGCCCTTGTTTCATATATAGGTGCCCAGCACAGCGTGCAGCATGCAAAAGATTTTCCTGGGGATGATTAGAGGAAGATTTTAGAAATAATACAGAAGGCGTGGTAGTACAACCATTTTTGATAATGCAATCCTGCCCTGCATTAGATACACCAGAACGTAATTTGAAAGTGTATAGCTGTGGTGGCTCTTGTAAGGTTCCCATCTATTAGGTTGTGTTGGCGTGTAAACGGTTATACCTACAGAGCGAAAGGTGGTGGGTTCCCAGAAAATGGGCCTTTGAGGATACAGTCATGACTTGGCCCAGTTTACCCCAAGACCCGATGCTGCTTTAAAGTCAGACAATATCTCAGTTATGGCACTTACACCCAACCGTATATTGCGTATGTAAATCAGCACCTAATCTGCATAAACGGAAGCAACGTGCATACTGCCATCTAATGCAATCACCCATTCTGCTCCTTTCTGACAGAGTTTGTGTGCCAGTGGTTCAATCGCCAAGGCGAAGAGCAGTGAGATAGGGGACAACCTTGGCGCGTGCCTCTCGTACCCCAGGGAAGGCAGGGGAAATGCACTGTCCTATGTTTACTTGGGCTATAGGATCCACATACAAAAGTTGTATAAGTTTATTCATGTGACCCGTGATGCCAAAGGCATTTATGGTGGAAAACATGTAGCTCCAGTCAAGTGTATCAAATGGTTTTCAAGGTCTAGGTCCAGACACATCCCATAGGGCCATTGTGTTGGAGCCCTTTCCATTATCCTGTACAATCAACATACATTAAGTGTTATGGATCTGCCCGGGACAAAGCCGTTCTGGTCTATATGTATTAGGTGGGGTATCTATGCTAGGAGCCCAGAGTCTATTAGTTTACCTAAGATTTTATAATCTGACCCAAGCATTTAAAGGGGACGATAAGAAGTTAGTTCATGCAGATTTTTTCTGGTCTTGGGCCGAGATATAGGCAAGGATTCCCGCAGAGACGGTGGGAGCTGCCCTTCCTGTAATGCCACCTGCTAGACGTCTAACAGCTTGGGTGCTAAAAATGGTAGATAGGCTTTATAAAACTCAATGGGGTACCGATCTAGTCCCGGGGTCGTCCCTGAAGCTGAGGACCGTTTTGCTTCGCATATATCTTGTGTTGTAATAGGCGCATTAAGGGCTTCTACATCGGAGGGGCACAGCGCTAGTAGGACTGATTCCTGCATGAAGGCCCATACCTTCTGGGATCTATTTAATGGGGGCGGGTTATATAGGTCTCAGTGGTAGGTAGTAAAGGCATCATGGATATCTACTTGTGTGGTAATCAGGCACGTGGGGGACAGTCTTATCACTGTGGTCGGTGGTGTGGGAGCTGAGCTACACAGCAGCCAGGCCAGTATGTGCCAGACTTGTTCTCTTCAGCATGCATCCTTGCCTGATACACTCTAAAGTCAAGGCAGCGTAATTGCTCTATTAGTTGAGCGTGTGTCTCTGTAGCTGTGAGTAATTGGTGCTTTCCTTTTGGTATGGCCTGTGACTGGAGTTCTACCTCTCTAAGCATAGTTTCTAGGCCCAATAAATTCCTTGTGTATCGTTACATGGACACCTACTATTGAACAGATACATTGTCCCTGTATTACCACCTTTGGCCCCTCCCACTCCATTGCGCATGCATTTGCCATGCCCCAATTATCTGTCAAGTAGTGTGCTACAGCGTCTTGCGTGCTTTCCTGAAATCTGTGATCTTCCAGTGTTGCTATTTGCAATTTCCATGTGGGGACCGGTGGTCTCAGCTGCCCCTCTTAAAAGCGTACTAATAGGGGATTGTGATTGGAGAAAGCTTTCTTGAGGTACTCTGCAGAGGAGACCAATAGTTGTGTGGGGGACTGACAGACTATATAATCCAGCCGAACGTGTAGCCATGTCATGTGGTATAGAATAGTGTGAAAACTCCCTGGCTTCTGGATGTAGTATGCACCAGCAATTGCGCAACGCCGACTGCTGCAGCCATTGGGAAAAGTGAACAGCTACCGATACCACCAGTGAGGCAGGTAATGGGGCAAATGAGCGATAATGCTCTATGTTAAGTACACTGTTAAAGACCCCACCTACAATCCATGGCAGATGTGCCTGTTTAACCAATACAGCGGATATATGCTAAAAAAAAGTAGCCTTGTTAATGTTAGGGGCAGAAACGCTGCCTAATAGCACCTGTCTGCCACCGAGGGTCCATTCTACAAAAACGCAACAGCCTTCTGGGTCCACGTCTATCTCAATTAGTTGCAACGGAAATCCTGCTCGGATCTAAACCATAGCTCCGCGCGCAAACTCTGAGTATGTGGGGGGGTAGCATTGTCCCCGCCACCTTCGCTGTAGCCTAATATCCTCGCCTCAGCTATATGCGTCTCCTGTAAGAGCGCTTTCTGCGCCCCGCGTCACCTTATATACTGCTGTATTGCATGCCTCTTCCAGGTGGCACCCAGACCTGAACATTCCATGTCATTACCTTAAGTTCTGCCATTTAACCTTATCTGTGAAAAAGGCATGTGGAAGGAGGACAATACCTAATTGTTGGATAACATTTGCTACTGCACTTGTGTGGGTCATGCATCTTCCTTGAACATGACTACATTTATAACTGATCCCCAGAACTCCCATCCCAGGGCTGTCCTGAACAACTAGGAGCGCCCAAATCAAAAACAATCGTTCACAATTAAAGGGGTCTCCATTTTGCCCAGCAGCGTGTCCTGCGGGCCCCCAGGAGCAGGGCGGGGGGTTGGTTGGTCTGTGGCTTAGTGTTAGTGTGACTACCAGTGCATGCCCGATTCCCAAGAACATATCAAGTAACTTAATGCAATATCAATTTAAAACAGTTGATTCCATTAATTTTTTCCAACAGTTCTGGCGGTCTAACAGGCAGTGAGTAGTGACCATGTCTTCGACATCTACATTGCCTTTCAGTGCTTCCCTAGAGTAGTATGTCTCCAGTTTGCAGGGTTACCTCTGGTAAAAATGGCAGATGGGGTCTCACTGGCCAATGCTTCTTACTCCGAGTCTGTGTGTCAGTCATTACTAATCTGTGACATGGGTAGCCCTACATCCATCCATAATGTTGTTGCAGCGGTCAGTGCCTGTTTCTGTTCTAGTCACGCCTGGGGCAGGTAGGCGCTCTTTTCACCCTGTCCATGTCAGACTCCTTGGGGGGGCTTCTGCTACACTTTCCTTTCTGTGGTTGGGTCGGGAGTGATTCGTGAATGATGGCTTACCGATCTCATACCTGTGCAGCTCAACCCAGTCCCGGGCATCTGTAGGCTTCGTAAAGAAGAATCTGGTGCCATTGGCCATTACTTTGAGTGTTGCACGGAATAACAGGGAGTATGTTAGGCCAACTTAGCGCAGGCACTTCTTTACCCCCACGAAGGAGGCCTGTCGATGTTGGACTGTGGCTGTGTAATCCGGAAACAAGTAGATGTAGGAGTTCTCATACTGCAGTGATGAAGCCGCAAGTGTCCTCTGCAGCGCTGTCTTTTTATCCCTGTAATTAAGGAGGTGCCTCAGTATCGGTCTGGGTGGCGCTCCAGCCGGCGGCCTTCGCGCTGTTACTCTGTGCGCTCGCTCTACAATGTAGTGTGGAGACAATGCTATAGATCCCACCGATTGGGCTATTTAGGTCTCCAAAAAATGTATGGGGTCTAATCCTTCCACCCTCTCCCACTATTCGGATATTGTTTTGCTGGGATCAGCCTTCTGAGTCCTCTGCTCGATGCTTCAATTCTCTAACATTGCTGGTGAGGGAGCTAACTTTCACCTCCAGCTCCCTTAGTGATGGCCGTAAGTCTTTCAGTTCACTTTCTGTGTTTGTCACACTTGCGGAAAACTTCTTCTGGTCTTACCAAAGCAATCCTACTTCCGCAGCCCCGCATCTACTCCATTGCATAAGTCTAGTCCAGTGGTTGCTATGGCTTCAAGGATTTTGTCACCAAGGGTGGGGGGTCAGACCCATCACTGTTAGCCACGTCCACAGAAGGCCCCGGAAATGAAGTCACCCTCCACTCTTGCGAGCTTGTGCTGGAAGCTCCTCTCTTCCCCATAATGCTAATCTTGCGATGGGGGATTCAGTGCCCCTCAAATAGTACCCCACCACCAGCAACGCAGTATGCCGGCAATACAATGCCCGTTGTCTTTTGAAACCTGCCAAGTGCTGCTTCCAGTTGAGGGGGGCTGAGAGGGCTCCACAAACCCTGCCACTGGCCTATGTCCACAGGGGTCTCTAAAATATCAGAGTGGATTCTCACTTTGGTGCCCCAGAGTGTGATAGCGCTGTCAGTCCATATTGTACCCCGCAGCCCACTCTTGCCTGCTCGTATCACCCACAGCCCTCCAGGCGGTTCCTCCACTGTCATTCAGTGCTGTGTCATTCAGGGGGTCTACAGAGGCACCACCAACCCCAATCCTACCTCAGCAGCAGCTCATGTAAGAGCCCGTTCTCCCCACTACAGTCCTGGCTTCATTCATCAGGGAGATCTATAGCTTGTCAGTGGCGACACTGTCGTCCGCCACTTCCTCTGAAGACCTCCCACTGGTAACCGCTGGTCCCTGGTCTGGCGGCCCCCTCATCCCAGGTCTGCTCCAGCCACCGTCTGCTGCCACCATGCAACAATAGCGCTAGTCATAGTGCCACACCTCTGCTTCCCACCTCATCTGAGTACTATGTAAGAATTTACTGGGAAGGGGGTGTCACTCTCCTAGGCCTCTCCTCAACCCCCCTCCTCCTCACAACCATCCAGGGCCCACACGGCGTGTCCCTGCCTGGGCCGCCTCCTCTGCCGCGCTGCGTGGTGTGCAGTCAGCTCAACTGTCAACTGGAGTCAACCCCACATTCAATGAGGCTACTCTATCCCAAGAAGCCAAAGAACAGTGAGTGAGGAAGTAGGTGCTTCCTCTGTAGGCCTCTTTACAGCCCCTTCCCTCTCACCACTTCTAATACTCTTTCCATCAGGGCACGCGACAACCAGCCGTGATCAGCGCGGGCCTCTGAAAAGCCACCGGTCAATTTCTGCAGAGCAGCCTATCCCGCTTAATTCAGGGTCGGGTATGGAGATAGTACAAGGCAGGGCTGGGGGTACACACCTCCCTCAGGCTTCTCTGCTGTCCCACTCCTCACAGGAGCTGTGAGGGCCCTTGTAGCGTGCCGTATCTAGGCTGCCTTCTGCTTTGATCTTCACAGTGTGAGGCCGGCCCAAAAGCCGGCCAAACAGCCAGCCACGGTCATCGCTGCATTCCACAAGGCTTCTCTGCTGTCCCCCGGTTCACTATGTGCTCCTCAAATCCTTCCCACTCGTCACTGTGGCTCTCCCCGACGTCCGAGTTCGGGGAGCAGCCTATTTTCTCAAATTGAGAGTCAGGTGGTGGGAGCTCTCCTAAGCTCTGTCAGCCATTTTACAGCACCAGACCATGCCCTGTGGTGTTCTTAATCTAAGTTATGGTGTAGTATGGCAGTATCTATGTTATGATGTAGGCAGTTAGAATGTCGGGTGGTGGCTAAGGGAAATTGTTGAGAGAGACCATTGGCAGTTGATCTGGGACATTGATGTGGATGAGGTCTCTCCTGAAGATGTTCATATTAAAGAAGATAATTTTATCTCCAAATCTTAATGTCAGTCATTGAAGCATCTATTTTATAGCTCCCCTAGGGTGTGTTTCAAGCTGATTTGTTTTCGGAGCAATCCAGAATGGAATCTGTTCCTGTTTGGCGGGAACCTTACCCATTACTGCATTAGTAGTGACAGGACTGATTCCAGTCACAGCTGAATATTCCTTCACAGCTTGAACAGCCCTCGCTGGGGCAGCTGTTACTGTTCACATTACAAACTGAGTCAAACATCTATATAATCTTACAAGGTTATTGTATAAAGGATGTAGTTCATTAGCAGTCAATCCTGCTATATTGGGATATGGTGTATAACTGCCCACGTCTGGCTAGGCCACCCCATCATTACTGAGGAGACCCAGACAAGAGTGTTGTAATGCATGTAGAAAGGTACCTTCAAACTAATTTTGATGTTCTTGAAATTTTAATGGTATTTCTAAGTCATGATATGGTCTCTATTGATTATATGCTTCTATATCCATGTATGTATAAAATGTTTGTGTGTGTGTGTCTACTGAAAGAAAATTGATGAATGAATAGAAAACTTCACATTTATAAGCTTTGTGAGCTTCTACAACAAAGTTAACTTCACCTACCATGTTAGGGAGTCCTTGCCAAACATGTTGTGACTGCCTTCCACGGTTAACCAGAATGTTAGCTGCAGTCATCATATTAAGAATGGGATTCAGAGAGGTAACACCATAGTGGGGTGATACTTTAAAGCCTCCAGCTTGAACAACCTATAGACTAAAATAGGGATTCCTTATTAAGCTGTGGAGGATTCATCACTAACACCATGGATGTCTCCATATAAGGTGAGAATGAAACACTTGGGCACTTAACAACTACTCTGGAAAAACATTAAACAGGGACCTGACCTGGAATGTTGATGGCGCCATGTTATATGGTTCCTACGAATCAAGTAGGACTGTGTATCTGATCAACATACACATCAGAGTATAGAGACTCAGACTGCGTACCATCAGGGAATGTTCACACGGTTCCTAGTTAGTTCACAGTGTCCCTTGCTAATCCCTAAACACACCAGGGTACCAAATGGGTTTTGCAACCTTGAGCGTGCCTACTTGGATTCCTAAGGAAATCATGAAAACAGATCTATCCTTTAATTGTCACTAAGAGTACCCAAGATTAGAAACATGAAAGATGTGAAAATGCCTTTCAGAGCATTTATTGCAACAGTCTTATTCTTGCAGGAAAAACATGAGCTGCAAATATTAGGCAAATGGGACAGAGCATGGTAACCAACATCACAAAGATTGTGAAAAAGATAAACAGTTCAACCATTGTTTGTAATTGTGTTGGTACACTCCTCTCTGTAACTATCTACACTGCTGAGACCATAGTGGGAGTACCCTCCGCCAAGTCTATTGGGAAAACCTGGGCCCCCCATACCTGGGTAGGATTCACCGGGAAGCCAGAAAGCTGGTCTGGTGTAGTGCAGGCTATTGGTCCTGCAGAGGGTAGAGGTCAAATCCAGGATCAGCATTAGAGTCAGCCATCTCATTCATTTCATGCCACATTCCCGGAACATCCTAGCAGAAGTTATCCTCTGGCACAGAGTCAGTTTTTATAATACAAGCACCTTCTGTGTCACACTGTATCAGAGGTGCAAACTCAGAACTATGATATGTCTACAAACACCGAACTGTCTCCACAAACAATGAGAACATTTAGGCATCATGTTCTGTGTGCTCAGCCTTGGACAGAGTATGCTGATTAAATGATCTCAATGGTTACAAGGAACAAGCAACATGTACAATGGTTTCTTAGTTATTATCACATAAATGAAAAGCCATTTAAAAGGTTAGAGATAGAAAAGAAATGCCAAATTAAAAATCTGCATTTAAAAATGGAGACATATTAGAACTGGGATTTCTGTGTCAGAGTATATACCCTGTAGAAGCAGGAACCACCACTTCTAGTCACGATAAACTAGAAACACAGTTAGAGATAACTGTGCTTACCCTCAGGCTGCTTGGCATAGAGCAGTCAGCCTCATCTAAAAAGGCAAAATGTAAACAGGGTTAGAAAAACAGATTATATTTTTTGAGAAAAATAAGGCCAAAACAGCAAAACTCCAATAAGTAGAGGCAAAATTATAATTTTTACAATAGTAAATCAAAAGTAGTACTTAGAAGTCAATAGTGCTTTTGGTTTATTAGGGTCGCTAGACCGGGGTAAATCAAAAGGTCAGGCCGACTGCAATGGAGGGCAGGCTGGCTATAAGATCCATGCAAGGACTGCTGAGAAAGTACCTTGGATGGAGAATAGCACTGATGTCGAGGAGCGTTGTGAAGGAGATACATTGGTTCCCATCGGCTCAACCAGGAGATGTGTCATCCTTGAGATGTGCATTTGTTAATGCAATGTCCTCGAGGTGCAGCCTCAAACACTTTGGCCCTCATTACAACCCTGGCGGTCGGTGTTAAAGCGGCGGTAAGACCGCCAACAGGCGGTCGGTGTTAAAGCGGTGGTAAGACCGCAAACAGGCCGGCGGTAAAAAAAATTGAATCACGACCATGGCGGAAACCGCCAACATGGACAGCCACTTTAACACTCAGACCGCCCCGGCGGTAGAAACAAACACTTCAGCGGTCACCGCCAACAGACAGGCAGAAGACAATGTACCAGCCACCCTATCACAAGATGCCAATCCGCCACCTTTTCCGGGGCTGAACCAATGCAAACAAAAACACGGCGGAAACAGGACTTGGAAGGGAAAACACTCACCTCTCCGCACCCCACGAGGAACCAGGACGCCATGGAGCCAGAACTCCAGATACACCCTCCAATGGTCTTCCTCCTCCTTTATCAGGAGCACCAAAGACGGTGGCAACGACCACGGTGAGTACTGCACCTAGAACAAAGGGGGGGAGGGAAAAGAGAGTGACACACACACGCAACACGCAACACCCCCACCCACAACAACATACACACAAATACATGGCACAACATTACATATACACCCCCCACCCCTCCTTGAAGAATGCAAGGACAAAAGGAAATGAGTTGAACAATTGTAATCATGAAAAATCCAGTAGTCAAAACTCAGTATATACATTTATGTACAACAACTACACAAGTCCGGATAGTGCACCAATTTGTGTCCGTGGACCACTGGGCCCAAAATGCATGGGCTAGGCCCACACATGATACCAGACTTCAAACGGAGAGAATACTGCAGGGGCATCAGATCGAAATTAAACAGGCACCTCAGGGGGAGGGGGGGCACCTCAGCCTGATGCATGCATGATACCACTGCTCCACGAGGGGGCTCCATGCCCATTGAGGTATCCTGGGGAGTGCAAAGCCACAGTCTCTCAAGTCTTTCCAGTGGGTGGGTTGCCCACTGCTTTATCCTGGGGAGAGTGCAAAGCCACAGTCTCTCAAGTCTCTCCAGTGGGTGGGTTGCCCACTGCTTTATCCTGGGGAGTGCAAAGCCACAGTCTCCCAAGTCTCTCCAGTGGGTAGTTTGCCCACTGCTTTATCCTGGGGAGTGCAAAGCCACAGTCTCTCAAGTAAATAATAGTCTCCACTGGTTCTGGAGGGGGCTTTGTGCCCAGGGTGCTTCATCCTGCCAAGGACTGAGGTAGTGGATGTGATACTCCACTGGTTCTTGAGAGGGCTTTGTACCCAGAGTGTTTCATCTTGCCAAGGACTGAGGTAGTGGATGTGATACTCCACTGGTTCTGGAGGGGGCTTTGTGTCCAGAGTGCTTCATCCTGCCAAGGACTGAGGTAGTGGATGCCTTTCTCCACTGAAAATGGTGCATCATGGAAGCTGCCCAGGCTCCTGGAACTGACCACCAGCTCGGACGACTGACCACTGGGGATGGCAGCCATGTCTGCGGTGGTACCACTGGCTCAGGATGTTGCGGGGCCGCTGGCGGTGCTTGTGGCGGGGTCAGTCACACCGGTGCCTGCGGCGGCCTCTGTGGCATCAGTGCTGGTGGCGGCCTCTGTGGCACCGGTGCTGGCGGCGGGCTCTGTGGCGGCGGTGCTGGTGGCGGGCTCTGTGTCAGCAGTGCTGGTGGCGGGCTCTGTGTCAGCAGTGCTGGTGGCGGGCTCTGTGGCATTGGTGCTGGCGGCAGGCTCTGTGGTGGTTGTGCTTGTGGCGGGCTCTGTGGTCGCGGTGCTGGTGGCGGACTCAGTGACTGCGGTGCAGGTGGCGGGCTCTGTGGTGGCAGTGCTGGTGGCAGGCTCAGTGACTGCGGTGCTGGTGGCGGCCTCAATGACAGCAGTGCTGGTGGCGGTGCAGGTGGCGGTGCAGGTGGCGGTGCAGGTTGCGGTCTTCTCTGCCGTACAGGTTAGCGTCGCATGGACAGAAGGTGTGACACTGGCCCCATTGTCGGTGCCACCATGCCCTCTCCTGACCTGCCCTTTATTTTCTGGCCCTTCACCACCTTGGATGGTGGCGCAGCTGTCTTGCCACTATCCCCTTTTGTTTTCCCTGAGCCCTTGGTGGCAGGTGTTTTTTTGCTTCTCCCTCTGGGATGTGGGCATCTTTTTAACTTTTGCAGGTGGTGGAATGTCCTTGCCCTCGCTCCGTGGCACACTGGCAGCCCTGATGGTTGGCGCACTCCACGACCCTGCAGTTGCTGGCACCACTGTGCCTGGGAATGTGGTGGCTGAGATACTGGGCTGGGTCCTGGAAAGCCAGGCCCTATGGGAAGGCCGGGGGGGCGAGGTGTAGGGAAGAGGTCAATATTAGCCAGGAAAAGTTTTTTAGACACACTGGGATGGATAGATGGAGAGGTTTGGGAGTGGAGGTAGAGGTAGTGGTTGTAGGAGGTGTACGTCTGCTGAATTTGGGTGAAGGTGCATGGGCTGGAGGCTGTTGCGAAGTGGATAGCTGTTGGGTGGGTGTGTGCCTGCGTTTGTGTACTTTGGGAGGAGGGCTCACAGACACACTGGGAGAGGACACAGGGGATGTGTGAATGGTAGAGGGGGTGGGGAGTGTACGTGAGCGGTGTGTGGTGATGGGCGTGCTGGTGATGGATGTAGTGGCTGAAGATGTAGTGCATGCAGGCGTGAGTGGAGACGAGACAGGGAGGGAGGAGGAGGACGTGGAGGAGGGGGACACAGTGGAGGCAGTGGATGTTGGTATGTCTGCATGGGTATGATGCTTGTGTGAGTGCCTGTGGGATGTGTGGTGCTTATGTTTGCCTCAGCCACCCTTGTGTGTTGAGGTGTGTGCATGCTGGTCTGACGGTGTGCTTGGGATAGGCTGAGGTACAGGTGATTGTGTCTGGGTGGCGGAAGTTGGAGGGATGAGACTGGACACAGGGACAATGGCTGTCAACAGTGCTGAGGCCAGAGCCTGAAATGCTCTCTGTTGGGCTGCCTGGCCAGAATGAATGCCCTCCAGGTATGCATTTGTTTGTTGCAAATGCCTCTCGACACCCTGGATGGCATCCATAATGGTAGATTGCCCAACAGTGAGGGATCTCAGGAGGTCTTTAGCCTCCTCACTGAGGGCTGCAGGGCTCACTGGGGCAGGGCCTGAGGTGCCTGGGGCGAAGGAGATGCCCACCCTCCTGGGTGAGCAGCCAAAGGACACACGCTGAGGGGCTTCTGGGAGGGCGGTGCTGGTAGGGGGGTGGCAGCTGTACCTGTTGATGCGGGGGCACAGAGGGGCCCGCCACCGCAAGGGAGCTCCCACCAGAGGAGGAGTTGCTGTCGCTGCTGTCACCGCCTGTCCCCGCTGTGGAGCTCCCCTCACCCTCCGTCCCACTGGTGGCTTCAGACTCTGTTGTCTCGCCCTCCAGGGCCAAGTGGGATGTAGCTCCCTCCTGCTCCAGTGCCACTGTTCCTCCGCCTGATGATGCTATTGCACACAAGAACAGGGAGACCACAAAAAGGGGGAAAAGAGGGGGAGACAGAAGAAAGACATGTTCAGTGCATGCAATACCACTACCATTGGCAGACACTACAGACACAGCAGCCCTCTGCACTACGCCATGCACTTATAGTTCCTAGATTATTCACAGGGCCATGGGGTACAAGGCCTATGCCCCATTGCTGCCCACTGGAAGTCGCAGGAGCCTGACTAGGTGTAGATGGCTCTTACCACTGGTGGGGTTGGGGTGCCACAGAGCCTGCCTCACAAAGGGACCTTGCCTACAAAGCTCGCCCTGGCCTAGGGTAACCCACTGCCCACCTTATCCACCCAGACACCTCGTAATGCGCACAGAGTGAGGTGGATGTGACTGTACTCACCCCCTTGTGGCTGCTGTGATGCCCTCAGCGCCAATCCAACTCCGGATACGCCACCTCCAGGATCCGGAACATCTGTGGGTTCATGGTGCGACGGGCACCTCTCCCACGTTGGGAGGCCATCCCCACCTGGGCCTCCGCCGTCTTCTTGCTCCAGCAGCTAATGTCCTCCCATCTTTTTCAGCAGTGGATGCTCCATCTGTGGTGGACCCCCAGGGTCCGGACGTCCTTGGCGATGGCACGCCAAACATTCTTCTTCTGGTGGGCGCTGACCTAAAGGAATAGTACAGGGGAAAAGGAAAAACTTTCACAGTCCGGACCGTCACAGTCATTGGCCCATGTTCCCACCCTTGCCCTGACGCACATACACTCACTGTCCGCTCATGCAGGGCTCAGTACCCCCCCCCCCATGTATCTTCCATCCACACCACTCCAAACAGGAATTGCCCATGCAGCATGCTCACATTGTACTCACCTGTTTGTCTGGAGGACCATAGACTAGCGTGTACTGGGGGAGGACCCCATCCACTAACTTCTCCAACTCCTCCGAAGTGAAGGCAGGGGCCCTTTCCCCAGACACATGAGCCATTGTCGCTTCCAGGCACAGGTCACAGCAGCACTTGCAGTGTAGGTCCTCTCCTGTTGAAGGTCAGGTATCAAGTGAGTGCACAGATAGAAAATGGCGGTCAGGTCCGCGGCGGTGCGTACCGTCACCGCCGGCGTACATCGTCATTGGCTCCTGGGACCCATAGGGTCCAATGTTAACCAATGCAGGACTCTGCTGCGGTCTTCGACCGCCTACCACGATGGTGTAGAATGCCAGCGCAGTTACCTCATATCCCCTTGTCCCACCTTACAGGTCAGGCAGCCGCCATTTCAGGGGACCACATGGCATTAATAATAACTGTGTCACACCTATCTAGGCCTTGCATACACACAGTAACAGGCACATTGTGGATTAACAAATGTGTGCAAATGACATGTTGTAATACATCAGTGTTGGCGGACTCTCTGATCACTGTTCTCGTCCATAGGGCATGTCCGCTGGGGCAGGTGATGAGATGGCAGCATCCTCCGGTGTACAGACCACTGTTGGACCTGTCGACAATGGAAGAGAGACACGTAATAGTCACCTACAAACTTCATCGTGCAACAATCCATGAACTGTGTGCCCAGTTGGAGCCAGACCTGATGTCAGCAATCCGCCATCCCACAGGGATACCCCCTCTAGTGCAGGTCCTGTCAGTACTCCATTTCCTGGCAAGTGGGTCTTTTCAAACTACAGTGGCCATTGCATCAGGGATGTTCCAGACAATGTTCTCAAACCTGTTGTCCAGAGTGTTGTCTGTCCTGCTGAAACACATGCGCAGCTACATCGTTTTCCCTCAGGTGGAGGATTTGCCTACAGTGAAAGGTGACTTCTTTGCGCTGGGACATATCCCCATCATCATTGGTGCCATTGATGGGACACATGTGGCCTTGGTACCCCCCCGCAGGAGTGAACAGGTGTACAGAAACCGGAAGAGCTACCATTCTATGAATGTGCAGATGGTGTGTTTTGCCGACCAGTACATCTCCCATGTGAATGCCAAGTTTCCTGGCTCAGTGCATGACGCTTACATTCTGAGGAATAGCAGCATCCCTTATGTGATGGGGCAACTCCAGAGGCACTGTGTGTAGCTAATAGGTGAGGACAAGGACCCTATACCCTGTGAATAGTTGTCTGGGTCTGGGGTTGTCCCTACGGGTTAGTGTGTGTCTAACAATTGTCCCTCGACATTTGCAGGTGACTCTGGGTACCCCAACCTGACCCCAGTCAGAAATCCCAGGACAAGGGCAGAGGAACGCTACAATGAGGCACATGGGCGAGCTAGGAGGGTGATCGAACGGACGTTCGGCCTCCTGAAGGCCAGGTTCTGGTGCCTCCATATATCAGGTGGCTCTCTTCGGCCTCCTGAAGGCCAGGTTCTGGTGCCTCCATATGACAGGTGGTTCTCTCTGCTACTCACCAAAGAAGGCGTGCCAGATCATCGTGGCCTGCTCTATGCTGCACAACCTGGCTTTGCGACGACAGGTGCCTTTTCTGCAGGAGGATGGTCTAGATGGAGGTCTTGTGGAGGCTGTGGAGCCTGTGGACAGTGAAGAAGAGGAGGCAGAAGAAGAGGATATCGACAACAGAAACAACATTATCCAGCAATACTTTCAGTGAGACACAGGTAAGAATTTATCACTGCGTCACTGCCTCACACATCTCATACAATTGTTTGACCTATGATAAGTCTGTCACTTTCACCCAGTGTATGGACCCTGACTTGTCATTTTGCCATTCCATTTAACAGATGTGGGTCCCACTGTGTGACCTCTGCTATATTACCTCATGGACTAGAGCTGTGTTACATCGGTATGTTGACAATAAAATTGACATTGCTTTATACCATAGTTATTGCAAATACACATTTGTGAAAGCCCAGACTGACTCCAGATTGTTTTGAGATTCAAGGGTGTTTATTTCTGTGCAAATAAGTGGAGGGGGTCGTAAAATGGGCAGGGGTGATGATGGAGGAATGTCCATGGCAGAGTCCAGTCTATTTGTTTCACAGGTGCATTGTCCAAAGGGGCATAGGAAGTGGAGCTAGGGCAGTTTAAGTATGGACAGGGTGACAAAGTGGGACAGAAGGATGACATTCAGGGGGGTCTCATTTCCTGGCGGGGGTCTTGGCATTGTTCTCTGTCTTTTTCCTGGATCTCAGGGGCCGTTTGTGGGGTGGTTCTCCATCTGCAGGGGGTGGGGTGCTGGTGTCATGGTCCTGTGGTGGTGCCTGCTGTCCACTAGCGCTGGCAGAGGTGGTGGGCTGTTCATCATCCAGGCTAGTGTCAGGGGTGCCCTGTTGTGCCACAGTGTCCCTCCTGGTGTTGACAAGGTCCTTCAGCACCCCTACAATGGTGACCAGGGTGGTGTTGATGGACTTGAGTTCCTTCCTGATCCCCAGATAGTGTTCCTCCTGCAGCCACTGGGTCTCTTGAAAGTTGGCCAGTCCAGTTGCCATCATCTCCTGGGAATGATGGTACGCGCCCATGATGTTGGAGAGGGCCTCGTGGAGAGTGGGTTCCCTGGGCCTGTCCTACCCCTGTCGCACAGCTGTCCTCCCAGTTCCACTGTTTCCCTGTGCCTCTGTCCCCTGAACCGTGTGCCCACTTCCACTGCCCCCAGGTCCCTGATTTTCTAGGGATGGTGGGTTTGCCTGGGTTCCCTGTAGTGGTGGACACGCTGCTGCTTGACATGTCTTGGGGACAGAGGGATGGGCCCGTTGGGTGGGTGCTTGCTGGTGTTTCCTGAGAGGGAGGCTCTGTGGTGGCATGTGCCAGTATCAGGGGAACCGACTGTCCCGAGGTCCCAGATGGGCCGGGCTGGTCATCTTGATCCAGTTGGACAGAGCTGCTGTCATCACTGTGGGTCTCTTCTGTGGGGGGACTGGACATGTCTGGAACCTCCTGTCTGATGACATTGGGTGTGTGGGAGTGGTGTGTGTATGTGTATCAGGTGTGTGTATTTCGATTTGTCCAATGTGGTTGTGTTTTGTGAATGTGCGTGTATTTTGAGCGCGGCAGTGTGTACCGCCAATGGCATACCGCAGTTGAAAGACCGCTGTGTGGATTTGTGGGTCGTGATAGTGTGGTCAGATTCCTGTTGGCGTGATGGTGTCGGTTTTGTTATCGCCAGTTTATCACTGACCTTTGGTGTGGCGGATTTGTGTGTGTGTCTGGATTTTGGCGGATTCCGAGCTGTGGGCCGTAATAGCTGTACCGGAATTCCGCCGCCGCAGCGGTGTGCTGGCGGTCTTCTGCATGGCGATATGTGGGATTTACCACCAATGTTGTAATGAGAGCCTTTGTGATGAAGGTGATGCATCTCAACGAGCTGTGCAACCGACGATGTAAAGGAAATGTGCTAGGGATGGGGGTGATGCGTCAATCCTGAGCCACATAGCCAGCAACATGAAGTCCTTGTTCTCAGTGGCGCTGCATCAACACCAAGGAAGGATGCAGAGGATTGGATCTGCGCAACAGCAGAGATGCGGAGCAGAGATTGTTTTTCTGGGGTTGCAGCATAGGTACCCCCTTCCAAGGACCCAGGAATGGATTTGCATCAGATGTCATAGCAGGACTCAAAGCAAACAGAGTCCAAGTGCTGGTTCTAGGCAGTCTTTGATGTCCATGAGACTGCAGAAGAACAGGGGGCAAGCCAGCAAGCACTTGCAGTCACTCTGGGTTCAGGTGAAATGAGTCCAGTCTTTGTCCTCAGTAAGGCAGAGATCAGCAAGCAGCAGGGTGGCTCAGCAAAAGAGAAAGCAGTCCTTTCATGGCAGCAGTCCAGCAAAGTGGCAATACTTGTAACAGTGCGGTCCTTACTCCTGGCAGGGCTCTTCTCATGTCCAGTAGTGTACTAATATGGTGGGGTTAGAGACCCAGTTATTATACCCTAATCTGCATTTGAAGTGTAAGGGACTTCAAAGAAGGGTCTTGTAAGTGCAAAGAGGTCCTTTCTTCCTAGCCCTGCCACCAGACTATCAGTAGGGGGTAATCAGCCATTTGTGAGGAGACATGCACTTCTTATTCAGGTGTGTCAGCTCCCCCTCCCTCTTCCTGTCCCAGAAGAGCTATCAGAATGCAGGTAAATACTGGTGAGTTCTCTGTCACACCCAATCTTCCTGTGTTTGTAGCTGTCTAGAGGAAATGCACAAAGTGTAGTTTTCACCTACCCCAGATGTATATTGGAGACAGGCTGCAAGGCACATCGAGCAGTCCGAGCAGGAAAATGCATACTTTCTAAAATAGTAATGCTAAATCCAACTTTCCACTAAAGAGGATTTATTACCATTCCAAAGATATGAAACATGATGCAGCTATAATCAGGAAACACAGTTTAAAAGTTAATTAAGGAATCCCCAATACTAGCCTATGAAGCGAGTAGACCTCACAGTAGTGAAAAACGAATATGGCTGTTTGTCACTACCAGGACATGCAATACTTAAAAGTATATGCCCAAAATGTTTACTTACATAGCACCCTGACATTAAGACTACCTAGGGCCTACCTTAGGGGTGACTTATGTGCAATAAAAGGGGAGATTAACGCTTGGCAAATAATTTTGAAAGCCAAGTGGAGCAGCAGTAAACTGCATACACAGGCAATGGCAGGCCTGAGACAGGCTTGAAAGGTTACTTGTGTGGGTTGCACTACTCATGTTGCAGGCCCATTAGTATCATTTAATTTACAGGCCCTGGGTATATGGTATATTGTATACCACTTACAAGGGACATATAAGTAAATTAAATATGCTAATTGCTTATACACCAATGTTACCATGTTTAGGGGAGAAGCACATGCACGTTCGCTCTGGTCAGCAGTGGTAAATTGCTCGGAGTCCTGAGGCCAACAAAATGATACAACTAAAGGCAAGCAGGCAAAAGGTTTGGGGGAAGACCACCAAAAGGATGACAGGTCTAACAAGGCTCTAAGCAGCCCCTAACATGTTGTACTACACTAGCTAGTACATCTTCAACCCTTCGACTGCATAGGAGATAAAGGGCTTGTAATTTGTGACCAGAAAATAAGAAAAAGGCCTTTCTCTGCTAATCGGAGAAACAGACTGAGAGTTTTTCTGCAACCCAAAAGTGCATAAATATAACTCAGAATTTATCTGAGTTAGAGCATGATTATCAGACAGCACAACTCAGAAACAGTGAGATGGGGTCATCTCTTTGGGCCTGGTTTTGAGGAGATTGCCTCATTCTAACCCATGTGTAAACTCCTATTTAGGCATGAATAGGAATTATGAGTTTTAAAGTATTTAAAGCCTATTATAATTATCAGATGCATTATATACCTCAACCTTCCTTAAATATCAGCATGACAAACCTGCCTAAATGTAATGGGGGAAAAGCATGCCATATTTCCTGTATCATGTTAAAGACTAAAATCCTCATGTTATTTACCACAAACTCATAACAGGCAATGTAAGCATTTAGTAATACATCCATCACTGGCAAAGTGTGAAAGGCCGAGCTAGGAGTGAGTGAGAGAGAGAGCATTGGGGTGAAAATGAGACATAATGGGAATGAGATGTGTCTTGGTGAGAAGGAGAAAAGGGTGCGTGAGTGGAAGGAACATGAAAGTGTGAGAAAAGGGCAAAGAAGTGTAGCGTGTTGGAGGGAATGTAGGATTTCATAAGTGACAATGTGTGACTAGTGAAATGAGTAAAAAGGAGAAAGGAAGATGTTAGAAGGGTCCTGAGAAGATGATACAATGAAAAGGTGTGTGAAAGGAGGCGATGAGAAGAGGGTAAGGGTCCAGCATAAAGTAGGAGGGAGCGAGAGCAACAGTGTGTAAGAATATGGTGTGACCTGGAGAGTAAGATGGTCTGTGTAATAAGGAAAGGGGGCATGGGATGTGAAATGGGAGGTTATGGGGTGGATGATTCTTCAAAGTGATAGAAGGATGAATGATAAAGAGGGGTTTTAGGGAGGGGATGGTGTGTGAAAAAGAGAGAGGGTTGGGACAATGTTTGTGGGAGGAAATACTTTGTTGCCGTTTGCAGAATATTTCACATTGCCCCTACCAGCTAAAAATGTTGCACCATTGACAGATGTGAGAGTAATGAGAATTGGCTCTTCTCCTAGGTTGGCAAAACTTCTTCTGTTGGCCTTGCAAGGTGGAGTGGGAGTACACCCTTCCTGGTCCTCAGTGAAACAGATGCTGTATGCTCTCAGGCAGGACAATGCAAGAATTTTCCAGTTGCCGGTGTGATTGCACAGAGAATTTCTCCACATGGAGAGCAGTGACTGGAGCCCTACTTTGTCAGCTGTGCCACATTAGTACATGTGTGTGTCCACAATAGCCCAAGTTCTAATCTAATTATTATGATACATATCCCAAGACATGCTTCAGCTTGAACTCTTGTCCTTTACCATTTAGATTGAGCTGCACTTGTGGTCTCTGTAGATATTACCTCCACACTCACTCTTCATTGTTTTCCTATTTTAAACAGTCCTTTGGGATAGCTGTAGTTGTATTTATAGCTGATGCAAAAGAAAATGGCATTATGATGATGAGCTGACCCAGCATGGTATAACATCATCATAGACATCAGTGATAGAAGGACGCACATTGACTGCCTCAGGACTGTCAGAAAAAGTTAGAAGCACCACAAATAGCGTCACTTATGAAAAAAGGAGTGACAGAGAGTAACAGCAGGACATCACACATGTTTCTTCCACTCCATTATATACTCTTGGCTCAGTGGACTGGACGACTGCTGCAAAGAAACTGCATGCTACTTATGCTTGAGCTGAATATGTGTGTGAGGTGTGAAATCTTGCACTGCTTATGACAATCTGTACCTCTTTTTAAGTATGCTTGCTCTGTGCCTGACTCATTGATATATATTTTGAGTGAGACAGAATAGTATTTTCCTGCTGCTAACCTGTAAGGTTTCTGTGTTGAAGAGAAAGTTTTAAAAGCACTGTCCAAATATTACTGGTTCTATGAGGAAGAGATGCTTGCATTTTGTGGCCCAAGCAGTATCTGTTCTGTGCGGACAGAAGCTTGTAGTGTTACTGCTCGACATTTATCGATATGTCTGCGTGTGTGACTGCAACTTGTACTGATTTTACCTGTGTCTTCTTCCTTCTGCTATGCGAGGAAAAGCGCCCGCAGCTCTTGTCTTTGAAATGCCTGTTCTACCTGTTAGTGAAGCTTATTAAACCCCTATTCACTATGTGAAATTCAAACTAATTGGTATTACCAATGTTTCATGCATGGTACATATGAAATAATGCACTTCCATAAAATCGGCTAACTGTATTCATAATTTATTTCACGCGTTAAACAAGCAGTAACTATTCGACATAAAAAAGACCACTTCGTAAAACTTAAAAATGCTGCTTCAATGAGAAACTAGGTCACGTGTTACTGTTTGGGGCAGTCCAAGCTTTCTTGCTCCAAGGACCTTCAATGTTGGGATTTTCAGACCCTGCTTAAAATACAAAAATCTACAAATTCTAAAATGTTAAATCGCACACTAAAAAAACAAAATCCCTGACTACTTTAGAGTGCCATACCTGGCATGGTCTATTTGCCAACTATTTTAAAAGTTACAAAATTTGATTTTTATTTATTTCTTTATTTCTTGGATGCCATTAAAGGTTAATCAGTGAAGTGGTAAAGAAACAATCTACAATGTTGACACAAACAACTTGTCACTTTGACCTCGTCTTCCTTTTTTTGCCCCATTAGAAACTGAGCTTTCGAATAGTGGTTTGCCTTGTCGACATGGCGAATACCTACAGCTTTCCAGACGGGCCAATAATTTTGTAGTCTTAGTTGGCACATTCAGGGCTTTCATTATCTCGTTGCAGCTGAAGATATGATGAGAAATGGCGGATAGCGGAAAATCTTTAAATATTTTGGCCCATATTTATACTTTTTGACTCAAATTTTACCGCCGGCTAACACCATTCCTATGTTCCATGCGGGCGCCTTATTTAAGGAATGACGTTAGCCGGCGCTGCGGACTGGTCAGAGTAAAAAAAATGACTCAAACCAGGCAGCACCGGCATAGGGGAAAATGGGGGTTGTGCGTCAAAAAATGGGGCAGGTCAGGTTTGAGGCAAAAATCATGCCTCAAACTGGACTTGCGCCATTTTTGGACGCACAACCCCTATGGAAATGACTCCTGTCTTAGCAAAGACAGGAGTCATGCCCCTTGCCCAATGGCCATGCCCAGGGGACTTCTGTCCCCTGGGCATGGTCATTGGGTACAGTGGCATGTAGGGGGGCCCAAATTAGGCCACTTTAAAAAAAAAAAATACTTTCCGCAACTTACCTGTACTTACCTGGGATGGGTCCACCCATCCATGGGTGTCCTCCAGGTGTCAGCGAGGGTGGCAGGGGGTGTCCCTGGGGGCAGGGAAGGGCACCTCTCAACTCCTTCCATGGTCAGAGACCATGGAAGTGAGCCCACAGGTCCCTTAACGCCTGCCCTCACCCAGGTGATAAAAAACAGTGCACATCAGGCTGTGTGCCGTTTTTTAAGGCCCGCCCCCTCCTGTGCATCAAAATGGCGCAGGAGTATAAATAAGGCGCACAGGCCTTAAAGTCATTTTTTGGGCGGGAACACCTACCTTGCATGTCATTAATGCAAGGCGGTTTCCCGCATCCAAAAAATGATGCACACAGAGGAATTTTGACATCTGCGGGCTCGGGCGTCAAAGTTTAAATATCGTGCATGGTTTGCGCTGAATGTGCGTCATTCGGCGCAAACAGAGTATAAATATGCCCCTTTATGTTTCAAATCGATTTGTTTGCCTTTTGTTAAGGTAGCAATGCAACAAAAAGGGAAAAAAAACACAAGTAACAGAATAACGACCAATTATGCCCCCAGAAAGACTCTCACTACTCCTGTGACAGTGGCAGTGTGCATCTTCAAAAATAGGTGCCCATTTGAATAATTTGTGCTTAGTACTTTTTAGGTCGAGCCTAGACAGCGTGCATGCACTGTCTGGTAGACCTGTTGGATGGAGTATAGGCATTTGCTCCTGCCTGCCGCTGCCTGCCACTTCCAATAGGTTTAAGGCAATGCTGCTCTTGTTGTGCTGCCTCCCAACTGGTTTGGCAGCCAATACGACACATACTGTACTTGGCTGAGGAGCTTCGGGCAACTATAGTTTACTTTCGCCTGGAATGTTTTTCTGTTGTTTGGGCAGACTATTTTTCTTTGTGTCCTTTCTCTCGTGTTTGTCAGTAGGCACTCCTGTTGAGGCTCACGGTTCATTTTCCGCGTGTGCCCTTCACTTGGTCTCTACTTTACATAATCAGTAATTACAAGCAGTTGTGCCATGCCTGCGTTTTGTACTTTTTTTGTTGCTTTATATAGCATGAAATCGACCCAGGAATGAATCCCCAAAAGCGGCTCTCTCAGCACAGTGGGAGAGCCAACACTACAATATTCACCACACTCAGGTAAACTCACTCCATAATGCGTTGCAGGCATTCCTTTTACAACACATTTGTGCCCATAATTTGGCCTGTGGTAGTCCTGGGGCAATGGGACCACCACTAAAACATTCATAATGATGTACTCTTTCTATTCAGGCCATCTTGTGGGTCACACTAGGCAAGAGAGGGACAGAAAATCAAAACCTATTTCACCATTCAATGTGTATTTAAATTCTTTTGTAGCTAACACTTTTGTTTTTATAGCTGAGAGGAGTTTGTGTTACAAAGGGCTTGTTTGTAATAGTGTTTTGATAGCTCTTCTTGTCTTCAAATGTGTAATGTGCTAATCTCAGAAAAGGCAAAAGGATGATAATTGCTCCAATGCTCTATTACCCCAGTTAGCTTGACAGGGACTTTTAGCCCCCACCAGCGATATTTCGGGCCTTATTTATACTTTTTGGTGCAAAACTGCACTAAGGCAGTTTTGCCCAAAAATTTTTTGCACCGGCTTGCACCATTTTTTAGCACCAGCTGGGCACCATATTTATGGAATGGTGCAAGCCGGTGCAAAGGGTAGGCTAGCTTAAAAAAAAATGATGTTAGGCAGTTTTGAGTCAAAATAAATGATTCTGACCAGATTAGATTCATTTTTTGACGCTAAGGGGCATATTTATACTCTGTTTGCACTGAATTGGCGTCATTTTTTTTTTACTCTAATTCAGTGCAAAACTAACTCCATATTTATACTTTGGTGCTAGACCCGTCTAGCACCAAATTTATGGAGTTAAAGTCATTTTTTGGAAGTGGAAACCTACCTTGCCTTAATGAGATGCAAGGTAGGCGTTCCCGTGCAAAAAAAATGACTCTATGGCCTTAACACCATATTTATACTCCCATGTAAAAATGGTGCAAGGGAGGGAGGAGGGGTCAAAAAATGGGGCAAAGCTTGCTTTGCCCCATTTTTTAAGACCTGGGTCAGGGCAGGCATTAGGGGACCTGTGTCCATATTTCCATGGTGGAACACCATGGAATAAGCCCAGAGGTGCCCTCCCTTGGCCCTAGGGGCACCCCCACCCACATTAGAGGGACTGCGAGGATGGTAGACCCCATCCCAGGTAAGTACAGGTAAGTGCATTTTATTTTTGAAAGTGCCATAGGGGGCCCTGAAATGGGCCCCCATACATGGCACAGGGTGCAATGGCCATGCCCAGGGGACCCCTGTCCTCTGTGCTGGCCACTGGGGTGGTGGGCATGACTCCTGCCTTTTCTAAGGCAGGAGTCATGTGGCATGGTAGGTTTAGCACCATAAAATGACGCTAATCTGGTTAGAGTCATTTCTTTTTATTCTAACCTGCCTAAAGCCATTTTTTGGTGCTAAACCCTCTTCTTCTATACTGCCAGCCCCACCCGACTAAAGTCATTTTTTTAAACTCTAGCCTACCCTTTGCACCGGCTTGCACCACTCCATAAATATGGTGCCCGGCTGGTGCACAGAAATGGTGCAAGCCGGTGCTAAACTTTTTGGTGCAAAACTGAGTTAGTGCAGTTTTGCAGCAAAAAGTATAAATAAGGGCCAATATTTTGTAAGTTTGTGCCACTTTTGTGTCATAAAATGACGTTAATGCGGTGCAAAAAAAGTTTAAATCAGGGCCTTGGTGCTAGATGGGTCTGGCACCAAAGTATAAATATGGAGTTAGTTTTGCACCGAATTAGAGTAAAAAGAAATGACACTAATTCGGTGCAAACAGAGTATAAATATGCCGCAGAGTATAAATATGCCCCTAAAAATGGCGTTATGGCCATAGAGTCATTTTTTGCACGGGAACGCCTACCTTGCATCTCATTAAGGCAAAGTAGGTCTCCACTTTCAAAAAATGACTTTAACTCCATAAATTTGGTGCTAGAGGGGTCTAGCACCAAAGTATAAATATGGAGTTAGTTTTGCACCGAATTAGAGTGAAAACAAATGACACTAATTCAGTGCAAACAGAGTATAAATATGCCGCAGAGTATAAATATGCCCCTAAAAATGGCGTTATGGCCATAGATTCATTTTTTGCACGGGAACGCCTACCTTGCATCTCATTAAGGCAAAGTAGGTCTCCACTTTCAAAAAATGACTTTAACTCCATAAATTTGGTGCTAGAGGGGTCTAGCACCAAAGTATAAATATGGAGTTAGTTTTGCACCGAATTAGAGTGAAAACAAATGACACTAAGGCCCATATTTATACTTTTTGACGCTAAACTGCGCTAACGCAGTTTAGCGTCAAAAAATTTAGCGCCGTCTAACGCCATTCTGAAGCGCGATGCGGGCGCCGTATTTATGGAATGGCGTTAGCCGGCGCAAGCGGACCGGCGCTGCCTGGTGTGCGTGGAAAAAAAACACGTAGACCAGGCAGCGCCGGCGTAGGGGGAAAATGGCGTTAGGGCATCTTAAAATGGGGCAAGTCAGGTTGAGGCAAAAAAATCGCCTCAACCCCATTTGCGCCATTTTTTTGCGACGCCCAGACGCCATTTAAATGACTCCTGTCTTAGTAAAGACAGGAGTCATGCCCCCTTGCCCAATGGCCATGCCCAGGGGACTTGTGTCCCCTGGGCATGGTCATTGGGCATAGTGGCATGTAGGGGGGGACAAATAAGGCCCCCCTATGCCACCAAAAAATTTTTAAAAAAATAAAAATGTATACTTACCTGAACTTACCTGTACTTCACTGGGATGGGTCCCTCCATCCTTGGGGGTCCTCCTGGGGTGGGCAAGGGTGGCAGGGGGGGTCCCTGGGGGCAGGGGAGGGCACCTGTGGGCTCATTTTGAGCCCACAGGCCCCTTAACGCCTACCCTGACCCAGGCGTTAAAAAGAGGCGCAAATGCGGGGTTTTTTGCCCCGCCCACTCCCGGGCGTGATTTTTGCCCGGGAGTATAAATACCACGCATTTGCGTCGCCGTCATTTTTTTAGACGGGAACGCCTTCCTTGCATCTCATTAACCCAAGGAAGGCGTTCACGCAAAAAAATGACGCTATTTGCCCATACTTTGGCGCTAGACGCGTCTAATGCCAAAGTATAAATATGGCGTTAGTTTTGCGCCGAAATTGCGTCGAAAAAAACGACGCAAATTCGGCGCAAACGAAGTATAAATACAGGCCTAATTCGGTGCAAACAGAGTATAAATATGCCCCTTCATCTTTTGCTAATGCACAAACAGTTTATTTCTGATAAAGGTTTAATGTGTGTGTGGAAATAACACATTTTTGGCCATAACTCAGCCTGTGGTGGTCCTAGGGCAATGGGCCCACACCCAAAACATTCAGAACCATGTGCTCTTTCTGTTCCTGCCATCTTGTGGGTCACACTAGGTGAGAGGGGACCCACACATCATGACCTCTTGCACCATTCAATGCACAATTAATTTTTCTTGGAGATAAAACTTTTGTTTTTACAACTGAGAGAAGTTTGTGTTGTATTTTGATAGCCGTGCTGGTCTGCACTTTGCTCTCTAAGGGCTGATGGATAATAATTGCTCTAAGGCACTAGTAACTCCGTTAGCTTGACAGGGACATCTAGCCACCACCAGGGTTGTGGTACATTTTGCTGTTGACTCTACAAGGACATCTAGCCATATCCAGTGGTACTGCATCTTCTGCTGTTGACTCTACAGGGACATCTAGTAACGACCTGCGGCACTGCATGTTTATACTTTGACTCTAGACCCGTCTAGTGCCAAATTTATGGAGTTAAAGTCATGTTTTGGGAGTGGAAACCTACTTTGCATCAATGAGATGCAAAGTAGGCATTCCTGTGCAAAAAATGACTCTATGGCCTTAGCGCCATATTTATCCCCACATGCTAAAATTCTGCATGGAGAGAGGAGGGGTCAAATAATGGTGCAAAGCTTGCTTTATACCATTATTTAACGCCTGGGTCAGGACAGGCGTTAGGGAACATGTGGGCTATTCCCATGGAGCAACACCATGGAATAAGTCCACAGGTGTCCTCCCCAGGCCCCAGGGACACCCCCACCCACACCATAGGGGCAGTGGGGGATGGGGGACCTCATCCTAGGTAAGCATAGGTAAATATAGGTAAGTATTTTTTTTAAAGTGCCATTTGGGCCCTGAAATGGGCCCCCCTACAAGGCACTGGGAGCAATGGCCAAGCCCAGGGGACCATGGTCCCCTGTGCTGGCCATTGGACTGGTGGGCATGACTGCTGTCTTTTCTAAGACAGGAGTCATGTGGTATGGATGGTTTTTCATTAGGAAATGACGCAAGGCCAGTTAGAGTAATGTTTTTTTACTCTAACCTGCCTAACATCATTTTTTTGGTGCAAAACTGCCTTCTTCCATCCCGCCAGCCCCACCCAGCTAACATCAATGTTTTTAATGCTAGCCCTCCCTGTGCACCGGCTTGCACCATTCCATAACTATGGTGCCTGGTTGGTGCTCAGAAATGGTGCAAGGCGATGCTAAACATTTTGATGCAAAACTGCGTTAGTGCAGTTTTGAACTAAAAAGTATAAATAAAGGCCTTAATGCCTGGTCTGACCCAGGCATTAAATAATGGTGCAAAGCAAGCTTTGCACCATTATTTAGCCCTCCTCCCACTCGTGCATCATTTTAGCACAGGGGATAAATATGGGGCTATGGGGTTAGCACCATTTCTTAGATGGGAACGCCTACCTTGCATCCCATTAACGCAAGGTAGGTTCACACATCTATAAAATGGTGCAAACTTAAATATTTTGACGTTAGATGGGTCTAATGTCAAAATATAAATATGGAGTTATTTTTGCACCGAATTTGCGTAAAAAAAGACACAGATTTGGCGCAAATGGGGTATAAATATGCCCCTAAATTTTGAACGGATCACTGTTCATTTAATGACAGAAATCAAACTCAAAATCATGCATACAATGTAAAGAACGTATATTTCTCAATCTATACTACCTAAGGAATCTATTGATGTAAGTCAAATCTCCCTTGCCCTAAATGACGGTCCAGTAGAATACGCTCAGCATGACATGTCTCAGATTTTTAGCATTTTTTTCAAAATATGGTAACTCTATTTACTCTGCAACTTCTATGGACTCTTAGTCACTAAGCACCTCTCGCTCTCCCTCAGGAATGTACCATGATTAAGTGTTGAAACTCTCCTAAAACATCAACACAATTCTTTTTGATACCTGCTGTAAACTTTTCTTTGGAAAGAAAACTCATTGTATATTTTTCATACCTTCGCATTAATCCATTGTTAAGGTAACACAGCCTCCTAAATCATTTCCCAATGCATTTTAATCTGTTGCACTTCTTCAGGTGACTATCTGGAACAGCTGGACATGATGAAGTATCAAATAGATTCAATTATAGTTGATAAGCCTAATAACATTGAATTCCAAAGAGAATATCCCTCATGAATTAGATAAAACCATGTAAATATTCAGGGGCATATTTAAGAGCCTCTAGCACCATTCCAATGCCACATTAGCTTCGTATTCTGACGCTAATGTGGCGTTAGAATCACCAAAACTCCTGCCATATTTACAAAGTGGCACAATTCATACAGTGCGCCACTTTGTAACCCTTTGCACTACATTATGCCTGTGCCAGGCATAATGTAAGCAAAGGGGGCATTCTCCGTTAGATGGGCAAAACAAATTGCGCAAGGAAATCTATTAAAGTTCCTTCCGCAATGTTTTTCAGCACTTTTAACTCTTGGTGAGAGCAGGTGTTAAAAGGAGGCTTCCAGTGGTTACAATGGGCCTCTGGGTGCTTTGCAGGATTAGCGTCAGAATTTTTGATGCAAATCCTGCAAAGCACCAGACTAGCATCAAAAATTCAGATGCTAGTCCCCTAGCTACTGCCATGGTGGCATTAGGGGGCGCAAGAACAAGTGTTGCAGCACTGTGTGCAGCACAATTTCTCCTAAACTTGCTCATCAGTGTTTTTTGGTTACTAGCACACATCTCATACAGTGAGTTGAGAATCAGTTCATTAAAATAATGCTGCTTAACCATGGCTTAAGCAGGGGAACCAACTTTACAGTAACATATGTAGAAATTCCCCGGTCCATGTTAAATTGGACTCCCAAAAAGGACACCTGGAATTAAAGTACAAGGCAAGGGCTTTAACTCTCATGAAAGATCCAACAAACTATATTAAAGAGAAATCCCAATGAGTTCACCTGTTGTTCTGGTCCACATGTGAGTATGTGCAAGGCCAGCTTTGGTGCTTTGCGGCAGGTACTGCTGTACTTGACGCCAAGCTTGGGAGGCTAGATGGGCCCCTATTACAAGGCCCTAGTGTCACACTGCACCACCAGAGCATAATATTTTTTTATGCTCTTGTATCACAGTGTGCCAACCCATATTTCCAAGGCCAGCAATGTCACCTTTCATAGCTTTTCATGGGCTTGTAAATATGAACCTCTTTTATGTATAACACTGTTTGAAAGGGGCGTTCCATGGGTGTTGCTTGGGGTGTTCCCATGCAACACCCATGGAACCTGAAGAAATCTGACACATTCCCAAATTTACAAGTCTGGGAATGCATCAGATTCCTGCACCACCTTTCAGCTGTTTTTGTTTTAAATGACATTTCCTATACACTGATTTACACACATGGGATTCAATATCTCTGCATAAGGTGTGTGTGCTGTAAAGCATTTCAACCCTACTTTGGTATGAGTAGCTCTATAAAACTAATGAAATGCATGTGAGAAAGGGACTCTGGAGAGATGAATGGCTTTGCTGGAGGGTGGTAGCAGGGGAATCCATGGAGAAGAAGGGCAACAGAGGGCACCAACAAAGATTGGCATACTGAGCACCACCAGCACTAAAGCAGCCCCTGGGTATGTACAATTTCCACTAATACTCAAAGCCAGTACTCATCATTCTTCTACTGCACTTCCTTTTATCACTGCTCTCCTAATATTAAATACGGATAGAGCGTTATATTTTGTTCTCAGTATATTGTTCTTCCTTATCATACTTCTTCCATCCTATTCTGGATACCAATAATCCTGCCAAGTTTTTATGTCAAACAAATTCCTGCAACTGTATTGAACCCTATGTAAACCTTTGCACGTTAAGAGACTGTTCAATCAGTATTCTTTCACCATTAACAATTCAATATTCCTTACCAGCAATCTGACTGTGTTTCTCTTCTTCCTGTGGACCTTTTTCATCACATACTTTCACAAAATATATTTTTAATAATCCTATCTGTAGTCTCTTTTCCAGCCTGGGTACCCATCACTGACTGTGTCACACACAGAGATGGATATGACACGTCTTTATTTATCTGCGTGTAACCATGAATTCAACATTTGAAACCTGCATTCACCTCACCACATTCTAAGACATACGTCACAGTTCTACAGAGTCCATCAGGAGCGAAAAGGGTTCCATCATTAATAACTCACACAACACTTCATTTCCCCCTCTGGTAAATACAAAATAATATGTTTTTGCAAATACGTACAAAATCATAGTTCTTCAATGAGCCTTTGTGGTGCTCTGATTGCTTGTCCCAATTATGTTTTCAGAAACTGTGAACTGGCAATAGGAGTAACCATGATCTCTGCTGGCGATGCAGAATCAGCAGTAGTCAGAGGTTTTTCAATTGTCCTTTTAAAACCAGTTTCTACATTGACATCAGTATCTGTCAAGTGATGAGCTACATGTTGGAAAGGCGAGGAATCTTGACTATTGGACTTCCCATAACTTTGGGCATTCACAATGTGTCCTTTGCTGGTTACGACATGGAATGGCTCAGCATCGAATGGTGCATCAGGCTTCCCTTTTCTTGCCTGACGGACAAGCACTCTATCTCCTCTAGTGAAAATAATGCCTGTGCCCTACATTCTCTGGAACACTCTATGTCCACTTTGTATGTCAGAATAGCATCACATACCTGCCAATGTCACAAGACTGAAATGCCCACATGAAGATGTCATTGTGAAGGCACCTGAACAAAGAACAAAACAAGGATTATAGACATGAAACCATACATATGACACAAGTCACATAGCAAGCATCTGGGAAAAAAGGACATTGCACTAATTCTGACACAACCAAAGCAACATTATCATGGTGGAGATGTGTCAAAAGCTATCTTATCAAACAGCTTCCTAACTATTTACAAAATATTTACTACATACATTATCACAACTACAGTACATTGTACAGTCAAAGTCGTGACATCACAAGACATACTTTCTATCATGAGAAGAAGCTGTTGATGAGATCTTGTCACAAGTCCTGTTTATTTCTGTCATCTTCATTTGACATTTCAGTATTCTCACCCGGTGGCACTGCAGAATCCCTCTCCTCCCGGATGTAAGGGATATTCCTCAGGAGAGCAATGTCTTGGCCATGCAGCATGCAACAGTGATCTGGCACACTTTCACGGGTGAGTAGAGGAGGGCTCCACCAGTCCTGTCCCAGCAACAAAATCTGCCCTTCAGGAGCACAAAAGCCCACTCCACTGCCCGCCGTTTTCTCTCATAGGCCTCACTGAAGCAGAATTTCCCTGGTGTAGTTGGATTCCTCAGCGGGATCAATAACCATGGATGGTTTAGGTATGTTGAGTCTTCTGTTTAGGAATGAGACTTGAGTGCAACGAGTCACTCACTTCATGATTGTAGCAACTGACTTTGCTCACACATATTTAGGACAGATGTGACTTACCAACTAGCCTGGTTCTTTCTGGATGCAGTTGGGACATCAGCTGGGGTATAGTGCTGTTGCGCATTATATAGGAATCTTGGACTGATCCAGGGAAATTGGCAGTTGTGTTTGTTTGAGATGTAGAGGTCTGCCAAACAGAAAACTTGCATGTTAATAGAATGGAAGTTTTTCCTGTTGCGATAGACTTGTTCACTGGCCTGCAGTGGCAACAAGGCAACACATGCGCCATCAATGGCTCCCACCACATGCAGCAGGTGAGCAAAACCATAGAAGTCAGCCTCAACATTGGCTAAATCCTCACATCAGGGGAACTTGATATAACTATTAATGTGTTTCTTCATTGCTGCTAGCACAGCTCTCAAAACAAGACTAAACATAGGTTGGGGTATACCACCAGATATGGCCACTATCTGATGGAAGTACCTCGTGGCCAGGAAGTGTAATACTGCCATGAGTCTCACAATTGGTGGTATGCATGCTTGATTACTGTTTGCAGGCAATATATCGGGCTCCCTCTGACGACATAAATCCACAATACTTTGCTGATTGAGACAGAAGAGTTTTATTGTGTGATGTTCTTCCATGGTTTGAAGGTCTGCCAGTGGATGGTAGACTGGAGCTTGCCACCTCCTCCCTCTCCCAGGGTACCTATTTGTGACATCAGATAGGTTGGAGTATTAGTAAATATGTACACACAAACATACATGATGTATACAACAAAAGTCTACGTGACAGTGCAGGAATGACTGAAATAACATTACACCCATTACACATTCTAATTGTGCACTACTCAGGGCACAAATGTGACCCCCAGGGCTTTCTTCACTTATGTACAACATGGATTTGGACATCACCCAACTATCTGCTCCTCATGTGCCTCTCTAAATCTGATGATCCATTCCGGCAGCCAAAAATACCGACATTGGTGGTGAACCGGGAACCCCGTTTTTAGCAACTGTGACCAGCAACAGGATACGCTCATGATTGTGTCTGTTAATCTCCGTAAGGAGGCTGCTGCAAAATGTTGAGAGGTTCTGACCCCTCTATGGATGCTGTGATGCATTTAAAAGTCCCCAAAACTGTAGTTACAACCACCAAAATCACAGGTGCCTGACACTGAACATTAGGAACCGCCCACAGCCGTCGGTGGAAGTCCACCACGCGGTGGGCAGTCATAACCATGGGGCACACAGCCTTAGGCTAACATTGTTGAATGTGACGGTCCCGACTCAATGGCTGTGTCCGTCGATGGTGATGATCGCGTACATGGTGGACATGTACTCTGGGGTTGGCAAAATCACTCACTTGATTCCTGACACTGGTGCCATCAACACCTCCACCACTTCAGTACCTGTGTGCCGCCTCTGGGAGCAATCATGCCAAGCCCAGCAAGAGAATAGGCCCCAGCCTTCACTCCAGAGGAACTGTAGAAGCTCATGGAGGAGGTCCTTCCCCTATATGGGCAGCTCTAAGGCTCACCAGAGGAGCAGGTAGGGACCTCCTAGACATATTTGCTTCTTTTCAACACCATCCTTTCCTACCACATAGGCTAGAATGTGCCTCACAATGTCAGTGAGTTGTATGGGGTGCCTGTTGTCCTATTCTGGGATCCATACATAGGATGTAGATGGTGCAGGTAGTGGAGAGCTGTACTCTGTGTATGACACATCACCATTGTGTTGTGTGATAAGGCATAAATCCCACTTCTGTTGCATACATATATCTTGGCAAGCAGACTTTGCAGACGTACAATGATATATCTTTGGATATGATTTTTTTTAAATGAAGGCCAACATGTATTTGCATTACAACATAAGCTGTGTATGTATGCTGTTTGAGCCTTATGAGGACCTTGGCATCAATGTGTATAGTCCCACAGAATACTCAGGGCACATCTGGTCTTGGCAAAGTGCTGTCTGAGAAGCATGTTAAACTCACTGTGCCCTTCAGAGAGCCACACAACCCTGTACTCACAAAGGATGGGCACAGGATGTACTGTAATGCGTGGAATTGATGGAAATGTGAGTGTCCTGTAGGTTCTGTATGCTCAGACTTCAGAGAACAAGGACTGCCAGATGTGCCCCTAGTATGAGAGATAGACCAGGCTGGGGAAGAGTTAATGTGGCTATGCAACTGTGGACCGGGGCCCACTCCCTGTAGACCTGCAGATCCTTGGATGTGGCCACAATGATCTTCAGAGTCAAGACCTAGCCAGAATGCATTTATACATGTGCCTATTTAGGAATGGGTACTGAGGTTTCCCTCTGATCTACTACATATGTTCATTGACCCCCGTTGTCAATGTGTGTAATTAACTTGTGTGAGACTCCTTACTCACACAGCTCTGTTGTCACCTTTTTATGAGTCATATTTGTACAGTACAGGCATTTTCACAACTGACCAAACTACAGTGCAGATAGTGTGGTAGTTTGAGGGAGAGCATTACACATGACTCATTAGCTTTATACATGCAACAAAGCAGACAAAACATACCATGTTATGTTTGGTGTCATCTCTGTAGGAGTAAAGCATGTGGTAAAATCTGTGCACAACAATACTACACAAATCTACTCAGGAGTGGTATTGTTATTCCATTGGGTAGCTCACATGTCCACACAGGCACAGGGAAGAGGTTTTCCTTAAAACCCATGCCAGCCCTTTCATTGGCACGTAAGTGCTAGGGGGTGGTGTGAACTATGGTATTTGCCTGTAGGGACTGTAGGCATTGGGTCAAAGTTGCTCCGGTCAAGATGCATCAGACACAGAGGGATGAAGTGGCCCAGAGGGTGAGCGGAGTGCCTCTGGGGAGACAGGATCTACCTCTTCATCTTCGGATTCATCCTCCAGTGGACACTCCCTAGTGGTGGTAGAAGAGTTAGGACCTGCATCTGTACCATCCTTGTCTGCCACCCCCAAGTCCATCTCCACCCTCCCTGTTGCTCCTCACACAGTTGGTCATGCATGGTCACCCAAGAAGGTGGATTTCTCCTTTGCGGCTGGTACCTGCCCCTCTGTCTATGTTACCCCTGCTGCCCTCAATGAGGAGGCTAGTGGCCTCCTCAGAAGTAGCTCAATGGGTCAGACTGCCATGCATTCACAGTGCTATACCTGGCCTACGGAGATCTATTTGGCTCTGGCCTCCACACTGATGGTAGCCTTCCACCCCCCACCTTCCTACCCCCACCAAATGACTCTTCTCTATCCAATATACCTGTTCCCATATCTCTTCCAAGCACACATACACATTTGCATGCACCTACCTCAACAACCACTCCAAGCAACTAGAAACACCAAAGAACACACCAGCATTCAAGCAGTCAACAGCCACACACACACACACCACCACACAAAATATTTCCCCAAACACTACCCCCACTGATGCAGGCCCACACAGCACACAACCCGTGCCTCCAGACACCACCCCAACAGACAAATCCACCATAGGCACCATCCTACCCCATCCACCTCACTACCTCCAAAAAATGCAAATGCACACAATCACACACCCAACCAAACCCCCAAACCCACACATACATCAGATGTCCATACACCAGCAATAACACATCCATCAGACACAACTACTCCCTCAACCTCCATTCCCCTACCTCTTTCTTATGTCCCTACCCATGTTTCCAAAGAGAGTTACCTGTTTTCCCTTGCCCTTACCCCTTCCAAAACTACCCCTTCTAAGTACCAAGAATACCCCTACCTCCTCCAAGTCCTCCCCTCTCACACCTGCCTCTACAACCCCTGGAGCCAGCTGTGTCCCTCCCACTCCCAAGAAGATGTTCACCCTCATAAAGTGACCACCACCCCACCCCATTCCTAATCCCACTCCCAAACCAGACCCCAAAACACCCAAGGGTGATACCTGTGGAGGTTTCTGTGGCAGTGTTCAGCGAGTCAAGGTTGGTCCACAGCTGTGTGCAATTCATTTATAGACATTTGGACTGGCTATTGGCCTTTACTCCTCTCTGGAGTTATGCGTCATAAAGCAGAGTTGTTTGGTTTGTTACACATTTGTCCTGCCATACTTTTTCTACCTTTTTTCTGTTCCTGAGTAATTCATGATGTATGCCTACAGTTGTGTTTGTTTTACTCGGATTGTTGATCCACATGCTGTATTTCTCAATGGCTGACTTTGGGAGAGGTACTGAAGTCAGTTAGTTAGTTGTGCTGCCTTCCTATACCTTTGAACGGCCATGTGACCATTTTCATGTGTGTATCTTACAGCTAGTTCATCTACATATCTACATGTGTGAACCATGCTGTTACTGTTATATTTGTTTTCTTGACTTGCACTTCCACAATTGACACATGGGCATGGCACTTGTTAGTACTATTGATATTACTGAGATACACGCGGCTCCAGTACCTGTGAAAATAGTATTTTTGAATCATGCGCACAGTGACATTTATCCCAGGGCAGCATCCTTACTGGAGCCCCCCTGATGCCACCATCCCTATTCTGCAGGTATTTGTCACATTGTGTGTTTTGGATATTGGTCTCACTAAAGATTGTGCATCCCATTTAGCATAGATACTCTTGCAATGTGTGTGATATGTGTGAGTCCATTAGTGGAATATTTTCAGTGAAGTGGTGTTTGGGTCAATGACATACCTATACTTATGTGTTTCACGACAGGCCATCAAATGTGATGAATGTGTGGGTGTCACTTCTATTTATATATGCGTTTGTATGTGAATTTACTATTGTGTGAGACAATGTTATGTACCCATCACTGTCTCTGCAACTGGGATGTACAGACATGTCTGGTTTTGACAAATGTGGGGGTGCAGTGTGAGTGACGTGACCAAAGGGGATTTGGTGGGGCTAGGATTGTGTCATTCACTGTGTACACATCAGAGCCAGGACATACAATATACTTGGTCCACGGAGCATGTGAATGGTGGACCATCAATTTTCTGTTGAGTTTGCGGTGACATGCAGGTATGTTGTCTTTCCATCGGTTGCATCCATGGCGGAGTTGATTTTGGGCTCTATCAATCATCATTAGCAGCGGCAGAATATGTATAATCACTTCCATGGTGGCACAGGATTTGTGAAGCTGCCTAAGGGTGGATTCCACCCTTATATCCCTACCTTTCCACCAGCTGGAACGTGGTGGTTGGACTGCCACAGACAAATCAGTGAAAAGCATCATCCTAATCTGACCGGTAGGGAACATTGGCGGTCCGTCCCTCGACATGCGCATTGTGCTATCTGCCCATTGCGGTGGTGCCAGTGGAACCGTGGTGGTCTTTGGTCTATGGAACTGCATGCATTGTAATATTGATGGACCACCAAAGTCATAATAAGTCCCTTACTCTTTTACATGGAAATAGATCAATTTGTGTAGAAAAGGTTGTAATGTACTTGCAATTGTCCTCAATTTGCAACTGATGATATCCTTTACTTAAATCAATGCAAGAGAAGACTTTCACACCATTCAATTGTGTTATCATGTCAGCAATGTACGGACCTGAGTGTTATTCTCTTTCAATTGCCTTGTTCGCTTGATGAACATCCACACAGATGCACACCGCTCCTTCACTGTACTATTTGTGTACTACCACTATGGGAGAAATGCATGGCATTGAACCAGCAGAATGCTCAATGATATCAAGTTTAGGTAATGACTCAAGTTCCTTTTCAATAGATTTGTTGAAATGAAATGCAATTTGTCTGCGTCTTTGAGCAACAGGACGTACACTCTCAATATTATGCAACTGTACTTCCATAGTCTTAAGCTTTGCTAACCCATGAAACAATAAAGACAACAGACTCACTATTCATGATGAGCATCCATGTTATAGTTCACTGATATCATCCAATATCAATAGCTGTGCTGAAACTGAGTAAACAGACACTTGAATGGCTTTGATGCAGCCCATGTATATACCTTAGTCTGTCATGGTGTCAGTTGTGGCAATGAAAATAGTTCATTATATTACTCCTCAGGCATAATGTTAATCAATGCACTCCTGTCGATAATAAAATGTATTAAATAGCTGTTTACTTTCAGTGTAATCTTCTGACAATGTTTAAATGACTTTGGTGCTTTTTCATGTCAACTTTTCTTTGACTGTTGTTTTTCTTCACACCAGTCCAATGTGTCCAGTCCAACATGTGCACATTTTTCTGAGATAAACATCAACATTTCACAATCATCTTCTTCACTGTCAATTGATATTGATACTGAAGACGTTTTTGCCGATGATCTGGATGATGACTGACTTTGTTTGGTGATGATTTGTCTCAACAGTTGTTATCGCTGGGCCTTGTGGGTGTGCGTCGAATGTCACTTCTGTAACATTTAGATGGCCATTTTATCTTATCTTCTCTCTGTGACACACTTACTTTTTCTTCACCTTGCAAACTGTTACAAAATGGTTCTCCTTCCCACAGCTTTTGCAAATCTGTCAATTGCCAGGACATTTACCTTCATGTGGAAATGACAACCAACACCTGAAACACAACTTCTTTTCCATGGAGATATCACTTTGTGCCATTCATCCTGGTGCTTCTGCTTGCTTTTCAATTTCATGACTGACTCACTTTGGGCACCTCTAGCCTCCATTTCAGCAGCTTGTCAATCAGCATGCTCTTTAGCTCTGGCAGCCATGGGAACTCACTCCAGGATAACAGTTTCTCTCACCATTCGTCATCTGAATGAATCTGAGAGGCATCTATTAATATCTTTGAGATGTAGTGCTTCCTCATCACTTAATCCATTGAATATGCAGTGTTTGATGAGCATATCCAGTCTCTCAACAAATCTGTCTATGGTTTCACAAACTCTTTGTTGTACCTTTCACAATCTACATTCTGCATTGGATTGATCTTGAGATTCAAGGCTTCTTCAAGATCAAGGTCATTGAAAAGGCTCCATAAGCACATCGAGGACTGCAACATCCTGGACACCTCCCAGTCATGTTTCAGGAGCCATCACACTACAGAGGCCGCCACCAATGGCATCTGCTCTCTCCTCAAATGCAGCCATACAGCAGCCCTCATCCTACTGGAACTATCAGCCGCCTTTGACATGGACTCGTACCTCACCCTCTGCTCTAGACTTCATGCAGTTGGCATCCACGGAAAGGACCTACAATGGATACACTACTTCCTGTTTGGCAGAACACAGAGAGTCAGACTCCCACCTTACCTGTCAGAACCTATGGAGATCAGCTGTGGAATTCAACAGGGTTCCTCCCTGATCCCCACATTCTTTAACATCTACATGGCCATGCTCACATCCATCATCAGGAACCAATGGCTGAATATCGTGTCCTACGCTTATGATACCCAGCTGATCAGCTCACTAACCAAAAACCCCACTACTGTCAAGAAGAATTTCCACAATGGGATAGAGGCAGTAGCCGTCTGAATGAAAAACAGCTGCCTGTAGCTCAACTCAGACAAGACCGAGATCCTCATCCTTGGGTCATCCACATCAGCCTGGGATGACTTCTGGTGGCCATTCACCCTTGGCACCTCCCTACTCCAAAAAACACACACGCAACCTTAGCTTCATCCTGGACTCATCACACACTATGACCCGCCAAGTCACCTCTGACGCATCCTCCTGCTTTTACACACTTCGACTTCTCCGTAAGATCTTCAAATGGATCCCAAAGGACTGCTACAAAACCGTAACCCATGCCCTGGTTACCAGCAGACTTGCTTATGGTAATGCCCTCTATAGCAGCACCACCCGGAAAAACCTGAAGAAACTACATTGCATCCAAAATGCCTCTGCCAGATTCATCCTGGACATTCCTCATCACAAACACATCTCCAATTACCTAAGAGACTTCCACTGGCTTTCTATTGAGAAAATAATTAATTGAATCCCCATCCATGCATGCAAGGCCCCCCATGACCTAGGACCTGCCTACCTCAACCACCGCATCACCTTCCATTCCCCCACTAGACCTCTCTGCTCAACTAGCACTAGCCACCATACCACGTATACGGAAGACCTCAGCGGGTAGAAGATCCTTTACCTACCATGCGGCAAAGAGCTGGAACACCCTGCCCTGCACCTCAGGCAGCCTCCATCTCTACCTCAATTCAGGAAGGACCTTGGTCTTCATTGGGAAAACATTGTTTCACTATTCCGATTGCTGTTTTTGGCCTTTCAGTCTTCAAAGACCTGTGGGGTTGTTCTGAGCCACCCCCATCAGTTTTGGTGATGTGCTGCTTCAGGTATTGGTCAGCTCAGTGAGCACAACCCCTGTTCTTCTTTTTGCATCTTTTCTTCTGCTGCTGAGGTCCTAGAGCTCTTCTAATTGAGGTGCTGATATGAGTAAAATAGTATGCCTTATTATCAATTATTCTGTAAGCTAGTGCTTTTATGTATTCTATTCACATCTGACTGTGGTAGTTTTCAGGGCTTCCTTACTGTATCTGTTTGTGTCTGCCTTTAGCATTATCATTCCTTGTAATGTACAGCTTCATGTTACACAGCAGTGATTACCTCTCTTTATGGCTTTGCCAGCAGGTTCATGGCCACCGATGTGTAGATTTCTCAGTGAAGCTTTCCTTATCTTCAAATGTTTCAGGCAGGAGTTGCATATTGACTCCACATACGTCAATGGTTGATTCCACACTTCGATGGAGGCACATGTTTCACGCACAAGCAGTTTCCTTGGACCATAGCAAACTCTCTCGGAGAGCACTGTTAATCTTCGGGCTACTTATCCCATATCTTTTCCCAGTTGTAGCATCTTCCCCAGCCTGGGTACCCATCAATGACTATGCCACACATGGAGCTCGGTATAACACATCTTTATTCATTTGCGTGTAGCCGCAAACTCAAGATTCTAAACCTGCATTCACTTCATTACATTCTAACAATAATGTTACAGTTCTACAGAGTCCATCAGGAGGCAAAAGCATTCCATCATTAATAACTCACACAACACCATACTTTCATTGACAGCAATCCCCTGCACATAATAAATACCCATTTAGATCTTCAAATTATATTGGGCTATTTTGATTATTATTCCCACACCACTAGTAATCCTTGTTCCTTGCAAGTAGTAATAATCATATTGACAAAAATCCTATGCTGTACTTCACTGCTCTGTATAAATAAATGTGTCTAAACAAATTAATTGAATGAAAATTACGCATATTCCTCCACTGCTCAGGTATGATCAATTTACTCTAAACAGACATAACAAGTTCTGACTTCCGTATCCTTTAAAAACAACCCCAAGATATTTGGTTAAGATATGCCAACCCTTCACTGTCCATTTTAACAGCCTCTGTCATTTATGCTTAAAATACTGTTTGTGCACATGTTTTAGTATAAGTTGATAAACATTGTAGGAACCATGGTTTTGATAATCTTAGACAGCTATATTTCAATCTACTACAAGTGTTTGATGTTTTCAACGGGAACAGGGCATCTCTAACCTGAACAAATACCCATGCAAAGGATATAATCAACTACTGCGCTTTTGAGTAACTGTACACTTTTGAGTAAGTTTACTACTTTTTGGAATAAACAAACAACACTTTTGTAGGAACTTAGCAGCATATTTATGTATGTTTCATGCAGCACAGTGCTCCAAGTCATTTTGCTGTGCAGCACTGTGTAAAAGGACAGGAATAAGCTGTATTTCATATAATTTGATGTGTTCTTGTCCTTTCCTTGCCCTAAGCTCCATGCTGGCTGTCTTGGGCCAGCGCAGGCACCCTTGTGGCTTGGTCCTGTGTTGCAGGCAGGATTGTTTTTGTCAAGGAAGGGACACTTTACTGCACAAACACAATCCTCTGAGGCTTTTTCCACTTTTTATGCAGAATGCAGCACATATACAAAGAGGCAAAAATGAGGAGAAATTAATATATTTCTCCTTATTATGCCGCCACTGTTGAAACATAGCTTTTTGACGTTTTCCCAGGTTTACCAGTGGTGGTAAATCTAGGAATATGCCAAAGTCCATGGGTGGGTGAGTGGGAATTCCGACGCTCTACCCATGGAACCCCTCGTTGGGCAGAGCAACACAGCAATTTGCACTATGTTGCGTACTCTGAATTTATCAAGTCACACAGGGCCACCCAAGGTGGCCTTACATGGTTTGATAAATCTGACCTTTGCATTGCCCATTGCGTGGTGCAAAGGAGACGCAAGACTTACATAAATAATAAATGCCCCTTTTGACTTTTATAGTAACTTACACTTTTGTAAAAGATAATGGAGGTAGGGACTTAAAATATTATTTCATGGAAATTACTGTAACATTCAGTTCATTTTTTTATTATTTTAAATCATTTATTTCAATGTAATGCTACTTGAAATAGAGTTTCATTTTTGTGTCCCTACCTCTATAATTTTCTATGGTAGTCTGTTGCAGTACCAGTGGTTGGTCATGTGTAGTGCTGGACTTACTATAAAAGTGTAAGTTACAACAAAAGTGTAAGTGACTACAAAAGTGAAGTTTATGAACACCAAAAAATAGTAATCTTACTCAAAACTGTAAACCTACTCAAAAAGGCTTACCTTTATAAATCTGTAAATTTTAACTCAATCAATTTTTTTCAGATCTTTCAGGACTGATTGTTTACACATGCAACTGTGTTCCCCTGAGTATTTTATTTTTATTCACAGTACAGCAATATGTTAAATGGTTATAAAAGCTGTTCATCGACACATTTGACACTGCCAACTGACTCCTGGACATATACCTGATATATATTATGGTGTACTAAGGATTACACTTTCACATACTAACATATTTGTCTTTTACATTTTGCATTAAATAATAGTAATAACATAAATCATGTGATAGCCTTTTTTTAATTAATAAATAGCTTATATTTATGATTTACCATAGAAATATGGTCTAGAATGTATTTCAAACGTAGACACTGTTTATCTTATTGTAAACGTTTCTACTAATAAAACTATATAGTTAAATCCAATGTAGATCATTTGTATTAATCAGCTCATCTAGTGAGTCTAGGGCTTCTCATCATACAATTGTTACTACATTCCTTTATAGTAAGACATGCTAAATAGTTTTTGGACAAAATATTGAGTTATAAATAGCAACAGAAATATGAGAAATAAAATGTTGTAATGCAAATATTCAAGCAAATATGCACAGTTTTTGAAGGGGAGCTTGATTTTTAAAAAGCAGGGATTGTTTTTACTGTGTACTTTTTTACAGCATCCGTTTTTCTGCCTGTTTCCGCAGTGCAGCCAAGGAGGCCTATTGCCTTCTCTGGGTTGCGCCGAAGCCCCTGCCAGCCCCCTCGGAAGTTAATTAAGTAATAACTAAAAAAATAATATAACATTTATTTAAAACAGCAAACGATTATTACAATTGTTTTTAAAATAGTAAAAGGTTATTATTGAAATAGTAAATTGAAATAGTTGCTGAGATTGGAGTGGAATCAGTAATTTTAACCCCTTCAAACCTTTCCCCTCTGAAGCCCAGCCCTTTCCCCACTGTTGCATAGACTGGATTGGGAATAGTAAATTTTACCTGTCAGAAGCCTAACACTTTCCCTACTATTGCTGTGTTTGGATTGGGAATAGTGAATTTAACCCCATCTGAAGTCCAACACTTTCCCTACTCTTATGCTTTCTGGACTGGGAATAGTAAATTTAACCCTCTAAAGTCCAACATTTCTCCCTACCATTGCCCTGTTTGGATTGGGAATAGTAAATGAAACACCATCCTAAGTCCAACACTTCTTCTACTCTTATACTATTTGGATTGGGAATAGTAAATGTAACACCTCCAAAGTTCAAAACTTTCCCTGCTGTTACGCTGACTGGAGTGGGAATAATACATTTTAATCCACCGAATTACAACACTTTCCCTACTGTATCTCTGTTTGGAATGGGAATAGTAAATGTAACCCTTTCTAAATCCAACAGTTTCCCTACTGTTTACTGTTAGAAGTGGGAATAATAGATTGAACACCTCCACAGTTTCCCTACTGCTGGATAAACTGGAGAGAGAACATTATATCTTATATTTCTGGACACCAATACTTTTCTTGTTATTGGTTACATATATGTTTTTATTTTTTTAATATTAACTTTTTGAAACATTTTAGGGACATAGTTCAGAAAAGTGGTCCTGCACCTAGTGCAGCACCACTTTCCTTGCGCCCCTTAGCGCCCCCCCTCTCCGCCACAATGTGTGCACTGAATTGAAGATACAGCGCACCATGGCACAGGGTAGGGGGCAATAGCATCAATTTTATTGAGGCTATTGATGTACTCTGCAGGAGTAGAACCAAAATATTGGTGCTACTCTTGCCGAGTACATAGGGGCTCATTATAAATAATGGAAACCCCCTTTTTATGCCTGCTCCAAGCAGGCATTAAAAGTGCATTAAAAAATGATGCAAGGAAATCTGCCAGATATCCTTGCACCATTTATTCGGCCCCCCAATGGGCGAATGCCCCCTTTGCATAGATTATGCCTGAGCGCAGGCATAATGTACTGCAAAGGTTTGCAAAGTGGTGCAATGCATACATTCTGCAACTTTGTCAATATGACATGAGGATTTTGGCCTTTTTGGGCCACATTAGCATAAACAAAAATTCCACTAATGTGGGTCAAGGTGGTACTAAGGGCTCATAAATATGCCCCTTAATATTTCAAAAATATTTATAATATCTTTTGTAATCATGTTTTTTCAAATGTGCTGTAATTAAACTGGTAATATTTTTTAAGACATATATATATATAAATATATATATATATATATATATATATATATATATATATATATTCATAGTAGTAAATGAAAAATTAATGAAACAAATCTAGTATAATGAAAAAAATTTTTTTTTTAATAATTGTGTTACACTATAAACTATATATATAAACAGACATACAAATACTGTATATATGTGTGTGTTTATAAGTTTATATTTATATATAGTTTTAACCATTGGCAGATGTTATGCAATTTACATTATATTAATGTTATATACTTGTTAGAAATGGGTTCTCTGGTTGGCAGTCAGTTTGGACCCTGTCCAAGCAGGGACCCTCACTCTAGTCAGGGTAAGAGAGTGACACACCTATGATAACCCCTGCTCACCCCCTTGGTAGCTTGGCACAAACATTCAGGCATATCTCAGAGGCAATGTGTAAAGTATTTATACCAAAACTCACAGTAATACAGTGAAAACACTACAAAATGGACACCACGCCAGTTTAGAAAAATAGCCAATAATTATCTCAATCAACCAAGACCAAAATGCTAAAAATCCAAGATACACAAGGAAAGTTAGGAATTTTTTAATTAAAAAGAGTCTTACTTCATAGAAATAATGGATGAGTTAATGTTACACAATGTACCAGGTTTGCATCAAATGAAAGCCTCACAAATGCAAATGTGCATTAGAAAAGTCAGCGATGCATTGATTCCAAGTGAGACCGTGCATTGTTTCTTCTCTGGTTGGGTAGGCGATGTGTTGTTTTTCTCTCCTGCAAGAAAGAAATGTGTCAATTTCCACACAGGCACCTTGGGTCTAGGCAGGTTCACGTCAATTTTGATGGCCAATGACAATGCATGTGAAATCTGGCTGCACGTTGATGAGGAACCACGTTGTGTGTGCCTGTGTCCATTTCAGCATCTGCAAGCGGGTGTTGCATCATTTATCCAGCCGCGATGCAGGTGATGCATCGATTTCCCAGCCTCAATGGAGCTGGTGCGTCAATTTCTCAGTCACAATGCAGTTGGTGCGTTGTGTTTACAGCCTCGCTGCAGGAGTTACCTCAAATGTTTCCCCCCATGTGCGTGGATTTCAACTTTGATTCCATCAGATTCACCTTTCAAGTGCCCAGGGACTGGAGTGGGCACCACTCGGCAGGGTAGGAGTCTCAGCAGAGAGTCCAGGTGCTGGCAGAGAAAGTCTTTGTTGGCCCTGAGACTTCAAAACAAGAGGCAAGCTCAGTCCAAGCCCTTGTAGACATTTCACAACCAGGAATATACCACAAATGCCAGTCATTGTCCTCTTTCAGGCAGAAGCAGCAACTGCAGGCCAACCCAGCAAAGCACAGTCACAGGCAGAGGGGCAGTACTTCTCCTCCAGCTCTTCAGCTCTTCTCCTTGCCAGAGGTTCCTCTTGATTCCAGAAGTAATCTAAGAATCTGGGGTTTTGGGTCCAATACTTATTCCACTTTCTGCCTTTGAAGTTGGCAAACTTCAAAGGAAAGTCTTTGTTGGTCACAAGATCCTTACTTGCCCAGGCCTGGCTCCAGACACACCAGGGGATTGGAGACTGCATTGTGTGAGGGCAGGTACAGCCTATTCAGGTGTAAGCGTCAGCTCCTCACTCTACTATAGCCCAGATGACCCATCAGAACATGCAGGCTATAAACAGCTCCCTTTGTGCCACTGTCTAGTGGAGATTAAAAAACAGCCAAACTGTCATTCTGACCCAAACAGGGAATACACAAGCAGACACAGTCACAGAATGGTTTAAGCAAGAAAATACCCACTTTCTAAAAGTGACATTTTCAAATTCACAATCATTACCAACATTACCAAACTCGACCCCTCTATCTGCTCCCAAAGGGAAACTGCACTTAAAAGTTATTTAAAGACAGCCCACGTGTTCACCAATGAGAGAGATAGGCCTTGCAACAGTGAAAAACAAATTTGGAAGTATGTCACTGTTATGACATGCAAAACAACACACCAGCACATGTCCTAACTTTAACATCCACTGCACCCTGCCCTTGGGGCTACCTAGGGCCAACCTTAGGGGTGCCTTACATGTATAAAAAAGTAAGATTTGGACCTGGCAAGTGGGTACACTTGCCATGTCAAACTGGCAGTTCAAAACGGCACACAGAAACAATTCAGTGGCAGGGCTGAGACATGTTGACAGGGCTATTCATGTGGGCGACACAATCAGTGCTGCAGGCTCACTAGGAGTATTTGATTTACAGGCCCAGGGCACCTCTAGTGCACTTTACTACGGACTTACAAGTAAATCACAAATGCTAATCATGGAAAAGCCAATTACACATAGTTTACACAGAGAGCGCTTGCACTTTAACACTGGTAAGCAGTGGTAAAGTGCTCAGAGTACCACATCCAACAAAAACAAAGTCCAGCACACAGTCAAAACGTAGCAAGTAGAGGCAAAGAAACAGGGGAGACCACAACTAGGATGCTAGGTCTAACAATATCAAAATATTTAAAATGGATAACTTGAAACTATATATATTTAAAAAAACTATATTTTTGTATATTTTTGGATGATATTAGTGTTAAGTGATATTTTATTTCCAATATTTTTGTACTTACCATTATGAGTATAGGGACACAATATTTAGATAAATAATATTTTTGACATGATGTTTGTGTCAAGCGATATTATTTTCCTCAATATTGTGTCAGTGATCCATGATAAATACCACTATTCAACCTGGAGAATAATTCTATTTCATAATCTCTAATATTTAGTTATCTCGGTTGTGCTCAAATCTCACTTCAAACCTTATCACTGTTCATGGCATTCAGCTGAAACATTTTAGTCCTATTTTTTCATTTAGGCCTGCTGGTTACAGCATATTAAGACACTGAGGCGCTCATTACAACCTCCGCCGCCCGCCAAAGTTGAACCGTCTAAAGGCCGCCTATGTGGCCGCAAACCCGCCGGCTGCATTACAACATCCGCGATGGGCCGGTGGACACAGAGTTTCCACCCGCCGGCGCAGCGGGTATGTGGGCCGTAACATTGCCGCCGGCTCCTAATGGAGTGGTGCGGCGGGTGCAGCAGCACCCTTCGCGCTTTCCACTGTCTGCCAATCGCGAAGGGGCTGTGCTTGGGGGCCCCTGCACTGCCCGTGGCAAGTGCATGGGCAGTGCAGGGGCCCCGTGAGTCTCCTAACCACCAAATTTTCCATGGCGGTGTCTACCGCCATGGATAGGCTGGCGGTAAGGGGAGTCAAAGTCCACAGGGCAGAGCTACAGGCAGCGCTGCCCTGGCATATTCTGACCGCTGGGGCCGTAAACCGCGGTCACGGCGGTGTGACCGCGGCGGTACCGCCGCAGTCATAATGTGGCATTTCGTACTACCAGCCTGTTGGCGGTACAAACACAACTTTAACCCTGGGGTTTGGTGACCGCCAGGGTTGTAATGAGGCCCTGAATCTAATAAAACTCTTTTTGAGCCAATGTTGCTTTCAAGTTTCAACCTCTACTTGGCATCTGTACCATTTCCAAAACCTGAAACTTGATCTGCTTGGTGTTGTGTGTATGTTCCTTCCAATGTACTGCTAATGGTGCTTTAAAGCAACAAAAACCGTCCTTGAAACCATTCTCCATAATGCAACAACAGCCAACACGTGTTTCGCCCTATGAGATAAATATTCTCAAAGACTTCATCAGGGCTTCCATAATAACTAAAGGGACTTCCGAACGGTAAGCTTAAAGAACACTTCTGGAATCCCCATCACAAGCAAACTGTACTCAGGTGTCCCGTATGTCATTGTGCCAAAATTTACGCCATGCCGCTTAGTATATTAAGTAGACAATCCACTTTAAATCATATAGGCGGAAAACCACGTTGCCGTCCTCCCGCGGCGTTCCTAATCATAATGCCACGAGAAGCCAACGAACTTTGCCTACTACCCTGGTCCGACTCACATTTGATGGCTTACCAAATCTTGACACACATGGAGGACTGAACTCTTATTCATGAGTGCTCTGACATCTGTTTATCACATTTTGGTTTCCTTTGGAAACATTGGAGGAGTGAGGAAGATCCTCCTGCCAGGAGCACCATGCATCTAAGAATGTATTAAGTTTGATATAGTAACTGACTGTGAGCGCTGTTTCCTATGTTTTCTTCCTTTTCGCTAATCTTGTGCTCATATACTGCTAATGGTGCTATTAAGTTGTTTGTCCTAATATTACTCTCTTGTTCTGTGAATCTCACCTTGTCCTTTAAGCTTGTTTTACCTACATTTGCCTTCTCACATAGACATTTAATTGAATAAATACAGGTCATTGTGTCTTTTGTAGTACATTGTTTTAGTGGTATTTGATCTCCTCTTAAAGGATGGACTACTTCTGGACACTTAGGGGCATATTTATACTCCGTTTGCGCCGAATTTGCATCGTTTTTTTCGACGCAAATTCGACGCAAAACTAACTCCATATTTATATTTGGCGTTAGACGCGTCTAGCGCCAAAGTTCATGGAGTTAGCGTCATTTTTTTGCGTGAACACCTTCCTTGCGTTAATGATATGCAAGGTAGCCGTTCCCGTCTTAAAAAATGACTGCGATGCATATGCGTCGTATTTATACTCCCGGGAGTGGGCGGGACTAAAAAACCCGCATTTGCGCCGGATTTTAGCGCCTGGGTCAGGGCAGGCGTTAAGGGACCTGTGGGCTCAGAATGAGCCCAGAGGTGCCCTCCCAAGCCCCAAGGGACACCCCCTGCCACCCTTGCCCACCCCAGGAGGACACCCAAGGATGGAGGGACCCACCCCAGGGACATTAAGGTAAGTCCAGGTAAGTTTTTTTTTTTTTTTTTGTGGCATAGGGGGGCCTGATTTGTGCCCCCCTACATGCCACTATGCCCAATGACCATGCCCAGGGGACAGAAGTCCCCTGGGCATGGCCATTGGGCAAGGGGGCATGACTCCTGTCTTTGCTAAGACAGGAGTCATTTCAATGGGGGATGGGCGTCGTAAAAAAATGGCGCAAATCGGGTTGTGGCGAATTTTTTGCCTCAGCCTGACTTGCACCATTTCTGGACGCCCATACGCCATTTTCCCCCTACGCCGGCGCTGCCTGGTGTACGTCGTTTTTTTTAACGCACATCAGACAGCGCCGGCTAACGTCATTCAATAAATACGGCGCCCGCATGGCGCTTCAGAATGGCGTTAGCCGGCGCTAATTCTTTTGACGCAAAACTGCGTTGGCGCAGTTTTGCGTCAAAAAGTATAAATATGGGCCTTTATGAATTAGTGACAATGGGTAAAACTCAGACATTGGTATGTGCCATTTCTTGTTATCAATTCTGTTTTTTTGATTAGGCATCCTGTTTGATTCAACTCAGATTATTCCTGAGGGTTTTATCCCTTCAATAGGCAAAAGTTGGTCTTTTTGAATTTAGAAAATTGAAAAAGTGGCCACCATGCTTGGATGCTCTTTTCCTTATTGACGCATACGCATCCTAGACCTAGTAACACATTTTCATGACACATACATATGTCAATAGCACAGCTCAGGAATAATGAACACTGAGATGGCAGGTGTTGCAGTTATCTCCAATACATGCTTAGGAGTGTATTTAGAATTTGGAGGAGCAGGAACCTGCTGTCAATCAGCAGACCACAAACCCCATGTAAATTCAATGTTCATCTGGCTTATTTAGAGGTGATTCAAGTGCAGTAGTTTGACTGATGGGCATTCTGCAGACTCCACTGGTGGAAACCCTTGAGCTGGCAGCACATCAGCATCCACACCACCTGAAAAGTGAAGATAGATGTTCATTGGAAGACGGGACAGATGGGGTAAAGACAGATCTATCATGCATCTTATTCCTTAAATCTGTATAGTTTCCTCTCAGTGCATTAGTTTAGTTACCGCTGGCAAAATATAGCATATTTTAACATATGGAAATGGCAAAGATGCAATTTAATTAATCATATGCTAATGGAGCTGCACCCTAAATTAGTGTATGCTCTAGAATATGACATGTTACTTTGTATGCAAAGACTAAAAAGTTGCTTTTACACTAAAATAAAAAACACAGAATGATTACCTAGAGATTGATAGGTCCTTAAGGTCATATTGTGTCCTCAAGGACTAAGAAACAGATGTGTTTTGTGCCTATTTTATTAAATATCAATATTAGTAGTTTTTGGTGGAGGCTAAATGGGCAAGGATGCCCTTTCTCTTCCAAACTAATGGATGAACATAAGTTTGCTTTGTTCTACATTTCTGAGAAAGTCCCAAACTAGCTCTGGATTACAGAGTGATTGTATATCATCCAGAATTATACTGATCAAAACAAATTAATTAGTAATTTTGATAAAATACTGTTGATAGTGGTCATGAGAAGATATGAACTTGTCGAATTTAAGAATTCTAAAGCAAAAATTAAACACAGGGATAAACTTATTTTCAATGTCCCATGACCATCTTAATTGTCACTGGGGTTTTGTTTATTCCTTCAATTAATTTTTTAGAACATTTGCAAAAGAAAATTATCACTGCTTCACCACCAATAAGAGAGTAAAGCATTTGAGTTTTTTAAAACATGTATACTTAACACAAACATACATACTATAGCAAATATAATATGAGCAAAATTCAATACAAAGATCTCACACAAAAAATGTTTTCTAGATTTTGCTTGTGCTTTTTTCCATACAGTTCCAAACTAGGGCCCTCATTACAACCCTGGCAGTCGGTGTTAAAGTGGCGGTAATGCCGCCAACAGGCCGGCGGGAAAAAAAATGGGATTACGACCGTGGCGGAATCCGCCAACATAGACAGCCACTTTAACACTCCGACCGCCACAGGGGTACAAACAAACAGCGCAGCGGACACCGCCAACAGACAGGCAGAACACAATGTACCGCCCACCCTATCATACCATGGCTATCCACCACCTTTTCTGGGGTGGAACCAACACAAATAAAAACAAGGCGGAAATAGTACACAGAAGGGAAAACACTCACCTCTCCACACCCCACGAGGAACCAGGATGCCATGAAGCCCGAACTGTAGATTCTGCCGGCGATGGTCTTCCTGCTCCTCTATCAGGAGCCATGTCTGCGGTGGTGCCACTGGTTCAGGATGTCGCAGGGCCGCTGGCGGTGCTTGCGGCAGTGTCAGTCGCGGCGGTGCTTGCGGTGGGCTCTGTGGCAGCGGTGCTTGCGGCGCGCTTCGTGCCGGCGGTGCTGGCTGTGGGCTCTGTGGCAGCGGTGCTTGCATCGGGCTCTGTGGCAGCGGTTCTGGCTGCGGGCTCTGTGGCAGCGATGCTGGTTGCGGGCTCTGTGGCAGCGGTGCTGGCTGTGGGCTCTGTGGCAGCGGTGCCACCATGCCCTCTCCTGACCTGCCCTTCAGTTTCTGGCCCTTCCCCACCTTTGATGGTGGTGCAGCTGTCTTGCCACTATCCCCTTTTGATATCCCGAACCACTTGGTGGCAGGTGTTTTTGGCTTCTCCCTAAGGGATGTGGGCACCCTTTTCAACTTGGCAGGAATGTCCTTGCCCTCGTTCCGTGGCACACAGGCAGCCCTGATGGTTGGCGCACTCCATGACCCTGCAGTTGCTGGCACCACTGTGCTTGGCGATGTGGTGACTGAGGTGCTGGGCTGGGACCTGGAAAGCCTGGCCCTAGGGGAAGATCGGGGGGGAGTTGTAGGGAAGAGGTCAATATTAGCCAGGAAATTTTTTTTAGACACACTGGGACGGGTAGATGGAGGGGTTTGGGAGTGGAGGTAGAGGTAGTGGTTGTAGGAGGTGTACGTCTGCTGAATTTGGATGAAGGTGCATGGGCTGGAGGCTGTTGCGAGGTGGATGGCTGTTGGGTGGGTGTGTGCCTGCATTTGTGTACTTTGGGAGGAGGGCTCACAGACACACTGGGAGAGGACACTGGGGATGTGTGAATGGTAGTGGGTGGTGAGTGCACGTGAGCAGTGTGTGGTGATGGGCGTGCTGGTGATGGAGGTAGTGGCTGAGGATGTAGTGCAAGCAGGTGTGAGTGGAGACAAGACAGGGAGGGAGGAGGGAGACGTGGAGGAGGAGGACACAGTGGAGGCAGTGGATGTTGGTATGTGTGCATGGGTATGATTCTTGTGTGAGTGCCTGTGGGATGTGTGGTGCTTATGTTTGCCTGAGCCAACCTTGTGTGTTGAGGTGTGTGCATGCTGGTCTGATGGTGGGCTTGGGATAGGTTGAGGTACAGGGGATTGGGTCTGGGTGGAGGAAGTTGGAGGGGGGGGGCTGGACACAAGGACAATGGCTGCCACCAGTGCTGAGGCCAGAGCCTGAAATGCTCTCTGTTGGGCTGCCAGCCCAGAATGAATTCCCTCCAGGTATGCATTTGTTTGTTGCAAATGCCTCTCAACACCCTGGATGGCATTCAGAATGGTAGGCTGCCCAACAGTGAGGGATCTCAGGAGGTCAATAGCCTCCTCCCTGAGGGCAGTAAGGCTGACTGGGGCAGGGCCTGAGGTGCCTGGAGCGAAGGAGATGCTCACCCTCCTGGGTGAGCGGGCACGGGACACACGCTGAGGGGCTGCTGGGAGGGCGGTGCTGGTAGGGGGGTGGCTGCTGTACCTGTTGATGCGGGGGGCACAGAGGGGCCCGCTACCGCAAGAGATCTCCCATCAGAGGTTAATGAATTTGTACATTAATGTGCTGAGGGAGTGAATAAATGCAGTTCTGCACTCTTCACACTAGTCTGCTTGTATTTTTCCAGATTTGCTTGTTACATCGTGCTTCATATGTTATGCTATCATTCCAATCTTGTCGATTTCAGCATTCAGTTTTGAAAACAATCCCTTCCTTTAAATTGAGCTACCTGCCACATGTACAGTAGTGTTACTTTTCTGTATTAGGTGCGAGAGGTGATTATCAACATGGAACTAAGGGGCAGATTTATATTTTTTCATGCAAAACTGGGCTAGCGCCATTCCAAGACGCCGGCCAGACGCCATATTTATGGAATGGCACTAGCCGATGCTAATGCCCTGTCAGCGTCCTTGGAAAGGATGCTAACAGTGCTGGGGAGGCGTAGGGAGAACCGGGGCTTGTGCGCCAAATTAATGGCGCTACACTTTTTAGAGGCAAAAAAATTGCCACTAAGCAGTGTATCGCCATTTTCTGGTATACAACCCCCTTGGGCATGGCTCCTGTCTTATTAAAGACAGGATCCATGCCCACCACCTCAATGGCCATGTGCATGGGACGAATGTCCCCTGGGCATGGCCATTGGTGCCAGCGCCATGCAGGGGGCCCAAGTCAAGGACCCGAGTGGTGTTGGTGAAAAAAACATTTACTTACCCGGACTTACCTGGGAAGGGTCCCCCATCCTTATGTGGGTGGGGGTGTCCCTGGGCCAGCAAGGGCACCTGTGGGCAATTTCCATGGTCTCTGACCATGGAAATATGCCCACAGGTCCTCTCATGCCTGCCCAGACTGAGGCATTAAATAATGGCACTAAGCAAGCTTAGGGCTATTATTTAGGGTCTCCATCCCCGTGCTAGATTTTAGCACAGGAGATAAATATGGCCCCAAGGCCATATTGTCCTTTTCTGGATGGAAACGCCTACCTTGAATCTAATTGACTCAAGGTAGGTTTTCCCGTCCAGAAAATGACGTAAACTCCATTACTTTGGCGCTAGACACGTCTAGCACCAAAGTATAAATATGGAGTTAGGTTTGCTCTGAATTAGCGACAAAAAACAATGATGCTAATTCAGTGCAAAAGGGGGGTCACAAAAATGTTTTTCCTATGCTAGTTCCTATAGGGTTTTTGAACAGGTCTAGAGCCCGAACCACTGGACAGAATTACACCAAATTTAGTAGAAAGGTAGCTCTTTGTCCAGAAAGGTCCCTTTTTAGGTTGAGCATAGCAGCACTCAAGCACTGCTTTTCTGACGTGTTGGTATGTATCTGGGCTTTTAACCACGCCCCCCCGCACACCCATCACTGTCACTCGTTCATGGGCTTGCCTTTCAAAAATCCTTTGTTTTCGTTGGTAACTGCTTTACGTTTGACCCTCCTTAGGGCGGTTTTGTTACTGCCTTGACCATTGACCCTGTTGCATGAAAAATTGCACTATTTCCGATAACTTTGACTGTGAGCGAACTTCTTTTTCCTTTTGTCTCTATCCTTCACACTCACAGCAGCGCTTTGAATCGGCTCGCCTATGTCAACTGTTTTACATTTTATTTTCAGTTTGTGTGGCAAGAAAGCTCCAGTTAGAAATTTACAACACTAATAGCTCTAATTCGAGCAAACGAAAGACCTATTGTATTGCAAATGCTTGTTGTTATCTGATGTAAATCCATTGAGCAAACCCTTCCTATCTTGTGCTGGGATATGATTGGCTGCCAACGCTTCAAGTTTAAGTGTTGGTAGCAATCTTTGGACTTGGCTTCAGCCGAGTCCCAGAACAAATGTTACAAAATAAGAAAAAGGGTCAGGGTAGGGACACCCTAACCCCTTAGCTCTGGTTCCAGGGCCCCAGGAGGACCCTCCAGGGCAAAAAAGCATACAAAAAAATAATCTGAGAATTCATGACAGGGTCTGAATTCCACAGCAAAAATGTAAAAGAAAGCAAGGGCAGTGTCTTGTATTTGTTTTTGTCAAGTCCCCAGGTTATGCAGGTCCTGGGATCATGTTAAAAATAACAGAGGGTGCAGAGGGTGCATGGGCCCCCCCTCCTAAGGCTTACTGAAGCCCCAGGGAACACGTCCTCCCTGAGGCAAAATGTTTTAATTGAAATAGTGGGTTCCTGCAGTCCCCCATGCCATGGGGACTGCTACCTCCCTGGTCTGTTTCAATAATATGTGGGGGAGCTGCAGCCCCCCCCACATCCCTGAGGACCACCACCACCCTGGGGCAAACATCTGATTACATACAGGGAGGCTGTGCAGCCCCCTTGCAGACCCGGGGACTGCAACCTCCCTGCCCAAGATCACCATCCCCTGGGCAAATACAACATTGGAGGTCCCCCTCAAGGAGCCATAGATGGCCCTGAGGACCACCAACCCCTATGGCCTGGCCAGCTCCTGCCAAGTTAGTGCAAACACTCAGGTTCCAGCTAACAAGAGCTGTCAAATAGCTCTCGCTTTCTGGAAGTGAAGGTTCCCTCTGTTTCCCTTCCTGCAGAGATGCAGGCAGGGAAACAGAGGAAACTATTGCTCTCACCGAGAGGGAGCTGCATCTTTAGCCAAAATCAGCCGAGGGAGAGGGGCTGCGTGAACCCCCTCCCCCAAAAACTAAAATGCTTAGGCCAGGCCTGGGGATGGGGGATGGGGGATGGGGTGCCAGATGCCAGGATTTGCTGAGGGAGGGGGCCCATCTTCCCCAAAGAAGATTTTTAGAAGGTCAGTACCCAGGGGGTGGGGTCCCTGGGCCCTAATTTCCATTTAATAGAGGCTTGGCCCCAGGGGATTGGATCATACCCCCACTCACTGACCCATACAAGCACTCACACACCCACTCACTCAGCCATATAGCCACACACACCCAGTCACTCAATTAATGCAGTCACTTACACACCCACCTGCTCATCCATATCGCTACTTACCCATGCACTCACTCTCATATAGCAACTGACTCTCACTCACTCACTCACCCATAGACCCATTCACATACCCGCTCACACATCCATACACCCACTTACTCTTACTGGATGATGTCATCAGTGATGCCATTTGAGATATCAGTGATGGCATCAGTGATGTCACTGACCATGACATGAGTGATGTAATGTGTGAGGTCATAAGCAGTGCACTGCTCTTTCCTGAATATAAGACCCTGTAACCTTAACTTTCACTAAAAAACAAAGGTTATAGGGACATTATAATTAGGAAGGAGCAGTTATTGCTAACCTTTGTTTTTTTAGGGAAAATATATATTATTTTTGCACTAAAAACCAATGGTTACAGGGACGTTATAATTAGGAAAAAGAAGTTATAGCTACCTGAGCTAAATATAACTTATGCCCCAGCAATGCACTGCGTATGACCTCACACATTACATCACTCATGACATAGTCAGTAGCATCACTGATGGCATCACTGATGACATTGGGGCGTCAAGATGGCAGTCACACTCTGAGTGCTCCTGACCCCTCCGTCATCCGCCTCCATCCTTTTCACTGCATGCCCTGAGTGCCACAGAGTGCAGGCTGGGGCAGACCCCTCGCTGGGGATACTCCTGGCCAGCGGGGACCTGGTGGACGCTCCCACCTGACGCAGGACTTCTATCCTTCATGTGGCAGCCCAGAGCTGTGACCCCACCTATGATCCCAGGGTCAGTTTATATGTGTCTCTCACCCCCCAGGACTGAAGGTGAGTAACGCTGGGGGACCAGAGTGTGAGGATCATTCGTGATTTTGAACTGGATCATTCGCTGCTCTGCCCACCATTGGCCCTCACGGGCTGACTGCCAGATCCGCGCCACTATACCAGCCCCATACCACCCTATAGCAGACCCAGCCTAACCTCATTGACATTGCCTCTTGGGTGGGCTTGTGATAGCGCACAAAGGTCACCTTTAGACCCATCAACTACCTACGATCTCTGTTTCAAGGCCTTGTGCACCCTTTGGCCTTTTCAGATTTGTTCCCACATTGAGGTGGAGGATAGGTAGTGGGACACCTGCGGCCCTATGCCCCTGCCAGGACATGCTTACCTAGCACTATCAGTTGGCTCCCTGAGGTCCATACAAGGGCCCATTCAACCTAAACTTCTCATCTACTCCGTCTCTTTGGCCATTGCCTCCTTGTCATCTTGTACATTCCCTATATCCCTACCCCAACTGCCTGGTTCCCTCTGAGGCCTAACACTCCCCACCTCTACGGACACCACTAGTTGCTGCTTGAAGATTATGTACATATAGATGCCCAGCCCTCATGCTACTGCAAGTTGTGGCAAGTGGGTTGGGCATAAGCACACAATTTCGACACGGTCTTCAATCCGAATAGGAAAAGACAAACCAGTAAAATTCCACCCCTCTCACTCTGACATTGACAGATTCACCACTCTGACAGTAAAACAAGGGGGTGATACTCATGCCTTCACTGGGGGAGACACAGATATAATCTTGCAAGCTATCCAGCACTCACAGTAGATGCTGGAGCCCAAAATCAGCGAGGTATGGTTAGATGTGGCTCTGGTCCATCAGGACCTCAAGAATGCTACAAACCCCATCACGGAGGCAGAGGGGCGATTTCCACAGTGGAGGACAAACTTGCTGACCTTAAGACCAAAGTGACCCGCCTGCTCACCTGCACACATGACCTCCAGCAATGAGCGAAAGAGGATGAGAATTGCTTGAGGTGTAATAACTTGCACGTCATCTGCTTTCCAGAGGACACAGAACACTATCAATCTGTTGAATTCCTCAAGGAATGGCTTAAATCCTGGATACCAGTTGACAACTTGTCCCCCTGGTTTGCTGTGGAACAAACCCAACAGGCACTTTCACCCAAGCCCCATCCAGGGGCATCACCCAGACCTATGATCACTTGTCTTTTCAACTTTAGAGACCATAACTGTATCCAGAGAGAGGCCCGTATACACATGGACCTTCCCTTAGAGAGGCCTGTATACACATGAACCTTCGCTTTCAGAACTCACAAGTCCTTGGGCCAGATGTAGCAAAGGTTTTTACCCATTCTGTGTCTATGGGAAAAAGTGTTCGTACATCTGGCCCCTCATTTTTACAGATTTCAAGCGAGAGGTCCAAACATGTCATTGCTCCTATGAACCTGTTAAACAAAACTTGTGTGCTTTATATTTATCCTACATGCTTCTGTTCCTGGCACCTCTCAAGGTGATACATGTGGGCAAGACATACTTTTACAACACACCGAGTCAGCATGGGAATGGCTGACTCAGTAGAGGTGGCTTCATGGCGTAGCTCAATCTTCTCCTCATCCCCTCCCGATCTCTGCCATACACCCAGAGATGCAACTGCAATGAACAGTCACCCGAAATTATCCCACACTAGATCCTATATACAGAGGGGTAAAGCAAGGCCAACTTCACGATCACTGAGTTCTGACTCCTCTTCCCCACCATCCTCGCAACAACAGGAGCACTTCCCGGATCCTGACAAAGACAAATGAGTGGATGCTGAAGAAGAAGACTGGCTAAGTCAGACACCCTCAGCCCTTTAGAACCATCATCAAACATTTTAAGGAATGTCTTTCCTTGCCGTGATACACACTATTGATGATAGATTGCCATCCTGCATGTGCTGGCTGGCACTGATGTTGTATTCATCCTACAGTTTGGAGAGGTCCACCACTCCACCCCACGTAATCCACTTTGATTTCCAGTTGGGGCGACAGATGATTTTGGTGGGGAAGTATGGGGAAGGAGGAGTTACAATGTTTATGCAAGTATTATCAGTGAAATGTTTGAATGCTGATTGTTTAACCCTGTTTCCTCTAAGGTTGTCACACAGACCTAATGTCACCATTCCTACAGCAACCCCTACACACTCGTTCACTTGTAAACCATGTCTGACATCTAGGCTCCTCAGGGTCACCAACTAAATTCCAATCCAGTCACGTCCAATGTCACTACACCTCTCATGGCCCGGTATATTGTGATGTAATGGAATGTAAATGGCTTATTGAACTGGATTTGAACCTGGTTTGATCCCCAAGGCCATTACTTTGCCCTAGCAGGTATATCAGAAGGCCACCCCTGAACATTCTCTGTGATTATGCACCTCCCACAGTGCTTGACTCCTTTCTAGCCAGACTTACAGAGATAATGGCTCCCCTTCCTCCTTGTCTCACTGTTATTGGTGGTGATGTAAACACTGTCTTGGAATTCTCTCTGGATTCCACAGGTCCCCTCTCTGCCACCTGGCATCAGGGATCTGCCTCCCTACATAACTGGGTAACCCACCTCAGTCTCTGCGATGTGTGGAAGATGTGGAACCCCAGAAACCTGTAGTATACCCATACCTCAGCTGCGCATCATACACATGCACATATAGGCATGTTTTATTTTAATGTCAGCTATTGATTTATAGTCAGTCCTCCAAGATGAAGGCTATAATCGAGATGTCCACCAAGAGATTGAGACATATTTTCATAATAATGTGGGAACAGTGCAATTCAAAGGAACCCTGTGGGCAGCGTACAAAGCTACTGTCTCAGGCCATGTCAAAGCCCTTCTCAGGAGGGAAGGGAAGACCCAGTAGGATCACACCACCCAACTGGAGGACCAAGCACTCCGCCTAGAAACACAGCTGGCCCATGGTAGCCAGTGCGATGTTGTCTGGCCCCTGGTCTTGGTGAGGGAAGAGATTAGAGCCCATTCCTTAGAGGTGGCAAAACTAATCTGACATGCTTCTCTGGCAGAGATCTACAGTTGGGGGGACAAAAGTAGCAAGTTGCTATACTGACTGACTCACTTGAAAACCACTGAAAGGACAGACCATACCTGAAGTGGCTGATTCGAGGGGTGTTTTGTAAACCACCTCCTTAGGTACCTTCCCTTGAGACCTTGACTCAAGACACAAGCCCCATTCAAATCCTGTGCCAATTACCGGCCTATCTCCCTTATCAACAGAGAGATAAAAATGTATACCACTGTCCTGGCTAATCACCTATGACAAGTCATGGGGTTCTTGATCCTTTCTGACCAATGAGGCTATATGCCTACCCACAGTACCACACACTGGCCTTATTACTGATAGATTTTGAGGAGGCATTTAATACAGTGGACTGGGACTACTTAATTTGATTCTCAACAAAGACAGGATTTGGACTCTGCTATCATCTCATGATCCAACTGTTCTACACAAAACCAACGGCCCGAGTACACATCAATGGGGCTGCCTTTTATACCCCCTCCATTTTGCGCTGGCCATAGAGCCTTGCGCACTGCTTGTATGCTCTGACCCACTGCTCACAGGATGGTGGTAAGCAATGGGCTATGAAGACCTCATCACACTTTATGTGGATAAGATACTATTATATCTATCAAACCAGATGGACAGTGGCCCTAATTTCTTCACCGTTAACACCTATTTGGCCTGACTGTTAACCCGACCAAGTCACTTCTGATGCTTTTGACCAGAACATGAGACGCTGTGGATTGGCAATCGAACATACCAATCTGACACCTTAACTTCTGCTATTTAGGTATCAATGAAGCCCTTGACCCGATCTTGACCTCAGCATAACACCAATAGTCCGCAAGGTCAGAGCAGACTACAAAGAAATGGCAATCACTATCACTAAACATCATGGGACGAATTACGTTATACAAGATGATGATATTACCCTGTTTCCTATATTTTTTTTAAAACTCTTCTATCACCATCCCTTGCCACTGGTTTAGGGAAATGGAATCTATGGCCCGTGCCTTTCTTTGGCATAAGAGCAGACAACGCTTAGCTTGGAGCACTTTTCTGCAGACCCCCTGCAAGGGAGGCATGTCCAACCTATATTATTACTACTTAGCATCTCAAATACTAGTCATTCATGACTGGCTCAAGGGGTGGTTGGTCCGATTCAGCCCACCAGCTGGAACTCACCTTGTTAGGCTTCCCCCGTATTATGGAACTGTGTTACTGCGGCCCATTTCTGTAAACGTTCCAGAAGTTACCAGGGTGGTCTTTTGTGGATGGAGAGCCGCACTGCGGCCCACAGGATGGTGGAAGAAAGTCACTCAGCATATCCCCCAATGTCAAGGGACGTGGTTGCAAGATGTAACCATCTTAGAAGGTTTTTCCTGATGAGCTGTTATAGGTATCACCCTTGTTGGGGGCGGATGGTCAAGGACGAACATGGAATCACTTCAGGAACTCTAACAGACCTATGCACTGTACAACACACAGTTTCATACATGTCTGCAACTACATCATGTATAGAGGGTACAAATCCCACGAGGCAGCCATGTGCTAGAATTCAGCCCTACAGAAGCTAAGGTAGTGATGGGGGCACTAAATAATGGAGAGGTCTCTCAGCTATACCTCTCCTTGATACTGAATGCCCCTGAGACTGTCCAGGCCCTTAGGTCCTTCTGGGAAATGTGGATCAGACCCTTGGAGGATGAGGACCTGCAAGATGCATTAATGGTACCCAGAGTCATCATGATCTCTGCCAGACTGCTATTTGTACAAGTATACTACCTGCACTGTGCTTATCTTACCCCTGCCAGACTGTATCAAGCAGGTTTTCTGGCCAATCCACAGTACAATTGCTGCACTGACACACCGGCTTACTTCTTACATATGGCCTGGTCATGCCAAGTCATAACACACTACTGGAAGATGATCCTGGATAAACTTTCCATGGTCCTGGGTCTAACACTGGCCTTCTCCCTACTTGTAGTTCTATAGGGGGGGTTCACAAGCAGATAAGGCTTTGCTGGGCTACACCCTAATAATCGCCAAACTGGATTTTGCGGTGCAATGGAAGGCTCCTTGCCCTCCTGCAGTCACAAAGGGGAGACGGGGGCGATTGGTGTACAAAGATGGGACAATCACTATACGTGGCACAAGGTTGTCCAAAAACATGCTAAGATTTGGTCCAAATGGTTAGATGACACAAGACTGGAAACTGAACTTTAATAACATGGGAATGAAGTATCTGGTTATGCTGATACTACTTCTGTATTGCAGGATATGTATATGTTACAACAGGTGTGCATGAACCCCGGTGGTTTGGGCATCTGCACAAAACAATAAAAAATCGGTTATCAAAATACCTTGACTGCCTGTATCAGTCAAGCCCGAGCCCGAGCGAGTGACTGTGTGAGTGGTGGCATGGGTGTGATAATGTGTGTTTGAGTAGCTGTATTGGTGACTGTGGTGGCTGTGTGAGTGTCTGTATGGGTGGAGGAGTGTGTGTGTGTGTGAGTGGCTGTATGTGTAAGTGAGTGGCTGTTTGACTCGCTGAACATGTATGTGAGTGGCTATTTTGCAGAATAAGTATTTGTGTGAGTGGCTGTATAGATGAGTGAGTGGCAGCATGAATGATCGTATTGATGTGCAAATGGGTAATTAAACAGTTTTGTGGATGAGTGAATGACTGTGAGTGTCTGTAGGGGTGAATGAGTAGCTCTATTAGTAGCTGTATGAGTGAGTGAGTGGCTGTGAGTGGCTGTATGGGTGAGTGAGTGGCTATGTGGGTGTGTGAATGGGTATGTGAGTGGTTGTATGGGTGTGTGAGTGAGTGTTTGAGTAGCTGTTTGGGTCTGTGAGTGGGTGTGTGATTGGTTTTGTGGGTGTGTGAGTAGCTGTTTGGGTCTGTGAGTGGCTGTGTGAGTGAATGTATAGGTGAGCGAGCAGTTGTGTAAGTGAGTGAGTGTGTCTGACAGTAGTTGTATGGATCTGTGAATGTGTATGTGAGTGGTTGTGAGGGTGTGTGAGTGGGTGTATGAGAGGTTGTATGGGATGTGAGTGGGTGTGTGAGTGGTTCTGTGGATGATGGCATCAGTGATGTCACTGACCATGTCATGAGTGATGTGATATGTGAGGTCATAAGCAGTGCATTGACTCAAGTTATAGTTTGCTCAGTTAACTATAACCTCTGAATTTCAGTGGTTTTGTACAAGTGAAATCTGAGCTTAACTATAACCTTTGCTTTTTTCAGTGAATTTCCAAGGTTTTTTAAAATTCTTTTTCCTCACTGTAATATCCATATAACCTTTATTTTTTTTCAGAGCATTTCTATGTTTTTTTCAAATTCTATTTCCTAATTACAACATACCTGAAAGCATTGCTTTTTTCAGGGAATTTCAACATTTCTGTATGGGTCACTGAGTGGGTGTTGAGTGACTGTATAAGTGTGTACATTTCTAGGTAAGTAGGTGTTTAGAGTGCCTGTTTTGATCTGTGAGTGATTGCATGAGTGTCTGAGTGGGTCTGTGAATAGGTAAATGAGTGTCTGAGTGCATTTGTGAGTCAGTGCGTGGGTCTCTGACTAAGTCTGTGAGCGGATGCATGAGTGTCTGAGTGGGTCTGTGAGTGGTTGTGTGAGTCTCTGAGAGGGTCTGTGAGTGGGTGATTGAGTGTCTGAGTGGTCAGTCAGTGGGTGCATGAGACTCTAAGTGGATCTGTGAGTCTCCGAGTGGGTCTGTGAAAGTGAACATGTGTGTCTCATTGGGTTTGTGAGGGAGTACGTGAGTCTCTAAGTGGGTCTGTGAATAGGTACATGAGTGTCTGAGTAGGTCTGTGAGTGGGTACATGAGTCTCTGAGTATGTCTTTGAGTGAGTGCATGAGTTTCTGAGTGTGTTTGTGAGTGAGTGCATGAGTCTCTGAGTCAGTCTGTGAGAGGGTGCGTAAGAGTCTGAGTGGGTCTGCGGGTGGGTGCATGAGTGTCCGAGTGAGTGTCTTAATGCACCTGTGAGTGGGTGTGTCGGTGTGGGTGTGTCAGTAGCTGGGTGAGTGATTCGGCCACAAAGGAACCTCATCTGTCCTTTTATCCAACAAGAGTCCACTGTTTTGCACAAAATATCTACCAAAGTGGAGTTCTTTCTGCTTCCTTAGGTAAATGTCCAGTAGGTACTTTACACTAGAGCTCCGTAATGGAGCACAAGGATAAGCCAGCTGTGACCTTGTGTGTGTTTTGGCAATATGATTGTTCTTCTTGTGTCTTTATCCGGAAATATGTGATAACATGAATCTTCCTATTGAGAGGCCAACAAGAATATAAAGACGTAAATCTCAACCAAATGAGGGTCCTTCCTGTTATCTATGTGACTTAAATGCTTCTTTATTTTTGTGGAGATGCCGTCATATTCCTTGGATTTAAGAACACTTAACCAAAATCGATGGGAAATGCACTGACAGGCCTTTTGTTGAACAGGGGATGGGGCAGGGTGGCCCCCCTTCCCAGACTGATTTCGGCCCCAGGAACCCCATCACCCAGGGCCTGACCGGAAACATATGGGGATGTTAGGCCACGTGGACCCCCTCCCCAGGTTTATATTGGTCCCAGGGACCTATTCTCCCTTGGCGCAGCAATGTCACCTGGGTGCCCCACACCAAGGGGCATATTTATAATGCCCTAGCGCCACCTTATGTCACATTAACGTCGTTATTTTCTATGTTAATGTGGCCCAACAAGGCCGAAGTGCCTGGGCTGTATTTAAAGAGTGACGTAATGCATGCACTGTGCCACCCTCTAACCCTTTGTGCTACATTATGCCTGAGCCAGGCATAATGTATGGAAAGGGGGCGTTCCTCAGTCAGGGGAGCCCGAACAATGGCATAAGGAAATCTATGAGATTTCCTTGAGCCATTTTTTATATCACTTTTAACATCCTGCACAAGAGCAGGCATTAAAAGGGGGCTTCCATTCTTTAGAATGGAGCCCTATGTACTCTGCAGTAATAGCACCAATATTTTGGTGCTACTCCTGCAGAGTACATCAATAGCGTCATGTGAAATGCTGCCATTGCCCCCTACCTTGTGCAATGGTGCAACATATTTTAAATATGGAGCATACATGGTGGTGGTAGGGGTTTGCTAAGGGGTGCTGCGGTGCAGTGTCTCTTTCTATAAGCCTTCCCCCAAGTGTGCTAGATGGGGACTGCTGTGGGGGGCTCAAGTCCCCAACAGTTCCAGCCTCCTCCCCACCTCCTTTGGGAGCCAGCATTGATATTCTACACAAAGAACTGCTAGAAATGCATCTTCCCTTGTGCAAACAGCTATTTCCTGTGGGTGGGCACCCCAGGACATAGCAGGACTCGTTCTTGAGAGTGCAGCCCACAGGGTTAATATTGGCTCCAGAAAGGGGCCGAAATGCCTACCTCCTTTGATTTTCAAGGGCCTGCCCCTCGGGCCAAGAACCACCCAGGAATGTGGGGGCTATGTGGCTCCCTTCTTTCTTAAAAAAAGAAAGTTGCAGGGAAGTGGTGGTCTTTGGGGACCAAGGGTTCTGCACGGCTCCTCCATACTAGGAGATGGTGCCTAGGGGCAGGGGGGTCTACGTGACTGCTCCATACTATTTTTTTAGTATAGCCCTGGGAACTTGGTGGTCCCCAAAACCTGGGGGGGGGGGTCTGTGCAGCCCCATTATTTATATTAATATTAGCCCCAGGGGTGGTGGCCCCATACCATAAATAAACCCTTGGAGGAGGTCCACATGCATCTTCCTCCTATTTGTTTTAAAGCTCTGCGTGCTCCTGGGAACTGGCCTACCCAGGGTCTAGATTAAAAACAAGCACAGGAGACCGGGCTTGGTATTATTCAAATTTATACTGTGAATTATCTAATTCCATAAATGTTCAGCAAAAAATTGAAAAAATAATGCTTTTTCGCTATGGCTGGGTCTAGAGGGTCAGGTATTTGTACCCTGCCCCCGTTTTTCCGGCATTTTTTTGGGACTCAGCTGAAGCTAAGTCCCAAGATGGAGCCCAACAGTTCCTGGTTGAAGTGTTGGCAGTCAATCAGGGCTCTGCAGATCCCTCCATAAGCTTGTCATCATTCGCGAATGAGGCGCGGCCACAGATATCCAAATTTAGATTTCCTGAAATTTCTCAACAACTACTGAATGGGTTTACACCAAATAACTGAAAGCACAATCTGCAGAACAAAATCTATCATTCTGCCAAATTTTATGTAAATCCATCTGGGAATTAACATGGGAAATGCACTTTTTCTGCCCCCCCCCCTTATTCTCTGTCCCATCTTGACGAATCGGCTCAAAACTTTTCATGCACAATAAAGAATCACTGGCACACTTTTTTTGGAAATTTAGTGAAGATTTGTCATACAGCACCTAAGAGATAGGCAAGTCAAAAAATGCTTTCCTATGGTCATTACTGTAACTACTTACTGGCGACTGCCTCCTTCAGCCAAAAGTGGCCCTGGAGATTACATCCATGGGGGCTAAACCCTATATGTCAGGAGAAAGGATGCACAGCCCCACCTTCCCAAGCTAACAGTGGCCCCTGGGAACCCATCCCCAGGGGCTAAAACATATATGTTAGGAGGAGAGGAGCATCTCCCGCCTGAGAATCATTAAGCCCCAGAGATTCTATCTCCTGGGGTCAAGTTTCATAATGAATAGGAGTGGTGTGTGCCTCCCCTCCCTGAGCATTCTTGGGACCTGGGGACCCCATCTCCCAGGGCCCCATTCCACTAAAAAAGAGGGGGGCCACATGGCCTCCCCTCCTTATCCCATTCCCTGGGGCCTCACTAAATTATAGGTGGGTGCCCCACGATCCAGAGCATGCACCAAGAAACACTTATAATTGTGTCTGTCAGGGCTCAATTCTAATTAAAAAGGAGAAGGAGCATGGAGACCCTCTCCACTAACCTCATGAGGCCCAAGGACCCCATCCCCAAGGTTAAAATTAAATTAAAAACAGGTGGGGGCACAGGGCTTACCTCCCAGAGGTTTATTTTTCCCTGGAGACTCCATCCCCCAGGACCAAATACAATAAAAAAAGGGAGGGGTCATAGGGCCTCCCTTCAATGCCTTTTTAGTAACCAGGGACCCCATTTCCTGAGGACCTATTTTATTTAAAAGGGAAGGGGTCCACATAGTGGGCCTTCTGCCCCACTGGTGGGGCAGAAAGACTGTGCCCGTTTGTGTTTGGGGATATGGGGGCACTGGCATGCCCTTTTGGGCAACCCCTACCCCTACGTATTAAAAAAAAAAATCCTGGTACCTAGTGGACTTTCTGCTCCTAGGGACAGATAGGGGGTTATTACCCTCATCTGCCCCCCTGGTGGGGGGGGGGCAGAAAGACTTCAGTTCAGTTCCACTTTTTGGGGGGTAATGGCATGGCATTGCTCATTTAGGGCAGCCTCCACTCCTCTGTTATAAAAATAAATCCCTGGTTTCTAGTAGGCTTTCTGCCCCTGGGGGCAGAAAAAAACTGTGCCGTTCCACAGCTATCCTCAAGCAATGGAAAAGGTTCTCCCCTTTCCAGTGATACCTCTCCCGTCCTCCTCGATGCTTGTGGGGGCTGAGATAGCCCCGCAAGCACTGAGGCAGTGACAGTGAAATTAGCTAATCGGCTCATTTCACTTGTGTTTTCAGTGAAATGTCAGCGCACCATACGCGTTGATTGTGATTTCACTGAAAACATAAAGTAGCCTTGGGAGCTGGGGTAGCTCTTCACAAGCTCCTGATGCTTTTTTTGGAAGCACCAGAGAGACTTCCAGTGTCTTGTGGAGGCATGGCTGGGAGTCTTCTGATGCACATGAGCACCATGGCGTTGTACAGCTCCCAGCTGTCCGATGCAGTGAACCAATTAAAGTGCACTACTCTGAGGGATGGGGTCCTAGTTCTCCAAAAAGGATCAAGGAGGGAGCCCTACAGACACCCTAACCCCAATTTTTTTTTTTTTAAATGGCTAGTCACCATTTCGTTTTTGATTGATGGGAAAACACTGCATATAATTAAATATATGTGTATAACTAGTGCCCTAGGGTAACTATAACTCGCGCCCCCACCATGGACAGTTTTCTCTTCAATAATTTGACTGCTAATGTTTCATTGATATTTTTAATTATGTTATCAAAGATGTTGTGAGCGTTGCAATATGTGGGGTAGTTAGCACTGCATTGGGAGGGTGCGAGTTATAGTTACCTTATGGCACAAGTAATAGTTACTTAAAATAACTACGAATGCTGAATTTCTATTGTTTTGTATTTTTAAAATGTGAGATTAACTATAACATCCCTGTAACCTTTGCTTTTTAACCCCCTCGGTACATTGGATGGCTGGGAGCTGTCTAATGCCTTTGTGTTTGTGTGCGTCAGACAGCTCCCAGCCTTCCACGCAGATGGCAAAGAAAATCCCTCTGGTCCGGCCACCTGAGGGATTACCTTCTGACACAAACTGCCTCAGGAGATAGGGAAAAGCTTTCCCATCTCCCAAGAATTTTTCCTTTGTTCAGTGAAATGACGATCAGCGCATGCGGATCTGCAGTGATGTTTGCTGTGATTTCACACAAATACTTTTAAGCCTTGGGTTGGGGTCCAGGGGGACCTCTGGACCAAGGCTAGGGTCTTATGGTAAATGTACCCTTTCCCCTTTTTTTCACTTGTTTTTGAGACTCAGCTGAAACTGAGTCTCAAAATAACTGCCAACACTTCCAGATTAAAGGGTTGGCAGCCAGTTAGATCTCTGCACAAGATTGGGAGTATCTGCAAAGCCTTTGTGTCTCAAGCTATACAAATTTGGTTGTCTTTTAATGTTTCAAAAACTACTGAACAGAATTAGACCAAATGACAAAAAGCACTCTTGTTCAGGAGCTACCTTCCTGCCAAATTTGGTGTAATTCTGCCCAGCAGTTTGGGCTGTAGTCATCTATAAAATCTCTATGGGAAATAAAATGGGAAATGCACTTTGATGGATCCTCCTTCTTCTCAGCCCTCGCTTGATGGATCACCCAAAAACTTTGCATGCACAAGATTCTTGGGCAGACTTTTTTTTGGAAAGTTTCATGAATATTTGACAAACAGTGCCAAGGATGTAGGCAACTCAAAAAATGTTTTTTCTTTGATAACTAGACCCTAACTATAACTAACTATATCTATCTATCTATCTATCTATCTATCTATCTATCTATCTATCTATCTATCTATCTATCTATCTATCTATCTATCTATCTATCTGTCTATCTATCTATCGATCTATCTATATATGTATAATATATATATATATATGTCTATATATATAAATATCTGTATATATATATAGATATAGATATAGATATAGATAGATAGATAGATAGATAGATAGATAGATAGATAGATAGATAGATAGATAGATTTTTTTCCTACATCTCCTGCCTCTCCCCAATTGTAAAGACTCAGGTGCAGACCTGTGAAGATCACCAAAGTATTTCATTGGTGCCTCAATCTGCCTATGATGCATTTGGCCATCAACACTGGCCTTAATCACATGACGCGCTGGGTCATTTTTACCCATATTTTTACACCTACATGATTATTAAAACACCAGATATAGACAAAAGACTGTCCTACATCTTATGGGGTTTACATAACTTCGGTAAAATGAATTCATATTTTTGGTCAGTAATAGATGTGAACTGCCACTTCACAGAACTTAATTTAATCTCACTGGGCAATTAATTGTCATTTTGATTGTAATTAATGTAATGTAAGTTTGCACACTTTTATATTTCACCCATCATTACAAATGTACCCATATAATGTGGTAAGAATATCACACTGGTACATATTACATCCTTATTCTTGGCACTTCATACACAACAATAAAGCCCAAGTGGGCTGTGTCTAGAACCTTGGAATGATAACCAATGCATACTAATTAATCTTGGATTGCCTTAATGACACACTCCCATGCACTCTAAAGCATAATTGGGTTATTCAGTTGATTTGTGTCACTGCAATTAAAACTAAGTAAATAATTTTTACGGAACTCATGATCATGCTCAATAAATCATCATATGTGGAATCCCAAATGTTGGTTTCCTGAACAATCTAGTCTGGAGTTTACCATCTTGTGCTAACACTTGGAGGTCCACAAATACCACATATCTTTCACTGATGTGTTTGGTGAAGTGTAAGTTCAAATCATTTGTGTTCATGCTGCTGATTCAGACATTCCCTTCCAGATAACAAACATATAATCTAGAAATCTTTGTCAGCTAGCAACCTTCTCTGAACATAGATCACCATAGTCCTAGTGTAACAGGAAAAAGTTATTATTCAAACACCACTCAATCATTTTATGTAACATCATGGTATGTTTGAACAGGTTTAAAGGGTGACTTTTAAGAAAGTTATCTGCTGCTCTCAGTCCATCTTTATGTTGTATGCTGGTATATAAAGATGTGACATCTATGGTCATCAGAATGCATTCATCATTCCAAGGGATATCATATATTCTTTTGAGGATCTCTCCTGAATTCTTTATGTATAATAGTAAACTATGCACATAATGTTGTAGAAAAAAGTCCACATATTTTGATGCAGTTTTAAAAATTCCATCAATGGCAAAGATGATCAGACTCTCTGGTGGTTGTGTTTAGTTTTAAATATAATATAGGGATTCGAGGATGATCATTTCTGAGGAAAATATATTTATCTTGACTCAATAGCCCCTCATCTCCCCATTCCATCAGTTCCGAGTAATATTGGCTTGTGATCTTAGTCTATTCTGTTGTATCATTTTGGACAAAGCAACAAGAGTCATTCAATTGTCTATTGGCCTCTGCAATATACATGTGAAGTGGCCACAGCACCACATTTCCACCCTTGTTAGAATTTCTTATGACAATCTCATTGTTGGAACATAGCTTATTGATCAAAGTGTGGTATTCCTTTTCCTGTTGATTCAACTTAGCTCTGCCCCTATTGGCTGTTTTAGAGACTTACATCTTTAAATCCTCTGTGACCTTACCATTGTAGATATCAATAGCATCCTTTGGAAGGTTTGTCATAAATATTGATGCTGGTTTAAATGGTGTTTTTCCCACTCCATCTGCAAACACTCCATAGATTCTATGTTTTGTTGTTTTGAAGCCAATTCTGTTATACCCAAATCTCATTCTCCAAACTTTTAGCTCTCTTAGTAGCTGTGAGTTCGATACTTTAAGCCCCTTTTTGTTCATTTGGGAAATGATAGGTCACTTTTTTAGATTTTTGTAAATGGAACTTTGTCAGTTTTAGCTTTCAGATGAATTAGAAGAGGCCGTTATGCGTTTTGAAACAGTCTAATCCACTCTTAGGGCAGTATGACAAGCCCAATGATCCAACTTTCTCCTCTCACTCAATTCCATACCTGATAGATTGGCAACTGTCATAAGTATTTCCTGCATTACTTCTTATTCCATCTTTGTTTTTATGTTCTTTGTTTTATTGTGGAATGTTCTATGCTGCTGTCTTCTCTGATTCCTCCTTTGTCTGACCACAATTTCTGTGCTCTTGGGCATAAAGATTGTATGTGGTCTACTTTAAAAAAATGTAGTTCATCCACAAGTGAAGGTGTCTTTGATGTAGTTACACTACTGCCTCCAATTCCACTTTCTTCTGAGTTTGTTTCTACTTCTGAGCTTAATCCCAAACCACTTTCAAGCATCTTGGTCTTCTGTATATTACTATTATCCTGTCAGTTTTTATCAAACAACTTGGCAAAAGTAAATATTTGCCCCTGCTCATAGTCCATCTTGTCTTGGATGATTTTCTGTGCCTTCCTTGCTTAAATACCTCTTCCTGGTTTGTTTCTCAGTATAATCTTTATCTCATCTAGATATTTTTTCACTTCCTCCTCGTCCTTCTGCTGATCTATTTCCACACTCAATATATCAGTTTTGGATTGCAATTCCACATGGTCCATCTCTGCATATTTAATAATAGTCTCTATCAGCCATTTAGAAGCTAGCATACTACTTTCTGCCCACTCCTTCATCATTACTGGTTTCATAATTTCCTAACTTGGGCCTAATAAGATTCTCAATTCACATGTGCCCTACTTTCAGGTACTTCTTCATAGATTTTCCCTCCCACCATTTTGATTGTTCAATTTTCATGAATTTATTCAATGGTCATAGTTTCATTCTAATGTCCTGTCTTCTCAAATCTTTGGGAGTCTGATCTATAGTGCTACCTCCATCACCGATACTGATGTTCTCAAATAATTGATTGGCTGCCGCTTTGTGGTTGCGCAGTACTTCAGCAGACATGACTTCACTCTAAATTGAATCTGCTGGCGTGTAAATCTAGCCATGTTGGCGTTGACCTCCCAACCCATATGCACTGGTTTTTACTCCCCACAGTAGTGGATTACACAACATGGGTCCTTCGAATTATCACTGTCAGGAAAACTATTGCCAGCATTTTTAAGTTCATCCCTCAGCAAAAAAGATTCCCCTTTTCCTTCTAGCTTCTTCAGATTTAACTGCCACTCAAGATGGTGGCCGCAAATCCTTGTGAGGTCAGCGCTCTAGTGTTTCAACCTTAGTCTCGTGCTGAAGCTTCCCTCCAGCTGTACATCCTGAGGAGAATGAGCAGTGTTCCTGAGGCGCTTCATTTCATAGCGAATTCTTCCTCTTTTAAGTAATTTATTATTGTTCGTGTTACTGTGTGCACACCAGCTACTTTTTCCCTTTTGAAGAAGCTGAATTTATTTCTTCTTCCAACAACTGGCTATCGGCTTTCTGAGGAGACTACCTTTTGGCTTAACAGAACTTCAAGCAACGACAGTGAGGAAACCTTTTGTTTATGATTTCCAGGCTTGCCAGTGTATATATATATATATATATATATATATATATATATATATATATATATGTGTGTGTGTGTGTACGTATATATTCAAGAACTCTTTGCTTTGCAGGCAGGTCAGCCTTAGAGACAAACCTCAGTGCTCAGACTAATTCCTAGAGACTGAAGTTGAACCTTGAGAAGGAGTTTTCGTTTCCTGTAAAAAACATTAGTAGTTTGTATATTTGTGAACTTTTGAACTGTTCTCCAGAGAACCTTGGAAACCTCTGACTCCTGGAGAAAAGACGATATTTAGTTAACATTGTTCTTCTAGAGAGAGGCTAGTCTCTCAAAAGATCCAGGTTAGGAGAACAATAGAATTTGTGTGAATGTGAATGGCTCAACAGTTGAATGCACAGTAGGAATGTACTTATCTATGCACTTATCACCTGACTGCAGGTCCTTCCTTTAAAGAAATCTCAATAACAAGAAAGATGCAGGTTTTCAGAGACACACACTGAATATCCTATCTTCAAGTGGGAAACACAGGCTGGAACTGGATCTGGAGGCGGTCTCTCTTTTTCTATTCCCATTCCCCTTTCTTCCCAGCAGATGCAGGGTTCAGACAATCAGTAAAGTCTGAGCACGCATCTGTTCGAGTGAGTTGGGTAAAAGGCATCTACTCCTGTGGAAGTTTGAGTTAATGGGTAATCTCCTGACAGTCATGTAGTTCTTCTCACTGTTGACATTCTTCTCGGTCACAGGGGGGGCTATATGGCAACCTGTCCCAGGTAACTCTAACATGTCTGACATCAGACATCCGACACCAGACAGGAAACGCCGATACATCATAACATAATAAACCATATATATATATATATAGTTATATATATATATATATATATATATATATATATATATATATATATATGCGTGTGTGCGTGTATATAAATATATATATTCACTGAAGAATACTAAGTTTGCAGGAACAGTATATTCAGGCTCACATTTCACACGTACAAAACCAGTGAAATTCAGCAGTTACAGCTACCTCAGCTAACTATAACTTTGGTCCCTGTCATGCACTGGTTATGACCTCACATAATGTATCACTCATGACCATGGGCAGTGACATCACTGATGACACCTCAAATGAGATCACTGATGACATCAGTGATGACATCATCCCCCAAAAAAGCTGAAACATCCACTCATAACCCTATACAAACAATTTTACTTCCATACACACAACTGTGACCAACCCATATATCCACCTGACCCTGTTCTATGCACAGCCTTTGGCCATGTACAGCGGGGTAGGCCACAGATCCTACAGCCAACCTCTATAACCACACAACCCCGTACTGCACACAGCCTTTGGCTGTGCGCTGTGGGATTGGCCACAGAGCCTAGCCTGAGGCCAGGCACTGCGGCCAACACCTATAACCACCCAACGTCATGCCCCCCCGGTGCTCAGTCATATGACCTGGGTGCCTCTACAGCACCCAGTCACAATGTTGGGGACCAGGGGGAGTTTGAAGGCCCCCGAGGCTTTATAGATTTTTGCATTGAGGAAAAATTTTTGAAAGTGCCATTAATTTATTTAATTTTTGTTCATTATTACTTTTGCCTTTATATGAACTCTTTCAATAAAATGGAGCCGACGATTTTGTATATGAGTGATTTTTAATAATTTTTTAATTTCACTCTCTACATTCCACGAGCTTGTTTGGATATTGTGCAGCCTTTTGGTGTTTGATCGAGTTGCACCGCTTTTTTGAAAATTAATGTTCCGCGTTTGTCTGGTTCGCGGTTTGGCTAGCACGCTGCTTGGAGTGCACATGATACAAGTTAACCAGACTTCCTTTAAGAAGAATGTTTACGCTGCACCGCGCCGCTGTGATACAATGTTTCCCTCCCGCATGTCTATCGAAGCTACCGAAGAGAGCTGGATGACCTCTCAGAGGTAAGGAGGATTGCTTACGGGGGTGGCTCCAAGGAATCTATTGGAAGTATACCGGTGCTCGGCTCAAATGGACTATTATAGTCAAGGATTTGAAATATCCATTGCCAATTAACATTGTGTATGTTACGCTCGTGTGATTATTTTTGTAGATTGTGACTTTTGTCATTCGTTGGCTCCTTTGATTTCATTCACACACGCTGTCCCATTGTTTCCGGTCCGGTGTTTAAGACTTTACATTTACATGGTTCCCAGTACATATTTTTGGGATTTCTTTGATTTTTCCTTCGATTTTCAAATTTCGTTTTCTGTTTTGTTTTTTGCATTTGGAAAACCCGTTTTCATCATGGGATCGATTTCAGTGTATGACTGTTATTCTACAGGCTTGTAGATTGAGGATTCCGTTTAATAACTGTTCAGCTTGTTGTGTTTTTTCCATTCTTTACGTGATTCACTATTTTTGAACAATTGAGTACAATATGGCGAATCGGAGAGCTTTGTGGGAACAAGCAGCTACCACTTTATTCGACAGTGCTCCTGGAACATCAGCTGCTACTAATTTACAAACACGTACTGCAGCTAACATCATCTTTGAATTGGAAAAGGCACGAATCTTAGAATTGAAAAAATGGTGGGAAATGACCTCACTGACCAAATATATAGAAAATGGTCGTGTACCACGAGGTCTAAGAATTTTAATATTGCCCACCCTTGGAGATATCGATCCTGATCTTTTGGAACAATGGAGATTGCATACATCTGATTCCTCAGTTAAATTGATGGACACTTTGATTATTCAATCTAAATGACGTATGGAAGAACAAACCCAGAAGATTGAACAATTAACTAAAGAATTAGAAAAAATGGGTAATTCTCAAGAAATACAACAACTATTGGTGAAAATGGAAGAACGTATTACTAAAAAAGAGGATGAAATTAAAACTCGTAAGGCTTTAAAATTAAATAGAGACAAAAAAGATTATGAAGTAGGAAGAATTTACACATTTGCTCGTAAATACAACACATTCAGAGCACAAGCCAAAATTGTAACAACAGATAGCTCAAATGTGACAGCCAATTCGGTGGATGACAGTTCCGATCTAAGTTCATCAGCTGATGTAGCCTCTACAAATATATTGGATTTTCACGGGGAAATGAGATTATTACAATCAGTCACGCTACAATCAAACAGGAGCAGAGGACAAAGTCGAGGAGGCACAAGACGCGGAGGGGGAAGAGGAAGAAATTACAAATATCATGACTAGAGGGGGATTCTCAATCTGATAATTCCAACATCATTGTAAATATTTCTAAAGCTCAACTGACTCTGAATCAAGAACGCATTCTCAATCTAGGGCTAAGCTTTTGTCCAGATATTTATTGGGATTATGTTGACACCAGAATAGAATTATACAAATTCACACGCAAGTTGCGGCTATTGAAACATTTCTCTAACAAAACACGGGCCATTACATCAGGGTCCAATACTAATGTGGATATGCCTTCAGGGTTTCATATCAACGATGTCCCTGATCTAGTAGAAATTGGCAATTTGCGTTGTTCAGTCAATATGAGCAACAATATAGGCATGGACAATGAAACCTTGAAAGATATGTGATTTGTAACTGATCAGACCATTTCAAGTGCATTAAAACCTTCTAGCAGATTTAATCCACAGCTACCTACGGGTAACTTGATTGATATGTTTTATGTATTGGTGGTTGATGATATTGATCATTTTTGCAATAATTGGAATAGTACTAAAGTGAAAAAATCTAAGAGAACCAACTTTTCAGCCTTAGATTGGAAAGATCTAAATGAGCTTAAATCCAATAGCACTATTGTCATCAAACCCTCCGATAAAGGAAGTAATATTGTTATCATGGACTTAGATAGTTATGTGAAGGAGGCCAATCATCAACTATCCAATAAGCATCACTATCAGAAATTGAGTGCTAATCCCACCATTGAATATCAAACCATTTATTGGGAGATGCTTGGCACTTGGCATATGAATGGTCTTATAGATCAAAATGAGTACCTCTATTTGAAGGTTACATCTCCTAAAATTCCCTGCATTTACTTCCTACCCAAAATTCATAAAAACAAAAAACATCCCCCTTGTCGACCCATTGTTAGTATGAATTCCTCCCTCCTGGAAAATACTTCTCGTTACTTGGACCTCTTTCTGTGTCCCTATGTAACTGAACTGCCTTCATGTTTACAAGACACTAATGATTTTTTAGCTAAGATTCACAATATTCCATGGCAATCTAATTTTTTATTCGTGACCATGGATGTGACCGCTCTTTATACCTCCATCATGCATGAATATGATATCCAGGCCTGTAGTCACTTTTTAGGCACTCGCAAAATTGAATTGTTTCAACATACCAATATGCTTGTAAGCATGCTAAGATTCTGTCTTACCCACAATGCCTTTTTATTTGATAATCAGTATTATTTGCAAAAACAAGGGACAGCAATGGGAGCTTCATTTGCTCCCACTTATGCGAACCTATATATGGGCTGGTGGGAGAAGGAGATAGCCTGGTCTGATTCTAACAGCAAGTATATGGAACAAGTGATACTATGGGTCAGATACATTGATGATCTTTTTCTCATTTGGGATGGTGATGAACATTCTTTGGCTCAATATGTCAATATATTGAATAATAATGAGCTCTATATCCATTTAGATTTAAAATACAGTGCACAGACTATAGAATTTCTTGATGTTCAGATTACTGTCCAAAAAGAGAGTTTACAGAAAACAATATTTCGTAAACCTACGGCCTGTAATTCTATTCTGCATGGTAACAGCGGTCACCCTAAAGCTTTGAAGTGGAGCATTCCATATAGTCAATTTTTACTGGCTCGTAGAATTTGTTCTAATAATGAATGCTTCAACACTGAAATGCTATTATGACACAGAGATTTCTAGAAAGAGGTTATCCCTTAAAGATTTTAAAAGATGCACATTTGAGGGTGTTGAATGTGTCTAGAGAAAAACTTCTTTTTAAATCTGGAGGCATTAATAATCATGGTCAAGATGATAGATCTCCGCCCAGACTTGTTCTCGAATTTAATTCCCAACATTCCCAGTTGAATAACATCATACAAAAAAATTGGCATGTTCTTAGACATGATTCTTCTATTAAAGATAATATAGGTCCTCATCCTCAAATAACATATCGTAAAACTCAGTCATTGGGTGATCATCTCACTAGAAGTCTATTTAGCTCCAAAGCCAATTCATCTTGGCTATCAAAGAAAAGTCTTGTTTTTTTTAAATGTGGTCATTGTAAATCTTGCTTATATGCACAAAACACCCATTCATATACTATATTTGAGGGGAAAATTTGTGAAATAACTGACCGCATTACCTGTGAAACTGAATATGTTGTATATGTTATTGAATGTGGCTGCCATAAAAAATACGTAGGCAGTACCATTCATAAACTAAAAGTGAGGTTTTTACAACATCTCAGAGCAATCAAAAATCATGATCCATCTTATCCCTTAGCTAAACATTTTTGGGACGTACATGAAGGCAATTGCAGCTCCTTAACTTTCTATGGTATAAAAACCATCGCTGCCCATCCCCGGGGGGTAACAGAACTGCCCATTTAAGACAAACTGAATCGAGAATGATTCTATTATTAGGCACTGAAAACCCTTAGGGTCACAATTTGGATGTAGAACTCCATGTACATTTGTGAAAATTCATACTTCTGCAGACTCTGATTAGAAGCAATGAAATTCCTTATACATTAAGTAACAATTGATATCATAATGAGAGTTTTCTATGGGGTTCTGTAATGATCAACAGTATTTCCGGACTAGGATATTGTTTTCCAGTTAATATATATATTACATATAGAATTTTCTTTTATTGTTTTTACACCTAATTCATTAGTTTTGCACTTAATCAGCACTTTTGGGGGAATATTTAGTGTTTTCTATATGTATGTCCCTGTCCTTGGATCAAATAGGTTTTTTCCTTTATATCCTTACATTGACAAAGATCCCTTGTTTATGTCATGAATATAACTTTTTCAATTGATGTAATACCTATATTTAGAAGATTTTAACCCTTTTATAGAATTATTTAATTATCTATTTACATATGAATTTAGCATTATTACTAAGATGAATTGAGATATTTAAATGTTGGTATCAATTATAATAAGATTTTCGGTTATCTACATATATTACCTCAGTATTTGTCTCTTTTAAACATCTCTTTTATCATCACTCTTTATATATACAGGTTGGAATTATTTAATTTATTTATAGCTTGAATATATTAATTGTATTTACCAATCGAAGATGTTTATATTATAGTGCATTTAGTTATTCATATACCATGTTTTTGGAACAGCAAAGTGAAAATTTGATAGTATATTTATATAAGAAAATATTTATATGTGGGTTGTTTTCTTCTATATAATTTTTAATTAACAATTGAAAGTATATTTATTTATTTATAGGTGAGAATGTCACAACATGATGCCACAGGGAACCATATAAGACATATGTAATGCAATGTTTAAAACTTTAAATCTAATCCAGGCACATGGACAAACAATTGACATTTTGAATTTAAGATTGTCATGTTACAAAATGGCCGCTCCTTTTGCACATTTCTTTTTAGCTATGTTGTCAAAAGCAAAGAAGGACTATAGGATTTAAATAGTCAGGTGTTAAAATGTCTGCCAATGTCCAGTTGAAGGCTGTTGCCGAAACGCGTTGACATTTGGCTGGGACAGCGTGTGTTTGTTTGTTCATTGTGGGCACTTTATAGATTTTTGCAATGAAGAAAACCTTTTGAAAGTGCCATTAATTTGTTTAATTTTTGTTCATTATTACTTTTGCCTTTATATGAACTCTTTCAATAAAATGGAGCCGACGATTTTGTATATGAGTGATTTTTTATAATTTTTTTATTTCACTCTCTACATTCCACAAGCTTGTTTGGATATTGTGCAGCCTTTTGGTGTTTGATCGAGTTGCACTGCTTTTTTGAAAGTTATATATATATATATATCTTAGTGCCGGTCTCTGGTCTTCACTAAATAGTTATAGTTAGATAGTTAGTACCAAGTTTCTATAGCAAGAGCGTATTTTCATTTTGCTAATAACTGTGGTGCCATGTGAAAAATCTTCCCAAAATGTTTTAAGAACATTTTTAAAGAAAATTGATGCTCACTTGAACTGTTATCTGGAGTTTCAGGGTGATCCGTCTGGGGGGGGGGCGAGAAAAAGGGGAGACTCCCTAAACACTTTTTCCCCATTCATTTTTCCTAGCGATTTTGAACCGTGAGAGCACCAAAACTACTGGACAAAATCACACCAAATCCATTCAGTAGGTTTTGAAATATTAAAGAATCTAGAGACGTGAGTGATTTGTGACCCCTCCTGATCTCGTGCTGAGATCTGATTGGCTGCCAACACTTCAACAAGGAAGTCGTTGAAGTGTTGGCTACCATCTTGGCACTTGGCTGAAGAAAAAAGAAACAAAAATACAAAAGTGGCCAGGGTACAAACACCCTGACCCAGTAGCTCTAGTGCTGAGGTCCCAAAGGACCCCGTACCAGGCAAAAATGCATTTTTTTTACTGCAGATTCATGACAATCTTGCCAATCTGTGGTACAATGTTTTACAAAACAAGCACCCTCAGGTGGGCCTGGTCCCAAAACATTTTTTTCTGTTTAATTGAGGGAGCTTCCTGCCCCTCCTCGCATGCTGGGGACCACCGCCCTGGGGCAAAAATGCTTTGAATAAGAGGGGGAGGCCTGATGGTTCCAAGCACCCTGGGGACCACCTCCCCCCTGGTCAAAAATGCTTTTAATAAGTCGGGGACGCCCAATGGCCTCCACCAAAGTCCCAGGTACCACCGCCCTGGGACACATACTAAATAATGTAAAGGGGGATCTGTTTCAGACCCCCATTATTCCCGGGGACAACTATATCCCTGTGCCTATGACTACATTGGAGGGGGTGTCATGGAGCCGCTGATTGCCCTATGGACCGCTACCCCCCAGGGCAAGCTCCTGCTATGTCCCGCGGTTCCCACCCCTGGGGACATAGCTGTTTGCTGTAGCTAGGCTGCAGCTTTGAAGCTGCAGACAAGTCACAGAAACCACTCCGGTTTTTGACAGCGGGACCTTTCATCTCTGTCCCCTGCACGTAGATATGGATGCAGGCAACAGAGATGAAAGGTTTGCTTCAGTAATATGAAGCTGCTGCTTAAAGCAGCTCCTTGGTTGCTGAAGGAATTGGACTGAGAGGGAGGCCTTGAGGCTTCCCCTGCCTTTCTAGACAGCCCTTTTTCAAAAAATAAAATAACATTTTTAAAATGTAGGGACACCGGGGGAGCCCTTGAGAGCTCCCCAGTGGTCCCAGGTAACCCATAAAGGGCTAAAAAAAAAATCTACATAAAGAAAAGCTATAGTTCAAGTGTGAAGGTCAGAGATCTTCACACTCAGTGTTCAAGGTTTGTGTTAAGCCAGACTTGTTTCCTTTTTTTAAAAGTAAATATGGTTAAGGCTCATACTGAACAGTGATATTACTATTTTTAAATAACAAATACATGTGCAGAAATATCTCATTCTAAGTATATCATACATCAAAGCCTAAAAATCTTGCTATCTTTTCCCCTCTCATTTGCTGTCTCTTTCAATCTCTTTTTTCCACTCACACACCCACTCAGACACTTACACACCCACACACAGACCCACTCAAACACTCATGCACACACTCACAGACCCCCTCAGAGCCTTGTGCACCCACTCACTGCCCCAGTCAGACCCTCATGCACCCACTCACAGACTTACTTAGACTGTTACACACCCACTCACAGACCCACACAGACTCTCACACACCCACTCACAGATCCACTGACAGCCTCATGCACCCACTCACAAACCCACGCAGACACTGACACACCCACTAAAACAATGATGTACGCACTCTCACACCCAGGCAGACACTCTCACTCTCAACTACATCCTCTCCCACCTATTCTGACACCCAGAGAGGCCATGGCCAACTTCTGTCACACACATTTTTGTTTTGCCAATAACTTTGGTGCCACTTATCGAATCTATATGAAATTTTCAAATTCTATAGTACGTTTGGTTCACCTGCTATCTTGAATGTTTTGGGGTGAACTGTTAAGTGGGGACACAAAAAAGGGGTCTCAAAATGTGTTTTCCCCGTTGATTTTCCTCTAGGGTCTTTAGACATGCCTAAAGCCCAAACTGCTGAACGGAATTATACCAAAGTTGGCTGGAAACTGGATCTTGCTGTGCACATTGTGTTTTATGTCATTGGGAGTGAATCATCAGTAGTTTCTGAGATATTAGAGGCTAAAAAATATAGATATCTAGGGACGCAAAGGATCCATCAATCCAACTGTCCCTATGCTGATATCTGATTGGCTGCCAAAACTGGAAGTGTTGGTAGCCTTTCTAGGACTTGACTCAAGCAGAGTCCCACAACAAAAATTGGCAAAGAGAAAAGAGGCCAAGGTAAGGATAGCCTGAGCCTCTAGCCGTGGTGTAGAAGTCCCCTAGGGACCACACCAGAGCTAAAAAGAAAACGAAATATCAGAGAAATCTGTGGGTGGATTTGCAGATTTCTTTTATGCTCTCCTTTTATTTTACCCGTGGGTGGACCAGCTCCCAGGAACACTTGGGGGCTGACAAAAGAAGGGAGTTGCACTTGTGCCCCCTCCTAGGGCTAATAGTAGCCCCGGGACTACCACCTCCCAGGGGAGAAGAAAAAAGTATGTAGGCGAGAGACCACATGGCCCCCGAAACCCAGAGCAACCACAACCTCCCTGCAGCAAAATGAATTTATATTCGTGGGCCTCCTGCTGACTACCCCAAAACCCAGGGACCACCACCTCCCTGAGGCACGAGGCTATTAAAATTGTAGGGAGGGTCCTACATACCCCCTGGCCCGAGGACTGTTACCTCCCCTGGGCCATTTGTATTATGTAGGGGACACATGCCCCCCGCAGCCCTTGGGACCACCACATCCCAAGACCTCCCCAGGGGTAAGGTAAATATTGGAGGAGCTCTATGTGACCCCCCTCATTACCCAGGGCCAGCTCCTGCTACCTCCCGAAGTTCCCACCCTCGGGATGTAGCTGTTTGCTTTTGCTTGGTGGAAGCTGACAGCAAACATCCTCATTGTGCAAACAGGAGCTTTCAAACATCTCCTGCTTGCGGAAAGTGGAGTTTTCATCTGTTTTCCAGCACAAATATGCGTGCAGGGAAACAGATGAAAGCATTGCTTCTATTTAAAGCAGCTCCATGCATGCAGGAGCAATGCTAGCTCCCGCAGGAGTCAGGAGCGGACTGGGCCTTTAGGGGCCTTGAGGCTCCCCCCATAGTTCCAAAAAATTTAAAGGAAAAAAAGAACACGAATTTTCAAGGTGGAACTCCAGATCTGCAGTTTCACCTTGTAAATTATCTGATGAAGAGGAACAATCACATTGGTAAAGTTAAAGGCATTTGCATTCTTTACACAGCTGTAGTGAAGGAGATGCACTATACGTTTACCCAAGGATGTAGCACTCACTAATTAGCCAGTTGAAAGTATTGTAGTTGGGTAGACATTTTGCACAGAACGGTGGCCTCTTCAAGTATAAATAAGCATGGCAGGATTTATTCTGGGAAGATGCTCTTTTTACAGACGTTAAGGGACAGATGTATGAAAGCATTTTGCATTCACAAACGGTGCGAATGTCCGTTTGTGAATGCAAAATGCCATTTCAGAATGTATGAAATACATTCTGAACGCAATTTTAAGGAATCGCTAAAATAGCGCTTCCTTAAAATTGCGACCCTGTTTAGAGAGTCGCAAATTGCGACTCTCTAAATTAGAAATCTATTTCTTAGCACATGTATGAAGCCATTCCTAAATGCGATTTTGGCATTTAGGAATCGCTAATTTCCACCAAGTGGAACTTGGTGGTAACCTTGTGCAAAATTTAAAAATGCATTTAAAATGCATTTTTAAATTGTACATGTAAAGCACACATGCCCTTTTGGCACGTGTGCACCTTACATGTTCCCAAAAATACTTTTGGGGTGCAGCAGAGGGGGCCTTAGACCCCCAGCACCCTGGGGTTTTGCATTTCCAAAATTGCGATTTCTGGTTCAGAAATCGCAATTTTGGAAATGCAAAAAATTAGCAGATATGGGACAACAGCTGCGAATGGGGCCAGTATTGCAATTTGCGATTTGGTAGTAGCATTTGTGATTTTTAAGAAATCGCTATTACCGATTCGCAAATGTGATACATGGCACTTTGCGAGTCGGAAATAGCGATTTCTTAAAAATCGCTATTTTCGAATCGCAAAGGGCCGTGATGATACATCTGGCCCTAAAACTCAAAGGCAAGCACTTAACAATACAAACAAAGCAGGTGCCCAGGTTGAAGCTCCGCTTCTATAAGGTACTAAAAAGCCTAACTTTTCGGCTGCATTTCCACCTTGAAAAGCTATTTGTAGTGCTTAATGGGGGTGTTTGCATCCTTGCCTCTTTCAAAAGCAAAATGTCATGTAGTGACTGTGATGAGATGAGTGGGTTCTTTCTTGTCATATGCTGCTGAGGTTCAACCCCGACGCACATGGCCAAAAGATGTGCATGAAGTGGTGTTAGGTGATTATATAGGGTTGGACCCAGGCCATGACCTGCAGTCAGCTCCTGCCACACATGGCTAAAGGTCGTGCACAGCAGTAATTCAACTAACATATAGCAAATAATATTACTTTATGTTAAAAAAAACATTGAAATTCACTAAAAAAAAAAAGGTTGCAGGGACATTATAGTTAGAAAATATCATTAAAAAGAACATTGAAGTTCACTTAAAAAACCAAAGGTTACAGGAACGTTATAGTTAGGCTCACATTTCAAACGTAATAAACAAGATAAGTTCACCTGCTACAGTTTGGGTTATCTCAAGAAACTATATCTCGTGCCCTAGGGTAACTATTACTTGTGCTCTCGCCATGCACTCCCAATTACTCCACAAATTACAGCACTCATGACATCTTTAATAACATGTTTAAAATATAACCTTTAGTTTTTGAGTAAAACAATATCTATATCTATGTATATGTGTGTGTGTGTGTGCATATGTATATACATATATATATATATATATACATATATATATATATATATATATATATATATATATAAGGGGAAATCACAGCACTCCGTTTCACTGAATAGCCAATATTGTATTCCAAACAAGCAACAAACAAACAACGCGTTTCAACTCCAAGAGTCTTGTTCACGGTTGACGAGTCCCTCTTTCGTTATCATTATATGCTAGTTTACCAGCTAGCCTATAATGAGGCATTCTGGGACATGTAGTTCCAAAAGAGGAAAAGAGAAAAAGGATAGTTATTTTTTCTAAAATACACATTAAAAACAATAGCAAACAATTAAATTTGGTTGATGCAGCCTGACATCAGTTATTAACAGGCCGTTTTTCCTACAGCATGAATTCAATTATAGTGCCAGCAATTTGTGAGTTTTTCCTTTTTAATGACAAAATGGAGGCTAGAGCAGCGAAGAGAGCTCTGAAAGCACAAACATTGTTTTCATCATAGAATGCAAACAATAACAATCCAAACACCACACAGCCATCTATTAATACCTCCAACTTACAACAGTTATTCTTCCAGGTGGAAAAACTTTATCGCAAAGAAATCACGAAAAGTTGGGAAATCATTACTTTGGAAAAATATGTTCAATTTGGGCAAGTACCTCATGGTTTACATATTCTGACTATGCCTAATCACTCTGGTGTTTCGCCACAAATGCTCATGGACTGGAGCGAAAACAACCTGATGTGTTAAAGAACATGATGTTACTTCTGATTAAATATGCGAAACAAAATGTAGAAGAAATGATTAATAATATTCAACTGATTGAAGATAACATTTCAGCACATATTCAGAAAGATGAATGTGGTAAACTAAGGAAGAAAATGGAATCCAAAATGGAGAAACATGAGTCTGACATTAAAATGAGAAAACAAAGGAAGTTCATCAGAGATGGACAGGATTATAAAAAATGGCACAATATACACCTTTGCCAAGTGTTTTAATGCAGGAAAAAAATATAACGCTACAGAATCTAAACCGTAGACTCCCCATGATGATGGAAAGTATAAGTGAATCTGACACAGACATGAGTGAAGGAGAATATCACAGAGAAGAGAAAACAAGGAGCACCATATTGGAGGAGATGCAACTTATATGCTTGGGACAGCAAACGTAAAAACTCAGAGGCCGAGGATGCAAAATGGGCAGAGGCCAGCCAATAGAGAAAAATCCCGACAGAACAGTAAAAGATGCAGGGGAGGATGGAGGAAAAAGAGCGTATCCTCTCCGCAACTGACAGAGGAAGTGAAATTGCCAATCTTGGATAATAATTTGGTGGTGAATTTATCAGACCAGCCTTTAAACGACATGGAATTGAAAGCATTGAATCGAGGTTTGTCGCTTTGTCCTCAACAACACCATGATATGACACAAACTAAGATGATATCTATAAATTTGTCACAAAAGTCAAACTTGCCAAGATTTTTGCAAACGCTACAGACAAACACTGGAATAGAACAAGTAGGAGTGTTGATCAAGACTGCCACTTAAACATTGATGAGATGGGTGATATCAAAACATTGTTTGACCTAATGCATAATCTGAAGGATGATGAAATGTCAGAATCACAAATAATGGAACATTTAGATCTCAATATAAATGACCATGATTATAGTGCGTTTAAACCAAAATCGAAGTTCTGCCCAATACTATCACCGGGCAACAAGGCGGATATATTTTATGAATCTGCCATAAGAGATTTGGATGCAATGCCTAATAGACATAATGGAAATTCCACTGTGAATTTGACAAAACAAGAACGTATGGCCTTAGACAATCTGATGGCCAATGATTCACTGATAATTAAACCAGCCGACAAAGGGGGCAATATTGTGATTCAAAATAAATCTGATTATTTAAATGAAGCGTACTGGCAAATAAAAAATGTAAATAATTACAAAAAATTGTCATACAATTCCATCAAAATAATTTCCGATAATATGAACAACAAAATACGAGAATCACATGAATTGCAACTATTGAGTGAAGACGAGGTTCAGTTCTTGACAGTTAAATATCCAGTCCATCCCAAAGATTTATTTTCTTCCCAAAATTCATAAAACATTACAAAAACCTCCTGGTCGAATGATTGCGTCAGGATGTGGGTCAGTATTTGAGAACCTATAAGTATATGTGGATTACTACATCTCTCCCATAGTCCAAACACGGTCGTCGTATATCAAAGATTCAGGTGAGTTTTTGAGAGCCACTTTTTGAGATCAAATGGCAACAGGAATATATGTTGGTCACCATTGATGTGGTCTCTCTGAATACGTCCATTAGACATGATACTGGATTAAAAGCTGTCAAATATTTTTTGAGACAAAGGCAATTGAAGGAGTTGAGACATTCCGATATGTTGCTCGAAATGATTGAGATATGTCTGCATAATAATTTATTTTTGTTCAATTGTGAAGTATCCCAACAAATATGCAGAACTGCCATGGGAATTCAATTTTCACCCAGTTATGCAAATTCAACAATGGGCTGGTGTGAAAGAGAGGTGGCTTGGCATGAAGAACTTGAAACACAGACATCTAATATTGTGATATGGTTTAGATATATTGATGATTTATTTCTCATGTGGAAAGGTACAGGGGAACTGCTTACCACATATCTTGAGAAACTCAACAATAATGATTATGGTCTAAAATTTACTCATAAAGTCAATAAACAACAAATTGACTTTTGGATATTCATGTGTTTGTTGCAAATGATAAACTTGAAACAACACTGTACAGGAAACCAACAGCCACAAATAGTGTTCTACATGGCTCAAGCTTTCATCCAAGAGCCCTTATAAAAAGCATTCAGTATGGTGAATTCATTCACACTAAAAGAAATTGCTCCCTAGTCGCAGATATGGACCACCAATTTGCAGAGCTGAAAAAAAGACGTTATAAACGGGGCTACCCAGCCAGGTTTATTGAGCAAGCAGCAATTTGAGCTAGAAATAGGCCACGGATGGAGATTCTGATGGAAAGTTCATACCAGAAATCAGACAATTGTAGTACCATAAGGATGATAACCACATATAGCAAAGAGAGGCATGATATTAAACAGATTTTTCAGAGAAACTGGCCCATCCTGTTAGGGAATGTGGAGGTATCAAAATTGCTAGGACCCAGATCCCAATTTGCATTCAGAAAAGCACTGTCTTTAAAGGATAAATTAGTGAAAAACCTTTTTGTAGAAAAACAATCTGCAATATGGTTGGGCATGCAAAACAAAGGTTTTGTTAAATGTTTGAACTGTAAAGCTTGCCAAATTGGAAAAATAATTGAAATATGTCAATAATCTCATGTGTTTTATGTCATTAAATAAGATACATTGGTAGTACAACATGTCCAGTAAAAAAATTAATCCTGGAGCATATCCAAGGAGTGGAACACGGTGATACAAGTTACTCAGTCGCCAAACACTTACAGACATCACAATGTGGAGATTGGCTGTCTCTCTAATATTATGGACTAATACATGTACCTATCAACGAATGAGGAGGTGACCGAACTCTATGACTATGGCGATTGGAAAGTAGATACAGTATTAGATTACGCACTGAGACCTCGCACAAATTGAACGCCGATGAGGAACTTTATGTGCATTTATGAGACCCTCTATATCTGACATGTCAAATGACTTGGGAGTATAGCAGGGTGTAATGTGTGTCAGGTGAAGGATGACACCATATAAACTATAAGATAAGACAAACATCTGATAACTGTCTAGTGACTGACATAAAATAATCATATTGGTATTTTTATCAAATGTTTATCGCAAATATTTGTATTGACATATGACAATAAGTCGATGGTGAAAGTAAATTAGGCCACTATAAATATGTGGGATATCTGTAATCACTACACACAAAATAACAGAGATATATGGAACAACAATATACTTTGATATATTTATGTTGTCTCAAAGGATATGAGAGGTTAAAAATGATAATGAAAGAGGGACTCGTCAACCATGAACAAGGCTCTTTTGGAGTTGAAACGCGTTGGTTATTGCTGGCTTGGAATAAAATATTGGCTATTCGGTGAAACGGAGTGCAGCGGTTTGCCCTTTTTTTGGGGATTTACATAACGAGGAGGAATGGTCTACCTCCTACCACTGTCATAGGCAGTCTGAGTGCACTGTGTCAGAATTGTGACCTTTTGTTTGGATGTATATATATATATATATATATATATATATATATATACATATACACAAAACACTTCTCCCATCTGCTGAAGCTGGGGGCAAGAGACGAGCCACTGCACCGCTGCTGGTTTGAAACAGTTTTAATCAATGTGGAAAAACAAGGAAAAATAGCACATTTCAACAGTACTTGGCCTTCATCGCATGATTTGTGTTTCATTCACACACTTAGTTAAAGGACTGCCAAAGAAATGACAACTTCTAATTCAAATATCAAACAGAATATGCTTAGTGTGTAACATACAGGTGAAAAGATCATAATTGTCATTTGGAGTGTTTGAATTTGCATCAGCGGTGACCCCTGCCCCACGAGCCCCGGTCCAGCGTCAGGGCATCTTTGGCATCTGTTGTATTGGCAGTTTGTAAGTGAAGAAGACACCTGCCTGCTGCCTCCCCACACTTGCTTTGTGTATAAATGCACCAGCAACAACCAGGTAAGACCATTTTCAGAGGACCCCAGTTCTTCTCTGTGTGTATACCGAGTGGCAGTAATTATTGGGGTAGCCAGGACTCGAGAAGGAAAGTTTTTCTTGCACACGGTTGGGTCCTGGGGGAAGCCAGTTGCAGTCTAGTCTCCTCCGGGAAGTGTTGTGGGACGAAGAGAAGGGGGACAGGATTGGTTAAGCAAGGGGAAGCTAAGGGGTCACGTGGGTAGGGTTATGTAAGGGACAGGGAGAGGAAATTACATCCTCTCCCAGATCAAAGAGTTACAGGAAAGGAGCGTTTAGAGTTCCTTTCTCATTTAGGCCACTGTTAGGTTATGTTAGGAGGCAGACTCGGACGCGTGGCTCCGTGTGATAGCAGCATGGATAGCTGCACAAAGCAACATTGATGTAGTGCGTGCTGTGCTGCGCACCATTGGTGAGGCCGGGCGCAGAGATTTACTGCAGCCCAGAGCGCTGGGGAGGCCTGGGTCGGCTTGAAAAGGCCGACCCGGGCTGTATCAAGAGACGTGACAGCTGCAGTGGCAGCTTGCCATGCAGGGCGAAGGAAAAAGGGATGGGGGAAGGGGAGGAGTATTTCCCCAGGGTCAGGGGGGGCAAAAGGGCCAGTGTGGCATAGGAGCCTTTTTGTGCCACGAGGGGATGGGGCCCTTGGGTCTCCTAGTGGGAACAGGCGAAGGGGGCAAATCATATTATGGAGTCCTCTGGGAAAGTATAGGAAAATGCGGAGAAAGATGAGGGGTCAAAGGAGGACATTGGGCTAGTGGGTTCCTTGGACCTGAGTTTGGTCAAAGCAGGCAGCGGCAAACAGAAGGCAGGTGCCCAGGCCCCGAATATGTGAACTTAGAGGAAACAGACAGGTTAAGGCACCAGTAAGCCCAGAGGTGATGTAATAGAACAGATGGAAGGCCGCAGTAGTGGGGGCATGATGTCAGGCATGAGCAGGGTTGGGGGGCAGGTTGTATGGCTTTGAAGGGGTCCCACAGGGCATTGTGCAAAGGGACCCTGCAATGGGCCTATGGAGTGCATTAGTGGTAAATTTGGAGGTTAGGATCAAAGAATAGCGCAGGGCAGTGGAGGAGATAGAGGCCCCTTGGGAGAGGTTGTGCAGGGCCAGAGGTCAGGAGGCCGAACAAGCGCAGCAGGTCAAGAAGATGAAAGGGGCACTCGCAAAAGGAGGAGCTAGGGTAGGGCCGGAGATTCCAGGCCCAAGAGGACACTGGTTGTGGGTGACTGTAGAGTCGGAAGATTGTGGTCATTCAAGGGGAGCTAGTGTGGCTTGAGGGTCTCGTAACGACAATGATGTGCCAGGCTGCAGCGGCCTGATGGGCGTTGACACGAGGCTGGCAGAAAGTTTGGACACCAGCGGGGAGCATGACACCCCCAGGACATTGGTCTGAAGAACTAGGGGGTTACACAGCAGCCCTCCATACCAAGAAGAACCATGGGCATAGTGTGACACCTAAGGAGTGGATGCCCCGACAAGGATCAAGGTGTGCCTCCACAGATGGACGTTTGAAGAAGCGGAGGATGGGTGATGCGATTGATGGTGAGGTTCAATTGGAGTTGGATTATGAGGATGCAAGTGACAAGTGGGAGGAAGGTGAGGTCTGTGATGAAGGTAGGGGTGGTCATGATGTGATGATGGGTGCCAGGTTCGACTCACAGGCATCAGAGATTGGTGTTTTACAGGCGTCAGTTGCAGGCACACAAGGGTGGCAGGCACATACAGGCATGTGACTGGGCACCCAAGGAGGAGTGAAACTGATTTACCAACAGGCAAGAAGAATTGGTGTGCTGTTTGGGATGCACAGGAGGGTGGGTCAGAGATGAAGGCATGCAAATTGATAGGAATGGGTGACCGGGTGATTGGTAAGGAGGGTGAGGGTCAACAGGAATCGGAGAGGAAGGAGGGAGAAGATACATCAGGAACCCAGGTGGATTCTTCTAAACCAGGGGAGTGGGTAAGCACGGAATATAAGGAAGATGCAGATCACAAAAATTGTTTACCCTACGAGGGTTTAGCCACGATGTTGGGGTCCCACTTATCAGACAAGATGAAGGGTAGAATCTGGAGACATGATAATATTGATATATTATATTGATGTGTTAACACTCCTTCATAGGGACATTCAGGTGAAAGAAGGATCAAAGGAGAGTGGGAAATGGCCAGGACACCCAGTGTCCTCAATACTCTGGAGAACTGGATGTCAGTGTTTCTAATATACATTAGTGAATATTGTGATAAATTCCCTGACAGGGCCATCGCCTTGTTTAAGTACATGGAAATCATAAGGAAGGCCCAAATGCATTTTGTGGGGTTTGCCTGGCTCAGCTATAATGAGGAATTCAGAAAGCGGGTCAGTGTAAACTCCGATGAGCCATGGGGGGATGGAGACTCTGAATTATGGATGCAGTGGATGTCTCTACGCAATTGACACATACAGCGAATGACTTATCTATTAAGTACAAGTCCTATCAGCCACATCCCGCCTTACAGGGGGTGGGTTCCACAACCAGCAGCAAGGGCAGAGGTATCTACACAGGGGAAACATCAGGGGCCTGCTAAAACTTAAATAAGGGATTTTGCAAAAGGAACCCTTGTGGTTCAGGCGTGAGTGCTCCATGTGCGGGGGCAGAAATCCCATTGCACAATGCTTTACGCTGGCAAGCCCAGCAGAACAATGGAGGGTGCGGAGGGGCAGAGGACAGCAGGGCCCTGCTGGCTCAAAGGGCTCCTACGCCACTTAAGTTGGACGCAATCTTGCCATGACTGGTGAAGTATCTCGAGGTGGATGTGGCTTTGAGAGTGGAGTCTCCAAGAGGGTGTAAGCTTCAGTTGATGATGTAATTGGCCTGGTCAGGCAGTGTGGACAGGGAGCGGAACTGGCAAAGTGTGATGTTAACTCTGCATTTCGTTTGTTACCAAGGGGATTTTTCCTTTCTGGGGAAGCAGTTTGATGGAGCCATCTATGTGGACAGGGTACTGAGTGTGGATTGTGATTTTTCTTGTGCTCTTTTTGAGGCTTTCAGCTCCTTTTCGCAATGGGTTTTAATGAGAGGGAGTGTACATAGAGCAGTCACACACTACCTAGACTATTTCTTGTTTGTGGGAAAGCCGGGTTCTGATGCTTGTAGGAGGGCACTGCAGAAGTTTGAGGACATGGCAGAGACTTTTAGGGTGCCTTTGGCCCCGGAAAAGACTGAGGGCCCCAGTACGACCTTGATCTTTCTGGGGATTGAGTTGGATATGGTCAGCATAGTTGCAAGATTGCCAGGACAAAAGGTACTGGAGATTCAGAATGTTTTGATAGCAGTGAGAGGTGAAAAACGCCTGAAGCTTCAGAAAGCACAAAAATTGTTGGGCTTCCTCACTTTGCTTTCAGAGTAGTGAGGGGGGGGGCGTACATTTGGGCCTGCATACTGTTGGGCCTGGCTATGTCAGGTGCCACACTACAGCACCACGCAATTTGACTTTCCTTGTCAGTAATGGGAAGATTTGGGAGGGTGGCTCTCCTTTTTGGGCAAATTTTATTGTGTGTCCATGTGGTTTTAGGAGTAGAGAGTGGTTTGGCAGGTCCAGATTTTTTCAGATGCATCAGAAGCAAATGGATTTGGCTTCTTTTGGGATGGCAGGTGGTGTGGGGAACGCTGGCCACAGCGATGATTGCAGCCAGGAGGCAGCATTGCTTTCCAGGAGTTTTTTCCCATTGCTGGTGGCTGCAAATTTCCAAGACGGACCAAGCAGGGAGAGGGAAGTGGATCTGGCTGAAGGAAAGAGGGTGTGAGACGATTTGCCCTGTGAGAGAGTGGTGGACGTTTCAGGTGTGTCTGGGGAGCAAGCCTGTGATCAGGATAACAGCAGGGTCACAGCTTTTCAACTTTTATCGGTGTTGCGCAGAGCACTGACGACATTAGGCCGGGGTCCTGTTTCATTTGCGACCCACTCATTTTGGATTGCGGCAGCAACATCGTGGCTCGATTGGGATGGGGAATGATGAAGGTTCACAAGATTGGGAGATGGAGGTCAAAGTGTAGTGAGTGTTATGTGCAGAAATTAAGAGGCGATCGGGGTTTCCGTGGGGGGTTTGTGAATTCTGAAGATGGCAGCTAACATGTTTTGTTTCCCCTAGAGTGTGTGAGTGGCTAACGAGTAACAAGGCGATGACATGGGTAGTGGGACTCTCTATCATCCATTGGGCAGCAATGTATGCTGAACAGCAGATAGATGGACGCAATCTAGGACTGCCTAGCAGACGGCATGAGGTGCTCTGGTGGGGAAAGGGTGGCATGAGATGGAGGGGTTTAGTGCCTTGGCTAGCATCTATGGTGCCTAATAAGGGATGTCCAGATATGTTGGTCTTGCATCTTGGGGAAAACAATTTGGAATAGTTATCAGGACTGACACTACAGCAACACATGCCGAGGGATCTGGAGATTCTAAAGCACAGACTTTCTGGGACATATGTTTGTTGTGGACAGAATTTGTATTGCGTAGGATATGGAGGGGAATAGTCAAGCATGCAGCGATTCACAAGGCACGGAAAAAAGTGAACAGGGCAATGAGGGGGTTTTTTTGTGTGGAGAAAGGCATTAATGTGGTGTCACATGGGGGCATCAAGGAAGAGGAACTTTTTTTTTTTTTCGGGCGGATAGTGTGTACCTTTCTGAGCAGGTCTACACCTATTACATTGTGGAGCTAAGAGACATTTTGGGGCAATTGTGGAATGGGACAGTGTAGTGCGGGTGAAGTTGTTGCGGGATGATGGAGTTGCAGTAGTTAAGAGGTACTGGGGTGGGGAAGAAAAACACTCTCCAGGGTTTTTCTGGGTGGTGGTACATGGGGGATGGAAAGTCAGATGAGGGCAGATCCACCCCTTGGGAAGAGGAATAAGGTTTTTAGGTAAAGGAAAATATGTGGTTTGGTTGACTGGAACAGGTGAATGAAGTGGTGGTTGGAGGATGTTTCGTAAAGGAAGCGAGGAGGATGACAGTGATGGGACAAAGTGACAGGGGTGAAAGGTGGAAGGAATGTGTCAGACATTATGTTGAGAGATTGGAGATGGGGGCAAAGAAGAAAACACAGTTGTTATTTTAAGGATTTAAATATGTTGTGTTGTGACATGTTATGTTTATTGCAATCCTGCCCTAATAAATGGCCTTTTGCTCTAATACTGGAGTCAGGATGATTGTCCTACAAATCAGTTGTGTGACTAAATAATGGTAGAGGACATAATCAAAGGGCCAGAAGCCTCAGTGGCTGCAATTTTTCAATTGAAAGCTCAAAGTACTGAAGAGGGCATTTCTAGGGAAGTTAGTGCTCCCATTAATGTCAAACAAAAGATTACTCAACTGGAAATATTATAGAAAAAATAAATAAGCAGATAGTGAGAGGCCACATCATTATAAAAGTGTCTTGAGGTGGATTGCATTCCATGTGGCCACTGAATTTTCACTATTCCGACAGTTGTGCCTCCAAATCCCAAAATGCTTGTTGAATGGGCCCAAAACTGTATGGCATGCTCAAAAGGCATACTACAGGTACTTATCAAATATGCCTGGTGGAACATAAAGCATTACTTGAACAAATTGATCAATTATCGGATGAAATCAAAACAAATGCAGACCTAAGGATGGACCAGTGACACTATCATTGACAGACCATACTATGTGAATGTACAGAAACAATAATATGAGCAGCTGAAAGAGTGCTATGATAGGCAACTCGGTTGAATCCCAATATTTGGCAAATTACTTTCCAGTATTGCCTATATTGTACTTGTTACCTAAAATTCATGTAAGTAACACCTAACCTCCAGGGAGTCCTATTATCTCTCTTTAGAATACTTCCACAAATGTAGATCATTTTCTCTTTCCTTTTGTAAATGGTTTCACATCATATTTGAGGGATACAAAATATTTTTTTGATGTTGAGAGTCTGCACTCTAGCATTCAACATGAAAATGGTCAAGCAGCTTGCAGATGCAAGCCCGAGGAATTCATATTTTGGCTCATACACACATGTTGCTTGACATGATCAAAATTTGCTTAACTGTGAATATTTGTTTCTCTACCAAAGTCTTGGACAAGCAAACATGAGGGACATCTATGGGCACCTGCTTTGCCCCTAGCTCTGTCAATTTAGTGGTAGGCTGGTGGCAGGAGTAGGTGCACTGGGAAACTGACATGTCCTGATGGGTCAACCAGATTGTTATCTGGCTCGGGCACATCAATGATATTTTTTGTGAATGAAATGGCTTGGAACTGGACCTTTTGGAGTTTGCAAAATGTTTGCATTTCAAGAGTTTGAATTTAAGATTTATGATGACATACAATAAGGACACAGTACATTTCAGAGCTGTTAGGTTGACAGTCAAAGAAAAATGTTTACAAATAAAAAAAAATAAAAAAAGAAACAGCAAGTAACTTCTTACTTCAAGCCATGCTCTAAATTTCATATGGAGTATCCCTTATGGAGAATGTATCTGGGCTAAGAGCAATTGCAACTCAGAAAGAGGATTACATCTTGACACATGATGATTAGGCTGACGTTGAGAGGGTACTCAAGGAAACATCTGAACATGACTAATGGTATTGTGGAGCTAATCATCAGGGACAAGATTTTATTCCAAGAACCCCTTAAAATCAGAAAGATAACTGAATCTCATCCATTTTATTATTAAATATTCACATGGGGTCAATAAGCTCCAAAAGATCTTGAGAATCAGGTGGGTTATTCTGGAGACCCAGTCTTAAAGGACAGGAAAGGTACCAACCCTTCAGTTACTACAGAAGGAACACTTCCTTGAGAGAAATGTTGGTTCATAGTTTTTTAGAATTTAAAGATGGGACGTGGTTACCTAAATTGGAAGGTTTCAGGATCTGTGGACACTGCAAGGTCTGTACATTTAGTAATAATGTTACCAGTATCTTATTGGAGGGGATTTGGAGACAATGGAGTGTCACTAAATCCATTACGTGTACCACAGACCATGCAGTGTATGTTATCATGTGTCCTTTTGAGAAGTGGTACATTGGGTTCACTGTGTTTCTGGTCGAAAACAAATTTTAGAGCATTTGCAGGCCATAACCAACAACAATGGGTCATGTGGTAAAGCTAAACATTTTAATGAAAAATACAGGAGATTGGAAGCAGGCTAAATGTTTTGCTTTGGATTCTGTGTCTAAGAATCCATGTGGGGCCAACAGGCTGTCTGCTTTGGGAAGGATAGAATTTTGTCTAATTTTGAAAGCTGGTTATATAACTCAGAGAGGCATGAATACTGATGAGACTCTTTCGGTCCATTTAGAAAAGGTTTTGATTATATATTTATTTAATGATGTTACCCATTGAGGCCCTCATAAAGAATTTGGCAGTCTGAGGACCGCTGCAGTGGAGATGGAGGTCGTACTACCGTTGGACCGGTGGAGTATACCGTGATATTATGACCATCACGGTTTTTAAACCGTAACACAGCCAAGTCACCGTCAGTCCCACCAATACAGACGGGCTGCCGCGGCCAGTGCTAAGCATTTTCAGGCCCGCGGGGAGCATGTTTCTGCCAGCCATATTACAAGTTCGCACACAGCCAGGATTTCCTCCAAGGTTGCCACACCACAAAAAGCCTGGCAAAAACGAACAACATTAAAGGGGACATGCACCTGCAGGAACACAGGCACGTCTGCAGTCGTATTGGAACCAGAACTGGAAGTCTTCCAAGTGCTCCTGCTGGCCATACAATTCCATAACCAGCGACAGCGGCGAAGACACCAACCATAAGTACACCCGCCTAGCACACACTGGAGGGAAGGATATTAGTACACACCCATGCACAAAACACACACCTGGCACTGCTAGCGATGTCCACACACACATACACACACTCACATACAAACCACACACAACAAATGACACATATGCAACATATACATGTGGAAGGAAAGCCAGGACAAGTTTGTTACCCTCAACACCAACGGGTCTCTGGTGCAGATATAATAGATAGAAATGTGACTATCATAAATAACTATATACAACATAGACCTACTGGCCAGTCCAACTGTATTGTGTTCCCCAAGCACACAGAGCAATGTCCATGGCACCAACTTGACTCCTGACTGCAAAAGTGGCCTCCACATGGGAGGGGCATCAATGGGGCATGAAGGAACCTCGGGGTGTGGGGAGGCAGGGTGGGAGTTTGGGTATTGAGAGCAGGTCCTTAGGTTTTGGTTTGGAGGGGGGTCCTTTGGTTTGGGTTGGGGGTTTAGGGTTGGACTTTGCTTTTGGGGGAGGGGGCTGTGGTTTAGGATTAGGAGGGGTAACCGTGGGCTTTCTGGAGGTAGAAGTCTTCGGTGGAGAGGGGCATGGCTTGTACCAGGGGGACCATAGGATGACTGGGAGGTGGAAGGTAGGGGTTTGCGGAGGGTAACAGGGTGATTGGGGAGAACAGGGACAGGGACAGTGGGATGGAACAGGGGAAATTATTGCAGGAAACATTTTTTAAGGGCTCAAGGTTGGCCATGGGATACACATTTGGGAGTGGAGGGAGAGGTAGTGGTTGGGAGGTCTGTACGGTGAGGTGCCTTGGGTGCAGGTGGGAGAGCTGATGCCATGTGTGTGCTGTGTGACTGTTGGGTGGGTGAGTGTGGGTGTTTAAGTGTAGTGGGAGGAGGGGGTGGAGATGCAGGGAGATGGCAGGGTGGATGTGTGAATGTATGTTGTGGTGGTGTCTGCAGGTAGGGTGGAAGTGCTGCATGTGGGGGTGTTGACAGTTGTGCTGTGTGTGCATGTGGTGTATGGGGTGCATGTATGGGGGTCTGCTATTGTGGAGATGGTGAGAATGAGGCCACTTGTGGTAGGATCTGGGAATGATGATGTGGTGACTGTAGATATGAGTGGTGTGCTGTCTGTGATGGGGAGATAGTGGGGGAGTCCATGTAGGGAGAGAATTGTGTTGTGTCTGCATGTGTCTGGTGTGTGTGTGCATAGTGGTGGTGGTTTTTGTGGTGCTTGTATTTGTCCTTGCGAACAGTGTCTGTTGATGTGGATGCCTGTTGGTATGAAAGTGTGCAGTGGACAGGTGAGGGGAGAGGGCTGTGGGATTGGGAACAGGTAGTTGGAGGGGCCCAGAAGAAGAAGGGACACTGGCTGCCATCAATGAGGAGGCCAGAGCCTGTAAGGATCTCTGCAGGGCAGCCAGAGCACAGTGAATACCTTCGAGGTAGGCATTGGACTGCTGCATCTGTGATGTCAGTCCCTGAATGGCAATCACCAATGTTGACTGTCCCACAGAGATCATCTCAGGTAGGCAATAGCCTCCTCATTGCGGGCAGGCAGCAGGGCAGACTGGGGGAGGAGAAGAGATACCTGCAGCAAAGGAGATGCCCATCCTCCTGGGTGAGTGGGCACGGGCAACTGGGTGGGTAGCTAGAGGAAGGTCAGTGCTGATAAGGGGGGTGGTGGAAAAGGATGGTGCTGAGATGGTCCAGTAGTGTCTATCAGAGAAGGAATCCCAAGATGTTTTTGTCGATCCTGTCTCCACGATGGCACTCACCTTGCCCTCCGCCTGACTGGTCCCCTCGGCTCCATTTGTATCAGCCTCCTGGGTCCCTTGGGCTGCAGCTTCCCCACTTGCTGGTGCCCTTCTCCTTCACCTGATGATGCTGATGCACACACAGACAGAGGAGGAGAGTGAGGGATGGTTGTAGAGAAAGACAGGATGCCATGTGTCAATACCAACACAACATTCATACGGAGTAACAACAGCATGCCGTCACCTGTACATGCTACAACAGTGGGACACCATGGGGCAAATTACATCAATGCTGATGTAAACCATTGATGGTGGAACAATAGCACTCATGTACTTTATAAGTGTCATACTAGTCTAATTTGCCCAGTGCTTGCCACATTCTCATTGTCGTTTAAGGAGACATATCCTGTACTCCTTACTGAACAGCACCCTGAAAGGGTAGGTAGCATGCTGCTGATCCATTTTCAAATAGCACATTGACATCTGGGCCCACTGAGCCTATCTACACATGCAGTAAATGGCAGCTGATTGAGGACTCGCTAATTACCTCTGTTACAGTGGTAAGCTGATACTGATGGCATTGCTCTGACACCACAGATGTATTGATGCTGATGGTAGGAGCTGGGCTCTTAAACATTGTTGAGGGTAACAACACAAATCCCAAAGTGGAAGTAAATGACCTCATAAGTCACTGTCTGCATGGTATGGGCATACATCTTTAAAACCAATCCTGACAGTGTGGCTGATACCCATATTCAACGTGCATCTACCAATGACCTGTGCTATATCTTCCCACTAGTAGTCAACCTAAAGCCACACAAGCATTACGTTATTGAGGTGTGACTGTGTACTTACCCCTTTATGGCTGATGTGCTGCCCTAAAAAGCCCATCCTCCTCAGGGTAGGCCACTGCCAAAATGCGGGCCATTGGGGGGGTCAGGGTCTGATGGGCACCCCTACCTCATTGGGAAGACATCCCCAGCTGGGCCTCTGTGGTCTTACGTGCCCAACGTCTCAGGTCCTCCCACTGTTATCTACAGTGGTTGTTCCGCCAGCTATGAACCCCCAAGGTCCTCACTTGCTTGGCAAAGCCACACCAAATCCCGGTTTTCTGATGGGCACTGACTTGCATGGTTAGAACAGACAGAAGAAAAAAGTCATGTAGGGTAGCATCACAGGGATTACAGTAGACATCACACATCAGACACATCTCATGACCACACTCATGTGTCATCACACCACTAACGTTGACTCCTCACCCATCTCCATGCATCCACACCACCTGCCTCATCCCAATAATTTTCATCCTCACACACATCACTATCAGACAGGACAGTGACATAAGACTCACCTGTTGCCCTGGTGCCCCTTACAACTGTCCATTCAGGGGTAGGACCCCGTCCACAAGCTTCTCCAGCTCCTCCTGGGTGAAGGCTGGGGCCCTATCTCCTGCAGGACGTGGCATATTGGCTTCCAGAGTCAGAACACAGCAACACACGCAACAGAGGGCTTACTTGCACGAGTGTCAGGAGTCAAGTGAGCTATGCCACAGTAAATGATGGTCGCACCCACCGCGTACATGACCGTAATCGCCGGTGGTGACCACCATTGGCCCCAGTCTCTGCCTACCACCATGACAACTAATGCCGGCGGAATGAGGTCACTTCCATCTGTCCTGTGCATGCAGGACAGGCGGCTGCCATTTTACGTGTAAATAGTTATTAGTAGTTGAATTTTAGGTGCATCATGGATGAAATATAGTGACTATTGCATAGATTGAATATGTCCACACTTTGAATACACCAACTTTTGTCTTCTCCTCTCTCCTATTCCCAAATATGGTGCAATGGTAATAATGAGACATGCTCCTGTGTACTGACCCCTAGTCGACCTTGCTACCCTGGAAGAGAGACACGTCATACAGACGTATCGTCTGAACCTTGAGACCATTGTGAAGCTGTGTACCCAGTTGGAGCCAGATCTGGTGCCTGCCATCCATCATCCCTATGCCATCGCTCCCACAGTACAGCTGTTGTGAGTACTCCACATACTTGTCCCAAGGTCATTTCAGATTACAGTCGGCTTGGTAGCAGGGATGTCACAACCAATGTTCAGTAATGTGATGAAGGATGTACTGTGTGCTTTGCTCAAAAAGCTGCCCTGCCACATCAGGTTCCCCCCAAGTGCAGGTTTGGCCACTGTTAAAGATGCCTTCTACAATTTTGCACATGTCTCTCATGTAAATAGGGGCGATAAGTGGCACCCACTTTGCCTTGGTTCCATTCAGGATTAATGAACAAGTGTACAGGAACTAGAAAAACGTTTCTTCCATTAAAGTCCAGGTGGTGTGTTTCTCTGGCTAATATATCTCCCAGGTTACAGCCAAGTTCCTTGGTTCTGTGCATGACCTACTCATTCTGTGGAACAGCAGTATCCCACAAATAATTGCACAACTACAGAGGGACTGGGTCTGGCTCATCGGTATGTATCCAATAATATGTGTGCCTCTCTAATCTCACCTCTCTTCAAAATCTGCCCTGTGTCTCCACCGGTATTGAGATAGATCCAACCTTTGTGCACACATTTGACTCTAGCTTCTCTAACCTTACCTGGCTGCTGACACTTGTGAGATATCTGACTACCAATACTGAGATCAGGTGCAATGAGGCCCACGGAAGGATGAGGCGTGCCATCGAGAAAGCCTTTGGGCTAATGAAGGACAGATTTTGGTGTCTCCACGTCTCCGGAGGCGCCCTACTCTACAAACCACTTAAAGTCTGCCAAACCGATGTTGCCTGCTACACACGACACAATCTGGCCTTGAGAAGTCACATCCCGTTGCTGGATGTAGAGGAGGTGGCAGCTGGACTAGTGGCGATGAAGGGCATACAGTGAGTGATGAGGAGGAAGATGATGAGGATGCAGCTGACTTACTTCAACAATACTTCCCAAGAGAAACATGCATGTGTCAACTGTTTTGTATGTGACCTGTACTTCTGTCTGCCTTGTGACATAGCTCCTCCTGGTGTCTGTCATCAGTGGAGGTATTGAGTGCAGCTCTCCCTCTGGGTGGGTTTGGGGGGAACATATTGTCCATCAGGAGAGGTGTTACTGTTCAAATGTCAGTGCTATTTTCACTCTGCTGTTCTGTTGCATCACTCAAGCAATTTATTGTCTATGTTCTATGTTCCCTGTACCACTCTGTCAACTGCAATTGTAGTTCCAAACATAGTGGTGTCACCAGTATTGATACTTATCCTCACAGTCCATAATGGGAGCATTTGTAACCTAATTGTTACTGACTGTGGAACACACCCTTTAGTTGAGTTTTGTCAGCTGTAAGGGAAGGACCATTGGGTATGGATGGCTAGGAAATATGGATAAGACATGGGCATATGGTATGACATTCCACCTGCCAAATCACACTAGGGATTTCAACATTGTACTGCATGTGTGTTGAGTGGCCAACATTGACTCCTCTTGTGATAGTTGTCCCTGTCTTTGTCTATTTGAAGGTCATTTGTGTATTGCAACTCTGGTTCCTGCCTTGCCTCTTGGCTCCCTTGACATATGTATGAAGAATATGTCTGCTCTACTATCATCCTTGCTGCATATTGCTCCCCCTTCTGTCTATCTCACAGACTTTTGAAGGACAATGGGTTGACTGTAATGACATGTTATACAACAGCACATCTTACTTATTACAATAAAGACTCGTAGGCAGTAGCTGTGCTCAAAGGTGTTTAATGTGATTCACTAGTGCAACGGGTGATGAGTGGGGTCATGGTGGGTAAAATCATCAGAGTAGTTGGCCCAGCTGTAGTTAGTCCAGGTCCAGTATCCAAGGGGCCATGGGAAAATGGGGACATGACAGTGGACAGTCAACAGGATGTCTCAGTGGCAGACCAGGGAGAATGTTCAGGAGAAGGTCAATTCCTGGCAGTGGTCTTGGCCTTGGCATCAGGTCCTGCAGGATGTCTGGGTGGCGTCCTTGCTTGTGTGGGGGTTCCTCAGCTACAGTGGGAGAGATGCTGGTAGTCAGCGGGTCCTCTGGCAGGGCCTCCATTCTATTAGCTGCACCAGAAGTGGGGGGGTCTGTTGGAATTTGGCTAGTGGAAGTGGGTGGAAGGACGCACGCAGGATGGTGATAAGTTCCTTCAGCACCCCTGCAATGGAGGCCATGGTGGCATTGAGGGTCTGCCATTGCTGCATGGTCTCCTGGTGGTGTTCCCGCTGCAGTCTCTGGTTCTCCTGCACAACTTTGAGGATCTGGCCCATAGTGTCCTGGGAATGGTAATATGTTCCCAGGACTTGGGAGATGGCCTTCTGGCCAGTTGTTTGGTGTTAGTGACCCATCCAAGGCCACAAAGAAGACTGGTTAGGGATGTTGCACAATACGGTCTTTAAAAGTAATATTTGTGTAGTGCTGTATAAAACAGTTATATACTCTCACATGAGTTTTGTCTTACTCTTCACATTCCTTATTGTGGACATAGTAAACAACTTATACTGTTTTCAATTCATACATAGGTACCCTAGGAGAGAGAGAAGATGACAGCCTCCAGTGTACCACCCATTTAAAGACCTTCAGACCATGGAAGGAAGGGATATCATCCAGAAGTTTTGTTTTAAAAGGCAAAACATACTGGATCTGTCATCAGTTGGAGTCTGGTCCCCTGCCTCAAAACACTAATCCCACATGTATAGCATCAGTTGTGAAAGTTATGGGACTATTGTATGTTCTGGCCACAGGTCCTTTCAATACTCAGTGGCAATATGTGGTGGTATTTCAAAACCAATGTTCTGTGATGTACTGAAAGATGTGCTTTCTGCAATGATGAGACGCAAGGACAGGTTCATCCAGTTCCTGCGTAACGAGGATTTAGCCAATGTGAAGGTTACATTATATGGATTTGCTTGGCTACCACATGGTGTTGGAGCCATTGATGGCACCCATATAGCCTTAGTACCACCGCAAGCCAGGGAGCAAGTGTACCATAACAGGGAGAACTTCCTTTCTATCAACGTCCAAGTTGTCTGCTTACCAATTTGTATATCTCAAACATCTGTGCCTGGTTCCCTGTACCATCATATGATTCCTTTTATGCAGAACAGCACAGTACCCCAGTCGATGTCACAACTACTACCGGAGAAGGCCTGGCTTGTTGGTAAGTATCATCTACCATAACTTTGTTTCAGTAATGTCAGGTAGTATAATCAGGAAGTGCGTAACTTATTGTTGCACTTATGTCTGTCTTCCATCTAGAAGACTCAGCCTATCCCAACCAGTTGTTGTGGTTGGCCCCGCTGAGGAATCCAATAATGCCACTGATGTCTGCTTCAATGAGGCTCATGGAAGGACAATGCAGCCAGTTGAGCAGGCTTTTGGGCTCCTGAAGGCAAGATTTAGATGTCTGGGTAAGACTGCTATAGCCCTCCTCTACTCACCTGGGAAGGTGTGTCAGATCACCAGGGCCTGATGCATGCTCCACAACCTAGCACTGCAATGGAACATCCCTTATGTTGCAGAGGATGGAGGCCATGAAGTGCCACCGGGTGAGGATCCTGGAAGGTCAAACTTTATGATAGTGGTGAAGAGGAAAGAGCTGACTTAAGTTAAGATCTCATCAACATTCTCATAAGTGTAAATATTTTTGTCATATGTCACTTTGGCTGTTATAGTAACTCTTGTTGTGATGATGAGAGGAGTATGCTAGAGGAAATTATCAGGGAAGTGCAAGCTATGGGTAATCCAGGTGAAAGGTGTTTGTTGAACGTGGTTATGACATGTGGTCATTTTGTTTGTGTTGCTTTCTTTTGTTCAGATTTTTGTCATGGAACGTATTCTCCTGGAGTTGACTATGCAAATTGTGTTGTACGGGTTGACAGCTAATTTTCTAGTTTTTGTCTGTTTTAGGTACCTTCACCATGGCATCATCTTTTATACATTTCAGAATAGTGGCATTTGTGGGTATTTGATGATGTTTGGAAGTACATTGTTGTTCCTGAGTATGACAGACACATACTCTGGGTGTACAAATCCTGTACCAAGACAGGACAGCTTGCACAGTGATAGGATGGAAGTCATGGGGACTACATTGGCTTGTTCCTTGTCATGTTGTGGTCCAAATGAAAAATGTGTGCCATCATGGCTTCAACAAATGTTGTTGTGGAGCCAAATCATGTTATTCTTTTAGGAAAGTACCATCTTGCCTGGCATGTTACCCCCATTTTATCTTGTGTGTCAGTTTGTTTTTGCCTGTGTCACTGGGATCCTGCTAGCCAGGACCCCAGTGCTCATAATTTGTGACCTGTATGTGTTCCCTGTGTGGTGCCTAACTGTATCACTGAGGCTCTGCTAACCAGAACCTCAGTGTTTATGCTCTCTCTGCTTTTAAAATTGTCACTGCAGGCTAATGACTATTTTCACCAATTCTGATTGGCACACTGGAATACCCTTATAATTCCCTAGTATATGGTAACTAGGTACCCAGGGTTTTGGGGTTCCAGGAGATCCCTATGGGCTGCAGCATTTCTTTTGCCACCCATAGGGAGCTCAGACAATTCTTACACAGGACTGCCACTGCAGCCTGAGTGAAATAACGTCCACGTTATTTCACAGCCATTTTACACTGCACTTAAGTAACTTATAAGTCACCTATATATCTAACCCTCACCTAGTGAAGGTTAGGTGCAAAGTTACTAAGTGTGAGGGCACCCTAGCACTAACCATGGTGCCCCCACATTGCTCAGGGCAATTTCCCTGGACTTTGTGAATGCGGGGACACCATTACATGTGTGAACTGCATATAGGTCAATACCTATGTGTAGCTTCACAATGGTAACTCTGAACATGGCCATGTAACATGTCTAAGATCATAGAATTGTCCCCCCAAGCCAAATCTGGTATTGGGGTGCCAATCCCATACATCCCCGGGGCTCCAGCATGGACCCCAGGTACTGCCAAACTAGCTGTCTGGGGTTTTCTCTGCAGCTACCGCTGCTGCCAACCCTCAGACAGGTTTCTGTCCTCCTGGGGTCTGGGCAGCAAAGTCCCAGGAAGGCAGAACAAAGGATTTCCTCTGAGAGAGGGTGTTACACCCTCTCCCTTTGGAAATAGGTGTTAAGGGCCTGAGAGGAGTAGCCTCACCTGGCCTCTGGAAATGCTTTGAAGGGCACTGATGGTGCCCTCCTTGCATAAGCCAGTCTACACTGGTTCAGGGAGCCCCCAGCCCCTGCTCTGGCATGAAACTGGACAAAGGAAAGGGGAGTGACCACTCCCCTGTCCATCACCACCCCAGGGGTGGTGCTCGGAGATCCTCCAGTATGTCCCAGACCTCTGCCATCTTGAATGCAGAGGTGTGAGGGCACAATGGAGACTTCTGAGCTGCCAGTGCCAGCAGGTGACAATCGGAGACCCCTCCTGATAGGCTCTTACCTGGTTAGGTAGTCAATCCTCCTCTGAGGGCTATTTAGGGTCTCTCCTGTGGGTTCGTCTTCAGATAACGAATGCAAGAGCTCACCAGATTCCTCTGCATCTCTCTCTTCGACTTGCCAGACAGTAATCCTGTGTACTGTGTGATCTGCAGCTGTTAGGGATTCTGTGCACTTTTGCAAGGATTCCTTCATGCACAGCACAGCCCAGGTCCCCAGCACTCCGTCCTGCATTGCTCAACTCACTGAGTTGACCACTGGGTTCATGGGACCCTCTTTTGGTGTGTTGAGATGACTGCCGTGCTCAGATTTCTTGAACACCTGTTCAAGTGCTTCTGCAGGTGCGGCCTGCTTCTGCGTGGGCTCTCTCTATTGCTGAGCGCCCCCTCTGTCTCCTCCAAGGGGCGACCTCCTGGTCCTTCCTGGGCCCTGGCAGCACCCATTATCTTCAACCACGACTCTTGCAGTTAGCAAGGCTTGTCTGCGGTCTTTCTGCATGGAAACAACACTGCAGCATGCTGTGGGATATCTTCTGAGCAAAGGAGAAGTTCCTGGCACCTTCCGTTGTTGCAGAATCTTCAGCTTCTTCCAGCAGGAGGCAGCTCTTTTGCACCTTCATCTGGGGTTTAGTGGGCTCCTGTCCCCCCTGGACACTTGCGTGACTCTTGGACTTGGTCCCCTTTCTTACAGGTCAAGGAATCCGTCTTCAGTGCTTTGCAGTCGGTTGTTGTCTTTGCAGAATCCCCTATCTCAAATTTACTGTCTTTCTGGGATACTAGGGTAACCTTACTCCTACTTTTCAGGGTCTTGGGGTGGGGTATATTGGACACCTTTAGTGTTTTCTTACACTCCCAGCAACCCTCTACACACTACACTAGGCCTAGGGTCCATTCGTGGATCTCACTCCACGTTTAGAGTGTATGGTTTGTGTGGCCCCTAGGCCTATCGTCTCCTATTGCATTCTATTGTGTTCTACAGTGTTTGCACTACTTTTATAAGTGTTTAACTTACCTGATTTTGGTTTGTGTGTATATTTTGTGTATTTTATTTACCTTAAGGGAGTATATCCTCTGAGATATTTGTGGCATATTGTCACTAAAATAAAGTACCTTTATTTTTAGTAACTCTGAGTATTGTGTTTTCTTACGATATAGTGCTGTATGATATAAGTGGTATAGTAGGAGCTTTGCATGTCTCCTAGTTCAGCCTAAGCTGCTCTGATATAGCTACCTCTATCAGCCTAAGCTTCTAGAACACTACTAATCTACTAATAAGGGATAACTGGACCTGGCACAAGGTGTAAGTACCATCAGGTACCCACTATAAGCCAGGCCAGCCTCCTACATTGGTGGTGCAGTGGTGGGATAAGTACTTGTAACTGCTTTACCACTTTGTCATTGGTGCTTTTCATAGGAAAAACATATACCAAATACTTCAGAATATACACAGTAACCTAAACAGTTTAACTTTCCTTCTCTAAAACTTTCTAAAAAGTTTTTGAAAAGTTTCTGAAAACTTTCAACAGTTTTCAAAAGTTTGAAAAACTTTTTTCCTTTTTTTAAAAAGTTTGAAAACTTTTCTCTCTCTCTCTGTCCTAAACCCTTTCTATCCAGGCAACATATGGGAATCTAAACTTTAAAAGTTTGAGCAGTCTCTGCTTTTAAAGAGGTTTAGCAATTGATGAGAATCCTACCAGAGATCTTCTCCTTAGCCTTCTCTTAGAAAGTGACCAGAACCAGTCCGGCCCATCCCAGGATTAGGAGGTAGGGGAGAAGGGTACCCAGCAAGACTCAGAGGAGTCCCCTGAGGATGCTGGGGAGGGTTCTTCCAAGGACCTGCCAGCTAACAGGCCATCTAGTGACACTGGTAGTGGGAAGGGGTCACACATTGGTAGGGCGCCTTTCACTCCTGAAGGCCAGGTTACTAGAGTCCAGCCAGTTAGGGACAGGTCTAACTCTGCCAATTCCCATATTTCTTCTGTGTCTCGCAATTCCCAAGCCTCCCACCCTGAGGATAACTGAATGGAAAGGGAACTCAGAAAGCTGAGGTTGTAAGAGGCCAGGCTGAAGCTTAAACATCAGCAGCTGGCCTTAGACAGGGAATCTCTGGATGTGGAAAGGGAAAGGCAGAGGTTGGGGTTAGTTCCCCATGGTGGCAGCAGCAGTGTTTTTGATAGCAATCCTTTTAGAGAGCAAGATTCCAAAAACCTGCATAAGATAGTCCCCCCTTACAAGCAGGGGGATGACATTAACAAGTGGTTTGCTGCACTTGAGAGGACTTGTATGGTACAGTTGGTCCCTCAAAGGCAGTGGGCTGCTATCTTGTGCCTATCTTTCACTGGTAAGGGTAGGGATGGGCTCCTTACTGTCAGAGAAAGTGATGCTAACAATTACAAAGTTTTGAAGAATGCACTCTTGGATGGATTTGGCTTAACCACTGAACAATACAGGATTAAGTTCAGAGACACCAGAAAAGAGTCCTCTCAAGACTGGGCAGACTTTGTAGACTGTTCAGTGAAGGCCTTGAAGGGTTGGTTACATGGCAGTAAGGTTACTGACTATGAAAACCTGTATAATCTAATCCTGACAGAACATATTTTGAACAATTGTGTGTCTGAGTTGTTGCACCAATACTTGGTAGACTCAGATCTGACCTCTCCCCAAATATTGTGAAAGAAGGCAGACAAATGGGTCAGAACAAGAGTGAACAGAAAGGTTCATAAAGGGGGTGACAAGGATGGCAAGAAGAAGGATAGTAAGTCTTCTGACAAGGGTGGGGACAAAGATAAAAACACATTCCGAGTCTTCATCAGGCCCACAAAAATCCTCTGGGGGTGGTGGGTCCAAATACTCTTCTCACAATCAGAAAAAGCAATGGTGTTATTTATGTAAAGTAAAAGGCCATTGGGCAATTGATGCCACTTTTCCAAATAAAAACACCAAGGCTCCCACTACCACAACCCCAACTGCAACCTCTAGTGCCCCTAGTAATAGCAGTGGTAGTGGGAAGTCTACTACAAATAGCCAATCCAAGGGTGTAGCTGGGCTCACTATTGGCAGTGTAGTTGGGGTTGGTCTTGTTAGGGAGACCACAGAGGCTGTTTAAGTCTCTGATGGTGGCATTGGCTTTGCCACCTTGGTTGCTTGTCCCCTTAATATGGGTAAGTACAAGCAACTACCCCTAATTAATTGGGTTGAGGTTGATGCCTACATGGACACAGAAGCCAGTGTAACTATTGTATGGTTATAGAGAAACTTGTTCACCCTGATCAACACCTACTTGGTCAGCAGTACCAAGTGACTGATGCTCACAATAACACACTTAGCCACCCCATGGCTGTTGTGAATCTCATCTGGGGAGGGGGGGGGGTACTGGTCCAAAGAAAGTTGTGGTAGCCACTGAATTACCTGTAGATTGCTTACTAGGCAATGATTTGGAGACATCAGCTTGGGCTGAAGTGGAGTTGGAGGCTCATGCAGCAATGCTGGGCATTCCTGGGCATATTTTTGCTTTGACAAGGGCTCAGGCCAAAGCGCAAAAAGGACAGAGAAACTTGGATCCTGGAACAATGGACCAAGTGCTCCCAAAAGCTAGGGGTAGGAAGGGCAAATCCTTGACCACTATCCCTCCCTCACCAGAAGATTCCCCTTTTGAGGAAGAGGAATCCCCTCCCTGTGCAGAAGAGCTTTTGGGTACAGGGGGGCCTGCTAGGGAAGAGCTGAGTGTGGCACAGCAGATCTGTCCCACACTATAGGGTTTGAGACAGCAATCTGTCAAACAGCAAAATAGGGATGTCAATGATAGCCATAAGGTGTATTGGGAAGACAACCTCCTGTATACTGAATCAAGGGACCCTAAACCTGGAGCTACCAGGAGATTGGTCATCCCTTTGCAGTACAGGGAGTTTATTCTTACCTTGGCACATGGCATTCCTTTGGCTGGGCATTTGGGCCAGAGTAAAACTTGGGACAGACTTGTTCCCCTGTTTCACTGGCACCATATGTCAGAGGACACTAAAGAGTTTTGTCACTCTTGTGTGACCTGCCAAGCCAGTGGCAAAACTGGTGGCACACCAAAGGCCCCCTTAATTCCACTTCCTGTGGTTGGGGTGCCCTTTGAAATGGTAGGGGTTGACATAGTTGGCCCACTTGACCCTCCAACAGCTTCAGGCAATAGGTTTATCCTTGTGGTAGTGTACCATGCCACTAGGTATCCTGAAGCTATCCCCTTAAGGACCACTACAGCTCCTGCAGTGGCAAAGGCCCTCATGGAAATCTTTTCTAGAGTGGGATTCCCTAAGGAAGTGGTGTCAGACAGTGGTGGTAACTTCATGTCTGCATACCTCAAAGCAATGTGGAAGGAGTGTGGTGTAACATACAAGTTCACTACTCCATATCATCCACAAACAAATGGTTTGGTTGAGAGATTTGATAAAACTCTCAAAGGTATGATAATGGGACTCCCTGAAAAACTCAGAAGGAGATGGGATGTCCTGTTACCTTGCCTCCTTTTTGCTTACAGGGAGGTACCCCAAAAAGGGGTGGGCTTTAGCCCCTTTGAACTCCTATTTGGGCACCCTGTGAGAGGACCCATTGCACTTGTTAAGGAGGGTTGGGAACAACCTTTAAAAGCTCCTAAACAGGACATTGTGGACTATGTACTTGGCCTAAGATCAAGAATGGCTAAGTACATGAAAAAGGCCAGTAAAAACCTTTAGGCCAGCCAGGAGCTGCAAAAGCAATGGCATGACCAGAAGGCTGTCCTGACCCAGTACCACCCAGGACAGAAGGTGTGGGTATTGGAGCCTGTGGCCCCAAGAGCACTTCAGGACAAATGGAGTGGACCCCATCTAATTGTTGAGAAAATGGGTGAGGTTACCTACTTGGTAGACCTGGGCACTGCCAGGAGTCCCCTTAGGGTGCTCCATGTCAACCGCCTAAAACCCTACCATGACAGGGCTGATCTCACCCTGCTCATGGCAACTGATGAGGCACAGGAAAAAGAGAGTGACCCGCTCCCTGATCTCTTCTCCACTACTGAAGCTGATGGCTTAGTGGAGGGAGTAGTACTTGCAGATTGCCTTACTGCTGAGCAGAAGGACAACTGTGTAAATCTCTTAAGTCAGTTTTCTGAACTCTTCTCACTGATACCAGGTCCCAGTACTTGGTGTGAGCATACAATCAATACTGGAGACAGTTTACCTATCAAAAGTAAGATTTATGGGGAGCCTGACCATGTCAGGGACTGCATAAAATAAGAGGTTCAGAAAATGTTACACTTAGGAGTGATTGAGCCTTCAGAAAGCCCATGGGCTAGCCCAGTGTTGCTGGTTCCAAAACCTCACAGTAAGGATGGTAAAAGAGAGATGAGGTTTTGTGTTGACTATAGAGGACTCAACCAAATAACCAAGACAAATGCTCATCCTATACCCAGGGCAGATGAGCTGATAGACACACTGGCTTCTGCCAAGTATCTAAGCACTTTTGATTTAACTGCAGGGTATTGACAGATTAAGGGGGTCATTCTGACCTTGGCGGTAAAAGGCCCTTACCGCCGGTCAGAAGTCTGCCATTCTACCGCCGCGGCCGCGGTAAACCGCTACGGTCATTCTGACCACCAACTGTGAAACCGCCAAAAATCAGACATCCAAGGAAGGCCGCCTCATCAGCGGGCCGCGGAAAACTGGAGATGACCAAACCTCCACCGTCACGCCAACACAAACACGCCCATGCCATTCTGACCCACGAATCCACGCAGCGGTCTTTCAACCGCGGTATTCCATTGGCGGTACACACCGCCGCGCTCAAAATACACACCCAGCTCCAAAACACAGCCACATTGGACAATTTGAAATACACACACCTGACACACATACAAACAACACTCCCACACATCCAATCAACTATAAAACACACACCCACATCACCCACAAACCCCCACTAGTTGGAAATCGGAGAGAAGGAGATAGAGATAGAGAGAGCGATCACAGGAAACGAAAACCCCAACACACACAGGAACCCAACTTCATCACCCACACCACATTTACGCACACATCACCACATATCACCACGCACATCACCACAAACACCACCCCACACCTCATCCACACCACCCCATGGCACCCCAAAGACACCCCAGGTTCTCGGACCAAGAACTCAGGGTCATGGTGGAGGAAATTATAAGGGTTGAGCCCCAGCTCTTCGGCACACAGGTGCAGCACACCACTATAGCAAGGAAGGCTGAGCTATGGCAAAGGATCGTAGACAGGGTCAACGCTGTGGGACAGCATCCCAGAAATCGGGAAGATATCAGAAAGCGATGGAACGACCTACGGGGGAAGGTGCGCTCGATGGTGTCGCGACACAACATCGCTGTGCAGAAGACTGGCGGCGGACCCCCACCCACTCCACCCCAATTCACAGCATGGGACCAAGAGGTAGTAAACATCCTGCATCCTGATGGCCTCGCTGGAGTACACGGAGGAATGGACTCTGGTAAGTTGAATCTCAACTACTTCACCCCCCCCCCCAACCACCAGCATGCCACCCCCCCCTCACCCCCAATTTCAACCCCCCAGCACACAACCTCCCTGCCAATGTCTCACCAGCACAACCCACCCTAAACAACACCAACCCCTGAATGCCAACACAAACCATAGACAGCCACCACCAAAGCATGACCATTGCACATACCCATACACCCCCCCTCACCACCCTCACAACACCTCCCACAAGGGAATGCCAGCACTGGGGACAAGGGCACTCAAAATGCACGCCATGGCACACACAGAAACAATAACCATACTCCTTTACCCCTGCAGGGCCCGAACGCCAACACACCACCACGGAGGGTCCAGATTTGTCCATCGCACCCCCAGAACAGGCCCCCAGCGAGGACAGCAGCTCTGTCGACCTAGAACCTGATGACCAGCCCGGACCATCGGGGACCTCTGGACAGTCGGTTCCCCACACACAGACACAGGCCACAGCAGACCCAACCCCCTCTGGGAACACCAGCACAGCTCCCACCCAGCGGGCCCATGCCTCTGTCTCCAGGACGCGTCAATCAGCGGTGTGTCCGCCACTACAGGGCACCCAGGCTGACCCAACACCCCAACAACAACAGGGACCTGGGGGCAGTGGTAGTGGGCACACCGTCCAGGGGACAGAGGCCCGGGGAAACAGGGCAACTGGGAGGGCTGCTGTGCGACAGGGGGGGGAGGACAGGCCCAGGGAACCGACTCTCCAAGAGGCCCTCACCACCATCATGGGAGCATACCATAACTCCCAGGAGACGATGGCGACGGTACTGGCCAGGTTCACCGAGATCCAGGCACAGCAGGAGGAACGGTACATGGGGTTCAGCAATGAACTCAGGAACATCGCTACCGCTATGGGGACCATAGTCCAGGCCCTCAACCGGATAGAAACCACATTGCGGGACCATGTGGCACCACAAAGAGCCCCTGTCACTAGCCAGGAACAGCCTACCACCTCCGCCGGCGCTAGTGGTCAGGAGGCCCCCACAGAACGACGGCCCACCAGAACCCCACCTCCTGCTGAAGAACAACCACCCCGCAAGAGGAACCTGAGATCTCACAGGAAGACAGAGTAGGATACCAAGACCCCCGCCAGCATAAGATACCCCCTGATGTCATCCCACTGTCCCACAGTGTCACCCTGTCCAACCTTGAACTGCCCCTGCTCCATCCTTCCACAGGCATATGGCAAATGCACCTGTGAAACTGAGAACTGGGCTCTGCCATGGACATAACTCCACCCTCACCCATCACCATTTTAATATCATGTACCAATATCTAGCACTAAAAATAAATCACTCATTGCACTGAAATCATTCAGGAGTCAGCCTGTATTATTTACAAATGTATAACACATTACTGATCAATAATGTTCTGTTATTTTTGTGATGACAACATACCGATGTCAATAAGCATTAGTCCATGGGCTAACCAAGCAGAAGTCACGCAGTGGGTCATACAGCACTGAAAAGGGAAGGGAAAATCAAACATCAGTGTAAAAGAACTGGGGGGAAATACACAAACTAAAGATGCAGGGGGCTTTCAGTAAATGTTAAATGGCGTGGGTGATTCTTACCTGTGTGCTACTGAAAATACTGTTGGATAACTCTGTCCCTGTTGTCTGGGTCGTCCTCTTCGTCTTCCTCCTCTTCACTCTCCGCAGGCTCCACAGCTGCTTCAACACCACCATCTGGACCATCCTCCTGCAGGAAAGGCACCTGACGTCGCAATGCCAGATTGTGAAGCATACAGCAGGCCACGATGATCTGGCACACCTTCTTTGGTGAGTAGATCAGGGATCCCCCTGTCATATGCAGGCACCTAAACCTGGCCTTCAGGAGGCCAAAGGTTCTTTCTATGATCCTCCTAGTTCGCCCATGGGCCTCATTGTACCGTTCCTCTGCCCTGGTCCGGGGATTCCTCACTGGGGTCAATAACCAAGGCAGGTTGGGGTAACCAGAGTCACCAATTAGCCACACACGTTGTCTCTGTAGCTGTTCCATCACATAAGGGATGCTGCTATTACGCATCACATACGCGTCATGCACTGACCCAGGGAACTTGGCATTCACATGGGAGATGTACTGGTCAGCCAAACAGACCACCTGGACGTTCATAGAATGGTAACTTTTCCTGTTTCTGTACACCTGCTCATCGTCTTTTGGGGGTACTAAAGCCACATGGGTCCCATCAATGGCACCAATTATGTTGGGGATATGTCCAAGGGCATAGAAATCACCCTTCACAGTGGCCAAATCAACCTCCTCAGGGAATACAATGTAGCTCCGCATGTGTTTCGTCGGGGCAGACAACACTCTAGACAAAATTTTTGAAAACATAGGCTGAGACATTCCAGATGACATGGCCACTGTTGTCTGGAATGAGCCACTTGCCAAAAAATGGAGGACTGACAGAACCTGCACTAGAGGGGGAATTCCTGTGGGTTGGCGGATGGGGGACATCAGGGCTGGCTCCAGCTGGGCACACAGTTCATGTATAGTGGCTCGGTCAAGTCGGTATCGTAGTATGATATGGCGTTCTTCCATTGTCGACAGGTCCACCAGCGGTCGGTACACGCGAGGATTCATCCTTCTCCTCGCAAGTCCCAGCGGACGGTGCCTAGGAAGGACAACATGGAGCACAGAGTCAAGCAAATCACAGGTACGTTCACCACAGCATGCCGAACACACCATTATCTATGTATTGAAAGGCGTGTATGTGTGGCAATGCAAGGCCTAGGCCTGTGTGACGCAGTACAAATTATGCCATGTGGGCCCTTGAAATGGCGGCTGCCTGACCTGTGACCGCCATTTTCTATCTGCTTAATCACTCGAGACCTGATCATCCACAGGAGAGGACCTATACTGCAAGTGCTGCTGTGACCTCGGTCTGGAAGTGACAATGGCTGCTGCGACTGGGGAAAGGGCCCCTGCCTTCACGTCTGAGGAGTTGGAGAAACTTGTGGATGGGGTCCTCCCCCAGTATGCGTTACTCTACGGTCCTCCAGACCAACAGGTAAGTACACTGGGTGCACATTGAATGGGCTATGCATGTGTGGGGTGGGGTGGATGTAAGTTGGTGGGGTGGGGGGCGAATGAGGAGTGCAACGCACGACAGATGAGAGCATGTGCCATATGGCAAGGTTGGGGAGGGGGGGCCAATCGCATCTAACATGCAAAAAATTGATGAATTTTCCCTTCCCACCTTGTACATGTCAAATAGGTCAGCGCCCATCAGAAAGTGGACATTTGGCGTGCCATCGCCAAGGAAGTCCGGGCCCTGGGGGTCCACGTCAGACGGGGCACCCACTGCCGCAAGAGGTGGGAGGACATCCGCCGCGGGACCAGGAAGACCGCCGAGTCACTGCTGGGGATGGCCTCCCAACCTAGGAGGGGTGCCAGTCATACCCTGACCCCCCTGATGTCCCGGATCCTGGCGGTGGCCTACCCTGATTTGGATGGGCGCTTGAGGACATCACAGCAGACACAAGGGGGTGAGTATCAGCACATTCTGCTATCTCTCTGCGCAGTGGAGGCGTCTGGGTGGGGGAGGAGGGTTGTGGGTGACATTAGGCCAGGGCGCTTTCTGTAGTGTAGTCCTCTCCTTTAGGCATGGCCCTGTGCTCCCGGCCCCCACCTCTGTAGGGTGACAAGTACAGCTATCGATGGTCCAGCATCACACATGTGCGCGTTTGTCGTCTCTAGACCTGTTGTCCTAGTCAGAAGTACTGAGTAGTGTACCCCGAATGCGCGGCTTAGTGCATGAGGCTCCTGTGTCTGTCCTCTCCGCCAACGGTGTTGACATTGCATGCACTCAACCTGGTCTTCGCTTTTCTCCCCCCACCCTTCTTCTTCATCTTCTTGTGCATGTGTGCATTAGCGTCATCAGGCGGAGGAGGATTGGCATCGGAGCACGAGGGAGCTGCAAGTCACAAGGCCCCGGTGGGCCCAGGAACAGACACCGAGGGCACCAGTGATCCGGAGGGCGAGGGGAGCACCACAACGGGGACCGGTGGTGACACCAGCGACACCGACACGTCCTCGGATGGGAGCTCCCTAGCGGTGGCGGCAACATCCGTGCCCCCCGACTCTACAGGTACAGCCGCCACCCAGCGCACCAGCCCCGCCCTCCCAGCAGCCCTTCAGCCTACGCTCCGTGCCCGCTCGCCCAGGAAGGTGGGCGTCCCCTGTGTCCTCTCCCACTGTGTCTGTCACCCCCTCTTCCAAGACACAGAAACGCAGGCAGACACCCACCCAACAGCCATCCACCTCACGACAGCCTCCAGCACAAGCACCTGCACCCAAAGACAGCACACCTGACTCTCCTACAACCACATCCTCTTCCTCCACTCCCATCACCACTTCTCCTACCCTTTACCTTGGTCCTAAAAAACTTTTCCTTGCTAATCTTAACCTCTTTCCCTCCACTGACCCACCCCCTCCATCTGCAAAGAGTCCCAAGAGCACCTCTGCCACCACCAGCCCAGCTTCGAGTGTCACTGTGGTGCATGGGTTCTGGAGTCCACCCTTTGCCAGCAGTGACACTTCAATCAGCAGCAAGGGGACAGCCAGCCCCCCCCCAGGCAAGAGGACCAGGAAACAAAAGGGCCGCCGTGAGAGGACTGACACGGCTGCCCCCAAGGAGCAAAGTTCGCCCACTTCACCAGCCACAACATCTAGGGGAGGCAAGGGCCCGAGAGCCCCATCTAAGGAGCGAAAGGGCAGCAGGGCGGAGAAGTCAGCCAGCAGGAGCGCGGAGCAGGAGGGCCCCACAAGCACCATCCCGGGTATTAGGGAGGACACCAAAGGGCCCAGGACTCTGTCACCGAAGGGTCCAGCAACAGCACGGTCGGAGGGCGACTGAGCAGGGAGTCCAGGCCAGGTCTGGCTCCCTTGACTTACTGGACGAGCACCGCTGAACAGGGCCCCGCCGTGCAGAAGAGCACCGCTGAACAGGGCCCCGCCGTGCAGAAGAGCACCGCTGAACAGGGCCCCGCCGTGCAGAAGAGCACCGCTGAACAGGGCCCCGCTGTGCAGAAGAGCACCGCTGAAAAGTGCCCCGCCGTGCAGAAGAGCACCGCTGAACAGGGCCCCGCCGTGCAGAAGAGCACCGCTGAACAGGGCCCCGCCGTGCAGAAGAGCACCGCTGAACAGGGCCCCGCCGTCTCAAGCACCGCTCCGCTGGGCCCTTCCTGTCAAGCACCGCTCCGCTGGGCCCTTCCTGTCAAGCACCGCTCCGCTGGGCCCCGCCGTCTCAAGCACCGCTCCGCTGGGCCCTTCCTGTCAAGCACCGCTCCGCTGGGCCCCGCTGTCTCAAGCACCGCTCCGCTGGGCCCCGCCGTCTCAAGCACTGCTCCGCTGGGCCCCGCCGTCTCAAGCACCGCTCCTCTGGGCCCCGCCGTCTCAAGCACCGCTCCGCTGGGCCCCGCCGTCTCAAGCACCGCTCCGCTGGGCCCTTTCTGTCAAGCACCGCTCCGCTGGGCCTCGCCGTCTCAAGCACCGCTCCGCTGGGCCCCGCCGTCCCAAGCACCGCTCCGCTGGGCCCCGCCGTCTCAAGCACCGCTCCGCTGGGCCCTTCCTGTCAAGCACCGCTCCGCTGGGCCCCGCCGTCTCAAGCACCGCTCCGCTGGGCCCTTCCTGTCAAGCACCGCTCCGCTGGGCCCCGCCGTCTCAAGCACCGCTCCGCTGGGCCCTTCCTGTCAAGCACCGCTCCGCTGGGTCCCGCCGTCTCAAGCACCGCTCCGCTGGGCCCCACCGTCTCAAGCACCGCTCCGCTGGGCCCTTCCTGTCAAGCACCGCTCCGTTGGGCCCCACCGTCTCAAGCACCGCTCCGCTGGGCCCTTCCTGCATGCACTGTTAACGGTTCACTGTGCCCACCATGCCTCCTCCTTGACCAGTGGAGACTGTAATCCACCTGATGGACTGTGGCTTTGCACTCCCCAGGATGGAACAGTGGGCAACCCACCCACTGGAGAGACTTGAGAGACTGTGGCTTTGCACTCCCCAGGATGCAGCAGTGGGCAAACCACCCACTGGAGAGACTTGAGAGACTGTGGCTTTGCACTCCCCAGGATAAAGCAGTGGGCAATCCACCCACTGGAGAGACTTGAGAGACTGTGGCTTTGCACTCCCCAGGATAAAGCAGTGGGCAATCCACCCACTGGAGAGACTTGAGAGACTGTGGCTTTGCACTCCCCAGGATGGAACAGTGGGCAACCCACCCACTGTAGAGACTTGAGAGACTGTGGCTTTGCACTCCCTAGGATAAAGCAGTGGGCAATCCACCCACTGGAGAGACTTGAGAGACTGTGGCTTTGCACTCCCCAGGATGGAACAGTGGGCAACCCACCCACTGTAGAGACTTGAGAGACTGTGGCTTTGCACTCCCCAGGATAAAGCAGTGGGCAATCCACCCACTGTAGAGACTTGAGAGACTGTGGCTTTGCACTCCCCAGGATGGAACAGTGGGCAACCCACCCACTGTAGAGACTTGAGAGACTGTGGCTTTGCACTCCCCAGGATGGCACAGTAGGCATGGTGGCCCCTTCGTGGATCTGGCGTCGTGGACTCATGTGGCTGTGGTGCCCCCCCTTCCCTTCCCCCTGAGGTGCCTGTAGTTTTTTCATCAGATGCCCCTGCAGTGTTCTCTCCAGAGGACTCAGGTCTCCTGTGTGGGCTTTGCCCTTGTGTTGTTACACTTTGGCCCACGGACACTTCGATTTTCTTTTGATGTGCAGGACTAATTGCCTCGGTTATCCATTGCACTGTATATAGAATTGTTTTGCTATTGATTTTTTGGCTAGTTGACCATGACTTTTCAGAGCCAATTTTGTACATAAATTTTTATTCACATTTTAATTATGTCTTTGCATTTTTCTGGGGGGTTTGGGTGGTGTCACTGTGACTTGTTGCTCTGCATTGGTGTGTACATAGTTTGGGGGGGTGGGGGTCGCATATGTGTGTGCCGTAAGCTTTCCTCCTCCCCCTCCCGTGTGTCGTAGGTGCAGTACTCACCGTTGTCGTCTGCGCCGGCGTTCGTACTCGTGGTAGATGAGCAGGTAGACGAGAGCAGGTAGGATGTTTAATTCGGGTTCCATGCTGTCCTCCTTCCTCTTGGAGTGCGTAGAGGTGAGCGTTTTCCCGTTCGTAGTCTGTTTCCGCCGTGTTTTTATCAGCGGGGCTCCCGCCCCGGAAAAGGTGGCGGATTGGTGAGTTATGATACTGTGGGCGGTACATTGTCTGCCGCCTGTCTGTTGGCGGTGACCGCAGCGCTGTTTGTCTGTACCGCCGTGGCGGTCGGAGTGTTAATGTGGCGGGCTGTGTTGGCGGTTCCCGCCAGGGTCAGAATTCCATTTTTTGGACCGCCAGCCTGTTGGCGGGTTGGCCGCCGCTTTATCACCGACTGCCAGGGTTAGAATCACCCCCTAAATTATCAGAAGATGCTAAAACCAAAACTGCATTTTCAACCATTGGAGGGCACTATAAATTCCCTGTGATGCCCTTTGGTATGAACAATGCACCTGCCACTTTTCAAAGGTTGGTGAACACAGTCCTGTAAGGGTTGGAAGCTTTTAGTGCAGCATATCTGGATGATATAGCTGTCTTTAGCTCCACCTGGGATGATCACCTGGTCCACCTGTGAAAAGTTTTGGAGGCTCTGCAAAAGACAGGCCTCACTATCAAGGCCTCAAAGTGCCAGATAGGGCAGGGGAAAGTGGTTAATCTGGGCCACCTAGGTGGGGAACAGATTGCACCACTGCAGGGGCAGATCCAGACCATTATGGAATGGGCTACCCCTGCAACTCAAACCCAGGTGAGAGCATTCTTAGGCCTCACAGGCTACTATAGGAGGTTCATTGAGAATTATGGTTCCATTGCAGCTCCTCTTGATGACCTCACTAGTAAGAAGATGCCTAAAAAGGTATTGTGGACAGCTAGCTGTCAAAAAGCTTTTGATGAGCTCAAACAGGCCATGTGCTCTGCACCTGTCCTAAAAAGCCCTTGCTACTCCAAAATGTTCATAGTCCAGACTGATGCTTCTGAATTGGGGGTTGGGGCAGTGCTATCACAGCTTAATACTGAGGGCCAGGATCAACTTGTTGCTTTTATGAGCAGGAGGTTGACCCCTAGAGAAAAACGTTTGTCTGCCATAGAGAGGGAGGACTTTGCTGTGGTCTGGGCACTGAGAAAGTTGAGACCATAGCTGTTTGGTACTCACTTTATTGTTCAGACAGACCACAAACCTCTACTTTGGCTAAACAAATGAAAGGTTAAAACCCTAAATTGTTGAGGTGGTCCTTCTCCTTACAGGGAATGGACTATACAGTGGAACATAGACCTGTGAGTCCCCACTCCAATGCAGATGGACTCTCCAGATATTTCCACTTAGACAATGAAGACTCATCTGGGCAAGGTTAGCCTTATTGTCCCTCATTTTGGGGGGGGGGGTTGTGTAGGAAAGTACCATCTTGCCTGGCATGTTACCCCCATTTTTACTTGTGTGTCAGTTTGTTTTTGCCTGTGTCACTGGGATCCTGCTAGTCAGGACCCTAGTGCTCATAATTTGTGGCCTGTATGTGTTCCCTGTGTGGTGCCTAACTGTATAACTGAGGCTTTGCTAACCAGAACCTCAGTGTTTATGCTCTCTCTGCTTTTAAAACTGTCACTGCAGGCTAGTGACTATTTTCAACAATTCTGATTGGCACACTGGAACACCCTTATAATTCCCTAGTATATGGTACCTAGGTACCCCGGGTACTGGGTTCCAGGAGGTCCCTATGGGCTGCAGCATTTCTTTTGCCACCCATAGGGAGCTCAGACAATTCTTACACAGGACTGCCGCTGCAGCCTGAGTGAAATAACGTCCACCTTATTTCACAGCCATTTTACACTGCACTTAAGTAACTTATAAGTCACCTATTTGTCTAAACCTCACCTAGGGAAGGTTAGGTGCAAAGTTACTAAGTGTGAGGGCACCCTGGCACTAGCCAAGGTGCCCCCACATTGTTCAGGGCAATATTCCCGGACTTTGTGAGTGCGGGGAAACCATTACACGCGTGAACTATATATAGGTTAATACCAATGTGTAGCTTCACAATGGTAACTCCGAACATGGCCATGTCACATGTTTAAGATTATGGAATTGTCCCCCCAAGCCAAATCTGGTGTTGGGGTGCCAATCCCATGCATCCCCAGGGCTCCAGCATGGACCCCAGGTACTGCCAAACTAGCTCTCTGGGGGTTTCTCTGCAGCTACCGCTGCTGCCAACCCTCAGACAGGTTTCTGCCCTCCTGGGGTCTAGTCAAGCTAGAAATGGTGTGAGTGCACTGTTGTGCCACCAAACTTGTCTCAAAAGACACTGTCAGGGTAAACCTTCTCATAAAGTGATATCCATTGGGCAGACACATCAAAGCTCTCATTTGGGAGGGGGATGTTTGGGAGGGATGTCCTTGGTATGGGAGGTGGTAGGTTGGGAAGAGGAAGGGGTGGACCTATGTGAAAGGAGTCAAATACCATTTTTCAGGGGTGTCCTCGGACCAAGAAGAGGCAGATGGGTCAATAATAGGGGTGGATTTGGAGGTGGAAGAAGTCCTCTTGGGAGTGGGAGGAAAAGGAAGCTTCTTGGAAGTGGGGGTTGAAGGTTTTGGAGGGTTTATGGCCAGGGAAAAGAAATTATCTGCAATAGGGTACTTAGGAGTGAGAATAGGAGGGAGTGGGGTCTTGAAGGGAGAGGGAGTGACTGTGTCTGATGTACTTGGGTCATTCTGGGTGCAGGTGCATGTGTGCCAGGTGTATGTGCTTCACATATGGATGTGTATTCTATCTGTGGTGTCTGTTGGGTGCTTGATTGTATACAGCTGTGTTTCTTAGGTGTGTACAAAGATCATAGTGGATTTGTGGATGTTGTTGCAGTGGAAGTGCTGGGTGTGGGAGTTGTGGATGTTGATGTGGTGGTGACAGTGGGTATGGTTGTGTGTGGTGTGTGAATGGATGTGATGGTGGGTGGGGGTGTATGTGGGTGTGGTGTCTGTGCTGGCTGTGGATGGTGTTGAGGGTGTGGTGTGGATATATGTGGGGTACTGTCATCTGTGGTGTGTGATGATTTGATGGGTAGTGGTGTGAGTATGTGGGTGTGGTGCTGTCAGTGGTGGTTGTGTTGATGGCGAGGGTGTCTTTGGGTGTTGTGTTGTGCATGGTGTCAGTTTGGATGCATGCCTTTTTGGGTTTGTTCTTATTTGTTGATGTGCGTCTTGGGTCTGTATGAATGGGTGTGCATAAATGTCTGCATGTGCTTTGGGCAGGTGTGGGAATAGAGAATTGTCATGGGGAAGGGGAGAGGGAGTAACAAGATTGGTGGGATGGAAGGCTGTACTGAGGGATGAGGCCAGACCCTGAAAAGAGCTCTGTAGGCCCGACATTACACTGCGAATGCCTTCCACGTAGGCCACCATATATTGCAGATGGCTGTCTTGCCCCTGGTTGGCAATCAGAATAGCAGACTGACCCACAGAGATGTTTCTGAGGAGGACAAAAGCCTCCTCACTCTGCAGTGGTGGGGGGACAAGGGTAGGGGCTGAGGTGTCTGGAGCAAAGAAGTTAGCTCCTCACTTGCCTGGCCAACTGGGTGGAGAGTAACAGGGATGGTGGAGATGGAACTTGGGGTGGCGGACAAGGATGACGTAGGAACAGATCCTGTGGGGTCTGCCACCACTCTGGAGTGTTCACTGGAAGATGACTTGAAATATGTTGATTTCAAATGTGTGGACTCTGTGGCTCTCCTAACACCCTTTCAGCCACAGGGTCTCTCTATGTCAGTAGAGTCATAACCGAACCACTGTGGCCAGCTGCTTCCTCAACAATGTTGGCCTGTCTCCTCTGCTTACCCGTATTGATTCTGAAATGACGCATAAACAATGGTTGATTGCACCTGTGTGAAAACACCTGACCATTAGTTTCAAACACAAAACATTACAGAAGGGCCTGATTATCCCAGCTTCATGGTTCACTACATGGGCTTCAACATTAATATGAGCACATGCATGCATGCTACGTTAGCTGAAAATAGTGGGTCACAGTAATGTCATAACCCCAAAAAGTTCCTTTATCATGAATTTACTTATCTACACTACATCTCCATGTATATACTAGGACAGTTGGTCACCTTGTATACTTTGGCCCTTGTACCATACCATACTGAACTCTCAAATTATGATGACTACCAGCAAAACATTTCCACAGTGTCCACACAAGCCCCTGAATTCAGCAAATGCTCATTTACCTGAAACAACATCATGATACGATGATGGGCAAGTCATTCAGCAATGTAGCTGCAATAAGTACTGTAGCAGAGAACACGTAAGTACACAGAGGGTAACTCATTAATAACCCGAAGGACCTGGGTAAATCATATTACACGAATATAATGGTCCAAACAGTAATTTCACAAAAAATGTTTTACCAACATATAAATTGCAACATGCACATGCAGCACAAACCAATATTTTTTGGCTCAAATGATATTCATACATCGATTCATATGAAAATATACAATTTATTTCTTGTCTTTCAATACAACATTTCTTTAAAATAATTGCCCCAAAACACCCAAAGAAACATTGTGTGGAGAAAAAGTGCTTGTGAAAAGGAAAGAAAAATAATTACATAATCCTATCTAATCAATTATATATAAATGATATACATGAGAGCCTGTCAATTGACCCTTCTACAATAGACAGAATATGCGTCACATTCAATTGGGGTGAAGTGCACATTTCTTACATAGGGGGTCATTCCGACCCTGGCGGTCCAAGACCGCCAGGGCGGAGGGCAGCGGAAGCACCGCCAACAGGCTGGCGGTGCTTCCTGGGCTATTCTGACCGCAGCGGTAAAGCCGCGGTCAGAAAAGGGGAACCGGCGGTTTCCCGCCGGTTTTCCGCTGGCCCAGGGAATCCTCCATAGCGCCGCCATGGGGATTCCGACCCCCTTCCCGCCAGCCTGTTTCTGGCGGTTTTCACTGCCAGAACCAGGATGGCGGGAACGGGTGTCGTGGGACCCCTGTGGGCCCCTGCACTGCCCATGCCACTGGCATGGGCAGTGCAGGGGCCCCCTAACAGGGCCCCATACAGATTTTCACTGTCTGCTTTGCAGACAGTGAAAATCGCGACGGGTGCCACTGCACCCGTCGCACCCCTGCAACTCCGCCGGCTCCATTCGGAGCCGGCTTCCTCGTTGCAGGGGCTTTCCCGCTGGGCCGGCGGGCAGCCTTTTGGCGGTCGCCCGCCGGCCCAGCGGGAAAGTTGGAATGACCGCCGCGGTCTTTTGACCGCGGGGCGGTCATTCGGCGGTAACCGCATGGCGGGCTGCGACCACCGCCCGCCGTAGTCAGAATGACCGCCATAGTGTATGGAAAGGAACCATTGATTACCATTTTGTTGCATCGTCTCTCTCTCCCATTTGGCTGCAATAATTTTTCTGGGCTGTGTTGAAAAAATAACTAAGCGTGTGCTGTGGAATATTTTCTTCATGATGTTCACTCACATACATTTTGAAACCCTGAATTTCTGAGGAGGTGAGAAATCTCATACGGCACTTGAAGAAAAAGAAAGAACTTACCTGAAAAGTGGAATGCCTTCTTCCTTCGGTGTTTACTTCAGCCACGCAAGTATCCCCGAACTGGGAAAAGAAGCAAAAGCCTGATGTTACTGTGCATAGGATTTTAACAACAAAAAGTGTGACAAGGGAGTGTATTATAATTGTAAAATAAAAACCACAAATGTCATCTGAAGGTACCTCCTACCTGTAAGAGTATTATGACTGACACTTACCTACAGCAGAACATTCCGAGAAAAAATAAAATCTAAGAAGAGAAGCTAAGGTCTTAGTCAATAGGGGGACATTAAGAAAACAAAAGGAAAAGTATGTAATAAAAAAGTTGTAATCGTTTTAAAGATGTCATTAATAGTTTGTTTATTTTTTCAGATACTGCAACATCGAACAATGAGCTAGGAAAAAAAAGACCAAGCAAGGTGATTGTGTCAGAGCCTGTGGAATTAAGGAAGCAGTTTCTTCTTTTTCACCCCAACCCCTTCCCCCTTGGAACTCTCTGTATCTCTGTCTAACGTATTTTCAGAGATTGGGAGTGACCTCGGAGATGCATTGGGTTCAAGCATCATTCTGCTGCAGTGAAAACTGGGAAAACTACTAGGTACAGTTCCCGACAACACCTCAAACATCCCAATACATAGTGCTGGACAATCCCTGACATTATTGTTCTATGTAGGGACCACAAAACCTTACAATAGTAATCAGACCTTTGGGAATGGAAATGATGGAGTAAAACAAAGTAACGTACATATGTTAGATAGTTACCTGTTCCTCAGGTGAGCCATAGAACTGGTCATACAGGGAAAGGACCTCATCAGCCAGCAGCACCAGCTCCTCTGCATAGAGGGCATGGGTCCTCTCACCTGCTTGGCCTGCCATGATTGCTCCTACAGGTGGCATACATCAGCTAGAAATGGAAGAGGTGTTGCTAGCAGCCACGTCAGGAGGCAAGTGAGGTATTTTTCAAATCGCGGGGTACAAGTATGCGACGTATGCAGTCATCAGCATAAACAGACACAGCCATTGGCCTGCTATTGTCACAATCACCAACATTAGCCTATGGCTGTGTCTGTTGTGGACTCAGTCTTCCACTGCACAGTCAAATTTCTCTGGGGGTGTCAGAATTACTATGTTCAATATGCGAGGTAGGGCAACTGCCATTTTAGAGGGTGAAAGTACCGTACTGGTGACTGTTAACTGCATCAACACCACTCCAAATGAGCACATTTTGATGTTTAAATATGTAAAAATCCAGCAACATTTAGATTTGATTACACTTTTCATTTGTCTAGAGTGTGCATATAGTCTAGATTAGCATGGTGCAGTGTAAATCGCTGTGGATGGCATTTTGTCCAAAAAGAAATGTTTATAAAAAAGGGGTGAAAGTAATACATTCAAGATGAGGTATTACACAGTAATGGTCAAGACACATGTCAAGGCCACAAAGAAGACTGGTGAAGGATGTTGCACAATACTGTCTTTAAAAGTAATATTTGTATATTGCTGTATAAAACAGTTATGTACTCTCACATGAGTTTTGTCTTACTCTTCACATTTCTTGTTGTGGACTTAGTAAGCAACTTATACTGTTTTCAATTCATACATAGGTACCATAGGAAAGAGAGAAGATGACAGCCTCCAGTGTACCACCAATTTGAAGACCTTCAGACCATGGAAGGAAGGGATATCATCCGGAAGTTTTGTTTTTAAAGGGCAAACCATACTGGATCTGTCATCAGTTGGAGTCTGGTCCCCTGCCTCAAAACACTAATCCCACATGTATTGCATCAATTGTGAAAGTAATGGCACTATTATATGTTTTGGCGACAGGTCCTTTCAATACTCAGTGGCAATATGTGGTGGTATTTCAAAACCAATGTTCTGTGATGTACTGAAAAATGTGCTTTCCTCAATGATGAGACACATGGACAGGTTCATCCAGTTCCTGCGTAACGAGGATTTAGCCAATGTGAAGGCTAGATGGTAACTCCAAACATGGCCATGTAACATGTCTAAGATCATGGAATTGTCCCCCCAAGCCAAATCTGGTATTGGGGTGCCAATCCCATGCATGGACCCCGGGTACTGCCAAACTAGCTCTCTGGGGTTTTCTCTGCAGCTACCGCTGCTGCCAAACCTCAGACGGGTTTCTGCCTTCCTGGGGTCTGGACAGCCCAGTCCCAGGAAGGCAGAACAAAGGATTTCCTCTGAGAGATGGTGCTACACCCTCTTCCTTTGGAAATAGATGTTAAGGACTTGGGAGGAGTAGCCTCTCCTGGCCTCTGGAAATGCTTTGAAGGGCACAGGTGGTGCCCTACTTGCATAAGCGAGTCTACACCGGTTCGGGGAGTCCTCAGCCCCTGCTCTGGTGCAAAACTGGACAAAGGAAAGGGGAGTGACCACTCCCCTGTCCATCACCACCCCAGGGGTGGTGCCCAGAGATCCTCCAGTGTGTCCCAGACCTCTGCCATCTTGAATGCAGAGGTGTGAGGGCACAATGGAGACCTCTGAGTGGCCAGTGCCAGCAGGTGATGTCAGAGAACCCTCCTGATAGGCTCTTACCTGGTTAGGTAGCCAATCCTCCTCTGAGGTCTCTTTAGGGTCTCTCCTGTGGGTTCCTCTTCAGATAACGAATGCAAGAGCTCACCAAAGTTCCTCTGCATCTCTCTCTTCGACTTCTGCCAAGGATCGACCGCTGACTGCTCTAGGACGCCTGCAAAACCGCAACAAAGTAGCAAGAAGACTACCTGCAACATTGTAGCGCCTAATCCTGCTATCTTTCTCGACTGTTTCCTGGTGGTGCATGCTCTGAGGGCTGCCTGCCTTCACCCTGCACTGGAAGCCAAGAAGAAATCTGCCGTGGGTCGAAGGAATCTTCCCCCTGCTACCGCAGGCACCAAACTTCTGCATCACCGGTCCTCTGGGTCCCCTCTCATCTTGACGAGTGTGGTCCCTGGAACACAGGAGCTGGATCCAAGTGACCACGACAGTCCAGTGGTCCTTCTGTCCAAATTTTGGTGGAGGTAAGTCCTTGTCTCCCCATGCCAGACAGTAATCTTGTGTACTGCATGATCTGCAGCTGCTAGGGCTTCTGTGCACTTTTGCAAGGATTTATTCGTGCACAGCACAGCCCAGATCCCCAGCACTCCTGCATTGCTCAACTCGCTGAGTTGACCACCGGCTTCGTGGGACCCTCTTTTGTTGTGTTGAGATGACCGCCGTGCTCAGATTTCTTGAATGCCTGTTCAAGTGCTTTTGCGGGTGCTGCCTGCTTCTGCGAGGACTCTCTCTGTTGCTGAGCGCCCCCTCTGTCTCCTCCTCCAAGGGGGGCCCTCTTGGTCCTTCCTGGGCCCTGGCAGCACGCATTATCTTCAACCACGACTCTTGCAGCTAGCAAGGCTTGTTTGTGGTCTTTCTGCATGGAAACAACTGTACATCCTCCAGCACGCCGTGCAACATCTTCTGACCAAAGGAGAAGTTCCCAGCACCTTCTGTTGTTGCAGAATCTTCGGCTTCTTCCACCCGGAGGCAGCCCTTTTGCACCTTCATCCAGGGTTTGGTGGGCTCCTGCACCCCCTGGACACTTGCGTGACTCTTGGACTTGGTCCCCTTCCTTTACAGGTCCTCAGGTCCAGGAATCCATCTTCAGTGCTTTGCAGTCAGTTGTTGTCTTTGCAGAATCCCCTATCTCGACTTTACTGTCTTTTATGGGGTAGTAGGGTAACTTTACTCCTACTTGGGTCTTGGGGTGGGGTATCTTGGACACCCTTATAGTTTTCTTACACTCCCAGCGACCCTCTACACACTACACTAATCCTGGGGTCCATTCGTGGTTCACATTCCACGTTTGGAGTATATGGTTTGTGTTGCCCCTAGGCCTATTGTCTACTTTAGCATTCTATTGTGTTCTACAGTGTTTGCACTACTTTTATAAGTGTTTTACTTACCTGATTTTGGTTGTGTGTATATTTTGTGTATTTTACTTACCTCCTAAGGGAGTATATCCTCTGAGATACTTTTGGCATATTGTCACTAAAATAAAGTACCTTTATTTTTAGTAACTCTGAATATTGTGTTTTCTTATGATATAGTGCTATATGATATAAGTGGTATAGTAGGAGCTTTACATGTCTCCTAGTTCAGCCTAAGCTGCTCTGCTATAGCTAGTTCTATCAGCATTAGCTGCTAGAACTCTACTAATCTACTAATAAGGGATAACTGGACCTGGCACAAGGTGTAAGTACCATCAGGTACCCACTATAAGCCAGGCCAGCCTCCTACAATTCTCCCTTCACATTGGCTAAAGCCTGTGTATAAAGTGTATGTAGGTGTTAAGGTGTCTCCTCATTGTAGAGCAATGTGCTTGTGGCACAACACAGATATTTGTTGGTGACATTCCACCAGATACTGAAAAAATGTATTGGAATGATCCTATGGTCAGAAAATGTAGTACTGCCATGTGTTTGTTTTGTTGGTGTTATTGATGAGAGATTCCCTTTGTGGGCTAGGTGATATGGCTCCAGCTGATGCCATAGACCAATTGTATTTTGCATGTCCAGCAGGAAATGGATGGATGTATCCCCTCCTTCCATGTTGTTAAGGTGTGCAAATAAGAATGTGACCACTGGCACAGATTATTGGTGTCACGTATGATTTGCTATGTTTCTGACATAATGCCAGGCTGTTGTTGGTGCAATGGAATAAAGATGGTTTATAAGAACACATGTGTATGTATGTTTTGGTGAGATGATTGTGATCCTGAGCTAAACACTGTGTACAGCCAACATGTCCATGCTTATATAAGTTGAAATGTATGCTGTTGTCAAGTTCATTGCTAGATGTGAGATATACTACAGCAGACAATGAATTTCAGACCAGTGGATTTATTTAAGTGAACAAGGAGAAAAGAAACATTGTGAAAATCAAACAGTAAAACTGAAAAGTGAAGAAGTCAGACATGGTGAATGAAACCATAGTTGAAGATGCAAAATTGTTTGGAGTCCAATGTCCAAAATGCTGCTGCCATCTGAAAGGTAGATGTAGCTAGAAATATTCCACAGAGTTAATGTTTTTTTTTTCACACTGGAGGAAATTGGGTTCAAGTTTTCTTGCTGGTGGTGACCAGGTCTTGCACCACCGTCCTCATCCAGATCACCTGGAGTGTTGTTATCTCTGAAGGCTTGGTTCTGGGGTAGAGTGGGTGTTTCTTCTGTGTCCTTCTCTGTCCAAACTCTGGAAAGGTGCTCTGCCAGGTAGACCTGTTGTGAAATATGGTATTGGTAGAAGTGTGGTATCCACATTCTTATAATTTGTGACACAGTGAGTAGAAACTTGCAAGAAGACGAAATAGGTAGAGATTACTATTGTGTTTTATTTACTTGAATTAAGCAGCTCATTAGGGCCCATATTTATACTTTTTTAGCACCACATTTGCCCCGCTTTTTGACGCAAAAGCTGCGCACACTTACAAAATACAATTGCACTTTGTAAGTTTGCGCCGCTTTTGCGTCAAAAAGTGACGCAAATGCGGCGCTAAAGAAGTATAAATATGGGCCTAGATGTCCTGAGATGTTGTTTTTTGGATTTAGGGATAAACATGAGTTCTCCCAAACATTCAAGACAACATGGTGGAGAGTTAACATATGTACTTGACCATTCGAAGGCCTAGCTGTGTACAAAACAGACCATCAGACAAATTGGTTGTATATTTTGCACTAGTCATCATTTGAGCAGTGCAGAGTCAATGGGTCACCTGCAACTTTTAATTTCATGCCTTGCCAGTATTAGGGCCACACCCTTGGTATTGTGTCACTCTTTCCATCAACTGTTTCAGTTGCGGAGACCAGGACAACATAAAGCAAAGTATACTGTAGTGTCTCTGGGTAGAGCATTGTATGAAGATTGCTCACTTTATGAGAAATGGACTTCAGTTGTGATATGTCAAACAAGTGAAAATGGGAAAAATGACAATTTTGTTTTGTTTGGAGTTGCAAAAACAGGGCATCATCATAGTTGTAGTAATTTCAATCTTTACTTACCAACTCTTACAGAAGGGATAGTATAGCATACCTGTTCACAAACTGCAGCAGGGATGTACCATATATTTACATATTGAGACATGTCATGGGTATTTTTGTAGGACTACACTTACAGACACCATTACAACATGTGGCTTGTGATGAAGATTGGTACATGTGATCTTGTATGCAATAGGACACTCTGACACAGAAAAACCAACATCTCGGAAACTTTGGGGATTGCATGTTAGGAAACTAGGAAGACAACACAGTTGCAACATCTGAATTGGGAGCAAACAGGACATTGAGAGAATCTACTCCCATAGGTATTCCTGTCAAGTCTTCAGGATGGAGGATCTACAAGACCTTCTCCGCCCATGGAAACCATTTCATTCGGGTGCTGGGAGGACCATTACCAGTCCTATTGACCTTTATAAATTGCTTGGAGGCCAGGGAATGCGCCTTCTCCCTTAGGTCATTCCATTTCTTCTTTCTTCCTGCGTGTACAGGGTGGTACCTATATCATTCACTCTGTCTACCATGTTGGACCACATGTCCCTTTTCTGACTAATAGTGATATGTTGGACTCGGGCTCCAAATAATTTTGGGTCTACTTTTATGATTTTATCCAACATGATTGTCAACTCTGCCTCTGAAAAATGTTAATGTGACATATCCCCACATTAAAGTCAGTGACAGTGCAACAAAAAATACAAAAAGGGATGATACGGAAATGTGCTGGCAATGTGCTGGCAAAGTGTGGAGAGTGGTAAAAGGGATGGGGAAGAAAAGGCTCACCTTCTCTCACCAGAGTGTTGTGTCAGAATTGCTGTGCTGCAGTAGTTTGGCAAAGTTTCATGGTCTGGAATGAGATGTGTTTTATTGTGTGATTTTCAGGTGTGTCCACTTGGCCAATGGACATCATGTGTGTTGCATTTGGATCCATCCAATGGCCACCGTTATAGTGTTTTACTGAGTGCGTACCATGGTGGCCTACCACTGTTGGGGAACCGCCGCAAGTGTCACTGTGTTTTTGTAATCTGTTCGGCAGGAATCCGGGGCCCTGTTGGTGATGGGGTAATAATAGTCAGCATTGCAGTCTGCTGCTTCACAGGGGGGGGACACTCTGTCAACGTGGTTGGCAGTTCAGGCTGCATGCATCAAAATAGGGTGAGAGAAAGCAGAATACTTGGGACCACCACCACAGTGGAATGGCGGTACAACCACCAAACTAGTAATCAGGGCCTCAGCCTATATAACATAGGCTTAGTGGAAGAGTCTACCTCACATAAGCCACTGGGCATAGATTACACACATGGCTGGGTAGAGAAAGAACCTTTTGCCAACTCAGAGTGTGTTAGGGTCATATGTATGTATGGTTCAATTTCTGATTACCAATTTGTGATAATAAGTACATCGTAAATAGGTAATAAAAAATCGGCATGTACGTAGTAGGAACTGGTTTGTTTTGTCACTTGCCAATCTTGAGACTTGCAGTTTTAGGAATTGCATATTGCGCTTTCCTAATTTGCAAATGTGTCCGCAAATTTTGAATGCACTCCCAAATGAAGAGAAATACTTCCTGGTCCAGGCTCCACACCCTATCACTAAAACACTTGAACAATTAAGGGCTTCTCATTGTCTGCGAGAGAGAGAGAGAGAGAGAGAGAGAGAGAGAGAGAGAGAAGGAGCTGCAAGCTGCTGTTGAGTACAGTAAGCAGGGGGCACGAAAATAAGATACTGTTTTCTGAAAAGGGTATTGAAATCCTCACTGAGAAATGTTGCATTCACCATGGCATACTCTTTGGGACAGCCTCCATGACTGTGCCCGAGGCACAAAATAAAAAAATCTGTATTCACATGCAGCCCAAAATGAACACTGTTGGGGTAACACAGCTCTCTGTGGAGGAAATAAGGAAAATATGAAACAAGCTCAGGTCGTGGGCTAAAGAAAAGTCAGCCACATGGTGGCGGAGAGCCATGCTCTAGGGGGTGTACCTTCCAAAGGACCGCCGCCAACAGCCATTGAAAAATTGGTGGAAGGCACCCTTGAGGCAGAGGCAGTTGTTGGATCTGGCATAATAGACATCTCAACTTCAGGATCCAAGTAAGTACATCATGTACACTGTACTGTTAAATCATTATTGTAAATCTACAGGTACATGTGAAGTTAGCACTGGCTGAATCCATACCAATGCATTGTGGGACATGTAGTACATGAACGGTGACTTTTTAATTGCAAAGTTTATTGTGACTATTCAGCAAAGGCTTGTTAGATAGCTAACAAACATGCACAAAAGAAGTAATTTACATTTTTCTTTTGCACCTCAGATGAATCTGCACAGCACACAGAAGGTGCAGAGTCAGAAGAAGGTGAGGCTACCTACAGTGGGGCCTTCACATCACAAAGCCACACCACAAGAGCTGTCTTGTCACCACAGGCTGCATTGCAAGAGGAGGAATTGTGTCAAGCACAACTGAATCCTGAAATAACGCATGTAATGAGACCACACCAGTCAAGTCTGTTGGGACATGTTAGACAGAGAAGTTTGGCAAGACTTGTGCCACAAACACTTCCATCAATCCTAAAATTAAGAGAGGATACACAGGTTTTACGAAGGGCTGCAAAAGTCCATGTTACACATTCAAGAACTGAAACTCAAACAAATGAAAATTATGAATCGGAAGTTGCAGAGAATGCAAGACAAGGGACCTAATTATGAGTTTGGCAGTCCAGGACGCCAAACCTGTGGTGGTGATTGGACTGACTCACTCCTGCAGTCTGACGGCCAGATTACGACCCTGGTGGTCAGATCGCCAGGGGACCCCCGCCACCACCAGGAACATGGACCCCGATGAGGTGGCAGCAGGCAGAGTCATGGTCAGCCACAGCGGCACTGAGTTCAGTGCCACAGTGCTGATCACAACTCCTCTTTCCACCAGACTTTTCATGGAGTGGGTTCCCGCCATGAAATGGTTGGCAGAAAGCCTGTGTTGGGAGCTACAGGAGGGCCCTCGAACTGCCCATGCCAGCATCCTTGGAATGCACACCTTCTGCTCTGCAGAGAGTGCGCATTCCGGGGTGCTTTTGTGCCACGGCATTGGTCTCGGCTCCCTGAAGGATGATGCTGGGGACCGTTGCTGAGGCAGCAGACGTGCAGGTGGTGGTGCTGGTGGTGGTGCAGGTGGTGGTGCAGGTGGGGGTGTCCACCGCCGTACAGGTTGGTGTAGTGGTTGACAGAAGGGGTGACTCTGGTCCCTCAGTCGGAGCCACCGTGCCCTGTCCTGACCTGCTCTTCGGCTTGTGTCCCTTCCCCACCTTTGATGTTGCCACAGGTGTCTTGCCACTGTCCCCTTTTGGTTTGGAGCAGCCCTTGCTTGCTGGTATGTGCGGCTTCTCCTTCCGGCATGTGGCCACCTTCTTCACCTTGTCAGGTGGCGGAATGGCCTGCTCCGTGGCTTTGCTAGATGGCACACTGACAGCCCTGATGGGTGGTGCACGTGATGAGACCGGAGTTGCTGGCACCACTGTGCTTGGGGATTTGGTGGCTGAGGTGCTGGGCTGGGACCTGGAAAGCCTGGCCCAAGGGGAAGGACGGGGGGGAGGTGTAGGGAAGAGGCCAATTTTAGCCAGGAAAGGTTTCTTAGACACACTGGGACGGGAAGATGGAGGGGATTTGGGAGTGGAGGAAGAGGTAGTGGTTGTAGGAGGTGTACGTTTGCTGTATTTGGATGAAGGTACATGGGCCGGAGGCTGTTGTGAGGTGGATGGCTGTTGGGTGGGTGTGTGCCTGCGTTTGTGTACTTTTGGAGGAGGGCTCACAGACACAATGGGAGAGGACACAGGGGATGTGTGAATGGTAGTGGGGGTGGTGATTGAACGTGAGCGTGTGTGGTGATGGGCATGCTGATGATGGATTTAGTGGCTGAGGATGTAGTGCATGCAGGTGTGAGTGGAGATGAGACAGGGAGGGAGGAGGAGGACATGGAGGAGGGGGACACAGTGGAGGGAGTGGATTTTGGTGTGTCTACATGGGGAGGGTGCTTGTGTGAGGGCCTGTGAGATGTGTGGTGCTTATGTTTGCCATGTCCACTCTTGTGTGTTGATGAGTGTTCATGCTGGTCTGATTGTGTGCTGAGGATAGGCTGAGGTACAGGGGATTGGGTCTGGGTGGAGGAAGTTGGAGGGGGGAGGCTGGACACAGGGACAATGGCTGCCATCATTGCTGAGGCCAGAGCCTGAAATGCTCTCTGTTGGGCTGCCTGCCCAGAATGAATGCCCTCCAGATATGCATTTGTTTGTTGCAAATGCCTCTCAACACCCTGGATGGCATTCAAAATGGTAGATTGCCCAACAGTGAGGGATCTCAGGAGATCAATAGCCTCCTCACTGGGGCAGGGCGTGAGGTGCCTGGGGCAAAGGTGATGCCCACCCTCCTGGTTGAGCGGGCATGGGACACACGCTGAAGGGCTGCTGGGAGGGTGGTGCTGGTAGAGGGGGTGGCGGCTGTACCTGTTGATACAGTGGGCACAGATGTGCCCGCAACCGCAAGGGAGCTCCCATCAGAGGTGGAGTCGCTGTCGCTGGTGTGTGCTCCTGTCCCCGTCGTGGAGCTCCCCTCGCCCTCCGTCCCACTGGTGCCTTCAGACTCCGTTACTTCACCCTCCAGGGCCATGTGGGATGCAGCTCCCTCCTGCTCCGGTGCCACTGCTCCTCCGCCAGATGATGTTAATGCACGCAAGAACAGGGTGACAAAACATAAAGGGGGGAAGACAGAAGAGACACATGGTCAGTGCATGCAACTCCACTACCGCCGGCAGACACAACACGCAGGGAGCAGCCCTATGCACTAAGCCATGCACTAACAGTTCTTAGGAAAATCACCTGCCCATGGGGGACGATGTCTAAGCCCATTTGCTGCACACCTGGAACCCACAGGAGCCTGACTAGGTGTAGATGGCTACTACCACTATTGGGGTTGGAGTGCCACAGAGCCTGCATAACAAGGGACCTACCCTACCAAGTTTGCCCTGGCCTAGGGGAACCCACAGGCCACTTCCCCCACCCAGACACATCGTAAAGCAGCTGAATGAGATTGTACTCACCCCCTTGTGGCTGCTGTGATGCCCTCAAGCACCCATCCAACTCGGATATGCCACCACCAGGTCCTGGAACATCAGGGGGGTCATGGTGCGACGGGCACCCCTTCCACGTTGGGAGTCCATCCCCAGCTGCGCCTCCGCCGTCTTCTTGCTCCAGCGGTGCAGGTCCTCCCATCTTTTCCGGCAGTGGGTGCTCCGTCTGTGGTAGACCGCCAGGGTCCGCACGTCCTTGGCGATGGCACGCCAAATACCCTTCTTCTGGTGGGCGCTGACCTAGAGGAAAAGTGAAATAAGAATGGATGTTACCATCCCGTACAGTTCTTCTCACATATTGCCTAAACACCTCCCTCCCTGGCCCAGACATACATACACACACTGTCCTCACATGCTGGCCTGTCCCCCTCCCCACCCTCTTCAATCCACGACACTCCATACAATCATGTGCCATGCACCATGCTCACAGTGTACTCACCTGTTTGTCTGGAGGACCGTACAGGTGCATGTACTGGGGGAGGACCCCATCCACTAGTTTCTCCAACCCCTCCGAAGTGAAGGCAGGGGCCCTTTCCCCAGACACTGCAGCCATCATCGCTTCCAGACACAGCAGCACTTGCAGTGTGGGTCCTCTCCTGTTGAAAGTCAGGTATCAAGTGAGGGAACAGTTAGAAAATGGCGGCTACATCCGCGGCGGTGCGTACTGTCACCGCCGGCGTACATCGTCATTGGCTCCAGGAACCCATAGGGCCTAATGTTAACCAATGCTGAATTGCGCCGCGGTCTTCGACCGCCTATCGTGACGGTGTACAACGCCAGCGCAGTTACCTTATTTCCCCTTGGCGCACCTTACAGGTCAGGCAGCCGCCATTTCAGGGGACCACATGGCAGACCAAATAACTGCGTCACAACTATTTAGGCCAGGAATACGGACAGACAAAGGCACATGGAGAAATTGTAACGTTATGCAAAAAAAATTGTGATACCTAAGTGTTGTATGACCCTCTGCTCACCCTTCACCTCCATAGGGCACATCCACTGGGACAGGTGATGAGATGGTGGCACCCTCCGGTGTACAGACTCCTAGTGGATCTGTCGATAATGGAAGAGAGACACATAATTATCACTTACAGCCTTGATCGTGCAACAATCTGGGAACTGTGTGCCCAGTTGGAGCCAGACCTGATTTCAGCTATCCGCCATCCCACAGGAATCCCCCCTCTAGTGCAGGTCCTGTCTGTACTCCATTTCCTGGCCAGTGGGTCTTTTCAAACAACAGTCGCCATGGCATCAGGGATGTACCAGGCAATGTTCCCTAACGTGTTGTCCAGAGTTTTGTCTGCCTTGCTGAAACACATGTGCAGCTACATTGTTTTCCCTCAAGTGGAGGATTTGCCCACAGTGAAAGGTGACTTTAATGCCATGGGACATATCCCCAACATCATTTGTGCCATTGATGGTACACATGTGGCATTTGTCCCCCCGCAGGAATGAACAGGTGTAAAGAAACCAGAAAAGCTACCATTCTATGACTGTGCAGATGGTGTGTTTGGCAGACCAATACATCTCCCATGTGAATGGCAAGTATCCGGGCTCAGTGCATGACGCGTACATTTTGAGAAATAGCAGCATCCCTTATGTGATGGGGCAACTCCAGAGGCAGCGTGTGTGGCTAATAGGTGAGCCTAAAGTCCACACACAGTTCCATTTGGTGTCTGGGTATTGGAGATTCCCTAATGTTTGGAGGATGTCTAACTGTTGTCCCTCGATATTTGCATGTAACTCTAGTTACCCCAAACTGTCATGGCTACTGACCCCAGTGAGGAATCCCAGCACAAGGGCAGAGGAACGCTACAATGAGGCACATGGGTGAACTAGGAGGATTATAGAGTGCACCTTCGGCCTCCTGAAGGCCAGATTCCGGTGCCTCCATCTAACAGGTGGATCCCTATACTACTCACCGAAGAAGGTGTGCCAGATAATCGTGACCTGCTGTATGTTGCACAACCTGGCTTTGCGACGCTAGGTTCCTTTTCTGCAGGAGAATGGGCCTGATGTTGGTCTTGTGCGGCTGTGGAGCCTGTGGACAGTGAAGAAGAGGAGGCAGAAGAAGAAGATGTAGACAACCGAAACAACATCATCATGCAATACTTCCAGTGAGACACAGGTAAGAAGATGGAATTGCTTCCCACAACTCATACTATTGTAGGAGCTAGCATAAGTCTTCCTTTTTCACTCTGTGTATGGACCCTGACTTGTCACTTTGGCTTTCCATTTCACAGATCTGGGTCCCAATTTGTGCCCTCTGCTATGTTTACTCCTGGCCTACAGCTGTGTAACATTGGTATGTGAACAAGTACATCGACATTGCTATATTCCAGAGATTTTGCAATTACACATTTGTGAAAGCACAGACTGGCTCCAGATTGTTTTGTGAGTCAAGGGTGTTTATTTCTGTGCAAATAATTGGAGGGTGTGTGAAATGGGCTGGGCTGATGGTGGAGGAATGTCCATGGCAGAGTCCAGTCTATTTGTATCACAGGTGCATTGTCCAATGGGGCATAGGAAGTGGAGCAATGGCAGCTTAAGGTGGACAGGATGACAAAGTGGGACAGAAGAGTGACATTCAGGAGGGTCTTATTTCCTTGTGGGGGTCTTGGCAATGTTCTCTGTCTTTTTCCTGGATCTCAGGGACCGTTTGCGTGGTGGTTCTCCTTCTGCAGGGGGTGGGGTGCTGGTGGCCTGTTGGTCCTGTGGCGGTGCCCCCTGTCCATTAGCGCCGGCGGAGGTGGAGGGCTGTTCATCGTCCAGGCTAGTGTCAGGGGCCTGTTTGTGTGCCACTGTGTCCCTCATGGTGTTGACAAGGTCTGCAAGCAACCCTGCTATAGTGACCAGGGTGATGATAATGGACTTCAAGTCCTCTCTGATCCCAAGGTAGTGTTTCTCCTGCAGCCACTGTGTCTCCTGAAACTTGGCCAGTACCGTGCCCATGGTCTCCTGGGAATGGTGGTATGCTCCCATGATGTTGGAGAGTGCCTTGTGGAGAGTGGGTTCCCTGGGCCTGTCCTCCCCCTGTCGCACAGCAGTCCTCCCTGCTTCCCTGTTATCCTCTGCCTCTGTCCCCTGAACCGGGTGCCCACTGCCACTGACCCCAGGTCCCTGATTGTCTTGGGTTGGAGGGTTTGCCTGGGTTCCCTGTAGTGGTGGACACACTGCTGATTGAAGTGTCCTGGGGACAGAGGGATGGGCTTCTGGATGGGTGCTGTGCTGGTGTTTCCTGAGGGGGGAGGATCTGTGGTGGTTTGAGAATGTGTCAGATGAACCGACTGTCCCGAGGTCCCTGATGGGCCGGGCTGGTCATCTTGATCCAGGCATGCAGAGCTGCTGTGATTACTGTCGGCCTCTTCTGTGGGGGGAATGGATATGTCTGGCACCTCCTGTCCGGTGACGTTGGGTATGGATCCTGTTGTGGTGTAAATGCATAATTTTTGTATATGTGTGTGCCATCTTGTGCATTGAGTGCGATACCCTCTACTCCTGTGCTTGTGTCATTGTGTTTGCCCTTTTGTGATAGTTGGTTTGGGGTCTGTGTGAGTTTATGTACTGGACATGCTTTGGTGACAGTGGTCCATGCACAGGTGTTGCATGTAGGGCCTTGGTATTGAGATGTGTGGGTTGTGATAGTGGGACATATGGAGTTGATGGTGTGATGGGGATGAGGGTAAGAGTGGGAGCATGTGATGGCATGCATGTGGGGTTGGGGGGATGTAGTAGTAAAGATATGACTTACCAGAGTCCAGTCCTCCTGCTACTCCTGCGAGGCCCTCAGGATGCATGATCACCAAGACTTGCTCCTCCCATGTTGTTAGTTGTGGGGGAGGAGGTGGGGGTCCCCTGCCAGTCCTCTGTACAGCAATCTGGTGTCTGGATACCACAGAACGTACCTTCCCCCGTAGGTCATTCCACCTCTTCCTGATGTCATCCCATGTTCTTGGATGCTGTCTCACTGCGATAACCCTGTTGACAATTCTCCGCCATAGCTTCATCTTCCTTGCAATTGATGTCTGCTGCACCTGTGATCCAAATTGCTGTGGCTCTACCCGGATGATTTCCTCCATCATGACCCCAAGCTCCTCCTCAGAAAACCTGGGGTGTCTTTGAGGTGCCATGATGTGGTGTGGGTCATGTGTGAGGTGCTGTCTGTTGTGATGTGTGAGGTGATGTGTTGGTGTGTGTTGTTTGAGGTGCGTGGATGTTGTAGAGGTGATGGTGTTGTGTGTCTGTGGATGCTGGTGTTGTGTTAGCCAATCTCTCTCTCTGGCCTTCTTTCAAATGTTTGGTTGTAAGGGTTTGTGGGTAATGTGGTTGTGTGCTTTATATTGGATTGGGTGTGTGGGTGTGGTGTGTGTATGTGTATCAGGTGTGTGGATTTCAAATTGTCAAATAGTTGTGTTTTGTAAATGTGTGTGTATTTTGAGCGCGGCAGTGTGTACCACCAATGGATTACTGCGGTTGAAAGACCGCTGCGTTGATTCATGGGTCGTGATAGTATGGGTGTATTCTTGTTGGCGTGACGGTGTGGGTTTTGGCATCGCCAGTTTATTACTGACCTTTGGTGTGGCGGACTTGTGTGGGTGTCTGTATTGTGGCAGACTCTGAGCTGCGGGTCGTAATACCTGTAGCGGAATTCCGCAGCCGCAATGGTATGTTGGCGGTCTTCAGCATGGCAGAAAGCAGGATTTACAGCCAGGGTTGTAATGAGGGCCTTAGTCTGAAATGCCAGCTTTCATAGCTAGCCCGAACGAAGTGCAAGGAAACACATGGGGAAAACAGAGGAACTTAGTTAACATTGTAATTGCACAAGTTTCTCAACTGTCTTTTTTCCATGAGGAGGATCAGTTGAAGAACTGGCAGTTATTGATAGTTGACATGTGATTCCTGGATTACCTGTGTGAGGCCCAGGAGGTTGTGGGCAGTTGACATGTGCTTCCTGGATTTCCTGGGTGCAGCCCAGGTGTTCAGAAGTTATCTTGACAGCAAGCATTGGTCTAGATCTGTTTTAAACATTGCCATTATGTTAATAACTGAGTTGGTAAGTTACACAAGGTTTTAAAAATATAACATAATTCAAACTAGTATTGTGATGAATAGAAAATAACAGCATCTCTGATATCACTCATAAGCGGGGGAATAAGGCATGGCTAAGCCATGACTATCCCTGCTCACAGCAGGGACCATGACACCCAATAAGTAATGGTGCCACTCATCAAAAATACTCCTTATGGCACGCCTTTCCCTGTCATCGACTGCATAATTGACTTCAGCAGGACTGACTTTATGGGAAAAGATTGCCACTGGATGTAGATTCCTAGTACTCCTATCTCTTACCCCACCCACCTCTACCTGAGAGGCGTCTGCTTCAACATTGAATATCTGAGTGGATCTGGGTAGTGTAGAAGGGGGACGCTAGTAAAAGCTTTCTTTAGCTGTTTGAACACTTTCTCTGCTTCTTCTGCTACTGATATTTCAAACCCTTGTATAACACTTTGGTAATGGGAGAGGCTAGTGTTGAAAAGTGGTTAATGTATCTGTGATAGAAATTAGCTAACCCCAGAAAGCTCTGCACCTCTTTGACTGTGTGGGGTGATTTTCACTGAATGATAGCTGAGACCTTCCAGAAATACAAATGTATTTTTCTGACACGATATAGCCCAAAAAGGAGACAGAGGGTACATGAAACTCTCATTTCTTTAATTTAGCAAGCAAACCATGTTCCCTCAACCTTTGTAAAATGGCTCTGACATGTTTTTCCCGTTCTTGTGCTGAAAAGGAATATATCAGAATGTCATCTAGATAAGCAATATGGCATATGTCTAGATATTCTCTCAGGGCTTCATTTAAGAAGAATTGGAATGTGGCTGGCACATTACAGAGACCGAAGGGTATCAGCAAGTACTCGTACAAACCAAATTTAGAAGAAAAAGCAGTCTTCCACTCATCTCCCTCCCTGACAAACACCAAATGGTAGGCCCCCCTCAAATCCATTTTAGTAAATATTTTTGCATTCTGAACCTGATCTATGAATGACTGAATCAGGGTAGAGAGTGACAGTTTTTACTGATCAGATTGTTAAGGGCTTGGAAGTCAATGTAGGTACAAAGATCACCCCCCTTCTTTGGTACAAAAAACAAAGGTGAAGAGGCAGGAGAGTGAGAAGTCCTTGTAAAACCTCTCTGGAGCCTTTCATCTACGTATTTCCTCCTTTTAGGACTGCTGCGAAGACTCATCTGGGACCGAGCTATAGAACTACCCCAAGGATGGAACCCTGCACAACAAGAAGAGCCGATGGAGAACCCCTTGAACAACAAGGGAAATGCAGAAGTAACTGGTAAGGAGTGTGATGGCAGGATACTGCAGGCAGAGCACGACTTGAACTTCAAGCAGCTTCCGGCTTGTCTGTGCTGACTTTATACTGAACGTGCTCCACCCCTGCCACATTCAGAGACATCCCAGAACCATTGGTAAGTGTGCTCTGCCTCCCCACTGCACGGTTATCAGCAAACGCAACAGATGTTGTTGGACCACAGAAAAGGGAAGACGTTGCTGCAAAATCCCTGCACATATGGGTCAAACAATCCTGCAGCACTCTTTTCAAGGAGCCCAAATTCGAGGTCAGATTTCGGATGTGAGCATTGTACTTCATCTGCAACTGCTGTATCTCCCGGAGATCTGTAAGGATCTGGCCCATCATGTCTTGGGACTAACTATGGGATCCAAGAGTTGTTCGATGGTGGTCTAGGTGACAACGAACCCAGAGGCGTCACTTTGCTGGCCCGCAGATTCCCCCCATGAACCCTACATCCACTACCCTCTGCCTTTAACCCAGTGTGCCCCATCCAGCTGGGTCCTGGCTGAACTGGAGGTGGTGGTGGTTTTAGATCAACAACAGCCAAGACTAGGAGGCAGAAGATTGGCATGGTGTTCCTTCAGACACAGGAAGTGGAGATATCTAGAGGCTGAAGTGTGGTAACTTCTGGGGTGGGAGGATAGGTGTGGGTCGAGTGAGACTCACTGGAGCTGTCTTCCCAGACAGACCAGATGGCTCATCCTGCTGTTCATCATCCAGACTTGCAAGAGTGGATTCCTCACTGAAGGCTTGTTCGTGCTCTGGAGTGGAGGTATCCTTAGTAGCAGTGGCAGATGATGTCTAAAAAGTACAATGTTGAACGTGCCCCACAACGTCATCCCTTCATCAGGAATCTGCCACTAGGACAACACCAGCACAACTGAGAAATCTAAATCGGCTTGGTGAAATCCAGCCACCCTGATGACGATGGAGTAATGTTAGCCAGCAGAGCAGTCTGCTGCGGTAACAAAGGTGAGCCACTTACACAACAGAAAACATTCTGCCAACGCAGACGGAGGATCAGCCAGCCTACATATAAATAGGGTGGGCGGGAATCTGTCAGCTTGAGGAAGTACTTGAATACACCACCATGATGGGAGTCCTGCCAAAATCAAAATAAGGCCCTATGAAAGTAAAGCTGCATATTAATGAGGATGTCTGTCCTATTGCTCAAAGACATAGACAAGTTGCTTTCCATTTACAAGAAGCTGTTGAAAAAGAACTTGAAATGGTTAATTAAGCATGATACTATTGAGCATTCCACTGGTCCAACATTATGGTTTTCTCCCATAGTAGTAGTGCCCCAAAAGGACAGTGGAGAAGCAGTGCGCATGTGAGTCGTTGACATGCACCAGGCAAATAAAGCAATTGAACAAGTACGAGATCCATGGCTGCACAGTGCTGACATGATAATGCAATTGAATGGTGCCAAGGTCTTCTCTCAACTTGATTTGAATAATGGGTTTCATCAGTTGGAACTTGAAGAACGCTGAAGGTACATTACAACCCTTGCTACAAATGTTGGTTTGTTTAGACTTGAGACACATAGGTCCTCATTTAGAGGTTAGCTGACGGGGTTGCTCTATCACAAAAGTGACGGGTATCCTATCTGCCTTATTATGAGTCCATTATATCCTATGGACATCACTGTAAAGTAAATGGGATACACTTCAGATTTTTGACAGAGTAACCCATCCCCCAAACTCTAACTCACGGTCTTAATTTTGGTGTGTCATTGGCTGCAGAACTTTTCCAAGATGTCATTCAGGGTGTCATACAACCTGTTGTGAATGTATTCAACTACAGCAATGACATATTAGTTTTTGGGCTATGCAAAAGGAGCACACTAGAGCCTTCACACAAGTATGTCAGTGATGCAGGTTTGACCTTGAATGCAGACAAGTGTGAGATCAATAAGACAAAAATAAAATTCTTTCCAAATGGGGACCTGGTGCTTGATCCTGCAAATATGCAAGCTTTGACAAATGCTGAGTCCCCACAAGATGTTTCAATGGTATGACCTTTTCTTGAAATGGCCAGTTACTGTTCAAGATACATACACGACTTTGCCACTGTTAGTGCTCCATTACAAGAGTTGATGAAGTACAATGTTTCTTTTCATTGGTCAAACAAAAAATGTGAGGAAGGTTTCAAGAGAATCAAACATGCAATTGAAAATGCTACGGAAAAGGTGTACTTTAATCCAAAGCTTCGTACAGAGATTGGAACTGATGATTGCCCAGTTGGGTTAGGCACTATACTTGCACAGCATAGTGGATGTCCAAATGCTAGATGGTATATTGTGGCCTGTGCTAGTAGGAGTTTGTCTCAAACAGAATATGCTTTCTTATAGCCTGAGAAAGAGAATTTGGCTGCTGTATGGGCTTGTGAATGTTTCCATGTTTCCATGTGCTCCTATATAGAAAGCCATTTACACTGGTGACTGATCATCAAGCTTTGCTGACCATCTTTGGCTATCCAAAGGCCTAGATGCCTCCTCAAATGGAACAATGGGGATTGAGATTGCAAGAGTATGATTATACAATTGTGCATTGTCCAGGAAAGGATCAGAATCCTGCTGACTATTTTTCAAGAGTGCCTATTAAAGGTCACAGTACAACATCCAAGATGGCTGATGCCTACATTAATTTCATTGTCAAGTCAAGTACACCAGCTACTGTATCATTAGCCCGTATTGTCACTGCCAAGAGTCATGATAGTGACCTGGTGAAGTTAAAAGACATAGGCCCTCATTACGACCCTTGCAGTTGGTGATAAAGTGGCGGTAATACCGCCAACAGGCCAGTGGTAACTACCGTCAAATTATGACCATGGCGGAAAGATCTCCAAAAGACAGCCAATGTACCACATCAACCGCTGGGGCGGAAACAACAGGCACCAAGGCGGTTGCCGCCTACAGCCTGCAGAAGTCAAAGTTCTGCCCACCATATTATGACTACACAATCAGCCACCCTTTCCGGGGCGGTACCAACGACATCAAAAGCCTGGCGGAAACACTGCACAGAAGTGAAAAGCTCACCATTGGAGACACAGGGAAGAACCACGGCGCCATGGAACCCGAACTGCAAGTCTTTCTGATGATATTCTACGTTCTGCTCTATCACGAACACCAACGACGGTGAAGACAACGACGGTGAAGACAACGACGGTGAGTACAGCTGCCTAGCACACAAGGGAGGGGGTAAGGAAAACAGGAGTGACACACACACACACTATACATACCCCCCCCAACACACACCATACACATAACCAGCTGCACAAGAAAACAAGTTAATCCCCCTAAATCGGCTGAATAATGCAAAGACAATAGGAATGCACCCAAGTGAATGCAATAAGATCACCACAGTATAAATAATAATTTAGCCAATGGTACAGATATTTACAAATGTACAGAAAAAGGACACTGCCCAGACCTCAGTTCACGTGGGTCACATGGCCACAGGGCAAAGTCCAAGACCCCACTTGTCACCTGCATCAATACGGAGAGAACACTGCAGGTGCATCAGTTGACAAATAGGCAGGCACCTCAGGGGGTAGGCACCTCAGCCGGAAGAGGTAACAGACCACTGGTTCTGGAGGGGGCAACATGCCCTGTGCTTGATCCTGGGGAGTGATAGGCCACGGTCTCTCAGGTGGGTGTCTTCCCCACTGGTTCTGGAGGGGGCAATATGCCCTGTGTTTGGTCTTGGGGAGTGATAGGCCACAGTCTCTGAGGTGGGTGTTTTCCCCACTGGTTCTGGAGTGGGCAACATGCCCTGTGCTTTGTCCTGGGGAGTGATAGGCCACAGCCTCTGAGGTGGGTGTCTTCCCCACTGGTTGCAGAGGGGCAAAATGCCCTGTGATTGGTCCTGGGGAGTGATAGGCCACAGTCTCTCGAGTGGGTGACTTGCCCACTGGTTTTGGAGGGGACAGGCCGCACAGAGCCCATGGGGGATGGATCACATAGCGTCCTCCGGCGGTGACGGCTGCACTGTGGAGGTACTAATGGTGGTGGTGCGAGGCTCCTGCACAGCCCCTGCACCCCCAGATGGCTGCACTGTGGTGGCGCTGGTGGAGGGAGGCTCCACAGTGCAGCTATGGCTGCACTGTGGTGGCGCTGGTGATGGTGGTGGAAGGCTCCTGCACAGCCCCTGCACCCTGCAATGTCTGCACAACCACGGTTGGTGGTGAGGGCTCTGTGACAGCTGCTGGTGGAGGCTCCTTGCCCTTCTTGCCCTTCTTGCCTGCTGGTGCAGGCTCCTTCCCCTTCTTGCTGGCTGGTGCAGGCTCCTTCCCCTTTCGGACGGCAGGTGCAGGCTCCTTCCCCTTTCGGCTGGCTGATGCAGGCTCCTTCCCCTTCAGTATATGTGGCCTGTAATCCTTTCCACCATCAGTAGGTGCCCCTGGACTGTATGGCTGAGGTGCTTGGCTGGGTTCTTCCTACCCTGGCCACATGTGCAAGGTGGGGGGGGGGAGGAGGAGGGAAGAGGTCAATGGTGGGAAGGAAATGCTTTTTAGGGACATTGCTGAGGGATGAGGGAGAAGTAATGGGAGAGGAGGATGATGGAGTGGTTGTTGGAGGTATCTGTCTGCTGGATTTGGATGCAGGTGCATGGGCTGTATGCTGTTGTGAGGTGGATAACTGTTGGGTGTCTGAGTGCTTATGTTTGTGTACTTTAGGAGGGGGGACACACACAGTGGGAGAGGACACAGGGGCCGTGTGCATTGCTGTTGTGTAGGTGTCTGCCAGTGAGGTGTGTGTTCTGCTTGGTGTGGTGATGTTGCAAGTAGTGGATGATGATGTAGTGCCTGCAGGTGTGAGTGTAGACGTAACTTGGTGGGAGGTGGAGGAGGAGGAAGAGGGGGAGACAGTGGCAATAGTGGATGTTGTTGTGTCTGCAACTGGATGGTGTTTGTGTTTGCCTGTGACACTCTTGGGTGTTGTCCTGTGTGCATGCTGGTCTGCCTGTGTGCTTGGGATGGGTTGGAGTTGAGGGGAATGGGACTGGGAAGTGGTAGTTGGAGGGGGGATGTAGAAACAGGTGCAAAGGCTACCATCAGAGCGGGCCATAGCCTGGATCGATCTCTGTTGGGCCGCCAATCCAGTGTGAATGCCCTCCAGGAATGCATTAGATTGTTGCATCTGGGCATTCACAATGGTTGACTGACCTACAGAGATGGATCTCAGGAGGTCAATAGCCTCCTCACTCAGGGTTGCAGGGATCACTGGGGCAAGGCCTGAGGTGCCTGGCGCGAAGGAGATGCCCACCCTCCTGGGTGAGCGGGCACAGGCAACTCACTGAGGGGCTGCTGGGAGGGTAGTGCAGGTATGGGGGTGGCAGCTGTACCTGGGGTAGAAGTGTCCGCCACCAACAGGGAACTTCCATCGGAGGAGGTATCTGAGCCTGAATTGTCCCCGCCAGTCTCCACCGCGGTGCTCCCCTCGCCCTCCGTCCCACTGGTGCCCTCGGCATCAGTGGACTCTGCCTCCTGGGTCCTGTGGGATGCAGCTCCCTCCGTCGCCGGTGCCTCAGCTCCTCTGCCAGATGATGCTAATGTACATAAGGACAGGATCACAAAACAAGATGGGGGGGAGAGGAACAAAGGATACACTGGGTCAGTGGCTGCACCAACACCACCGTTGGCGTACACAGCACCCTCACACACAGGGAACAGGCCTAGGCACTATGCATTACACCACCACTGATATCGCTAGCCAACAAGGCATGAGGAGGGGCACACCCCCAACTGCAGCACACCTGGGACCCACGCAACCCTGGCCAGTAGTGGATGCTTACAAGCTAGGTAGACAGGATTAATACCATCAGAACACTAGCCACAAGAGGACCTAGGCTGCTATGGCAGGCCTGGCCTAGGGGCACCCACTAATACACATCCACCACCCAGATACCACCCCCCAGCCATAAGTTGCAATGTTAGCCCATGCACTCACCCCCTTGTGGCCGCTGTGATGCCCTCAAGCGCCCACCCAGCTCTGGATAGGCCACTGCCAGTATGCAGGCCGACAGGATCTGACGGGCACCCCTTCCTCATTGGGAGGCCATCCCCATCTGGGCCTCCACCATCTTCCGTGCCCAGCGTCTCAGGTCCTCCCTCCGTTCGCGACAGTGGGTGCTCCGCCTGCCATAGACCCCCAGAGTCCGCACGTCCTTGGTGATGGCATGCCATATACCCTTCTTTTGATTGGCGCTGACCTGCAGAGGCAATACAGACAGGAAAACACTATGAAGCAAACAGTCCAGCCAGTTACACATATGACCCACCAAACCCGTTTATAGCACTATTGGAACACACATAGCCCAGCACCCAATGTGTAACCAGCCAGGAAGAGATCCCTCCCCCCCTTACACGGAGCCGTCACACACACACCTTGATACATGCATGCTACATGCATCCTGCCCACAGTGTACTCACCTGTTGGTCTGGAGGACCATACAGCAGTCCATACTGGGGTAGGACCCCATCCACCAGACTCCCCCGAAGTGAAGGCTGGCCAGTCACATGGGCCATGGTAGGTTCCAGACATAGGTCACAGAAGCACATGCAGTGTAGGTCCTCTCCTATGGAAGGTCAGATAGCAAGTGAGGAATCAGATAGAAAATGGCGGTCACGTCCACAGCGGTGCATACCGTAGCCGCCGGTGTAGATCACTATTGGCCACTGTAACTCATAGGGCCCAATATTGGCCAATGAGGATTTGCACGGTGGTTCACAACCGCCTCTCGCCATGGTGCACAATGTCAGCGGAATTACCTCACTTCCACCTGTTCCTCCGCACAGGACAGGCGGATGCCATTTCATGGGGGCAGCCCTACGGAATAATGCTGTGTCAAAGGAGAAATAGGCACATACTGGACAAATCACACTGACCCATTACATGTTTACAGAATGCTAACTACTGTTGTGGCTTCAATGTTCAGTTTGTGACAGCCTCCTCACTCTTGTGTCCCTTAGATACCTACCACTGCAGATGAATAGGAGATGGAGGCATACCCCTGTGTACAGACCCCTGGTGGATTTGGCTACACTGGAGGACAGGCACATTATACTCATCTATAGACTGGATAGGACCACAATCACAGAGCTGTGTGCCCAGTTGGAACCTGACCTGATCTCAGCTATCCGTCATCCCACTGGGATCCCCCCTCTTGTGCAAGTGCTATCTGTACTCCATTTCCTGGCAACTGGTTCTTTCCAAGTGACAGTGGGCTTGGAAACAGGAATGTCACAGCCAATGTTCTCAAACATGCTGACAAGAATGTTGTCTGCCCTATTAAAACACATGTGCAGCTACATCGTTTTCCCCCAGTTTGAGGATTTGACCACTGCGAAGGCCGAGTTTTATGCAATGGGCCATATCCCCAACATTATTGGGGCAATTGATGGTACACACATTGCATTTGTCCCCCCCCCTGCCAGAATGAACAGGTGTTCAGTAATCGTTGGAGTTTCCACTCCATGAATGTTCAGATGGTGTGGTTGGTGGACCAGTACATCTCCCACATCAATGCTAAGTATCCTGGGTTGGTGCATGATGCTTTTGTCCTGGAGAATCGCAGCATCCCAAATGTGATGGGCCAACTACAGAGGCACCAGGTGTGGCTAATAGGGAAGCCCTTGTTCCCACCCAGTATATGTTGATGTATGGGTATGGTGTGGGCCAAATAGGGTAGTGTGTGGCTAAATATTGCCCCTCAATATTTGCAGGTAACTCTGGTTACCCAAACCTATCATGGCTGCTGACTCCTGTGAGGAATTGCAGGACAAGGGCAGAAGAACATTATAATGAGGCTCATGGGCAAACCAGAAGGATCATTGAGATAACCTTTGGCCTCCTGAAGGCCAGGTTCATTGCCTCCATCTAATAGGTGTATTTCCGTGCTCCTCACCCAAGAAGGTCTGCCAGATAGTAGTGGCATGCTGCATGTTGCACAACCTGGCCCTCAGACGCCATGTCCGTTTTCTGCAGGAGGAGGAGACTGGAGATGCCCCTGTGGCAGCAGTAGACCCTGTGGATAGTGAGGATGAGGAGGCAGAGTATGGGGAAGAGAACAACAGAACATCTTTGATCCGTTAATACTTCCAGTGACACACAGGTAAGACAGTATAACTTTAGAAATCCAATGACTTTGGTTGTAATCTGTGTGGCAATGGCATGCTGATATTTCCCACTTCTATGCCAACTTACTGTTCCCTCTGGCAATTCATTTTGCAGATGTTGGTGATTTGACAAATACTCCTGGTGTGATCACTGCAGCCAGCTACAGGTCATTAATCTATGCTCATTCTATGTACAGTTCATTTGCAATGTATGTATCTGTTTCAAACAAAAACATAATTGGAATACATGACATACTCCTAATAGATTTTTGTCAAAGGGTGTTTATTGAAGTGCTAACATATAGGGGGAAAGTGCAGTGGAATGGGGTGATGATGGAGGAAAGTCCAGGGTATTGTTCTAGTCTGTTTGTAGCACAGGTGCATTGCCCAAGGGGACATAGGAAGGGGAGCAATGGTAGTTCAAGGTGGACAGGGTGACTGAGTGGGACACAAAGGGGACAGCCAAGAGAGTCTCACTTCCTGGCTGGGGTCTTGGCATGTGTCTCTGGCTTCTGTCTGGATTGCAGGGAACGTTTGCGGGATAGTTCACCTTCTGCAGGGTGGGGGGTGCTGATGGCCTGTGAGTCCTGTGGCGGGGCCTCCTGGCCACTACCGTCAGCGGAGGTGGAAGGCTGTCCAGGTGTCTGGCTAGTGTCAGCGGCTCGCTGGTGTGAGACTGCCTCCATCATAGTGTTGGCCATGTCTGCCAGCATCTCTGCTATGGAGATCAGGGTGTTGTTGATGGCCTGCAAGTCATCCCTGATCCCCTGGTACTGTCCGTGCTGGATCTGGCCCATCGTATCCTGGGAATGTTGATAGGTTCCCAGGATCTCGGAGAGTGCCTCCTGGAGAGTCGGTTGCCTGGGCCTGTCCTCCCCCTGGCACACAGCACTCCTCCCAGTTTCCCTGTTGACATGTGCCTCTGTCCCCTGAACCGTGCCCACTGCCACTGACCCCAGTTCCCTGATTGTCTTGTGTGCGAGGTGTGGCCTGGGGTCCCTGTAGAGGTTGACACACTGCCGATAGACGTGTCATGGGGACAGAGGTGTGGATACGTTGGATGGGTACGCTGGGTGGGTGCTGTGGTGTTGTTTCCTGATGCAGAGGGCTCTGTGGTGTGTGTGACTGGGCTTGGGTGACCGGCAGTCCAGTGGTCCCTGATGGGCCAGATAGATCGTCCAGATCCTGAAGTCCAGAGTTACTGTGGCCCTTTCTGTTGGGGGACTGGATATTTCTGGCACCTCCTCTCCGGTGACATTGGCTGGGGTACCTGTAGGGATGTAAATGATGTGTTATGGTTGATGTGTATGACATATTGTACATCCCTGGCTTCCCCTCTATGGTTGGGGTTGCCTTGCCAGCTTTCACTTTTGTATGTTAGTGTATGGTGGGATTGTTAGTTCTCTATGCTATGCATGCTTTAGTGACAGGTGTCAATGCAGGGCTGTGAGGGGTGTCCATGCATTGGTACAGCTTGCAGGGCTTGGCATTGGCATTGAAGAGATGTGATGGTGGAGTGTGCAGGATGTAGTGGACTTATGGGAGTGAGGGTGAGGGTATGTGATGGCATGCAGGTAGGGGGGTGATAATAGTTGAGAGTTGACTTACTAGAGTCCAGTCCTCCTCGGACTCCGGCCAGGCCCCCAGGATGCAGTATTGCCAAGACCTGCTCCTCCAATGCTGTGAGTTGTGGGAAGAAGGTGGGGGTCCACCGCCAGTCCTCTGGATTGCGAGCTGGTGTCTTGTTGCTATGGAACGTACCTTCCCCCGTAGGTCATTCCTCCTCTTCCTGATGTCATCCTTGCTTCTGGGGTGCTGTCCCACAGCGTTGTCCCTGTCCATGATTCTCCACCATAGCTCCATCTTCCTGGCTATTGATATCTGCTGCACGTGTGCTCTAAATAGCTTAGCTCTACCCTGATAATTTCCTCCACCATGACCCTTAGCTCCTCCTCTGTGAAACGAGGATGTCTTTGTGGTGCCATGGGTGTTATGTGAGGTGCGTTGGTGAGGGTGTGTTGGGTAAAATGTTGGTGTGTGTGATGTGGAGTGCTTGAGTGGTGCATAGGTGTGAGAAGTGTGTGGCTCTAGTTGTGTCAGTGGTCTTGGTGTCTCTGATGGCAATGAATTGTAATCGTAAAGGGTTGTGGGTAATGTGGGTGTGTTTTTTATAGTGGTGTGGGTGTGGTGTGTGTATGGGTGTCAGGTGTGTGTTGTTTGAATTGTCCAATGTGGTGTTGTTTTGTATGTGGGTGTCCATTGTGAGCGTGGTGGTATGTTCCGCCAATGGTTTACCGCAGTTTAATGTCCCTGTGGTGATTCGTGGGTCATAATGTGATGGGTGTTGTTCTGTTGGCGTAACGGTGTGGGTTTTGATACCGCCAGTTTATTACTGACCTTTGGGCTGGCGGATTTGTGTATGTGGCTGAATACTGACGGATTGATGTGTGTGTGTCATAATATGGTGAACAGATATCTGCCGCCGCCGCGGTAAGTTGGCAGCCACCAGCATGGCGGTAAGTGGCATTTTCTGCCAATGTCATAATGAGGGCCATAATTCCAAAGTAGTTGTGGAACAAAAGCATTGCACTCTCACTAATAATAGGTGAATATCAGAATTACAAAAATGTCAAAGATGAACTAGCCATAGCTAAGGAAAGAGTTCTATTGTGAGGGTCGAGGATAATTATTCTGGAGAGTCTGCAACAAAGAGTGACTGAAGTGGCTCATGAAGGGCATTGTAGTATTGTTGCCAAAAAGAGAGCTCTCCGAGACTGTTTGGTTTCCATACTTAGATGAAAGAGTTGAAAAGTAACTCAAGACCTGTCACATATGCAATTGCTTGTCAACCAAAGTTACTCAACATACTCTGAACATGTCAGAACTCCATACATATGTCTAGGAGAGAATAACCATTAATTTCTTTGGGCCACTTGATAATGAACATCATCTAATGGTGATTGTAGCTGAACTCTCAAGTTTTCCTTTAGTTGTAGATCTCTCATCCATAGCTCATGAACGAGTAATCAAAGAACTTGATGGTATCTTTGAAACATGGGGCATACCAGACATTGCAAAGTCTGACAATGGTCCTCCTTTCAACAGTAAAGAATATACAGAATTTGTCTAGCATCTGAACATAAAGCATCAAAACATCACATCTTTATGGCCAGAGGCCAAAGGACTTGTTGAGCATTTTATACGTACACTAAAGAAAGCAATGCAGTGTGCAACTCTCGTTTGACGGCCACTTGACCACAGGTGAAAATTCTTCAACTCACGTGTTAGGGAGAGCAATGACAACCAGGTTAGGCCAGTGGCTCCCCGAAAGAGAAATAAATGAAAACATTATTCTTACAAGGGACTTGGTTAAAAAACAGAAAATTGAAGTTTATGCAGACAAGAGGAGACACGCAAAAGACATCTTGTTCAGAAAAGGAGATTTGGTGATCACTCATACAGGTACCCAAAATAAAATCTGATGTTCTTAAAATGCTAAACCTTTTCAAGTGGTGTCTACAAAAGGGACATGGTGACTGCCCAACACCGTGGGAAGTCATCACCAAATACTTTTCTCACTTTAGGTCTATCTTTTATCGGTCTTCAACTGGAAATGGTGAACGAAAGACTGACTCTAAAAACTCAGAGACTCTTGCTGATCCTTTACCATTTTTAACAATCTCTGATCCTGAAGATGACAGTCTGCAGCTTCTAGTAGCCAAATCGGATCAGATGATCAAAGCATCAAAAAGCTTGATTGAAGAGATATAAATGTATATAAGTATTTATATATATATATATATATATATATATATATATATATATATATATATACACACACATATATATCATATATTTATGTGTCTATATGTATGTTTATTGCTTTTCTAAAACAAGTGCCATTTTTCTTTTAACAGAGGGGGAGATGTAGTGTCTTGCATGACTTACAGCTCTATGCATGGCCTAGTCATTGGCGGGTACCCAGGCTGGGGAAGACGCTACAAGCATGACAGCTGCTCTTGAGAAGTTGTGTCTCCAACTTGCAGACACTGACTCATGTCAAAAACTGTAAGAAAAACACAGTGGAGCAAGAATAGACTGTTAATCTACAGGTCAAAATGGGCCACTTTAGTGGTGAAGTACAAGGGGGTTGCAACAAATCATATCTGCAATAGAGTCTATGCTGTCTGACAAAATTGCAGGTGTTATAGACATTGAAGATCAGGATAGCGAGTACTGATCGAGCATTAGCAGTGTGTCCACTACAGATGCCAGTTCAATGAGACAACGCAGAAACTCCTGGACACATGCTGCAACACAGTACGAAAGTATCTTGTCAGCCTGTAGCGGCAAGAAGTATTGAGTTTATATTGATTATTTGCCTTTCGATCTTTCAGTTCACATATATCTGGTGACATAACCAGCAGAGCAATATTTGTGTTACAACTGTTTATTTTGTTTCACTCCAAATACATACCAGACATTAAAGGATATTTTGGTTGGATGCATCAAAATGTTTTGTGTTTCCTGAACATTCACAATACATATATTTTGTTGACTAACCTCCCAAAGTAAGGTGTGGTACAACATGGTCTATGCACCTTGCCTCCTCCCCTCTACTTCTCCACTGCTCCACTGCTCTACTGCTCCACTCTCATCTGAAGAATGTTTGATTAGTATCACAGGACGTTCAGCCTTTGAGTCTGAGGCTGACACCTTGATGTATAGGCTTCTCCTGGTGCCAAAAATGTGTAGGATGGCACATGTTGCTCCTATCTTACTAGCAATTTTGGGTGCATATTGAAACACAACCCCATTCTTGTGCAGGCGCCTGAAACGAATATTCAGTAGGTCAAATTCTCACACAATCATTCTCCTGGTGCGAAGATGTGCAATGTTATATTGGCATTCATTTTGGGAGGTGGGGGGAAGGTACGGTATGAGATACATTATCGTAGGGCATATGCACTATCACCTGCAAAAGAGACATAGATGTGAGGCTATATAAAAGTTTAACAAACGCACATCTGTTTGTAAATATCTTTTCTGTACCTAAAAGATACCCATCATCAAACTCCCCTTTTTCCAGCTAACTGTATATTCCACAATGTCTAAACATGACAGAGTCATGGGTGCGTCCTGGATATCAGCTATACAATATCATTTATGAGACTGTGGACATTACATACCACTTAAATGTTGAGGGAGTGTGTATTTTCCTATTCCTTAAAATATATTCCAAATGGTATGGGGGGCATATTAGAACATGTTTCCCATTTATACACCCTATGACATGGGAAAAATTGGCAATCCTGTAAAATGTAATTTTGTACTGTGTATTTCTTTGGCGTTCCTGGGTAGGTATATGTGGCAGTGAATGTAGAGCAGCATGATTTCTAGGAATTCACATTTGAAACGTGAATGTGCCCTTTGAGACACTCCTCCTGCTACAACAATCATGCCCTGGTAACACCCAAAGGCCAATAGATGTAACAAGCACAACACCTGAACATGGGTGGGGATTGAATGAAAGGAGAAGAGCCCTGTTTTCAACATGTGGCGGCAAGAGGACAATTTTCTCCAATAGGACATTGCTACTTAGCTTGTATTTCTCCCTCTGTTTGTTGAAAAATGGACAGCCTGACTTTGCATATCCTCACTAGTCTTTGCCTCCTCCTCTGCTGAGCAGCCAATATTTGCATCCTCCTTACCACTCGGTTCAGAGCAGTCTTTGTGGAGAACCCTGATGCACTCTGGGCCAGGTTTTGTACTTTGCACCCAGTTATAAACTGTTCTGAGCTGGAGATAAATAACATGTGTAAGTGGGCCATTTTGTGAATATTTCCTATTTACGACTGCCTCTAACATAAAGTTTGAGGATCACAATTAGGGATTTCCTATTTGTGATTCAGTATTTTCAGTCGCAAAATTTACCGACTCGCAAAACAGTTGCCATTTTTGTGTTTACAAACCATTTTGCAACCGATTAGCAAGTCACAAATTTTTCTTTCACACTTTAATGTCTTAACTGTCCACAACCTACTAGATCCTCTTTCTTTACCAATTGCTGCACAATATCTGATAGTTAAAACACTTATTCCCATTAATATTTGATTTCCCAGAACAATTGGACCTGCCTGATGAATATCACAACCACAATAAATTCAGATAATTCAAAGCGAGTTAACTTGTTTCTGCCTCTCAAGTTGTTTCTGACAGAATCAACGCAAAAGGTCTACATTATAGCACCTGCATTAGTGGGAAAGTGATCACAGTGGCACATTTAACTCCTTTCTCACCTTCCAACGACTCGAAATCTAGGGCCTCACTTACAGGTTTTTGCCACAGGGCAGAGCACCAAGTCAGATATTAATGAAATACAGTGCACTCCTGCCCCTTCTGAGCGTGTACAAATTGGTGCCTAGCGCCAACGCAGGCACTCTTGCACCATGGTGCAAGGTTGTGTGTGTTGTTGTCATGACTGTTTTTGTGCAGGAAGGGAGACCTTCCTGCACAAAAAAAACCAATAGAGGCAATATGCAATTATATCAATCCATTAAAATAAATAGATTTTATAAAGTCCATCCAAATCTCAGCCATTCTAACTTGTTTCACAGTGCATTTCCTATGAAGTACATCATGATGTCCAATATGTTAGTCCATTAAGAAAATACATCAAGAATCCACCAGTAAATAATAAAACCAATAAAGATTTTAAAATGTTTTTAAAACATAAAAAAATCCTAAAGCAGAATATTTTATTCTGTGGGTTATACATTGCTTCCAAAAATTCTTCTGCTGAGTGAATATTCAAATTCAAATAAAGAGGTTTCAGCCTATTTTTCCTCAGTATAGCTAAAGAGGGACAAACAAATAACACATGCTTAAAATCCTGTACCTCCAACTGACACAAATCACAGTTGCTAAAACATCCATCCCGATTAGAGGTTAAATCTTTTCGTGGCAGTATATTCAATCTCAACAAAATATAGAAATGCCTCACCCCTTGTGGTAAATTCCAAGATAAGTGTGGTTGAGATTGTGTAAAAATCACCAAATTAGTTAAAGCCACAAATCTCCTCTTTTGGCGGCAGAACTCGATATCCAACAAGAAACTGTTATGCAATGTGGCCTCTTTTAGGTTCTTTTTAAATAAAAGAGGTTCTAAGGGTAAAATAAGGTCAGAGTCAAACTCTAGCATTTGCAGGGGGAGATTATAATTTCAAAAAAACTGTGATTTTTCTCTTAGCGTACCAACAACTTCCTTGTATGCTAGGTATCTTAGAGTAGATTCCTGCTGTGAACTAGGCAAAATGCCCTCCGGGCCACCGCCACTACACCCTGTACAAAGACACTCTTAATACCAAATTCAAGCCTTAAAGCTGCCACAGATGTCAAGTTATTGCAGGGAACCAAGGGGCATATTTATACTCCGTCTGCGCCAAATGTGCGTCTAAAATTTGGGCGCACATTCGGCGCAAACCTTGTCCCATATTGAAACTTTGACGCCCAAGCCCGCGGACGTCAAAATTCCGCTGCGTGCGTCATTTTCCGGATGCAGGAAACTGCCTTGCGTTATTCAAATGCAAGGTAGGCGTTCCCGTGCAAAAAATGACTTAAACGCCCGTGCGTCGTATTTATGCTACCGGGCAAAAATCCTGCACGGCCAGGAGGCGGAGGCGGAAAATGACGCACAGCCCGATTTGCTTAAAAAAGAAACGCCTGGGTCAGGGCAGGCGTTAAAATGGGGCAAACACACCTGTATTTAATCAGAACATACAGAAGCAACAGCAGAGCAGCAAAAGGGAGACATGGAGGTGCTTCTCATCCAGCGTGCACGCAGATGCAGAGCACAGCAACAACAACAGCAGCTACTACAACACCAGCAGGGACCCCAAAGGCAACGCAGAAGGCAGGAGAGGATATTCCGCCCCAGGACAACCCTTCACGGTCTCAGGGAACATGACATCATCCAGAGGTTCAGCCATTCAGCAGCTGCTGCGCAACATTGAGCCACAGTTGGCACCCAGCTTGCTGATACCCCGCACCATCCCAACAGAAACCAAGCTGCTAGCTGTACTTCACATGTTGGCAAGGGGCTCCTTTCAAACCACTGGCGCCCTGGTTGCTGGGATATCACAGCCATCATTCTCCGCCTTCCTGCCCAAAGTACTGGATGCCATCATCGGACTCACACCCGCCACATCTGCTTCCCAAACACACAGCAGAAGAAGCAGGAGACAAAACAGGGGTTTTACCTCATTAATGGATTCCCACACGTCCTTGGTGCCATTGACTGCACACATGTACGCCTTGTGCCACCTGCTACAACTGAACACCTATACCGCAACAGGAAGCACACACATTCCATCAATGTGCAGGCCATTGTGGATCACCAAGGATTGATCACCAATATTGTGGCAAAGTATCCTGGGAGTGTCCATGACTCATTCATCTTCCGTCACTGTACCATCAATCAACACTTCCAGGATGGACGATATGGCAATGGACTACTTGTTGGTAAGTACAGAAACCTACTTATATACACACTGCACAGCAACCCTCTAGGACAAACAACACATACACCATGACAGCGACATGTGAACAGGAACACACAGAGGTTGTGACACTGCTAGGCATGTTTGATAGGTCTGCAGTGAAAGTGTCACACATCTGAAATTAGTGTACAGTCTAATGTCAAGACGTCAATGATCACAACGTATGAAGAGGTTTGGCAATTGTTAAAAGTAAGCGTCTCACTGATGTTTAAATTAAACCATTGCATATGTCTAAAAGTATGAGATGCCCAGGGTACATAGATGGTAACGTGTTACCACCACTGTCAAATTGAATTTGTGTATGGAACTATCATCTCACCCCGAGTGAAGACACAGAAACACCTGTATCACAAGTCACAATGCTAGGGAGTGCACACTGTACTGCAAATCCCAAAACATACTGCTGACAACTGGTCAGCAGGCAAACACTTGTTCAGCCAAGGAAACAACCCAATGCAGATGGTACATCCTAGAAGCCGAGGAATCAACACAGTAACACAAAAGAGTCACAGACAACACAAGACAACTACTGCCATGCAAGGTGATATTAATGGGGCAAGCTACATCAACATGATTCCAATCATTTTCTCTTTCAGCTGATCAGGGGTATGGGATCCAGCCATGGATTATGACACCATTTGGCAACCCAAGCACTGCACCAGAGCGTGCCTACAATGAGGCACATAGGAGGACACGCACCATAGTCGAGAGGACCTTTGGCATCCTCAAGTCGAGATTCAGGTGCCTTGACATCACTGGTGGCAGCCTCCTATATTCACCACAAATGGTCTGCAAGATCATTTTAACATGTGCCATCCTGCACAACAGTTGTGTACGAAGGAACATTCCCCTATTGTAACCAGAGCCACAAATGCCTGAAGAGGAGGAAGAGGAGGATGCTGGCCTGCAACATGAGGGGGAACAACAAAACACAGCTGCTGGAATGCGTAGGCGCCAACATATTGTGAACAATTTCTTTTGAAACAACTCACCATCACCACTGTATCAAAATATGTAAATAAACACTGATAATAATCACCATATCATGGTCTGGGTAATCATTTTTGCTCACCTTTATCTCTAACTATCAGAATAAGAGTGTAGCCTCATGGAGCATTGCAGACATACCGATCAGGACACCGAAATTTCAAAAGCAATTGTGATGCGTATTATACAACAGTCACAGTCACACACACACTGTAAATGACATATATCCTGTACATTTCACCTTTGAAGGGCAATAGCAGAGGACCACACCTATTTCACACATACATGTTGGCAACATGGTTCATCGCAGCATGTGGCACACAACTAAGACACCATGAGTCAATAAGGGGAAAAAAAGCCTTATACATGAGGCACTGGATGTGCTATTGCATTGGTAACGGGAATGTATGACCAGACCCTTGACAGCAGTAAGTCGTACAGCACCTAGATTTGCAAAGGACTATCTCTGACTAGAATTCCATATGAGGAGAACATAGACAGCACAAGTGCCACATCCTATGACAAGCATTGCGCACATGACATTCCATGTACATGTCAGCCCATGTCCTAAGTCCTGACACACCCGTGCTCCTGGTCTCACCCCACCCGTCTTAAAAGGTCCCTGGAATAGTAATACGTGTACCGAGATATTCCCTCCTCTACACACACACAGACTAACAATAGTAATCTAGTGTGCTTCACCCTTTTGTATGGTATGCCATAGTCATAGTACATCTGTCTGCGTGGACGTCAGGTTAAATAATGCACTGGCTTGTAGTCTCTAAGATCTTTTATCACCTGTGGTTTGCTTTCCATGTGAAAGGTACTGTTGGCCATTTGAACTCAAATCTCACCTACAGGACTTGTGAGAAACTGATGCAGCACACACCTGTGAGCACCTCCATGCAGACCAGCCATTTGAACATGCACTGCCCTTGCAGATGCTTGGAACAGCATAGAAGCTGCCATTTTGTCGATTACACTGTTATGCATTGCTAGAAAAATAAGCTGTGTAAGGCAGCCCTTGGGTTTATGTGTCACCTTCCAAAACACAGGACAAACACAGTTTTCCGTGTCAACTATCTTGTTCTTCCTCCGACCAGTCTTAGTCAGACCTCTGAGTGTGTACCTTGTGAAATTGCTGGATCCTGATTGACCCTGCATCCTGTCAGCCTGACTGGCACCTGTCTGTGCGTTACCCTAAAGGTTCCTTGTGGCTACGTATGTATCATACTTGCTTTCCCAACCCTCACATTCCTCTCGGGTATTTTTTCAGGTGGTTCATCAATGCATACTCAAATAAGTTACTTAGCATAATCTGCTTATTTATCGTACCATAATTGGGAACCTGTCTCCAAATACCCAAATCATGGCCTATTCCTTGTCTGGGTCTCATGTATGCATAAGCGACAAAGTGTGACAGTGTACCATGGCCATATGCAGGGATTGGGTATGGTGCCTCCATCCGAACCAGCAACGTCAGATAATGTGCATGAAAAGTCAACACATGTTAGGACCCTGACATTTTACATGCTGAATCAGATTGCTCACAACATATTGATGGGCTGTGCGTGCTGAATAGCTGGAAGATTAATCAACTCAGAGGCTATGATGTTCCCAGATGCAGTGGGAACTTCACAGGCCAACCTGTGTGCAAATGTTGCAATGACGCCTTCCGGAACATGACTCCTGAGATATGATCTCACTCAGCACACCAAGGTTGCCTTGTTGACAGTCTCCTAACACGTCTGCAGTGACAGGGTGGGACCATCCCCGTGAGGTTCTTATGTCCTCATTGGCTTTACTTCCATTGATCTCCGAAGGATACTCAGTGGATACAGGAATAGCCGCCACTGACTCATGATGAGACCTGGACGTAACTGTGACAACATAGACCCCTAAACATATACAGGATCAACATTGGACCACACACATGAACCAGACACCTCTGTGCAATTGATCACTGGAAATATGTGGCCACGTGCTGCTTCGTCTGCTGGTCCACCACTGCCACAGGAGAGTTGTGGCTCAGTTATATGACCACAACTGTGGCATGATATTACATTTGTGGTTCACCTTTGGCTCTCCGTGTCAATAACCTGGTACCCACTTAGTCTGTACATGTGCCTGACTCACATTGGGTTCACCAACAAGTGCCTAGGAAGCAGTATCCAAAATTCCAGGACATGTGATGGGCAAGTTTTGGACCATTGACATGAACAAGCGTCTGCCATCTATCCGGTGCATGCTTTGTCATTTGTGGTGTTTACGTTACCCAAAAACTAGGAAGTGCACACAACAGATGTTGCTACAAGTGTGACTAACACATGTCCTCTCTCATTTCCACACTGACTTGCATCTGAGGGTTGGACACATTGACTTCACATTCATACAAGCATATTTTCAATGATGCATCTTGTGATGCACACTCAGTGGGTCAACAACTACATTAGTAGCCAATACACACACATTGAGCCATAGGCATTGAGGTATTGTACTTATGTGCGTCACCTTGCTATCCCCTCCTGACGTCAAACATGCCCAATTTGTGCAATACAGATATGTAGGCCACACGTTTGGCCATCTAGGGCGTCAGTCAAGAGTGAAAATCCTGTAAATGAAGTAGCGGATCATGGTCCGCAGTAGTATGATGTCTCACATGTGCCCATACACCGTCATGACCAAAGTGAGTGCAATCAGCCTATCTCAGTTTTGTCACAAATGTAATATAACATTGAAATGGTAAAACTACCCAAACCCAGTTAATGACCTGAAATTTTGACGTATACGCATCAAAAAATGATGCACAAGCGTCAAAAAATTATGCTTATGCCCGAAAAACAACCCATAATGCCCTGAAAACACCATTGACTCTTCCACACCGTACCTCAGAAAATTGGTTAAGAGTTAAACTATTTCCAAACATATGGATGCGGGCTCATTTCTACTCCTGTGTGTCGAAAAAAAGGACGCCCAGACTGTATGCGTCAAAATATTTTGACGCACAACAATAAAAACGGCCGCCATTTTAGGCAGGAAGTGATGTAATAGGATATCCTGTTTACAGATTATGTACAGTGGGTGTACTTTCACTTTCACTTTGCAGTCTGTGATACTTCCTGACTGTGTGGCTGTGTTGAGAGTTTTTCTGGTCAAATTGTGCTTTTGACTCCTGTGTGGTCTATTTCTTGTCTTTTTGTGAATACATTTTTTTTGTTGTATCCTGTCTGAGTGTTTTTTGTGTACAATTGTGTTGTATAGCATTGTCTTTGTTTTGTTGGGAGTCTGTTGTGGGTAGTGTTAGTTTGGGTCTAGTTGGGCTATTTTAGTTGTTTAGTTTAAGTTTTTCCTATTCTTCTACTTTCCCCCTATTCTCCTTTGTTCCCCTTTTTCCACCAATATATCTTTTGCGGCTAAGATGTTGGGTAGGCCTCGTCTTGGCAAGATGGGTGAGGAGGAGCTGGTGGTTTTATATGGTTGGTGTGCCATTTCCTACCCCTTATGATTGAGGCAGGCGGGCGGGTGATACAGGGGTATCACACTGAGGCACGGAGTGTCCGGTGGGCAAAGGTCTTGCATCACCTACAACGCACTTATCGGACACCAAGGAATGACCATCAGCTGAAGCACCCCTCTGCTGACCTTATCTCCAGGGAGCAAGATCTGCTGGACCACCTGGGGATTGTGATTGGTGGCCTTGTTGGTGAGTACAAATCATGTAAATGTGCATGATTAAATGCTCTGTAGTGACATCAGATGATTTGTACAATATCTGCCGGCAATTTTGTTGAGTGTGTGGAATGATTCTGAAACATACAGAGTCATTTATGTACTATATTAAGGACCACAATTGCTAGCTGTTAGGAAGCAAGAGCTCTGCAAACTTACTGAATACTTTTGCATTATGTAAGTTGGTGCCGCCTTTGTGTCAAACAGCAACACAAATCAGGAGCCAATTATGTATAGATATAGGTCACATTTGCCTGTGAGGTATAGAAATTTCCAATTCATTACCAACATTTGTTGACGCAACAGCTAGACTGACTTTTGAGACACTACATGAGGCTGAAAATGAGTGCAGGCTTCACGTCAATGATGGCAATGTGGCCCAAACATATGTATCATGTGTGTCTGGTGAGTGTGTAAGGAAAGCGATCACGGAAATTCCAAAAATCGTAGGGATTATTGTGGCCCTCCTTCATTTCGGATACATGTCAGATATGGATTTGGACACATTGGGAACAAGTTGTAGCTGCCCTCAGCTAACATATTAGACTGGTAATTGGTGTTTGTTGTTCCACATTTCGTTTAGGGATGGCTGGCCAAAGGTATGCACATGGGTTCATATCTCTATGTTTGGTGCAACTCATCATAGCTAGGCCACATTAAATGAAGAAACTGTAACAACATGAGGGCTAACAACTGTCCCTGCCCCTCTGCACATTGTACCTGTGTGTCATAAATTTGTCATTATCACAATGGCTGGTTGACTGGTAATGCACTCCTCAAGGAAAGTGGCTTTGGATGTCTCTCTTGGATGCACATGATGAGACGAATAAACTCCATTATTATGTCTGCTTACTAATGAAGGAGCATGTTTGCCACCACATGATAGTTAGGGCAACTGCATGTGTGCAGATATGTGTATAACACTCACTGGAGACCCATGGTATGCACATGTTTTGCGTGCTATATCGGATGCAGTATCATCATGTCTGAGTGGCATTACTTACTTATGTAATCTTACACATAGTATTTGTCTTTGGAATTGTTGCACAGAAATTGAGCACATTTCTCCCTTCCATGCCTTACAGGTTGACCAGCACCCTACACTGTTGGTGAGGTGGCTAGATTCGAGGACCCAGACAACTCCAGTAAGTGTTGATATGTCTGTTATGTGTTATGTTTGCTGGTGATGTGTGATGGACTCCTGTGTGTTGAACACATAGCAAGGTGTGATGCGCTGGACAATCTTTTGTTTTGTTCCATGAGTGGAATTTCATTTTATCACCATCTTTGAGTTGGCCAATCCTTATCCTATTGTCTTATTTAGGTATTCTAGGTCAGACTTGTAGGCCCCGCAAAATGAATAGGGATGACTCATGTGGATAACACTTGTATCAGAAAGAGTTGCACTGGACCAAAATGCTTACCCACAGACTTCTGCTTCCCATTTCACTAATGTACTGATTAAACTGTAAGTTGAACTTCCTAGCAGCATGTAGCTCCACATGTAGTGCTACGAGTATGTGGCACTTGAGTGCAATGGCCTAGGTGTGCATGCAACTCATGGCCAGGGGTTCTTGCATCTCTGTGTTTGTTGTAAGTCATGGCTTACTGGTAGTAAATGATGTGGACAAAGGTCTGCATTTCCAGACATGTGTGGCGCTGGGATTGGTCAAGAGTTTGCTGTCTCCTATTTGGAGATAATCTTTACCTGTGCTGTGTGTGTTGAGCCAAACACATGTCCAGCTTTCCTAAGTTTCCTGGGTGTCCTTGTTGTTTGAAATTGTTAGTTGTTAGTCCACCCCCCCACCTTCAAACACAGGCATGGGTTTGTGAATAGTATACCTAGGACTGTTGATACAAGTTTGGTACACAGACATGTAAATCAGTGAATCTTTTGTCTGAACCTAGTATACACACTCATGTTTCCCACATGAGTACTATACTAGTAAGTCCATTTACAACTTGCAGATCATGTGGCCCTAGATTTCCATCCCGTACAATGACATTTGTAGCCCTGACATTGGTGGAGGATGTGCTGCATAATTGTTAGCTGACAACTAGCAAAACATAGATGCCAAAATCATGCCAGTTGTTACCCATCTTGTAGGGTTTGGATGTGCTATGTGTGATAGAACCTTTGTAGGCTGGCTTGCCATGTACTTCCTCAGGGACAATCAGTGATCTGTATGATGATATGAGCTGTTACAAGTACAATAGATGTATTGTCTGATTTACTTCTTGTGCCATTTCACACAATGCAGATCCTAATGTTAGTTTTTCTATTTGTCTTCACAGCTGCAAATATGACACCCATCCAGGTCAGGGAGTTTCAACGGCGGGCAATGAGGTATCAGCACATACTTCAAGCAGAGTCTGGGTACCGAAAAATGTCCCGCAGATACCAGCACGAATGGGCCTTCTTTTCTCACCACAGCCACCACCAGCACCACCAGCAGCTGGGACCATTGCTGCAACCACCTCAGCAAGTGCTCCAGGCCCTAGCACAGCACCACCTGCAGGGCAGCCCACAGCCATGGACACTACACAGCCCCACACTTCCTCAGCTGGCACCCAGACCACCCCAGCTGCAGCTATTGACCCAACTGCTTTTTTACATATGCAGCGTAAATTGGACCGTGTCCTGCCTAAGATGAGTCGACTGCAGTAGGAGGTGCGACATGTCAACCGGCGGGTGCGGTCAATCAAGAGGACCCTCTGGAGGGCCAACCTGTAGCAGTGTTGACGGACATGATTTCCTCCCCTCCCTCCTCTTTCCTGATTCTTATTCTTTGTGGTTTTAGGGGGCTTAGTGTTAGGTTTGTATAGGATGTTAGTTTAGTTAGTGTTAGTGGGTGGGGGTCCTGAATATTTCTACTGTTTCTTTTTGAGTGTGTGGGTGGGGGGCAATGTTGGGGTTCTTGTGTCTTTACAACAACAAAAAATTATATATATATATATATATATATATATATTTGTTTAGTATAGGATAGTATGTGTTTAGGTTAGTATCTTTTGTCCTCCATGTGTCCTGTTTCATGTTGATGTTTAGAACGTTTAGTTAAATGTGATAAGTAAGTTTAGCTTAGGTTAGTTAGGGACACTTGTGGGTAATGAGTATTTAGAGTAGATTAGGGTAGGTTAGGCTTTTCCCAGAGTTTTCACTTCTGTTTTTACTGTTTAATAAATATGTAGTAAACCCTTTGCAGTATGTGTGACATGCTTGTATATCAGGGCCTTGGCATGAGTGTACAGTATTTCTTTTGTATTACATTTCGTGTCCTATGCTGCAAACAAATCCCAACTGAGCTGGAACATTGGCAGCTACCCCAAAGCTACCTTGCAAAGATTAGACCATTCATTGCAACCACCAATCACAGTTACTATGGATCCCAACGTGTTTTTTTCATTAAGTATGTTTTCAATGTCACATACAGTGCTTCCAGATTTATGATTGGGGACACTGTGTTATGTCTGACTGCAGTCTGATGTCCAAGGAAACCCTTATAAGGTGAGTGGTAGTAAGCTCTCTTGTAGTATAGTGTACATGACTCACATAGATCATTTGTTACACTGTTCAGGATGATTTCTTATTTGGATGTAAACTCATACACCTCCATTCATGCAGTTGGGTGAATGTTTGCTTATATTTGTGGGCAATGTTACATGTGTTAGTTTTGCATTGAGGCAACATTTGAAGGCACTATTTTATGGTTTAGAGATCCCTTGAGGAAGCATTATTCTGTCCAACACAGCATTATGGTGTATAGTTTCTCTTTTCCTCAGATATTACCGTCAGGAAGGGCAGAGTATGGTAGAATCCAGGCCATCGTGCATAGTTATCAGCCTACATTATTTCAGGACAGTTGTATTGACAAGCTATGCAATATGACTGGAGGCAAAATTCAGTGGCCTACTGCACAGTTGATGTGTCACATTACACAAAGACAAAGTGGTTGTGTAAGTGCTATTTATTGAAAAGTGCTGTAGTGATATATGTACATTGTCCATGATTGCTAGTCCATTATAGTGACATCTTCCATTGTGATCCTACACAAGTGCTAAAGGACAATTCATTGGACATGCTGGGGTGAAGTGTCAGACAGTATAGAGGGGTAGGAATTGCCAATGAGTTAGTGAGAGACAATCACAACGCAGGCTGACAAGATAGACAGTGATTTGCAGAACAGTGCTTGAGTACAGTTGTTGCAAGACTGGCATGTTACGAATTGCAGGACTGCTGCAAGGAGGATCTGCTGGTTCTTAGAGAATAGCAGCCACACCACGATGGTAGGCAGCTAGGTCGGCCCTGAGGGGGTCATGATTGCATTTGTGCATGCAGTGGAAGGTTTGGGGAGCAAGGTGCTGTGGCAACTCCCTTACTGTAGTGGTGAATTCCTTTACAGTTTGTGTAGTCCTTGCAGGATGGATGTTAGCGCTTGCATGGCTGCTGCCTGATCTGCATATGACATCATGCATGAACGCAGCCCCTCAAGGCTGGGTGCCATATTTTGCATCCCCACCCACACGTCCTTGGCCAGCTCCCACTGTACTCCCACTACAGTTCTCTCAAAGCTGGTGCCTGTGTCGTCTGAGTCCTCAGCTGTATTGTAGCTGGCAGGTTGTGCAATTGGGGTTGTAGCTGGGTCCTCTGTGATGGCTGCTTGTTCTGTGCTCCTCCTTATGACTGAAGGTGGGGTCTGGAGGGTTCCAAGGACATTTTGGAGGGTCTGGTGGCTGATGTTTGTCAGCTCGTCATCCATGTCTTCAGGGTAGTCTTGGACAGGCATATCCCCAGGAGATCCATCGTCCTCTGCAATGAAATAGGGTACAATTAGTGTGTCTGTGTTGTGGCATTTGTGATGTGACATGCCTGCCTTGTGATGATTTCACATTGTGATCTTGGTTCCTGTTCATTGATCCAGACTTTCAGATGGGCATTCTCCCAGGACTATGCCCCACCTGCATGTCACATGTATTGTGGTCAGTTAGTAGACTTGTCAGCATCACATCCTCTAGGTGTTGCTTTTTGGCCAAATTGTGAATTGCCACCTTCTTGTCCTATTCAACCATCCGTCTACTTCCATTCTCATGGTGAGACCTTTCACTGGCTGTGGGTGCTCTGATGGCACTAGCAGCACACTTAACAATCTGGACCTGCCCCAGTCTCTGATCTTTCACATCCACTTATATGTAGTTGAAATGTAGCGTATACTATGCATAGCATTGTTATGGCACGATAAGGATGTCAGCATTGGTAATGTGTACAGCTGATGTTGGGGAATGTGTGGTACATTGGATTGCCCTGATGGTCGCAGCAGTGTCCTATTTCCTCCTCTGACTGTGCAGGTGTATTTCAGTGACCAGTTACATGTGTCCTCCCCCTCAATGCTGTTGTTTGAGCAGTATGACATTTGGGATGTTGCATTGTGACCCAGGCACAGGATGGACCCTGACATATGCAGCATGGGTGTGGCATTAGTGCTGTGTTGCTCCTAATGCTGATGACATTGGCTGATGTTTGCGGCAACTATGGGCATTCACATTTGACAGGACTAGAACATTTGTCTTGTTTCAGGGGATTGTGAACGTTGTCATCCTAAACCCTCTAATTTAGGTGTGTATGATCCATGGGGACATTACTGCCATTGGCTACTTGACCAGCACACACAGCGGAGGTGGTAGTGGCAACTGTTGTCAATGTTACATTCCAGTTGTCGATTTGGCTAGAGGTTGTTAATTGGGCCCTAGTTAATGTAGGGGGTATAGTGGCTGACGTGTGACGGGATGTCAGTTTGACGTTGTGCCCTTCCCTCCTGGCTTGGCTTTACCTTTGCAACATCGTTGGCATGGCAGCATACCCCCATGGAAATGTTGTTGGTGTTGTGTTATGTTGTGCCCCATATTTTCTCTGTACAGGCCATGCCCCCGTGCCCTACCCCTTTACCCATGCCACTCCATGTATATGATGACTTACATGCATTGTGCAGTCGGTATTCCTCCCCCAGTTGCAGTTAACATTAGTGCATTTTAGTTTCCCATGCGACTTACCCTGCATGTGCGTTGTCTCCTGGTAGTCTGCGCTGTCCTGTCCTTGAATCCCTGTGACAATCTCCTCAGGGATGACGGCTGCCACCATCTCCTCCATGTGGTCGAGGGGCTCCTGGTGTGCTGGACTCCCACCTCCAGTATGCAGTGCTGCCTTCCTGTTCCTGGCCATCTTTTTCCTTGGTCCTGCGCTTGCAGTCATGTCATCGTTTCTTGCACTCGATGACTGTTCTGCGTACTTCTGCCACACTGTTAATCTTGTCAACAATTTGTTGCCATATTGCCTCTCTCCTACTGATTGGCAACTTTGAGGTGGCAAACAGTTGGTGCTGGTGTTCCGTCACCTCTTTTACCAGAATTTCCTGCTCCTCTGCACTGAAGCAACACTTTCTTTTCTTCTTTTCGCTGTCCTGGTTCTTGTGTGCGTCCTCCTGGCTGGTTCCTGGTCTGTCGTCATCTTCCTGGGGTTTGTACAGGCATCTGGAATCCATTTTGGCTCTCCTTTGCTGAAATGGCTGTGTTTGCGGGGAATTTTGACGCTATTGCGTCAAAAAACGCTGCATATCCGGTTTGCGGTGTCGTAAATCGGCTCACAGTCATTTCTGCTGCGTTAACGTTGTTTTCCTTTACGACGTGACGCTGCGGTGTGCGTAAAAAAAATGACTTACACCTGTGGTTTGCGCCACCGTGCGTCAAAGTATAAATTTGACGCCCGCACGCCGCACAATAATGCCGTTAGCCGGCGGTAATATTTTTGACGCAAAACTGCGTCACCACAGTTTTGCGTCAAAAAGTATAAATTTGGGCCCAAGCGTCTTAAAATCTGCCCTTCTAATTTATCTAGAAACTTCCATTTGGATATCTCTATACATTGTATCGCATACAAAAGAGTGGCTGGAATCTTCACTTGGTAAACTGACAGTAATAAGTAAAATGCCACCAGCCAACTGCATTATAGGAGGCCATTAAACCTTGTGCCTGAGAAAGGGCCTTACTGACATTATTACATACATGATCTTGGTCACTGAGTGAACTGGATAGTTTTCTCCTAGAAGCAATAAGCCTTTACCCGCTCTAGCTTATGTTGACACTGGGACCAAGAAAAGATGATTTTTTACAAGATTGTTTTCCTAAAAAACACACCACTTAAGACTTCAGAGCATTAATTTTTAAATTATGTTGCTCTGTATTAAAGGCAGCCAAACACTTATTTAGTCCTTTTGTGTGAGACCAATCACCACTATATCATTAGCATATATCCTCCAATTTTGGGTGCAAAGCCTTAACCATTCCCTAAGACGATGTGCAAATCATAAATATATAGCGCAAAAAAGCAGCAGTGCCAACAGACAACCAAGCTTGAATCAATTTTTTTGTAGGGAATTCCAAAGACACACCCTGATCTCCGCCTAAAAGTACTTCACACCAATTAGAAAAATGTAAGGCTATAATCAAATGTAACAGATTTACCAGGATGCCTAAATTAAAAAAACTCCTCCGTAGGATCTTGCGATCTACCCTGTCAAAAGCTGTTGAGAAGTCTATAAATGCATCATATACAACTCCACCCCCGATCTGCACATATTTTTTATTTAAAATTTGCATTATTAAGATATTGTCTAGAGTACTGTGCTCCTTCCTAAAACCAGCTTGTTCCAAAGGAAGGACAGACTTTTCCTCAACCCAAGACTTCAAGGCCCTGATTTATACTTTTTGGGGCAAAACTGCACTAACGCAGTTTTGCACCAAACAGTTTAGCACCGGCTTGCACCATTTCTGTGCACCAGCCGGGCACCATATTTATGGAATGGTGCTAGCCGGTGCAAAGGATAGGCTAGTGTAAAAAAAAAATGACATTAGTCAGGTGGGGCTGGCAGTATGGAGGGGGTTTTGCACCAAAAAATGATGTTAGGCAGGTTAGAGTAAAAAAACATGCCTCTAACCTGCCTAGAGTCATTTTCTGACACAAAACCATCCACAGCACATGACTCGTGTCTTAGAAAAGACAGGAGTCATGCCCACTACCCCAATGGCCATCACAGTGGACCAGGGTCCCCTGGACATGGCCATTGCACCCTGTGCCATGTATGGGGGCCCATTTCAGGCCCCCCTATGGCATTTTAAAAAATAAAATGAAATACTTACCTGAGATGTGGTTGGTGGGGTGTCCCTGGGGCCTGGGGAGGGCACCTGTAGGCTTAATTCATGGTGTTCCATCATGGAAATAGGCCCATAGGTCCCCTAACGCCTGCCCTGACCCAGGCGTTAAAAGAATTGGGGCAAACAAGCTTTGCACCCTTTTTTACCACTCCTCCCTCCCGTGCACCATTTTTACATGGGAGTACAAATATAATGTTAAGGCCATAGAGTCGTTTTTTGCACGGGAATGCCTACCTTGAATATCATTAAGGCAAGTTAGGTTTCCACGTCCAAAAAATGACTTTAACTCCATAAATATGGCGCTAGACGGGTCTAGCGCTAAAGTGTAAATCTGGAGTTAGTTTTGCACCAAACTAAAGTAAACAAAAATGAAGCTAATTCAGTGCAAACAGAGTATAAATATGCTCCCAAATGCTCAAGTAAACATTTAGCACAAATCTTGCCAGCTGCATTCAACAGATCTAGTAGATGGTAATTTATAGGTGCAGATCTATCACCCTTCTTATACTATGACACTCCCAGTCCAAGACGCCGGGACTATACCTTTTAAGTAACAGAACTGAAATGCATGGTGAGGAATCCTTGCCCAAAGCAGGGGTTCTTTTTCAATTATTGCCATGGGTACCCTGTCGGGGCTCATTGCTCCAGAAGCCCACATGGATCTTATAAACCCCTCAATCTCAGTCACTGAGGGGGGGGGCTGTAGCTATCTGATTCATTCCAACTACCTACATTAAAGTACATTTCACATGACTCAATGTCCCGGTTTTCCACATAAAGGAAGAGTATGTACTCCCTCCAATCTGCCTCGGCTATCGGAGGTGCAAGAGAAGATTTGCGGGACTCGCAACATTCAGAGATGATTGTCCAAAATTTGTAGGAATTTTTAGACACAGCAGCTTCCCTCAAAGCTACCCACCTCTGTTCAGCCTCCTCCTTCCTTATACCTATCTTCAATCGCTTTCTTCTCCTCTTTAATAGGGAAAATTATTCTACTCCAATCCTTTGGCTCCAGCACATACTGTAGTCTTACCAACTCATTAATTTCCCTATTCAGTAGTAAAACAGATGGCCTTATTTTCTTATGTGGTTGTTTAGTACTCTTTGGCTGACCACTTTGAATTATTTTTCCCATAAATTCAGAAAAGCAGTGAAGAGGGTCCCCACTCCAATCATCAATATACCTCAAGGTAATTTCAAGAGATTCATTCTCAAATAATATCTTGGAAGGCTACCAATGGAGTCTTCCTGCTTTCCTTTTGAAATTGATTTCCTGCCCCTGGAAATTCCATGCTTCAAATGAAGACAAGTGAAGTTTTAAAGAAAGGTTGAGCATCTTATGATCACTGAACGGGGTATTCACGATTATTATGTCCTCCACAGATTGGGCTATAACATAAGAAGCCATTAATGAGATGAGATTTATGTGTAAAAGCTGCAGTGGAGTCCGAGTGAAAATGCCTCTTTAGGATTACCTAGCTGAGTTCCCTCAGACCTTTTAATAAAATATACCCCTTTCCTCAGTCCTAATACTTGGTGGAAATATAAGAGGAGGAATGTTAAAAACAGATTCCCTCTCTGTATCACAAAATGTGGACAGAGATAAATTGGAGATTTTACAGTTTAAGTCCCCCATTATCAGCACCTCATATACGCTTTCATTTGCATTTGACCCCACGCTGGAAATGAAATGAAATACGTGTATGAACGTTTAATTAAGGAACTTATCAGGAGGAATATAAGCATTTACTAATAGCATTGATTCTCTCCTACCATCCTCCATCATTGGGTTAACTCTCACTATCTGATAGAAATTTAGTTAAACTGGAAGGCTTTCATACTCCCATTTATGTTTATTACTTAAAAGCACAGCAATTCCCCCTTTTGCATGCCCTTTCTTAGAGGGCTGCACCTTTTGACACAGTACCCTGAACCCCGGACAAGTGAAATAAGTTAAGCTCCAGGTCTCTTGTATGCAAATGAGATCAGCCTGTAATGAACAAAGAGATCTAGTTTTTCAATTTGGTTCACTATTCCGGCAGCATTCCTAGAGACCACATGAAAGTTAGGGTTAATGGCCCGTTTGTAGTGCCTTCCCTTAGCCCGAGTACTGTTTAAAGCTCCAGCCAACCAACTCCAATTTTCCTGTTTAGAACCTAAGTGTTGGGAAGGGACATCACCCAGATACTTCACCACTCTTTCTCCATGGAAAAGGGATTCCTTAAGATTTTCCAAAGAATTATTTGGATCACTCGAGGGGTGAAGCCTACTTCCATACTGATATTGTGCAGAAGGACACTGCTGCTTATTGAAGGGGGACTCTTTTTCCTGTATTGGGATCACATCTATAGCTCTACGCTGTAATTACTTGCAGTTGACTAAAATCACTTTGCGATGTTTTAGAATACAACCAAACCTTTGTCTTTACTGCTCCTGGACCATGTACTAGAGGCACATGGCAGATATCACTGCTTTCAATCAATTTTACCTCATCTATATCTGCAAAACCGGAGATTAGAAGTGAGCGATTCAAAATTAAATTAGAATCAAATAATACAGAAAACTCCAAGCACGCAGTAGTCTCAGTATGTCATGAGTAATCCACACCTGTAAATTCAGCTTCCCCACCAGTCAGAGGATCAGACATAGCGTTAGGTAACTCAGAATTTGATTTCAAGTTCCAAAATGGATCAACACATGGATTTAAAAAAGGCAAAACCCTCTTTGCAACAAGGGGCTTATACTGGTAGGAACCCAGCGTGGGGACCTGTTCATATTCTTCCCTGGAAGAGGAAGTTGCTGCAGTTCCCAAGTCCTCAAACCTGATTTTCCTTGGTTTCTTTTTAGAAATTCGCAGCTTGCCCTTTTTTCCCTCTTTTTCCCTTTTTTTCCTATTTTCTTCTCTTTATTTACGTTAAGGCCAAGATTTCCGATATTCCCCGTGATCTGGAGATCAGTTTGTGCTTTAATAAGGGGACGAAATATGGGAAAAGGGCCCCCCACGGAACTCGGCTCTTTTATCGGAATGTCAGGATCAGCGTACTAGGAATGAAGGAACTTTACAACATGTAGCAGAGAGCTTCGGGGATGATGTGGAGGAACTTCTATGATGACTGTTGCCACAGATACATCAGTGAAGAAAACAGAGCTCCTACTGAACTCCTACCAAGTAGTGACAATGTGATGTTCAAAAGAGCAATACTCAGGTTTTCTACATCATGGGGAAAATACATTCAATACATTTTTATGTGCTCACCCTTCTGTCTCATGATTTTGCTAAAATGACATTTATCAAACCTTGCCATACCCAAAAAGGTTGAATTACCTTTTTGGATGTGGCACCTCTTCCAGTTCTAAGAGAATATATTTTATGTTGTGGGAGGTATTTAGGCAAGAATCTTGAGTACTGGATCCATAATTCCTATATTCTTTGGTCTGAAATGGCAATAAATGTTGCCTGAGCTTGTTTGTAGTGTTGATTTTTTAACATGGCAGAGTTTCTTCCATCCCCGACCCTTGTATGTCTGCATGGTGATATTTAGTGGATTTTCACAAGTAGACAAAGACATATAGGCCCTCATTACAAGTTGTAACCACGGGCGGAAACATGGTTTCCACCCGCCGGCCCAGCGGGGATGTGGGCTGCAACATGGGAGCTGGCTCCAAATGGAGCCGGCGGTGTTGCGGCCATGCGATGGGTGCAGTTGTCAGTGGCATGGGCAGTTCAGTGGCCCCCAGGGGCCCCGCGACTCCCCGTACCACCAGCCTTTTCCTGGCGGTTCAAAAGCCAGGAAAAGGCTGGCGGTAGGGGTACTCGTAATCCCCTGCTTGCAGCCCTGCCCTGGCGGATTACTACCTCTGGGGCCACAGTGGCGGCAAACCGCCAGCCCCGGCGGTGCGACCGCGGTGCTTCCGCTGCGGTCGTAATGATCCTGGAAGCACCGCCAGCCTGTTGGCGGTGCTTCTGTCATTTCAGCCCTGGCGGTCCTGTACCGCCAGGGTTGAAATGACCCCCATTGTGTGTTTGTGGGTTCCTTGGCCATGTAGAGGTGTTGTCCGTCAGTATCTATGAAAATGGGCCTACAGATGAAGACAGGTACATTCTCCTTGTTTTGTTGATATCTTTGACTGCTTGGTGCTTGGCTCATGTTACGGCTAAAACTTCCAGTTTTCAATTTTTACAGATTTTTACAGATAAATACAGACAGTAAAAACAATATGTTTCCTGTTTGTATTTATTTTTAAAAGTGGACAAATACTGGAAATTATGCTTGTTGTGAGTTACTCTCCACGCTCTTTTCATGAATTCTAGGAAAACAGCTGAGCAGACAGACAGCATTGGAAGTTAAAAAAAGGTTGAGATTTCCCTAAATACAGGCATATGTTCATATATATTTGTAGAATATTGCTGGTATTTATCTGTGGGTGTAGTAGTTTGCTATATCTGGGTGCTTACTTTGCTGAAACACCTCAGGCATCACAGTATGAGTGCACCTTTCCCAGTTAAATAAATGTGGAAATATACCATTTTACGACTCCATTTATTCTCAAAACACAAATTAAATATGGATAAATACCAATAAGAGGGCAAAATAATTAATATGGATAAATACAGATGGAAATGGTACAAAATAAGTATCATAAAACTGGGTGCCCTAGTTATGGAGCACCCCAGGAGTACAGAATCAAAGTAGCTCACCTAGCCCCTTTTCCAAAATCTTCCTGAACCATAAGGAACCTTCTCATAGTTCATAGATCAATGTAGACAATTACCTAAAAGATGAAACCTCAAGAAAGGTTATTGAAAAGCAGAGCTTTTCTAAATTTCAGATAACCTTCCCCTAGGTAAGTACCAGCAAGGAACGCTATTTTTCAGTCAAACTGCCACTTACCAATGGGAACCTCAAATCAAAGAATTCACCATCAGTGATGAAATAAAAAAAAAACTGTTTATGCAGACATTAGAGACCAATAATAGATTCAATTAGAATTTCGGGAGACAGAGCTTTCTAACATGTCTTCTAATAAATATTTTTTTAAATAAATTTGAGACCCACCCTTGCCGACAAAAGTAAAGAAATACCATTTTATGACACAGTTAAAAAACAGACATATGTAACCAGTTTCCTGCGTGGATTTGGTGTTACAGATGGGCCACAGATGCTTATGGCACTCTTTCTGTAATACATATACTGCTAACGCCACCCTAAAGGTGCATTCTCTCATTTGTATGAGGGTGTATTGCCCAGCAAATGCCATGCTATTTTGTGGATGCAGCCTCAAAGGCAAAGAGGTCATCAGTAGGCACTCTGACTGTGCGCCACAAAGAGGTGCCACACAGTTAGTGGGCCTCCCCCAAGGGTGACTCCTTCAAGTGGAAAACGGGGGTGCCACAGACCTCCTCGTAGTCCTCTGCAGGTGGTTGCAGTTACTCACTGTACCTGCCTGCTGAGGGATCTCTTTCCCCCTTTAAAGTGCAAAGCGGGTGCCACCTGCATTATGAAAGATAGACCAGCTGCTTCAAGCAGCCACTTTGCCGTTCACTAAACGGCCCCACCAGGGCAGCCTTGACGGGAGAGCAATATTGTTAAAGGTTGTCCTGTCCCAGTTTGCTACCACCTCATCCTTTTAAAGATGCTCTGCAGTGCAAAGAGGGAACGTGCACTTATCTATAATACTACCCCAAGTAGTAAAAGAGAAAAATGTTTCTGTACATCATTTTAAATGTCTCTATACATCAATATTGTCACTCGATTTGCCGTTTGTGTGCTGCAGTGTCTGAAAGTGAATGTTTTTCTCCTTTAAACCTTGATGACAGGGGACATGAGAGGGGATAGCAAAGAATAGCAACTCCTTAAAAGTGTTATAGAAAATATGATAGCCATAATTTCGACTACAAAAATACCACAAAGATAAATATATAAAGATGAGCATAGTTTTACTTAGTTATACTTAACATCACAAACATGTGTGCCGAACCTCTGCTTTGCCGCCACAGTGTGGATCGGAACCAATGCATCATCTGGACTGCGCCACACACCCTTGATACCAGTCTTCACATCTAAAGCCCATTCAAAAGGATCCTCAACATTGATGCGCCAGGATCTCACACCCTAGAATGGCTGCATCTCAGAACTGCCACATCATTGACTGTGGGAATCATTTGTGTTTTGGACCGATGCAATGCTCCACAAACAGGAATTAGGATCCTTTTGTTTAGCGGGCCTAAGTGGGTCCATGCAGCCATCCCATGCTCCATCACAGTTGGCCTGAACTTTTGACTTTGTCCTGGTCCGACGCTACAGATATCTCCGGTTGGCACTTGCTCTTCTTGCTTCTAAGCACTGTTTTAAACTTTATTATTTAAAAATGCATATGTTCTACTTATTGGATTTTTGTCACTTTTAACTTGTTAATTTATTAAAATAAGCTCTAGTTTTCAAATGTGGTGTAGGATCCTCTCTGCCTTGTGTTTCACTGTTTTAATGTTTGTGCTCACAAATACTTAGCTCATTGCCTCTAATTTAATCCTGACTGATTTGTTTTAAGCTACCAGTGGATGAGTACATCTTATTTTGGGATTTGCTTGTGCCTTACCCTGACTAGGATTGTGGTTGCTGCTTGACAAGTGCTCACACCTTAGTCAACCAGTAACCCAGTCTCTAACATTAATAAGTGAAAAGCACAACACAAGAAACATTTCAGACCACTTTAAAAAGCAGAGCAACTTTAATAAATAAAATGATAACGGAAGAATAAAAATCCAATCAGTAGAATTGGAGATATTCAGTTTCAAATTTTCAGTAAAAATAGCATTTGAAAGCACAAAGCACCGCTAGTCATCATCTGGTTGCACTAGACCGGGAAAAGCTGCTTCAGGACAACCTCAGTGGAGCGTGGGTTTGATACAGGGCCCAGGTTAGTCACACTGAAAAGTTACCATCTATGTCCAGTGCTAAGAGTTTTGTTCACTTTGCAGGAGGCTGCAAGGAGGAGAATGACCATTGTGGATGAAGAGCAGGTCAGGTGTTATGGATGCTCATCAGTGTAGTGTGAAAAGACGGTCAAGTGCCACAGATGGCAATGCTGTAGCTTCACACTGGCAGTCATTGTGGGCTGTCATCACTGCTGGTGTCACTGGTGGCTCAAAGAGCAGGTCCCACCAGAACTTCGCATTGCCGGTCATCATGTCTTCCACATATTACAAAACAGCTTTTTCCAGCCTGATTTGCAAACGTGGGCCCCTTTTTTAACTATCTGATTTTTTTGGGTGGGCCACTTTTATTTTGGTGCCTGGGCCTACTTTTTCTACCATTCCACCTGTAGTGCCCATGTATGAAGCTACAGCATTATCACAGAAGGAACCTTGATTCTATACCATCCAGGCACCATGTAAATACCAATGCTCTGGCGTGCAGTGCATAAGTGATCCAGCAATAATTTGATATTCTAAATTACAATATGGCAAATGAGAAATTGATGCAGAATAGATGTTTTTCACAGCAAATTCCACAGATAGCAGAATGTATCTGCATATGCCTGATAATTTCACCAGGTATGATCTTCCAAAAGCTTCCAGTGTAAAATAGCTTGTAGGATGTGTTAATTACTGAAGTAGTATGAATTCTGATCGCTGGGTCAAACTCATTTCCATAGGATTTAGAATTTACCCTTCCCTTGTAATCAGTGCCTAATTGGCATAAGTCACCCATACCACTGGTCTCATTGCAGTGAGAATGGTCTTTCAGAAACCTGGGGCAGTTTTACCAAATCGCCACCGAACGCAGTGCGGCAGTCAATAATTCTTGGCTGTGTTGCGTGACAAGGAGAGAGCAGGAAAGCACTCTCCTTCCCTCTTCCTAGAGCTGGCGCAGCATTTTGCTGCTGAGTGCCACACGGACACCTTTACGTCCTAGTGCAAGAATGTGTTTGTGAGTCTAATATAGGTTTTGTATTGAATTAAAGCAATTCTCTTTTTAATGCCTGCTTTCAAGTGGTGTTAATTTTTGATGCACAACCCTGTCTACTATTGTTAGTAGATAGATCTTTGCATAAAAAACTGTGGGAGTTGCATGGGAACACCAATAAACACCCCCCATGGAAAGCCCCATTGACACTAAGTAACAAGAAGTGTTTCACGCTGGCTTGTGTTACTTTCAGAATACCTTCCAGCACAAAACAAGTTTCACACTGGAAAGTAAATTACTAAGAAAGTTTTGTGCCATTTTGCTTCCCCCACACCCAGCACAAAATGTTAATAAAACTGGCCCTTAGACTTTTGATAATGGAGTTCTGGTTATCCTTCTAGTGAGCTCTCCTCTTATTCTACCACATTAACAAATAAACCAAACTGTGACTACTATTAAAAAAACAATTTCATGGGTGTTTTGACTAGCATTTGGGGTACCCATGATTTCTGATGCAAAAATAATGTATTATAGAGTAAAGAGTGCTGCATTTGTACTGTTTTTTCAAGTGTGTACCTGCTCTAAAAGTCTAATCTTGCATGCAGTATAAATAGTGACTACAGGGTTAGGGGTGTTGGAGGTCAGTTACTGTCATATTATCAGTTTACTCCTACAACACAACATTCATCTGCTGCTTCCCTCTTCTTTTGAATAGCAGCACTTTTTTCCAGAATGTTGTTTGATTCTGCACTTTCTTCCGAAATGACAGTCTTTACTCATGTTATTCGGATTATGCCCCATTCGCTTCTATTTTTCAGTGCTTATTTTCTGATTTTAATATTATTCATATTTAGCTGAATTGTTTCATGCTTATAACCCATTAGGAACTCTTACGAGGGAATGACCTGCAAGATAGTCCATGGAGAACAATGCATGAAAGCCTTTCAAAAGAGGACCGGACTCTGCCAGTGTTCTGCTCTCTCGTCTTTTCACTTTCTGCTGGCCATAGACTGGATCATCCACAGCAAGGAGGAGAAATGAGATCCAATGAGCACCTTGGACACAGCTTGAGGACCTGGAATTCACAGATGACATGGCCCTACTCTTCCATATACATCTGCCTATGCAGGAGAAGTCTGACATGGTAGCAGCCATCTCAGCACAACTTGGCCTCAACATTCACAGGGGAAAAACCAAGATCCAGATTGCTAATACAGCCAGCACAACTGCAGCCACTCTTGCAGATGACGCACTGAAAGAGGTTGAGTATAAATTAAGCAACAAACAGTGCTGCCCCTTTATCTAACTCTACAATGTACCATCCCACAATTGTATGCAGAATTAGAATATCGAGGCAAAGAGTTTTTTTGATATACAACAACTGTTCATTAAACAAATTACAGGATGTAATACCTATAAATTATGTGCTCATAGAAATGTACAATCTATTAAGTACAAAATTGTATTAATCAACCTTCATCACCAGATTATTCTATTATCTATTAGCAGTCAAAATCCCATTCACAGCAACCACAGATATTGCTCATGCCAGGCAAGTGCAGGAGTGATTATGGCTAGCACATTACAATGGAGGTAAAAAGAAAATGATCGTTCTGATTTGACTAACTGCAGAACATCAAATGTAGTTTATCTCATTTGTTGTCCATGCAATTTGGGTTATGTAGGAGAGACTGGCCATGAAAAGAGAAGTCTTCTGGATATTCACCCTTGATACATGTAGGCATGTACTTAATGAATTTATCCCTTGGGAGAATGTGATTACTTAAAGCAGTAGATTTGTAGTGCTTGAGCCCTTATTGGTGATTTGTGCTGTATCTCTAGACTCTAGCTCTATTTTCTTCTTCCCTTCCCCCCTTGTTACATGTATTTCAGGTCTATCTGCCCTCTTTGCATTGAGGTGTTTGGAACTGCTCAGAGTGGAGTGATTTTTGACACCTTTGTATCTTGGAGCTGTGTTTCCCTCCCATTGTCTTTAAGGAAGTTGGTTCTTTTCCTTTGCCCCTCTGGACCAGTGTCATCTGACATTTTCTGCATCACTGTCACCTTTTCCATTATGTCGCATAACCTCCATCCTCTCTTGTGGAGTGGTCTGCTGTCTATATTATCTTGGTTATCTCATTTTTCGATAACACATACTTTTCTGCCATGTGTTAGTAGTTACCATGTTCCGCTTTACTCTTTTATTTTCTTATTATCATTGTCTTTTTTTATCCCTATTTTTATGTGGGCAACCAATCTTCCTTTTGAATGTATTTTGTTTTCTCTCGTTTGGACCCCAGTGTGTTAGCCGTTTATAATATGCAATACAGATAGGGTACGCTTAAAGTCCTTTTTAAGACTGTGCTTAATTTTCTCTGTTTATTTTTTGGGATCTTTTCAGTGCCTGTTATGTCATCTTCGATCCTCTTCCGGTGCATGCATTGAAATGGCAGTTTGCTTTCTGGAATCTTTGGGATCCCTGCTTGCTGCATCACATGCTTTATAGATAAGCCATTACGCATGATGTCCCGATAGTTATCAGGTATGTTTGGATAATGTGGTTACGTCCTTTGAGGCAGTGTGTGGGCCTCACTTTTTCACCCGTCCAACAGTAGCTGTATGTCTGTCTTTACATGGGACCGCTTCAGTCTAACATTTCTACAGAGAATAGTGCAATGTTTACCAGATAGGTAATCTACTTGTCTTTACTGATTGTCATACATTACTGGACTGTGCGTCTTTGTCCTTTGTTATTGGTATCCTGTATCTTTCGGCATAGGGGAATTATGATCCCTTACGTCTCCCAATGGGGTTTCCCATTCAGGTGCAAGAATTGTTCTACAAAGAGTGAGGGTGAATATCTATTCTAGAGACGTCTTTCTCTTCCAACATTGAAGTAAGTACATTGAGGATTTTGCTGCAGGGGTTTTCAGAAACATCACCCCATCTAGTGGACCTTTTGTTCTCACCCTTGTTTTAGTATTTATTCTCACATATTGGGCGTACCCCCTGAGGGACTTTCCGCCTTCACCTCCCTATGGACAATCTTATTTGTAACTGGTGAAAACACCCTTGCTAGAAATACATCTGACTCCATCTGGGTGTCTTTATTAGAATCACCATGTCTAAAAAACAAATAGATCTAGCACTGTTTAGAGTCCCAACAGTATGTATTTTCTTATTTATCCATATATTGAAGTACTAGAGGCATACAGTGGGGGCATGTCTTATTTGTTTTTACCACATTATTGTTTTATTTTGTATGCTGTCACTCATTGTCTCTTCACATTTTTAACCTGTTTGCCTATGCTCTGTGTCTTATTTTTGCATGGGCATTTAAGGATACTTGTCTAATCTGTTTTGGGACTATCTATAGGGTTATCTTTCTGTGTGCGTATTTATGTTGGATACCACAGCTGGTGGACTCAGCATGGAATGTAAGAAAATCTTTATTTGCATAGTTAATTAAAATCTTAGCAAAGGTGGAGGGGTGAAGAGGAAGTAAACGAATATAGGAACACATTAAAATACGTGATTAAAATCAACCTCACTAAATTTTTAGACATGTATGTTCCACTTTACATAGATCTGTTAAAACTATTATAATTATAAAAATCCCTAAAAGTACTGTACAATTTGAATCCACTAAATAATTCATTAAATATACAGTGATGGTGAAGGGGTAGGAGACAAAGATGGACAAAGTCTTCAAAATACATAATTAATGTTGACCTCGCTGAGTTTCAGTACGTATATTTAACGATTTAAATGGATTCATTAAAACTAATCTGTGTGTAAAGGCCGGGTAAAGTACTATAAGATTTAAGACCTGAATACAGGTTGCTTTACTACAATAGTACAGTGTGTTGAGGAAATAGCTGGATCAACATAGAATCCAAAAATGATTTAAGATTCCATGGTATCAAAGTTATTGGATGCACAATCCTGACTTGTCATCTTCAGCACACTGTACTTTCAACTTTATTATAACCTCTCTATTAGATCGTACCTGCACAGTCAAACCTGGATGGTGCTTCCAACAGACCTTGCTTTCTCTATCACACCTGTATTTGTTAGATATTTAGCATGCAGGGTTAGAAAAATCACCAATTTACAATTTGTTTGTGGATCAGATGGATCAAACACTTTTATTACTGCCGCCCGACAGGAGCGGACCCCACTCATATGGAATACTGGTCTCAACAGTTTACAATGAGCTTCCCTTAGGGCCGGGCAGATACAAATCAAATTACCATATCCTCAGTCCCAGCACTGCATAACCTGCATACCGTCTCAACCCCATTCTGCCATGCTGGTTGGTCCGCTAAAGACAGTAGGAGCCCTAACCATATGGCAAGCAGCTGGTGCTTCAGATATACCAGGTATGTTGAAGTCACATCATCATCATCAAAATTTAGCTTTATTTTGGTAAAATGATACCATAAAAGCTCATTTACAAAACAATATATAATAAATAAATATAATAAAAAGGGTGATATGATATCCTCTGACTAATAATGTCACATGTCCATGTAACAAATATGCCACACACGGAGTCTGAGATAAAATAAAGATAAAAGGATAAAATATGATATAATATAAAATAAATTTAAAATTGTAGCCCAATGTTAAAAACATGACTTCAGGAGGACAACACAACTATTCTCGTTTATAGACCAATATTCATGAATTATCTATAAAATATTAACTATCAAACTGCAGTTCCACGCACAAAACAACTTTAGTACAATGTATTATAAATTACTCTCCAAAGATTTACATCTAATGTAGCAAATTGCCTACAGAAATTTTGCCAATTTGCATGCCATATTCACCTGAGGGTTTGTTTTGCAAATCCTAAGGGCTAATAGCCGATTCCTAAAACCCATGGATCTGCAAAGAGGTATGATCCAACATACCCTCTGCTTAGGTGGGACAATTAAATAAGACATGGGCCATACATTCAGCTCCACATCCCATTGGGCATAAGTAAGAATGACTATCAGGTTTAATCCATCTCCAAGTGAAGGTGCGTAGAGGTAGCAATCCTAATCTCAATCTAATGTAAAGTGCATGTGCTATAGGAGATAAAATCAAATCCATTTAATGCTCAAATTCATAATGGTATGTGAATGATAAAAAGCTATTTGTCATACTGGACGAAGGCACCTCTGCTAACGTTTCTACTTGTACATTTAACCAGTACGCATCCTTTACAACCTGCATAGCATTTTTGTTTTGGGAGGTGAGAAGGGTTTGTCCAATAGGCTCACAACCCAAGTTTAGTAAGTGTTTTTTCAACATAATTACACCATCTAACTTTTTTAGTAGCATGCATACTCATCAGGACACTCAGCCAGGCTGCATATGGGCTAAAAATGTCCAAGGACCAGATCCTAATCCAGTACGTTAACAGCCTTAAGGCAGATATATGCGAGATGGAATGTAGATTTAAATCCATCCGGATGGGCAATGTGGGGGAACTTGCAGGTACTTTTAATAAAGCTCTTTCTAGATCCTTCAAATTACAATGTTCCCACAGCTCTGCACCAAATAATCCCCCCCCTCTTGCTTGGGCTTTATATATCTCCAACACAGGAGTGATGGCAAACCTGGGGGATCTAGCAACATCTCTCAAAATATCCCCAGACCTTTGTTTTAGGCTCATGAAAGACTTCGATAAATGAGCCTGCCATTTATGTGAGTCCTCCAGTCTAATTCCCAAATAGTCGAAGTCAGTCACTCTTTCTAAAGCTTCCCCATCCAGAAATATCTGTTCCCTCACTTTATGTTTTGTATCACCCTTGGTTTTGGAAGTGTTAATTTCCAATCCATGGTCTTTACAAAAACCCGCGAACTTCTCAAGCAAATTAGCATATCCAAAGGAAGTTTGGGATAGTAGCAAAGTATCATCTGCAAACAACAAATTACGGGGTCCTCACCCCGCCTTTTTTGGGTGTGTCACTAACACAATCCAATAAGTAAGGAATACAAGCATTGATGAACAATAGGAAGAGTGTAGGGGTCAACACATACCCCTGTTTCACCCCTCTACGTTTTGGGATCTCACTCGTAAATTCCCCTTTTGTTCCCCATCAAATTCTGGCATAACTCTCGGAGTACAAGTCTTTAATCAAATTTAGTAGGGGACCCGGAACTCCGACTCTGCTCATGACCGCCAACAGTTTGCAACGCAGGACCAAATCAAAAGCAGACTGAAGGTCTACAAAAGCTACAAAGAGTTTCCCTGCATCCAGGTCCACCATCTTCCATTTGATCGTGAGAAAGCAGAAGCCCTGGTCAACTGTGCATATTCTCTGCCTAAAGCCCGCCTGTAAATGGCCAAGTGCTTGATTTTCTTCAATCCATTCCTTACGCCTACTCAGTACCTGGCAGCAGAAAACTTTTTTTAGGTTATCCAAAAGACTGATTGGTCTATAATTTCCCGGTACACCCCTCGCCCCTTTTTTATAAATGGGTACAATAATTGCAACTTTTCGGGTCGGGGGTAAATGCCACTTACCAAAACAGCCTTTGAAACCCTATTAACATAAGGACCCCAATAATCAAGATCTGATTTAAACATATCCATGTGTATGTGTCTTATCCAGGTGGCTGGCTGACACCTGATCTGTTCGATATAAGTCAATAAGGACGCTCAATGAAGGACCACACGCCAATTATGAACACAATTTAGCTTTACTAGAGTTTCAGCTAAATGTATGCATTTGACACATCAACAAAATAGAATGAAAATAGCAATAAAGATCATCAATTTATATATAAACACACGACAAAGAGCATCTATTTATATATGAGCAAAGAGTTCATTGACACATATAAGCTTTGATTAACTGTATACAAAAATGCGTATTTCAATTACTGCAGCAAGCTCACACTACGATGTTCAGGCAGCAAAATATAAATGAGCTGAATACTTCAGATTATAAACACAGTGCAAGCATAATAATTAATCATAATAATAGAGCAGAGAAACAAAGGCCTTTCATCCCTGGGTGGAACTTAACTTAGTCCACGAAATGCTGGGAAGCCCTCTACCGCCCGCTTGGACCCCTCTCCCCCTCGAGCGTCACGGTCCCTGAACAGCAAAACAGGGAGGCAGCACTGTGGGCCTGGTGATGGCAGCTTTCACAACCCCATCTGCGAGCTTCAATCCCCTCACCCGCACTTTAGTGCTTAAATAACCTGGAGCTTGGATTCTATCCCTTTCTAGCATTTTCTAGCTATGTTATCAGCACGTGTCTTTTGGCTGCTCTTCCATTCCCTGGCCATTGCTTTCATTCCATCTTTTTCCTGTATTCTCGTTCTCAAGGTTGAGACGACCTCCGTCTTTCGCTCCTGCACATCCTGTTTCTTACACATGCAGCTGCGAATAATTTTATCTATGGAATGTTGGGAAACAAGCTTGAAAACAACATTGTGAACTTTTCCACGTTGTTTGGGTTTCAGGAGGCATCACGCTCATATACACTGTTCAAGCTAATTAACCCTTCGTGTCACAATGTCTTCCTCACCTTTCCCTATACTGATCACTCCACCCCTTAGATGAGCGCGATGCATGCGAAACAAAAATAATTTATTTTGACGTTTCGCTAGCTAGGTTGCTACGAATACTTGTTAGCGTTATTCTAAGCGCCTGCATCTTAGTATAAAGCTGTTTTGTGCGTACATATAGTCTACATAGTATAGTCATTAGCGTAACACAAACAATCAATAACCAAATTAGCGGATGTAACACTATATTTAGCGTCTTCGTAGCTCCTGGTGCCCAGCCTAAGAAGATGTCATACCAATGGTGCTCAATTACTTGCTGGATGCGTAAAGCAGTGTGCATAAGCTGCTTGGCGACTATGGTCATCTGTATGGCGGTATCCTTGGTATATTTAGCCGCCATGTCAAATTTAGCAAATGTGACTTGTGCGTAGCGCCTGATTGTCTCTAGTCTAGGTAGCTTAACAACAAGCGGGATGTTCCATTCTAACTGTGATTGCATTCGCGTCTGTAATGTAGTTGTGGTGAACTTAGTCGGTCGGTATTAGATGTGAGTGCTTATGTCAATAATGCTGGTAATATTGCACATACTCATTAATTACTCTCCGGTGGTTTGTACAAATCCGTTAATAAGTAAGGGATGATTAGTAACATAACATATACTCTCTGTCCCTCTCTGATATAAGTCTGTGCCATTAATAGGATAAGGTAACCATTCACATTCTCATGGTATTGGGTGAAGGCATGGATCTAGCACCCATCCAGTGTGGGTACATACCCACCCCTTAGACCAATCTGCACATCTAGTGGGATCTACAGTGTGATTTGTTTGATCAATCCACTTTTTGTCAGTGTGAGGTGTCCACCATTCTTTACCTATCACTACGGGGAGCAATTTAAAGGGGCACCATATTTCAGGAGGAAGATCACTTCTTGCTATATCAAAATGAGCATAACACATTTCTCCCTCACAGTGAAACTGTATGGGCTTTACCCATATTTCCTCAGGCAAATGCAATCGTTGTCTCCAATATTCACCCTGAAGCTGTCCCCATTCCGCTTTGAAGTCTGCATACTGTTGATTAACAATACTTTGCCATAGTATGCACTGGATGCCTTTGGACACTGTTTGTGTGTTTTGAAAGCTTTTTCAGAAATGTTCATAAGTGAAATTATGCCATTGCCAATCACGATACAACCCACGCAGAACCTTCTATACTTCTTGTGAGTGTGGGGCCCCGATTGAGAAATTACTTTTATGGCCTCTCCTTTACTATATCCTGTAGAAGATAGCTTATTCCTAATGGCTTCAATATCAAAATAATTCAGGGCCCCTACCCCGATTCCGGTGCCCCCGGCTATCTATGATCCTAAATCTCTTCTAATGCGTAACTTCGGCAAGGGCCATAACTGTGGTGTCCATGGTGCGCATAATGGATCATACTTTGAGACATTTCCCTTGGCAATATTTATCTGTAACACAATACGGTTAATTATGCTTGCATGCAAAGCTTGCTTATATCCTATTCTATATCGAACTATGAAAACGTTGCCTAAGTTGCTAACCATGCATCTTTCGGCTACATAAAACATAAAGGCTGGCTGTTTGGAATATCTAGCTCCTTTGGTTCCATTGTTCATCGTAACATCCAGCATATGTCCTGGTAAAATACTTTGTTTGTCAGAACAATCATAGGGTGTGCACGGATATGCCTGTGTTGGTGTAAAAGGTACAATGGTATCACAATATTTACATATCATGTTTAGCATATAATTCAAAGCTGTACTGTTGCTGGCATCCCCTGCAACTCGTTCAGTCCGTTGGCATGTCGGATTTGCTGTCCAGTTACCTTCCAGGTCACAGCTTTGGCAGCCATCCACTTGCCTCCAGGTACCTTCACGTTGCAAAGTGAAACATTTCCCTGGTCATCAGTTACGTTAGCAGCTTGAGGTGCCAAGTGACATGAAGGTCCGTAACGACATTCTCTGCTACATTCGGTCGAACCCAAACACCTCTTCCGGTTGTAATTATGACCGCAAACAGGAACCACGTCATCGACTCAGATGTCATCATTTACGACCGTGGGTAAGTCTCACTGCAGGTACAAACACAGGTACATTAAAGTTCTTTAAAAGTACAATATATGTACTCCCCACCCCTTGACTCAATATCTCTCCTGCCTCTGGCTTTTTCCCTGGATGGTGCACCCATACTTTTCTTCCTGTGCTTCCAAATCCTCCCTCACCTCTCTGGGTGTTATCGGGGGGGCAGATCTTTCTTCAATGTGGGGGGTGTACGCTTGTTCACAAATCAATTGAGCAAGTCTGTCATGTGCTTGATATGATACAGCAGCATCTCCTTGGTTTAACAATACTACTTTAACTTCTCCTCTATAATCTGGGTCTATGACTCCCCCTAGCACAGACACTCCCTTGATGGCTAGGCTGGATCGGGGGGTGATTCTACCATATGTTCCAGGGGGTACTCTTACTCTGATTGCTAGGGGAACAGTTTTCACCTGGCCTGCGGGTATTTATCCATCCTCTGGAGCAAACAGGTCCAGTCCTATACTGCCAAAAGTAGCCTGCAAAAGTAATCGAGCTTGAGGATTTGTTTTCCAGACAACCATTGTATGGGTGGTTTCTTTATCATGCCCTGTCATCCGAATGAAAGGAGTCTGCTGTCCAGCTGGTCTATTGTTCAATTCGAACAAGGCTTTGTCTAAATTGCTACTCCATCATAGCTTTTTTAGCTGTTCTTTCAACAATCCGTTATATCTCTCAATCATGCCTGCAGCTTGTGGATAATAACTAAGGTGCAAAATCCACCGAATTCCCTGTTCCTGCGCCCAGTCCTGCACTGCTTTCCCTGAAAAATGTGTACCCCTATCTGTTTGGATATCATCAGGTACCCCATAATGTTTTATCAGGTAGTTTAACCCGCGCAAAGTGGACTTCTGGTCTGCAGACTTACAGGGCATACCCAACATAAGGCCAGAGTAGGTGTCCACCATGGTCAACACATTGGGGGTCATTCTGACCCTGGCGGTCCAAGACCGCCAGGGCCACGAATGACGGAAGCACCGCCAACAGGCTGGCGGTGCTTCCAAGCCCATTCTGACAGCGGCGGTAAAGCCGCGGTCAGAAAACCGGGGCCGGCGGTTTCCCGCTGTTTTTGCCCCGGATGGGCGAATCCGCCAGGGCAGCGCTGCAAGCAGCGCTGCCCTGGGGATTCTGACCCCCTTACCGCCAGCCTGTTTCTGGCGGTTTTCACCGCTAGGAAGAGGCTGGCGGTAAGGTGTGTCCTTGGGCCCCTGTTGGCCCCTGCACTGCCCATGCCACTGGCATGGGCAGTGCAAGGGCCCCCTAACAGGGCCCCATGAAGCTTTTCACTGTCTGCCTAGCAGACAGTGAAAAGCGCAACGGGTGCAACTGCACCCGCCGCACCGCCGCAACACTGCTGGCTCCATTCGGAGCCGGCTCCTGTGTTGCGGCCCCCATTCCCGCTGGGCCGGCCGGCGCTAACTTGGTTAGCGCCCGCCGGCCCAGCGGGAATGTCGGAATGAGGGAAGCGGTATTTTGGCCGCATAGCGGCCAATTGCCGGTTCCCGCCTGGCGGGCGGCTACCGCCGCCCGCCAGGGTTGGAATCAGGCCCATAGTTTTTTCCTCCTTCTTTTGGTTGCGGCCCGAAATAGTCCAATTGACACACCGTAGCAGCTGCAGTTCCTCTTCTGATATGGCCGCTAGGCTTCTTTTGCAGGGGCATTTGTCTAATCTGGTTGCATGTGGGGCACTCCTTTACTGCTTGTTGCACTTGTTCTTTGGTAACCGGAATCTGTTGTTGTTGTGCCCATGCATAAGTGCCATTCTCTCCTAGATGTCCGGATGTTGCAAGGGCCCAGTTTGCTATAGCAGCTTCAGCTTCCTCATTGATGACCACTGTTCGTGTTTTGGCCATCTGATCTGCGGTATTGTTGAATAGAGATGCAAGTGAGGTATCCGATGGACAATGGGCATCCACATGTCCCACATAGATTTGACATTTTTGCCCTTTCTCCCACATCTCTTCCAATAGCTGCTCGCCTGCCCAAATGGGGGTACCTTTAATTTTCCATCCATCCTTGCGCCAAGTCGGGCCCAGCTTACTAGTCCTTGGTAGGTGGCCCAGCTGTCAGTGTACACAAATGTTTTCTCTCCGATGGGGGCCTGTTCGATCACTGCTGCTACCCCCTGCAGTTCTGCAAGCTGGCTTGATCCATTATCTCCTCCTCGCAGCAACAGCATTTCTGTAGCAGGCTGTAATGCGACTGTTTGCCATTTCCTTTTTCCTTGATGGTACCGGGTGGTGCCATCTGTGAACCATGCATTTTGCTGTTCTTCTTCAGTGAGTTGTTCAAAAGGTAGGGCTGTTTTAAATGGTGAGGATTCCATTTCAGAGGGTTCTGGTGGGGGGCCATTGCCTGCAAGTCCACTGCCCCTAGCATATCTTCTTGTAACTTCGACACTCCTACTGGCCACGGCTTTGCCCTCTGCTGCAGATACCATTTCCACTTTAAGATGGTAGACTCCTGCGCCCTGCCTACTTTAGTGCCAACCCCTCCTTCTCTTATCCAGCCTAGTAAGGGGACCCGTGTTCTTAAGGTGACTGGCCGGTCACCAGTTATGCGTTCTGTTTCCACTAATGCCCAATATGCCCCTGCTAGCTCTTTTTCTAACGGGGTGTAATTACTCATGGATGGTGTTAATCTTTTTGACCAGAATCCTTGTGGCACCTTCTTTTTTCCCTGCCTCTGCCATAGGCTCCACATCACTACATCATCCTATACTATCATTTCCAGCTCAAACGTGTCTCCTTCTGTGATGGGACCTAACGCAAAATAATTCTGTAATGCATCTTTTGCTCCCTCAAAGGCCTCTTGCTGTTCAGGTCCCCATTGGAAAGCGTGCTTTTTTCGTGTGACTTGATATAATGGTCTCAGTATCAATCCTAAGTGAGGGATATGTTGTCTCCAGAATTTCATCAAACCAATAAATCGTTGTGCTTCTGCCTTAGTTGTAGGAATCTTTAGCTGCTGTATCGTATCAATCACTTTCTGTGGTATTCTTTTTACCGGCCCTGACCAAATAGCGCCCAGGAATTTTACCTCTTGAGCAGGGCCTTGGACCTTTTTCGGGTTAATAGCCCATCCCCTCTGCTGTAAGTACTCAATTAACCTTTCCATTGTGTCTGAGACTTGCTCTTTGGTCTCCCCAGTGATCATGATGTCATCAATGTAATGTGCAAGTCGGGTGTTTCCTGCCGAGAAGTTGGATAAATCTCTGGCTATTAGTCCATGACACAATGTGGGACTATGCACGTATCCCTGGGGCAACTTCCTGAATGTGAATTGTCTGTCCTGCCAGCTTATTGCAAATTGGTCTTGACTGGTCTCATCAATGTCAATTGAGAAGAAGGCATTTGCTAAATCAATTACGGCATGCCATTACCCCACATCTTTACTCAACTGTTCCACTAGCGTGATGATGTCTGGGACTGTGGCTACCAAGGGTGGAGCCGCTTCATTCAGTTGTCGATAGTCAACAGTCATTCGATAGGTATCATCCAGTTTCTTCACTGGCCATATGGGAGAGTTAAATGGGCTCACAGCCGGCCTTAACACACCTGCATTTAGCAGCCCCTGAATGGTTTCTGAAATCTCCTTATGACCTCCAGGGATGTAGTACTGTTTAATGCACACCGGCTCCTTTGGAGGAGGCACATGTAATGGGCTCCACTTTGCATGCCCAACCAGAACTGTCCTAGATTTCTTTATATGTACGCTCCTCACACCAAAAGTAAATGTTCCCCATTGCGTATCAATAGTTTTGCCTAGTAACAAATCCATGCCAATATTGTATTCTGGTACTTCAGCTATTAACACTTCTGCCGTGAACGGGGGTCCTTTACCAATTGACAATTTGAGTTTAACAGGTTTGGCCTCTGTCTCTGCACCCCCGTAACCATTAATGATCACACCCTTTCCTGGCAGCCTCTTGGGGTTTCCATTTATCAAAGTTACTTCCGCACCTGTATCGAGTAGTGCCATAACATGTTGTGTTCCTTTTTGCCAATAAATGATGAGAGGTACATATGGCTGCCTGTCCCCGGGGCTTACCTCTTGCACTGCTCTGACTCCCGGGGTTTGGCCTGACCTTCATAATAAGGGGTCTGGGACTTCCCAGCCATCGCTGGACAAGTCAGGATATAGAGTTGAGACAGGCACCTTCCTATTTTTTCCTGATTCAGTTTTTTCCTTCTCAGACTCTACCATTGGTGGTGCTGAGGGCTGCTTCTCATCAAATGCCTCCTTCTCTTCTGTCTGCTCTGCAATGCTTTCCATTTATTAAGCAGGTAGGCTTCCCATCTATCTCCTCTTTCTTCACCCCAGCATTCAATAAATATATCCATATTTGTTGTCTGGTCACTTTTATTGTAGATTCTCCTCCCTTATACTTATTGTCCTGTCCCACGGCTCTTGCTGATTTTTGCCTGTCAAGCCCTTCCAATTGTGCCATTAATAATACCACATCCCCCACTGATCTTCCCTGAGCGGGTCCTAGAAGAGCCAACAAGGAACCTTTCATATGCGGAGGGGCATTCCTGATCAACCGTGCCCTGATCCCTGCTGTCATGGGTTCAACGTCAGGTCCTAAAAACTGTTCGGAATAAACTGCGTTCTGCATCCCCATTTCTCGCAGTTGTTAATTTGCCTCTGAAATCGTATGCCAAGGGCCCCAACTCTCTTCCACATCTATAGCAGTTGGGTACAATTGCTTCACTCCTTCTATCAACCAACCCATTAGAGAGAAAGCTTGTTGCCCCTGTGCACCTCGTAACCGTTGCCCTAACATGACATGTGTAGTTACTGATCCCATTTTCAAAAGTTCAGTTGGTGACAAATATGTACCATCTGCTCCAGTGTCCCACAATCTCACCAACCATTTAAACAAAGGCTCTGCAGGCATCTGCCTAAACATACGGGTTATCTCCAACAGCTCACTCTGTGTATAATCTCTTACCAAACGAGAATTCTGTATTTGCCCACCATTCACTCCTTTTGATTTGTTTTGCACAAGTGGGCGAACCTCCATTACACTTCCCCTTTCTGCCTCAATTTCACCTACACTTCCTTCTCTACTTTCAACTCCACCTTGTTCTGCTACACGTACTTCCACCTCATCCTCCCAATTCCAGTCATCATCATTATCCAAGACTGTTCCATCCCAAGTATAAGGATCCCAGTTTTCTTTGCTTACCAATGCCCTCACTTGCACAGCTGAGGGTATTTTAGGCTTCTGCCTACTCTTCTGTTTTGCTACTCGTACTGCTAATGCGGTGCACCTTGCCTCCATTTGATCACCCTGAGTCACTGCACTTTCTATTGTCTCTTTCATAAGTAACTGCCTTTCCTGCAAGGCTGCAACCTCATCCCGCAACTTTCTTATCTCTGCATCTTGTGTTAATGTTTTCCTGTATACCGTACAGAGCACAGACAGGAAAAGCCATCCCACTTGCCCTGCTGCTTTCACCTCCAGCTTCACCCCTCTTAGCTTCACACTCTCGACCGCATCTTCCACTAAGAGAGGAGTCACTTTGTCATCTAATGCTTCCCATAAAACTGGCGCTGCCCACCGGTTCAGGAGTTCTGCCACACCAGAGAACGGTCAGCTGCTAACCACCCGGGAATGGATCTGGCTTCTGCCCCATGCTGCCTTCCGCTCTCTGCCCCACTCTTCTTACATCCCCAAAGAGGCATTATTGATTTATGCCCCACTCCTGGTACCAAAATGTCTTATCCAGGTGGCTGATTGACACCTGATCTGTTCGATATGTCAATAAGGACGCTCAATGAAGGACCACACGCCAATTATGAACACAATTTAGCTTTACTAGAGTTTCAGGTAAATGTATGTATTTGACACATCAACTAAATAGAATGAAAATAGCAATAAAGAGCATCAATTTGTATATAAACACACGAAAAAGAACATCTATTTATATATGAGCAAAGAGGTCATTGACAGATATAAGCTTTGATTAACTGTATACAAAAATGCGTATTTCAATTACTGCAGCAAGCTCACACTACGATGTTCAGGAAGCAAAATACTGTATAAACGAGCTGAATACTTCAGATTATAAACACAGTGCAAGCATAATAATCAATCATAATAATAGAGCAGAGAAACAAAGGCCTTTCATCCCTGGGTGGAACTTAACTTAGACCACGAAATGCTGGGAAGCCCTCTACCGCCCGCTTGGGCCTCTCTCCCCCTCGAGCATCACGGTCTCTGAACAGCAAAACAGGGAGGCAGAGCTGTGGGCCTGGCGATGGCAGCTTTCACAACCCCATCTGCGAGCTTCAATCCCCTCACCTAAACTTCAGTGCTTCAATAACCTGAAGCTTGGATTCTATCCCTTTCTAGAATTTTCTAGCTATGTTATCAGAGCATGTCTCTTGGCTGCTCTGCCATTCCCTGGCCATTGTTTTCATTCCATCTTTTTCCTGTATTCTCGTTCTCAAGGTAGAGACGACCTCCGCCTTTCGCTCCTACACATTCTGTTTCTTACACATGCAGCTGTGAATGATTTTTTCTATGGAATGTTGGGAAACAAGCTTGAAAACAACATCGTGAACTTTTCCACGTTGTTCGGGTTTTAGCAGGCATCACGCTAATCTACTCTGTTCAAGCTAATTGACTCTTCGCGTCACAATGTCTTCCGCACCTTTCCCTATACTGATCAGTATGCCATCCAACCCAGGCGCCTTTCCTGATTTTTGGGCCCTGATAGCAATCTCAGTTTCCTTTAAAGTAAAGGGTGTAAACCTAACTGCAGGGGAAGACACATTTAATGATTCATTATTATTAACAATAGGAAAAACAGGCTCATAACTATACAACTCAGTAAAGTGGCTAATCCAACTTTCGGGGGGAATATGGCAGTCAGGTCTCAAATTTTCATTTAGTCCATTTCTGGCCACCAAGGACCAAAAACTTTTTGAGTTTCTGTCCTTAGCAACCAGCAATAGATCCTGCCATGATATCTCTTCCTAGTGATTTTTGCTAGTCTTAAGTGCAGATGCATACTCATGCCTTGCATAAGTTATCTTAGCTCTATCTTTTAATTTTATTGCTCTCATAAGACTGCTCTTGGCCTCTCTACATACCTTCCCAAACCACCTATGGTACAGTCCTGCTCCCCAGTATTTATTCTCCCTGGTAGTTCTAAAGAATAACTCAGGGCAGAAAAAAGGCCTGCATGCAGGGCCATAACCTCATTAGTGGTAGATGGACAAGAGCGGTCAGATAATTGATGGGTTAATACTAAAACATACAATTTTTACCATAATTTATGAGAATTTCTAAAAAGATCTGATTTCAGGGCACGCTTGTTGGAAGACACCTCTAAAAGAGGGGGGACTTCATGATTTTGTTGTACGCCTATTTTTGCAAAAAACTGCCTACCGTATATTAACAAAAGAGGGGCATGTTCACTATTATATTGGTTACCCACCTTAATATCTTTGATAGTATACCATATCCTCACATCAATAAGTACAAGGTCAAGTATACTTCTATAAGCCCCTCTAAAAAACGTGGGTTTCGCAGGATTGTCTGAAGGAAAACGCCCATTTCCTAGGTGAAGACCATGGCTTATCATAAAATCTATGGCCTGAAGAGCTGTGATGCTAGATTTAGGTTGTTTTTTCTTTGACGAGTAAGGAGGAATATTCCATTTGAAACTTCTAGCTGCATGATCTCAGAAAAGGCGGAATTGTGTTCAAAGGAGACATTAAAATCGCCAGCTATAATAATAAAATGCGACAAAAGGCAATCCAACACAAGGGCATTCAACATCTGGATAGTTTTAAACATTTGATTAGAATGGTCTGGTCTATTATAGACGTTAACACACAGCAACGGTAAACCTTGCTTTAACTGTATAGATAGGGCCAATATATCAGCCGAATCCACATGGACTTCCTTAATTTTACCTACCTTGCAAAAGGAACTATACCCCTGTCTATAAACATTTGAAGTGGCCCACGTTTCCTGAAACAACTAAATATTAAATTTATCTATGTACTCCCCCCAATCAACATCATCTAATTTGTTACGGATTCTGGCCACATTCCATGTTATAAACCTTGAGGTTGATATCTCAAGATCCCTAGAGCCCTTCTGAGAGCCCTCAAGGGTACACATCCTTACGTGACTCTCCATGGGTTTTGATTTTACCGTATTGACATTAAACACTGGGGCCAGACTCCTCGGGGAAAAAGGTTCTAAATCTAAATTGCCAGCTGGCTACAAATTAACTTGAGAGTGGAATACAATAATATCCCGGGCAAATGTGGAAAGGAACAGTAAATCAATGTACGAAGCAAGGTCTATTTGTTCTATCTCGCATGAATTTGACCTCTCTATCAGACAGTCATATTCCTTCTTGTGTGGCGTAAAAGACATCTCTTCAGGAGGAACTGAGAACCCAGATACCTCATTAAGGGTCCTAGTATTCAAGATGGAAGGAGTTCTCTTCAATAAGGGACTATTCACAGGCCAACTGCTTTTAAGACAGATATTAGAACCATTTTGCATTGGGATTGCAGGCTTCCATGGTTAGCAGGCCCTTTACCAAGCTTGGACTAGATAGCGCTAGCTTTATAAAATCCCAGTGGCCTGCCTTCTCAGTAAAATGTTCGGCCGATAATATGTCTGAGTGGATGACAGAACCACATTGTCTAGTGTGTTGTATCCAATAAATGGCCTTATTTATTAATGATGATTTATCTTCTTGCATATTAGAAGGTAAAAGAGGTACCTTGCACATATAAATAGGATGGCCAATACCAGATCATTTACAAGAGTTTTGCACAGTAGTTGAATGCCACACTAATTTTGCACACAGTCGAGGCCCAAGTGGACCTCCAAAGTGGCCCTTAGGGCACAATGAACTGAAGGGCTTAACCAAGGGTTCTCTTACGTCATATGCTGACCTAGCGAAAGGGCTAGAACAGCTTTTGTTCATCATAATTCCTTGTTGTAAGGAGGTGCGGGTATTAATAATGGTAGACTCTTCATTTTGAGTAGAAGCAATATCCCTTGTCAAACTGGTGGAAGGAAGAGTACTTAATACTTGCACCAATAATGACATCAGCTCCCTCACTTCTTTTTTTAGGCTAGTAATAAGAGAGACCACTTCCTCCTGAGAAGGAACCGTAAGAGGATGTTGATTTAGGGGTCATGAACTTGATGATGAACTTTCTTGGTCGCGGATTTGATCCTGTAGTTCCAAAGGCAAAAAGCAATTTGTACAAGGAATGTCGTAGACAATCATGCTATCTGGCATTGCGTCTTCTGTACTTCAGTGTATTAAACTAGTTCCCAATGTCTTTACATTTGTACCTTCAACCTGGGCTACCCGTACTGATGAGGAATCTCCATTTATGGGGGTGTTTCCTTTGCTAGGAAGTCTAACCGTCAAAAAAGGAGCAATGGTAACACTTTTCAATTCCGTCCATGGGTTCTTCTCCTTTTTATTCAACATAGATTCGACCTCTTCAATCAAAGTGTCTATTTCGTTGGATACGCAGTTTGAAATGGTGTGTGGTATTTAATGGAGCTTCGGGATTTTAGTTTGCACTGAGCCCACTGCAGGGCTTCCTTTTACCTTGCCCTTTCCCCATTTCATGCACAAAATAAACTGTAACACAGAATTAATAATACAAACAGCAACGTGTTATTTCAACAGTTCCCACCTCTGAGCCAAGAGTGGTGGCCCAGCCTGGCCTCCGGCTGTCTCAGATGGGCACAGATGGACCCGCCCCTTCAACAACAGAGTAATACTGGGAGAGGGAGTCCCAAAAGAGCAGCAAGATGGGGATGCGGGGCTGGGCGACGCGCTAAGAAGTGCTTGTGTTCCTGGTTCCACCCCCCTTCAACAGCAGAGCAGTCCTGGGACAGGGAGTCCCCAAAGAGCAGCAAGACGGCGATGCGGGGCTGTGCAATGCACTAAGAAGCGCTCGCGTTCCTGGTTCTGCCCCCATTCAACAGCAGAGCAATCCTGGGACAGGAAGTCCCCAAAGTGCAGCAAGATGGCGATACGGGGCTGCACAATGTGCTAAGAAGCGTTCGTGTACCTGGCTCTGCTTCCCTTCAACAGCAGAGCAATCCTGGGACAGGGAGTCCCCAAAGAGCAGCAAGACGGCGATGCGGGGCTGTGCGATGCGCTAAGAAGTGCTCGCCTTCCTGGCTCCGTCCCCCTTCAACAGAAGTGCAATCCTTTAGTGCCTGTGACTGTCATGTGGAGTCTGGTCCAGCTCTATTGACTGTATCTAGGCTGGGTACTAGGGTCTGTTAGAAAATATCTTCTCACACAGCAATCAAAGTGTGGAGGTACTCCATCACTTGGCCTGTCTGCCTCTGGTAGAGATTTTGCCTTCTGGCAGCACTGGAGGCCAGGTCTGGTGCAAGGCTGGCAGGAACCCTGTTGCGATCATGTTGGGCTTCTCTAAGGCACTTATCTTAAAAAGCAATAAAACAAATCTGAATTGATTGTAATGGCTGCAGCTAATTTTTTCCAGACCCTGAACTATCTCCTTCGGAGCACCTTTTGCTGTTGAAGTCAAATACTGTGCTAGCTCTAATCTGCTGTGGTTGTACATAAACATCCAAGTGTGCAAACTACCTGCAAATTTATGATTGTCATCCAGCAGGGATTGCAGCCTGGCTACTCTATTTAATGCACAACAGAAAAGGGAGTACAACATATTGGGATCCCAAAGGTGTACCGTTTGTGCCTCTTGGAGGGAACATTGTAAATACCCATTGTATACTGACTTTGGATCATTAGCCACAGAATTCCAAAGTGAAGCAACTAGTGGACTTGTTTTATTTCCCCTAATTTTAGGCCAGGTCTTAATCGTATGGAATTTTCTAACTGTTGTTGTATGAGACCAAATTATAGTCTAACTTGTGAAGGGAGGCGCTACAGGGAAGACAAAAAACGTTCTCATATAGCGCTGCACTACGATAGGTTATGGCTGATAAAAGTTTTGCAGACATGCCAGTCACTAAGGGTTGAAGGCCCGTTCACCTTCTTAGCCAGGGCGCAGAAGGCGAATGTCAAGGCTTTGAATTTCTGTTAAATATGTTGTATTTGCACTGCAAAGTTCAATTTGTAATTTATATTGAGGCCCAGTTATTTGTAGTGATGGATTTCTTCTAACATTGTTGAGCCTAATTTGAGTTTGATCACAGAACTGGAAGTGCACCACATTGACATAGTTTTAGACTTGCTGATGTTAATTTGGAATTTGTTTGTTGCTGCAAAGTGGTCCAGAGTGTTGGCTAGTCGCTGGAGACCCACTCTTGTGAGACTCAGTGAAACTATACCATCTGCCAACGAGAGGTGCGATATAGGCAGGGTTCCCAACTTTGGGAAGTGTGAGTTTTTCGCATCTAGCTTTGGAGAAAGGTCAGCTATGATAAGATTAAATAAGTGTGGTACTAAGACACACTCTTGTTTAAAGCCAGTTTTAGTTGTAATCCTCCTTGAAAGTTTTGTGCCATCAACTAGCTTAATCTGCACCCAGGTTTTGTCATACAGCATTTCAATGCTGAGTAAAATTATTTCACGCAGGCCCCAAATTCGCAGCTTTCCCCAGAGGATGGTTCTGTCCACATGATGAAATGTACTTTTAAAATCTATAAAGCATAAATGTAGTTTTTTCTTTGGGTGCATTGATTTATCAGAAATCTCACCTACTGCTAGTATGTTTATCATAGTGCCATATCCCTTCCTAAAGCCGGTTTGATTCAAAGGAACTATGGTGTTAGAATTAGACCAGTCAAGCAAATCATCTAAAATCAAAGTGGCAAAATACTTAGCTTCGGAATCAATTAGCGCAATCATCCTGTAGTTGGCTGGATTTGATCGATTCCCCCCCATTGAATATCGAATTATTGATGAAACCTCTCCAGATCTCTGGTATGATTCTACTTAATTCAGCTTCAGTGAAGAGGAGAGCAAGTGGCCTGGACCAGAATTCCGGGTCTGCCTTGAATACTGCCTGTGGTAGACCATTAGGGCTGGCCGCACCATCACTAAGCCCCTTCTTGATCACTGCGGTTACTGACTCAGGGTCATATCCCACTTAATTCTGTCTAGTGTTATAATATCTTATTTGCATATTTGACTGCAAGTTTGCATCAGATGACAATTCCTGTCTAGTGAACATACTGGTCAAATGGGTAACCCATTTTTCTTGAGGACCAAACAAATAATTATTATGTCTTGACATCATATTGAATGCTATTTACCATTGTCCTAAAGGCCCTGGAATAAGCTGGTTTCGAGTTAAAAAGAAATTTTAACCAGAAATTGTCCTCCTTCTTCTTGCGTTCAAGCCATATCTGTGTTTTGTAATTTTTCCTCAAGCGCTTTATTCTTTCGCACATAGTTATTCTAACATTCAATTTTATTATCTTTCTAAGATCATTTTTTAGGTTCCTTCTCAGCTCTAAAATTTTTGCCAACAAGCTTGATGTTCCTGAAGACACTCACATCCGCACGGGTCGTGGTGCTGTGCTAAAGGAGGACAATCTAGTTAAAAAAGTGGACCATACTTCCATTGCCAAAGTGTGCAAAGATGTGATAGATCAATACAGGGCTTTTGGCCTTGGTAAGTATATTGGGCAGTGAATTTGGTGACTAGGTCAGAAGCTTTAAATTGAAAGATCCCAGACAACTGAGATCTACCAAGATTGGCGCATGTCTTGGGACATTCAGGTGCAGTTCTATATGCTGATATGAGTGATCACTCTGCAGCGTGGTTTCTGATTCAAACTTTCTCTGCTGAGACCACAAAGCAAGATTAACAACAGTGTAGTCTATTGTTGAGCCTGCCTTTGAGCTATAACAGGTGTAACTTGGTGGCCTATCAACTATAGCTCTCCCATTTAGAACTCTCATACCCAAATGCTCCAATGTGCGTACCAGTTTCCTGCCCATGTCATTCGAATGCTTCCCAGGTTGAGGGGCTTGTGGCAGAACTGACCATTAGGCTTTTTCAGTAGTCATCTGCTTGTCATTATCTGGTACGTAAATAACATTTTTATTAAACTCACTGGTCACTCAAGTTGTCGATACGGGACCACTCACCTAAAAAGCAGGATGTCTGCAGGAGCGATGATATGCCCTGATGTCCTGAAACACCCCTCAGCACTTCCTGGTGGACACAGAAACCCCAGCAGGTGTCCCAAAAGGAAAGGGGGAGTGGAAGAGAAAGAGACAAAACACTGCCTTTTCTTGCCGGTCCAGCCAGGCACCCCGTATCTTCAGGGGGGCAGGTCGTTGTTGACAGAGTGATAGTAGAGTTAGTGCACTCAACTTCCTTGAAAATGAATCTCTCTTTCTGAAATGGGCACAGGAGCGGTAGAAGAACACCGGGATGCTCCAGCACTTTTCTTGGATAATAATAACTCTTGGCACAATTACTAACACTGCATTACCAAAAACCCAAACTGAGTACCATAACAATAAGTACTGCAATACTAGGGCTGGCTTCACAGAGATTCACTGTTGCACAGTACAATTAGAACTGTGGTTGCATTCATCATGCACAAGAAAGACAAACAAGGGCATTAACTATATCACGTATAACTTTCCTGCATGCATAGGGTTAAACTAAAAGGAACAAAAACAATCCAACAATAAAAACTGTTGGCACAATTACTAACACTGCATTACCAAAAACCCAAGCTGAGTACCATAACAATAAGTACTGCGACACTAGGGCTGGTTTCACAGAGATTCACTGTTGCACACTACAATTAGAACTGTGGTTGCACTTATCACGCACAAGAAAGACAAACAAGGGCATTAATTATATCATGTATAACTTTCCTGCATGCATAGGGTTAAACTAAAAGGAACAAAAACAATCCAAGAAATACAAATGTCCACTCTGGGTTTAAACAGTTAGAGTGGCACAGTTTGGTTTGGTTTCACTGTGTGTGTGAAAAACCCTTCAAAAGCAAATTCCTCAAACCTGAAACACAGACATGAATGACACAATTTAAATCCAAGAGTTATACTATTATGTAAGGAAAAGTCACGTAAATGCTCTTTTAAAATTGCACTGTCATTTTTTGTAGTACTTGAGCTCAAGCACATTTCCTGAAGCACATTTAGGCAAGTAACTACAATAATAATGTAGAATGTTCCAAAATGCATTTGTCTCTTCAAGGTAAGCACTCTGCCAAAACACAAGGTCTGAAATACACCAACCCGTTCTAGGAAAGAGCAGCGCTCAAAGAACAAACTCCCTGGAGAATACTAGTCACTTATCTGCAGTCTTTTCCAGAGTGCTGGAGGAATGCCTGGTGTCAGCTGGTACAGGAACAAAGAAAATAATTGCCTCAAAAGTCCTGAATACGAGGGTGACAGCAGGGGCTGGACTGCCAAATCAGATGCTGAGATCAGGAAGTAAAACAAAGCCAAGCAGGGAGGCATGCTTCACTCTGCTATTTATAGCCAAGCAGGAGGGCAGTTGAGTTTCCACATGTGAATGAGTCACCAGACCCAATTAGAAGCACATGTCTACACCACACCCAATTAGAAGCACATGTCCACACCTGCTCACATTAGCAAACAAGCATTGGTAAAACAAGCATTGATAAAAACCAATTGTGTAACACAGCACATTATGTTTACTTAGTAACATGAAGGTTTAACCAAGAACAGAGATATGATTTAACCCTAATCCCTGAGGATGCTGACAGATAACGCAGGAGGCACCTTGGGGATTTCTGACTGTCCTCCCCACCAAGGACCCTCTCAAAGGGCGGGGCTTGGAAGGGAGCAGGAGATGGAATTTTTTAGTAAGACGTGGAGCATGAACTGTGGACGCAGGTTCCCAGGAATTGTCCTCTGGCCCATAGCCTTTCCAAGCCAATAAATAGTGTTGAACATCACGGGCGCACCTGGAGTCAAGAATTTTGGCCACTTCAAATTCCCATTACCCGTGTACTTTTACCGGGGGAGGTGGTAGGGCATTGGGGTATCAGGGGAATGGGAACGGAGTAACAACACATGATACACGGGATGTACCTTGAAATCATCTGGCAATGTCAGTTCTACTACCACAGGATTGATGATTTTGGCAATAGGAAAGGGGCCTAGAAATTGGGGGATTAATTTTCTGGATCCTGCAAGATGGAGATTTTTTTTTGAGAGCCACACCTGATCTCCTATCTGATAAGAGGGAGCAGGTCTCCTTCTTTTGTCTGCTTGCTTTTTACTTGAGCTTGGTAGAGTTTTAAATGGTGTTGTACTTGTTTTTGAATCTCCTGTAACTCTTTATGATGTTTCTGTACTCATGGGACTCTTGTGGATGTTTGGGACCCAGTTATAGGTAGCATTCTTGGGTGCAGACCAAACAAACAGTAAAATGGGGATACTCCCGTAGCCATGTGGACACTGTTGTTACATACAAATTCAACAAGAGGTAAACCCTTATCCCACTCAGTAGACCATGTGTCAATGTAAGATCTCAGGATTTGCTCCAGCGATTGGTTGGCACGTTCTGTCTGCCCATCCGTTTGTGGATGATATGCAGAGGACAAGCGGACGTCCATACCGACAGAGGAACAGAAGCTACGCCAAAACCATGATATAAATTGGGGGTCACGATCAGAAATAATTGTGGTGGGCAACCCATGAAGCCGTACAATGTGTTGGACAAACAAATCAGAGAGCTTGGAAGCCGTAGGGAGGCATATTCATGGAACAAAATTAGCCATTTTAGTTAGGTAATCTACATCCACCCATATGACAGTGTGTCCATTGGAAGCTGGGAGATCAGAAATAAAATCCATACTTATGGCATAGCATGGGGCCACTGGAATTGGCATGGGAAGTAACAATCCTGCGGCTGGTTTTAGCCCAAACACAGGTGGAACAAGTCTGGACGTAGCTCCTGACATCCTGCACAAGTGTGGGCCACCAAAACCATCTTTGACAGAGATATAACATCTTTTTCTCACCCGGGTGACCTGCGAGGACAGAAACATGTCCCCAATGTAACACTGTATCCCGTAATTCTTTGGTATGGATGTACAACTGATCAGCATGGTATAGTATACCCTCTTTTTCATACACATCAGTTGAACAGGGAACCTTGTGTTGGGCTACCCGTATTTTCTCAAGGAACTCTTGGTAAGTGCACACAGCCACAATTCTTCCTGGGGGTATAATGTTTCTGACCTGTTCTAGCGCAACATCAGAGGAGAAACCCATCCTAGACAATGTGTCTGCCTTTTGTTGTGTAGTACCGGGCCTATGGGTGATTACGTAGTCAAACTTGTTAAAGAATAGAAGCCAGTGTAATTGATGAGGTGTCAGGGCCTTGGTCGCTTGAAAAAACTGTAAATTACGGTGATCTGTGTAGATAGTTACGGTGTGTCTAGCTCCTAGTAGGTGGTGACGCCATTCCTGGAAGGCAAGCTTGATGGCCAGAAGTTCCCACTCCACCACTGTGTAATTTTGCTCTGCGGGTAGCAATTTCTTTGAGAAGTAAGCTACTGGATGGAAATGCCCATACTCAGGATCTTGTTTGGACAAGACACCACCTACTGCCATTTGGGAAGCGTCTGCTTCCGCAAAAAATGGCTGAGCCGGGTCAGGATGATGGAGAATGGGTGCTTCAGTGAATGTGTTTTTAAGATGTTGGAAGGCTTTCTTAGCTTCTACATCCCAGAGGAACTTAACCCCCTTTTGTAGGAGACGAGTTCCGAGGGATACCATGGTAATCTCCGACAAAAATTTGCGAAGCCCAAAAACTTTTGCACTTCCTTGATGGATCTTGTTCCAGGATGGCCTGTACCTTTGACCTGTCCATGGAAATTCCATCGGGAGTGATCACATATCCCAGGAATTCTACAGTTGTAGCGTGAAAAACACATTTTTCCAGCTTGGCGAAGAGATGATGCTCACAAAACCGTTGTAAAACCACTCTTACATGTCGTATATGTTCCTCAGTAGAAAACGAATAGATCAAAATGTCGTCTATGTATACTACTACACAGTTATCCAGAAACTCCTGCAGCACTTCATTGATGAAAAATTGAAATTCTGAAGGAGCTTTACACAACCCAAAGGGCATCACTGTGTACTAGAAGAGTCTGAATTTAGTTTGGAACACTGTCTTCCACTCATCCTCCTTCATCACTCAGATCAAGTGGTAGGCGTCCAGGAGGTCAAGTTTAGTATAAATGGTCGACTGACGTACCTGCTCTAAAAGTACCAGGATCACATAAGTGGATACCGATTTTTCCTGTTCACTTTTTTCACTGCGCGATAATCTATACAGGCGCGTAGCTCGTGATTCTTCTTGGGCACAAAGAACAAAGATGACGATACTGGCGATGTTGAATGACGAATGAAACACTTAGCCAATGGATCATCCAGGTAGTCTCGCAGAAATCGATTCTCAGGCTCAGAAAGAGCATACACCCTACTACATGGTAGCGTTGCCCCTGGAATCAAGTCGATACGACAATCGTATAACCTATGTGGCGGCAGCTGGGTGCCTTCTGTTCCCTAAAGACATCATGAAAGTCTTTTTACAGTGCAGGAATGGCCAGTGTGTCGTCCGGCTTGATAGCTGTAGTATGGGTGGATCCACAATGCAAGGGTGTCACTAGTAATGGTTTGTCTTGGTAACAGGAGTGCCAGCAATGTTTAGAGTCTAATGTCACTGTCTTTGCTGCCCAGTCAATTTTGGGATTGTGTAACTGAAACCAGGGTATTCAAATACTGGGGTATCTATGAGGTCAAACTGAATTTGTCCTGGATGGTTGTTTGCACAAAGCATGGACAAGGGTGTTGTTTGACAAACGATAAGCCCGGAGGACAATTCTGAGCCATCCACGTCTCTGACTGGTTCAGGGACGTCTTTTCTGACAGTCGTAATATTTAGGGTTTTAGCCAAACCCAAGTCTAAAAAGGTTCCGGTAGCCCCAGAGTCAAGCAATATGGGAATGACCTTACAAATCTGAGGGGACAACACTAACGTCACAATAAGAGTTAGATGTTGAGATACTGGACTGGTGGTATTAGCCAGAAGATGTGAGACCATATTGAAAGAAGCGTTCAATACAATTGTCTCAGAAGTTAGTTTTCTGCTGGGTCAGGAATAGAGAATTCAGGCCCTATTACCGCTCTGATGGCTTTCTTTGGAGCAGTAGGCTTGTTAGGACATTCCTGAGCAAAATGCCCTGCCTCACCGCAGTATAAGCACAGTTAAAAAAAATTCCTACGTTCTTTCTCTTCCTTAGATAGTGGTCCCGCACACTGCCAATTTGCATGGGCTCAGGTGTAGCATGAGTGGGAATGGTGGACTCCTTTTTCAAGCCAAGCAGGAAGGCATGCTTCACTTTGCTATTCATAGCCAAGCAGGAAGGCAGTTGAGTTTCCACATGTGGATGAGTCACCACACCCAATTAAAAGCACCTGTCTACACCACACCCAATTAGAAGCACATGTCTACACCTGCTCACATTAGCAACCAGGCATTGGTAAAACAAGCATTGATAAAACCAATTGTGTAACACAGCACATTATGTTTACTTAGAAACATGAAGGTTTAACCAAGAACAGAGATATGATTTAACCCTAATCCTTGGGGATGCTGACAGATAACACAGGAGACAACTTGGGGATTCCTGACAAAAGTATCCCATGTTGGATGGGCATACATTATTTCCACAATCACGTGCAGTAGTTTCTTAAGGAGATGGGCTTTCGGCGTCTTCCATGGGTGGACATAGACAATGAGTATGACAAGGGGTTCTGCTTGGCAGCTGTCTTCAAAATTAAGCTGACGGCCTGCAGATTGTTAGTCAATAATGTTAAATGTTCTGTGGTTGCATGTAACGCAGTCGAGACATAAATTGCTAGGCCTCCACTAAGTCTACCAAATTTATTTGGTTTCCTGGCACTGATGTGATGTATCGTGTAGCCCCCTAAGTGCATACGGTCAATTAGCCATGTTTCTTGCAATATAATAAATTCAAAGCTACCTTTAGTTGCAAGTGCAAAACCATCTGTGATGATGTCTTTATCTCTGGCAATATTCCAAGACAGAGTATTTACGGCCTTCTGCTGTTCTACATTAACTACATTGTAGTTTTGATTGCAGTTGTTCCTAGGTGCATTCAGGATAGCTGCAATCCATCTCCTATCTGAATCAGCATGGTTTCTGTCAGGTTGTGATGGTGGTTGTTGGAGCAATGTTACTTTCAATTTATGTGGTCCATTTTTAGATAAGCCTGCTCATTTGAGCCTTATTCTCTTGTCGTAGAAACTTCTAGTGGTATTGGATGTGGATATTTCTATGCTTTTATTCCCCCCATGCCACGCAGTTTGAGTTGTTAGCACCCTGATGAAGGTGATTTACATCATTGAATTACACTGAATCGCGCACCAGCACTGTTTTGAGATGGAAAAAAAGACCAGGAAACTGCTTTAACTGCATCTAAAGCAAGAGGATTGTGTGTTATGTTATATCTATTTGAACATTTTGGACAGAAACCTTTTGTGAATATGAATAATTGATTTTGCTGTTATTATCAAAGGCATTGTTCTGGTCTATTAATCCCTCACGAGATAGAATTAATGAACTATATCAGATTATGAGGTATTGAGACAACAATCTTGATCTGTCTAAACCAGTCTGTGAAGGGGCAGAGGAATATTCTCATCTGGGACTTGGATGGTTAATGTTTTTTTTTAATTGGGAGTGGGTATGAGAAATACATGATTGGGAGTAATAGAGATATGTGAGAGTTGAAGCAATAGGGGTACTTTAATGTATATGAGGGAAATATCTAATATAACTTTGTATGTTCTGGTGATTAAGTTTTATTAATATAATGCTGTAGCTAATAGATTGTACATTTTTATGAGTAGCAAATGTATAGGTATTACACTCTGTAATTTGTTTAATAGATAGGTGTTGTATAGCAAGAAAACTCTTTGGCTCAATATATTAATTCCATATACAATTGTAGGATGGTACATTGTTGAGTTAAATAGAAGGGTGGCTACGTTTGTTGCTAGATTTATATATTTGCTCCCCTGGTAGGGCCAGCCCTTATTTGTTTCAGGGGCACTCTATTGTATTTCTAAAAGAGGTTGAGGCCTTCACCTACCTGAGCAGTGTCATAGACAAGCAGGGTGACACAGACGCCAATGTCAAGGTAGGATTTGGCAAAGCAAGGGCTGCCTTCACTCAGCTAAGGAAGATATTGAGCTCCAAAGACCTAATGCTGTAAACCAAGATCAAGCTTTTCAACACCAACGTAAGTGGGTCCTTCTATATGGAGCAGAAACTTGGAGGACAGCAGTGACCACCACCGATACAGTGCAGACCTTCATCAAAACCTATCTAAAGAATTTCCCCCAAATCCTGGCCACACACCATCAGCAACAATAACCCATGGCAGTAGACTTTCCAAATATCTGCTCATGAAGAAATCATTAAAAGACGCTTTGTCTGGACAGGTTAAACTCTCTGGAAGTTCACATCAGACATCACTAGACAAGCTCTGACCTGACACCCTCAACAGAAAAGGAAAGGAGAAAGGCCAAGAAACATCCAGCGGCAATGCCTCCAGGCTGACTGCAAGGAGATGGGTTACACCTAGAATCAGATTGAAAGAAAAGCCCATATGGAGGTGGCTAGAAAGTCCTCGTTGATGGCCTATACCCCAGAAGGAGTAGTAGATATAAGTAAGTTACCAACCCTTCCCTGGGCATTCTGGAATGTCATAAAGAACCATGAACAGTATGGTACAGTTCACAATTTTTTTTTGAATGCTGCTATTTTATGTCCAATGATTGATATTAAAGTGTGTGCATACTTGTTATGTTGTGGTGGTAATTTTTTGTGCTGCTGTGCATTTTGCTGCATTATCACTATCTGATATTTTTGTATTGTACTGCGGGTGTTATTTTGTGTCCTGTTTTGACTGTTTTGTTGAGTTGTTCTCTGTCATATTTTAAGTGTGTTGTTGCTTTGTGTATGCTATTGTGCTAGGTTCAGTGGTTTACGTTTAATATGTTAACAAATTCCGCTGCTTTTCCAGCCAAAAGCTGCACTTGTCTGGAACGTTTCTGTGACAAGCAACCAATTGCCACTGTCTAAGGTGGTAAAATAGTGCTGCTCCAGCTCTTCCAACTACTTCAGACACCAGTCGACCCAAAATTGAGGAAGAGACAGTGCCTTAATTTCGCGTTCGCTTTAGGTCATACAGCACTATATGGGACTATCTAAAGCACACATTGGCCCCTTTTGTCTTTTTTGCACAGAATAACAGATTATTTTCTTACTCAAGAGAACTCGTTTTATCAGCTTCAGAAGGATCTGAGTGGATCCACTAGGAATTGAACCTTTCAGCAAAAGGTAAAACGCACGCTACTGAAGCAGATGCATTAGCCCACTAAGGGCCAGATTTATACTTTTTCACGCAAAACTGCGCAAACGCAGATTTGCATAAAAAAACCTAGTGCTGGCTAGTGCCATTTTTTAGCTCCTTTTGACACAAGATGGCGCTAAAGATGGTTAGAGTCAATTTTTTACATTAACCATTGTGCCTTGTCATAAGGCAAAATTACGTTAACGCCGCAAAAATGACTCTGACCTGTTTTAGGGCACATAAATTTGTACCAAAATGAAAATGCACCATTTTTAACCGCATTAGAGTCAACTTCAGATGCTAATGCAGAAACCAGTGCAAGGAAGAGGCAAAATGGACCCAGAAAGCCAGGAGGGACCCCAGGGTAACCCCAGTCAACCAGGAACCAGCCAAAAGGACACACACAAGTCCCAGGGAGGGAGAAGAAAAAGAGTGTTGATGTAGTGCTGAGGAGCATGAAATACTTGTGAGAAAGGTGACGGAGCACCAACATCAACTCTTCATCACCTCAAAATTCCCAATTGGCAGGAGAGAAGCAATCAGGCAATAGATAGTTGACAAGTTTAACAGTGTGGCAGAGGTGAGGAGAACCGTTACAGAGTGCAAGAAATGCTGGCATGATTGCAAGTGAAGGACAGAGGCAAGGAACAGGAAGGCAGCACTGCAACCTGGAGGTGGTAGTTCAGCACCACAAGAGGACCTGGATGAGATGGAGGAGATGGCTGCAGCGGTCATCCTGGAGGACTGGTCACTGGAATTGCAGGACAGGACAGCGCAGACTACCAGGAAACACCACAAATGCAGGGTAAGTTGCCTAGGGGAAATTAATGCTAAATTGTCAAGTGCAAGAAGGGGGAGGCAGATAGTATGCACTCAATGCATGTCAAAAGAGTGCAGAGGGACACATTGCACATGTAACAAGTTGCACCATGCAGACATAAGCTACACATGTACATACGCCTTGGTCGTGCCATTCACCACAATACATACACAACCTGGACATATGTCAATCACCAGGGCTAAATGCCTACATGTACATATGCAGCACATAGGATGGAAGGCATGTCTAATGACTGTGCCTCTGGTTGTGTCATCGCAACATCCCTTGCATATAGTAAAAAAAAAACTACCAACACGACCAAGACATCAGAGAGAAGGAAGTCAGTCAATACCATTCCTTGGGTTATGTCATGGTGGTGTCTCTTGCAGTAACACCTGGCAACTGCCCTGCCTCATTGCCCAAACGTGTGTGTGGCATCTTACAGCACAAAATTTGTTGCAACCGTTCCCAACAGCACCCAGACATGTGCCAGTAGCACCACCACGCCACTCATTAACAACACATCCACATAAGGCAGCCACCACTCCATCATGCAGTAAGGATGCCACCTGGGTGCAGGGAAAAATATTGTGAACTGGCGCTGGGGGAAGACGAGGCTGGTCCTATATCACTGGAAACATGCCACTACCCAGAGCAACTAAACTGGTGTAGTGTGGAGCTACACATTGTGATACAGAACTGTGCCACTACAGAAAATGTGTACCACAGATTGCAAACTGTAGGTCACAACAAATACAGGCTGAGCCCACAACTACTCTGTCACAACCATGTGAGACACATAGGAATGGGGAAATAACCACACACATATAACACACAGTGTATGACTGTGAACATAACGCTGTACAATTTCACATTGACGGGCAGGGAATGGTGCATGGGCAAGTCTGGTGTTGGTAAGACTGCCAGTGCAGTGTACCCTTTGCGGTTGGCAGTATAAGTCACACATTGGGATGGTGGGTGGAAATCTGTCTGCTCACGGTAGCTCCTTCAGGCAGTTAGCACAACATTGTTGATGGATCAAATAGAGTGAGTGCCAGTCTTGGGATGCATTGGGTGTGACAGGACATGCTGCTCTTAGCTCTGCAAATCAGGCAGTGGAAAGGGCATAAGGGCAGGGCATGGGTCCCCCTGCACTGCCCATGCAAGGTGCATAGGCTGTGCAGGGACACCCAGGGGCACACCACATCACCACCAACCTTTGCATGGGGGTTTCACAACCACGCAAAGGCTGGTGGAAAAGTGGGAACATTCCTGGAGGGTAGCGCTGATTGAAATACTGGTCTGGTGTCACAAGACAGGTGACAGTTTCAGTCTATAAGCTGCAGTTAACCTGCCAGGCCATTGGCCCATGGGGCATGGGGCACTACCCATTGACGACATGTGCAACTACCACCTAAGCTGTTGGGGTGGTCATATAGACAATGGCAGACAGGTGGTCATAGGACTGACGGACTTGTAATGAGGGTCCATGTATGCACCAGTATGACTACCTGCAAAATCACCATCAAACTAGCTTGAGGCTCTGACCTACGTTCAACTCCAGTTGACTGGCTATGTCCATAAACTAATTTACCATTAGGCACTGTCATATAGAAAATGATGTACACAGCATCAAATGAAATCCATGCTGGCCATCACTGGGTCTACCCCTGTGCCTGTGTTAATTTAACTACACTACCATTATGCTGCATCTCTTGCATCATAGTGCAAGGATAGCTGCATTGAGAGGGAGATCATAGTTGTGTAGGAAGGTGCACCTTCCAGCACAGACAGAAGATGAAATGGAAATCTGCTAGGTCCATGTGGGCTGTGCAATGTAGCACACATTCACGTACATCAACATGAGGAGCTATCAAAGACAACAACAGCATAGTTTCTTGGCAATGCCATCCCTGAGGTGGTGCACTGTTTCAGTACCGCCTAGGTGTAAGTGAAACATGTAAGACTGGGACAGGGGCATTTTGCCATGTGTGCTGCTGTGGCTTGACCACTGCAACACCCATTGTAAGGCCCTACCATGCAAATGGATGTATGGGGAGGGATGACAATAACAAGATGGTACCAAGCCACAAAAAGGATATACATCACACCTAGCAGACATGACGCAGCCAATTGCACCACCTGAGCTTCCCCTCATGTGACACTCAGGTGGGGCGAAGGGCTGACAGACTGCAACCATGATGTACAGGAACAATGTTTGAGAAGTAATATGACAATGAGGCTCCAATAGCATGTCAGTGACGAGACATGTCAACTGCCACGACACAGACAGATTGATTTTACACCTCATTGCAGAGGATGATGGTTCTCCCGCTGATCTGCCTGTCCTGGAGTACCCTGGTGACCTGGATGACCAGCTGACAACCATTAGCCAAGGGACCTTACAAGAAGTCCTGGTATCCCTCCAGACAACATCTCCAGTCGCAAGGAGGACAAATAATGTAGCAGCCATCCCAGATGACCCACCAGCACCCCAATAGTACGACCTCCCAACACCAACACAGCTGAGGACTCCGAGGACCCAGGGACCAGCTTAGGGAGGACAGTAGTCGGAGTCCAGCGGGAGCTGGCCAAGCAGGTGCGGGTGGGGATGGAGACTGTGGCAGCCAGCCTGGAGGGTATGTGCACGTGCCTCATTACGGCCAATTAACATACTGCAGCTAAACGAGGCACACAGTCCCCACTGCATGGAGTCAAGCAGTGTCGGAGGGACATAGCTGCTGCCATGAGGGAGAGGCCACAATAACTGACCTCCCAAACTGGCAGCACCGTGTTTGAGAACAAGATGGACTCCATACACCGGGAACTGGCCTCCCTGAGGGCAGACATGGCTTAATACTGGGATGTTACTGTTATTCTTAAAAATCATCAGCTCCTCCTGGCTGCAGTGAAGTCATATGTTGTTCCACATATGGCAGCTTCCAGGAACTGGGATTCCACATATCCAACAACTGAAGTGTGTGTGGCCACCTCTACCTCCCCACCACCACCATCAAGGGCAGAGGAGACACCACATACATCGGAGGATGAAGATGTGCAACAGATCATCTTCACTCGTAAGAGTTCCCGGTAGCACCAGCCCATGCCACATGGGCAGTGTTCTCCTTTGTCCTGTGCTTGAGATCAAGCCAGTGTTAACACAGTTGGATATGTGCACTCTTCACCCACAGACTATTGACCTGTCTGCTATGGATTGTCATTGTCTCCCACTTACCAATTGGCAATTATTGTTCCTCCACACTTAACAAGACTTCACGGAAAGATTGCTCTATGACATGTCCCTCAACCCTGGACTTGTGTTGTGTCAAGATTGTATGGATTTCACTAAGAGGTTCACTGACCTGGACATTGTAAATATTGCACTACGACATTTGTAAATAAACACCTCCTACACAAACAGCATGTCTTTGTGTATTGTGATACATCTACTATGTTTATTAATTGTGATGTGTGTAGCCATGTCATTAGTCACAGAGTGTCAATACAAGAGTGCAGGACTATGGGGGCACATACCTACACACGAGGTCCCAACATGACAAAATGTCAATGCTGGTCTTATCTCCTACAAGCAATTCACTGTGTATGTCAAAAATGAAGAACACATGTATGCTTCACTCAATACATATGGCAGGAATGGCTGTAAAACAGTTCTAGGGCATTATTGTCAGCTGGGAGTACCAGTAGAAAACATTGGTGTGACACAGAGGTACCTAACCTCATTAGTGATTGCCACTGGCCAGTTTTGCAGGATAGAGTTCAAATGTAGGCTGTTGTCAGATGTGCCACAGTTCCCAACATTCCTACACAGGAGCCCAGCACTGACAGCTAAATTACGACACCTACCTGTACAATACAAAGAAAACATAGTCACCTTGAGTGGTGGGTACACTGGATGGCAGATGCATGGATAAGTAGATGTGTTGTTGCTGACACTGTGACAGCTCAGTTGTCAATAGGTGATGCACATGTCAAGAGAGGGATTCGGAGGCAGGACGGAATCCCTAGGCCAACACACAATGGCCCTCATTACAACATTGGTGGTAAAAGCCGCTTACCACAGCGCAGAAGACTGCCAACACACCGCCGCAGCAGCGGAATTCCGCCACGGTCATTATGACCCACTGCTCGGAATCAGCCAAAATTCAGACACCCACACAAGTCCGCCACACCAAAGGTCAGTGATAAACTGGCGAAAACAAAACCTCCACCATCACGCCAACAGAAATACGCCCACACTATCACAACACGAATCCACGCGGCGGTCTTTCAACTGCGGTATTCCATTGGCGATACACACACACGCGCGCTCAAAATACACACACATTTATAAAACACAACCACATTGGACAATTCAAAATACACACACCTGATACACATACACACACCACTCCCACACACCCAATACAATATAAAACACACACCCACATCACCCACAAACCCCTACGACCAAATTACAGAGAGAAGGCCAGAGAGAGACACTACAAACAACTACCAAGCATACACAGGCACACAATACCATCACCCACATAATTTCCACGTACCTCACACAACACACCACTAAATATCACTACAAACACCACCCCAAACATGATCCACACCACCCCATGGCACGGCAAAGACACCCCAGGTTCTCTGAGGAGGAGCTCAGGGTCATGGTGGGGGAAATCGTCCGGGTAGAGCCACAGCTATTTAGATCACAGGTGCAGCACACCTCCATAGCTAGGAAGATGGAGCTATGGTGAAGAATAGTGGACAGGGTCAACGCAGTGGGACAGCACCCGAGAAATAGGGATGACATCAGGAAGAGGTGGAACGACCTACGAGGGAAGGTGCGTTCCGTGGTCTCAAGACACCACATCGCGGTTCAGCGGACTGGCGGCGGACCCCCAACTCCTCCCCCACAACTAACAACATGGGAGGAGTAAGTCTTGGCGATTCTGCATCCTGAGGGCCTCGCAGGGGTAGATTGAGGAATGGACTCTGGTAAGTCAAATCTTAACTATTACATCCCCCACCCTACTTGCATGCTATCACATACCCCCACCCTCACTCTCACCCCCATCACTCCAACTCCTCACAAATGCCCCAGCATCACAAACCAAACATCCTAACACCAAGCCCTGCATGCAACAACAAAGCATGGACACCCATCACCAAAGCATGGCCACTGCACATACCCATACACCCCCTAAACCACCATCACACAAGGACCCACACAGGAATGCAAGTACTGGGGTACACGGTCACCCACCCATTGCACACCATGACACACACAGATATAATAAACATCCTTTTATACCCATGCAGGACCCCTACCCAACGTCACCGGACAGGAAGGTCCGCACATGTCCATACCACCAACAGAAGAGACCCACAGTGATGACAGAAGCTCTGTCGAACTGGATCTAGATGACCAGCCCAGCCCATCAGGGACCTCTGGACAGTCGGTTCCCCTCACACAGTCACAGGCCACCACAGAGCTTCCCCCCTCTGGAAACACCAGCACAGCGCCCACCCAGCGGGCCCATACCTCTGTCCCCAGGACACATCAATCAGCAGTGTGTCCACCATTACAGGGAACCCAGGCCAACCCACCACCCCAACAACAACAGGGACCTGGGGGCAGTGGTAATGGGCACACGGTCCAGGGGACGGAGGCACAGGAACACAGGGGAACTGGGATGGCTGCTGTGCGACAGGGGGAGGACAGGGCAAGGGAACCCACTCTCCACGAGGCCCTCTCCAACATCATGGGAGCCTACCACCATTCCCAGGAGACAATGGGAACGGTACTGGGCAAGTTTCAGGAGACCCAGCGCCTGCAGGAGGAATAGTATTTAGGCTTCAGGGAGGAACTCAGATCCATCAATTCCACCCTGGGCACCATCGTAGGGGTGCTGAAGGAAGTCCTCAACACCAGGAGGGACAATGTGGTACAACAAGGGGCCCCTGACACTAGCCTGGACGATGAACTGCCCACCACCTCCGCCGGCAATAGTGGACAGGAGGCACCACCACAGGACCACCCCACCAGCACTCCACCCCCTGCAGAGGGAGAACCACCCCGCAAACGGTCCCTGAGATCCAGGACAAAGACAGAGAACGATGCCAAGACCCCCGCCAAGAAATGAGACCACCCTGAATGTCATCCTACTGTTCCACTTTGTCACCCTGTCCATCCTCAAACTGCCCCAGCTCCACTTCCTATGCCCATTTGGGCAATGCACCTGTGAGACTAATAGACTGGACTCTGCCATGGACATTCCTCCACCAACACCCCTCACCATTTTACAACCCCCCAATCTTGAGCACTTAAATAAACACCCTTAAAGCACAAAGCAATCTGGAGTCTGTCTGTGATTACGAAGTAGTGTATTAGCAATTACAGTGACAAAATGCTCTTTCAAATGTAATGTCAACATACCTATGTCACACAGCTCTAGTCCATGAGGAAACAAAGCAGATGTCACACAGTGGGACCCACATCTGTGAAATCGTAAGGGAAAGTGAAAACTCAGTGACTGTACACTGGGTGAAAACTACAGACAGTAGAGAGGTAGTAGTGTTAAAGTACATGTAGTAGGCAGGTTTGTATTCTTACCTGGGTCTCACTGGAAGTATTGCAGGATAACCGAGTTCCTGTTGTCTATGTCCTCTTCTTCTGCTTCCTTGTCTTCACTGTCCACAGGCTCCACAGCTGCCACAACCCCACCATCTGGACTATCCTCCTGCAGAAAAGGCACCTGTCGTCGCAAAGCTAAGTTGTGAAGCATGCAGCAGGCCACGATGATCTGGCACACCTTCTTTGGTGAGTAGAATAGGGATCCACCAGTCATATGGAGGCACCTGAACCTTGCCTTAAGGAGGCTGAAGGTCCGCTCTATAATCCGCCAAGTTCGCCCATGGGCCTCATTGTAGCGTTCCTCTGCCCTTGTCCTGGGATTCCTCACTGGGGTCAGTAGCCATGACAGGTTGGGGTAACCAGAGTCACCTACAAATGGCGAGGGCAACTGTTAGACACACACTAACCTGTAGGGATATCCCCAGACCCAGACAACCATTCCCACTGACTTGCTTCCAGGTGCTCACCTAATAGCCACACACGGTGCCGCTGGAGTTGACCCATCACATAAGGGATGCTGCTATTCCACAGGATGTAAGCGTCATGCACTGAGCCAGGGAATTTGGCATTCACATGTGAGATGTACTAGTCTGCCAAACAAACCATCTGCACGTTCATGGAATGATAACTCTTCCGGTTCCTGTACACCTGTTCACTCCTGCGGGGGGTAACCAAAGCCACATGTGTCCCATCAATGGCACCTATGATGTTAGGGATATGTCCCAGGGCATAGAAGTCACCTTTCACTGTAGGCAAATCCTCCACCTGAGGGAAAACGATGTAGCTCCGCATGTGTTTCAGCAGGGCAGAAAACACTCTGGACAACACGTTGGAAAACATAGGCTGGGACATCCCTGATGCTATTGCCACTGTTGTTTGAAATGACCCACTTGCAAGGAAATGGAGTACTGACAGCACCTGCACTAGAGGGGGGATTCCTGTGGGATGGCGGATAGCTGACATCAGGTCTGGCTTCAGCTGGGCACAATCAAGCCTGTAGGTGATGATCACATGTCTTTCCTCCATTGTCAACAGGTCCACCAGTGGTCTGTACACCGGAGGATGTCGCCATCTCTTCACATGTCCCAGCGGACGGTGCCTATGAAGGAAAACAGCGAGCACAGAGTCAAGCAACTCAGAGGTACGTACCCACAGCTTACAAAGAACACAAATCATAATCTGAAATTTGGCCTGTATGAGTGTTGAGGCAAGGCCTAGGTATGTGTGACACAGTTAAAAATTAAGCCATGTGGGCCCCTGAAATGGCGGCTGCCTGACCTGTAAAGTGGGACAATGGGATGTGAGGTAACTGCGCTGGCATTGTACACCGTCGCCGTAGGCGGTCGAAGACCGCAGCGCAATTCTGCATTGGTTCACATTGGACACTAAGGGTCCCAGGAGCCAATGACGATGTACGCCGGCGGTGACGGTACGCACCGCCTGGGACGGGACCGCCATTTTCTATCTGTTCAATCATTCAATACCTGATCTTCAACAGGAGAGGACCTACACTGCAAGTGCTGCTGTGACCTCGGTCTGGAAGAGACAATGGCTCGTGCGTCTGGGGAAAGGGCCCCTGTCTTCACATCGGAGGAGTTGGAGAAACTCAGGTTTAGGGTCCTCCACCAGTACACGCTACTCTACGGTCCTCAAGACAAACAGGTAAGTACACTGGGAGCATGCTGTATGGGCTATGCCTGTGTGGAGTGGGGTGGATGAAAGATGGGGAGATTGAGGCCTGCATGAAACGACAGTGAGTACAGGTGCCACATGGCAAGGGTAGGGAAGGGCGCCAATGACTATGATGGTGCAGATGGTTATATCTTCTCCTTTTCCCCTGTACTATTCCTGTAGGTCAGCGCCCACCAGAAGAAGGATATTTGGCGTGCCATCACCAAGGAAGTCCGGACCCTGGGGGTCTACCACAGACGGAGCACCCACTGCCGTAAAAGATGGGAGGACATTCGCCGCTGGAGCAAGAAGACTTCTTTCTTCCCCCCCTTTTTGTGATCTCCCTGTTCTTGTGTGCATTAGCATCATGAGGCGGAGGAGCAGTGGCACCGGAGCAGGAGGGAGCTGCATCCCACATGGCCCTGGAGGGTGAGACTACAGACTCCGATTTCACCAGTGGGACAGAGGGCGAGGGGAGCTCCACGGCGGGCACAGGAGCTGAGACCAGTGATACGGACTCGTCCTCTGATGGGAGCTCCCTTGTGGTGGTGGCCACATCTGTGCCCTCCGCATCTACAGGTACAGCCGCCACCCCCCTACCAGCACCGCCCTCCCAGCAGCCCCTCAGCCTTTGCCCCGTGCCCGCTCACCCAGGAGGGTGGGCATCACCTTCGTCCCAGGCATCTAAGGCCCTGCCCCAGTCACCCCTGCTGCCCTCCGTGAGGAGGCCATTGACCTCCTCAGGTCCCTCACTGTTGGGCAGTCTACCATTTTGAATGCCTTCCAGGGTGTAGAAAGGCAGTTGCAACAAACAAATGCTATCCTGGAGGGCATTCATTCTGGTCAGGCGGCCCTTCAGCGAGCTTTTCAGACTCTTGCCTCAGCACTGATGGCAGCTCTTAGCCCTGTCTCTAGCCTCCCCCCTCCAACTTCTTCCACCCAGACCCAATCCCTTCCACCTCAGCCTATCCCAAGCACACCTTCAGACCAGCATGCACACACGTCAACACACAAGGGAAGCTCTGGCAAACATAAGCACCACACATCCCACAGGCACTCACGCAAGCATCACACACATGCTGACACACCAACATCCACTGCCTCCACTGTGTCCCCCTCCTCCTCGTCTCCCTCCTCCCTCCCAGTCTCGTCTACACTCACACCTGCATGCACTACATATACAGCACCAACTTCCATCACCAGCACATCCACCACCACACCCCGCTCACGTGCAGTCACCACCCCCACTACCATTAAGTCCCCTGTGTCCCCTCCCAGTGTGTCTGTGACGCCCCCTCCCAAGATACACAAACGCAGGCACACACCCACCCAACAGCCATCTACCTCACAACAGCCTCTAGCGCATGCACTTTCACCCATAGTCACCAAACGAACACCTCCTACAACCACAACCTCTTCCTCACTCCCAAACCCCCTCCAGCTACCCGTCTTAGTGTTCCCAAGAAACTTTACCTGTCCACCCTTTACCTCTTTCCCTCACCTCCCCCACCTCATCAGTCTCCTAGGGCCCGACTCTCCAAGTCCCAACCTAGTACCTCAGCCACAACATCTCCGGGACCAGTGGTGCCTGTAGTCACCTGAATCTGGAGTGCACCGGGCAGCAGGGCAGCCAGTGTGGCACGGAGCCACAGCACGGACAGTCCCCCAAAAGTTGGTCAGTGCCTGGCGGGAGAGGGGGAAGACTCCAGCCACCAAAGTCGCTCCAAGGGGTACAGGTGGGAGTGTGGAGTCAGCTGCAACACCTTCCAAGGTGGGGAAGGCGCACAAGAAACTCAGCAAGTCTGGGAAGAGCAGCACCGCGGAGAAGGCCGCCATCATCCCCGCTGCCCAGGAGGCCACCGCCATCATCCCTGCTGCCCAGGAGGCCACCACCATCCAGCACCAGCCCTGCTGCCCAGGAGGCCACCGCCAGCACCAGCCCTGCAGCCCAGGAGGCCACTGTCATCATCCCCGCTGCCCAGGAGGCCACCGCCAGCATCAGCCCAGCTGCCCAGGACAGGACCACCAGCACCAGCCCCCCTGGGCCATAAAGGACCGCCAGCACCATCCCCACTGGGCCAGACAGGACCGCCAGCAGCTGAGTCACTGCCAAGGACACCTCCGCAACAAGCACTGCTGAACAGGACACTGCCGCCACAAGCACCGCTGCCAAGGACACCGCCGCAGCAAGCACCACTGAACAGTTCACTGCCGCCACAAGCACCGCTGGCAAGGACACCGCCGCAACAAGCACCGCTGGCCCATGAGCGCCAAGGGCACTGACACTACTGAGTCCGTCACGAGCAGAATGAAGCACTCTGGGCACAAGGCCCCCTGCAGAACCAGTGGAGAATGACATCCACTACCTCAGTCCTTGGCAGGATGAAGCACTCTGGGCACAAGGCCACCTCCAGAACCAGTGGAGAGATACATCCACTACTTCAGTCCTTGGCAGGATGAAGCACTCTGGGCACAAGGCCCCCTCCAGAACCAGTAGAGAATGACATCCACTACCTCAGTCCTTGGCAGGATGAAGCACTCTGGGCACAAGGCCCCCTCCAGAACCAGTGGAGAGATACATCCACTACCTCAGTCCCTGGCAGGATGAAGCACTCTGGGCACAAGGCCCCCTCCAGAACCAGTGGAGAATGACATCCACTGCCTCAGTCCTTGGCAGGATGACGCACTCTGGGCACAAGGCCCCCTCCTGAACCAGTGGAGAATGACATCCACTGCCTCAGTCATTGGCAGGATGAAGCACTCTGGGCACAAGGCCCCCTCCAGAACCAGTGGAGACTGTTATCCACTTGAGAGACTGTGGCTTTGCACTCCCCAGGATTGAACAGTGGGCAACCCATCCACTGTAGAGACTTGAGAGACTGTGGCTTTGCACTCCCCAGGATGGAACAGTGGGCAACCCACCCACTGTAGAGACTTGTGAGACTGTGGCTTTGCACTCCCCAGGATGGAACAGTGGGCAACCCACCCACTGTAGAGACTTGAGAGACTGTGGCTTTGCACTCCCCAGGATGGAACAGTGGGCAACCCACCCACTGTAGAGACTTGTGAGACTGTGGCTTTGTACTCCCCAGGATGGAAACTGTAATGTATCATGCTGTATTAGTGTGTGTGTTGTAGTGGGTGAGGGTGGGGTTGGGTGTGTTACGTGTGTGTGTCCCTGTTTTTTCCCTCCCCCCTCCCCTGTGTCGTAGGTACAGTACTCACTGTTGTCTTCGCCGCTGGTGTTCGTGCTCCTGGTAGAGGAGCAAGAAGATAAGGGCTGGCAGGATCTGGAGCTCGGGTTCCATGGCGTCCGGATTCCTCGGGGGTGTGTTGAGGTGAGCGTTCTCCGTTCGAAGTCCTGTTTCTTCCGTGTTTTTGTTCGCGGTGAATCCGCCCCGGAAAAGGTGGCAGATTGGTAGGTTGTGATACTGTGGGCGGTACATTGTCCTCCGCCATGCTGTTTGTTTGTACCGCCGTGGCGGTCGGAGTGTTAAAGTGGCTGTCTATGTTGGCGGTTTCCGCCGCGGTCGTGATTCCATTTTTTTTCCGCCGGCCTGTTGGCGGTCTTACCGCCGATTTAACACCGACCGCCAGGGTTGTAATGACCACCAATATGTTGTGTCTCAGGGTCTCATGGGATGACCCTGAGAGACAATCACATAACACAAAATGTATAGGAATATGCAAAAATGTTTATTAAGTATGAAACTAAACTAAAAACATTAATAAAACCTACCCTGTCCTAAACTAACCTATTCTAACTATACATAACCAACAACTAATGCTAAACTTAATTAACAAGTTTAACACCACACTCTAAACATAGACCTCCTACCCCCCACTTAAGTTACAAGGCTCATGCAGGACACACATACTAACTAAGTCTAAACAAATATATATTTTTTGTATTTTAAAAGAGATATATATATATTTTTTTTTGTTATAGAAAACACATAGATACCCCAACATGACCCCCAAATTAACACATCATAATTAAAAAACACCCCCAATCCACTTATCCTATCTAATCTACATACCTAAACTAACCTAACACTAACCCCCTAAAACCCAAAATAGAACATCATTTAAAATCAGAAAGGGAGGGGACAGAACTTGGAGGTGGCAGTTGACAGATCACTCAAAGTTTGCCCTTCTTTAGTTTTTTCTTTATGAACTTCAGGCTCTTGGAGCTCACTGCCACCTCTTCCTCCAAGCTGTCCAGACGTTTTACCACCAGGGAAACGCCCCTCTGCAGATCCTACAGCAATTGTGTGTCTATGGCTGCATGTGGTGTGAGCTGTTGCAGTGAGGAGCTGGGTGTCTTCTCTTGAAGCAGTTGCAGCCAATGTTGTGGGTGTGGTGCTAGCTGTGCCCCCCTTCAGAGCTGAGGAGCTGGGTGTCTTCTGTGTCGTCTTAGCCAGTGTGGGGACCCCTTGTGGGAATACCTGGCATTCCCCCGTTGCCCTCTCTAGATGGTAGTGGTGAGCCATTTGTCTGAACCCAGACTCCAGTGCCAGGATATGGCGGTACCTCACTGCCCTCTTCTGGAATGCATGCAGCTTATCATTGGTGATGTTGGCAGCTGTAAAATGGAGACAGGCAACCATCAGTGTCAGCATTGTGTGGAGTCTGTACAGATTAGTAGCCTCCACTGCTAAATCTAATTACACATGCACTCCGACTCACATTCCAGTATAGACAATGGCCCTGATAAATGTAACAACAACACTGCCTTAGCATCATATTATTGACACTAAAGTGACGCAAAACGAGAAAATGATCCAAACTTTGGGAACTGTGCATCACTTTTGCGTCATAAAGAATAATTCAAAGGCAGCGCTAACTTTACATAGATCATGGCCAGACTTCCTCATCAACTGTGTCTTTTTCCAACTATACATCACCAGTAACTTGGACATGTCATTGGGAGGATGGGATGCTGTTGGTAACCATAAGGGGTCAGAGCTGATAGGTACATATACAAGCCTGATCATTATGACTGTCACCTACACTGTGAACATCACATCTACCTACAGAATTTGTATTCCTCTCCCCCTGAGCCTAAGGGGGGATGGCCATGTAATCCATCATTTCAACTTTCCTGGTCATCCACCAAGGAATGCCCATTCATACATTGAGTCAAGGAGTGGACCATATCAATACCTGATGATGCCACTACTATTCCTTTCACACCCATTTCCATGCCAAAGCCTGTTTGGCCTTGACCTGCATGCAAGCCAATTACATTCCACATAAGTGTAACATACATGGAGTGCAAAAGACGGAGCGCCATGCTGGGGGACAATTGCCAGCCCAGTCCTCCATCTTCATGACAATACAGGTATGCACCAAATTGTGAACAATATGGTACATTCCTGTGTTGTGACACTGATGTTGTGCCACAGCCAATATTCTCACAGCGTTGCACTCTGTCATTCTTAGTCACATATGGCCCTCCATGTGGCTTGTCACTGTAGGAGGCTGCCCGGTACTTACACCTTATACCAGGTCCAGTTATCCCTTATTAGTGAAATGTAGTCAGTGTTCTAGCAGCTGAGGCTGCCTAGAGGTAGCTGTTGCTGAGCAGCTTAGGCTGAACTAGGAGACATGCAATGCTCCTGCAATACCACTATAGTTACGCAGTGCTTATACACAATAAAAGACAATACTCAGTGTTACCAAAAATAAAGGTACTTTATTTTAGTGACATAGCCAAAAATATCTTAAGGGCAATACTCCTTCTGGAGGTAAGTATTATACACATGATATACACCAGAGACCAAAATCAGGTAAGTAAATAGTCACAGAATTGTTCAAGCAGTATAAAACACAATATAATGCAATAGGATGCAATAGGCCTAGGGGCAACACAAACCATATACTAAGAAAGTGGAATGTGAATCACAAATTCCCCTCTAGGCAAGTGTAGTGTGTAGAGGGGCACTGGGAGTGTAAGAAAACCACAACTGTGAGTAAAATACCCCACCCCAGAGCTCAGGAAAGTAGGAGTAAAGTACTGCAAGTTTCCTCAGGACATACTACAAGTCATGATTAGAGTTATTGCAAGAACCAAGTAAGACTGCAAGCAACAAATGGTGGATTCCTGGACCTGAAGACCTGTGAAGAGAGGAGACCAAGTCTAGAAGTCACAGAAGATTCCAGGAAGGACGGGAGCCCGGGTAAACCTAGAAGATAGTGCAAAAGATCATTCTCCGGTTAGAAGAAGTCTGCAGAAGAGCACCAAAGAAGATGGCTGCGGGTTCCTGCATAATGCAAGAGACGTCCCATGTTGAGATGTTGGATGCAGTTAAGTTGCAGCACTAGATTCGTCCAACAAGCCTTGGTTTAAGCAATGTCTTGGTTTGCATCAAAATTGCGCTGCCTGGACCCAAGAGGGACCTGGGGGCCTCAACTTGGACTGAGGAGCCAGAGGGGGCTCCCAACACTGGAGGGAGCCCACAGATGACCAGGCAGCAACCTCGGGAGTCCCAGGACACGGGGACAAAGAAGATGCAAATTGTTGTTGCTGCAGCACTACAAAAGAAGGTCCTACGCTGCCGGAAAACAAGTCAGCGAGTTTTGCATCGCAGGATGGAGTGCTGGGGACCTGGGCCACACTGTGCATGAAAGATTCTTGTAAATAGTGCACAGAGGCTCCAGGAGCTAGAGATGACACGGTGCACAGGAGTCCTGTCGCAAACCGGGAAGGCAAGCTCTTACCTCTGCCAAATTTGGACAGCTGGACCTTAGGACAGTCTGATTCGAAAGGGTCCATGACCTCTGTTCCTGGGAGCATGCTTGTTGCCAGGAGAGGAGTCCCAGAGAACCAGTCATCATCTTGGAAAGTGCCTGATGGAGCAGGGAAGAGACTCCATCACTCCACAGGAGATTATTTCAGTTCTTCTGGTGCAGGGTGAAGGCAGGGAGTCCTCAGAGCATGCACACCTTGGAAACTATTGCAGTTGCTGGCTGGAGCTGAAGTTGCAGAGTCACAGTAGCTTTTCTGGATACTTTGTTGCATTTACGGTGGTTCCTGGAGCAGTCTGCAGTTGATCCGACGGTCAGAAGCTGAAGCAGAAGTTGCAGAGGATTCCTGGTGTAAACTTCCAAGCTGAATCTGAAGGGGAACCCACAGGAGAGACCCTAAATAGCCCTGAGAGGGGGATTGGCTACTTAACCATGCATGCACCTATCAGGAGGGGTCTCTGATGTCACCTGCTGACACTGGCCACTCAGAGATCTCCAGAGTGTCCCTACACCTTGGAAAACAAGATGGCCAATGCCAGGGACACATTGGAGGAGCTCTGGGCACCAACCCTGCGGTGGTGATGGACAGGGAAGTCGTCACTCCCCTTTCCTTTGTCCAGTTTCACGCCCGAGCAGGGAGTGGGGGTCCCTGAAACGGTGTTGACTGGCTTATGCAAAGAGGGCACCATCTGTGCCCTTCAAAGCATTTCCAGAGTGTGAGAAACTGGGGCTGATTGCAGAGGCCCCCTAACTTTTTGCCCCCATTTTCCACTTTATGCTGGTGTTTTCCTGACTCTGATGGTGCCCTGGGTACTGCTAACCAGTCCCAGGGCCTGTGCTCTGTGTAAAATGGATATGCAAATTAGGCTAATTATAATTGGCTAAGTTAACCTACCTATAAGTCCCTAGTATATGGTAGGGCATGTAGGTTTAGGGACCACAGCATAGGTGGTGCACACCTAGGTGCATTGCTGAGGTGCCCAGTGTCATTTTAAAAGCAAGCCTGCCTTGCTGGCTGCTTTTAAATTAAAGTTATATGCAAATTCGACTTTGGAATTAAAGGTACTTCCAAAGTCTTAAACTACCTTATTTTTACATATAAGTCACCCCTAAGGTGTGCCCTATGTGCCCCTAGGGCTGGGTGCATGTAACTATAAGCAGGGACTTTATAAAAATAGATTTATAAGCCCTGGTGAGGTAAAAACAGCCAAATTCGTTTTTCCCTCATTGAAGTAAATGGCCTTCATAGGCTAGAATGGGCAGACTTTATTTTAAATTTTAAAGTCTCCTTAAATGTTACATACCAAGAATTTGGTATCAAATTGATTGTTATAATAAATCCCACAACTTCCAGTTGTTGGATTTAATATAACTAGTGCAGGTAAAAAGTTTAGACTTTACCTAAAAAGTTGCCAATTTCAGCTCTGCATTGTTTTTGCTGCTGTGCGCTGATTGGCCAGCCTGCAGCAGCTTCTGCCAGGCCACTTTAATGAGGTGTGAAGTGGCCTGGCTTTACACAAAGGAATGTGCTTGGGGGAGAGAATCTCCCCTCAGCAGATGGGGAAGCAGGAAGGGGGAGGGCTGCCAAACTGGTCTTCAAAGGCAGAGAAGGACATCTGGAGCACCCAGCAACACCCCCACATCCTGCAACCCCAGACAGCTAGGTGCCCCCTTGATTAGATTAGGAGAGGGCAGGAGAGGGGTGTGTTTATGATTTTTAGCCACACCAGTGGGTGGGCTCAGCCAGATCTCTCCTCCAAAAATCAGATTCATCCATTTTGGATTTTTAGAGACTATTGCCTTCTGGGATGGATTTTTGCCACACTTCCCAGGAAGTGGTCATCACAGGGGGACGACCCTGTCCCTGATTGGAGGACCAGGGCCCCCCTGCTTTTCACCCAGGAGCAAGGATAAAACTGGCAGACCTGCACCCACGCCTCAGATCCCCACCAAATTTCAAGAAGAAAGAACTACAAGAAGAAGAAGGACTGCCCTGCTGGACCCCTGGCCTGCACCTGGACCCTGCACTCAGAAGGACTGCACCAGCTGCACACTTGGGCTTCACCACAAGAAGGACTTTGCCTGGCTTCCACTGGTTCAAGGAGGGACTCCCTGTTTGCTACAGGTGAAAAATTGCTAACCAGAGTCCCCTGCACCAACTCCTGAAAAAGTGACCAGCTGACCACTGTCCAGTGGCCAAAAAGGAGTTTGCGCCAGGTGCATTCTGGGAGTTGAAGTCCGCACTTCCCAAGGACCATCACAGAACTTCTGGACCCTTGGGGTGAGCTGTGGACCCCAAAAGAACCTTAAAAGAACATCTGGGTGAAGCCCCAGAAGTTTGGAAAAGATTGGAGAAATTTTAGAAAAAAGCTCCATAAAGTGACCGACTCGACGCGGAAATTCTAGCCGGCTTGCCTCAACCGCGACCCGGCCTGACTTCGTGGTTCGTCCCGGTCAAGAAAAACATCCGAAAAAAAAGACTAAGTCCGAACGTAAAAAGTTGACCGGGACCTTCCAGCCATCGTATCCGAGAAGGGCTCCACGGACGTCGGATCAAGATCCAGGTTTACCCCGGTCGAAGGATTTTCATCTCGAAAAAACGACTAAGTCCGAAGGTAGAAATCACCACCGAGGAAACCGACTTCGCGTATCCGGACAAGGGCTCCAGGAGGTCGGATCCAACTGGCAGGTTCGTCCCGGTGAAGAAAAACTTCAAAATAAAGACTAAGTCAGAAGGTAACTTTTTAACCGAGGCCTCCCGCGACCTGTAGCCGAGCAGGGCTCCATCGCGGTCGGCCTGAAAGTTTGACTTTGTCCCGGTCCTGGTGCAACCAGATGACCCGATTGGCGCTTTTCGTTTCTGAGCGCTAGAAAATAATAATACTTTAAAAATTCATATCTCCGGTTCCCCTGAACCGATTTTAATCGTTTTTGTGTCATTTTAAAGATAAAAATATAAGCTATTTTTATAAATTGGTTTTGGATTTTTAAACTGTTTCCTGTGTTTTATTTAATTACTGTTTTGTGATATTTGAATGCTTTACACTTTGTCTCCTAAGTTAAGCCTTGACGCTCGATGCCAAGCTACCAAGGGTAGAGCTGGGATTAATTTACTGAGACCTAACTGTACTTTTGTGGAGGTTTGTGGCTTGTTGCTAGGTGTAGGTACCTACCTGCCCTATCAATAACCCATTTTCCAACATAATTGGAAGCAGCGACGGGATCCTGTACTTGTGTTCAATATCACGTTACAGTTTTAGGTAAAACAAATTAAAAATCCTTTAAATTGTCCTAGTGCAAAAATTGTTTTTAATTTTTAATTTTAATTTTTTTTTTTTTTATTAATTTGGATTAATTTCAATTATTGAATTTTTGTAATTTTTCTAAATTCTTGTTACCAATTTTTGCAAAAAGTTTTTGTTGACACAAAACTAGGGAACCATGGAGCTTGATCTGGCTAGCCTACCCACACTGACAGTAGTCCAGCTTAGGGGGTTGTGTATTGAGAGAGGGTTGCCTGCAACCCCTGATCTCAGGAAGCAAATCCTGATTAAATCCCTGACAGCATGGGCTGAGGCCCAAGAGGTAGAGACAGAGGAAGCTCCAGAGGAGGAAGAAAAAGAGGAAGATGCTAACTCTAACCACTCAGGGGAGGGAAGGCATCAGACCCCAAGTGAGGAAGAGGAGGAACGGTCCTCACTGGATACAGTCACTAGGGGCAGACCCAAAGCTAGTGGTAGGAAGAGGGTCCTTTCAGGAGGAGAGAACCCATCCATCAGGGAAAGAGAGCTGGAAGCCCAGCTAGCCTACATAGCTTTGGAAGCAGAGAAGCTGGCCCTAGAAAAGAAAAAGTGGGCATACAAAGAAAAAAGAGATGGAAGCAGCGATAAAGAAGCTGAGGTGTCCATGGGTGGGGGAGTTTGCCCCAGATTACCCAAGGGGGTGGTCCCTGCTTATGTAGAGGGGGATGACATAGATAAGTGGCTGGAGGCCTTTGAGAGGGCACTCCAAATGAGAAGGGTTAGGCCTCAATACTGGGGTTCCCTTTTGTGGGAGTTGGTCCCCAACTCAGGGAGGGATAGGCTTCTGACCTTAAGGGGGGAGGAGGCAGATTCATACCCTAGTATGAAAAGGTGCTTAGCCAAGAAGTTTGGTCTGACCCCAGAGCAATATAGAATGAAGTTCAGGGACACCCAGAAGGTCAGTACCCAGTCTTGGGTTGGCTTTGTAGACACCTCACTAAAAGCACTGGAGGGCTGGATTATTGGCAACAAAGTTAATACTTATGAGGGGTTATACAATCTGATCATGAGAGAGCACATCTTGACCAATTGTATCCCAGAAAGGTTACGCCAGCATCTAGTGGACTCTAAGCAGACCAACCCTAGAGAGCTAGGGGAGGCAGCTGATGAGTGGTTGAGAACCAGGGTGGTTGTCAAGTCCCAGGGGGGAGACTCCAAGAAGGGGGGGACAGGTCCCCAAAAACCTAAGGAGGGAGGTGGTAAGCCCACCACAGAGACTCCCTCTGTACCCCAGAACCCTAAGAAGGAGGAGAGTAAATCCCACTCCCACTCTGACATGCAGAGACAGGGAGACCCAGGGTTAAAAAAGCTCTTGGACAGTAGGGCTTGCTTTGACTGTCAGCAGACAGGTCACTTCAGAGGAGATGCAGCCTGTCCAAAGAAGGTGGTTAGCACTGGGCTGTCCAGTGTAGCCATAGAGGAGGATTCCTCAGATGATGAAGTCCTCCTAGCATTGTGCTGGGAGACAGGACCAGATGGTAAGCTGGTGATCCCTGAGGGTGGGAGTAGGCACTTCCACCACATTCAAGTGAATGGGATCCCTACCACTGGCCTGAGAGACACCTGTGCCAGTCACACTGTAGTGAGTGACCGGTTAGTGATCCCAGACATGTATGTCCCAGGAAAGACAAAGAAAGTCAGGATAGCCACAGGGGAGGTCACCTCCAAACCTGTAGCCATAGTGCCCCTAGAGAGGGAGGGTATCCTTGACTGGATTAGGGTGGTAGTCAGTGCTGACCTTCCCCTAGATTGTATCCTGGGCAATGACCTCCCAGAGGTGAGTCTGGTCACAGATGGGGTGGTCGCCCAGGGCGCCCCCCCAACCCAAAGTCCTGGGGAGTCAGTCCCTACAGTTAGGAGACAGGGGTCCCCAAGAAAAGGAAAGAAGAAAAGGAAGGGTAGGCCACTCTTAAAGAGAGTTCCAGGGAGCCAAAGGCCTTCTGCCCCAGTAGGGGGGGAGCCCAGAGTTGGCACTGGTGAGGCCTCACCTGACCCCAAGGAAGTCCTGAGTAGTCAGGCAGCTGTCCAGATGCAGGGTGTTGCCCCTGCACTGACAGAAGGGAGAGTGGAAGGAGGGTGTCTGCCACAGGAGGTGGTAGCCCCCCACTCAAGACAGCAAGAGGGGTGCCAGGACCCCAAAGATGCCCCTAAAGCAGCTCAGCCACCTGTCAGTGGAGAGCTTAGGGTGTGGTTCTGGGTACTGACAGCTGTCAGTAGCCTCTGCTGGGTGCTAGCCTTCCTGGCAGCACTGTACTTGGCCTGGGAGGCAGACCCCAGGGCCAATAGCAAAGTAGGCCCCCTGACCCTGTTGGTCATGGTGGGGTTGCTCAAGTGTTGGGTGACCTCTTTGGGTAAGCTAGGTGTTGCCCTAGCAAAGTTTGGAGTAGGGGAGGTGGGCACCTCACTACCCAAGTTGGCAGGGAGAGAGGAGGAAGACCCCCCTAGAGGGAAGTTTCAGTTTGACTTGGGTCCTTTTACTGTTGGGATGGCTTCACTACCCAGAGGGAGTGACCCTGACAGGAGGATATAAGGCAGAGTAGGCCCTGCAAAGGGACAGCCAGTTTTCTTCACTGTCTTCCTCGCCTAACAAGCCAGGAAGACTCTCCCAGGGTTGGGCTGAGTCTCCTGGGCGTGTGGGTTGGGGGGGGGGTTGTGTGAGAAACTGGGGCTGATTGCAGAGGCCCCCTAACTTTTTGCCCCCATTTTCCACTTTATGCTGGTGTTTTCCTGACTCTGATGGTGCCCTGGGTACTGCTAACCAGTCCCAGGGCCTGTGCTCTGTGTAAAATGGATATGCAAATTAGGCTAATTATAATTGGCTAAGTTAACCTACCTATAAGTCCCTAGTATATGGTAGGGCATGTAGGTTTAGGGACCACAGCATAGGTGGTGCACACCTAGGTGCATTGCTGAGGTGCCCAGTGTCATTTTAAAAGCAAGCCTGCCTTGCTGGCTGCTTTTAAATTAAAGTTATATGCAAATTCGACTTTGGAATTAAAGGTACTTCCAAAGTCTTAAACTACCTTATTTTTACATATAAGTCACCCCTAAGGTGTGCCCTATGTGCCCCTAGGGCTGGGTGCCATGTAACTATAAGCAGGGACTTTATAAAAATAGATTTATAAGCCCTGGTGAGGTAAAAACAGCCAAATTCGTTTTTCCCTCATTGAAGTAAATGGCCTTCATAGGCTAGAATGGGCAGACTTTATTTTAAATTTTAAAGTCTCCTTAAATGTTACATACCAAGAATTTGGTATCAAATTGATTGTTATAATAAATCCCACAACTTCCAGTTGTTGGATTTAATATAACTAGTGCAGGTAAAAAGTTTAGACTTTACCTAAAAAGTTGCCAATTTCAGCTCTGCATTGTTTTTGCTGCTGTGCGCTGATTGGCCAGCCTGCAGCAGCTTCTGCCAGGCCACTTTAATGAGGTGTGAAGTGGCCTGGCTTTACACAAAGGAATGTGCTTGGGGGAGAGAATCTCCCCTCAGCAGATGGGGAAGCAGGAAGGGGGAGGGCTGCCAAACTGGTCTTCAAAGGCAGAGAAGGACATCTGGAGCACCCAGCAACACCCCCACATCCTGAAACCCCAGACAGCTAGGTGCCCCCTTGATTAGATTAGGAGAGGGCAGGAGAGGGGTGTGTTTATGATTTTTAGCCACACCAGTGGGTGGGCTCAGCCAGATCTCTCCTCCAAAAATCAGATTCATCCATTTTGGATTTTTAGAGACTATTGCCTTCTGGGATGGATTTTTGCCACACTTCCCAGGAAGTGGTCATCACAGGGGGACGACCCTGTCCCTGATTGGAGGACCAGGGCCCCCCTGCTTTTCACCCAGGAGCAAGGATAAAACTGGCAGACCTGCACCCACGCCTCAGATCCCCACCAAATTTCAAGAAGAAAGAACTACAAGAAGAAGAAGGACTGCCCTGCTGGACCCCTGGCCTGCACCTGGACCCTGCACTCAGAAGGACTGCACCAGCTGCACACTTGGGCTTCACCACAAGAAGGACTTTGCCTGGCTTCCACTGGTTCAAGGAGGGACTCCCTGTTTGCTACAGGTGAAAAATTGCTAACCAGAGTCCCCTGCACCAACTCCTGAAAAAGTGACCAGCTGACCACTGTCCAGTGGCCAAAAAGGAGTTTGCGCCAGGTGCATTCTGGGAGTTGAAGTCCGCACTTCCCAAGGACCATCACAGAACTTCTGGACCCTTGGGGTGAGCTGTGGACCCCAAAAGAACCTTAAAAGAACATCTGGGTGAAGCCCCAGAAGTTTGGAAAAGATTGGAGAAATTTTAGAAAAAAGCTCCATAAAGTGACCGACTCGACGCGGAAATTCTAGCCGGCTTGCCTCAACCGCGACCCGGCCTGACTTCGTGGTTCGTCCCGGTCAAGAAAAACATCCGAAAAAAAAGACTAAGTCCGAACGTAAAAAGTTGACCGGGACCTTCCAGCCATCGTATCCGAGAAGGGCTCCACGGACGTCGGATCAAGATCCAGGTTTACCCCGGTCGAAGGATTTTCATCTCGAAAAAACGACTAAGTCCGAAGGTAGAAATCACCACCGAGGAAACCGACTTCGCGTATCCGGACAAGGGCTCCAGGAGGTCGGATCCAACTGGCAGGTTCGTCCCGGTGAAGAAAAACTTCAAAATAAAGACTAAGTCAGAAGGTAACTTTTTAACCGAGGCCTCCCGCGACCTGTAGCCGAGCAGGGCTCCATCGCGGTCGGCCTGAAAGTTTGACTTTGTCCCGGTCCTGGTGCAACCAGATGACCCGATTGGCGCTTTTCGTTTCTGAGCGCTAGAAAATAATAATACTTTAAAAATTCATATCTCCGGTTCCCCTGAACCGATTTTAATCGTTTTTGTGTCATTTTAAAGATAAAAATATAAGCTATTTTTATAAATTGGTTTTGGATTTTTAAACTGTTTCCTGTGTTTTATTTAATTACTGTTTTGTGATATTTGAATGCTTTACACTTTGTCTCCTAAGTTAAGCCTTGACGCTCGATGCCAAGCTACCAAGGGTAGAGCTGGGATTAATTTACTGAGACCTAACTGTACTTTTGTGGAGGTTTGTGGCTTGTTGCTAGGTGTAGGTACCTACCTGCCCTATCAATAACCCATTTTCCAACACAGAGGCTGTGGGAGGCTACCCCTTCCAAGCCTGTAACACCTATTTCCAAAGGGAGAGGGTGTAACTCCCTCCTCTCAAAGGAAATGCTTTGTTCTGCCTTCCTGGGACTGAGCTGCTCAGACCCCAGGAGGGCAGAACCCTGTCTGTGAGGTGGCGGCAGTTGTAGCTACAGTGCAAGTCTCAGAGAGTTGGTTTGGCAGTACTGGGAGTTCATGGTGGAGCCCCCAGGATGCATGGGATTGCCCCCCTAATACCAGATTTGGAATGGGGGATGTTAGAAATGGGGTTTCTGTCAGGCAGAACCCACCCACTCTAGTCAGGGCAAGGGGGTTACACATCCAAGATAACCCCTGCAAACCCCCTTGGTAGCTTGGCACGAGCAGTCAGGCCTAACCCGGAGGCAATGTGTAAAGCGTTTGCACAACACATACAACACATGTGATGCAAGATGTACACCACAAAGTAAACACAACACTGAGCTATGTAAAAATAAACTGTATTGCACAAAACATAAGTAGACCAACTTTACACATCAGTAATACCCTGCTACCTTAGTAATTGTCAGAACGTTACACAAGTTACTAATACTCTGCAGGAATAAGCAGTTGTCACATTAGAACACGTAAGAACTCAGGATTCTGCAACATAAGCAGTAGTCAGGAATAACTGTAAAGAATGTATGCACTTGTCATAAAAATATCCTATATGTCCATTTTTTTTTTTGTTAAATCTTTTTATTGCATTTATAACATAAACAAAACGGATACTACTAAAATACTTATAAAAGATAAGAATAGAGTGGGAAAAAAAGAAAAAGAGAATAGAAAAAAAAAATAGATAATAGAAAGGTATGAAGATTATACTCTGTTTGATAAGTGGTCGCGAGTCTGTTGTTTGGTGGTCTGATGTAGGGGGTAAGTCTGCCGTGGGGGCGGGGGGAGGTCTATGGGGCGATCGGGGCGTAGGGTAATGATTTCGAGAAGGATGTATTTGTCATGGGTGGAGTGTACCTTTGTGGATATAGTTTCGCGGCTGTATATCTAGGGTGTGTGTTTATATTCTTATCATCTGTGTTCGAATGAGGTTTCAGGTCTAGGTAGTTGTGTATGGGAAATATGTTGGTTGTGATGTCTCGGATCAGTATTTTTCCAGAAGATTAAGGAGGTCGTGTATCATCTTTTTCCTGTAGTTGATCCGCTACGGAGTCCCATATATCAGCATGCTTGACTACCACTCCACTATCACGTAATGTGTGCAACACCTGTATTTCTGCATTGACCCAACGCTGTACGTCAGTTTTCCAGTGGCGGGAATCTGGGGCGCTAGGTGATTTCCACTGTGTGGCGATGAGTCGTTTGAGGATTACAAATGCTAGATCTGCGCATCTGTGTTTTTGTTAATCTTTGCTACGTTTGTGTCTGATACCCAACAGGCAGGACTCTGGGGTCAGTGCTAGGGGAATACCCAGCCATGTATCAGTTTGTTGTGTGATGTCTTGCCATACTCGGAGTAGTGGTGGGCAGTTCCAGGTCATGTGCAAGAAATCAGCTTCCGTGTTACCACACCTTGGACAATCAGAACTAGCTTGGGGGTACATGTGATGGATTTGGTGTGGAGTCAGGTACGTCTGGTGCAAGCAGTTGAGCTAGGTGTATCTGAAACGTGCGTTGCGCGATACCTCGCGTGTGGATGTGAGGGCCATGGACCATGTTGGAGCTGTGAATTGTGTGTGAAGTGCTTTTTCCCATTTGTTCTTAGCTTGTGGTTGTGCTTCTTCTGGGTTAGCTCGTAGCACGTTATGGATCCCTGAGATTCGTGTTGATGTACCGGTGTCCGATAGCAACTCATGCAGAATAGGTGTTGGTAGTGGTTCCCTGCTACCGTGTCCCCATGCGTTGCGTATTAGAGATTGTAGTGCGCCGTACATAATAAAACTGCCCTGTCCCAGAGTGTACGTCGACGCGAGTGCCTCGTAGGGGAGAAATTGGCCCTCTGCGAATAATTCTCCCACTAACCGGAGGCCTTTAGCGGCCCAATCAGAGATACACAGACGGCCATGTAATCTATGTACCCCTGGGATGGTGAGTAGTGGGGTCTTAGGCGAGTATGGTGGTTTTCCGGGTCCCCTGTTCACATAGCGCCGCCACACCCTTTCGGCCACTTTTAACAGGATATTGTTGTGTCGCGATAGGGCTATTCGTTCCACGAGCCATTCCAATATGTTTAAACGACCCAGTTGTGTGCTCACAGTGTGTGTTTCTGAGTGAGTGGGGTCTTGTAGCCAAATTAAGATCCACTGCAGCTGAGCAGCTGCGTAGTAGAGCTCAAATTGTGGTACACCCATCCCGCCTCTGTCCAGTGGTAGGCAGATCTTAGCCAAAGCCACACGTTTACGTCCGGTGCTCCATATCAAGTCTATCAACAGCTTGTTCAGCTGTCCGAAAAAAATGCTAGGAAGCCATAGTGGTAGGGCAGCGAAAAGATATAATAGTCGAGGGAGTATAATCATTTTGATTAATGCCACTCTACCCATAGGTGATAGTGGTAGTGCACACCAAAAGGGCAGCAGTCCTTTTATTGATCTAATCATCCGGTCTAAATTGCCCTCCTTGAGGTCAGATTCGTCATGATATATGTGCACTCCTAGATATTTGAAAGTGCTGTAAGTCCATTGTAAATTATGCTCAGTGAGTATGTGGGTCTGTGTGTCGGGTAGTCGGCGCATGGGGAATAGACATGATTTGGCCCAGTTAACGCGTAGGCCAGATATGTCTCCGAATGAGTTCAATAATTGTAGCAGGATTGGTAGGGATTCGGTATGGTTACGTAAGTATATTAGTGCATCGTCTGCGTATAAGGACACTATGCGGTGTTCCACGCTGTCCGGTATGCCCCATCTTGTGGCTTCATTGCGCAATTTAGCCGCGAGGGGTTCTATGGCTAGTGCGAACAGAAGTGGTGATAGGGGGCATCCCTGTCGCGTGCCTCTACCGATCTTGAATTTTTCAGAAGTGATGGTGCCCGTTTTTACTCTAGCTATGGGGTCTGAATATAAGATAGATATCCAGCGTGTGAACACTTTACCAAATCCCAGTAACTGCAGGGTTGCCATCAGATATGGCCATCCCAGTGTGTCGAAAGCTTTTTCAACATCTAGTGAAACCGCAACTCTGGAGTAGTCTGTATCAGGAGTTTCAGCGATCAGGCACAATAGGTTCCGGATGTTGATAGAGGTGTTGCGTCCTGGTATAAATCCTGATTGGTCTGGGTGTACCAGGGAAGAAATTATTGGGAGAAGTCGGTTGGATAGTACCTTGCCTAATATTTTACAGTCCGTGTTTAAAAGTGATAGGGGTCGGTAAGAGCGTACATCCAGTGGGTCGCGGCCCTTTTTATGGAGGACTACAATCGTAGCTTCGCGCTGTGAGTCTGGGAGACGACCTGTTTCGTATGCCTCCTGTAGCATGGTCAGATATGGAGTGAGCGTTTGTGATGAGAAAGTCTGATAGTACTCGATCGGTAATCCGTCTCCCCCTGGTGCTTTATTGTGGGCTAGCTGTTGCAGTTCTTGTTTTATTTCGTCACTTTCAATGGGTTTGTCTAACTCTAGTGCTTGTGCAGCCGTTAATTGATTTACGTGGGAGGTCCTGAAGAAATCTTCTAGTTGTGGTGCGAGTGGGGGAGGTTCTGCCTGATATAACCTTGCATAATACTGCCTAAATGCGTTGTTTATTTCTGATTGTGTGTTCACTATCACACCAGTATCTAGGCGGATGGCGTTTATAGGAGTATGCTGCTGGGTCCCTTTCGCTAACCAGGCCAGCATACGACTTGATCTATCGCCCTCGGTGTGTAATCGTGCCGTATGGTATCGATAGTTGAATTTTCGTAGGCGGGTTTCGGCATCGCCCCATTGTTTTTTGAGTGTGATCGTGTTATTCTTAGCAGTACTATTTAAGGCCGTCTCGCATTCTGCCTTCCGTAATTTCTCCTCGGTATCGTGTAGCTCAGAGAGCAGTGTGCGCCTGATACCTCCTGCAGCCCCGATGCACATGCCCCTAACTACCACCTTGTGTCCATCCCACTCGATTGCGCGTGTTGTGGCTGTTTGACTATTAATTGTGAAGTATGACTTTATGGTGTCAGCTAGTTCTTCCCGGAATGGCGGGTCGCGCAACAAGATGGGTTGTAAGCGCCAAGTGGGTATTCGTGATGGTTGAATACCCCATCTCAGTGTGACGATTAGAGGGCAGTGGTCCGATAGGGTTTTGGCCAGATAGTTGGCGCTATGTATTAAGTGTGTTAATGTGGGCGAGCATAATAGTAAATCAATCTGTGTGTGGAGGTTGTGTACGGGTGAATAAAAGGAATATTCTCTATCAACGGGATGGAGACTTCTCCATGCATCGTGGAGCCTCCGTTCTGTTATCCAGGACCTTAACATCTCAGATACCCGTCTACTAGGGGCGCTTATTAATGGCGGGTGTGATCTGTCCATAGAGATGTCCGGTACACTGTTAAAATCTCCTCCCCATATAATTGGTATGGACGGGTCCCGTGAGATCTGTGCGGATGTGGCCCTCCGGAATTCCCCTTGTCCCGAGTTTGGGGCATATATACCAGCTATGGCTAGCTGTCTACCATCCAACTCTCCAGTGAGGCAGACATATCTGCCATCTGTGTCTATATACGTGTCTTGGACCGTGTATGGGATCCCTGGTGCGATCCATATCAGTACTCCCTTTGCATATTTGGATATTTTAGTTCCGTAAACAGTGCCCGACCAGGTCTTATTAATTTCCTTTAATTCTTGTGTGGTGGCATTGGTCTCCTGTAGTATAGCTATATGCACTTTGTGGCATCTGAGATATGTATGTACTCTGCGTCTTTTAGTTGGGTTAGCCAGGCCTCTTATGTTCCAGGTTACAATTTTGTATGTCATTGAAACGTTTTGTGTACGAATCACTAGCGGTGCATGTTTTTAAGTAGGATTTGCTGCGTCCCCTCACCCATCGCCCCCCCGACCTCCCCAAATCCAATCAACCCTCGAGTGTGGTGTGGTTAATACATACCTTAAGGAGTTAAGAGTAAGAGGAATAGGGGGAAAGAGGAAAAAGTGTGACTAACCAGGCACAACAGGTGCAAGAGTGGCTTCGAGCCGATTCGTGTCCATACGGGAACCCATCTGGGTTAGGGGGCTGCTGTGGTATGTGGTCCAAGGTGGCCGCGGGGTCCGGCCCATTCGGATGTCGTCTTCTCCCATTTAGGTGCGTTCAGGCCGGAAGGCACGCCGGCTTCAGGCACATAGGGCCTCATTATGACCCTGGCGGTAGAGAACCGCCAGGGCCAACGGGGGCGGGAGCACCGCCGACAGGCCGGCGGTGCTCCCTTGGGCATTCTGACCGCGGCGCTTTGGCCGCGGTCAGAAAGGGAAAACCGGCGGTCTCCCGCCGGTTTTCCACTGCCCCTAAGAATCCTCCAAGGCGGCGCAGCTCGCTGCACCGCCGAGGGGATTCTGACAATCCTTCCCGCCATCCTGTTCCTGGCGGCTCGCCCGCCAGGAACAGGATGGCGGTAAGGATTGTCGTGGGGCCCCTGGGGGCCCCTGCAGTGCCCATGCCAATGGCATGGGCACTGCAGGGGCCCCCGTAAGAGGGCCCCGCTAGTATTTCACTGTCTGCATAGCAGACAGTGAAATACGCGACGGGTGCAGTAGCACCCGTCGCACCTTCCCACTCCGCTGGCTCGATTACGAGCCGGCATCCTCGTGGGAAGGGAGTTTTTCCCTGGGCTGGCGGGCGGTCTTTTGGAGACCGCCCGCCAGCCCAGGGAAAAACTCATAATACCCTCCGTGGTCTTTTGACCGCGGAGCGGTATAATGGAGGGCTGAATTCTGGCGGGCGGCCTCCGCCGCCCGCCAGAATCAGAATGAGGGCCATAGTGTTTATGGCTTTCGGAGTAGGTTAATCGCTGCATCTGTGTGTTACCTTTTCAGAGGTCGTCTGCGGTGCGTGGTTAGACCACCGGTCCCGAGATTAGTGGGGACGTGGGCAGGCTTTGCGGGGACCCCACTGAGTCCGAGTCCGTGGTACCATATTCGCGGTTGTGCTGTGTTCGAATACTCGAGAACCTATTAACGTCCTTTAATTCTTGAGCTTGCCAGTCCGATGCTTGCTTTTCAGTAGGGCGTGATCCGGTTCTGGGTTTCAATTTCCTTTTCTTACCTTTTTTTTGTGTTAGCCATTCCTTTTGCTCTGGGTGTTCATCTGTGGGGTCTATCAAGCCCTTGGCGTGGATCCAACTCCATACATCCTCTGGGGAAGGGAAGACGTGAGTTTTATCGCCATCCACTACTCGTAGTCTGGCAGGATACATGAGGGAGTATGGAAAGTTCTTATCGCGTAGTACCTGTTTTGCCTTAGTAAAGGTGGCACGTCTGCGCTGGACCTCTGCTGTATAGTCCGGATAGGCTGTGACTTTTAGGTTTTCAATTTCGACGGGTCCCAGCGCACGGAAGCTCTTTAGGATTTGATCTCTATCACGGTAATTCAACAGCCTGGCTATTAATGGGCGTGGAGGGGCTCCCGGGCGTGCAGGACCGCCCGGGATCCGGTGTGCCCGCTCCACTGTCAGAAAAGGAGAGGCCTCCTGCTGTAATATGTGATCTTTTAGCCAGCTCTCTAGAAATAACTCTGCGTTAGGGAGCTCGATTCGCTCCGGGAATCCCATAAATCTAATGTTATTATGGCGTGAATGTCTTTCCGCCTCCTCCGCACGTCTTTGGAGTTGTATTATCTCAGATTCCTGCTGTTGTATTCGGTTTTTCATGTCCTCTATATTTGGTTGAGATGTTTCTAGGGTAGATTCGACGGTGGTTACTCTATCCGCTAGCTTCCGGTGTTCAGTGCGTAGGATAGTAACTTCCACTGCCATTGCATCTATCTTTCCTTCCAGGGATGTTTTAGTTTCTAAGATTGCCTGCAGTACCTTGTCAATTTGTAACGAGTGAGCAGCTAGCGTTTCAGTCACTTTATGCAGTGGATCTGGGCTCTCCGTCGTTGGTGGGTCTCCGAGTCTGGTCTCTGATTGGCCCCTCGGTGGCTTTGGTTTCACCATGGTTTCGCCTGTTCTAAGCTCTCTACGTATTGCGTTGTGATTGAGGTGGTTAGTTTATACGGTTCTTGTTTCTGATTAGGCGGAATTTGTTGTGTGCCCATCAGTGGGAGCTTGGTGCGTTCCGCAAGAGGTATGCACCGGATGTGTGCAATTGACGATTAGGTGTTGCAGCGCACGTGTCTGTGCGTTTTATGTTGGGGGAGAATCAGCTTTGCTCCTTACAAGAGAGGTGTGCCTGGTACTTGCAGTTGGCGATTGCACGCTGTGATTCCCGTATCTGTGCGTCTTATGTTAGAAAAAGAGAAAAGGAAGAAACAGCATTTCTCCCTGGCTGTATGCAAGACCAGGAAATGTCACTGATTCCAATTTTCGTTGGTGGGTGTGGTAGATGCCTTTACCTAGTACTTGATTTCCGAGCCCACTCAAGACACTCCTTTAATAGGGCACAGCGTAGTTAGATTACCCCGTTGAACTCCGATGTGCGTTATGTGTTGGGAATGGCTAGCGCTCCGCAGTTATAGCTGGGCTCCGTACTTCTCCATCGACCTGACCTCTTTTTAGCACGCAATCATTCGGTGTAATTAAACAGCAGTTCCCAAGAACTTCGGTCTGCGGTCTTTTCCTCGTCCGCAGTTAGATCTCAATCGGGCCGCGTCGACATGCTCATGTTCCGCGATTGGGCCCTAATGTTCGTCCGGAGTCTTAAGCTGCCCATTAGATTGGGCGCCTATGGCATGCGAGGGTGTATCCGTGGTTGCGTGCTGCGGTGCGCGTATCTGCGCGTTTTATGTTAGGAAAAAAAGAGAGGGAGAAACGGCTTTGCTCCCAGGCTGTGTGCAAGGCTAGGGAATGTCACTGAGTCCAGTTTTCGCTGGTGGGTGTGGTGGATGCTTTTACATAGTACTTGACTTCTGGGCCCACCCAAAACACTCCTTCAATATAGCGCAGCGTAGTTTGATTACACCTTTGAGCTCCGTTGTACGTTTCGTGTTAGGAATGGCTAGCGTACCGCGTTTGTTTCTAAGCTCCGTACCTCCCCGTCGACCTGGCCTCTCCTTAGCACGCAATCGTTCGGTGTGATTAAACAGCAGTTTCCAGAAACTTCGGTCTGCGGCCTTTTTTCTCGTCCGCAGTTAGATCTCCGTCGGGCGCGTCGCTATGCGTGTGCTTCGCGACTAGGCCCTAATGTTCGTCCGGAGTCTTAAGCAGCCCGTTAGATCGGGCGTCTATGGCATGCAAGGGTGCGTCCGTGGCTCCTCGCCGTCCCCACCAGCAGTGCTAGGATCGCTCCGTACCTGCGCTCAGGGTGCAGCCGCCGCTCTCGTCGGGCCGCTCGGCTCCTCGCTGGCACACGTCCGCATCTCTTTACCATCGGGCCCTGGGCGAACCACTGCGTCGGTTTGTTCAGGTCTTCAGGGTCTCGGGATGTTACTGAGCATGAAGCATGTGGGTTCGGAGGTTTTCAACGCCTGGAGACAGGAGGATTACAGGATAATTGTGGGCCGGGCACGGAGCTCTGATTCAAGCGACCACAGACGCCATCTTGGCCACGCCCCCTAAATATCCTATATGTCCATAAAAGGAACATTACAAAATTACATGGCAAGTCATGAGCAAATAAACATACATCAGCCTAACATGCCATAATAGGAACATATAGTCAATATATATTATTATTAAAACAATCCTGGAGCATACCACTCTCGCAGTGTCCCCAAAGGTACCATATTTGGTAGAACAGGCACTTCTAGTGCCTGGAAGATGAGCATGGGCCCCCTGGCACTCCTATGCGTGAAACGGGGGCCAGGTGTTGCTCCTGGGGGAGAGGGGCGGTCTGCACTCTCTCTGGTTTTCCTAACAGGCCCCTCGGGCCACCACTGGCCCTACTGCCACAAGGGGGGGGCAAGGTAGCCCAATAAAGTAATGGGGGCAAGAGGAAGGGGCCTCCAGCGAGGTCTCCCTTCCCAGTTGCTAAAAAAAAATAATGCCCAGTTGAAAAATAGGAGCGTCCCGCTCCTATGACAGTGACCAGGGGTAGTGGGTACGTTCTCCCCTTGCCTCCGATGAGGTCTCTCTCCCTCCTGGGGCCGCTGCTGCACACTTGCCCACACCTGATTTGGTGCGTGAGTGTGTTTCTTTAGTTCCCAGGCCGCTGCGGTGATTCTGGTCAGGAATGGAGGGCGGCTGGTGCCACCGGGGCGCTCTAATGAGCAAGCCTTGCCCCGGGGGTACCGATAGGAGCATGCTTGCTCCGGTACCTTTTTCTTGTGCCCCAGGGGCACTGGAGGGTGCGTGACATCGCGCTTCTCTGAACTAGGATGCCCGGGCTGCGGTGGTTATTATTATCAGCACAGGAGCACTTTTGAAAGCGCAAAGGCACTGTGCTTCAGCCCCGGCCGCAGGGGTTGATTTTTGAAGACAGGAAGCGCTTTTCAAAGAGCTCTGGGGATATACCGGTGCCCGGGTTGCGGCAGGAATGTTCTCCCAGCGTCAACGTTATTACACGGTGCAGAGGGGCACAGCCAGCGCTCTCCAGGCGCTGGGATAGTTTCACAGGGGCCAGGGGCCACAACACCCTGCCCATGGAGACAAAAATTGAAGAAGGAGCACAGGGCTGGCGAACCCAGCTACAGGTCAGCACAAAAGTGGATGCAAGCAGTGGCTGTTCCTCCTAGTGACCAGGCAGGTCACAGGTTAACACAGCAGCAGCAGTTCAAGGTGGTCCTGGTGACTCCTTTCAACAACGTCCGGTGTCCAGTTCCAGGTAAGGTTTATGGAGTCCCGAGAATGTCTAAATTGTGGGGAAAATTCCTCTGTACTTATACTCAGTGTGCAGTGTCTTTGTCAATGAGGAGGAGAAGGGGTTCCAACCAGTTACAACTGGTTCTGGGAGTGCCCCTTCTCTCCTCCAGCACAGACTCCAAACATCAGTGAGGGGTAAACGACCCTATTGTGGGAGGCCTGGGCACAGCCTTTACAAATACAGGTGTGCCCCGCCTCTCCCTTCTCTCAGCCCAGGAAGACGATACAATATGTAGATGCACCTCTGTGACACCTCCACCCTCCCTGTGTACAGGCTGTCTGAAAAGTATGCACAAAGCCACAACTGACGTGGATTGGAGCCAAGCTGCAAAAACACCAGAGTCATAAGCACAGAGAAATGTGCACTTTCTAGAAGTGGCATTTCTGTAATGAGTAATAGAAAATACACCCCACCAGTAAGCAGCATTTATTATCACCATTACAACCATACCAAACATTCCTACGCTACCCCCCATAAATCAGACAATACCCCGTACACATAAGGCAGGGCATTTCTAATGTCATCCTATGAGAATGTAGCACTCACAGTAGTGGGATACCATGTTAGGCTGTTTGTCACTATCAGGACAGGCCACGCAACCTGCCACAAGTCCTGCCTTCTACATACATGGCACCCTGCCCATAGGGCTAGCTAGGGCGTACCTTAGGGGTGACTTACATGTAGTAAAAGGGGAGTTCTGGGCCTGACAAGTAAATTTAGATGCCTGGTCCCTGTGGCAGAAAACTGCGCACACAGGCCCTGCGCTAGCAGGCCTGAGATAGGTTTGAAAGGCTACTTCAGTGGGTGGCGCAAGCAGCGCTGCAGGCCCACTAGTAGCATTTAATTTACAGGCCCTGGGTATAGGGATACCACTTTACAAGGGACTTATAGGTAAATTAAATATGCCAATTAGATATAAGCCAATCATACCAATTTTACAAGGGAGAGCACATGCACTTTAGCACTGGTTAGCAATGAAAAAGTGCTCAGAGTCATAATGTCAACCAACAAAGGTCAGAAAAATAAGGAGGCAAAAGGCAAAAAGTCTGGGGAATGACCCTGTAAAAGGGCCAGGTGCAACAGGGGACAATTCCATGATCTTAGGCACCTTACATGGCCATATTCAGTTACCATTGTGAAGCTACATATAGGTAATGACCTATTTGTAGTGCACATGTGTAAAGGTGTCCCTGCACTCACAAAGTCCGGAGAATTGGCCATGGATAGCGTGGGGGCACCTTTGCTAGTGCAAGGGTGCCCTCACACTTAGTAACTTGGCACCTAGCCTTCAGTAAATGAAGGTTAGACATATAGGTGACTTATCAGTTACTTAAGTGCAGTGAAAATGGCTGTGAAACAGTGTGTGCACTATTTCACGCAGGCTGCAGTGGCAGTCCTGTGAAAGGGTTTGTCTGAGCTCCTTATGGGTGGCAAAAGGAATGCTGCAGCCCATAAGGATCTCCTGGAACCCCAATGCCCTGGGTACCTAGGTACCATGTACTAGGGACATATAAAGGGGGTCCAGTGTGCCAATTGGAATTGGAATATGAAGTCACTAAACTATAGTGACTAATTTGGAAGCGGACAGAGCATAAGCATTGAGGTTCTGGTTAGCAGAACTTCAGTGACACAGTTAAGCACTACTGACAAGACACATATTAGGCCACAAACTATGAGCACTGGGGTTGTGACCAGCTGGATGCCAGTGAGACAGGCAAAACATACTGACAAACAGGTAGAGATTGGGGGTAACATGCCAAGAAAGATGGTATTTTCCTACAGTCACCACCTTATGTACACGATGCTGGCCATTGTGCACCACGAGCCTCACAAGATTTGACCCTCTGGTGGTGCATGGGGGTCCTTTAAATGGGCCATAATGTCACCATCCAGCCTACTTTGATATCTGATCGTTGAACAGCTTATCACATTTGACATTGTATTCAAGATACATAACTCACTCACACCTAACCCTGGATTACTTCACAAGACACACATTGTCACACTTACTGCATACATCTGGGTCCTCAAATCACGCCGCTTCACCATTCGTGTAGGGGGCAGGTCCACCTGTAAAACATGAATGGAAAACCATGCTTAAGTGTCAAATCATAGTCACTGGACAACACATTTCAGTGTGAACTAGTTGAGAGGAGTGAACTAGTTATCCTAGTGGAAAACAGTGCAACAGACACACCACTATGATCACACAATGACACAAACACTCAGGTGAGTTAGAGCAACACATCTGAACACCTACAATGGGCCAGAGACTCATGTAGTGCTACACTCTGCAACAACCATATATGGGCCGTCTATAGAAGACGAAACAACATGGTATAAGGGGGAGTTGTGTAACAAAACATGACACAACCCTGGTGCTTTACAAGACATGTAACTCAGGTACTCAAGCTTATCCTGCAAAGCACCCAGAGGCGCTTTGTGATAGACATGCTGCTCAATTTGAAGTCTGCAATGATCATGCGTTGATTAATCCATGACTGATATGGAAAAGTTGTCTAACGGTATCAAATGCCACATATTCATTTCCCCCTAAGGCGGGTAAAACCCCTTTGCTGACATAATGGCAGGGGTCATGTGCGTGAAACGATGACAGAATTGCACTATACATTCATTGCCCAACTTTGTTGACACAATCTAGAGAAAATATGGTAGGCTGGTGGTGCCTTGGTGTTACAGTCATGACACTGTGCCGGGGCACAGGTGTCATTATGGCCTCTGAAATGTTTGCCTTTGTGATGGTTGTGCAGGACTCATCAGGCATCTGACCTGCAATGGTATCATAGTTGGACACGTGAACTCCAGGCCTAGTCTGGCACAGATACACTTCGGGCCATATTTATACTTTTTGACGCAAAACTGCGCTAACGCAGCTTTGCGCCAAAAAAATGAGTGCCGGCTAACGCCATTCTGAAGCGCCATGCGGGCGCCGTATTTATTCAATGACGTTAGCCGGCGTTAGCCGCCGGCGCTGTCTGGTGTGCGTTTAAAAAAACGACGTACACCAGGCAGCGCCGGCGTAGGGGGAAAATGGCGTATGGGCGTCCACAAATGGTGCAAGTCAGGCTGAGGCAAAAAAATCGCCTCAACCCGATTTGCGCCATTGTTTTATGACGCCCAACCCCCATTGAAATGACTCCTGTCTTAGCAAAGACAGGAGTCATGCCCCCTTGCCCAATGGCCAAGCCCAGGGGACTTCTGTCCCCTGGGCATGGTCATTGGGCATAGTGGCATGTAGGGGGGCACAAATCAGGCCCCCCTATGCCACAATTTTTTTTTTTTTTTTAAACTTACCTGGACTTACCTTAATGTCCCTGGGGTGGGTCCCTCCATCCTTGGGTGTCCTCCTGGGGTGGGCAAGGGTGGCAGGGGGTGTCCCTGGGGGCAGGGGAGGGCACCTCTGGGCTCATTCTGAGCCCACAGGTCCCTTAACGCCTGCCCTGACCCAGGCGCTAAAATCCGGCGCTAATGCGGGTTTTTTAGACCCGCCCACTCCCTGGCGTCATTTTTGCCCGGGAGTATAAATACGACGCATATGCATCGGAGTCATTTTTTAAGACGGGAACGCCTACCTTGCATATCATTAACGCAAGGAAGGTGTTCAAGCAAAAAAATGACGCTAACTCCATGAACTTTGGCGCTAGACGCGTCTAACGCCAAAGTATAAATATGGAGTTAGTTTTGCGTCGAATTTGCGTCGAAAAAAACGACGCAAATTCGGCGCAAACGGAGTATAAATATGCCCCTTCATTCGGGTTGTATACAACCTATCCACATGCATTGTATGCAACACTCCAACTCATCTGCTACTGTAATTCAAGAGCAGTGAACAGTTAATAGTATGCCACTGGGAGACTGACCAACAGGTCTGCCAATCTCAATCCCAAATTGATCGAGCAGATCCTGCTCCCTCGCTACCAGATCTGCCCAGCGATGCTTGAGCTGGTGCTCATTCCTGCCGGTCCTGTATATTCTCTTCTGGTGGTGGAGCACCTTACCTCACCGAAGCCATCTGACCTTGGTCCAGTATCCGAGGTTGACCCAGCCACCCATCTCAAGCATCATAGGGAGGTAGTGGGATACCAACCACACAAATCCACCAAACTCATCCTTGCACATCCTTGTCATCATCCCCCTTCCAGACATGTCGAGTTATGGTCAGAGTTGACCCCAAATACAAAGAAAGAAAAAAAGAACAGAAACTTAATCCCACTAACGTATCCCAACTATCCCAAATGAGTAACAACCCCGCACAGACACCCCACAGTACAAATACAAATCTTGACAAAAAAACACAAAACCCCAACTACTGGGACAAAATGCACTGAAAATACAAGAGGACATGACAGAAGGGACACCACAAACTCCAAGACATAACCAAGACTCAACCACCAGCTCCAAAACATGACCACACAGTCATAAAGGTACAAACTGTTAAAAGAAAGTGAAACTACACCTACTGTACCATGCTTGTAGACAGGATTTCCTATTAGAATACTTCCTGTCCCCGTGCATCACGTTTTTCAGTTATGCGTGTATTAATTTGATGAATTTGACATTTGTATAGGTTTTTTTAGACGCAGAACGCATGTGCATCGTTCACATTGACACATGGTGGTTATGCGTTGATTTCACAGAAGGCTGTATTAAAAGAAGTGCAAAGGTAGAATTCACCCTAAGGGCCCATGTGTCATTTTGTTTGCGTGTGCGGATGTTTTAGACGCATTTGCGTCATATTTTTTTACTCAGACAGCACATTTGCTTGACATGTGTACATCTTTGGTACATAGGCCCTCATTATGACATTGGCAGTAAATTCCGAATGCGGCCGCAGTGACAACCGCCAACATACCACAGCGGAGGCGAACATCCGTCTGTCAGATTATGACATACACACGCCAAACCGACAGAAACCAGCCACAGCCACAAATCTGCCAGACCCAACGAACATGATAAACTGTCAGAACTAGCACCCATACCGTTATGCCACCAAAACAACGCCCTCCAAATAATGACCCACGAATCACCACAGCAGACATTCAACGGCGGTAAACTATTGGCGGGGCACACCACCACAGCTGAACGGCAGCCTAAAAACAAAACAAGACAACATTGGGTAGAACAAAAACCCACACCTGACACCCACCCACCAACAGCATTACAAAACACACTCCCACATCACACACAAACCTTTGCAAATACGAGAAGACCACTAAACCTCGCAATGGCAATCCCAGAGACAACTGCACACACACACCACAACTACCCATTCACCACACATCACACACCCCACCACATCACTCAACAACCTCTGCACAACACACACACCACACAACACCCATTTCCCCACAAAGGCACCCCGGTTTCACTGATGAAGAGTTGCGGGTGATGGTGAAGGAAATAAGGTAGAGTCACAGCTGTTTGGAGCACAGGAACAGCAGATCTCCATTGCCAGGAAGATGGAGCTATGGCAGAGGATCGTGGAGAGGGTGAACGCCATGGGACAACATCCACGCACAAGAGACGACATTAGGAAGAGGTGGACTTCCTATGGGTGAACGTGTGTTCCATTGCATCAAGGCACCAGCTCGTCATCAGGAGGACTTGGGGTGGACCCCTACCTCCTCCCCCACAGCTGACAGCACGGGAGGAGTAAGTCTTGGCAACACTGCATCCTGAGGTCCTCACTGGAGTGGCCGAAGGACTGGACACTGGTGAGTCACCATTAGCAACCTACTACCACACCATACCTGCATGCCATCTCACCCCCTCACCCTGACTCCCTTCACCCTACTCCATCCCACACAGTGCACCACCCCAATTACCACACCTACATGTCTACCCTTGCATGCCATACACACTGCAAGCATATCCCTCCCAGCTTAGCATGCACACCCACCAACAATGCATGGACAGCATGGAGAACTACTAATCCCACAATCCATCATTATACACTACCAAAGGTAGGAGGAAAAGGCCAATATCATTGGGAAAGGTAGAAATGCAGAATATGTGACAGACAATTACCCTAACACATCACTTACATCCCCACATGGGGAGGACAGGCTCAGGGAACCGACTGCCCAGGAGGTACTCACAAATGTCCTGGGGGGCATACCAACAATCCCAGGACAGAAGTGGTCAGGTGTTAAACATCATTCATGAGAACAAGCAGCTGGGGAGAACACCACCAGGAGGTCATGCAATAGTTGCAGTCCTTCAATACCATCATGGCCTCCATTGCAGGGGTGCTGCGTGACATGGTGAACATCGTGTGGGAGTAAACAGCACACCAGCGGGCCCCTACCACTAGCCAGTGTTCTGACCAGCCCTCCACATCTTCTGCAGCTAGTGGACAGGAGGCCATCCCACAGGACTCACAGGACTCGAGCATCCCTCCCCCTGAAGAAGGTGAATCACCCAGGAAACGTTCCCTGCGACCCAGACAGACAACAGAGACAGTTGCCAAGACCACCTCCAGGAAATGAGCCCCTGAAGAATGTCCCTCTTGTGTTCCACTGAGTCACCATGTTCACTTTGGACTCCTATTGCTCCTCTTCCTATGGTCCCCTGGACACTGGACCTGTGCTACATACAGAATGGCCCACTACACTGGACTGTTCCCAACCATCACCCCACTCAATTAAACTTTCCATTTTGTTTTATTCAAATAAACACCCTTGAAAAATACTTGCATAATAGTGCTCTATCAGAGAGAAATGTGCAATGTATTGAACTGTATTGAACTGCATTATCTTGTGCTAATGTCCTTTAATGTGTCAATCCATCCAAAAATGGGTCTCCGCAGTCTGTAGTCATGACATCAGTACACTGTTGTAACCACACCAACATCTGCATTAAGGGAAGGTATAGGTGACAGTCAAATGTGATGCAAAGGTAGTGACTGGCACAACACTACAGCCACACAGCATGTTACTAAAATGGAGAAATGTATAGATCAACAGTCTTACCTGAGTGTCATTGGAAGTACTGCTAAATGACATGTGTCCTGTTGTCCATATCCTCCTCTGCTTCCTCCTCACTGTCCGCAGTGTCCACTGCTGTCAAAGGTGCATTGTCACCCCATTCCTCCTGCAGATAGGGCACATGGCATCTGAAGGCAAAATTGTGCAGTATGCAGCAGACCACCACAATCTGGCAGACTTCCTCAGGGGAGTAGCATAGGGATCTACCTGTCAAATGGAGGCACCTGAACCTGACTTTCAGGAGACCGAATGTGCGTTCCACAATCCTCCTGCTACCCCCATGAGCATTATTGTACTGATGTTCAGCCCTGGTTCATGGATTTCTAACAGGGGTCAACAGCCAGGATAGGTTTGGGTAGCCAGAGTCACCTGGAAGAAGTGAGGGACACACATTAGCCATGCACAATGACATGGGGTATGACTCCAGTATGCATTCACTGACATATAGTGGGTGGGGACTCAAGCTCACCTATAAGCCACACTGTAGTTGTGCCATCACTTGTGGGGCACTGTTATTCCTCAAGACACAGGCATCATGCACAGATCCAGGACACTTGGCAGTGACTTGGGAGATGTATTGGTCAGCAAGGCCCACCATCTGGACATTGAGAGAGTGGAAACTCTTCCTATTCATGTACACCTGCTCATTTGCCCTGGGAGGGACTACGGCAACATGGGTCCTGTCAATGGCCCCAACCACATGTCGAATGTATACCATTATGTAGAATCCAGCCTTCACAGTGGGCAAATCTTCACTCTGGGGGAATGACATGAAGCTGCACATGTGTTTGAGCATGGCAGCCAAAACCCTTCCAAGCACAATCAAGAACATTGGTTGTGACATTCCTGCAGCAAAGCCCACAGTCACCTGGAAAGAACCAGATGTTAGGAAATGGAGCAATGACAGTACCTGCACAAAAAGGGGAAATACTGTAGTGCAACGGATAGCAGGTGGCAGATCAGGCTCCGAATGTGCATACAGCTCTGTGATTGTGGTCCTGTTCAGATGATAGGTGAGTATGATGTGCCAGTCCTCCAGCATCCACAAGGTGTCTGTACACGGGTGCTTGGCTCCTCCTTTTCCTCCACATTGGTTGGCATCTAAGTGAGCCAAAAGTAAAGTGGGTGTGACTGCAGGACCTATGGACACACAACATCATAGTACAAAGAGCATGTATGTTTGTAGAACACTAGAATTGTCTAGGTGTGTACAGTCGACACCAATGACACCCATATAAATTCTAAACATGAGTACTAGCAGTAGGAAATGGCAATCCCCTGTCCTGTATGCTAGGACAGGTGAAACTGACCTCACTCCGACGTAGTTAGGCGTCATGGCAGAAGGCAGTCTGCACCGCCGTGCAACTCCTCATTGGCTAACATGGGGCTGTATTGATGAACCAATGATGATCAACTCCAGCGGTGACGGTGTTCACCGCCGCCAACCTGACCGCCAGTTTCTTTCTACCACTTCACCTGATTCCTGACTTTCCATTGAACGACATCCCTTATGCATGTGCTGCTGTGACCTGTGTCCGGAACCTGCCATGGCCGGTGTTACAGCGGAAAGGACCCCAGCCTTCACGTCGGAGGAGTTGGAGAGGCTAAAGGACCCCAGCCTTCACGTCGGAGGAGTTGGAGAGGCTCGTGGATGGGGTCCTACCCCTGTATGGGCAGTTTTATGGGCCCCCAGACCAATAGGTGAGTATATCACGGGTATGTTGAATGCGACATGGCTGCATGTAGATGTATGTGTGTGCTAACAGTGTGTCATTCGGTGTGGTATGGCTGCAGGCAATGTGAATGCAGAGGTACAGGTCATGTGTGTGCTTGATTAGAGGCAAATGCAGTATGTAGGACATTTGTGTGACAGGTTGGATTGTATGATTCATAGTGTCTTTCTGTCTTTTACCTCTGCCAGTCTGGGCCCATCAGAAGAAGGGGTTGTGGTGTGCCATCCCCAAGGTCGTGCTGACCCTGGGGGTCCATAGCCGGCAGATCACCCACTGCAGGATATGGTGGGAGGACCTGAGACATGGCCCAGAAGACAGCGGAGGCCTAGCAAAGGACAGCCTCCCAACGAGGGAGGGGTGCCTGTCGGACCCTGACCCCCCCTAATAATCCCTATGCTAGTGGTGGCCAATCCTGCATTGGATGGGAGCCTGAGGGCAGCACAGCAGCCACAAGGGGGTGAGTACAGTGTGTGTTATATTCACTTTTTTGTTGCCTACCTTGGGATTTGAGTGCTAGGTTTTAGTCAATGGATGCCCCAGTATGCCGGTTTAGCCACTCCTGCGTGGTCCTGCTTAGCTTTGTAGGGTGGTGTCCATTTTTGGTACTGCGAGGTATCTAGCATGCCATGTCAGACAGGGCTTAGTTGGTCCCTGTAGGTGTGCAGATAGCAGTGTATGGAGTCCTTCCTGCTGTAGTTCCTAGGCAATGGTTTGTCATTGTGGTCCATTCTGTGCACTGTAAGCACCATGGGGGAGACTGGAGCTGATACAACTGATTCTGATTCCTCCTCGGATAGAAGCTCCCCGGTGGTGGCAGACCTTTCTGGAACCAGCCCAGCTACAAGATTTTCTGTCACCCCTGTACCAGCACCGCCCTCCCAGTAGCCCCCCCAGGAAGATGCCCGTGCCCGCTCACACAGGAGGGTGGGTTTCTCCTTTGCCGCAGGCACCTCAGGCCCTGCCCCAGTCAGCCCTGCTTCCCTCAGTGAGGAGGCTATTGACCTTCTGAGATCCAACTCCGTAGGGCAGTCAACCACAGTGAATGCCATCCAGGGGCTGGCATCCTACCTGGAGGGAATTAATGGTGGCTTGGTGGCCCTGCAGAGATCATTTCAGGCTCTGGCCTCCTCTCTGATGGCAGTCAGTGTCCCTGTTTCTTCTGTCCCCCTTCCAACTACCTCTTCCTAGTCCCTGTCGCCTCTCCCCAACCCATCCCACGCACACATTCTGGCAAGCATGCACCCACCACAAAAGACAGGACTCGCAATGACAAACACAGGCAGCACACTTCACTCCACAAGTACACACAGATGCACACACAACAACAGTCACTGCCTCCACTGCCTCCACATCCTCCTCCTCCCTCACAGTCACATCAGCACTCACACTTGCATGCACCTCATCATCCGTCCCAGATGCTGTCACCTGTACAGCCTTGCCCACAGTCACCACAACAGCAGACCTGCAGACATGCACCCCAAATAGGCAATCACCACCATCACCACCTCATGCAGCACACCCACCTCACTTGCAGACACCACCTCAACATACATCCACACATCCTGTTTGTCCTCCCCCACCCTGTCTGCTCCCCTCCAAAGACACATAAATGCTCCCACTCAGACACCCAACAGCCATCCACCTCACACACGAACACTGTCCATGCACCTGCATCCAAAACCAGCAGACCTTCTCCTCTAACAAACACTTCCTCTACCTCCACTCCCATTCTTCCTCCAATGCACCGCCCCATTAGTCTTAAGAAGCTTTTCCTTTCCTGCCTTGACCTCTTCCCTCCCCTACCCCCATCCTGCCCGTAAGAGAAAAGTCCCACCTCCCCAGCCCAGTACCTCCAGCTCCAAGATGACTCTTGTTCCTCCTCCTAAGAGTACTCCTGCCACTAAGGTGCAAAAGAGTGGCACTTCAGCACCCCATCCCAAGGTCACTCCTCCACCCCCCAAAACAGAAGGGCAAGGACCCCCCCTCCCAAACCCAAACCCAAACCCAAACCCAAGGACCCCACTCCCAAGAAGAAACTGTTCCCCCTCTGTGTCGTCAGCACTATCCTCTTCCTCCTCCTCAGGCAGGTCAGCAACCTGGTCATACATTGGAACGATCAATTCGCAAAAATAGGTGGTGCAGGATGGCACATTTCAAGATGATTTTACACCCAATGTGTGGGGCATAAAGGAGGCGGCCTCCTGTTAGGTCCAGGCACCTTTCAGTATGCCAAATGTCCTTTCCACAACATTGCATGTCTGACAGTGTCCCTCATTCTATTCACGCTCTGCTGCTGTGTTTGGGTTTGCAAATGGGGTCATCAGCCATGGCTGTATTCCATAACCCCGAACCGCTGCAAGAGATAACAGATGTAAGTTGTTGTTAAGGCTTGCAACAGGTTTATCATGTAGCATGGCAGTTGTTATTTGGAGTTGGTTGTGACTTGTACATGTTTGTGGTATGGTGTGAGTTCCTGGCCTTGTGTTAAGTTTTACTGGCACTGTGTCATTAGACATGACAATCAGGTATTGGCTCAAGGACCTGGGACATATCATTAGAATTCCTGACTGATGCTCAGTATGTATCTATCATGTGTTGTGTAATGTACCCTCGTATCAGTGTGCTATCACTAGAGGGGACATGACACATCCTCGCAACACAATGGGGTCAGATGTGGTGACAAGGTGGTAGCCCTACAGAGCCTAGATATCCCAGCCATTTTGACATGTGTCACTGCAGATGAAGTACCTCACTTAGGCCCATTTTAATGAGTAAGTGACAATGCACAACACAGCTCCGACATTGGCAGTGCTGTGCTGCGTCATTTTCACTATACAGGAATATACCATGTGTGACATGTTACAAGGCAACGCTTGTCATCCCCTTCATCGGCGCCTAATATGCAGCCGTGCACCAACACTGACAACCTTGTACCAGGGTTGCTTGGCTAGCTGCCCTTTGGAGGTTGATGTATCTATGTAGGAAGGGACACCTTCCTATACATATACTGTTTTGATGGACAAATGTCTCTTTCTGTGTGTGCAGCAGTATGCAGCATGCATAGGTGGCACATTCATATGAGGTTAAATCACAGTCTATTTCCTTATTGCAACATGCAAACAGCATCCTGGGGTGGTGTTTGATGTTGGCACTGCCTCAGCTTTTGGTGTAGTGAATCCTAGTTTGCTTTAATTGGATACAGGAGTTACCTTAGCCTTTGCCTTGCAGACTCGAGCCCCCGTTACCCAGTGACCTTTACCCTACTTAGCTTGCTCTGTTTTAGCTTATTTGTTTATTTATTGAAATCTTTTAAGATGGCTGCCTTGTTTTTAGTTAGGCCCATGTTTTAGTTTGCATTATCAGTGCCACCGTGCTAAGGCATCAATATCAAGCAACAAAGATAAACAAACTGTAGGTGTTCACTTTAGGTTCTTTCCCTCTTCACGCTTTAGAGGGAATTGTTTATATTAATTACTGTCCCAAGCATGCCTTGTTATCTATTGTTTGGGAACTAACCTATGTCAGGGGTCCAAGTAGATCTGTATAAATATTCCTCACTTAAACAGATAGTCAGAGGGATTCCGACCAGATGCCATCGCTGCTATCAATGCTATACGTCGCCTTGACACTGACCAAGTCTTCGTGTCCATACGGAGTCTGTGCTAGAGACCTCATTCCATTAAACGAGGGTTGGGGGCTCTTCTCATGGACATGACATTGGCAGATTAGGTTTAATTTACCTAGCTCTCCTTTAGGTTAGAAGTTAGGCCTATCATGCTAGGGTATTAGGACATATTACACACTTCATGTCATTACATGTTATTGCAAGATGGTGGGCATCTTTATATTAATGACTCTTATCTTTACCATTCTGTTTCTTGCACTGTTCACTATCCTAATCATTGCAGCCCATGCAACTTATTGCAGAATGCAGTTTTGCTAAATAAAACCTATTGAAATTTTACTGCATCGTCTTCATTGCCTGTGTTTGATTGAGACATGTTGTTATTGTGAGAAAGGGGTAATCTCATTTTAGCCACGACACTCCCTGAGATGTCACACTCTTGAGTCCATGCTTAAAGGCTGCCACAAATCACCTTTTACTGTTTGGGTTTCTGGTGAGGTGCTGCTTGTGAGCCGGAAGGGTTGGGACGACAGTTGCGAATTGTTGTAGGATTGGCATAGTCGCCTACAAACATAAGTACTATCATCCTTAAACCAGCAGTCTTGCCTAAAGCAAGAGTCCTACCGCGACATGGCACCACCAACACTGGTGTTTAGGCACTAAGTTACGGATACCCTGATTATCACTGTCTCACAGACAAACAGGTATCCTAAGTACCATTATACGGAGACATCTGTGATCTTGGGGCAGATCCTCCTCAGCTGAACAAGACCACATAATTAGGCTGTAGGTTGTTCGAGCTCGAACTCACAAAATAACTTTACTCCCCATTTGGGGTTCCATCTCTTATACCCATTACACAATATGGCTAACGCCATAGACATTCCTGAGAACGCTAGACAAGCATTAACTTTACATATATTAGGTCATGGCCTAACAGAAGAGGGCGGGGATGTTACATTCATAGTGGAAGCTAGTGAAGCTTACCAAACAGAAACATTTTATTCCTAGGTGCACTTTCCCAAGGAAGACAACACTACATTCTCATTCCATACATACAGAATTACAAACGTACCAATACAGTACCAAGCATACCAGTATCATGAAATACTGCTCACTTATCAGAAGCATCAGAACTGGTTTGAAGGCGCCCTACCACATGTAATACAACCTGTGAGATTAGGTCCCTTAGGTAATGATGGACTAACGTGGCCTGTGTTTGCCACATACTCACCTCACCCAGGTATACAAAATATGCAGGCAGCAGACCTGCAGAACTTATATCTTGAATTAGTAACAGTTTACAGACGACTAGTTCTGTTGGTAATGTGAACTTTGAACACTACACCAGCACATCCATCACCACCAGCACCTGCTGGATACCAATTGGCTACTGGGACTAATCCACAAACAGTGCATACTATCATGGGTAAGTCACCCACAGAACGAGAAAACATACCGTTCTGAATAGCCCAGAAAACAAATCAGCTGGAAGCTGTGTTTCACCATACGTGACGACAGGAGAAATATAGAATTCTCGCAATGTGCTTGCCTTTCGGGATGGTTCCCTCAGTGGAGGACTGCGCCACATGGGGTAAAGTCTTTGCTGCAATATACACTACCACACATGGTACCCCGACACTTGCCAATTTACCGGAAGTGTTAAAACAAATACATAATGAGCACAGATTTGGGGATGAAATTAATGCGTAACTTCGAAGCAGTCTCCTCGACCATACTCAGTAACGTTAAAGGGGAAGCGGTAGCACTGGCTATATGCCAGCATCTCCGAAGAGATCCCACATTTGGACTGGGATAAAGAGCTATGGATTTTTTTTTTCCAACACCTATACTAGTATAGGACGGGATAGTTTGGGAGCCAAGCCGAAGAAACTCGAAATACAGAGTACCACCCCTAAGGAAGGTACTAAACAAGCACAGGAGGGATCTAAGAAGCGCTGGGATATGCAGAAACAATTTAAAGATAGACAAAATCAGAGAGCAGATTCTCCAGAAGAAACACTCTCAGAAATAGAGAAGGTATAAAAGCTAATGACAGATATACTGATTCACGTCACTCTCGTTCCTTTCAGGACGCACAAGATAGACGTAGCAAGAGAGGGGGATGTCCTGAACGACATCCTGAATATGTGAAACAGAAGAAAGACTCACCACAGTCTTCAGACAAAAAAGAAGATAAATCCCCACAACAAAAGCCAGAGTTTAAAAAGAAAAAGGTGGCAGCGCTGTCAATTAAAAATGCCAGTACACTTGAGAACATTGCTGAAGAACAAGACGTGGGCAGTGACACTGTTAGACAGCGCAGCAGAGGTCACGATATGTCACCAGAGTCTGAAATATCATCTGGATGCGACAGCAACTAACAATTTCATTGCAGTTGAGCCGTGTCCTCCCACTGGAAAGGGTTTATTATTTAAATATCCAAATAGAGGGAGACATAGAGTGCACCATTGGTGCTATATTCTGGGATGAACTCAGTTGTGATATCCTGCTGGCCGAAAGAGACTGGCCACCTGAGCATGTCCATAAGCTCCCACATGAGGAAGATGTCATTTTGCCTTCTTTCTCTGATCTTGTTCCAGAAGCGGTAAAAAAAAGCCTATGCTGTCTATTGGGCTTTAGCGCAGGCACCTGAGCTATACCGCAATCATGTAGGTTGGGACAAGGGCTCTCCTTGTCATGTAATACCTATCAGGTCTACGCCCTAAACTCAGCCACAATATCCTGTTAAACACGAAGCAAAAGCTCCAGTGAGGGAGATCCTCACTCAGCTCGAGTACCAGGGAGTAATTGAGCCCTGTGTCTCTGCAATGAATAATTCGCTATTCCCCGTTGCAAAACCAGACCATTCTTACAGAATAGTCCTAAATTACAGACACTTAAACAGTCATACACTTACATACGCTATACAAAATTCACATAGCACAGCACTGATTAACAATATAGTGCGTAAAAAATACAAAACAACGTTGGATATTTCCAACGGGTTTTTCTGCCAAAACTTAGCACACGAAAGTACAGACCTGAGTGCCTTCTCATTTGGCTCACGGACACACTTTTGCCGTTTGCCCCAAGGGTACAAGAACAGCTTAGGACAGTTCTCAGCCAGAGCAACATCAATATTGCATGATAATTATCCTGAAGCGTTATCCTACGTGGGTGACATCTATCTCACAGATGACGAACTCAACATTCATTTGGTCAGGGTCGATCAATTCATTTTAAGATTCGCAGCCCTTGGCTACAAATTCAACTTTAAGAAAACTAAAATAGCCATTCTCATCATACTATTCCTGGGCTATCAAACGAGGGAAAGAGCCTGATCCCACACTTTCTAGAAAAATGTGCGCAACTTCACCCATCTAACACTCTCAAGAAACTACAGTCTTTACTTGGTTTCTTTAATTTTGGCAGAACATACATTCTTGACTATGCACAACGAATCAAGCCACTCTATGACTTAATACACCCAGATTTTTCTAGCAAACACTGGAAAGTAGAACACACATGCATCCTTAGGGAATTGCAACAGGACATGCTAGAAGCCAAACACTTGCACACATGTGACAACAAAACAAATTTGGTCATCAGAATAATTGCTGGTGGCATTGGGTTTACTTATTTCACCTTTAACGAGGGCGACACAGTGCCAATAGCATATAAATCACATTTATACTCCAATACAGAACAACGTTTTGCACCCACAGAAAAACTTCTAACTGCAATTCAAATGGCTGTCATTAAGGAGAGGTCACTTGCCCAAAGGAAACACATCACTGTCATTCCCCCTGTGCCAGCCTTAGAGGCCGTCACCAAAGCAAGTGTCCCTAACGCTAAAGCATTACATCCACGTTGGATTCAGTGGGCAACCTCCCTGACTACAACTGATGTTGACTACATCTTTGATCCTAAACTGCAGACACAAATTTCTCCAATTCAAACAGGAGTAAACCGCTCCTCTAGATATTTTGCCCTTTGACAGATACCATACTGTTATCTATACTGATGGTTCAGCTCAACCAGCTGAAGGTACAAACATCAATATCCAGCCGCTTGCGCAGCCATGAGTGGAGTAATGAAGCATGGAGTTTTTCACCGTCATAATACCTACAAGCAGACCCCAGGAGACTGCCAGCTCTGCTGGCTGAACTTAAAGCCCTTCTTCTTGCGCTAGAACACACAGAGCCAGGATTGCTGAATTTTATTGTCTGCGACTCATACTACTGCGTCCAGTCCTACAATGATTACCTCAATCATTGGAAGCTGAACGGGTTTAGAGATTCCAAGGGGAACACCATAAAACACAAAACATTGTGAGGGAGGGTGGCTGGTCCTAAGGATAAGCTACAGTGTATCCATGTAGTACATACATTGGGCCACCAACGTGTAGGAGTACACATTATCAGCAACACTTTGGCTGATGAAGCAGCCAAATCCGTAGTAGCTACTGCTTCTGTGGCTACAGTGACTCGTTCTCAGACGATATTGGATAATGAATTTCTGACTGCCGTGAAGGCTTCGGCTGAAGGCAGGTCTCTCCCAAAAGCATACCCTATAAAATATTCTTACCACATCAGTGCTCAGAATGTTGCCTACGCAACAATTTCTGGAGTTGGAGATAGAGCAATCCCCAACGAAGATTAGATCTAATAAAAGCAGGTCATAAGGGTGTCGCTTCTGCTTATGCTAGTATCTGAACCACAGTAACACTCTTACAGAAACGCTTCTGGTGGCCAGGTCTAGACAAACAGACAAACCAATAAGTCCTTTGTTGTGACAGTTGCCAGCAAATAAATGGCTTTAATATCAAACGCCCACCGCAGATATCCCTCTTAGCGTCCAGCAGGCCACTACAATGTGTGTACCTGGACAATTGCGGTCCACTCCACCCTGATGGTGCATTCAAATACATCTTAGTCGCTGTAGATTCTTGTTCTAGATTCCTGTGGATATGGCTTCAGCGGTCAGCTGATGCTCAAACTGTTATAAAAGACGTGCTGATCTTTATCGGTACATAGGCGGTTTCAGCATGCCATTCAGATCAGGGCCCTGCATTTGCCTCTAAGGCATTCAGGGACACCATGGGGACGATGGGTGTTGAATTCCATTACTCCTCACCATACCATCCTGATGGAAATTTGGTCATGGAGAGGTGGAACCGTGATCTAAAGCAGTCCTCAACAGCTAGATTATTAGGTTTTGGCCGCAGTTGGCTTCATCACCTATATGGGGTCTAGAGAGCAATGAACAATCTGCCAAGATGGTCCTTGGTGGGACGCACTCCTTATGAGGTTCTCTTTGGGATATTTATGTATGTCCCAGATCTTGATGGCCCTGGTTTGGTGGCAGCAGACACAACCTTTGACATAATGAACGTCTCACTGTTTTACAGGAGCTTCAGCGATTTCATGATGATAAATCATCTGCCAGTGCTGCCGCCTTAGGAATAAGGGATTTACCAACAACTTCCACTGGCTGGATTCCTAAAGTCGGGGATCTGGTTCATGAGAAGATCGCTGTGAAGAAGGAATTCGGTCCAGCCTACAGAGCACAAGTCCCAGTCCTTGGAGTACAAGGTACCAGAACTGTCATCTTACCACCACTGCCTGGTTCCAGAGCAAACAGATTTATTTCCATTGATGACGCCAAAGGTCACCATGTGGCCGATCCTCCACAGTAGACCCAGAGATCCCTTGGGTAGTTCCCGATCCCCTCTCACTCACCAACAGGACATACCTCTTCAAAGTAGAATTAACAACACTACTTCGGGCTATATAATAATGTCCAACAATGCTACAAATACCTCCTTGAGCGTGGGGAGGGCGGAAAATTAGCTCTTGCTGATTCCAGTTAACACTTCAATGACAGCACCTGTCTAAGATTTGGCTGTTTTCTACACTAACACTACACAGACTGACAACACCATCTACTATGAGCTTCCACATGAAGTGGATCCATCCACCAGTAATGCACCTGCTCCCGCATTTGCAGAGATTGCCTCTGGTTATTTCATCGACATTGATGACTTTTCTTCAGACTCATCCACTCCAAAAATTGAAAATGTTTCAAAGACACGTAAGCTGTGTCTATGGCTTAAAAATAACTATTTAATACACCCACTGAACTATTTATTGTTCTACTTGACATTTTTTGCATTGTTTCTATGGATTGATTTTGTGACTGTTTTCCTTTTGCTTATAAATCGTCATTACCTTCGTGAAAGCTCCTCAGTTGAGCTTGTGGATGAAGTCCTAACTCCATATCATTCCTCACAGAAGGTCCGAAGAGACTTGTCCCTTGTGAACATTTCAGCTGTGCCAATTCCTGATGGGATTGTGTGGGACATTTGATATACATGGGCCTACTGAGGTCATTCAAATTCCATATGTATTTAAAATTTCTATGACAGATGTCATTACACCTGGTGGTGTATCTGATGACTGGGATGTCCAGACAGTTGATTCTATGTTAACTGAAATGAAGGAATATTCAGTGTTTAAAAGTGATAATGTATGCAGACATACAATGAATTATGGGGAAATGTTCTGTTACAATAACTGGAGACATTACTACCTACACTGTACCACTAGATACAGACCAGTACTTATTCACACACAGTGAGAACACTGTTCGACACCACCTGTGGGGAGCCCAAAACGTTATTCAGATAAGGTTTCTTATTTGTCCGGGCATGATACAAAAAATCCTGAGTCATATTATTTCAAATTAACTCTTTCCAAAATTAGGAAAATTTTGCTAACTGATACAAAGCTGATCTATTCAGATTCCTTTGTTTCCAGTCTTGCAGTTGAAGGTTATGAATACTGGAAGAACACTGTTGATTAAAAGAGTGTATGGGGAACACAAGATTGGCAAATACAGGGTGAAGAAGCTCTATTTACAGTATGTCTGATTCCTGTGCAAATGATCTTTTTAAATGACACCATTCAACAGACATTGGGGGTCATTCTGACCCTGGCGGCCGGTGGCCGCCAGGGCCACCGACCACGGGAGCACCGCCAACAGGCTGGCGGTGCTCCCACGAGCATTCTGACCGCGGCGGTTCAGCCGCGGTCAGAAGCGGCAAATCGGCGGTCTCCCGCCGACTTACCGCTGCTCGGGGGAATCCTTCATGGCGGCGGAGCGCGCTCCGCCGCCATGAGGATTCTGACCCCCCCTACCGCCATCCTGTTCATGGCGGGAAAGCCGCCATGAACAGGATGGCGGTAGGGGGGGTCGCGGGGCCCCTGGGGGCCCCTGCCGTGCCCATGCCAATGGCATGGGCACGGCAGGGGACCCCGTAAGAGGGCCCCGCAAAGTATTTCAGTGTCTGCCTTGCAGACACTGAAATACGTGACGGGTGCCACTGCACCCGTCGCACCTTCCCACTCCGCCGGCTCGATTACGAGCCGGCATCCTCGTGGGAAGGGAGTTTTTCCCTGGGCTGGCGGGCGGTCTTTTGGAGACCGCCCGCCAGCCCAGGGAAAAACTCATAATACCCTCCGCGGTCTTCTGACCGCGGAGCGGTATAATGGGGGCGGAATTCTGGCGGGCGGCCTCCGCCGCCCGCCAGAATCAGAATCACCACCATTGTGTCTGGGGATAGCAAAAATGGGGTGACATCTACATCTGAGTCAGCGTCATCATGCTATGTATCTTGTGGTAACAGACCTACAGCTACACATATTGCATGCCCCTTCCACGCTAAGTGCGGCGTGGGAGGGTGCCTGATTTACAATGTGGCTTCAAGTCACTAAAGAGTGGTAATCCGCCAACTTGTACATACCGTGCCTGCCATGACATGGCACTGGGGGCTCTTACATAGGTCCCTTAGTGATCTTGAGTGGCAGCCGATGTTTGTGCCAGCCATTAGGTGCCCAAGGGTGTGTACCCCATTGTCTCAGGATGATCAACATTACTACCAGTGTCTCTCCTCTCTTCCAATACCCATATCAGCATTTATACTGTCAACACATGCAGACTACTCTTTTCAGATATCAAGTTGCACTCAGACCTAGGATAGAATGGTAAATATATTAAATCAGTCACCCTAGCCACTTTTCCTCAGGTCCTTGCACATATCCAATTAATTTCACACAATAAACAGTTCCTGACTCTCTTCTTCCATTCTCACTTTGAGAAACACATCTCCAAACAAACAAGGTTCATGTTTGCTTCCATGTGATAATGGTCAGCAAATACTGTGGAACCTTAACAGAGTGCATTAATGTCTTTTGAATCTCTGAGGGCAGAGTCTTCAAAATAGGAATATTAATACAAATTTGATGTGATGTAAAAAAACATATTAATACCTAGAGCCCCTTTGGATTAATGTTATAAAATATTACGGGTCAGAGTATGAAATAAGTATACAGCCTGGCATCAGTACAAGTTTGTAGATGTAATGAATGTTATGGCGAAGACTCCAAGTTTTCAAATTGTACTGATTTGTACAGATAAATGCAGACAGAAAACAATATGTTTCCTGCCTGTATTTATTTCTAAAATTGGAAAGATGCTGGAAATTGTGCTTGTTGTGAGTGACTCTCCACGTTGTCTTTCATGAATTCCAGGACAACAGCAGAGCATACAGACAGCAGGGGAAGTTAAAAAAAGGTTGAGATTTTCCAAAATACAGGCATATGTTCATATATATTTATAGAATAATGCTGTTATTTATTTGTGGGTGGAGTGGTTTAGGTGCTTAATTTGCTGAAACATGACAGGCATCAAAGTATGAGTGCATGTTTACCAGCTAAATAAATGTAAGACTCAAAACACAAACTACCGCTCCAACTACACCAAACCCAAGACCTCCTGACTTTCAGGAAACGCCTCAAGACATGGCTATTCGACCAGTAGCTCCCACCCCACCCAGCGCCTTGAGACCCTGACGGGTAAATAGCCCGCTTTATAAATTAATTGATTGATTGATTGATTGATGAATACCAATAAGATGGCAAAAAATAAATATAGATAAATACATAAGGAAATGGTAAAAAAATAAATACCGTAAAACTGGGAGCCCTAGTTATGGGGCACCCCAGGAGTAGTAAATCAAAGCAGCTCACCTTTCCCCTTTTCCAAAATCTTCTGGACTTATAGAAACCCTCTCATGTATCACAGATCAATGTAGATAATTACCTAAAAGCTGGAACCTCAATAGACGATGTTGAAAAGATAAGCTTTTCTGAACTTTAGATAACCTTTCCCTAGGTAAATAGCACCAGGGAAAGGTGTTTTTCAATCAATCTGACACTTACCAATGGGAACCTAAAATCAAAGAATTCACCATCAATGATGAAATAAAAAATAACATCTGTTTATGCAGACATTAGAGATTAATAATAGGTTCTATCAGAATTCCGGGAGACAGCTTTCTAACATGTCTTCTAAAAATATCTTCTAAAAACAAATTTGTGGCCCACCCCTGCTGAAAAGTAAAGAAATCCCATTCTATGACTCACTTAAAAAATAAATATATGTATCCAGTTTCCTGCATGGATTTGGATTACAGAGGAAGCCACAGATGATTGTGCCTCTCTTTCTGCAATACACATATTGTTAACGCTATCCTAAAGGTGCAGTCTCTCATTTGCATAAAGGTGTATTGCCAAGCAAATGAGAGACACACTTTACCTCTTTTCCCATACCATATAATGGATGCAGACTCAAACTCAAAGGCAAAGAGGCCATCAGGAGGCACTCTGACTGTGCACCACAAAGAGGTGCCACACTGTCACTGGGCCTCCTCCCAGGGGAACTCCTTCAATTGGAAAAAAGGGGGTGCCATGGACATCTCAGAAGCCTTCTGCAGGTGGTTGCAGTTGCTCACTGTACCTGCCTGCTGAGGGACCTCTTTTCACTTTTAAAGTGCATTGCGGGTTCCACCTGCATTATGAAAGGTAGACCCGCTGCTGCAAACAGCCACTCTGCCTTTCACTATTGCGCCCCCACTATGGCAGCCCTGAGGGCAGAGCAATATTGTTGGAGGTTGCACTGTTCCAGTTTGCTGCCAGATCAACCTTTTAAAGATGCTCTACTGTGCAAAGAGGGAATGTGCACTCCAGCAGAGGCCAGACGGACTCAGGCAGGTCCAGTTGCAGGTTCTGGCAGGTCCAGTTGCTGCAGGTCAGCTGGGCAGTTGCTGGGAGGCCTCTGGAAGCTTCTTGTGTCTCTGTAGCTCACACAAAAGGTCACTCAACTGACCCTTGGAGTCACTCTGGTTAGTCTGGAATGAAGGCAAGCAGGTCCAGTCTTCCTCCTCAGACAGCAAGGCAGTCCTCTGGCAATGGGACAGTCCTACTTCTGTAGCTTCCACAGGTAGGGGAGTGTTCTGATGATTTGCTCTGGAGGTCTAATATTTATACCTGATGCCAGCATTTGAGTAGGGGATTCCCTGACCCACCAATAACACTGGTTCTGGATAGGTCTTTCCCTTCCTTTGTCGAGGCATCAAACTGTTTTGAGGTAACAAAAGGCAGGAAAGGCCTGGTGTTAATTTTTTTTGTGTGAGCAGGAGACTAAGGCCCTCAATATGACATTGGCAGTAAGTCCCGCTTACCGCCATGCAACTGCCGCCAACATACCACGACCGCAGCGGAATACCGCTACCCATATTATGACAAACACATAGCAATCCATCACTATACAAACACAAGTCCGCCAGCCCAAAGGTCAGTGATAAAATGGCAGTAGCAAAACCCACACCATTACGCCAATAGAACTACGCCCACAGCATTATGACCCACGAATCACTGCAGCTGACATTCAACCGCATTAAACCATTGGCGGTACATACCGCTGCGCTCAAAATACACACACACATACAAAACCACACCACATTGGACAATTCAAACTACACACACCCGACACTCATACACACACCACACCCACACACCCACAACACTATAAAACACAAACCCACATTACCCACAACCCTTTACGACACAAAGAAATTGACAACTGAGAGTGAGACACACCAAGAGCACCCACAGAACCAGAGCCACAGAACTCCATCACCCATTCACCATCCACGCACCTCACAACAAACACCCCAACACATCACCCCACACACCCTCACACTCACCATACACATTACACCCATTGCACCACAAAGACACCCCAGGTTCTCAGAGGAGGAGCTAAGGGTCATGGTGGAGGAAATCATCAGGGTAGAGCCACAGCTATTCGGATCACAGCTGCAGCAGACATCCATTGCAAGGAAGATGGAGCTATGGTGGAGAATCTTGGACAGGGTCAACGCCATGGGACATCACCCCAGAACAAGGGGTGACATCAGGAAGATCTGGAACGACCTAGAGGGGAAGGTGCGTTCTTTGGTTGCAAGACACCAGATAGCTGTACAGAGGACTGGCGGTGGACCCCCACCTCCTCCCCCACAACTAACAACACGGGAGGAGCAAGTCTTGGCAATACTGTATCCTGCATCCTGAGGGTCTGGCAGGAGTAGCAAGAGGACTAGACTCTGGTAAGTCAACTCTTTACTACTTTCACAGCATTTACATCCCCACAGGTCCCACATCCAACATCACTGGAGAGGAGGTGCCAGCAACAACGAGTCCCCCCCGAAGAGGTCCACAGTGATGACAGCAGCTCTGCTCGCCTGGATCAGGATGACCAACCTGACCCATCAGGGACCTCCGGACAGTCGGTTACCCAGCCACAGTCCCATACCACCACAGAGCCTCCCCCATCAGGAAACACAAGCACATCACCCACCCAGCGGGCCCATACCTCTGTCCCCAGGACACGTCAATCAGCAGTGTCTCCACCCAGGCAACCCCACAAACACAGGCTGCAGGAGGGACAGTACCTGGGGATCAGGGAGGACCTGAGGGACATCCACACCACGTTGGTCACGATTGCAGGGGTGCTGGCAGACATGGACAACACTATGAGGGAGGCAGTGGCACACCAACGGGCTCCTGATACTAGCCACACCAATGAACAGCCCTCCACCTCCGCTGCCGCTAGTGGACAGGAGGCCCTGCCACATGAACAACAGGCCACCAGCACCCTCCCCCTGTAGAAGGAGAACAACCATGAAAACGGTCCCTGCGATCCAGGCAGAAGCCAGAGAACATTGCCAAGACTCCCGCCAGGAAATAATATTCTCCTGATTGTCACCCTTGTGTTCCACTCTGTCACCCTGTCCACATTGAACTGCCATTGCTCTACTTCCTATGCCCCCTTGGGCAATTCACCTGTGATACAAATAGACTAGACTCTATCTTGGACTCTCCTCCACCATCACCCAAGGCCACTGCACATCCCCATTAAATTTTCAGCATTTAAATAAACACCCTTAGAAAAAATATAAGTATGTAGTATGTCAAATGATTTAAGTATGTATTCCTTTACCAATTTGTAGACATTGCAAGTAGACTGTCAGTAATGTATACATAGGTAGGACCTGTATTGTGCTGCAGTCAATACACCAGGAGCCAGAGTAGGGCACAGATATCTGTGAATAGACATGTCAAAGGATACAGAAAGTGGCCATAGTAGTGGGAACAGCAGCCTGCCAGAGAAAATGTACTACACAAAACTGCAATGGAAGGTGCAGTTACATTGTCTTACTTGTGTCTCACTGGAAGTACTTTCGAATGATGGATGTTCTGTTGTCCACATCCTCATCCTCTGCCTCCTCTTCGTCACTGTCCACAGGCTCCAACGTTGCCACACACCCACTCCAGCATCATCCTCCTGCAGAAAAGGCACCTGGCATCTCAAGGCAAGGTTGTGCAACATGCAACATGCCACCATGATCTGGTGCACCTTCTTGGGTGAGTTGCACAGGGAACCACCAGTTAGATGAAGGCACCGAAACTTGGCCTTCAGGATGCCAAAGGTTCGCTCTATAATTCGTCTTGTTAGGCCAGGGGGTCAGTAGCCATGAGAGGTTGGGGTAACCAAAGTCACCTGCAAATATCAAGGGATACCTGATAGCCAGACACTCACGCCTAGGGCCAACCCTACATCTATATAACAACATACAATGGGAAGGGACCATGGGCTCACCTATTAGCCACACCCTGTGCCTCTGGAGTTGAGCCATCACATATGGGATGCTTCTATTCCTATATAGGCATCATGCAGAAACCCAGGATACTTTGCATTCACATGGGAGATGTACTGGTCCGCCAGGCACACTATCTGAACATTCATCGAGTGAAAGCTCTTTCAATTTCAGAACACCTGTTCATTTCTCCTGGTGGGGACAAAGGCAATATGTGTACCATCAATTGCCCCAACAATGTTGGGGATATGTCCCATTGCATAGAAGTCAGCTTTCACTGTGGCCAAATCCTCCAGCTGGGGGAATACGATGTAGCTGCACATGTGTTTCATCAGGGCAGACAACACTCTGGTCAGCACTATTTAGAACATTGGCTGGGACATTCCTGCTGCTATGGCCACTGTCACTTGGAAGGAGCCACTTGCCAAGAAATGGAGCACAGATAGGACTTGCACAAGAGGGGTGATCCCAGTGGGCTGACGGATAGCTGAGATCAGGTCTGGCTCCAATTGGGCACACAGCTCTTGGATTGTGGCCATATCAAGTCTGTAGGTAAGGATAATGTGCCTGTTCTCCATTGTTGCTAAGTCCACGAAGGGCCTGTACACGGGGGTATGTCTCCATCTCCTAATCATCCTCAGCGGTTGTAATCTAGGGGGCAAAACGATGAGCATCTGGTCAGTTTTCAACATTACCTCAAAGTACAATTAATTGCATATTGTGACAGAAACAGTATGTTGATGTGTAGTCCCAAAATGTGCTTATGTCTGCTGTGACGCTGTTAGGTGCCATGGCCTGCCCCCCCCTGAAATGGCGAATGTCTGTCCTGTGTGGATGGACAAGTGGAAATGAGGTAATGCCGCTGACATTGTGCGTCGTTGCAGGAGGCGGTCGAGGACCGCAGTGCAACTCTTCATTGGTAATCATTGGGCCTATGGGTTACACTAACCAATTGTGATGTACGCCAGCGGTGACAGTACGCACCGCCACGGACTTGGTCGCCATTTTCTATCTGTTCACTCACTTGCTACCTGACCTTCAACAGCAGAGGACCTACACTGCAAGTGTTGCTGTGACCTCTGTCTGGAACTGACCATGGATCGAGTCACTGGGGAAAGGCCCCTCCCTTCACCGCTGCGGAGTTGGAGAGACTGGTTGATGGGGTCCTACCCCAGTACCGATTGCTACATGGGCCTCAAGACCAACAGGTGAGTACACTGTGTTCATGATGCATGGCACATGAATGCATGGAATGCTGTGTGTGAAAGCCTCGTGTAAGGGGTGGTGGTTGAGGTGTCCTGGACAGCATGCTGCATGTATGGAGAGCAATGTATGTGGTAAGGGGATGGGAGGGATATGGTGGGCCATGGGTGTAACATGCCGGACGGTGTGACTGATCCCTTTTACTTTATTCATTTTTCTGCAGGTCAGCGCCCATCAGAAAAAGGGTATAGGGCGTGCCATCGCCAAGGACGTGTGGACCCAGGGGGTCTACGGCAGGCGGAGCACTCACTGTCCCAAACAGTGGGAGGACCTGAGATGCTGGGCAAGGAAGACGGCAGAGGCCCAGCTGGGCATGGCCTTCCAACAAGTAAGGGGTGCCGTCGAACCCTGACCCCCATGATGTTCTGCATACTGGCGGTGGCCTATTGGGAGCTGGATGGGCACTTGAGGGCATCACAGCAGCCACAAAGGGGTGAGTACGGTTTCCAATTCTGCAAATTGCGTGTGGTGGTGTGGTCTCTGGGTGGGGGATGTGCGTCTGTGGGTGCCCCTAGGCCAGGCCAGACATTGCAGGGTAGGTTCCATGTTAGGCAGGGGCTGATGCACTCCACCCCCAAACATGCTAGTGGGCAGGGATCTGTGGGTCTCAGGTATGCTGCTATTGGCGTTAGGTATTACTGTCAATGGCCTGATGACTAGCATTGTGACTGGTAGTGCATCACCTAGTGCATAGGGCTGTCCCCTGTACGCCAACAGTGGTGTTGTTTCTGCCATTGACCAAGTGTATCCTCTGTCTCTTCCACCCCTTTTTGTTTTGTCACACTGTCCTTATGTGCATTAGCATCATCTGGAGGAGAAGCAGAGGCACTGGCGACAGAGGGAGCTGCATCCCACATCGCCCCGGAGGCCGAATCAACCGACCATGAGGACACCAGTTGGATGGAGGGCGAGGGGAGCACCACGGCGGAGTCTGGAGGGGACAGTTCGGACAGTGATACCTCCTCCGATGGAAGTTCCCTGCTGGTGGCGGACACCTCTGTGCCCACCCCAACCACAGGTACAGCTTCCACCCCCATACTAGCACTGCCCTCCCAGCAGCCCCTCAGCATGTCCTCACCCACAGTGTCTGTGCCCCCTCCTGCCAAAGTACACAAACGCAAGCACTCAGACACCCAACAGTCATCCACCTCACAACAGCATGCCCCCAAACACAGCAGACAGACACCTCCTACAAACACTCCCTCTTCCTCCACTCCCAAACCTTCACCCTCTTCCCACCCCAGTGTCCATAAGAAGCTTTTCCTCTCCACCCTTGTCCTCTTCCCTACCCCTCCCCCCGTCCTTCACTTCGGGCCAGGGTGGGCAGAACCCAGGCCAGCACCTCAGCCACCCAGTCTACGGCCACTGTAGTTTTGACAGCTACTGCAGGTGTGAGAGGCTCCAAGGAGAAACCCATCAGCACTGGCAGTATGCCTGCACCAGCTGCCAAGGGCAAGGAGGTACCACCAGCTGCCAAGGGCAGGAAGGGACCACCAGCTGCCAAGGGCAAGGAGGCACCACCAGCTGCCAAGGACAAGGAGGCACCACCAGCTGCCAAGGGCAAAGGGTCTGCCACTGCAGGCAGGAGGGACTGGAGGCCTGGTGCTGTGACAGGATCTGAGCCCCCACCACCAACTATGGCGCTTCAGCCATCTGAGGCTGCAGGGGAAGGGCTGGAGCCTCCCCCCACCACTGGCAGCACCGCCACCAGGACTGCCACCAGCACCGCCACCAGCACCACTGCCGCAGCAGCAGCCTCAGTGGGCAGCCGTCCAAGGCTGCAGGGGAAGGGATGGAGCCTCCCCCCACTACTGGCAGCACTTCCACCAGCACCACTGCCAGCAGCAGCAGTCCCAGTGGACAGCCGTCTGAGCCTGCAGGGGAAGGGCTGGAGCCTCCCCCCACCACTGGCAGCACCGCCACCAGCCCTGGCACTGCCACCACTGTGCAGCCGTCGCCGCCGACGGATAGACTATAGTCCTGCCTCCATGGAGTGTCATGCATCCTGCCCACTGCAAATCTCGTGGGTCTGACACCCAGGTGAGAGACTGTGACTTTACAATTCCCATGTGCTGCATCACAGAGCACAAGGCCCCCTCCAGAACCAGTGGAAGAAGGCATCCACTCACCCCCTCCTTGCCAGGATGAACCTCACTGGGCACAAGGCCCCCTCCAGAACCAGTGGAAGAAAGCATCCACCCACCCTATCCTTGCCAGGATGAAGCACACTGGGCACAAGGCCCCCTCCAGAACCAGTGGAGAAGGCATCCACTCACCGCAACCTTGCCAGGATGAAGCACAATGGGTACAAGGCCCCCTCCAGAACCAGTGGAAGAAGGCATCCACTCACCCCCTCCTTGCCAGGATGAAGCACACTGGGCACAAGTCCCCCTCCAGAACCAGTGGAGAAGCCACCCACTTGGGAGACTGTGGCTTTGCACTCCCCAGGACCAAGCAGTGGGTAAACCACCCACTAGAGAGACTGTGGCCATGCACTCCCCAGGACCAAGCAGTGGGCAAACCACCCACTTGATAAACTGTTGCCTTGCAATCCCTAGGACCAAGCAGTGGGCAACTACCCACTAGAGAGACTGCGGCCTTGCACTCCCCAGGACCAAGCAGTGGGCAAACCACCCACTTGAGAGACTATGGCTTTGCACTCCCCAGGGCCAAGCAGTGGGCAAACCACCCACTTCAGAGATTCTGGCCTTGCACTCCCCAGGACATTACAGAAGGCATGTAGCCCCCTCCAGGAGCAGTGGTGTTGTACCATCTTCTGGCTTAGGTGATACCCCCTCCCTTTCCCCCTGAAGGTGCCTGATACCCCAGCAGTGTTCTCTCCGTATTGAGGCAGGAGTCAAGTGGGACCTTGGCCTATGTGATATGGCCCTGCGGCCCAGGGACATTATGGACTGGACAGTGTCCCTACATTTGTATATCTGTTAATACTGTTTTGATTTTTGAGGATGTCTTTATAGTATTTTATCTTATTGCAATCACTTTCTTCAAATCATTTTGTCCTTGCATTATTACTGAGGGGTACGGGGTGAATATGTAATGTTATTGCATCTGTTTCTGTGTGTGGTGTTGGGGGTGGGGGTGTTACGTGGTTCATGTGTGTGTCACTATCTTTTTCCTCCCCCCTCCCCTGTGTGCTAGGCCGCAGAACTCACCGTGGTAGTAGTCACCGGCGTTGGTATTCCTGGTGTTGGAGGAGGTAGATCAGCATGGGGAACACCTGCTGTTCGGGCTCTATGGCATTGTGGTTCTTCCCTGAGTCTCCAGAGGTGAGTCGTTTCCCTTCTGAGTACTGTTTCCGCTGTGCTCTTGATGTCGTGGGTACCGCTCCGGAAAAGGTGGCGGATAGGCCAATTGTAATATTGTGGGCGGTACATTGTCTTCCGCTTGGCTGTTGGCAGTTACCGCCGTGGTCCTTGTTGCTACCGCCGTGGCACTCGGTATGTTAAAGTGGCTGTCCGTGTTGGTGTTTTCCGCCGTGGTCAAAATTGCATTTTGTTTACCACCGGCCTGTTGGTGGTATTACCGCCGCTTTATCACCGACCGCCAGGGTTGTAATGAGGGCCTAAGTCCTTTGAACTGTAGGTGGGACTAGGTACAGCTCTTCCCAGTCAGACTGCCAGGTTGGCCCATTCTGTCCACATCTTAGCTCTCTTTTCTGTTACTGTTTGGAAGCAATACTCAGACCTCAACAGAAAAGCCATTCACAGTGATGTGACACAAGACAGCATTCTAGAAGAAGTGCCAGTTTCAGAATTAGAATTGTGATTTAAATGTGACTTAACTATTGAAGGAGATTTTAAATTACAATGTTTTGAGTGTAAACAGCATTCTTGATCTGCTCCCAATTCAAAGTTAGCACCAGAAGCATTGCTTGCAGCAAAAACAAATGCAAGCAGTCTTACAGTTATTGCAAAACAGATTTTTTAACATGTCTTTACAAGTTCAAAACCGACCTCATTAGAAAATGTGGGCCACTTTTTTAACTATCTGATTTTTTATTGAGGGCCACATTTATTTTGGTGCCCGGGCCTACGTTTTCTCCCATTCCAACTGTGGTGCCATTGTATGAAGCTACACCATTACCACAGAAAGAACCTTGATTCTGTACTATCCAGGCACCATGTAAATACCAATACTTTGGCGTGCAGTATATAAGTGATGCAGCAATCATCTCATATTCTAAATCACCCAATAGTAACTGAGAGATTTCTGCAGAATAGATATTTTTCACATCAAATTTCCATAGATATCGGAATGTATCCGCACATGCCTGATAATTTCACCAGGTATGATCTGCCAAAAGCTTCTAGTGGGAAATAGCTTGTAGGATATGGTAATTACTGAATTAGTATGGATTCTGATCACTGGGTTAAACTCATTTCCCTAGGATATAGAATTTACCTTTCCCTTGTAATCAGTGCCTAATTTGTAAAAGTCACCCATAGCACTGGTCTAATTGCAGTGAGAATGGTCTTTTAGAAACCTAGGGCAGATTTACCAAATGGTCACCCAAGCAGCACAGCAGTAAAACATGTTGGGCTGTGTTTGTGACAAGGAGAGAGCAGGAAAGCACTATCCTTCCCTTTTCCTAGAGCTGGTGCTGAATTTTGCTGCTGAGCGCCACTCAGACACCTTTACGTCCTAGTGCACAAATTTGTTTGTGAGTCTGGTATGGGTTTTATGCTGGAAGATTTCCCTTCCAAACCACAATACAGTATTTAGGCATTTTTTTAAACTTTCCCTACTTCATTTGTGTGCTGTACAAGTTGGGAAAGAAAGAAGAAATGTAAACAGTTCTCCTTTTAATGCCTGCTTTCAAGTGGTGTTAATTTTTGATGCAAAACCCTGTCTACAATTGTTAGTAGATAGGGCTTTGCATAAAAAAACATGGGTGGTTGCATGTGAAAACCAATAAACCCCCCCCCTCATAGAAGGCCCCTGGACAAAAAATAACACAAAGCAGTGTTTCACACTAGTTTGAGTTACTTTCAGACAACTTTCCAGCACAAAACAATTTTCACACTGGAAAGTAAATTACTAAGAAATGTTTTGTGCCAATTTGCATCACCTGCACCCAGGACAACAAGTTTGTAAAACTGGCCCTTAGAATTTTAATAATGGAGTTCTAGTGATCTCTCTAATGAGCTCTCCTATTATTCGACAACATTAGCAAATAAACCAATCTGTGATTAGTATTGAAAAACTCATGTGTGTTTTGACAAGTATTTGCTAACAAATATGGGGTAGACATGAATTTGGATGGAAAGTTAATTTATTATAGAGTAAAGAGGGCTGCATTCGTTATATTTTCTCAAGTGTTTACCTGCTCTAATAGTATCATCTTGCATGTAGTAATAAATAGTGTCTGGAGGGTCAGGGTTTTGGAGGTCAGTTACTGTCACATTTTCAGTTCACTCCTACATCACAACATTCATCGGCTGCTTCCCTCTTCTTTCGAATGGCAGTGCTTTTTTCCAGACTGTTTTTTGATTCTGCATTTTCTTCAGAAATGACAGTCTGTACTCATGTTGTACGAATTATGCCCCATTCACTTCTGTTTTTCAGTTCTTTTTTTCTGCTTTCCATAAGATTCATATTTAGTTGATTTGTTTCATGCTTATAACCCATCAGGATCTCCTAGGAGGGAATGGTCTGCAAGATAGTCCATGGGGGACAATGCATGGAAGCTTTTCAGGAGAGGACCGGACTCTGCCAATGTTCTTTGTTCTCGCCTTTTCGCTTCCTGATGGTCATAGACTGGATCATGTGGAAATCCACAGCAAGGAGGAGAAAGGGATCCATTGGGCACCTTGGACACAGCTCAAGGATCTGGAATTCGCAGATGACATGGCCCTAATCTCCCATACCCATCTGCAGATGCAGGGGAAGACTGACAAGGTGGCAACCACATCAGCACAACTTGGCTTCAACATTCACAGGGGAAAAACCAATATCTGGAATGTTAACATGACCAACACAACTGCAGCCACTCTTGCATGTGAAGTACTGAAAGAGGTTGAGTGAGAATCAAGCAACAAACAGAGCTGGCCCTCTATTTAACTATACAATGTACCATCCCACAGTTGCATAAGGAATTAATATATTGAGCCAAAGAGTTTTCTTGACACACAACATCTATTTATTAAAGAAATGACAGGATGTAATACCTATAAAATATCTACTCATAGAAATTTACAATCTATTAAGTACAAAATTGTATTAATCAAACTTCATCGCCAGATAAGGTTGATGTTTTCTGTCAAAGACCGATTAGCGGACAAAATCTCATTTGCAGCAACCATACATGTCGATCAGGCCAGGCACGTGCAGGAGCGATCGTGGCCAGCACATTACAAAAGGGTAACTGATTTGACTAACTGCAGAACATCAAATGTAGTTAATCTCAATTGTTGTCCACACAAAGTGGGTTATGTAGGAGAGACTGGGCATGAAGTTAGGACTCGGTTCACCGAACACAAATCTGCCATACATATCACTAGAGTAGAAGCACCCCTGGTTGAGCACTGGTTGAAAATGAGACATAAAGAGCAAGAGCTCACCTGGACAATGCTGGAGAAGGTGGGGGTATTGAAGGACAGGATCAGATGAAAGTCCCCAGGAAAAGAGAAGTCTTCTGGATATTCACTCTTGATACATGTAGGCATGGACTTAATGAACTTATCCCTTGAGAGAATGTGATTACTTAAAGGAGCAGATTTGTAGTGCTTGAGCCCTTATTGGTCATTTATGCTGTATCGCGAGACTCCTGCTCTATTGTCTTTTTCCCTTTTCCCCTTTGTTACATGTATTTCTGTGCTATCTGCCCTCGTTGCATTGAGGTGTTTAGAACTGTTCAGAGTGGAGATATTTTTTACACCTTTGTATCTTGGAGCTGTGAAGTCCTCTCATTGTCTTTATGGGGTTGGTTCTTTCCTTTTCCCCCTCTGGACCAGTGTTGTTTGACGTTCTCTGCATCACTGTCACCTTTTTCATTATTGACACACACCCTCCAGCCACTTTTGTGAAGTGGTCTGCTGTCTGTATTATCTTGGTCATTCCATCTTACAATGGCACATACTTTTCCGCCATGTGTTAGTAGTTACCTTGTTCCGCTTTATATTTTTATTTTATTTTTCTTATTTTTTTTAATCTCTATTATTATGTGTGTTATCAATTTTCAGTTTGAATGTATTTTGTTTTCTCTTGTTTGGACCCTAGTGTGTTAGCTTTCTATAGTATGCAATACAGGTAGGGCACGCTTAAAGTTCTTTTTAAAATGGAGCCTCATTTTCTCTGGTTATTTTTGAGATCTTATCAATGCCTGTTACGTCATCTTCGATTCTCTTCCGGTGCATGTATTTAAATGGCAGGTTGCTTTCCAACACCTTTGGGATCGTTGCTTGCTGCGTCACATGGTTTATAGATAAGCCAGTACTCATGCTGTCCCGATAATTATCAAGTAAGTACGTTTCGGTAATGTGGTTATGTCCTTGGAGGCAGCGTATGGGCCTGGCTTTTTCACCCATCTACCAGTAGCTGGCTGGCTGTCTATACATGGGACTGCCTCAGTCTGTATTTATACAGAGGATATTGTAATGTTTACCAGATAGGGGTCTTCGGTTAGTGTAACCTGAATTTAGGTTATCGGTCACTTCCTCGAATATGGGATTGTCCTGTTGAGACGCCCGTAGGAGGTCAGTAGGTATCTGCCATAAGCCTTTTTCATGTGTTTCTTTACTATTTTTTTTTTTGCTTATACTTTTTATATTTAAAGGCCTTGGACCATGACCCCTGGCCCTAATCTACTTGTCTTTACTGATTGTATGGTTCATACATTACTAGACTGTGCCTCTTTGTCCTTCGTTATAGGTATCCTGTATCTTTCGGTATAGGGACATTTTCAGCCCTTATGTCTCTAGTTGGGTTTTTCCATTTGGTGCAAGACTTTTTCTACAAAGAGTGAGGGTGAATATCTATTCTTGAGAGGTCTTTCTCTTGCAACATTGAAGTAAGAACATTAGGGGTTTTGCAGCATGGATTTTTATAAACATCACCCCATCTAGTGGACCTTTTCTTCTCATGATTGTTTTGGTATTTATTCTCAGATATTGGGCACACTCCCTAAGAGACTTTCCATCTTCAGCTTCTTATGGATAATCTTATTTGTACCTGGCAAAAAAACCCTGGCTATTACCACATCGGACTCCTTCTGGGTGTCTTTGCTAGAATGGCCATGTCTGAAAACAAATAGATCTAGCACTGTTTAGAGTCCCAACATTAAGTATTTTCTTATTTATCCTTATATTGAAGTAACACAGGCATATAGTGGGGGCATGTCTTATTTGTTTTTATCACTCATGATCTCTTCGTGTTTTCACCCCTTATCCCTGTGGTCTGTGTCTTATTTTCGCATGAGCATTTTAGGATACTTGTCTAATCTGTTTTGGGACTATCTCTATGGGTATCTTTCTGTGTGGGCATTTATGTTGGATAGTACAACTGGTGGACTCAGCATGGTTTCTGTCATGTGGTGATGGTGGTTGTTTGAGCAATCATCTTTAAATTCATTTTTAGATAGGCCTGCTAATTCAAGCCTTATTCTCTTGTCTTAGAACCTTCCAGTGATATTGGATGTGAATATGTCCATGCTTTTATTACCCCATGCCACCTAGTTTGGGTTGTCAGCGCCCTGATGAAGATGATTTACATCATTGAGTTACACCGAAATCCGCGTCTGTGCTGTTTTGAGATGGACAAAAGATCAGGAAACTGCTTTCACTGCTCATAAATCAAAAGGATTATGGGGGTCATTCTGACCCTGGCGGTCTTTGACCGCCAGGGCGGAGGACCGCGGGAGCACCGCCGACAGGCCGGCGGTGCTCCAATGGGGATTCTGACCGCGGCGGTAAAGCCGCGGTCGGACCGGCACCACTGGCGGGCTCCCGCCAGTGTACCGCGGCCCCATTGAATCCTCCACGGCGGCGCAGCTTGCTGCACCGCCGCGGGGATTCCGACCCCCCCTACCGCCATCCAGATCCCGGCGGTCCGACCGCCGGGATCCGGATGGCGGTAGGGGGGGTCGCGGGGCCCCTGGGGGCCCCTGCAGTGCCCATGCCACTGGCATGGGCATTGCAGGGGCCCCCGTAAGAGGGCCCCTACATGTATTTCACTGTCTGCTGCGCAGACAGTGAAATACGCGACGGGTGCAACTGCACCCGTCGCACAGCTTCCACTCCGCCGGCTCGATTCCGAGCCGGCTTCATCGTGGAAGCCTCTTTCCCGCTGGGCTGGCGGGCGGTCTGAAGGCGACCGCCTGCCAGCCCAGCGGGAAAGTCAGAATTACCGCGGCGGTCTTTCGACCGCGGAACGGTAATCTGACGGCGGGACTTTGGCGGGCGGCCTCCGCCGCCCGCCAAGGTCAGAATGAGGGCCTATGTGTTATGTTGTATCTAATTGAACATTTTGGACAGAAATATTTTGTGAATATTAATAATTGATTTTGCTGTCTATGTCAAAGGCATTGTTCTGCTCTCCTAATCCCTCAGGAGATAGAAATAATGAACTATGTCAGATTTTAAGGTACTGAGACAACAGTCTTGTTCTGTCTTACCCAGTCTGTGAAGGTGCATAGGAATATGCTCCAATGGGATTTGTATGGTTAATGTTCTTTTGGAATTGTGAGTAGGTATGAGAAATACATGATTGGGAGTGATCGGGATATGTGAGTGTTAAAGCAATAGGGATACTTTAATGTATGTGGGGGAAATGTCTAATATAACTTTGCATGTTCTGGTGATGAAGTTTGATTAATACAATTTTGCACTTAATAGATTGTACATTTTTATGAGTAGAGAATTTATAGGTATTACACACAGTAATGTGTTTAATAAGTCGGTGTTGTATATCAGAAAAACTCTTTGGCTCAATATAATAATTACATATACAATTGTGGGATGATATATTGTGGAGTTAAAAAGAGGGGTAGCTCCGTTTGTTGCTAGATTTACATTTTTGTTTTCCCTGGTACGGCCAGTCCTTATTTGTTCAGAGGCTCTCTGCCTTATTTCTGAAAGAGATGGAGGCCTTCACCTACCTGAGCAGTGTCATAGACAAGAAGGGTGGCCCATACTCCAATGTCAAGGCAAGATTTGGCAAAGCAAGGGCTCCCTTTACTCAGCTAAAGAAGATCTGGAGTTCCAAAGACCTAAAGCTGAAAACCAAGATCAAGCTTTTCAACAACAAAGTAAATGGGCCCTTCTGTATGGAGCAGAAAGTTGGAGGATAGCAGTGACAATCACCAATAAAGTCCAGACCTTCATCAAAACCTAACTAATGAAAACTCCCCAAATCCTCTGGCCACACACCATCAGCAACAACGACCCATGGTAGTAGACTTTCCAAGTATCTGCTCATGAAGAAATCATGATAAGACGCTTTGGCTTGACAGGTCACACTCTCTGCAAGCCCACATCAAACATCACTAGGCAAGCCCTGACCTGGCACCCTCAAAGGAAAAGGAAAAGAGGAAGGCCAAGAAACATCCGGGTGCAAGGCCTCCAGGCTGACTGCAAGGAGATGGGCTACACCTGGAGGCAGTTTGAAAGAAAAGTTCAGGGCAGAGGTGGCTAGAGAGACCTTGTTGATGGCCTATACCCCAGTAGAGAGAGTAGACAAAAGTAGGTTACCAACCATTTCACTGAGCATTCTGGAGAGGTGTAAAGAACCATGAACATTATAGTACGGTTCACAAAAATGTTTTAGATGCCGTGCATTTGTGCTGCATTATCAATATGTGATTTTTTGTACTGTACTGTGGGGATTATTTTGTGTCCTGTTTTGATTGTTTTGTTGTGTTGTTCTCTGTCATATTTCAAGTGTGTTGTTATATTGTTTTGTGTATGCTATTGTGCTATGTTCAGTAGTTTACTTTTGATATCTCAACAAGCTCCGCTGTATTTGCAACCAAAAGCTGCACATGCCTTAAACGTTCCTCGGACAAGCAACCTATTACAAAGGTCTAAGGAGGTAAAATAGTGCTGCTCCAGCATTTCCAAATACTTAAGACACGAGTCGACCCAAAATTGTGGAAGAGACTGTGCCTCAATTTCACGTTCGCTTTGGGTGATACAGCACTAAATGGGAATATAGAAAGCACATATTAACCTCTTGTGACATTTCGGCACTGAATAATAGATTTTTATTCTTAAGCAAGAGAACTATTTTTATCAGCTTCAGAAGGATCTGAGTGGATCCTCTAGGAAATGAACCTTTGACCAAAAGGTAAAACGCCAACTACTGAAGCAGATGCTTTAGCCCACTAAATCACTAGATACACCTTTCAGGAGTCTCCGGCCCATATTTATACTTTTTGACGCTAAACTGCGCTAACGCAGTTTAGCGTCAAAAGATTTTGCGCCGTCTAACGCCATTCTGAAGCGCCATGCGGGCGCCGTATTTATGGAATGGCGTTAGCCGGCGCAAGCGGACCGGCGCTGCCTGGTGTGCGTGGAAAAAAACCACGTAGACCAGGCAGCGCCGGCGTAGGGGGAAAATGGCGTATGGGCGTCTTAAAATGGGGCAAGTCAGGTTACGTCGAAAAAATCGTCGTAACCCGACTTGCGCCATTTTTTTCCGACGCCCATCCCCCATCAACATGACTCCTATCATTGTAAAGATAGGAGTCATGCCCCCTTGCCCTATGGCCATGCCCAGGGGACTTCTGTCCCCTGGGCATGGTCATTGGGCATAGTGGCATGTAGGGGGGCACAAATCAGGCCCCCCTATGCCACAAAAAAATAAAAAAAAAATACTTACCTGAACTTACCTTAATGTCCATGGGATGGGTCCCTCCGTCCTTGGGTGTCCTCCTGGGGTGGGCAAGGGTGGCAGGGGGGGTCCCTGGGGGCAGGGGAGGGCACTCTGGGCTCATTTTGAGCCCACTTGTCCCTTAACGCCATGCCTGACCCAGGCGTTAAAAAGCGGCGCAAAAGCGCCGTTTTTGGCCACGCCCACTCCCGGGCGTCATTTTTGCCCGGGAGTATAAATACCACGTAAAGGCCTGGGAGTCATTTTTTAAGACGGGAACGCCTCCCTTGCATATCATTAACGCAAGGAAGGGGTTCACGCTAAAAAATGACGCACTCTCCGGGCACTTTGGCGCCCGAAGCGTCTAACGCCATAGTATAAATATGGCGTTAGTTGGCGTTAGTTTAGCGTCGAATTTGCGTCGAAAAAAACTACGCTAATTCGGCGCAAACGGAGTATAAATACGGGCCTCCATTTGCAGAATAATATAACATCTGCCTAATTGATATCCTCTGATTATTATTTTAATCTTTTCAGACCTAGATTTCTACATCACTTTGAAGTACTCAGAAAAATACTCCTAGTACTTCTAGTGTTGCTCTGCTATGGAGAAGGATCTGTTTCTGAGTTCTTTCAGTGTCACCTATCTGTGCATACGTGTCTTTTTGTTGCAGGGCATTTATAATTTGTATTAATACATAATATGCAAAGTATCACAGAACACAATATATGAAATCATTACAATGTGTTTCAATTTGTGTAGGACATAAAAAACATTAAGAAGAAAACACTTGCTAAATTCTATTTTTATGGCTGAACTTCTGCTCTGAATAACTTCTCCAAACCATTCGAAAATGAATTGCGCTTTTTAACAGTTTTGACAACAAGGGACCAGATGTATCAAAGGGTTTTGCCCATTCTGTGTCTATGGGAAAATGTTTTAGTACACATGGCCCAAGATAATCAGCCTGTTGTTTTGTGTTGGAAGTTTATTTGCTTAAAACGAAGCTGGCAGGTGGACCAGGGCCAAAGCGGGCACTGGAGGGGCGCACGGTATGGGGACGTTGTCACCGATAAAGGCAGTTTTGACTTGGGTAACATAGGGCTCTTGCCTCTCAATTCTAATGCAATCAGCCGTTTTATCAACTGTTATGTGAAATAGGGATTTGTTATGCAATCATACAGATTATACCCAAATAATTTTTGTACAGCAGACAATCCAATGGTATAGCAGAATAGCATTAATAACATAATCATTTATAATGAATGTGTGTGTTATTTATTACATCATACATATATTATTATAATATTATCGATTATATAATTACTAATGAAACAGTCCACTGCATCCAACAACGAATGTTTGACTAAGGTTGAGCAAAGTGAAAACTGCATTTTTACTAATAGGGTCTGATCATGTGATTATTTGTAGCAAATTAGACTAGCCCGCTGGCAGTATTTCTCAATAAAACAATAGCCAAACTGCAAGCTATTCAGCACTTAATGCAATGGATTATACCGTACTGAAAGACCAATATTTTTCAGCATGGGGAACCATGCGCCGACGTGATGCATAAAAGAGTGAAATTGAAACTTGTTTAAATAACCCTCAAGATTTATCCTGAAAAAGCAACAAAATATTTAAGGATAACTTAGGGGGTCATTCCGACCCCGGCGGGCGGCGGGCGCTGCCCGCCGGGCGGAAACCGCCCAAACACCGCACCGCGGTCAAATGACCGCGGCGGTGATCACAACTTTCCCGCTGGGCTGGCGGGCGATCTCAAGCAGATCGCCCGCCGGCCCAGCGGGAAAGTCCCAGCAAAGATGAAGCCGGCTCCGATTGGAGCAGGCGGTTTTGCTGGGGTGCGACGGGTGCAGTGGCACCCGTCGCGATTTTCAGTGTCTGCTTTGCAGACACTGAAAATCTTAATGGGGCCCTGTTAGGGGGCCCCTGCAGTGCCCATGCCAGTGGCATGGGCACTGCAGGGGCCCCCAGGGGACCCACGACACCCGTTCCCGCCAGCCTCTTCCTGGCGGTGTAAACTGCCAGGAACAGGCTGGCGGGAAGGGGGTCAGAATCCCCATGGCGGCGCTGCATGCAGCGCCGCCATGGAGGATTCCCTGGGGCAGGGGAAAACCGGCGGGAAACCGCCGGTTCCCCTTTTCTGACCGCGGCTTTACCGCCGTGGTCAGAATTGCCCCAGAAGCACCGCCAGCCTGTTGGCGGTGCTTCCTCTGCCCTCTGCCCTGGCGGTTACAAACCGCCAGGGTCAGAAGAGGGCCTTAATGTCTTCAGTGAGCAGTTTTTAGTCCCTAATAATTAATGCCTGACAGGGGCCGTACCAGAACATTTCCAGTAAAGGCAATGCTACTCTGGAAGAGCCTACCAGAATATATGTGCCTCACAGACCACATCCTTAAGGTTAGATTATTACTGAAGGCATGTCTCTTTACCTACAGTCTAGTTTGTCCAGTTGTTCTGCACAGTGGGCCTCATTCACAAGCTTTTGGTGCAGAGCAGCACCACAAGCCCTCTTGTGGCACTGCCCTGTTTCAAAAGAAAGGGCAGGAGCATGCTGTATCTGCAAGATGTGGCATATTCCTATCTTTGTTCCCTGCGCTGGCACAAATATTGGCAACCTTGCACCATGATGCAAAGATGCCTGCATTGCAGGGATTATTGATTTTGTGTGGGAAGGGACACCTTCTTGCACAAAAGCAATCAGTAGAGGCGTTTTCCTCCTATGTGTGATGCAGAATACAATACACATAGAAAGAGGAAAAAACGGGGAGGAATAATGTTATTTCTCCCGGTTGTGCTGCGCTTACGCCACCCCTGGGAAGGCGTAGGCTTTTGACACATTCTCAGGTTTACAAAACCTTGTAAATCTGGCACAGCATCAAAATCCATGGGTGTTGTGTGGGGATTTCCACTGCAACACCCATGGAACGCCTCACTGCCACAAAGTAAAGCAATGCAGCGTCTTGTGCTGCGTTGCCTTACTCAATATCTAAAAGGAAAGGGAAATTCACACAAAGTGACCTTGTGTGGCATTGTAGATATGAGTCAGCAACCTGTGATGCCGGTGCATCACAACAAGTGATGCACTGGTGGTGCAAGCCGCTTGCAGATAAGCCTCAGTGTGCTTAGATGCAATAGGGTTGGAGAGATATTCAAATAGTAACTGATGATGACAATGTAGATAATTGTTCTATCATTTGCACAACTTGAGAATTTTTTGGATGCCTGTCATGCTCTCATTCTAAAGGACCCTGTCAAAGTGTGATATGCATAGAAGTGTACTGTGCAGTGAAGAGAATAAAGTGCACAATGGCACACATGTAAGATAGACAATTGCACAAAGTTGGCGATAGACGTTTGCCAAGCACAAAAATGCATTCTTCGAATGCTAACAATATCGTATGAGATGGAATTGTAATCATCTGTTTTAAGAGATACTCCCTACACCATTTGATACTGGTTTCTGTCGCTCTCTGATCCGAGATAACTTAGAGATCAATTACCAAAATTACTGGTGACACATGTACTGCTTAAAGATGGAGACACATGCCATCAAAGTGAGACCTGTACATCTTCTGGACAGGGCCCAAGAAATTAGGCGCGACATTGCAACATTATAACGTAGAAGATCACTGAAATAACGCCGCAGCGCGCCCAAAGCCGATGTGTTTGTTAGAACATTTGTAAAGTTTATACTGCAAAATTGTGTACTTACTAGGGTCCTACAAAACTTCATATTTTGAGCGCTGTCAAATATGTAAGAGGTAGAACTGCATCTAGAAAAGTCACCTGTTTTTGAAGAAAGTGCAGTTCACAATCAAAGCATCATGTCACCCACACAATTCGGTAACTATGACACCACAAAACACCGTCCTTGTTCTCACTATCCTGCCAAACTAACAGAATTACTCATTCATTGCATTTCAGAGTATTTAATGTAGCAGAGGATTTTTTTTGCCTTTCTTCTGCTTAAAATCAACTGTTGAAAATGCACCTGTTGTGTTAATATTGTACACTGAGGGGCATATTTATACTCCATTTGTGCCGAATTTGCGTCGTTTTTTTCGACGCAAATTCGACGCAAAACTAACTCCATATTTATACTTTGGCGTTAGACGCGTCTTGCGCCAAAGTTCATGGAGTTAGCGTCATTTTTTTGCGTGAACACCTTCCTTGTGTTAATGATATGCAAGGTAGGCGTTCCCGTCTTAAAAAATGACTGCGATGCATATGCGTCGTATTTATACTCCCGGGCAAAAATGACTCCCGGGAGTGGGCGGGTCTAAAAAACCCGCATTTGCGCCGGATTTTAGCGCCTGGGTCAGGGCAGGCGTCAAGGGACCTGTGGGCTCAGAATGAGCCCAGAGGTGCCCTCCCCTGCCCCCAGGGACACCCCCTGCCACCCTTGCCCACCCCAGGAGGACACCCAAGGATGAGGGACCCACCCCAGGGACATTAAGGTAAGTCCAGGTAAGTATTTTTTTTTGTGGCATAGGGGGGCCTGATTTGTGCCCCCCTACATGCCACTATGCCCAATGACCATGCCCAGGGGACATAAGTCCCCTGGGCATGGCCATTGGGCAAGGGGGCATGACTCCTGTCTTTGCTAAGACAGGAGTCATTTCAATGGGGGATGGGCGTCGTAAAAAAATGGCGCAAATCGGGTTGTGGCGATTTTTTTGCCTCAGCCTGACTTGCACCATTTGTGAACGCCCATACGCCATTTTCCCCCTACGCCGGCGCTGCCTGGTGTACGTCGTTTTTTTTAATGCACACCAGACAGCGCCGGCGGCTAACGTCATTGAATAAATACGGCGCCCGCATGGCGCTTCAGAATGGCGTTAGCCGGCGCTAATTTTTTTGACGCAAAACTGCGTTGGCGCAGTTTTGCGTCAAAAAGTATAAATATGGGCCTGTCTGTCTGAAATACCACACCGCGCAGACTAACTTCGTACCCACACCACCAATATCCGCTCCGCACAAATTCACACTGCAACGTAGTCGATCATTAGGTAGAATACACAGATATGTTTACAAGACTCTCACAGACTTTTATGAATGATAAACTGAACTAAAGTTTTACTTCTGACTACTTATGAAGTGGTTTGCACAGGACAATTAATGAGTTAATAGGTGGAGCAACTCTTTGTCAGTACTGATTACATTGTGTACTAATGCATCCGGGGGCACATGCGATTGGAAATTGGAGGCAAAAGACAGACACAATAAGGATATACAAGATCCAATTACATTTTGGAATGAGACGGCACAGGGACAAAGAGACTTCGCAAACATGGCCCACTGCAGCTTAGATAAGAAATGTACCAGCGGAGTACTTTTTAACAATAGGGAATTCATTGGATAGGAATATATTATTTTGAAAGTTTCATAAATCACAGTTCATATTCGCTATCTTGTATCACAGTAAGAAAAGACATTCATGTTCTGGAAAAAACTAGCTTCTACGTGAAAACAGACCACAATAAGACGTTTCCTCCTCACAAAAAACACTACTGAGTTTGTGTGTTGGGGGAATTGATTCCAGTAGCAGAAAGCAATATATTCAATCTTGCTTATGTTGTAAACCAAAGAGGCGATATTTCTGCATTATAAAAAGTGTTCATCAAAATTTTAGTAGCACAATCTTTCAGACGTGATATTGGTGGCACAAAATCCTTGGCTTCATATTGCTTCCTACCAAAAGGTTCTGTACTTTGAGCATAAAGGTGCAAAACTCTAAAGTCAATCCTGCTGGGAACTAAAGAGTAGTTGTAAACGTTCTGGAGCTCCTTATGGTTGAATTACCAATTTTTTAACTTAAAAATGACAAAACAAGACATGAGTTTTAGAACACTTGTGAATAACAAAATCTCATTATACCCTTTCAGATCGGTGCTAATGTGAACCGCATCTCCGCAAAACGTTTCCCAAGCTACATTGTAACACTGCTAACTGGTGCAGAAAGGACATGTACACCTGTTTTGATTGGAATGGGACTCTCCAGGCTCTATTACGAGTCAGGCAAAACGAAATTACAATATGCTGACAATATTTTTTCGGCAAATAAAACCATCTATAAAAATCACATAAGTATTTGGCTGCAAAAGCAGTCACGTCTCATCTCCGTGTTTTTATGCTAGAAATATGTTTTACATTTTCCTCATTTCACCCAACTCCCTCCCTCATCTCTATCCTACACTTCGGTATATTTTTACCAGCTGTTCAAAGGAGGTGGTAAATGTACACATTAAACTCCATGCAAATGGGAAATATCATGTGGTGTTAGGAGTAGAAAAAATGGCCGGCAAGGCAACTCCCCATTCCATAAAGTTTAACTCGTACGTTTTTTGGGTGGACTTAATGCACAGTAATGGTAAATTCACTTGCAAATTTGTAAATCTGTCCCATACTGTGCAATTTTTTATTGAGTCTTCAACGAGCATGCATTACTTTGGGTTATAATGCAACACAAATTGTGGTTTACATTGGACTGTACATACCAACCAACAATTTGCACAGGGTCTGCATTCAAATAGTAACACAAACCGGATGCAGTGTTTTTAATCTGGGCCTGGGTTTGGTAGCTGCATTGTCTGCAGCTCATGCATAAAGTCACAGAGGGAGTGATTTAAGAGCCCCTAGCACCTCCTTGCACCACATTAGCATAATTATTTTTACGCTAATGTGGTCCAACAACGCCAAATTTACAAAGTGACTCAATGCATGCATTGCACCACTTTGCATTCCTTTGCCCTACATTATGCCTGCGCCAGGCATAATGTATGCAAATAGGGCGTTCCTCCATTAAGGGGGATGAAAAAATGGCATAAAAAATGTCTTTGTGACATTTATACTGCCACTTTTAACACCTGCCAGTGTTTTCAATGCGCCTCAATGGGCTTTGCAATTAGCGTCAAAATATTTGACGCTAAACCTGCAAAATTTCAAACTAGCATCAAGAATTTTGATACTAGTTCCCGTAACTACCACTATGGTGCACCTTATCTTAGATACGGCGCACACATGGTGGGGTTAGGGGGCGCTGAGGGGTGCTAGAAAAGTGGTGCTGCACTGGGTCTTAAATCAGGGCCAGAGTTTCCATGGGCTGTATCCTGATCATGCACTCTGACACTGGCCATAGCTGTGCAACTGTTTTTAAAAGAGTGCACTGTGTAAAAAGCATACATTTAACTCTTATTAGTTCTAACTATGGAGTCAGCATAACTGTGGAACAGGGAGCAGTGCCAGCACCTCTCTGTCATCCTTTCCCACTCTCTCATTCTCACGTAATGGAGGGCAGCACCTTTGCTTGCTGAGCTGCATTATGTGACACATTTGTAAATCAGGAACTCAATGTAGCCTTTCAGCTAACAAAATGATGGTAGATGGTGGTGCAGTAATTCCTTTAAGGTCCTCTTCTCAGATATCAACTTACACTCAGACCTAGGATAGAAAGGTAAATATACTAAATCAATCACCCTGACCACTTTTCCTCAGATCCTTGCACACATCCCATTAATTTCACACAATAAGCTCCTGACTCTCTTCTTCCATTCTCACTTTGAGAAACACATCTCCAAACAAACAAGGTTAATTTTTGCTTCCATGTCATAATGGTCAGCAATTACTGCTGAACCTTAACAGAGTGCAATCATGTGTTTTGCTATCTCCGAGGGCAGAGTCTTCAAGTTAGGTATATTATTGCAAATTTGATGTGATGGGAAATAACCATATGAATACGTCTAGCGACTTTGGATTAACGTTATAACATATTACGGGTCTGAGTATGAAACAAGTTTACAGTCTGGCATCAGTGCAAGTTTGTAGACTTAAAAAATTGAAAAGGTCCAAACACGTCATCTGGTAAGGTTATATAGGCGTCTTATTCTTCACGTTTCTGAAAGTATTTTTCTATTCAACCGTTATACAGCAAAAAAGTGCTAAGTCAAATTTTAAAAGCTGTTCTTGAATTTGCAATAGAGGTTTTCCAACGAACATAGGGAATTGTTTAGATGTTGATAGGCAGCCCCCTGGCTGAATTTTAAAACAAAGATAACCTACGGTAGAATACATAACACCCTTGCTCATTCTGTACTTCTCGTGTGAAGCTAGGCCTAATAGCAGAATCAAATTATATGTAGCAACCAATAGAATCTGGACGTCGTTCACTGTCTTATTTTAAGTTCACTCCCAGCTCATCTTACACATTGGTGCTTTTCCACTTCTTTTTTACAAGCCACACTTCTTCTTAATGTTTTTTGATTTTGCATTTTCTACCGCAGAGGTTTGTTCAGAGATGGCAGTCTTTACTCGTGCTACTTTGATTTTTATTGTTGTCTAACTCAGTGGCACTCATTTTATCAACCTTCGGAGGATTAAAGGCTGAGTGGATTTGAGTTTGCAACCATGAAATTGAAACCAGTTTTTTAGGTGTAGATACTTTATTTGTCAGGCTTCCTGGCTCGAAAACGTTTTGGTGTGCATGGTACTAAAATGTATACTGTCAGACCTCTGATTTCGAATTCTCTCAGCATAGTCTACGGGGATTCTTGGACATATTACACTATGTAAAGTGCCCACTAGTGTTTTTGATGCAAGGCGAATTGTCAGATTGGTATTAATATATAATTTTAAATGGGGCCAAACAGCACAATATAAACATCATAATTATTTTCCGTTTGTGCAGGTCCTGACGACATTAAGTAGATAACTACCTGTTAAATTCTTTCCTCAGATGGCAGGCCTCGTGCTCTGAAAGGATTCTCCAAACCAGTGCACACGAACAGTGTTTTTAACAGTACAGGCGACAATGAAATCTGTAAGTCCATGTATTTCTATATGTAATTTGCTTTTGTGGTTTGGTCGCATAAAATAAAGCCAGCAAGAGGATCAAAGGGTATGAGATTCTTCAAGTGACTTTTAGTCAACAAAATGCTGGTGGTTGCTGAAATAACATCACACACCCTTTGACCTCGGTGACAGCAAAGGAAATGTCATAATGTGACCGCTGAGACTGAATCTTCCCAGGCAGTGATATCACATGACATTCTCTGATGATATTAATCCTAATAATAGTACCTTAATTGGCTTTGCTAAAGAACTATTAAAACTGCATGGTTATTATAACAATATAACAGATACATGTGTATTTCAGATACAGTCTATATTTTAATTAGGGTGCTGACAAGATATGCCAAGGGAACATTACTAATTTCTTTTTGTCTTAAGTTAAAAATAATGGGTTCATTTAAAGAGGAGGATGCATTGCCACAATACAAAGTAAATGCTTGTAACCTAAATTATTAATTTCACAAAATGTCTTGATATAATGGTTCCACTAGTGCAGTTGTCTTCAAACTATTTAATGTCTCCCTCCCGCCCCCGTGGACAAAAAAAATCCTCGCCCCCCCCTAACATTTTTCACAATTATTTTATTAATCTGTCAGTCTTGAAATAGGTCTAGACTTATGTAAACATTGCAGTTGAGTTCTGTCACCGATTTAAAATTACAATCAAATACATGATTGCCAAACACATTTTTCTGGTCAGGTAGGCTTTAATAATGTGTAAAAGTATCCACAGTGTAAATATTAGAAATGGGGGTGAGGGATTTGAATAATATTTAAAATTCCTTCCATTTTGACACCTTCTCCCAGCCAAAATATGAATGACCACAGAGGTTATTGATGGCCCATTACACAGCGGGTTACTCCCACTCACTAAAACAAAACACTGCTATCAGGATAATGCTTCCTTTGGCCAGAGCCTGGCACCTCCCCCTGAGATCACTTGAGGCCCCTCCTTGGGGTGCCCGTCCCCAGTTTGAAGACCTCTGAACTAGTGTATCCATCAAAGAAAATACATTGATAAATCACAGGGAGAGGCACATTTTTAAAACAATAATAGTATGTTCACCTGAATTAAGTAATATTGAAAATTTAAATGTATTTGTAAACATAGTATTACAACACTGACATCTGCCGGGAATTCACAAAGGGATTCCTGGCAGATATAAACCCTTTTGTAGGGAGTGGAGATTTCCACAGCCATGTAACCCATTCAATCTGTAAGACTGAAGACAAGTCGGTCTGTGGTGGATTCTCAACCTTTGGTAGAATCCCGTCATGTAACTATGAATCTCTCCAGGTAGCCATCACCCTATGTTGTATTATTTATGTCCTGATGATGATCTCCAGTTATGAAGGTCAAAATGCCATTGAATTGCACAAGCTAAATTTGGACTTTTGAATTGTGACAGGATTTCATAAAATTCATTTGTAATGTGTTTATCTAAGGCATAACTTCGTTCTTAATTCCTGTCCAATATGCTGTAGCATTCTTTAGTTCTTTCATTTGTTTCACTTGTGCCATATTTTTCTTCATACGCACAAAGTGTTCACTTTGTCAATTAATACACAACTTTAAGTATGGGTGATGCTGCAATTTGATTTGTGAAGCTCGATTTGTATGTCTTTGATGATAATATAATTGTATTTAATCATGTTTCTGGGACCATTTAGTTACTATGTAATGTTTGCATTATAAATACATTTACTTCTTGAATCTAATTCCCTCATTGATTCCCATTGAGACATTGTTGCAGGTTACTATATTTACCCAGGTCTCTACTGCGACTACAGATGTTTCCTGTGGTTGTTAATACTTTTAGAAAGTTGGTATTTTCTTACTTGAGCTATTTGATGCCCACTGCCTGTCTCCAATGGATAGGGTGACAGCTGGGCTTGTGCCTTCCCTCTAGACACACACGCACTAAGGGAACTTAGGTGTGAATAATGAGTCATCCACAGCCTGATGGGCCATCCTGGGCAGGATGGGAGGGGGTGACTGACACACCTGAAAAGGTAGTGTTCTGTCCCGACAAAAAGGACTGCTTACCCCCTTACCCCCCGTAGTGAGTCTGGAGCCAAGGCAGGAAGGGAGGACCTCTGTGCACTTCAAAGACCGAAGTCACCCTCACTTCTAAGGCACAACTAGGTATAAGTACTGGACCTCTGACATCACCAGCTCAGTACATGTCTGGAACTGTAGATACTCTGCCAGGAAGAAGGATTGCTGTGCTGATACAAGGAATGCCAATATGATGAACTGCTACTCTGCTGGTCTCCTGCTTTGCTGACCTGCAGCCTGCTGCCCTCTTGCTTAGGAGTGAGAAGGACTGAACCCACACCTCTACCACCCAGAACCCAGAAAGACTCCATGGGCCAGCTTACTAGCCTCCTGTTTTCTGAAGTGTGATGGATACAAAAGACTTCGACTCACCTTGCTACAGCACCTGGACATTTCTTGCTGCAGGTCGTGCCATGCTAAGTGGTGTCAACCTAGGCCTGGGCTCTTCGAAGTGGGTATAAAGTGCTGCTTCAACCAGAACTCATGCATCCTCATCAGAACAGGTGCATCATTGCATGAGTCAGAACCAGCTCATTCTCATCGTTGAATGAGGCAGACCAGGCACATTGCCTCCTGTACCCGCACATCCCCTTCGAAATTGATGCATCACCTACAGCATGAGCAGCATCCACACACTGCACTTGGAACCAACGTATCACTATAGTTGCATGGAGAAAATCAACACATCTCATCTACTGTGTGGCTCAACACTGGCACATTGTTTCAGCTGCACCTCTCATCTTCATCACCCATGTTGTATCCCAGATCAAGATACTTTGGATCAGAGGGCTGAAGTAGGTCACTGTATTTAGCCTGCACTCCATCACGCTCAGCCTCAATTTGTGACTTTGCCTCATTCCAGCGCGACCAGATATCCCATTTATGTGCTTACTGCTTCTAAGTGCTAGTATACAATTATTCTTTAAATATTCATAACTCGACTTGTACTGATTGAGTGTTTTTCCTTTTGGTCTTGTTTTTTTTATTAAATGAAGCTCTATTTTCTAACCTGGTGTGGCTTAATTTCGAGTGGTGTTTTCACTGTTTGAAGGGCTGTTTAAACACTGTACACATTGCCTCTTAAGTTAAGCCTGGCTGTTCTGAGCCAAGCTACCAGAAGGTGAGCACAGGTTAACCAAGGTTATGTTACCCTGACTAGGATTTTGATTCCTGCTTGGACAGTGTATATACCTCTGCTGACCAGAAACCTAATTCCTAAAATGCCCTGGTTTTTGTCACATAAAAACTTTGAAATTGAAAGTTTCTAAAGTGAAATACAAAACCTCTCATGGAGCAGCACCTAATGACTTTAAGGATTACTTAAGAAACTATTTATCTTGCACAGGAATGCATTCAAGTGAAAATCAACTTGTATTCCCTACTAACATTAGTCCAGCAAGAGCAGGGGTAGAACATTTCCTATCCACACTGTTGGACTTTTTTTCCTTTTACAGGGTCATCTCCAATATTTTTGCCTCCTGCCTCCTATTTTTTCTAACCTGTTTTTGTTGGTGTTTGAACTCCAAGCACTTTACCACTGCTAACCAGTGCTAAAGTGCATATGCTCCCTGTGTAAAATAAATGTATGTGTAATTGGATTTCCATGATTGGCATATTTGATTTGCTGGTAAGTTCCTAGTACAGTGCACTAGAGGTGACCAGGGCCTGTAAATCAAATGCTAATAGTGGGCCTGCAGCACTGGTTGTGCCATCCTATTAGTAGCCCTGTAAACATGGCTCAGACCTGCCACTGCAGTGTCTGTGTGTGCGGTCTTAAACTGCCAGTTCGACTTGGCAAGTGTACCCACTTGCCAGGCCTAAACCTTCACTTGTCTTACATGTAAGACACCCCTAAGGAATGCCATAGGTAGCCCCATTGGCAGGGTGCAGTGTATGGTTAAGGTAAAACACTAATGTGTTTTATATGTCCTGACAGTGAAATACTGCCAAATTCGGTTTTCCCTGTTGCAAGGCCTATCTCTCTCACAGGTCAACATGGGGGCTCCCTTTAAAAATGATTAAAGTATAGATTCCCTTTGGGAGCAGATGGACATGTGGAGTTTGGGGTCTCTGAACACACAATTTAAAAATACATCTTTTAATAAAGTTGGTTTTGAGATTGTGTGTTTGAAAATGACACTTTTAGAAAGTAGGCACTTTCTTGCTTAAACCATTCTGTGACTCTGCCTGTTTTTGGATTCCCTGTCTGGGTCATTTTGACAGTTGGGCTATATGCACCTCTCTCTAGACAGTGACACAAAGGGAGCTGGGGTGTAGCCTGCATATCCTGATGAGCCATCTGTGCTAGGAGGGAGGGGAAGAGTGGTCACTTACACCTGAAAAGGCTGTGCCTGCTCTCACACAGTACAGTCCCCAACCTCCCCTGGTGTGTATCTGGGGCCTGGCCTGGGCAAGGCAGGATCTCACAAACAAGAGAGACTTTTCTTTGAAGTAGGCCTACTTAAAAGGCCAAAATGGGTATAAGAAGAGCACCCAAACCCCTGAAAATTTTGATCACTTCTGGAAATCAAGAGCAACCTCTGTCTGGAGAAGAGCTGCCTGGAGAAGAGCTGACGAACTGAGGAGAAGTGCTGCCCTGCCTGTGAATGTATTTTGTGAAGCTATCCTGCAGTTGCTGCTTCTGCCTGTGCAAGGGGTCAAAGACTGGACTTTGTTGTGAATTTCTGCTTGTGAAGAAATCTCCAAGGGCTTGTCCTGAGCTTACCTCCTTTTGTTGAAGTCTCAGGGACATCAAAGACTTCTCCTGCCAGCACCTGGTCTCTCTGCTGAGACTCCTGCCCTGCCAAGTGGTGCCCTATCATGTTCCTGGGGTCTTGAAAGGCAAGGCTGGCAGACCAAGACTGAAAATCCATGCACAGACTGCCGTGCGGGGAAATGTTTGATGCACCTTCTAAGACACGGCTGAAAAATGAAGCGCCGCCGGCTTTGTGGTTCAAATGTACGCTCCACCTGCATCGCAACTGTAAGAACGACGCACGTGGCTAGAGAAACAACGCGCAACACCCGCTGACAGAGGCTGTTAACGTCGCAACCCCACATATCGGGTTTTTTCGCAAGCCTCGCTGGGTGCAGAAAAACAATGTAAAGCCTGCCAGGGCCCGAGGTGCCTGTCTGGATCGACGCATCGCTCTCCTGTAGAGAGGAAAAATTGCGCAGGCCGACCTGACCAGAAAAGGAACGACGCACTATCTTGCTTGCGAATGAGAAATCAATGCATCGCTGTTCTTTTCCAATGCACACTCGCCCGTGCAGTGTTATTTTGACGCAACCCAGGTACTTTTTCATGCTAACAGTGTTAGCACTGTTTTCTAAGGATTTAAGACTCTTTTTGCTTTTTAATTCATAAATTGACTTGTGTATGCTGGATTTTTGTCGTTTTGGTCTTGTTTTGTTTAGAGAAATATTACCTTTTTCTAAACCTGTGTCGTGTCATTTTTTAGTGTTTTCACACTGAGTTACTGTGTGTGTTGGTGCACATACTTTACACCTAGACTCTGAAGTTAAGCCTGCCTGCTTGTGCCAAGCTACTAAGCGGTCAGGTGGTTAACTGAGGGTGATTCTCCTTTACCCTGACTAAAGTGAGGGTCCTTGCTTGGACAGGGGGTAGCCTGACTGCCAACCAAAGACCCCTATTTCTAACAAAGACAAAAAAGTCTGCATGCCTGAACCTCACAGACCAGATCCTTTGATTTAGAGCTATACTGAAGTCACTAAGGCTACTAAGTCCGATGTTCTGCACAACGCACTTGTATGACTGAGGCTTGAAGCTCTATTTTAATGGAAATTGGTGATCATAATGCTGACAATTAATTTAGCATTTTTTCATAACTTGGAATGGAGATTTCTTTTGTATACCTGCCTTACTAGCCTTCTACTAAATCAGGTCAAAGCGTAATATACAAAGTAATGTAGTGTACTATGGAGAGAAGGAAGTGCAAAGTGGCACACATGCAAGATGGACAACTTTAGAAAGTTGTTGATAGATGTTGGGGTAAATCCCTATCATATATTAGGAAACAAAACATGAAAAACAAATATTTCATGCACCTTACATTTTGCAAGAAATTTGAATTATAATAAACGTGTAACAGAGATGCCCAAGAATACCAACAATGCCAATTCTAACAGTGTTGTTTCCTGAAGCATTCAAATGATCCAAAATGGAGATGCATGCCATCCAAGTGAATCCTCTTTATCTATTGGGCAGTGGCTAAGAAATTGAGCATGGAATGCAGGTGTGTTTATTATTAGAACAATTTTTGAATTTAATTCTACAAACGTTTGTACTTTTAGATGCCTATATTTTAGAGACAATTTTGAGAGCCTCCTTATCCTCTCACAAAATCTCATATCTCAAGTGCATCCAAATATGTAAGTGGTAGTGCTGCATTTCAAAAATCTATCCTGGTTTTCAGTAATGAGCACTGCACAATCAAAGCATCATGTCGACTACATGAATTGGCAACAATGGCAGCACAAAACAACCTCCTGTGTCACACCTAACTCTTCCAAACCAACAGAATATGCCTTGTTCTACCGCTAATTAAATCCAACTCTTCAAAAAGCATCTGCTTTAATACAGCACATTGTCTATCTGATAAAACACACTCCTACACTTACCTTCATAACCCCCACCTGCCCCTGCTGACAATATCCCACTGTTTCATGATTCACAGAAACTTAAGTAGTTGACTATTCTGTAAACGGACACAAATATGTTTACAAACCTGTCACCAACTTTTCTGAATAATAACTATCGGCGAGAGGAACTCATGGAGTTTCACTTTGCAGAATTCTGTAGAGTCACATGAAAACTCTGCAAGATTCCGTTGAGTTACGCGAATGGACGGAAAACGGCATGCTGTGTTGCTTACACTGATTTTTCATCATCGGAAGCTTGTGCTGCTCTGAACAATTAGTGAATAACAACATGAAGCAAGCTAGAGGGCACTCCTTGTTGAGTTGGTTTGGCTGCTGCTTGAGTATATTTTATAATCGAGTGGCAGCTTTCTCACTGAGAATGGTCGCCACTGCCCGCGGTGGGAAAGTCTCAGCAGGTGCCCTCCTAGTACACAAAAATTTGCTACTCAGCTAACGCAGGTTTGCGTCAAAAAGTATAAATATGGGCCTCAGTGAGATCAGAGAAATAATAAACAACATTGATCAAACTGTTTTAAAAAAATAGAGGGGCGGGGGTGAGGGGTTTGGGTATTATTTTAAGGAATTAGGGTGGGGGGTTGGGCTAGGGTCAGGAGTGACACAGTGAGGTGAGTGGGGCTAGGACAGGGGTGGGGGTGGATTAATGGATGGGGGTGGGTGAGGGGCTGGGGTACGCTATTTGGTTTTTAAGGGGCAGGGGTGAGGGGTTTGGGTATTTTTTTAAGGAATTAATGTGGGGGGCTGGGCTAGGGGCAGGAGTGATGCAGTGAGGTAAGTGGGGCTGGGGCAGGAATGTGGGGTGGATTCAATCAATCAATCAGGAATTTGTAAAGCGCACTACTCACCCGTGAGCATCTCAAGGCACTGAGGAGGGGAGGGGGAGAAGAACCCTGGGGTACGCCGCAGACGATTTCGGTGGCCTCCGAGTGGAATGGGGGAGGCGGACTCTCTGGGTTCTGCCGGTGAGAAAGGAGGTGACCCAGTCCAGGGCTCTGTCATGGATTCCAGCATTGCTGAGGCGTGAGCTTAGGGTGTGTTGGCAGATGGTGTCGACTGCGGCCGAGAGGTCCAGGAGGATGAGGGCCGCGGTTTTGCTGTTGTCCAGTATGCTTCTGATGTCGTCGGTGGTGACGATGATGGCGGTTTAGGTGCTGTGGTTGCTGCAGAATCCAGATTGGGAAGGGTCCAGGGTGCGGTTCTCCTCGAGGAAGGGGGTTAGTTGTCTGTTAACAGCCTTCTCAATGACTTTTGCCGGGAAGGGGAGCAGGGAGATAAGCCAGAAGTTCTTGAGGTCCTTTGGGTCCACCTTGGGTTTTTTGAGGAGGACGTTAATCTCGGCTTGTTTCTTGCTCTCCGGGAAGGTGGCGGACTCGAAGGAGCTTTTGATGATCTTCCGTAGCTGGGGTACGAAGACAGAACTTGCTTTGTTGAGGATGTGGTGAGGGCGTGGGGTCAGATGGAGAGCCGGAGTGGATGGTGTTCATGATTTCGATGGTGTTGTTGTCATGGAGGGGGTCCAGGAGAGCAGGAGGTTGGTCAGAGGTGAATCTGTGGTGTTGGTGGTTGCCGGGGGGGTCTGTATGCTGAAGCTGTTGTGGATGTCTGCAATCTTGGGGTGGAAGTAGGAGGCTAGGGAGTTGCAGAGGTCTTGGGGTGGCAGGATGTCGTTGGCGTTGGAGCTGGGATTGGAGAGTTCCTTCACGATGTTGAAGAGCTCCTTGTGGCTGTGTGGGTTGTTGTTGATTTGGTCTTTGAAGGCGGTTCTCTTGGCGGCTCGGAAGAGTTTGTGGTGTCTGCGGATGGCTTTTTTGAAGGCTGTGAGGTTGTCCAGAGTCTAATCTTGGTGCCTCTTTCTTTCAAGTGTTTGGCAGCTTTGTTTACATTTGTGGAGGCCAACAGTAAACCAGAAGGCCTTTCTGTTGGTGCGTCTGTTGGAGGGGTTCTTGATTGGGGCGAGAGTATTGGCACAGGTGTTGACCCATTGCCTGAAGTTGCGGGCAACTGCATCAGTGTCGGTGGTGTCGATGGGTGGGTTCTGGGAGAGGGTCACAATAAGTGGATTAAGGGATTGGGAAGGGTGGGGGCCTGGGGTGGATGATTTTTTTTTTAGAGGGGCGGGGGGGGTTTGTGTAGGTTTTTAACGGCTTAGGGTGGGGGGTTGGTTTATTTTTAGGGGCAGGATGGGGGAGGGTATTTTTTTTATTTAGGGTGGGTAAAGCCTTAAGAAAGGGAGGGAGGAGAGGAGGAAGGATTGGGAGAGGACGTGTGAGGTAAGTGGGGTTGGGGCAGGGTTGGTGGGTAGTTTTTAGTGGTGGGGTGGATTTAGGGCTTAGAGTGGATGGGGGTCAGGGTATTTCTTTTATCTTTAGTTTTTAGGAGTGGGGATCAGGGTATTTATTTTTACAGCTCAGGGTGGGTGGCGGGTTTGGGTTAATTTAGTTCTTAGGTGCTGGGGTGGGGGGTCAGGATAGTTTATTAGTTTGTTTTTTTAGGGCTTAGGGTGGGTGGGGGATTTCAAGATAGTTTACTTATTGGGGGAAAGATTTTAGGGCTCAGAGCGGGTGTGGGATGTCGTAGTAGTTTAGTTTTTAGGGGTGGGATAGAGTAATTTTTTTTTAGGGCCTGAGGGCAGGTGGGGGTGGTATGAAAGAACCACCCATGCCGTTTTGCATGGCGTCTTTTACTAGGCATACTTTTACAACAAACGTTTGTTGTACAGACATGTGTGGTAAAGGCATGCGCGGAAACAACACGGTCGTTGTTCTGACTGCGTTGTTAAGGCATGCGTGGTCCATCATACCACACATACAACCGGATGAGACACTTATGGCGTTCTCAGCAGATTTGACTTCTGAAGTGCTTGCTGACAAAATAGGATCACTGAATGCAGTCAAACCAGAAGGAACCATTTTAAGAAATGTCCTGAAAGATTTAGATTTTGGACTTAAAGACATATTTTGTGATCCCCAGAGCTCTGCAAATCATGGGAGTCAACAAGAATGACGGATATTGTCCTAAGATTTTTTTACATCATTGTTTAATATCAGCAAAGCAAAACTGTTACAAACTAAAGTCCTCAAGTTGGAACAGAAGCCAACAACATTGATGATGGCTTTGAAGATATAAATGAAGAAGTGGAAGACAATCCCATGAATCAGTAGGCATATGCTGTGCAAATGCATTGTCTTTTCCAAATCATGTTTTATTAACTACATCCCGGCAAAAAGAAAGCTCCACTACACATGGCTACCATGCAATCCATGACAAGTGCAAAAGTAGAGAGCTAATAAACTTCAGTGAATAGAATTGACATATCAACAAGTTATAATGACATAATACGGAGCAGTAACTTGTTAGCAGCTCATGTTGTAAAGTCTTGTGTTTCCGACAGCACCTCACTTCCAAGTCACTTTACCATGAAAGGATTTACAATTGCTTCTCTTAAAATTTTTGATTTTGAAGACAGCTCTTCTTTGTCTGGAACATCCAGCACACATGATACTGCGATGGTGCTTTTTCAAGACTGTACAAATGAAGTAGCTGCTGGAAAACAAGCTGTGTGAGCCTTAGGCATCAACAAACGAAGCTGCAAACTCATAGCCCACCTGCCTTGCCAACACGTGTGAAATCACTACAAACCATCAACACGTCCTGTCTACCAGAAAGATTCAGTGGCTGAGGACATGAATCTTATACTACCTGATACTGTGGTCTGCAAAGGTAATTTAACTGAATTTACCATATCACTTATTCAGTGCAACTGAAGGATGAAGAAAAGCCAGTTCCTCCATGCGCTGGAATTCATGCTCTGATCTCACAGAATACTGTTCCACTGAAGAAAGGTTAGGTTTTTACCGGTAACATCATCTCCAGTCACAAACTACTCAACAGTATAGCTCTAAAACATTTCCAAAATGTGAGTGCTCAGCTTGAAGACCAGCCTATCCTGTTCAATTTTCTGCAATGAAGGTGTTTTCTGTATTGTAGCTGACATTTGTATGAGCAGTGCAGTAGAATCAGATGAACCATAGCCAATGATGGGCATTTTCCACATGACAAAAGTTGTGTTACAGTGTGCAGGAAGTTATCTCAGTGGATGTGGCATGGACAATGCTCTTATTAAGGCTGAAATCTTTGGAAGCAAAACTGCCCAGTCACTATTGAGCGGAACTCATTATGTTAGTTCATTACATGGTATGCTCATCATATCTGAGGCTATAGAAGCATAGCATTTGAATGCTTTATGGAACAAGAATGACAAATTCAGTTTTACATATCTTATCTCAGAAGTGAACAAGGCACAGAGTGCACTTCATTCAAAGGTAATAATAAAAAAGCCAGGCAATGTTCAATACACTCAGTTCAAAATCAGAACGCCTTAAAACCAAGATTGTAGAGTTTGTCAAAGAATCTGAAGAAAAATCAGAGCTTTGCAAGTACTGTGGAAATGTTTTACACATGATAGCTCTAGTGAAATGCTGATCGGGAAGGTGATTGGCAACTGCACTTGAAAACTGTGGAGTCACTGATTACTGTGCCATTCGATTGAATAAATTACCTGAAAAAATGGTCCTGGTATTTGGAAAGAGTGAAGAAGATAGAGGTTGAAAAAACATACTTTTACAGAAAATGTATCCAAAGACATTTTGTGGTGAAAGGCAAAGAGAGAAGGTTCAATGCTGTTGCTCCAATTATGAAACTGGAAAAGACAGTCCAGAGATCACAGAAAAGCTCGAAGGGAATTGTTGGTCAGACACATAAAAGTGAATATGTTGCTGAATGGCAGTTAGTTTGCCATGAAGTCCTTTCTATTTGCAATATATTCAGAGAGATGACAAATTAAAATTTAATGGCCCATCGTGAAACTGTTCGTCACCACAAACTTGTTGGAAATAGAGGGGAACACTTAATAAACATGTTGACAGCTTTATTCATTTCATGCAGCAGCAAGGAAAACCATTTCAAATGACTGAGCCTGTGTGACTGCATAACTTTTTGACCAAACAATATGTGGATAATGATATAAAGACATGTCTGCTAGATGTCCTGTAACATGGATTAAAACTATATGCAAAACTCAAGCAGGGGAGATTTATATTGAAAGAGAAAAAACTGTTTGACATAATCACTAAAGCTAATCTTCCTTGCTTCAATTGCTTTAGTAGGAATTTCGTCCAACCAGCCACTACAAAACAGGTTACAAAAAACAACTTTCACAAGCACATAGAGTGATGGATGTAGCAAAAGGAAGGGGTGAATGTATCAAGAACATTCTGTAGCACGATCTCCTTCCAACAAATGCATTATTTCATGGAGATGCTGCAACCAAACCAGTGAAGTAGAAACACATAAAGAGGTTGAAAAAGACCTTTCACCTGAAGAATTTCAACTAAAAAAGATGTCCTCATTGAAAGCTGCAGTTGTTGTGGACTATGTGCCACAATTGCCAATGGTCAAGATTTCTTCCATGCAAAAGGCCTTTCAGGCTGTTATACATATATCAAAGGCAGTGTGTCTCTTGCAAGAACTGCACATTGTCTTTGACAGTTATCTTGAACTATCTGCCAAAGAATGTGAGAGAATCAGACACATGTCTAACAATCAACAATTGACCTTGCCTGCATCAACAAGTTGACACCTATACCTGTGCAACTTGATAAATTCTGGTCATCAACATCGAACAAGATGAACTTCAAGATGTTAACTGGCCAAAACATTGCTGATGCTTCAATGAACACTGAATTTCCAAGACTTGCAACTGGAATGATTGCCAATGAGGAGTTGGTCCCTGCAGAAATATATTCAAAGGGTACAGGCCATATTGTTCAAGACATTAACAGCAAATTGGATGAAGCTGATCTTCATGTTGTGCCATATATAGAGTGGGCTGTTTGAAATGGTTCATATCGAGTCATTGTACTGTCAAATGACACAGATGGTATTATTGTGCTACCTAGATTTGTTGCAATGTTCATAAGTCAAGGATCTTCAAAGTTATGGATACGTTATGAAGCAGGTGAGAAAAGACACTTAATCCTGCCTCATATTCTGTACAAGAAACTTGACGTAGAGATGTCCATTTTTCTTATCAAGACACACATTTTTATGGATGAAGACACTATGAGCAACATTGGAACAAAGCTTGGAGCTTTAGCTGCTAAACATGTGAAGTTTCTCAAAAGATTTTCGCGGACATAAGAAGAATGTGACATTAAAAGCATGGAAAAATCCCTTGTGGGTGTGTGGAAAACGAGTTCTGACTGTCACACTTCTGACGAATTTCAGTACAGTGAGTTCAAGGGATCAGTCTTGCTAAGTGACCTTCCACTGACCTCATTTTCTGTGCATGGACACATTAGAACTACTACGTGATCAGAAGTTGTGTGAATGTTTTGGATCATGCATATGCAGAGAAAGATCTTTATGAATTTGGTTGGGAAGATATTGATGGGGTGCTAAAACCTATGAAATTTCTATCACCTCTACCCACAGAACGTACACGTACTTGTACTTGCAAAACCTGTCCTACAAAAAGATGTTCCTGTTGATATGCTTTTCTCAAAAGTTCATTCTGCAAATGTACCATGAGTGATCCTGAAACAAAAAAATAAAGTAAAGTATGAAAATGTGTCTAAAGCAGAAGTGATAAATATTTTTTTTTCCCTATTCAGAAAATAACCTTTGTTTGCTGTATAAATAAAAGGATGAAAAACATTATTATTTGTTTCATTTCTATATATGCCTCTTCTTTCTCTATTATAGCCACTGGAAAATGGCAGAAGGGTTGGTCTGAGGAGTTATTTTCTCCCTCTGTAAGTCTACTTGAGACGAAAAGGTATCTTTTCACTCTAAAATGAAGTATGTAGGTCTCATGGTTCCTGAAATATTGCATCATCACTGCAACATATCCTCCATTTTTAAAAACATCAACCAGAAAAAAACGGCCTGGATCAGCAATGTCTATCCAAGCTAAATTACTTCTCTAGTGATCAAAAAAACACAAATCAAAAATGAAAATCTCTGGACAGTAATTTTTTAAGGAGATATATCAGGGAGCCTGGATTATTAACTCTGACGAGATAGAGCATGATCTCCAAAAAGCCCAGCACAGAAACACAGAGAAATGGATGGCTCTCTGTGTTTGGTGGCTATGTGGTCAGCACCTCGTGCAATGGTTGCTACATGTGACTCTCCTGTTTCAAGCTATGCCCTCTCCAGGGGCGGCTCCTCAGCTGGGGGGAGGAGCGTCTCCCCCCCCCGCCAGCAGCAGCAGCTGCCAAACATCTGCAATACAACAATAATAAACTAAATGTATTATCATTGTATTGTAGAAGGGACGGGGTCACAGGGCTGAAGAGCACAGAGGGGGAGTGCTAAGCACTCCCCCTCAGTGCGCATATATGTTTGGCCGGCCGTCTCAGGCCGACCAAACATACATGCCCACTAAGCTCTGTCCAACCCGGCACCACAGTGCCAGGTTGGGGAGAGCAGGCAGACTCTCCCAGGCTGCCTGGAAGTGCCCTGCCTGGGCACTCCAACCAATCGGAATGCTGCTGTCAAGCTGCCATTATCTTGACAGCAGCGTTCAAATTGGCCGCAGGGCAGGCTGGGAGCCTGTGCCTGCTTCAAAGGAAAGAGGAGCTGTGTGGTAGTGGTGGCAGCAGCAGATTCAGGTAAGTTTTCTTTGTTTTAAGATTAATTCCTCCCTCTTCCCCCCCACATGCTGCCCTGCCATGCACCGCTAGCCACTCCTGGCCCTCTCTCTGAAGCTTATGAACACACTTGAAAACTTCTAAATGAAGAGTATGTACTTTAAACAGTGCCAGGTCCAAAAACAGGGGTTCATCCATGCTGGGCACAAGCAACATGATCATGGTATGGCCCAATAGTTTTCAAGTTAATGTATGTGCTGTTGACAAAGAAATGCTGTACAGACACAGGGACACAACTATTATATGGATGTGCATAGGGGCTTTGCAATCAATGTTGTAGTAGCAGGCCCCATGGACGTAAGGGTCCCTCAGCTCCCAGAACTTTCATGAATGTCCCTATTCAAATATACCAATATGTTTTTTGGCACTCATTTTCCTTGTTTGCATTAGTGCGTAAAAACACCCTTGTTAGGCTACATGTTCATGAAACAATTCAAGATTCTTGGGGTTAGCACAATAAATACACATACATGGAATATGTGAAGGGATCTTTTATATAAACAGTAGTACTGACATTGATTCTGGTTGTGCTATATTTAAGAAAGGCTTAGAAGTAAATTGACCTTATCCAATAAAAGCAATTCTATGTAACTGCTAGGATGGTATTTCACAATCAGGGTTATGAACAAACTATCCTATCAAAAAATTAAAAAGCAATGCTGGCATTGGTATACAACTTTCAATCGTACTGCTTTGTGTTTCTAAAACATACCAGGAGATTAACCTGGGTAAAGTACGAATTTTGTGATCTCCGGATGCTTAACATACCTGATGTAGGACCGTCGGCAGAGCACAAATCCACAGCCATACGGTGAATGCACATTTTACCTGAATTCAAATGCATCTGTTTTTCCTTTGATATTCAAGATTTTTCCAAGTGAAGGGATCCTTTCCCCCACACAGCCTGGAAATCAGGATCGTAGCTTGGTTTATGAAATTGGGGCGTAGGGGAAGGGGTGAGCTCAGAGTTTCCAACAATCATGCTGGCATTTATTGTTGAAGTACATGATATGATAAGCTGTCTCACAAGAGGAGCTTAGGGGCAGCGGAAAGGGAGAGGAATGCAGATTGGTAGGGAAATTGAGGCCCAGATTTATGGTGGCCTAGTGCCATTCCAAGACCACATTAGCATCATTATTTTTATGCTAATGTGGCGTTGGAAGGGCAAAACCACAGCGCCATATTTACAAAGTGGCGCAATGCTTGAATTGTGCCACTTTGCAACCCCTTGCGCCACATTATGCCTGCGCCAGGCATGATGTATGCAAGGGCCTGATCTGGTACTAGGGGGGCCTGTAAAAATGGAGCAAAGGATTCTATGAGATTCCTTGCGCCATTTTTATCTGCATTTTTTAATGGCTGCTAAGTGCAGCTGTTAAAAAGAGGCTCCCATTGTGTTCAATGGTTCTCTGGGTGCTTTGCAGGATTAGCATCAATATTTTTTATGTTAGTCCTGCAAAGCACTGCACTAGTGACAAAAGTTCTGAAGCTAGTCCCCCTGACTACTGCAATGGTGTGCCGTATTTTCGATACAGCGCACACAAGGTGGAATTAGGGGGTGCTAAGGGTCACAAGTGAAGTGGTGCTGCACTAGGTGCAGCGCAACTTTTCATAAATCTGGGCCTCAGTGAATGAAAGCACATTATTTTGTGAAATAATCAGTAGTTTTAAGTATTTCCATACAGATTAACCCCTTAGCTGCTGGGTCTTTTCCCCCCCCAGTGCTGAGCCCTTTTTTGGCTATTTGGGGTAGTTCGCGCTTAGGGCTTCATAACTTTTTGTCCACATAAGCTAACCACGCCAAATTTGCGTCCTTTTTTTCTAACATCCTAGGGATTCTAATGGTACCCAGAGTTTGTGGTTTCCCCTGGAGGAGACCAAGAAAATAGCCAAAATACAGTGAAAATATAGTGTTTTCCAAAAAAATGGGAAAAAAGGGCTGCCGAAGAAGGCTTGTGGTTTTTTCCCTGAAAATGCCATCAACAAAGGGTTTCTGGTGCTGAAATCACTATCTTCCCACCTTTCAGGAACGGGCAGACTTGAATCAGAAAACCACATTTTGGAATGGGTGTGAAACCAATGCTGGATCCCGGAATGCTAAACATTTCTGAAAACTAGACAAAATTCTGAATTCAGCAAGGGGTCATTTGTGTGGATCCTACAAGGTTTTCCTACAGAAAATAACAGCTGAAATAAAAAAATATTGAAATTGAGCTGAAAACAACAGCCATTTTTCTTTATGTTTTACTCTGTAACTTTTTCCTGCGATGTCAGATTTCTGAAAGCAATATACCGTTTTGTCTGCTGGACTCTTCTGGTTGCGGGGATATAAAGGGCTTGTAGGTTCATCAAGAACCCTAGGTACCCAGAGCCAATAAATGAGCTGCACCCTGCAGTTGGTTTTCATTCTATACTGGGTATACAGCAATTCATTTGCTGAAATATGAAGAGTGAAAAAGAGGTATCAAGAAAACCTTTGCATTTCCAAAATGGGATCAAGATAAGGTTTTGAGGAGCAGTGGTTATTTGCACATCGCTGAATTCCGAGGTGCCCATACTAGCATGTGAATTGCAGGGCATTTCTCAAATAGACGTCTTTTTTACACACTCTCCTATATTTGGAAGGAAAAAATGTAGAGAAAGATAAGGGGCAATAACACTTGTTTTGCTATTCTATGTTCCTCCAAGTCTCCCGATAAAAATGATACCTCACTTGTGTGGGTAGGCCTAGTGCCCGCGACAGGAAATGCCCTAAAACACAACATGGACACATCCTATTTTTTTTATAGAAAACAGAGGTGTTTTTTGCAAAGTGCCTACCTGTAGATTTTGGCCTCTAGCTCAGCCTGCACATAGGGAAACCTAAAAAACCTGTGCATTTTTGAAAACTAGAGACCTAGGGGAATCCAAGATGGGGTGACTCGTGGGGCTCTGACCAGGTTATGTTACCCAGAATCCTTTGCAAACCTCAAAAAGTGGCTAAAAAAACAAGTTTTCCTCACATTTCGGTGACAGAAAGTTCTGGAATCTGAGAGGAGCCTCAAATTTCCTTCCACCCAGCGTTCCCCCAAGTCTCCCAATAAAAATTATACCTCACTTGTGTGGGTAGGCCTAGCGCCCGCGACAGGAAACGGCCCAAAGCGCAACGTGGACACATCCAAATTTTTGGAAGAAAACAGAGGTGTTTTTTGCGAAGTGCCTACCTGTAGATTTTGGCCTCTTGCTCAGCCGGCACCTAGGGAAACCTACCAAACCTGTGCATTTCTGGAAACTAGAGAACTAGGGGAATCCAAGGAGGGGTGACTTGCGGGGCTCGGACCAGGTTCTGTTACCCAGAATCCTTTGCAAACCTCAAAAAGTGGCTAAAAAAACAAGTTTTCCTCACATTTCGGTGACAGAAAGTTCTGGAATCTGAGAGGAGCCACAAATTTCCTTCCACCCAGCATTCCCCTAAGTCTCCCGATAAAAATGATACCTCACTTGTGTGGGTAGGCCTAGCGCCTGCGACAGGAAACGCCCCAAAGCGCAACGTGGACACATACAAATTTTTGGAAGAAAACAGGTGTTTTTTGAGAAGTGCCTACCTGTAGATTTTGGCCTCTAGCTCAGCCGGCACCTAGGGAAACCTACCAAACCTGTGCATTTCTGAAAACTAGAGACCTAGGGGAATCCAAGGAGGGGTGACTTGCTGGGCTCGGACCAGGTTCTGTTACCCAGAATCCTTTGCAAACCTCAAAAAGTGGCTAAAAAAACAAGTTTTCCTCACATTTCGGTGACAGAAAGTTCTGGAATCTGAGAGGAGCCACAAATTTCCTTCCACCCAGCATTCTCCCAAGTCTCCCGATAAAATGATACCTCACTTGTGTGGGTAGGCCTAGCGCCTGCGACAGGAAACGCCCCAAAACGCAACGTGGACACATACAAATTTTTGGAAGAAAACAGAGGTGTTTTTTGCGAAGTGCCTACCTGTAGATTTTGGCCTCTAGCTCAGCCGGCACCTAGGGAAACCTACCAAACCTGTGCATTTCTGAAAACTAGAGACCTAGGGAAATCCAAGGAGGGGCGACTTGCGGGGCTCGGACCAGTTTCTGTTACCCAGAATCCTTTGCAAACCTCAAAAAGTGGCTAAAAAAACAAGTTTTCCTCACATTTCGGTGACAGAAAGTTCTGGAATCTGAGAGGAGCCACAAATTTCCTTCCACCCAGCGTTCCCCCCACGTCTCCCGATAAAATGATACCTCACTTGTGTGGGTAGGCCTAGCGCCTGCGACAGGAAACGCCCCAAAACGCAACGTGGACACATACAAATTTTTGGAAGAAAACAGAGGTGTTTTTTGCGAAGTGCCTACCTGTAGATTTTGGCCTCTAGCTCAGCCGGCACCTAGGGAAACCTACCAAACCTGTGCATTTCTGAAAACTAGAGACCTAGGGAAATCCAAGGAGGGGCGACTTGCGGGGCTCGGACCAGGTTCTGTTACCCAGAATCCTTTGCAAACCTCAAAAAGTGGCTAAAAAAACAAGTTTTCCTCACATTTCGGTGACAGAAAGTTCTGGAATCTGAGAGGAGCCTCAAATTTCCTTCCACCCAGCGTTCCCCCAAGTCTCCCGATAAAAATGATACCTCACTTGTGTGGGTAGGCCTAGCGCCTGCGACAGGAAATGCCCCAAAGCGCAACGTGGACACATACAAATTTTTGGAAGAAAACAGAGGTGTTTTTTGTGAAGTGCCTACCTGTAGATTTTGGCCTCTAGCTCAGCCGGCACCTAGGGAAACCTACCAAACCTGTGCATTTCTGGAAACTAGAGACCTAGGGGAATCCAAGGAGGGGTGACTTGCGGGGCTCGGACCAGGTTCTGTTACCCAGAATCCTTTGTAAACCTCAAAAAGTGGCTAAAAAAACAAGTTTTCCTCACATTTCGGTGACAGAAAGTTCTGGAATCTGAGAGGAGCCACAAATTTCCTTCCACCCAGCATTCCCCTAAGTCTCCCGATAAAAATGATACCTCACTTGTGTGGGTAGGCCTAGCGCCTGCAACAGGAAACGCCCCAAAACGCAACGTGGACACATACAAATTTTTGGAAGAAAACAGAGGTGTTTTTTGAGAAGTGCCTACCTGTAGATTTTGGCCTCTAGCTCAGCCGGCACCTAGGGAAACCTACCAAACCTGTGCATTTCTGAAAACTAGAGACCTAGGGAAATCCAAGGAGGGGTGACTTGCGGGGCTCGGACCAGGTTCTGTTACCCAGAATCCTTTGCAAACCTCAAAAAGTGGCAAAAAAAACAAGTTTTCCTCACATTTCGGTAACAGAAAGTTCTGGAATCTGAGAGGAGCCACAAATTTCCTTCCACCCAGCGTTCCCCCAAGTCTCCCGATAAATATAATACCTCACTTGTGTGGTTAGGCCTGGTGCCTGCGACAGGAATAGATCACACAACGGTCAATGTTGGTCCTTACGTGAGGCAGCTGTTGACCCTGGGGTGATCCATTCCTGACACAGGCACTAGGTGTAGGCACTCAAGTGGGGTAGTGTTTTTATCAGGACAGGTGAGGAGTCAGTGGGTGGTAGGAATGTTGTGGATCCCAGCATATTCCTGTAGTTTGTGTGACAGAAATGCGAGAAAAATTGAGTTTTTTTTCAACATTTCAGCTTTGCAGGGTATTCTGGGTAAGAAAACTTTGGGGAATCCACACAAGTCACACCTCTGTGGACTCCCCCGAATGTCTAGTTTCCAGAAATGTTTGGGTTTAGTGTGTTTCTCTATATGGTCGCCGAATCCAGGACCAAAAACACAGGTGCCTGCCTCACAAAACCAGTTTGTTTTGCCATAGACAATTTTGATGTCTCCACAATATGATTTGGGTGGTGGAATTTGGGGCTGAAATAAATTGGGGAGCTCCCAAGAGAGCACTCTCTCCCTGCTTGCGGCCGCATTCACCTGCTCTCTGGGTTGGCCTAACCCACTATTACCCAGTTGCACGAACAGCTTGCGAAGGGACAGCAGGACTGTCCTCATCACCTCCCTCAGAATGTACTGGAAGAGGAGTTATCGAATGGGACTCCTCTGACTGAAAAATCACTCCCAGAGTCTGCGCCATTGTCATATCCCTCAGATGCTGTCTCAGTATCTGATGTCTCAGTCTCTGATCCTATGTCAGAGCGGTCCTCTATAACCCGAGTGCAGGCAGCAGTCATCCATCAAGATGCCATCTCTGCTATTGGCTAAACTGTTGCTCAAAAAGACTAGCCTACGTAGACAGTCACAAAATCGATGGTGTGTATGAGATACGTGCAACAGTAGAGGCCACCTTACCTGCGCTTCTTCCCTCAATCAGCACGTACTTTCAAGACACTCAAAAAACACCTTGTCACATACCATTCGTCACAGTCTTTAGCACCTCCTGCGCCCAGTCCAACAATCATTATTGATGCTCCCACTCCCTCCTCCTCGGATTCCCTCATTACCACCCAGCAAAAGTGCCATTCATCTCTCCATAGACTTTACTAATGTACTCAGCTATTTACATAAAATACAGATTTGCTCTTTGCAGTAGGCATATAAACCTTCTGCGCTTCTTTATGGCACTAAAACTGCCACTAGACAAGTCGGACCCTTTTCCCCCCAGGGAAACCCCACACATATTGACAAAAGTGATATATATATGACAGCCAACCACCTGAAACTCAACTCAAGCAAAACCGAAATAATCCTCTTTGGCCCACACAAAAACACCTGGGACCCCTCATGGTGGCCCACCACGCTAGGCCCTGCACCCACCCCCGCCAACCACGCACGCAACCTCAGCATCATCCTAGACTCCTCCCTCTCAATGACCCAACAAATCAACGCTCTTACCTCCTCATGCTTCAACACACTCCGTATACTGAAAAACATTCAAATGGATCCCCACAGAGACCAGAAAAACTGTCACTCACGCACTCATCAGCAGCAGGCTTGATTACGGAAACGCCCTCTACGCCGGCACCACTCTAAAACTCAAGCGCAAACTACATGCATCCAGAACTCAGCAGCACGACTCATCCTCGACCTCCGCCGACACGAACACATCTCTCCACACCTCAAATCCCTCCACTGGCTCCCCATTGACAAAAGGATCACCTTCAAGATCCTCATCCTCGCACACAAATCACTCCACAACACAGGTCCTGCCTACCTCAACGAGAGTCACCTTCCACACCCCCACACGAAACGTCCGCTCAGCTGACCTCTCTCTCGCCTCTGTCCCCCGCATCAAACACACCACCACCGGGGGCAGATCCTTCTCCTACCTTGCACCCAAAACCTGGAACGCCCTCACAACCCACCTTCGCAAGACCCAAAACCTACTTCTTTTCAGGAAGGGCCTCAAAACCTGGCTTTTCGAACAGTGAACCTCCCAGCCCCTTTCCCTCCCCCCGTCCCCCCCCCCCCCAGCACCTTGAGACCCTCACGGGTGAGTAGCGCGCTTTATAAATCTCTTTGATTGATATAGATCTACCTCTATATGTATATATCTATCTACATAGATATATCTATAGATATATCCATGTACCTAGATATATCTATCTACATAGATATATATAGATCTATATATACATATATTTTTTTTTAGTTGTTGTATGGTTTCCTTGGGGGCCAAAATGGCCCCCAGGGAAACCCTACAACATCTAAAAAAAAAAATTGGCCCTCAGGGGGTCACCCTGCCCACGCGTGACCCCCTGTCATTTTATTTTATTTTTTTAATTTTTATTATTGGAAAAAAAAAATCCTCTGTGGGGGGGCGCGATCGTGCCCCCCCCCCCCCCAGGGGACACCTACCTTTTTTTTTAAAAAAAAAATTGCCGGGGGGGTGGCCCGTTTTCCGGGGGGGCCGTCCCCCCAAAGTGAAATCCCTGGCGTCTAGTGGTGTTTCCTGGCCCCGATCGCAGCTGTGCTGCGATGTAGGCCAGGAAACACTTTCAGAAGGCCTCGTAAGAAAGGGGAGACTCTCCCCTTTCTTACGAGGCCTTCTGAAACTGTTTCTGGCCCCCGATCGCAGCTGTGCTGCGATCGGGGGCCAGGAAACAGTTTCAGAAGGCCTCGTAAGAAAGGGGAGAGTCTCCCCTTTCTTACGAGGCCTTTTCAAAGTGTTTCCTGGCCCCCCGATCGCAGCTGTGCTGCGTTCGGGGGGCCAGGAAACCTGAAAGTGCTTCCTGGCCCCCGATTGCAGCACAGCTGCGACCGGGGGCCAGGAAACACTTTCAGGAAGGCCTCTTAAGAAAGGGGAGACTCTCCCCTTTCTTACGAGGCCTTCCCGAACGTGGGAAAGGCCGTTTTCCCCATCAAAGCAGGAAGCGGCCGCAAGGCTGCTTCCTGCTTTGATGGGGAAAACACCTTTGAAACGTCAGCGCGCCTCGCGGCGCGCTGACGTCACAAAGGGGCGGGTGGGGGGCGGGGGGAGACACGGAAGCTTCTGTGTCTCCCGGGGGAAGTTTAAAAAAAAAAAAAATCCTCGGGTGCGACGCACCCGAGGATTTATTAATACCCTTCCTGTTGTCGGCCACTGGTCGTGACCCGCACCACGCCCGCACCGAAAAGGCGAAGGGAGAGAGTGTGTGTGCGTTTTTGTTTGTGTATGTAAAATTCCTGATGGAATCCGACATGACGCCTCACCATACCTGACTAAATGCCCCTGTACCCAACTATTTATCACAAGATAAGTTTGTTAGGAGGGTGTAACACCCCACACAGACCCGTGAAGCGACCTTCCTGCTGGAAATATGTGTCTCAGGGGCACTGTCCCACACTCATTTAAGTACGGTAGCAGTGCAATGCGTGTGGGAAAGGCATTGCTAATGTGTGATTAAATGCAAAGTTTTGGTTTGTGAGTGTTTGACAGAATGGTAAAGCCATTTCCTTAGTACTGACAAGAGACCACTATCTCATACATCATCCACACATACTGACCACCAAGAAAATGTATTACTGAATCTGAGTTTTCACAATGTGGCATCTAGAAGTATTGAAATCCCCAGAACCTGATTCTAGGATGTGCCGTTGCATGGGTGGCCTTTAAAAATGATGCCTTTAGAGGGGATTTCAGACTGTTGTGTCAGCCTCTATGGATGCTCGAATTTTCCTTTGGTATGGATACACAATGGGCTGTCTATGGCTACCTTAAAAGTGCTCTGCGTCACTATCTGCAGTGTCTCTGAACTCAGAGGACGAGGGAATTGACTGTGGTTGAGTATTTGGTTTCTAGGTTGCTGAATGTATTTCTGTTGAATCCTCACAGAAAGTGGTGCTTCCTTCTTTTGATATGCCATGTTATGTGTGGGTTATCCAAGGTCCTCCTTTTAAATTGTTGGTGGATTTGCTTTTAAATCTTCTGATGCATCACGTGGGCTTTCTGGTCACAATCTCTTCCCTGATGCCTCTTCTAGATCTGGGATCGTTGGCTCAATTAGCACATATCTTCTAGGTCCCTTGGTGCTAAAACCTGGTTTGTCCATTCTTCCTACGTTTCTGTGCCGCCTTCATCTGGATCAGAAAGTACTGTACCCTGGCTTCCCACTGAGCATGGATTGCGTGGGTTTTCGATGTCCCAAAGGCTGTATTGACCAAATTGCCTTGCTCAGATGAGTTCAGAAACCGAAGTCTGTTTTTCCAAAGTAAAAAAGACCCTGAAACAATGGGTGCTTTCTCAGGGTGCAACAGTGATATTTTACTTTACTTTTTTTTTTTGGGGGGGGGGGGGGCGTTTGAGGGCCAACCAGGCATTTCATAGTGGTCTTGAAGAGAGAAAAAGGGTATCAGATTGTATGCTCAAATAAGGGTGAACAGTCAAATGTTTTAGGTTTGTGGTGTAGTACCTGTCCACCAGATTATAAATCAGATCCGACATTTGTGAATCCCAAAACATCCTACGGTTCATACCAGCATTTAACTAGCATATGTTCTCAAATGATCTGTTATATTCTTTTGCTTTTAGTTTTCCTCTCATTAATTGACTGTTAATTTTTAAAATTATTTTCCTCTAATTAGCGACTCCTTTGCTGCTGCAATATTGGGACTGGCTTGAAACAATAAGCCTTCTTCGCATTAGCATTAACGTAGCCTTACCTCTACTAACAAATCAATACACAAACAAGTGGGAAAACAGGCAACGCATTCCATCCCAGGAAATGAGAACCTCAGTGGTAATAGTGATGGAATACTGTAGTAACACAACATGTTTATTCAATGCCAATATCTGAGCCAGCAAAGAAATGGATGCAATATGCAGACCATATCATTACAAGTCAGAAGGCAAAGTACAGGGCATTGAGGACTGACTGCATTGTGATCTCATGATGAATTATTCATTCAAAGGAAATATCTGTCCTGAAGAAAAATACATTTAAATAATTTGAGCTCTAAACTTGGCAGTTTGCCCTTGCTCAGCACTTGCATGTACAGTGAATAGATATTGATTTACTGACATAAGAATCAAACATCTTACAATGGCAAATTAACTTACATTTTCTTGGCAGTAAACAAAACTCAAATGGCATCAATAAATATACCAGCATTTGCAATTAATGTGAACAATCGGTAAAAGCAATGCCAATTCTCTAGGCGACTTTCATGCAGCAACATTCCCTCATTAGTGGATCGTAGAGGTTGTACTGAACCAATGCCCAAATGTGCTAAAGAACAGGTAGCACACCACTACCTGTGCAAAATAGCAAGCAATAGTGAGCACCACGTTTACAAAGAATGTCACCCTGATGATGGTAATGGAAAATATTTTTCCATTTAACAAAGGCAAAACAGTGTGGATTAGTGTGACATTCTACCTGAGATGCAACCTCCAGTACAAAATCTGTACAATGACACCTGCCCAAGGGAAAGCTGTGATCTATCTTTGATTACAGAGAAATTTAAGTCCTCATTTACAAGAATCTGAAGCATTGGCCAGATGCATCAGATTTCTCGCACTGCCCTGAACCCCCCTAATAATGCCATGAGTGTGCTGTTTTTACAATACAGAGCTCCATGGTGCACATTTTCACGGATGCATCAGAAATTCTGACCCTTAGTGGTGCTAAAGTCACACATTGCTCCATCAATGCCAGGAAGGCTCCCATGTTAAAAAGCCCTGGTCAGCTTAACGCATGCTCCAAGCAGGCGTTAAAATTCTGACCCAGTGTAGTTGCAGAATGGCTCAGTGAAATGTAAATTTTACTGTGCTAGTTCTGTGTGGCTTTTTGTATGGGAACGCCTACCTTCCATACATAATATCTGGCGCAGGTATAATGTGGCGCCACGCTTTACAAGCTGGCACCTTAGTTTCACTGCGTCACTTTGTACATGTGGCCAACCGTAGGGAACTGCTCAGCGCCACCGCTGCATAAAAAAAATAGACGCAACGGAGGCGCTAGAACAATGACACGGCAGAAGAGCAGATAGTTGCATTTAAGAATTTAAGAACACTAAAGATATGTTGTTGGCAGCCACCAGTATTAACTTCTATGATCAGTTATCACCACGAGAAGTGCTAGAATTTCATGCAAAGGCAAGTTGCGCTACTTTAGTAAATCTGGTTTTGTTTTAAATCCTAGGATTGTTTGTTCTGATCATATCCGGTTACACCCTCTCTGCACTCATTTTCATGAGTTTGGCAATGCAAAGTGATTTGGAGTTGCACTTGCACCATTTTTTGCCACAAATATATTTTGCAGAGGAAAACTGACCAGTGACACAACTTGGGACGTTTTCGGTGCGTAGCATCATCTTAAATTGCATTAACATCCGAGCATAATAAATCTGGACTTCTCGATTTGACCTTCACCTAGAATGCAAAGTAAGATTTCCTCAGCTGAAGGCAAAGTTCATGCATAACATAGAATCCATGAAAGCAAAGGATCCATGCAGACCACCTGTTGGAGCAGCTATTAAATGCATCCTGAAGGAAAACATATTATGGGTACAATTTTGAGAAACTCATTAAAATGCACTTGGAAGGTCACCCATGTTGCCATGCTTATGGTGTTAGCTTGTCATCATAAAATATTGCCTTGAAATCTGTAGTAACTATACACCAGCTTTCAGTAAATAAAATAGCCTATCTACTATGAAGAGCACCTTCAACCTGTGCATCTAGGGCTAGATTTCTAAAGTAAAAAGCCTAAATCGGCTTGAGACAAGATAAGAGAAAATCGAACAGTGTTCACAAGTATCCTGGTCTTCGTTAATTACAAGTTATCCTGGCAGTTTCTGCAAGTATTACAACACCATCGTTCAGATAATCGGAAAAATGAATACACCACACAGAAATCTGTTGGGAAAGACTCAGAATGTGTTCACCCTCAAGGTTTCCTTCCATCTAACTTAATTATGGAAGATGGAGGTGCAGCTTTTGATTCAAGCTATTCTCCACAGGTACTCACTTGCACGCGGATCTAGGATAGTAAAGTTAATACATTAGATCAATGACTCTAACCACTTTTCCTCAGATCCGTCTTCATACATCAATAATTTCATACTGTAAGCAGTCCCTAAATCTCTTCTTCCATTCTTACATTGAAAAAATATTTTCAAACAAACAAGGTTCTTTTTTACCTCCTTGTGATGATGGTCGGCAACCTTTACTGCTGAAACTCAGCAGAAACCTATAACGTGGGCTATAAAGGGAATAACACCACATAATTATAACATTTTGATATCACTGGATATGGTGTTCAAGCTTAGGAAGGGTAATCTGTATATGCTGTGATATGAAATAACCATATTTATAGGTTTAGATACTTTGAGTTCATGTTATCCATGAATCTACATCTGAACCTCGCATTAGTAAGTTAGCATGTATAAAAAGAGTCCAAATTCCTTATTTGTTAACTTTCAAAAAATATTTTGATATTGAACCCTTAAACAACTAAAAAATGGCAAGTAAAATTTTGAATGCTGTTAATGCATATATATATAGAGGGTTTCCAAACAACCCTGGGACTAGTTTAGAGGTTAATGGGGCTCCCACTATTGGCTGAAAGATAACGTATTGAAGAGAACAAAACACATCACTTGTTCTTTCTGTTCTTCTCATGTGAATGTCAGGACTAACAGCAGCATCTTATTACGTGCAGCAATCAATTATGACTTGGGAGGGCTGGAGGTCAGTCACTGGCTAACTTCAGTTCACTTCCAGCTCACATTAGCCATTTGTGCCTTTCCACTTCATTTACCAGCAGCACCATTTCTGGAATGTTATTTGATTTTGCACTTTCTGTTTCAGAATTTTGTTCAGAGATGACAGTCATTTCTCATGTTACTTGGATTTTCATCTGTATTCTACTCTGTAGGAAATTGGATTATTAGTTGTGCGGCCTGCACAAGTAATAGGACGACAATCCACTTACTGGGAGCCAAGCACCTCATTGTAGCACTTAACTATCTTAGGGTAGCGAGACAGAGCAGTCCAAGGCCTACTCAGGGGAGGTGTTGTGACCTAGTAATCACCATTCACTGGCACACAATTATGACACTCAATAAATGATTGTGCAGGCAGCACTTTTTCTTTAGAAAAAGAAGAAGTACATTTATAGCACCCAGTACTAAATAGTACACAATAATTTACAAATATATACATTGGCAGATGGAAAATACCATGGATGACATTGTAGAGTTACCTTTTACCCCCTAAAGGGGGTAGCACAAACATTTCAAGTGAGTCTATTGGTTTTGTCAAGGTTCAAGAGCAACAAACCACAAATGTAAATCATCATTGTGTACGTAAATGCAAATATCAAAAATAGTACTCCAGCATGAATGCACTTACTATACTTATCAAGTGTAAATTTCCTGTGAGCACAAATCATTGACATCATTATGGTGAACCAAAAAAGTATATAGAATGAGTAAAACGTGTGTCATTGTACTTTTTATTAATTTTTCACCATCAAACAAAACTTATAAAAGCAGCCCCTACAGGACTTCACAGTGTAATATCATTCAATTGCAACCATACACTTGTCCCCTTGAACACACTTTAGTACATGTATTGCCTTTAACTACCATTAGATTTTTCAAGCATAATCAATACAACCATAGACATAGCTCCTATAAGAAACAGCACTCCCTGCTGAAGAGCAAAAGCTGCAGCGTTGTGAGTGTTTGAAAATGCAAGGAAAATATTGGGGTGGTGAATGCTTCAAAATACCCCTCAATGTATGGGGGGGCTCCTAAAAATCCATTGTGGGCAATAGCTGTGCATTTCTGATGCCTTTGGTGGCGAACCTGTCTTCTTGGGGCCACCACAAAGGGAAAAATAGCCAAAAATGTGGTCAAAATGATCCGCCCCACAGGTCCTTATGGGGCACTCCTCATGAATGCAGTGAACGAGATAGAATCGGCTCTTCAGCTGAGCCGGGGAGGTGTGTTGCTTTCTCTTTTGTGATTTTAGCTGTGCAGCATTGTACCACGCAGATTTCTTTACTTTTTCCAAGGGGTGCCTGCATTGGGAGTAAGCCCAGGGAGCCCACCCCTGGCTGCCTCCACCAGCTCTCCACCTGCACATCACTCCTCCATGCTGCTATGGAGCCAACAAGGCTTCTCTGCCTGTCCTTTCCTGCGGGCAGTCACTGATGACTGTGGCAGCCTCCGCTCCCCCTGGATATGGGCACGGAGAGCGGGTGGGCTGACCACATTAGGGGGAGCACCACAGCACTCCCCCAATCTTTTTCAGCATGTGGGGGGTCATGGATGGGACCCCCTCAGAAAGAATACACCCAAGAGATGGGGGTCCCCGGGAGGAGAGAGGAAAGAGGGGACCAGCACCATAAATGCCCACGCTCCATGAAAAATAGCACATCTTTATTGCGCAAACCTCCAGGGGGTTCCTCCTTTCAGTTATCCATGGCAGTCCCAGGGTCAAGCAGTAAAATATAGAAAATTCACAGGCAATAGAGAGTCTCCCCTTTGTGCAAGAGCTTTTAAAGGGAAAATGAAGGTTCCAAATGTCATGCACTCCAGGCTAATTCTAGGGTGCCACGTCAGCTCTCCACCCCTGTCCCAACCAACCTACACAGCATGCTGGTCAGTCCAAAGTAGTGTCATCCAGGAACCACTGGTCACATCTGCTCTTGGTGTCTAAGCTCCACCCCTCACTGACATCACTGTTGGGGTCTTGCACGCCAACGATTCAAAGCAATCCCCCTCCTGTTTTGGCTCCAGGCACTCTCTTTTGTTCAGTCAGCTCGGGCAGTCGTATCCCTACTGCAGTGTGACAGCTGAGTGTTTGATGCAGATCATTTTACCCCACCACTTTCTTCCTCAGGAGCAGACTGGGCACAGTAGGGTGACAAAAGGCAAGGGCTCTGACCCTGAGCTCAGCCTGGGAAATACCAAAACTCTGGATGACCCATAAGGTGTACAAATATAATTCTGGATGTTACATAATTGATTTTCCCACACAGGTTACACTCCAATTCAAGGTGTAAGTGGTCACTGTAGGCCAAAATGGAGCGAAACTACTCCGTAAGGCAGTTCTCTCCCAATGTGTATACTACAGTAGAGTGTCACCATAAACATAACGGTGAATCACACTGACTTTCCCTATTAGTATACAGTAACCTTATGAGGCCTACGTGAATATCTAACCCTGCATAATAGTCTCCCAGTGCAGCCCGCACATTGGTGCACACACTTGTGTACACCTGTTCACGTGTGACCATTACCCTTACTGCGTCACAGTGGCCTTATCTTAAAAGGCAGAAACTGGCAGTATGCATGTGCATTTGCCATGTGACATCAGTAGTGAGACTTACCCAGAGAAAAAATTCCAAAACTACTGATCAAAAAAACAAAAAAATCCAGGCCCACTGAAGTGGCGGAACCCAATTGCAATTCAATGGTAGTCATTTGATCATCCTCCAAAGGATCAGAGATTGAGTGAATTTGAGTCTGCAACCATGAAGTTAAACACTGTTTCCGGATACTAGCCCTTAATTTATAGAGAAAAAATGCTGGTGACCAAAGCTCTGCAAGGAAGCCTGCAACTGGTGCTATTAAATGTTGGTGTACTGAATACCAAGACTGCATAGCTTTGACTCTACTTCATGCCTGTTTGAACTCCTCACGGAACACTCCCTCCATCTTTATCTAACTCATGCAGGTTCCTACTTTCTCCCTTTGTGACAGTTTTTCCATCTTTCTCTTACTCAATCTTTCCACTTGGTGTGTTTTCCCCCCTCTTGATCTCAGTAAATGTATGATTTGGAAAAATAAGTTCTGAGTACCAAAAATGAGAGTTGTCGAGCCCCACAGGCAAACACTGGCACAAATTAGGCATTGATTGAGCCACCAGACCTCCTGGCTCAGCCTATCTTTGGTTTGCAGGATGGTAAAATACACACTGTCTAATTTTTAATTATTTAAGAGAGTCAACTAGGATTCGGAAACATATTGCCCTATGTGGAGTGCCTATGTGTGTTTTTTAGGACTCTTTCACTGATTTTTATTTATACATAATTTGAAAAACATTATACAGTACAATTTAAAAACATTATAATAAAGTTCAATTTCTGTAGGTCATAAAAACATTAAGCAGACAATGCCTTGTTATACTCTACTGTGGATTGCAGGTTTGACCTGGATCATTCTGCAGAGTCACTTCAAAAGTTTGCCTTACTCTGCCTTCTTTTGCTGAACCTGTTTTTGATCAATTTTAGGACTCAGTGCAGTTTTTCCTTGCTAACTAGTGGTAAAGTGCTTGTGCTCTCCCTTGAAATATGGTAACATTGGCCTACATATTGTTGATACATTTAATTTATTTGTAAGCTGCTAGTCAATGGTTCTACCTGTACACAGGATCTGCAAATTAAATGGTAGTTGTGGGCTGCAACATTCATTGTGCTTTCCACTAAGGTGGACAATCAAACCAAGTCCCAGGTCTATCACTGCAGTCTGTAATGCAGTTTGAAATTGTCACTTCAGCCTGGCAAAATTAACCTTTTGCTAAGCATAAACCTTCCTTTTGTAATACTTGTAAGTCAACCCTAAGTTAGTTCCTAAAGGCTCATAGGGCAGGATGCATGATATTTAGTGTTACAGTTAGATTTTAAGTTACTTCTCTAACAAGGGCACTTTCAGAAAGTTTGCATGTTCCTGTCCACATTTCAGATGCCTTTCTAGGAGCATCCAACTGTGTGGGCCTGTTAATGGTTCCTCAATCAAGAATGTGAATTGGGCCAAGACAGTGCATAATGAGACCAGGGTGTAGCTGGGAGAGTGTCTTCCTTGCAGGATAGCTGGGGGGAGCTGTACTGTGCCATGATTACATTTCAAAGGGCCTTGCTCAAAGCCCACACAAAGGACACTTGCACCAGGCTAGCCCTTTCCTTTCTCCACTTGGACAGTTTGGAGCCAGAACAAGGGGAAGAACTGACCAGAACCAGTAGTGGGGGTAGGCCAGGGAATTCCCTCACACAAAGGCTGCCACCAAGTATACAAAAGAGGATCTTACACTCCTTGATATGTGGAATATTCAAAAGAAGGACTGCCCTGCTGCCAGAAGGACTAAATTGCTGCTTGAAGGACTGCCTTGCTGTCTGAAGAACGGAGATTGAACCTGCTTCCATTTGTTCTAGGCTGCCCAGAGTGACTCTAAGAGCCTGTTGGCTGACCTCTTGTGTGAGCTACAGTGACACAATAAGCTTCCAGAGCAGAGGCTTCCCTACTACTGCCAAACTGACCAGCTGCAATTAGACCTGCCTGTACCTGCCTGAGCCCTGCCGCTGGCCTCTGCTGGAGTGAATCCTGATCCCCCAGATGTGCCCTCCAGAACCTGGACTATTGCCTGGTATCAGTGAGAGTTCCTCCTGAAGTAAATGATGAAAATCCTGCAGTTTGGGCCCTTCGCCACTGTGAACAGGCCCATTTGTGTCAAAATGCTGCAACCAGCAATGACCGCCAATGTGAATCTCCGGTGAGTCCTGCATTTCACGTCTACAGTGACTGTCTGTGATGACTGGCAATGTGAGATCTGCATTTCACTCCAAATGTGACAACATATGACAATGAATCAACACGAGGACCCCAGCGATGATTGGCTCTTCACACTACTGCAATGACCATCTGCAACACTGGACCTGCTCTTCGCACCAAAGGCCCCCTCCTCGTGGCCTCCTTCGACATGAATGGAACTCTTCATAGCAGATTTGAGATGGGAACTCTTGAGCATAACTAGCCTGGTCTCTGTATTTATCCTGCACTCCATCATTGTTGGCCTGAATTTGTGACTCCCTGGTTCTACTGATTGCATTTTGTTGATTTTGTTGTTGTTTTATTTATTAAAATGTGTTCTATTCTTCCAAATTGCTTTGGGATTTTTATTGTGGCCTGGTTTTCCTTATTACTATCTTTCTGATACCCAAATACTTTACGCATTGCCTCTAAGTTAACCCTGACCACTTTTGTTCCAAGATACCGGAAGGTTAATCATAGATTCATCTACTGACTTTTCTGCTTCACTCTGACAAGGATTATGATTGCTGTTTGAGTATGCTTTCCACCCCTCTCAACAAACAACCCAGTTTCTTAAACAGGCCTTCTGTACTGAATTGCTTCTCTGAACCAGTGCAAACAAATAGCACTTTTAAACTATATTGCAGCAAAGAAACCTGGAAATAAATTTATTTTAACATTATTTGCTTTGATGGTTTGTTAGCTTAAAAAGGAGTCATAAGGCAGTGTGTGGAATGTGCGTTTCTTCTAGTTCATCTCCCATCAATATGCAGCTCTGAATTATGGGGAGGCATTGTCATGGGCAAAGGCATTTTTGATTGGTGGAACACATTCCTTATGCCTGACACATCTTATGCAATACACCGTTTCATCAGCTTCCATGGGAAACAAGGTTTCATTCTGTAATTATAAAAATCATACCCAAATTGTTTTTCCACTATCATGTACTATAGAGGTGTATCAGAATATCATTAATAAAACAATTATTAACAGTATCAATAATTATTGTCTAGATTATATGTGCATGCTGTGGTGGCAGAAAAGGGTGCAGGAATTGCCCTAATTTACTTAACATTTAAAAAAGGCCTATGCACAGAGCAAAAAGTTGATTGGTGGTGCACCAGTGCCCATGCAACCCTTAGTGAAAATATATTTTTGAATTATCTTTGATGAATGGATGTCGTTCGAGGATGGAATTTAATACATTGTGCAACTTTAAACCTACCATCTAAAATTCCTCAGTGAAGTGTGTCCTTTTCTAAAGGTAGCCAATAGAGAAAAAACTGATGATTGCCAGTGTATTTATCTGTGAACAATTAGACAATGACACCATGACTGATATTATCAATAGTTATTAATAAAATAATAGTCAAACTGCAGGTTATTCAGAAGTTAATACAATGGATTGTAATGCATGGAAATACCAAGGTTCTGCAGTAGTGACAGTTCCTAAAAACAAGTGAAATTAGAAGTTCTCATTGTGACACGCAAGAACTCTGATGGAGTAGCACCGAAATATTTTAAGGATTACTTGACAATCCATGGCCCTTGTACAGAAATACATTCCAAAGAAAAACAATCTTTAATCTCTGCTAAAACATGTCCGGCAAACATGAGCATTTCCTATCCAAGCAACAGAGCTCTGGAAAAACCTATCTGAGTGCCTAAACCTCACAGACTAGATACTTTCATTCACAGCATCATTAAAGGTGCATCTTTTTTCCTAATGTCTAGAGTGTTCAATTGTTTCACACAAACCTCTTGAATAGCAGAGGCTTGAAGCTGTAGCCTTATGGAAACTGAGGATGTTATCAATGATAATTATTTTTTTAATAACTTGAAACAGAGTACTATTTTTGATGCTAGCTGTGCCCCCATTCAACTAAGATCTGTTGAAGTATACATAGTATTATAATGTACTAAGAAGCTAAAGAAATGGACAACTGTACACAAGCAAGATGGACAGCTGCACAATGTTGGTGATGGAATCTGGGGTAAATCCCTAAAACATTACTGAACATTCTTGATTCTGTTGCACATTCCAGGCTAAAAATAATGTCCTCCAGAGAATCCAAACCATTGTTCAACAATAGCCTAAATTCAGAAAGACGTAACCTCAAACTAGCTGAACGTTTGTGTAGAGTCTCTCCATCCCTAGAACATCTTTAACACCTGAGATCTCAGAGTAACATAAGAAGTGTGAAAGCAAATTTCTTTAGAAACCAATTAGATAATGTTACAAATTGTCCAAAAAAGCTTTTGAGCTTGTCAAGCTACAATCCAACAGGCAACAAAACCCTTCCCCTTTGGGGTCTAATGCACAACCAAACTGCGAGGAGATTGCCTCTCTCTTCACAGATAAGACAAGAAATATTGATTTGCAGTCAGCTAGGGAAAACCTGCCTTTCACACCTCACATTATCAACCTCCCGCTCCTGATTGTGGAGCCACCAGGTCTCTCAGTGCACACCCCCAAAAACAATATGTCATGGAACATATTCAAAACTTTTGATAAAAGGGCCATTCTTAAAATCCTTGCAACACTAAAACCCTCAAACCATTTTTGTGGCCCTCTTCCAGCGAATATCTTCAGCAAGATCAAAATGTGCTTACGGCTCTTTGGGCCAAGATTGTTAATGCTTCACTACATCAAGGCTTGATCCCCGACTGCCTTAAAGCAAGGCAGGTTACCCCCACTTTGAAAAAACCCATGATGGATCAATCAGACCCAAAAAACTTCCACCTAATCTCTAATATTCTGACACTGGTGAAGCTCCTAGAGAAATGTGTCCATGTACAACTATGCAGCCACATAACACATTTAACCTACTGGACCAATTCCAATCTGGTTTCCATCTGGGCCACACCACTGAATCAGCACTCACACATATAGTTGATGATGCTCTAAAAATGTTAGATTAGAATGAATCTTGCCTTCTAATCCTCCTCGATCTCTCATCAGCATTTGATATGGTCAAACATGACATCCTACTAGAACTACTTGAAAACAGGATGTGTCTTCCGGTGTCATCCTTAACTGGTTTGCTTCTTTTCTCCACAACAGAAGTCAATGATTGAGGGTGAATATATCCTTATCTAATCCTGCACTGGTCACATTAAGGGTCCACAGGGGTCCACGCTCTCACCCACTCTTTTCAATCTTTTCATGAAACCTCTAACCGAACTGTTGAATTTAGCTAACATTCACTATCACATGTACACTTATGACACCCAAATGTACCTGAAAATCTCTTCCCCTGAAAATGTTAGATCTCTCAACACAACCTTATAAAAACTTAAAACTGGTTAACTTATAACCACCTCAAACTTAATGCTCTCAAAACAGAAATCCTCTTAATCACCCCACCCAATCACTCCTTGGACATCACAGAATGAATGAAGCAATTAACAGCTCTTAACTGCAAATCTCATATTATTGATTCAAATAGATCTTGAGGAATAGCACTTGACAAGAAATTAAATATGCAGGAGCACATCAGCACTCCCACCAAAGGAGCAAACGCCCACATAAATACCATAAGAAAAAAAAAAAACCTTCTTACCACCTGATGACCTCAAGTCCGCTGTTCAAGTCCTAGTGATCCCTTGGCTAGAGTATGGATGTCCAACCTTCAGCAGCCTTCCCAGATCTAAGTTAATCCACTAAGGGCCTCTCTTAACTCTGCCACTATGCTCATCACTTAAACTAAAAGAAACAATCATATTGCGCCTGATCTGAAATCTTTAAAATGGTTACCATATGAGGTGAGGATTCATTTAAAAATTGCCTGTGTGACCCACAAAGCTTTACACTTCGACACCCTGAAATATCTTGCACGAAAACTTGAGTTATCTGATGGTTTGAGAGTATCCAGTGGCACCGGAACCCTAATGTTGAAACCACCTAAATTCCATAAAAAGAAAACATACAGTGCCTTCTCAGGTATTGCTCCTAGAATCTGGAACTCCCTACCCCCTGAAATCAGAATGAACCCCTCAAAGGCCTCTTTCAAGAATGAAGTTAAAGTGATACTGATTAACACATTTTTGCCGTAAATCTCATTAATTCTAACCGCCTGGACTTGGAGGCGGTTTTCTTTGTAAATTTGGTTTCACCTTTTTTTCGAGCTTGATTATACTTTGGTTTATGCCACCTGTATGCTGAACATGTGTAAAGGGCTCTAATACTCCCAAGGGTCACGTTCTCACTATGTAAAACATTATAAATAAATACAAATAAATAAATTTAAAAAACGGAACATAGAAAAACAAACATTTTATCCATGCATGCTTTGAATTTGTGATGGAATGGAATTATCATCATCTATTCTAAAAGAGATGCCCAATACAAGGAATGTTGGTTCCAACTGTGTTTATTTTATTTTACAGGGGGTGAGTGTCAACAATGTATAGAGTGGCACTTTGGACCGAGATGACCAAGTCATCAATTTTCAAATTATCTTGTGATGCATTCACCTGATCCATGATGGAGACACATACCATCAAAGTGAGACCTCCACATCAAGTGACCAAGAAATTGGGACTCTATTGCAACTTTACAATGTAAAACTGGCTCAATAAAATAACTCCTGTCCAGTGACCAAGAAATTGGGACTCTATTACAACTTTACAATGTAAAATTGGCTCAATAAAATATCTTAAATGTGCGACCAATGCAGGTCTGTTTATTATTGTTTTTAAGTTAATACCACAAAGTTTTGTACTTTTAGATGTCTATTTTTTAGCGTCAGTTTACAGCCTCCTTAGGTTCTGAAAAAAACCTATACCTTGAGTGCTATCAAATATGTTGGTGATATTTCTACATCTCGATAATGAACATCTATTTTATGGGGAAGTGCTGTGCACTATCGAAGCATCATGTCAACCACATGGATTGGCAGCACAGAACAACATTCCTGTGTCAATCTAATCCTGCCAAACCGACAGAATTGCTCAACCAATGCAATTCAAATCATTCCAAGGCAATAGGGATATGCATTGTCCTGCCCCAAGTTAAATTCAACTGTTCAAAATGCACCCCCAACTTTAATACTGCACAGTGTCTGTCTCAAATGCCACTCCCCCAGACCAACCTTCAACCATCCACGCTGATAATACTCCACTGTGCACCGAAGACTAGGAGAAAAAAAACACATGTATCACCTCATAATTTACATCGACTTGCAGACAAAATCCTCCCCAAACAAGAGAACAAGAAAAAAGGAATGTGCAGAAGACATGCCTAGACCACCTTTTTATGTTTCCAGTAATTTTGAATAGCTCGGATACTGAGTGACAACTATTCCATGTCTGGGACAGAGGACTGATTTATGTTTATCTAAGATCACCTTTGTTCCAAGAAGCTTTAACCAGCCAGGTTCCAAGGTGCTTTTCTTCAGAAAAAAAGCGTTTACAAGAAAGATCCATTTCGATTTTGGAATGAGATGGAATAGTAACATAAGCCTTCACAAATAACAATAGATATTCACTACTTGTTCCACTGTTTAAAAAAATGGCCCTGGATTTTCCGAAACAAACTTGCTGCTGTGTAAAATCAATTAAATCACTATATAATGTATCCTCTTCGCTAAACTCATCACTGAGTTTGTGAAACGGATCGACTCCGGTAGCAGAACGCAAAATATTCATCCTTTTTATATTCTAAGCCAAATAGCTTTTATTTCTGCATTATACAAAATGTTTAGTATACAACATATAGAATATCACACTAAATATTGCCTATTTACATACAGTTCTGTACTGTGTACATAAAGCTGCAAAGGGACATATTTCAACAACTGTGAAATTGTTTTAAAGTTTTTTCAACTTGTGGTTGAAATATGACCTTCTTCACTAAATGTAGGAAATTCGGCTATTGGTTGTGCAGGATGCGAGGCATGTGCAAGTGATAGGACCACAATTTCCCCTTACTTGGAATCAAGCACCCTCTTGTAGCTTTGAAGTTTTCAGGTTAGTGAAGCAGAGCAGTCCAAGGCACACTTATGGGAGGTGGTGTGGGCTGGTAATCACCATTCACTGGTACGCAGTAATAACACTCAATAAACCATTGTCCAGTCAGAACTTTTACTTTAGACAGGGAAACAGTACATTTATTACACACACACTACTAAATAATATGCATTGATATATATATATGTATGCTCACAAAATATCTTGGACTACATTATGAAATTACATTTGACCTCAAACAGACATGACCCGTGTTAGACCAGGCATCCTTGGCTTGGTTTACTCCTATTTTTGCAGACTCTGTAATTGCTGGCCTTAAGATTCTGTGCACTTTGCAAGTGCTAACCAGTGCTAAAGTGCTTGCATTCTTAACTTAAAGCATGATTAGATTGGCATATGCCCAAATACCATATTTAATCTACCTATAAGTCACTAGTGAAGTGCACTGCATGTGCCCTGAGCCTGTATATTAAATGCTGCTAGTGTCCATACTGCACTGTTTTTACCACCCGCTTAAATGGTCTTTTAAAAATGTCTCAGGCCTGCCATTCCAGAGCCTGAGTGTGAAGTTTTGAACTGCCATCTAAGTTAGCCCTAAGTAGGCCCCAGGCAGCCCTATGGGCAGGATGCCGCGTATTTAAAAAGTCAGGCGTGTACTTTTAGTGAAAAAAAAACATTTTCATTACTGCAAGGCTTATCTCTTCCCTAGAATGACATTGGAGTTATCTTATTACACCTTATAAGCATATTTTACAAATGGGAAGAGATAGCTCCACCCCATGTTTGGTGTCTCTGGAATCACAATTTAAATTCATAACTTATAGTGCAGTCAGCTTTAAAATTGCAAATCTAAAAATGCCACTTTCAGAACGTTGTCACTTTTTGCCTTAGCCATTTGGTGCCTGCAGCCTGTGTCTGATCATGTGTCTGAGGTGGGTGACAGCTGGGCATTGTGTTAGTCCCCTAGACTTTTACACACAATATGAACTTAGGTTGCTGCTTGACCAGGGCTCACACTCCAATCAACAACCCAGTTTCTAACATTGATGGCAGTGGTAGGATAGGGTGTTGTTTTTGCAGTGCTAGACAGTAATTTGGTGTGCACTACCATCTGATATATATATGAGACCGAATTCAAATTTTAAATTATCTTTAATTTGCATTTTGTTTTCTAAATTCATTATCCCTCTCCCTTACTGTATCTGTAAACTTACCCAGCTTAAGGAGTTTTGTTAGGAGAGGGGGCTGTCTCAAAAGAAGATATTTTGCTGGAAATGTCTCTCTCTGCGGGGTCACCTCAAAACATTTTGCCTTTTACCCTCCACTATTTGCTGAATTCATTGTTGTTGGCCTTATGGATCTGTGTACTTTACCACTGCAAACCAGTGCTAAAGTGTTTGTGCTCTCTCCCAAAACCATGATTACAGTGGCTTGTACCCAATTGGCATTTTTAAATTGCTTGTAAGTCCATTTTAGAGTGGGAAACCATACACCCAAGGCCTGTAACTTAAAGGCTGTCCGTGGGCCTGCAGCACTTACTGTGCCATCCGAGTAACACTCTAAAACTTGTCCCACGCCTGCCATTGCAGCCTGAATACATTGTCACACTGCCATGTCAACTTGGCATTTAAAACCCCTTACCAATCCTTAAACTCCCCTTTCATTACATATAAGTCACCCTTAAGGTAGACCCCAGGTAGGCATTAGGGCAGGGTGCTGTTCAATTAAAAGGTTGGACATGTGCTTTTAACCCTTTTGCTGCTAGGACCGCCCCACCTTCCAATGCTGAGCCCTTTTTTTGGCAATTTGGCATAGCTCGTGCTTAGACCTCCATAACCTTTTGTGCACATACGCTATCCACACCAAATTTGTGTCCTTTTTTCCCAACATCCTGGGGATTCTGTAGGTTCCCAGGGTTTGTGGATTCCTCTGGAAGGGTCTGATAAATAGATACAAAGTATTTCAGATAAAAGTGCCTGTTTTATTTCCCCTAAAATGGCATCCATGAAGGGTTTGTTTTCAGGAACATACAGAACTGAATCAAAAAAACAATCTACTTCCAGTTTGTGGTGGAAACCAATGAGAAATTCATGGGTGATCCAGCAAAGCTGTAGATTTCTGAAAAGTAGATAATATTCCAAATTCCACAAGGAGTTCATGTGTGTAGATTCCTCAAGTTCTTCCCAAGGAAGATAACTGTTGAAAAAAAGAAACATTGAAAATGAGTAGAAATAACAGGCATTTGTGACAACATTTTAATCTGTAACTTTTTGTCATGATAGACCCTTATGGTTGCAGGGACATATAGGGTTTAAATAAATATTTAAAAATGGGTATCAAGGAAACATATCTATTTATGAAATGTGCACAAGATATAAAGTTTAGGAGCAGTGGTTATTTCTACATTTCTGAATTTGTGGTTACCCATACTAGCTTATGATTTGGAGGGTACTTTTCAAAATGTCAACATTCTTATACACCGGGTTACATTTGAAAGGCACAAAGGCAGTGGAATCCAATTGGTAATAACAAATTCCACCACTATATGCTTCCACAAGTCTCCCAAAAAAAATGGCACATCATTTGTGTGGGTAGACCTAGTGCCCGCAACAGGAAACAGCCCAAAAATGCAACATGAATGCAGTCCATTTGTCCAACGAAAATTGGCCCTCATTTCCCGATGTGAAGAGCTCTAGATTTTGGACACTAGCTCAGATGGCACCTTGAAAAACCGAGACAACTTGTACATTTTTTAAAATTAGACATCTAGGAGAATCCAGGGTGGGCTACCTTGTGTGGCTCTCACCACCTTTTCTTTACCCAGAATCCCTTTAAACCTCAAACTTTCACTACATATCTCCTATCTGCTCCCCAAGGGGTCAGAACAACTTTAGTCACCAATTATTTTGGGTAGCGGCATGGCCTTGCTCATTGTGGGCAGCCGCCACCCCTCTTTCATAAAAGTACAAATCCTGGTGTTTAATGGCCTTTTTCCAGCCTTGAGGGCAGATCGGGGATAATTTCCAATGATATCTCTCCCATCTGCCTCAGTGCTCTGGGGCTGAGATAGTCCAACAAGCACTAGGCATTGAAAGTAGGCCCGGATGCAAATCTCAGCTCCCTGGTGGAGGTTTCAGAATTCGGGTACTTCACGCTATGCAGAGTAGTGCGGAGTTCCCCAATTCTACCTCCAGGCATGGAGCGGAGTTTGTTTGTGCGTACACAATAGTCTTGGGCCTCTAGTGCACATGCAGGACTAAGCAGTTGCTCACTTCTGGCTGCAAAGGTGGCCAAAACAGTGCCACTCGCCAACACAAACACACCTGCAGTAGATTTTGTACTCGAGATGCATCTAAATTTAATTAAAAAGGGGTTTTTGAGTGGATTTTCTTTCCAATAGAGCCTTCGCCTTGTTTTTTTAGTGTGAGAAGCTTTTTTTTCAAACAGAAAGGAAGTGTCCCAGATACCCTAACTTCGTGTTCCTGTCCAGTCGGCTCCTCCCAGTGTTTTGTCCATCTCCTGCTCACTTTTCATTTGGATTTCAAGATGGAGGGATCGCTCGTTTTGTCTCCTGGATTTACATTTTACATTACTGTTCAACCTACTCCCAGGGATGTGGCACAGGTAGCAACGCCAGCTCCAATATTTGTAAAGCTCCAGCTGAGGCCTGCTCTAGCACATACCTCAGTAGAAGTATGCACTGCAGAGAGGCAATCAATGACACACCCACCTACCTCCAGTTCTTCTTCAGGCATTGGCAGTGGTCCACTTAGAAAGTACTCCTCCTCAGTTTGGGACATTTTTAAGCTTAGCAAACAGGAGGAGAACATTGCAACATGCTCAAGTTTCCACACAAGTGTTCAGCTGGGTAAGCCTGGTACACATTATGGTACTAGAGGCTAAACAACCCATATACAAATCATGCAATCTGATGTGAGGAGCACCTTGAAATAATTACTGGATGTGGTTGTGGTAGTGAAGGTGTAGAGAGCTGGGGAACATTAGCCACAAGTGGTCCAATTACGATGGGAAGTGACGAAGAAGAGGGTGACATCCTCATGCAAAGCAGACCTGTCCCCAGCATTGCACAAGAATCACCTGCCTCTGTGACATCACAATGACACAGGAAGACTCAGAGTCAGATGGAGACAACACAGCATGCAGTAACTGCCCCATGATACACCTTGAGTCTGCCACCACTTACTTCTCGAAAGTCAACTGCGTCACTGGCTCCAGAAAAGAAGAAAATGCAGGCTACCATTAAAGGCATGGTTAGACAGGAGGGGCCCTACAGCTTCAACTACCCACCAGCATGTTTGCACAATGTGAAGGCAAAAATGACAGTGCTGGAACCCCTCCCTTTTTCTTTTGCAGAAGGAGTGGGATCCTTAGAGTTTGTGGCAGCCATCTGCCCAAAATGGAAGGTTCCAAGTCGGACCTATTTTGCCAGAGTTGCTGTTTCAGCCTGCATCATGATGTGCTGCAATTGGATGGGCAAGCTTTGTAGGAAAGTGTTGTCCACACCACCACCTATCGACAGACATGTGGACGAGTTGTCAGGCAACTGATCAGATGTGCATCACCATACACTGGATCTCTTTTGCAGGTGTAAAGCAAAATCTATCTACAGGTCTTGGCACTGAAGACATTTTTAACCCCTCGGATGCCTGGGATGTAACGGTTACGTCCTGGGTAGCACTGCTCAGGTGCCCAGGACGTAACGGTTACGTCCTGCACCCGACCCTTGGGAGAAGCGCTGGCGCTCCCCCCGAGGGCCTCCCTCCCACCTCCACCCCAGGCAAGACTGGAAGGGGAATCGCTTCCCCTTCCACTTCCACCCCCCTACCCCATCTAATGATGTCAGCGTGCAAATACGCGCTGACATAATTAGAGGCTGCCCGACGCGCTGGAAGCTATTTGCTTACCGCGCGTCTGAGAAGGAAGAGGTGATTTTCTCTTCGGGCCGGGGGAGATTATTTCAAAAGAGGCATCAGGGAAAAGGAAAGGGTTTTCCTTTCCCTCAATGCCTCTTTTAGCATTCCCGCTGCCCGATCGCGACGCGATCGGGCAGCAGTAATCCCCACTAGGCACCAGAGATTTTGTTTGTGTCTGTGAGTTTTTTGTGAAGAGGCGTGACCCCTTGCGCGAGGGCCACTGCCCCAAGGGGGCATCATCTTCTACGCTGTTTTTGCCCCCCGGGGGCAGATCGGCTAATTATTTTTCAGCCTATCTGCCCCCAGGGGGCGTAGACCCACAATGGAACAAGGGATATGTTGCTATTTGTTTTTTTTGTGTGGGGGAGGCCCCTTGGCCAAGGGTCACCCCCCAAAGGGGGGCAGAATCCACTGGGCACCAGGGATTTTCTTTTTCTGTGTGTTTTTTTTTGTACAGGGCACGGCCCCTTGAGCAGGGGCCGCTCCCCCAAGGGGGCATAATATTTGATTCCGTTTCTGTCCCCCTTTTTAAGCCCATCTGCACCGAAGACCACTTGACACCAAGGAAAATTTTGAACTGTTTAGGGGCGGGTGTTTCTCAACTGGTGAAGTATTTGCATTTGTGATTATAACAGTTTATTTCTCTTTTTTGTTCTAGTTCAAAGATTTTGCTTCTTTTGTTGTGGTTCGTTTTGGCAGTGGATGACCTGCGGTTTGCATAGTTGCATGTTTTAGTAAATTTACTCCAAAGGAGTATTGTTGCCATGCATGAATGCCATGTTTGTAGGTGGTGTACTAAATGCAGTATTGTGTGTGAAATTGTCCTTAGATTTGTGCACAATATTTGTGTTGTCTTATGTCTAATATGCTTTTCTTTTTTCTTTTTAGTGTGATATCCTTTGTGATTGCTGAGTCTGTGCAGATTAGTTGTTGGTGAGTCTAGCTTTTTCAGGGAAGTGAGTGGCATAGTTTTGAGTACATAACTCCTTGTAATAAAGCCACACATTGTTTATTACTTATTTTAGACAGTGCTGGTTGTTGTTGGTGCAGTTGTCACGCTACACTTCTTAGAAAGGATCATGGCTACCAGCAGAGTGACCGCTCAGCAGGGTGTTGGCATACTTTTTGAGTCGTCTTCTGACCATGATTATGAGACGGACTCTGCATCTGAGGCAGAGGAGGAAGAGAGAGATTTTGGCAGTGAGATTTCTGTCCAAGAGGAGTCTTCCGATGAGGAAGCCACTCTCAGTGCAGATGAAGGGCCTGTTTTTGAGGAGGACATTGATGTACCAATGATGCAGCAGCCAGCAACTGAAAGGCTTGCCATTGGAAAACCTGACACCTAGGTTGCCCCAAACATGGAGCAGCCACAGTTGCCTGCCTTTACTAGTCTCCCAGGGTGTATAGTAAATACAGAAAACTTTTTGCCTATCAATTTCTGTGAGTTGTTTATGGACAATGTATTTTTAGAAGAGATTGTTGAGCAGACTAATTTGAATGCGGAGCAGAATTTGAGTGACAACGCTGCCAGACTTAGGCCTCAGTCTAGAGCTCCCCATTGGATTCCCACAAATTTGGAAGAGATGAAAAAGTTCTTGGGTTTGACTTTTTTGATGGGGTTGATAAGGAAGCCGTCACTGGCTTCTCATTGATCTACTAGTCCCTTGATGACAACGGCTATATTTCCTGCAACAATGACTCGTAATCGGTATTTGCTTCTTATTCGAATGCTGCATTTTGTTGACAATGCTTTAGCCGTGCCATAAGTTCACCCGATTGTTTAGGCCTGTCCTTGATCATTTGTAGATCGTTTTTCAGAGGTATATGTGCCAAGCAAAGAAATAAGGGGCATATTTATACTCTGTTTGCGCCGGATTTGCGTCTTTTTTTTTTACGCAAATCCGACGCAAAGCTAACTCCATATTTATACTTTGGCGTTAGACCCGTCTAGCGCCAAAGAACTTGGAGTTTGCGTCATTTTTTTAGCGTGGACACCTACCTTGCGTTAATTATATGCAAGGTAGGCGTTCCCTTCTAAAAAATGACTCTAAGGCATGTGCGCCTTATTTAAACTCCCGTGCAAAAATGACGCACAGGAGTGGGTGGGCCTTAAAAAATGACGTCCAGCCGCTTTTGCGTCATTTTTTAACGCCTGGTCAGGGCAGGCGTTAAGGGACCTGTGGGCTCGGAAGGAGCCCAGAGCTGCCCTCCCATGCCCCCAGGGACACCCCCTGCCACCCCAGGAGAACGCCCAAGGATGGAGGGAACCATCCCAGGGAACTTAAGGTAAGTTCAGGTAATTATTTGTTTCGGAATTTTTTTGTGGCATAGGGGGGCCTGATTTGTGCCCCCCTACATGCCACTATGCCCAATGACCATGCCCAGGGGACATAAGTCCCCTGGGCATGGTCATTGGGCAAGGGGGCATGACTCCTGTCTTTGCTAAGACAGGAGTCATTTCAATGGGGGTTGGGCGTCAAAACAAATGGCGCAAATCGGGTTGAGGCCAAAATGTTGCCTCAGACCTGACTTGCCTCATTTTTTGACGCCCAAGCTCCATTTTCCCCTACGCCGGCGCTGCCTGGTGTGAGTCATTTTTTTTTACGCACACCAGTCAGCTGCGCCGGCTAACGTCATTCAATAAATAAGGCGCCCGCATGGCGCTTTGGAATGGCGTTAGCCGGCGTTAAAATGTTTGACGCACAACTGCGTTGGCGCAGTTGTGCATCAAAAAGTATAAATATGGCCCTAGGTGTGGACGAGTCTTTGGTCCTGTTAAATGGTCATTTGCTTTTTATGCAGTACATTCCCAGCAAGAGGGCACGGTATGGAATTAAATTGTATATGCTGTCTGAAAGTAGTACAGGATATGTTTATAATTTCCGGGTCTACACTGGTAGGGATTCCAGTATTGACCCCCCGGTTGTCAGCCCACTTTTGGAGTTAGCGAGAAAATTGTGTGGGAACTTGGTAGACGACTGTTTAACAAAGTCACCATTTGTATGTAGGTAACTTCTACACTGGAGTTCAGTTATTCAAGGAGTTGTTCAGGGTGGACACTGTTACTTGTGGCACAATGCGCTCTAACTGGAAAGGCTATCCAAGGGAGCTTTTCTGTAAAAAACTTGTGGGGGGACAGTGCAGTGCCTTGCGGAATGATGAGCTGCTAGCTCTGAAATTTGTAGACAGGAGGAATGTGTACATGCTAACTACCATTCATGATGAGAGTACTTCACCTGTGGTTGTTTGGGGTCAAGTTGCTGAAGTGCGCAAACGTGTGTGCATTTTAGATTACAATAAGCACATGGGTGGTTTTGATAGAGTAGATCATAGGTTGGAACCTTACACTGCTGTTCGTATGTCTTACATGTGGTATAACAAGTTGGCTGTCCATTTGATCAATCTGGCAACTTGTATTGATTTTATTGTGTTTAAGGATTGTTCACTTGAGGCAAGGATGAAATTTGTCAAATTTCAGGAGTCAGTGGTAGAGAGCCTTGTTATGGTGGCTTATGCAAGAGTTCCGAGAGTAGCAGTTGTGGGGGATGTGGCTAAATTGAAAGATCGCCACTTTCCTGATCAGATTCCTCCCACTCCCAAAAAATACTTTCCCGCTAAGAAATGTAGAGTTTGTGCCCGAAGAGGTATCGGGAGGGAAAGCCGGATGTACTGCCCGGACTGTCCGTCAAAGCCTCGGCTGTGTGTGGCAGGCTGTTTCAGGAGTTACCACACACAGAAGAATTACTGGGAACTACTGTGAGCGTAAACTGCTATTTTATATGTTCAGTTTCACTGTTGGCATTACTGTTATGTATTCAGTTAGAGCTTTTGTGTTTGTAGTTTTGTACTTATAATTAGTTAGTGGTTTCTTTGTTGTTTAAAAACAAAAAAAAAGTGATGGGGGTGTGCATGGAGTGGCACTTGGCTGGCGATGTGCGTGGAGTGGCGCTTGGCTTGCGGTGTCCGTGGAGTGGCACTTGGCTGGCGGTGTGTGTGGAGAGGTGCTTGTCTGGCGGTATGTGTGGAGTGGCTCTTGGCTGCCGGTGTGTGTGGAGTGGTGCTTGGCTGGTGGTGTGTGAGGAGTGGTGCTTGGCTGATGGTGTGCGTGGAGTGGCGCTTGGCTGGCGGTGTTTGTGGAGTGGCGCTTGGCTGGCGGTGTTTGTGGAGTGGCATTTGGCTGGCAGTGTGCATGGAGGGGCGCTTGGCTGGTGGTGCCAGCCCAACGAGTCCACACACTCCCATCAGCTGGTGTGCTTGCTCTATCAGGCATGTGGGCGTATGTAAGTGATGGGCCCTTGAGTGGCGCTGTCTGTCGATGTGGGTGTTGTAATGTGCTGGGCCCGTGGCTGGCGGCATGAGTGGTCTTGTGCATGTCATGTATGAAAGATGTGTGAATGGACTGTAAAGCAGTTGGTGACTTGTCGCGTCTTTACAGCTCACGAGCTGTGAGTCATTGGTTCAGTTTTTTGGCCTTTCTGTTATTAACAGTGCATTTCATTATTGTGAAATCTCTTGTTAATAAAATTTGATCTACTGAACCATCACTCACCCTTGTACCAAATCCAACCAGTATGTGGTAAAAATACAAAACCTGCTCCGCTGTAATCAGGCGTCGCAGCACACCCGTGGCACGCTAGGTATCTCGGGTGGGACCCCGATGATGAAGCATGCCACCAACTTGGTTGGTTGGTGAGGGGTCGTTTTAACATAAATTAAGTGCATTTCTTTTCACACTTTTAGTTTTTGGAACATCACAGAAGTACGTGGACACACATAATGATGTATTACAAAACTACTCATGTTCGGGGGCACCTACATTTTTGGTCCCAAATGTAGCCTTCATCTGGGGAAACTTACCAAATCCAGGCATTTTTTAAAACTAGACACTCCAAGGAGTCCAGGGAGGTGTGGCTTGCTTGGATCCCCCAACCTTTTCTTACCCAGACTCCTCTGCAAACCTCAAAATTTGCTTAAAAATTCATATTTTCCTCAATTATCTTTGTAGTATCACCACTCCGGAATAAATTTCCTACCACCCAGCGTTCTCCTCAGTCTCCCAAGTAAAATGATACCTCACTTGTGGGGGTTCCCAAAGCAGAGTTAGCCTAAAGATGTATAAAATAAAAATATGTGCTTATCAATTCGAGGTGCTAGCCCCTCAATCTCTACAGGTTTTTCTTTTTCTTCTGTTGCAGGCACTAGGCCTACCCACGCAAGCGAGGTACCATTTTTATCAAGAGACTTGAGGGAACGCTGGGTAGAAGGAAATTTGTGGCTCCTCTCAGATTCCAGAACTTTCTGTCACCGAAATGTGAGGAAAAAGAGTTTTTTTGCCACATATTGAGGTTTGCAAAGGATTCTGGGTAGCAGAACTTGGTGAGAGCCCCACAAGTAACCCCATCAAGGATTCCCCTAGGTGTCTAGTTTTAAAAAATGTGCGGGTTTGGTAGGTTTCCTTAGGAGCCTACTGAGCTAGAGGCCAAAATTTACAGCTAGGCACTTTGCAAAAAACACATTAAATTTCAGTGTAAAAATGTGATGTGTCCATGTTGTGTTTCCTGTAGCGAGCATTAGGCCTACCCATGCAAGTGAGGTATCATTTTTAGCAGGAGACTTGGGGGAATACAGAATAGCAAAACAAGAATTTTTGCCCCTTGTCGTTCTCTACATTTTTTCATACAAGATGTAAGACAGTGTGTAAAAAAGACGTCTATCTGAGAAATGCCCTGTAATTCACATGCTAGTATGGATACCCCAGAATTCAGAGATCTGCAAATAACCACTGCTTCTCAACACCTCATCTTGTGGCCATTTTGGAAATACAAAGGTTTTCTTGATACCTATTTTTCACTTTTTATCTTTCAGCAAATGAATTGCAGTATACCCGGTATAGAATGAAAACCCATTGCAAGGTGCAGCTCATTAATCGGCTCTGGGTACCTAGGGCTCTTGATGAACCTACAAGCCCTATATATCCCCACAACCAGAGGAGTCCAGCAGATGTAACAGTATATTGCTTTCAAAGATCTGACATTGCAGAAAAAAAGTTATAGAGCAAAACATTGAGAAAAATGGCTGTTTATTTCACCTCAATTTCAATATTTTTTTATTTCAGCTTTTATTTTCTGTAGGAAAATCTTGTAGGATCTACACAAATTACCTCTTGCTGAATTCAGAATTTTTTCTACTTTTCAGAAATGTATAGCTGTCCGGGATCCAGCATTGGTTTCACACCAATTTCTGTCACTAACTGGAAGGAGACTGAAAGCACAAAAAATAGTAAAAATGGGGTATGTCCCAGTAAAATGCCAAAATTGTGTTGAAAAATGGGGTTTCCTGATTCATGTCTGCTTGTTCCGGAAAGCTGGTGATTTTAGCACCACAAACCCTTTGTTGAAAAACCACAAGCCTTCTTCTGCAGTGCTTTTTTCCTATGTTTTAGAAAAAACAAAAACATTTTTACTGTATTGTGGCTAATTTCTTAGGGCCATATTTATACTTTTTGACGCACAACTGCGCCAACGCAGTTGTGCATCAAAAAGTTTAACGCCGGCTAACGCCATTCCAAAGCGCCATGCGGGCGCCTTATTTATGGAATGACGTTAGCCAGCGGAGCTGACTGGTGTGCGTGAAAAAAAATGACCCACACCAGGCAGTGCCGGCGTAGGGGGAAATGGAGCTTGGTCGTCACAAAATGGGGCAAGTCGGTCTGAGGCAAAAAATCTGCCTCAACCCGATTTGCGCCATTTTTTTTTACTCCCACCCCCCATTGACATGACTCCTGTCTTAGCAAAGACAGGAGTCATGCCCCCTTGCCCAATGGCCATGCCCAGGGGACTTATGTCCCCTGGGCATGGTCATTGGGCATAGTGGCATGTATAGGGGCAGAAATCAGGCCCCCCTATGCCACAGAAAAATAAGAAAAAATATACTTACCTGCACTTACCTTAATGTCCCTGGGGTGGGTCCCTCCATCCTTGGGCGTCCTCCTGGGATGGGCAAGGGTGGCAGGGGGTGTCCCTGGGGGCATGGTAGGGCACCTCTGGGCTCCTTCTGAGCCCACAGGTCCCTTAACGCCTGCCCTGAGCAGGCGTTAAGAAATTACGCAAACGCGGCTGGACGTCATTTTTTTTGACCCGCCCACTCCCGAGCATCATTTTTGCACGGGAGTTTAAATAAGGCGCACAGGCCTGGGAGTAATTTTTTAGACGGGAACTCCTACCTTACATATAATTAACGCAAGGTAGGTGTCCACGCTAAAAAATGACGCAAACTCCAAGAACTTTGGCGCTAGACGCGTCTAACGCCAAAGTATAAATATGGAGGTAGATTTGCATCGGATTTGCGTAAAAAAAAAGACGCAAATCCGGCACAAACAGAGTATAAAAATGCCCCTTAGTCTCCTTCAGAGGAACCCACAAAGCCTAGGTACCTCTAGAATTCCTAGGATGTTGGAAAAAAGGATGCAAATTTGGCTTGGGTAGCTACTGTGGACAAACTGCCCCAAATAGCCAAAAAAGGCCTGACACCTGAGGGGAAAAGGCCTGGCAGTGAAGGGGTTAAAAGCGTTCAGCGGCAAGCAACAGTAGCCATGCTTACCATGTAGACATCACATACAGCTGCAAACATTTTGGATGAATTCAATAGCAAGGTGTCTGAATAACTGAAAATGCAAACATTTTTGATGAATTCAATAGCAAGGTGTCTGAATAGCTGTGATCCAGAGGTCTCCAACTTGCATTTGGTGCTCCGGACATTGGCAGTAAAATAGTCAAGGCCATGTCAAACGGTGGCTATTTCAGGGTCCTGTGTTGGTGCACTGCATCAACCTGGTTGTTCAAGAGGTTTTCAAGAAAGAAGGCATAGTCAGCAGCATACTGACCACCTGCAGATTAATCTGCACGGATTATTCAGTGTGCTAATAGAGTAGCAGTTAAAGTCCTGATATAGGAGGTGCCAACACGTTGGAACTCAACTGACAGCCATAGGGTGATCATCTCCCAACTTTTTGCCTTCCTTCTTCTATTTTTGTGATGCAGTTTTTTCTGGTTTTAGGACTCTGCACATTTTACCACTGCTGACCAGTGCTAAAGTGCATGTGCTTCCTCCCATAAACATGGTAACATTGACTCCTACTCAATTAGCATATTTAATTTACATGCAAGCCCCTTGTAAAGTGCACTAGAGGTGCCCAGGGCCTGTACATTAAATGTTACTAGTGAGTCTGCAGCACTGATTGTGCCACCCTCATAATTAGCCCCTTAACCATGTCTCAGGCCTGCTATTACAAGGCCTGTGTGTGCAGTTTCACTGTTACTTTGACTTGGCATTTAAAACTACGTGCCAAGCCTTGAACTCCCCTTTTTCTACATATCTCGCCCCTAATGTAGGCCGTAGGTAACCCAGAGGGCAGGGTGCTATGTAAGTAAAGGCAGGACATATATTTCGGTGTTTTACATGTCCTGGTAGTGAACAACTCACAAATTTGTTTTTCACTACATTGAGGTCTGCTCCTCTCATAGACCAGCAATTGAACTGCCCTTATATACCTTTTGAGTGATAGATTCTGATCTGAAAGGAGTAGCCCTGTCATGTTCATTTTGACCAGAATGGTAATGGACAATCTTGCTTACTGGTGATTTTGGTTTTTATATTACTATTTTAGCAATGCCACCTTTAGAAAGTGGGCATTTCTCTTCACTTGCTGCCTTCTGTGCCTTACAGCCTGTCTCCAATCCATGTCTGGGGTGTGCTGGTTGACAGCTCTTCTTGCCAATTCCTCCCATAAAGCCATAACACAGGACACTGAGCCACATCTGCATACTGAATGGGTCTCCCTGGGTAGAAAGGGTAGAAGGGTTCTCACACTTCAAATGCCAATAGCCTGACTCAGCACAAAGGACTGATAACCCCCCCACAAGGGTCCTGGCAGACAGGGCTGGGTAGAAAGGGGACCTTGTGCACTTCAAAACAACTCTTTGAAGTTTCCCACACTTCAAAAGCCATTTTTTGGGTATATATACCGGGTCTGTGACCCTCCAAAATCAGACACTTCAGGATCTACAACTGGACCTTGTCAGAAGGACTGCCTGGCTGCCCAAAGGACTCATCTGGACTGCTTTGCTGGAAGGACTGCTGTCCTGCTTGTTGCCCTGCTGCCTGCTGGCCCCTGGTTCTCCTGGAAGGACTCTGTCTTCCCAATAAGTGCTCTACAATGGCTTGGATTGAGCTGGCCTCCAAATGCATCACCTTCAAGCTCCTGACCCACGCATACAAGGCCCTCCACAACATCGGACCAGTCTACCTCAACCACCGCCTCTCCTTCTACTGTCCTTCCCTGCAACTCTGCTCAGCACAACTGGCCCTCACCACCATCCCCAGCGTTCAGAAGTACACAGCTGGAGGAAGATCCTTCTTCTACCTTGCGGTGCATACCTGGAAAATGATGCCACTTAACCTCAGACAGTCTCCATCGATGGCTCAGTTCAGAGAGGCCCTCAAGACCTGGCTCTTTGACTGACCTGCGCCCCACAGCTAGCACCTTGAGTCCCCCTGGGTGATAAGCTGTGCTATAGTAATGGTGATTGATTGTTGCATCTGACACAGGACCAGCTAATGAAGGTGTGTGAAAGGTTCAAACTCAGATGTGTGAATCAAAATCCAGAAGCTCAGGTCTTGGTGAAGAGCCTAAACTATTGCTTGACTTGTAATGCAAGGCTTCAAAATGACATTATCTCATCCAAGAGTACATCTTTAGGGGATGTTTCACATGATGTGGATTGTTGAGCAAGCAGGGGACCTGGAAGAAAAATGGATGGAACTTAAGGCCCCACTCAGCAGTACTGGTGTGCCGCCTTCAACTTCCAGAGAGGGCAGGCTTGCCTCACAGCAGCCAACACCAGCAACATAAACACTGTCAGCAACAACTCCAGCCTCTGCATTGGCTTGGTTTCAAGTGGCAGGTCTTAGGTCCAGTGCAGAGTCAAAGGCAAAAGAGGTTGAGTAAATGGCCACCCCAATGTCCACTCAGAGGATGTTCCAGGAGTATCTGGATGACCAAAAAGAGGTGTATGTGGATCAAAACCCATTAGTGTATCGGTATGGGAAGATGCACCAATGACCAGAGTTCTGCAGACTGGCAATAAAGTCAGTGTGTTTGCTGAATGCGTGTTAAGTGCAGCTGGTGCAGTTGTTGAAAAGGACCAGTCTCTCACCTCAAAATGTGGCAAGATTAACCATGATCAAAATGAACCAACATTTTATACCAACTGATTATACTGTTCCCAAAACACCACAGTAGGAGGAAGAGGATGATTGGTGAGAATCAAGTGTGTTAGCCCACCAACTTCTGGGTGTACCACCTGAGTTTGAGGCCAAACTCTACTTTCTGGACTGAGTATGCCAGAGTCACCATAGAACACTGTATTTATTTCTTATTGCAAAAAATAGCTAGTAGAGCATTGTTTGTTTCAGATTTTTTGCTGCCCCATCATTTTTTTGTCATGGATATGGCCAGATTAGAGTTGGACCCATGTGCAGTGAAGAAGCCCCCAGAGTCCTCTTCAGGACATTGGAGGAATGCCTGCCTCCCTTACATGCCATTGCCTAACCTTTTTTTTACATCTCCTAGCAGGACTGCCTCTGAAGATCATTGATTAAAAGACTGTCAATGCCAAATTCCAATGTGCTGCTACCATCAAAGAGGAGATAACTTTTTGTATCTACCACCGTGCTTGTATTGTAAGAGGTAACTACTAACTATTGCACCAATGAGTGGCGATATATATTGAGTGATTGGGAGTGATGATTGATGATGTATGTGGTGGCTGACAGTGAGGGAGGGAGTTCAGCATATTTGTAAACTTGATTATGATCGTTTGTAATGTTTGAGGGCTGATGGGTGATCATTTTTTTCCTGAAAGTGATTGGCCTTTCAAACTTAGTGAAATTTGCTTGCAGGGCATACTCCTTTTTCTGGTTCCTCAGAGACCAGTCTAGTCACTTTAGTTACCAAACACAAATCTACACAAAATAATCTGATTCTGTTTCTCTATTTCTTTTTCAACAGCAGAGTGCTACACAGGTCTACCTCTCTCGGTTTGGGACTGGGACAGAGTTACTCAGAATCAGGAGGAGGAGAATGGAAGGACTCATAGCAGGACTACCTCAACAGCTAGAAGGCAAAAATCATTGACTTCAAAGAGAAACCGTGATGATGGCAAAGACTCTGAGGCCTAGTACTGAGTCAGCTCTGTGGACTGGAGAGAGGTGCGTTGATTTGGGAAATGCTGCTGAGTGTGTCTTTACTGCATTGCCGGCTCAAACTTGAAACTCCCTGTTCGTGCTCTGCCTCTGAGTCATTTTGTTGCACTCCAGACTCCTGAAGAAGGGTACCTTGCTTCAATTTGTCCTTCTCCTTTACTGTATATTACAGTTACTGTTTTTCAATACGCAGGCCTTCTCCAAGTGCTTTCCTGCATGAACAAAACCTGGTGAATGCTCATTACTCTAGCTTACCTACCAGACAGGTTCAGCCAAGCTCCCAGGACTGACAGACATTCCAAGGAGAATTGAGATGCACTGCCCAGTTTGGCAATACAGAATCATTTTCCTCTTAGCAATCATAATTTTTAGAACTGGGTGGGTTAACTTCAATCCTTCATAATTTGTATTTTATTAACATAGAAGACAGAGCAGTTACTATTTTGGGTCTCTCTGGGGCAGAAGGACTGTTTGCAATGCATGTGTGTCTAGGTTTTTGTAGGCAAAATAGGCAATTGCAATCATCCCCTAGTGGTCAACATACCTACAGAGGGCAGTAGAGCAAGGGTATAAGAAACTAACATACACTTTCTTAGCAAATTTAAAAAAACAGGCTCCACTACAGGAGAACAGTGCAAACTAAAACACAGAAATAAAGATTTGAGGCATACATTTTTTTGTAAATAGAAATCCCACCCCTTCCACTCACAGCAAGTCCAGGTGTCCAAAGTGTTGCAGGATGTGGTGTTGGGAGTTGTGGTCCGATCATGAGGGGGGCAGCAGTGGTGGAATAGGGAGGGGCTAATGCCAGATAGTGGTGGAGCTGGCAGTGCCACTGGGAGAGTGACGGCACCGGCGATCAGTTGGAGGAGCTAGGACTGTTGTTCATGTTGACTGCCGCCTACTCCTCTTACTCCTCCACCTGAAGATCCACCAGCTGCTGATATTCATTGCATATGCCCTTCAGTCTCTGTCAATGTATTCAGGCTCCTATCTCCTGGCAAGTTGGATGTCCACCAGGAGTAGCTATAGCAGGAAAGAAAAAGGATAAAAAGGATAACGGCAAATTAAAAACAGTGCTCTGTGCAAACATTTTTTTTAAAGTAGAGTGGCACAGTAGAATTAAACTGCTGGTCCCCCAGGGCCATTGGAATTTGATGTGGCTGATTACAAGTCTCAGGCCATTTTTTTACCCACACATGCCTCATTCTGGTTGACAAATATTAAAAGGGTAAAATTTGAACTGGCATGAATCTGTTATGGAAGACATGAAATATTAAATCACTTGTACACAAATGTTGCGCATTCCAAAAGGGATTTTAATTTTTTTTGGAGTGGCTGGGTTAGAACTTTGGAAAGAATAATGGACTTAGTACTAGGAGTTCACAGTGGGCACTGGGAGGGAAGGGAAAAACACATTGTTTTCAGTTTGCAATGCATTGACAACTTTGTAAATGCTGTGTTTACTGAAGCAGGTGCACATTGCACAGACAACACTATTGCACTGCTGAACAGTTCCATCATAGTAGCATAGGTGACTAAAGGGAAGGTAGGTATGATGAAGGGTGGTAAGACACATATCTGCCTTGCTTAACAACTACAGTGAGTTAAGAAAGAAGACAGCAAATGTAAAAAAAACACTTTGAACCAAAATGTTGATAACCATGCAAACCAAGCAAAGTAAGTGAACAGCCACATCCCTCTCCAGGAGAGCTGCCATATTTCTTGATCCAAGCAAATATACGTTCATCTTTTCATTCATCTATTCTATTCATCCCATCATTTAAGCTTTACACTCTCTCGTCTAGTCTTTCACCATTACAATCCAGCCATTGATATTTCCACCCATTCATCCATACACTCACCCATCCAGTATCCACCCTTTCAAACACCCTGTTTTCACCTATTCACCCATTCACCCATGCTTCATTCATTACCATCCCCCATCCCCCCTGAGCCTCCTTTCAACCATCCACCCTTCGCCCACTAAGGCATCCTTTCATACCTTTCATCCCTCCTTTCACCCAGCCATACATTCCCTATTTCTCACCCTCACATATCCTTTCCTTTCACCTAAATATCCTTTCACTCATATATCATTTCACTCATTCTTTCTTTTAACTGTTCATCCTTCATTTGCTTTTCCATCAAGCCATCATTTATAGTCTACGTTCATTATGAGCTTGTCTCCTCCTGGACCCACCTGATATGTTGCTCTCTTCATCCCCTTGGGTGCTGAGGTAAGAAATATAGAAGCTAAAAAAAATTAGTGGTACAGTTAATCTCCCAAAAAGTACTTTGACAGGCTGAGGCACACATAGTAACATTGTACTTTTCTAAATCAGATCGTCTAGTATTGACTCAACGCAAGTTGACCTACTACTTTTATATTCCAACACTAAAACCCTTCTCCAAATTTCCTATACTACATTTACAACTTCGTACCTACAACAATGCACTCATATTGCAGTGAATGATCTTTGCTTCTCAGCCACCTTTTATGTGTGTCCACTCAGCCCACGTTTTTTTTCAACGCATAGATGCATACTATGAGGATATCATACTACAGATCACCGGGAGAAGCGTTTGGGAGGGACTGCATTATCCACATAAATAAAGGCACAGAGAAGGGAATGCTACCTCACTGATACTACTTATTTTAACTTCCACTATCTTATTCTTGGTGACAGGAGGAGTCTCAGTCTGCCTGGCTTCTTAAGTAATCAGCTCAAATCCTCACTGATGAGTACAATTAGGAAGCGATGACTGATCACATGGATAGCTCACACTGGATCAGATAATAAATATTCATCGGAATGTAAACTTAACTTACCTTTGAGAGTCATCACTGCTATTAGAAAAATTAGGATTGTGGAATACACAACAAATAAATAGCTATTACTCACTGAGCCCCAACACCTCGACGCCCAGCAGGACCATCAGGTACTGTTTATGATCTATGATATCCACATAATAGTGTGTCAACTGCTGCTGGGTGCGCAGGACCCCAGTGTGCCAATGCACCAACCGGTGCACCCTCCCCCACAGCAGTCAATGCTGCCAAATGTTGTAATCACTCCCAGGCCTGTCGCCTGGTGCAAGCATGGATGGAAAGGGATGCTGCGCAAAAAAGACAAGTGCTGCCACCTCTGCCTCAGTGAAAATGTGGTGGTGCTGCACCCCTTTGTGGTGCGACATCGACAAGGTAAGGGGCCTGCAGCTGCGCCAATGCTAGCACTCCCTCTACCGCCCTTGGCAATGGCACTGGGTGAAAAAAATAAGGGGAAAGAAATAGAAGGAAGGAATAAAGAGGGAAATATATAGAAGTAATGGGAAAAGCAAAAAAAATATGTATTTCAAAAGTCACAAAAACACACCAAATAAATGATAGAAACGTAAAATACAAAAAGCCAAAGACACACACTGATCAAATAAAGGAAATGAGACGTGGATAATTTAGAAAAATGTGGGATTACTCAGATTTAGGGAGGATTAAAAGTTAGGCCCAGCACCATGCAAAGAGAGAGACAGAGGAAACGTGAACCTCGTAGAGCCGTTTGCTCAATATTTAAGGAAGCAGCAGAGACGAGACGAGACGAGAGAGGAGGAGAGAGGAGTTCGACACACGACGCTGGTCGACGCTGGTGCCGGGTGGCTCGCGTCGCGGCTGCTCACCACGAGTGCGAGTGCGAGGTGCGCGTCCGGCACACGGTTTGCTGCCGCCGCCGCTAGCCGGTGTCTGCCGCTGCAGGGGGAAAACAGCCGCGGAAAAACAGCTCGGGAAGCCGGAAAAAGCCGGGTGAGCTGCTTCTGTGGCGGGCGCAGTCGGGGGCTGCTGCTCCGCTCCGAGGTGCATGGTCCGGGGGCTGTAGCTGCTGGCTCGGGGAGAGCAGTTTCCGTGAGCTTCCGTGAGCGGGCAGGTGTGACCAGGACTGCTGCCTGTTTCTTCACCAGCGCCTCTGGGGGCCCTCAGTTGCGCTGGTTCGCTGTAACGGTGCGGACTACGGCGTGGTCTGGGCACAGGGAAAAGCCAGAAGCCAGAAAGAGCACCAGAAAGAGCACCAGAGGAGTACCGGAGTCCCAGAGTCCCTGAGTCCCAGAGCACCAGAGCACCAGAGCTCCAGAGGAGCACCAGAGGAGTACCAGAGGGGCACCAGAGGGGCACCAGAGGAGAGTTTGGGGTTGCCGCCCTACCTGCTACCATATGGACTAGGTGAGCCAAGGAGGTGAGCCAAGGAGGGTATCCGTATCCGTTGTCTTCAGCCACCGTAGCCGCCACAGCGGCACCTAGCCATATTTAGTTTCTCTGACCTGACCTGACCTAAGGAAATTACCTGACCTAAGTGACTTAAGCGACCTAAGTGGCCTAAGTGGCTCCTGTGGCCAGTGTCGTGGCCGTGAGTGGATCGAGAGTGGGCCACATAAAGTAGCGCATAAAGTAATGCATAAGTGGTGCATAAGCAACGCATAAGTAGCGCAAGTAGGCGTAAGTAGACGCCTTTACAACAGAGACAGAGAGGATCAGAAGGGGCCAGATAGAGAGAACCAGAGAACCTAGAGGAGGCCATTAATTGACATATTAAACTGCGCTAGAGGGACAGATATCATTCGAACATCACGCTTTTTGTACGGCGTACTGTGCGTACTGTGCGTCACCACACAGCAAAGCAAGCAAAGTCAAGCTCTACATTCTAGAGAAGCGTCCTACAGATCCCGGAAATTGCTGAAGTTGCTGATCCATTCAAACAGTAAGACTTCAAAAATGGTTGGAACAAGAGGGAAAACAAAGAAAGCCAGAGAGGCCAACGAGGCACTCAGTTATCCAGTAAAATCCCAAAGACCAGAGCAGGAACCCAACAGCTTACAAGATCTGGGGCAAGACCTGGGCCTTAGAGCCACTAAATTATCACAGGGGGAATTTATAACCCAAGGAGAGGTCACAGCAGAGGCCGCAGCAGCAGAGGATGCCCATAATGGGATTCCCAATGATGAAAGCAAACCAGGAGGGACACCCGAAACGGCATCAGGGCCTATGCTGTCTATGCGTCTAGTCCATACCGACTCTGATGATATGGGGCATGTATCACTGAATGCAGGTGAAACGGTGGGGGGCCTTGTTAGTCCTCTGCATAGGAAACAGCAGTATATACCGGCGCACCTGGGCTCAGGTGGGGCCAGGGGAGCAAGGGAAATTAAATCAAAGATAAATACTATTACCAACTATTACAACCATATAAATCTAAATTCTGATTGGCTGCAGAAGCAAACCTTTAAAGCTTGCGACCTCCCATCACAGCCATCAGGGGAAAAAGGTGACAATAAAGTGGAGGGCGAGCTGGAGCTCTTAGAGACTGGGCATCAGGATTCCTGTTCATCCCAGCAGCGATCTGCCCGATCATCACGACTACCCTGTGGAACGAACAACTCTTTTGTGGGTAGCAAAGTGGGGTCAATTAGTTCCCCAGAAAGGGGCAGTTTCTCGGAAGAACAAAGACAAAGAAAAAGAAAAAGTAATGAATCACCTCATCCGGAAGCCCAAATGGGACCACTACATTCTGGGAGCTCTCCACTGATATTCCCTTTACTTCATCTAAAACTAGAACCTACAGTCCTCCAAAATACAAAGGGGCCTGAAACAGAACATTCATTGCAGAAATATTCACATAAGCTCTCAACACCACAGCTTCACCATGGGAGCCAAACTGTAAAAACGAACCTAACGTTGAGCAGATTTGATCATAGTTCTTTTAGTCTGGAGCTCTCCTCGCCTGACAACTTCGTAATTGGTAGTATAGAGCCCCAATTAAACAGTATAACATTGGAAGATTTAAACCTCTTGGAAGGCAGCATAATGCTAGGTCATAGAGGAGAGGACGATAAGAACTCAGAAGGCCAGACAAATAATGAGCAAAGTGAGCAAACCTGGGGAAATAGAGACGATACCTCATTAGATCAACCAATTTTAAGCATTATGAAAGTTATATGCACAACATTGGACTCAATTGCAACAACGATCATGGTCCAGTCTCAAAAATTTGATGATCAACTTGAGCTAACTAAACAATTTACCAACTCATTACAGACCATAGATCATAGGATGGCCTTAGTAGAGGGTGTAATAAGGGAAAATCTGTTGCACCAGGCAGTGGCTGAAAAAATGGACATGATGGACAGGCAAGTTTGTGGCCCACTGCTGGAAAAATTACTGGAAGTTCCGAAAGTAATCAAAGACATAATCGAAGATTGCAAATCTAGTCTCAATAACACACAGGCGTGTAATCACGAGTCAGCAAAAACAGAATCTAGAGTAACTGAAAGACCAATAGATAGTGAAGACAAAGAAGGGCCCTTTGGCACGGGACGAGACGAGTGCCCAGACGCAAAAACCCACATAGACAAGACGGAGAGAATCAACAAAAGTCCTGTATCTGCAATCGAAATCTCAAATACAGTAGAAAAAAGGACTCTGAGTAAAGGGCATCAACAAACAGGTAGACGGAAATACACATGGAAAAAAGCTAGAGGAAACAACAAAGTATCGGCAAAAAAGGCTTTAAATATGCCGAAACAGGCAAGCCCAACAGGGCAGATCAGCAACACAGGCGATGAGTTTACTCAACAGCAGCCTAAAGATCAGTGCATCAAGCCCGAGAGTCTCGAGAAACCAACTGACAAAGATATTAGTTTTATAAATAAAAATCCTGGATTATTGTGCGATAAAAGCTGCACCCACCATTCTCATATAAACCGAATCCCCATTGGCCCTAGGGGCTACCAAGCATCTGGGTACGACTTAGACAAAGGAAATAGACCAGAAAAAGACTCAGGTTCAAATCACGAGATCAATGAGGCAAATGATCCCTTAGTCAATGGACAACATAAATGGAGCCCAGAGACAACAAAATCAAGTACCGGCATTGATAAGCACCTCCCAGCCATAAAAAGAGATCACTCAATTCAGGCGCATTATCCAAATACAGTAGGAGTCCATAATGGAAAACGTCAGCAGTCTCTGAACTTTATCATCGAGGGGGTAGAACAAGAAAATAGCAAAAGTGAAAACGGAAGGGCAGAGAGCCCAGAATGCACAAGAAGCGAACAAAGTACAAGAAAAACCATGTGCGTGGATAATACAATAGCCCCGGTTCCCGCACCTCGGTCAAAAGTAAAATACTGCTCTCAGGCTAGCTCTGGAAACCACAACTTTAGTAGCCAGCCAGGGTGGGTTACTGATCCACCTGCTCCACCGCGTCCAGTGCTTGACTTGGAAACTAAAGGAAAAAAGGATAATTGGCCTCCACAAAGGCAACCTTACGATGAACTTAGGAACAAAGAGTTGCAACTCGGGAGGGAAAAAGGCCAGGTAGAACGAACATTGACTAGTTGGGCAGCTACTATTTACAATAAAGCAAAGGAAGATAATCAACCTCAAGGAAGATGGTCACAGGGAGGTGTCGGGCAAACCAAGATTCGCACTGAAATAATTAAAGAGCCTGACGCCACAATTACATTTATTCCCGAGTACTCCTCAAGAGGAAGTCACGACATTCTAAATAGGACTAACATCCTACATTTGGTCAATTCTTTGCCAGCTCTGCAGAACGTAACAACTAAAGACCTCCTCTCAGTAAGATTTATGCAAAGGAAAGAATCGGAGAACGGGGAATCAACAGAAACAGTCTGGGCTTCACCTTGGATAGTAGATCAGATTCTAAAATGTTCTAACATGATGAAGACATGGGGAATATCTACTGCTATTCCACAAAAGGAACCATATCCAACAATATTTCTTGAAAAAGCTCCAAAGCAAAATGTGTCGGGCAGGCAAGAGGCAGAAGGCAATTCTGGTTCGATACTACAGGGAGCAATTAGTTCCAAACAACAACTCCCTGAACGAATAAACCTGAGTAATATGAGGTTCTGCCTGTCTGTTAACTCCCCTAGAAACAGCAGGGGCAATCCCCCACAGTTGCAGAATGATGAAGAGCAACCATCTAGAAATTTGTAGCAACAAATGGGTAGCTCAAATATAAAAAATAGAACTAGTCCCACATTAAAAATCTTAAGCTGGAACATTGCAGGCCTAAAAAGCAAAATGGAAGATAAGGATTGGGTTGAATTTATTAAACAGCAAGACATCAGCTGCTTCCAAGAAACTTGGTCTACCAACGTCATTGACCTAGACGGGTTTTCCACTTTTTACATACCTGCTATCAAACAAAAAAAAGGAAGACCATCGGGAGGTCTGACCATTTGGATCAGAACTTCACTATTGGGAAACTCAGCTGTAACCCATGCCATATTAAGCAAGGAAATCCAGACGCTTGCAGTAAAACATGAGGAGTGGTCACTTGAAATAGTAAACGTGTACCTCCCTCCCGTTAGCCGGGCCCAAGTCATGCCTGGTGTGCGGCTCCTCGAAGATCATATTTCAAATAAAAGATCTAAGGGTTGGAGGAACCCAACACTAGGCCACGCGAATAACCGTCCCCCTCAGTTTTGTAAAACCCTTCTTCTAATATGTGGCGATTTTAATACTAAACCCCATTCTATTCTTTGGGATGAACAAGTAGTAGAGGAAGATCACGCTTGGAATATTCCAACGCCCCTCATCCAACATTGCCAAGATTCCAAAAAAGGGGAACTAATCTTTGAAGTATTAATAGAAGGCGGAATTCGCACAGTAAACGGAAGAACCAACTCAGACAGAACTTTTAAATCTACCTTTCGAACTGGAAAAAGACACAGTATAATTGACTATATGGCAATAAACATCGAAGCCTGGCATTATGTTATCGATATGGAAATAAGGGACAGGATCGAGAGTGATCACGACCCATTGCTAATGGAGATAATCCATCCGGACGCAAGCCTGGGGAAGGTTGAGTTTCCACTTAACGGAAATTGCTTAGCAATAACCATGAGACCAAATAGGAAAAACATACTAAGGTCGAACGTGGACGAACCCTATTTGAGTGTACCTAGTCAAACCTGGTTCCTATCACTTAGTACATTATTAAACCTACCAGTTAATGAAGCTTTACCCCTACTGGATAATTTTAACAACTTGCTACTACAAACAACAAAGGAAAGAACTAAGCATCCCCAAACTAACCCTAATACGATGGAGGGCTGGTTCGATGAAGAGTGTTTGAAACTAAAAAAGACACTATTGCAAGCACTAAAGAATCGCCATCTGAACAACCATAATGAGCAATACTTTTATGAATGCAGGCAACAGTACAAAAAATTACTAAGATATAAAAGGAAGACATTTCCACATAAGCTCTGGAAATCCCTCCTGCAGGCAATATCGGCAGGAAACTGCAAAAAGTTTTGGGAGATAGTCAGATGGGGATGCGAAGGCCCTTCGAAGAACCTAGAATTGAATATCAACCCACAACTCTGGGTAGAGCATTTTACCGCCTTATACCAGGAAGAGGCCAAGACGGCATTTCGGAGTATGAATAACTCAACCAGCCTCATCCAAGGACTGGAAGGTAGTAACCAAAGATCAAACAAGGGAGTCCCACTTCAAACGACCTATGTAGCATCATCAAAAAGGTTTATTAGATCGTCAAATGGAACCCAGAATGAATTAGTCCCAAACGAACTCCTTGGCACAAATGCCACGCAAGCAACCCATTCTATCCCTCGTGCAATGGAGCTGACACCGGAATTCAGCGAGAAAGAGATTAAACAAGTTATTCTCTTTCAAAAACCGTATAAGGCTGCAGGCCCAGACGGCATACCTTCAGACGTTTATCGTAATCAGTTAACGTTATGGCTGCCTGCTCTAACACGCATATTCAACAGTATTTGGCACCACGAGGTAATTCCGACCTCTTGGAAGAAATCAATAATTGTCCCAATTCACAAAAAAGGACCTCGGGACTTGGTGTGCAACTATAGGCCTATCTCACTGCTTGACAGTGTTGGAAAAATCTTCACCAAATTGATCCAGCTGCGTTTAGATCAATGGCTGGAGGATGGAGATTTAATATCGACACACCAAGCTGGTTTTAGGAGAGGCCAAAGCACAATAGATCAACTTTTTAAGCTGAATATGATCTGCGCGAAATACGCCACCCTAAAAGATTGTGCATTATATCTGGTCTTTGTGGATCTTCAAACAGCTTTTGACAGCGTCAATCGCCAAACATTATGGCAGTTATTGTCAGAAATGGGCATACGGGGGAAAATTCTAAGGCTGTTAATTCTACTGCACACAGGGAATACTGCTAGGGTTAGATATTCCACGAGAAATGATTATACAGCAGAAATTCCAATCCAGCGTGGCGTAAAACAAGGATGTGTTTTGGCCCCAACCTTGTTTAACTGTTATATAAATAAAGTAAGCCAAGATCTGAGGGAATTAAATCTGGATGTGCCAAAACTAGCCAATGAAAGTATACCTATCCTGCTTTTTGCTGACGACGCTGTATTACTGGCAAGAACAGAGATAGCAATGCATCGTCTACTTAGGGGTTTCGAATCATTTTGCACCTCGAGGAGCATGGTAATTAATGAGGAGAAAACAAAGTTCATGATTCTCAACCCAAAACAAACGATGCATTCGACCTTCAGGGTAAACAACAAGCCCTTGGCTCGAGTGACCACCTATGACTACCTGGGTTGCAGACTGGACGAAAAACAGACATGGAAATCACAAATCTACAAAAGTAACATCTCCTTGGCCCAGCACGCCGGAGCGGTACTTAGATTTGCTAAAGCCACAGGCAACCATTCTGTGAGTTCTGCACTGCTTGCTTATAAAACCAAAGCAAGGACGGCAGCACTTTACAGCGCAGAGATTTGGGGATTTAGAAAGACCCCATTAATACAAGTAACTGAGAATAATTTCCTACGCCGATTACTTTGTTTAGGCACTGCCACACCAATGAATGCGTTGAGAACTGATTTACAAATGAGAAAGGTCGAGGATTACATTGCACTGGCCCCGATAAGATATTGGATCCGTATCTGGGCAAAAGAGGAACTCAAACCATACAGAGAAACACTCATGGACATCATGAAGCTACAAAATTACCGAAAACTGCCTTGGTTTAAACACATCTCAACTACCCTGGTTGCTATTGGCCAAGAAGACCTCTGGCTTCATCCAGAGAAAATCAGAAAGCCCAGTTTATCTGTCATTAAAAAGGCATACTGGGACCAAAAGACTCAGAGTATGTGTGAGACACTTAGCCCTTTACTCAAGAGGTACATTTTGCTCAACCAAGAGCTTAAACCAGCAATTTTCATAGACTGCATCTATCCGGAAGAAAAAAGGGCTCTCTATTTTAAATTTCGTATGGGTACATTACCAGTGATGGCGGTGACTAACAGATGGCAAGCCGTCTCACAGTGCGGATCAGAATGCTGTCCTTGCCTTCATGGTGGCCAAGAAACATTATCCCACTTCCTTTTATTATGTCATTTTACGCTTAAACTCCGCAAATTGTACTTACGTCCGCTTTTTAGATCATACGGGATCAGGAAATGTAATGAGGCGGAAGTGCTTTGTATGCGATCAGATGAGAAACATATTGTGGCGAAGGTTTCAACTTATATATTGGAAGCGTGGAAGTTACGTTCATCAATGTACTCACAGTTGGCCTAAGTATAATTACTTGTGTTATCCTAGCTATCATTAGTATGAGACATCGCTGAAGGTTGCTGATTAAACCAGGCAAGGTCCTGGATTATTATTATACTGCTGGCAGGTATCGCAAGAACCCAAATGATTAGTGCAAGAATAGGATATTTAAATTTTAGATCTATAATGTTTTTAGAATAAGTAAAGAGTCTTATGCCAATAATGGCTAATAATCAAGTTTTATGATATTGCAGGGCATATTGGATTCACCTAGGGCCACGTAAAATCAAAAACTCAAGTATAGTTTTCCTTTTTTACAATGTTTTATTTAATGTGATTTTATTGCGTGTGATGGATTGATACTTATTGTGTATTATTGTTATGGCCGGATAGGCTGACAACAATTAAATAAAATGGAATGGAAACTCAATATTTACAACATGAGAATGCAAATCTCACTCCCACCCTCAATCTCAACATGAAAAACGAAGTGCAAACAACTGCACCAAGCAAATCCATACACTGGCAGAATTCTACAGAGCTTGCAGAGATTTTTTATCCACTTCACAGAAATCCACATAGTGGGACGACGCAAGCTCTCCCACCCCTAATTGAAAGTTAAGTGAGCAAATCAGCTCATTTTAATCTAGTTTTCAGTGAAATTATGTCAGCATGCCATGCACTCTGGACATCATTTCATTAAAAAACAAAAAACTGCTATAGGAGCTGGGGAAACCCTTCCATAGCTCCTGACCCTGTTTTTTTTTCAGCAGGAAATGCCCTTGGCGCCAGCACCAGAAGGATTTCCTGGGCATGTGCAGGGGATGGAACAGTTCTGTCCTAAGCATGTGCCCAAGGTGGCTTAGGACGCAACAGTTCTGTTCTCAGCATGGAAGAGGTTAAGTTTTACATGTCCTGATAGTGCAAAACTTTATTTTTCATTACTGTGAGTCCAATCCCTTTAATAGGATAATGTTGGGGATACTTTATTATATTTAATAATCTGTAATTCATGAATGAGAGGAGGTGGACATATCATGTTTGACACCTATGGACTTGCAGTGATAAACACTCTTTAATGATAAAGTCAAATTTATCATTACCATTTTGAAAAATGCCACTGTTTGAAAGGTGACACTTTCTTGGCCTTTGCCGTTTTTGCCTGCAGCCTGTCTTAGGTCACATCACTGGGTGTAACTGACAGTTAGTACTTTGTTAAATCCCCCAAAACTGTCATTCAATAGAGGGGTTAGAAGAATCTGAATGGCCGATCAACTGGCAGGGTGGTGGGCAGAGCTGAGTACAGCCCCACTTGCACCTTAATAGGCTGTGTCCTGTCTCCTCACAATAGGCCTAACAACCCTTTATTGTCAGGACAGCCACTTTGGAGCCAAGGCAGGGGAGGCAGGAAACTCCCAGAACTTCAAATAGCCTTTCTGGAAAGTTCTCCCATGTTCCAGGAGCAGGGCACGACGATATAGAAATAGAGCTTTCAGCCCCATAAATCAGTTTACTACTGGACCTGTGGAAGGACTCTAAGAGGACTGCCTGCTGTTGTGACGTTTTCTGCACTTTGGCAGACTGTTGCTGCACCTGGAGGGACTGCTTTGCTGCCTGGAGCCTGCCTTGAACCTCAGAGGCCAGCCCTGCTGTTGAGCCCTGCATCTTCACCTGCACCCAGGACTTCTAGAAATGACACCAAAAGCCTCCTGTTCAGAGCCACAGGGACATAACAGACTCTCACCATCTTGAACCTGAACCTTGATCCAGCCTTAGTGAGTCTTGAGCCCCCAAGAGGTCTCCACCCACTCCTGGACCCTTGGTTATGGTGCTAAAGGTTCCCAGATGGCCATTTTTCAAAACTGAGGACTGAGGCAAAATTTGATCAAAAAGTACTCTGTGAGCAGGAGTAGACTGGGGCCAACCTGTTCGCCTGTCCACCCAAGGTGCATCGCCGGTCAAATTCCATTTGCACCTTCTACTGCTAAGGGGTATCTGACCGAGTGGAACAGTCTTTGGCAATAGCCTTTGGTGCATCCCACTGGAGATTTTCAACTTCCATCTTGACGACTAAGTCCAAAGGTAAAAATCTTCACTGCAGCTTCGCTCTACGACTATCTGACAACAACAGTCCCTCCTTGGACACTTCTGCAGCCTTGCGTTGCTAAACTTCTATTTTCTCAGATACTTTTTCTTCAACAATTTTCCAAGTCCAAAGCTCTGTGTATGCGAACTGCACTCGAGCACGGTCAGCCTTATCTTTTGAATTTGTCCCCGTCTAGGGCGACCAGATGTTTGCAGTTGACGCTTTTTCCTCTTATGTGCTATTTTGAACTACGTTCTACTGATTAGATATTTGTCATTTTGATGTCAAATAATTGATTCAAATTGACTTTTTATAAATTGGTTTGGGATTTTTCTTGTCTTGTGTTTTCACTTTATTACTGTTTGTGTGCTGAATAAGTACTTTATGCATTGCATCTAAGTGATGCATGTCTCCTTTTTGTGTCAAGCTAATCAGGGTTAAGCACAGGTTAATTTATTGACTTTTGTGGATCACCCTGCAAGGGATTGTGGCTGTTGCTTGTCTAGGGCTTACACTCAAGTAAACCAACAGGCCAACTTCTCACAAGCACCAAAATAGGGAGATCCAGAAAGCTTTGTGAATATGGGCAGGGACAAGAAGAATGAAAAGAGTGAGGAAGGGACAGAGGAAGACCCACAGAAAGGTCTAGTACAGTGACTTGTTGAGGAGGGTTGTAACATCCTCCCAGTCTTGGAGACCTCATCACATGCAGGAAGCAGTGTGTCTTCTCGCAACGGGCCCCCAGAAGAGCTGACAGAGAGAAAGGTAGAGATGGAATACAAACAGGAGATGGCTAAGCTTAAAATAGAAGAAAAGAGGCTAGCCATGGAAGCAGCAATGGAGAATGCTGAGGCTGAAAGTGCCTCGGAGGAAAATAAATTGACTATGTAGGAGAGGAAATTGATGTTGGTTCACAAGCTGAGTTTTAAGGACCTGGACATCAAAGCCAGGCAGGCAGAGGTGTGCAGTGATGGTGGCAGCACTTCCTCAGTGCCCTCTGGAGACAAGAGGGTCCAAATTCCTAAAGGTCTGTTGTCTGACTTTGTGGTGGGGGCTAACATTTGGACGGATTTCCCTAGCAAGGGGATAGACACCCCACTAGCCCTGGAGAAGGAAGACAGAATGAGGTATCCCCACATGAAGGAGGTCCCTATCAGAAAGCATGGTCTGACTCCAGAAAATTGTGGGTGGAGGTTTAGGGACAGTCAGAAGCTGGCCTAACAGACCTGAATGGATTGTGTTGATTCCTTTTGCAAAGCATCGGATGGTTGTGTGAAGGGCAGTGAAGTGAGGGATAATCAGGGGCTGTACATCTTAATTGAAAAATAGCATATTTTTAGTCTTTGTTTTGTAAATCTGTGCCAACACTTGATTGACAGACAAACTGTGCGGAGGCACCGGGGGAAACACGACCACACCCCCCAGACTTCCTTGCAGCAGGAAGCCACCACGACGCTCTTCTTGCGCCCAGAGGCACTTATCAGTGGACGTCTGCCCCGCTGGTGGGACAAACTGTGCAGAGTCCTGGGGGGGACAGGACCACACCCCCCAGACTTCCTCGCGGCAGGAAGCTGCCCCTGCCAATCTTCTGGCGCCCAGAGGTGCTTATCAGCGGACATCTGCCCCGCTGCGCGTGATGCGCACAGGCGTGCCTGGGTGAAGACTGGGCCAAGAGTGGGTCCATCTGTGCCCGTCAGAGACCGAAGGAGGCCGGGCTGGGCCACCCCCTTCTGTTTCAAGGTAAAACTGGGATAAAATCCCTCAAAGTGCATTAACACATCAAAACCTCCCTGACGTCTGTTATTTAATTGGGTATTGGCAAGCGCAAGGCTAAAGGGTGCCCTGCAATGGGTGCAGCTTTGCCAAAAGTACCAAAAATCCACCCCACTTCTCGTAATGTTCAAAACTGCGTTACCAACAAGATTGATACTTTGATTGAAGAAGTGAATCTATGTTAAATGGGAAAGAACAGAATGCGCACAAGAGGAGGAAAAGTGCCCCTTTTTCCTCCTTCTTCAAACCCAAGCCAAAGAATAAGGGAGAACTGGGTCCTAAAATAATAATGGCATCTGTGGAGCCCACCCCAGGGGTGTCCGATAATCTCATTATTGATAGTGGGGTCCAACAATCAACTCATTGGATCTTGGGGGATGCTCCCCGTGTAGCTCAACCATTTACGATATTCCTTGTTCAAATCGTTTTTTACCCTTGGGGTCTTCTGAAGATTTTCCGGGCACTGACATGTTGAATCAAGGTGCGCTAACAGCTCGCCTAAACGTATGCCCAAATTCCCTCCCATGAAGACAAGGACTCCACTATTTTAAATTTAAGAGAAGAAATTAGAGAACTCAGACAAATGATGGAGGAGGTGCTGAATCTCTACATCTGCCGGACAGGGGTATCAGAAATCAAGTTATCCAAAGTGATTGACCGGCCCCCGTGTTGCCCAACTTTGAAACCCAGAGGCCTCTAATGACTGACCATCTTACAAGCCGGACTGGTGTAGCAAGCAATTCCCCGACCATTGCACCAGATTCTGGACCAAGAGTGCAAAAGGGAGCCAATTTTGCGTTAGGTTCTCGAGCGAGTAGCTCTCGCTAACACTCTCATATAGCTCTACCTATTAAGCTATATGATAGGGCACAACAAATCTTTATATGCCATGTACCACCAGTGTTGCCTTTAGCACGTGAAAGTAGCTTGTCCTTAAAGAACAAAGTCATCCACTGGATTAGACACGTTAGGCAGTGCTGATCTAAAATATACTCAGATATTACTTCAGCCACGCGTCACACAGTAATTCCAGGGTGTTGAGATACAATAGAATTAACATTTACGTGTCCCAAACTAGTGGAAGGTCTGTTATCTCTAGAGCTACGGAACCCTCTCAGGAATGGTTCAAACATTGTTCTTAGTCCCTCCCGCCCGGTGCATTGAGTAGGTGTTTTGGCAGATTTCCCTGTTTCTGATATTTTTCCAGACACTAGGGGTAATCTATCTGCTATGGAATAGGAGAGGGAGCAACCTACAACTTTAGGAAAAGGTCTAAATTTGCATGATACATTGAGAAACAGCAGAGATTTGCAAGAGGGCCCCAATGGAACAGGGACTGTGAGCACCTCTTTGCTTTCGTTGGCACATGTGAAGGTGAGTGGCACTAAGAGTAAGCACCTCCCTGTGACCCAGTTTCCATTGCAACATGATAATCTTCCCGATATTGACTGACTATCTCTATCCTCGTCTATTCATACAATACCAGGGAAAAGCATCCAATCATCATTGGATCAACCATCGGCTAGAAGTATGGATTAGGTTGAGTCCGTAAATGTGATAGCTATAAATGCACAGTTACATTTTACACCTATTCCAGAACGTACAATGGGTACTTTTGTAAGGCCAGGATCCTTTGATTCCGAATTAATTTCATGGAATGTAGCTGGTATCTGTAGTAAGATTATAGATCCTGGGTGGGGGCAGTTCAATGATACTTTTAATGTTTGTCTTTTTCAGGAGACCTGACTGGGGTTTATCTGATATTGTAAGAGTGCAAGACCATCTGGGGATGGGCGGGCAGTAGGAGGACTCATCACATGTATAAACATTCTTCTTGCAGGGGAAACGAGGGAAATATATGTTGATTCTTGTGACATATTGGCAATTTCTATAAAGCTAACCCAAGGCCCTAAGCTTTTATGTGTCAATGTATTTAACAGACCAGGCCCACCTAACCAAACCACTGTTACTATTAGCATGTTGAGTGTATTGGTCTTGCAATTTCTTCCTACCCACTACGTTCTTATAGCTGGAGACCTGAATGTGTCCCTGGAGCCAAATTCCCTCTTTTCGGAACTAACTCAACTTGAGGATTCCTCGTGAGGAATTCCCCCTCTTTCCTCAACAAGGAACCAGCATAAATCTAGCACCAGGGCTCTTCAGGTGATTGATCTTATGTTAACGCATGGCCTTTGCCCTGGAAATGGGCGGTTTCCCTCTGACATACCTGCCAAACGACTTTTTTTAGAGGGGGTTCCAACAGCCATATTGATTTTGTTTTGATTGTTGCTAGGATTTGGCACAAATTTAGAGACCTTAAGGTGGGAGAACAATGCAGTAGTGACCAGTCACCCATTCTAGTGCAGTGTGAGAGGTGGCTCACGATCAATGCCAATGTACAGCGCAAATGTGAAGGCATGCTCCCTACCTTCGTAGCATACAATAAACGCTCAATTAAATGGGAGACTTTTGCCAAATCTAGTGGCCTAATGACTAAACTGCATAAATTAACATTCAACTATTCTTCCACAGGTGCATTGACTATAAGATCATCTACACAGCTTATGGACAGACATTTAATATTTTTTTTCCTCTTTGAGGGATCTATTCTTTAGAGCTTGTAAGGGGGAAAACAGCCAAGGGGGAGTAATTGCAGATGGTTCAACAAAGAGTGTAGACAGGCCAAGAGAAGACTCTTGGAGGCAGTAAGGGCAAACAACAGAGAGAACCTAACCTTAGCACAATTCGATTATGCCCATATAATAAAGATCTGTGAGTCCAAATGGGAGGAGGAGACCGGCAAGAACTGCTATTAGCAGCAAAGGATAGAACTTCCAATCGTTTTGTTTTTTGATTGCCACTAGAGAGCATAATGAAAACCCAAGACCTGATTGTCATATCTCCGCTGAGAACTGGCTGCAATATTTTACAGACCTTTATAACCAGAAAACCACTGCACCTGAAAGTAATGAGATCCCTATAGAGAAAGATTTATTGGACAAAGGCATGCTCCTACTCTTCACCTTGAAGGAAACAGAGAAAGCGATCCTAGCACAAAAATCAGGAAAGGCGCCGGGCCTAGATGAAATTCCTTGTGTTCAAATTGGACCCAAAATGTTGTTGTCACTACATCAATAGCATTTCCAATTCTATTCTGGTGGGGTCTCAAACTCCCCGAATATGGAGAGGTGCGATAATAGTCCCAATCTATAAGAAAGGGGAAAGGTCAATCCCAGGCAATTACAGCCCAATAAACCTCTTAGACAACCTACAAAAGATCTTTTCCTATCAAGTTTTGGGTAGGCTTAGGGATTGGAGAAAGGACAATGGTGTCTTAAGCCACCTACAGGCAGGATTTAGGAAGAAAACAAGCACAACAGATCAGATTTTTCGTTTCTTAACCATAAAATGGAAAACTGTTGATCTAGAGTTCGGGAGACTCTTTGTCGCCTTTGTAGATTTAGTCAGCTTTTGATCTGGTTCCCTGAGATAAACTATGGGAAATCATGGGTAAGATTGGAGTCCCAGGACCCCTTTTAAAATTAATCCAAGAACTATATACTGGAAGTTATGCTTGAATAAGATGGGGGACAGATGGCAAACTCACAAAGGAATTTCTCTTACAGAAAGGTGAGAGGCAGGGCTGTGTATTAGCCCCCATACTTTTCTTACTTTTCATAAATGCAGGTATACCTTACTTGCTTGATGGTGGAAATGATGCCCCGAAACTGGATGGAGTCAAAAGACCATGTCTCCTGTTTGCAGATGATACGCTACTGCTCTCACAATTGCCAAAGGTTTAAATGAGTTGCTTGAGAATGTTTGATTGTTTTTTAGGGATTACGGCCTCCAAATCAATGAATCCAAGACCAAATACATGGTGTTCGGGGTTCTAAAATGTTGGTGAAGAAAGCTATAATACTTGATGGGAAAATCTTAGAGAGAATAATGGATTTTGATTACTTAGGAATTAGAATGGTAGATTCAAACAAATTGTCAGCCCACCTGCTAAAGTGTATTAGAGATTTACTGCCAGATCACCCAAATATTCCATCATGCCGGCAATGGAAATCTAAAAAAATCAGGTTAGAGCAGGAGTTACCTATGGCGCTGAACTATAGGGATACTGCAATTTGCAAGAATTGGAGAGAGCAGAAAATTCATATATTAAAACTTTATTAAAAGTGCCTTCAAGTTCTCCCACTCTGCCCATACGAATGAATTTAAATCTGTATTCTATAGCAAAGTTAGCTGCCCTAAGGCCACTCCAATATTGGATTAGATTATGGTCTACAGATATTTTAGACCCGTATATACTCTGGCTTAGAGCAGTGTTAGCAGCCCCCATCATAGAGAAAGTTCTGTGGTGCAATCATGTAAAGATTATTTTCTACAAGCTAGGCCTAGGCCTGTATTGGTCTGATCCTACTCATCTCCCAAAGAATGCCAACCAGATTCTGAAAGATGTCTATTGGTCGAGCCGGCAATTAAATGAGATGGCATTAGTTCCATCGTCCATTTTGACAGAGGACTTCTTATTAACAAAGTGTCACTATGAGTTCAAGCATATTTTAGATATAATAACCTCACCCTTAGCACGCGCACTTTATATTAGATTCAGACTTGGATCCTTACCCTTGCGGACTTTCAGATCAAGATGGAAACAAATGGAAAGTCCAATCAACCTTTGTCCAATGGGATGCATGGCCCAAGAGAGTGTTGCACATGTTTTATTATTTTGTCAGGTGAACAAGAAACAGAGAGCTTATTGGATAAAACCACTATGTAAATCATTGGGCATTAGGGATTGCCGTTCAGCTGTTAGGATCATTAAAACAAGCTCACACATGATGGTGGTATGTACAACGGCAAGGTTTTTAGAAGCAGTATGGTATTTTAGGGGCAAACTTCTTTCTGGAAAAGCATAAGTAATGGTTATTTATTATCGCACACACATATTAATTGCTGTTGTCAGAGAAACTTAATTCCAACTGTTCGTTTGTATTAAGATCTGTAATTATAGTTGCATCGGAAAATTTTGAGGTGATTTGCATTGTGTTTTTTAAAAAAAACTTTTTTATTGACAATTTGTCTATTTTAAAATACGTTTATTGATAACTTGCTAACTTGCACTACATGGACTTGAGAAAATCTAATGGCGACCAGTATTGTGTACTCTATAACATTTGTATTGACAATTTGACCTTCTTTTAACATTTATATTGATCACCTTTATATTTTAATCTTATATTTTATGGCCTTGGGGTGTTTAGGATTTGATTTTTATTATGGGCCTGATTTTGTTGATTTTTTTTAAGATGCTCAATTTCTTTTAGAGAGTTGTGAATTTTGTTAGTATGCTTATGTGGTACTATATATGCCGAAATAAAGCTGAATTGAATTGAATTGACAGTAAGCTCTCTGACACCAGGGAGCTTTCTAAGGAGGTGGACCACAGGGTCAGCACCAGGGTCCATAAGAAGGGTGTGTTGGGGGATCACCATAAGGGTTGGCATTGTCCCCATCAGAGGGAGGTGATTAAAAATAAAAACAAACATTTCTCTAAAGGGCTCAGGCCAAGACACCCATCCCCCAACTGAGAAGAAGAAAAGATGGTTCCCTAACAGTAGGCCTTCAGGGAAGCCACCCCCTAAGTGTCATAAATGTTAACCAGAAGGAGCGACCGGTGGGCACTCACTAGGGCTGGCTAGTGTAGTTCTCAGGGACAAAATTGTCCCAGATTGTGCTGGGGACAGAGTAGAGGTTACCCTAGTGTCCCTGGGTGACAGAGAAATGGTGCAGAGGACCTCCATGCCTAGAAACTCTAACAAATATAGGCGGTGGGTCACAATCAATGGGCAAAGGATTAAGGCTCAGAGAGGTGCTGGAGCCAGCATGACAATCGTCTGATGTCATCTGATGACCTCAGAGCATCTAGTCCCCAATGCATTCCACCAAGTTGTTGTAGCTGACAACCTTGTGAGTCACTATTCAGTGGCTCTGGTTCCCTTTGAGTGGAGGTGGGTCTCAGGTCTTGAGGGTAGCTGTTCATCCTTCCATGAGTGTGGACTGCCTGCTAGGCAGTGACTTGGTGAGATCCACTCAGTGGATAAGGTTTTACTGAGGAAACCTATTCTAATGATTTTTCACACAACCTACCCAAATAACTCAAAGATGGGAATGGGTGTTACTATTGTCTGCAAGGAAGAGTTAATAATATAACTTTCAACTTCACATCACACATCAAGACACCACATTTAAATGTATAAATGTTTCTGTATTCCAAAAAACACCAAATACAAATACATTGCATACACATCTGGCTGCTTCAAAGAAGTATGTGAAGTGGTGCTCAGAAAAGTGGTGCTTGTGCGTAAAGTGCTTTAGATGAAAAAAGAAAGAAAAAATAGACCAATTGCATATATCATCCTATTTACACAGTAGCCTGGTTGTGTAGACTTATTATCCAGCATAAGTATAGTCTCATCTAGCCTGAGGTAATCATAATATTCATAATCGCCCCTTTGTGAAAGCAATTTACAATCCAGGTTGGATGTTGACATTTTGACCCAGCAGGTTGTGAGTAAGGGGAGCCACTCTAAGGGCCTGATTTTGACCTTGGCGGATTGGATACTCTGTCACAAATATGATGGATATCTCCCCGCTGATTTACAAGTTCCATAGGATATAATGAACTTGTAATAGGGCGGACTGGATATCCGTCATGTTTGTGATGGAGTATCCTATACACCAAGGTCGTAATCAGGCCTGCGCCTCAAATGGGGGTCTTTATCAGGACAAGATACCCTTTTGGGATGAGGAGCAACCCAGAAAGCTCTTCCAGTGTCAGGGCTTTGAGTTTAATCAATAGCTTAACAAGGTTTGGCTGGCTACTAAGAGGTAGTGGATCAAATCCTCAAAGCAATCAAATGCTGCCAACCTTGCAATGATACATCTATTTGTGAAGCATGACTCTATAGATGTCCTTGCTGTATAAAGAAGGATTGTACACTTTTATTATTTAATAACCACCCCGTCAAGATAGGTTGGAGTTCAAAATGTGACACAGCCGCCCCACCTATGCCAGATAACATATCACTGTCTAAAGGGGTATGAGAAATTGGTTTCTTGATTGACTGGGTGTGAGCCCTGGTCAAGCAGCAATCACAATCCTTTTTGGTGTAAGGCACAAGAAAATACCAAATTAACCAATGCTCACCCCCCTAGGAGCTTGGCACAGAGCAGTCAGGCTTTACTTGGAGACAAAGTATAAAGTAGTACACCAGTTTAGATAAATAGAGAAACATTTAGTAAATAGAACAAGACCAAAAAGACAAAGATCCAATCAGTAGAACCGGAGGCTTTTATTCAAAATAGCACCAAAAGGCGTAACACGCTAACTGTGGTTATCTGCTTGCACCAGGCTGGGGAAATCACAAGTTCAGGCCAACTGAAATGGAGCACAGGCAAGCTACGGAGACCCAGTTAGGTTAGCTTACCACAGCACCTTAATCCTGGTATGTGGAGCATTGTGAGGGTGTGTGTCAATGATACGTTGCTCAGCCAAGGTAATGCATCAGTTTCGAGATGCAGAGAGGATGCAGTGTGAGAGCTTATGTAGTTGTTGAGGCTCAGGTTAACGGGGCTTGCAGTGCGAAGTATGGCATCAAGAATGCGGCACACAGTCAGGGAGATGCCCTGGTTCTGAGGAGCTTGCAAGGCTGCGATGTGGAGTTTGTTGGCATCTTCAAGGCTGCAGTTGATAAGGGATGTGAGGGCCTGCACAGAGGATGTGTTGCGCTGTGGCAGTTTCAATGCAGCAACGGCTGAGATGTGTTGCAGGTCTTTGCAACGGGCCCAAACCACGGTCCAGCAGCTATGCATCATTTCTGCTGGACTTTCGGCCACGCAGCAGAGGGGATGCCTCAGTTCTGGTGTGTTAGAAATGGGGTCTCAAGCTGGCAGAGGTATTCGCCTTTGTCCAGATAGGTACCATAATCCTAGTCAGGGAAAGTCACACACAATCCAGATTATCCTGTGTCCACCCTCTGGTAGCTTGGCACTGAGCAGTCAGGCTTTAACTTAGAGGGCAATGTGTAAAGTATGTGTGTAATTAATCATACAGCAACACAGTGAAAACACCATAAGAATACGCCACGCAGGTTTAGAAAAATATAAGATATATCTGGCTAAATTAAGGTAAAAACAATAAAGAGTCAATAAGCACAAGTTGAAATATCACTTTTGCAAGATTAAAAAGAGTCTTAATTCTTAGAAATCAACAGTTGTACAAAGTACCTGGTTTGAATCAAAACTACATGCACGGAGACTGCAGAGGAAGAGATGCATGGAAAAATAAGGTGTGCGTTGGAATTTCCAGTGCGGCACAGATGGTGCATCATTTCTTTTCATGCTGCATGGGGCTTTGCGTCGATCTCCTGCGTGCAGTCTTGGTGCCTCACTGCGATGCAGGGATCTTTCTAACACCCAGGGACGATGCAGAAAAAATCCTGGGCGTATGGGAAGGCATTGCGTCGATCCGGTATGGCTGTGCGTCAAATTTTCTGTTGCATGGCAGGTGCTGCATCAATTCATCACTCGGGAAGACAGACTGCGTCATTCCGGTTCGGCTGTGTGGCAATTTTCTCATCTCAAGAGAAGCTGTGCGTCGATTCTGGCAGGCTGTGCATCAATTTTCGGTGCACAAGGAGTTTCCTCAAGAGATTAAGTATTTTCGGCCCTGAGACTTCAAAAACAGGAGGCAAGTTCTATCCAAGCACTTGGAAAGCACTTCTCAGCAAAGTCAGAGGGCAGCAAGGCAGCAGGGCAACAGCAGGGCAGCAGTCTTTCTCAGCAAAGCCACACAGATGAGTCCTTTGGGAAGCCAGGCAGTTCCTCTTGACAGGCTGCAGGTTTAGAATAGAAGGAACCACGGCATATCCAAATATTCAAAATAATGTCCTTTATTCTTCCTTTTAGTTTATCCATTGAAAAACATCAGCCACAGTGTTCAATGTGGAGACAGCCGACAAATGTTTCGTCGTGACAACAACTTTTTCAAGGCTGTGAAATAATGTTCAGATACAATGGTAAACTGGTAGTTCGAATTGTCCAGTGTAAGATCTTAACTAGCACACGAAATGTGATAAAACCAGATTACTTGGCTATATAGATTGCCAAAAAACTTTTCTTCATGCATTTGATTATCTTTACCACAGTGCATGGTGAGTTGATAGTAAACTGGTTAGTGCTCCCTATAGTGTTAGATATAAATAGTGAAAGATAATAATACTAAAGATAAGTAAATGTTTGAGAGTACAGTATTACACCAAAGAGTACACAAATATATATTCAAGTGACCCTAACGAGAGTAGTGCCAAGGAAATCAAGATTTATCTCAGAGGACATACCTTGCTGATATAGTATATGGTACTCAAAGTGTGCCATTTATGTCCATATTGCGGCATTCAGAGTGAAGAGTCCTTTAATGTATGAAGGTACTCCATGTTGAGTTCAGAGGTGCACTATAAAACTATATCAATAGTTGCACCCGGACCATAGTAAGTCTAAATGTAGGAAAAAAGGAGCGAAAAACGGAGTCAACAATAAACTAGTCAAGTGCCTGAAATGGCTGAGAGAGTAGAGAAACAGGCATATTTTCTATACACAGCTTCTCAATTTATAAAATCAGAGATTGATAAGAAATATCAGTCGTAAAGTACCCAACTGACAAAGAAACGTAGCCAAGAACATCTTGCTTCCATATTGTGGAAGTCCAGAATGGATTACGTACGATGTCAACTAGGCTATGCCATAATTGACCGAAATGAACCCATATAAGATATGTGCATAAGCATACTAAATTAAATTATACAAAAAAGGCAAACAGATGCCTGGACCCTGTACGTCCGGCATGTGTTGTATATAAAGCATGTGATAGCGCGCTCTAACAAGACACTACTACTTAGGCAACTAGAAAGCAGATAGATAATTAAGTTACGAGCAGTGGAGGAGGGGCTCAATAAAGAAAAAGATCTTCATGTTTTCCTGTGATTGCACTGGGTAGGTTTTCATTGTGTGTACATATGCACACAGATATTGTTAATTGTTTGTTATCATCTTAACATTGCATTTATGATATGTACAGTTTATTCTCCTGGTGGATCAGGAATAGGAGGTCTGATTATATTGTCATGAATGTATATATATTTATATTAGACATATGCTAATCATGTGACCAATGATACTGATGGCTATGACTAACTGCACACAGAAGATGTATCTTATGCTTGTATCAAATTGTTTTACAGGACCAAGGTGTTACATATATGAACTGTGCATTGGTTGATGCTGATAATGGATATTCCAGTGTCATGCCATGAAATTCCGTTTTGTTTGGTCTGTTTAGTCAGGCTGGTTAACATTAGATCATCACTACACCTTTAAAAACTATTGAATAGTGTAGGTCACAAACGGTGTCATTTTCTGGGTCTCTTCATTTCACCTTTTACACCTGACAAACCTTACTGATAATAGACATCTGTCACTATTCTAGTTCCATTTTGCTTTATGTTTTTTCATTACAAGATGGCAACCACTGAGAGAGTGGAGCTCATAACATTGTCTTTTTTTTATGTTCTTATGTTCATTACGGTGGAGAAGTATAAAATGTCCGTTTTTAACAGCACAAGCATAATACACACATGCTGTGAGCTATACACGTACACGGACTACCTTACGGGTAAGGATTGATTTACTTCCGCATCTATCATTTTTCCAAAGCCGTCTGTCCTGCCGATGTTACAGTTTGGATAAACCTCTATGCACGCTGACTTCTCTATTCACTTACTAACGCTTTATACCAAAGTTAAACCAGGTAGTAATTTTGACTGTGGCGTGTTTTTGTGGATTAGCAGACAGCGTCTTTCAGCATCTATATATCTCAGGGGTGTGACACACGCGATTGGTTCTATAGCGCGAGAGCGCGGAGCCGCTTCCTTTTAAATACAACACATGCTGGATACATATGATCCCAGCATGTCTACTATTTATTAACACCACGTTACGAAACGCTGGTCTAACTTTCGAACACATTATATTTTGGCATCCAAAATATTGACAGATAATATCCTGTATATGAAATTTTAAGTATTCATTTGTTTTATGACATAGATACATGTGCGGTTTTCTACAGCGCAAGAGCGCGCTATCACATGCTTTATATACAACACATGCCGGACGTACATGGTCCAGGCACGCATTTGCCTTTTTTGTATAATTTAAGTTAGTATGCTTATGCACATATCTTATATGGGTTCATTTCAGTCAATTATGGCATAGCCTAGTTGACATTGTACGTAATCCATTCTGGACTTCCACAATATGGAAGCAAGTGGTTCTTGGCTACGTTTCTTTGTCAGTTGGGTACTTTACGACTGATATTTCTTATCAATCTCTGATTTTATAAATTGAGAAGCTGTGTATAGAAAATATGCCTGTTTCTCTACTCTCTCAGCCATTTCAGACACTTGCCTAGTTTATTGTTGGCTCCATTTTTCGCTCCTTTTTTCCTACTTTTAGACTTACTATGGTCCAGGTGCAACTATTGATATAGTTTTATAGTGCACCTCTGAACTCAACATGGAGTACCTTCAGACATTAAAGGACTCTTCACTCTGAATGCCACAATATTGACATAAATGGCACACTTTGAGTACCATAAACTATATCAGCAAGGTATGTCCTCTGAGATAAATCTTGATTTCCTTGACACTACTCTCATTAGGGTCACTTGAATATATATTTGTGCACTCTTTGGTGTAATACTGTACTCTCAAACATTTACTTATCTTTAGTATTATTATCCTTCACTATTTATATCTAACACTATAGGGAGCACTAACCAGTTGACTATCAACTCACCATGCACTGTGGTAAAGATAATCAAATGCATGAAGAAAAGTTTTTGGGCAATCTATATAGCCAAGTAATCTGGTTTTATCACATTTCGGGTGCTAGTTAAGATCTTACACTGGACAATTGGAACTACCAGTTTACCATTGTATCTGAACATTATTTCACAGCCTTGAAGAAGTCATTGTTACGACGAAACACGTGTCGGCTGTCTCCACATTGAACACTGTGGCTGATGTTTTTCAACGGATAAACTAAAAGGAAGAATAAAGGACATTATTTTGAATATTTGGATGTGCCGTGGTTCCCTCTATTCTATTTATCCACTGTGGACCAGTTGGATCACAGCCTACACACCCTGTGGCTGGGTGTGGAACCACCTTGGCACTCCTGAAATTTATATGTTCAAGTTTCAATATGATTGACTGTCTTTTCATATTCATAATATAAGCAAAAATCTTGGAAGTGCGCACCACTGTTTTACACAGCCACAATTCGCCCTTTAGGCTGCAGGTTTAGGTCTAGAAGTGTCTTTAGGGGGAAAAATCCCCTGTACTTATACTCAGTTTTGCAAAGCATTTTCAACGAGGGAGGGGGAAAGTTTCAACCAGTTACAACTGGTTCAGGGAGTGTCCCCTCTCTCCTCCAGCAGACTCCAAACATCAGTTGGGGATAAATGAGCCCTTTGTGTGAAGCCAGGGCACAGCCTTTATAGATACAAGTGTGCCCTGCCTCCCCTTCTCTCAGCCCAGGAAGACCATTCAAAATGTCGATGCAACTCTGTGACACCTCCAACCTTCCTGTGTATAGGCTGTCTGAAAAGTATGCACAAAGCCCAACTGTCACTCTGCCCAGACGTGGATTGGAGTCAAGCTGCATAACACCAGAGTCATAAGCACAGAGAGATGCTCACTTTCTAGACGTGGCATTTCTATAATGGTAATAAAAAATCCACGTACACCAGTAAGCAGTATTTCCCACTACCATTCCAACCATACCAAACATGCCCACACTACCCCTCATAAGTTAGACAATACCCCCTAGACATAAGGCAGGACATTTCTAATGCAATCCTATGAGAAGGCTGCACTCACAGCAGTGAGAAACCAAAATAGGCTGTTTGCACCTACCAGGACAGGCCACGCTACCAGGCGCATGTTCTGCCTTCTACATACATAGTACCCTGCCCACATGGCGAGCTTGGGCCTAACATAGGGGTGACTTACATGTAGTAAAAGGGGAGTTCTGGGCCTGGCAGGTGAATTCAGATGGCAGGTCCCTATGACAATAAACTGCGCACACAGGTCCTGTGCTAGGAGGCCTGAGACAGGTTTGAAAGGCTACTTCTGTGGGTGGCACAAGCTGCCCTGCAGGCCCACTAGTAACATTTAATTTACAGGCCCTGGGTATTGGAATACCACTGTAGGAGGGACTTACAGGTAAATTAAATGTGCTGATCAGGTATAAGCCAATCATACCAAGTTTACAAAGGGAGAGTGCATGCGCTTTACCACTGATTAGCAGTGATGAAGTGACCATAGTCATAACGTCAGCCAAAAGGGGTCTGAAAAATTAGGAGGAAAATGTTAAAAGTTTGGGGAATTACCCTGTATAAGCAGCCAGGTCCAACATGGTGGATCCACAGGTTGGCAGAGCCCCTGAGACCCACTTCCAAGGGTCCAGAGCTATAATGGCACAACTTGGTAGGGTAGAATTACAGGTGGCAGAGTTGAGGTGCTGAGGGAAGGTTGGAAGCCTGTAATTTACAGTCCTGGGGCAATTGAAATGTACTTTGCCAGGGATTTATAGGTACATTTAATATGCCATCTGGGTATGAGCCAGTATTACAATGCTTTAAGCAGAAAACATAAGCACTTTAGTGTCACGGTCTGCATGTCGCTTCCCACCGCTGGCTGAAGAACTTGAAGGAGCACCCATTCTTCTGCTGGTTCCGGACTGACCACGATAATGGCGACCCTTTCTAGTAGCCACAATGCTGCTTGACAGGAAATGCCTAAGCAGACTGTACCCTCCAGAAGGAGTCCCAGAGGAAAAAAAAACAAAAATGTGGGAAAAACCTCTACACAGGAACTCCCAGAAAAGAGAAAAAGAGATAATGAAAAAAAGGGAAAATATAGAATAATCCCTTGCGAAGAGCAACAGGAACTGGAGAAAAACACAAAGAAACAGGAGCAAGGATCACCACCATGCGGAAGTGTGTGCAACGCAAGGAAGACCAGAACGGAACGGCTTATATACCAGGAGACAGGAAGTGACAAACAGGAAGAAAGAGCGACACCATCTTGAGTTGGGAAGGCTACATAGGAAAGAATAGGAAAAAAGTAGCAGTATAAAAGGAAAAAGAAAAAAGGCATGCTGGGAAAAAAGAAGACCAAGAAGAAGACAACATGGACACCAGAACAAGGAAAGAAGTGAAAGTGGAAGACAAGAAGAAGAAAAAAAGGAAGAAAGAAGAGGAGTGCCCCCCAGGTAAGGAAGGGAAAGAGTATCAGGTAGGCAAGCTGGGAAAGCGGTGCGACCGGGAGCACGAAATGTGGTTTCTGTGCCGCGCCGCGAGAGAAGACAGGCAGAAACGAGGGCAGCGGGGATGCCGAAGCTCCGATACTTGGAGCGACGGGCCAACCTCTGCTTGAAGAAGGGGCGCTGCGGTTGAGCGCAGCGTCACATTTAGCACTAGTAAAGTGTTCAGAGTCTTAAGGCCAGCAAAATATCAGCATAAATAGGAGGTCTAAAGGCAAAATTTTGAGGGGGGATCATGCCAAGGATGCCAGATCTAACAGAGGGCATCACTTTGAACAAAACAGGCCTATTTAGATTATCAAGCGTTCATCATATTACAGAAACAACAAATCATATGTTAAAAACACCATAATTGTCTATAACTGCAATGATCAATAACAACAATGAGTAAATGGATTTATTAGTGTCAATAAAGCATATCAACCATCATCTGTAATCACTTTCAGCATCATTACGTCATTAAAACATGTTAAAATAAACATAACATATGTCTGTGTGTTTTTATATACTTTCAAGCCATGTACAATGCAGTCATAAAAACAACCCAAATAATTTACCTCCTTCTGTACATCATAGATTCAGCCCCTGGCGGGGCACTGCATCCTGTACATCTTCAGGCCATATAAAATGAAGCCATAGAACAAGCCCCTAGGGTGCTGCACTCCAAGTGTGGAGTAAAAGCTCCAAACATGGGAGAGCTTTTAAAAAAGTTAAATAAAGATTCAGAGGGTCATGGGTTCGTTGATCTTAGAAACATAAGGTTGGTTTTATTACTCCTGTGAAGAGGAGTGCTGTAATTCCTCTAGTCCCCACAACACTTCTTGAACTTGTGAGTGGTGCTCCTGTAGTCCTGGGGCCACCATGAGGCAATATAAATATGGAAATGATTGTGGGATGCTTCAGTCTACAAGCAATGAATACTTGAACAGTGGGTCTCCTGCTTTGTTTGGGAACCCACTGTCATTTTTTTTTATGCTAGGGGTTTCTGCCCTGCATCACCCTTTTTAATCAGTTCTAATAAACCCCACCCAGGCACACTGCATGTTTCAGTTTCTTTGGGGCAGCTGGGGAGAGCTCCCCCAGCTAGCTCCCTGCACAAGCAGCTTCTTCCCTTGTCACAGGAGCAGGCAACTCTATTCCCCTGTCCGCTTCAGAGAGCAGGGTGTTTTCTCCTGTGGTGGCCACCTGCTCCCTCTGGACATGGGCATGAGGTACAGGGTAGGCCCACAACAGGTGGGAGAGTGCACAATGCTCACTCTGCTTTTTTGTGTTGCCCCCTCCCTGCATTTAATAAATACATTCATCCCATGCTGACTTCTGGGTCCATGTCCACCCTGAGGGTAATTCTTAAAGATGTGGCAAAGCACCACATGCGGTGGTCTTTGAAATAGGTCAGAGGATGCCAATCTTAAAAATACCATAACTTGGGCACCGGTGGGCCAATTTGGACAATCCTGGTCTCATTTTGCTCCTGGCGGAAAGTGGTTTAATCCACAAAAAGGTGGTTCCTCTGGCCCCCTGCAACAACGTTTCTCCTGGTCTTTGTCTCTGGGTTCAGAAGTCCATGGCATTCTCCCAACTTGTTATTAGGGGTGTGAGCGGGCCAGCTGCACTTGGGAGACCCACTGGTGCTGGGGCCAAGGGACAGAGTCCTTAGTCCTTTTTCGGAATTATGGGGTTTCTCTTTCTTTTTGTCTTTCTAGTTGTCCATGGCTGTCACTGTCCCAGGGTCCATCAGCTCAAAGCACCAACAGCACCATCAAGAGAAAGTCCCCCCTGGTGCAAGATATTTTAAGTGGGGATATAAAGTTCTGGTTTGCCAGGCACCCCTCCCCAACCTTAGGGTGCCACATCACCTCTCTACCCCTGCCCCAATCCTCCTGCACAGCATTCTGGGATAATTGAAAATAGCATCACCCAGGAATCACTGGTCACATCTGCTTCTGGTGTCTCAGCTCTGTCTCTCACTGACATCACTGCCATGACCTTTCCTAACAAATGTTCAAAGAGGAACCTTATCCTGTGGTGTCTCCAGTTGTCTGGACTTCCTCCTTTGTTCAGTGGGCCTTGGCTGTCTTCAACCCTAATGCAGTGTGGAAAGTGACTAACAAATGTGTTTTTCTTATCTCCACTCTTTCCTCGTCAGTGTCTGGACCAGGAAAACGCTAACCTGAATTGTTTCAGGAATCTGCAGGAGTGAAGCTGAGGCCACAAATCCCCCTACAAGCTAGCACCATACGCAATGCACTGAGTACTGCGTGCAGGGAGCATCCCCCAAGGGAAGGTGTGGTGGGAAAGAAAAAGAAGAGAGTTGTCCGACTTCTACTACAAATTGGGTGGGTGTCTTTTGACTTCCTTGGTCGCAGCTCTCCAAGGTGGCACTGTTAGTGGAGCTGAGGACCCTTTCTGCTAATAGGAAGTACAGGAAAGGTTATACTCCTTAACTATTACCCTGTCCCACCAGGTTCCGCCCAATTCCCTCTTCCCATTTGTGGACATTGTCTCTATGATGGATGGAGGGTTGAGGCTCCTAAAGATGTCTTATGTAGCGGTGTGTAAGTAAGTAACATGGCTGATAAATTTTGTGCATCCCTTCCAAATTAGATTCTGTGGTTTTCTTATTTTCTTGAGACACAAGGTGTTAGTTAGTTTCAGGGCTAATCACACAAAACCATACACGTGTGTGTTCCCTTTTAATCAGTAACCTATTTTCTAGTCTCTTCACAGTGTCTTGTCAGTTCTTAAAGTTCAAAGATGCGCCTTGCTTTCCGGGTCCTCTTAGTTAGTCTCTTCAGGCTTAATTGATGTGGCCTTATCGATGTGAATGTCTTTGGCTGCTGCTCAAACCTAAATACCTAAATGGGGAGGTGGAAGGGTCAAGATATTGGGAGGAAAAGGGTGGAGTGGATCTGGGGTGACATGGGACGTAACAAGGCAGCACAAACAGTGCAGGTGGAGGGAGACAACACTCACGAACTGAGTGAAACATTGTTATTTGGTTCCTTTGTGTGGGGTGACCTTTGTTTCTGTTGCTGGAAAGAAATATAATTAACTTGGTAAAGCAGAGTGACAAAAGGCATGGGCTCTGATCATAAAGGGAGCCTGAGTAAAGTGAATGCCATGGATGACCCATAAGTAGTACAGATATCCTCCTGGAACTCAAATATTTGGTTTTCTCGCACATGTTCCACGCTATTTTTATATACCACTGGGCTTTGTAGGCCAAAGGGTAGCGAAACTGCACTCTAAGGCAGTTTTCTTCCTATGTGTATAAAAAACACTGCTGCAGACAAAAGAGTAAATCATGCTGGCTTTACCTTTGAGTGTACACTAACATTGGAAGGAATACCCTAGATCAATATATAATCCTGTACCCTTCCCCTCTGTGCCAAGCTACCTGTGTGCAGTTACTAGACAAACACAATTGTAGTCTCACATGTGAAGTCAGCACACATGCACACATATGTTCACGTGTAACCAGCCAAATGCCCCTTACCCTAACTATATCTCAACAGCCTTATTTTAAAGGCAGACCCTGACCGTAAACATGTGCAGTCCATTTGCCATGTGATTACCGTGGGTGAGACACATAGTGAGACTCACACACACTAAAAAGTCCAAAATGAGGTGATCCAAAAGCAAAAAATCCAGACATAATGAATGGGCGGAACCCAAATACAACACTTAGAACTAACAAAACAAGAACTTTGTTGTGAAACACTTGTATAAAAGAAAAACTCAATATCTCCATTCTGATCAGTATGTGTGTTCTTAAGTGAAAGACATATCTGTCACACCTTTCTCAAGATCTATCGCCCATATCATAACACTGCACACAGGCACACAAAGGAGATGTGCACCTGTTTTGAAGGAAATCAGGCTGTCTATGCTTATGGAGTAACTCTGATGAGCTGAAAATAGCATAGACATGAAACATGCATATGTGGTTGACGCTCTATGGCCCATATTTATACCTTTTTAACACCGCATTTGCACTGCTTTTTGACGCAAAAGCGGTGCAAACTTACAAAATACAATTGTATTTTGTAATTTTGAGCCGCTTTTGCGTCAAAAAATGACGCAAATGCGGCTCTAAAAAAGTATAAATATGGGCCAATGTTTTTTAGATGTTTCATCTGCAGGTCATGAATTAAGTCACAGGGTTTTCATTAGCTATGGCTCAAAAAGATTCACTGGCTCAGTGCATAGCTGTGAGCCTGTTTTTAACTGTTTGAGTGCAATGGACTTTAATGGGTTGTCTATTCTACTAGAAAAGACAATGTTTCTGGTGAAAACACCAGAAATATGTTCTTACTGATATCAAAGTTGAAATGAGGGAGCACTTTACTTATATACTGAATTCATTTTTTTTGATTTGCTGAAACTTCACAACAAAATAAAAGTGAAAGCAGACCACACAAACAGCTTAGACTGCTCTCATTTTTGATTGGTACAGGTGGGCATAACTCTGCCCCTCCAAGACCTGAACAATATTTTAGAGGCAGGGCTAGAAAGGAGACAATGTAACCTTTCTAACACTGTCTCTTCCTAGTGGATCTCTGCTTGGGCATCCAATCCACTGGACACCAGGGCTAATATTTGTGTATGAGTGGCACCCTTGGCATGGACATGTGCTTCCCCCACCTCCTACTAGTCTCTCTGCCCCGCCCAAGGGGAGGTATATGGAATATTTTCCCCATTTCTGGCCCCCTGGGTGCAGAAAGCCACTAGACTATACAGGAATGTTTTTATTTACTGCTTTAAAGGAGACACCTTCCGGGGCATGCACCTGTATGGCATCCTCAGCTGCAGGTAGAAAGAACTGTCTCTGGGGTGGTCTATGCAGAATGTTAGCATCCAATCTGCCCTTGGAGCAAAAAGCCCACTAGACACCATTGAAAAAGTTTGAAAAAAGTAGGAGTGGGGGTAGCCTGTCCAGGTATCAGCTGCCTCTCTCATACCAGAATGGGCCCAACAGTCTCTGTGCCATCCCTAGAGATGGATTGTGGGATTTTATCCCCAGTCTGCCTCCCTGAAGTGAAGAAATTCCACATTGGGCCCACAGAAAAAATGCTTGAAAGAAACAAAGTTCCTGGGTCAGTCAACCTATGCACAGGACTGAGCACCCCACCCAGAATGAGCACAACAATCTCTCCATCCCCTAAAGGAAGATTGGGGGGGTTACCACAATTCTACTCTTGGGGAGACAAAAAGTGTGCAAAACACCAAGAATAATGACATTCTTTTTCCTTTAGGAAAAAATTATGGGGTATGAGAGAATCATCCTGGCTTTGGGACTATTCTCCACCCCAAGACCCAATCAGCCTTTCTGGCCACCAGGGGTGCAGAGTATCTCCATAGCAAGCAAGTAGAAATGTTGTTTTTTTGGGCCTAGTTTTGGCATATGTAGCGCAGGGTGGGGGTAAATCCATGTCGAATGGCAGCACAATTTGAGCTTAGCTGGGCCACATACCAGGTAAACCTACCAAAGCCAGAAATTTCTGAAAACTAGACTCAGGGAAGTCCAGGGTGGTTTGACTTGTGTGGATTCCACAACATTTTCTTGCTGCGAATACTCCGCATACTTCAAACTTTGGATAAAATCATGAATTTTCCTCACACTTCTGTGAGGTAAACTTTCATAATCTGTGTGGATTTGTATTATTCCTACTATCAAGCATTCCTTTATCTCTACCTAGTTTGATGCTAGGATTTATTTGGCAGATTAGTGTAGGGTTACTACCTGGGCCTCTCTTTCAATGTTTTTCCCTCATTATTGAGTGCTAGTAGCCAACATGTCTGATCTGGGTCTTGAAGGGTTGGCCTGCTAGGCAGGAAAGAGTCCAGAGAAACTGAAGCCAGGGACTTCATAGATCTGTCTGGTAAGAAGTGTACTGAGAAAAAGAAGAGAGAGTGTCATATATAATCTAGCCAGTGCATTTTTGTGACCCTGCATTCACTGATTAATGTTATAACCAATTTGTCCCCATGCTTTGCATTAGAAGAGACTAACAGCCAGATGTACAAAGCCATTTTACATTTCTTAACGGTCCGAATCACTACTTTGGGCCATGAAGAAATGCAAAATGGGTTTTTCTGATGCACAAAGCCCTTTAAGAAATTGCAAATTGTGATTTCTGTCCTGTAGTATCGCAATATGCAAAACCCTGTACAGGAAATCGCAAATGGGGATTACCTATTTGCAATTCCTATTCAGATTTACAAAGCAATTCCTAAATGCTAATTGGGCATTTAGGAAATGCAATTACCATCGACTTCAAGTCAATGGTAACCATGTGCAATTTTTAAAAAGCACCCCAAAATGGTTTTTTTTAAGTGCAATAGAGCACACACACCCCCCTTGGGCATATGTGTGTTCTACATGTGCACCACTGTTTTTTGGGATGCACCAATGGGGGTCTTTTGTCCATAGCCATCCTTGCTTTTGCATTTCCCAAATAGGATTTCCTAAAAGGGAAATTGTTATTTGGGAAATGCAAAACTGGCCCATTGTCAAAAAAATGGCATGGGATTTCTTATTTGTGATTTTTTACTTTGTAGGAATTGCTTATAGGAAATTGGTATCTTCTAAATAGCGATTTCTATGAAGTTGATATTTCAGAAATGCAAAAGCATTTTAGTGCATCTGGCCCTAAGTCCCTCTTTTAGTGTACGGCAGGCAGCCTGACATCTGCCAGGGGACCACACATAATAACTTCTTCTGCCTTGGTGGAATACTCTGCCGTATTTAGAGATCTCCGCCTGCCTGGTAGAGGTCTCTGTAGCTTCAGAGGAGCACCTGCCATGTCTGTTCCTCTGCAGGCCATTAAAGTCTGCTCAGAGGCAGTCATGTTTCCCAAAGCAGATGTTTGTATATGTTTGGGGCTGACTGTACAAGACCAAGATGGACTTCAGACTGGCTGCTCTAAACAGACCAGACAATCTAATGTTCACCTTTGGTGGTGTAGTACCTTTGTCGTAGGACTCTCGATATTGCAACAAGACTGCCGGATTCGGGGCAGCAGCAACACAGGTTGTGGGTGACTGAGTCAATCCCACACCATCTTGGCAGCCCAACCCTTTCGTCTAGCTAGTAGCACCTCACACAAACATAGAAAGCAAAGGTGATTTGTGGCAGCCTGATGCATGACACTCTGTGATCTTGCAGACAAGTTGTAGTTGACAAATCTCACCCCTTTCTTTCATTAGCAAAGGTCTCATACACACACGTATGCCAAAGAAAAGTTGCAAGATGGTTTTCATTACATTTATTGAAAAGACTGTAAACTACGATAAAATATATGAGATGCAATTATTAGGGTAATGAGACTTAGTAAGATTAGGATTGTTACGATCAGTTAAAAGAAGGTAAACTACCCAAGCATATTGGAATAACATGCATATAGGAATCCTACCTCACCACTAACTTTTAGCGCGAGCATAGCGGCGATAGCCCAATCTGCCTGTACTTAGTCCATGAGAGGAGCACCCATCACCTGAGAACAGGGGTCTGCCCGCCGTCTCCTTGGCTGGTTGTAGAGAAAAGGCTGAGGACGGCAGTGGAACGGCATACAGCGTGGATGGGTATCCTTGCCGGAATGACCTCAGTAACCTTTTTTGTCTTGTGTGATGTTTTTATGATAAACGTGTTTGTGTTCTGAGAAACAGGCCTTATGTGAGCATGTGCCTAAGTGTCAGACTGGTTGCACACTCTTTTGGCAGCAATAGTAGATACATTCTCATGTACTGTCCTTGTCATCCTTGGGCAGTCTTAGACTTGGCATCCTTGGCGTGGTCTCCCCTAACTTTTTGCCTCTGTTTGCCAGGTTGTTGATGTGTGCTGGTTTTGCTGTTTTTGTTACTCTGGGCACTTTACCACTGTTATCCAGTGCTAAAGTGCAAGTTCTCCTATATAACATGTATGTATAGTTGGATTTGCATGATTGGCATATTAGATTTACTGGTAAGTCCCTAGTACAGTGCACTAGAAGTGACCAGGGCCTGTAAATCAAATGCTATTAGTGGGCCTGAAGCACTGGTTGTGCCACCCACATCAGTAGCCTTGTAAACATGGCTCAGGCCTGCCACTGCAGTGTCTGTGTGTGCAGTTTTAAACTGCCAACTCGACTTGGCAAGTGTACCCACTTACCAGGCCTAAACCTTCCCTTTTCTTACATGTAAGATACAACTACGGTAGGCCCTAGATAGCCCCATGGGCAGGGTGTAGTGTATGTTTAAGGTAGGACATATACTAATGTGTTTGATATGTCCTGACAGTGAAATACTGCCAAATTCGGTTTTCACTGTGCAAGGCCTATCTCTTTCATAGGTTAACATGGGGGCCACCTTTACATATGATTAAAGTGTAGATTCTCTTTGGGAGTGGATGGACATGTGGTGTTTGGGGTCTCTGAACTCACAATTTAGAAATACTTATTTTAGTAAAGTTGGTTTTGAGATTGTGGGGCATATTCATACTCTGTTTGCGCCGAAATTGCGTGGTTTTTTTCGACGCAAATTAGACGCAAAACTAACTCCATATTTATACTTTGGCGTTAGACGCGTCTAGCGCCAAAGTTCATGGAGTTAGCGTCATTTTTTGGCGTGAACACCTTCCTTGCGTTAATGATATGCAAGGTAGGCGTTCCCGTCTTAAAAAATGACTCCGATGCATATGCGTGGGATTTATACTCCCGGGCAAAAATCACGCCCGGGAGTGCGCGGGTCTAAAAAACCCGCATTAGCGCCGGATTTTAACGCCTGGGTCAGGGCAGGCGTTAAGGGACCTGTGGGCTCAGAATGAGCCCAGAGTGCCCCCCATACCCCCTGGGACACCCCCTGTCACCCATGCCCACCCCAGGAGGACACCCAAGGCAGGAGGGACCCATCCCAGGGACATTAAGGTTAGTTCAGGTAAGTATTTTTTAAAAAAAAATATTGTGGCATAGGGGGGCCTGATTTGTGCCCCCCACATGCCACTATGCCCAATGACCATGCCCAGGGGACAGAAGTCCCCTGGGCATGGCCATTGGGCAAGGGGGCATGACTCCTGTCTTTCCTAAGACAGGAGTCATTTCAATGGGGGTTGGGAGTGGAAAAAAAATGGCGCAAATCGGGTTGAGGCGATTTTTTGCCTCAGCCTGACTTGCACCATTTGTGGACGACCATACGCCATTTTCCTCCTATGCCAGGCGGTGCCTGGTGTACGTGTTTTTTTTTAACACACACCAGACAGCGCCGGCGGCTAACGCCGGCTAACGTCATTCAATAAATACGGCGCCCGCATGGTGCTTCAGAATGGCGTTAGCCGGCGCTAATTTTTTTTACGCAAAACTGCGTTGGCACAGTTTTGCGTCAAAAAGTATAAATATGGGCCTGTATGTTTGAAAATGTCACTTTTAGAAAGTAGGCCTTTTCTTGCTTAAGCCATTCTGTGACTCTCCCTGTTTGTGGAGTCCCTGTCTTGGTCAGTTTGACAGTTGGGATGTTTGCACCTCTCTCTAGACAGTGACACAAAGGGAGCTGGGGTGTAGTCTGCATATACTGATGAGCAATCTGTGCTAGGAGGGAGGGGAGGAGTGGTCACTCACACCTGAAAGGGCTGTGCCTACCCTCACACAATGCAGTCTCCAACCCCCCTGGTGTGTGTCTGCGGCTTGGCCAAGGCAGGATCTCCCAAACAAGAGAGACTTTCCTATAAAGAAGGCCTACTTCAAAGGCCAAAATGGGTATAAGAAGAGTACCCAAACCCCCGAAAAATGTGATCACTTCTGGACATCAATGGTAACCTCTGCCAAGGAGAAGAGCTGAAGAGCTGCGGAGAAGTGCTGCTCTGCCCGTGACTGTGCTTTGTGGAGATATCCTGCAGTTGGTGTTTCTGCCTGTGAAAGAGGACAGAGTCTGGATTTTGTGCATTCCTGCTTGTGAAGAAATCTCCAAGGGCTTGACATGAGCTTGCTTCCTGTTGTTGAAGTTTCAGGAAAGACTTCCCCTGTCAGCACTTGGACTCTCTGCTGAGACTCCTGCCCTGCCAAGTGGTGGCCTATCCAATTCCTTAGCCTTGAAAGGAGAAGCTGCCAGCCAAAGACTGAAAATCCACACACAGACCGCCGTGCGGGGACATTTTTGATGCACCTTCAGAGACAAGGCTGAGAAACGACGTGCCGCTGGCTTCGCGGCTGTAATGTACACTCCACCTGCATCGCGGCTGGAAGATCGACACAATATGGCTGGAGAAACGATGCGCAACACCCGCTGACGGATGCTGTTAACGTTGCAACCCCACATAGTGCAGTTTTCTAATACCGTGTGCCCAGATTTTTGATGCAAACCTCGCTGGGCGCGGAAAACCAACGCAAAGCCTGCCCGGACCCGAGGTACCTGCCCGGATTGATGCATCTCTCTCTTGTGGAGAGGAAAAGCGATGGACACTGACCCAACCACAGGAGGAAAGACATATGGTCTCACTTGCGAATGAGAAATCGACACATCGCTTGCCTTTTCTGACGCATACTCGCCCGTGCGGTGTTATTTTGACGCAACCCAGGTACTTTCTCATGCAAACAGTGCTAAGATTTAAGACTCTTTTTGCTTTTTAATTCATAACTTGATTTGTGTATGGTGGATTTTTGTCGTTTTGGTCTTGTTTTGTTTAGGTAAATATTACCTATTTTTCTAAACCTGTGTTGTGTCATTTTGTAGTGTTTTCACCGAGCTACTGTGTGTGTTGGTTCAAATACTTTACACCTAGACTCTGAAGTTAAGTCTGCCTGCTTGTGCCAAGCTACCAAGGGGGTGAGCGGGGGTTATTAACTGAGGGTGATTCTTCTTTACCCTGACTAGAGTGAGGGTCCTTGCTTGGACAGGGGGTAACTTGACTGCAAACCAAAGACCCCATTTCTAACAGGCAGAAGTACAGAAAATGTTGTGCACAGTTTAACAATGCTTTTGCAGGATCACAGCTGATTAGAAAAATAAAACATCTCTGCTGAGAAGCAAGCTGAACTAAAATTAATACATGAAATCAGAGCATACATCTGGATAAAAGGGCACAGACCGCAAGCCTAAACTAGGCTTACATATGTATGCCCAAGCAAACTGCTAACATGAACCCAGAACACATTGTCCATCAAACCCCAATTCTCGCCATAAATCTTTGAATCCCAGAGCACCTTACGTTTTCTATCAATATTTTGCTAACCTATTTTCTCAAATTAACTTTTATATTCTTGTGCTTATAGTTTTCTTGTCACTACTTAACTGTTGTTTCTTAAAATCTGTTCTTTTTCTCTATTCACCTGCCCTCTTTGCTGCAGTAAAATAAGGATTGGGTAGAAATATTAGGCTTTCTTCACCTTACCAAATAATAGTCTAACCTCTGCTAACAAATCAATAAACAAATAAGTGGGAAAACAAGCATTGTATTTAATCCAGGGTAATGAGCATTTCACTGGTAATATTGATGGAATACCGGGCAACAGCAGATGTTAATTCAAAGTCAATATCGGAGTGAACTCAGAAGGTCTGAATGAAACACGTGGACTGTATCTTTACAAGTCATGAGGCAAAAGTGCAGTGCGATGAAGGACCGGCGGCATGTTGATCTCATGGTGGTCTATCCATTCGAATGGAATAGGTGTCCTGCAGAATAGTTAATTAGAATAAATTAAGCACTACAGTTGGCAGTTTTCCTTGTCCATCACTTAAATGTACAGTGAATAGTTATTGATTTATTGACACAGATATCAAACATCTTACAACGGCAGATGAACTTCAATTTTCTCGGCAGCAGCTGCAACACACATGCCATCCATCAATCCAGCAACATTTGCACAACCTGTAAAAATACTACCAGGCTCGTAGGCGACCTTAACACAGCAATATTTCTTAATTTGTAGGTAGGAGGGCGTGTAGTGTCCTATGACTTAAATATGCTAAATGTCAGGCAGCACATCGTTGTCTGGGGAAATGACAGAAAATTATGAGCACAATATGTATAGTGTTGCACGCTGAAGATGGCACCGACAACGAAGTTAAGCATTTCGTCATGAAGCAGAGGCAAGAAAACGAGGGCTTGTCTGATAGTTGTACTGGTGGTACAATCCTCAGTACACATTTATATACATTAGTAAATCATATAAAATTTGTAATTACAGACAAATTATATGTAATGCATGGGAAGGTCCCACATATTCTGCTCCACCTTTGACTGCTTCTTGTTTCATTTGGTGCCAGGATTTCACACTCAAAGCTAAGGTTTACAAAATCAAGCTTTGTGTGAAATTACATAGAAAACCTGGCCCTCTCACTCCGATTTCTAGCTTTGTCTGCAAAACGAGATGGGTATGTTTTTATACAGCTCGATTTGAGTCGAATCAGTTAGGGGATGGGTAGATTGCACAGCACCGCGAGCACCGGGCGTATGCGATCATGCAGCAGATAGGATCTCTGAAAAAACACACGAATTTGTACACCTGTGGAATGTACACTAAATAAATGAAAAACGTGCTTTCCAAACTTTTTGGATTCAGGAATCATTTTTAAGCGCGGCAAATTATCGCGCCCCACCTAGCTTTAATGGACCAGAGGCGGGCGATTTGTTATTGTAATAAAGCATCCTATGATAGCATATACAGGCTTGTAGCTACAACTTTATTGCAGACAAATAACGTGTAGAAATCAGGTTTCAGTGGATATTTATTATTTGTGCATCACCAAGTAAAGTGTCTTGTTTAGTTCTGATTATACTAAATCTGTCCATCACACTTCAAAATTCAAACAATTTGCTTGATTTTACTATCCTAACTGCTGAATATGAACAGTTCATTTACAGATGTTTACATTTTCTTGTGTGTTAGGAAAATAGGACATACTGCAACTTTCCTCTCATACTTAATGTACCCCAGGAAGAGTGTCACATAATTCACTTTATTTTTCTCTTTCTGACTTCAAAGTGAAAGAAGTATGTAAACACCACCCTCCACATTTAAAAATAAGCAACAGAAGACAAAGCCTGATATTTGACTCCTGTCTTTGAAGCACAGCAAATGTGACACAATAAATACAGAATTTAAAGGCATCTCTATTTATTGCCTGGACTTTAGCACCCCACTAAAAATCACCTAATCATACACCAGTAGAACACGATGCACAGTTTTAGAAATGCTGCTATAGAAGACATTGTGAGAGAAATGGTAAAGGACACAGGGAAGAGCAATCACATTGACATATATGTTGGTGTTACCTTGTCATAATTTTTTAACGATGATACACTTTGGGCCTGATTATTCATCCAATGCACAAACCTCTGGGTGATTCTAACTGGGGTCAGGTATTGCCACCCAGGGGAGTGCTGAATCTGCTCACAGCTAGTTGGAGTCCAGGTTCAGGCTGTTTGGTTCCAAATTCATGCAGCCATAACTTTCCAGGCTCAAGCAATTAGTGAGGTCTTGCACTGGTCTCGCTGAATTTGATGGTGAATAACATTTTCAGGGCCACTTAGGTCTCAGGACGCACATCAGCACAGTCACATGGATGAAGGTGCAGCAGTTTCACGCCATAGATCACGCCACACCATCATAGATTGGGCTGAGCAGTTCACATCATGCTGCAGCTTTACAGATTGGACTCAGCACCTTAGCTCATTCCAGAAATTCAGAGATTGGGCTCAGTGGCTCAGGTCACACCACAACTTCACAATTCTTGCCAGACTGGGGAGTCTGGGGCCCATTGACACCCAGTCAGATGGATTTCTCCCAATAGGGTTCCGCAGCTGTAGCTCCACTGCACTGGAGTCACACTGCATCTTGCTATTTCTGGATAGTTACTCCTGCAGGGATGGCATACACCTTCCCTAACTCAGTAGTGCTAGCGCTCCTGGTCCTTAGTAAGTAAACTCACAAGGGGACGCATATAGGTCGATGAACCTTTTGGATCACATGGAGTATCCTAGCCATGTATGAATACTGAATCAATAATCAATATCAATAAACAAGAAACATTTTATGTAAAAACAACTCTAATCCATCTACTCATGAACAAACCACAACTCGATAAAGGAGTTAATCAAGTTTTATTTCCCTATTGATTACAATACTAATTCACCTTTTAGCTTAATTTGTATTCAATCAACTCAATTATCAACTTATTAATTGTAACGTGAATGACATAGTCAATCAGAACTTGAAGAAAAACATATGCTTGAATAAAAGCTAATGAAGATTTCAGCATTAATAGCAGAGTTCAGCAAATAGTTGGTCAGTCATTTGTCACTGTCAACGTCTCCACTAGGAAGCCTACTTAACCAAGATTAGCATCAGCATGTGGGGCTTCATGCAAAACAATTTAGAGAAAAATTATGAATTTAGAGAAACATCTTTCTAAGTGAAAGTCTATAAACACTCAGTTGGTACCTAGAAGAAAAGGCACAAGTTAGTCAGTCACATTTTCATAGCTACCTATCCACAGAATGGATCAGCAACAAAGTCAGTCTTCGTCTTCAGGTCATCAATTAGTCAGCCACGCATCAGGCTCTCAGAGTATGAGCCCAATGACAGAATCTCGAACATCGTCTGCTTACGTCATCTATTCTCCCCTCACATCTGAAGTTTTAGCCCCTTGTCATGACTTTTTATTAGGGTCTCCCAGTCCTTCCTCCTAATTACCCATTGGTCAGTTAGTCAGCAGATATGACTTTAACCCCTAGGGTGCCTTGGACGAGGTGATCTCATCCAAGGCACCGGTTCCCGGGTGCCTTGGACGAGATCACCTTGTCCTGCACCCGGGAACTGGGGGGAGTGCTAGCGGTCCCCCCATGTGCTCCCCACCCACCCCCCCAAGGCAGGGATGCAGGGGAAGCCCTTCCCCTTCCACCCCCAACCTCCCCCGGAGACGTCAGCGTGCATCGCGCGCTGACAATCACAGAGGGCCTCCTCCCAACGTCGACAGAGAAATGCAAAGCATTTCTCTTTTGATCACGTGGGGGAGGCCCAGAGAGGCTTAAAAGGAATTTCCTTCCCTTTAAAATCTCTCTGAGCGTTTCAAAAGCCGGATTGCTTTGCAATCCGGCTTTTGAAACACCCACTAGACACCAGGGATTTTGTTTTTTCTTTGAAATTGGCATAAGGGAGCGAACCCTTGGGCAAGGGTCGCTCCCGGGGGTCATTTTTTTGGAAGGCCTTTTCTGCCCCCGAGGGGGGGGGGGCGGGGGGTGCAGAAACCTCTAGGCACCAGGGAATTATTATTATTTTTTTTTTTTTGGGAGGTGGGGAGCGACCCCTTAGGCAAGGGTCGCTCCCCTAGGGGGCAAATTATATTTAGGCCATTTCTGCCCCCCTTGGGGGCAGATTGGCCTATTTTTATGAGGCCAATCTGCCCCCAAGGGGGACAGAAACCACTAGACACAGGGAGTTTTTTTTTTTTTTACGTGAATTTCACACAAGGGGAGCGACCCCTTCGGCAAGGGTCGCTCTCCTGGGGGGGGAATTTATTTTAGGCCATTTCTGCCCCCCTGGGGGGCAGATCAGCCTATTTTGATTAGGGCGATCTGCCCCCAAGGGGGGCAGAAACCACTAGGCACCGTGGATTTTTGTTTTTTTTTGTTTTACAGATGGGGAGCGACCCCTTGGACAAGGGTCGCCCCCCTGGAGGTGAAAATTGTATTTAGGCCATTTCGGCCCCCTTTGGGGGCAGATCGGCCGATTTTTGCTACGCCAATCTGCCCCCTAGGGGGGACAGAAACCACTAGGCACCGGGGATTTTTTTTTGCGCCAATGTCACGCAGGGGGAGCAACCCCGAAGGCAAGGGTCGCTTCCGAGGGGTGTGGTTGGGGGGGTGGGGAGGCAAATTTATTTTAGGCCATTTCTGCCCCCCCCGGGGGCAGATCGGCCTATTGTTATTAGGCCATTTCTGCCCTCCTGGGGGCAGATTGGCCTATTGTTCTTAGGCCAATCTGCCCCCGGGGGGGCAGAAACCTCTAGGCACCTGGGCAATTTTTTTTTTTTTTTGTGTTTGTTTTTTCAGAGATGCGGAGCAACCCATTAGGCAAGGGTCGCTCCCCTGGGGGGCAAATTGTAGTCAGACCATTTCTGCCCCCCTTGGGGGCAGATCGGCCGATTTTAGGTCAATTTGCCCCCAAGGGGGCAGAAACCACTAGGCACCGGGGATTTTTTTTTGACTGCAATGTCACGAAAGGGGAGGGATCCCGTAGGCAAGGGTCGCTCCTGGGGGAGGGGTTGGGGAGTGGGAGGGGGCAAATTTATTTGAGGCCATTTCTGCCCCCCCGGGGCCAGCTGAGCTAGAGGCCAAAATCCACAGGTAGGCACTTTGCAAAAAACACCTCTGTTTTCTGTGAAAAAATGTGATGTGTCTAAGTTGTGTTTTGGGCCATTTCCTTTTGTGGGCGCTAGGCCTACCCACACAAGTGAGGTACCATTTTTATCGGGAGACTTGGGGGAACACTGGGTGGAAGGACATTTGTGGCTCCTCTCAGATTCCAGAACTTTCTGTCACCGAAATGAGAGATAAAAGTGTTTTTGTGGCCAAATTTTGAGGTTTGCAAAGGATTCTGGGTAACAGAACCTAGTCAGAGCCCCACAAGTCACCCCATCTTGGATTCCCCTAGTTTTCAAAAATTTGCCGGTTTGCTAGGTTTCCCCAGGTGCCGGCTGAGCTAGGGGCCAAAATCTACAGGTAGGCACTGTTTTCTGCGAAAAAATGTGACATGTCCACGTTGTGTTTTGGGCCATTTCCTTTTGTGGGCGCTAGGCCTACCCACAAAAGTGAGGTACAAATTTTATCGGGAGACTTGGGGGAATGCTGGGTGGAAGGTAGTTTGTGGCTCCTCTCTGATTCCAGAACTTTCTGTCACCGAAATGAGTGGAAAACTTGTTTTTTTAGCCAAATTTTGAGGTTTGCAAAGGATTCTGGGTAACAGAACCTGGTCAGAGCCCCACAAGTCACCCCATCATGGATTCCCCTAGGTCTCTAGTTTTCAAAAATGCGCAGGTTTGGTAGGTTTCCCTAGGTGCCGGCTGAGCTAGAGGCCAAAATCTACAGGTAGGCACTTTGCAAAAAACACCTCCGTTTTCTGTCAAAAAATGTGATGTGTCCACGTTGTGTTTTGTGGCATTTCCTGTCACGGGCGCTAGGCCTACCCACACAAGTGAGGTATCATTTTTATTGGGAGACTCTGGGAAACGCTGGGTGGAAGGAAATTTGTGGCTCCTCTCAGATTCCAGAACTTTCTGTCACCGAAATGTGAGGAAAACGTGATTTTTTAGCCAAATTTTGAGGTTTGCAAAGGATTCTGGGTAACAGAACCTGATCAGAGCCCCACAAGTCACCCCATCTTGGATTCCCCTAGGTCTCTAGCTTTCAAAAATGCACAGGTTTGGTAGGTTTCCCTAGGTGCCGGCTGAGCTAGAGGCCAAAATCTACAGGTAGGCACTTTGCAAAGTACACCTCTGTTTTCTGTCAAAAAATGTGATGTGTCCACGTTGTGTTTTGGGGCATTTCCTGTCACTGGCGCTAGGCCTACCCACACAAGTGAGGTATCATTTTTATCGGGAGACTTGGAGGAACATAGAATAGCAAAACAAGTGTTATTGCCCCTTGTCTTCCTCTACGTTTTATCCTTCCAAATATAAGAGAGTGTGTAAAAAAGACGTCTATTTGAGAAATGCCCTGTAATTCACATGCTAGTATGGTCACCCCGGAATTCATAGATGTGCAAATAACCACTGCTCCTCAACACCTTATATTGTGCCCATTTCGGAAATACAAAGGTTTTCTTTATAGCTATTTTTCAGTCTTTATATTTCAGAAAATCAATTGCTGTATACCCGGTATAGAATGAAAACCCACTGCAGGGTGCAGCTCATTCATTGGATCTGGGTACCTAGGGTTCTTGATGAAGCTACAAGCCCTATATATCCCTGCAACCAGAAGAGTCCAGCAGACGTAATGGTATATTGCTTTCAAACATCTGACATTCCAGGAAAAAGTTACAGAGTAAAACGTAGAGAAAAATTGCTGTTTTTTTTTCACCTCAATTTCAATATTTTTCTTTTTCAGTTGTTATTTTCTGTAGGAAACCCTTGTAGGATCTACACAAATTACCCCTTGCTGAATTCAGAATTTCGTCTACTTTTCAGAAATGTTTAGGTTTCTGGGATCCAGCATTGATTTCATGCCGATTTCTGTCACTGACTGGAAGAAGGCTGAAAGCACAAAAAATCGTAAAAATGGGGTATGTCCTAGTAAAATGCCAAATTTGTGTTGAAAAGTTGGATTTTCTGATTCAAGTCTGCCTGTTCCTGAAAGGTGGGAAGCTGGTGATTTTAGGAAAAAACCACAAGCCTTCTTCTACAGCCACTTTTTCCCATTAAAAAAAAAAAAAAAAACACTGTATTTTAGCTAATTTATTGGCCTCCTTCAAGGGAACCCACAAAGTCTGGGTACCTCTAGAATCCCCAGGATGTTGGAAAAAAAGGACGCAAATTTGGCTTGGCTAGCTTATGTGGACAAAAAGTTATGAGGGCCTAAGCACAAACTGCCCCAAATAGCCAAAAAAAGGCCTGGCACAGGAGGGGGAAAAGGCCTGGCAGCAAAGGGGTTAACTTATAGTATTTGTTTACCAAATCTACAAATGTCAATATTAGTCTTTTCACAAGATGTGGATTGGATCGCCATACAATGTCCTCATCATCCGGCTCTTCAGAAATCAAAATTGTTGCATGTTCCTCTTCAGCCAGTGCCTCTATTGTTCAAGTCCAGTCCTGGGAAAGTATATTTAACCTACTCTACACATAATTGTAACAAACTGTCTTCATCATCTCCTGTCTACTGGTACATTGCAGAAAATTCTAGCTAGGCAACTTTAACATCGAGAAGTCAAGGAAAGGTTGCGCATCCAGTTTCTTGCAAAACGTTCAGTGATTCAGCTCTTGGTATGCGAGGCCTAGGAAGACCAGGCCTTTATTTCAGCTAAGTTAGCACTACGAGTTAATGTAAAACATAGGTTATACATCTCATTATGACATATTACTACATTATTCATATATATTTTCGTTATTTCACACAGTTTCAGTTATTTTAGTACAACATCGTATAAATGGCTACCATGCCCGAGGGCACATTTTCAAACATGCAGATTATTTTTCTACCATTAATTTCTCTACAGCCTTTCATTATTTAAAACACATAAACATCATTAATAATTTTCTTAATTAGCATATCTGCTTCAACTGTAGGCAGGCTGGCTTCTATGTGATTTTGGAAACTTATTGTCTCTTGAAGCAGGGGGTTGGCTCGGGTGGTGTCCCCTCTCCTCTGGTTGTACAGCAGCCCGCTGAGTACTCTGCGGAGCACTCCTTTCCTTGGTTTGCAGCAAATGTTTGAGATAAACTTTAACCTCTTTTCCTCCAGGGAAGATGTGTTGTTTCCCTCGTCATGGTCTATAGCACACAATTTGAGGACATGGAGGGGTCAATGGCATGCAGGAACATCAGCCCTGTATGGCACGTTTCACCATTTTCAGCACTTCTGATGGGAGGGAAACATTTAAAGCAGATGGGAGTGGTAAAACCTTCAAATACATTTTCCCAATCAGATTTACTATATTGAAACATTGTGCTGGGATGATTGTGCCCATGATTTAAGGCAAGACTTGTTAGGCTTGTTGAAATGATATAAAAGATTATGTTAATGGTTTATAATACAAGATACCTAGGTTGATGTAGAGCAATAACCAGCTTTTTACATATTTTTTACTTACAGAAAAACTATGGAGAAATACCTCAGAAGGAGTTTCTCTCAATCAAAAAGGTGACGGAATTAATGATAGATAAAGATTTCATTGAATCTTTCAAAAGGACCAAGGCATCCAGAAGCAGAAAACGAGGACATCATGGCTGACTGCACAAAACACACTGACCAATTTAGTAATAGCCATCTGAAAATTAAGGGCAAGGAAAACCTTTAAAGACAGAGTGATCTGCTTAATACTTATGAATTTTGAGGCAGAAATACAAAGACCACATTCCTTTCTCTTTAAGATGTCAGTAACTAGGGACAAAATAACTGGGTTTCAAGTGATTATGAAACCCATTGGCAATTTTGAGAAATCATTGCATCTGTAAGTTGTTATCCTGAATGAAAATGAAATATTGTGTTATGATGGTAGGGTTTGACTTGACTGGATTCACTAACCACACTAAATTATTGTTTGTACTATGAATAATAAAATAGCAAAAATGCCACATTTCACTAAATGCTTTTCATGCTTGTTTGCTTTTAGGTGCACAAGAGAATTGCCAAACAGAAGGCCGGCAGAATGTGACGTGACCACAACACCTGAGTCCTCCAATCTATTCTGTTTGTGCAGCTAAGTGACACTGCCAACTGACAGAGCTTGAAGATGGCCCCAAAGAAAGGTGCTGCCAAGAAAGTGGGCAATGAAGAAGAGAAAAAGAAGCAGATTTGAACCACTGGCATGCCGACCAAAACCTTTTATCAGGAAACATGTTCCTGGGGCACCACCCATGGCCAGCAATCTGGGAGCATCACTCCTGCATCAACAGCACCACCCGAACCTAAGCCATGTCACTCAGCGAGACAGCCACTGCAATTATGGCAAACAGCAGTGAGTCTGAATTGGAGTTGTCTAAGCTGCAAACTAGTACCCAATCATCTCAGGAAAATGATCAAGGTGGACAACTGGAGGAGCAGTAGCCAGCTATTATAGATCTTCCTGAAGTTGGAGCAGAACAGGAGGTTGAGCTTTCTGCTGGGCAAGACATACCTGTTCTTGAAGAATTGGCTTCCCGATCTTCAGCAAGAAAATTGTAGGGTATTCCTCTATTATTTCCAAGCCCCCTGTATGATGATCTGGACATGGGCCACACCCCGGCTGAGTCTGGGACCCACAATGAGAGTCAAGGGAACTATCACGGTCTACACGTCGCTTCTCACCTTTGGCTAGAGTACTTGAAAGAGCACCTGGGTCCATATTTATACTTTTTGATGCAAAACTGCGCGAACGCAGTTTTGCGTCAAAAATATTACTGCCGGCTAACGCCATTTCTGTGTGCCGTGTAGGCTTCAAATTTATACTTTGACGCACGGCGGCGCAAACCACAGGTGTGAGTCGTTTTCTTTGACGCACACCACAGCGTCACGTCGTAAAGAAAAACAACGTTAACTCGGCGGAAATGACTGTCAGCTGATTTACGACACCACAAACTGGATATGCAGCGTTTTTTGATGCAATAGCATCAGAATTCGCCGCAAACACAGCAAGTACTGCAGAGGAGAGCCAAAATGGATCACAGATGCATCCACAGACCACAGGAAGATGATAACAGACCAGGAACCAGCCAGGAGGACCCACACAAGACCCAGGACAGGGAGAAGAAGAGAAGAAAGTGTTGCTTCAGTGCAGAGGAACAGGAAATTCTGGTTAAAGAGGTGACGGAACACCAACACCAACTGTTTGTCACCTCAAAGTTGCTAATCAGTAGGAGAGAGGCAATATGGCAACAAATTGTTGCAAAAAGTAACAGTGTGGCAGAAGTACGCAGAACAGTCATCAAGTGCAAGAAACGCTGGCATGACTGCAAGCGCAGGACCAAGGAAAAGATGGCCAGGAACAGGAAGGCAGCACTGCAGACTGGAGGTGGGAGTCCCACACCACAGGAGCCCCTGCACCACATGGAGGAGATGGTTGCAGCCGTCATCCCTGAGGAGATCGTCACAGGGATTCAAGGACAGGACAGCGCAGACTACCAGGAGACAACGCACATGCAGGGTAAGTCGCATGGGGAATTAAAATTCACTAATGTGAACTGCAAGCAAGGGGATACCTACTACACAATGCATGTAAGTTATCATATTCAGGGAGTGGCATGGGTAATGGGGCAGGGCACCGGGCACTGGGCCATGGCCCATTCAGAGGAAACCTGGGGCACAGCACCACACAACACCAACAACCATCCCATGGGTGTATGCTTCCATGCCAACTATGTTGCAAAGGTAAAGCCAGGCCAGGAGGGAAGAGCACAACGTCAAACTGACATCCCATAACACGTCAGCCACTATACTCCCTACATTAACTAGGGCCCAATTAACAACCTCTAGCCATACCGACAACTGGAATGTAACATTGACAACAGTTGCCACTACCACCTCCGCTGTGTGTGCTGGTCAAGTAGCTAATGGCAGGAACGTCCCAATGGATGAAACACACCCAAATTAGAGGGTTAAGGATGACAGCGTCAGCAATCCCCTGAAACAAAACAAATGTTCCAGTCCTGTCAAATGTGAATGTCCATAGTAGCCACAAACATCAGCCAATGCCATCAACATTAGGAGGTACACAGCACTAATGTCATACCCATTCTGCATATGTCAGGGTCCATCCTGTGCCTGGGTCACAATGCAACATCCCAATTGTCATACTGCTCAGACAACAGCATTGAGGGGGAGGACACATGTAACTGGTCACATAAATACACCCTTCACAGTCAGAGGAGGAAATAGGACCCTCCTATGATTATCAGGGCAATCCAATGTACCACACATTCCCCAACATTAGCAGAACACATTACCAATGCTACCATCCATATTGTGCCATTACAATGCCATACATAGTATACGCTACATGGCTACTACATATAGGTGGATGTGAAAGCTCAGAGACTGGGGCAGGTCCAGATTGTTAAGTGTGCTTCTAGTGCCATCAGAACACCCACAGCCAGTGAAAGGCCTCACCATGAGAATGGAAGTAGACAGAGGGTTGAGTAGGACAAGAAGGTGGCAAATCACTATTTGGCCAGACCCAACACCTAGAAGAGATGATGCTGACAAGTCCACAAACTGACCACAATACATGTGACATGCAGTTGGGGCATAGGCTTGGGGGAATGGCCATCTGAAAGACAGGAGCAATGAACAGGAACCAAGAACACAATATGTAAATCATCACAAGGCAGGCATGTCACATTACAAAGCCCACAACACTGACACACTAATTGTACCGTATTTCATTGTAGAGGACGATGGATCTCCTGCGGATATGCCTGTCCAGGACTACCCTGATGACATGGATGACGAGCTGACAAACATCAGCCAGCAGACCCTCCAAGAGGTCCTTGAAACCCTGCAGACCCCACCTTCAGTCACAAGGAGGAGCACAGATACAGCAGCTATCAAAGAGGACCCACCCACCCCCCCAATTGTACGACCTGCCAGCTTCAATACAGCTGAGGACTCTGACGACACTGGCACCAGCTTTGAGAGAACTGTAGTCGGAATACAGCAGGAGCTGGCTAAGGAGGTGTGGGTGGGGATGCAAACTATGGCAGCCAGCCTAGAGGGCGTGCATTCGTGCATGATGTCAACTGAAGAACAGGCAGCAGCTGTGCAAGGGCGAACAACTATCTTGCAGAAAGTAGAAAAAAGGCTGAAGGAAATCAACACAGCTGTAATACAGTTGACCCAACACCTACAACAGCAATCCTGTCAACGCATGCACGAATGCAACACTGAACCCCTCCGGGCCGACCTGGCTGCCTACCATCATGATGTGGCTGCTATTCTTAAGAACCAGCAGATCCTCCTTGAAGCAGTACTATCCTTAAGAACCCCACAGGTAGCAGCTACCAGGATGTCTGACTCCACGTCTACACACACTGAGGTGTGTGTTGCCCCTTCACAACCACCACCACCAAGGGCAGAGGAGGCAACACACACATCAGAAGATGAAGACCAGGAACAGATCACCTTCACACGTAAGAGTACCCAGTAGCCCTAGTCCCTGCCACATGGCCACCTATTACCAAGGTCCTGCGCTTCTCAACATGCCAGTCTTGCATCAACTGTACTCAAGCACTGTTCTGCAAACCACGGTTTATCTTGTCAGCCTGTCCTGTGATTGTCTCTCACTAACTCATTGGCAAGTCCCGTCCCTCTGCACTGATTGACATTTCATCCCAGCATATCCAATGACATGTCCTTTTGCACTTGTGTAGGATCACAATGGAAGATGTCACTATATTGGACTCACAATCATGGACAATGTACATATAGCACTACAGCGCTTTTCAATAAATAGTACTTACACAACCACTTTGTCTCTGTGTAATGTGACACATCAACCGTGCAGTAGATCAGTGAATTGTGCCTCTTGTCAATTTTCATAGATTGTCAATACAACTGTCCTGAAATAATGTGGGCTGATAACTATGCACACTGGTCTGGATTCTACCATACTCTGCCCTTCTTGAGGGTTATTTCTGAGGAAAAGAGAAACTATACACCATGATGCTGTGTTGGACAGAATAACGCTTCCTCAAGGGATGTCAAAACCATAAAATAGTGCCTTCAAATTGTTGCTTCAAAACAAAACTAACGTATGTGACATTTCCCACAAACTTAAGCTAACACACACCAAACTGCATGAATGGAGGTGTATGAGTTTACATCCAAATAAGTAATCATGCGGAACAGTGTAACAAATGATCTATGTGAGTTATGTACACTATACTACAAGAGAGCTTACTACCACTCACCTTATAAGGATTTCCTTGGACATCAGACTGCAGTCAGACTTAACACAGTGTCCCCAATACTAAATCTGGAAGCACAGTATGTGACATTGAAAACATACATCATGAAAAAAAAACACTTTGGGATCCATAGTAACCGTGATTGGTGGTTGCAATGAATGGCCAAATCTTAGCCAAGTAGCTTTGGGGTAGCTGCCAATGTTACAGCTCATTTGGGATTTGTTTGCAGCATAGGACACAAAATCTAATACAAAAGAGACACTGTACACTCATGCCAAGGCCCTGATCTACAAGCATTTGACACATACTGTAAAGGGTTACCTAGATATTTATTAAACAGTAAAAACAGAAGTGAAAACTCGGGGAAAGACCTTACCTACCCTAATCTACCCTAACTACTCATTACCCACAACTGTCCCTGACTAACCTAAGCTAAACTCACTTATCACATTTAACGAAACGTTCTAAACATCAACCCCCCACCCCCGTTATGAGATGGGACACATGGAGGACAACAGATACTAACCTAAACACATACTGTCCTATACTAAACAAATATATATATATTTTTTTTATTTTTTTATTTTTATATATATATATATTTTTTTAAACACAAGAACCCCAACATTGCCTCGACACACATTAAAATAAAGTGTGTAAATGTCCAGGAACCACCAACCCCCACCCACTAACACTAACTAAATTAACAGCCTATACTAACCTAACACTAAGCCCCCTAAACCCACAAAGTATAAGAACCAAGAAAGAGGAGGAAGGAGAGGAAATCATGTCCGTCAACATGTCTATAGGTTGGTCCTCCGGAGGGTCTTTTTGATGGAACGCACCCTCCGGTTGACCTGATGCACCTCCTGCCGTAGTCTGCTCATCTTTCTAAGGACACGGTCCAATTTCCGTTGCATTTGTGAAAAAGCAGCAGGGTCAATGGCTGCAGCAGGCGTGGTCTGTGTGCCAGCACAGGAAGTATGGGCCCGTGTTGTGTCAATGGCTGTAGGCCACCCTGCAGGTGGTGCTGTGCTTGGTCCAGGAGCAGTTGCTGTGGATGGTCCTGCAAAGGTCCCAGCTGCTGGTGGTGCCACCTGGGTGGTAGTGGTGGTGGTGCTGGTGGTGGTTGTGGTAGGCAAAGAAGGGCCGCCATGTGCAAATGCCCTCCAGGCTCTGGAGGCTCGTTCATGGCGATATCTTCGGGCCATGTTGCGGTACCCAGACTCGACATCTAGTATGTGGCGGTATCTCATTGCCCGCTGTTGAAACTCCCTGAACTTGATGGGAGTCATATTTGCACCTGTTAAGACAAATAGAAAACTTAACATTAGGTACTGCAGTGTGTGAAATGGCACAAGAAGTAAATCCGACTATACATCTATTGTACTTGTAACAGCCCATATCATCATACAGATCATTGATTGTCCCTGTGGAAGTACATGGCAAGCCAGCCCTACAAAGGTCCTCTCACACGCAGCACATCCAAACCCCACAAGATGGGTAACAACTGGCATAATGTTGGCATCATAGTTCTGCCAGTTGTCAGCTAAAAATCATGCTGCAATCCTCCACCACTATCAGGGCTACAAATGTCATTGTACGGATGGAAATCTAGGGCCACATGATCTGTGAGTTATAAATGGACTTGCCAGTATAGTAAACATGTGCTAATCATGAGTGTGTACACTAGGTTCAGACAAGTGATTCACTGATTTACATGTCTCTGTACCAAACTTGTATCATCAGTCCTAGGTACACTATTCACAACCCTATGCCTGTGTCTGAGGGGGGGGGCGGACCATCAACTAATTATTTCAACAACAAGGACACCCAGGAAGCTTAGGAAAACTGGACATGGGTTTGGCCCAGCACACACACCACAGGTAAGGAGGATCTCCAAATAGGAGACAGCTGACCCTTGACCAATCCCATCAACACTCATATTTGGAAATGCAGACCTTTGTCCACATCATTCATTACCAGTAAGCCATGACCTACAACAAAAAGAGAGATGCAAGAACCCCTCTGGCCATGAGTTGCATGCACAATTAGGCCATTGGACTCAAGTGACACATACTTGTAGCACTACATGTGGAGCTACATGCTGCTAGGAAGCTTAACATACAGTTCAATAAGTACATTAGTGAATAGGGAAGCAGAAGTCTGTGGGTAAGCATTTGGTATCCCTATTCTGGGAGGTTTCAGGTCTGACTGGCAGACTAATTCACTAATATGGTCCAGAGCGACTTTTTCCACATGACTCATCCCTATTCGCATTGCCGTGCCTACAGGACTGACCTAGAATACCAAAATATGACAATACGATAAGGATTGGCCAACTTAAAGATGGTGATAAAATGATATTCCACTCATGGAACAAAACAAATGATTGGCCAGTGCATCACACCTTGCTATGTGCCAACACACAGGAGTCCATCACACAACACCAGCAAACACAACACATAACAGACATATCAACACTTACTGGAGTTGTGTGGGTCCTCGAATCGAGCTACCTCGCCAACAGTATAGGGTGCCGGTCCACCTGTAAGGCATGGACGGGAGAAATGTGCTCAATATCTGTGCACTGTAAAACAATTCCAAAGACAAATACTATGTGTAAGATTACATCAGAAGGTAAAGCCTCTCAGACATGATGATACTGCATCCTACATACCACGCCAAACATGTACAGACCTAGGGACTCCAGTGAGTGATACACACATATCTGCACACATGCAGTGGTACTACCTATCATGTGGTGGCAAACATGCTCCTTCATTAGTGAGCAGACAAAATCATGGAGTGTATTTGTCTCATCATGTGTATCCATGAGGGACAGGCAAAGAAAGCCACTTTCCGTGAGGACTGCATTACCAGTCAACCAGCCATTTTGACTATCACAAATTTATGACACAAAGGTACAATGTTCAGAGGGCCAGGGACAGTTGTTAGCCCTCATTTTGTTACAGTTTCTTCATTTGATGTGGCACAGCTGTGATGAGTTGCACCAACCATAGAGATATGAACCCATGTGCATACCTTTGGCCAGCCATCCCTAATTGAAATGTGGCACTACAAACTCCAAATACCAATCTAAGATGTTAGCTGAGTGCAGCTAGAACCTGTTACCTATGTGTCCAAATCCAGATCAGACATGTATCCGAAATGATGGAGGGGCACAATAATCCCTAAGATTTTCAGAATTTCTATGATCGGATTCCTCACCAAACACACAAAAGACATATGTTTGCGCCACATTGACGTGAAGCCTGCACTAATTTTCAGCCTCCTGTTGTGTTTAGAAAGTCATTCTAGCTGTTGCGTCAACAAATGACGGTAATGAATTGGAAAAATCTGTACCTCACAGGCAACTGTGGCCTATATCTATACATAATTGGCTCCTGATTTGTGTTACTGTTTGACACAAAGGCGGCACTAACTTACATAATACAAATGTATTCAGTAAGTTTGCGGAGCTCTTGCTTCCAAACAGCGCGCAATTGTGGTCCTTAACAAAGTAGAAATATGACCCTGTCTGTTTCAGTAGCATTCCACACACTCAACAACATTGCCGGCAGATATTGTAAAAAACAGCTCATGTCACTACAGAGCATTTAAACGTGTACATTAACATGATTTGTACTCACCAACAGGGCCACCAATCACAATCCCCAGGTGGTCCAGCAGATCTTGCTCCCTGGAGACAAGGGCAGCCCAGTGGTGCTTCAGCTGGTGGTCATTTCTGGGGGTGTTGTAAATCCTTTGCAGATGATGCAACACCTTGGCCCACTGGAGCCTCCGTGCCTCAGTGTGATACCCCTGTATCACACGCCCACCTGCCTCAATCATCAGGGGTAGGAAATAGCACACCAGCCAAATGAACCCACCCAGTTCCTCCTCTCCCACTCTGCCAAGACAAGGCCTACCCAAAATATTGGTACAAAAAGAGAAATAGGGGATAAACGGGAACAAAGGAGAATACGGGGAAAGTAGGACAGGAAAAATTCAAATAAACAACTAACACAGCCCAACTATACCCAAACTAACATTACCCACAACTGACTCCCAACCAAACAAAGACAATAGTTTACAAGACAAATGACCACAAAAAACACTCAGACAGGATATTACAACAAGTTTTTAATCACAAAAAGACAATAAAAAGACCACACAGGAGACAAATTCACTAAATGCACAGAGACAAATTGAGACACAGTCACAAAGCCAGGAAATATCACAGACTGCAAAGTGAAAGTGAAAGTACACTCACAGTACCTATTCTGTAAACAGGATATTCTATTACACCACTTCCTGCCTAAAATGGTGAGCGTTTTTATTGTCATGCGTCAAAATGTTTTGACGCATACAGTCTATGCGTAATTTTTAGAGACGCACAGGAGTAGATTTCAGCCCGCATCCATATGTTTCTAAATTGTTTCAAACGTAACCAATTTTCGGAGGTACAGTGTGGAAGATACCGCTCAGGGCCAATGGTTCTGAAAGGGCATTATGCGTTGTTTTTCGGACATCAGCGTCATTTTTAGACGCATGTGCGTCATTTTTTTACACGTGTGCAGCAACATTTCAAGCATTAACTGGGTTTGGGTCATATTACCATTTGAAAGGTATATTACAGTTGTGACAATGCTGAGATAGGCTGATTGCACCCACTTTGGGCATGACGGTGTATGGGCACATGTGCCACATCATTCTACGTACATGAGCACACTACCTCAATGCCTAGGGCTCAATGTGTGTGCTTTGGCTACCAATATTGTTGTTGACCCACTGAGTGGCCATCACAAGATGCATTATAGCAAATATGCTTGTATACATGTGGAGTCAATGTGTCCAATCCTCAGATGCAAGTCAGTGTGGAAATGAGAGAGGACATGTGTTAGTCATACATGTAGCAATAACTGCTGTGTGCACTTTCTAGGTTTGGGTAACATAATCACCACAAATGACAAAGCATGCCCCGGGTAGCTAGCACACGGTTGTTCATGTCAATGGTCCAAAACTTGACCATCACATGTCCTGGAATTTTGGATACTGCTTCCTAGGCACTTGTTGGTGAACCCACCATGAGTCAGGCACATGTACATACTAAGTGGGTACCGTGTTTGTGGCATGGAGAGCCAAAGAAAAACCACATTTGTAATGTCACACCACAGTTGAGTTCATAGAACTGAGCCACAACTCTCCTGTGGCAGTGGAGGACCAGCAGACCAAGCAGCACGGGGCCACATATTTCCAGTGATCAATTGCACAGAGGTGTCTGGTTCATGTGTATGGGCCAATGTTTGTCCAGTATATTTTTAGGGGTCTATGTTGTCACATTGACGAACAGGTCTAGTCATGAGTCTGTGGCGGCTATTCCTGTATCTACTGAGTATCCTTCGGAGATCAATGGAAGTAACGCAAATGAGGCTTTGAGAACCCACATGGGGATGGTCCTACCGTGTCACTGCAGATGTGTTATGAGACTGTCAACAGGGCAACCTTGGTGTGCTGAGTAAGATAATATCTCAGGAATCTTGTACCGGCAGGTGTCATCACAATATTTGTACACAGGTTGGCCTCTAAAATTCCCACTGCATCTGGGAACATCATAGCCTCTGTGCTGATTATTCACCACGCATGGCCCATCAATATGTTGTGAGCAATGTGAATCAGCGTGTGAACTGTCAGGGTCCTAAGATGTGTGGACTTTTCAGGCACATTATCTGACATTGCTGGTTCTACTGGAGGCACCATACCGAATCCCTGCATACGGCCATGGTACACTGTCACAATTTCTCGCTCATGCATACATGGGACCCAGACAAGGAATAGGCCATGATCTGGGTATTTGGAGACAAGTTCCCAACTATGGTACAATAAATAAACAGATTATGCTATACAATGTATTTGAGTATGCATTGAAGAGCCACCTGACAAAATACCCCAGGAAGAATGTGAGGGGTGGGAAAGCAGCTATGATACATATGTAGCCACAAGGAACCTTTAGGGTAACGCACAGACAGGTGCCAGTCAGGCTAACAGGATGCAGGGGCAATCAAGATCCAGCAATTTCACAAGGTACATACTCAGAGGTCTGACTGAGACTGGTCGGAGGAGGAACAAGACAGTTGACATGGAAAACTGTGTTTGTCCTGTGTTTTGGAAGGTGACACATTAACCCAAGGGCTGTGTTACACAGCTGATGTTTATGGCAATGCATAACAGTGTAATCAATAAAATGGCAGCTTCTATGCTGTTCCAAGCATCTGCAAGGGCAGTGCATGTTCAAATGGCTAGTCTGCATGGAGGTGCTCACAGGTGTGAGCTGCATCAGTCTCTGTAGGTGAGATTCTATTTCAAGTGGCCAACAGTACCTTTCACATGGGAAGCAATCTACAGGTGACAACAGGGCTTAGAGACTATAAGCCAGTGTATTATTTAACCTGACGTCCATGTAGACAGATGTAAAATGACTATGGCATACCATACTAAAGGGTGAAGCACACTGGATTAAAATTGTTAGTCTGTGTGTGTGTAGAGGAGGGAATATCTGGGTACACATATTACCATTCCTGGGAACAATTAAGACAGGTGGGGTGAGACCGGGAACATGGGTGTGTCAGGACTTAGGACATGGGCTGACATGTACATGGAATTTCATGTGCGCAATGCTTGTCATAGGTGTGGCACTTGTGCTATCTAGGTTCTGCTTATATGGAATTCTAGTCACACATGGTCCTTGCAAAGATAGGTGATGTAACAGTTACTGCTGTCAAGGGTGTGGCCATACATTAAAGTTACTAATGCAATAACACATCCACTGCCTCATGTATGATGCTTTTTGTTCCATTATTGACTGATGGTGTCTTATTTGTGTGCCATATGCTGCAAAGAATCATGTTGCCAACATGTATGTGTGAAATAGGTGTGGTCCTCTGCTATTGCCCTTCAAATGTGAAATGTACAGGATATATGTCATTTACAGTGTGTGTGAATGTGACTGTTGATTTATGCGCATCACAATTGCTTTGGACATTTCTGTGTCCTGATCGGTATATCAGCAATGCTGCATGAGGCTACACTCTTATTCTGATAGTTAGTGATAAAGGTGAGCAAAAATGATTACCCAGACCATGATATGGTGATTATTATAGGTGTTTATTTACATTTGTTAATACAGTGGTGATGGTGAGTTGATTCAAAAGAAATTGTTGACAATATGTTGGCGCCTACGCAATCCTGCAGCTGTGTTTGATTGGTCCCTCTCATGTTGATGGCCAGCATCCTCCTCTTCCTCCTCTTCAGGCATTTGTGGCTCTGGTTCTAATAGGGGAATGTTCTTTGGTGCACAAATGTTGTGCAGGATGGCACAGGTTAAAATGATCTTGCTGACCATTTCTGGTGAGTATAGGAGGCTGCAACCAGTGATGTCGAGGCATCTGAATCTCGACTTCCTCCTATGTGCCTCATTGTAGGAATGCTCTGCTGGAGTGCTTGGGTTGCCAAATGGGGTCATAATCCATGGCTGGATCCCATACCCCTGATCAGGTGAAAGCGAAAACGATTGAGATCATGTTGATGTTACTTGCCCCATTAATATCACCTTGCATGGCAGTAGTTCTCTTGTGTTGTCTGTGACTCATTTGTGTTTGTGTTATTGTGTCAGTTCCTAGGCTTCTAGGATGTACCATCAGCATTGGGTTGTTTCCTTGGCTGAACAAGTGTTTGGCTGCTGACCATTTGTCAGCAGTATATTTTGAGATTTGCAGTACAGTGTGTACTCCCTTGCATTGTGACGTGTGATACATGTGTCCCTGTGTCTTCACTGGGGGTGAGATGATAGTTCCATACACAGAATCAAATCAACAGTGGTGGTAACACGTTTGCATCTATGTACCCTGGACATCCCATACATTTTGAGATATGCAATAGATTAATTTAACCATCAGTGAGACGCTTACATTTTGCAAGGTGACAATTAGCCAAACTTCTCCATATGTTGTGATCAATGACGTCTTAACATTTGACTGTACACTAATTTCACATGTGTGACAAGTTCACTGCAGACCTATTTCTCTGCCCTTGGCAAGTTGACTCAGGTTGTAACGCCTACCTAGACTACTGCACATGGTCTAGCTCAGCTGGCTAACTTGGTTGTGAGGTTGTTGTTTTGAGTTTCAGAAGGTCCTAATGGCAGTACATCTGTTGTGTGTGTGTTAATTTGTCACAATAGGTATGTGTAGGAATGTGCACTTTCCATATTGTCTCATCAAGATGTTTTCTTCGCATAGTCCACTTGCCTCTTGGTAGTGGGCAATGTGAGAGCAGGAGTGATGTGAGATACTGGAATGGCCTCAATGATTGCATGTGACCTTGATTGTAGTCATCATCATGCTATGTGAGTCACGGTGTTTGACCTGCAGCAAATTACATTTCCACACCCCATACACAGTAAGTATTGGCTGGAAGGGTGTTTGGGTGTTATTGATGTGTTATTGAAATTTTATCTTCACAGATGTAATGCCAGTTGGCACCATGTGTTTGTCATTGTGTTGTTTTTCATTTTCCCCTTGTGTCTGTGGAGTGGAATCAGTTGTTATTTGGAACTGTCATTTGTCCCTAGGTGTGTCTCCCATTGGGTGAGGATATGAAACATGCCTATCGGTGTCCCAACCTCAGTGTGTTCCTGTCCCCATTTCGCTGTCGAGGTGTATGTGTTGTGTGTCCTAGAGGGTTGCTGTGCAGTGTGTATATGTTAGAAATGGGGTCTTTGGTTGACAGTCAGGTTACCCCCTGTTCAAGCAAGGACCCTCACTCTAGTCAGGGTAAAAGAGAATCACCCTCAGCTAACCCCTGCTTACCCCCTTGGTAGCTTGGCAGAGCAGTAGGCTTAACTTCAGAGTGCTAGGTGTAAAGTATTTGTACCACCACACACAGCAACTTAATGAAAACACCACAAAATGACACAACACCGGTTTAGAAAAATAGGAAATATTTATCTAAACAAAACAAGACCAAAACAACAAAAATCCAACATACACAAGACAAGTTATGAATTTTTAGAGATTAAACTCAAAAATAGCACTTAGAAACAAAAATGCTTCGATGAGATGTTAACACGGTGTCGTGACGGAGTCGTTCCCAACAAGCCGACACCAGCGGCGCCGGACACGGAGTCCTGTAGACCCCCAAGTACAGTACCTTTGGTGAAGAGTGAAAACAAGCTGATGCGTGAAGTCATGAATCGCGGCGTCTGTGCGAAACGTTGAATCCGTGCACTTCGAGCGGTGTCGGTCACGATGTGGTGCGGCGACTTCCACAGAGTCGCGGACTTCAGCGGGGCTGCTGTGGCGTCGGGCCTGCGAAGAGCGTCGCGTTCCAGCGAAGGTCACGGTGTCAGGTGCAGGCGGCGTTACTGGATTCGGCAGCGGCGTCGGTCCGAAGTCATCTGAAGTCGATTTCCTTGGATTTCCACCAGCTTTCCTTTCAAGGGCCCAGGGACTGGATAGGGCACCACTTGTCAGAGCAGGAGTCAATCCAGAGACTCCAGGTGCTGACAGAGAGACGTCTTTGCTGTCCCTGAGACTTCAAACAACAGGAGGCAAGTTCTAAATAAGCCCTTGGAGATTTCTTCACAAGATGGAAGGAACACAAAGTCCAGTCTTTGCCCTCTTACTCTGGCAGAAGCAGCACTGCAGGAAAGCTCCACAAAGCACAACCACAGGCAGGGCAGCACTTCCTCCTCAGCTATCAGCTCTTCTCCAGGCAGAGGTTCCTCTTGGTTCCAGAAGTGTTTCTCAAGTCTGTAGATTTGGGTGCCCTTCTTATACCCATTTTAGTCTTTGAAGTCACCTTTCTTCAAAGGGGACTCACACCTACTTGTGAAATCCTGCCTTGCCCAGGCAAGGCCTCAGACACACACCAGGGGGTTGGAGCCGGCATTGTCAGAGGCAGGCACAGTCCTTTCAGATGAGAGTGACCACTCCACCCCTCCCTCTTACCAGAGATGGCTAATCAGGAAATGCAGGTTACACCCCAGCCCCCTTTGTGTCACTGTCTAGTGCGAGGTGAAAAACAACCCAACTGTCAAACTGACCCAGACAGGGAATCCACAAACACGGCAGAGTCACAGAATGGTTTAAGCAAGAAAATGCTCACTTTCTAAAAGTGGCATTTTCAAACGCACAATCTTAAAATCAACTTTACGAAAAGATGTATTTTTAAATTGTGAGTTCTCGGACACCAAACTCCACATGCCCATCTACTCTCTAGGGGAATCTACACTTTAATCATATTTAAAGGTAGCCCCCATATTATCCTATGAGAGAGACAGGCCTTGCAACAGTGAAAAACTAAGGGCCATATTTATACTTTTTGACGCAAAACTGCGCTATCGCAGTTTTGCGTCAAAAAAATTAGCGCCGGCTAACGCCATTCTGAAGCGCCATGCGGGCGCCGTATTTATTGAATGGCGTTAGCCGGCGCTAGCAGACCGGCGCTGCCTGGTGTGCGTGGAAAAAAAACACGTACACCAGGCAGCGCCGGCGTTGGGGAAAATGGCGTTAGGGCGTCTTAAAATGGGGCAAGTCAGGTATAGGCAAAAAAATCGCCTCCACCCGATTTGCGCCATTTTTAACGACGCCCAGACGCCATTTACATGACTCCTGTCTTAGTAAAGACAGGAGTCATGCCCCCTTGCCCAATGGACTTATGTCCCCTGGGCATGGTCATTGGGCATTGTGGCATGTAGGGGGGCACAAATCAGGCCCCCCTATGCCAAAAAAAAAAAAAAATTATACTTACCTGAACTTACCTGAATGTCCCTGGGATGGGTCCCTCCATCCTTGGGTGTCCTCCTGGGGTGGGCAAGGGAGGCAGGGGGGGTCCCTGGGGGCATGGGAGGGCAGCTGTGGGCTCATTTTGAGCCCACAGGTCCCTTAACGCCTGCCCTGACCCAGGCGTTAAAAAGAGGCGCAAATGCGGGGTTTTTTGCCCCGCCCACTCCCAGGCGTGATTTTTGCCCGGGAGTATAAATACGATGCATTTGCGTCGCAGTCATTTTTCTAGACGGGAACGCCTACCTTGCATCTCATTACCGCAAGGAAGGCGTTCACACAAAAAAATGACGCTCATTCCTCATACTTTGGCGCTAGACGCGTCTAACGGCAAAGTATAAATATGGCATTAGTTTTGCGCCGAATTTGCGTCGAAAAAACCGACGCAAATTCGGCGCAAACGGAGTATAAATATGCCCCTAAGTTGGCAGTATTTCACTGTCAGGACATATTATCCACATTACTATATGTCCTACCTTATCCATACACTGCACCCTGCCCTTGGGGCTATCTAGGGCCTACCTTAGGGGTGCCTTATATGTAAGAAAAGTGAAGGTTTAGGCCTGGCAAGTGGGTACACTTGCCAAGTCGAATTTACAGTGTAAAAATACACACACAGACACTGTAGTGGCAGGTCTGAGACATGATTACCGGGTTACTTGTGTGGGTGGCACAACCAGTGCTGCAGGCCCACTAGTAGCATTTGATTTACAGGCCCTGGCACCTCTAGTGCACCTTACTAGGGACATACTAGTAAATCAAATAGGCCAATCCTGGATAAACCAATTACATACAATTTACACGGCGAGCATTTGCACTTTAGCACTGGTTAGCAGTGGGAAAGTGCTCAGAGTTCAAAAGCCAACAGCGACAGGTCAGAAAAAAATAGGAGGAAGGAGGCAAAAAGATTCAGGGTGACCCTGCATAAGCAAAAGTCCAACAGTATATAAGTAGGTTTCTGTACTTACCAACAAGTAGTCCATTTCCATATCGTCCATCCTGGAAGTGTTGATTGATGGTACAGTGACGGAAGATGAATGAATCATGAACACTCCCAGGATACCTTGCCGCGATGTTGGTGATCAATCCCTGGTGATCCACAATGGCCTGCACATTGATGGAGTGTGTGTGCTTCCTGTTGCTGTATAGATGTTCAGTTGCAGCAGGTGGCACAAGGCGTACATGCGTGCAGTCAATGGCACCAAGGATGTGTGGGAATCCATTAATGAGGTAAAACCCCTGTTTGGTCTCCTGCTGCTTCTGCTGTGTGTTGGGGAAGCAGATGTGGCGAGGTGTGAGTGTGATGATGGCATCCAGTACCTTGGCAGGAAGGCAGAGAATGATGGCTGTGAGATCCTAGCAACCAGAGCGCCAGTGGTTTGAAAGGAGCCACTTAGCAACATATGTAGTACAGCTAGCAGCTTGGTTTCTGGTGGGATGGTGCAGGGTGTCTGCAAGCTGGGTGCCAACTGTGGCTCAATGTTGCGCAGCAGCTGCTGAATGACTTGCCAGTTCAACCTGTACCTATGGATGATGTCATGTTCCCTGAGGCCATGAAGGGTTGTCCTGGTGCGGAATATCCTCTCCTGCCTTCTGCGTTGCCTTTGGGGTACCTGCTGGTGTTGTGGATGCTGCTGTTGCTGGTCCTGTGCTCTGCGTGCACGCTAGATGAAAAGCACCTCCATGCCTTCCTTTTAGAGCTCTGCTGTTGCTTCTGTGTGTTTTGACTAAATACAGGTGGGTTTGTCCCATTTTAACGCCTGCCTGACCCAGGTGTTAGTTTTTGATGCAAATCAGGCTGTGCGTCATTTTCCACCTCCGCCTCCCGGCCATGCATGTTTTTTGTACGGTAGCATAAATAAGGCACATGGGTGTTTGTGTCATTTTTTGGACAGGAACGCCTACCTTGCATATCATTAACGCAAGGCGGTTTCCCACAACCAGAAAAGTTTAAATATGGTGCACGGTTTGCGCCGAATGTGCGTAAACAATTTTGACGCACATTCGCCGCAGATGGAGTATACATATGCCCCCTGGTCTTCTGCAATTCTGGACTGACCAAGATAAGGGCGACCCTTTCTAGCAGCCATGGTGCTGCTTGACATGAAAATGCCTAAACAGACCGTACCCTCCAGAAGGAGTCCCAGAGGAAAAAAAAAATTTGCGGGAAATACCTCTACACAGGAACTTCCGAAAAAGAGGAAAAACAAATAATGAAAAAAGGGAAAAAATTGAATAACTCAAAAAGAGCAACTGGAACTGGAGAGAAAACACGAAGAAACAGGAGCGAGGATCACCAACAAGCAGAGTGTTTGCAACGCAAAGAAGACCAGCACTGAAGGACTTATAAACCAGGAGACAGGAAGTGACAAAACAGGAAAAAAGAGCGACACCATGTTGGATTGGGAAAGGCCTAATAGAAAAGAATAAGTGAAAAGCAGCAGTATAAAAGAGACGGGCATGCTGGGAAAAAGAACACTAAGAAGACAACATGGAGACCAGAAGAAAGAAAAGGCGAAGTGAAAAGAGAATAAGAATAGAAGAGAAGAAAAGAAAAGGAGTCCTCCCCACCAGGTAAGGAAAATAAACATTTCAGGAAAACATGCTAGAAGGGCGGCGTGCCCGGAAGCACGAAATGTGCTTTCTGGAACGTGCCGCCAAAAAGGAAGTACAAAAATGCGGGCCGCGGTAATGGCAGCGCTCCGATATGTGGAGTGGCGGCCCGACCGCGGTTTGTAAAAGGGACGCCGCGGTAAAGCGCTGGGTCACAGGAACAGGAAAGTTCCTGAAATTCTTAGCATTGTCAAAAGGGAGAAGGACGAGCCAGTCAATATCATGGAAGCTGGCTCAGAGGGCACCATGATTACTCTCTTTCTCAAGCTTCTCTGAGGGATGTGGCACTGGTGCTGCCACCATCGCCAGCTTCCATATTCGTAAGGCCCCTGCTGGGACCTGCATCCCCATTAGATCAGTCTAAGTATGCACTGCAGAGAGACAATCGTCAACACACCCACCTACCTCCAGTTCTTCATGCATTGGCAGTGGCACCAGTGGCCCACTAAAAAAAGATTCTTCTCCCCAGTATGGGACTTCTTTACAATTAGCAAGCAGGAGGATAACATTGTAATTTTCTCCATTTGCCTCGTAAGTGTTTGTCGAGGTAAGCCTGGTTCACCCTATGGTACTGGAGTCCATCACAACATCTGGTAGTAGGAGCTCCTTAAAAAATTACCATAGGTGGTAGTGGTGATGAGAGAGTGGAATCAGCTCTGATCACTGAGAGAGGTAAAGGTGATGAGCAAGAAGAGGGTGACAGCTTTAGGCAAAACAGCTCTGTCCCCAGCTGTGCACAATGATCACCTGCCTCAGCAACCTTGAAATGGCTCAAGAGTAAGATGGACACACCACAGAAGACAGTGAGTTCCCCAAAATGCATCTCCTAGTTCTCAGAAGTCACCTGCATCAGCGACACCAGAAGAAAAAAAAAAAGCCCAACCTACCCCTATGGGCATGTGTAGCCAGGAGAGGCCCATGACCTCAACTACCCAATGGCACATTTGTACAATGGGAAGCTGGCTAAAATGTTAGTGCTGGACCTTCTTCCTTTTTAATTGTGGAATAAATGGGAATTGTAGAATATTTGGTGGCCATCTGTCCAAAATAGAGGGTTCCCAGTCGGACCTCATTTACCAGAGTTGCTGTTTCAACACACTATCATGATGTGCTGCAATTGTTTGGACAAGGTTTGCAGCAGAGGGCCGTCCTCACTATCCACCTGATGGCAGACATGTGGAACAGTTGTCAAGCAACTGATTACATTTATATCACTGAACACTGGATCTCTTTTGTGGGGGTTAGGCAACTGTCATCTACAGGTCTCAGCACTGAAGAAACTTTTAAGGGCTTTCAGCGGCATGCAAAAGTAGCCATGCTCACTACAGAGAAATTACATACAGCAGAAAAAACATCTAGGAAGACTGTAACACCAAGGTGTTTGATTGGCTGTTACCCAGAGGTCTCAGAATTGGATTTGCTACCACATACAATGGCAGTAATATAGTTAAGGCGATGGCAGACAGTGGCTATTTCAGGGGCCTGTGTTTGTCACATTTCACCAACCTGTTTGTGCAGGACATTCTCCGAAAATAAGACATAGTCAACAACCGCATAAGAATCTGAACTCATTTCAGCCATTCTTTTAAAGCCCAGAAGCAACAGAGGTCCATTCAGCATGCTAACAGAGTACCCGTTAAAGCCCTTATACAGGTGTTACCAACACATTGGAACTCAACTCATTACATGTTGCAGCGTCTGTTGAGCTGTACAAATCGATCAATGACTGTGTCATTCAAAAAGGCAGGGATGCAATTGGGAAAAGCATGACCATCTCTGCCAACAAACGGAACATAGTCAAATGCCTGACACAGATGCTACTTTCTTTTGACATTTGTCACAGTGCGAAAGACCATTCTTGCACCTCAAAACATAGAGAAATTGACCATGATCAAATAAACCATCACTTCATACCACACAATTACACTGCTCCTGAAATACCACAGGAGGAAGATGATTGGTCAGACTCGAGTTCATTAACTGACCAACTTCTCTGTGAACCACCTGAGATTGAGGACAAATTCTACTTCCTTGGAACTTTTTAATAACTTATCGTCGAACTGCTTTGCCAAAAACAAAAAAAAAGATTTAGCTAGTGGCACATTATATTTGTGTCTGACATATGCAGTCCCGCCAATTTTAGGTACATGTATGGCTGGATTGGAGTTGGACCAATATGCAGTAAAGAAGCGGCCCAATACCTTCACGACACTGGATACATTGCCTGCCTCCCTCCCAGGCCTATCCTTCTTTCTTTTATCATCTAACAGGGCTGCCCCAGAAGATCATTTAATTTACAAGTTTGCCAAATCTCAATATGTTGCTTGGATCAAAGAGGAGAAACAACTGTGTACCTACCATCATGATTAGATTGGAAGAGGTAACTATTGCACCAATAAGTGATGATATACTATTGGGTGATTGTGAGTGATGATTGATGATTTATGTGGTGGCACACAGTGAAGGGAGGATGTTTAACTAAGTTGTAAACTTGATTTTGATTGTTTGCATTTTTTCGGGCCTGATGGGTGATCATTTTTCCTGTGATTAGCCCTTTCACACTTAGCAAAATTTACTTGCAGGGTTCTTCAGAGACCATACCCGTCACTTCAGTTAACAGTTCTTCAACAGCAGTGTAATACAGGTCTATCTAACTCGGGTCGGGATGGAGTTGAACTGATTAGTTAATTGTTACCCAGAGTTGGGGGGATGGAAGGACTCAGGGTGAACTACCTTAACAGCCAGAAGAAAGAAGTCATCGACTTCAATGGGAAAACATGATAATAATAACTCTGAGGCCTACTCAGCTCTATGGACTGGAGAGTGGGGTCCTGATGTGGGAAATGCTGCTGAATATGTGTGCTGGCTCAAAAGTGAAATTACACTTGTATGGTTGTGGTCGGGGTGGCCTGTTGCATGTAACTGGAGACAGATTTCTGATGCCACATCATCACATGATGTACACACTTGGATAAATGTTGTGATGACAGTTGTGAGATTGATCAGCCCAGCAATAGTAGCTATTTATTCATGATTGGTTGTAAATTGGTCCCACTTCTCAGTTAATCGATCACATATGAGTCCTAAAATTAAATGAATAATTGCAACAGTCTATACTCTTGTTCTGCCTCAGAGTCTTCATGGTACACTCCTCATGAAGCTTACCTTCTGTCCTTCTCCTTGACTCTACAATATAAGTTCTGTTTACAATCCACAGGCCTTCTCTTCTCATGCGCGAAAGGCAAGAGCTCTATAACACTCCTGCTTACCTTACCGAGCCAGCTCAGCCAGGCACCAGAGAGTGATTGGAACAGTTAACTGACTATCTCAATCTACAGAAGTGCACTAGAGGTCTGTATCTTTCAATCTCATTTGAGTGAGGAGGACTAGGACTCAGGACTCCAGGGTTGAACAGAATTAAGACTTGGAGTCAGACTCAGGTCAGACCTGCCTTAACACCAAGATGAAGGAAGATGTCTACTTTAAGTTCAAAGGGAAACCTAGATGACACAAAGAGACCTACTCAGCCCTGTGTACTTCACTGGAGAGAGGAGTGTTGATTTGGAAAACTCTGAGTAGTGTGCTAACTCAAATGTCAAATTCCTCTAATGAAATGGCTGTAGTCGGGGGGGCTGTAACTAGAGACAAACATGTTGCATGATGGATGCACTTGGTTAAATGTTATGTCAGTTGTGAGATTGACCAGCCAGGTATTTGCAGCTAATTGTCTGGGATTGGCTGTAAAATTGTTCTAACTTCACAGTTAATCTTACTCTGCCTCCTGGTCCACTCCTTCTCCTTGGCTCAACAATATCGACATTTACTGTTTTACAATCCACAGGCCTTCTCTTCTACTGCATGATAGGCAAAAGATCCATTACACTCCTGCTTGCCTTACCAGACTGGTTCTGCCAGGCACCCAAGAGTGATGGGCAATCCAAGAAGAATGCAGATGCATTGCCCAATTTGGCAATATAGTATCATTTTTCTTCTAACAATCATAATTTTTAGAACTGGGTGAGTTCACTTCACTCCTTCATTTGTATTTGTAAAACCTAGATGACATAGGTGGTCATTACAACCCTGGCGGTCGGTGTTAAAGGGCCAGCGGTAAAAAAAATTGAATCAAGACCGTGGTGGAAACCGCCAACATAGACAGCCACTTTAACACTCCGACCGCCAAGGCGGTACAAACACACACCGTGGCGGTAACCGACAACAGACAGGTGGAAGACAAGGTTCCGCCCACTGTATTACAACACGCCAATCCACCACCTTTTCCGGGGTGGATTCAACGCAAACAAAAACACGGTGGAAACAGGACTTGGAAGGGAAAACGCTCACCTCTACACACCCCGTGAGGAATCAGGACGCCATGGAACCCGAACTCCAGATACTCCCACCCTTTATCTTCCTGCTCCTCTAACAGGAACAACAAAGACGGCGGTGAAGACCACGGTGAGTACTGCACCTACGACACAGGGGAGGGTGGAGGGAAAAAACAGTGACACACAAACGCAACACGCAACACTGCCACGCCCACCCTCCCCCACTACAACACACACACAAGTACATGTTGATACATTACATTAACAACCCCCAACCCCTCCTGGAAGAATGCAAGGACAAAAGGAAATGAGTCGAACAATTGTAATATATTCAAATACATTAATCAAAAATATATGTACATATATATATATATTTACACTATAAACAAATATATACACCAAGAATACAAGTCCAAGGTATTCGACCATCATAGTCTGTGGACCACTGGCCCCAAAATGCATGGGCGAGGCCCACACTCAGTACCTTAACAAGATGGAGAGAACACTGCTGGGGCATCAGATAGAAATAAAACAGGCACCTCAGGGGGAAGGGAATGGAGGCACCTCAGCCGGATGAGTGCACAACACCAGATCCACAAGGGGGTTCCATGCCCATTGATGTATCCTGGGGAGTGCAAAGCCACAGTCTCTCAGGTCTCGCCAGTGGATGGTTTGCCCACTGCTTTATCCTGGGGAGTGCAAAGCCACAGTCTCTCAAGTCTCTCCAGTGGATGGTTTGCCCACTGCTTTATCCTGGGGAGTGCAAAGCCAGTCTCTCAAGTCTCTCCAGTGGGTGGGTTGCCCACTGCTTTATCCTGGGGAGTGCAAAGCCACAGTCTCTCAAGTCTCTCCAGTTGGTGGGTTGCCTACTGCTTTATCCTGGGGAGTGCAAAGTCACAGTTTCACAAGTGGATAACAGTCTCCACAGTTTCTGGAGGGGGCTTTGTGCCCAGAGTGCTTCATCCTGCCAAGGACAGAGGTAGTGGATGTTTTTCTCCACTGGTTCTGGAGGTGGCTTTGTGCTCAGAGTGCTTCATCCTGCCAAGGACAGAGGTAGTGGATGTGAGACTCCACTGGTTCTGGAGGGGGCTTTGTGCCCAGAGCACTTCATCCTGCCAAGGACAGAGGTAGTGGATGTATCTCTCCACTGGTTCTGTAGGGGGCTTTGCGCCCAGAGTTCTTCATGCTGCCAAGGACAGAGGTAGTGGATGTCATTCTCCACTGGTTCTGTAGGGGGCTTTGTGCCCAGAGTGCTTCATCCTGCCAAGGACAGAGGTAGTGGATGTGAGACTCCACTGGTTCTGGAGGGGGCTTTGTGCCCAGAGTGCTTCTTCCTTGCAAGGACAGAGGTAGTGGATGTATCGCTCCTCTGGTTCTGGAGGGGGCTTTGTGCCCACAGTGCTTCATCCTGCCAAGGATAGAGGTAGTGGATGTCATTCTACACTGGTTCTGGAGGAGGCTTTGTGCCCAGAGTGCTTTATCCTGCCAAGGACAGAGGTAGTGGATGTTTCTCTCCACTTGTTCTGGAGGTGGCTTTGTGCCCAGAGTGCTTCATCCTGCCAAGGACAGAGGTAGTGGATGTGAGACTCCACTGGTTCTGGAGGGGGCTTTGTGCCCAGAGTGCTTCATCCTGCTCGTGGCGGCCTCAGTAGCGACGGAAGCTTTGGCGCTCACTGGCCTCCGGTGCTTGTGGCGGCGGTGTCCTTTTCAGTGGGGCTTGTGGCGGCGGTGTCCTTAGCAGTGGTGCTTGTGGCGGCGGTGTCCTGTTCAGCAGTGCTTGTGGTGGCGGTGTCATTGGCAGCGGGGCTGGTGGCGGCGGTGTCCTTGGCAGCGGTGCTTGTGGCGGCGGTGTCCTGTTCAGCGGGGCTTGTAGCGGCGGTGTCCTTGGAAGCGGTGCTTGTGGCGGCGGTGTCCTTGGCAGCGGTGCTGGTGGCGGCGGTGTCCTGTTCAGCGGGGCTTGTGGCGGCGGTGTCCTTGGCAGCAGTGCTTGTGGCGGCGGTGTCCTGTTCAGCGGTGCTTGTGGCGGCAGTGTCCTTGGCAGCAGTGCTGGTGGCGGCGATGTCCTGTTCAGCGGGGCTTGTGGCGGTGGTGTCCTTGGCAGCAGTGCTTGTGGCGGAAGTGTCCTGTTCAGCGGTGCTTGTGAAGGTCTTGTCAGCCATGCAGGTTTTCGCAGACTTGCCTGTTTTTCTGTGCTCCTTCCCCACCTTTGATGGTGGCGCAGCTGTCTTCACACTCCCAACTGTACCCCTGGGAGAGGCTTTGGTGGAAGATGTTTTGCCTCTCTCCCGCCGGGCAGTGGCCAACTTTTTGTGCTTTTTAGGTGGGGGACTATACGTGGTCTGGCTCCTTGGCACACTGGCTGCCCTGCTGCCTGGCGCACTCCAGAAGCTGGTTACTACTGGCACCACTGTTCCCGCAAATGTTGTGGCTGAGGTGCTGGGTTGGGACCTGGAAAGGCGGGCCCTAGGAAACTGAAGGGTTGGGGGAGGTGAGGGGAAGAGGTCAAGGTTGGAGAGGAAAAGTTTTTTGGACACACTGGGACGGGTAGATGGAGGGGGTTTGGGAGTGGAGGTAGAGGTAGTGGTTGTAGGAGGTGTTCGTTTGCTGACTTTGGGTGAATGTGCATTGGCTGGAGGCTGTCGTGAGGTGGATGGCTGTTGGGTGGGTTAGTGGCGGCGTTTGTGTACCTTGGGAGGTGGGCTCACAGACACACTGGGAGAGGACACAGGGGATGTGTGAATGGTAGTGGGGGTGGTGACTGCATGTGATCGGGGTGTGCTGGTGGGTGTGCTGGTGATGGAGGTTGTGGCTGAAGATGTAGTGCATGCAGGTGTGAGTGGAGACGGGACTGGGAGGGAGGAGGGAGATGAGGAGGAGGGGGACACAGTGGAGGCAGTGGATGTTGCTGTGTCTGCATGGGTATGATGCTTGCGTGAGTGCCTGTGGGAAGTGTGGTGCTTATGTTTGCCTGAGCTTCCCTTGTGTGTTGAGGTGTGTGCATGCTGGTCTGATGGTATGCTTGGGATAGGCTGAGGTACAGGTGTTTGGGTCTGGGTGGAGGAAGTTGGAGGGGGGGAGGCTGGACACAGGGACAATGGCTGCCATCAGTGCTGAGGCCAGAGTCTGAAAAGCTCGCTGTTGGGCTGCCTTACCAGAATGAATGCCCTCCAGGTATGCATTTGTCTGTTGCAACTGCCTCTCTACACCCTGGATGGCATTCAAAATGGTAGACTGCCCAACAGTGAGGGACATGAGGAGGTCAATGGCCTCCTCACTGAGGGAAGCAGGGGTGACAGGGGAAGGGGCTGAGGTGCCTGGGGCGAAGGAGATGCCCACCATCCTGGGTGAGCGGCCACAGGGCACACGCTGAGGGGCTGCTGGGAGGGCGGTGCTGGTAGGGGAGCTGGCGGCTGTACCTGTAGATGCGGGGGCATAGAGGGGCCCGCCACTGCAAGGGAGCTCCCATCAGAGGAGGAGTCCGTGTCGCTGGTCTCAGCTCCTGTCCCCGCCGTGGAGCTGCCCTCGCCCTCCGTTGCCTCGCCCTCCAGGGCCATGTGGGATGCAGCTCCCTCCTGCTCCGGTGCCACTGCTCCTCCGCCTGATGAGGCTAATGCATGCAAGAACATGGAGACCACAAAAAGGGGGGGAAGACTGAAGAAAGACATGTTCAGTGCATGCATAACTGCTACCGTTGGCGGACACTACAGACCCAGAAGCCCCGTGCACTACGCCATGCACTTAGAGTTCCCTAACTAATCACAGGGACATGGGTTACAAGGCCTATGCCAGATTGCTGCACACATGGAAGTCACAAGAGGCTGACTAGCTGTAGGTGGCTCTGAACACAGGTGGGGTGGGGTTCCACAGGATCTGCCTTAAGAAGGGAGCTTGCCTACTAAACTTGCCCTGGCCTAGGGGAACCCACAGCCCACCTCCCCCACCCAGACACCTCCAATGCACGCTAAATCAACAGAATGAGAGTGTACTCACCCCCTTGTGGCTGCTGTGATGCCCTCAAGCTCCCATCCAACTCTGGATATGCCACCGCCAAGAACCAGAATATCAGGGGGGTCATGGTGCGACAGGCACCCCTCCCACGTTGGGGGGCCATCCCCAACTGGGCCTCCGCCATCTTCTTGCTCCAGCGGCGAATGTCCTCCCATCTTTTACAGCAGTGGGTGCTCCATCTGTGGTGGACCCCCAGGGTCCGGACTTCCTTGGCGATGGCACGCCAAATATCCTTCTTCTGGTGGGCGCTGACCTACAGGAATAGTACAGGGGAAAATGAGAAGATATTACCGTCCGCACCGTCACAGTCATTGGCCTGCATCCCTACCCTTGCCATGATGCACATGCACTCACCGTTGTATCATGCACGGCTCTTTCTCCCCCCCTATCTTTCATCAACACCACTCTAAACAGGCATTGCCCATACAGCATTCTCAGAGTGTACTCACCTGTTTGTCTGGAGGACCGTAGAGTAGCGTGTACTGGGGGAGGACCCCATCCACTAGTTTCTCCAACTCCTCCGTGCTGAAAGCAGGGGCCCTTTCCCCAGACACACGAGCCATTGTCTCTTCCAGACTGAGGTCGCAGCAGCACTTTGCAGTGTAGGTCCTCTCCTGTCGAAGTTCAGGTATCAAGTGATTAAACGCCGGCGTACATCGTCATTGGCGTCTGGGACCCACAGGGTCCAATGTTAACCAATGCAGGATTGCGCCGCGGTCTTCAACCCCCTACCGCGACGTTGTACAACGCTAGCGCAGTTACCTCATATCCCCTTGTCCCACATTACAGGTCAGGCAGACGCCATTTCAGGGGGCCATATGGCATTAATTTTAAACGTGTCACACATATCTAGGCCTTGCTTAGACACTAATACAGCCATATGTCAATTTTCAAACATTTTCCTATAAAGTTGTGTTTACGTACCTCAGTGTTGGTTGACTCTCTGCTCGCTGTTCTCCTCCTTAGAGCAAGTCTGCTGGGGCAGGTGAGGAGATGGCGGCATCCTCCGGTGTACAGACCGCTGATGGACCTGTCGACAATGGAGGAGCGACATGTAATTATCACCTACAGACTTGATCGTAACACAATCCAGGAACTGTGTGCCCAGTTGGAGCCAGACCACAGGAATCCCCCCTCTAGTGCAGGTGCTGTCAGTACTCCATTTCCTAACAAGTGGGTTTTTACAAACAACAGTGGCCATTGCATCATGGATGTTCCAGCCTATGTTCTCCAACGTGTTGTCCAGAGTGTTGTCTGCCCTGCTGAAACACATGCACAGCTACATCGTTTTCCCTCAGGTGGAGGATTTGCCTACAGTGAAAGGTGACTTCTCTGCCCTGGGACATATCCCCAACATCATAGGGGCCATTGTTGGGACACATGTGGCCTTGGTCTACCCCCGCGGGAGTGAAGAGGTGTACAGAAACCAGAAGAGTTACCATTCAATGAATGTGCAGATGGTGTGTTTGGCCGACCAGTACATCTCCCATGTAAATGCCAAGTTTCCTGGGTCAGTGCATGACGCTTACATTCTGCGGAATAGCAGCATCCCTTATGTGATGGGGCAACTCCAGAGGCACAGTGTGTGGCTATTAGGTGAGGACATGGACCCAATACAGTGTGACTAGGTGTCTGTGTATGTCCCTAAGAGTTAGTGTGTGTCTAACAGTTGTCTCTCGACATTTACAGGTGACTCTGGTTACCCCAACCTGTCATGGCTCCTGACCACAGTGAGGAATCCCAGGACAAGGGCAGAGGAACGCTACAATGAGGCCCGGGGGGTGGACTAGGAAGATTATAGAGAGGACCTTCGGCCTCCTGAAGGCCAGGTTCCAGTGCCTCCATATGACAGATGGTTCCCTATTCTACTCACCAAAGAAGGTATGCCAGATCATCGTAGCCTGCTGTATGCTTCACAACTTGGCTTTGCAATAGCAGGTGCCTTTTCTGCAGGAGGATGGTCCAGATGGAGGTGTTGTGGCAGTTGTGGAGCCAGTGGACAGTGAAGACGATGAAGCAGAAGAAGAGGACATTGACAACAGGAACACGGTCATCCAGCAATACTTCCAGTGAGACACAGGTAAGAAGACAACACTGCCTGCTACATCTGATTTAATTATTTTACCTCTCATCTGTCTGTCATTTTCCCCTAGTGTATGGACCCTGAGTTGTCACTTTCCCTTTCAATTTCACAGATGTGGGTCCCACTGTGTGACCTCTGCTTTGTTTCCGCATGGACTAGAGCTGTGTGACATAGGTATGTAGACATTACATTGGATATAGCATTTTGCCACAGTTATGGCTAATACACATTTGTGAAAGCACAGACTGACTCCAGATTGTTTTGTGATTTAAGGGTGTTTATTGAAGTGCAAAATAGTGGAGGGGGTTGTAAAATGGTCAGGGGTGATGATGGAGGAATGTCGATGGCAGAGTCCAGTCTATTAGTCTAACAGGTGCATTGTCCAAAGGGGCATAGGAAGTGGAGCTAGTGCAGTTAAAGTATGGACATGGTGACAAAGTGGGACAGAAGGCTGACAATCAGGGTGGTCTCATTTTTTGGCGGGGTCTTGGCATTGTTCTCTGTGCCCCAGTGTCCCTCCTGGTGTTGACGAGTCCCTTCAGCACCCCTACAATGGTGCCCAGGGTGGTATTGATGGATTTGAGTTCCTCCCTGAACCCCAAGTACTGTTCCTCCTGCAGCCGCTGAGTCTCCTGAAACTTGGCCAGTACCATTGCCATCGTCTCCTGGGAATGGTGGTAGGCTCTCATGTTGGAGAGGGACTCGTGGAGAGTGGGTTCCCTCGGCCTGTCCTCCCCCTGTCGCACAACAGCCCTCCCAGTTCCCCTGTGTTCCTGGGCCTCTGTCCCCTGAACCGTGTGCCCACTACCACTGCCCCCAGGTCCCTGGTGTTGCTGGGGTGGTGGGTTAGCCTTGGTTCCCTGTAGTGGTGGACACACTGCTGCTTGACGTGTCCTGGGGACAGAGGTATGGGCCCACTGGGTGGGTGCTGTGCTGGTGTTTCCAGAGGGGGAAAGCTCTGTAGTGGCCTGTGCCAGTGTGAGGGGAACCGACTGTCCCGAGGTCCCAGATGGGCTGGGCTGGTCATCTAGATCCAGTTGGACAGAGCTGCTCTCATCACTGTGGGCCTCTTCTGTGGGTGGAGTGGACATGTCTGGACCCTCCTGTCCGGTGACGTTGGGTAGGGGTCCTGCAGGGGTGTAAAGGCATGATTATTGCATCTGTATGTGCCATGGTGTGCAATGGGTGGGTGACCCTGCATCCCAGTGTTTCCATTCTTGTGTGGGACCTTCTGTGATAATGGTTTAGGGGGCTGTATAGGTATGTGCAGTGGACATGCTTTGGTGATGGGTGTCCATGCTTTGGTGTTACATGCAGGGCTTAGGTTTGGGATGTGTGGTTTGTGAGAGTGGGACATGTGTGAGGAGTTGGAGTGATGGGGTGAGGGCGAGGGTGGGGGTATGTGATAGGATGCAGGTAGGGTGGGGGATGAAGTAGTGAAATATTTGACTTTTCAGAGTCCATTCCTCCAGCTACTCCTGCGAGGCTCTCAGGATGCAGTATAGCCAAGACCTGCTCCTCCCATGTTGTGAGTTCTGGGGGAGGCGGTGGGGGTCTGCCGCCAGTCCTCTGAACCGCAATCTGGTGTCTTTAGACCACGGAACGCACCTTCCCTCGTAGGTCGTTCCACCTCTTCCTGATGTCATCCCTAGTTCTTGGGTGCTGTCCCACTGCGTTGACCCTTTCCACGATTCTTCGCCATAGCTCCATCTTCCTAGCTATGGTGGTGTGCTGCACCTGTGATCCAAATAGCTGTGACTCTACCTGGATGATTTCCTCCACCATGACCCTGAGCTCCTCCTCAGATAACCTGGGGTGTCTTTGCGGTGCCATGGGGTGGTGTGGGTGATGTGTGGGGTGGTGTGTGTCGTGATGTGTGGGGTGATATTTAGAGGTGTGGTGTGTGAGGTGCGTGGATGTTGTGTGAGTGATGGTGTTGAGTGCCTGTGGATGCTATTGTTCTTTCTGGTGGTGTCTCTCTGTGGCCTTCTGTCACAATTGTTGTCGTAGGGGTTTGTGGGTGATGTGGGTGTGTGTTTTTTATTGTATTGGGTGTGTGGGAGTCATGTGTGTATGTGTATCAGGTGTGTGTATTTCGATTTGTCCAATGTGGACGTGTTTTGTATATGTGTGTGTATTTTGAGCACGGCGGTGTGTACTGCCAATAGAATACCGCGGTTGAAAGACCACTGCGTGGATTCGTGGGTTGTGATAGTGTGGGCGTATTCCTTTTGGCGTGACGGTGTCGGTTTTGTTATCGCCAGTTTATCACTGACCTTTGGTGTGGCGGAATTGTGTGGGTGTCTAGATTTTGACAGATTCTGAGCTACGGAGATATTAATTTTTAAAGAATTATTGCTTTCTAGCACATAGAAACAAAAAGCGCCAATCTGGTCATCTGGTCGCATCTCGACTGGGGCAAAGTCAAAGTTTAAGGCCGACCGCAATGGAGCCCGGCTTGGATACAGCCCACAGGAGGCTCTGCTGGAGTGCTTGGGTTGCCAAATGGGGTCATAATCCATGGCTGGATCCCATACCCCTGATCAGGTGAAAGCGAAAACGATTGAGATCATGTTGATGTTACTTGCCCCATTAATATCACCTTGCATGGCAGTAGTTCTCTTGTGTTGTCTGTGACTCATTTGTGTTTGTGTTATTGTGTCAGTTCCTAGGCTTCTAGGATGTACCATCAGCATTGGGTTGTTTCCTTGGCTGAACAAGTGTTTGGCTGCTGACCATTTGTCAGCAGTATATTTTGAGATTTGCAGTACAGTGTGTACTCCCTTGCATTGTGACGTGTGATACATGTGTCCCTGTGTCTTCACTGGGGGTGAGATGATAGTTCCATACACAGAATCAAATCAACAGTGGTGGTAACACGTTTGCATCTATGTACCCTGGACATCCCATACATTTTGAGATATGCAATAGATTAATTTAACCATCAGTGAGACGCTTACATTTTGCAAGGTGACAATTAGCCAAACTTCTCCATATGTTGTGATCAATGACGTCTTAACATTTGACTGTACACTAATTTCACATGTGTGACAAGTTCACTGCAGACCTATTTCTCTGCCCTTGGCAAGTTGACTCAGGTTGTAACGCCTACCTAGACTACTGCACATGGTCTAGCTCAGCTGGCTAACTTGGTTGTGAGGTTGTTGTTTTGAGTTTCAGAAGGTCCTAATGGCAGTACATCTGTTGTGTGTGTGTTAATTTGTCACAATAGGTATGTGTAGGAATGTGCACTTTCCATATTGTCTCATCAAGATGTTTTCTTCGCATAGTCCACTTGCCTCTTGGTAGTGGGCAATGTGAGAGCAGGAGTGATGTGAGATACTGGAATGGCCTCAATGATTGCATGTGACCTTGATTGTAGTCATCATCATGCTATGTGAGTCACGGTGTTTGACCTGCAGCAAATTACATTTCCACACCCCATACACAGTAAGTATTGGCTGGAAGGGTGTTTGGGTGTTATTGATGTGTTATTGAAATTTTATCTTCACAGATGTAATGCCAGTTGGCACCATGTGTTTGTCATTGTGTTGTTTTTCATTTTCCCCTTGTGTCTGTGGAGTGGAATCAGTTGTTATTTGGAACTGTCATTTGTCCCTAGGTGTGTCTCCCATTGGGTGAGGATATGAAACATGCCTATCGGTGTCCCAACCTCAGTGTGATCCTGTCCCCATTTCGCTGTCGAGGTGTATGTGTTGTGTGTCCTAGAGGGTTGCTGTGCAGTGTGTATATGTTAGAAATGGGGTCTTTGGTTGACAGTCAGGTTACCCCCTGTTCAAGCAAGGACCCTCACTCTAGTCAGGGTAAAAGAGAATCACCCTCAGCTAACCCCTGCTTACCCCCTTGGTAGCTTGGCAGAGCAGTAGGCTTAACTTCAGAGTGCTAGGTGTAAAGTATTTGTACCACCACACACAGCAACTTAATGAAAACACCACAAAATGACACAACACCGGTTTAGAAAAATAGGAAATATTTATCTAAACAAAACAAGACCAAAACAACAAAAATCCAACATACACAAGACAAGTTATGAATTTTTAGAGATTAAACTCAAAAATAGCACTTAGAAACAAAAATGCTTCGATGAGATGTTAACACGGTGTCGTGACGGAGTCGTTCCCAACAAGCCGACACCAGCGGCGCCGGACACGGAGTCCTGTAGACCCCCAAGTACAGTACCTTTGGTGAAGAGTGAAAACAAGCTGATGCGTGAAGTCATGAATCGCGGCGTCTGTGCGAAACGTTGAATCCGTGCACTTCGAGCGGTGTCGGTCACGATGTGGTGCGGCGACTTCCACAGAGTCGCGGACTTCAGCGGGGCTGCTGTGGCGTCGGGCCTGCGAAGAGCGTCGCGTTCCAGCGAAGGTCACGGTGTCAGGTGCAGGCGGCGTTACCGGATTCGGCAGCGGCGTCGGTCCGAAGTCATCTGAAGTCGATTTCCTTGGATTTCCACCAGCTTTCCTTTCAAGGGCCCAGGGACTGGATAGGGCACCACTTGTCAGAGCAGGAGTCAATCCAGAGACTCCAGGTGCTGACAGAGAGACGTCTTTGCTGTCCCTGAGACTTCAAACAACAGGAGGCAAGTTCTAAATAAGCCCTTGGAGATTTCTTCACAAGATGGAAGGAACACAAAGTCCAGTCTTTGCCCTCTTACTCTGGCAGAAGCAGCACTGCAGGAAAGCTCCACAAAGCACAACCACAGGCAGGGCAGCACTTCCTCCTCAGCTATCAGCTCTTCTCCAGGCAGAGGTTCCTCTTGGTTCCAGAAGTGTTTCTCAAGTCTGTAGATTTGGGTGCCCTTCTTATACCCATTTTAGTCTTTGAAGTCACCTTTCTTCAAAGGGGACTCACACCTACTTGTGAAATCCTGCCTTGCCCAGGCAAGGCCTCAGACACACACCAGGGGGTTGGAGCCGGCATTGTCAGAGGCAGGCACAGTCCTTTCAGATGAGAGTGACCACTCCACCCCTCCCTCTTACCAGAGATGGCTAATCAGGAAATGCAGGTTACACCCCAGCCCCCTTTGTGTCACTGTCTAGTGCGAGGTGAAAAACAACCCAACTGTCAAACTGACCCAGACAGGGAATCCACAAACACGGCAGAGTCACAGAATGGTTTAAGCAAGAAAATGCTCACTTTCTAAAAGTGGCATTTTCAAACGCACAATCTTAAAATCAACTTTACGAAAAGATGTATTTTTAAATTGTGAGTTCTCGGACACCAAACTCCACATGCCCATCTACTCTCTAGGGGAATCTACACTTTAATCATATTTAAAGGTAGCCCCCATATTATCCTATGAGAGAGACAGGCCTTGCAACAGTGAAAAACTAAGGGCCATATTTATACTTTTTGACGCAAAACTGCGCTATCGCAGTTTTGCGTCAAAAAAATTAGCGCCGGCTAACGCCATTCTGAAGCACCATGCGGGCGCCGTATTTATTGAATGGCGTTAGCCGGCGCTAGCAGACCGGCGCTGCCTGGTGTGCGTGGAAAAAAAACACGTACACCAGGCAGCGCCGGCGTTGGGGAAAATGGCGTTAGGGCGTCTTAAAATGGGGCAAGTCAGGTATAGGCAAAAAAATCGCCTCCACCCGATTTGCGCCATTTTTAACGACGCCCAGACGCCATTTACATGACTCCTGTCTTAGTAAAGACAGGAGTCATGCCCCCTTGCCCAATGGACTTATGTCCCCTGGGCATGGTCATTGGGCATTGTGGCATGTAGGGGGGCACAAATCAGGCCCCCCTATGCCAAAAAAAAAAAAAAATTATACTTACCTGAACTTACCTGAATGTCCCTGGGATGGGTCCCTCCATCCTTGGGTGTCCTCCTGGGGTGGGCAAGGGTGGCAGGGGGGGTCCCTGGGGGCATGGGAGGGCAGCTGTGGGCTCATTTTGAGCCCACAGGTCCCTTAACGCCTGCCCTGACCCAGGCGTTAAAAAGAGGCGCAAATGCGGGGTTTTTTGCCCCGCCCACTCCCAGGCGTGATTTTTGCCCGGGAGTATAAATACGATGCATTTGCGTCGCAGTCATTTTTCTAGACGGGAACGCCTACCTTGCATCTCATTAACGCAAGGAAGGCGTTCACACAAAAAAATGACGCTCATTCCTCATACTTTGGCGCTAGACGCGTCTAACGCCAAAGTATAAATATGGCATTAGTTTTGCGCCGAATTTGCGTCGAAAAAACCGACGCAAATTCGGCGCAAACGGAGTATAAATATGCCCCTAAGTTGGCAGTATTTCACTGTCAGGACATATTATCCACATTACTATATGTCCTACCTTATCCATACACTGCACCCTGCCCTTGGGGCTATCTAGGGCCTACCTTAGGGGTGCCTTATATGTAAGAAAAGTGAAGGTTTAGGCCTGGCAAGTGGGTACACTTGCCAAGTCGAATTTACAGTGTAAAAATACACACACAGACACTGTAGTGGCAGGTCTGAGACATGATTACCGGGTTACTTGTGTGGGTGGCACAACCAGTGCTGCAGGCCCACTAGTAGCATTTGATTTACAGGCCCTGGCACCTCTAGTGCACCTTACTAGGGACATACTAGTAAATCAAATAGGCCAATCCTGGATAAACCAATTACATACAATTTACACGGCGAGCATTTGCACTTTAGCACTGGTTAGCAGTGGGAAAGTGCTCAGAGTTCAAAAGCCAACAGCGACAGGTCAGAAAAAAATAGGAGGAAGGAGGCAAAAAGATTCAGGGTGACCCTGCATAAGCAAAAGTCCAACAGTATATAAGTAGGTTTCTGTACTTACCAACAAGTAGTCCATTTCCATATCGTCCATCCTGGAAGTGTTGATTGATGGTACAGTGACGGAAGATGAATGAATCATGAACACTCCCAGGATACCTTGCCGCGATGTTGGTGATCAATCCCTGGTGATCCACAATGGCCTGCACATTGATGGAGTGTGTGTGCTTCCTGTTGCGGTATAGATGTTCAGTTGCAGCAGGTGGCACAAGGCGTACATGCGTGCAGTCAATGGCACCAAGGATGTGTGGGAATCCATTAATGAGGTAAAACCCCTGTTTGGTCTCCTGCTGCTTCTGCTGTGTGTTGGGGAAGCAGATGTGGCGAGGTGTGAGTGTGATGATGGCATCCAGTACCTTGGCAGGAAGGCAGAGAATGATGGCTGTGAGATCCTAGCAACCAGAGCGCCAGTGGTTTGAAAGGAGCCACTTAGCAACATATGTAGTACAGCTAGCAGCTTGGTTTCTGGTGGGATGGTGCAGGGTGTCTGCAAGCTGGGTGCCAACTGTGGCTCAATGTTGCGCAGCAGCTGCTGAATGACTTGCCAGTTCAACCTGTACCTATGGATGATGTCATGTTCCCTGAGGCCATGAAGGGTTGTCCTGGTGCGGAATATCCTCTCCTGCCTTCTGCGTTGCCTTTGGGGTACCTGCTGGTGTTGTGGATGCTGCTGTTGCTGGTCCTGTGCTCTGCGTGCACGCTAGATGAAAAGCACCTCCATGCCTTCCTTTTAGAGCTCTGCTGTTGCTTCTGTGTGTTTTGACTAAATACAGGTGGGTTTGTCCCATTTTAACGCCTGCCTGACCCAGGTGTTAGTTTTTGATGCAAATCAGGCTGTGCGTCATTTTCCACCTCCGCCTCCCGGCCATGCATGTTTTTTGTACGGTAGCATAAATAAGGCACATGGGTGTTTGTGTCATTTTTTGGACAGGAACGCCTACCTTGCATATCATTAACGCAAGGCGGTTTCCCACAACCAGAAAAGTTTAAATATGGTGCACGGTTTGCGCCGAATGTGCGTAAACAATTTTGACGCACATTCGCCGCAGATGGAGTATACATATGCCCCCTGGTATTCTGCAATTCTGGACTGACCAAGATAAGGGCGACCCTTTCTAGCAGCCATGGTGCTGCTTGACATGAAAATGCCTAAACAGACCGTACCCTCCAGAAGGAGTCCCAGAGGAAAAAAAAAATTTGCGGGAAATACCTCTACACAGGAACTTCCGAAAAAGAGGAAAAACAAATAATGAAAAAAGGGAAAAAATTGAATAACTCAAAAAGAGCAACTGGAACTGGAGAGAAAACACGAAGAAACAGGAGCGAGGATCACCAACAAGCAGAGTGTTTGCAACGCAAAGAAGACCAGCACTGAAGGACTTATAAACCAGGAGACAGGAAGTGACAAAACAGGAAAAAAGAGCGACACCATGTTGGATTGGGAAAGGCCTAATAGAAAAGAATAAGTGAAAAGCAGCAGTATAAAAGAGACGGGCATGCTGGGAAAAAGAACACTAAGAAGACAACATGGAGACCAGAAGAAAGAAAAGGCGAAGTGAAAAGAGAATAAGAATAGAAGAGAAGAAAAGAAAAGGAGTCCTCCCCACCAGGTAAGGAAAATAAACATTTCAGGAAAACATGCTAGAAGGGCGGCGTGCCCGGAAGCACGAAATGTGCTTTCTGGAACGTGCCGCCAAAAAGGAAGTACAAAAATGCGGGCCGCGGTAATGGCAGCGCTCCGATATGTGGAGTGGCGGCCCGACCGCGGTTTGTAAAAGGGACGCCGCGGTAAAGCGCTGGGTCACAGGAACAGGAAAGTTCCTGAAATTCTTAGCATTGTCAAAAGGGAGAAGGACGAGCCAGTCAATATCATGGAAGCTGGCTCAGAGGGCACCATGATTACTCTCTTTCTCAAGCTTCTCTGAGGGATGTGGCACTGGTGCTGCCACCATCGCCAGCTTCCATATTCGTAAGGCCCCTGCTGGGACCTGCATCCCCATTAGATCAGTCTAAGTATGCACTGCAGAGAGACAATCGTCAACACACCCACCTACCTCCAGTTCTTCATGCATTGGCAGTGGCACCAGTGGCCCACTAAAAAAAGATTCTTCTCCCCAGTATGGGACTTCTTTACAATTAGCAAGCAGGAGGATAACATTGTAATTTTCTCCATTTGCCTCGTAAGTGTTTGTCGAGGTAAGCCTGGTTCACCCTATGGTACTGGAGTCCATCACAACATCTGGTAGTAGGAGCTCCTTAAAAAATTACCATAGGTGGTAGTGGTGATGAGAGAGTGGAATCAGCTCTGATCACTGAGAGAGGTAAAGGTGATGAGCAAGAAGAGGGTGACAGCTTTAGGCAAAACAGCTCTGTCCCCAGCTGTGCACAATGATCACCTGCCTCAGCAACCTTGAAATGGCTCAAGAGTAAGATGGACACACCACAGAAGACAGTGAGTTCCCCAAAATGCATCTCCTAGTTCTCAGAAGTCACCTGCATCAGCGACACCAGAAGAAAAAAAAAAAGCCCAACCTACCCCTATGGGCATGTGTAGCCAGGAGAGGCCCATGACCTCAACTACCCAATGGCACATTTGTACAATGGGAAGCTGGCTAAAATGTTAGTGCTGGACCTTCTTCCTTTTTAATTGTGGAATAAATGGGAATTGTAGAATATTTGGTGGCCATCTGTCCAAAATAGAGGGTTCCCAGTCGGACCTCATTTACCAGAGTTGCTGTTTCAACACACTATCATGATGTGCTGCAATTGTTTGGACAAGGTTTGCAGCAGAGGGCCGTCCTCACTATCCACCTGATGGCAGACATGTGGAACAGTTGTCAAGCAACTGATTACATTTATATCACTGAACACTGGATCTCTTTTGTGGGGGTTAGGCAACTGTCATCTACAGGTCTCAGCACTGAAGAAACTTTTAAGGGCTTTCAGCGGCATGCAAAAGTAGCCATGCTCACTACAGAGAAATTACATACAGCAGAAAAAACATCTAGGAAGACTGTAACACCAAGGTGTTTGATTGGCTGTTACCCAGAGGTCTCAGAATTGGATTTGCTACCACATACAATGGCAGTAATATAGTTAAGGCGATGGCAGACAGTGGCTATTTCAGGGGCCTGTGTTTGTCACATTTCACCAACCTGTTTGTGCAGGACATTCTCCGAAAATAAGACATAGTCAACAACCGCATAAGAATCTGAACTCATTTCAGCCATTCTTTTAAAGCCCAGAAGCAACAGAGGTCCATTCAGCATGCTAACAGAGTACCCGTTAAAGCCCTTATACAGGTGTTACCAACACATTGGAACTCAACTCATTACATGTTGCAGCGTCTGTTGAGCTGTACAAATCGATCAATGACTGTGTCATTCAAAAAGGCAGGGATGCAATTGGGAAAAGCATGACCATCTCTGCCAACAAACGGAACATAGTCAAATGCCTGACACAGATGCTACTTTCTTTTGACATTTGTCACAGTGCGAAAGACCATTCTTGCACCTCAAAACATAGAGAAATTGACCATGATCAAATAAACCATCACTTCATACCACACAATTACACTGCTCCTGAAATACCACAGGAGGAAGATGATTGGTCAGACTCGAGTTCATTAACTGACCAACTTCTCTGTGAACCACCTGAGATTGAGGACAAATTCTACTTCCTTGGAACTTTTTAATAACTTATCGTCGAACTGCTTTGCCAAAAACAAAAAAAAAGATTTAGCTAGTGGCACATTATATTTGTGTCTGACATATGCAGTCCCACCAATTTTAGGTACATGTATGGCTGGATTGGAGTTGGACCAATATGCAGTAAAGAAGCGGCCCAATACCTTCACGACACTGGATACATTGCCTGCCTCCCTCCCAGGCCTATCCTTCTTTCTTTTATCATCTAACAGGGCTGCCCCAGAAGATCATTTAATTTACAAGTTTGCCAAATCTCAATATGTTGCTTGGATCAAAGAGGAGAAACAACTGTGTACCTACCATCATGATTAGATTGGAAGAGGTAACTATTGCACCAATAAGTGATGATATACTATTGGGTGATTGTGAGTGATGATTGATGATTTATGTGGTGGCACACAGTGAAGGGAGGATGTTTAACTAAGTTGTAAACTTGATTTTGATTGTTTGCATTTTTTCGGGCCTGATGGGTGATCATTTTTCCTGTGATTAGCCCTTTCACACTTAGCAAAATTTACTTGCAGGGTTCTTCAGAGACCATACCCGTCACTTCAGTTAACAGTTCTTCAACAGCAGTGTAATACAGGTCTATCTAACTCGGGTCGGGATGGAGTTGAACTGATTAGTTAATTGTTACCCAGAGTTGGGGGGATGGAAGGACTCAGGGTGAACTACCTTAACAGCCAGAAGAAAGAAGTCATCGACTTCAATGGGAAAACATGATAATAATAACTCTGAGGCCTACTCAGCTCTATGGACTGGAGAGTGGGGTCCTGATGTGGGAAATGCTGCTGAATATGTGTGCTGGCTCAAAAGTGAAATTACACTTGTATGGTTGTGGTCGGGGTGGCCTGTTGCATGTAACTGGAGACAGATTTCTGATGCCACATCATCACATGATGTACACACTTGGATAAATGTTGTGATGACAGTTGTGAGATTGATCAGCCCAGCAATAGTAGCTATTTATTCATGATTGGTTGTAAATTGGTCCCACTTCTCAGTTAATCGATCACATATGAGTCCTAAAATTAAATGAATAATTGCAACAGTCTATACTCTTGTTCTGCCTCAGAGTCTTCTTGGTACACTCCTCATGAAGCTTACCTTCTGTCCTTCTCCTTGACTCTACAATATAAGTTCTGTTTACAATCCACAGGCCTTCTCTTCTCATGCGCGAAAGGCAAGAGCTCTATAACACTCCTGCTTACCTTACCGAGCCAGCTCAGCCAGGCACCAGAGAGTGATTGGAACAGTTAACTGACTATCTCAATCTACAGAAGTGCACTAGAGGTCTGTATCTTTCAATCTCATTTGAGTGAGGAGGACTAGGACTCAGGACTCCAGGGTTGAACAGAATTAAGACTTGGAGTCAGACTCAGGTCAGACCTGCCTTAACACCAAGATGAAGGAAGATGTCTACTTTAAGTTCAAAGGGAAACCTAGATGACACAAAGAGACCTACTCAGCCCTGTGTACTTCACTGGAGAGAGGAGTGTTGATTTGGAAAACTCTGAGTAGTGTGCTAACTCAAATGTCAAATTCCTCTAATGAAATGGCTGTAGTCGGGGGGGGCTGTAACTAGAGACAAACATGTTGCATGATGGATGCACTTGGTTAAATGTTATGTCAGTTGTGAGATTGACCAGCCAGGTATTTGCAGCTAATTGTCTGGGATTGGCTGTAAAATTGTTCTAACTTCACAGTTAATCTTACTCTGCCTCCTGGTCCACTCCTTCTCCTTGGCTCAACAATATCGACATTTACTGTTTTACAATCCACAGGCCTTCTCTTCTACTGCATGATAGGCAAAAGATCCATTACACTCCTGCTTGCCTTACCAGACTGGTTCTGCCAGGCACCCAAGAGTGATGGGCAATCCAAGAAGAATGCAGATGCATTGCCCAATTTGGCAATATAGTATCATTTTTCTTCTAACAATCATAATTTTTAGAACTGGGTGAGTTCACTTCACTCCTTCATTTGTATTTGTAAAACCTAGATGACATAGGTGGTCATTACAACCCTGGCGGTCGGTGTTAAAGCGGCAGTAAAACCGCCAACAGGCCAGCGGTAAAAAAAATTGAATCAAGAACGTGGTGGAAACCGCCAACATAGACAGCCACTTTAACACTCCGACCGCCAAGGCGGTACAAACACACACCGTGGCGGTAACCGACAACAGACAGGTGGAAGACAAGGTTCCGCCCACTGTATTACAACACGCCAATCCACCACCTTTTCCGGGGTGGATTCAACGCAAACAAAAACACGGTGGAAACAGGACTTGGAAGGGAAAACGCTCACCTCTACACACCCCGTGAGGAATCAGGACGCCATGGAACCCGAACTCCAGATACTCCCACCCTTTATCTTCCTGCTCCTCTAACAGGAACAACAAAGACGGCGGTGAAGACCACGGTGAGTACTGCACCTACGACACAGGGGAGGGTGGAGGGAAAAAACAGTGACACACAAACGCAACACGCAACACTGCCACCCCCACCCTCCCCCACTACAACACACACACAAGTACATGTTGATACATTACATTAACAACCCCCAACCCCTCCTGGAAGAATGCAAGGACAAAAGGAAATGAGTCGAACAATTGTAATATATTCAAATACATTAATCAAAAATATATGTACATATATATATATATTTACACTATAAACAAATATATACACCAAGAATACAAGTCCAAGGTATTCGACCATCATAGTCTGTGGACCACTGGCCCCAAAATGCATGGGCGAGGCCCACACTCAGTACCTTAACAAGATGGAGAGAACACTGCTGGGGCATCAGATAGAAATAAAACAGGCACCTCAGGGGGAAGGGAATGGAGGCACCTCAGCCGGATGAGTGCACAACACCAGATCCACAAGGGGGTTCCATGCCCATTGATGTATCCTGGGGAGTGCAAAGCCACAGTCTCTCAGGTCTCGCCAGTGGATGGTTTGCCCACTGCTTTATCCTGGGGAGTGCAAAGCCACAGTCTCTCAAGTCTCTCCAGTGGATGGTTTGCCCACTGCTTTATCCTGGGGAGTGCAAAGCCAGTCTCTCAAGTCTCTCCAGTGGGTGGGTTGCCCACTGCTTTATCCTGGGGAGTGCAAAGCCACAGTCTCTCAAGTCTCTCCAGTTGGTGGGTTGCCTACTGCTTTATCCTGGGGAGTGCAAAGTCACAGTTTCACAAGTGGATAACAGTCTCCACAGTTTCTGGAGGGGGCTTTGTGCCCAGAGTGCTTCATCCTGCCAAGGACAGAGGTAGTGGATGTTTTTCTCCACTGGTTCTGGAGGTGGCTTTGTGCTCAGAGTGCTTCATCCTGCCAAGGACAGAGGTAGTGGATGTGAGACTCCACTGGTTCTGGAGGGGGCTTTGTGCCCAGAGCACTTCATCCTGCCAAGGACAGAGGTAGTGGATGTATCTCTCCACTGGTTCTGTAGGGGGCTTTGTGCCCAGAGTTCTTCATGCTGCCAAGGACAGAGGTAGTGGATGTCATTCTCCACTGGTTCTGTAGGGGGCTTTGTGCCCAGAGTGCTTCATCCTGCCAAGGACAGAGGTAGTGGATGTGAGACTCCACTGGTTCTGGAGGGGGCTTTGTGCCCAGAGTGCTTCTTCCTTGCAAGGACAGAGGTAGTGGATGTATCGCTCCTCTGGTTCTGGAGGGGGCTTTGTGCCCACAGTGCTTCATCCTGCCAAGGATAGAGGTAGTGGATGTCATTCTACACTGGTTCTGGAGGAGGCTTTGTGCCCAGAGTGCTTTATCCTGCCAAGGACAGAGGTAGTGGATGTTTCTCTCCACTTGTTCTGGAGGTGGCTTTGTGCCCAGAGTGCTTCATCCTGCCAAGGACAGAGGTAGTGGATGTGAGACTCCACTGGTTCTGGAGGGGGCTTTGTGCCCAGAGTGCTTCATCCTGCTCGTGGCGGCCTCAGTAGCGACGGAAGCTTTGGCGCTCACTGGCCTCCGGTGCTTGTGGCGGCGGTGTCCTTTTCAGTGGGGCTTGTGGCGGCGGTGTCCTTAGCAGTGGTGCTTGTGGCGGCGGTGTCCTGTTCAGCAGTGCTTGTGGTGGCGGTGTCATTGGCAGCGGGGCTGGTGGCGGCGGTGTCCTTGGCAGCGGTGCTTGTGGCGGCGGTGTCCTGTTCAGCGGGGCTTGTAGCGGCGGTGTCCTTGGAAGCGGTGCTTGTGGCGGCGGTGTCCTTGGCAGCGGTGCTGGTGGCGGCGGTGTCCTGTTCAGCGGGGCTTGTGGCGGCGGTGTCCTTGGCAGCAGTGCTTGTGGCGGCGGTGTCCTGTTCAGCGGTGCTTGTGGCGGCAGTGTCCTTGGCAGCAGTGCTGGTGGCGGCGATGTCCTGTTCAGCGGGGCTTGTGGCGGTGGTGTCCTTGGCAGCAGTGCTTGTGGCGGAAGTGTCCTGTTCAGCGGTGCTTGTGAAGGTCTTGTCAGCCATGCAGGTTTTCGCAGACTTGCCTGTTTTTCTGTGCTCCTTCCCCACCTTTGATGGTGGCGCAGCTGTCTTCACACTCCCAACTGTACCCCTGGGAGAGGCTTTGGTGGAAGATGTTTTGCCTCTCTCCCGCCGGGCAGTGGCCAACTTTTTGTGCTTTTTAGGTGGGGGACTATACGTGGTCTGGCTCCTTGGCACACTGGCTGCCCTGCTGCCTGGCGCACTCCAGAAGCTGGTTACTACTGGCACCACTGTTCCCGCAAATGTTGTGGCTGAGGTGCTGGGTTGGGACCTGGAAAGGCGGGCCCTAGGAAACTGAAGGGTTGGGGGAGGTGAGGGGAAGAGGTCAAGGTTGGAGAGGAAACGTTTTTTGGACACACTGGGACGGGTAGATGGAGGGGGTTTGGGAGTGGAGGTAGAGGTAGTGGTTGTAGGAGGTGTTCGTTTGCTGACTTTGGGTGAATGTGCATTGGCTGGAGGCTGTCGTGAGGTGGATGGCTGTTGGGTGGGTTAGTGGCGGCGTTTGTGTACCTTGGGAGGTGGGCTCACAGACACACTGGGAGAGGACACAGGGGATGTGTGAATGGTAGTGGGGGTGGTGACTGCATGTGATCGGGGTGTGCTGGTGGGTGTGCTGGTGATGGAGGTTGTGGCTGAAGATGTAGTGCATGCAGGTGTGAGTGGAGACGGGACTGGGAGGGAGGAGGGAGATGAGGAGGAGGGGGACACAGTGGAGGCAGTGGATGTTGCTGTGTCTGCATGGGTATGATGCTTGCGTGAGTGCCTGTGGGAAGTGTGGTGCTTATGTTTGCCTGAGCTTCCCTTGTGTGTTGAGGTGTGTGCATGCTGGTCTGATGGTATGCTTGGGATAGGCTGAGGTACAGGTGTTTGGGTCTGGGTGGAGGAAGTTGGAGGGGGGGAGGCTGGACACAGGGACAATGGCTGCCATCAGTGCTGAGGCCAGAGTCTGAAAAGCTCGCTGTTGGGCTGCCTTACCAGAATGAATGCCCTCCAGGTATGCATTTGTCTGTTGCAACTGCCTCTCTACACCCTGGATGGCATTCAAAATGGTAGACTGCCCAACAGTGAGGGACATGAGGAGGTCAATGGCCTCCTCACTGAGGGAAGCAGGGGTGACAGGGGAAGGGGCTGAGGTGCCTGGGGCGAAGGAGATGCCCACCATCCTGGGTGAGCGGCCACAGGGCACACGCTGAGGGGCTGCTGGGAGGGCGGTGCTGGTAGGGGAGCTGGCGGCTGTACCTGTAGATGCGGGGGCATAGAGGGGCCCGCCACTGCAAGGGAGCTCCCATCAGAGGAGGAGTCCGTGTCGCTGGTCTCAGCTCCTGTCCCCGCCGTGGAGCTGCCCTCGCCCTCCGTTGCCTCGCCCTCCAGGGCCATGTGGGATGCAGCTCCCTCCTGCTCCGGTGCCACTGCTCCTCCGCCTGATGAGGCTAATGCATGCAAGAACATGGAGACCACAAAAAGGGGGGGAAGACTGAAGAAAGACATGTTCAGTGCATGCATAACTGCTACCGTTGGCGGACACTACAGACCCAGAAGCCCCGTGCACTACGCCATGCACTTAGAGTTCCCTAACTAATCACAGGGACATGGGTTACAAGGCCTATGCCAGATTGCTGCACACATGGAAGTCACAAGAGGCTGACTAGCTGTAGGTGGCTCTGAACACAGGTGGGGTGGGGTTCCACAGGATCTGCCTTAAGAAGGGAGCTTGCCTACTAAACTTGCCCTGGCCTAGGGGAACCCACAGCCCACCTCCCCCACCCAGACACCTCCAATGCACGCTAAATCAACAGAATGAGAGTGTACTCACCCCCTTGTGGCTGCTGTGATGCCCTCAAGCTCCCATCCAACTCTGGATATGCCACCGCCAGGAACCAGAATATCAGGGGGGTCATGGTGCGACAGGCACCCCTCCCACGTTGGGGGGCCATCCCCAACTGGGCCTCCGCCATCTTCTTGCTCCAGCGGCGAATGTCCTCCCATCTTTTACAGCAGTGGGTGCTCCATCTGTGGTGGACCCCCAGGGTCCGGACTTCCTTGGCGATGGCACGCCAAATATCCTTCTTCTGGTGGGCGCTGACCTACAGGAATAGTACAGGGGAAAATGAGAAGATATTACCGTCCGCACCGTCACAGTCATTGGCCTGCATCCCTACCCTTGCCATGATGCACATGCACTCACCGTTGTATCATGCACGGCTCTTTCTCCCCCCCTATCTTTCATCAACACCACTCTAAACAGGCATTGCCCATACAGCATTCTCAGAGTGTACTCACCTGTTTGTCTGGAGGACCGTAGAGTAGCGTGTACTGGGGGAGGACCCCATCCACTAGTTTCTCCAACTCCTCCGTGCTGAAAGCAGGGGCCCTTTCCCCAGACACACGAGCCATTGTCTCTTCCAGACTGAGGTCACAGCAGCACTTTGCAGTGTAGGTCCTCTCCTGTCGAAGTTCAGGTATCAAGTGATTAAACGCCGGCGTACATCGTCATTGGCGTCTGGGACCCACAGGGTCCAATGTTAACCAATGCAGGATTGCGCCGCGGTCTTCAACCCCCTACCGCGACGTTGTACAACGCTAGCGTAGTTACCTCATATCCCCTTGTCCCACATTACAGGTCAGGCAGACGCCATTTCAGGGGGCCATATGGCATTAATTTTAAACGTGTCACACATATCTAGGCCTTGCTTAGACACTAATACAGCCATATGTCAATTTTCAAACATTTTCCTATAAAGTTGTGTTTACATACCTCAGTGTTGGTTGACTCTCTGCTCGCTGTTCTCCTCCTTAGAGCAAGTCTGCTGGGGCAGGTGAGGAGATGGCGGCATCCTCCGGTGTACAGACCGCTGATGGACCTGTCGACAATGGAGGAGCGACATGTAATTATCACCTACAGACTTGATCGTAACACAATCCAGGAACTGTGTGCCCAGTTGGAGCCAGACCACAGGAATCCCCCCTCTAGTGCAGGTGCTGTCAGTACTCCATTTCCTAACAAGTGGGTTTTTACAAACAACAGTGGCCATTGCATCATGGATGTCCCAGCCTATGTTCTCCAACGTGTTGTCCAGAGTGTTGTCTGCCCTGCTGAAACACATGCACAGCTACATCGTTTTCCCTCAGGTGGAGGATTTGCCTACAGTGAAAGGTGACTTCTCTGCCCTGGGACATATCCCCAACATCATAGGGGCCATTGTTGGGACACATGTGGCCTTGGTCTACCCCCGCGGGAGTGAAGAGGTGTACAGAAACCAGAAGAGTTACCATTCAATGAATGTGCAGATGGTGTGTTTGGCCGACCAGTACATCTCCCATGTAAATGCCAAGTTTCCTGGGTCAGTGCATGACGCTTACATTCTGCGGAATAGCAGCATCCCTTATGTGATGGGGCAACTCCAGAGGCACAGTGTGTGGCTATTAGGTGAGGACATGGACCCAATACAGTGTGACTAGGTGTCTGTGTATGTCCCTAAGAGTTAGTGTGTGTCTAACAGTTGTCTCTCGACATTTACAGGTGACTCTGGTTACCCCAACCTGTCATGGCTCCTGACCACAGTGAGGAATCCCAGGACAAGGGCAGAGGAACGCTACAATGAGGCCCGGGGGGTGGACTAGGAAGATTATAGAGAGGACCTTCGGCCTCCTGAAGGCCAGGTTCCAGTGCCTCCATATGACAGATGGTTCCCTATTCTACTCACCAAAGAAGGTATGCCAGATCATCGTAGCCTGCTGTATGCTTCACAACTTGGCTTTGCAATAGCAGGTGCCTTTTCTGCAGGAGGATGGTCCAGATGGAGGTGTTGTGGCAGTTGTGGAGCCAGTGGACAGTGAAGACGATGAAGCAGAAGAAGAGGACATTGACAACAGGAACACGGTCATCCAGCAATACTTCCAGTGAGACACAGGTAAGAAGACAACACTGCCTGCTACATCTGATTTAATTATTTTACCTCTCATCTGTCTGTCATTTTCCCCTAGTGTATGGACCCTGAGTTGTCACTTTCCCTTTCAATTTCACAGATGTGGGTCCCACTGTGTGACCTCTGCTTTGTTTCCGCATGGACTAGAGCTGTGTGACATAGGTATGTAGACATTACATTGGATATAGCATTTTGCCACAGTTATGGCTAATACACATTTGTGAAAGCACAGACTGACTCCAGATTGTTTTGTGATTTAAGGGTGTTTATTGAAGTGCAAAATAGTGGAGGGGGTTGTAAAATGGTCAGGGGTGATGATGGAGGAATGTCGATGGCAGAGTCCAGTCTATTAGTCTAACAGGTGCATTGTCCAAAGGGGCATAGGAAGTGGAGCTAGTGCAGTTAAAGTATGGACATGGTGACAAAGTGGGACAGAAGGCTGACAATCAGGGTGGTCTCATTTTTTGGCGGGGTCTTGGCATTGTTCTCTGTGCCCCAGTGTCCCTCCTGGTGTTGACGAGTCCCTTCAGCACCCCTACAATGGTGCCCAGGGTGGTATTGATGGATTTGAGTTCCTCCCTGAACCCCAAGTACTGTTCCTCCTGCAGCCGCTGAGTCTCCTGAAACTTGGCCAGTACCATTGCCATCGTCTCCTGGGAATGGTGGTAGGCTCTCATGTTGGAGAGGGACTCGTGGAGAGTGGGTTCCCTCGGCCTGTCCTCCCCCTGTCGCACAACAGCCCTCCCAGTTCCCCTGTGTTCCTGGGCCTCTGTCCCCTGAACCGTGTGCCCACTACCACTGCCCCCAGGTCCCTGGTGTTGCTGGGGTGGTGGGTTAGCCTTGGTTCCCTGTAGTGGTGGACACACTGCTGCTTGACGTGTCCTGGGGACAGAGGTATGGGCCCACTGGGTGGGTGCTGTGCTGGTGTTTCCAGAGGGGGAAAGCTCTGTAGTGGCCTGTGCCAGTGTGAGGGGAACCGACTGTCCCGAGGTCCCAGATGGGCTGGGCTGGTCATCTAGATCCAGTTGGACAGAGCTGCTCTCATCACTGTGGGCCTCTTCTGTGGGTGGAGTGGACATGTCTGGACCCTCCTGTCCGGTGACGTTGGGTAGGGGTCCTGCAGGGGTGTAAAGGCATGATTATTGCATCTGTATGTGCCATGGTGTGCAATGGGTGGGTGACCCTGCATCCCAGTGTTTCCATTCTTGTGTGGGACCTTCTGTGATAATGGTTTAGGGGGCTGTATAGGTATGTGCAGTGGACATGCTTTGGTGATGGGTGTCCATGCTTTGGTGTTACATGCAGGGCTTAGGTTTGGGATGTGTGGTTTGTGAGAGTGGGACATGTGTGAGGAGTTGGAGTGATGGGGTGAGGGCGAGGGTGGGGGTATGTGATAGGATGCAGGTAGGGTGGGGGATGAAGTAGTGAAATATTTGACTTTTCAGAGTCCATTCCTCCAGCTACTCCTGCGAGGCTCTCAGGATGCAGTATAGCCAAGACCTGCTCCTCCCATGTTGTGAGTTCTGGGGGAGGCGGTGGGGGTCTGCCGCCAGTCCTCTGAACCGCAATCTGGTGTCTTTAGACCACGGAACGCACCTTCCCTCGTAGGTCGTTCCACCTCTTCCTGATGTCATCCCTAGTTCTTGGGTGCTGTCCCACTGCGTTGACCCTTTCCACGATTCTTCGCCATAGCTCCATCTTCCTAGCTATGGTGGTGTGCTGCACCTGTGATCCAAATAGCTGTGACTCTACCTGGATGATTTCCTCCACCATGACCCTGAGCTCCTCCTCAGATAACCTGGGGTGTCTTTGCGGTGCCATGGGGTGGTGTGGGTGATGTGTGGGGTGGTGTGTGTCGTGATGTGTGGGGTGATATTTAGAGGTGTGGTGTGTGAGGTGCGTGGATGTTGTGTGAGTGATGGTGTTGAGTGCCTGTGGATGCTATTGTTCTTTCTGGTGGTGTCTCTCTGTGGCCTTCTGTCACAATTGTTGTCGTAGGGGTTTGTGGGTGATGTGGGTGTGTGTTTTTTATTGTATTGGGTGTGTGGGAGTCATGTGTGTATGTGTATCAGGTGTGTGTATTTCGATTTGTCCAATGTGGACGTGTTTTGTATATGTGTGTGTATTTTGAGCACGGCGGTGTGTACTGCCAATAGAATACCGCGGTTGAAAGACCACTGCGTGGATTCGTGGGTTGTGATAGTGTGGGCGTATTCCTTTTGGCGTGACGGTGTCGGTTTTGTTATCGCCAGTTTATCACTGACCTTTGGTGTGGCGGAATTGTGTGGGTGTCTAGATTTTGACAGATTCTGAGCTACGGAGATATTAATTTTTAAAGAATTATTGCTTTCTAGCACATAGAAACAAAAAGCGCCAATCTGGTCATCTGGTCGCATCTCGACTGGGGCAAAGTCAAAGTTTAAGGCCGACCGCAATGGAGCCCGGCTTGGATACAGCCCACAGGAGGCTCTGCTGGAGTGCTTGGGTTGCCAAATGGGGTCATAATCCATGGCTGGATCCCATACCCCTGATCAGGTGAAAGCGAAAACGATTGAGATCATGTTGATGTTACTTGCCCCATTAATATCACCTTGCATGGCAGTAGTTCTCTTGTGTTGTCTGTGACTCATTTGTGTTTGTGTTATTGTGTCAGTTCCTAGGCTTCTAGGATGTACCATCAGCATTGGGTTGTTTCCTTGGCTGAACAAGTGTTTGGCTGCTGACCATTTGTCAGCAGTATATTTTGAGATTTGCAGTACAGTGTGTACTCCCTTGCATTGTGACGTGTGATACATGTGTCCCTGTGTCTTCACTGGGGGTGAGATGATAGTTCCATACACAGAATCAAATCAACAGTGGTGGTAACACGTTTGCATCTATGTACCCTGGACATCCCATACATTTTGAGATATGCAATAGATTAATTTAACCATCAGTGAGACGCTTACATTTTGCAAGGTGACAATTAGCCAAACTTCTCCATATGTTGTGATCAATGACGTCTTAACATTTGACTGTACACTAATTTCACATGTGTGACAAGTTCACTGCAGACCTATTTCTCTGCCCTTGGCAAGTTGACTCAGGTTGTAACGCCTACCTAGACTACTGCACATGGTCTAGCTCAGCTGGCTAACTTGGTTGTGAGGTTGTTGTTTTGAGTTTCAGAAGGTCCTAATGGCAGTACATCTGTTGTGTGTGTGTTAATTTGTCACAATAGGTATGTGTAGGAATGTGCACTTTCCATATTGTCTCATCAAGATGTTTTCTTCGCATAGTCCACTTGCCTCTTGGTAGTGGGCAATGTGAGAGCAGGAGTGATGTGAGATACTGGAATGGCCTCAATGATTGCATGTGACCTTGATTGTAGTCATCATCATGCTATGTGAGTCACGGTGTTTGACCTGCAGCAAATTACATTTCCACACCCCATACACAGTAAGTATTGGCTGGAAGGGTGTTTGGGTGTTATTGATGTGTTATTGAAATTTTATCTTCACAGATGTAATGCCAGTTGGCACCATGTGTTTGTCATTGTGTTGTTTTTCATTTTCCCCTTGTGTCTGTGGAGTGGAATCAGTTGTTATTTGGAACTGTCATTTGTCCCTAGGTGTGTCTCCCATTGGGTGAGGATATGAAACATGCCTATCGGTGTCCCAACCTCAGTGTGATCCTGTCCCCATTTCGCTGTCGAGGTGTATGTGTTGTGTGTCCTAGAGGGTTGCTGTGCAGTGTGTATATGTTAGAAATGGGGTCTTTGGTTGACAGTCAGGTTACCCCCTGTTCAAGCAAGGACCCTCACTCTAGTCAGGGTAAAAGAGAATCACCCTCAGCTAACCCCTGCTTACCCCCTTGGTAGCTTGGCAGAGCAGTAGGCTTAACTTCAGAGTGCTAGGTGTAAAGTATTTGTACCACCACACACAGCAACTTAATGAAAACACCACAAAATGACACAACACCGGTTTAGAAAAATAGGAAATATTTATCTAAACAAAACAAGACCAAAACAACAAAAATCCAACATACACAAGACAAGTTATGAATTTTTAGAGATTAAACTCAAAAATAGCACTTAGAAACAAAAATGCTTCGATGAGATGTTAACACGGTGTCGTGACGGAGTCGTTCCCAACAAGCCGACACCAGCGGCGCCGGACACGGAGTCCTGTAGACCCCCAAGTACAGTACCTTTGGTGAAGAGTGAAAACAAGCTGATGCGTGAAGTCATGAATCGCGGCGTCTGTGCGAAACGTTGAATCCGTGCACTTCGAGCGGTGTCGGTCACGATGTGGTGCGGCGACTTCCACAGAGTCGCGGACTTCAGCGGGGCTGCTGTGGCGTCGGGCCTGCGAAGAGCGTCGCGTTCCAGCGAAGGTCACGGTGTCAGGTGCAGGCGGCGTTACCGGATTCGGCAGCGGCGTCGGTCCGAAGTCATCTGAAGTCGATTTCCTTGGATTTCCACCAGCTTTCCTTTCAAGGGCCCAGGGACTGGATAGGGCACCACTTGTCAGAGCAGGAGTCAATCCAGAGACTCCAGGTGCTGACAGAGAGACGTCTTTGCTGTCCCTGAGACTTCAAACAACAGGAGGCAAGTTCTAAATAAGCCCTTGGAGATTTCTTCACAAGATGGAAGGAACACAAAGTCCAGTCTTTGCCCTCTTACTCTGGCAGAAGCAGCACTGCAGGAAAGCTCCACAAAGCACAACCACAGGCAGGGCAGCACTTCCTCCTCAGCTATCAGCTCTTCTCCAGGCAGAGGTTCCTCTTGGTTCCAGAAGTGTTTCTCAAGTCTGTAGATTTGGGTGCCCTTCTTATACCCATTTTAGTCTTTGAAGTCACCTTTCTTCAAAGGGGACTCACACCTACTTGTGAAATCCTGCCTTGCCCAGGCAAGGCCTCAGACACACACCAGGGGGTTGGAGCCGGCATTGTCAGAGGCAGGCACAGTCCTTTCAGATGAGAGTGACCACTCCACCCCTCCCTCTTACCAGAGATGGCTAATCAGGAAATGCAGGTTACACCCCAGCCCCCTTTGTGTCACTGTCTAGTGCGAGGTGAAAAACAACCCAACTGTCAAACTGACCCAGACAGGGAATCCACAAACACGGCAGAGTCACAGAATGGTTTAAGCAAGAAAATGCTCACTTTCTAAAAGTGGCATTTTCAAACGCACAATCTTAAAATCAACTTTACGAAAAGATGTATTTTTAAATTGTGAGTTCTCGGACACCAAACTCCACATGCCCATCTACTCTCTAGGGGAATCTACACTTTAATCATATTTAAAGGTAGCCCCCATATTATCCTATGAGAGAGACAGGCCTTGCAACAGTGAAAAACTAAGGGCCATATTTATACTTTTTGACGCAAAACTGCGCTATCGCAGTTTTGCGTCAAAAAAATTAGCGCCGGCTAACGCCATTCTGAAGCGCCATGCGGGCGCCGTATTTATTGAATGGCGTTAGCCGGCGCTAGCAGACCGGCGCTGCCTGGTGTGCGTGGAAAAAAAACACGTACACCAGGCAGCGCCGGCGTTGGGGAAAATGGCGTTAGGGCGTCTTAAAATGGGGCAAGTCAGGTATAGGCAAAAAAATCGCCTCCACCCGATTTGCGCCATTTTTAACGACGCCCAGACGCCATTTACATGACTCCTGTCTTAGTAAAGACAGGAGTCATGCCCCCTTGCCCAATGGACTTATGTCCCCTGGGCATGGTCATTGGGCATTGTGGCATGTAGGGGGGCACAAATCAGGCCCCCCTATGCCAAAAAAAAAAAAAAATTATACTTACCTGAACTTACCTGAATGTCCCTGGGATGGGTCCCTCCATCCTTGGGTGTCCTCCTGGGGTGGGCAAGGGTGGCAGGGGGGGTCCCTGGGGGCATGGGAGGGCAGCTGTGGGCTCATTTTGAGCCCACAGGTCCCTTAACGCCTGCCCTGACCCAGGCGTTAAAAAGAGGCGCAAATGCGGGGTTTTTTGCCCCGCCCACTCCCAGGCGTGATTTTTGCCCGGGAGTATAAATACGATGCATTTGCGTCGCAGTCATTTTTCTAGACGGGAACGCCTACCTTGCATCTCATTAACGCAAGGAAGGCGTTCACACAAAAAAATGATGCTCATTCCTCATACTTTGGCGCTAGACGCGTCTAACGCCAAAGTATAAATATGGCATTAGTTTTGCGCCGAATTTGCGTCGAAAAAACCGACGCAAATTCGGCGCAAACGGAGTATAAATATGCCCCTAAGTTGGCAGTATTTCACTGTCAGGACATATTATCCACATTACTATATGTCCTACCTTATCCATACACTGCACCCTGCCCTTGGGGCTATCTAGGGCCTACCTTAGGGGTGCCTTATATGTAAGAAAAGTGAAGGTTTAGGCCTGGCAAGTGGGTACACTTGCCAAGTCGAATTTACAGTGTAAAAATACACACACAGACACTGTAGTGGCAGGTCTGAGACATGATTACCGGGTTACTTGTGTGGGTGGCACAACCAGTGCTGCAGGCCCACTAGTAGCATTTGATTTACAGGCCCTGGCACCTCTAGTGCACCTTACTAGGGACATACTAGTAAATCAAATAGGCCAATCCTGGATAAACCAATTACATACAATTTACACGGCGAGCATTTGCACTTTAGCACTGGTTAGCAGTGGGAAAGTGCTCAGAGTTCAAAAGCCAACAGCGACAGGTCAGAAAAAAATAGGAGGAAGGAGGCAAAAAGATTCAGGGTGACCCTGCATAAGCAAAAGTCCAACAGTATATAAGTAGGTTTCTGTACTTACCAACAAGTAGTCCATTTCCATATCGTCCATCCTGGAAGTGTTGATTGATGGTACAGTGACGGAAGATGAATGAATCATGAACACTCCCAGGATACCTTGCCGCGATGTTGGTGATCAATCCCTGGTGATCCACAATGGCCTGCACATTGATGGAGTGTGTGTGCTTCCTGTTGCGGTATAGATGTTCAGTTGCAGCAGGTGGCACAAGGCGTACATGCGTGCAGTCAATGGCACCAAGGATGTGTGGGAATCCATTAATGAGGTAAAACCCCTGTTTGGTCTCCTGCTGCTTCTGCTGTGTGTTGGGGAAGCAGATGTGGCGAGGTGTGAGTGTGATGATGGCTTCCAGTACCTTGGCAGGAAGGCAGAGAATGATGGCTGTGAGATCCTAGCAACCAGAGCGCCAGTGGTTTGAAAGGAGCCACTTAGCAACATATGTAGTACAGCTAGCAGCTTGGTTTCTGGTGGGATGGTGCAGGGTGTCTGCAAGCTGGGTGCCAACTGTGGCTCAATGTTGCGCAGCAGCTGCTGAATGACTTGCCAGTTCAACCTGTACCTATGGATGATGTCATGTTCCCTGAGGCCATGAAGGGTTGTCCTGGTGCGGAATATCCTCTCCTGCCTTCTGCGTTGCCTTTGGGGTACCTGCTGGTGTTGTGGATGCTGCTGTTGCTGGTCCTGTGCTCTGCGTGCACGCTAGATGAAAAGCACCTCCATGCCTTCCTTTTAGAGCTCTGCTGTTGCTTCTGTGTGTTTTGACTAAATACAGGTGGGTTTGTCCCATTTTAACGCCTGCCTGACCCAGGTGTTAGTTTTTGATGCAAATCAGGCTGTGCGTCATTTTCCACCTCCGCCTCCCGGCCATGCATGTTTTTTGTACGGTAGCATAAATAAGGCACATGGGTGTTTGTGTCATTTTTTGGACAGGAACGCCTACCTTGCATATCATTAACGCAAGGCGGTTTCCCACAACCAGAAAAGTTTAAATATGGTGCACGGTTTGCGCCGAATGTGCGTAAACAATTTTGACGCACATTCGCCGCAGATGGAGTATACATATGCCCCCTGGTCTTCTGCAATTCTGGACTGACCAAGATAAGGGCGACCCTTTCTAGCAGCCATGGTGCTGCTTGACATGAAAATGCCTAAACAGACCGTACCCTCCAGAAGGAGTCCCAGAGGAAAAAAAAAAATTGCGGGAAATACCTCTACACAGGAACTTCCGAAAAAGAGGAAAAACAAATAATGAAAAAAGGGAAAAAATTGAATAACTCAAAAAGAGCAACTGGAACTGGAGAGAAAACACGAAGAAACAGGAGCGAGGATCACCAACAAGCAGAGTGTTTGCAACGCAAAGAAGACCAGCACTGAAGGACTTATAAACCAGGAGACAGGAAGTGACAAAACAGGAAAAAAGAGCGACACCATGTTGGATTGGGAAAGGCCTAATAGAAAAGAATAAGTGAAAAGCAGCAGTATAAAAGAGACGGGCATGCTGGGAAAAAGAACACTAAGAAGACAACATGGAGACCAGAAGAAAGAAAAGGCGAAGTGAAAAGAGAATAAGAATAGAAGAGAAGAAAAGAAAAGGAGTCCTCCCCACCAGGTAAGGAAAATAAACATTTCAGGAAAACATGCTAGAAGGGCGGCGTGCCCGGAAGCACGAAATGTGCTTTCTGGAACGTGCCGCCAAAAAGGAAGTACAAAAATGCGGGCCGCGGTAATGGCAGCGCTCCGATATGTGGAGTGGCGGCCCGACCGCGGTTTGTAAAAGGGACGCCGCGGTAAAGCGCTGGGTCACAGGAACAGGAAAGTTCCTGAAATTCTTAGCATTGTCAAAAGGGAGAAGGACGAGCCAGTCAATATCATGGAAGCTGGCTCAGAGGGCACCATGATTACTCTCTTTCTCAAGCTTCTCTGAGGGATGTGGCACTGGTGCTGCCACCATCGCCAGCTTCCATATTCGTAAGGCCCCTGCTGGGACCTGCATCCCCATTAGATCAGTCTAAGTATGCACTGCAGAGAGACAATCGTCAACACACCCACCTACCTCCAGTTCTTCATGCATTGGCAGTGGCACCAGTGGCCCACTAAAAAAAGATTCTTCTCCCCAGTATGGGACTTCTTTACAATTAGCAAGCAGGAGGATAACATTGTAATTTTCTCCATTTGCCTCGTAAGTGTTTGTCGAGGTAAGCCTGGTTCACCCTATGGTACTGGAGTCCATCACAACATCTGGTAGTAGGAGCTCCTTAAAAAATTACCATAGGTGGTAGTGGTGATGAGAGAGTGGAATCAGCTCTGATCACTGAGAGAGGTAAAGGTGATGAGCAAGAAGAGGGTGACAGCTTTAGGCAAAACAGCTCTGTCCCCAGCTGTGCACAATGATCACCTGCCTCAGCAACCTTGAAATGGCTCAAGAGTAAGATGGACACACCACAGAAGACAGTGAGTTCCCCAAAATGCATCTCCTAGTTCTCAGAAGTCACCTGCATCAGCGACACCAGAAGAAAAAAAAAAAGCCCAACCTACCCCTATGGGCATGTGTAGCCAGGAGAGGCCCATGACCTCAACTACCCAATGGCACATTTGTACAATGGGAAGCTGGCTAAAATGTTAGTGCTGGACCTTCTTCCTTTTTAATTGTGGAATAAATGGGAATTGTAGAATATTTGGTGGCCATCTGTCCAAAATAGAGGGTTCCCAGTCGGACCTCATTTACCAGAGTTGCTGTTTCAACACACTATCATGATGTGCTGCAATTGTTTGGACAAGGTTTGCAGCAGAGGGCCGTCCTCACTATCCACCTGATGGCAGACATGTGGAACAGTTGTCAAGCAACTGATTACATTTATATCACTGAACACTGGATCTCTTTTGTGGGGGTTAGGCAACTGTCATCTACAGGTCTCAGCACTGAAGAAACTTTTAAGGGCTTTCAGCGGCATGCAAAAGTAGCCATGCTCACTACAGAGAAATTACATACAGCAGAAAAAACATCTAGGAAGACTGTAACACCAAGGTGTTTGATTGGCTGTTACCCAGAGGTCTCAGAATTGGATTTGCTACCACATACAATGGCAGTAATATAGTTAAGGCGATGGCAGACAGTGGCTATTTCAGGGGCCTGTGTTTGTCACATTTCACCAACCTGTTTGTGCAGGACATTCTCCGAAAATAAGACATAGTCAACAACCGCATAAGAATCTGAACTCATTTCAGCCATTCTTTTAAAGCCCAGAAGCAACAGAGGTCCATTCAGCATGCTAACAGAGTACCCGTTAAAGCCCTTATACAGGTGTTACCAACACATTGGAACTCAACTCATTACATGTTGCAGCGTCTGTTGAGCTGTACAAATCGATCAATGACTGTGTCATTCAAAAAGGCAGGGATGCAATTGGGAAAAGCATGACCATCTCTGCCAACAAACGGAACATAGTCAAATGCCTGACACAGATGCTACTTTCTTTTGACATTTGTCACAGTGCGAAAGACCATTCTTGCACCTCAAAACATAGAGAAATTGACCATGATCAAATAAACCATCACTTCATACCACACAATTACACTGCTCCTGAAATACCACAGGAGGAAGATGATTGGTCAGACTCGAGTTCATTAACTGACCAACTTCTCTGTGAACCACCTGAGATTGAGGACAAATTCTACTTCCTTGGAACTTTTTAATAACTTATCGTCGAACTGCTTTGCCAAAAACAAAAAAAAAGATTTAGCTAGTGGCACATTATATTTGTGTCTGACATATGCAGTCCCACCAATTTTAGGTACATGTATGGCTGGATTGGAGTTGGACCAATATGCAGTAAAGAAGCGGCCCAATACCTTCACGACACTGGATACATTGCCTGCCTCCCTCCCAGGCCTATCCTTCTTTCTTTTATCATCTAACAGGGCTGCCCCAGAAGATCATTTAATTTACAAGTTTGCCAAATCTCAATATGTTGCTTGGATCAAAGAGGAGAAACAACTGTGTACCTACCATCATGATTAGATTGGAAGAGGTAACTATTGCACCAATAAGTGATGATATACTATTGGGTGATTGTGAGTGATGATTGATGATTTATGTGGTGGCACACAGTGAAGGGAGGATGTTTAACTAAGTTGTAAACTTGATTTTGATTGTTTGCATTTTTTCGGGCCTGATGGGTGATCATTTTTCCTGTGATTAGCCCTTTCACACTTAGCAAAATTTACTTGCAGGGTTCTTCAGAGACCATACCCGTCACTTCAGTTAACAGTTCTTCAACAGCAGTGTAATACAGGTCTATCTAACTCGGGTCGGGATGGAGTTGAACTGATTAGTTAATTGTTACCCAGAGTTGGGGGGATGGAAGGACTCAGGGTGAACTACCTTAACAGCCAGAAGAAAGAAGTCATCGACTTCAATGGGAAAACATGATAATAATAACTCTGAGGCCTACTCAGCTCTATGGACTGGAGAGTGGGGTCCTGATGTGGGAAATGCTGCTGAATATGTGTGCTGGCTCAAAAGTGAAATTACACTTGTATGGTTGTGGTCGGGGTGGCCTGTTGCATGTAACTGGAGACAGATTTCTGATGCCACATCATCACATGATGTACACACTTGGATAAATGTTGTGATGACAGTTGTGAGATTGATCAGCCCAGCAATAGTAGCTATTTATTCATGATTGGTTGTAAATTGGTCCCACTTCTCAGTTAATCGATCACATATGAGTCCTAAAATTAAATGAATAATTGCAACAGTCTATACTCTTGTTCTGCCTCAGAGTCTTCTTGGTACACTCCTCATGAAGCTTACCTTCTGTCCTTCTCCTTGACTCTACAATATAAGTTCTGTTTACAATCCACAGGCCTTCTCTTCTCATGCGCGAAAGGCAAGAGCTCTATAACACTCCTGCTTACCTTACCGAGCCAGCTCAGCCAGGCACCAGAGAGTGATTGGAACAGTTAACTGACTATCTCAATCTACAGAAGTGCACTAGAGGTCTGTATCTTTCAATCTCATTTGAGTGAGGAGGACTAGGACTCAGGACTCCAGGGTTGAACAGAATTAAGACTTGGAGTCAGACTCAGGTCAGACCTGCCTTAACACCAAGATGAAGGAAGATGTCTACTTTAAGTTCAAAGGGAAACCTAGATGACACAAAGAGACCTACTCAGCCCTGTGTACTTCACTGGAGAGAGGAGTGTTGATTTGGAAAACTCTGAGTAGTGTGCTAACTCAAATGTCAAATTCCTCTAATGAAATGGCTGTAGTCGGGGGGGCTGTAACTAGAGACAAACATGTTGCATGATGGATGCACTTGGTTAAATGTTATGTCAGTTGTGAGATTGACCAGCCAGGTATTTGCAGCTAATTGTCTGGGATTGGCTGTAAAATTGTTCTAACTTCACAGTTAATCTTACTCTGCCTCCTGGTCCACTCCTTCTCCTTGGCTCAACAATATCGACATTTACTGTTTTACAATCCACAGGCCTTCTCTTCTACTGCATGATAGGCAAAAGATCCATTACACTCCTGCTTGCCTTACCAGACTGGTTCTGCCAGGCACCCAAGAGTGATGGGCAATCCAAGAAGAATGCAGATGCATTGCCCAATTTGGCAATATAGTATCATTTTTCTTCTAACAATCATAATTTTTAGAACTGGGTGAGTTCACTTCACTCCTTCATTTGTATTTGTAAAACCTAGATGACATAGGTGGTCATTACAACCCTGGCGGTCGGTGTTAAAGCGGCAGTAAAACCGCCAACAGGCCAGCGGTAAAAAAAATTGAATCAAGACCGTGGTGGAAACCGCCAACATAGACAGCCACTTTAACACTCCGACCGCCAAGGCGGTACAAACACACACCGTGGCGGTAACCGACAACAGACAGGTGGAAGACAAGGTTCCGCCCACTGTATTACAACACGCCAATCCACCACCTTTTCCGGGGTGGATTCAACGCAAACAAAAACACGGTGGAAACAGGACTTGGAAGGGAAAACGCTCACCTCTACACACCCCGTGAGGAATCAGGACGCCATGGAACCCGAACTCCAGATACTCCCACCCTTTATCTTCCTGCTCCTCTAACAGGAACAACAAAGACGGCGGTGAAGACCACGGTGAGTACTGCACCTACGACACAGGGGAGGGTGGAGGGAAAAAACAGTGACACACAAACGCAACACGCAACACTGCCACCCCCACCCTCCCCCACTACAACACACACACAAGTACATGTTGATACATTACATTAACAACCCCCAACCCCTCCTGGAAGAATGCAAGGACAAAAGGAAATGAGTCGAACAATTGTAATATATTCAAATACATTAATCAAAAATATATGTACATATATATATATATTTACACTATAAACAAATATATACACCAAGAATACAAGTCCAAGGTATTCGACCATCATAGTCTGTGGACCACTGGCCCCAAAATGCATGGGCGAGGCCCACACTCAGTACCTTAACAAGATGGAGAGAACACTGCTGGGGCATCAGATAGAAATAAAACAGGCACCTCAGGGGGAAGGGAATGGAGGCACCTCAGCCGGATGAGTGCACAACAACAGATCCACAAGGGGGTTCCATGCCCATTGATGTATCCTGGGGAGTGCAAAGCCACAGTCTCTCAGGTCTCGCCAGTGGATGGTTTGCCCACTGCTTTATCCTGGGGAGTGCAAAGCCACAGTCTCTCAAGTCTCTCCAGTGGATGGTTTGCCCACTGCTTTATCCTGGGGAGTGCAAAGCCAGTCTCTCAAGTCTCTCCAGTGGGTGGGTTGCCCACTGCTTTATCCTGGGGAGTGCAAAGCCACAGTCTCTCAAGTCTCTCCAGTTGGTGGGTTGCCTACTGCTTTATCCTGGGGAGTGCAAAGTTACAGTTTCACAAGTGGATAACAGTCTCCACAGTTTCTGGAGGGGGCTTTGTGCCCAGAGTGCTTCATCCTGCCAAGGACAGAGGTAGTGGATGTTTTTCTCCACTGGTTCTGGAGGTGGCTTTGTGCTCAGAGTGCTTCATCCTGCCAAGGACAGAGGTAGTGGATGTGAGACTCCACTGGTTCTGGAGGGGGCTTTGTGCCCAGAGCACTTCATCCTGCCAAGGACAGAGGTAGTGGATGTATCTCTCCACTGGTTCTGTAGGGGGCTTTGTGCCCAGAGTTCTTCATGCTGCCAAGGACAGAGGTAGTGGATGTCATTCTCCACTGGTTCTGTAGGGGGCTTTGTGCCCAGAGTGCTTCATCCTGCCAAGGACAGAGGTAGTGGATGTGAGACTCCACTGGTTCTGGAGGGGGCTTTGTGCCCAGAGTGCTTCTTCCTTGCAAGGACAGAGGTAGTGGATGTATCGCTCCTCTGGTTCTGGAGGGGGCTTTGTGCCCACAGTGCTTCATCCTGCCAAGGATAGAGGTAGTGGATGTCATTCTACACTGGTTCTGGAGGAGGCTTTGTGCCCAGAGTGCTTTATCCTGCCAAGGACAGAGGTAGTGGATGTTTCTCTCCACTTGTTCTGGAGGTGGCTTTGTGCCCAGAGTGCTTCATCCTGCCAAGGACAGAGGTAGTGGATGTGAGACTCCACTGGTTCTGGAGGGGGCTTTGTGCCCAGAGTGCTTCATCCTGCTCGTGGCGGCCTCAGTAGCGACGGAAGCTTTGGCGCTCACTGGCCTCCGGTGCTTGTGGCGGCGGTGTCCTTTTCAGTGGGGCTTGTGGCGGCGGTGTCCTTAGCAGTGGTGCTTGTGGCGGCGGTGTCCTGTTCAGCAGTGCTTGTGGTGGCGGTGTCATTGGCAGCGGGGCTGGTGGCGGCGGTGTCCTTGGCAGCGGTGCTTGTGGCGGCGGTGTCCTGTTCAGCGGGGCTTGTAGCGGCGGTGTCCTTGGAAGCGGTGCTTGTGGCGGCGGTGTCCTTGGCAGCGGTGCTGGTGGCGGCGGTGTCCTGTTCAGCGGGGCTTGTGGCGGCGGTGTCCTTGGCAGCAGTGCTTGTGGCGGCGGTGTCCTGTTCAGCGGTGCTTGTGGCGGCAGTGTCCTTGGCAGCAGTGCTGGTGGCGGCGATGTCCTGTTCAGCGGGGCTTGTGGCGGTGGTGTCCTTGGCAGCAGTGCTTGTGGCGGAAGTGTCCTGTTCAGCGGTGCTTGTGAAGGTCTTGTCAGCCATGCAGGTTTTCGCAGACTTGCCTGTTTTTCTGTGCTCCTTCCCCACCTTTGATGGTGGCGCAGCTGTCTTCACACTCCCAACTGTACCCCTGGGAGAGGCTTTGGTGGAAGATGTTTTGCCTCTCTCCCGCCGGGCAGTGGCCAACTTTTTGTGCTTTTTAGGTGGGGGACTATACGTGGTCTGGCTCCTTGGCACACTGGCTGCCCTGCTGCCTGGCGCACTCCAGAAGCTGGTTACTACTGGCACCACTGTTCCCGCAAATGTTGTGGCTGAGGTGCTGGGTTGGGACCTGGAAAGGCGGGCCCTAGGAAACTGAAGGGTTGGGGGAGGTGAGGGGAAGAGGTCAAGGTTGGAGAGGAAAAGTTTTTTGGACACACTGGGACGGGTAGATGGAGGGGGTTTGGGAGTGGAGGTAGAGGTAGTGGTTGTAGGAGGTGTTCGTTTGCTGACTTTGGGTGAATGTGCATTGGCTGGAGGCTGTCGTGAGGTGGATGGCTGTTGGGTGGGTTAGTGGCGGCGTTTGTGTACCTTGGGAGGTGGGCTCACAGACACACTGGGAGAGGACACAGGGGATGTGTGAATGGTAGTGGGGGTGGTGACTGCATGTGATCGGGGTGTGCTGGTGGGTGTGCTGGTGATGGAGGTTGTGGCTGAAGATGTAGTGCATGCAGGTGTGAGTGGAGACGGGACTGGGAGGGAGGAGGGAGATGAGGAGGAGGGGGACACAGTGGAGGCAGTGGATGTTGCTGTGTCTGCATGGGTATGATGCTTGCGTGAGTGCCTGTGGGAAGTGTGGTGCTTATGTTTGCCTGAGCTTCCCTTGTGTGTTGAGGTGTGTGCATGCTGGTCTGATGGTATGCTTGGGATAGGCTGAGGTACAGGTGTTTGGGTCTGGGTGGAGGAAGTTGGAGGGGGGGAGGCTGGACACAGGGACAATGGCTGCCATCAGTGCTGAGGCCAGAGTCTGAAAAGCTCGCTGTTGGGCTGCCTTACCAGAATGAATGCCCTCCAGGTATGCATTTGTCTGTTGCAACTGCCTCTCTACACCCTGGATGGCATTCAAAATGGTAGACTGCCCAACAGTGAGGGACATGAGGAGGTCAATGGCCTCCTCACTGAGGGAAGCAGGGGTGACAGGGGAAGGGGCTGAGGTGCCTGGGGCGAAGGAGATGCCCACCATCCTGGGTGAGCGGCCACAGGGCACACGCTGAGGGGCTGCTGGGAGGGCGGTGCTGGTAGGGGAGCTGGCGGCTGTACCTGTAGATGCGGGGGCATAGAGGGGCCCGCCACTGCAAGGGAGCTCCCATCAGAGGAGGAGTCCGTGTCGCTGGTCTCAGCTCCTGTCCCCGCCGTGGAGCTGCCCTCGCCCTCCGTTGCCTCGCCCTCCAGGGCCATGTGGGATGCAGCTCCCTCCTGCTCCGGTGCCACTGCTCCTCCGCCTGATGAGGCTAATGCATGCAAGAACATGGAGACCACAAAAAGGGGGGGAAGACTGAAGAAAGACATGTTCAGTGCATGCATAACTGCTACCGTTGGCGGACACTACAGACCCAGAAGCCCCGTGCACTACGCCATGCACTTAGAGTTCCCTAACTAATCACAGGGACATGGGTTACAAGGCCTATGCCAGATTGCTGCACACATGGAAGTCACAAGAGGCTGACTAGCTGTAGGTGGCTCTGAACACAGGTGGGGTGGGGTTCCACAGGATCTGCCTTAAGAAGGGAGCTTGCCTACTAAACTTGCCCTGGCCTAGGGGAACCCACAGCCCACCTCCCCCACCCAGACACCTCCAATGCACGCTAAATCAACAGAATGAGAGTGTACTCACCCCCTTGTGGCTGCTGTGATGCCCTCAAGCTCCCATCCAACTCTGGATATGCCACCGCCAGGAACCAGAATATCAGGGGGGTCATGGTGCGACAGGCACCCCTCCCACGTTGGGGGGCCATCCCCAACTGGGCCTCCGCCATCTTCTTGCTCCAGCGGCGAATGTCCTCCCATCTTTTACAGCAGTGGGTGCTCCATCTGTGGTGGACCCCCAGGGTCCGGACTTCCTTGGCGATGGCACGCCAAATATCCTTCTTCTGGTGGGCGCTGACCTACAGGAATAGTACAGGGGAAAATGAGAAGATATTACCGTCCGCACCGTCACAGTCATTGGCCTGCATCCCTACCCTTGCCATGATGCACATGCACTCACCGTTGTATCATGCACGGCTCTTTCTCCCCCCCTATCTTTCATCAACACCACTCTAAACAGGCATTGCCCATACAGCATTCTCAGAGTGTACTCACCTGTTTGTCTGGAGGACCGTAGAGTAGCGTGTACTGGGGGAGGACCCCATCCACTAGTTTCTCCAACTCCTCCGTGCTGAAAGCAGGGGCCCTTTCCCCAGACACACGAGCCATTGTCTCTTCCAGACTGAGGTCACAGCAGCACTTTGCAGTGTAGGTCCTCTCCTGTCGAAGTTCAGGTATCAAGTGATTAAACGCCGGCGTACATCGTCATTGGCGTCTGGGACCCACAGGGTCCAATGTTAACCAATGCAGGATTGCGCCGCGGTCTTCAACCCCCTACCGCGACGTTGTACAACGCTAGCGCAGTTACCTCATATCCCCTTGTCCCACATTACAGGTCAGGCAGACGCCATTTCAGGGGGCCATATGGCATTAATTTTAAACGTGTCACACATATCTAGGCCTTGCTTAGACACTAATACAGCCATATGTCAATTTTCAAACATTTTCCTATAAAGTTGTGTTTACGTACCTCAGTGTTGGTTGACTCTCTGCTCGCTGTTCTCCTCCTTAGAGCAAGTCTGCTGGGGCAGGTGAGGAGATGGCGGCATCCTCCGGTGTACAGACCGCTGATGGACCTGTCGACAATGGAGGAGCGACATGTAATTATCACCTACAGACTTGATCGTAACACAATCCAGGAACTGTGTGCCCAGTTGGAGCCAGACCACAGGAATCCCCCCTCTAGTGCAGGTGCTGTCAGTACTCCATTTCCTAACAAGTGGGTTTTTACAAACAACAGTGGCCATTGCATCATGGATGTCCCAGCCTATGTTCTCCAACGTGTTGTCCAGAGTGTTGTCTGCCCTGCTGAAACACATGCACAGCTACATCGTTTTCCCTCAGGTGGAGGATTTGCCTACAGTGAAAGGTGACTTCTCTGCCCTGGGACATATCCCCAACATCATAGGGGCCATTGTTGGGACACATGTGGCCTTGGTCTACCCCCGCGGGAGTGAAGAGGTGTACAGAAACCAGAAGAGTTACCATTCAATGAATGTGCAGATGGTGTGTTTGGCCGACCAGTACATCTCCCATGTAAATGCCAAGTTTCCTGGGTCAGTGCATGACGCTTACATTCTGCGGAATAGCAGCATCCCTTATGTGATGGGGCAACTCCAGAGGCACAGTGTGTGGCTATTAGGTGAGGACATGGACCCAATACAGTGTGACTAGGTGTCTGTGTATGTCCCTAAGAGTTAGTGTGTGTCTAACAGTTGTCTCTCGACATTTACAGGTGACTCTGGTTACCCCAACCTGTCATGGCTCCTGACCACAGTGAGGAATCCCAGGACAAGGGCAGAGGAACGCTACAATGAGGCCCGGGGGGTGGACTAGGAAGATTATAGAGAGGACCTTCGGCCTCCTGAAGGCCAGGTTCCAGTGCCTCCATATGACAGATGGTTCCCTATTCTACTCACCAAAGAAGGTATGCCAGATCATCGTAGCCTGCTGTATGCTTCACAACTTGGCTTTGCAATAGCAGGTGCCTTTTCTGCAGGAGGATGGTCCAGATGGAGGTGTTGTGGCAGTTGTGGAGCCAGTGGACAGTGAAGACGATGAAGCAGAAGAAGCGGACATTGACAACAGGAACACGGTCATCCAGCAATACTTCCAGTGAGACACAGGTAAGAAGACAACACTGCCTGCTACATCTGATTTAATTATTTTACCTCTCATCTGTCTGTCATTTTCCCCTAGTGTATGGACCCTGAGTTGTCACTTTCCCTTTCAATTTCACAGATGTGGGTCCCACTGTGTGACCTCTGCTTTGTTTCCGCATGGACTAGAGCTGTGTGACATAGGTATGTAGACATTACATTGGATATAGCATTTTGCCACAGTTATGGCTAATACACATTTGTGAAAGCACAGACTGACTCCAGATTGTTTTGTGATTTAAGGGTGTTTATTGAAGTGCAAAATAGTGGAGGGGGTTGTAAAATGGTCAGGGGTGATGATGGAGGAATGTCGATGGCAGAGTCCAGTCTATTAGTCTAACAGGTGCATTGTCCAAAGGGGCATAGGAAGTGGAGCTAGTGCAGTTAAAGTATGGACATGGTGACAAAGTGGGACAGAAGGCTAACAATCAGGGTGGTCTCATTTTTTGGCGGGGTCTTGGCATTGTTCTCTGTGCCCCAGTGTCCCTCCTGGTGTTGACGAGTCCCTTCAGCACCCCTACAATGGTGCCCAGGGTGGTATTGATGGATTTGAGTTCCTCCCTGAACCCCAAGTACTGTTCCTCCTGCAGCCGCTGAGTCTCCTGAAACTTGGCCAGTACCATTGCCATCGTCTCCTGGGAATGGTGGTAGGCTCTCATGTTGGAGAGGGACTCGTGGAGAGTGGGTTCCCTCGGCCTGTCCTCCCCCTGTCGCACAACAGCCCTCCCAGTTCCCCTGTGTTCCTGGGCCTCTGTCCCCTGAACCGTGTGCCCACTACCACTGCCCCCAGGTCCCTGGTGTTGCTGGGGTGGTGGGTTAGCCTTGGTTCCCTGTAGTGGTGGACACACTGCTGCTTGACGTGTCCTGGGGACAGAGGTATGGGCCCACTGGGTGGGTGCTGTGCTGGTGTTTCCAGAGGGGGAAAGCTCTGTAGTGGCCTGTGCCAGTGTGAGGGGAACCGACTGTCCCGAGGTCCCAGATGGGCTGGGCTGGTCATCTAGATCCAGTTGGACAGAGCTGCTCTCATCACTGTGGGCCTCTTCTGTGGGTGGAGTGGACATGTCTGGACCCTCCTGTCCGGTGACGTTGGGTAGGGGTCCTGCAGGGGTGTAAAGGCATGATTATTGCATCTGTATGTGCCATGGTGTGCAATGGGTGGGTGACCCTGCATCCCAGTGTTTCCATTCTTGTGTGGGACCTTCTGTGATAATGGTTTAGGGGGCTGTATAGGTATGTGCAGTGGACATGCTTTGGTGATGGGTGTCCATGCTTTGGTGTTACATGCAGGGCTTAGGTTTGGGATGTGTGGTTTGTGAGAGTGGGACATGTGTGAGGAGTTGGAGTGATGGGGTGAGGGCGAGGGTGGGGGTATGTGATAGGATGCAGGTAGGGTGAGGGATGAAGTAGTGAAATATTTGACTTTTCAGAGTCCATTCCTCCAGCTACTCCTGCGAGGCTCTCAGGATGCAGTATAGCCAAGACCTGCTCCTCCCATGTTGTGAGTTCTGGGGGAGGCGGTGGGGGTCTGCCGCCAGTCCTCTGAACCGCAATCTGGTGTCTTTAGACCACGGAACGCACCTTCCCTCGTAGGTCGTTCCACCTCTTCCTGATGTCATCCCTAGTTCTTGGGTGCTGTCCCACTGCGTTGACCCTTTCCACGATTCTTCGCCATAGCTCCATCTTCCTAGCTATGGTGGTGTGCTGCACCTGTGATCCAAATAGCTGTGACTCTACCTGGATGATTTCCTCCACCATGACCCTGAGCTCCTCCTCAGATAACCTGGGGTGTCTTTGCGGTGCCATGGGGTGGTGTGGGTGATGTGTGGGGTGGTGTGTGTCGTGATGTGTGGGGTGATATTTAGAGGTGTGGTGTGTGAGGTGCGTGGATGTTGTGTGAGTGATGGTGTTGAGTGCCTGTGGATGCTATTGTTCTTTCTGGTGGTGTCTCTCTGTGGCCTTCTGTCACAATTGTTGTCGTAGGGGTTTGTGGGTGATGTGGGTGTGTGTTTTTTATTGTATTGGGTGTGTGGGAGTCATGTGTGTATGTGTATCAGGTGTGTGTATTTCGATTTGTCCAATGTGGACGTGTTTTGTATATGTGTGTGTATTTTGAGCACGGCGGTGTGTACTGCCAATAGAATACCGCGGTTGAAAGACCACTGCGTGGATTCGTGGGTTGTGATAGTGTGGGCGTATTCCTTTTGGCGTGACGGTGTCGGTTTTGTTATCGCCAGTTTATCACTGACCTTTGGTGTGGCGGAATTGTGTGGGTGTCTAGATTTTGACAGATTCTGAGCTACGGAGATATTAATTTTTAAAGAATTATTGCTTTCTAGCACATAGAAACAAAAAGCGCCAATCTGGTCATCTGGTCGCATCTCGACTGGGGCAAAGTCAAAGTTTAAGGCCGACCGCAATGGAGCCCGGCTTGGATACAGCCCACAGGAGGCTCTGCTGGAGTGCTTGGGTTGCCAAATGGGGTCATAATCCATGGCTGGATCCCATACCCCTGATCAGGTGAAAGCGAAAACGATTGAGATCATGTTGATGTTACTTGCCCCATTAATATCACCTTGCATGGCAGTAGTTCTCTTGTGTTGTCTGTGACTCATTTGTGTTTGTGTTATTGTGTCAGTTCCTAGGCTTCTAGGATGTACCATCAGCATTGGGTTGTTTCCTTGGCTGAACAAGTGTTTGGCTGCTGACCATTTGTCAGCAGTATATTTTGAGATTTGCAGTACAGTGTGTACTCCCTTGCATTGTGACGTGTGATACATGTGTCCCTGTGTCTTCACTGGGGGTGAGATGATAGTTCCATACACAGAATCAAATCAACAGTGGTGGTAACACGTTTGCATCTATGTACCCTGGACATCCCATACATTTTGAGATATGCAATAGATTAATTTAACCATCAGTGAGACGCTTACATTTTGCAAGGTGACAATTAGCCAAACTTCTCCATATGTTGTGATCAATGACGTCTTAACATTTGACTGTACACTAATTTCACATGTGTTACAAGTTCACTGCAGACCTATTTCTCTGCCCTTGGCAAGTTGACTCAGGTTGTAACGCCTACCTAGACTACTGCACATGGTCTAGCTCAGCTGGCTAACTTGGTTGTGAGGTTGTTGTTTTGAGTTTCAGAAGGTCCTAATGGCAGTACATCTGTTGTGTGTGTGTTAATTTGTCACAATAGGTATGTGTAGGAATGTGCACTTTCCATATTGTCTCATCAAGATGTTTTCTTCGCATAGTCCACTTGCCTCTTGGTAGTGGGCAATGTGAGAGCAGGAGTGATGTGAGATACTGGAATGGCCTCAATGATTGCATGTGACCTTGATTGTAGTCATCATCATGCTATGTGAGTCACGGTGTTTGACCTGCAGCAAATTACATTTCCACACCCCATACACAGTAAGTATTGGCTGGAAGGGTGTTTGGGTGTTATTGATGTGTTATTGAAATTTTATCTTCACAGATGTAATGCCAGTTGGCACCATGTGTTTGTCATTGTGTTGTTTTTCATTTTCCCCTTGTGTCTGTGGAGTGGAATCAGTTGTTATTTGGAACTGTCATTTGTCCCTAGGTGTGTCTCCCATTGGGTGAGGATATGAAACATGCCTATCGGTGTCCCAACCTCAGTGTGTTCCTGTCCCCATTTCGCTGTCGAGGTGTATGTGTTGTGTGTCCTAGAGGGTTGCTGTGCAGTGTGTATATGTTAGAAATGGGGTCTTTGGTTGACAGTCAGGTTACCCCCTGTTCAAGCAAGGACCCTCACTCTAGTCAGGGTAAAAGAGAATCACCCTCAGCTAACCCCTGCTTACCCCCTTGGTAGCTTGGCAGAGCAGTAGGCTTAACTTCAGAGTGCTAGGTGTAAAGTATTTGTACCACCACACACAGCAACTTAATGAAAACACCACAAAATGACACAACACCGGTTTAGAAAAATAGGAAATATTTATCTAAACAAAACAAGACCAAAACAACAAAAATCCAACATACACAAGACAAGTTATGAATTTTTAGAGATTAAACTCAAAAATAGCACTTAGAAACAAAAATGCTTCGATGAGATGTTAACACGGTGTCGTGACGGAGTCGTTCCCAACAAGCCGACACCAGCGGCGCCGGACACGGAGTCCTGTAGACCCCCAAGTACAGTACCTTTGGTGAAGAGTGAAAACAAGCTGATGCGTGAAGTCATGAATCGCGGCGTCTGTGCGAAACGTTGAATCCGTGCACTTCGAGCGGTGTCGGTCACGATGTGGTGCGGCGACTTCCACAGAGTCGCGGACTTCAGCGGGGCTGCTGTGGCGTCGGGCCTGCGAAGAGCGTCGCGTTCCAGCGAAGGTCACGGTGTCAGGTGCAGACGGCGTTACCGGATTCGGCAGCGGCGTCGGTCCGAAGTCATCTGAAGTCGATTTCCTTGGATTTCCACCAGCTTTCCTTTCAAGGGCCCAGGGACTGGATAGGGCACCACTTGTCAGAGCAGGAGTCAATCCAGAGACTCCAGGTGCTGACAGAGAGACGTCTTTGCTGTCCCTGAGACTTCAAACAACAGGAGGCAAGTTCTAAATAAGCCCTTGGAGATTTCTTCACAAGATGGAAGGAACACAAAGTCCAGTCTTTGCCCTCTTACTCTGGCAGAAGCAGCACTGCAGGAAAGCTCCACAAAGCACAACCACAGGCAGGGCAGCACTTCCTCCTCAGCTATCAGCTCTTCTCCAGGCAGAGGTTCCTCTTGGTTCCAGAAGTGTTTCTCAAGTCTGTAGATTTGGGTGCCCTTCTTATACCCATTTTAGTCTTTGAAGTCACCTTTCTTCAAAGGGGACTCACACCTACTTGTGAAATCCTGCCTTGCCCAGGCAAGGCCTCAGACACACACCAGGGGGTTGGAGCCGGCATTGTCAGAGGCAGGCACAGTCCTTTCAGATGAGAGTGACCACTCCACCCCTCCCTCTTACCAGAGATGGCTAATCAGGAAATGCAGGTTACACCCCAGCCCCCTTTGTGTCACTGTCTAGTGCGAGGTGAAAAACAACCCAACTGTCAAACTGACCCAGACAGGGAATCCACAAACACGGCAGAGTCACAGAATGGTTTAAGCAAGAAAATGCTCACTTTCTAAAAGTGGCATTTTCAAACGCACAATCTTAAAATCAACTTTACGAAAAGATGTATTTTTAAATTGTGAGTTCTCGGACACCAAACTCCACATGCCCATCTACTCTCTAGGGGAATCTACACTTTAATCATATTTAAAGGTAGCCCCCATATTATCCTATGAGAGAGACAGGCCTTGCAACAGTGAAAAACTAAGGGCCATATTTATACTTTTTGACGCAAAACTGCGCTATCGCAGTTTTGCGTCAAAAAAATTAGCGCCGGCTAACGCCATTCTGAAGCGCCATGCGGGCGTCGTATTTATTGAATGGCGTTAGCCGGCGCTAGCAGACCGGCGCTGCCTGGTGTGCTTGGAAAAAAAACACGTACACCAGGCAGCGCCGGCGTTGGGGAAAATGGCGTTAGGGCGTCTTAAAATGGGGCAAGTCAGGTATAGGCAAAAAAATCGCCTCCACCCGATTTGCGCCATTTTTAACGACGCCCAGACGCCATTTACATGACTCCTGTCTTAGTAAAGACAGGAGTCATGCCCCCTTGCCCAATGGACTTATGTCCCCTGGGCATGGTCATTGGGCATTGTGGCATGTAGGGGGGCACAAATCAGGCCCCCCTATGCCAAAAAAAAAAAAAATTATACTTACCTGAACTTACCTGAATGTCCCTGGGATGGGTCCCTCCATCCTTGGGTGTCCTCCTGGGGTGGGCAAGGGTGGCAGGGGGGGTCCCTGGGGGCATGGGAGGGCAGCTGTGGGCTCATTTTGAGCCCACAGGTCCCTTAACGCCTGCCCTGACCCAGGCGTTAAAAAGAGGCGCAAATGCGGGGTTTTTTGCCCCGCCCACTCCCAGGCGTGATTTTTGCCCGGGAGTATAAATACGATGCATTTGCGTCGCAGTCATTTTTCTAGACGGGAACGCCTACCTTGCATCTCATTAACGCAAGGAAGGCGTTCACACAAAAAAATGACGCTCATTCCTCATACTTTGGCGCTAGACGCGTCTAACGCCAAAGTATAAATATGGCATTAGTTTTGCGCCGAATTTGCGTCGAAAAAACCGACGCAAATTCGGCGCAAACGGAGTATAAATATGCCCCTAAGTTGGCAGTATTTCACTGTCAGGACATATTATCCACATTACTATATGTCCTACCTTATCCATACACTGCACCCTGCCCTTGGGGCTATCTAGGGCCTACCTTAGGGGTGCCTTATATGTAAGAAAAGTGAAGGTTTAGGCCTGGCAAGTGGGAACACTTGCCAAGTCGAATTTACAGTGTAAAAATACACACACAGACACTGTAGTGGCAGGTCTGAGACATGATTACCGGGTTACTTGTGGTTACATGGATTTGCTACCACATACAATGGCAGTAATATAGTTAAGGCGATGGCAGACAGTGGCTATTTCAGGGGCCTGTGTTTGTCACATTTCACCAACCTGTTTGTGCAGGACATTCTCCGAAAATAAGACATAGTCAACAACCGCATAAGAATCTGAACTCATTTCAGCCATTCTTTTAAAGCCCAGAAGCAACAGAGGTCCATTCAGCATGCTAACAGAGTACCCGTTAAAGCCCTTATACAGGTGTTACCAACACATTGGAACTCAACTCATTACATGTTGCAGCGTCTGTTGAGCTGTACAAATCGATCAATGACTGTGTCATTCAAAAAGGCAGGGATGCAATTGGGAAAAGCATGACCATCTCTGCCAACAAACGGAACATAGTCAAATGCCTGACACAGATGCTACTTTCTTTTGACATTTGTCACAGTGCGAAAGACCATTCTTGCACCTCAAAACATAGAGAAATTGACCATGATCAAATAAACCATCACTTCATACCACACAATTACACTGCTCCTGAAATACCACAGGAGGAAGATGATTGGTCAGACTCGAGTTCATTAACTGACCAACTTCTCTGTGAACCACCTGAGATTGAGGACAAATTCTACTTCCTTGGAACTTTTTAATAACTTATCGTCGAACTGCTTTGCCAAAAACAAAAAAAACGATTTAGCTAGTGGCACATTATATTTGTGTCTGACATATGCAGTCCCACCAATTTTAGGTACATGTATGGCTGGATTGGAGTTGGACCAATATGCAGTAAAGAAGCGGCCCAATACCTTCACGACACTGGATACATTGCCTGCCTCCCTCCCAGGCCTATCCTTCTTTCTTTTATCATCTAACAGGGCTGCCCCAGAAGATCATTTAATTTACAAGTTTGCCAAATCTCAATATGTTGCTTGGATCAAAGAGGAGAAACAACTGTGTACCTACCATCATGATTAGATTGGAAGAGGTAACTATTGCACCAATAAGTGATGATATACTATTGGGTGATTGTGAGTGATGATTGATGATTTATGTGGTGGCACACAGTGAAGGGAGGATGTTTAACTAAGTTGTAAACTTGATTTTGATTGTTTGCATTTTTTCGGGCCTGATGGGTGATCATTTTTCCTGTGATTAGCCCTTTCACACTTAGCAAAATTTACTTGCAGGGTTCTTCAGAGACCATACCCGTCACTTCAGTTAACAGTTCTTCAACAGCAGTGTAATACAGGTCTATCTAACTCGGGTCGGGATGGAGTTGAACTGATTAGTTAATTGTTACCCAGAGTTGGGGGGATGGAAGGACTCAGGGTGAACTACCTTAACAGCCAGAAGAAAGAAGTCATCGACTTCAATGGGAAAACATGATAATAATAACTCTGAGGCCTACTCAGCTCTATGGACTGGAGAGTGGGGTCCTGATGTGGGAAATGCTGCTGAATATGTGTGCTGGCTCAAAAGTGAAATTACACTTGTATGGTTGTGGTCGGGGTGGCCTGTTGCATGTAACTGGAGACAGATTTCTGATGCCACATCATCACATGATGTACACACTTGGATAAATGTTGTGATGACAGTTGTGAGATTGATCAGCCCAGCAATAGTAGCTATTTATTCATGATTGGTTGTAAATTGGTCCCACTTCTCAGTTAATCGATCACATATGAGTCCTAAAATTAAATGAATAATTGCAACAGTCTATACTCTTGTTCTGCCTCAGAGTCTTCTTGGTACACTCCTCATGAAGCTTACCTTCTGTCCTTCTCCTTGACTCTACAATATAAGTTCTGTTTACAATCCACAGGCCTTCTCTTCTCATGCGCGAAAGGCAAGAGCTCTATAACACTCCTGCTTACCTTACCGAGCCAGCTCAGCCAGGCACCAGAGAGTGATTGGAACAGTTAACTGACTATCTCAATCTACAGAAGTGCACTAGAGGTCTGTATCTTTCAATCTCATTTGAGTGAGGAGGACTAGGACTCAGGACTCCAGGGTTGAACAGAATTAAGACTTGGAGTCAGACTCAGGTCAGACCTGCCTTAACACCAAGATGAAGGAAGATGTCTACTTTAAGTTCAAAGGGAAACCTAGATGACACAAAGAGACCTACTCAGCCCTGTGTACTTCACTGGAGAGAGGAGTGTTGATTTGGAAAACTCTGAGTAGTGTGCTAACTCAAATGTCAAATTCCTCTAATGAAATGGCTGTAGTCGGGGGGGCTGTAACTAGAGACAAACATGTTGCATGATGGATGCACTTGGTTAAATGTTATGTCAGTTGTGAGATTGACCAGCCAGGTATTTGCAGCTAATTGTCTGGGATTGGCTGTAAAATTGTTCTAACTTCACAGTTAATCTTACTCTGCCTCCTGGTCCACTCTTTCTCCTTGGCTCAACAATATCGACATTTACTGTTTTACAATCCACAGGCCTTCTCTTCTACTGCATGATAGGCAAAAGATCCATTACACTCCTGCTTGCCTTACCAGACTGGTTCTGCCAGGCACCCAAGAGTGATGGGCAATCCAAGAAGAATGCAGATGCATTGCCCAATTTGGCAATATAGTATCATTTTTCTTCTAACAATCATAATTTTTAGAACTGGGTGAGTTCACTTCACTCCTTCATTTGTATTTGTAAAACCTAGATGACATAGGTGGTCATTACAACCCTGGCGGTCGGTGTTAAAGCGGCAGTAAAACCGCCAACAGGCCAGCGGTAAAAAAAATTGAATCAAGACCGTGGTGGAAACCGCCAACATAGACAGCCACTTTAACACTCCGACCGCCAAGGCGGTACAAACACACACCGTGGCGGTAACCGACAACAGACAGGTGGAAGACAAGGTTCCGCCCACTGTATTACAACACGCCAATCCACCACCTTTTCCGGGGTGGATTCAACGCAAACAAAAACACGGTGGAAACAGGACTTGGAAGGGAAAACGCTCACCTCTACACACCCCGTGAGGAATCAGGACGCCATGGAACCCGAACTCCAGATACTCCCACCCTTTATCTTCCTGCTCCTCTAACAGGAACAACAAAGACGGCGGTGAAGACCACGGTGAGTACTGCACCTACGACACAGGGGAGGGTGGAGGGAAAAAACAGTGACACACAAACGCAACACGCAACACTGCCACCCCCACCCTCCCCCACTACAACACACACACAAGTACATGTTGATACATTACATTAACAACCCCCAACCCCTCCTGGAAGAATGCAAGGACAAAAGGAAATGAGTCGAACAATTGTAATATATTCAAATACATTAATCAAAAATATATGTACATATATATATATATTTACACTATAAACAAATATATACACCAAGAATACAAGTCCAAGGTATTCGACCATCATAGTCTGTGGACCACTGGCCCCAAAATGCATGGGCGAGGCCCACACTCAGTACCTTAACAAGATGGAGAGAACACTGCTGGGGCATCAGATAGAAATAAAACAGGCACCTCAGGGGGAAGGGAATGGAGGCACCTCAGCCGGATGAGTGCACAACACCAGATCCACAAGGGGGTTCCATGCCCATTGATGTATCCTGGGGAGTGCAAAGCCACAGTCTCTCAGGTCTCGCCAGTGGATGGTTTGCCCACTGCTTTATCCTGGGGAGTGCAAAGCCACAGTCTCTCAAGTCTCTCCAGTGGATGGTTTGCCCACTGCTTTATCCTGGGGAGTGCAAAGCCAGTCTCTCAAGTCTCTCCAGTGGGTGGGTTGCCCACTGCTTTATCCTGGGGAGTGCAAAGCCACAGTCTCTCAAGTCTCTCCAGTTGGTGGGTTGCCTACTGCTTTATCCTGGGGAGTGCAAAGTCACAGTTTCACAAGTGGATAACAGTCTCCACAGTTTCTGGAGGGGGCTTTGTGCCCAGAGTGCTTCATCCTGCCAAGGACAGAGGTAGTGGATGTTTTTCTCCACTGGTTCTGGAGGTGGCTTTGTGCTCAGAGTGCTTCATCCTGCCAAGGACAGAGGTAGTGGATGTGAGACTCCACTGGTTCTGGAGGGGGCTTTGTGCCCAGAGCACTTCATCCTGCCAAGGACAGAGGTAGTGGATGTATCTCTCCACTGGTTCTGTAGGGGGCTTTGTGCCCAGAGTTCTTCATGCTGCCAAGGACAGAGGTAGTGGATGTCATTCTCCACTGATTCTGTAGGGGGCTTTGTGCCCAGAGTGCTTCATCCTGCCAAGGACAGAGGTAGTGGATGTGAGACTCCACTGGTTCTGGAGGGGGCTTTGTGCCCAGAGTGCTTCTTCCTTGCAAGGACAGAGGTAGTGGATGTATCGCTCCTCTGGTTCTGGAGGGGGCTTTGTGCCCACAGTGCTTCATCCTGCCAAGGATAGAGGTAGTGGATGTCATTCTACACTGGTTCTGGAGGAGGCTTTGTGCCCAGAGTGCTTTATCCTGCCAAGGACAGAGGTAGTGGATGTTTCTCTCCACTTGTTCTGGAGGTGGCTTTGTGCCCAGAGTGCTTCATCCTGCCAAGGACAGAGGTAGTGGATGTGAGACTCCACTGGTTCTGGAGGGGGCTTTGTGCCCAGAGTGCTTCATCCTGCTCGTGGCGGCCTCAGTAGCGACGGAAGCTTTGGCGCTCACTGGCCTCCGGTGCTTGTGGCGGCGGTGTCCTTTTCAGTGGGGCTTGTGGCGGCGGTGTCCTTAGCAGTGGTGCTTGTGGCGGCGGTGTCCTGTTCAGCAGTGCTTGTGGTGGCGGTGTCATTGGCAGCGGGGCTGGTGGCGGCGGTGTCCTTGGCAGCGGTGCTTGTGGCGGCGGTGTCCTGTTCAGCGGGGCTTGTAGCGGCGGTGTCCTTGGAAGCGGTGCTTGTGGCGGCGGTGTCCTTGGCAGCGGTGCTGGTGGCGGCGGTGTCCTGTTCAGCGGGGCTTGTGGCGGCGGTGTCCTTGGCAGCAGTGCTTGTGGCGGCGGTGTCCTGTTCAGCGGTGCTTGTGGCGGCAGTGTCCTTGGCAGCAGTGCTGGTGGCGGCGATGTCCTGTTCAGCGGGGCTTGTGGCGGTGGTGTCCTTGGCAGCAGTGCTTGTGGCGGAAGTGTCCTGTTCAGCGGTGCTTGTGAAGGTCTTGTCAGCCATGCAGGTTTTCGCAGACTTGCCTGTTTTTCTGTGCTCCTTCCCCACCTTTGATGGTGGCGCAGCTGTCTTCACACTCCCAACTGTACCCCTGGGAGAGGCTTTGGTGGAAGATGTTTTGCCTCTCTCCCGCCGGGCAGTGGCCAACTTTTTGTGCTTTTTAGGTGGGGGACTATACGTGGTCTGGCTCCTTGGCACACTGGCTGCCCTGCTGCCTGGCGCACTCCAGAAGCTGGTTACTACTGGCACCACTGTTCCCGCAGATGTTGTGGCTGAGGTGCTGGGTTGGGACCTGGAAAGGTGGGCCCTAGGAAACTGAAGGGTTGGGGGAGGTGAGGGGAAGAGGTCAAGGTTGGAGAGGAAAAGTTTTTTGGACACACTGGAACGGGTAGATGGAGGGGGTTTGGGAGTGGAGGTAGAGGTAGTGGTTGTAGGAGGTGTTCGTTTGCTGACTTTGGGTGAATGTGCATTGGCTGGAGGCTGTCGTGAGGTGGATGGCTGTTGGGTGGGTTAGTGGCGGCGTTTGTGTACCTTGGGAGGTGGGCTCACAGACACACTGGGAGAGGACACAGGGGATGTGTGAATGGTAGTGGGGGTGGTGACTGCATGTGATCGGGGTGTGCTGGTGGGTGTGCTGGTGATGGAGGTTGTGGCTGAAGATGTAGTGCATGCAGGTGTGAGTGGAGACGGGACTGGGAGGGAGGAGGGAGATGAGGAGGAGGGGGACACAGTGGAGGCAGTGGATGTTGCTGTGTCTGCATGGGTATGATGCTTGCGTGAGTGCCTGTGGGAAGTGTGGTGCTTATGTTTGCCTGAGCTTCCCTTGTGTGTTGAGGTGTGTGCATGCTGGTCTGATGGTATGCTTGGGATAGGCTGAGGTACAGGTGTTTGGGTCTGGGTGGAGGAAGTTGGAGGGGGGGAGGCTGGACACAGGGACAATGGCTGCCATCAGTGCTGAGGCCAGAGTCTGAAAAGCTCGCTGTTGGGCTGCCTTACCAGAATGAATGCCCTCCAGGTATGCATTTGTCTGTTGCAACTGCCTCTCTACACCCTGGATGGCATTCAAAATGGTAGACTGCCCAACAGTGAGGGACATGAGGAGGTCAATGGCCTCCTCACTGAGGGAAGCAGGGGTGACAGGGGAAGGGGCTGAGGTGCCTGGGGCGAAGGAGATGCCCACCATCCTGGGTGAGCGGCCACAGGGCACACGCTGAGGGGCTGCTGGGAGGGCGGTGCTGGTAGGGGAGCTGGCGGCTGTACCTGTAGATGCGGGGGCATAGAGGGGCCCGCCACTGCAAGGGAGCTCCCATCAGAGGAGGAGTCCGTGTCGCTGGTCTCAGCTCCTGTCCCCGCCGTGGAGCTGCCCTCGCCCTCCGTTGCCTCGCCCTCCAGGGCCATGTGGGATGCAGCTCCCTCCTGCTCCGGTGCCACTGCTCCTCCGCCTGATGAGGCTAATGCATGCAAGAACATGGAGACCACAAAAAGGGGGGGAAGACTGAAGAAAGACATGTTCAGTGCATGCATAACTGCTACCGTTGGCGGACACTACAGACCCAGAAGCCCCGTGCACTACGCCATGCACTTAGAGTTCCCTAACTAATCACAGGGACATGGGTTACAAGGCCTATGCCAGATTGCTGCACACATGGAAGTCACAAGAGGCTGACTAGCTGTAGGTGGCTCTGAACACAGGTGGGGTGGGGTTCCACAGGATCTGCCTTAAGAAGGGAGCTTGCCTACTAAACTTGCCCTGGCCTAGGGGAACCCACAGCCCACCTCCCCCACCCAGACACCTCCAATGCACGCTAAATCAACAGAATGAGAGTGTACTCACCCCCTTGTGGCTGCTGTGATGCCCTCAAGCTCCCATCCAACTCTGGATATGCCACCGCCAGGAACCAGAATATCAGGGGGGTCATGGTGCGACAGGCACCCCTCCCACGTTGGGGGGCCATCCCCAACTGGGCCTCCGCCATCTTCTTGCTCCAGCGGCGAATGTCCTCCCATCTTTTACAGCAGTGGGTGCTCCATCTGTGGTGGACCCCCAGGGTCCGGACTTCCTTGGCGATGGCACGCCAAATATCCTTCTTCTGGTGGGCGCTGACCTACAGGAATAGTACAGGGGAAAATGAGAAGATATTACCGTCCGCACCGTCACAGTCATTGGCCTGCATCCCTACCCTTGCCATGATGCACATGCACTCACCGTTGTATCATGCACGGCTCTTTCTCCCCCCCTATCTTTCATCAACACCACTCTAAACAGGCATTGCCCATACAGCATTCTCAGAGTGTACTCACCTGTTTGTCTGGAGGACCGTAGAGTAGCGTGTACTGGGGGAGGACCCCATCCACTAGTTTCTCCAACTCCTCCGTGCTGAAGGCAGGGGCCCTTTCCCCAGACACACGAGCCATTGTCTCTTCCAGACTGAGGTCACAGCAGCACTTTGCAGTGTAGGTCCTCTCCTGTCGAAGTTCAGGTATCAAGTGATTAAACGCCGGCGTACATCGTCATTGGCGTCTGGGACCCACAGGGTCCAATGTTAACCAATGCAGGATTGCGCCGCGGTCTTCAACCCCCTACCGCGACGTTGTACAACGCTAGCGCAGTTACCTCATATCCCCTTGTCCCACATTACAGGTCAGGCAGACGCCATTTCAGGGGGCCATATGGCATTAATTTTAAAAGTGTCACACATATCTAGGCCTTGCTTAGACACTAATACAGCCATATGTCAATTTTCAAACATTTTCCTATAAAGTTGTGTTTACGTACCTCAGTGTTGGTTGACTCTCTGCTCGCTGTTCTCCTCCTTAGAGCAAGTCTGCTGGGGCAGGTGAGGAGATGGCGGCATCCTCCGGTGTACAGACCGCTGATGGACCTGTCGACAATGGAGGAGCGACATGTAATTATCACCTACAGACTTGATCGTAACACAATCCAGGAACTGTGTGCCCAGTTGGAGCCAGACCACAGGAATCCCCCCTCTAGTGCAGGTGCTGTCAGTACTCCATTTCCTAACAAGTGGGTTTTTACAAACAACAGTGGCCATTGCATCATGGATGTCCCAGCCTATGTTCTCCAACGTGTTGTCCAGAGTGTTGTCTGCCCTGCTGAAACACATGCACAGCTACATCGTTTTCCCTCAGGTGGAGGATTTGCCTACAGTGAAAGGTGACTTCTCTGCCCTGGGACATATCCCCAACATCATAGGGGCCATTGTTGGGACACATGTGGCCTTGGTCTACCCCCGCGGGAGTGAAGAGGTGTACAGAAACCAGAAGAGTTACCATTCAATGAATGTGCAGATGGTGTGTTTGGCCGACCAGTACATCTCCCATGTAAATGCCAAGTTTCCTGGGTCAGTGCATGACGCTTACATTCTGCGGAATAGCAGCATCCCTTATGTGATGGGGCAACTCCAGAGGCACAGTGTGTGGCTATTAGGTGAGGACATGGACCCAATACAGTGTGACTAGGTGTCTGTGTATGTCCCTAAGAGTTAGTGTGTGTCTAACAGTTGTCTCTCGACATTTACAGGTGACTCTGGTTACCCCAACCTGTCATGGCTCCTGACCACAGTGAGGAATCCCAGGACAAGGGCAGAGGAACGCTACAATGAGGCCCGGGGGGTGGACTAGGAAGATTATAGAGAGGACCTTCGGCCTCCTGAAGGCCAGGTTCCAGTGCCTCCATATGACAGATGGTTCCCTATTCTACTCACCAAAGAAGGTATGCCAGATCATCGTAGCCTGCTGTATGCTTCACAACTTGGCTTTGCAATAGCAGGTGCCTTTTCTGCAGGAGGATGGTCCAGATGGAGGTGTTGTGGCAGTTGTGGAGCCAGTGGACAGTGAAGACGATGAAGCAGAAGAAGAGGACATTGACAACAGGAACACGGTCATCCAGCAATACTTCCAGTGAGACACAGGTAAGAAGACAACACTGCCTGCTACATCTGATTTAATTATTTTACCTCTCATCTGTCTGTCATTTTCCCCTAGTGTATGGACCCTGAGTTGTCACTTTCCCTTTCAATTTCACAGATGTGGGTCCCACTGTGTGACCTCTGCTTTGTTTCCGCATGGACTAGAGCTGTGTGACATAGGTATGTAGACATTACATTGGATATAGCATTTTGCCACAGTTATGGCTAATACACATTTGTGAAAGCACAGACTGACTCCAGATTGTTTTGTGATTTAAGGGTGTTTATTGAAGTGCAAAATAGTGGAGGGGGTTGTAAAATGGTCAGGGGTGATGATGGAGGAATGTCGATGGCAGAGTCCAGTCTATTAGTCTAACAGGTGCATTGTCCAAAGGGGCATAGGAAGTGGAGCTAGTGCAGTTAAAGTATGGACATGGTGACAAAGTGGGACAGAAGGCTGACAATCAGGGTGGTCTCATTTTTTGGCGGGGTCTTGGCATTGTTCTCTGTGCCCCAGTGTCCCTCCTGGTGTTGACGAGTCCCTTCAGCACCCCTACAATGGTGCCCAGGGTGGTATTGATGTATTTGAGTTCCTCCCTGAACCCCAAGTACTGTTCCTCCTGCAGCCGCTGAGTCTCCTGAAACTTGGCCAGTACCATTGCCATCGTCTCCTGGGAATGGTGGTAGGCTCTCATGTTGGAGAGGGACTCGTGGAGAGTGGGTTCCCTCGGCCTGTCCTCCCCCTGTCGCACAACAGCCCTCCCAGTTCCCCTGTGTTCCTGGGCCTCTGTCCCCTGAACCGTGTGCCCACTACCACTGCCCCCAGGTCCCTGGTGTTGCTGGGGTGGTGGGTTAGCCTTGGTTCCCTGTAGTGGTGGACACACTGCTGCTTGACGTGTCCTGGGGACAGAGGTATGGGCCCACTGGGTGGGTGCTGTGCTGGTGTTTCCAGAGGGGGAAAGCTCTGTAGTGGCCTGTGCCAGTGTGAGGGGAACCGACTGTCCCGAGGTCCCAGATGGGCTGGGCTGGTCATCTAGATCCAGTTGGACAGAGCTGCTCTCATCACTGTGGGCCTCTTCTGTGGGTGGAGTGGACATGTCTGGACCCTCCTGTCCGGTGACGTTGGGTAGGGGTCCTGCAGGGGTGTAAAGGCATGATTATTGCATCTGTATGTGCCATGGTGTGCAATGGGTGGGTGACCCTGCATCCCAGTGTTTCCATTCTTGTGTGGGACCTTCTGTGATAATGGTTTAGGGGGGTGTATAGGTATGTGCAGTGGACATGCTTTGGTGATGGGTGTCCATGCTTTGGTGTTACATGCAGGGCTTAGGTTTGGGATGTGTGGTTTGTGAGAGTGGGACATGTGTGAGGAGTTGGGGTGATGGGGTGAGGGCGAGGGTGGGGGTATGTGATAGGATGCAGGTAGGGTGGGGGATGAAGTAGTGAAATATTTGACTTTTCAGAGTCCATTCCTCCAGCTACTCCTGCGAGGCTCTCAGGATGCAGTATAGCCAAGACCTGCTCCTCCCATGTTGTGAGTTCTGGGGGAGGCGGTGGGGGTCTGCCGCCAGTCCTCTGAACCGCAATCTGGTGTCTTTAGACCACGGAACGCACCTTCCCTCGTAGGTCGTTCCACCTCTTCCTGATGTCATCCCTAGTTCTTGGGTGCTGTCCCACTGCGTTGACCCTTTCCACGATTCTTCGCCATAGCTCCATCTTCCTAGCTATGGTGGTGTGCTGCACCTGTGATCCAAATAGCTGTGACTCTACCTGGATGATTTCCTCCACCATGACCCTGAGCTCCTCCTCAGATAACCTGGGGTGTCTTTGCGGTGCCATGGGGTGGTGTGGGTGATGTGTGGGGTGGTGTGTGTCGTGATGTGTGGGGTGATATTTAGAGGTGTGGTGTGTGAGGTGCGTGGATGTTGTGTGAGTGATGGTGTTGAGTGCCTGTGGATGCTATTGTTCTTTCTGGTGGTGTCTCTCTGTGGCCTTCTGTCACAATTGTTGTCGTAGGGGTTTGTGGGTGATGTGGGTGTGTGTTTTTTATTGTATTGGGTGTGTGGGAGTCATGTGTGTATGTGTATCAGGTGTGTGTATTTCGATTTGTCCAATGTGGACGTGTTTTGTATATGTGTGTGTATTTTGAGCACGGCGGTGTGTACTGCCAATAGAATACCGCGGTTGAAAGACCACTGCGTGGATTCGTGGGTTGTGATAGTGTGGGCGTATTCCTTTTGGCGTGACGGTGTCGGTTTTGTTATCGCCAGTTTATCACTGACCTTTGGTGTGGCGGAATTGTGTGGGTGTCTAGATTTTGACAGATTCTGAGCTACGGAGATATTCATTTTTAAAGAATTATTGCTTTCTAGCACATAGAAACAAAAAGCGCCAATCTGGTCATCTGGTCGCATCTCGACTGGGGCAAAGTCAAAGTTTAAGGCCGACCGCAATGGAGCCCGGCTTGGATACAGCCCACAGGAGGCCTCTGTCAAAAGTTTACCTTAGGACTTAGTAATTTGTCTGGAGATTTTCTTCAGTGGGACGAACCTGCCAGTCCAATCCTACCTCTTGGAACTCTTCCCCGGATAGGCGTTGCGGGAGCCCTCAGGGGAGATTTTTACCTTCGGACTTAGTCGTTTTTTAGAGGTGAAAATCCTTCGACAGGGGCAAACCTGAATCTTGATCCAATGTCCTTGGAACCCTCTTCGGATACGCTGTCTGGAAGGTCCCGGTCAACTTCCTATGTTCAGACTTAGGTGGTCATTCTGACCTCGGCGGTAAAAGGCGCCTACCGCCGGTCAGAAATCCTCCATAATCCCGCCGCGGTCGCGGAAACCCGCCACGGTCATTCTGACCCGCAGAAGGCAAACCTCCGAAAATCCGACCGCCACAACAGACCGCCAGACCAGCGGTCGGCGGAAAGGTGGAGGTGACCAAACCTCCACCGCCACGCCAACAGAAATACGCCCATGCCATTACGACCCACGAATCCACGCGGCGGTCATTCAAACGCGGTATTCCATTGGCGGGACACACCGGCGCGGTCAGAATACACACAAACGAACAAAACTCACCCACATTGGACGATTTGAATCCCACACACCTGATACACATACACACACCACTCCCACACACACAATACCATATAAAACACCCACCCACATCACCCACAAACCCCTACGCTTAAAAATTCGTAAAGAAGACAAGAGCGAGACACCAGCATCCAAAACATAACAGCCACAGCCACTCAACACCATCACCCACACACTATCCACACACAAAACAACACACACCACCACACTCAACTCACTTAAATACACATACTCCACCCCACACATCATACACACCACCCCATGGCACCCCAAAGACAACCCCGCTTCACAGACGAAGAACTCAGGGTCATGGTGGAGGAAATCGTTCGGGTAGAGCCCCAGCTGTTCGGCACACAGATACAATACACCAGTATTGCCCGGAGGACGGAGCTATGGCAGAGGATTGTCGACAGGGTGAACGCAGTGGGACAGCACCCCAGAAATCGGGAAGACATCAGGAAGCGATGGAACGACCTACGGGGGAAGGTGCGTTCCATGGTATCCAGGCACAACATCGCCGTGCAGAAGACTGGCGGAGGACCCCCACCTCAACCCCCACAATTCACATCATGGGAGGAGGAAGTCTTGAACATCCTGCATCCTGACGGCCTCGCAGGAGTCGGCGGAGGAATGGATACTGGTAAGTTGAAGCTTCAATACTGCTTCCCCCCCACCTGCATGCCAAATCAGACCCCAACCCTCACCCCCATCCTCGAACCCCACCCTCACCCCCACCACCATCCTCACCCCCACCCCCAGCACACCTATTCCCCGCCAATGTCTCACCATCACAACCCACACATCCCAAAACCTAGGCCTGCATGCGTCCACTAAGCATGGACACCCATCACCAAAGCATGCCCAATGCATATACACATCCCCCTCACAAGCCACCCTCACCAAAGCCCCCACACACGAATGCCAGCACTTGGGGACACGAGAACCCACAGATACACCCATATGCCACACATTGAAACTATAACCATACCTCTATACCCCTGCAGGACCCGACCGTCAACACACCGCGGCGGAGGGGCCAGAATTCTCCACACCCCCCACCCAAGAGGCCGTCAGCGATGACAGCAGCTCTGTCGACCTGGACACCGATGACCAGCCCGGACCATCGGGGACCTCTGGACAGTCGGTTCCCCTCACACAGGCCCAGGCCACTACAGACCCTAACCCCTCTGGGAACACCAGCACAGCTCCCACCCAGCGGGCCCATGCCTCTGTCTCCAGGGCGCGTCAATCTGCGGTGTGTCTACCACTACAGGGCACCCAGGATAACCCACCACCCCAACAACAACAGGGACCTGGGGGCAGTGGTAGTGGGCACACCGGCCAGGGGGCAGAGGCCCAGGGAAACAGGGCAACTCGGCGGGCAGCTGTGCGACAGGGGGGGGAGGAGAGGCCCAGGGAACCCACTCTCCACGAGGTCCTCACCACCATCATGGGAGCATACAACCGCTCCCAGGAGACGATGGCGACGGTACTGGCCCGGTTCCAGGAGATCCAGGTGCTGCAGGAGGAACACTATCGGGGGTACAGGGAGGACATCAGAGCCATCAACACCACCCTGGTTACCATGGTAGGGCTGCTGCAGGACCTCGTAAACAGCAGGGCGGACACTGAACAACACCCAAGGGCCCCTGCCACTAGCCTGGACCAAGAACAGCCATCCACCTCCGCCGGCGCTAGTGGACAGGAGGCCCCCGCACAGCAGCAGCCCACCAGACCCCCACCTCCTGCAGGAGAAGAACCACCCCGCAAGAGGGCCCTGAGATCTCGCAAGAAGACAGAGTAGGATGTCAAGACCCCCGCCAGCAATGGATACCACCTGATGTCATCCCACTGTCCCACATTGTCACCCTGTCCATCCTTGAACTGCCCATGCTCCATCTCTCCACAGGCCTCTGGACAATGCACCTGTGTGACTGTTACTCTGGACTCTGCCATGGACATTCCTTCACCATAGCCCCCACCCACTTGAAACCACCCATCCCATTTTGAGCACTTCAATAAACACCTATTTTGCACCAAAATATCAGGAGTCTGGCTGTGATTTCAATAGATTGTAATTGACATGACAGTGCAAATATGTCCTTGTACATGGTGAAGTCAACAAACAGCTGCCACAAAGCTGTAGTCCATGGGGAAACGAAGCACAGGACTCGTAGTGGGGACCCCAGATCTGAAATAGGGAGGGAAAAGCCAAAACTCAGTCATCATACACTGGGGCAAATAGACAGGCAGCAGAGATGCTGCAGAGTAGTTTACATTTACTAAATTATCTTTGAAATGTTACCTGTGTCCTATTGGAAGTACTGTTCAATGATTCTGTCCCTGTTGTCTGTTTCAGCCCCGTCGTCTTCCTCCTCGTCACTCTCCTCAGGTTCCACCGCTGCCACAACACCACCGTCTCGACCATCCTCCTGCAGGAAAGGCACCTGGCGGCGCAAAGCCAGGTTGTGAAGCATGCAGCAGGCCACGATGATGTGACACACCTTCTTAGGTGAGTACATTAGGGATCCACCGGTCATATGCAGGCACCTAAACCTGGCCTTCAGGAGGCCAAAGGTGCGTTCGATCACCCTCCTAGTACGCCCATGGGCCTCATTGTACCGTTCCTCTGCCCTGGTCCGGGGATTCCTTACTGGGGTCAGTAGCCACGACAGGTTGGGGTACCCAGAGTCCCCCACTAGCCACACACGGTGTCTCTGTAGCTGTTCCATTACGTAAGGGATGCTGCTATTCCTGAGGATGTAGGCGTCATGCACTGACCCTGGGAATTTGGCATTTACATGCGAGATGTACTGGTCAGCCAAACACACCACCTGGATGTTCATTGAATGGTAATTTTTTCTGTTCCTGTACACCTGCTCCCTGTCTCTTGGGGGAACCAAAGCCACATGGGTCCCATCAATGGCACCAATTACGTTGGGAATATGTCCAAGGGCGTAGAAATCACCCTTCACTGTAGCCAATTCGCCCACCTCAGGGAAAATGATGTAGTTCCTCACGGATTTCATCAGGGCAGACAACACTCTGGATAACACCTTCGAAAACATGGGCTGAGACATCCCGGAAGCAATTCCCACGGTTGTCTGAAATGACCCACTTGCCAAGAAATGGAGTACTGACATGACCTGCACCAGAGGGGGAATCCCTGTGGGTTGGCGGATGGGGGACATCAGGTCGGGCTCCAGCCGGGCACACAGTTCATGGATAGTGGCACGGTTAAGACGGTAGGTCAGGATAATGTGGCGTTCTTCCAGGTCCACCAGCGGTCAGTACACGGGAGGATTCATCCGTCTCCTCGCCCAACCCAGCGGACGGTGCCTAGGAAGGACAACATGGAGCACACAGTCAAGCAACCCACAGGTACGTACTCACAGCTAGCACAGTATACGATTCTCTATGCAGTGAATGGCGTGTCTGAGTGGCTATGCAAGGCCTAGGCCTGTGTGACGCAGTTGAAATTGAGCCATGTGGGCCCTGGAAATGGCGGCTGCCTGACCTGTGAAGTGTGACAATGGGATGTGAGGTCAATGCGCTGGCGTGGCACACCGCGGCGGGCGGCGGGCGAAGACCGCGGCGCGAAGCCGCATTGGTTAACATTGAAGCCTATGGGTTTCAGGAGCCAATGGCGAAGGGCGCCGGCGGTGGCGGGACGCACCGCCGCGGTACGCACCGCCGCGGACATGACCGCCATTTTCTATCTACTTATCCACTTGCGACTTGAACTTTCACAGGAGAGGACCTATACTGCAAGTGTTGCTGTGACCTCGGTCTGGAAGGGACAATGGCTGCTGCACCTGGGGACAGGGCCCCTGCCTTCACTGGAGAGGAGTTGGAGAAACTTGTGGATGGGGTCCTCCCCCAGTATGCGCTACTCTACGGTCCTCCAGACCAACAAGTGAGTTTAATTCAATATGGATTTGGGGCCACTGGCTGGCTTGGGGGCCTGGCGGGGATGGGGGGCATGTTGGGCCTGGCAGGGGGCCTGGCGGGGATGGGGGGCATGTTGGGCCTGGCGGGGGGCCTGGCGGGGATGGGGGGCATGTTGGGCATGGCGGGGGGCATGGCGGGGGGCCTGGCGGGGATGGGGGGCATGTTGGGCCTGGCGGGGGGCCTGGCGGGGATGGGGGGCATGTTGGGCCTGGCGGGGGGCCTGGCGGGGATGGGGGGCATGTTGGGCATGGCGGGGGGCATGGCGGGGGGCCTGGCGGGGATGGGGGGCATGTTGGGCCTGGCGGGGGGCCTGGCGGGGATGGGGGGCATGTTGGGCCTGGCGGGGGGCCTGGCGGGGATGGGGGGCATGTTGGGCATGGCGGGGGGCCTGGCGGGGATGGGGGACATGTTGGGCATGGCGGGGGGCATGGCGGGGGGCCTGGCGGGGATGGGGGGCGTTGGGCCACTGGAAAGGAAAATGCTGAGTAACTTGAACGTGGTATTTCTCCCTCCCTGTACGTGTCACATAGGTCCGCGCCCATGAGAAGATCGGGATTTGGCGTGCCATCGCCAAGGAAGTCCGGGCCCTGGGGGTCCACCATCGACGGGGCACCCACTGCCGCAAGAGGTGGGAGGACATCCGCCGCGGGACCAAGAAGACCGCCGAGTCTCTGCTGGGGATGGCCTCCCAACGTAGGCGGGGTGCCTGCCGTCAACTGAGCCCCCTGATGTTCCGGATCCTGGCGGTGGCCTACCCTGATTTGGATGGGCGCGTGAGGGCAGCACAGCAGACACAAGGGGGTGAGTACAAGCATTATCTACTCTGTTGTCGCGCAGTGGAGGTGTCTGGGTGGGGGAGGAGGGCTGGGGGTCCCCCTAGGCCAGGGCAAAATCTGTAGGCTGGGCACCCCTGTAAGCCCCTGTGTCCCCAGCCACCACCCTCAGTAGTTTGTCAGTACAGCCATCCCTGGGCCGTGTCATCCATGGGTGCAGTTGTCAACTCTAGGCGTGTAGGGCATGTTCCACGGAATGCGTAGCGTACCCCAAGTGCGCAACTTAGTGCAGGGGGCATCTATGTCTGTCATGTCCGCTAACTGTACCGGAGATCCATGTACTCAATATCCCTTTATTTCTCTCTCCCCCCCCCCTTTTTGTTTGTCTTTCTGTGCTTGTGTGCATCAGCATCATCAGGCGGAGGAGAAGTGGCATCGGGGCAGGAGGGAGCTGCATCTCACATGGCCCAGGAGGGCCATGCCACAGAGTCAGACTGGACCAGTGAGACGGAGGGCGAGGGGAGCTCCACGACGGGGACGACTGGAGCCTGCAGCGACACGGACACGTCCTCGGAAGGGGGCTCCCTTGCGGGGGTGGCACCATCCGTGCCCCCCGCCATTACAGGTACAGCCGCCACCCAGCGCACCATCTCCGCCCTCCCAGCAGCCCCTCCGCGTTCGCCCCGTGCCCGCTCTGCCAGGAAGCCGGGCATCTCCTTCGCCCCAGGCACCTCAGGCCCTGCCCCTGTTACCCCCGCTGCCCTCAGTGAGGAGGTCATTGACCTCCTCCGAACGCTCATTGTTGGGCAGACTACCCTTTTGAATGCCATCCAGGGGGTGGAGAGGGAGGTTCATCGCAGCAATGCGTACCTGGAGGGCATTCATTCGGGTCAGGCTGCCCATCAGCGATCGTTCCAGGCTCTGGCCTCAGCACTGACGGCAGCCATTGTCCCTGTCTCCTGCCTGCCTCTACTAACTCCCTCCTCCCAGTCTCCTGTTCCTCTGCCTGTCCCACCCACACCATCAGACCAGCCTGCACACACCTCAACACCCAAGAGAAGCTCATCCAAACATAAGCACCACAGATCACGCAGACATTCACACACGCAACATTCCGATGCAGACATGCCAACAGTCACTACCACCTCTGTGACCCCCACCTCCTCGTCTCCCTCCTCCCTCCCTGTGACGTCTACACTCACACCTCCATTCACCTCACCATCAGCCAGTGTTTCCATCACCAGCACACCCTCCACTCCAGTCCGCACACGTGCAGTCACCACCCCCACTGCCATTTACACGTCCCCTGTGTCCTCTCCCACTGTGTCTGTCACCCCCTCTTCCACACCACACAAACGCAGCCACCCACCCACCCAACAGCCATCCACCTCACGACAGCCTATCCCTCCTGCACCTGCACCCAAAGACAGCAAACGTGACTCACCTACAAACACATCCTCTCCCTCCACTCCCATTCCCACTGTACCTACCACTCTCCATTGTCCCAAGAAGCTCTTCCTCGCCACTACTAACTTCTTTCCTGACCCTGAGCCCCCCCCTCCTTCTCGTCGGGGTAAGAAGAGCACCTCAGCCACCACCAGCCCTGCAGCCCCCTTGACAAGGGTGCAGGGGTATTGGAGCCCGCCAGCCCGCATGTCTGGATCTTCGCCCAGCAGCAAGGGGACAGCCAGCCCACCCCCTGGGAAGAGGAGCAGAAGGCGGAAGGGGCGCCGCAGGAGCCCGCCTTCTACATCCCCCCCGGACACCACCCAGAGACAGTCACCAGCCACAGCTCCAAAGGGAGGAAAGGGCCACAGGCCGACGACTAAGGAGGGCAAGGGCAGCAAGTTGGAGAGGTCAGGCAGCAGGCCTGCTGCCCAGGAGGAGCCCACAACCCCCATAGCCGCTGCCCCGGGAGGAACCGGCACAGCTGTCCCGGGAGAGCCCACCAGCCCCATAGCCGCTGCCCAGGGAGGACCCAGCCCAGCTGGCCAGGAGGGCCCCACCACCCACAGCCCAGGTGGGCAGTGAAGGAGCACCATCCCCGCTGCCCAGGAGGGCACCACCAGGCATTTAGCAGTTGGCCATAGACCGTCCGCCGTCTCAAGAACCGCTGAACTGGGCCCTTCAAGGCAAGAACCGCTGAACTGGGCCCCGCCGTCTCAAGAACCGCTGAACTGGGCCCCGCCGTCTCAAGAACCGCTGAACTGGGCCCTTCAAGGCAAGAACCGCTGAACTGGGCCCCGCCGTCTCAAGAACCGCTGAACTGGGCCCGCCGTCTCAAGAACCGCTGAACTGGGCCCTTCTAGGCAAGAACCGCTGAACTGGGCCCCGCCGTCTCAAGAACCGCTGAACTGGGCCCTTCAAGGCAAGAACCGCTGAACTGGGCCCCGCCGTCTCAAGAACCGCTGAACTGGGCCCCGCCGTCTCAAGAACCGCTGAACTGGGCCCTTCAAGGCAAGAACCGCTGAACTGGGCCCCGCCGTCTCAAGAACCGCTGAACTGGGCCCCGCCGTCTCATGAACCGCTGAACTGGGCCCTTCAGGGCAAGAACCGCTGGACCTTTGGCAGACGTGGCAGGGCAGGATCTATCTCGGGCAGGGCTGCAGGATGTCCTCTGGCCAACTTGCCTCCTCCAGTGGCAGTGGGGTCTGTTATGGACTGTATGGACTGTGGCTTTGCTCTCCCCAGGATGGCCCAGTGGGCAGGCCACCCACTGTATGGACTGTTTGGACTGTGGCTTTGCTCTCCCCAGGATGGCCCAGTGGGCAGGCCACCCACTGTATGGACTGTTTGGACTGTGGCTTTGCTCTCCCCAGGATGGCCCAGTGGGCAGGCCACCCACTGTATGGACTGTTTGGACTGTGGCTTTGCTCTCCCCAGGATGGCCCAGTGGGCAGGCCACCCACTGTATGGACTGTTTGGACTGTGGCTTTGCTCTCCCCAGGATGGCCCAGTGGGCAGGCCACCCACTGTATGGACTGTATGGACTGTGGCTTTGCTCTCCCCAGGATGGCCCAGTGGGCAGGCCACCCACTGTATGGAATGTTTGGACTGTGGCTTTGCTCTCCCCAGGATGGCCCAGTGGGCAGGCCACCCACTGTATGGACTGTATGGACTGTGGCTTTGATCTCCCCAGGATGGCCCAGTGGGCAGGCCACCCACTGTATGGACTGTTTGGACTGTGGCTTTGCTCTCCCCAGGATGGCCCAGTGGGCAGGCCACCCACTGTATGGACTGTTTGGACTGTGGCTTTGCTCTCCCCAGGATGGCCCAGTGGGCAGGCCACCCACTGTATGGACTGTTTGGACTGTGGCTTTGCTCTCCCCAGGATGGCCCAGTGGGCAGGCCACCCACTGTATGGACTGTATGGACTGTGGCTTTGCTCTCCCCAGGATGGCCCAGTGGGCAGGCCACCCACTGTATGGACTGTTTGGACTGTGGCTTTGCTCTCCCCAGGATGGCCCAGTGGGCAGGCCACCCACTGTATGGACTGTATGGACTGTGGCTTTGCTCTCCCCAGGATGGCCCAGTGGGCAGGCCACCCACTGTATGGACTGTTTGGACTGTGGCTTTGCTCTCCCCAGGATGGCCCAGTGGTCATGGAGTCCCCTCGTGGATCTGGCGTCGTGTACTCAAGTGGCTGAGGTGCCCCCCCTTCCCTTCCCCCTGAGGTGCCTGTCCGATTTTCTTTCTGATGCCCCTGCAGTGTTCTCTCCGTGGAGTTCTTGTCGTGGGACTGGGCCTTGCCCCTTTGCACAGGACCCCTGTGATCCACGGACAGTGGTTGGACTACATTTAGTAGCTGTATATAGTTTGTACATAGTTTATTTATTTATTGGGATTAATGGCGTACATATTTCAATATATCTGCCCGTTTATGATCTCTTCTTTTGGTCTTTGCATTATTTCGGAGGGGGGTGGTTTGTGGGTTGTGACAGTGATCTGTGGGAATGCATTGATGTGTGTGTTGTAGTGGGTGTGGGTGGGTGGGTGTGTGCCGGTAATCTTTTCCCTCCCCTGTGTCGTAGGTGCAGTACTCACCGATGTCTTCCGCGCCGCCGGGCGTGCTCCTGGTATATGAGGAGGAATAGGAGTGCGGGGATGACCTGTAACTCTGGCTCCATACTGCCGGAATCTCGCGTGGAGTGCGTAGAGGTGAGCGTTTTCCCGTTCATAGTCTGTTTCCGCCGTGTTCTTATCGGCGGTGCTCCCGCCCCGGAAAAGGTGGCAGATTGGTGGGTCGTAATAGGGTGGGCGGTACTTTGTCTGCCGCCGGGCTGTTGGCGGGAACCGCCGCGCTGTTTGTTTGTACCGCTGTGGCGGTCGGAGTGTTAAGTTGGCGGGCTGTGTTGGCGGTTCCCGCCAGGGTCAGAATTGCATATTTTAGACCGCCGGCCTGTTGGCGGCTTGGCCGCCGCTTTATCACCGACCGCCAGGGTCAGAATGAGGGCCTTAGGGCCATATGTATGAACACATTTTCCCATAGACACAGATTGGGTAAAACCCTTTGATACATCTGGCCCTTAGTCTCTTTTTTGGAGATTTTCTTCACTGGGAGGAACCTCCAAGTCAGGCGGGGTCGCGGTTGAGGCAAGCCAGCTAGATATGCCGTGGCGGATCGGTCCCTCCATGGAGCTTTTTTTCAAAAGTTCTCCAAAGTTCTCGAGACTTCTGGATCTTCTTCCAGATGTTCTTTTAAGGTTATTTTGAGGTCCACAGTTCACTCCAAGGTTCCAGAAGGTGTGAGATGCTGCTTGGGGGTGCAGACTACAACTCCCAGAATGCACCTGGCACAAACTCCTTTTTGGCCACCGGACAGTGGCAAGCTGGTTAGTTTCTTCAGGAGTTGGTGCAGGGGACTCTGGTTAGCAAGTTTTCAATTGTAGCAAACAGGGAGTCCCTCCTTGAACCCGTTGAAGCCAGGCAAAGTCCTTTTTGTGGTGAAGCCCAAGTGTGCAGCTAGTGCAGTCCTCCAGACTGTAGTGTCCAGGTGCAGACTAGTGGTCCAGCAGGGCAGTCCTTCTTCTTCTGTAGTTCTTCCTTCCTTGTTGGAATCTGATTGGGATCTGAGGTGTGGGTGCAGAGGGGGTCCTGGTTATCCAATCAGGGACAGGGTCCTTCCCCCTGTGATGACCACTTCCTGGGAAGTGTGGCAAAAATCAATCCTAGGGAGCAACATTCCTCAGACATCCATAATGGCTGAAAGTGATTTTGGAGGTTACATCTGGCTGAGCCCATCCACTGGTGTGGCTGAAAATCCTAAACATACCCCTCTCCTGCCCTCTCCTAATCTAATCAAGAGGGCACCTAATGGTCTGGGTTTGCGGGATGTGAAGGTGTTGTTATGTTGCTCCAAATGTCCTTCTCTGCCTTTGAAGACCAGTTTGGCAACCCTCCCCCTTCCTACTTCCCCATCTGCTGAGGGAAGATCTTCTCCCCCAGGCACATCTCTTTGTGTTGAGCCAGGCCACTTCACACCTCATCAAGGCAGCCTGGCCAAGCTGCCAGAGGCTGGTCAGTCAGGACAAAGTAGCAAAAACACTGCAGGGCTGAAGTTGGCAACTTTTCAGTTAAAGTTTAAAACTCTTTACCTGAACAAGTTATATTAAATCCCACAACTGGAAGTTGTGGGATTTATTATAACGATTCATTTGATACCAAACGTGTAGTATCTATTACTTAAGGGGATTTTTCAAATTAAAATAAAGTCTCCCATTCTAGCCTACGGGGACCATTCACTAAAATGAGGGAAAAACTAATTTGGCTGTTTTACCTAACCAGGGCTTTTAAAACGAGTTTTAGAAGGTCCCTGCTTATAGTTACATGTCACCCAGCCCTAGGAGCATATAGAGCACACTTCAGGGGTGACTATATGTAAAAATAAGGTAGTTTAAGACTTTGAAACTACTTTTAATTCCAAAGTCGAATTTGCATCTAACTTTAATTTAAAAGCAGAAACCAAGGCAGGCCTGCCTTTAAAATGACACTGGGCACCTCAGCAGTGCACCTATGCTAGGGCCCCTAAACCTACATGCCCTACCATATACTTGGGACTTATAGGTAGGTTGAAGTTTGCCAATTATAATTAGCCTAATTTGCATACTGATTTTACACAGAGCACAGGCCCTGGGACTGGTTAGCAGTACCCAGGGCACCATCAGAGTCAGAAAAATACCATAAAAAAGTGAAAAATGGGGGCCTCTGCAATCAGCGCTGTTTTCTCACAAATATAAATAAAAGTTTTAAATCTCACCCTTTTCACCCACAAAAGGCCTATCCCTCCTAGTAAACAAATCACCCTGTTTCCAACCGATGTCCAAAAAACTTTCCAAGAAGACTAGTCCCTCAAAGTCCAAAATCATAGTGCCTTCCTAGTTACCACCCTCCCCACCCATAGCAAAAGTCCCTCATACCAAAATAAAAAAAAATAAAAAGGGATAGAAGAGAGTGTTCTCAATGCAGGTCCGGAGCTCCTCCTTGTTTTTCTCTGAGCGTGCCATCTGAGGGCTTTGCTACATCAGCTGCTGCAGGATTCTGCACTGAAACTGGGTGTCAGAGCAGGAGAAGGGACAGCCGTGGTTGGTGATACGGGTGGCTGCCAGCTGCCGGTGATGCTGGTGATGTTGGTGGTAGGTTGGGGTCACTGTCAGCTGGCTGGAGGAACTGCAGCTTGTGGCAGCATCATCAGGTGCCTCAGCCTCTTCCTCCAAAACCATCAGCCGTTGGTACTCCACTTGGATGATCTCAACCTCTGCCACTGCAGCCAGACTAGTATCTCCTACAACGCACATGTTATACCAGCAGAAACAGCTATCAAGAAATAAAAAATATAAAAGGCAATTTGTAAGGAATGTTCTGTGCAAACTCTTGTTTAAAATTATGTAGTAGCACAGTAGCAGTGCATTGCTGGCCCTCTAGGGCCATTGGAATTTGATGTGATTATAGGGCTATTTTTTTTACCCACACATGCCTCACGTAAAAGCACTGACTGGAGGAAAGGAATTAAGGCAGGTTAAAAAAAGTTATATTTTTTTTTTAAAGTAAAAAACTGAATGGGCACTCTGGGCCTGATTTAGATATTGACGAAGGAGTTACTCCATTGCAACGGCAACAATATTCATCCGCCAAAATTGTAATACCATTGTTTTCTATAGTATTTAGATTCCGGCAGATGGGATATCCGTCAGTGCTGTGATAGAGTAACCCCTCTGCCGAGATCTTAATCAGGCACTTTGTGTAAAAAAGGTAACTTTCCCCTCATTAATGAGTAAGGCATTATGCTTTAAGGAGTACAAATATTCTTGTTGTGCTAAATTAATGGAGACACGATAGCTAGTGCATTGTGTACTTTGTTTTCTCAGCAGTCTGCAGCGGGGGCAGCTGTAATGAACAATTATCTTACTTTAATTCCAATGGCCTTGCTCTTATCCAAATGCCTTCAAAATCGTCCCTGACTCCAATGAAGCAGATGAATAATAATAATACCACATTGCAAGTCACATATAAAATGTGTATATACTGTCTGCCATATGTAGATGATGGGAAAAATGATGCACTGCAGTACAGGAAAAAGAACAGGATGTATAGATTGTATTTTGCATGTTTGCCACAGAGTATCCCATCCGCAAAACTCAAAATCTTAGTCCCAATTTACTCCCTGACCTCGCCCTCCACTACAAATTATTTCTAGCAAATACATTTGCTTTTCAATAAGGAAAGGAAACATAACTTAGTGTCCTGCAGGGTAGGTTAGAGGGATTAAGCCAAGTAGGAAGACATATTGCTATAGAACAGTGGGGTGTCACTGATCATCATCATGTGCCTAAGCTTTGGCTTAGTCAGTAACTATATTTGACAAATGTTGAAATGGAAAAATTTGAACAGGTGTAAATCAGTTATAGAAGTCATAAAATATATGAATTACTTGGTCAGAAAAATATGGCACATGCCAACAATGGATTTCCAATTCATTTGGTAGGATGGGACAGAACGTAAGAAAGAATAATGGAGTGAAGACCTAGGAGGTGCAGTGACTGAGTGGGAACTGGACGGAAGGGAAACACACACCTTGTTTTTGTTTTGCAAATAGCTACATATATACATTGTAATAGTACATTGAAAACTTTATAAATGCAGCATTAACTGAAGCAGGTGCACATTGAACACCCAGCACTGCAGTGCCAAGTTAAACCATGCTGCAGTTAGGTAATGGGTGGCAAAGTACCATGGGCTTGGAGCTGATGACTGTTGATTGGTGGAATACCTACCTGCTTCACTTAACAAATCTAGTGAGTCAAGTGAGTAGACAGAAAATTAAACTACCTTCCTCTTTGAACCTCTTGAATTGATGGGATGGCTCAGGAAGCAAACTTGTATTATGAGAGGTTGCTGCAAGCATTCAAATATTACAGTGGCACAGAAACAATTGAGCCCAAAGACTTATCCATTTTGTGTTCAGATTTGCTGAAGGATTGAGACCTGAAATTAGCCAGATGATTTGGAGTCATTTGTTTTGCTGGCAAGCAAAGCCAATTGATGAAGAATTGCAATATGCTAAATACTGTAGTGATGAGATTGAATTGTAGCAGAGAAAGTTGAAAAAAAGGCAATGGTGATGCTGAGTAAGGCAGCACAATCAGGAATGCAAGGAATTTAGCCACGGCAGCAGGAAAACACTTGCATGTTGTTTCAGAATCAGAGAAAAGGTAGAGGTTGTGGTGGAAATGGAAATGTGAACTGTGGCTTTGATTTGAGTACTGTAATTACTCAGAGTGATATGCAGGCAATGAAAAGAACATTACCATTTCACTCTTGTGGCAGCCTTGGACATTGAAAGCAGGAATGTCTGATGTTAGGACAGGAATGTGTTGTCCACAGATGAATAAAAACAATCCTCTTTCAAACATGAGAAGGCCACAAATGAACGGTCAAATTTTGAATGTCCAGAGCTGTAACGCTGATGTTGAGCCTGATAAGAGGTCCTTAGCAGGAGACTCAATCACACTAATGTCGTGGAACATAGCTGGAGTAAGAACCAAAATGGCTGATAAGGAATGGCATACCATTATAAGTTTGTCACATATAATATGTCTACAAGAGTCATGGCATACATGATCCTTCTATATTGAAGGATTTGCTATATTCTTTACACCAGATTCCGCTTCAGCAAGCGGTAGGGCCAAGGGAGGGTTAGCAATACTGATCTCAACACTGGTACCGTTTACATTGGTGAAATCCTTCCTTGACTCCCCTTATTATCAGTTTCTACATTTTCGGATGGATGGTATCATTGGTTTTGTATTAATAAATTATTACAACAATAAATTTGATGATACCAACAAAGTAGTGGCATCAAACCTCCAGGATGATTTACAGATCTTCATAAACGATCTAACATCTAGTTATACATTAGTATGGGCTGGAGACTTTAACATCGGACGTGCCAGAACACTTTAGAAAAGATATGTGAATTTACTGATGATGGAGGAAATGCACAATTGCACTTTATACATGACGACTATGGAGCCGTACTGAATGAAATAATATTTAGGCATGACTTAGAATTGGTGGAACAAGATGGGGAGAAGGAAACAAAGCTTCCAACGTTTATAGGAAGAGGGCATTTCTCAATAATTGACCATATACTAATTTCCAAGAGTAATACAGGCATGATTGAATCTCTGAAGATTGACCCAACTATCTAAAGTGACTACTACCCTTTGTCACTTACTATGAGATTAGCTAATTCCTTTAACATAGGAGAAAGATTAGCAATGAATAGAGAGATAAAAAGGGAAAATGGAATTGCCATCAAATGGACTGGGGTAAATGAAGCAGATTTGATGACAAAAATCGTGACACAATATAGACAAGATATTTTAACATGTACAGAATATAATCAAAGTCCATTCGAGATCTTAGTATCCTTTAACCAGCTTAATATTGCCATTTCAGGGAGCCTAGTGGCAACATCGGGGAACAAAAGGGGAGTAAAAGTGGGGTGGTTTGATCATAATTGTTCATAGGAAGTCAGTTTCTTAAATGAGCCCTGCAGGCTCGACCAAGAAATAGGGATGAAGTAATCATTAGACGCTCCAGCTACAAACATGCATTGAAGATTAGGAAGGCACAATTGAGAGCTAGGACATGGGATAATCTTGAGCAAGCAGCAGCACTGAGAGATAGTACCCTATTTTGGAAAACAATGAATCAACCATTCCTAAAAAATAGCGATGCACTCAAAATAACTGTACATGTTCCATCATGAGAATGGCTTTCCCATTTCGGCTTGATTTTTAACCCTGATCATTTGATTATGTACCCATCAAATACTGAGATAATGGAGATCAAGCCACCCTTTCTGAAACCGGTTAGTGTAGGGAAAGTGAAATCTGCCATGGGAAGTTGTCTGAAAGGGAAAGCACCACGCCCCGATGGGTGCCAGCAGATGCCTATCTGACATATATTGATCTATAATCCCCTATTTTGACCCAAGTTTTTTTTAATGCGTCAAAGGGATACATCTTAACATCATGGACTGAAAGCATAATTGTTCCTATTTTTAAAAAGGGGAATAGAGGTGACCCTGAATGTTATCAACCTATTTCCCTCCTGGCCACTTATGTCAAATTATTAGAGAGAGCACTCTTAGAAAGATTAGAGGTATGGGCAACCCAAAATCATATACGTACAGAAGCCCAACTGGGATTTCGACCTGGGTTGGCACCTTGGAACCATGTATAAATCTTAATTTAATAATAAGTAAATATACAATAGCAAAAAAGGGTCATGTGTTCCTCTGTTTTGCAGATCTTAGCGGCGCTTTTGATTTGGTGAACCATGCAAAGCTGTGGAAAGTCTTAGTAGACCTGGGTGCACCCCTAGATATAATTAACTTCTTAGCACAATTGTATAACCATTTAATAGCACAGGTGAGATATGGAAGAAATGACAATTGTACTCCAGGTTTTAGGATAGGGAGAGGGATGCGTCAAGGATGTGTCTTGGCGCTCCTTCTATTTTCCCTTTATATAAACGGAGTAGATGCCCACCTAAAAAATATGGAAATCGATACCCCTAAAATAGGGAAATGTCCTATCCCAGTCTTTTTATATGCAGACGACTCTGTAGTGCTGTCACGAACTGCCAATGGGCTGCAGCGGTTGATGGAGGGCTTTGTAGATTTTATGGAGGCAAGAGATATGTCACTGAATATGAACAAAACTGTTGTAATGACTTGTGGACAGGGAAAGGCCAGAAAGAAAACTTATTTTATCATGGGTCATAAATGCAAATAGGTGAATAGATTTACATATCTGAGTGTCTAGTTTTCCAATATGGGCCATTGGAAGCAACATTTAGAAATTATTAAGATGAAGTATATTAGGACAATAGAGGCTGTCTTTAGATTTTCAAATAAAATTGCTAATAAACCTCTTAGGGAAATGCTGCAAATTTACAAAAGCAAATCAATTGGCAGCATTACATATGGTTCGGCAGTTTGGGGATTAACGCCCAAGATCCATTTATTACAAGTATTAGAGAACAAATTCCTCTGTAGACTACTTGCAGTGCCAAATACTACTTCCACACTAACAGTACATAGGGAACTGGGCTGCTCTGATGTGGAAGACCTAATATATACCAATGCCTTATTGGCTTGGCACGGCATCTGGTCTAACCAAGGGACTCGATTTACCCAAAAGATTATCAAAGACTGCCTCACATTAGAATACCGGGATAGAATCCCATGGTTCACCCACCTAAATGTTTTGCTGAAAGGCATACATTTAGCACCAAATTTAGATGATCCAGGTATTATTCTCCAATTTAGTAAAAAAAGAAGTGAAAAATCAATCAACGGCATGGCGGGATAGCGATAGAATAAACAGAGAATGTAGGAAATCAACAGTAGCACTTTATATGACTGAAGTCAACGAGGTAATGCCAAATTATCTATTGATGGTTGCAAACACTCAGGATAAATTTTATTTAACTCTGATGCATTTTAGGATGTTGCATTTTTTAGTAGCTTTTCCAAAGGTGAGGATGTGGAGCAAAAACCTACCGAAGTGCCCCTTTGTGGGGCGATTTGCACAATCTACAATGTACTTTGTTAAATCCTGAAAATTCTAGCATGATATTAGGAAATATTTTTTAAAAACCTTATTTGTTATTAATAAATTATTTTATTGTAGAGAAGCTTTTAACTATTTATGTAAATTGGACACCAAAGGGAAATGTGATTCAGTGATACAATTCATTTTATATGCTATATAACAAAGGAAAAAAATTACCCATTTAGAAAACCTCTAGTATGAGTAATGAATAATGGCCTATTTATTGCAGCGAAGGTCCTTATTTATTTATTAATCAGTAATGTTTTAAAATATTTTATTGCACATTATTATCCCTTTCAAAGAGTGTTGTATATCTTTTATGGAATAAAATCTGAATAAAGATCGAATTGAATTGAATTGAATGTCCAAAGCAATACGAACCAAATGCCACGTTCTCAGCCTATGCAACAGATTCAAATGTCATGTTTTCAGTTGCAGCCAATGCAGCTCCAAGTTTAAATGGTACCTAAGCAACAAATTCAGATACCTCAAGCTTCAATGGTACAGCAGCAAATGATGCTTCCTCATCAGCCTACAGGTCAAAAGTTTAACACCAGTGATAACACACTACACCAATACCCACTACACAGCGAGGATGAATCGAATGATGACTTGATGAGTGAAAGTTCAGATAAAGAAGAATGCATGTTGGCGGCTTCATTAGAGGTAGACCAAAAGGGTCCGTATGTGAAAGGAATGGTAATGGGTCACAAAGTCTCATTCCTAGTTGATACACGTTCCACTGTAAGAACTGCAGAAGTCCCTAACATTCCACTTTCAAGGAAAACTGTACAAATCATGGGAGTCGCAAATCAACATTTGACAGACCCAATTACAGAACCAGTTCCAGCTCAAATTGGAAATTTCAAAGGCATGCACAAATTTGTATTTTGTGATTCGAGTCTGGTTTCCTTATTGGGAATGGACTTGCTGTGCAAAATGAGATGTTCAATTACCTGTTCAGATGAAGGGATTGCCATTCAAACAAACAGTGATGATGAAGATGACGAGTCTGGGGAAACTGGCTGGAACTCAGTAAACAAAGAATACCAATTGATCAGTTTATTTTCTGTCTTTACAGTGCAAGACCTTCCTTATGATTTACGGGGAACAGTTAAGATGAGAGTGTGGGATTTTTTATGGGAAAACATTGCTCTTATCTGAGAAGTTGAGCCAGCTACAGTCCCAGTCAAGCCCAACAAAGTTTGCTCCCAGATTCCTTAATACCACATGACAAAAAGGCACTTTTGAAGGGATTGCACCTATAGTTGCAGAATTTGTGAGACAAATTGTTCTGAAAAACGTACTGAGACACCTATGTGATTCTCCTATTTTAGGATTAGAAAACCCTGTGGAAATTTTCGGATTGTGAAGGATTTGAAGAAAATAAGTAATGTTGTGATCAAGTGTTGTCTGGTGGTGCCAAATCCAGCAGTAATAATATTTCAGATCCCATGTGATGCTGAATGGTTCACAGTGGTGGACCTATCTCAAGCATTCTTTTCTGCATCTTTACATGAGGATAGCCAATTTCTCTTCTGTTTTAAATTCCTGGATTGTATATATTGTTGGTGAAGAATCCCACAAGGTATTTCAGAGTCCCCGTCCATATGTAATCAGATGCTGAAAAAGAACTTTGAGACATTGGAAATGCCTTTCCAATCAACATTGGTTCAGTACATTGATGATCTGTTGATTGCTTTCATAAATTAAGGAAACATGCAGGCAAGGTACTATTGCCTTACTGAATCATTTGGGTGAAAACGGACACCAGGTGTCCCCAGCTAAACTACAGTACTGCCAGAAAGAAGTGAAATATTTGGGACATCAAACTGAGAAATGGGCAAAAAAAGATTTCCAGAGAAAGGGTTACTGCCATAATACAGATGAATCCCCCTCTACACAAATAGAGGTCAGAATGTTACGTGGAATGGTGAGCTATTGTTCCCAGTGGATTCCAAATTTCTCAATTATTTCAAAGCAATTGCAGAGACTGACTTACAAAGAAGTTACTGATCCTATAGATCTGGATGAAGCCTATATAAAAGCTTTACAGAGTTGAGAGAAAGATTATGCAAAGTAGCGGCTTAAGGAATGCCTGATTACACGAAACCATTTATGTTGTTTTGTCATGAGCGTGATGCATGTTCTCTCTCCGTTTTGACACAGGTATATGGGGGTGTAAACCGCCTCTAGCATATTTTTTACTTACTCTGGACCCAGTTGCAGAAGCTTTACCTGGCTGTTTGGGGACTGTGACAGTGGTTGGAAAGAGCCTCACTCAGATTGAGAGCATTGTGATGGGACATCCCTTAACTGTTTTGGTCCCTCACTCCATTGACGTTTTGCTTACCCGAACAAAGACACAGCATTTAACAAATGCTAGATTGACCAGATATGAGACCTTCATTTTTGGTTCTCCAAATGTTACTCTGAAAAGGTGCACAGTGCTTAACCCAGCAACTTTGCTCTTGAAAGAAAAGGTTGAAATGGACAAATTAAATGATGTCAAAAATGACTGTCAGGAAGTTACTGAATTGTGCACAAAACCTAGACCTGACATTCAAGATACCCGATTGAAAGAAAATGACAAAACTATTTTTGTTGATGGTTCGTGTCTAAGGAATAACATGGGAACATTAAAAACAGGATATTCTATGTGTACAATTTCTGGTATACTAGAAGCCTCCTGGATTCTGAAAGTATTTTCTGCACAAGTAGCTGAGTTGGTGGCTCTTAGTAGAATATGCCATGCTTCGCCACAGTTCAAAGTTACCATCTATACAGGCAGCCAGTCTGGATTCAGAACAGTGCATAACTTTGACCAACTGTGGGCACAGAGAGGTTTCATGACCTCTTCAGGTGCACCAGTTCGAAATGATGACAGAATCCATGATTTGTTACAAGCCCTACAGCTGACTGAAAAGATTGCTGTGGTGAAATGCAGTGTACACCAGAAATCGCAATATTTTGTTTCAATGGGAAATAATATATGGAGATCAAGTCGCAAGGTTTTTTGCATTGAACTGTATTTATTTGAAACGAAAATGGGAGGTGGTAAGAGAAAATGAAGTCAGTACAAGCTATGCAGTAACTGTTGTTGATACTGGGAAGAGATTAAAAGCCTACAGGAAAATGTTCCCAAAGAAGAAAAGAGAATATGGGTCTGATAGAAATGTATTTAGCGGGAAGATGACATTTGGGTTTCTGGGAGGGACAAGTGGTCTTACCGAATTGTTTGCTGACACAAATGGTTAGACATTATTATGGTCAAACACATGTGGGGAGAGATGCAATGATGCATAATTTTAAACAATCCTGGTACAACCCAAGATTTAGACAGGTTGCTGAAGCAATTTGTCACAGATGTGTCACATGCCAGCAGATAAATGTGAGTACGAGAACAGTTGTTAATATGAGTCACATTGGAAGAGCTGGAGGTCCATTCAACAGAAAGCAAATGGGTTTCATTGAAATGCCTGTGTGTGGAGGATTGAGATGTGTGTTGGTGATTGTTTCCAGATTCAGCTATTGGAATGAAGCATACCCCACACATAGGAATTACAGTCTCACAGTGGCAAAGTTATTACTTAAGGAGTTAATACCACATTTTGGATTTCTAGGCTCTTTAGAATCAGATAGAGGAAGTCTCTTCAATAACAAAGTAATTAAATTACTGTGTTCAGCCTTAAACATTGAGCCAAAATTGCACTGTAGCTATCGCTCAGAAGCATCAGGACTCGTAGATCCAATGAATGGTACCCTGAAATCAAGACTTGCAAAGATATGTGCATCCACAAATCTGAAATGGCCAGATGAACTACCTTTAGTTCTGATGAGCATACGAAACACACCGACAGGAAAACTGGACTGTCCCCACACAGAACCTTCATGAGCAGAGCAATGCGGCTGCCAGTGGTTCCTGCAAATGGTCCTATGAATATAACAGATGATATGGTGCTGGATTACTGCAAAGGTCTGGCTGATGTGGTTCACTCTTTTTCTCATCAGGTGGAAGCTACAGCGGTGCTGCCATCTCAAGAACAGTGCCACAACCTGAGAGCTGGTGATTGGGTTGTGATCCAAAAGCAGGTAAGAAAAACTTGTCTGGAGCCCATGTGGAAGAGACCCCACCAAGTAGTACTGGTTACTAATACTGCTGTGACATGCGCAGGAGTTCCAAAGTGGATACATGCCAGTCACACTCAACGAATGCTCTGTGCTTTGGATGATGAAGAAGTGTTATAGAGAGTAGCAACAACAACCAGACAATCTCCAGAAGCAGAGAAGGAAACTGGAGAATCAGAAAATGACACAGGGCAAACTGAGGAAGATCCAAGTACCCTTGTTAGAGATGAAGCAGAGGGTCCACAGGATATCGACGTTAAGCCAATAACAACTTGAACAGCAGGAGAGTGAAGCCAGAGGAGGGCTCTCCCAGAAGCAGATGATTTTGAAAATCAGACAAAGCTACCAGCTAATCCAGGGGAAGGGGTTGAGGTGGGTCAGAGCCATACAGATCTGGCTCCTCCAAAACCTGCTGACGGTATATCAAGCCAGAATCAAAATCCATCAGAGCAAAAGAAAAACAGCCCTAAAAGAGCACGACCAAAGGAACACTGAAAGGGGACAAGTGGTCGAAATCACAAATTAAGAAAATTAACTCTCTATCAACAATTGAAGAAGAAGTAGACACCACAAGAAAAGAGAATTTTGTCAGAGTCACCAGTTCCTCGGGGTCTGTGCACGTTCCCAACATTTCCACCACAAGACAGCTCCAATACTCTGATTAGATTTGTCACTGAGTCTAAGAGAGTCCAAGTGGGGAAAAGGGGATTAGGAAGGGAACAGCAGGGAAGGAGACCTGTAGGAAGCAAAAGGTTAAAATACAAAACATCAAAATTACATCTCATGAAATCAATACCAGGCTATGACTATAAGCATCGTCATTCTGAAAACATGAACAACCTAAGAATAGACTTAAAATGACTAGGCTTCAAGATGACTGGATACCTGTGAAGGAATCAAGAGAGGTTAAATGAAACTTTCAAATTCAAGTACTTTCCTTTGCATGAGAATCAGGAAAACAATCTGAATAAGTTCTGAACCATCATATGAATCCTTTTTGAGAACATATATTAGGAACACACAACATTACATCTAAAACACTGGCCTTTTGTTCTCTCAAAATGTTGGAACATGAATTGCGCACATTGCCGATTTTCACATAGGTAGTAAACACCATAGAAGGATTGTGCACCATGAATAACACAACGTAGATTCAAGGAATAAATCACGCGACTTATCAACTTGAGCTCTACCAAGTAAATGCCTTAGAATGGTAGCGCACAATGAATAACATGAATTAAACACGAGGAGAGAATTGCGCGTTTTGCCGATTCAAATGCCATCATGTAACTGCCAAGGAATGGTAGCGCACAATGAATAACATGAATTAAGCAAGAGGAAAGAATTGCGCGTCTTGCCGATTCGAATGCCACCATGTAAATGCCAAGAAATGGTAGCATGCATTGAATACCAAGGGTTAAATCACTAGAAAACGAATCGCGCATCGTGCCGATTCGAAGGCCACCATATAACTGCCAAGAAATGGTAGCGCACAATGAATATCAAGGGTTAAGCACGAGAAAACAAATTGCGCGTCTTGCCGATTCGAAGGCCACCATGTAACTGTCAAGAAATGGTAGCGCGCAATGAATAACATGAATTAAACATGGAGAAAGAATTGCGCGTCTTGCCGATTCTAGTAACAGCATGCAAATGCCACAAAAACGCCCAAGCGCACATTCACACGCGCAAGAGTAATTTGTTTATCATGCAAGAATTGGGCCCAAGAATTTGAGCGTCCTTGTAAATGGGGTCGGGGGCCCAGCCCAACCTCCGTCTTACAGCCGTGATTAAGGATCACCAATGTAGTATGAAGGGCAGAGGCCTGGAAGATCAAAGTAGGCCACTGGAAGAGGAGCTCAGGAAGTTGCTGCTGCTCTGCACCAGGACCTCTGAATAGTGAGCACGTGGAGCTGGGCTGGCTCCCTTTTATAGAGTCTTGACCCAGCCCACAACCACACCCAGGCATGCTGCAGGGAAAGCTTCTAGAAGGCCCTGGAAAGGGACCACTCCCTAACACACTCTGAAAGCCTGCAGCAATACATTGCAAATGAACAGTATTTATAAGCACCTTAAAAATAAGTCTTCAGGATTGAACTCTGCAATGCAAAAGGTTAAACAACAACATATCAGCACAATGCATAAATTATGTTATCTTGAGAGTGCTGGGTTTTTTACATTCTAGTCGCCCGTAGAGCGCACACTGCCCTGGTGTTGACAATACTCCCCTCTCCCTGACGCGCTCTAGGGCCTGGTTTGTCTGGATTGAGACGATGAAAGCATCTCGCTGTACTGGAGCATGAATATCAGATGCGGAAACCCATGAGTTACTTTCAGGGCCATAACCTTTCCATGAGATTAAGTACCACAGGTTATACCCTCTCAGTTTAGAATCCAACACTTTCTTGACTTCTTATTCTTCTTCCCCCGTACTAAAACAGGAGCTGGATGAGGGCGGAACTTTTGGACTGCCTTTTTCAAGAGTGTGGAACACTGGATGAATCCGTAATGATCTTGGCAATTGCAGTTTATAGGTCACAGGATTGATTTGCTGAAGGACAGTGTAAGGACCTATGAATTTGGGGTTGAACATGTGCTTCTTCTTGAAGTCTATGGGGGTCTTTACAACATTGGCGGTAAAAGGCGCTTATCGCCGTGCAGAAGACCCCCAATACACCGCCACGGCTGCGGAATTCTGCCACTGCTATTATGACACACATCTTGGAAACCGCAAAAATTCAGACACCCCCACAAGTCCGCCACACCAAAGGTCAGTGATAAACTGGAGAAAACAATACCTCCACCTTCACGCCAACAGAAACACGCCTATGCTATTACGACCCACGAATCCACGGTATTCCAAGGGAGGTACACACCGCCGCGCTCAAAATACACACACATCTCCAAAACACCTCCACATTGGACAATTCAAAATACACACACCTGACACACATACAAACAACACTCCCACACACCCAACACAATATAAAACACACATCCACATCACCCACAAACCCCTACAACAAAAAAATCTATCACGAAGGCCAGAGACACAGCACAGATCAGACAATCCCACCACGCAGAGGCACACAACACCATCACCAACAAAACATCCACGCACAAAACACCACACACCACGACACATCACCACACACATCAACACTCACACCGCCCCACACATCACACACACCACCCCATGGCACGCTAAAGACACCCCCGCTTTTCCGAGGAGGAGCTCCGGGTCATGGTGGAGGAAATGGTCTGAGTAGAGCCACAGCTATTTGGCTCACAGGTACAGCACACATCAATAGCCAGGAAGATGGAGCTATGGCGAAGAATAGTGGACAGGGTCCATGTGTGGGATAGCACCCAAGAAATAGGGAGGACATCAGGAAGAGGTGGAACGACCTACGGGGGAAGGTGCGTTCAACGGTCTCCAGGTTCAGCGGACTGGAGGCGGACCCCCACCTCCTCCTCCACAACTAACAACATGGGAGGAGCAAGTCTTGACCATCATGCATCCAGAGGGCCTCGGACGAGTCGGTGGAGGATGAGACACTGGTAAGTCAAATCTTAACTAACATATCCCCCACCCTACCTGCATGCTATCACACACCCCCACCCTCACACCCTCCCCTATCACCCCAAATCCTCACTAATGTACTAATAACACAAACTACATATCCCAACACCAAGCCCTGCATGACACAATGAAGCATGGACACCTATCACCTAAGCATGCCCACTGCACATACCCAGAACAACCCCATAACCATCATCACACAAGCACCCACACAGGAATGCTAGCACTGGGGTACACGGTCACCCACCCATTGCACACCATGACACACACATGCAATAATCATGCTCTTATGCCCCTGCAGGAACACGAAGGACCTTCACCACACCAGAGCGTCCAGACAACACCACTCCACCCCCAGAAGAGGCCCACAGTGACGGTAGCAGCTCTGCCCTACTGGAGCCTGATGACCAGCCCGGACCATCGTGGGCCTCAGGACAGTCGGTTCCCCTCGCACAGGCACAGCCCAACACTGACCTTCCACCCTCTGGTAACACCAGCACAGCACCCACCCAGCGGGCCCAAACCTCCCTACCCAGGACAGGTCAATCAGCAGTGTGTCCACCACTACAGGGAACCCAGGCAAACCCACCACCCCAACAACAACAGGGACCTGGGGGCAGTGGTAGTGGGCACACGGTCCAGGGGACGGAGGCACAGGAACACAGGGGAACTGGGAGGGCTGCTGTACGACAGGGGGCGGATAGGCCAAGGGAACCCACTCTCCACAAGGCCCTCACCTCCATCATGGGAGCATACCACCACTCCCAGGAGACGATGGCCACAGACCTGGTCAAGTTTCAGGAGACCCAGCGCCTGCAGGAGGACCAGTATTTGGGGTTCAGGGAGGAGCTCAGGACCATCAACTCCGCCCTGGGCACCATCGTAGGGGTGCTGAAGGACATTCAGCAGACCCTGAGGGACACCGTGGCACTCCAAGGGGCCCCTGACACTAGCATGGACGATGAACTGCCCAGCACCTCCGCCGGTGCTAGTGGACAGGACGCCCCGCCACAGGACCACCACACCAGCACCCCACCCCCTGCAGACGGACAACCACCCCGCAAGTGGTCCCTGAGATCCAGGAACAGGACAGAGCAAGATGGCAAGACCCCTGCCAGGAAATTAGACCACCCTGCTTGTCCCCCCACTGCCCCACTTTGTTACCCTGTCCATACTTGAACTGCCCCAGCTCCTCTTCCTATGCCCAGATGGGCAGTGCACCTAGGAGACTAATAGACTGGACTCTGCCATGGACATTCCTCCACCATCACCCATCACCATTTAACGACCCCCTCCCAATTCTGAGCACTGCAATAAACACCCTTGAAACACAAAACAATCTGGAGTCAGTCTATGATTAGTTAAAATTTAATATCAATGACAGTGTGAAAATGCCTTGTGAGATGTAAAAGCAACATACCAATGTCACACATCAAAAGTCCTTGAAGGATGCATGTAGATGACACACGTTGGTAACCACACCTGTGAAACCGTAATGGAAAGAAACAACTCAATTACCAAATAATCCCAAGTAATTACACACAGGATTGAGGAAGACGTGTGACAGTGAATGTAATGTAAAATCTGAAAACGATCTCACCTGTGTGTCACTGGAAATATTGCTGTATGACTGACTCCCTGTTGTCGTTGTCTTCTTCCTCAGCTTCCTCCTCATCACTGTCCCCAGGCTCCACAGGCTCCCCAGCTACCGCAACACCGTCATCTGGACCATCCTCCTGCAGAAAAGGCACCTGGTGTCGTAAAGCCAAATTATGAAGCATTGAGCAGGCAATGATGATCTGGCACACCTTCTTCGGTGAGTAGAATAGGGAACCACCTGCCATATGGAGGCACCTGAACCTGGCCTTAAGGAGGCCGAAGGTGCGTTCGATCACCCTCCTAGTCCGCCCATGGGCCTCATTGTAGCGTTCCTCTGCCCTGGTCCTGGGATTCCTCACTGGGGTCAGTAGCCAGGAAAGGTTGGGGTAACCAGAGTCCCCTAATAGCCATACACGGTGCCTCTGGAGTTGACCCATCATATCAGGGATGCTGCTATTCCGCAGGATGTAGGTGTCACGCATAGAGCCAGGGAACATAGCATTAACCTGGGAGATGTACTGGTCTGCCAAACATACCATCTGTACATTCATAGAATGATAGCTCTTCCTGTTTCTGTACACCTGTTCACTACTTTGGGGGGGGACCAGAGCTACATGGGTCCCATCAATGGCACCTATGACGTTGGGGATATGTCCAAGGGCATTGAAGTCACCTTTAACTGTAGGCAAATCCTCCACCTCAGGGAAAATGATGTATCTCCTTACGTGTTTCAGCAGGGCAGACAACACTCTCGACAAGACGTGGGAAAACATAGGCTGGGACATCCCTGATGCCATGGCCACTGTTGTCTGAAAAGAGCCACTTGCAAGGAAATGGAGCACTGACAGCACCTGCACGTCAGGGGGATTCCTGTGGGATGGCGGATTGGTGACATGAGGTCTGGCTCCAACTGAGTACATAGTTCCTGGATTGTGGCACGGTCAAACCAGTAGGTGACGATGACATGTCGCTCTTCCATTGTCAACAGGTCCACCAGCGGTCGGTGTACGGGAGGTTTCCACCATCTTCTCACATGTCCCAGCTGACGGCACCTACGAAGGACAAGAGCGACGATAAATTCAATTTTCATCCAGGTATGTACCCACAGTTACACAGAACACAACACCACACACAAAACCCTTCCTGTATGTGTGTTGAGTGTAGGCCTAGCTATGTGTGACGCAGAATTAAATGAAGCCATGTGGGCCCCTGAAATGGAGGCTGCCTGACCTCTACACTGGGACAATGGGATTGTGGGGTAACTGCGCTGGCGTTGCACACCGTCGCGGTAGGCGGTCGTAGACCTCGGCGCAATGCTGCATTGGTTCACATAGGACCCTATGGGTCCCAGGAGCCAATGAACAGGTGCGCCGGCGGTGATGATACGCACCGCCGCGGACGTCACTGCCATTTTCTATCTGTTCAATCACTAGATACCTGACCTTCGACAGGAGAGGGCCTACACTGCAAGTGCTGCTGTGACCTCGGTCTGGAAGCGACAATGGCTGCTGGCTCTGGGGAAAGGGTCCCTGCCTTCACTGCTCAGGAGTTGGAGAAACTTGTAGACGGGGTCCTCCCCCAGTACACGCTACTCTACGGTCCTCCAGACCAACAGGTTAGTACACAGGGAGCACGTTGTATGGGATAGGCCTGGGTAGAGAGGGCTGGGTGGAAGAGGGAAGGGGGCAGAGTTCAGGGAACATTAATGCATGTCAATGAATGGGCCACATGGCTAGAGTAGGGAGGGGAGCCACTCACATCGACGGTGCAGTTGATAATGACTTCTCTTCTTCCCTTGTGCATGTCATGTAGGTCAGCGCCCACCAGAAGAGGGACGTTTGGCGTGCCATCGCCAAGGACGTCTGGACCCTGGGGGCCCACCAGAGACGGGGCACCCACTGCCGTAAAAGATGGGAGGACATTCGCTGCTGCAGCAAGAAGACGGCGGAGGCTCAGCTGGGGATGGCCTCCCAACGTGGGAGGGGTGCCTGTCGCACTATGACCCCCCTGATGTTCCGGATCCTGGCAGTGGCCTACCCGGAGTTGGATGGGCGCTTGAGGGCATCACAGCAGACACAAGGGGGTGAGTACAACCTCATTCTGCGGACTTTACGCACAGTAGAGGGGTCTGGGTGGGGGAGGAGGGCTGTGGGTGTACCTAGGCCAGCCAGAAATGCGTAGACTAGGCCCCTCTGTACTGCAGCCCATGTGGCACTCTACCCCACCTCAGTACAGTGTCAAGTACAGGTATAGTTGCCCCTGTGGCATCCATGTGTGCAGATGTCCACCATAGCGATGTAGGCCATATCCCAGGAATTGCATATGTAGAGGCCAGGAGCACGGCATAATGCAGGGGGCTGCTGTGTCTGTCTTGTCCGCCAACGGTAGCGGTATGCCATGCACTCAACCTGTTCTTCTTCTGTCTTCCCCCCCTTTTTGTGCTCTCCCTGTTCTTTTGTGCATCAGCATCATCAGGCGGAGGTACAGTGGCATCGGAGAACGAGGGAGCTGCATCCCACATGGCCATGGAGGGCCACACCACGGACTCAGAATGCACCAGTGAAACGGAGGGCGAGAGGAGCTTCACGTCGGCCGCCGGATCACCAACCAGCGACACGGACTTGTCCGCCGATGGGGGCTCCCTTGTGGTGGCGGCACCATCTGTGCGCCCCACTACTACAGGTACAGCCGCCACCTCCCCTACCAGCACCGCCCTCCCAGCAGCCCCTCAGCGTTCGCCCCGTGCCCGCTCACCCAGGAGGGTGGGCATCACCTTCGCCCCAGGCACCTCAGGCCCTGCCCCAGTCACCCCTGCTGCCCTCAGTGAGGAGGCCATTGACCTCCTCAGGTCACTCACTGTTGGGCAGTCTACCATTGTGAATGCCATCCAGGGTGTAGAACGAGAGTTGCAACACTGTAATGCATTCCTGGAGGGCATTCATTCTGGTCAGGCTGTCCTTCAGTGAACCCTGCAATCTCTGGCCTCAGCACTGATGGCAGCCATTGTCCCTGTGTCTAGCCTCCCCCCTCCAACCTTCTCCACCCAGTCCCAATCCCCTGTACCCCAGCCCATCCCAAGCACACCTACAGACCAGCATGCACACAAGTCAGCACACACAAGTAGCTCAAGCAAACACAGGCACCACACAACCCACAGGCACTCATGCAAGCATCACACACATACAGACACAGCAACATCCACTGCCTCCACTGTGTCCCCCTCCTCCTCTTCTCCCTCCTCCCTCCCAGTCTCGTCTACACACACACCTGCATGCACCACATCTACAGGCACTAGGAATCGCACCAGGACACCCAGCACCACAAGCCGCTCACCTGCACTCACCACCTCCACTGCCATTTACACATCCCCTGTGTCCTCTCCCAGTGTGTCTGTGGCGCCCCCTCCCAAATTACACAAACGCGGGCACCCACACACCCAACATCCATCCACCTCACGACAGCCTCCAGTACACCCAAAACACCTAAAGTGACACCTCCTACAACCACCTCCTCTTCCTCCACTCCCAGACCCCCTCAAACTACCCATCCCAGTGTTCGTCAGAAACTGTCCCTGTGTAGAGTTGACCTTTTTACCCCCACCCCCCCTCAAATTCATCAGTCCTGTCGTAGCGCCTCAGCCAAAAAGCCTTCAATACCAGTGGTGCCTGTTCAAGGTGTGTGGAGTGCATCGGCCAACAGGGCAGGCAGTATGACCCGGAGCCAAGGCACTGGCAGCCCACCCCCTGTAAAGGCTCTGAAATTGGAAAGTGGACGACAGGACTGTGTGAAGACTCCTGGTGGGAAAACAACTCACAGGCGTCCCAAGGGGATTGGAGAGTCAGCTGTGACTCCAGCAAAGGTGGGGAAGGGCCAGAGGAAGTCTGCCCAGCCTGTTGTGAGTGTCACGGCGGAGAATTGCGGCATCATTCCCGGTGGTCGAGACGCTACAGCCAGCACCGTCGTCACTGGTCAGGAGACCACCGCCACTGCCGGAGTCAGTGCCCAGGAGGGCCCAAGTATCGTCACTGGTCAGGAGACCACCGCCGGAGTCAGTGCCCAGGAGGGCCCAAGTATCGTCACTGGTCAGGAGGCCACCGCCAGAGTCAGTGCGCAGGAGGGCCCAAGTATCGTCACCAGTCTGGAGACCACCGCCGGAGTCAGTGCCCAGGAGGGCCCAAGTATCGTCACTGGTCAGGAGACCACCGCCGGAGTCAGTGCCCAGGAGGGCCCAAGTATTGTCACTAGTCAGGAGACCACATCCGGAGTCAGTGCCCAGGAGGGTGCAAGTATCGTCACTGGTCAGGAGACCACCGCCACCGCCGGAGTCAGTGCCCAGGAGGGCCCATGTATCGTCACTGGTCAGGAGACCACCGCCGGAGTCAGTGCCCAGGAGGGCCCAAGTATCGTCACTGGACAGGAGACCACCGCCAGAGTCAGTGCCCAGGAGTGCCCAAGTATCGTCACAGGTCAGGAGACCACCGCCGGAGTCAGTGCCCAGGAGGGCCCAAGTATCGTCACTGGTCAGGAGACCACCGCCACCGCCGGAGTCAGTGCCCAGGAGGGCCCAAGTATTGTCACTGGTCAGGAGACCACTGCCTGAGTCAGTGCACAGGAGGGCCCAAGTATCGTCACTGGTCAGGAGACCACCGCCGGAGTCAGTGCCCAGGAGGGCCCAAGTATCGTCACTGGTCAGGAGACCACCGCCACCGCCGGAGTCAATTCCCAGGAGGGCCCAAGTATTGTCACTGGTCAGGAGATCACCGCCGGAGTCAGTGCCCAGAAAGGCCCAAGTATCGTCACTGGTCAGGAGACCACCGCCACCGCCGGAGTCAGTGCCCAGGAGGGCCCAAGTATCGTCACTGGTCAGGAGACCACCGCCAGAGTCAGTGCCCAGGAGGGCCCAAGTATCATCACTGGTCAGGAGACCACCGCCGGACTCAGTGCCCAGGAGGGCCCAAGTATCGTCACAGGTCAGGAGACCACCGCTGGAGTCAGTGCCCAGTAGGGCCCAACTATCGTCACTGGTCAGGAGACCACCGCCACCGCCGGAGTCAGTGCCCAGGAGGGCCCAAGTATCGTCACTGGTCAGGAGACCACCGCCGGAGTCAGTGCCCAGGAGGGCCCAAGTATAGTCACTGGTCAGGAGACCACCGCCGGAGTCAGTGCCCAGGAGGGACCCGGCTGCCACAGCCCCGGTGCGCTATAAGGGAACGTCATGCCACACACCAATGGCCAGTCTGGGTATTGTCATGCCACACACCAATGCCCAGTCCATGGAACGTCATGCCACACACCAATGCCCAGTCTAGGGATCGTCACGCCACACACCAATGCCTGTTCCAGACACCGCCATGGCAAAGCATCGCTGAACAGTCCAGAACCGCCATGGCAAAGCACCGCTGAACAGGGCAAGCACCGCCATGGCAAAGCACCGCTGAACAGTCCAGAGACCGCCATGGCAAAGCACTGCTGAACAGTCCAGAACCGCCATGTCAAAGCACCGCTGAACAGTCCAGAGACCGCCATGGCAAAGCACCACTCAACAGTCCAGAACCGACATGGCAAAGCACAGCTGAACAGTCCAGAGACCACCATGGCAAAGCACTGCTGAACAGTCCAGAGACCGCCATGGCACAGCACTGCTGAACAGTCCAGAACCGCCATGGGAAAGCACTGCTGAACAGTCCAGAGACCGCCATGGCAAAGCACAGCTGAACAGTCCAAAACCGCCATGGCAAAGCACCGCTGAACAGTAAAGAGACCGCCATGGCAAAGCACTGCTAAACAGTCCAGAGACCACCATGGCAAAGCACCGCTGAACATGGCAAGCACCGCCATGGCAAAGCACCGCTGAACAGTCCAGACACCGCCATGGCAAAGCACCGCTGAACAGGGCAAGCACCGCCATGGCAAAGCACCGCTGAACAGTCCAGAACCACCATGTCAAAGCACCGCTGAACAGTCCAGAGACCGCCATGGCAAAGCACCTCTGAACAGTCCAGAGACCGCCATGGCAAAGCACCGCTGAACATGGCAAGCACCGCCATGGCAAAGCACTGCTGAACAGTCCAGACACCGCCATGGCAAAGCAGCTCTGAACAGGGCAAGCACCGCCATGGCAAAGCACCGCTGAACAGCCGGAGTCAGTCCCCAGGAGGGCCCAAGTATCGTCACTGGTCAGGAGACCACCGCCACCGCCGGAGTCAGTGCCTAGGAGGGCCCAAGTATCGTCACTGGTCAGGAGACCACCGCCACTGCCGGAGTCAGTGCCCAGGAGGGCCCAAGTATCGTCACTGGTCAGGAGACCACCGCCAGAGTCAGTGCCCAGGAGGGCCCAAGTATCGTCACTGGTCAGGAGACCACCGCCAGAGTCAGTGCCCAGGAGGGCCCAAGTATCGTCACAGGTCAAGAGACCACCGCTGGAGTCAGTGCCCAGTAGGGCCCAACTATCGTCACTGGTCAGGAGACCACCGCCACCGCCGGAGTCAGTGGCCAGGAGGGCCCAAGTATCGTCACTGGTCAGGAGACCACCGCCGGAGTCAGTGCCCAGGAGGGCCCAAGTATAGTCACTGGTCAGGAGACCACCGCCGGAGTCAGTGCCCAGGAGGGACCCAGCTGCCACAGCCCCGGTGCGCTATGAGGGAACGTCATGCCACACACCAATGGCCAGTCTGGGTATTGTCATGCCACACACCAATGCCCAGTCCATGGAACGTCATGCCACACACCAATGCCCAGTCTAGGGATCGTCATGCCACACACCAATGCCTGTTCCAGACACCGCCATGGCAAAGCACCGCTGAACAGTCCAGAACCGCCATGGCAAAGCACCACTGAACAGGGCAAGCACCGCCATGGCAAAGCACCGCTGAACAGTCCAGAGACCGCCATGGCAAAGCACTGCTGAACAGTCCAAAACCGCCATGTCAAAGCACCGCTGAACAGTCCAGAGACCGCCATGGCAAAGCACCACTCAACAGTCCAGAACCGACATGGCAAAGCACAGCTGAACAGTCCAGAGACCACCATGGCAAAGCACTGCTGAACAGTCCAGAGACCGCCATGGCACAGCACTGCTGAACAGTCCAGAACCGCCATGGGAAAGCACCGCTGAACAGTCCAGAGACCGCCAAGGCAAAGCACAGCTGAACAGTCCAAAACCGCCATGGCAAAGCACCGCTGAACTGTCCAGAGACCGCCATGGCAAAGCACTGCTAAACAGTCCAGAGACCGCCATGGCAAAGCACCGCTGAACATGGCAAGCACCGCCATGGCAAAGCACCGCTGAACAGTCCAGACACCGCCATGGCAAAGCACCGCTGAACAGGGCAAGCACCGTCATGGCAAAACACCACTGAACAGTCCAGAACCACCATGTCAAAGCACCGCTGAACAGTCCAGAGACCGCCATGGCAAAGCACCGCTGAACAGTCCAGAGACCGCCATGGCAAAGCACCGCTGAACATGGCAAGCACCGCCATGGCAAAGCACTGCTGAACAGTCCAGACACCGCCATGGCAAAGCAGCGCTGAACAGGGCAAGCACCGACATGGCAAAGCACCGCTGAACAGCCGGAGTCAGTCCCCAGGAGGGCCCAGTATCGTCACTGGTCAGGAGACCACCGCCACCGCCGGAGTCAGTGCCCAGGAGGGCCCAAGTATCGTCACTGGTCAGGAGACCACCGCCGCAGTCAGTGCCCAGGAGGGCCCAAGTATCGTCACTGGTCAGGAGACCACCGCCACCGCCGGAGTCAGTGCCCAAGAGGGCCCAAGTATCGTCACTGGTCAGGAGACCACCGCCGGAGTCAGTGCCCAGTAGGGCCCAACTATCGTCACTGGTCAGGAGACCACCGCCACCGCCGGAGTCAGTGCCCAGGAGGGCCCAAATATTGTCACTGGTCAGGAGACCACCGCCGGAGTCAGTGCCCAGGAGGGCCCAAGTATCGTCACTGGTCAGGAGACCACCGCCGGAGTCAGTGCCCAGGAGGGACCTGTGGTTCTAAAAAATTCTGGACCCATGTAATTTACTTTGCCACAGCAGTACGATTTTAGTATCAAAAGACCGATAATGACTAGTACACTAAGCATGAGCATTTTCGCTCAATTCCAGCAGCGTTTTCACCTCGAAATCGCCATTTTCGTCCTGCACTCGTGGTTCCCATGTTATACACGGCAGCCATTTTTAAAAGTTGCCCTCACATAGGCTTATAATACAGTCAGATTTGATTCCAAGGACACGTACACCTGTTTGGTCAGTCCCTCTCCCAGTGGTCGAATCAGATAGCATCAAGGCACACCATGCCATAAAACCCTTATTATCGCTCACACACCCTGCTTAATCTTGCTCACACCTGCACCTGCTCTTTTCTTCTTCTTTCTTTACGAGGGGGAGGTGCCCGTTTTTATTGGGGGTCCACACTTATCTGATGTAAAATACTAGGCCTTGCCGGGTAATTTATTATGGGTTGGATGACATGAAATATGAGGTTTCATCATGACACTGTTTTTTCCTTTGTAATGAAAACATGTGAATGACCAACCAAAATGTCAAGAATGTTTGCCTGAAGCTTAAAAAACTGTATATAAGGAAACCTGACTTTGCATTGAAACACAGTCTCCTGAGAACATACAAACCGTGCTGTTGTACTTCTAGGACGCTTGTTACTTGGTTGCAGCCAATAAATTCGATCTTTGACTTCACCTAGAAGACTCTGAGTTTCTGTGGTCTGAATCAGGAAAGTACCCGAGGTCTTTGGGTGTACCCTGGCACCACTGGGTTACGGGATCAGTACCGGTTCTGAAAAACCCAGTACCTCAGTTGGCGCCCAACGTGGGGCGATACTTGCGGTACCGGTCCAAGCCTGAGGTCCGTGAGGAGCTTCGTGTGAAAATTCTGGAGGAAGGCCGCCACTTCATCGACCCCTGCATGTCGACGTGGTCCGAAAGTCTTTGCTGCGAGGTTCCCCGCTTCCCGACGGCTACGAAGGACTGCTGCCCTGGCTATCACCCTGATTTGGACCCTTGATGTTTGGTAGAGCGAAACGATAAGACGAGTCTTCTGGTGACGTCATCGATATTTTCAGTTAAGTATAAGTGGAGCGTCTCCCAGTCCTTAGTTGGACACTTGGTTTGGTCCTTAGTTGGACATTTGGTTTGGTATCCCTTCGGGATCACTTTGATTTGGAACTTGCAAGTACCAAAGCCGAAGGACTCGTATATTCACGAGACTTTCGTAAACGATAATCCTTTGAAGTTTGAAGCTAGACTGGTGAGCGAAGATGCCTGGTCTTAGCAGACTTGGAAATTTGTTTTGTCTTGGTTGTGAAAGGGACTCCCGGTTGGAGGACTCATGTCCGGTTCCTCCGATTGGAACTCCAACCTATGAACTATATTTGAAGCACGGAGTAGGCCCCATCACATATAATGAAGTATGGATCCGTTACACCAGAAAAGATGGTGTTTTAAAATGGCCCCAAAATGGTAGCTTTGACACAGAAATCTTGGATAACCTCGAAGTTAGACTTTTTAAGAAGAAAGCCCGGCCGGCAATGTTTGATTCTTTCCGCTTATGGCGTAAGGAAGCCAAGCAAAAGGAAATTAAATTAGCTAAGAAAAATAAGAGAGAAAAAATTATTTCGATTATGCAAGCTGCTATACAGTTTAAAGAGAACGAAGTAGAACAGTTGAATGAGCAGTTGCATAGGCGACATAAAATGACAGTAGATAAATGCTATCCAGTTTTGCCGCCTCTTCAGCAAGATGCAGCAAAAGACTCTGAAAAAGATCCCCTAATGTCGCATTTGCTAAGTTCGCCACCACCCTATGCGCAGAATGCCACGGCACCTCCGCAACCTCTAGTTGCACAGCCAGTGGTTGCATTGCCTCCTGCTCCTCCACAGCACCCACCAGCTATTCTTCAGTTGGTTCCTATTCCTCCGGTGCAGCCTCCTCAAGGGCCACCGGCTTTGACATCTGCTCTGCCTTTACTTCCTACCACTTTGACTACTATAGCGACTACCACTCCTGGTATTGTTTCTGACACTGCTTCTGTCTCTGCCTTGTCTCATTCTGTTTTTCCTCCTGTTCATTTGTCAACCTCTCCCTCTATCCGTCAGAGAATGACAAACACTGTGACTAGTCTTTTATCCCCTCTCTTTGGGTCATTAGCTACGACCCCAGTTTCAGAGCGTAAACAATTGCGTAGCCAATTGCCTGATGGTAGGGAGAAAGAGACACTGAATTATTTGGCGCATAAATGGGTTACTGAACCAGCGAGATATGAACTAGAGTCTGTTATGGATGTCTTCCATCAGTGGGAAGAACCGAAACAGAGATACGTTTTTGAGAAAATGTGTACTTTTCTTTCTGAGGATTTAGAGGAAAATGGTTTGGAGCCCAATCCGCCTAAGTTGTGTCGTGTACGGTTCAATTTTGCGACAGGTTTGATTGTGGGTTCAGATGTCGAGAAAGCAGTTGCAATGTTATTGTCGTTTAGGACTGCTAAAAAGAAAGGGAAACAGTACCCCATGAGAGAAGTTCCCCCACAATGGAGGGAAGGGGACCCAAATGCTAATCCACCTGTCCTGCCTCATTTCCAGCGTGTATGGGTACACGTTCCATGGAAGCGAGCTGAAGTTTTAGCCCTTAAGCAGACATTGCCTGATCCCCGTAAGAATCCTACAGGGTATTACAAGGAATTGTCACAGACTGCGGGGTCTTGCATTATGAATTTAGCTGACATAGACATGTTGTTTGGGAATGTTGTTCCACAGCCTTTATGAGGAAAGATTCGCCATACAGACCATGCTCAAGAGTTAGGTGACACATGGGCTAATATTGCTGCTGCAGATGCCCGACAAATTGGTGGTGCTAAACCTGAGCCTTTGGTGACAGAGCTTCCTGGTAGGATTATTGATTACATGAAAACTATAATGCCTGCGATGCGTGTAAACTGGGATAAATTGTCTGCATGTAAGCAAAAGAAAGAAGAAACGGTATCAGATTTCTTCACCAGGTTTGAAGAAACGTTTGTGGACCACAGTGGTCAAGATATGAGCATGGAAGGGGGTCAACGTTTGTTCGTCGATAAATTTGTGCATAATCTGCTTCCTGAGTTGTGTAAAAAGTTAAAAGATTCAGAAAGTTCTTGGGCAGTTTCCTCTTCAGCGCAGATATTGGCTACTGCACAGTACTACGAAAATAGAGATAAAGATGAGAGAGATAGAGTAGAGAAGAAAACTAAAGAATTGAAAACGAAGGTTCTGTTACAACAAGCGTACCCGCCACGTGGTGGTCAAAATAGTGGTGCACAGAGTAACTATCAGAACAACTATCAGAATAACTATCAGCCCCAACCGTTTCAGAGAAACTCGCAAAGAGCTGAGTATGCTCAACCACGTATCCCAGTAGGTCCCAATCAGTGTTCATTTTGCAAGGAAGAGGGTCATTTCAAGTATAGTTGCCCTGCTTTGCTACAGCGCGCAAATGGTACTTCTGGTTTAAGAGGTCGAGGTGTTCCACAAGCACCTAGAGGAAGAGGACGTGGATATGTTCCCCAGAGCGCGCGCCCATTCCTCCCTCAAAACTCAATGAACAGATTTGATCAACAGGTTAATGCATCTGGTAGGACGGCTCAGTACTATACTGATGATTACTATACAGAGGATGAGCATTTGGACAGTAATGATTGCTAGGACAGCCATAGACAAAGAGAGGGAGTTGTTTCAGTTCCAGTAGATCAGAGTGGGCCTTATGTTAAGGTGATTGCATCAGGTGTGTCAGAACCTTTTCTGTTGGATACTGGTGCTACCAAGAGTTCTATTATGCAGTCAAAACTCCCTGGCGCACCTTTGTCTGGCGAAACAAATGTATCAGTAGAGTTTTCCGGCGCCCCAGTTAGAAATCCGATTTCTAACCCTATATCTCTTTCTGTTGGACCTTGTAAATTTGAAACACCCCTTATTTTGACGACAGGTTGTGGCGAGAACTTGTTAGGATTAGATCTGTTAAAGAGATTGTATGCAACATTGTATTGCTCTCCTTCTGGAGTGCAACTCACATTGGGTAAGAAAGTGGTTTCACCAATGTATTTGTCAAAGGACAGATTTCCACCAGAATTTTCGTCTCTTCCTAATACTCTTTGGGCTACTGGACCTAATGATGTAGGTCTTTTGGAAATTCAGCCATATGTGATAACATTAAAAGCCAATGTTAAAATGCCACGTATTCCCCAATACAAGATCTCTAGTGAAGGGGAAAAAGCGTTGTTAGCAATTATTTGTGATCTGATTGAGAAGGATGTAATTGAAGAGACAAGAGGCAACGTTTGCAATAGTCCTGTTTTGCCTGTCTTGAAGCATACTGACCCTACTCAGCCACATGTTTATAGGTTTGTAATTGATCTTAGAGAGGTGAACAAAATAGTTGTGCCACAGTTTCCAGTCGTCCCCGATATCACTGCATTGTTGACAATGATTCCAGCTTCAGCCACTTGGTTTTCAGTGATAGACCTGAAAAATGCTTTCTTCAGCATCCCTATTGCAGAAGAGAGCAGGGACATTTTTGGCTTCAATTTGGGAGGACGAAGCTTCAGATTTAAGAGAGCTCCTCAAGGCTATTGTGAAAGTCCATCTATCTATAGTCAGGCTTTGAAAGCACAACTTGACACTCTTATGTTACCTGATGGCGCCACTCTCATTCAATATGTCAATGATTTGCTAGTTGCTGCAGATACTAAGGAGATCTGCAAAGAAGCAACATTGTCATTATTGCGTCATTTGTCTGATTTAAACCACAAAGTGTCCCTTTCAAAGTTACAGTATTGTCAAAAAGAAGTGACCTATTTAGGTCATCTCTTTTCGAAGGAGGGAAGGCAACTGACCCCAGAGAGAATCAGGGCTGTTGCAGCAATGAGTGTGCCAAGAACACAGAGAGAAGTGCGTGCTTTCTTGGGTATCACATCATATTGCAGACAATGGATACCTAATTTTTCGTTAATAGCCAAACCCTTGGTGGCATTAACTTGTAAAGATACACCAAACCCCGTCCCATGGTCTGAAGATTGTCAGAAATGTTTTGTCGAATTACGTGATGCATTATGTTCAGCTCCTGTGTTGGGTACCCCCAACTACAGCAAGCCTTTTACATTGTATGTCCATGAGAAAGAAGGTTGTGCGTTAGCAGTTTTGACACAACAGTTTGGAGACAGGGAGCGTCCATACGCCTATTTCTCTTCAACCTTAGACCCAGTAGCTAAGGCACTACCAAGCTGCTTAAGAGCGGCAGCGGCAACTGCTGTTTCTATCCGACAGTCTGCTGGTTTAGTGATGAATAACACATTAATCGTAATGGTTCCACATGCAGTGGACACGTTGTTAAACAGAACCAAGACACAGCATTTAACTAGTATTCGATTGTCAGGTTACGAGCTGACATTGTTAGCAAGCCATGTACATATAAAAAGATGCACTACACTTAACCCAGTTACGTTATTGCCAATTGTGACGGAGTTAGATACTTCTGAACAACATGATTGTCTCCATAGAACAGAATAAGAAACGAAAGGGAGAATAGACCTTCTGGACACTCCCCTTGCAAAGAGTGATGGTACTTTGTGGGTGGATGGTTCATGCTTTAAGCTCACGAATGGTGACACGACTGCGGCGTATGCTGTGACAACTTTGTGTACGATTGTTGAAGCTGCACGTATCCCACACAATTCAGCCCAAGCAGCTGAGTTAATAGCCCTAACAAGAGCATGTACAGTATCAAAAGGAATGAAAGTGACTATCTATACCGATAGCCAATATGCGTTTGGTGTGGCCCATAGTTTTGGGCGTTTGTGGAAGGAACGTAGGTTCCTGACCTCGCATGGAACTAAAATACAGGATGGTCAGTTGGTAAATGAGCTCCTTGATTCACTTACTTTACCGTTGCAAGTTGCGATTGTGAAGTGTAGCGCACATAAAAAGGTGACTGATGATGTTGGTCGTGGGAATGCATTTGCTGACGAGGTCGCAAAAGAAGCGGCAAGGAATGTGATGAGCCGAATGTATGTCGCGGGCCCTGCAAGATGGATTGGTGATGTTGGAATGTGTGAAGACACGATAGAAAGCGTGAAATCGATTCAAGCTGAAGCCACAGAGAGAGAAGTGAGTGTGTGGAGAGAAAGTACGGGTAAATTGGATGCGAATGGTTGTTGGGTCGAGTTGTCAGAACATCAAAGATGGTTGCTACCCGATGCGTATGTGCTTGCAGTAGTTACAATGGCTCATGGAATGGCTCACATCAGTGTGAAAGGGATTTGTAAGTTGTTGGCCCCAGTATGGAAAAATGCAGGAATTCCCAAGTGCGCAGAAAATGTGGTTAAAAATTGCATGGTATGCCTGAAACACAACCCTGGTAGAGGAACCCCAACTCCAGCTGGTCATTTTGCACCTCCTATGTATCCGTTTGAGGTTTTGCAGCTAGATTTCATCCACATGGAGAGGTGCAACAACTTAAAATACGTACTCGTTGTTGTTTGTGCCTTTTCAAGATGGGTGGAAGCCTATCCCCTAAAAGACAATACTGCGCTATCCACAGCCAAAGCCCTTGTGAAAGAGTTCTTCCCTAGATTCGGAATGCCGAGAATGATCTGGAGTGACAATGGAAGTGAATTTGTGGGTCAAGTGATGAAGAAAGTATGCGAAGGGCTAGGCATAAACCAAAAGTTTCACGCTGCAAATCACCCCCAATCAGCTGGATTAGTGGAGTGCTATAATGGCACTCTAAAGCTAAAATTGGCCAAGATACAAGCGAGCTCTGGTCTTAAATGGCCTGACGCTCTACCCTTAGCACTCCTATCAACCAGAATGACTGTGCATTCACGAGTGAAACTTAGTCCTTATAAAATAGTCTTTGGCCGCCCGGCCAATATATGGGAAGTGCCCAGGCCCAAGAAGTTTAGTGAGGTAGAGCATCCTGTTTTGCTTGACTATCTGTATGAATTGACGGCTAAATTGCGTGTTTTACATCAACAGGTCCACGACACCCTGCCTCCGGTCTCTGAATCTCCAGGTCATCCCATTGACCCTGGATCCTGGGTTTTAATAAAGAACTTTCAGCGAACCAAAAACGAGCAGCCCAGGTGGACCGGACCGCACCTCGTTCTTCTCTCCATAAGATCAGCTGTTCGAGTAGAAGGGAAGAAACACTGGATCCATGGGACCCATTGCAAAAGGGTACCCCTACCTCTGCCATATGACCAGTGGGTCCAGGAAGGTGTCGCTGACTCAGAGACTGAAACCGTGCCACGTTTTCTGCCTTTCAGCGATGCACGAATAAAAGGAACACTCACTGAGAAAGAAAGTGATGACATTTTACAATCAGCAGTATCACCGTCTGTGAGAAGGTAGCCTCTTTCTAGCCTTGTTACCCCCACTTTTGGCCTGTTTGTGAGTGTATGTCAGGGTGTTTGTCACTGTTTTCACTGTCTCACTGGGATCCTGATAGCCAGGCCTCAGTGCTCATAGTGAAAACACTATGTTTTCAGTATGTTTGTTATGTGTCACTGGGATCCTGCTGGTCAGGACCCCAGTGCTCATAGGTTTGTGGCCTATTTGTATGTGTCACTGGGACCCTGTCACACAGGGCCCCAGTGCTCATAGGTGTGCATGTATATGTTCCCTGTGTGGTGCCTAACTGTCTCACTGAGGCTCTGCTAACCAGAACCTCAGTGGTTATGCTCTCTCATTACTTTCAAATTGTCACTAACAGGCTAGTGACCAATTTTACCAATTTACATTGGCTTACTGGAACACCCTTATAATTCCCTAGTATATGGTACTGAGGTACCCAGGGTATTGGGGTTCCAGGAGATCCCTATGGGCTGCAGCATTTCTTTTGCCACCCATAGGGAGCTCTGACAATTCTTACACAGGCCTGCCACTGCAGCCTGAGTGAAATAACGTCCACGTTATTTCACAGCCATTTTACACTGCACTTAAGTAACTTATAAGTCACCTATATGTCTAACCTTTACCTGGTAAAGGTTAGGTGCAAAGTTACTTAGTGTGAGGGCACCCTGGCACTAGCCAAGGTGCCCCCACATTGTTCAGAGCCAATTCCCTGAACTTTGTGAGTGCGGGGACACCATTACACGCGTGCACTACATATAGGTCACTACCTATATGTAGCTTCACAATGGTAACTCCGAATATGGCCATGTAACATGTCTATGATCATGGAATTGCCCCCTCTATGCCATCCTGGCATAGTTGGCACAATCCCATGATCCCAGTGGTCTGTAGCACAGACCCTGGTACTGCCAAACTGCCCTTCCTGGGGTTTCACTGCAGCTGCTGCTGCTGCCAACCCCTCAGACAGGCAGCTGCCCTCCTGGGGTCCAGCCAGGCCTGGCCCAGGATGGCAGAACAAAGAACTTCCTCTGAGAGAGGGTGTGACACCCTCTCCCTTTGGAAAATGGTGTGAAGGCAGGGGAGGAGTAGCCTCCCCCAGCCTCTGGAAATGCTTTGTTGGGCACAGAGGTGCCCAATTCTGCATAAGCCAGTCTACACCGGTTCAGGGACCCCTTAGCCCCTGCTCTGGCGCGAAACTGGACAAAGGAAAGGGGAGTGACCACTCCCCTGACCTGCACCTCCCCTGGGAGGTGTCCAGAGCTCCTCCAGTGTGCTCCAGACCTCTGCCATCTTGGAAACAGAGGTGCTGCTGGCACACTGGACTGCTCTGAGTGGCCAGTGCCACCAGGTGACGTCAGAGACTCCTGCTGATAGGCTCCTTCAGGTGTTAGTAGCCTATCCTCTCTCCTAGGTAGCCAAACCCTCTTTTCTGGCTATTTAGGGTCTCTGTCTCTGGGGAAACTTCAGATAACGAATGCAAGAGCTCATCCGAGTTCCTCTGCATCTCCCTCTTCACCTTCTGATAAGGAATCGACTGCTGACCGCGCTGGAAGCCTGCAAACCTGCAACATAGTAGCAAAGACGACTACTGCAACTCTGTAACGCTGATCCTGCCGCCTTCTCGACTGTTTTCCTGCTTGTGCATGCTGTGGGGGTAGCCTGCCTCCTCTCTGCACCAGAAGCTCCGAAGAAATCTCCCGTGGGTCGACGGAATCTTCCCCCTGCAACCGCAGGCACCAAAAAGCTGCATTACGGGTCCCTTGGGTCTCCTCTCAGCACGACGAGCGAGGTCCCTCGAATCCAGCGACTCTGTCCAAGTGACCCCCACAGTCCAGTGACTCTTCAGCCCAAGTTTGGTGGAGGTAAGTCCTTGCCTCACCTCGCTGGGCTGCATTGCTGGGAACCGCGACTTTGCAGCTACTCCGGCCCCTGTGCACTTCCGGCGGAAATCCTTTGTACACAGCCAAGCCTGGGTCCACGGCACTCTAACCTGCATTGGACCACTTTCTAAGTTGGTCTCCGGCGACGTGGGACTCCTTTGTGCAACTTCGGCGAGCACCATTTCATGCATCCTCGTAGTGCCTGTTTCTGGCACTTGTCCGGGTGCTACCTGCTTCAGTGAGGGCTCGTTGTCTTGCTCGACGTCCCCTCTCTCTTCAGGTCCAATTTGCGACCTCCTGGTCCCTCCTGGGCCCCAGCAGTGTCCAAAAACGCCAAACGCACGATTTGCGTCTAGTAAGGCTTGTTGGCGTCCTTCCGGCGGGAAAATACTTCTGCACGACTCTCCAAGGCGAGAGGGATCCGTCCACCAAAGGGGAAGTCTCTAGCCCTTTTCGTTCCTGCAGAAACCTCAGCTTCTTCTGTCCAGTCAAAGCTTCTTTGCACCCGCAGCTGGCATTTCCTGGGCATCTGCCCATCTACGACTTGCTTGTGACTTTTGGACTTGGTCCCCTTGTTCCACAGGTACCCTAGATTGGAAATCCACAGTTGTTGCATTGCTGGTTTGTGTCTTTCCTGCATTATTCCTCTAACACGACTATTTTGTCCTTAGGGGAACTTTAGTGCACTTTGCACTCACTTTTCAGGGTCTTGGGGAGGGTTATTTTTCTAACTCTCACTATTTTCTAATAGTCCCAGCGACCCTCTACAAGGTCACATAGGTTTGGGGTCCATTCGTGGTTCGCATTCCACTTCTGGAGTATATGGTTTGTGTTGCCCCTATCCCTATGTTTCCCCATTGCATCCTATTGTAACTATACATTGTTTGCACTGTTTTCTAAGACTATACTGCATATTTTTGCTATTGTGTATATATATCTTGTGTATATTTCCTATCCTCTCACTGAGGGTACACTCTAAGATACTTTGGCATATTGTCATAAAAATAAAGTACCTTTATTTTTAGTATAACTGTGTATTGTGTTTTCTTATGATATTGTGCATATGACACTAAGTGGTACTGTGGTAGCTTCACACGTCTCCTAGTTCAGCCTAAGCTGCTCTGCTAAGCTACCATTATCTATCAGCCTAAGCTGCTAGACACCCTATACACTAATAAGGGATAACTGGGCCTGGTGCAAGGTGCAAGTACCCCTTGGTACTCACTACAAGCCAGTCCAGCCTCCTACACCGTCAGTTCGATTGGACACTACAGAACCTGAACTCCTTTTTCAGGACCACACGATACCTGGGACTAACCGTTATAATCTACGACCAAGAATAAAGGACAAATAAAGCAGTTTACTTTTCTTCCCTTTAGCAAAGTTCTCCAATATGGAAAATTATTTTTGAATGACTTTTTGCTTTTTTGTGTTTTTTGAACCTCCATCCGGGTTCAGCTGTAGGATCGTGGCTGAAAAGACTTAGGGGGGTAGCCTGTGGACACAAGGTCTACAGGTCTGGTTTGTTCTAGGGCGGCCTGGAACATTCAGAACACTCCTAAGTGAAGTAAACCAACCGCCACGAACGGCAACGGTTAGAGGATGGAATCTTTCCAAAATGGAGAACATGTTGAAAGACTGAGTTTCAAGAAGAGAATATGTGAAACGATAACCAGGAAACGGATTTTGCTGCTGTGCATTTTTATGTTATTTAGTATACTTATGTTTTTTATAGGATATGTTTTATTCTGTTTTAACGTGATATTGGCACCCACTACCTCGTCTACACCTCCTCCTTCCACTGTTTCCCCACATTCTTTTCAACTCCTCCCTAAACATGAATCTGCTAGGAGACTAGAGTTCATTAATAACTCCTTCATCCAGCTTTTGGACCAACACCAACTAGTGATAAATAAACTAACTGTTGGATGTGTGGCCTTATGCCTCACACAGCAGATAAAGGTATCCCTTATCTGATCCTGCCTTTCAGCCACAATGGTTCCGTGTGGGCATTCAGAACGATATTCATCTATGCACACTACCCCCTATGTTTTGCAGAAGACAACCCTAAGAAAAATGCTTTAGTTAAAGGTATCATAGACATGATGAAGGACAATATCTTCTACGAGACTATCCCCAGAGATGAGACAATGGCATATATAGGATGGAACATGACCGGATATGAAGCCACAATGAGTGAGAAACAGCAAGCTAAGATATCTTCCCTGATTTGGGTTGTACCCCATCAGGGTCACCTGTGTCTGCAAGGTACTGGCAAGAATCCCAGAGCTCAGCTAGGGGAAAGCGTCTGCACTGAGACACATGTCTTCGCATCTCAGACCTCCCCTCCGCTCTTGGCAGCTAAGGGTACCTATTTCATCTGCCATGATAGAGCCTTTACATGGTTGCCCCCTGACTTTTCGGGCACATGCTTCGTTTCGTTCCTGTTGCCCCCTACCTACACAGCAGCGGCAGATTACCACAAGACAAGGAGAGTTAGAGGCGTCTTCAGTGAAGAAGACACTGCAGGACAAGAATTTGGGGACTTCGTAAAGGGTTTTCTGCTGTTCTGGGGACAAATAGGTAACAGCAGGAGCATAAGGCAATTGATAAGAGCGGTTGAATCCACCGTGGCTGAAACCGCTGGTGCCCTTGGTAACTTGACTGCTGAGCTCCAGTCGGATCGTCTTATGACCCTTCAGAACAGGGTTGCATTAGATGTCATACTTGCAGACCGGGGTGGAGTATGTACATTGATCCAATCGAGTTGCTGTGTTTTTGTCCCAGATAACGCTCCAACAGTATACCAGGCCATCTCCAAACTGCATAGAATTTCCGAATCTATTCATTTAGATAGAGGAGATTGGTTATTAATGGGATGGTTCTGGGAACTAATATCAGCATGGGGATGGAAGATACTGATGGTCATTGGGATGATCTTGGCCATTCTTTTCCTGTTCTGTCTATGCGTGCAGTGTGCTCCTGCAATATGTGGCCTCTGTGTTACATCATGCATAAGGAAACCTGCACCAAGAGACGAGCTAAATACTAGGATGATGTTACAGCAACATCTCAACGACTTTAGAAACATAGACCTGGACTCAGATTAGCATGAGAATAGGTTTATTGCCTATGTAAGGGCAAAAGGAGGGTTTGTGGTTCTAAAAAATTCTGGACCTATGTAATTTACTTTGCCACAGCAGTACGATTTTAGTATCAAAAGACCGATAATGACTAGTACACTAAGCATGAGCATTTTCGCTCAATTCCAGCAGCGTTTTCACCTCGAAATCGCCATTTTCGTCCTGCACTCGTGGCTCCCATTTTATACATGGCAGCCATTTTTAAAAGTTGCCCTCACATAGGCTTATAATACAGTCAGATTTGATTCCAAGGACACGTACACCTTGATTGACTTTTCTCTGACCTGGGCAAGCTGGAACCATTGCCTCAGGCCAAACCTGTTTGGTCAGTCCCTCTCCCAGTGGCCGAATCAGATAGCATCAAGGCACACCATGCCATAAAACCCTTATTATCGCTCACACACCCTGCTTAATCTTGCTCACACCTGCACCTGCTCTTTTCTTCTTCTTACTTTACGAGGGGGAGGTGCCCGTTTTTATTGGGGGTCCACACTTATCTGATGTAAAATACTAGGCCTTGCCGGGTAATTTATTATGGGTTGGATGACATGAAATATGAGGTTTCATCATGACACTGTTTTTTCCTTTGTAATTAAAACATGTGAATGACCAACCAAAATGTCAAGAATATTTGTCTGAAGCTTAAAAAACTGTATATAAGGAAACCTGACTTTGCATTGAAACACAGTCTCCTGAGAACATACAAACCGTGCTGTTGTACTTCTAGGACGCTTGTTACTTGGTTGCAGCCAATAAATTCGATCTTTGACTTCACCTAGAAGACTCTGAGTTTCTGTGGTCTGAATCAGGAAAGTACCCGAGGTCTTTGGGTGTACCCTGGCACCACTTGTTACGACTCGGTCGTCCCATTTCCAGGGGGCGCTGTAAGGGGGCTGTCAGAAGCCTGGGAATCACCTTGAACACCTATCTAGAGTCCCTTGCTGACTCCTGTTTGTTTCTCTTTTCTCCATGGTACACTTGTGTAGGACTACATTTGCTTCTTGGGACTGCAAATCCCATAATGCACAGCTTGGTAGTCAGGAAAACCCGGATTCTGTTTCCCATTGTTTTCAATGGGAGAAGTCCAGTTGTTCCTTTTCACTGGATCCTCTCCTCCAGGACTTGCAAGTGTCCGAAACCACACACACCTGAAACCTCTCCTGTGCAGCCCAGCTTGGAACTGCTTATAAGCAGCCATTTCCTCAAGCTCCCCGTCGTGCATCGGACTTCAATTCCTTTGTGTTACAGACCCTTTGTCGGATGGTGTGCCAGTTTTGTTCCTGTTCTGTTCCAGCCTGATCCTGTTTCCTGTTTCTCTGCCCTGCTCCTGATTGTTCCAGCCAGAGTCTGCTCCCTACTTCTTAGCCTTGTACCTGTTTGTTTCTTCCAAAGCCTGCTCCCTGTTTCTCTGCCCTGCTCCTGCCTTGTTTCAGCCTGAACCTGCTCTCTGTTTCCCAGTCCTGTTTACTACTCATTCCTACCCCTGTATTCCAGTCCTGTCCTTGCCTGTTCCAGCCAGAGCCTGCTCTCAGTTTCCCAGTCCTGTCTCTGTTTGTCCCAACCAGAAGTTTGCACCCTGTTTTCAAGTCCTAGTCCCGCCTTTGCTTCAGCCTGAGCCTGTTCCTAGTTCTTGCCTCTGCATCTTAGTTTGTTCCCTTCTGTTTCTGTTTCTTCTTGGTTCTTTGTGTCTGGTAAGTGTTCTATCAGTCTTCACCAGTGTATACGTGTCCTCCTGTGTACTGGGGTTGGCTCCTGGTTTCCAGGAGGCAATTCCAGCCCCCATCCTTGTCCAGTGTTATACGTTGTATTTCGTGCCTAACAGTGACAGTGTGCTATTGCTGTTTTCTCAGGAATCGCCACTGTGTTTCCAGCTGGACCCACAAGAGCGTGTCCTGTGTATGTAAGTACTATCATTGTTTGTGCTCTAGGGTCCAGAGACAGAATCACTTCTGCTGCCTCCTTTCTATGGGGCTGGCAGGGTGACTATCTGTAAGAACAAACTGCACAGATGCATTGAGATTCCCTGTCACTGTGGGAGGTTCTGCGCCTTACTCTGTGTACAACCCCAGCGTGTTTGTCCACTGGTAATCCGTTTCCTGTTTGTTCACACAAGGGTTGCTCTGCTTTCACTTTCCTGTTTCCTGTGCCTATCCATAGCTGTCCTTTCCGTGTATGCCTTTAGCTGCTCCTCTGCCCCAGTGTACTACCTCTTTAGGATATTCAGTGACCTCAAGGGGTGTCCCAACCAAAGTCCTGATCAGACCCGCCCGAAACCGTGACACCACTGGGTTACCGGATCAGTACCGGTTCTGAAAAACCCAGTACCTCAGACCCGGCTGCCACAGCCCCGGTGCGCTATGAGGGAACATCATGCCACACACCAATGCCCAGTCTGGGTATTGTCATGCCACACACCAATGCCCAGTCCATGGAACGTCATGCCACACACCAATGCCCAGTCTAGGGATCGTCATGCCACACACCAATGCCTGTTCCAGACACCGCCATGGCAAAGCACCGCTGAACAGCCCAGAACCGCCATGGCAAAGCACCGCTGAACAGGGCAAGCACCGCCATGGCAAAGCACCGCTGAACAGTCCAGAGACCGCCATGGCAAAGCACTGCTGAACAGTCCAGAACCGCCATGTCAAAGCACCACTGAACAGTCCAGAGACCGCCATGGCAAAGCACTGCTCAACAGTCCAGAACCGACATGGCAAAGCACAGCTGAATAGTCCAGAGACCGCCATGGTAAAGCACCGCTGAACAGTCCAGAGACCGCGATGGCAAAGCACCGCTGAACAGTCCAGAACCGCCATGGTAAAGCACCGCTGAACAGTCCAGAGTCTGCCATGGCAAAGCACAGCTGAACAGTCCAAAACCGCCATGGCAAAGCACTGCTGAACAGTCCAGAGACTGCCATGGCAAAGCACAGCTGAACAGTCCAGAGACCGCCATGGCAAAGCACCACTGAACATGGCAAGCACCGCCATGGCAAAGCACCGCTAAACAGTCCAGACACCGCCATGGCAAAGCACCGCTGAACAGGGCAAGCACCGCCATGGCAAAGCACCGCTGAACAGTCCAGAGCCGCCATGTCAAAGCACCGCTGAGCAGTCCAGAGACCGCCATGGCAAAGCATCGCTGAACAGTCCAGAACCACCATGGCAAAGCACCGCTGAACAGTCCAGAGACCGCCATGGCAAAGCACCGCTGAACAGTCCAGAGACCGCCATGGCAAAGCACCACTCAACAGTCCAGAGACCGCCATGTTAAAGCACCGCTGAACAGTCCAGAGACCGCCATGGCAAAGCATCGCTGAACAGTCCAGAACCGCCATGGCAAAGCACCGCTGAACAGTCCAGAGACCGCCATGGCAAAGCACCACTCAACAGTCCAGAGACTGCCATGGCAAAGCACAGCTGAACAGTCCAAAAACGCCATGGCAAAGCACCGCTGAACAGTCCAGAGACCGCCATGGCAAAGCACCACTGAACAGTCCAGAGACCGCCATGGCAAAGCACCGCTGAACATGGCAAGCACCGCCATGGCAAAGCACCGCTGAACAGTCCAGACACCGTCATGGCAAAGCAGCACTGAACAGGGCAAGCACCGCCATGGCAAAGCACCGCTGAACAGCCGGAGTCAGTGCCCAGGAGGGCCCAAGTATCGTCACTGGTCAGGAGACCACCGCCACCGCCAGAGTCAGTGCCCAGGAGGTCCCAAGTATCGTCTCTGGTCAGGAGACCACCGCCGGAGTCAGTGCCCAGGAGGGCCCAAGTATCGTCACAGGTCAGGAGACCACCGCCGGAGTCAGTGCCCATGAGGGCCCAAGTATCCTCACTGGTCAGGAGACCACCGCCGGAGTCAGTGCCCAGAAGGGCCCAAGTATCGTCACTGGTCAGGCGACCACCGCCGGAGTCTGTGCCCAGGAGGGACCCGTCTGCCACAGCCCCGGTGCGCTATGAGGGAATGTCATGCCACACACCAATGCCCAGTCTGGGTATTGTCATGCCACACACCAATGCCCAGTCCATGGAACGTCATGCCACACACCAATGCCCGTTCCAGACACCGCCATGGCAAAGCACCGCTGAACAGTCCAGAACCGCCATGGCAAAGCACCGCTGAACAGGGCAAGCACCGCCATGGCAAAACACCACTGAACAGTCCAGAGACCGCCATGGCAAAGCACGCTGAACCGTCCAGAGACCGCCATGGCAAAGCACCGCTGAACAGTCCAAAACCGCCATGGCAAAGCACTGCTGAACAGTCCAGAGACCGCCATGGCAAAGCACCGCTGAACATGGCAAGCACCGCCATTGCAAAGCACCGCTGAACAGTCCAGACACCACCATGGCAAAGCACCGCTGAACAGGGCAAGCACCGCCATGGCAAAGCACCGCTGAACAGTCCAGAACCGCCATGGCAAAGCATCGCTGAAGAGTCCAGAACCGCCATGGCAAAGCACCGCTGAACAGTCCAGAGACCGCCATGGCAAAGCACCGCTGAACAGGGCATGCACCGGCTAAGAATGTAAAGACCGCCACATCAAGCATCCTTATCCCATGTGCATCTGGGACAGTGACGGGACAGGAACTTTCACAGGGAGACTGATCCAGTCTGGCCACCAGTCCCCCTCCAGAGCCACTGGCGGATGTTATCTACTTGAGAGACTGTGGCTTTGCACTCCCCAGGATGGTACAGTGGGCAACCCACCCACTGTAGAGACTTGAGAGACTGTGGCTTTGCACTCCCCAGGATTGATCATTGGGCAAGCCACCCACTTGTGAGACTTGAGAGACTGTGGCTTTGCACTCCCCAGGATACATCAATGGGCATGGAGTGCCCAGGAGGGACCCGGCTGCCACAGCCCCGGTGCGCTATGAAGGAATGTCATGCTACACACCAATGCCCAGTCTGGGTATTGTCATGCCACACACCAATGCCCAGTCCATTGAACGTCATGCCACACACCAATGCCCAGACTAGGGATCGTCATGCCACACACCAATGCCCGTTCCAGACACCGCCATGGCAAAGTACCGCTGAACAGTCCAGAACCGCCACTGCAAAGCACCGCTGAACAGGGCAAGCACCGCCAAGGCAAAGCACTGCTGAACAGTCCAGAGACCGCCATGGCAAAGCACCGCTGAACAGTCCAGAGACCGCCATGGCAAAGCACCGCTGAACAGTCCAGAGACCGCCATGGCAAAGCACAGCTGAACAGTCCAAAACCGCCATGGCAAAGCACCGCTGAACAGTCCAGAGACTGCCATGGCAAAGCACGGCTTAACAGTCCAGAGACCGCCATGGCAAAGCACCGCTGAACATGGCAAGCACCGCCATGGCAAAGCACCGCTTAACAGTCCAGACACCGCCATGGCAAAGCACCGCTGAACAGGGCAAGCACCGACATGGCAAAGCACCGCTGAAGAGTCCAGAACCGCCATGGCAAAGCACCGCTGAACAGTCCAGTGACCGCCATGGCAAGCATCGTTGAAGAGTCCAGAACCGGCATGGCAAAGCACTGCTGAACAGTCCAGAGACCGCCATGGCAAAGCACCGCTGAACAGGGCATGCACCGGCTAAGAATGTAAAGACCGCCACATCAAGCATCCTTATCCCATGTGCATCTGGGACAGTGACGGGACAGGAACTTTCACGGGGAGACTGATCCAGTCTGGTCACCAGTCCCCCTCCAGAGCCACTGGCGGATGTTATCTACTTGAGAGACTGTGGCTTTGCACTCCCCAGGATGGTACAGTGGGCAACCCACCCACTTGTGAGACTTGAGAGACTGTGGCTTTGCACTCCCCAGGATACATCAATGGGCATGGAGCCCCGTCGTGGATCTGGCTTTGCAGTTATCCGGCTGAGGTGCCCCCCCTTCCCTTCCCTCTGAGGTGCCTGTAGTATTTCTATCTGATGCCCCGACAGTGTTCTCTCCGATTGAGGACAGGTATCTTTTGCGGTCCTCGCCCATGCATTTTTGGACTAGTGGTGCACGGACATTGCTATGTGCATATCTGCACTACTTCTCGTAATGTACATATTTCTGGCAGATTTTCTTATATATCTGTATATTTTTGACAGACATGTATATTGATACATTACAGTGTTTGATCAGATTTCACTTTGTCTTTGCATTCTTCCGGGGGGATTGTGGGTTGTTACTGTGATGTTGTAATATGTGAGGGTGGGGGTGGGGGTGGGAGTGTTTCGTGGGTGTCCCCCTAACTTTTGCCTCCCCCCTCCCCCATGTCATAGGTGCTGTACTCACCGTTGTCTTCGGCCGCGCCGCTGTTGGTCTTCGTAGATGAGTAGGAATACAAGTGCCGGAAGAATGTGTAATTTGGGCTCCATGGAGTCCTCGTTCCTCATGGGAAGTGTTGAGGTGAGCGTTTTCCCATTGCAGTAACTGTTTCCGCCGTGTTTTTATCCACGGTGAATCCGCCCCGGAAAAGGTGGCGGATTGGCAAGTTGTGATACTATGGGCGGTACATTGTCTTCCGCCTGTCTGTTGGCGGTGACCGCCGCGCTGCTTGTCTGTACCGCCGTGGTGGGCGGTGTGTTAAAGTGGCTGTCTTTTTTGGCGGTTTCCGCTAGGGTTATAATTCCCTTTTTTGGTCGCCGCCCTGTTTGTGGTATTGCCGCACCTTTAACACCGTCCGCCAGGGTTGTAATGACCCCCTATATGTTTTGTGGAAAGCCACACTTTGTTACCTGGTTGATACTGCGGTCCCTCACAATGTTTCTTGTCATAATGCTTTTGGATTTTTGTTTGACTTTTTCTAAATGCTGTTGAATCAGTTTCTGGGTTTGATGCAAATGTTGAATGGTTTCTGATACAGCTGAAGTAAGAGAGCTTTCTTGAGGGATTTTGATGGGCAAGGTGTCAGGATGATAGCCAAACAAACCAAAAAAGGGTGTAACACCAGTAGAAGTGTTGAATGAGTTATTGTAGGCTAACACAGCTAACCAGAGCATTGATGTCCAAGAATGAAGTGCTTTTTCAGCAGAAGCACGTAGGTATTGCTTCAAAGCCTGATTTAGTCTCTACGTTTCACCATCTGTTTGAGGATGGTGGCTAGTAGATAGTGTAGATGTCACTTGGAGTGTTTTACACCATGTCTTCCAGAAATTAGAGGCAATTTGCGACCACGGATTGGAGAGGATCACTTTTGGCAGTCCATGATAACAAACCACTCTATTCAGTAAAATAGTTGCCAGTTCACTAGAGGTGGGCAGTTTCTTACAAGCAATGAAATGTCCATATTTTGTGAGACCATCTACTACCACCAGAATTACTGAATGCTGTTGAACCACTAACAGACCGGTAATAAAGTCTAAAGAAATATGCTCCCACAGACAACCTGGGGTTGGGAGTGGGTGTAACAACACTTTCGGTTTTGAATGACTTGTTTTAGTGTGGGCACAGACTTCGCAGTTGTTTACCATTGCTTTTACATCTTTTGTTAGGGTAGGCCACCAAAAATAGCATTGGATTAATTCAAGAGTTTTAGGAGTACCTGGGTGACCTGCCGTAGGTATAACATGCAACCAATGAAACACTATCTTGCGAAGTTTGGTAGTCGGCACGAACAAACAAGCGTCATGAAAGGGTAGTCCTTGCTTGATTGACCTTTTGGGATCTGCTTGGGCCCACCTCTGCCATTTCTCAACAGTGAAAGAATTGCGGATGTCTTCAAAGAAATCTTCAGTTTTTATGATACATAGGACCTTGTCAGGAGCAATGATAGCTCTGGAGGTTTGAACTGCAGGCAACGTGGTAGACTCTTGGCGGGACAAGGCGTCAGCTTTGCGATTATCTTTTCCAGGCCGGAAGGTTACCACAAAATCAAATTCGGCAAAAAACAGCATCCAGCGTAATTGCTGAGGAGTCAAAAGTCTGGCATAACTCATGAATTGAAGATTGCGATGATCAGTATGTTCTGTGACAATGTATTTGGCACCCAACAAATGATGTCTCCATTCTTTAAAGGCGTCACGAATCACCAGAAGCTCTTTTTCAGCAATGACATAGTTCTGTTCCGCTTCGTCAAACTTCCGAGACATGTAAGGTACAGGATGAAGTTGACCAGTGTCTTTGTTTCGTTGCGACAAGACTGCTCCTATCGCCACATCTGAAGCATCAGCTTCCACTATGAAAGGTCAATCCGCATCAGGATGAGTCAAGATTGGGGCAGTGGAGAAAGCTTCCTTCAAAGTTGGAAAGGCTTGGTCAGCTTCTGGCGACCATACCATTTTTTCTTTCTTTCTTAATAGCTTAGTGATTGGAGCCACTGTCTGGGAGAAATTATTTATGAACCTCCGATAAAAATTTGCAAACCCCAGGAAACATTGTACTTCACGAACAGTCTTTGGGATGGGCCAATCAGATACAGCTTTTGCTTTCTTTTCTGCCATCACCATACCTTGAGGGGTAAGGATAACCCCTAAAAACTCAACTGTGGTAACATGAAACTCACACTTGGTTAGTTTGCAATATAAATGGTGCTTTCGAAGGGCTGCAAGAATATTCTTGACATGTTGGACATGTTCATTTTCATTGTCTGAGTAGATCAAAATGTCATCGATGTAGACTATGGCAAATATGTCGAGGTACTCTCTAAGAACGTCATTCAAGAAAAATTGAAATGCTGCTGGAGCATTACACAGATCAAAAGGCATGATGGTGTATTAAAAAAGGCCATATCCTGTCTTGAACGCTGTGTTACCATTCGTCACCCTCTCTCAGTCCAAATGATAAGCACCTCGAAGCTCAAGCTTCGTGTAGATTTTTGCTTTCTATACTTGTTCCATTAAGACCGGAACTAGGGGCAAAGGATATTTATTCTTGATGGTGACGTTGTTCAATCCCCCATAGTCGATACAAGCTTGAAGTTCTCCATTCACCTTCGGTACAAAAAACAAAGGAGAAGCTGCAGGAGACTTAGAGGGGTGAATGAAACCATTCTCCAAGAATTATTCTAGGTATTTTCGTAAATGTTGATTTTCATGTTCTGACAGGGCATACACACAACAGTTGGGAAGTATCGCACCTGGGACTAGATCAATTTGACAGTCATAAGATCTTAGAGGAGGTAGGGTCTCTGCTTCTTTCTCATCAAATACCTCTTTGTAAGATGACTACTGTTTGGGCAGCTGAACTTCTTTCTCCGAGGCAGTAGCTATGTGAGAGTTGCAAAGTTTTGATACTTGAATCTTTTGGAGGCATTGTTCTTTACATAGCGCAGATGAGAACACAACCTTTTGTTCTGCCCAATTAATCTCTGGATTGTGATGAGTTAACCATGGCAAGACAAGGATAATCCCATATTGGGGAGCATGGATCACATCAAGGATGATTTTCTCTTCATGTTTCTTTCTTTGATTCTTATCTTCACAAATCACCGACAAGGGGACAGTCTGAAGAGTTACCGGACCTCCAGTCAAGAGTTTTCCATTGACTGCCTGGATGATTTCTGGAGTCTTCTTTTCAATACATGGGATTCCCCATGCATGAACCAATTGGGCGTCAACAAAGTTCCTGGTAGCCCCAGAATCAACTAGAGCCTTCTTGAGATAGGTTTTTTTCTTAACCTGAACTCTTATTCCCATTTTAAGATGTCTAGATTGGGACGGATCCACAGTGACACCCAAGAGCAACCCTTCTCTGCATCTTGGGTGCTTTAATTTTCCGACTCGACTGGTGCATTGGCTGCAACCTTCTGAACTGGACCTCGCTTGCTCTTTGGTTTTAATTGGACAATCTTTGGCAAAATTACTCTTCCACCCACAATAGAGACATTGTCCATTCTTTCGGCGTAGGTCCTTTTCATCTTTGGTCAAAGGTCTCCTGATGCTTCCAATTTCCATCGTTTCCAGCGTTCTTTCTTTTGGAGTTCTTGAGTCTCTGTTATTGTGAACACGCCAGGAATATTTTTCAGTCTTTTTGTGCGTTCCTTTTTGTTCTGTTAAACGATGATCAAGCCTCAAGACAAGGTTTATTAATTCTTGACAGTCTGTAGGTTGCGGGTCGATTTGCGCTAAGATATCTTTTAGCTCCTCTTTGAGTCCCTTGTAAAACAAGGACACTTGTTTTTCTTTCGGCCAGGATGTCTCAGCGACCAGCCGATTAAAGTTGGCTAAATATGACACTAAGTCCTGATTCCCTTGGCATAAGTCTAATAATTCACGATCTGCTGACAGTGTTACAGTTCCGCAATCAAAGACTCGCTCAAACTCACAAACAAAATGTCTCCAGTTGTACAACAGGGGACTATCTTTACGTACAAGAGGAATAGCCCAGGTAGCTGCATCTCCAGACAGATATGATAACAAGAAAGCTACTTTGGACTGGGCATCGGGGAAAGTATGTGGTCTGCAGGTGAAGTGTAGTTCCACTTGAACCAGGAAAGATTGCGCTTTCAAGGGGTCACCGGAGAAACGTTCTGGGGGAGCTGAAGGAATGGCTGAAGGAACATTGAGGGAAATGTTTGTCGGATTCACTCCAGAAGTCTGCGAAGAAGTACCTGGCCAAGACACACATGTGGGACTTTGTTCCTTCTTCTCTACCTTATCCTGTAACTGACTCACTCTCTCAGCTAGGCTAGCTGCCAAATACGTTGATGATACCACCTCTGCCTGGAGCTGGCTAATAGCCTTGACTAGTTCGTCCAATGTGGCCATGCTGAGAACATACACAAACCAGGAGGATAATAATTTGTGGGCTCACTATTCTGTCAGAGTCACCAGATCCTCGGGGTCTGTGCACGTTCCCAACACTTCCACCACAAGACAGCTCCAATACTCTGATTAGATTTGTCACAGAGTCTAAGAGAGCCCAAGTGGGGAAAAGGGGATTAGGAAGGGAACAGCTGGGAAGGAGACCTGTAGGAAGCAAAAAGGTTAAAACACACAGCATCAAAATTACATCTCATGAAATCAATACTAGGCTATGACTCTAAGCATCGTCATTCTGAAAACGTGAACCACCTAAGAATAAACTTAAAATTACTAGGCTTCAAGATGACTGGATACCTGTGAGGGAATCAAGAGAGGTTAAATGAAACTTTCAAATTCAAGTACTTTCCTTTGCATGAGAATCAGGAAAACAATCTGAATAAGTTCTCAACCATCATATGAATCCTTTTTGAGAACACATATTAGGAACACACAAAATTACATCTAAAACTCTGGCCTTTTGTTCTCTCAAAATGTTGGAACATGAATTGCGCACATTGCAGACTTTCACATAGGCAGTAAACACCATAGAAGGATTGTGCACCATGAATAACACAACGTAGATTCAAAGAATTAATCACGCGACTTGTCAACTTGAGCACTACCAAGTAAATGCCTTAGAATGGTAGCGCACAATGAATAACATGAATTAAACACGAGGAGAGAATCGCGTGTCTTGCCAATTCGAATGCCACCATGTAACTGCCAAGGAATGGTAGAGCACAATGAATAACATGAATTAAGCATGAGGAAAGAATCGCACGTCTTGCCAATTTGAATGCCACCATGTAACTGCCGAGGAATAGTAACGCACAATGAATAACATGAGTTAAGCACGAGGAAAGAATCGCACGTCTTGCCAATTCGAATGCCACCATGTAACTGCCAAGGAATGGTAGCGCACAATGAATAACACGAATTAAGCACGAGGAAAGAATTGCACACTTGCCGATTCGAATGCCACCATGTAAATGCCAAGAAATGGTAGCGTGCATTGAATACCAAGGGTTAAATCACTAGAAAACGAATTGCGCGTCTTGCCGATTTGAAAGCTACCATGTTACTGCCAAGAAATAGAAGCGCACAATGAATATCAAGGGTTAAGCATGAGAAAACGAATTGCGCGTCTTGCCGATTCGAAGGCCACCATGTAACTGTCAAGAAATGGTAGCGCACAATGAATAACATGAATTAAACACAGAGAAAGAATCGCGCGTCTTGACGATTCTAGTAACAGCATGCAAATGCCACAAAAACGCACAAGCGCACATTCACACGCACAAGAGTAATTTGTTTATCATGCAAGAATTAGGCCCAAGAATTCGAGTGTCCTCGATAACGGGGTCGGGGCCCAGTCAAACCTCCGTCTTACCGCCCTGATTAAGGATCACCAATGTAGTATGAAGGGCAGAGGCCTGGAAGATCAAAGTAGGCCACCGGAACAGGAGCTCAGGAAGTTGCTGCTGCTCTGCCCCGGGACTTCTGAATAGTGAGCATGTGAAGCTCGGCTGGCTCCCTTTTATAGAGTCTTGGCCCAGCCCACAACCACACCCAGACATGCTGCAGGGAAAGCTTCTAGAAGGCCCTGGAAAGGGACCACACCCTGACACACTCTGAAAGCCAGCAGCAATACATTGCAAATGAACAGTATTTATAAGCACCTTAAAAATAAGTCTTCAGGATTGAACTCTGCAATGCAAAAGGTTAAACAACAACATATCAGCACAATGCATAAATTACGTTATCTTAAGAGTGCTGGTTTTTTTGCATTCTAGTCACCCGTAGAGCGCGCACTGCCCTGGTGTTGACAAATTTAAGTGATGAAGAAATAAGTGGAGATAGAAAACTATAAAGGAAAAGGGTTGTAAATAGAAGATACTCTGATCATGAATGGGCATTTGCTACAACCAGTGATTGGCAACTTTTTGTCGTTTTGTTTTGATCATGAAGTTCCAGGTCAATACGTTGACACGTGACATTGTTTCATGAACTGAACTTTGAGAGAAGTCTGTGAAACCGAGGAATACACTGAAAAGACATTGAAAATCGATTTGACAAGCTGCTAAACCGATTTTGACAACAGTTCCAGAGACAGAAATTGCTAAAGAATACTGAAGAGATGTTTATTTTTTGGCTGCATAGGAACATTTTTCTCTTCTACTTTCTGATTCTTTACAGACCATGAGCAATCACCATAAGCAGGTTAAAAGCAATAAGGCCCATATTTATACTTTTTGACGCACAACTGTGCCAAAGCAAAAATGGGGCAAGTCAGGTCTGAGGCAAAATTCAGGCCTCAAACCGGATTTGCGCCATTTTTTTTGACGCCCAACCTCCATTGACATGACTCCTGTCTTAGCAAAGACAGGAGTCATGCCCCCGTGTCCCCTGGGCATGGTCATTGGGCATAGTGGCATGTAGGGGGGCCGAAATGAGGCCCCCCTATGCCACAAAAAAAACAGAAAAAAATACTTACCCGAACTTACCTTTCATTCCCTGGGATGGGTCCCTCCATCCTTGGGTGTCCTCCTGGGGTGGGCAAGGGTGGCAGGGGGTGTCCCTGGGGGCAGGGGAGGGCACCTCTGGGCTCCTTCCGAGCCCACAGGTCCCTTAACGCCTGCCCTGACCCAGGTGTTGAAAAATGGCACACATCAGGCTGCGTGCCGTTTTTTAAGGCCCACCCCTCCTGTGCGTCAAAATGACATCAGAGTATAAATATGGGGCACAGGCCTTAAAATCATTTTTTGGAAGGGAACGCCTACCTTGCATATAATTAATGCAAGGCTGGTTCCCCCTTCCCAAAAATGATGCACAAGGTGGAATTTTGATGTCAAAGTATAAATATGGGGCAGGGTTGGCGCCGATTGTGCGTCAAAATGTTTGCCGCACATTCGGCGCAAACCGAGTATAAATATGCCCCTAAGTGTTGTAAATACATAGGTATAGGCTTAGCAATTATGTGCATCATAGTAGGTTTGCTATTGATTCTGAATGTGAGCATCTATAATAAAGCTGACACTGGTAATGCAAGTTCTCTAGAGACTACCACACCAACCGAATTAGATGCATTTAAATAGGATGAGAAATATTTACCCTTAGACAGCTAACAAGGAGACCTTTCTTCTAATGTTTTCTTTTGCCTGCTGTGTGAATATGTTGGGACAATGAATGTGAGAGAATGTTGTGTTTGCAAGCAAATTCCTTCATCAGTGCAAGAAGGACTAACTTAACACAGATTGCCACTAGCATATGGAATTAGTTCCAGTCCTTTACTAACAAGGCTTTATAACCAAGAGTACATACAGTATTTCTATTCAAATTATGATGTGGTGTTCTCTTTTATTCCTGTTATAAAACACCTGTGTAGAATAGGTAGGGAAAAGAATATTGAATTAGTAAGAGGCTTCTTTGAACCTACACTAACTTTTGGCACTGTTTTTGCTCACAAGAATAACCTGACATGCTTGCTTACATCAGTAGAAAAGTCTTTTCTAGATCATACTGAAGAAAGGAGAAGAGCTTTAAAGGAGAACATAGAAAAGGGCATATCAGGAGGAACTCTTAAAAGAAATTATGGATTTAGTGACACTAACACATTAGGGAAACTTGCATTAGATTACAAGCATGTAGAAAAGTTTTGTTTTCGCAGACCTCAATCTGGAACTGACACTATGGCTCTCATTATGACATTGGCAATCAGCTGACCGCTACGCCGGTGATGGCGGTATTACCATCACCAGGCTGGCGGTGAAGACCGCCAAATTATGACCATGGCAGTGATCCCTCCCATAGACAGCCAATGTACCACCCGAACCGCCAGTGCAGTCTGTCCACTGACCACGGCGGTAGCCATCCTGAAGCAGGTGGAAGACAACAACCTGCCCCCCATATTATGACATAGAAAACCGGCAGTATTTCTGGGGCGGGAGCACCGCCACCAAAGGCCTGGTGGAAACCCATCACATAAAAGGAGACACTCAACTCCAGGGACACTGAGGAGCCTGTGGCGACCATGGAACCCGAACTGGACGTCTTGCCGATGCTGTACCATGTGATGGCAGTCAAGGAGCACCAACGCCGATGAAGACAACAACGGTGAGTACAGCCGCCTAGCACACAAGGGAGGGAGGGTAGAGTGACACAACCACACGCACAACACACACCAAACACACATACCACACACCCAGAACAATCTGTAGAGTAAATCAACATCAACACAACCCAGGAGCAAAGAAAGCTAGGACACATACCTCTGGTCCAACCACTGTAATAATATGGGAACAGCGACCTCAATTTAAAATAACAAGTATATACATATGTACAAATATACAGCAAGGGCCATTGGCCATTCCATAGTCAACAAATGGCCAGTAGGCAACTTCCAAGGCCCAACTTGACTCCTGACAGCCTAGCCATTCCACTGGGCAGGGGCATCATGATGATGTTAAGCAGGCACCTCAGGGGGTGGGGGGTTTCTTCTTGGAAGGGGTGTCCTTGGCTTGGTTTTTGGAGTGGGCGGGTCTTTACCCTTCTGTTTAGGGGCGGAGGAGGGGACTTGGGGAGGGGGGCCAGAGTGCCACTCTTGTGCCCCTTAGTGGCAGGTGTAGTTTTCGGGGAGGGCAAGGCTGTACAGGTGGCAGGATCTAGGACTGATGCAGTGCATGCAGATGTGAGTGTTGATGTGTGAGGGAGAAGGAGGAGGGGAAGACAGTAGAGGCAGTGGCTGTTGTAGTATGTGCATCTGGGTGTTGGCTGTGTGTCCTTGTGGAGTGAAGTGTGGTGCCTGTGTTTGTCTGTGCAAGTCCTGTCTGTTCTTTTGGTTGCATGCTTGTCAGATTGTGTGCGTGGGATGAGTTGGGGAGTGGGCTTTGGGACTGAGAACAGGTAGTTGGATGGGGCACGGAAGAACCAGGGACATTGGCTGCCATCAGAGAGGAGACCAGAGCCTGAAGCAATCTCTGTAGGGCAGCCAAGCCACCGTAAATGCCCTCCAGGTAGGCACTGCATTGCTGCATCTGGGATGCCAGCCCCTGGATGGAATTCACTATGGTTGACTGCTCTACAGAGATGGATCTCAGAAGGTCAATAGTCTCCTCAGTGAGGGCAGCAGGGCTCACTGGGGCAGGCCTAAGGTGCCTGGGGCAAAGAAAACACCCACCCTCCTGGGTGAGCGGGCACGGGCAACTGGGTGGGTGCTACTGGGAGGGCAGTGCTGTTACAGGGTGTGGCAGATGATCTTGTAGCTGGGGTGGTTCCAAAGAGGTCAGCCACCAACAGGGAGCTTCCATCACAGGAGGAATCAGAGTATGTAGTCATCGTTCTTGTCTCCCCCGTGGTTCTCCCCTCACCCTCCAACCTACTGGTCCCCTCGGCGTCTGTGCTCTCCGCCTCCTGGGTCCCTTTGCCTGCAGCTCTCCCACTCGCTAGTGCCCCTGCTCCTTTGCCAGATGATGCTAATGCACACAAGGACAGGATGAGAAAAGGAGAGAGGGTGGGGGAGAAAGAAAGGGAGCACAGGGTCAATCACAGCAACAACTGCACATATGGCATACACATCACAATCACTCACTGGAACCAACACTGTGCAATATGGACCACAATGACAAACCATTACCTGGGTACAACAGCAGTAAATAACCCAAACACTACAATCTGCACACCTACTGGGACTCACTAAGCCCTGTTTGTCATAGTATGCTAGCTACTTACCAATTCCAAATATACATACCACACTACATAGCTAAGCAGGACCACACAGGAAAAGCTACACTAGCATATTAGGGCATTCACTAACTAGAACCTTGCACCCAAACCTCATGGCAGGCATCAAATAAAGAATACCACACAGTCTGTACTCACCCCCTTGTGGCTGGTGTGCTGCCCTCAAGTGCCCATCCAACTCTTGATTGGCCACCGTCAGTATGCGATCTAGTAGGGGAGGTGAGGCTCCCGTGGGCACCCCTCCCTTGTTTGGAGGCCATCCCAGCTGGGCCTCCACGGTCTTCTTCAGGGCCCAGCATCTCATGTCCTTCCACTGTTTCCTGCAGTGGGTGCTCTGCTGGCTATGGACCACCAGGGTCCGCACTTCCTTGGCGATGGCATGCCACACCCTTTCTTTTGATGAGCGCTGACCTGCAGAGGAGACACAGACAGAAGGACACCATGAACTCAACAATCCATTCTGTTACACAAATGGCTTACATACTGCATATGACCCACATGAAGCACACACATGACTCGTACCTCTGCATACACATTGAAGAACCAGAACCTTATGGGCCTGGCGGCGCAGGGTACGCCTAAAATCTCCTTGGATTCACCTGCCTCAACTAACAGAGACACGGGACACTCTGTCAGGCGTAAAAGATCAGATTTTATTAGCTGCAGCTAGTACAGTTGTCCAAGAAGTACACAAGGTATGTTCTCAGGAGACTGCCACTTTACTTTGTGGCGCACAATCTTATATACCGTATAAAAACCATTTATTAACTACATACACTCCCAGAACACATAGAAAGGAGCCAGTAAGAATAATGTAAAGATAGAACAGAGCCAATAGAAATGTCGGAAAACAAGACAGCACCAATAGAAGGAATTGGAAAACAAAGTATCAAGTGACTTAAGGTTGCCTCCCCTCCAGCTGTGTTTGTCACCCCTCCCTTGAACTAATTCATTAACCGATCCACAACGAAGTTGCATGTGGTGTGATAAGTTTGTGTGCGTTTGGAAGACAGTTGTGAAATGAGAGAATACTAGCAAAGGACAGCGAAGGCCAGACGATAAGATAAGATCGGCGGAGAATAGTGTGAGCCTACAGATAGTTGAAACAAGGATTAGAAAACCAGACAGGGATTAGTGTACTCGGTCAGACCTTAATACCAGCCTTGTAAAGATAGAGGCAGAAGGCTGTTTTGAACACCATGTTGCAGAATAAGCAGGAAAGGCAGAATGGACTTCGTTCGCTGTGCTGCCTGAGTGAAGGCAACATAAAATGGCGGCGGGCCACAAAATGGCGGGTCGATACGATCGTATTAAAAATCGAATTTCCTCAGACCCTCCTTTTGCCAGAACTCAGGCAAGATACACAAACTCATGTTAATCTGAGTCGATGTCTATGGCCATGAGGTCATCAAGCTGTTGCTGTACCATCATTTTGATATTCTCTGCTCTTTGTGACTTGGGTTTGGGAATACATGCAGTAGCACATAGGTTGCAGATGGTAGGACCGCAGTGCATACAAAGACAACAAGAGAATATAAAAGCTAAAATTACTCCAAAGAATGTCAATACCTTCCAACCCCATTTGGACAGTAATCCCCAAAACCACTCTGAAAAGGACCAATCTCCTTCGTCCTGATGAATCGACTCGGAGATTATGTGTAACTTAGAGATAGCTTGGTATACTGTCGGAGCGTCATTAGGTATGAAAATACAGCAACTTGATCCGATCAATTTGCATACTCCACCACGGTCCGCAAGAACAAAGTCTAAGGCAACACGGTTCTGCAAGGTCATAAGACGATCAGCCTGTAGTTCAGCTGTAATGTTACTTAAAGCTCCTACAGTGATGTCTATGGTGGTTTCTACGACACGAACCAATTGCCTTATATTTCTGCTGTTGGCCATTGGACCCCAGAAGGGAAGAAATCCTTTGAGGAAATCTCCTCCCTCTTGTCCTGCTGTGTCTTTCGAATCCACAATCCCTCTGCCATATCTATTTTTATGATGGTTCGCAGGAGCGGTGTATGTAGGGGGAAGAAGAAAGGCTATATAACAAGTACCAGAGAAATCAGCTGGCAACCATGTATAAGCCCTATCGTGGCAAACGAAGCATGTACCTTGAGATGGTACTAACGGCAGTGGATTCAGGGCTGAATAAACATATGTATGGGAACATAAACTTTCTCTTTGTCCGGTGTTTGGAGTTCTACCATTTATTTGCAGACAGAAATTTCCTTGTTGGGGTATGACCCGTATCGGAGGAGATTTTCCTTGCTCAACCTTATCATTGAGGCTGGAAATGTAATTAGTTATGTTCCAATTGGTATATGCTTTTCTTTCATCTATGGAAGCTTCACTTTTTTCCATGATTTTAGCCATAGCTACCATTCCCTTTATCAATAAACTATGACTGAAATCTGAACCAACACTATGTGAACTGACAGGTTGTTTAATTTTACTTTGATATGCATTATTGAAAATGACAAAATAAGCCCAAGCGGAACCTTCATAGGAGAATGGAAGAACTAAATATGGCATTCCTTTTTCTACCGTATGTGGTATGAGTCCACACACCCAACAGTCAGTTGTATTGATCACTAACTGATGTTGATGTAACAACTGGACGAAGGAATTGTTAAAGTATTCAGTTCTTCTGATGAGTTCATGCTGGGGAAGAGTGTGAAATAGGTGCGGAGAGATAGTAGAAGATGTAGAGGTAGGAGAAGAGACAACTTTTTGCTGCAGAGTAATAATGATCCAGTTTACAGATGCCAAAAGAATACACGACAATATAATGACGCATAGAGCAATACTACAACGACTATATATTTCTTTACAATTATTCTTTACATTTTTACTTTCTCTTTTATCTAATGTAGCCTCCATCTTTCTAAGTGGATGCTCACGGCAATCTTCCTCAATCACTGTAGTCACGATTATCTACCGTCCTATGACACTGTGAGGTCCTGCAGGCCTATTGCCACTTACTCAGGTCGTAACTAAGACTCCTACCGTGACCCTGCAACCGGGATAGAGTACTACATAGGAGAGAAATTTACAAGTTCTTTGGTCTTGGTCTCAAATTATAGCGTTCCTGTCCAGAGGCAGTCTGGTTTTGAAACAATGTTCCTGGATTTGTCGTGTTCAAGCGACGATGCGATGGTATTGCTTCTTGAAGGATGTCGTCGTCCTCTTTCTCAGAAAGTGTTCCAATTAGACGCGCATCACTGAATGGTACAAATTGCGGCACTTTCTCACTTTCAGAGTCACTGATGCCTCTACGGACCCACTGATCGAAAGGCAAGGGCAAAGGCACTTTCTTTGCAGTGCACGGCATGCACCCAGTTTTTCTTTCCTTCGACTTTAACTGCTGTTCTTGTGGTCAAAAGAACCAGGCGTGGCTCTCTCCATCTGGGCTCCAAATTTCTCTGTCGTTGGAAATTTTTCGTGCAGACCCAGTCACCTGGTCGGATGGAATGACCTGGGTCTGTGGAAGCCTCTGGTAGAGCACTCTGAACCTGTTGATGAAGAACACGCAATTTAGTTGTAAGGTCATGCAAGTAGTCAATCAACATCGGGTATGGCAAGTCTGAGTATTTCTTAGGGTGAGGAACTCCCCATACATAAGCTGGGCGACCAAATATCACTTCGTAAGGGCTAAGCCCCAAACGAGAGTGTACTGCTGTTCTGGTGGACAGAAGAGCCAATGGTAAAGCATCAGGCCAATTAAGTCCTGTGCTAGCTTGCACCTTAGCAATTTTAAGCTTCAAGGTTCCATTGTAGCATTCTACTAAACCAGCCGACTGTGGGTGATTCGCCGCGTGGAACTTCTGTTTTATGCCAAGACCTGCACAAACTTTTTGCATGACTTGACCCACAAATTCGCTCCCATTGTCACTCCAGACAATGCGCGGCAAACCAAACCTAGGGAAGAATTCTTTCAAAAGTATTTTGGCAGTTGATAAAGCAGTATTGTCCTTCAGAGGGTAGGCTTCTACCCATCTAGAAAAAGCACATACTACCACCAGAACATATTTGAGGTTGTTGCATCGTTCCATGTGAATATAATCGATCTGCAACACCTCAAATGGATATGTTGGAGGAGCAAAATGACCTGCTGGAGTTGGGGTTCCCTTTCCCGGATTGTACATCAAGCAAACAATACAATGTTTTACTACATTATTTGCACACTTTGGGATCCCCTCATTTTGCCACACTGGAGCCAGAAGTTTACATATTCCTTTTGCACTTAGGTGAGCTGGACCATGTGCCATAGTAACTACAGGTAGTACATAAGCATCTGGTAACAGCCAACGTTGATGTTCTGATAATTCAACCCAACATCCCATCTCATCTAACATTCCTGTACTTTCCTTCCACTTTCTCAACTCATTCTCCGTAGCCTCTCCTTGAATTGATTTCACACTCTCTACTGTATCTTCACACATTCCCTTTTCTCTTACGCAGTTTGCGGGACCTGCAACATACATTCGACTTGTGTTGTCTCTGGCTGTCTTTTTCGCTACCTCATCTGCAAATGCATTTCCTCGACCAACATCGTCCACAATCTTTTTGTGTGCACTACACTTCACGATCGCTATCTGAGTAGGCATTGTAAGTGACTCAAGAAGTTCAGTCACTAATTGACCATGTTGTATCTTAGTACCATGGGAAGTAAAGAATCCTCTTTCCTTCCATAAACGCCCAAAGTTAAACGCTACACCAAAAGCGTATTGGCTATCAGTGTACACGTTTACTCTTTTTCCTTTGGATAACACACACGCTCTAGTTAAGGCTATCAATTCAGCTGCCTGAGCTGAATTATGTCTAATGCGTGCTGTCTCCACAATCGTATGCAAAGTAGTAATAGCGTAGGCTGAAACTGTATCTCCATTCGGGAGCTTGAAACAAGAACCATCTACCCATAGTGTTCCATCTGGATTCACTAATGGCGTGTCTTTTAGGTCAATTCTACCCTTAGTCTCTTCTTCAGTACGGAGAAAACAATCATGCTGTTCAGAGACATCTCTCTCTTCTGGAAGAGGCAACAAAGTAGCTGGATTCAGGGTATTACATCGTTTGATGTGTATGTGACTAGTCAAAAGCGTCAGCTCATATCCGGACAACCGAGCACTCGTAAGATGCTGCGTTTTTGTCCTATTTAGTAAAGTATCCACTGCATGTGGCACCATAACAATGAGAGTATTATCTAGCACTACTCCAGCAGACTGTCGAATAGAAATTGCTGCTGCCGCTGTCGCCTTAAGACAACTAGGCAATGCTTTAGCTACTGGATCTAACGTAGCTGAGAAATATGCGCATGGTCGCTGTTGATCTCCAAAACGCTGCGTTAAGACTGACAATGCACAACCCTCTCTTTCGTGGACATAGAGCGTAAAGGGCTTACTGTAATCAGGAGTACCCAATACAGGAGCAGAACACAAAGCAATACGCAAATCAGTAAAACTCTTCTGACATTCGTCAGTCCACGGAAGAGGCTGAGGCGTATCTTTTAAAGTTAGCGCCAACAGCGGTTTAGCCAATAAAGAGAAACTCGGAATCCACTGTCTACAATAAGAAGTAATGCCCAAAAAGGCACGTACCTCTTTTTGTGTGGATGGCACTGACATTTGTGCAATTGCCTGAATTCGTTCGGGGGTCAATCGTCGTCCCTCCTTTGACAAGAGATGACCCAAATAAGTCACCTCGCGACAGACATATTGTAATTTAGAAGGAGAAACCTTGTGATTCAGATCAAACAAATGACGCAACAGTGCAACGGTCATGTTTTTGCAAATCTCCTCTGAATCAGCGGCAACTAATAAGTCATCCATGTACTGAATGAGAGCGGCACCGGACGGTAAGGAAAAGGCATCAAGATGACATTTTAGAGCTTGACTGTAAATAGAGGGACTTTCACAATAACCTTGAGGTGCGCGTTTAAACCGGAAGCTTCGGCCTCCGAGGGAAAAACCAAAAATATCTCTACTCTCTTCGGCGATGGGAATACTAAAGAAAGCATTCTTTAGATCAATAACTGAAAACCAAGTCGCTGTAGAAGGTATCATCGTCAACAGAGCAGTGATATCTGGGACTACAGGAAACTGCGGTACGACAATCTTGTTTACCTCCCGAAGATCAATTACAAAACGATAAACAGGAGGCTGAGAAGGATCAGTGCGCTTAAGAACCGGAAGAACAGGACTGTTACATGTATTTCCTCTCGTTTCCTCAACCACACCCTTCTGAATCAAATCATGGACAATTTCCAGAAGTGCTTTCTCACCTTCAGTAGAGATTCTGTATTGCGGAATACGTGGCATTTCAGCATTGGGCTTAAGAGTAACAACATAAGGTGGGATCTCAAGACAACCAACGTCATTCGGACCCGTAGCCCAAAGCGTTTCGGGAAGAGAAAGCAATTCAGGTGGGAATTGATCTTTTGATAAGTACATTGGACTAGTCATTTTCTGTCCTAGAGTGAGGTATACACCAGAAGGTGAACAATATATCGTAGCATGCATTCTTTTTAATAGATCTAAACCCAACAGATTTTCACCACAACCATTCGTCAGAAGAAGCGGAGCTTCTAAGTCATAAGGGCCTATTGAAACAGGCAAAGGGCAAGAAACTGGATTGCGAACAGGGGCGCCAGAAAATCCTACAGATACATTCGTTAAGCCAGACAAAGGTGCGCCAGGGAGTTTAGAATGAATGATAGAGCTTCTCATGGCACCAGTATCTAAAAGAAATGGCTCTGAAACACCCATTGTAGTGACATTAACATAAGGTCCATTCTGATCCACTGGAATTGACGTAACCCCCTTACTTTGTCCATGGCTGTCCTATTCAAAATGAAGACTTTCATTCCCTCCTTCAATATTCTGATCCTCACTGTAATACTGTGTAGACCTAACATTTTGCTGATCAAAGTAATTTCCGGAATTTGGAGGAACAAAAGAACGCTGCTCTTGGGTTAACACACCTCGACCTCTACCTCTATTTGCTGACTGAAGACCACCACGACCTCGTGAAGCAGATGTTGCTCCATTACGCTGCAACAATGCCGGACAACTGTTCTTAAAATGACCTTCCTCCCTACAATAAGCACATTGATTGGGACCTAGCAAAGGTCTTGGAATGAATGGTTCAGGCTTTTGATACAACCTCTGAAACTGCGGAGGCTGTTGAAACTGAGGCTGAACATAACGAGGAGGATAAGCCTGTTGCAAGAGAACTTTAGTTTTTAATTCTTTCGTCTTTTTCTCTTGTTTTTCCCTTTCTTCTTTGTCTCTATTTTCATAATATTGTGCAGTAGCCAATATCTGGGCGGAAGAAGAAACTTCCCATGAACTCTCGGAGTCTTTTAGCTTGTGTGATAGTTCAGGAAGCAAGTTATATACGAACTTATCCACAAATAATCGCTGTCCCCCTTCTGTAGCCATATCTTGACCACTGTGATCAATGAATGTCTCCTCGAATCGGGTAAAGAAATCGGAAACACTTTCATCTTTCTTTTGTTTACATGCTGCTAGTTTATCCCAATTAACTCTCAAAGCAGGCATCATTGTTTTCATTAATGTAATAATCCTACCAGGGAGTTCTGAGATCAAAGCGTCGGGCTTTGCACCACCTACTTGACCTCTATCTGCGGCAATAATAGCGTTCCAATCGCCGCCTAATTCTTGAGCGTGATTGTTAGAAATGGGGTCTCTGGTTGACAGTCAGGTTACCCCCTGTTCAAGCAAGGACCCTCACTCTAGTTAGGATAAAAGAGAATCACCCTCAGCTAACCCCTGCTTACCCCCTTGGTAGCTTGGCAGAGCAGTAGGCTTAACCTCAGAGTGCTGGGCGTAAAGTATTTGTACCAACACACACAGTAACTTAATGAAAACACTACAAAATGACACAACACCAGTTTAGAAAAATAGGAAATATTTATCTAGACAAAACAAGACCAAAACGACAAAAATCCAACATACACAAGTCAAGTTATGATTTTTTTAAGGTTTAAAATAAAAAGAGTCTTTAGGTAGTTGTAACACCACACTAGCGCTGCTAGCGTGAAAATGTACCTGGTTTGCGTCAAAAATAACCCCGCACGGGCGGTGTGCGTCGAAAATAACCCTGCACGGTTATATGCGTCGAAAACAACTCGGCACGGCGATGCGCGTCGAAAAAGCCAGCCACACGACGGTCCGAAAGTCCCGCGGCGCAGGTTGCGATCTCTCAGCCTTCGTCAGCGATGCTGCGCGTCGTTTCTCCTGCTCCGGGCGTCGATTCTCCGGTCGCGTTTCCTGCGGCGTCGTTTCTCAGCTGCGGAGCCGGCGTCGCGTCGTTTTCTCAGCCGCGATCGGATTCGCGTCGATCTTTTCTCCGCACGGCGCTCGGTGCGTGTATTTTTGTCCTTAGGCTGCCAGCCTCTCCTTTCAGGGTCCCAGGAACTGGAAGGGCACCACAGAGCAGAGTAGGGGTCTCTCCAGAGACTCCAGGTGCTGGCAGGAAGAAGTCTTTGCTATCCCTGAGACTTCAACAACAGGAGGCAAGCTCTACATCAAGCCCTTGGAGATTTCTTCTTCAAGATGGAAGGCACACAAAGTCCAGTCTTTGCCCTCTTACTCTGGCAGAAGCAGCACTGCAGGAAAGCTCCACAAAGCACAGTCACAGGCAGGGCAGCACTTGTTCCTCAGCTATCAGCTCTTCTCCAGGCAGAGGTTCCTCTTGGTTCCAGAAGTGTTTCTAAAGTTTGTAAGTTTGGGTGCCCTTCTTATACCCATTTTAGTCTTTGAAGTCACCTTTCTTCAAAGGGGACTCACACCTTCTTGTGAAATCCTGCCTTGCCCAGGCAAGGCCTCAGACACACACCAGGGGGCTGGAGACAGCATTGTCAGAGGCAGGCACAGTCCTTTCAGATGAGAGTGACCACTCCACCCCTCCCTCCTAGCAGAGATGGCTAATCAGGAAATGCAGATCACACCCCAGCTCCCTTTGTGTCACTGTCTGGTGTGAGGTGAAAAACAACCCAACTGTCAAACTGACCCAGACAGGGAATCCACAAACCAGGCAGAGTCACAGAATGGTTTAAGCAAGAAAATGCTCACTTTCTAAAAGTGGCATTTCCAAACGCACAATCTTAAAATCAACTTTACTAAAAGATGTATTTTTAAATTGTGAGTTCAGGGATCCCAAACTCCACAGGTCCATCTACTCTCTAGGGGAATCTACACTTTAATCATATTTAAAGGTAGCCCCCATATTATCCTATGAGAGAGAGACAGACCTTGCAACAGTGAAAACGAAATTGGCAGTATTTCACTGTCAGGACATATAAACCACATTACTATATGTCCTACCTTATCCATACACTGCACCCTGCCCTTGGGGCTACCTAGGGCCTACCTTAGGGGTGCCTTACATGTAAGGAAAGGGAAGGTTTAGACCTGGCAAGTGGGTACACTTGCCAAGTCGAATTTACAGTGTAAAAATACACATACAGACACTGCAGGGGCAGGTCTGAGACATGATTACAGAGCTACTTATGTGGGTGGCACAACCAGTGCTGCAGGCCCACTAGTAGCATTTGATTTACAGGCCCTGGCACCTCTAGTGCACATTACTAGGGACTTACTAGTAATTCAAATATGCCAATCATGGATGAACCACTTACATACAATTTAAACAGGAGCACTTGCACTTTAGCACTGGTTAGCAGTGGTAAAGTGCCCAGAGTAACAAAAACAGCAAAATCAGAGTCCAGCACACATCAACAACCTGGGGAACAGAGGCAAAAAGTTAAGGGAGACCACGCCAAGGATGAAAAGTCTAACACGTGTCCCCCCCAGCTAAAAGTGGGGAGCAACTACCCAACCTCATGGGAGTTCTCATCACTAAGGCGGAAGAACCTGGACAGACCATCAGCATTGGCGTGCTCTGTACCGGGTCGATGTTCCACCGTAAAGTCCATCCCCTGTAGGGAAATGGACCACCTCAACAGTTTTGGGTTCTCACCCCTCATCTGCATTAACCATCTGAGGGGTCTGTGGTCGGTCTGAACTCGGAAGTGAGTCCCAAACAAGTAGGGTCTTAGCTTCTTCAGTGCCCAGACCACAGCAAACGCTTCACGTTCTATGGCACTCCACCTACGTTCCCTGGGTAGTAACCTCCTGCTAATGAAGGCTACGGGTTGATCTAGGCCCTCTTCATTCAGCTGTGAGAGTACTGCTCCAATACCATGCTCTGAGGCATCTGTCTGTACAACAAACTCCGTGGAGTAGTCAGGTGCCTTCAGCACAGGTGCTGTGCACATGGCAGCCTTCAGGGCATCAAAAGCGTTCTGGCAAGCCTCTGTCCAGATCACTTTCTTGGGTTGCTTCTTAGAAGTCAACTCAGTTAAGGGGGTAACAATGGTACCATATCCCTTAACGAACCTCCGATAGTATCCTGTGAGACCTAAAAAGGCTCTCACTTCAGTCTGGGTCTTGGGAGGCTCCCAAGCCAGAATCGTGTCAATCTTAGGCTGTAGGGGTGCCACCTGGCCACTCCCCACCTGGTGTCCTAAGTACACAACAGAACCCTGCCCTATTTGGCACTTGCTCGCCTTAATAGTGAGGCCTGCCTTCTGCAGGGCCTCTAACACTCTCCAGAGGTGTTGCGGGTGTTCCTCCCATGTGGAACTAAACACAGCAATGTCATCCAGGTAGGCGGCACTGAACTCATCCAGTCCTGCCAACACCTGGTTGACCAACCTCTGAAAGGTGGCAGGGGCATTCTTCATCCCAAAGGGCATCACATTGAAGTGGAAGTGCCCATCGGGGGTAGAGAATGCTGACCTCTCCTTTGCCCCTTCAGTTAAGGCAATCTGCCAGTACCCAGATGTTAAATCAAACGTACTGAGGTACTTGGCAGCTCCTAACCGATCAATGAGCTCATCAGCTCGGGGGATGGGGTGTGCGTCAGTCTTGCTGACCGCATTGAGACCCCGGTAGTCCACACAGAACCTAAGTTCTGGAGTGGCACCAGGAGCAGTAGCCTTTGGGACCAAGACCACTGGGCTGGCCCAAGGACTGCTGGAGTGCTCAATAACCCTTAGGGCTAACATTTTGGAGACTTCCTCCTTAATGCAAGCCCTCACCCTGTCAGTCACCCTGTAAACCTTATGTTTAACAGGTGTACTGTCCCCAGTGTCCACATCATGTGTGCACAGGTGTGTGACTCCTGGGATCAGGGAAAACAGTGAGGCGAACTGTCCCAGCACGTGGCGACAGTCCCTCTGCTGTTCCTCAGTCAGGGAGGGGGAGAGGATCACTCCCTCCACAGACCCATCTTTCTCTCCTGCAGACAGGAGGTCAGGAAGAGGCTCACTCTCTTCCTCCACCCCGTCATCTGTCGCTAGGAGCATGGATAGCTCAGTTCGCTCAAAGTGTGGTTTGAGGCGGTTGACATGTAGGACCCTCAAGGGGTTCCTGGGGGATTGCAAGTCTACCAGATAGGTGACCTCGCTCTTTCTTTCCACCACCTCAAAAGGCCCAGTCCACTTATCTTGGAGAGCCCTAGGCTCCACTGGTGCCATGACCCACACTTTTTGTCCAGGCTGAAACTCAACCAGAGTGGCATTCTGGTCGTACCACCGTTTCATGTCCTCCTGGCTTGCTTCCAGGTTCTCCTGAGCGAGACTCCTGAAGCGGGCAGTCTGGTTTCTTAGTGCCAGCATGTAGCTAAATACATCCTGGGGTGGTTTACTAGGAGCTTTCTCCAAAGCCTCCTTCACCAGACTGAGCGGTCCCCTCACAGGGTGGCCATAGATGAGCTCAAAGGGGCTAAAGCCAAGTCCCTTTTGAGGCACCTCCCTGTAAGCGAACAGAAGGCATGGCAAGAGGACGTCCCACTTACGCCTCAAGGGCTCTGACAGGCCCTGAATCATGCCTTTCAAGGTGCGGTTGAATCTCTCAACCAGACCATTACTTTGGGGGTGGTAAGGGGTGGTGAACTTGTAGGTTACCCCACACACCTTCCACAGAGACTTCATATAAGTGGATATGAAGTTTGTACCCCTATCAGATACTACCTCCTTGGGGAACCCCATGCGGGTAAAAACCCCCATTAAGGCACGTCCCACCACGGGGGCGGTGACCGTCCTTAGAAGAATAGCTTCTGGGTACCGTGTGGCATGGTCCACCAAGACCAGGATGAACCTGTTGCCCATGGCTGTCTTGGGATCCAGAGGCCCCACAATGTCAATTCCTACCCTTTCAAAGGGAGTACTGACTACCGGTAAAGGTTGGAGGGGAGCTTTGCATTTCCCCCCACTCTTGCCACTTGCCTGACAAGTCTGACAAGATCTACAATAAGCAGCTGACTGCTTGTTCATCAAGGGCCAGTAAAAGTGGGAGACAAGCCTCTTATAGGTCTTGTCCTGCCCTAGATGTCCTGCCAAAGGCACATCATGAGCCAAACCCAGTAGGAAGGTCCTGAAGCCCTGGGGTACCACCAGCATACGCGCTGACCCCGGCTCAGGAACCTTAGGCTCACTATACAGGAGGCCATCCTCCCAATAAATCAGGTGAGTACCTGGCGCCCCGCCAGCCGCCTGGGCTGCAGCCTGCTGCCGCAGTCCCTCAAGAGTAGGGCACTCCTTCTGCGCTGTGCAGAATACTTCCCTGGTGGGCCCCCCTTCCTGCTGCCACTGCGACAGCTCGGGGACCTCCCCCAGTTCAGCCACCTGTTCCCCTGTAGGTTCCGGGGCATCACCCTCAGGCTCTGCCTCCTCCCGGACCGTGGGAACTTCTGGGGCGGGTTTCCCGCGCCTCCTGCCTTTCCTCTTCTTGGCGGTCCCCTGGGCCACTGTTTCAGGCTCCAGGGGCTCTTGACTACCCTGATTGGCTGCCATAGACCGGGTGGATACGCATACCCACCCAGGCAGACCCAACATCTCCAAGTGAGACCTGTGTTCCACCTCCTTCCAAGGGGAATCTTCCAGGTCGTTGCCTAGCAAACAATCAACAGGCATGGTTGGACTCACAGCTACTTTCCAGGAACCTGAGACCCCCCCCCATTCAAAGGGAACCTGCGCCACTCTGCAGAGGCGCTCAGAATTGTCTACTGCAACTACTTGGTGAAGTACCCGGGGATCAATCTGCTCTTCAGACACCAGGTGACTCCTCACTGTAGTCACACTGGCTCCAGTGTCTCTTAGAGCCTCCACCCTCTGTCCATTGATGGTCACCCATTGCCTGTACTTCTTAGTGTTATCAGGCACTAGGTTTCTCTGGACCATCTCACTGTCCCCTAGTGAGACAAGGGTCATTTCTGCTGGTTCCCACCCACCTGAAACCAACTCCTCCCCAAGCGCTACACTGGCCAAACCCTGGGACGGTGCACCAGTGGGTGCCGGTGTACTTTTGGGGCATTTGGGGTCCCCCCTCACATGACCCACCTGGTCACATGAATAGCACTTACGTAGGGGACCACCTGCCATTGGCTTCCCTTTGGAGAACCATGGCTTCTTTTCACTGGGGGGTTGGGAATCCTTACCCTGGGAATCAGTTTGGGGCCCTTTAGAGAACTCATCCTGTTTGCCCTTACCCCCCCCCTTTCGTCTGAGAGGGACCCTGCCCACCCTTGGCGTGGTCTCCCCCATACCTCTTTTGGACCCTGGTGCTCTCCCAGCGGTCCGCTTCCTGTGCAAGCTTCCTGGGGTCAGTCAGCTTGCTGTCAATGAGGTGCTGGCGCAGCTCTGGAAAACATAAACTGTACAAGTGCTCCCAAGCAATTAAATTGTAAAGCCCCTCATACGTGTTTACCTTACTGCCCTTCACCCAACCATCCAGTGACCTGCAACAAGAATCAACACATTCCAACCATGTTTGGGATTCCTTTCTCTTGTAGGATCTAAACTTCTCCTTGTACTGCTCAGGGGTGAGACCATACCTGGTAAGTAAGGCCTCCTTCATGGCAGGGTAGGTGAGACTCTGAGCATCCCCTAAGGCCGTCAGTGTGTCCCTCCCCTCTGCCTCAAAATGCTTCCACAGGGCTGCCCCCCAATGAGCTTCAGGGACCAGGTTCATGTGGAGAGCTGACTCATAACCCTTGAACCACAAGTAGATATCATCCTCCCTCTTATAATCCCTCACAAGGTCTTTTGGGATGTGTACCCTTCTCTCAGGCTGCACTGTAGAATTGCTGCCACCATCCCTACTGGACTGATTCCTCTGATCCATCTCTTTTAAACTGAGCTCATGAGCCATGTTTATCTTCCTTTCCTCAAGGGCCAGCTTTCTCTGTTCCACCTCAAGGGCCAGCTTTCTCTGTTCCACCTCTAGACTGAGCCTTTTCAGCTCCAACTGGTACTCCCTCTCTGCCTGTCTGTCCTGTAACTCTCCAGGTGTCAGACTCTTGGAGGACACACTGCTACCTGCCCTGGAGATTCTCCCCTGAGACATAGCAGGCCCACCCACTACATCAGTGTGAGTGACTTGCAACTCCTCTTCCCCCTCTGGCTCCTCATCTGTGTGCCCCTCAGCTGCTTTGGCTGTCACCCAGGCCCTCAGCGCCTTTTGCAGCTCATCCTTCTTGGATGAGCTCTTAATGGGACAGCCAACATTACTACAAAACTGCTTCAACTGAGCCACTTTGTAGCTCTCCAATTTCTCCAAGTCAAAAGCAGCTTCAGCTAGGGCATCTCCAGACTGAGACATGATGAGAGGTTAAAAAAAATATGCACAGTTCCAAAAACAGAAAAGCAAGTTCTCAAATGAAGTTTCAGAAAAGTCAATCACGGGATCAGCGAAAAAAAAGAAACTGAATGCAGAGAAAAACAGTCCAAGTAAAAAAACAAAAATCACAAGACTAGTAGTATGTGGTCACGTAGTGGTCTGAGATCAAAACAGTAGTGTACACTTAATTACTGTATGTCAAGTACAAATACAAGTCCAAATCCCGACCGCTGGTCACCAATGTTAGAAATGGGGTCTCTGGTTGACAGTCAGGTTACCCCCTGTTCAAGCAAGGACCCTCACTCTAGTTAGGATAAAAGAGAATCACCCTCAGCTAACCCCTGCTTACCCCCTTGGTAGCTTGGCAGAGCAGTAGGCTTAACCTCAGAGTGCTGGGCGTAAAGTATTTGTACCAACACACACAGTAACTTAATGAAAACACTACAAAATGACACAACACCAGTTTAGAAAAATAGGAAATATTTATCTAGACAAAACAAGACCAAAACGACAAAAATCCAACATACACAAGTCAAGTTATGATTTTTTTAAGGTTTAAAATAAAAAGAGTCTTTAGGTAGTTGTAACACCACACTAGCGCTGCTAGCGTGAAAATGTACCTGGTTTGCGTCAAAAATAACCCCGCACGGGCGGTGTGCGTCGAAAATAACCCTGCACGGTTATATGCGTCGAAAACAACTCGGCACGGCGATGCGCGTCGAAAAAGCCAGCCACGCGACGGTCCGAAAGTCCCGCGGCGCAGGTTGCGATCTCTCAGCCTTCGTCAGCGATGCTGCGCGTCGTTTCTCCTGCTCCGGGCGTCGATTCTCCGGTCGCGTTTCCTGCGGCGTCGTTTCTCAGCTGCGGAGCCGGCGTCGCGTCGTTTTCTCAGCCGCGATCGGATTCGCGTCGATCTTTTCTCCGCACGGCGCTCGGTGCGTGTATTTTTGTCCTTAGGCTGCCAGCCTCTCCTTTCAGGGTCCCAGGAACTGGAAGGGCACCACAGAGCAGAGTAGGGGTCTCTCCAGAGACTCCAGGTGCTGGCAGGAAGAAGTCTTTGCTATCCCTGAGACTTCAACAACAGGAGGCAAGCTCTACATCAAGCCCTTGGAGATTTCTTCTTCAAGATGGAAGGCACACAAAGTCCAGTCTTTGCCCTCTTACTCTGGCAGAAGCAGCACTGCAGGAAAGCTCCACAAAGCACAGTCACAGGCAGGGCAGCACTTGTTCCTCAGCTATCAGCTCTTCTCCAGGCAGAGGTTCCTCTTGGTTCCAGAAGTGTTTCTAAAGTTTGTAAGTTTGGGTGCCCTTCTTATACCCATTTTAGTCTTTGAAGTCACCTTTCTTCAAAGGGGACTCACACCTTCTTGTGAAATCCTGCCTTGCCCAGGCAAGGCCTCAGACACACACCAGGGGGCTGGAGACAGCATTGTCAGAGGCAGGCACAGTCCTTTCAGATGAGAGTGACCACTCCACCCCTCCCTCCTAGCAGAGATGGCTAATCAGGAAATGCAGATCACACCCCAGCTCCCTTTGTGTCACTGTCTGGTGTGAGGTGAAAAACAACCCAACTGTCAAACTGACCCAGACAGGGAATCCACAAACCAGGCAGAGTCACAGAATGGTTTAAGCAAGAAAATGCTCACTTTCTAAAAGTGGCATTTCCAAACGCACAATCTTAAAATCAACTTTACTAAAAGATGTATTTTTAAATTGTGAGTTCAGGGATCCCAAACTCCACAGGTCCATCTACTCTCTAGGGGAATCTACACTTTAATCATATTTAAAGGTAGCCCCCATATTATCCTATGAGAGAGAGACAGACCTTGCAACAGTGAAAACGAAATTGGCAGTATTTCACTGTCAGGACATATAAACCACATTACTATATGTCCTACCTTATCCATACACTGCACCCTGCCCTTGGGGCTACCTAGGGCCTACCTTAGGGGTGCCTTACATGTAAGGAAAGGGAAGGTTTAGACCTGGCAAGTGGGTACACTTGCCAAGTCGAATTTACAGTGTAAAAATACACATACAGACACTGCAGGGGCAGGTCTGAGACATGATTACAGAGCTACTTATGTGGGTGGCACAACCAGTGCTGCAGGCCCACTAGTAGCATTTGATTTACAGGCCCTGGCACCTCTAGTGCACATTACTAGGGACTTACTAGTAATTCAAATATGCCAATCATGGATGAACCACTTACATACAATTTAAACAGGAGCACTTGCACTTTAGCACTGGTTAGCAGAGGTAAAGTGCCCAGAGTAACAAAAACAGCAAAATCAGAGTCCAGCACACATCAACAACCTGGGGAACAGAGGCAAAAAGTTAAGGGAGACCACGCCAAGGATGAAAAGTCTAACAGTGATCCTCTCTACGAATTTTAGCCCATATTGTCTGTGGAACTACATTTCCCATCAACATGTCAATATCTGCTAGATTCATAGTACATGCATCAACTGTTTGCGACAACTCTTTATAGTAACCAGCAGGATTTTTGCGTGAATCTGGTAGTGACTGTTTAAGTGCTAAAACTTCAGACCTTTTCCAGGGGACATGTATCCATATGCGCTGAAAATGCACAGGAATAGCTGGATTAGCACCTGCTGCTGCAACTTCTTCCTTCCATATTGGAGAAACCTCTCTCATGGGATAGTTTTTCAGTGCTGTCCTAACTGAAGGATCAGAATCAGGAAAAGTCTGTGAGAACAATAGGGATCTGAAAGAAATAAGTGTTCTGACAGCGTTTTCAACCTTAGGACCCACAATAAGTCCTTTGTCAAAGTCAGCCTGAACATCTAACAGATCCTGTGGGACCGAACCCAAATTCATATCCTCCCATTCTTTAGCGAGAGTATCGCACATAACTTTAAAAACATATCTCTGCGTAGGTGCATTCCATTGCAGGAAGGTGGACATAATATCAGACGTACTATATTGGGGACCCTTCTGGATCCATCTACAAGCAAGTGAGTCCAATTTTTCTCGCTCTTCGGAGTCTGGGAATTGACTACGAGACTGTCTTCGAGAAAAAGCTGGAGACACATTTAAAGCTTCAAAGAAAGGTGATAAGAGACCAGAGACAGTATCTGCAAATCGCTTACGCATAGATGGAGAATTTGACATAAGGATAGGGGACAAGGTATTAGGTGAATTAACTAAAGGAGCATTAGGAATTGCCAAAGGAGCAGAAGGCAAAGGAGTTAAAGGCAAAGCTGGCATAGGCAATACTTGAGGAGGCAAATGTGGAAAAGCTGGAGCAGGCGGAAGCACAACTGGCGGCTGAACAGGCTGTAACATCGGGGGTGCATTAGCACCTTGAACATAGGGCGGAGGCAATTTCAATAAGTGGGACATTAAGGAATCTTCCTCAAAATCTTTTCTCTTATCAAGGGAAGAGATAGGCAACGTCGGATAGCATTTATCTATTGCCATTCGATGCTGTCTGTCTGAAATTTCCATTGCATTATCTATTTCATCATCTTTGAATTGCTGAGCAGCCTGTATAATCGTCATTCTCTGTGTTTTCCTATCTCGTTTCGCTTGTTTAATTTCTCTCTGTTTGGCTTCCTTACGCCAAAGGCGAAAAGAGTCAAACATTGCCGGCCGGGCTTTTCTTTTAAATAACGTTGCTTCTAAATTATCTAGCACATCAGTTTCGAAACTACCATTTTCTGGCCATTTTAAAACACCATCTTTCTTTGTATATCGGGTCCATGTCTTATTAAAGGCAATAGGACCAACACCATGTTTAGAATAGAGCTCATATGTGGGAGTTCCAACTGAAGGAATCGGACAGGAGTCCTCAAGCTGGGAGTCCCTATTACAACCAAAGCAACAAAGTTTTCCAAAATTAGTCAGACCAGACATCTCACGATTTTTACTGGCTGTTCACAAACATCAAGGGGGTAAAACTTTCAGTTTACACAGCACAAATGCACTTACCCCTCGGCTTTGGCCACTGCAATGGCCAAATCTAAGGACCTAAGGACAAAACAAAGACCAAAATTTGTGGGCGCGACCCACCAAATACTTAACTAAGGATCTCTTCTTACACCAACAGAGGCCCGTCTATCGTCTCGCTTTACCATACATCATCAAAGAAAGGGCCAAGGCAGGGCGGCAGTCAGGGCAGCAGTCGTCAGTAGCCGTCAGGAAGGAGTAACCGCGCTGAAAAAGACCTTCGGACCACTTCGACATACAGGGGTCGCTTGACGTGGCTCGCGATTCCTCCAGAATTTTCTTGCGGGGTTCCTCACGACCTTCAGGCAGAACCGGTACCGCTGAAGCCGCCCCACGTTGGGCGCCAGTTGAAGAACCAGAACCTTATGGGCCTGGCGGCGCAGGGTACGCCTAAAATCTCCTTGGATTCACCTGCCTCAACTAACAGAGACACGGGACACTCTGTCAGGCGTAAAAGATCAGATTTTATTAGCTGCAGCTAGTACAGTTGTCCAAGAAGTACACAAGGTATGTTCTCAGGAGACTGCCACTTTACTTTGTGGCGCACAATCTTATATACCGTATAAAAACCATTTATTAACTACATACACTCCCAGAACACATAGAAAGGAGCCAGTAAGAATAATGTAAAGATAGAACAGAGCCAATAGAAATGTCGGAAAACAAGACAGCACCAATAGAAGGAATTGGAAAACAAAGTATCAAGTGACTTAAGGTTGCCTCCCCTCCAGCTGTGTTTGTCACCCCTCCCTTGAACTAATTCATTAACCGATCCACAACGAAGTTGCATGTGGTGTGATAAGTTTGTGTGCGTTTGGAAGACAGTTGTGAAATGAGAGAATACTAGCAAAGGACAGCGAAGGCCAGACGATAAGATAAGATCGGCGGAGAATAGTGTGAGCCTACAGATAGTTGAAACAAGGATTAGAAAACCAGACAGGGATTAGTGTACTCGGTCAGACCTTAATACCAGCCTTGTAAAGATAGAGGCAGAAGGCTGTTTTGAACACCATGTTGCAGAATAAGCAGGAAAGGCAGAATGGACTTCGTTCGCTGTGCTGCCTGAGTGAAGGCAACATAAAATGGCGGCGGGCCACAAAATGGCGGGTCGATACGATCGTATTAAAAATCGAATTTCCTCAACATTGTATGCACCCAAACCCCCCCAAAAGACATACTGCCAGCACACACATACATCTTCATGCCACCATGTCGCATCCAACGTATCGATGATGTATTCACCTGTTGATCTGGAGACCCATACAACTGCCCATACAGGGGTAGGACCGCATCCACAAGCTTCTCCAACTCCTCAGATATGAAAGCTGTGGCCCTTTACACTGTAGCACGGGCCATTGCAGGCTCCAGACACAGGTCACAGCAGCACACGCAGTGGAGATGGTGAACTGTACAGAGTCAGGAATCAAGTGTAGTAGTACAGAGAAAATGGCTGTCACGTCCACGGTGATGAACACCATCACCTCCGGCATTGATCAACATTGGTCCCTGTACTCCATAGGCCTCCATGTTAGCCAATAAGGATTCCACGAAGGTGCAGACCACCTTCCGCCATGATGCCAAATGCTGGCGGAGTGAGGTAAGTTCCATTTCCTAACGCTAGTACTCATGTTGGGCAAATTTATGTGTATCAATGGTATCGATTGTACACACCATTTTTTTTTTAAATGTGTTTATTTAACATATCTAGAAACATCAGTACATTTATATAATACAGAAAAAACGAAAATTACATTTACGATAATGTATATATTCATACAATGCATAACGTATACTTGTCTTCTGTACTGTGAAATACTACAAAACATTGAACTGTTAAACTGCGTCTCATTAATATCTTTTGTGCAAACTATATGGTTCTTGAGATAACCCAAATTACCTACGTCTAAGATGGAGAGACAACAAGACACCTGTACTTGTGAATGGGGTGAAGGATTTGTTGTCTGTAGATATGTTGGCATGTTGGGGAGTACAGTGCACCAGAAACAGGACAGCACAAAATGGGTTTTCCATTAACTGATACAGCACATCTTATGTAATGTCAAAACATCCAATATGTGTGAACCCAGCAGTGCGAAGTGGTTGAGGTGCAGAATTTATCTACCGTGACATAATGCAATCATTAGATAGGGAAGCTATTGATAGTACACACCTAGACAATTTCAGTCTTCTAAATACATACATGCTCTGTGTACTTTGATGTTGTGTGTCCATACTTCCTGTAGTCATACAAATTACAATTTTGGCTTACTTAGATACCAACCACTATGGAGGCAAGCACCAGTGTACAGTTCCCTAGTAGACATGACTGCACTAGAGGGCCGGCACATCATACTCACCTATCGTCTGGACAGGGCCACAATAACTGAGCTGTGTCAACAATTGGAGCCAGATCTAATTCCTGCTATCCATAGCACTACAGCGATTCCCCCTGTAGTACAGGTACTCTCAGTGTTCCACTTCCTGACAAGTGGTTCATTCCAGGTGGCAGTGGGCTTGGCTGCAGAAATGTTACATCCGATGTTTTCAATATTGCTTGGAAGGGTTTTGGCTGTCTTGCTCAAACACATGAGCAGCTACATCTCATTCCCCCAGAGTGAAGATTTGCCCACTGTGAAGACTGGATTCTACGCCATGGGATGCATACCACATGTGATTGGGGCCATTGATGGGACCGATATTGCCTTGGCCCCTCACAGGACAAATGAGCAGGTCTACAGGAATAGGAAGAGTTTCCACTCAATAAATGTCCAGATGGTTTGCCTTACTGATTAATACATCTCCCACATGACTGCCAAGTTTTCTGGATCTGTGCATGATGCCCATGTATTGAGGAATAGCAGCGTCCCACAGGTAATGGCACGACTACAGAGGCAGAGAGTGTGGCTCATAGGTGAGCATGAGTCTTCACACAATGTATGTTAGTGTATGCCAACTGGAGTTGTACTCCATGCCATTGTACATGGGTAATGTATGTCCCTCACTACTTCCAGGTGACTCCGGCTACCCAAACCTGCCCTGCCAGTTGACCCCTGTTAAGAATCCAAGAACAGGGGATGAAAATCAGTAGAATGAGGGACATGGCCGTACCAGGGGGGTTGTAGAATGTACATTTGGTCTATTGAAAGCCAGGTTCAGGTAGCTCAATTTAACAGGTGGGTTCCGAGGCCATGCCCCTGAGAAGGTCTGGCAGATTGTGGTGGTCTGCTGCATACTGCACAATTTGGCCCTCAGACACCATGTGCTCTACCTGCAGGAGGAAGTGGGAGAAAATGCACCTGTGGCAGCAGTGGACACTGAAGACAGTGAGGAGGAGGAGGATGTGGACAACAGGACACATATACAGCAATACTTCCAATGACACTCAGGTAAGACTGTATAGCTGATCATATCTTCATTTAAGTTAAGTGCTGTGTGCCAGCTGTGTTGTGCCAATCACTTCCTTTACATTTCAATTGACTGTAATTTATGCCTTCCCTTTTTTCAGATGTTGGTGTGGTCACAATTGTATATTGACTTGATGACTACAAACTGCTTTTACACATATAGGATATTTGCACAGGATAATACAGTTCAATACATTGCACATATCTGTCTGAGAAAGCACTATTATTCCAGTTGTGTTCAAGGGTGTTTATTGAAGTGACAATAATGAAAGGATAGTGCAATAGAGTGGGGTGATGGTTGAGGAAAACTTCAGTGTAGTGGCCCAGTTAGTTTGTAGCACAGGTCCAGTGTCCATGGGGCCATGGGAAGAGGAGCAATGGCAGTCCAAAGTGAACAAGGTGACTCAGTGACACACAACGGCGACATTCTATAGGGGCTCATTTCCTGGCAGTGGTGTTGGTCTTGGCAACAGTCTCTGGTGTCTGTCTGGGTCGCAGGGAATGTTTGTGGGGTGGTTCTTCTGCTGCAAAAGGAGGGGTGCTGGTGGCCTGTAGGTCTTGTGGCAGGTCTGCCTGTCCACTAGCTGCAGCAGATGTTGATGGCTGGTGAGTGGACTGGCTTTTTGCTAGTGGAAGTGGGTGTTCTCTGTTCTCCTGCATGGTGTTGGCCTTGTCACCAAGCATCCCTACAATGGAGGCCGTGTTGGCATTTAGGCCCTGCAACTACTGCATGCCCTCCTGCTGGTGTACCCCCTGCAGCCGCTGGTTCTCCTGCATGATGGTGATCACCTGGCTCATCTTGTCCTGGGATTTTTGATATGTCCTTTATATGTGTGTGTGTCTCCTGGGCAGATGTTTTCCTGGGCCTGGCCTCCCTTTGATCAACAGCTGACCTATAAAGTTGACGTATAAAGTTTAACAGGACTAAACAACTGTGAAATAAAGGCCCTACTGGAGAAGGCCTCATGTCAAGTTTCATGCATTAGAGAATGTTTGCAAATGCATAACGGTGTATTTGACAAAATGGCAACTTCTATGCTGTTCCAAGCATTAGCAGGGGCAGTGCATGTTCAAATGGGTGGTGTGCATGGAGGTGATCACAGGTGTGGGCTGCATCAGTTTCTCACAAGTCCTGTATGTGAGATTTGAATTCAAATGGCCAACAATACCTTTCACATGGGAAGCAATCTACAGCTGATATCGGGGCTTAGCAACTACAAGCCAGTGTATTAATTGACCTGACGTCCATGCAGTCAGATGTACTATGACAATGGCATAACATAGGAAAGGGTGTAGCACACAGGATAACTATTGTTAGTCTGTGTTTGAAGAGGAGAGACTATCGGAGTACACATATTACCATTCCAGGGACCTCTTCAGACATGTCGCATGAGCTGACTAGGAGCATGATTGTGTCAGGAGTTAGGAAATGGGCTGACATGTACATGGAATGTCATGTGCGCAATGCTTGTCATAGGTGTGGCACTTGTGCTCTCTATGTTCTGCTTATATGGAAGTCTAGTCACAGATAGCCCTTGCAAAGGGCGGTGCAGTTGGACCTACTGCTGTCAAGGGTCTGGTCATACATTCCTGTTTCCAATGCAATAGCACATCCACTGCCTCATGTATGAGGCATTTTTTTCTCTTATACACTGATGGTTTCTTAGTTGTGTGCCATATGCTGCGATGAACCATGTTGCCAACATGTATGTGTGAAATAGGTGTGGTCCTCTGCTATTGCCCTTCAAAGGTGAAATGTACAGGATATATGTCATTTACAGTGTATGCGTATGTGACTGTTGTATGATACGCATCACAATTGCTCAGGAAATTTCTGTGTCATGATCGGTATATCAGCAATGCTCCATGAGGCTACACTATTATTCTGGTAGTTAGAGATAAAGGTGAGCAAAAATGATTAGCCGGACCATGATATGGTGATTATTATTGGTGTTTATTTACATTAGTTAATACAGTGGTGATGGTGAGTTCTTTTAAAAGAAATTGTTCACAATATGTTTGCACCTATGCAATCCAGCAGCTGTGTTTTTTTGTTCCCCTTCATGTTGCAGGCCAGCATCCTACTCTTCCTCCTCTTCAGACATGTGTGGCTCTGGTTCTAAGAGGGGAATGTTCCTTCGTATGCAAATGTTGTGCAGGATGGCACATGTTAGAATGATCTTACAGACCATTTCTGGGGAATATAGGCGGCTGCCACCAGTGATGTCGAGGCACCTGAATCTCGACTTGAGGATGCCGAAGGTCCTCTCGACTATGCTGCGTGTCCTCCTATGTGCGTCATTGTAGGCACGCTCTGCTGCAGTGCTTGGGTTGCCAAATGGTGTCATTATCCATGGCTGGATCCCATACTCCTGATCAGCTGAAAAAGAAAATAAATGGGATCATGTTGATGTAGCTTGCCCCATTGAAATCACCTTGCATGGCAGTAGTTGTCTTGTGTTGTCTGTGACTCTTTTGTGTTATTGTGTTCCTTCCTAGGCTTGTAGGATGTACCATCTGCATTGTGTGGTTTCCTTGGCTGAATGAGTGTTTGGCTGCTGACCGGTTGTCAGCAGTATGTTTTGGGATTTTCAGTACAGTGTGCACTCCCTAGCATTGTGACTTGTGACACAGGTGTCCCTGTGTCTTCACTGGGGGTGAGATGATAGTTCCATACACAGATTTATTTTGACAGTGGTGGTAACACATTAGCATCTATGTACCCTGGACATCCCATACCTTTTGACTTATGCAATGGATTAATTTAAACATCAGTGAGATGCTTACATTTTGCAAGGTGACAATCAGGCAAACCTCTCCAAACGTTGTGATCATTGACGTCTTAACATTAGACTGTACACTAATTTCAGATGTGTTACAGGTTTAATGCAGACCTATGAAACATGGCTAGCGATGTCACGACCTCAGTGTGTTCCTGTCCACATGTTGCTGTTGTGGTGTATGTGTTGTGTGTCCTAGAGGGTTGCTGTGCAGTGTGTATATAAGTAGGTTTTTGTACTTACCAACAAGTAGTCCATTGCCATATCGTCCATCCTGGAAGTGTTGATTGATGGTACAGTGACGGAAGATGAATGAGTCATGGACATTCCCAGGATATTTTGCCACAATGTTGGTGATCAATCCTTTGTGATCGACAAGGGCCTGCACATTGATGGAATGTGTGTTCTTTCTGTTGAGGTAGAGGTGTTCAGTTGCAGCAGGTGGCACAAGGCGTACATGTGTGCAGTTGATGGCACCAAGGACGTGTGAGAAGCCACTAATGAGGTAAAACCCCTGTTTTGTTTCTTGCTGCTTCTGCAGTGTGTTTGGGAAGCAGATGTGGCGGGGTGTGAGTCCAATGATGGCATCCAGTACTTTGGGCAAGAAGGCAGAAAATGATGGCTGTGATATTCCAGCAGCCAGGGCACCAGTTGTTTGAAAAGAGCCACTTGCCAACATGTGAAGTACAGCTAGCAGCTTGGTTTCTGTTGGGATGGTGCGGGGTGTCAGCAAGGTGGGTGAAAACTGTGGCTCTATGTTGCGCAGCAGCTGCTGAATGGCCTGCCAGTTCAACCTGTACCTCTGGATGATGTCATGTTCCCTGAGGCCATGAAGGGTTGTTCTGGTGCGGAATATTCTCTCCTGCTTTCTGCGCTGCCTTTGGGGTCCCTGCTGGTGTTGTGGTAGCTGCTGTTGTTGTTGCTGGGCTCTGCGTCTGCGTGCAGGCTGGATGATTATCACCTCCATGTCTCCCTTTTGCTGCTCTGCTGTTGCTTCTGTGTGTTCTTATTAAATACACGTGTGTTTGCCCCATTTTAACGCCTGCCCTGTCCCAGGTGTTAATTTTGTAGGCAAATCGGGCTGTGAGTCTTTTTTCGACTCCGCCTCCCGGCCGTGTGGCATTTTTGCCCAGAAGCATGAATACAACACACGGCCGTTTAAGTCATTTTTTGGACGGGAACGCCTACCTTGCATATGATTAACACAAGGCGGGTTCCCTCATCCAAAGAATGACGCACACAGTGGGATTTTGACATCCGCGGGCGTCAAAGTTTAAATATGGGGCAAGTTTTGCACCGAATGTGCGTCAAAATTATTGACGCACATTTGGCGCAGACGGAGTATAAATATGCCCCTGAGTCTTTTAGGTATAGCAGACAACAGACTTCCTCCAACTTTCTTATTTTTTCCTGGTCACAGCACAGGTCCATCCAAAGTACCTATTTCTCCACCTTTGACTCTGCATTTCCCTCCTGAAGCTTGTCCTTATATCATGATTTTAACCAACACTCATGTCTTGCCCTCTAATACTACCAAAACCACCTCTCAACTTAAAAATAAGATGATGCACTGGTTGTCCGATAAAATCAATTTACATTTTGCTGCCCAATATATGGTTTTGCTTCTGAGGGAAATTTCCTGGGTGAGCTTATTGCCTAAAAGTGATCAGTGGGGATTGTATGGTTGTTAACTATAAATATCCTGCTGAAGTCAGAAATTCTCCTTAAATAAGGCATTTGTGACACCCTTAATGATTCTGTTGGGGTTTTTCCACTGGGTATTTTTATACAACCTCCTATATAACCAGGGAGGAAATCCAGCACAAGAGAAAGGTGATCCTCTACAAACTGCAGGTTTATGATCCAAAGACCACAGACTGACCAGCCTAACTATGTTGGTAGCTGACAGGGTGTCTTCTCTGCTGGCTGCACTGGACATCAGCTTCTATTGGGAGTGACGGCAGTGAGGAGGCAAGTAATAGACAACCATGCAGGTAGTTGGGAATTTTGGATGGAAAGACTGAATGGCTACTATTGGTACTGGCAAAACATCACAAACCTGAAGGACTGGTACTTTGGTCCAGTTTTCCCTTTGAAAACTCCAGTTCCAGGGGAATTGTCGAAGTTGCTGTTGTTGTTGCAGGAGTTGTGGGGGAGGAAAACTCTGGCTAATGGTACAGTACTTGATAACCTCCATGCACTACAACCAGTTGTATACTAGGAAGGACAAACAAACTCCTCACATCCACTCTGAGGTCCTAAGGTGAAAGTGAGACAGCCTGACACTGAAGGTCGCTGGTTTTAATGTCCAGGGACTCAGCGCCTTAGCCAAAAGCATCTCAGGCTCAGTATTTTCAGGGAATCTCACAGTGACAAATGTCTGTTACAAGAGACCCATCTGGTGAAGAAGGACTGGGGAAGCTTGTGATTTCACGGGTTCACCTGACATCGCTTATCATCGGGCCCCATCAAAAGAGGCGGAGTAGATATATTACCTGCCAGTAAATTTAAGGGTAAGATCCTTTTCAGCATTGCTGAAGGAGAGGGCCGCATGCTTGCCATGCAGATTGAACTACAGACACATACCTTCACAGTAGGCAATGTACTGTATACACCTCAAACAGTAACCAGGAGAGGTTTATGCAGGACACCCTCACACGAATGTTGATGACTTCTGACTTGGAGACTTTGAGTGGGAGGAATTGAGGGGCATATTTATACTCTGTTTGCGCCGGAATTGACTCTTTTTTTTAATGCAAATCCGACGCAAAGCTAACTCCATATTTATACTTTGGCGTTAGACCCGTCTAGCGCCAAAGATCTTGGAGTTTGCGTCATTTTTTAGCGTGGACACCTACCTTGCGTTAATGATATGCAAGGTAGGCGTTCCCGTCTAAAAAATGACTCCAAGGCATGTGCGCCTTATTTAAACTCCCGTGCAAAAATGACGCACAGGAGTGGGCGGGTCAAAAAAAATGACGTCCAGCCGCTTTTGCGTCACTTTTTAACACCTGGTCAGGGCAGGCGTTAAGGGACCTGTGGGCTCGGAAGGAGCCCAGAGGTGCCCTCCCATGCCCCCAGGGACACCCCCTGCCACCCTTGCCCACCCCAGGAGAACACCCAAGGATGGAGGGACCCATCCAAGGGAACTTAAGGTAAGTTCAGGTAAGTATATATATATATTTTTTTGTGGCATAGGGGGGCCTGATTTGTGCCCCCCTACATGCCACTATGCCCAATGACCATGCCCAGGGGACATAAGTCCCCTGGGCATGGCCATTGGGCAAGGGGGCATGACTCCTGTCTTTGCTAAGATAGGAGTCATGTCAATGGAGGGTGGGAGTAAAAAAAAATGGCGCAAATCGGGTTGAGGCAGATTTTTTGCCTCAGACCGACTTGCCCCATTTTCTGACGCCCAAGCTCCATTTTCCCCTACGCCGGCGCTGCCTGGTATGGGTCTTTTTTTTTGACGCACACCAGTCAGCTCCGCCGGCTAATGTCATTCCATAAATAAGGGGCTTTGGAATGGCGTTAGCCGGCGGTAAAAAAATTTATGCACAACTGCGTTGGTGCAGTTGTGCATCAAAAAGTATAAATATGGCCCTGAATTTGGTGATGGATTCTGACTTGGACTGTTCAGCTAAATGGGTGGGACAAACAGGGGACTTCACTAAAGCTGGACTAGGCTGATTGAAAGGCCTGGGGCTATCTGGGTATTTTCTGGGCACACCATTGACCTTCTTGAAAACACTTCACATAGATATTGGCGTTTCCCCCCTTTGAGATCACTGACCTGTGTGCTCATGCTACAAGGCGCTAGTGCCCCCAACAGAGATTGTGGTGGCTAAATGATAATCTTTTGAAGTATGTAGACATAGTTGAGACAGTTAGCTGGAGGACTGCCACATTTTCTGCTAAACAATAAGGGAACGTTTACTCAGACAACCCTTAATCAGTTTTAAGCCAAGTGTATGATCTCAAGTGGAAACACAAAACTTTGGAGTCATGAAAAATCTAGTGCTACTCACTCTGGCCAGACAGCAACTCAAAACACTAGACATGATTCATGCCGAGTGTTAGACCTGACAGCCTTAGGGTGGTCATCCCTAACTTTTTGCCTGCCTCCCTCCACCTTTTGGACACTGTTTTTGCTGGTTTGAGGACCCTGCACACTCTATCACTGCTAACCAGTGCTGAAGTGCATATGCTCTCTCCCTTAAAACATGTTGACATTGGTTTCTACCCAATTGGCTTATTTAATCTACTTGTCAGACCCTAGTAAAGTGCACTACATGTTCCCAGGGCCAATAGATTAAATGCTACTAGTGGGCCTGCAGCACTGATTGTGCCACCCACATAAGTAGCCTCTTAACCATGCCTCAGGTGTGCCATTGCAAGGCCTGTGTGTGCAGTTTCACTGCCACTTCGACCTGGCATTTAAAAGTACTTGCCAAGCCCTACACTCCCCTTTTTCTACATATAAGTCAACCCTAAGGTGTGCCCTAGGTAACCCATAGGGTAGGGTGCTATGTAGGTAAAAGGCAGAACATGTACCTGTGTAGTTTATATGTCCTGGCAGTGTAAAACTCCTAAATTCCTTTTACACTCCTGTGAGGCCTGCTCCTTTCATTGGCTAACATTAGGGCTACCCTCATATACTGTTTGAGTAGTAGTTTCTGATCTGAAAGGAGTAACAAGGTCATATTTAGTATGCCCAGAATTGTAATACAAAATCCAGCTGACTGGTGCAGATGGATTTAATATTACTATTTTAGAATTGCCACTTTTAGAAAGTGAGCATTTCTCTGCACTTAAATCCTTCTGTTCCTTACAATCCACGTCTGGCTAGGTTTAGTTGACAGCTCCCTTGTGCATTCACTCAGACAACCCCAAACACAGGATGCTCAGTCACACTTGCAAACATCTGCATATTGAATGGGTCTTCCTGGGCCGGGAGGGTGGAGGGCCTGACACTTACATGTCAAAGGACAGTAGCCTTCACTCACACAAAGGTCTACCACACCACCTACAGGGACCCGGGCAAACAGAATGGAACTGAAAGGGGACCTTGTGCATTTCTAAGCCACTCTTTGAAGTCTCCCCCACTTCAAAGGCACATTTGGGTATTTAAGCAGGGTCTCTGACCCTACCAACTCAGACACTTCCTGGAGAAGAAATCCTGAACCAGAACCTGCAACCTACCAAGAAGAACTGCTTGGCTGCCCAAATGACTCACCTGGACTGCTTTTCTAAGAAGGACTGCTGCCTTGCTGTTGCCCTGCTGCCTTGCTGCTCTCTGGTTGTGCTGAGAAGTGCTCTCCAAGGACTTGGATAGAGCTTGCCTCCTGTTCCCTGAAGTCTCGGACCAAAAAGACTTAGGCCCATATTTATACTTTTTGACGCAAAACTGCGCTAACGCAGTTTTGCGTCAAAACAATTAGCGCCGGCTAACGCCATTCTGAAGCGCCATGCGGGCGCCGTATTTAATCAATGACGTTAGCCGGCGTTAGCCGCCGGCGCTGCCTGGTGTGCGTGGAAAAAAACGACGTACACCAGGCAGCGCCGGCGTAGGGGGATATGGGGCTTGGGCGTCAAGAAATGGGGCAAGTCAGGTTGAGGCAATTTTTTCGCCTCAACCCGATTTGCGCCATTTTTTTTCACTCCCAACCCCCATAGAAATGACTCCTGTCTTAGCAAAGACAGGAGTCATGCCCCCTTGCCCAATGGCCATGCCCAGGGGACTTCTGTCCCCTGGGCATGGTCATTGGGCATTGTGGCATGTAGGTGGGCACAAATCAGGCCCCCCTATGCCACCAAAAAAAAATAAAAAAACACTTACCTTGATGTCCCTGGGATGGGTCCCTCCAGCCTTGGGTGTCCTCCTGGGGTGGGCAAGGGTGACAGGGGGTGTCCCTGGGGGCATGGGAGGGCACCTCTGGGCTCCTTCAGAGCCCACAGGTCCCTTAACGCCTGCCTTTTGCAGGCGCTAAAAAACGGCGCAAAAGTGGCCGTACGTCATTTTTTTTGACCCGCCCACTCCCGGGCGTGAATTTTGCCTAGGAGTATAAATCCGACGCACATGCCTCGGAGTCGATTTTTTAGATGTGAAGGCCTACCTTGCATCTCATTAACGCAAAGTAGGTGTCCACGCTAAAAAATGACGCAAACTCCATGGACTTTGGCGCTAGACGCATCTAACGCCAAAGTATAAATATGGAGTTAGTTTTGCGTCGAAATTGCGTCAAAAAAACGACGCAATTCCGGCGCAAACGGAGTATAAATATGCCCCTTAATTCCTGCAAGAAATGACGCACAGCCTGCACAGTGGTGAGAAAATCACTGCACGCCAAACAGGAATGGGGCAGCCTGACTTCTTAAGGAGAAGATCGACCCAGCTTTGCAACCAGAAATTCAACACATGGCCCACTGGATCGATGCAAAGCTGAGCCAGAACAACGCAGCCTGACTTCCTGAGAGGAAGCAACGCAGCGCCTGCTGTGCAGTAGAAATTTCCACGCATTGCCCACCGGATCGACGCAGCCCCTGTGACTTCGTCCTGCACACCCATGATTTTGACGCATCAGCCCTGGGCATCTGAAAACCCTGCAACCCGAAGAGGATCCTAGTCTATGCGTTGTAAATTGAAGCAAACCCTTCCCTGCGTGAAAACTCATCGTCTGTGTGTGCCGGAAAAATCAACACACACCTCCCCTTTTTCCACGCATCTTCTCTTCTGCGGTCCCTTGCGGAGAATTTGAACACAATCCAGGTACTTTGTGATAGCAAGAGGCACTTGTTGCTTTTGAAAAAGACTAAAGACACTTTATATAATTTTTACAGTGATATCTCAACTTATACTTATTGAATCTTGATTGTTTTGACCTGCATCTTACCAGATAAATATTATGGGGGTCATTCCGACCCTGGCGGTCCATGACCGCCAGGGCCGGGGACCACAGAAGCACCGCCAACAGGCTGGTGGTGCTTCCAGGGCCATTCTGACCGCGGCGGTAAAGCCGCGGTCAGAAAAGGGGAACCAGCGGTTTCCCGACGGTTTTCCCCTGGCCCAGGGAATCCTCCATGGCGGCGCTGCAAGCAGCGCCACCATGGGGATTCCGACCCCCTTCCCGCCAGCCTGTTTCTGGCGGTTTTCACCGCCAGAACCAGGATGGCGGGAACGGGTGTTGTGGGGCCCCTGGGGGCCCCTGCACTGCCCATGCCACTGGCATGGGCAATGCAGGGGCCCCCCTAACAGGGCCCCATAAAGATTTTCACTGTCTGCTTTTCAGACAGTGAAAATCGCGACGGGTGCCACTGCACCCGTCGCACCCCTGCAACTCCGCCGGCTCCATTCGGAGCCGGCTTCCTTGTTGCAGGGTCTTTCCCGCTGGGCCGGCGGGTGCCCTTTTGGCGGTCGCCCGCCGGCCCAGCTGGAAAGTCGAAATGACCCCCGCGGTCTTTCGACCGCGGAGCGGTCTTTCGACGGGGGAACTTTGGCGGGCGGCCTCCGCCGCCCGCCAAAGTTGGAATGACCCCCTATATATTTAAAAATACTTTACACATTGCCTTCTAAGTTAAGCCTGACTGCTCAGTGCCAAACTACCAGAGGGTGGGAACAGGATAATTTGGATTGTGTGAGATTTACCCTGACTAGAGTATGGGTCCTTGCTTGGACAAGGGGTAACCTGATTGACAACCAAAGACCCCATTTCTTACACCGATTATGCATCACTGTGTATCAGAAACAATACCATAAAGAGAGAAAAAAAGCTGGTAAATTGCTAGTTTGCAAACTCAGAGCAAAGCAACAAAGAGAGAGCATTACACACATTGACACACAACAGGGGAAGCCGGTATATTCTGCAGAGTATTCCTGATACATTCTGCCAATTTTACTCAGTATGGCTATTGAAACTCACCAGACTGCAAGCTGAAAGACTAGGGTGCATATTTATACCTGGCTTGGCTTGCTCCGTATTAGCGCCAAAAATTCTGATGCTAAAACGGTGCATAGCTAACTCCATATTTAAATTTTGACACTAGATCAATCCAGCATCAAAATATTGGTGTTAGCACCATGTGTAGGATACCTGAAACCATTTTGTGTCACTGGGATGCAAGGTAGGTGTTCCCGTCCTAAACACAACGCTAACCCTCTAGCGCCATGTTTATCCCCCAATGCAAAAGTGGCACAAATGAAGGAAGCTGACTTAAAAAATGGGGCAAAGTCCGATTAGTGCCAAAAATAAACACCTGGTCACACCCAGGCGTTAAAAAGAGGCTCACACACCCAACCCAGAAGGAGCCTTGGAAACTGCCAAGACAACATGGTAGTGCTACTGCTCCAGCTTGGCACACACCAAGGATGTCTGAAAAGACAGCAGATCCAATCACCACCAATGGAGCAACCAAAATCCCCACCACAGAGGCAGCGCTGAAGGAGGGAGTGAATTTTCCGACAGCGAATCACCATCTTAGGAATGAGGGAACAGGATGTGATCCGGATGTACATACTCAACCAGGAGTCCATTGTACACCTGCTGCACCTGATAGGGCCATACTTCCCGGCAAGACTGCAAACTCCCCATAACATCCAATCATTACTAAAACTCCTCGCTGTCCTCCACATGATTGCGTCTGAATCACTCCAGACAACAAGTGCTTTAGTGGCTGTTATCTCCCAGTCATTCTTCGCTGTCTGCCTACCAAAGGACCTGAACAGAATCCTAAGCCTCACGCCACAACACATCTGCTTCTGAAACACCCAGCAGCTGCAGCATGAGATCAAGCAAGGTTTCTATCAGATAGCTGGATTTCCAAATGTTGGGTGCAATGGACTGTACCCATGTCCAGCTGGTGCCACCTGCAGCTACGGAACACCTCTAAAGGAACCTCAGGTACACACATTCTATCAATGTGCAGGCTATTGTGGCCCACTGTGGGCACTTTACAAACATCCTGGTGAAATATCCTGGCAGCATACATGACGCAGACATCTTTCGCCACTGCACTATCAACTAGCGGTTCCAGGATGGCGAATCTGGCAATGGCCTACTCATAGGTAAGTCACCATACCAATCCTACCACACAACACACCCACCATCAAGGACAAACAAGACAAACTCAAAGAGAACTACACATGGGCAGGGCCACAGATAAGTACAGGCAACAACACATAAGCCACATGCCACACCACACTGCACACATTGCATGCCATAAACGCATGCACCCAAATCTACATAACACAGAAACACCCTGACTGGCAAACCACGTGATGGACATGTGAAGCCAAGTTTCCTTTTGCATGCAGAACCTGCTCACAAATCACTACATGTCTCCTCAGATTGAGAAATACATACATATCACAACACACAGCACACCAAACATAGAAGCACACAGGTATGTCAATGACATAGGCTATTGTCATGTTGAAGAAGTCACATATAGGCACACTCCCACGTAACTCTTGGTGTTTAAGCCTTAGGCAGAACCTAAATCCAATGCCATCCAAGTGGTGCCATAATCAAGTATACATCTGCTACACATACCTGACATACCTGTAACATACACCTGTCTGCTGCATTGTGTCGCACACATATGTCTACAAAAATATTTGCCATTGAAGACCATGGGGTTGAATCATGAGAAATGGGGCAGCTCCTACTCCAGTGTCACCTCACATGCTCTCCTAGTGCCCACTAAGAAGACAATGGTGGTCATTATGACTCTGGCCGTCTTCTGACCGCCAGGGTTAACGTGGCCGTATCACAGCCAACAGGTTGGCAGTAATGAATGCCAAATTCTGACCATGGCGGTGATCCCTCCCATAGACAGTCAATGTAACACACCAACCCAAGGCGTAGTATGAACACCGAACACGACAGTAGCCACCAACAGGCAGGCAGAGGACAAGGATCCGCCCACCATATTATGACACAGCACACTGCCACGATTTCCAGGGCGGTAGCAAGGACACCAAAAGCCTGGCAGAAACACATTATTGAAAAGGGGACACTCACCTCCAGGGACACACAGGAGTCCGCGTCCGCCATGGAACCTAAACTACAAGTATTCCTGATGCTGTACCAAGTCATGGCTGTCCTGGAGCACCAACGCTGATGGAGACGATGACGGTGAGTACAGCCGCCTTGCACACAAGGGTGGAAGAGAGGGGGAGAGTGACACACACACGCACCACACACACCATACACACACCACACACCCAGTAACACATGCACAGGAATAAACAGCAACAGAACCCCAGAGTAAATAAAAGCAGGACACATATACAGTTCCAACCACTGTATTCCTTTTATATGAATATGTAAGATTCAAAAACATGCACAACTGCAGAAATATATAAATGCAAGCCCAAAGGCTAGTCCAAAGTCACTAATGCCTTGTCCTTTGAGTTTTTGGGCTCCTCCTTGGATATCTGGGGGGGGGAGGGGGCTCCTTGGCCTTTGAGTTCTTTTGGCTCCTCCTTGGCCTTGGATGTCTGGGGGCCTCCTTGGCCTTTGATTTCTTGGGCTCCTCCTTGGCCTTTTACTTTCTGGGGGGGCCTCCTTGGCCTTGGACATCTGGGGCTCCTCCTTGCTCTTTGATTTCATAGGGGCCTCCTTGGGCAGGGACTTAGTTGGGGCCTCCTTGGCCCTGGGTTTTGTAGGTAGTCCCATGGTCTTGCCAGTCTGTTTGGGAGGGGGGCGGAACCTTAGCTGTCAGGAATCCCCAAGGTGCCTCTTGCGTTACCTGTCAGCATCCCCAGGGATTAGGGTTAAATCATAACTCTGTTCTTGGTTAAAAGTTCATGTTTCTTAGTAAACATAGGACCTCATTACAACCTCAGCGGTCTTGTTCAAAGACCGCCGAGGAACCGCCATGCTGAAAACCGCCAGTGCAGGTGATTTTCCGTGCAGTGTATTATGTCTGCTGGCAGCCCTCCGTCCTGTTTCGAACGGAGAGCCGCCAGGAGTCATACTGGCGGTCGGCGGGGAAGTGGAAATTGCTCCACCTCCACCGCCCCATCATCAGAACACCGCCCACCGAATCAGGTCCCATGATTCGGTGTGGCGGTGTTCTGGTGACAGGGAGCTGGCGGTGGAGCAGCCCCCATGGATCCCGTCCTCTCCCGGACGATCAACGGACAAGGTAAGTTGATCGTCCGTTAGGGGAGTGGTGTGGGGGGGGGGTTGTGTGTTGTGTGTGTGCATGGGGGTGTAAGTATGTGTAGGGGGTGTGTGAGTGCATGTATGCATGCAAAGGGTGTTGTGTGTTTGAAAATGTGTGCGTGTCTGTCTGTTTGTATGTCTTTGAGTATGTGTGCGTGGATGTCTGTATGTATGTGTGCGTCTATGACTGTGTGTGTCTGTTGGTATGTTTGTTGGCATGTGTGCGGGTATGTGTAATGGTGGTGTCTGTATGCGTGTAGGGTGGGGGTGTGTTTCAATGTTGGGGTAGGGGTGGGGAGGGGGGTCATGCCACCTTTGGGGGGTGGCAGGGGTGTGGGGGGAGGACTCGGGGTGGGAATGGGGGGTGGGAGAGACCCCTATCAGTGCCAGGGAAAGAATCCCCTGGCACTGATAGTACCTACCGCCACGGATTTCATGGCGGATCCAAACCACCCGAAATCCATGACGGTATGCAGTGTCGTGATACCGCCGGCTGTCTGGTGACGGCCGCCGGGCTGGAGACCGAAGTCTCCAGCCCAGCGGTCGTCACCACCCTGGCGGTCGGAGTGGAGAAGTGGCGGATGACCATTGCGGTAACCAGTCATAATTCCATTTTTTTCACTGCTGGCCTGTTGACGGTTTTACCGCCACTTCTCCCCCGTCCATCAGGGTCATAATGAGGGCCATAATGTGCTGTGTTGCACAATTGGTTTTATCAATGCTTGTTTTACCCATGCTTGTTTGCTAATGTGAGCAGGTGTAGACACGTACTTATAATTGGGTGTGGTGTAGACATGTGCTTCTAATTGGGTGTGGTGACTCATTCACACGTGGAAACTCAACTGCTTTCCTGATTGGCTTTAAATAGCAGAGTGAAACATGCCTCCCTGCTTGGCTTTGTTTTGCTTCCTGAGCTCAAAATCTGATCTGGCAGTCCTGCCCATGCTGTCATCCTCAGGTTCAGGACTTTTGAGGCAATTCTTTTCTTCGTTCCTGTACCAGCTAACACCAGGCATTTCTCCAGCACTCCGGAAAAGACTGCAGCTAAGTGACTAGTATTCACCAGGGAGTTTGTTCTTGGAGAGCCACGCTTTCCTAGAACAGCTGGTGTATTTCAGACCTCGTATTTTGGCAGAGTGCTTATCTTGAAGAGACAAATGCATTTCTGAACATTCTACAATATTATTGCAGTTATTTGCCTAAATGTGCCTCAGGAAATTTGCTTGAGCTCAAGTACTACAAAAAGTGACAGTGCAATTTTAAAAGAGCATTTATGTGACTTTTCTTTCTCGAATAGCATAACTCTTGGATTTAAATTGTGTCATTCATGCCTGTTTGAGAAATTTGCTTTTGAAGGTTTTTTCACACACACAGTGAAACCAAACCAAACTGTGCCACCCTAACTGTTTAAACCCAGAGTGGACATTTGTATTTCTTGGATTGTTTTTGTTCCTTTTAGTTTAACCCTGTGCATGCAGGGAAGTTATACGTGATATAATTAATGCCCTTGTTTGTCTTTCTTGTGCATGATAAGTTCAACCATAATTCTAATTGTAGTGTGCACCAGTGAATCTCTGTGAAGCCAGCCCTAGTGTCACAGTACTTATTGTTATGGTACTCAGTTTGGATTTTTGATAATGCAGTGTTAGTAATTGTGTCAAATTGTCTGTTATTATTATCCAAGAAAAGTGCTGGAGCATCCCAGTGTTCTTCTACCGCTCATGTGCCCATATCAGAAAGAGAGATTCAGTTCCAAGGAAGTTGAGTGCACTAACTCTACTATTACTCTGTCAACAATGACCTGTCCCCCGAAGATACAGGGTGCCTGGCTGGACCAGCAAGATGTAGCAGTGTTTTGTCTCTTTCTCTTCCACTCCCCCTTTCCTTATGGGACACCTGCTGGGGTTTCTGTGTCCACCAGGAAGTGCCGAGAAGTGTTCCAGGAGGTCGGGGGCATACCATTGCCCCTGCAGACATCCTGCTTTTCAGGTGAGTGGCCCGTCTTGACATTAGCCCTCCGTTTGGGAGGGAGGAGTGTCCATGTTGCGTAGGTCAGGCCTAACATTCATGTGCCTTATAGTTCCAGCTGGAGACTTTAGGAGTGGAGCTGTGTCAGACTGGGTGCTTGAGGTACTGGCCTGTGGTTGTTAGACCTTCCTCTTATGGGCAGGAAGGGGAGGGGAAGGGAAGAGGTCAAGGCGGGAAAGGAAAAGCTTCTTAGGGACAATGGTGTGGGATGTGAGAGGAGGGATGGGAATGAAGGTAGAGGGAGTGGTTGTAGGAGGAGGTGGAGGTGTGCTGGACTTGGGTACAGGTGCATGGACAGTGTGCGTGTGTGACGTAGATGACTTTTGGTGGTCTTAGTGCGAGCATGTGTGTGTTACTAGAGGGGTAAACAGGGTGGGGGAGGACAAACATGACGTGTGGATGGATGTTATGGTGATGTCTGCAAGTGAGGTGGGTGTGCTGCATGTGGTGGTGTTGACTGTTCATGTGGTGTTTGGGGTGCATGTCTGCGGGTCTGCTGTTGTGTTGACTGTGGGCAAGGCTGTGCAGGTGGCAGGATATGGGAATGTTGATGCAGCGCTTGCAGGTGTGAGTGAGGATGTGACTGTGAGGGAGGTGGAGGAGGGGGAGACAGTGGAGGCAGTAGACGATGAAGTGTGTGCATCTGGGTGTTGGCTGTGTGATTGCCTGTGGACTGAAATGTGCTGCCTGTGGTTGTCTGTGCAAGTCTTGTGTGTTGCTTTGGGTGCATGTATGTCAGAATGTGTGTATGTGATGGGTTGGGGATAAGGAGACTGGGACTAGGTAGTGGTAGTAGGAGGGGGGACGGATAAAACAGAGATACTGGCTGCTGTCAACTGAAGAGGCCAGAGCCTGAAACCATCTTTGTAGGGCCGCCAACCCACCATCGATGGCCTCCAGGAAGGCATTGCATTGCTGCATCTGGGATGCCAGCCCCTGGATGGCATTCCTAATGGGTGACTGCACTACAGAAATGGATCTCAGGAGGTCAATAGCCTCCTCACTGAGGGCAGCAGGGTTGACTGGGGAAGGGCCTGAGGTGCCTGGGGGGAAGGAGATGCCCAGCCTCCTGGGTGAGCGGGCTTGAGCAACTTGGTGGGGGACTACTGGGGGAGGGTGGTGCTGGTACAGGGGGTGGTGGTAGAACCTGTAGCTGGGGTGGTCCTGGAGGGGTCCGCCACCACCAGGGAGCTCCCATCGGAGGACGACTCAGAGTCAGTGGTGTCACCTCCTGTACCCGTTGTGGTGCTCCCCTCGTCCTCCGTCCCACTGGTCTCCTCAGCATCGGTGGACTCTGCCTCCCGGTCCTGTGGGCTGCAGCTTCCTTACTTGCCGGTGCCCCTGCTCTTTCGCCAGATTATGCTAATGCACAAATGAACAGGATGACAAAAGGATAGAGGGGGGAGTGAGAAGGGGAGCACAGGGTCAATCTCAGCACCAACAGCATAGATGGCAGACACATGACTGTCACACACTGAGACTGAGCATGGGCAATATGGACCATACTGACATACCATTGTCTAAGTACCACAGCAGGTAGGAGGCAAACACTGCCATCCACACACCAATTGGGACCAGCTAAGCCCTGCTTGACATGGGACATCACCTACCTAGCTATCTAATACATGCCTTCAACCCTATTATCCTGTGCTAGACAACGCAGCAATATCTGAACTGGCATATTGGGGCATCCACTGACTAGTACCCTGCACCAAAATCCCATGCCAGGCAACAGAGATGGTTGACATACACACTGTACTAACCTCCTTGTGGCTGCTGTGATGCCCTCATGCACCCATCCTGCTCTGGGTAGGCCACCGCCAGTATGCGGGCCATCAGGCGGGTCAGGTGCCCACAGGCAACTCTCCCTAATTGGGAGGTCATCCCCAGCTGGGCCTCCGCAGTCTTCCGGGCCCAGCGTCTTAGGTCCTTCCACCGTTTCCTGCAGTGGGTGCTCCGCCTGCTATAGACCCCCAGGGTCTGCACGTCCTTGGTGATTGCACACCACAATCCCTTCTTCTGATGGGCACTGACCTGCAGAGGAAACACAGAAGGTGGTACACTATAAAACTGACAATCCAGCCTGTCACACATATGGCCCACAAAAAGCCCTTGTCCTCATCAGGCACAACATGACCCATACTCCTGCATTGAGGCTGCCACCAGCCATTCTCCCCCCACCTGACACACTGCCAGCGCACACACACACGTCTCCATGAAGGCATGTTGCACGCACATGGTGTACTCACCTGTTGGTCTGGAGACCCATACAACGGGCCACACTGGGGTAGGACCCCGTCCACGAGGCACTCCAACTCCTTCGACATGAAGGCTTTTTCCCTTGTAGCACAAGCCATGGCAGGTTCCAGACACAGGTCACAGCAGCACATGCAGTGGGGATGTCGTTCAGTGAAAAGTCAGGAATCAAGTGAAGTGTTAGAAAGGAAATGGCAGTCACGTCGGCTTTGCTCATCATTGGTTCCCATAATCCATTAAGGGCCATGTTAGCCGATGAGGAATTGTGCGATGGTTCGGACAGCCTTTCGCCATGAAGCCAACGCCAGCAGTGTGAAGTCACTTCCACGTGTCCCTGAATACAGGAAGGCGGTGCCATTTTCTAATGCTGGTACACATGTACAGATTAATAAGTGTGTCATTGTAGTCAAGTGTACTCACCTACACAGTTCCAGTATCCAACATACAAACATGCTTTGTGTACACTGCTGTAGTGTGTTCATGGTTCCTGTTGATACTACTTTTCTACATTTGGGTCCCTTGGTACCAACCACTGAGGAGGAATAGGAGGAGGCAAACACCCATCTACAGACCCCTTGTGGACTTCGCTACACTGGAGGACCAGCACACCATACTCACCTATCGTCCGGACAGGACCACAATCACAGAGCTGTGTGCACAATTGGAGCCTGATCTGCTACCTGCTATCCATAGCACCACAGCAATCCCCACTCTTGTGCAGGTATTCTCAGTGCTCCATTTCCTGGCAACAGGCTCCTTCCAGGTGACAGTGGGTTTGGCTGCAGGGATGTCACAGCCAATGTTCTTTTTTGTGTTTGCAAGGGTTTTGTATGCCTTGCTCAAACATGTGTGCAGCTACATGACATTCCCCCAGGTAGATGACATACCCAATGTGAAGGCTGTATTCTACGCAACGGGACATATACCACATGTAATTGGGGCCATTGACTGGACCCATATTGCCTTAGTCCCCCCCAGGGCCAATGAACAAGTGTACAGGAATCGGAAGAATTTCCACTCACTTAGGGGCATATTTATACTCTGTTTGTGCCGAATGTGCGTCAAAAATGTTGCCGCGCAAACCCTGCCCCATATTTATACTTTGACGTCCGACCCCGCGGGTGTCAAAATTCCACCATGTGCGTCATTTTTTGGAAGGGGGAACCAGCCTTGCGTTAATTATATGCAAGGTAGGCGTTCCCTTCCAAAAAATGACTTTAAGGCCTGTGCCCAATATTTATACTCTGACGTCATTTTGACGCACAGGAGGGGGTGGGCCTTAAAAAATGACGCACAGCCTGATGGGCGCCGTTTTTAAACGCCTGGGTCAGGGCAGGCGTTAAGGGACCTGTGGGCTCGGAAGGAGCCCAGAGGTGCCCTCCCCTGCCCCCAGGGACACCCCCTGCCACCCTTGCCCACCCCAGGAGGACACCCAAGTATGGAGAGACCCATCCCAGGGAAGTAAAGGTAAGTTCGGGTAAGTATTTTTTTCAGAATTGTTTTGTGGCATAGGGGGGCCTGATTTGGCCCCCCCTACATGCCACTATGCCCAATGACCATGCCCAGGGGACATAAGTCCCCTGGGCATGGCCATTGGGCAAGGGGGCATGACTCCTGTCTTTGCTAAGACAGGAGTCATGTCAATGGCGGTTGGGCGTCAAAAAAAATGGCGCAAATCCGGTTTGAGGCCTGAATTTTGCCTCAGACCTGACTTGCCCCATTTTTTGACGCACAACCCCTATTTTCCCATACGCCGGCGCTTCCTGGTGTGAGTCATTTTTTTTGACGCACACCAGTCCGCAGCACCGGCTAACGTCATTCCATAAATAAGGCGCCCGCATGGCGCGTTGGAATGGCGTTAGCCGGCGGTAACATTTTTGACGCACAACTGCGTTGGCGCAGTTGTGCGTCAAAAAGTATAAATATGGGCCTCAATGTCCAGAAGGCGTGCCTGGCTGACCAGTACATCTCCCACGTCAATGTCAAGTATCCAGGGTGCATGATGCCTTTGTCCTGAGGAATAGCAGTGTCTCACAGCTGATGACACAACTACAGAGGCACAGAGTGTGGCTTATAGGTGAGCCTGAGTCCCCACCCAATGTATGTCAGTGTATGCCTTCAGGAGTCATACCCCCTACCAATGTGCAAGGCTAATGTGTGTCCCTCACTTCTTGCAGGTGGTTCTTGCTACCTAAACCTGCTCATGACCCCTGTTAAGAATTCAAGAACAGGGGCTGAAAATAGATATAATGATGGCAATGGGCGTACCAGGAGGATTGTCGAAAGGACCTTCAGTCTCCTGAAGGCCAGGTTCAGATGCCTCCATCTGACAGGTGGATCCCTCTGCTGAGAAGGTCTGCAGAATCATTGTTGTGTGCTACATGTTGCACAATTTGGCACTCAAAAGACATGTACCCTATCTGCAGGAGGACGTAGGTGACAATGCAGCTGTGGCAGAGGTGGACATTGAGGACAGTGAGGAGGAGGAAGAGGAAAAGGATGTGGACAACAGGTCACATTTGAAACAGCAGTACTTCCAATGACAATCAGGTAAGACTGTTGAACTAAGCAACACTACATTTTCGTGTTGTACTGTGTGACTGCAGCATGATGCAAGTCATTCCTTTTGCATCCCACCTGACTGTCACCTATATCTTCCCTTATTGCAGATGTTGGTGTTGTTCCAACAGTGTACTGCTGTGATGTGTACAGACTGCTGAGATATATTTGTTAGATGGGTCAACATGTTACTGGACATTTACACAGGATCATGCAGTTCATTACAGTTTGTTACATTGTACATTACCTGTATATAAAACATCATTGAACAAGTTGTGTCCAAGTGTGTTTATTGAAAATAGTTGTAGAATGGGAAGTTCAGTAGAGTGGGTTGATGGTTGGAAATAGTCCAGGGTATTGGTCCGGTCTGTTTGTAGCACAGGTCCAGTGTCCAAGGGGCCATAGAAAGGGGAGCAATTACAGTTCAAAGAGGACAAGGTGACATAGTGGAACACAGGGAAGACATTAAGGACGGTCTCATATCCTGGTGGTGATCTTGGTCTTGGGAAGTGACTCTGGTGTCTGTCTGGGTCGCAGGGAACATTTGAGGGTGGTTCACTTTCTGCAGGAGGAGGGATGCTGGGGGCTTGAGGGTCCTGTGGCAGGGCCTCCTGTCCGGGGCCCACTGGTGTGATGTGTACTCCCTCATGATGTTGGCCATATCACTCAACACCCTTGCTATGGAGACCATGGTGGTATTGAGGGCCTGTAATTCTTTCCTGATCTCCTGTTGGTGTTCCGCCTGAAGCTGCTGGTTCTCCTGCATGATGTCTATCACCTGACCCATCTTGTCCTGGGATTGTTGATAAGCCCCCAGGACATTGGCGAGTGCCTCAGTCGGTTCCCTGAGCCTGTCCTTTCCCTGGCACACAGCTGGCCTCCGAGCATCACTGACCCCCTGTGTGTCTGTGTCTCCGAACGGTGTGGCCACTGCCACTGAACCCAGGGCACTCATTGTCTTGCCTGTGAGGTGTGGACTGGGGTCCCTGTACAGGTGGGCTGACTGCTGATTGACGTGTCCTGGGGACTGATGTCTGGGGTTGTTGGGTGGCTGATGTGGTGTTGGATACTGAGCCGAGAGGCTCTGTGGTGGAGTGGGTGTGGGCTGGAGAATCCAACTGATCAGTGGTCCCTGATGGGCCAGGGAGTTCATCCAGATCCAGAACTCCAGAGCTGCTGTCATTGCTGAGGGCATCTTCTGGTGGGGGGACTGGGTAGCTGTGGCACCTCCTCGCTGCTTGCAGTGGCTGGAACACCTGTGGGGATGTAAGTGGTGTATTATGCTACATGTCTGTGATATATTCTGCATCCCTAGGGTCCCCTATATCATTGCTGTGGCCCTGCTACCTTTGTTTGTGTATGGTGATGGATTGTGGGATTATTAGTTCTCCATTCTGTTCATGCTTTGGTGGTGGGTGTACATGCAGGGCTTGAAGGGATGTGCATGCAGTGGGTATGGCATGCAGGGCTTAACATTTGGGTTAGTTAATTGTGGTGGTGCACTGTGTGGGTTGGAGCGGAGTGGTGCGTTTCAGGGTGAGGGGTGGTGGTGGCATGCGGGTATGGGGGATAGGTAGTAAAATTGACTCACCAGTGTCCAGTCCTCTGGCAACTCCAGTGAGTCCCTCGGGATGCAGGATTGCCAAGACTTGCTCCTCTCATGCTGTCAGCTGTGGGGGAGGAGGTGGGGGTCCACCACCAGTCCTCTGTTCCTCTGGATTGCCAGCTGGTGCCTTGCTGCAGTGGAACCTGCTATGGTACCTTCCTCCATAGGTCATTCCACATCTTCCTGATGTTGTCCATTGTTCATGGAAGCTGTCCCACAGCATTCACCTGGTCCACAAACTCCGCCATAGCTCCATCTTCCTGGCAATGGATATTTGCTGGATCTGTGCTTCAAACAGCTGTGGCTCTACCCTGACTATTTCCTCAACCATGACCCGCAACTCCTCATCAGTGAAACTGGGGTGCATCTGTGGGTTCATGGGTGTTGTGTGTTTTGTGTGTTGTGCAGAGAGTGTACAGTAATGTGGTGGGGTGTGGGATGTGTGGAGAGTGATGGATGAATGGGTGGTTGTTGTGTGTGTGAAGTTGTCTCTGTGATTTGCGTGGCTAGCTATTACGGTCTTGTCGTGTTAGCAAAGGATTGTGGGTGATGTGGGTGGGTGTTTTATAGTGCTGTTGGTGGGTGTGTGTGGTGTGTGTATTTGCTTCAGGTGTGTTTTTTTTGTTGTGGCCAATGTTGTCTTGTTTTGTTTTTGGGTGGCCTTATCTGCCGCAGCAGTATTTACTGCCAATGGTTTACCGTCGTTGAATGTCCACTGTGGTGATTGGTGGGTCATTATTTGGAGGGTGTAGTGTTGGTGGTGTAACGGTATGGGTGGTAGTACTGAAAGTTTATCACGTACAGTGGGTATCGCGGATTTGTGGTTCAGGCTATTTTCTGTTGGTTTTGGATGTATATGTCATGATGTGGCGGATGGATGTCTGCCTCAGTGGCGGTATGTTGGCGACAGTCAGCACAGCGGTATTCGTTTTTACCACCAATGTCATAATGAGGGCTCATGTTTGTTCAACTACTAGAAAGCCTCCACCATGGTCTTGTGTCTGTGAAAAAATCACTAACATTCATGGATGACATAGCCAGATGTGTTAGGTGTATAGTGGAGGTACCTGCCCTTATATGCACCGTGTTAGTTGACACATGTGAAAAAAAGCTTTGCCCCTCCCAAAGCCAGCACTGTGCCTGTGTTGAAAGTGACTGTCAGAAATCATGTAATAGAAGGCATGCAAAACTTCTGCAACACATTACTTCATCCTAACAGTGTGGGACACACACTCACATACAATTCATGGCTAACACAACCATCATCTGTCACAAGGGTCTCTAGGGCACATTAATTCTCTGTGCCAATATAGGCCTCATAACTGACCCTCATTTATTCAACACAGGTATGCACCTGATTTAATATTACACAGCACAGCCCTGTGTTGTCACCAGTGCTTGCTCAAAAATTTCCTACCAGCACCAACCCAGCTATCCTTGCATTGAGGGCTGTAATTGTTCATGTGTTGGAAGGGACACCTTCCAGTACATAAACAACCATGTCTGGCATTTTGCTCCTACTATGCATGCAGCAGCCTGCAGGACGTATCAAATTTGCTAAAATACATGGGGCCATATTTATATTTTTTGACGCAAAACTGAGTCGAAAATATTACTGCCGGCTAATGCCATTTCTGTGCGCCGTGCGGGCATCAAATTTATACTTTGACGCACAGCGGCGCAAACCACAGGTGTAAGTAATTTTTTTACGCACACCACAGCGTCATGTGAAGGAAAACGACGTTAATGCGGCAGAAATTATTGTGAGCCGATTTACGACACCGCAAACCGAAATAGCGTCAAAATTCCCCGCAAACACAGCCATTTCAGCAGAGGAGAGACAAAATGGATCCCAGATGCCTGTACAGACCCCAGGAAGATGACAACAGACAAGGAAACAGCCAGGAGGACCCACACAAGAAGCAGGACAGGGAGAAGAAGAAAAGAAAGTTTTGCTTCAGGGCAGAGGAGCAGGAAATCCTGGTAAAAGAGGTGACGGAACACCAGCACCAACTGTTTGTCACCTCAAAGTTGCCAATCAGTAGGAGAGAGGCAATATGGCAACAAATTGTTGACAAGATTAACAGTGTGGCAGAAGTACGCAGAACAGTCATCGAGTGCAAGAAACGCTGGCATGACTGCAAGCGCAGGACCAAGGAAAAGATGGCTAGGAAGAGGAAGGCAGCACTGCAGACTGGAGGTGGGAGTCCAGCACACCAGGAACCCCTGGACCACATGAAGGAGATGGTCGCAGCCGTTATCCCTGAGGAGATTGTCACAGGGATTCAAGGACAGGACAGCGCAGACTACCAGGATACAACGCACATGCAGGGTATGTTGCATGGGAAACTAAAATACACTAATGTTAACTGCAACCGGAGGGGGGAATACCTACTACACAATGCATGTAAGTCATCATATACATGGAGTGGCATGGGTAAAGGGGTACGGCATGGGGGCATTGCCCATTCAGAGAAAAGCTGGGGCACACCATAACACAACACCAACAACATTTCCATGGGGGTATGCTGCCATGCCAACGATGTAGCAAAGGTAAAGCCACGCCAGGAGGAAGGGCACAACGTCACACTGACATCCCGTCACACATCAGCCACCATACTCCCTACATAAACCAGGGCCCAATTAACAACCTCTAGCCATACCGACAACTGGAATGTAACATTGACAACAGTTGCCACTACCACCTCCGCTGTGTGTGCAGCTCAAGTAGCCAATGGCAGTAAAGTCCCCATGGATCATACACACCTAAATTAGAGGGTTTAGGATGTTAATGTTAACAATCCCCTGAAACAAGACAAATGTTCCAGTCCTGTCAAATGTGAATGCCCATAGTTGCTGCAAACATCAACCAATGTCATCAACATTAGGAGGTACACAGCACTAATGTCATACCCATGCTGCATATGTCACGGTCCACCCTGTGCCTGGGTCACAATGCAACATCCCAAATGTCATACTGCTCAGACAACAGCATTGAGGGGGAGGACACATGTAACTGGTCACTGAAATACACCTGCACAGTCAGAGGAGGAAATAGGACACTGCTTCGACTATCAGGGCAATCCAATGTACCACACATTCCCCAACATCAGCTGTACACATTACCAATGCTGACATACATATTGTGCCCTAACAATGCTATACATTGTGTACGCTACATTTCAACTACATATAGGTGGACGTGAAAGATCAGAGACTGGGGCAGGTCCATATTCTTAAGTGTGCTGCTGGTGCCATCAGGGCACCCACAGCCAGTGAAAGGTCTCACCATGAGAATGGAAGTAGACCGAGGGTTGAGTAGGACAAGAAGGTGGCAGTTCACTATTTGGCCAAAAGCAACACCTAGAGGAGATGATGCCGACAGGTCTAATAACTGACCACAATACATGTGACATGCAGGTGGGGCATGGGCCTGAGAGAATGCTAATATGAAAGACAGGAACAATGAACAGGAACCAAGATCACAATGCGAAATTATCACAAGGCAGGCATGTCAGATCACAAATGCCACAACACAGACACGCTAATTGTACCCAATTTCATTGCAGAGGACGATGGATCTCCTGTGGCTATGCCTGTCCAGGACTACCCTGATGACATGGATGATGAGCTGACAAACATCAGCCACCAGACCCTCCAAGATGTCCTTGGAACCCTCCAGACCCCACCTTCAGTCACAAGGAGGAGCACAGAACAAGCAGCCATCACAGAGGACCCACCCACCACCCCAATTGTAAGACCTACCAGCTCCAATATAGCTGAGGACTCAGACGACACAGGCACCAGCTTTGAGAGAACTCTAGTCGGAGTACAGCGGGAGCTGGCCAAGGATGTGCGAATGGGGATGCAAAATATGGCAGCCAGCCTTGAGGGGATGCGTTCATGCATGATGTAATCTGCAGATCAGGCAGCAGCCATGCAAGCACTAACATCCATCCTGCAAGGACTGCAACAAGCTGTAAAGGAATTCACCAATGCAGTAAGGGAGTTGCCACAACACCTCGCACCCCAAACCTTCCACTGCATGCACGAATGCGATCATGACCCCCTCAGGGCCGACCTGGCTGCCTACCATCGTGATGTGGCTGCTATTCTTAAGAACCAGCAGATCCTCCTTGCAGCAGTACTGCCCTTAAGACCCCCACAGGTAGCAGCTACCGGGATGTCTGACTCCACGTCTACACACACTGAGGTGTGTGTTGCCCCTTCACAACCACCACCACCAAGGACAGAGGAGGCAACACACACATCAGAAGATGAAGACATGGAACAGATCACCTTCACACGTAAAAGTACCCGGAAGCACTAGTCCCTGCCACATGGCCACCTATTACCAAGGTCCTGCGCTTCGTAACATGCCAATCTTGCAACAACTGTACTCAAGCACTGTTCTGCAAACCGCTGTCTATCTTGTCAGCCTGCCTTGTGATTGTCTCTCACTAACTCATTGGCAAATCCTGTCTCTCTGCACTGTCTGACAAATCACCCCAGCATGTCCAATGAATTGTCCTTTAGCAATTGTGTAGGATCACAATGGAAGATGTCACTATTACGGACTCACAATCATAGACAATGTACATATAGCACTACAGCACTTTTCAAAAAATAGCACTTACACAACCACTTTGTCTCTGTGTAATGTGACACATCAACCATGCAGTAGACCACTGAATTTTGCCTCCTGTCTAATTACATAGCTTGTCAATACAACTGTCCTGAAATAAAGTAGTCTGAGAACTATGCACAGTGGCCTGGATTCTACCATACTCTGCCCTTCCTGAAGGTAATATCTGATGAAAAGAGAAACTATACACCATAATGCTTCCTCAAGGGATATCTAAACCATTAAATAGTGCCTTCAAAATGTTGCCTCCATGCAAAACTTACTTATGTAACATTGCCCACAAATCTAAGCGAACAGTCACCAAACTGCATGAATGGAGGTGTATGAGTTTACATCCAAATAAGTAATCATGCTGAACAGTGTAACAAATGATCTATGTGACTCATATACATTATACTACAAGAGAGCTCACTATCACTCACCTTATAAAGGTTTCCTTGGATATCAGACTGCAGTCAGACATAACACAGGCCCTCATTCTGACCTTGGCGGGCGGCGGAGGCCGCCCGCCAAAGTCCCGCCGTCAGGTTACCGTTCCGCGGTCGAAAGACCGCGGCGGTAATTCTGACTTTCCCGCTGGGCTGGCGGGCGGTCTCCTTCAGACCGCCAGCCAGCCCAGCGGGAAAGAGGCTTCCACGATGAAGCCGGCTCGGAATCGAGCCGGCGGAGTGGAAGCTGTGCGACGGGTGCAGTTGCACCCGTCGCGTATTTCACTGTCTGCGCAGCAGACAGTGAAATACATGTAGGGGCCCTCTTACGGGGGCCCCTGCAATGCCCATGCCAGTGGCATGGGCACTGCAGGGGCCCCCAGGGGCCCCGCGACCCCCCCTACCGCCATCCGGATCTCGGCGGTCCGACCGCCGGGATCTGGATGGCGGTAGGGGGGGTCAGAATCCCCGCGGCGGTGCAGCAAGCTGCGCCGCCGCGGAGGATTCAATGGGGCCGCGGTACACTGGCGGGACCCCGCCAGTGGTGCCGGTCCGACCGCGGCTTTACCGCCGCGGTCGGAATCCCCATTGGAGCACCGCCGGCTTGTCGGCGGTGCTCCCGCGGTCCTCCGCCCTGGCGGTCAAAGACCGCCAGGGTCAGAATGAGGGCCACAGTGTCCCCAATCATAAATCTGGAAGCACTGTATGTGACATTGAAAACATACTTAATGAAAAAAAAACGTTGGGATCCATAGTAACTGTGATTGGTGGTTGCAATGAATGGTCTAATCTTTGCAAGGTAGCTTTGGGGTAGCTGCCAATGTTACAGATCAATTGGGATTTGTTTGCAGCACAGGATACAAAATGTAATACAAGAGAAATACTGTACACCCATGCCAAGGCCCTGATCTACAAGCACGTCACACATACTGTAAAGGGTTTACTACATATTTATTAAACTGTAAAAACAGAAGTGAAAACTTGGGGAAAAGCCTTACCTACCCTAATCTACTCTAACTACTCATTACCCACAACTGTCCCTAACTAACCTTAGCTAAACTTACTTATCACATTTAATGAAATGTTCTGAACTCAACCCCCCACCCCTCTTATGAGACGGGAGATACGGAGGACAACTGATACTGACCAAAACACATACTATCCTATACTAAACAAATATATAATTTTTTGTATTTTTTTTAAAATTATATATTTGTTTTTTTATTGTTTTTTTAAACACACAAGAACCCCTACATTGGCCCCCACCCACACACTCAAAAAGAAACAGTAGAAATATACAGGACCCCCTACCCCCCGCCCACTTAAACTAACTAAACTAACATCCTATACTAATCTAACACTAAGCCCCCTAAACCCACAAAGTATAAGAATCAGGAAAGAGGAGGGAGGGGAGGGAATCATGGGCCAGATGTAGCAAGTCGGCAATTTGCGACTTGAAAATTGCGAGTCCCTGCGACTCGCAATTTGCAAGTCGCAAATTGCTATGCAGTACGGTGTCTCAGACAGCGACTGCGACTCGCAATGGGGTCGCAATGACCCACCTCATGAATATTCATGAGGTGGGTCGCAAATTGCGGCCCCATTGCGAGTATAGGCACTCGCTAACATGGAGGCCTGCTGTCGCCAGCAGACCTCCATGTTTGCGACCTGCTTTTCAATAAAGCAGTTTTTTTTTTTTTGAAGTGTAGCCCGTTTTCCTAACAGGAAAACGAGCTGCACTTAAAAAAAAACGAAACCTTTTGTTTCAGTTTTTTTTCAGGGCAGGGAGTGGTCCCTTGGACCACTCCCTGCCCTGAAAAAATATTTTGGGGTCCAGTCACAAACTGGAAGGGGTCCCATGGGGACCCCTTCCAATTTGCGATTGGGTTACCATCCACTTGAAGTGGATGGTAACTGCGATGCCATTTGCGACCGCATATGCGGTCGCAAATGGTATTGCATCCCAATGCGACTCGCAAATAGGAAGGGAACACCCCTTCCTATTTGCGAGTCTGAAATGCATTTTGCGAGTCGGTAACAACTCGCAAAATGCATTTCTGCATTGGGATACGCGTTTAGCGAGTCGCAAACGGCAAATTTTGCCGTTTGCGACTCGCTAAACGTTTGATACATCTGGCCCCATGTCCGTTAAAACTGCTACAGGTTGGCCCTCCGGAGGGTCCTCTTGATTGACCGTACCCGCCGGTTTACATGTCGCACCTCCTGTCGCAGTCAACTCATTTTTCACAGGACACGGTCCAATTTATGCTGCATCTGTACAAAAGCAGCAGGGTCAATAGCTGCAGCTGGGGTGGTCTGGGTGCCAGCTGAGAAACTGTGGGACCGTGTAGTGTCCAGGGCTGTGGGCTGCCCTGCAGGTGGTGCTGTGCTAGGTCCTGGAGCACTTGGTGATGTGGTTGCCACAACAGTCCCATCTTCTGGTGGTGCCACCTGGGTGGTAGTGGTAGTGGTGTTGGTGCTGGTGGTGGCTGTGGTGTGCAAAGAAGGGCCGCCTTGTGGGAATGGCCTCCAGGCTCCGGAGGCCTGTTTGTGCCGGTATCTGGGGGCCATTCTTCGGTAGCCAGACTCTACCTGAAGTATGTGCTGATACCTCATTGCCCGCCTTTGAAACTCCCAGACCTGGATGGGTGTCATATTAGCAGCTGTGTAGACAAATATACACTCTAACATTAGGAACTGCATTGTGTGAAATGGCACAAGAAGTAAATCAGACAATACATCAATTGTACTTGTAATAGCTCATATAATCATACAGATCATTGATTGTCCCTGAATAATTACATGGCAGGCCAGCCTACAAAGGTTCTATCACACATAGCACATCCAAACCCTACAAGATGGCTAACAACTGGCATGATTTTGACATCATAGTTTTGCCAGTTGTCAGCTAACAATTATGCAGCACATCCTCCGCCAATGCCAGGGCTACAAATGTCATTGTACGGGATGGAAATCTAGGGCCACATGATATGCAAGTAGTCAATGGACTTACTAGTATAGTACTCATGTGGAAGAATGAGTGTGTATACTAGGTTCAGACAAAAGATTCACTGATTTACATGTCTGTGTACCAAACTTGCATCATCAGTCCTAGGTACACTATTCACAAACCCATGCCTGTGTTTGAGGGTGGGGGGTTGACTAACAACTAACAATTTCAAACAACATGGACACCCAGGAAGCTTAGGAAATCTGGACATGTGTTTGGCTCAACACACACACCACAGGTAAGGAGTATCTACAAATAGGTGACAGAAAACCGTTGACCAATCCCAGCGCCACACATGTCTGGAAATGCAGACCTTTGTCCACATCATATACTTCCAGTAAGCCATGACTTACAACAAACACAGAGATGCAAGAACACCCCTGGCCATGATTTGCATGCACACCTAGGCCATTGCACTCAAGTGCCACATGCTCGTAGCACTACATGTGGAGCTACATGCTGCTAGGAAGTTCAACCTACAGTTTAATAAGTACATTAGTGAATTGGGAAGCAGAAGTCTGTGGGTAAACATTTAGTAGCCCCATTCTGTGAGAATGTGGGTCTGACAGGCTGACTAAATCACAGATTAGGTTCAGTGCGACTCTTGCTGATACAAGTGTTATCCACATGACTCATCCCCATTCACATTGCAGTGCCTACAGGACTGACCTAGAATCCCTGAATAAGGCAATAGGATAAGGATTGGCCAACTCAAAGATGGTGATAAAATGAAATCCCACTCATGGAACAAAACAAATGATTGGCCAGCGCATCACACCTTGCTATGTGTTAAACACACAGGAGTCCATCACACATCACCAGTCAACACAACACATAACAGACATATCAACACTTACTGGAGTTGTCTGGGTCCTCGAATGTAGCCACCTCGCCAACAGTGTAGGGTGCGGGTCCACCTGTAAGGCATGGAAGGGAGAAATGTGCTCAAATTCTGTGCACTGTCCAACAATTCCAAAGACAAATACTATGTGCAAGATTACATAAGTAAGTAAAGCCACTCAGACATGATGATACTGCATCTGATATAGCACGGCTAACATGTACATACCATGGGTCTCTTTGTGAGTTTTACACACATATCTGCACACATGCAGTGGCCCTAACTATCATGTGGTGGCAAACATGCTCCTTCATTAGTGAGAAGACATAATAGTGGAGTGTATTCGGCTCATCATGTGTAGCCAAGAGAGACATCCAAAGCCACTTTCCTTGAGGAGTGCATTACCAGTCAACCAGCCATTGTGCCCATGACAAATTTATGACACACAGGTACAATGTACAGAGGGGCAGGGACAGTTGTAAGTCCTCATGTTGTTACAGTTTCTTCATTTGATATGGCTCAGCTATGATACGTTGTACCAACCATAGAGATATGAACCCATGTACATACCTTTGGCCAGCCATCCCTAAACGAAAGGTGGAACAACAAACACCAAAAACCAGTCTAAGATGTTAGCTGAGGCCAGCTTGAACTTGTTCCCTGTGTCTCCAAATCCAGATCTGATATGTATCTGAAATGACCAAGGGCCACAATAATCCCTAAGATTTTTTGAATTTCCGTGATTGCTTTCCTTACACGCTCACCAGACACACATAAGACATATGTTTGGGCCACATTGCTATCATCAATTGACGTGAAGCCTGCACTCATTTTCAGCCTCATGTAGTGTTTCAAAGTCAGTATAGCTGTTGCGTCAACAAATGTTGGTAATGATTTGGAAATTTCTATACCTTACAGGCAAATGTGACCTATATCTATACATAATTGGCTCCTGATTTGTGTTGTTGTTTGACACAAAGGCGGCACCAACTTACATTAAGCAAAAGTATTCAGTAAGGGGCATATTTATACTCCGTTTGTGCCGGAATTGCGTCGTTTTTTTTTACGCAATTCCGACGCAAAACTAACTCCATATTTATACTTTGGCGTTAGACGCGTCTAGCGCCAAAGTCCATGGAGTTAGCGTCATTTTTTAGCGTGGACACCTACTTTGCGTTAATTATATGCAAGGTAGGCGTTCCCGTCTAAAAAATCGACTCCGAGGCATGTGCGTCGGATTTATACTCCCGGCGTGAATTCACGCCCGGGAGTGGGCGGGTCAAAAAAAATGACGTACGGCCGCTTTTGCGCCGTTTTTTTGCGCCTGCAAAAGGCAGGCGTTAAGGGACCTGTGGGCTCTGAAGGAGCCTAGAGGTCCCCTCCCATGCCCCCAGGGACACCCCCTGTCACCCTTGCCCACCCCAGGAGGACACCCAAGGCTGGAGGGACCCATCCCAGGCACATTAAGGTAAGTTCAGGTAAGTGTTTTTTTTTTTTTTTTTTGTGGCATAGGGGGGCCTGATTTGTGCCCCCCTACATGCCACTATGCCCAATGACCATGCCCAGGGGACAGAAGTCCCCTGGGCATGGCCATTGGGCAAGGGGGCATGACTCCTGTCTTTGCTAAGACAGGAGTCATTTCTATGGGGGTTGGGAGTGAAAAAGAATGGCGCAAATCGGGTTGAGGCGAAAAAATTGCCTCAACCTGACTTGCCCCATTTCTTGACGCCCAAGCCCCATATCCCCCTACGCCGGCGCTGCCAGGTGTACGTCGTTTTTTTTTACGCACACCAGACGGCACCGGCGGCTAACGCCGGCTAACGTCATTCAATAAATACGGCGCCCGCATGGCGCTTCAGAATGGCGTTAGCCGGCACTAATTTTTTTGACGCAAAACTGCGTTAGCGCAGTTTTGCGTCAAAAAGTATAAATATGGGCCTAAGTTTGCGGAGCACTTGCTTCCTAACAGCTAGCAATTGTGGTCCTTAACATAGTACATAAATAACCCTGTATGTTTCCAAAGCATTCCACACACTCAACAACATTGCCGGCAGATTTTGTACAAATCATCTGATGTCACTACAGAGCATTTAATCGTGCACATTTCCATGATTTGTACTCACCAACAGGGCCTCCAATCACAATGCCCAGGTGGTCCAGCAGATCTGCTCCCTAGAGATGGGTCAGCCCAGCGGTGCTTCAGCTGGTGGTCATTCCTTGGTGTCCGATAAATGCGTTGCAGGTGATGCAAAACCTTTCCCCACCGGAGCCTCTGTGCCTCAGTGTGATACCCCTGTATCACCCGCCCACCTGCCTCAAGCAGAAGGGGGAGGAAATGGCACACCAGCCATATGAAACCACCAAGCTCCTCCTCACACATCTTGCCAAGACAAGGCCTACCCAACGTCTTAGCAGCAAAAGATAAATAGCGGATAAAGGTGAACAAAGAAAAATAGGTGGAAAGTAGAATACGAAAAACTAAGGACCATATTTATACTTTTTGACGCAAAACTGCGCTAACGCAGTTTTGCGTCAAAAAAATTAGCGCCGGCTAACGCCATTCTGAAGCGCCATGCGGGCGCCGTATTTATTGAATGACGTTAGCCGGCGTTAGCCGCCGGCGCCGTCTGGTGTGCGTTAAAAAAAACGACGTACACCAGGCAGCGCCGGCGTAGGAGGATATGGGGCTTGGGCGTCAAGAAATGGGGCAGTCAGGTTGAGGCAATTTTTTCGCCTCAACCCGATTTGCACCATTTTTTTTTCACTCCCAACCCCCATAGAAATTACTCCTGTCTTAGCAAAGACAGGAGTCATGCCCCCTTGCCCAATGGCCATGTCCAGGGGACTTCTGTCCCCTGGGCATGGTCATTGGGCATAGTGGCATGTAGGGGGACACAAATCAGGCCCCCCTATGCCACAATTTTTTTTTTTTTTTAAACTTACCTGAACTTACCTTTATGTCCCTGGGATGGGTCCCTCCAGCCTTGGGTGTCCTCCTGGGGTGGGCAAGGGTGACAGGGGGTGTCCCTGGGGGCATGGGAGTCACAGATCTGGGTTTAATCCATCCGTTTTTTTGCTCATCATGTCATTCCAGTTTGGACCCAGTCAAATGCAAATCAGTCTTGACTCTGTTCCCCATGGGAACTGTCAAGCCCGAATTACCAGACTAGGTCCTCCCTGGACCAGAAACAAGCATCCTAGGACCGGTTTCAGGGTATCACATCTCTTCAGCCAGGCTAGATTGAAACTGGTGGCATAGTGAGCACGGGACCCACGTCTGGTCATAACTTTCCCACTTGGGGCAAAAGGTTGATGGATGGAATGTAGAACAAATCAAACATTCACCCCCAGTCACAGATCTGGGTATGATCCATCAGTTTTTTTGCTCACCATGCCATTCCAGTTTGGACCCAGTCATATGCAAATCAGTCTTGACCCTGTTCCCCATGGGAACAGTCCAGCCCGAACTGCCAGACCAGGTCCTCCCAGAACCAGAAACAAGCACCCTAGGACCGGTTTCAGGGTATCACATCTCTTCAGCCAGGCTAGATTGAAACTGGTGGCATAGTGAGCACGGGACCCACGTCTGGTCATAACTTTCCCACTTGGGGCAAAAGGTTGATGGATGGAATGTAGAACAAATCAAACATTCACCCCCAGTCACAGATCTGGGTATGATCCATCAGTTTTTTTGCTCACTCTGCCATTCCAGTTTGGACCCAGTCATATGCAAATTAGTCTTGACCCTGTTGCCCATGGGAACAGTCCAGCCCAAACTGCCAGACCAGGTCCTCCCAGAACCAGAAACAAGCACCCTAGGACCGGTTTCAGGGTATCACATCTCTTCAGCCAGGCTAGCTTGAATCTGGTGGCATAGTGAGCACTGGACCCACGTCTGGGCATACCCTTCCCACTTGGGGCAACAGACGCAAAAAAGAACATTTGATGGACAGAATGTAGAACAAATCAAACATTCACCCTGAGTCACAGATCTGGGTTTAATCCATCAGTTTTTTTGTTCACCCTGCCATTCCAGTTTGGACCCAGTCATATGCAAATCAGTCTTGAACCTGCTCTCCATTGGACGTGTCTGGCTCAAACTGCCTGACCAGGTCCTCTCTGGACAAGAAACAAGCATCCTCTTACTGGTTTCGGTGTATCACCCCTCTTCAACCAGGCTAGCTTGAATCAGGTGGCATAGTGAGCACGGGACCCACATCTAGGCATACCCTTCCCACTTGGGGCAACCAGTACAAAAAGAACAGTTGATGGACAGAAGGTACAACAAATCAAACATTCACCCCCACTCACAGAGATGGGTTTAATCCATCAGATTTTTTGCTCACCATGCCATTCCAGTTTGGACCCAGTCACATGCAAATCAGTCTTGACCCTGTTCCCCATGGGAACAGTCCAGCCCGAACTGCCAGACCTGGTCCTCCATGGACCAGAAACAAGCATCCTAGGACTGGTTTCAGGGTATCACCACTCTTCAGCCAGGCTAGCTTGAATCTGGTGGCATAGTGAGCACGGGACCCACGTCTGGGCATAACCTTCCCACTTGGGGCAAAAGGTTGATGGATGGAATGTAGAACAAATCAAACATTCACCCCCAGTCACAGATCTGGGTATGATCCATCAGTTTTTTTGCTCACCATGCCATTCCAGTTTGGACCCAGTCATATGCAAATCAGTCTTGACCCTGTTCCCCATGGGAACAGTCCAGCCCGAACTGCCAGACCAGGTCCTCCCAGAACCAGAAACAAGCACCCTAGGACCGGTTTCAGGGTATCACATCTCTTCAGCCAGGCTAGATTGAAACTGGTGGCATAGTGAGCACGGGACCCACGTCTGGGCATAACCTTCCCACTTGGGGCGAAAGGTTGATGGATGGAATGTAGAACAAATCAAACATTCACCCCCAGTCACAGATCTGGGTATGATCCATCAGTTTTTTTGCTCACTCTGCCATTCCAGTTTGGACCCAGTCATATGCAAATTAGTCTTGACCCTGTTGCCCATGGGAACAGTCCAGCCCGAACTGCCAGACCAGGTCCTCCCAGAACCAGAAACAAGCACCCTAGGACCGGTTTCAGGGTATCACATCTCTTCAGCCAGGCTAGCTTGAATCTGGTGGCATAGTGAGCACTGGACCCACGTCTGGGCATACCCTTCCCACTTGGGGCAACAGACGCAAAAAAGAACATTTGATGGACAGAATGTAGAACAAATCAAACATTCACCCTGAGTCACAGATCTGGGTTTAATCCATCAGTTTTTTTGTTCACCATGCCATTCCAGTTTGGACCCAGTCATATGCAAATCAGTCTTGACCCTGCTCTCCATTGGACGTGTCTGGCTCAAACTGCCTGACCAGGTCCTCTCTGGACAAGAAACAAGCATCCTCTTACTGGTTTCGGGGTATCACCCCTCTTCAACCAGGCTAGCTTGAATCTGGTGGCATAGTGAGCACGGACCCACATCTGGGCATACCCTTCCCACTTGGGGCAACCAGTACAAAAAGAACAGTTGATGTACAGAAGGTACAACAAATCAAACATTCACCCCCACTCACAGATATGGGTTTAATCCATCAGTTTTTTTGCTCACCATGCCATTCCAGTTTGGACCCAGTCACATGCAAATCAGTCTTGACCCTGTTCCCCATGGGAACAGTCCAGCCCGAACTGCCAGACCAGGTCCTCCCTGGACCAGAATCAAGCATCCTAGGACTGATTTCAGGGTATCACCACTCTTCAGCCAGGCTAGATTGAATCTGGTGGCATAGTGAGCACGGGACCCACGTCTGGGCATAACCTTCCCACTTGGGGCAAAAGGTTGATGGATGGAATGTAGAACAAATCAAACATTCACCCCCAGTCACAGATCTGGGTATGATCCATCAGTTTTTTTGCTCACCATGCCATTCCAGTTTGGACCCAGTCATATGCATATTAGTCTTGACCCTGTTGCCCATGGGAATAGTCCAGCCCAAACTGCCAGACCAGGTCCTCCCAGAACCAGAAACAAGCACCCTAGGACCGGTTTCAGGGTATCACATCTCTTCAGCCAGGCTAGCTTGAATCTGGTGGCATAGTGAGCACAGGACCCACGTCTGGGCATACCCTTCCCACTTGGGGCAACAGATGCAAAAAATAACATTTGATGGACAGAATGCAGAACAAATCAAACATTCACCCTGAGTCACAGATCTGGGTTTAATCCATCAGTTTTTTTGTTCACCATGCCATTCCAGTTTGGACCCAGTCATATGCAAATCAGTCTTGACCCTGCTCTCCATTGGACGTGTCTGGCCCAAACTGCCTGACCAGGTCCTCTCTGGACCAGAAACAAGCATCCTGGGACTGGTTTCGGGGTATCACCCCTCTTCAACCAGGCTAGCTTGAATCTGGTGGCATAGTGAGAACAGGACCCACATCTGGACATACCCTTCCCACTTGGGGCAACCAGTACAAAAAGAACAGTTGATGGACAGAAGGTACACCAAATCAAACATTCACCCCCAGTCACAGATATGGGTTTAAGTCATCAGTCTTTTTTTTCTCACCATGCCATTCCAGTTTGGACCCAATCATATGCAAATCAGTCTTGACCCTGGTCCCAATGGGAACAGTCCAGCCGAACCGCTAGACCAGGTCGGCCTGGACCAGAAACAAGCATCCTAGCACCAGTTTCAGGGTATCACCCCTCTTCAGCAAGGCTAGCTTGAATCTGGTGGCATAGTGAGCACGGGACCCATGTCTGGGCATACCCTTCCCACTTGGGGAAACAAACACAAAAAGAACAGTTGATGGACAGAATGTAGAACAAATCAATCATTCACCCCCAGTCACAAATCTGGGTTTAATCCATCAGTTTTTTTGCTCACCATGCCATTCCAGTTTGGACCCAGTCACATGCAAATCAGTCTTGACCCTGTTCCCCATGGGAACAGTCCAGCCCGAACTGCCAGACCAGGTCCTCCCTGGACCAGAAACAAGCATCCTAGGACTGGTTTCAGGGTATCACCACTCTTCAGCCAGGCTAGCTTGAATCTGGTGGCATAGTGAGAATGGCACCCACGTCTGGGAATACCCTTCCCACTTGGGGTGACAAACGCAAAAAGAACAGTTGATGGACGGAATGTAGAACAAATCAAACATTCGGACAGGGCATAGCGCCACCGTAGCTTCCAGAAAAGTGATGCTCTGGTTGTGCTATGCGCTCAAAACTATGTCCCTAAATGTTACACTGCATGCATAGTGCAATATGTCAAAAAGGACGGCACAATCTTGCTTTTTAAGGCAATAATGCTTGACTGACTGTCACGACACTGGATTGATCTTGAGGCCAGAACTAAGTAGAACTGTCCATGTGTCAATACTGGTGCTACAGGGTACTCTTCCTACTGAAAGTAATTTGTTCTACATCTTCATCCTCTGATATGTGTGGTGTCTCTTGTGCCATTGGTGGTGCTGTTGTAGAGGTAGACGAGGCCACACACACTTCAGGGAATAAAGATGTGGAGTCCAAGTACCCAGCAGCTTCCATTTGTGATAAGACATAAGGCATCACTGCAGCAAGGAGGAACTGCTGATTTTTCAATATAGCAGCAGCATTGCGGTGGTAGACAGCCATGTCTCCCCTGAGGGAAGCCATTTCCCACTGAATGGACTCCAGCCTGTTGTCTGCTATGCTGCTGCCAGTTTGGGGGGGGGGGTAGTTGTGGCCTCTCCATTATGGCAGCAGCTATGTCCACCATGGACTGCTGGACTCCACGCAGTGGGGAGTGTGTGCCTGGGATAGCAGCTGTGTTTTCATTCCCTGTTATGAGGCATGTCCGCACTCCATCTAGGCTGCCTGCCACGGTCTCCATCCCCATCCACACCTGCTTGGCCAGGTCCCTCTGGGATATGCTATATTTGGTTGTTGGGTAGTTCATGTGGAGACCCTGCAATGCTGTGTGTCCTCCTTGCTACTGAAGGTGGCGTCTGGAGGGATCCTTGGACCTCCTGGAGAATTGGTCCATTGATAATTGTCGGATGGTCATCCAGGTCATCATTGAAATCCAGGACAGGCAGGTTTGCAGGAGGGAAGCCATCATCCTCTGCAATGAGATATTTTGAAATCAATCTTAGATTGTTGTGGCAGTTGACATGGCACGTATTGTATTCAGTAGCGGAGGCTCAGTGACTAGTTAAAGGCCCAAGGTTGTTATTTTACATTATGAGACATATATTTTTAGCCCCTGGTGCCATTGGAGTGTCATGTGATTGGAGGATGTAGTTGCGCTAATGGGCTGCGTCATATTTACTAGGTGGCTTCAAACCACTTCTTGTGCCTTGACGCCACCATGCAAAAATCCACCCCTTCCCAGGCTGCACTTTGTGCGGAAGGGGCGCCCATTGGCTGCTGCTGTGGGTGACCCATGCCAACACTCATTGCATTTTGCTGCAGCCCCAGATTTACATGTGTCTGCATCCCTGAGGTTGCATCAATATCTATCACCACCCCAGGGGTGACATCAGCTCGGCACAATGTCGACGTATACTTTATTTCCTCCTCATGTTTTCCTTTGTCAATGTGTGCTGCATTACACTGCACACATGGACCAAGCAGATTGCCATATCAGTTTCTATTTGTGCAGGAAGGTCCTTCTTCTTACACAACAATGCAGCCTTCCTTGCACTATGGTGCAAGTGATGCGACGTTGGTGATGGACAGCTAATGTACCACTGGCACGGGAGGGGGACAGGGATGGCCCACATGCTTTACATTTTTGGCCAAGATGCATTTACTGAATGTCAGTGCATGATCCAGCCTAAGTTGGTACACAGGCATCCACCTTCATTTCCAGCTTGATCAGGGCCTCTATCGTGTTTGATTGTGTGATTGCAGCTACTTGTACTACTGCACACATGTGTCCACGTGACGAGTATGGCGATCCTCTGTCCACCTGACTTGCAGTGGTGCTCGGACCACCACCAACTGCAGTGGTCCAACAGGCACATTGGGTCCATGGTGTAAGCGCCATGGTTCAATGGCTGACACTGCCAGGTTGCCGGCAGCCTATGGGCTGGCGGTGCCACCGGTCTTGTTCCTTCAGGCCACCACTGAAATCAGCGCTGCTTTCCAGATTATTAGCCCACTTTCCCAACAGACTTTACATGGCAGTCTGTCCACAATGCAATGGCTGGTGGTAATGGAGTGTGGGGTGCCGCTGGCTGTCCGTGCACTGCCCATGCACTTAACATGGGCAGTTCAGTGGCCCCCATGGGCAGCCCCTTTGCGCTTTCCAATGCCCAATTTACAGGCTGTGATAAGCATATCCCAATATTGGCAATGGCTATATTAGTAGCCAGCGTCCTTGTTGTGGTGAGTATCCCACAGAGCTGGTAGCCCAAGACACAGTTTCTACCCACGGTCACCAGCCTGAATCTTGTAATGCCTACCATGGAGGGAAGACCGTACTGGTGGTCTTTCCAACACAGAACTTTGGAGGGCAGCCTTCGCCCGCAAATTTCGTAATGTGCGCCTGTCATGACTTTTTCATCCTTGGCGTGGTCTCCCTTAACTTTTTGCCTCTGTTCCCCAGGTTGTTGATGTGTGCTGAACTCTGATTTTACTGTTTTTGTTACTCTGGGAACTTTACCACTGCTAACCAGTGCTAAAGTGCAAGTGCTTCTTTACAAAATGTGAATGTAATTGGCTTATCCATGATTGGCATATTTGATTTATTAGTAAGTCCCTAGTACAGTGTACTAGAGGTGCCCAGGGCCTGTAAATCAAATGCTACTAGTGGACCTGCAGCACTGGTTGTGCCACTCACATAAGTAGCTCTGTAATCATGTCTCAGACCTGCCATTGCAGTGTCTGTGTGTACAGTTTTAACTGTAAATATAACTTGGCAAGTGTACCTGTAGGAAGTTGGCTCTGTATGTGCTAATTCAAAGTAAGGAATAGCATGCACAGAGTCCAAGGGTTCCCCTTAGAGGTAAGATAGTGGCAAAAAGAGATAATACTAATGCTCTATTTTGTGGTAGTGTGGTCGAGCAGTAGGCTTATCAAAGGAGTAGTGTTAAGCATTTTTTGTACATACACACAGGCAATAAATGAGGAACACACACTCAGAGACAAATCCAGCCAATAGGTTTTGTTATAGAAAAATATTTTTTCTTAGTTTATTTTAAGAACCACAGGTTCAAATTCTACATGTAATATCTCATTTGAAAGGTATTGCAGGTAAGTACTTTAAGAACTTTGAATAATTACAGTAGCATATATACTTTTCACATAAAACACCAATAGCTGTTTTAAAAGTGGACACAGTGCAATTTTCACAGTTCCTGGGGGAGGTAAAGTATTGTTATTTTTAGCAGGTAAGTAAATCACTAACAGGTCTCAGTTTTGGGTCCAAGGTAGCCCACCGTTGGGGGTTCAGAGCAACCCCAAAGTTACCACACCAGCAGCTCAGGGCCGGTCAGGTGCAGAGGTCAAAGAGGTGCCCAAAACACATAGGCTTCAATGGAGAGAAGGGGGTGCCCCCGGTTCCGGTCTGCCAGCAGGTAAGTACCCGCGTCTTCGGAGGGCACACCAGGGGGGTTTTGTAGGGCACCGGGGGGGACACAGGTCAGCACAAAAAATACACCCTCAGCAGTGCGGAGGCGGCCGGGTGCAGTGTGCAAACACACGTCGGGTTTTCAATGGTTTTCAATGAGAGACCAAGGGGTCTCTTCAGCGGTGCAGGCAGGCAAGGGGAGGGGGGCTCCTCGGGGTAGCCACCACCTGGGCAAGGGAGAGGGTCTCCTGGGGGTCACTCCTGCTCTGGAGTTCCGATCCTTCAGGTCCTGGGGGCTGCGGGTGCAGGGTCTTTTCCAGGCGTCGGGATTTCAGAGTCAGGCAGTCGCGGTCAGGGGGAGCCTCGGGATTCCCTATGCAGGCGTCGCTATGGGGGCTCAGGGGGGACAACTTTGGTTACTCACAGTCTTGGAGTCGCCTGGGGGTCCTCCCTGTAGCGTTGTTTCTCCACCAGTCGAGTCGGGGTCGCCGGGTGCAGTGTTGCAAGTCTCACGCTTCTTGCAGGGATTTGCAGGGGTCTTTAAATCTGCTCCTCTGTAACAAAGTTGCAGTCTTTTTGGAGCTGAGCCGCTGTCCTCTGGAGTTTCTTGTCTTTCTTGAAGCAGGGCAGTCTTCTGAGGATTCAGAGGTCGCTGGTCCTGGGGAAAGCGTTGCTGGAGCAGGTTTCTTTAGAAGGCAGGAGACAGGCCGGTAGGTCTGGGGCCAAAGCAGTTGGTGTCTTCTTTTATTCTTCTGCAGGGGTCTTTCAGCTCAGCAGTCCTCTTCTTCTTGTAGTTGCAGGAATCTAAATTCTTAGGTTCAGGGGAGCCCTTAAATACTAAATTTAAGGGCGTGTTTAGGTCTGGGGGGTTAGTAGCCAATGGCCACTAGCCCTGAGGGTGGGTACACCCTCTTTGTGCCTCCTCCCAAGGGGAGGGGGTCACATTCCTATCCATATTGGGGGAATCCTCCTTCTACAAGATGGAGGATTTCTAAAAGTCAGAGTCACCTCAGCTCAGGACACCTTAGGGGCTGTCCTGACTGGCCAGTGACTCCTCCTTGTTTTTCTCATTATCTCTCCTGGACTTGCCGCCAAAAGTGGGGGCTGTGTCCAGGGGGCAGGCATCTCCACTAGCTGGAGTGCCCTGGGGCATTGTAACACAAAGCTTGAGCCTTTGAAGCTCACTGCTAGGTGTTACAGTTCCTGCAGGGGGGAGGTGTGAAGCACCTCCACCCAGAGCAGGCTTTGTTTCTGTCCTCAGAGAGCACAAAGGCTCTCACCGCATGGGGTCAGAAACTCGTCTCTCAGCAGCAGGCTGGCAGAGACCAGTCAGTCCTGCACTGAACAATTGGGTAAAATACAGAGGGTATCTCTAAGATGCCCTCTGTGTGCATCTTTTAATAAATCCAACACTGGCATCAGTGTGGGTTTATTATTCTGAGAAGTTTGATACTAAACTTCCCAGTATTCAGTGTAGCCATTATGGAGCTGTGGAGTTCGTTTTTGACAGACTCCCAGACCATATTCTCTTATGGCTACCCTGCACTTACAATGTCTAAGGTTTTGCTTAGACGCTGTAGGGGCATAGTGCTCATGCACCTATGCCCTCACCTGTGGTATAGTGCACCCTGCTTTAGGGTTGTAAGGCCTGTTAGAGGGGTGACTTACCTATGCCATAGGCAGTGTGAGGTTGGCATGGCACCCTGAGGGGAGTGCCATGTCGACTTAGTCATTTTCTCCCCACCAGCACACACAAGCTGGTAAACAGTGTGTCTGTGCTGAGTGAGGGGTCCTTAGGGTGGCATAAAACATGCTGCAGCCCTTAGAGACCTTTCCTGGCATCAGGGCCCTTTGTACCAGGGGTACCAGTTACAAGGGACTTACCTGGGTGCCAGGGTTGTGCCAATTGTGGAGACAATGGTACATTTTAGGTGAAAGAACACTGGTGCTGGGGCCTGGCTAGCAGGGTCCCAGCACACTTCTCAGTCAAGTCAGCATCAGTATCAGGCAAAAAGTGGGGGGTAACTGCAACAGGGAGCCATTTCTTTACACAAGCCCCCCCCCAGCCCCAAGGCCAGGAGACTCAGTCAAAGCTGGGAGAGTCTTCCTAGTCTGTCAAGCGAGGAAGAGTAGAGGAAATAGGCTGGTTTGTTGCAGGGCCTACTCTGCCTTACATCCTCCTGTTCAGGTCATTCCCTCTGGGGAACTGACCCACTTCCACAGTGATAGGACCTAGTCTGAATTGCCTCTTGTCTGTGTCTTTAATGTCTCCACCCATTCTCTCTATTTTGGGGTTAGAGGTATCCACCTCTGCTAGTCTTATTTTAGCCAGGGTCACCCCTAGCTTACCCAAAGAGGTTACCCAGAGCTGGAGTAACCCCACCATGACCAACAGGGTCAGGGGGCCTAACTTGCTATTTGGCATGGGGTCAGACCACCCTGCCAAGGATAGTGCAGCCATAAAGGCTAACACCCAGCAGAGGCCAATGACAGCTGTCAGTGCCCAGAACCACACCTTTAGCTCTTCACCTACAAGGGAAGGGGCTAAATTACAGTCTTCTTTGGGTTCAGGGTGCCTGTCTGCTGTATTAGAGTGGGGGGTTACCACATCTTGTAGTAAACACCCTTCTTCCACTCTTTCTTCTGTTAGCTGAAGAGCCACCCACTCAGGCTTAACAGTTGCCTGACTAGCCAGGACTTCTTGTGGGTCAAGTTGGACTTAAACAGTGCCATTTTTGGAGTTCTCCCCTACTGGAGCAGAATCTCACTGGCTTGCTGGAACCTTGGCTAAAGGTTGTCCACCTTTCCTACTCTGTTTTCCTTTCTTTTTCTTCTGGGGCCTACTTGCAGTTACTGCAGGGGTAGCACCTCCAGAGTCCTTGGGAGAGGACTGGCACTGGACCAGTTCCTCTTTTTGGCTCTGACTAACCTCTGGGTAGTCATTTCCAAGGAGACAATCAAGGGGGAGGTCTGTACTGACTACCACCCTTCTCCAGCTAAAAGTCCCACCCACTTCTATGGGCACAAAAGCCACAGGCCTATCAGTGCCCCTGTCTGGGCTAACTCTTACTCTGGCCATCTCACCTGGGATGTACTGGTTTGAGAACACCAGCCTGTCATGCACAATAGTGTGCCTGGCACAAGTGTCTCTCAGGGCAGTGGCTGGGATTCCATTCACCAGTAGGTGGTGAAAGTGTCTACTTCCCTCTGGAATCTCCAACTCACCTGTTGGGCCCTTTTTCCAGTTGAAGGCTATGAAGACCTCCTCATCTGAGGAGTCATCCCCAATGGCTATACTGGTCACCCCTGGGATTTTGCTAGGGGGGTTGTTTTTGGGACAAGAAGTGTCCTTGGTGTGGTGCCCTGTCTGTCTACAGTTATGGCACCATGCCTTAGTGGCATCCCAGTTCTTACCCTGGTACCCACCTTTGTTTTGGGTTGTGTCTCGGGGCCCACCCACCTGGTCTGGTTTTTGGGGGCCTACAGAGGACTCTTTTTCTTTGTTTCTAGTGTCACCCACTTTCTCCTGGGGAGGCTTTGTAACCCCTTTCTTTTGGTCACCCCCAGTGGAAGTTTTGGTTATCCTAGTCTTGACCCAATGGTCCGCCTTCTTTCCCAATTCTTGGGGAGAAATTGGTCCTAGGTCTACCAGATACTGATGCAACTTTTCATTGAAGCAGTTACTTAAAATGTGTTCTTTCATAAACAAATTATAAAGCCCAACATAGTCATGCACTTCATTTCCAGTTACCCAACCATCCAGTGTTTTCACTGAGTAGTCTACAAAATCAACCCAGGTCTGGCTCGAGGATTTTTGAGCCCCCCTGAATCTAATTCTATATTCCTCAGTGGAGAATCCAAAGCCCTCAATCAGGGTACCCTTCATAAGGTCATAAGATTCTGCATCTTTTCCAGAGATTGTGAGGAGTCTATCCCTACACTTTCCAGTGAACATTTCCCAAAGGAGAGCACCCCAGTGAGATTTGTTCACTTTTCTGGTTACACAAGCCCTCTCAAAAGCTGTGAACCATTTGGTGATGTCATCACCATCTTCATATTTAGTCACAATCCCTTTAGGGATTTTTAACGTGTCAGGAGAATCTCTGACCCTAGTTATGTTGCTGCCACCATTGATGGGTCCTAGGCCCATCTCTTGTCTTTCCCTTTCTATGGCTAGGATCTTTCCAAAGCTAATCTTTTGGCCATCCTGGCTAACTGGATGTCCTCTTCATTGGAGTTATCCTCAGTGATTTCAGAGATGTTGGTCCCTCCTGTGAGGGAAGCAGCATCTCTGACTATTATGTTTGGAGTCAGGGCTTGAGAGGCCCTGTTCTCCCTAAATATGACTGGTAGGGGGGAATTTTCCTCCAAGTCACTATCTTCATCCTCTGTGTTGCCATCCTCAGAGGGGTTGGCCTTTTCAAACTCTGCCAAAAGCTCCTGGAGCTGTAGTTTGGAAGGTCTGGGGCCCATTGTTATTTTCTTTATTTTACAGAGTGACCTTAGCTCCCTCATCTTAAGATGGAGGTAAGGGGTGGTGTCGAGTTCCACCACATTCACATCTGTACTAGACATTATGCTTCTAAAAGTTGGAATACTTTTTAAGAATCTAAAACTAGTTCTAGGTTCTAATTCAAACTTTCACAAAACTTTTAAACTCTAAAAGAAATGCTAACAGGGACTAACACAAGGCCCTAGCAGGACTTTTAAAAATTTAGAAAAATAGTTCAAATTGCAAAAATCAATTTCTAATTACAATTTTTGGAATTTGTCGTGTGATCAGGTATTGGCTGAGTAGTCCAGCAAATGCAAAGTCTTGTACCCCACCGCTGATCCACCAATGTAGGAAGTTGGCTCTGTATGTGCTATTTCAAAGTAAGGAATAGCATGCACAGAGTCCAAGGGTTCCCCTTAGAGGTAAGATAGTGGCAAAAAGAGATAATACTAATGCTCTATTTTGTGGTAGTGTGGTCGAGCAGTAGGCTTATCAAAGGAGTAGTGTTAAGCATTTGTTGTACATACACACAGGCAATAAATGAGGAACACACACTCAGAGACAAATCCAGCCAATAGGTTTTGTTATAGAAAAATATATTTTCTTAGTTTATTTTAAGAACCACAGGTTCAAATTCTACATGTAATATCTCATTTGAAAGGTATTGCAGGTAAGTACTTTAGGAACTTTGAATAATTACAGTAGCATATATACTTTTCACATAAAACACCAATAGCTGTTTTAAAAGTGGACACAGTGCAATTTTCACAGTTCCTGGGGGAGGTAAAGTATTGTTATTTTTAGCAGGTAAGTAAATCACTTACAGGTCTCAGTTTTGGGTCCAAGGTAGCCCACCGTTGGGGGTTCAAAGCAACCCCAAAGTTACCACACCAGCAGCTCAGGGCCGGTCAGGAGCAGAGGCCAAAGAGATGCCCAAAACACATAGGCTTCAATGGAGAGAAGGGGGTGCCTCGGTTCCGGTCTGCCAGCAGGTAAGTACCCGCGTCTTCGGAGGGCAGACCAGGGGGGTTTTGTAGGGCACCGGGGGGGACACAGGTCAGCACAAAAAGTACACCCTCAGCAGCGCGGGGGCGGCCGGGTGCAGTGTGCAAACACGCGTCGGGTTTTCAATGGTTTTCAATGAGAGACCAAGGGGTCTCTTCAGCGGTGCAGGCAGGCACGGGGGGGGCTCCTCGGGGTAGCCACCACCTGGGCAAGGGAGAGGGCATCCTGGGGGTCACTCCTGCACTGGAGTTCCGATCCTTCAGGTCCTGGGGGCTGCGGGTGCAGGGTCTTTTCCAGGCGTCGGGATTTCAGAGTCAGGCAGTCGCAGTCAGGGGGAGCCTCGGGTTTCCCTCTGCAGGCGTCGCTGTGGGGGCTCAGGGGGGACAACTTTGGTTACTCACAGTCTTGGAGTCGCCTGGGGGTCCTCCCTGTAGCGTTGTTTCTCCACCAGTCGAGTCGGGGTCGCCGGGTGCAGTGCAGAGCCGCTGTCCTCTGGAGTTTCTTGTCTTTCTTGAAGCAGGGCAGTCCTCTGAGGATTCAAAGGTCGCTGGTCCTGGGGAAAGAGTTGCTGGAGCAGGTTTCTTTAGAAGGCTGGAGACAGGCCGGTAGGTCTGGGGCCAAAGCAGTTGGTGTCTTCTTTTATTCTTCTGCAGGGGTCTTTCAGCTCAGCAGTCCTCTTCTTCTTGTAGTTGCAGGAATCTAAATTCTTAGGTTCAGGGGAGCCCTTAAATACTAAATTTAAGGGCGTGTTTAGGTCTGGGGGGTTAGTAGCCAATGGCTACTAGCCCTGAGGGTGGGTACACCCTCTTTGTGCCTCCTCCCAAGGGGAGGGGGTCACATTCCTATCCCTATTGGGGGAATCCTCCTTCTACAAGATGGAGGATTTCTAAAAGTCAGAGTCACCTCAGCTCAGGACACCTTAGGGGCTGTCCTGACTGGCTAGTGACTCCTCCTTGTTTTTCTCATTATCTCTCCTGGACTTGCCACCAAAAGTGGGGGCTGTGTCCAGGGGGCAGGCATCTCCACTAGCTGGAGTGCCCTGGGGCATTGTAACACGAAGCTTGAGCCTTTGAAGCTCACTGCTAGGTGTTACAGTTCCTGCAGGGGGGAGGTGTGAAGCACCTCCACCCAGAGCAGGCTTTGTTTCTGTCCTCAGAGAGCACAAAGGCTCTCACCGCATGGGGTCAGAAACTCATCTCTCAGCAGCAGGCTGGCAGAGACCAGTCAGTCCTGCACTGAACAATTGGGTAAAATACAGGGGGTATCTCTAAGATGCCCTCTGAGTGCATTTTTTAATAAATCCAACACTGGCATCAGTGTGGGTTTATTATTCTGAGAAGTTTGATACTAAACTTCCCAGTATTCAGTGTAGCCATTATGGAGCTGTGGAGTTCGTTTTTGACAGACTCCCAGACCATATTCTCTTATGGCTACCCTGCACTTACAATGTCTAAGGTTTTGCTTAGACGCTGTAGGGGCATAGTGCTAATGCACCTATGCCCTCACCTGTGGTATAGTGCACCCTGCCGTAGGGCTGTAAGGCCTGTTAGAGGGGTGACTTACCTATGCCATAGGCAGTGTGAGGGTGGCATGGCACCCTGAGGGGAGTGCCATGTCGACTTAGTCATTTTCTCCCCACCAGCACACACAAGCTGGTAAACAGTGTGTCTGTGCTGAGTGAGGGGTCCCTAGGGTGGCATAAGACATGCTGCAGCCCTGAGAGACCTTCCCTGGCATCAGGGCCCTTGGTACCAGGGGTACCAGTTACAAGGGACTTACCTGGGTGCCAGGGTTGTGCCAATTGTGGAGACAATGGTACATTTTAGGTGAAAGAACACTGTGCTGGGGCCTGGTTAGCAGGGTCCCAGCACACTTCTCAGTCAAGTCAGCATCAGTATCAGGCAAAAAGTGGGGGGTAACTGCAACAGGGAGCCATTTCTTTACAGTACCCACTTGCCAGCCCTAACCCTTTCCTTTTCTTACATGTCAGACACCCCTAAGGTAGGCCCTAGGTAGCCCCAAGGGCAGGGTGCAGTGTATGGTTAAGGTAGGACATATAGGCCCTCATTACAACCCTGGCGGTAAATCCCCCCCCGAAGACCGCCAACATACCGTTGCGGCGGCAGAAATCCGTTACAGGTATTACGACCCACAGCTCGTAATCCGCCACAATACAGACACCCACACGAGTCCGCCACACCAAAGGTCAGTGATAAACTGGCGATACCAAAACCTACACCGTCACGCCAACAAGAATACGCCCACACTATCACGACCCACGAATCAACATGGCAGTCTTGCAACTGCGGTAATCCATTGACGGTACACACCACCGCGCTCAAAGTACACACACACTTACAAAACACAACCACATTGGACAATTCTAAATACATACACCTGATACACATGCACACACCACACCCACACACCCAATTCAATATAAAACACACATCCACATTACCCACAAACCCTTACAACCAAAAATTTCGAAGAAGGCCAGAGAGATAGATTAGCTAACACAACACCAGCATCTACAGCAACACAACACCATCACTTATACAACATCCACACACCTCAAACAACACACACCAGCACATCCCCGAACACATCACAACAGACACCACCTCACCCACACCACATCATGGCACCTCAAAGACACCCCAGGTTTTCAGAGGAGGATCTCAGGGTCATGGTGGAGGAAATCATCCAGGTAGAGCCACAGCTATTCGGATCACAGGTTCAGCAGACACCCATTTCAAGGAAGATGGAGCAATGGCAGAGAATTGTCGACAGGGTCAACGCCGTGGGGCAGCATCCAAGAACACAGGATGACATCAGGAAGAGGTGGAATGACCTACGGGGGAAGGTACGTTCTGTGCTATCCAGACACCAGATAGCTGTACAGAGGACTGGCATTGGACCCCCACCTCCTCCCCCACAACTAACAACATGGGAGGAGCAAGTCTTGGCAATAATGCATCCTGAGGGCCTCGCAGGAGTAGCAGGAGGACTGGACTCTGGGAAGTCATATCTTAATTACTTCATCCCCCCACCCCACCTGCATGCCGTCACATATTCCCACTCTTACCCTCACCCCATCACACCATCATCTCCATATGGCCCACTATCACAACCCACACATCTCTATACCAAGGCCCTACATGCAACACCTATGCATGGACCACTGTCACCAAAGCATGTCAAGTACAGAAACTCACACAGACCCCAAACCAACTAATACAAAAGGGCTAACACAGTGACGCAAGCACAGGAGTAGAGGGTACCTCACCCAATGCATAAGATGGCACACACAGACACTAAAACTAAGCATTTAAACCCCAACAGGACCCCTACCCAACGTCACCGGACAGGAGGTGCCAGACATATCCAGTCCCCCCACAGAAGAGGCCCACAGTGATGACAGCAGCTCTGCACACCTGGATCAAGATGCCAGCCCGGCCCATAAGGAACCTCGGGACAGTCGGTTCCCCTGGCACAGTCCCAAACCACCACAGAGCCTCCCCCCTCAGCCACAACACCCACCCAGTGGGCCCATCCATCTGTCCCCAGGACACGTCAATCAGCAGTGTGTCCACCAAAACAGGGACCCCAGGCAAACCCACCAACCCAAGACAATCAGGGACCTGAGGTCAGTGGGCACACAGTTCAAGGGACAGAGGCACAGGATAACAGGGAAGCTGGGAGGACTGCTGTGCGACAGAGGGAAGACAGGCCCAGGGAACCCACTCTCCACGAGGCACTCTCCTACATTATGGGAGCATACCACCATTCCCAGGAGACCATGGGCAGGGTACTGGCCAAGTTTCAGGAAACCCAGCGGCTGCAGGAGGAACCCTACCTGGGGATCAGGGAGGACGTGAAGTCCATTAACACCACCCTGGTCTCCATTGCAGGGGTGCTGGCAGACCTTGTCAACACCATGAGGGACACAGTGGCACACAAACGGCCACCTGACACTAGCCTGGACGATGAACAGCCCTCCACCTCCGCCGGCGCTAGTGGACAGGAGACACTGCCACAGGGCCAACAGGCCACCAGCAAACCACCCCCTGCAGAAGGAGAACCACCTCGCGAACGGTCCCTGAGATCCAGGAACAAGACAGATAACATTGCCAAGACCCCGCCAGGAAATAAGACCCTCCTGAATGTCACCCTTCTGTCCCACTTTGTCACCCTGTCCACCTTATACTGCCATAGCTCTACTTCCTATGCCCCATTGGACATTGCACCTGTGAGACCAAGAGACATGGACTCTGCCATGGACATTCCTCCATCATCACCCCAGCCCATTTCACACCCCCCTCCACCTATTTGCACAGAAATAAGCACCCTTGAATCACAAATCAATCTAGAGTCAGTCTGTGATTTCATAAATGTGTAATTGAAAAATCTCTGCAATATAGCAATGTCAATGTACTTGTTCACATACCAATGTTACACAGCTGTAGGCCAGGTGTAAACATAGCAGAGGGCACAAATTGGGACCCAGATCTGTGAAATGGAAAGCCAAAGTGACAAGTCAGGGTCAATACACAGAGTGAAAAAGGCAGACTGATGCTAGGTCCTACAATAGTATGAGAAGTGGGAAGCAGTTCCATCTTCTTACCTATGTCTCACTTGGCGTATTGCATGATGATGTTGTTTCGGTTGTCTACATCTTGTTCTTCTGCCTCCTCTTCTTCACTGTCCACAGGCTCCACAGCTGCCACAAGACCACCATCATGCCCATCCTCCTGCAGAAAAGCCACCTGGCATCGTAAAGCCAGGTTGTGCAACATACAGCAGGCCACGGTGATGTGGCACACCTTCTTCGGTGAGTAGTACAGGGATCCACCTGTCAAATGGAGGCACCAGAATCTGGCCTTCAGGAGGCCGAAGGTGCGTTCTATTATCCTCCTAGTTCAACCATGTGCCTCACTGTAGAGTTCCTCTGCCCTTGTCCTGGGATTCCTCACAGGAGTCAGTAGCCATGACAGGTTGGGGTAACCAGAGTCACCTGCAAATATCGAGGGACAACTGTAAGACATACTCCAAACATTAGGGAATCTCCCATACCCAGAAACCAAATTAAACTGTGTGGGGACTTTAGGCTCACCTATTAGCCACACACATTGCCTCTGGAGTTGACCCATCACCTAAGGGATGCTGCTATTCCTCAAAATGTAAGCATCATGCACTGAGCCAGGATACTTGGCATTCACATGGGAGATGTACTGGTCTGCCAAAAATACCATCTGCACATTCATTGAATGGTAGCTTTTCCGGTTTCTGTACACCTGTTCATTCCTGTGGGGGGGAACAAATGCCACATGTGTACAATCAATGGCACCAATGATGTTGGGGATATGTCCTAGGGCATAGAAGTCACCTTTCACTGTGGGCAAATCCTCCACTTGACGGAAAACAATGTAGGAGCGCATGTGTTTCAGCAGGGCAGACAACACTCTTGACAGCACGTTAGAGAACATTGGCTGGGACATCCCTGATGCCAAGGCCACTGTTGTTTTAAAAGACCCACTGGCCAGGAAATGGAGTACAGACAGGACCTGCACTAGAGGGGGGATTCCTGTGGGATGGTGGCTAGCTGAAATCAGGTCTGGCTCCAACTGGGCACACTGGATTGTTGCATGATCAAGTCTGTAAGTGATAATAATGTATCTCTCTTTCATTTTGACAGGTCCACCAGGGGTCTGTACACTGGAGGATGCCGCCATCTCATGACCTGCCCCAGCGGACGTGCCCTGTGGAGGAGAACGGTAAGCAGAGGGTCATACAACACTTAGGTATCACAATGCTGTTTAGCAAAACTGTAACAATTTCTCCATGTGCCTTTGTCTGTCCGTATTCCTGGCCTAAATAGGTGTGATGCAGTTATTTGGCCTGCCATGTGGCCCCCTGAAATGGCGGCTGCCTGACCTGTAAGGTGGGACAAGGAGAAATTAGGTAACTGTGCTGGTGTTGTACACCATCGCGGTAGGCGGTCGAAGACCGCAGCGCAATTCAGCATTGGTTAACATTGGGCCCCATGGGTTCAAGGAGCCAATAACGATGTATGCCGGCGGTGACGATACGCACCGCCGCGGACGTGGCCGCCATTTTCTAACTGTTCACTCACTTGATTCCTGACTTTCAACAGGAGAGGACCTACACTGCAAGTGCTGCTGTGACCTGTGTCTGGAAGTGACGATGGCTACAGTGTCTGGGGAAAGGGCCCCTGCATTCACTTCGGAGGAGTTGGAGAAACTAGTGGATGGGGTCCTCCCCAGTACACACAACTGTATGGTCCTCTGGACAAACAGGTGAGTACAATGTGAGCATGGTGGATGGCACATGATTGTATGGAGTGTCGTGGATGGAAGAGGGAGGGGAGGGGGACAGGCCAGCATGTGAGGATAGTGTGTGTGTATGTATGTCTGGGCCAGGGTGGGAGGTTGTTAGGCAATGCGTGAGAAGAACTGTACGGTATAGTAACATCCCTTATTACTTCACTTTTCCTCTAGGTCGGCGCTCACCAGAAGAAGGGGATTTGGTGTGCCATCGCCAAGGAAGTGCGGACCCTCGTGGTCTACCATAGATGGAGCATCTACTGTCGGAAAAGATGGGAGGACCTGCGCCGCTGGAGCAAGAAGACGGCGGAGGCCCAGCTGGGGATGGCCACCCAACATGGAAGGGGTGTCCGTCGCAACATGACCCCCCTGATTTACCGGATCCTGGCGATGGCATATCTGGAGTTGGATGGGCACTTGAGGGCATCCCAGCAGCCACAAGGGGGTGAGTACACTCTCATTCAGCTGACTCTGCGCGCTTGACGAGGCCTGTGGGTTCCCCTAGGCAAGGCCATACGCGCAAAGGTAGATCAATTGTTTTGCAGCCTCATTCCCAGTCCAACCTCAAAGGCGGTATTTGTCCTTTACACCTAGGCAGGCTCCCATGGGTGCCAGTTGTGCATAAAACGGGTCTAGACAGAGTCCACCTGGGGCATGTGCTTTTCCCCTGCACTGTTAGTGCATGGCTTAGTGCATAGGGCTGCTCCCTGTGAGTTGAATCTGCCAACGGTAGTGGTGCTGCATGCACTGACCATGTGTCTCTTCTGTCTTCACCCCCTTTTTGCTTTGTCACCCTGTTCTTGCGTGCATTAGCATCATCTGGCGGAGGAGCAGTGGCACCGGAGCAGGAAGGAGCTGCATCCCACATGGCCCTGGAGGGTGAAGCAACAGAGTCTGAAGGCACCAGTGGGATGGAGGGCCAGGGGAGCTCCACAACGGGGACAGGAGCATGCGACAGCGACTCCTCCTCTGATGGGGGCTCCCTTGCGGTGGTGGGGACCTCTGTGCCCACCACTTCAACAGGTACAGCCGCCACCCCCCCTACCAGCACCACCCTCCCAGCAGCCACTCAGCATGAATATACGACGAAACAACGACTGCAAAAACAACTACTGCCTTAACAACGAGGTCGGAACACCGACCTCGTTGCTACTACTAATGATTTTACCACGAATGCCTTAACAATGATATTTCGTTGTAAAGGCATTCCTGATAAAATCATTAGCAATAGGCACCATTCACCCTACATCCCTCACCCCACCCCCCAACCCCACCCCAAAACCTAAAACCCCCTGACCCCCCACCCACTCCCCAAAATCAAAAACGCCCCACCCCCCCAAACCCACCCCAAAACCGAAAACCCTGTGACCCCCCACCCACTCCCCAAAACCAAAAACGCCCCACCCCCCAACCCCACCCTAAAACCTAAAACCCCCTGACCCCCCACCCACTCCCCAAAACCAAAAACGCCCCACCCCCCCAACCCCACCCCAAAACCTAAAACCCCCTGACCCCCCACCCACTCCCCAAAACCAAAAACGCCACACCCCCCAACCCAACCCCAAAACCTAAAACCCCCTGACCCCCCACCCACTCCCCAAAACCAAAAACGCCCCACCACCCCAAAACCTAAAACCCCCTGACTCCCACCCACTCCCCAAAACCAAAAACACCCCACCCCCCAAACCTGCCCCAAAACCTAAAACCCCCTGACCCCCCACCCCTCCCCAAAACCTAAACCCACCACTTACCTTCGCCAAGTCTCTTCTTTGTACCTTAACCACGCATGTTCGTTGTTCAGAACATACGTAGTTAAGGCACAAAAAAACGAAGTTGTGGTTAAAAAAAGCGTTGTTGCGCTTTCGTTAACCACGACCTTCGTAAAAAAACGTCGTAAAAAAGGATGTTTCCCACTCAGCATGTGTCCGTGCCCACTCACCCAGGAGGGTGGGCATCTCCTTCACCCAGGCACCTCAGGCCCTGCCCCAGTCAGCCCTGGTACCCTCAGTGAGGAGGCTATTGACCTCCTGAGATCCCTCACTGTTGGACAATCTACCATTTTGAATGCCATCCAGGGTGTTGAGTCGCATTTGCAGTAAACAAATGCATACCTGGAGGGCATTCATTCTGGGCAGGTGGCCCAACAGAGAGCATTTCAGACTCTGGCCTCAGCACTGATGGCAGCCATTGTCCCTGAGTCAAGCCTCCCCCCTCCACCTTCCTCCACCCAGACCCAATCACCTGTACCTCAGCCTATCCCAAGCACACCATCAGACCAGCATGCACACTCATCAACACACAAGAGTGGACATGGCAAACATAAGCACCACACATCCCACAGGCACTCACACAAGCACCATCCCCACGCAGGTACAGCAACAGCAACTGTTTCCCCTGTGTCCCCCTCCTCCATGTCCTCCTCCTCCCTTCCTGTCACATCTCCACTCACACCTGCATGCACTACATCCTCAGCCAGTACCATCATCACCAGCACGCCCATCACCACACACCGCTCACATGCACTCACCACCCCCACTACCATTCACACATCCCCTGTATCCTCTCCCAGTGTGTCTATGAGCCCTCCTCCCAAAGTACACAAACGCAGGCACACACCCACCCAACAGCCATCCACCTCACAACAGCCTCCGGCCCATGCACCTTCACCCAAATTCAGCAAACGTACACCTCCTACAACCACTACCTCTTCCTCCATTCCCAAACCCCTCCATCTTTCCGTCCCAGTGTGTCTAAGAAACTTTTCCTGGTTAACATTGACCTCTTCCCTACACCTCCCCCCGTCCTTCCCCTAGGGCCAGGGTGTCCAGGTTCCAGCCCAGCACCTCAGCCACCAAATCCCCAAGCACAGTGGTCCCAGCAACTCTGGTCTCATCGCGGGTGCCACCCATCAGGGCTGCCAGTGTGCCCCATAGCGAGGCCAAGGAGCAGGCAATTCCGCCACCTGCCAAGGTGAAGAAGGTGCCCACATGCCGGAGGGAGAAGCCACACCTACCAGCAAGCAAGGGCTCCTCCAAACCAAAAGGGGACAGTGGCAAGACACCAGCAGCAACATCAAAGGTGGGGAAGGGACACAAGCCGAAGAGCAGGTCAGGATAGGGCACGCTGGCTCTGACTGAGGGACTAGAGTCACCCCTTCTGTCAACCACTACACCAACCTGTACAGCGGTGGACACCGCCACCAGCACCGCCACCTGCACCACCACCAGCACTGCCACCAGCACGTCAGCTGCCTCAGCAACAGTCCCCAGCATCATCCCCAGTGGGCAGCCGTCCGAGGCTGCAGGAGATGTCCTGCTGTGTCCCTCAATAGGTGCAGACACATGCACTACCGCAAGCACCTCCGCCACAGACACCGCCACAACCACCGCCACCAGCCCCGCGACATGCTCAGACAGTGCCAGCACGGCTGACATGGCAATCATCCCCAGTGGGCAGCCATCCGAGGCTGCAGGAGACGTCCTGGACCCTGCCCAGCGTCCATGAGGCATGACTCTCAGCACTGTTTGTACCTGCTAGAGGCAGGCTAAGTCGCAGCAGGGTGGAGTGTGTCTCTGCCTCCATGGCGTATCATGCTACCTGTTCCGAGGCAATCTCTGCCACATTGCATGTGAAGCACTCTGGGCACCAAGCCCCCTCCAGAACCAGTGGATAGATACATCCACTTCCTCAGTCCTTGGCAGGATAAAGCACTCTGCGCACCAAGCCCCCTCCAGAACCAGTGGAGAGATACATCCACTTCCCCAGTCTTTGGCAGGATGAAGCACTCTGGGCACAAAGCCCCCTCCAGAACCAGTGGAGAGATACATCCACTTCCTCAGTCCTTGGCAGGATGAAGCACTCTGGGCACACAGCACTCTGGGCACAAAGCCCACTCCAGAACCAGTGGAGAGATACATCTACTTGTGTAGTTGGTGTACATATTTGTATATACTGATTTTTGAAATTGCATTGTCTGATTTATATTGATTACAATTGTTACAATCATTTCCTTTTGTCCTTGTGCTCTTCCAGGGGGTGAGGGGGTGTATATGTAATGTTGCTGCACGTATTTGTATGTATGGTGTTGTGGGTGAGGGTGGGGGTGGGGGTATTGCGTGTTGCGTGTGTGTGTCACTCTCTTTTACCTCCTACCCTCCCCTGTGTTGTAGGTGCAGTACTCACTGTGGTCATCGACGGCGTCTTTCCTGCTCCTGATTCAAGAAGAGGAAGACCAGCTTGGGCAGGACCTGTAGTTCGGGCTCCATGGCCTCCTGGTTCCTCGTTGGGTGTCGGGAGGTGAGTGTTTTCTGTTCCAATTTCTGTCCCCGCCGTGCTTTTGATAGCGTTGGTACTGCCCCGGAAAAGGTGGTGGATAGGCCTCTTTAATAGTGTGGGTGGTACTTTGTCCTCCGCCTGTCTGTTGGCGGTTACCACTGCGGTGTTTGTTACTACCGCCGTGGCGGTCGGAGTGTTCAAGTGGCTGTCTATGTTGGCGGTTTCCGCAATGGTCGTGATTCCATTTTCTTTTCCGCCAGGCTGTTGGCGGTATTACTGCTGCTTTAACACCGACCACCAGGGTTGTAATGAGGGCCATAGTAATGTGTTTTCTATGTCCTGAGAGAGAAATATTGATAAGTTTGTTTTTCACTGTTGTAAGGCCTGTCCCTCTCATAGGTTAACGTGGGGGCTACCTTTAAATCTGATTACAGTGTAGGTTCCCTTTGGGAGCGGATAGACATGTGGAGTTTGGGGTCTCTGAGCTCACAATTTAAAAATACATCTTTTAGTAAAGTTGATTTTAAGATTGTGTGTTTCAAAATGCCACTTTTTAGAAGGTGAGCATTTTCTTACTTATACCATTTCTGTGACTCTGCTTGTTTGTGGATTCCCTGTCTGGGTCAGTTTGACAGCGGGCTGGTTGCACCTCACAGTAGACAGTGACACAAAGGGAGCTGGGGTGTAGCCTGCATATCCTGATGAGCCATCTGTGCTAGGAGGGAAGGGAGGAGTAGTCACTCACACCTGAAAGGGCTGTGCCTGCCCTCACACAATGCTGTCTCCAACCCCCTGGTGAGTGTCTGGGGCCTGGCCTGGGAAAGGTAGGATTTCACCTTCAAAAGAGACTTTACTTTGCAGTATGCATACTTCAAAGGAGAAATTGGGAATGAGGACACCCAAAATCACAGACTTTAGAAACACTTCTGGAAACAAAAGGAACCTCTGCCTGGAGAAGAGCTGAAGAGCTGAGGAAGAAGAGCTGCCTTGTCTGTGACTGTGCTTTGTGGAGCTACCCTGCAGTTGCTGATTCCGCCAGTGTAAGAGGGCAAAGACTGGACTTTGAGAAGAAATCCCCAAGGGCTTGTTTTAGAGCTTGCATCCTGTTGTTTGAAGCCTCAGGGACAGCAAAGACTTCTCTCTGCCAGCACCTGAAGTCTCTGGAGAGACTCCTTCTCTGCCCTGTGGTGCCCATCCAGTTCCTGGGACCCTGAAAGGAGAAGCTGGCAGCCTAAAGACAAGGAAATCCACGTACAGAGCGCCATGCGGGGAAACAATTGACACGACTCCGATCTGAGGCTGAAAAAATGAAGCGCCGCCGGCTCGGCAGCTGAGAATCGACGCTCGCAGGAAACGCAACCAAAGAATCAACGCACGGAGCAGGAGAAGCGGCGTGCAGCATCGCTGACGGAAGCTGGGAGATCACAACCTGCGCTGTGGTTTTTTTTGGATCATCGTGCGGCTGGATTTCCGACTCAAGTACTGCTGGGTGTGGAAAAACAACAAAAGGCCTGCCCGGACCCAAGAGTGCTGACTGGATCGATGCATCGCTCTCCTGCGGAGAGAAGAAACGATGCGCCCGACCCGGCAAAAGGAGAAACAACACAAGGTCCCGCTTGGGATTGGGATCAACACATCGCAAGGCCTTTTTGACGCACACTTGCCCATGTGGGGCTATTTTTGACGCACCAAGGTACTTTTTAACACTGACAGTGTTAGTGTATGCTTAAAACTACTTAAAGACTCTTTTTGAATTTGTATTAATAACTTGACTTGTGTATTGTGAATTTTTGTCATTTTGGTCTTGTTTTGTTTAGATAAATATTTCCTATTTTTCTAAACTGGTGGTGTGTCATTTTGTGGTGTTTTCATTACGTTACTGTGTGTTGGTACAAATACTTTACACCTAGCATTCTGAAGTTAAGCCTCCTGCTCTGCCAAGCTACCAAGGGGGTAAGCAGGGGCTAGCTGAGGGTGATTCTCTTTTACCCTGACTAGAGTGAGGGTCCTTGCTTGAACAAGGGGTAACCTGACTGTCAACCAAAGACCCCATTTCTAACAGCGCCATTATGTTCACAGACATGCACCATGTGTTGTATTTGTTCAATTGTTTGCCCATTCCCATGTGTGCAATATGGTTGTGTCTGAGGTGTTATGGGTTCACCGTGTCTGTGTTGCGTTACACGGGTTGCAAGCTTAAGTGCAGATATTTCTCTTGTGGCACAGTTCAGGTCAGCAGCAATATGTTTGGCTCAACACTGCACCAGGTTAGATACACAGGGAAGTGCCATGTTTACTGGGCTACATGACAGCCCTTCAATTCCCCCTGCAGATGCACTGATTTGTTCTTCCTGCACAGAGACAGGCATTGTTGCTGCAGTGTGTAAGTGTGGCTGCCTTGAGGGGTAGAATTGTTTCTGTGCAGGGTGGTGTCCCTTCCTACACATGTACAAGTAATGTTAGTTAAGGCGTCATTTCATTGTGTGCTGCAAGATGTGACACATGGTTTACTGGCAATGCTACAAGGAGGTAGGGGAGCATTTTTGTGAGATACACCACCCTGAGCCCACTCAATGGTATTGACTTCCGTCCTAGAGACAGATGTCTAAGTTGTGTGGTTACTGGCGGTTTGTCAATATGCAAGGGTGCAAGGGGTGTTGTGATGGCACAGCCCCATGGAACAGTATATACATGTCCCTTTAAGCCTATGTTCTGCATATTTACGTGGTGGAGAATAGTCCTGGTGATTGGTGTATATCCACGTTGTGTATATGTTGGGCAGTATGGCACAACCAAGGCTTGTGTACATGTGCTGCTTGCATGAGGATGGGACATCTGGATTTAGGGCCCATGTGTCCCATGCACTCCATTAGCATGCATTGGGTTCATCCTATCTTCCTCCCCCTTTTGGCATTTGTATGATTCCAGTTAATTCCCCCAAGCAAATTACCCTGCATTTGTGGTGGTGATTGGTAGTCTACGCTGTCCTGTCCTTGGATTCCTGTGACCAGCTCTTCAGGGATGACCGTTGCAACCATCTCCTCCAGCTCATCCAGGTCCTCCTGTGGTGCAGGACTTCCACCCCAGTCTGCAGTGCTGCCTTTTCTTTCTTGCCCACTTTCTCCCTAGTTCTATGCTTGCAATCATGCCAGCGCTTCTTGCACTCAGTGACAGTTCTCCCTATCTCTGCCAAACAGTTAATTGTGTCTACTATTTGCTGCCATATAGCCTCTCTCTTACCAATTGACAATTTTGAGGTGACAAAGAGCTGGTGTTGGTGCTCTGTCACCTCTTTGACAAGGATGTTGTGCTCCTCCTCGCTGAAGCGACACTTGTGCTTTTTATTTTTCTTCTCCTAGGACTTCTGTGGATCTTCCTGGCTGGTGCTTGGGAGATTGGAGTGTCTCACCTGGCCTGATTCTTACATTTTCAGTTGCACATGCACTTTTTCCTGCTTGTGCATTTAAATTTGACTCTAATGCTAGCAAAAAATCGTGGTAACCCTTTGGGACAAGTTTACATGCTGCAAAATGGGTTTGCGCCACTTTTTCAGCATTAACGTCCTATTTCTTTATGACAGGGCGCAATGGTTAACGTTATTTTTTTTATGCTCTCCATTCCTTAGCGCCGGCTTGCCACATTCCATAAATATGGCATCCGGCTTGTGCTCTGGAATGGCACTAGCAGGTGCTAATATTTTTTTACGCAAAACTGCATTTGCGCATTTTTTACATCAAAAAGTATAAATTTGCCCCTTAGCATCTACATCATGGGGAACAGGTTATGTCTGGCATTGCCAAACTACGCAATGTACAGCTCCTAACGGCTACATTCCAACCTCCTATAAACTGTTTTGTGCTCAGTTGTCCCCTTTTTGGGTCATGTTGTAAAAATCCTTCGCAGGGAGGGGGATCCTCACCCACACGATGCAAGCAGCTGTAATTACCGTCATCCATAAGCTCAGGAAAGATCCCACTAAATGTGCCTCTTATTTCCATAGCTTTCTATGCCTTAATATAATGCAAAATTCTTCGTCAACATCTTGGCTAGAAGTTGGCCCACTACATGCAGGTCTTAGTAGAGCCCATTAAAACAGAATATATACCAGAGATAGGGTGTGCTGGGAACACCCAGCACATTCTGCATATCATAGACAAGGTGCTGCTCACCCAGTTCAACGTCCGATTAGAGCTATTGTGTGCGAGAAAAAACTGATCCTGCTCAAGTGTCCAACCTACATTTCAACTGAGATACATCTGTCCAGTGGTTAAGTATGTGGCAGTTCACCCAGAGAGCATTATCCCATTGTCTGCTCACAAGCTTCACTTATATGTTTATAGATTACATTAGCAGAACTCTAGGATTCTTTATTCTGGTTGTGAATGGTTTTGTTCAATTTCATGTACCTATGGAAACCCCCTATATCAATTGCAGTGAAGGGAAAGTGTGTTAACAAATGGTTGTGGCATTAAAGGAATATTTCTCTGAGACAGCTTCCTCAGGACGCTTGGTGTGAACAGCCTCAGGCAGCTGGTCTCCGCACCCACAGACATCTCAGGACACTCACTGGACCCCATCTTCACTTCAAACAACCGGATCACCATCAAGACCATCTCCACCTCTAGACTGGGCCGACCACCGCTGCATACACTTAACAATCACCGCACCCAGCAGCCCACCCGCACCACCAGGAGCCCCCACAAGAAATTGAACAAAATCACCAGCAAGCAACTGACCTCATCTCTTGCCAAGTCCCTCCCTCCGATGACGCCAGCACAGCAGTGCACAATCTCAATGCATGGATCAACAAATGCGCTGTACCTCTATCCCCCCTCCAGATGACATTGACCAAACACATACCTAGGAAACCAATAGGTTCACCACTGAAGTCCAAGAATCAAAACGTACCCGCAGTTGTTTAGAGAAAAAATGGAGCAGCCAAACCAGCGAAGACCTTGCCTCTTTCAGAGCCGCAACCCCTGCCCACCACCGAAAAATCAAGAACACAAGGAAGGAAGCACTCTGGGAGTAGATCAACTCCTCCACACACAACTCTAAGGAACTCTTCTCAGTCATCAACAAGTTCACAGATCCCCTTTCTGAAGCCACCAGCATACCCCCATCACAGGACCTCTGCGACAAATCGCAAGATCCAAGACATCTAAGACAGCTTCCTCATGAAAAATCCTGGCACCGGAAACTGTAACAGAGCCACCCCTCCAGAACCTACACAGTTTGTCCATGCTACCACAGAGGAAACAGTCAGCATCATGAACAGCACCCACTCCGGAACCCTCACTGACCCATCACCACACCACACAAATATCAGAGCCAGCACATTCATCGCCCGAGCTTCGCAACATAATGAACTGCTCCATCAATACTCGCACCTTCCCCGAGGACTGGAAACATGCCAAAATATGCCCTTTCCTGAAGAAACCTTTGGCTGACCCATCAGAACTAAAGAATTTCCAGCCCATCTCGCTGCTACCCTACCCCACCATAGTACTGGAGAAAGCAATCAACACACAACTACGGAATTTAATCAAGGCCAACAACTCCCTAGACCACGCCTAGTCCGGGTTCCACAGAAACCACAGCACAGAGACACCCCTCCTGTCAGCCACCGACAACATCCGATTACTCCTGGACCGCGGCCACATCACAGCGCTCATACTCCTCAACCTCTCAGCAGCCTTTGACATGGTCTCCCTTTGCACTCTATGCACCAGACTCCACGACATAGGAATCCGCAGAAAAGCCCTGAAATGGATCCACTCCTTCCTCTCCGGGAGGACGCAGAGGGTCAGACTCCCACCCTACACATTCAAACACACAGGAGACAACTGTGGATTCCCTCAAGGATCCTCACGGAGTCCCAGATTGTTCAACCTATACATGCCATCGTCAGAAGCCACGGTAGGAACATTGTGTCATATGCCAATGACACACAACTTATCATTTCCCTCACTGAAGACCCGGACATGGCTAAAGGAACTTCCACTCAGGAATGGAACCTGTCACCACCTGGATGAGCGAAAGCTGCCTCAAGCTCAACTCCGACAAGACTGAGCTCATCATCTTCGGAAATGCCACCTCAGCTTTGGATGACTCCTGGTGGCCCAAATCCCCCAGCACTCTCCTGCACCGACTGAGCACACCCGCAACCTAGGCATCATCCTCGACTCCTCCCTATCCATGACCCGCCAGGTAAACTCAGTTGCCTCCTCCTGCTGGCACACACTCTGCAAACTTTGGAAGATCTTCCGATTGATCCCATCAGACTGTCGCTGGACCGTCACCCACGCCTTAGTCACAAGCAAGCTCGTCTACAACAATGCCATCTACACCAGCACCTTGACTAGAAACATAAAAAACTACAACTCATCCAGACCAGTGCTGCAAGACTCATCCTGGACCTCCCACACAGAGAACACATTTCCCAACACCTGAGGACCCTCCACTGGCTCTAGGTCGAGGAACAAGTCACCTTTGAGCTACTCACTCACACATACATGGCCATATACAATGCATGACCAGCCTACCTGAACCACTGTGCATCCTTCATCCCTGCCAGATCCCTCCACTCCACCCAGATGGCCCTGGCCATGATCCCTTGTATCTGCAAAACCACTGCTAGAGGATGATCCTTCCCCTACATCGCAGCAAAGAGCTTGAACAACCTCCCCCTGCACCTCAGACAAAGCCCATTGCTCGTCATCTTCAGGAAAGACCAAAAAACATGACTCTTTTGATGAGGCCCCTCCCTCATCACCTTGAGACCCTCATGGGTGAGTGACCGTGCTTTACAAAAACTGATTGATTGATTGATTGAACTGACTGAAGGGAACCTGGCAGTTTGCTGTGGAACTTAACACAGGTGGCCAGTACGTTGGCGCTAACTGTCAATTTCTACAGTCATACTGAATCTCAGAACAACCAAGAGTAAACCTGAGTAAACCTGAGTAAGCGAAGCAGAAGGGAACTGGGCAAGCCTCCAGAAGAACAAAACCCTGGAAGTCAGTGCACCGTAGTTGGAAGAATGCAGAACCCTAATCAGAGCCCTGCACTCAGCAGTACTCTGTAGTGGTCAGCTGAGAGTGCTCTGCATTTTGTCTCCTAAATACCCTCTATCACAGAGTGCTCCCATCAATACCATCACACTTAGCTCCTTTTGAATCATTATACCTTATCAGTGCCTGGTATTTTAACAAGTAAGACATTTCTTACCTAGATACCTGGTGGTGCGTGCAGGCAATCTCTTCACTCTACAGCAAGGAAGTTACCTGGCTTCCACAAGAGAAACTCCTCATTCTCGCTTTCTATTTTTGAAACTAAAAGAGGACGTTTTACTTGTGAACTGTGTACTTCCTGCATAATTTAGGAATTGGCATAGAGACCAAAAGATGACAAATTTTCAGCACAAAGTTAACCTCCTGAAAATCCCTTATGGCTATTGTAACTGTATGCATATGTTGTTGGTTCAAGGTATATTGGCAGCAGTTATCATCAACCAACCCCCTTCCTTTCTAAATGAAGCAGGAGGACCTGGAATACGATTGGATGGTGGATAAAAATATTCAACTCATGGGTAATTGCTATTGGGAGTGAAACATATTCCTCTGAAAGTAAACAGCATATTTTGCTACATAATTTAGGATTAAAATGAAGGAAAGTGTGTGACGATATAACAGAACATGAATCTAATGAAGCCAGTGGGGAGGAAGATGATGAAGAAGATGTTTTCAGGCCACACTAAAGAAGTTAGAAAGTCACTTTAAAGAAGGAATTAATGTAGAACTAGAAAGGCATAAATTCTTTACAAAAGTACAGAAAAGGGGTGGAAAGGTATCACATATGTTGCAATTTAAAGAGGCTTATTTACAACTTGAGATTTACACCTTCTCACATATTTTTTAATGAGGGATCAACTTGTTTGTTGCATTAGTGACCATAAAAAATTATTAACTCAAAATTCAGATCTCACGGCGGCTATCAATACTGCAAGGAGAAGTAAGCATACTGTACAATGTGTTAAAGAAAAGAAGTGATGCAATGAAACACACACAATAATTTGAGGAGGTAAAAGCCTCACTAATGAGGAAAATGTATGTAAAATTATTGAACCTATAAGAGTGAAACCTAAATCCAACAAGCATTTGCAATGCAATGGGTCTCTCATTTGCTCGAGTTAGAGCTATTACCATTGTAAACCCCTACCTGGCCTTTCCTTGCCACATAAACTGAAAATGAAAAGTAAAAGTTTCACATAAGCGTGAAAGAGACACACAAAAGGGAACAGAAGTTCGCTGGCAGTCAAACGTATCGGCAAAAGTGCAATTATCCATGTAACCAGCAAAAGAGCAATTATGCATGTAACAGGGTCGATGTCATGCAAAGCTCTTGACTACTGCCCAGTGAGATCACACTGCGTAGGAAATAAAAATAAAAAATAGTCCAGAAGCTTTGAGGAAAATACAGAGCCTCGTATGTCTTCAGTTGCTCTCAAAGAGGGCTAAACACCTGAAAAGGCATGACGTATGCATGCCTTTCACTAATGAAATCAAGCACATTTTAAGAGGCAAGCCCACGAACCAACCAAACTGATGGTTGTGACATGGGCATGGTTAAAAGCCCACAGAGAGATTACAACAGGGGCGACAGCACTTGCACGCTTGACCCAAAAAATGGGATTCCAAAATGTTATAGATGTGGCAACCACAATCATTTTGCCAATAATTCCAAAAGTCCGCCACATGGGGTTATATGCAGGAAATTAAATAAAAAAGTTCACTTTGCTACAGTATGCAAAACTCCTGAGAAAAAAAATATATGTGTGATCAATAGGGTTAAATATCTCATATTTCAAATAAACACTCTAGTAAACGAGGGAAACATTTAATATCCCTCCTGTAACATACTATTAGATGGCATCAGCATTAAAGGGTATGCAGACTCATGTTCTTCATACACTAATTCACAGAGCACATTTCATAACAACTTTCTCAAATAATACAAATTAGAGGTCCTTGATATTCAACAAGGAAGGGTATAACAGAGATCCCATTCCTCTGGAAGGAATGGTGTGCGTATTTCATTCAAAGACAGGCACACATTAGGCAAAATTTACTTCACCAAACAAGTGTTCAGTCTGTTTGGGTGGAAACATCAGAAGGATTTAAGAATTACTCTTGATCCCAAGAATAAAGAAGAAATACTTTTGGTTGACAGGTCTTTAGTGTATACAAACAATTTTGAAGGGTTTCCTTAAGATTTTACAGAAAAAATAGGGTTGTTGAATGACCACATACATAAAATGAAGGAGAAAACAAGTGCCATCCCAAACCGTACATAAAACAAGGTTCATACCTTTGCTGATGATAGAACCATTAAAAGAAACATTACAGAAGTTAGTAATGCAAAGTGTAATTGAAGAGATAGAGGGGCATATTTATACTCTGTTTGCACCAAATTAGTGTCATTTTTTTTAACTCTAATTCGGTGCAAAACTAACTCCATATTTATACTTTGTGCTAGACCCCTCTAGCACCAAATTTATGGAGTTAAAGTCATTTTTTGAAAGTGGAGTCCTACTTTGCCTTAATGAGATGCAAGGTAGGCGTTCCCGTGCAAAAAATGACTCTATGGCCTTAACACCATATTTAAGGGCATATTTATACTCTGCGGCGTATTTATACTCTGTTTGCACCGAATTAGTGTCATTTTTTTTTACTCTAATTCGGTGCAAAACTAACTCCATATTTATACTTTGGTGCTAGACCCATCTAGCACCAAGGCCCTGATTTAAACTTTTTTTGCACCGCATTAACGTCATTTTATGACACAAAAGTGGCGCAAACTTACAAAATATTGGCCCTTATTTATACTTTTTGCTGCAAAACTGCACTAACTCAGTTTTGCACCAAAAAGTTGAGCACCGGCTTGCACCATTTCTGTGCACCAGCCGGGCACCATATTTATGGAATGGTGCAAGCCGGTGCAAAGGGTAGGCTAGAGTTTAAAAAAATGACTTTAGTCGGCTGGGGCTGGCAGTATAGAAGAAGAGGGTTTAGCACCAAAAAATGGCTTTAGGCAGGTTAGAGTAAAAATAAATGACTCTAACCAGATTAGCGTCATTTTATGGTGCTAAACCTACCATGCCACATGACTCCTGCCTTAGGAAAGGCAGGAGTCATGCCCACCACCCCAGTGGCCAGCACAGAGGACAGGGGTCCCCTGGGCATTGCCATTGCACCCGGTGCCATATATGGGGGCCCATTTCAGGGCCCCCTATGGCACTTTCAAAAATAAAATGCACTTACCTGTACTTACCTGGGATGGGGTCCCCCATCCTCGCAGTCCCTCTAGTGTGGGTGGGGGTGCCCCTAGGGCCTAGGGAGGGCACCTCTGGGCTTATTCCATGGTGTTCCACCATGGAAATAGGGCCACAGGTCCCCTAAGACCTGCCCTGACCCAGGTCTTAAAAAATGGGGCAAAGCAAGCTTTGCCCCATTTTTTGACCCTTCCTCCCTCCCTTGCACCATTTTTACATGGGAGTATAAATATGGTGTTAAGGAAATAGAGTCATTTTTTGCACGGGAACGCCTACCTTGCATCTCATTAAGGCAAGGTAGGTTTCCACTTCCAAAAAATGACTTTAACTCCATAAATTTGGTGCTAGACGGGTCTAGCACCAAAGTATAAATATGGAGTTAGTTTTGCACTGAATTAGAGTAAAAAAAAAATGACGCTAATTCATTGCAAACAGAGTATAAATACGCCCCTTAGTGTCAAAAAATGATGCTAATCTGGTCAGAATCATTTATTTTGACTCAAAACTGCCTAAAGTATTTTTTTTTTTAACCTAGCCTACCCTTTGCACCGGCTTGCACCATTCCATAAATATGGTGCCCAGCTGGTGCTAAAAAATGGTGGAAGCCGGTGCAAAACTTTTTGGGGCAAAACTGCCTTAGTGCAGTTTTGCACCAAAAAGTATAAATAAGGCCCAGAGTGTTCCAAATGGTTGGCCCCCAAATTTATCATAACTAAAGATAGAGGGAAAAGTATTCACCTTCGTGTGGTCTTAGAATATTTAAACTCCAACATCTGGGTAAATCTCCATCCCCTGCCTAGGGCACCTGAAATGTTAATCACCTTACATAAGGCTAAATATTTCTGTGTCCTAAACCTATCTTCCGTGTACCGTCAGATAGCAATCCATCCTGAATCATAAGCGCTCACAACTTTTACCACACCCTTGGGTACTTAAACATTGCTCGGAATGCCATTTGGTTTGCCATCAGAAGCAGTGGCATTCCAGAGGATAATGCAGCACATATTGAAAGAGACTAAGAAAACAATGTGCTTTCAAGATGACACACTGGTTTATGGGTCAAATGAAGAAGACCATAATAACAATCTGATAAAGGTATTGGGCAAGCTGAAAAATGCAGGGTTCACTATAAAAAAAAATGATCATCGGATCATTTTGGACACACTATTTAAAATGAAGTTATTAAACCAAACATAGACTTGAGGGCAGATTTAAGAGCGCCTAGCACCTCATTGGGCTACTGCAGCATCATTTTTTTTACGCTAATGTGGCCCAATTAGGCAAAATCACAGCACCAAAGTACCACTTTGTAGACCCTTGCACCACATTATGCTTGCACCTGGCATAATGTATGCAAAGGGGGTGTTCCCCCATTAGGGGGGGGGAAATAGTGCAAAGTAATCTAAAAGATTTCTTTGCGTCATATTTTTCGGCACTTTTAATGCTTGCTCAGAACAGGCATTAAAAGGAGGCACACCATTGTTTACAATGGGCCTTAATGGGCTTTGCAGGCTTAGAGTCAACATTTTTTATGCTAATCCTGCAAAGCGTCAAACTAGCATCACAAATTGTGATTCTAGTTCACTAACTACCGCCATATTGCACTGTATACTAAATATGACGCACACTTGGTGGCATTAGGATGGCGCTAAGTATGGGGCATGATTTATAGATTGTAGGGCCTCCCAAGAATGGAGTGAACTCCACTAGCTTAGAAGCAATGGGAGGTGCAAGATGAGAGGACATGGGAGCCATTTCTCACTTTTCTGGCACACACATTTAGAGAGCTTACCTGCTCAATGTAACTATGGGTGCTTCTCCTCACTCAGTCTTCCACCACAGTTGTGGCTATTTATGCCACATAGCCTCGCAATAAGGAATCAGGGAAAGGGTTGCAAGGTACACTCTTTTATAGATTACTCACTCAGCTGTCTCAGAGGGACTTTGGCCCTCATTATGACCCTGGCAGTGAGTGATGAAGTGGCTGTAATACCTCCAACAGGCTGGCGGTAATTACCGTCAAATTATGAACATGATGGAGAAAACTCCCATAGTCAGCCAATGTACCACACCAACCGCCAGGGCGTTAACAACACTCACCAAGGAGCTAGCCATTAACAGCCAGGCAGAAGACAAAGTACCGCCCACCATATTTTGACCCTTCACTCCCCCACGATTTCCGGGGAGGTACCAATGCCATCAAAAGCCTGGCGGAAACACATCACAGAAAAGCAAAGACTCACCATCGGAGACACAGGAAAGAACAATGCCGCCATGGAAAAGGAACTGGAAGTCTTCCCGATGCTCATCTACGTCATGCTCCACCTGGAACACCAACGCCGACTACGACGGTGAGCACAGCCACCTAGCACACAAGGGAGGGAGGGAGGAAAATGAGAGTGACACACACACCCACAACACAAACCATACACCCACACACCATACACACAACCAGCTGCAGACAAAAAATAATGGCACACAATACACTGCAGAATAATGCAAGACAACAAGAATGCAGTAATGAGAATGTATTGATATAAACAGCTACCAAATGAACCAATTGTATGAAAAATAGATATGTATAGATGTACACAAAGGGCCAATGCCCAGTCCAATGTACTAAGGGCCCACATGATTGGTGGTGTCACCCTGACAGCCTCCGCTGGAGGTGAGGGCTGAACTGTGTTGGCAGGTGGAGGTGCCTCCTGGGCAGCCTCTGCTTGAGGTGAGGGATGTACCGTGTTGGCAGGTGGTAGTGCCTCCTGGGTAGCCTCTGCTGAAGGTGAGGGATGCACTTACTCAGCTAGCAGTGGGTGCCCCGGGACAATGAGTGGTGTCACCCTGATAGCCTCCGCTGGAGTCAAGGGCTTCTTCCCCTTCATGGCAGGAGGCATTGGATCCTTATCCTTCCTGGCAGGGGTTGATGGCTTCTTCCCCTTCATGGCAGGAGGTGTGGGATCCTTAACCTTCCTGGCTGGTGAAGTGGGATCCTTCACTGACTTGCCACCACGACTAGGTGGTGCCACCACTGTTCGCGTGGACTGTTTGGCTGAGGTGCTGGGCTGGGTCATTGGGACCCTGCTCTTACAGGCAGGACATGGGGAGGGGGAGGGAAGAGGTCAAGTTGGGCAAGGAAAAGCTTCTTAGGGACTGTGGGGTGGGATGAGGGAGGAGGGATGGGAGAGGTGGTTGAGGGAGTGGTTGTAGGAGGTATATGTCTGCTGGATTTGGGTGCGGGTGCATGGGCAGTGTGCTGATGTGAGGTGGATGACTGTTGGGGTGTGAGCGCATGCGTTTGTGTCCTTAAGGAGGGGGGCAGACAGTGTGGGAGAAGACACAGGAGACGTGTGCATGGATGATGTGGAGGTGTCTGCTAGTGATGTGTGTGTGCTGCTTGGTGTGGTGATGCTGGTCGTGGATGTTGATGAAGTGCATGCAGGTGTGAGTGTGGATGAGATTGTGAGGGAAGTAGAGGAGGAGGAGGGGGAGACAGTGGAGGCAGTGGGTATGGTTGTGTCTGCAACTGTCTGGTGTTTACATGAGTGCTTGTGGGATGAAGTGTGGTACCTGTGGTTGACTGTGCCACTCTTGTGGGTTGTCTTGTGTGCATGCTCATCTGTATATGTGCATAGGATGGGTTGGGGTTGAGAAGACTGGGACTGGGAAGTGGTAGTTGGAGGGGCGACGGTAGGGAAAGGGGCAATGGCTGCCATCAGAGTGGAGGCAAGAGCCTAAATCGATCTCTATTGGGCCACCAATCCACTGTGAATGACCTCCAGGAATGCATTGCATTGCTGCATCTGGGATGCCAGCCCCTGGATGGCATTCACTATAGCCTAGTGCCCTACAGAGATGGATCTCACGAGGTCAAAAACCTCCTCACTCAGGGCAGCAGGGCTCACTGGGGCAGGGCCTGAGGTGTCTGGGGTGAAGGAGATGCTCACCCTCCTGGGGGAGCGAGCACGGGCAACTCGCTGAGGGGCTACTGGGACGGTGGTGCTCGTACGGGGTGCCAGTTGAACCTGTAGCTGGGGTGGTCACAGAGGTCCCCACCACCACCAGGGAGCTTCCATCAGAGGAGGTATCTCAGTCTGTGTTGTCACTTCCTGTTTCCGCCCTCTGTCCCTCTGGTTCCCTCGACATCAGTGGACTCTGCCTCCTGGGTCCTGTGGGATGCAGCTCCCTCTTTTGTTGGTGCCCCTGCTCCTCCGCCAGATGATGCTAATGCACACATGGACAGGGTGACAGGAAAAAAGGGGGGAGAGAGAGAAATGAAACACTGGTAAAGTACTGCACCAACACCACAGTTGGCATACACAGCACCGTCACACACAGGGATCAGGCTTGAGCACTATGCATTGCACTGCCAATGACTTGGCTAGATGCCACAGCAAGATGAGGGCCACACACCGCCAACTGCACCCCTCCTGGTACCCACAGGGCCCTGACTGATATGGAATGCTAACAAGCTACGTTACCTGCATTTGCCATACACCCATTACCCTTAAGCTTGATCATGCTGCAATGTCTGGCCTGGCCTTAGGAGCACCCACTAAGTCACATCCACCACCGGATCCCATGCCACCTGCCAATTTTTGTATCAATGTCCACTGTACTCACCCCGTTGTGGCTGCTGTGATGCCCTTAAGCGCCCACCCAGCTCTGGGTAGGCTGCTACCAGTATCCGGGCCATCAGGGGGGTCAGGTTCCGATGGGCACCCTTTCCTCATTGGGAGGGCATACCCTGCTGGGCCTCCCCGGTCTTCCATGCCCAGTGTCTCAGGTCCTCCCACCATTTCCGACTGTTGGTGTTCAGCCTGCCATTGACCCCTATTGTCCGCACGTCCTTAATCCCTTCTTTTGATGGGCGCTGACCTGCAGAGGTAATACAGACAGGAGGACACCATTACCCATACAATCCAGCCTATCACACATATGGCCCACCAATCCCGTTTCCGTCACTCTTGCCACACACATCAGCCGGTGCACACCATCTGCACCACCACAAAACATTCCTCCGTTAACATGATGCTTGCACACACATCTCCATGCACCCTTCCCACATACATCGCGCCCAAGGTGTACTCACCTGTTGGTCTGGAGGCCAATATAGCAGTCCGTACTGGGGTAGGACCCCATCCACCAAAGGCTCCAACTCCTCTGAAGAGAAGGCAGGGGCCCTTTCCCCAGTCACCGGGCCATGGTAGGTTCCAGAAACAGGTCACAGCAGCACAGGCAGTGTAGGTGTTCTCTTGTTGAAGTTCAGGAAACAAGTGAGGAATCAGATAGAAAATGGTGGTCACGTCTGTGGCAGTGTACACCGTCACTGCAGGTGCAGATCCGCATTGGCCACTGTACTCCATAGAGCCCCATATTATCCAATGAGGAATTGCACAGTGGTGCAAGACCGCCTTCCACCACAACGCCCAAAGTTGGCAGAGTTACCTCACTTCCACCTGTTCTTACATACAGGACAGGTGGTCGCCATTTCATGGTGGCGGACAACGGTCATATCAACCTTAAGTGCGTCACAGCCTAGATTAGCATATACCTCGCCATTCCCACTGTCCCATCACATAAATGCACTATGCATACTCAGGTTGGGGTTCCATTGTTCAAATTGTGATAGCCTACTTACTCTTATGTCCCTTAGATACCTACCACTGCGGATAAATAGGAGGAGGAGACATACCCCATATACAGATCCCTTGGGGACTTGGCTACACTGGAGGACAGATACATTAGACTAGACAGGGCACAATCACAGAGCTGTGTTCCCAATTAGAGCCTGAACTGATATCTACTATCTGTCATCTGACTGGGATCCCCACTCTTGTGCAAGTGCTAGCAGTGCTCCATTTCCTGGCAACTGGTTCTTTCCAAGTGACAGTGGGCTTGGCAGCAGGAATGTCACAGCCAATGTTCTCAATCGTGCTGGCAAGAGTTTTGTGTGCCCTGGTGAAACACATGGGCAGCTACGTAGCTTTCCCCCAGGTGGAAGATCTGGCCACTGTGAAGGCCGGATTCTATAAATGGGACATATACCCAATATTGTTGGGACCATTGACAGGACACGTTTTGTGTTAGTGCCCCCCGCCTGAATGACCAGGTGTTCAGGAATTGGAAGAGTTTCCACTCACTGAATGTGCAAATGGTGTGCCTGGTGGACCAGACATCTCCCACGTCAATGCTAAGTATCCTTGGCCGGTGCATGATGCCTTTGTTCTGAGGAATAGCAGCATCTAAAATGTGATGGCCCAACTGCAGAGGCACAGGGTGTGGCTAATTCGAGAGCCATGGTCCCTACCCACTGTAAGTTAGTATATGCCTTCAGGTGTCATCCCCAAATCATCATAAGAGGCTAAATGTTGTCCCTCAATACTTCCAGGTGACTCTGGCTACCCAAACCTATCGTGGCTGTTCACACCTGTGATGAATGCCAGGACAGGGGCTGAGGAAAGTTATAATGAGGCGTATGGGTGAAGCAGAAGGATCATTGAGAGGACCTTCGGGCTCCTGAAGGCCAGGTTCAGGTGCCTCCATCTGACAAGTGGATCCCTGTGCTACTCACCCGGGAAGGTCTGCCAGATAGTAGTGGCTTGCTGCATGTTGTACAACCTGGCCCTCAGACAGCATGTACCCTTTCTGCAGGAGGAGGAGACTGGAGATGCCCCTGTGGCAGCAGTGGTACCTGAGGACAGTGAGGATGAGGAGGCAGAGGATAAGGATGAGGAGAACCGAACATTAGTTATACGTCAATTCTTCCAATGACACACAGGTGACACAGTGCAACTGACCATTCCTCTGACTATTGATGTTTTCTGTGTGGCTGGAGAATGATGGCATTAACTTCCATTGCATTCCAACTTACTGTCACCTATGGCTTGTCATTTTACCAATGTTGGTGAGATAAGAACTGTGTACTGATGTGATGAATACAGACAGCTACACGTCATTATTTCTATGCTCTCACAGTGTTCAGATCATTTGCACTAGATGTGACTGTTGCCACAAAATCACATTTCCAACACATTAATACTAGTAGTCAAGTTGTGTTCAAGGGTGTTTATTGTAGTGCTATGTAATTGAGGCAAAAGTGCAATGGAACTGGGTGATGATGGAGGAATGTCCAGGGTATTGTTCCAGTCTGTTTGTAGCACAGGTCCAGTGTCCAAGGGGCCATAGGAAGGGGATCAAAGCCAGTTCATAGTGAACAAGTTGACAGGGTGTGACATAAGGGGGGCAATCAGGAGAGTCTCATTGCGGGGAGGTTCACCTTCTGTAGGGGGAGGGGTGCTGGTGGCCTGTGGGTCCTGTGGCGGGGCCTCCTGCCCACTAGCTGCAGGGGAAGTATAGAGCTGGTCAGTGGACTGGCTAGTGGTAGGGGCCCGCTAGAGTGCTGTTGTCTCCCTCATGATGTTGGTCATGTCTGCCAGCACCCCTGCTATGGAGACCAAGGTGGTGTTATTGGCCTGCAAGTCCTCCCTGATCTCTGATACTGTTCCTCCTGCAGTCGCCTTTTCACCTGCACGTTGTCAGGAATCTGGCCCATCGTGTCCTGGGAATGTTGGTAGGCTCCTAGGATCTCAGTGAGTGCCTCGTGGAGAGTCGGTTCCCTTGGCCTGTCCTCCCCTTGGCACACAGCGGTCCTCCCAGTGTCCCTGTTGGCCTGTGCCTCTGTCCCCTGAATGGTGTGCCCACTGCCACTGACCCCAGGTCCCTGATTGTCTTGGGTATGAGATATGGACTGGGGTCCCTGTACTGGTGGGCACACTGATGATTGATGTGTCCTGGGGACAGAGGTGTGGGTACGCTGGGTGGGTGCTGTGGTGTTGGATACTGATGGGGGAGGCTCTGTAGTGGACTGTGAGTGGGCTTGAGTGACAGACTGTCCAGTGGTCCCAGACGGTTGTTGGTCCAGATCCTGAAGTCCAGAGTTACTGTGATCACTGGGGGCATCTTCTGTTGGGGGACTGGATAGTCGTGGCACCTCCTCTCTGCTGAGATTGGCTGGGGCACCTGTGGGGATGTAAATGATGTATTATGCTTCATGTCTGTGACATATTATTCATCCCTGGCTTCCCCTCTATCGTTGCTGTTGCCTTGCCACCCTGGTTTGTGTGTGGTGATGTATTGTGTGATTGTTAGTTTCTGTATGCTGTGCATGCTTTGGTGATGGGTGTCCATGCAGGGCTGAGAGGGCTGTCCATGCTTTGACATGGCATGCAGGGCTTGGCATTGGGGTTAGTAATCTGTTTTGGTGCAGTGTGTGGGGTGGAGTGGAGTGATGGGAGTGAGGGTGAGGGGGTGTGATGGCATGCAGTTATGGAGGTGATAAGTGGTAAATGTTGACTTACCAGTGTCCAGTCCTATGGCGAGTCCCTCAGGAAGCTGTAATGCCAAGACTTGCTCTTCCCATGATGTGAGCTGTGGAGGAGGAGGTGGGGGTTCACCGTCAGTCTTCTGTATGGTGAGCTGGTGCCTTGATGCCACAGAACATACCTTCCCCTGTTGGTTGTTCCACCTCTTCCTGATGTCATCCCTTGTTCTTGGGTGCTCTCCCACTGCATTCACCCTGTCCATGATTCTCAGTTTTAGGCCCATGTTACTGGCAATGGATATCTGCTGTACCTGTGCTCCAAACAGCTGTGGCTCTACCATGAGAATTTCCTCCACCATGTCCCTTAACTCCTCATCAGTGAAATGGGGCTGCCTTTGTGGGGATATGGGTGTTGTATGGTGTGTGTTGGTGGGAGTGTGTTGAGTAATGTGGTGGGATCTGTGATATGGGGTGTGTGAGGGATGTATGACTGTATGTGGTGTGTGTGTCTCTGTGCTGTTCGTGTCAATCTCCTGGCAGTAATAGGTGTTTGTAAAGGGTTGTGTGGAATGTGGGTGGGTGTTTTATAGTGCTGTGGGTGGGTGGGTGTGGTGTACGTATGAGTGTCAGGTGTGTGTTTTTGGTATTGGCTAATGTAGTGTTGTTTTGTATGTGGGTGTCCATTCTGAGCGCAGCAGTATGTACTGCCAATGGTTTACTGCCATTGAATGTCCGTCGTGGTGATTCGTAGGTCATAATGTGGTGGACGTTGTTCTGTTGGCGTAACGTTATGGGTGTTGGTACTGCCACTTTAGCACTGACCTTTGGGCTGGTGGATTTGTGTATCTGGCTGTATTCTGTCGGATTGGTGTGTCGTAATATAACGAATGGATATTCGTCATTGTGGCGGTATGTTTGCAGCTGTCACCGTGGCAGTAAGCGGGATTTACCACCAATGTCATAATGATGGCCTTTTTCATCTAATAGTCTAGAGGAGGGGGCAGTCTATGGCAAGGTGGTGTTGGTTGGATGTTTTACTTTTTTGGGCTGTCTGGTTTATGTCATCTTCTGAGATACATGCAGTTTAGTCCACCAGCCTTTGACGCAGGTGGAGTAGCTGGAAGTAACACCAATAAACGGATTTAAACCATAAAACCCATGTGATGCTTTGTGGGCCAAAAACAACTGAGACCTGTTCACTATGTGTAAAATAAAAGAATTGAGAGACTTTATCACTGCTCTAATCAAGGGGTTATGCTCAATTCCACTAATATCTTGTCTCCTTGCCGTAACCTCAAATGCATGAATCTGCCAATAGTGTAGGGGCTGTTTTTAATTTAATCTCTAACCAGGGATGAAAACCTCTTGATCCGATGTTAGTGATTTATAAAATGAAGTGTATTTCCGTTTTGTACTATAACACTGGTATTTGGGGCTACCTTTCCAGCACCAAATTACCCCATGATGAAAATTGCTTCTACTGCAGGTTTTTGGGTGTAAGAAATTGGGTTGCTGGTTGACTGAAAAATGATACCTGGTTGAGCAGCAACCACTTTTCTTGTCCGGGAAAGGCACAAGCCAAACCTAAATTAACCTGTGTTCATGTCACTGGTTGCTCGGCACAGAGCAGTCAGGCTTAATTCAGAGGCAATGAGTAAAAAATTGTTGTGCAATACTTCAAACAGTACTAAAGTGAAAAATCCCACACAAAAAAGATCCCACACCAAGTTAAAAAATATAGTAATTTTTAATAAATAAAACATGACCGGAAAAACAAACAAATCCAATCAAGAGAACTAGAGGTATGCAAGAATAAAGTGAAGATAGCACCAAAAAGCGCAATGCCAGTACAAAGTCATAAGAGTAACACAAATCGATGATGGACCAAGTGCTAAAACTTTTCAAACACACACCCCAGTCACACATCTGGATTAAATTCATAATTTTTTTGCTCACTATGACATTCCAGTTTGGACTATGCAAATCAGTCTTGACCGTGCTCCCCATGGGAAGAGCCCAGCCTGAATTGTCAGACCAGTTCCTACCTGGACTGGAAGCAAGCATCCTGGGACTGGTTTCATGGTATTACACCTCATCAGCCAGGCTAGAATCCAGTGAGCCAGGGGCCTACACCTGGCATATCCTGGTGTAAGGAAATGCCTCCTTGGCATGGTTACCACCTACCTTTTTGCCTTTGCTGATGCTAAGTTATGACTGAAAGTGTGCTGGGACCCTGCTAACCAGGCACCAGCACCAGTGTTCTTTCCCTAAACTGTACTTTTGTCTCCACAATTGGCAGAACCCTGGCACTCAGATAAGTCCCTTGTAACTCGTACCCCTGGTACCAAGGGCCCTGATGCCAGGGAAGGTTTCTAAGGGCTGCAGCATGTCTTATGCCACCCTAGGGACCCCTCACTCAGCACATGCACACTGCCTCACAGCTTGTGTGTGCTGGTGGGAAGAAAATGACTAAGTCAACATGGCACTCCCCTCAGAGTGCCATGCCAACCTCTCAATGCCTGTGGCATAGGTAAGTCACCCCTCTAGCAGGCCTTACAGCCCTAAGGCAGGGTGCACAATAGCACAGGTGAGGGCATATGTGCATGAGCAGTATGCCCCTACAGTGTCTAAGCAAAACCTTAGACATTGTAAGTGCAGGGTAGCCATAAGCGTATATGGTCGGGGAGTTTGTCAAACACGAACTCCACAGTACCATAATGGCTGCACTGAAAACTGGGAAGTTTGGTATCAAACTTCTCAGCACAATAAATGCACACTGATGCCAGTGTACATTTTATTGTGAAATACACCCAGAGGGCATCTTAGAGATGCCCCCTGAAAACATACCCAACTTCTACTGTAGGCTGACCAGTTCTTGCCAGCCTGCCACACACCAGACATGTTGCTGGCCACATGGGAAGAATGCCTTTGTCACTCTGTGGCCAGGAACAAAGCCTGTACTGGGTGGAGGTGCTTCTCACCTCCCCCTACAGGAACTGTAACACCTGACGGTGAGCCTCAAAGGCTCACCCCTCTTGTTACAGCGCCCCAGGACATCCCAGCTAGTGGAGATGCCCGCCCCTCCAGCCACTGCCCCCACTTTTGACGGCAAGGCTGGAGGAGATCATTAGAAAAACAAGGAGGAGTCACCCACCAGTTAGGACAGCCCCTAAGGTGTCCTGAGCTGAGGTGACCCCTGCCTTGAGAAATCCTCCATCTTGAGTTTGGAGGATTCCCCCAATAGGATTAGGGATGTGCCCCCCTTCCCACAGGGAGGAGGCACAAAGAGGGTGTAGCCACCCTCAAGGACCGTAGCCATTGGCTACTGCCCTCCCAGACCTAAACACACCCCTAAAGTCAGTACTTAAGGGCTCCCCAGATCCCAGGAAATCAGATTCCTGCAACCTGAAGAAAGAAAGAATGCTGACCTACAAGCCTGCAGAGAAGGAGGAAGACGACAACTGATTTGGCCCCAGCCTTACCGGCCTGTCTCCAACTTCGAAAACCTGCTCCAACGACACATCCGACAGGACCAGCGACCTCTGAAGCCTCAGAGGACTGCCCTGACCCCCAGGACCAAGAAACTCCAGTGAGCAGCGGCTCTGCACAACAATCTGCAACAAACTTGCAACTTTTCAACAACTTTAAAGACTTCACGTTTCTCGCCGGAAGCGTGAGACTTCACACTCTGCACCCGACGCCCCTGGCTCGACCTCCTGAAAACCAGCACCTCAGGGAGGACTCCCCGGCGACTTTGAACCCATGAGTAACCAGAGACGACCCCCCTGAGCTCCCAGAGTGACGCCTGCAGAGAGAATTCAGAGGCTCCCCCTGACTGCGACTGCCAGTGACAAGGGACCAGACGCCTGGAACCAACACTGCACCCGCAGCCCCCAGGACCTGAAGGAACCGAACTACAGTGCAAGAGTGACCCCCAGGCGACCCTCTGCCTAGCCCAGGTGGTGGCTGTCCCGAGAAGCCCCCACTGTGCCTGCCTGCAATGCTAGAGTGACCCGCGGGTCCCTCCATTGGTTTCAATCTAAAACTCGACGCCTGTTGGGACATTGCACCCGGCCGCCCCAGTGCCGCTGAGGGTACACTTCCTGTGCCTTCTTGTGTCCCCCCCGGTGCTCTACAAAAACCCCCTGGTCTGCCCCCCAAGGACGCAAGAACTTACCTGCTGTCAGACTGGAACCGGAGCACCTTTGTTCCCCATAGGCGTCTATGTGTTTTGGGCATCTGTTTGACCTCTGCACCTGACCAGCCCTGAGCTGCTGGTGTGGTAACTTTGGGGTTGCCTTGAACCCGCAACGGTGTGCTGCCTATGCCCCAAACTTGAGACTTGTAAGTGTTTTACTTACCTTCAAAACTAACCTTTACTTACCTCCCCCAGGAACTGTTGATTTTTGCACTGTGTCCACTTAGAAAATAGCTTATTGCCATTTTTACAAAGACTGTATGTGATATTGTTTTTATTCAAAGTTTCTAAAGTATCTAAGTGAAGTACCTTACATTTAAAGTATTAACTGCAAATCTTGAACCAGTGTTTCTTAAAATAAACTAAGAAAAAATATTTTTCAATATAAAAACCTATTGACCTGGAGTAAGTCTTTGAGTGTGTGTTCCTCATTTATCGCCTGTGTGTGTACAACAAATGCTTAACACTACCCTCTTATAAGCCTACTGCTCGACTACACTACCACAAAATAGAGCATTAGGATTATCTACTTTTGCCACAATCTTACCTCGAAGGGGAACCCTTGGACTCTGTTCACACTATTTCTTACTTTGAAATAGTATATACAGAGACATCTTCCTACATCTGGCTACTTAGGGCGACATGATGGATGGAGTGCTGAAACTTTTCAAACACTCACCCCCCATCACAGATCAGGATTAAATCCATCATTTTGTTGCTCATCATGCCATCCGAGTTTGGATCCTAAAGTGGGAAGGGTATGCCCAGATATCAGTAATGTGCTTTCTATGTCACTTTTCCGTTCATGCTGCATTGCGTGAAAGAACTCACTTGTCCTGGAGTATTATTTATTAGCTGTTGTTCAACCCTGGGGGAGGAGACTTCTTAGTGGCTTCAAGTTGGGCTCTATTTAGTGTTTCCTCTCTTTCCCTAGGGCACTACAGCTTTGGTTCCATCTGTTGTTATCCACGTGCGAGGCTTTACTTCAATCACTTTTGCACTTTATCTTTTTTTGTAAATTTCATAAATCTTTTTTTCCTTAAGATTTTTTATCACTTTACTAAAAAAAGCATGTGGTTTACATTCATAGATGCTGACGAATTTAAATGTTTATGGGACAGGGTCTTTTTTGAAAAGTGTGATTATGTACCGTAACTCTTGTTGGTATTTTAATGCATTGAATTTATTGCGTTTGATTTCAATATCCTTATTTTTTATATTATAATATATATTGACTTGACTGTTATTTATGTTTTATTGCACTTTTATAAAAACCTAATAAAGCTTTCTGTGATTAATTGAGTGATTGGCTGAGTACTCAAAGTGTTGTTTATTCAGTCATTGTGAATAAACTATGAACATTAGTGTTAGAAATTGCTGGTCTGGTCTTGTTCATTTTCTAAAATACAAAAAGTTTAAAAAAATGGAAATTTAATTTTGTCATGGTTCTATGCACAATGTAATTTGTAGAATGCAGGCTTGTTAAGGTCATAAAAGCATTTGCGTCCTGCTTTCTAAATCATAGTGCTGTTTTTGATCAGGGAGAAAACATGTTACAGAGATTTCTATTAAAGTAAACCACAATGTCAATACAGCCCTCCAGCATTTGATGTTTTGAGTTCTAAATGTTTTTGAAGGCGAAAGTCTATTCAATGTAACTTTTATCTGGTCAACGTGTGAGCCTTGTGAGAATAGCATAAGTTATGTGAGCTAAATGGAATATTGGAAAATCGTTTACATCATAATAAATCTGTCAAAGCATTGCAGTATCACCACAAAATATATTGCCGAGTTTTATATATGATCATCATTTTCTTGCAATATGAAAATAGAATGCCAGGGATGAAAGCATTTCCAGAAAATACTTTTTTTTGAAAATGTTCTTTGCCACAGCGCATAAGCTCTAAGGTATATTATGAGACCTAGAACAAAGTCCCAATTTACGCATGTGCAAGCACGGGCGACAAGGCCCATAAGGAGTTTGCCCTATTGCGGCCTGTTACCTATTTACTTTCACTCCCTTCTTTGCTAATATGCCCGTGACTTAAAACAAGGTGTTACCTCGAAATCAAAGTACCATCACTGTTTGTGATATATTATTATATGAGGTGTATTTGTAGTGACCTGGAAAGAAGGAATTTGAAAGAATGTGTAGGTACATACAGACAGATTAGTACAGACAGACTGTTCATATATCTAGTTCTGCAAGACATAGGCCAAAGATTTAGGGCCAGATTTACAAGGCCCTTCCGGGGGTGCTGTGAAGTGCTCCACATTTACATAGCGGCACTAAGTCACTTTTTAAACAATCATTCAATAATGATAATTCGCTACTTCTATGTGTACTGCATTCTGCAGCACACATAGAAGTACTAAATCGCTACTGAAGATTGTTTCTGTGCAAGTAAGGACAACTTACTGCACATAAGCAATCATTCCCTTCAATGCAGACACCCTTGCACTATTGTGCAAGGATTCATGCATTGGCTCTGGCAGTTATATTTAGCATTGGTGCAGGGCGAAACAAAGGGGTGTTCTGTATTTTAGTAAATAAAGTGCATCCCTGCATTTCTAAAGTGACACAGAGTGGCAAATTTTGGTGCAGCTTCACACTGCACCTCTTTGTAGTAAATCTGACCCTTATTTTAATTTTGATAAGAACTAACCCAAACAAGACAATAGTCTAGTTAAGATCAGCCCTACACCTAGACTAAGGATGTCAGCTAGAATTGTTCAAAACATTTAACATCAAGCATAGTATTAATGGGAAGCTAGATCAACACTCAGAGGACAGAGAAGGATGAAACACCTTAAACCTCCAATCTTAAAGAGAGCACAACAATAGAGCACAGAAGTACCACTCCAAAAAAGAACAAGCCTAAATAGGGTACTACATCAAGCCATACATCCAAGCTAAAACAGGGACATTTGTATTCAAGACAATAAACCTATTAACACAAGTCGAAACCTCAGTACGCCACTATCTGCCTGAATGACTACAGTCACACAAGCCGCATTCCTCTGTGGACACATAATCAAAACCATATTCATTCAGGTGACTACTTGCAATTCAACCACAACTACAGCTGCACAGGAAAAAACTCCCAATTTGAATAAACACACAACTATTAAACAACAAGCAACATAATCCCTGGTTGTTGCATAACAAGAGAGAGTAGCTCTCAGCCAACAAAATGGAGAATATTCCTAGAGGAGACTGTGACCGTTGTGAAAGATATAATTGGGCATCCAGTCCAGAGGAGGTCTAACTCTCCACACATGGCGACGATGGCCCATATAACACAGATATTAAGGGGCATATTTAAGAGTCCCTAGTGTCACCACACTGGATTTACAAGCTGGTGTTAAGCCACTGTTTGTGGGCTAAAGCCACCTTGTAAATACGGCCCCTTCACACTAAGGGCCAGATGTACCAAAGGATTTTACCCATTCTGTGTCTATGGGAAAATGCTTTAGTACATTTGGCCCTAAGTACTTTGCGTGGAAGGGGAGTTCAATGGGTTTTGATGTGGGCGTGCCACAGCAACACTCTTATAAATGGGGCCTTTAGTTGGTAGAGGTATACACCCTTGTCCAAATAGTGACCACAATCCTAGTCAGGGTAAGTTACACAATCCAAATTATCCTGTGCCCATCCTCTGGTATCTTGGCACTGAGCAGTCAGGTTTAACTTAGAAGGCATTGTGTAAAGTATTTGTGCAATAAGTTATACAGTAACACAGTGAAAACACCACAAAAATACACCACACAAGTTTGGAAAATTATATGATATTTATCTGGTTAAATTGAGGTAAAAACAATAAAGGTTCGATAAGCACAAGCTGAGAAATCACTTTTTCAAGTTTAAAAAGAGTCTGATATCTTAGAAATCAACAGTTGTCTCTTGTTTACACAAGATACCTGGTTTGCATCAAAAATAACAAGCACGGAGACTGCAGAGAAGGAGATGCGGGGAAATATAGTGTAGTCATCGGATTTTCCAATGTAGCACAAACAGTGCGTTGTTTATTTCAACGCTGCAAGGGGCTTTGCGTAAATTTCTGGCATGCAGTCTTGGTTCCTCACTGTGATGCAGGGATCTTTTTGATGGCCAGTGATGATGCAGGAAAATCCTAGGTGTGAGGGAAGAAGTTAAAGGTGTTGGGTCGATCCGGTAGACAGTATGTCAAAATTTCTACTGCATAGCAGGCGGTGCTTGGATTCTTCTCTCGGGAAGTTGGGCTGCATCATTTTGGTTCGGCTGTGTGTCGATCCAGTAGGTTGTGTGTCGAATTTCCGTCCTCAAGGCAGGTGCTGCGTCGATTCCTCACTTGGGAAGTTCCGGCTCAGCTGTACATCGATTTCTCTGTTGCAAAATGGCTGCGTGTCATTTCCGGCAGGCTGTGCATAGATATTTGGTGCACAAGGAGTTTCCTGAAGAGGTGAAATCTTTTTGACCCTAAGACTTCAGAAAACAGGAGGCAAGCTCAATCCAGGCCCTGGGAGAGCACTTCTCAACAAAGTCAGAGGGCAGCAAGGCAGCAGGGCAATGGCAGGGCAGCAATCCTTTGCAGCAAAGCAGTCCAGATGAGTCCTTTGGGAAGCCAGGCAGTTCCTCTTGACTGGTTGCAGGTTCAGGTCCAGAATTGTCTAAGTTGGTGGGGTCAGGGACCCAGTTTATGTACCAAAAATGCCTTTAAAGTGAGGGAGACTTCAAAGAGTGGTTCTAAAGAGCACAAGTTCCCCTTTCAGTACAGGTCAGTCTGCCAGAGTCCCAGTAGGGGGATTTGCAGTCCATTGTGTGAGGGCAGGCCACTAGCCTTTGAAATGTAAGTGTCAGGTCCTCCACACTTCCAGCCCAGAAAGACCAATTCAGTATGCAGATGAGTGCAGCTGTGACTGAGTTACCTGTGTTTGTGGTTGTCTGGATGAAATGCACAGGGGAACTGTCAACCAGCCCAGGCCAGACATTGAAAGGAGACATGCTGTGAGGCACAGAAGGACTTTAAGTGGAGAGAAATGCTCACTTTCTAAAAGTGGCATTTCTATGATAGTAATATAAAATCCAACCTCACCAATATGCAGGATTTTCTATTACCATTCTGGCCATACTAAAAAAAGCCTGGTTACCCTTTTTTCATCAGAATCTACCACTCAAACAGTACATGAGGGTTGCCCTAATGCTATCCTATGAAAGGAGCAGGCCTCACAGTAGTGGAAAATGAATTTAGGAATTTTCCACTACCAGGACATGTAAACTACACATGTACATGTCATGCCTTTTGACTACATAGCACCCTGCCCTATGCGTTACCTACGGACTACCTGAGAGGTGACCTATATGTAGAAAAAGGCGTGTTTAAGGCTTGGCAAGTACTTTTAAGTGCCAAGTTGAAGTGGTAGTGAAACTGCACACACAGGCCTTGGAATGGCAGGCATGAGACATGGTTAAGGGGCTACTTCTGTGGGTGGCACAATCACTGCTGCCGGCCCACTAGTAGCATTTAATTTACAGGGCCTGGGCACATGAAGTGCACTTTACTGGGGACTTACAAGTAAATTAAATATGTTAATTGGGTATGAGCCAATGTTACCATGTTTTTACGGGGGAGAGAGCACATGCACTTTAGCACTGGTTAGCAGTGGTAAAGTTTCCAGAGTCCTAAAGCCAGCAAGAATTAGGTAAGTAAAAAAAGAGCAAGAAGACAAAAAGATTAGGGGTGACCCTGCAGAGAAGCCAATTCCAACATTTCCCCCTTCCAGCCTTAAGCCAGGGTAGGCTAATCAATACTTTGATGGACTTCCGTGCTTCGGGCGATAGAACATGGACAATGGCCCAGTACTGCAGGGGGACCTGCCGGTTCTATACCTTTCTGAACTCAGTTGGGATTCTCTGTCTATACTCTCAGGGGCGACTGAACTGACCCATGGAGAACCCTTCTCCTCATCTCAGTACCTCATCTATGAAGCTCCTAACCTTAATTTGCTCACAGATACATCCCAGTAGGCAGACAGTAATACCATGGTCAACAAAGTGATGTGGCCCATTCCACTGCTTGGGTCTGACCTCTGTCCTCAACCCAGGAAAAGCTCTGTCCACAAGGACAACAACCAAAAGAGGCCACTGACAGCTGTAAATGCCAAGAGTCAGGCCATCAACTGCTAAGTGGAGGCCCTGAGTGTGGCCATTAGGTAAGTTCTCCTCCCGCCATGGGCTGGCAGGGTGTTCCCTATAGGCTCCAGAGGTTTCCCTGACCTCTGAGGCATTTCAGAATAGGGGGCAGTAGCCCCAAGAGTCTTGTACACCTTCTCCACTCAACTTTCCTCCAGTTCAGGGGTGGTAGCCTGACACTGGTCAATCAACCCAGTGTCTGTACCCTGAGGCTGAACAGAGGACAAGGGTGAGTCCTCCCTCATCTTGCCCCTACATCTGGGCTTCCATACCCTCCTCTGGGGAGCAGTATCACCAGACAAATGAACTGTCAGGGTGCCCTTTGGGGTCACCCCTCTCAGTCCTCCTGACACTGTGGAGCTCCCACAAGGGGATGGTCTCTTGGTACAGGCTAGGTTACCCTGCTTGGGTCCCCTGTGGGAACAGTCAAAGCTCTGGGGCTGGAAATAGGGCAGCCTGGGCCTCTGCCCACCCTTACCACTCTTCCTACCAGTAGAAGGGACATGGGACCCTTTGACCCCCTTACCATTCTGGGACCTGTCTGGGTCACTGTGTACCTCCCCCTCACACTGTTGATGGGAATCCAAACCATCCTCCTTAGGGTCACTCCCTAATGTCTCTCCAGACACTCTGGTGCTTACCGAGAGGTCTGGCTCCTTTGCAAGTTCGCAGGGATCAGAAAACTTACAATCAATCTGGTGTTGGTGTAGTCCTGGAAAACAGTGTTTGAACATGTGCTCGTTGGCAATCAAATTGTACATCCCCTCAAAAGTGTTTACCATAATACCCTTCACCCAGCCATCCAGTGCCTTGCAAAAATCCCCCCAGAACTGCTGAGGCAGTTTTCTACTGCCCCTGAATCTTACCCTGCACTCCTCTGGGGTGAAGCCATATCTCTTGACAAGGGTATTCTTCTTGGTGGAATAACTCAACCAGTCTCTCCATGTAGGGCCAAAAGGGCATCCCTCCCATTACCAGGTATATGTCTCCATACAACAGCCCCCAATCCTCCTCAGGGATTCTGTGTGCTACTAGAATGACCTCATACACCTCAAACCAACTGTCTATGTCATCCCCTCACTGAATGAGGTACCAAATCTCTGGGTGTGTTGACCTTTCCCTCAGCACTGGGCATAGTAGTTTTGCTGCCACCACTGGACTCTACTTGCTGTGCTTTTAAGTCCAGTTACTATGGTCTCAGTTCATCAGCCAATAGGATTTTTCTTTTTGCCAAGGCTCTTTCAGCCTCAGCTCTTCTCTCCTCTGCAGCCAGTTGAACTAGCTGCAGCCTCAGGTCCCTCTCAGCTTGTCTTTGCAGAACTCCCTCAGCCTAGCCTTGCTGAGGGATTCAATAGGGACAAGGTCCATCTCATTGTAGTCTGCTGGGAAGTTGTAATCCATTTCCAATCTGTTAAGGTTTCAGAGACGTAACACAAAGTCCCAAGTCTATGAAGGAGAGGTAGGATTCAATGTTTGGAAAACTGACCCATGGAGAGAAAAAGGAGAAGACAACTCGTAACGACCTTCAACTGCGAGTAGGTAGTGTACACATAGCTATTGTATGTCACTGCACAAACACAAGTCCTATCCTCTCCGCTGATCACCAATGTTAGAAATGGGGTCTCTGTTTGGCAGAGGTATACACCCTTGTCCAAACAGGGACCACAATCCTAGTCAGGATAAGTCACACACAATCCAAATTATCCTGTGCCCACCCTCTGGCAGCTTGGCATTGAGCAGTCAGGGTTAACTTAGAAGGCAATGTGTAAAGTATTTGTGCAACAAATCATACAGTAACACAGTGAAAGCAACGCACAAATACACCACACAGGTTTAGAATAATATATTATATTTTTCTGGTTAAATTAAGGTCAAAACCATAAAGATTCAATGGGCACAAGTTGAGATATCACTTTTGCAAGATTACACATAGTCTCAAATCTTAGAAATCAACAGTTGTCTCTTGTTTACACAAAGTACCTGGTTTACGTCAAAAATAACATGCACGGAGGCCGCAGAGGAGGAGATGCATGGAAAAATAGGGAGGGTGTTGGATTTTCTGATGTGGCACAGACGATGCATCATTTCTTTCCACGCTGCACGGGCTTTGCGTTGATTTATGGCACGCAGTCTTGGTTCCTGAATGTGATCCGGGGATCTTTTTGACGCCCAGGGGCGATGCAGGGAAATTCTGAGAATGCAGGAAGAAGTCACAGGTGTTGCCCCTCCATCCGGTAGACGATGCGTCAAATTTTCTATTGCACAGCAGGTGCTGCATTGACTCTTCACTTGGAAAGTCAGGCTGTGTTGTTTCGGTTTGGCTGTGTGTCGATCTGGTAGGCTGTGCATCAAATTTCAGGCTGCAAGGCAGGCGCAGCATCGATTTTTCACTCGAGAAGTTGGCCGGCGTCATTCCAGATCGACTGTGTGGCGATTTCTTGGTCACAAAATGGCTGTGCGCATTTCTGACAGGCTTTGTGTTGATTCTTGGTGCACAAGGAGTTTCCTGAAGAGGTGAAGTCTTTTTAGGCCCTGAGACTTCAGAAAACAGGAGGCAAGCTAAATCCAAGCCCTTGTAGAGCACTTCTCAACAAAGTCAGAGGGCAGCAAGGCAGCAGGGCAGCAGTCCTTCTCAGCAAAGCAGTCCGGATGAGTTCTTTGGGCAGCCAGGCAGTTCTCTTGACAGGTTGTAGGTTCAGGTCCAGAATTGCCTGAGTTGGTGGGGTCAGGGACCTAGTTTATGTAGCCAAAAAATGGTTTTGAAGTGGTGGAGACTTTAAAGAGTGGTTTTGAAGTACACACGTTCCCCTTTCAGTACAGGTCTGTTTGCCAGGGTCTTAACAGAGGGATTGACAGTCCATTGTGGGAGGGCAGGCCACTAGCCTTTGAAATGTAAGTGTCAGACCCTTCACCCTTCCAGCCCAGGAAGATGCATTCAGTATGCAGATGAGTGCAGATGTGATTGAGTATCTTGTTTTTGTTGTTATCTGGGTGAAATGCACAAGGAAGCTGTCAACCAACCCAGCCCAGACATTGATTGGAGACAGGCTGTAAGGCACAGATTGCTATAAGTGCAGAGAAATGCTCACTTTCTAAAAGTGGCATTTCTAAAATAGTAAGATAAAATCCAACCTCACCAATAAGCAGGATTTTCTATTACCATTCTGGCCATACTAAATATGACCTTGTTACCCTTTCTGATCAGAATCTACCACTCAACCAGTATATGAGGGTAGCCCTAATGCTTTCCTATGAAAGGAACAGGCCTCACAGTAGTGGAGAAGGAATTTATGAGTTTTCCACTACCAGGACATATAAAACACATATGTGCATGTCCTGCCTTTTGCCTACATAGCACCCTCCCCTATGGGTTACCTAGGGCCTACCTTAGGGGTTACTTATATGTATCAAAAGGGAGTTTAAGGCTTGGCAAGCACTTTTAAAAACCAAGTCGAAGTGGCAGAGAAACTGCAGACACAGGCCTTGAAATTGCTGGCCTGAGACATGATTAAGGGGCTACTTATCTGGGTGGCACAATCAGTGCTGCAGGCCCACTAGTAGCATTTAATTTACAAGCTTTGGGCACATGTATTGCACTATACTGGGGAGTTACATGTAAATTAAATATGCCAATTGGGTATTAGCCAATGTTACCATGTTTTTGGGGAAGAGAGCACTGGTTGGCAGTGGTAAAGTGTGCAGTGTCCTAAAGCCAGCAAAACTGAGGTCAGAAAAATAAGAGGAGGAAGGCAAAAAGTTTGGGGGTGACGCTGCAGGAAGGTCATTTCCAACAGACACCTATTGCATTTTGACGCAGCCTCATATTTATGCCTCAGATTTATGAGCCTCCCAGGGGTGGCGTTAGCATGGCACAATGAGGAGAAATGCTTTCATTTCACCTCATTTTTTGCATTTTGCAGCACACATAGAAACAGCAAATCACCTTTTAAGATTGTTTTTGTGCAGGAAGAAACACCTTCCTGCACAAAAACAATCTCCTCCTCAATGCAGCCATCCTTTCCCTATGGTGCAAGCGTTGCTGCATTGGCTCACAGCAGCAAATGTAGCGCCAGCTTAGGGGGAAACACAGGGGTGCATGGTATTCTAGTAAATACGGTGCATCACCTGAGTTTTGAAAATGACGGTGCACAATATTGCCATATTTGGCGCAGAGCAGCACACAATCATTTTCTATTAAATCTGGCCATAACACTCTAGAAGACGGCCCAATGGATAATCCACCATAAGAGCAACCAGTAGTTAGTGGCATAACCACTCTAGTATCTAGCCGAGCTAATCCATCACTCTCCCTGCACAATAGAAAGAATCAAGCATTGGGGCATCCATCAAACTTTGTCACACACAAGCATCCCACCCAGGCTATGCATTAGAGTTCAGTCTTTCAATTTATGACTCTGGCTTTGGGCCAGTGAACAAATACTCAAAACACAACACGTGAAGCAACCCAATAGAAACAGAAAATGCACAGCAACAAGCATAAATAGAAATAAAAACATAAATATTACATACATCCTGAACTCCTACAGGGCAATGGTAGTAAAAACAATTGTAATATTATTTCTAATAAAGATTAACTTGCATAGAACAACGAGCAATCCAATTTGTAACAAGAAAAAGCACATTATTCCTACCTCAATACTGATAGTCCCAGTGACACATTAAACAATAAGTCATGCAGCACAGACTTGGTGACCTTCCTGCTCTGCGTTACAGTGAAAGGGCAGGAATATACTGTATGTAACAATATATAGTGCATTCCTGCCTTTTCCCATTTCTGGCGCACAATGTGCTGCTTAGCACCAATGCAGGCAGCCTTGCACCATGGTGCAAGTGTGCCTTCTTTGTGAGCTGGGTTCTTTTTATGCAGGAAGGTAATCTTCCTGCACAAAAAACATCCCTTGAGGCATTTTCCTCTTTCTATGTGTGCTGCAGAATGCAGCACACATAGAAGGAGGAAGAAAGAAGGAGAAATAAACATATTTCTCCTTGTTACGCCTTACCTGGCATAGCAGTTTTGGCAAATTCCCTTGTCTACCACTTATGGTAATTCTGGGAATCCATCAAAATCAATAGGCGATGTGTGGTAACACCTATACACACCTATGGAATACCTCCCTCAGGCAGAGTAATGCAATGCAGTGATTGGCGCTGTGTTGCATTATTCTGAATTTATCAAGACCACCCAGGGACATGCATGGTGACCTTGCATTGCTTGATAAATCACCTTTTAAGGGTTGCGTCTCTTTTGCACCTTGTTGCATGGTGCAAAAGCGACATAACTCTTTAATAAATCTGACCCCAATCTATTGCTGAGTCTAAAATAGCACATTAATATGATACCACTGACACAAATGTGAAGGGCAAAAAGTATTTTTTTCCTATCCTTACATGTGAAGGTAAAACGTCAAATCAAACATTATAAGAACATGAATCATTCATCAGGTGAGTATCAGAACTCAGTGAAATATATGTTAAACCATAAAGTACATTGTAGAAGTGACTTAGGAGTACCAACATAAAGCTGCACAAGAAACAAACCACTGCAAAAGAAACCACCATAACTCAATGAACTTCCTGCATTCCAGCTTAAAACCCAACTCTGTGCATGCCATTCTGAACACTGACACCTTGCATTGCACCAGCATTCCCTGTAAATGACTAGTTGTGAAAACTTTTCTGTGCCATTTTCTTCTGGGCCAACATAAACTTTTCCATTAACTTCCTCTGTTTCACCTTCTCTTCCTGTTTATTGAATATGCAATACTTTGCATATTTAAAAACCTCATCCAATGATTTTATCTGCCAACAAAGCACATTCTGCTGTATATGCTGTCTAATCTTAGGTCTCAGCCCGATAACAAACTGTGAGATGAAGAATCCCATTTCTTTCGGCTCAAGTTGCATTTGACCTGTGTGTTGTTGAACCACTTTCAACAATATCTAATAATACTCATGCACAGATTCTGTCACCTCTTTGTTGAATTCTTTTCAGCCTTACATAATCCAACTCCTTTGAAGGAGCTCTGCCTTTCAGGAAAGTAATCACCTCATTGTTTTATCCATCACAATAGGTGATGGTGCATTAGTGCAAGCTTGTTTTTGGGGCTGTGAATTTGCCCAATGTACATCAATTTTGCATTCCTGATACCCTAGTGGGTGAGTAGGCATCCTCTATAAGTCCTGCTTGATTGATTCACCTCACAAATCATCTTGAACAGCAATGTCAAAGAACATGTTCATATCAATTCACAAAACCATTAGCTTTCCTGGACCTGGACAACTGGACACCTAGCCTGCCTAGACTTCCACTTGCCTATGGCCTAATGTTTCTGCTTGTTCCAATCGGATCCACTGACACTGCTGCTGCCCCAATTTTTCTGCCCAGGTTTTCCCACCTAGGTTTTTCCACTTACCAGTTTTCTTGCTAACAGAGGCCCTGCCCACCCCAGGGTCTACTTAATGCAGACCATAGCATGATCGTGCACTGAGCACATAGAAGGGGCACCAAAGGCACACCTGTCTACTCCTGTCTATGCCTGGACCATGCCCAGAGATATGACACATGCCCTCCTGCCCCTAAAGAAACACCATTGCCAAACTCTACACCAGGCTCTACACCCTTGATCCCAGAAACTACATCAAAAACTGCCACAACACTGACCCACGCTACATGATAGGACCTTTCACCTGCACCCACCGCCATTTCACCGGCCACAGCACACACACCAGTCCACAGACCAGTCCCTCCGTGAACAGTCTACAGACACCACTTGAACAAAAACACCAACTTGCCTGTGCCCTTCTCAACACACTCTCACTTTGCAAACACACTACTGAGATTTGGGATATACCCGATGTCCTCTTCCTCACTGATACCTGGCTTGCCCCCACACCTGTGCTCTAACATTGCCACTGCAATACTCAAAGGATACAAGATCACCCACTGTGACCACATCAACAAGCCTGGAGGAGGGATCACCATCATGCACAAGGAAGTCATAGAATGCAGCACCACAAAGGACAACATCACCCCAGCTATGGAACACCTCACATTCGAGTTCAAATAGAGAGCAAATTCATCCTCACGGGCACCCTCTCCTACCACCCTCAAGTGCCAAGCCCAGCCTTTTGCAACCGCTGTCTTCATCACTCCCCCTATCATAGACTCCAACAACTACATTTTTTGGGGCAACCTCAACTTTCACAATGAATAAACACTACCAATCTCCTCAACAGCATGAACAAAATCAGTCTTACCCAACTCGTCCATGCCTACATACACACTGCAGGTCACAAGCTACACCGCATTTTCACCTCCAGAGACCCCATGAGGTACAGCCACTCCATGGAACTCACCTGGACTGACCATTCCTTTTTCCATTTCAACCAGCTCTGGGACCCCCACCCCCAGTCTGCCCAATGCCCCATACCACAGCTGAAGCAAAGTCTCAAAGGACACATGGGTCAATGCCCTCAACACCGCCTACACCATGTCCTCTAACAACCCAGACCAGAAGATCAGAAAGTTCAACAATTGGTTCACCGACTGCACTGACAGCTTCAATAGTATCAGAAACAACACCCACAGAAGGTCCACCAAACATGCTAGCTGGTGCACTGAAGACCTCAGAACCACTAAACAACACTATAAACAATTGGAAATGAGAGGGCACACCAACAATGACAGGAATGAGAAGACCACCATCAAGAAAGCCCTCAACCTCTACCACAGCAAGATGAGAGAATCAAAGAAAAAGGCCTTAGCCCTACACATGAAGATCCAATAACAGCAAAGAATTATTTAACATTGTCGAATAATCTTCCAACACCTTAGCTGCAACAAGCAACATAACCACCTCACAGGAATTCTACAACAACCTTGCAAACTTCTTCCAAAACAAGATCACCAACATCTACAAAAACTTCAAACCCCAGCCCAGGGACACTGGCTCGCCCAAGCAAAACAATGACCCCGCTGCCACCACAGACATCCAACTAATTGAATGGAGCCAGCTAGCCACACAGGACTCTGCCTCAATCATGAACTCGGGCCACTCAGGGGCCCCTACCGACTCATGCCCTCACCACATTTTCAAACTAGGCGATGCCAGAATCCGATATATACTCACCACCTTGTTCAACAATTGAACAATTGCCACAACTACCTTCCCTGAGGACTGGAAATATTGAGGAGTCAATGCCCTACTAAAGAAACCATTGGCAAAACCCAGCATACCCAACAACTACTGACCGATCTTCCTGCACCTAGCCAAAGTATTAGAAAAAGCCATTGACCAACAACTCTCCTCACATCTGGAACAAAACCTCCTAATCAACTCGTCCAAATCTGGATTGCAGAATTACCACAGCACAGAGACATCCCTTATTGCAGCTGCCTGTAACATCTGAGCCCTACTTGACAGAAGAGACACTTCTGTTCAGATCTTCCTAAACATTTCTGTGCCATTGATATTCTCCGGCCACCCACTCAACACAATGGTGCACAACGTAAACATCCAAGAAGCTGTCCTCAGATGAATCGCCTTTTTCCTCACTGGAAAAATGCAAAAGTCCACCTTCCCACCATCACCTCCAAACCCAAGGAAATTATCTGTAGAGGACTCCACAGATCCTCGCTCATGCCCACCCTCCATAATACTTATATGACACCTCTGGCCAGCATCACTTAAACCCAAGGACTTAATATCATATGTCATGCTGAGAACACGCACCATATCCTCTCCCTCTCTAAAGACACACCAACTCTGAGACCAACTTCCACAACTGCATGACAGATGTTGCCATGTGGATAAAGGGCAACCTCTTGATGCTCATCTTAGACAAGATAGAGGTACTGATTTTCAGAAACAAAAGCTCCCCTTGGGATGTATCCTTGAGGGCCTCAGCACTCAAACCTACACTACCCCCACTGATGATGCTAAGAACTTAAGCATCATTCTGGACAACAAACTAACCATGATGATTCAGGACAACTCTGTCTTCTCCATCTGATTCTTCTTCCTCAGCATGCTTTGTAATATATTCAAATGGCTACCCTCAAAGCTCCAGGCGCACCATCACCCAAGCCCTCATCTCCAGCCAACTGGAGTATGACAAAGCCTGGTACCCAGACATCACACCTCACCTCCTTCAATGACTGCAGACCACACAGAACGCTCCAGCCAGACTCGTCCTGGATCTCGCTACACAAACTCACATCACCTTCTACTTCAGGGAACTCCAATGGCTCACTGTACAGAAAAGATGCCAGTTCAACCTCCTGACCCACTCATAAAAGGCACTACACAATTGCAGACCTGCCTAATTGACCTACTACCTGAACTTCTATCAGCCCATCAGACACCTGTGCTTCACATCCCTTTCTCTAACCTTCACCCCTGCATCCAAGATAGCAGATGCAGAGGTCGATCCTTCTCCTAACTAGCAGCAAAGAAATAGGACAAGCTACGCTTTCACCTATCGACCTTCCCATTTCATTCAGAGTTCAAAAAGTCCTAGAAGACTTAAAGATTGGGCTAACCAACTGGCCCATCTTGGTGCAGTCATACCCTTATGGGTGACAAATGCTAAACAAAGCTAATGATTGACTGATTTAATTTTTCAAATTCACTCCATCTTTAACTGCATTTTACTAATTCATTAACGTGTAATCGCATACCTGAAGTAGACATTGTCTAAATTGCTTCGTCATCTAAATCTACCCTAAAACTTTTCTGCAATGGGAGGCTTTTTGAAAGAACAAATTCATATTTGTTATCCAATTAGATCAACCATGTGTAACTACTGGCCACCTAGTAATTTCTTTGCACAAATAAGTCAGTTCTTTCTCTTAGTATTGGTTAACTTATTCAAGATACAAACACCCTCTAATTATTTCTTCAAGTTCTGTTTTTCATCTCAGGACATTCAATGGTTTTTCCCGTTCCATATTATGACTAGTCTCTAAGTTTTCTGAATTTTCTATCTTTTAACTATTCCTGGCAGCTTCTCAAACCATGGGGGAAAATCCTGTCTTCAAACAGGTTTGTCTCTGCTTGTGTTGTCTGTGTCATAAAGACAATCCTTCTCCCTTCCTTAGTGACTGAATAGATTGAAGTGGTTTCCATGCAACAAACTGTGAATTCTGTGAAGTTGGATTAACCCTGGCGCAGGTGGTCCTCCAACAGCTCCTTGAGCTACTGCATTTGGGACATAGTTAGTCAGAGCATTTGCTGTGCAAACCGCTACTGTTTGTGCTGTAATTACTCTTTTAATAGGTTCCGGTCACAAAAGAAGCAGGAACAACAGGAGGCATCACTGTCGGAGCAGTCTTAACTCGGGCAGGCACATTATTCGGTAAAACAGGCTATACAACAGGCTGTGTAATAATTGGCTGTGTCATCTGTAATGGTCTATAAATTTGTAATGCATTCAGTTCAACAGGGGCTGTAGCCACTTTTACATTAATAGTTGAAATATCCTCAGTCACAGGAGCTACATAAGGTGGTGGACGTGCAGCAAATAATCTTTCCAGTATCTCATCTCCTGAATCAATATCAGAATCAAATTTCTTCTCATTGTCTTCTTCAGTTATCTCCTCCTTAACTTTTGGTCTTTTTGGTTTCTTAGGTTTCTCAAATTTTTCATTAATAGCGACAGCAAAGATTCGAATTCTCTCCACTCTATTCTTTCTCTATTTTTGTTGTTCCTCATCCCATATCGCATCTTTAGCATTTGCAATTTGTCATGGCTCTCTTTCTTCATCTTTAATATTTCTCTTTCTCTCTAGTACGAGCCATCTTCTCTCAAGCATTATTTATACTCTGTTTGCGCCGGATTTGCATTTTTTTTTAAACGCAAAATCCAGCACAAACTTAACTCCATATTTATATTATGACGCTAGACATGTCTAGCGCTAAAATATTGGAGTTAAAGTCATTTTTTGCCTGCGGAAAACTACCTTGCATCAATGAGATGCAAGGTAGGCATTCCTAGGCAAAAAATGACTCAAAGGCCCTAGCACCTCATTTATCCTCCCGTGCAAAAATCACGCATGGGAGGAGGAAGGCCTTAAATATTGGTGCAAAGCCTGCTTAGCGCCATTATTTAACACCTGGGTCGGGGCAGGTCTGGGGGACCTGTGGGCCCTTTTCCATGGTCAGAGACCATGGAAACAGCCCGCAGATGCCATTCTATGCCCCCAGGGACACCCCCGAGCACCCACACCTGGAGGACACATAAGGATGGAGAGACCCATCCCAGGTAAGTCCAGATAAGTACTTTTATTTTTAGGGAGAAATGACTTCTGTCTTTACTTAGACAGTAGTCATGTCCATGGGGGTTGTGCGTGGAAATAATGATGCTAATCAGGTTAGAGTCATTTTTTTTAACTCTACCCTGACTAGCGCCATTCTTTCACATACAACCTCCAGTTTCCCCTACGCCTCGCCCACCCGATCAGCGCCAATAATTTTGACGCTAACTGGGCCTTACCGCCGGCTAGCGTCACAGCTTAAATATGAACCCTGCTGGCGTACAGGAATGGCACTAGCCAGCGGTATACTGATTGATGCAAACCATGCAGGTTTGAGTCAAAAAGTATAAATCAGGGCCTAAGTGCTTCAAATTGAGTAGGACTTGAAGGTGGCTTCATGTCACAAAGTGATTCTCAAAACCTTTTAATAATTCTCAAATTAAATGTACCCCATATATAGGAAAACTCAATCGATCCTCTTCTTCAGTGATCTTGCACCACTGGTGAAGCCATACACATGTGTGTAACCCTTCCTCAAACATCATATGATGGGTATACCCTCCGGAGGTGCCTCTTCACCCTCCTGTATTGTGATTGTTACATCACTCATTAAACCTCTTTGAGATTTGAAAAATGCTATGTTTTTGAATTAAATTAACAATAAACAACAATGTAATTCAATTCTGTAATATTTTGAATCTGTTCCGACTGTGTCAATTTTTCAACAAGCCCATCTCCCAATCTTAGAGCAGCTCTGCACATCAACCAACCAATCACTATGCAGCCCTTCACACAGCACAACCAATCTCAGCGCAGAGATTCACACTAATTGACCAATCCCAATGCCCAATATGAAGCAACAACCTATTCCTTGCAGTGGCACGCTCTTCTATATAATTTCTACGTATAACAATAATGTGATTTGTAAAGCATATAGTGCCAGATGTATCAAAAAGTTTTGCACTCGCAAACGGTGCGAATCAGTAAATTCGGCCGTTTGCGAGTGCAAAACAGTGGTCTGCGATACATGAAATGCATTCGCAGACCACAAATAAGAAATCGCTAAAATTGCAATTTCTTGCGTTGCGACCTGGAAATTGCGAGTCGCAATTTGCGATTCGCAATTTCCAGGTCACAAGGCTATGCTGGAAAAAATTGTAAATTACGATTTTTCCAAAAATGGCATTTTGCACTTGCAAAATACCATGAAATGCAACCAGGTGGTAACCTGGTGCAAAATTAAAAAATGCAGTAAAACTGCATTTTTAAATATAACATGTAAAGCACACATGCCCTTTTGGCATGTGTGTACCTTACATGTAGAAAAAAAAAAATTGGGGTGCAGGAGAGGGGGCCTTAGGCCCCCAGCACCCTGGCATTTTGCATTTCCAAAATTGTGATTTCTGGTTCAGAAATCGCAATATTGGAAATGCAAAAAATTCACAGCTATGGGCCAACAGGCCCATAGCTGCGAATGGGGCCGGTATTGCAATTTGCGATTCGGTAATAGCATTTGCGATTTTTAAGAAATCGCTATTACCAAATCGCAAATGTGATACATGGCACTTTGCGAGTCGGTAATAGCGATTTCTTAAAAATGGCTATTACCGATTCGCAAAGGGCTGTGATAATTGATCTGGCCCATAGTTACTCCCAGCACTAGGGTATCAACACAGTGGATGAGGGGTTACCCAGTCATATGAGAAAGATCACTCTCAGTCAAAAAGCCTGGGGTCATATTTACAAGTGGCTTACCCCACCGGTACATCACATTTTTGATGTACTGATGCTGCAGGCTGTAGGCCCGTATTTACAAGATCACATGAAGACACTTTGCGTGGCTTTACCTGGCTTTGTAAATTTGGAGTAAGGCAAAGCAGTGCAAGTTGCTGTGTTGCCTTACATTGTATCCACAAGGAGTTCCATGGGTGTTGCGATGGATGTCACCATGAAACAACCACAGATTTTGATGCATTCCCAGAATTACAAGGATTTGTAAACTTGGGAATGCGTCAAAGACCTACGCCTCCTCAGGAAAGGCATAAGGGAGGCACAATGATTAAAAATTCCCTTATTTCTTCTTGTTTTTTCATTTTGCTATGTGTGCTGCATTTTGCAGCACACATAGGAAAACCAAAACACCATAGCATGCTTCCATTGTAGGGGAACACAGCTGGAGACTAGGGACAAATAATACATTCACATAGGACCGAATGGATAGTTTTACCTTCCTGCTTCAGGATGTTGTAGTACAAGAGATGTTAGTTCCTCTATTTGGATAGGGCTGAAATGAGGAAGCTTAACACCTTTGCCTATCGGGTCGAACCATGTTTCCAGTAGTAGATGGTTTCTAGCTTCTGATGAAAATGGAGCATAAATGTTTCCCACCTTTTCAGAAAAGAAGGAGGCCAGGGTGTCACAAATCTCAGCTGACGGACATGAGGTGGATCAACAGCAGTTAATAATGTAAGGGGTTTCATGATTTTGAGGAAGAGATTTCATTAGAATAGTAATCTTGGAGTGACTGGTTAATGTGCAAGTTATAGGTTTTCAGGGCTATCTTATAATTGTCTCCGCTACATTGATCATAAGATTTACGCTAGAGACGTTCAAGGTTCTTACATTTCTTTTGAAGAGCCTGGAGTTCACTGGAATACCATGTAGCTCACTGTTTACTTCTGTGAATGACTAGCTTGTGATGGGCTCACACTGGTCTAATGCACCCCTGAGCCTGTCATCAAATTGACTGCTGGCGTTGCTGACACAGCTAGCAAAAGTCGAATAGTTGTTGCTGAGGGCCTTGTTAAACCTCTCAGGAGTCACTTTCAACCACCTCCATGCTCATACGATGGTGGTGAGACTAAATTCTCTGATGTCCTAGCACAAGATGTACTAATTGGAATCACCATATGATTTGACAAAACTAGTGGGATGGGGGGTTAAAATTCTGGCACTGGCCATGTTAGTAAACACTGGGTCAAGGGTGTGCCCTAATCTATGCATGGGGGAGCTGAAGACTCTCCATTTCCTGAACTAATGCTTTTACAATAGGACAACAAGTATCATCCAAATGAACATTGAAATCACCTAATACTAATAGATTTCAGTAACGCATGGCTAAGGGGGACAGCATATTCTCTAGTAAAGTGGAGAAGTTCAGCAGCGGTCCTGAGGGAGGTAGATAAGAGCTCCTGATATAGTAAAATTGTTAGAGAGTCCAAGAGAGAAGAAGGTAGCTTCGCAATGCTTGATGACAAGTTCAGATAAGGATCACTGAAACTCTTTTTTAAAGATTATTGCAATTCCATCCCTCTTTTGGAGAGCCTGCCCTGCCTGACGATGGAAACACCTTGCAGGATAGCCTGTAGTATGTTGGGAGAGGAGTCCTTATGAAGTCATGTCTCTATTAAAAAAATGGCGCCTGATATTTGATCTTTGAGAAAGTCATGTAATTCAAACCTGTGCTTAAACAATGATCTTCAGTTCAGTGACATAAGTGTGAAGGAACTACTTGATCCAGCGCGAGGACAGGTTTTAACTTTTAGTGTGGTGAGGTGTGGAAAGAAGAATCCACACTCATTGCAGCATGAATCCCCCTGGCCTATATTAAAGGAGGCACCACGTGCTCTAAATAGAGTAGGGTGCAGACTCAATAATTCAGATTTGGTATACTGAATAAGAGCTGACTGGGAAGGACAAAGTTATAATTCTAGTAACCTACACAACATAACATGTCAGCCTTTGCTCCCATAAGAAAATCAAACAGATCAATTTGACCACCAGCATTTTTAGGTTTTTACACCCTCTGACTTTATCATTCAAGAAGAATTTTCATGCACACAAGTGAAATCTCGACCAGCAGGAAGTCACCTAATCAATGCAGCTTCCCCCTTGAGCATCAGGTTCAGCCAACATCAATCAATATTAGTACAACCACAACAAATAGTTACAGTTCCTATTTCAATTGTGCAGACGAAGGTACCTCACAACTTGCACTACAAGTCTTTAGCAGACAAGAAAACTATAAATCAATTCTTTTTATTTCTATCCCGGGATCTTCGACTACTTCTTAGTTCGATATCTCTTCAACTTCTTTGACAATAAGTTTATAAGCATTAGCAACTCATAAGCTTCACTAATTCATCCAACATGCATAAGAATCAATATGCATTTGAATAAAACCACAATAATCCAAACAACTTTGGCACATAGTCTTATTAATGGTCACACTTCCAATTTAGCAACCGCCTCAGAAACTGCACTCCATCAATCTTCAAGTAAGTGCTTTGGACAATGGGACATGGGCATCTATCTATTTCAAGCAATTATTTATTTCTATAAATTACAACTCCTCTTTCTCGTTACATAAACCATCCTCTTGCTACCAACTTAAATATTGGTTTACAAAGTTGGATTTACGTCTCACAAGGGCAGTAGGCCAAACATCACTGGGTCCTTATACCTTAAACATAAGTGGAAATAACCAGAAGTTGTAAATAAATCAATTAGTCATCAACATTTCAGCTATATTTCAGTCAATGATGAGAGTTGGTGTGAATTAAAAAGCTTTATTTAGAATTCTTCAGGCATGTTAAATCTTCATTCAATAGGCATAAGTAATCGTCAACTAATTTATAAATCAATAAAGATCAAATAATATCAGAGCAAAGGCATAAAGTGCATACCATAAAGGAAAAGTCCCTAGTCTAAATTTCAGCATGGAATTGGGATGGGTGAGAAAAGGTATCAGCAAGAACAAAAAAAAAGTTCAATTTAGAGAGGTTAAAGCATAACGCTTCAGAATAAAACCTAAATAATTCATGAAGCAGAACCTTCCATAAACAAATGTTCATGAAACTCATTAGGGTCTCTGGGCAGCAAAAATACTGGTAGAAAGTGAGTATGCATGGAGAAAATATCCTGCATATAGTCTGGGAAAGAATGATCTTCAGCAAGAATAATCCAAAGAAAAGTCCTAAACTACTCTTGGAACATGCACTAATATAAAATGTCACATCTAAACTTATGCACAAGTATCAGCTTCTGTTTCATCTCAGCCAATCAGCAAAAGATGTCTTCATGGAACTGGAACATTTTGCTGTCATCTCATAGTACAAACAATAGTCCATACTCAACAATGTTTGTTTGCTACAATTTTATTAAAAGTCTTATTCTTCAAAGTAGTTAACTATCATTGTCATGCTTAAAGAAAACTTAATTTCAGGGTTAGGCTCTTACATCATTCAATTAAATCACAAGCTACCTATTGATTCTAAGAGTAAACCATCATTCAGTGGAATTAAGCTAATACATTTTAAGACATTATTATATTTTTACAACATATGTCTATTGGAAGGTTTAAACTAACTTTTCTTACATTAAGTCATCATGTTCTCAACATTTAACTTTATTGAAATGTTAACATTTACATTACTAGCCTAGGTCAGTTTTGCAAACTGCAATATCAGCTTTTCAAGCCTAATACATGTACATGTGTCTGCCTATTGCTTTTCACTTGAACTAAAGCATTGCAGTTTTGTCTAAGGCCTACATGTTAATTCTACATGTTATTACATTAATTTTCATCTTTTTTAAATGCTTTCACTACCGGCACATGTCAAACTTAAAGGTACATGTCCTACTTTTTGAATACCTTGCACCCTGCTCTCTAGCCTCTCCAGGGTCTACACTAGGGGTGACTTAAGCATATTTAAAAGGAAGGTTTTGGCCTGGCAACAGGTTTATTTTGACAGGTCAAACTGGCAGTTTGAAGGTGCACAAACAGGCTGCAATGGAAAGCATGAGACATTTTTAAAGTGCTACTTCAGTGGAGGCACAATCAGTGCTGCAGGTCAATGAGTAGCAGTTAATTAATAGGTCCTGGGCACAGGGAGTACCATTTTACTAGGGACTTAAAAATAAATTAAATATGCTAATTCGGTATAAGCCAACTTTGCCATGTTACCAATTGAGCACATGCATTTTAGCACTGGTTAGCAGTGGTAAGGTGCTCAGAATTGTAGGGCCAGCTAAAACAAGACCAGCACAAATAGTGAAGGGAAGGGAAATGTTTTGGGGAAGACCACCCTAAGGCTGACAGTTCTAACACTCGGTCTGTCTTCTCACTTTTTTTTTGCCTTGACGAGCTTAGACTGACGTATTTGAGGATCGTATTTTGCTGAGCACTTTTTTTAATTATGGCTATTGGCCTATCTCAAAAGCTTCTATCAATAGGGCTATTATTATCAATTGGTTAGCTATTGCACTTAGAATTCTGTGGCTGAAGTTTATTAAATCATCCTTTAGTAGCCTCAGCAGCATGCCTTTATTTTCTAACCCAGGGATCATTGTTAAATTAGATAAAAAACAGTGTTAGCCAACGCTTATTTAATCAATGTATCAGCTCACATAAGGCGTCTAAGCTTCTTAAACCTAAAGAGGCACATATAACAAGTTTTTGCTTCGCTCTTTTGCCACGCAAGGGGACACAAGGGCAACACAAGACCTAAATGAGATTTATCAAGCCACAGTGAAAATCAGTGGACATTGCTGCCATGCTTTATTCTGCCCCAGTAGGCCTCCACTCAGGGATTTTGGGGCATTCTCAGATTTTCCTTTAGTGGTAGACCTGGTAATGCATCAAAATACTATGCCTTTCCTGTGAGATGTAACAAAGAGAAATATCTTTGTTTCTCCTTATTTTTCTTTCTTTCTTCAGCATGCGTAGAAAGAGGAAAATGCCTCTCAGGATTGTTTTCGTGCCGGAAGCAGCCCTTCCTGCACAAAAATAATCCAGCCTACAATACAGGCACCTTTGTAACGTGATGCAAGGGTGTCTGTGTTGGTGCCAGGCAACCAAAAGTGCACTAGCACTGGGAAAGGACAGTAATGCACTGTGTAATGTTAAATGCAGAAGATTTCCATTCATGCTCCATATCATCTAGGGACGTCCTTATAACCCCACTGCATAAGTGCCAAATAACAATACAACAAATACATTTACACAGAGGGGATAAACGAATACTAATGTATGGACAATGAAAATATTAATTAATCATTCAATAGGATTTTATTTCTTTTCTACTCTTTATTGACATTCCTTAATGTTTGTCTCTTTTTGTATTACTCCCATACACATACATCATAGTCAAACAAACGATTACCTTATTTACACACCATATAAACAAAACAATTATACATATACTTAAAGACATCCCTATCTGTGCTCTATATGCTACTTTGTGTAATCAAGTTAAACATATTTGTTTTACATTTAATCAGTGAAACAATTTTAAAACAGTCTTTTGCACCACATTTTCCAATTACCAATTCATAAGCAAATTCGCTGCTGAACCCTTTTCCCAGGTGAGCAGTCGTTTGGGTGAGGTAGTCCTACTTTAGTACCAACTTTGATAGGATATTATTTCCATTCATGCTGCACAGTGCAGCAAGGCTGCTTGCTGCATTGCGTGAAGTTTGTCAATACACTTTGTTGCAGAACTCATTTGTCCTCGAGTTATACTTATTAGCTGTTGTTCACCCCTGGGAGAGGAGTCTCCCTTGCAGCTTCAAGTTGGGCTCTATTCATTGTTTCCTCTCTTTCCCTAGGGCGCTACAGCTTTGGTTCCATTTGTTATTGTCCATGTGACGAGGTTTTATCTCAATCACTTTTGCACTTTATTTTTTTTGTAAATTTCATAAATCTTTTTTTCTTAAGATTTTTTATCAGTTACTAAAATAATGTTGTTTTAGTTGGTGTAGGTCCGCCTTAATGCATTTATTTACAGATGCTGTAAAATGTAAATGTTTGTTATGGGACATGGCCCTTTTTGAAAAGTTTGATAAGGTGCCATAACTCCTGTTGGTGTTTTAATGTATTGTAATTGATGCGTTTGATTTCGGTATTCTTAAATGTTTTTATATTGTGTATTGGCGTGACTGTTATTTATGCTTTTATGGCATTTTTATAAAACCTTATAAAGATGTCTGTGATTAATTGATTGATTGGCTGAGTGCACAAGCTGTTGTTTATTCAGTTATTGTGAGTAAACGATGAACATTTGTGCTAGAAATTGCTTGTCTTGTCCATTTTATAAAATACAAAACGTTAAAAAAAAATGAAATGTAATTTCTGCCATGGTTCTATACACAATGTAATTGTGGAAGAAAGGCCTTTCAAACTCATAAGAGCATGAGCTTCCTGCCTTTAAAATCATAGTGCTGTTTTCGATGAGGAAGAAAACATGTTACAAAGATTTCTATTAAATCTAAGTAAACCAGAATGTCAATAAAGCCCTCCAGCATGTAATGTTTTGAGTTCTAAATGTTTTTCTAGGCGGAAGTCTATTCAATTTAACTTTGATCTGGTCAATATGTGAGCATTGTGAGAGTAGCATAAGTTATGTAAGCTAAATGGAATATTGGAAAATCGTTTACATCCTAATAAATCTGTCAAAGCATTGCCGTTGTCAACTCAAAATATATTGGCAAGTTTTATATATTATCATTTGGGTGCAATATGAAAATAAAATGCCATCGCTGAAAGCATTTCCAGAAAGTACTTTCTTTTGAAAACTTTCTTTGCCACAGAACATAAGCTTTAAAATATATTATGGAACCTAGAACACAGCCCCAAATTGCGCATATTGCCCTGTTGCGCCTTTCACTCTTGTCCTTGCTAATATGCCACGACTTAAAACAAGATGTTTTCTCGAAATCAAAGTACCATCACTGTAAGTGATTTATTTTTATATGGCGTGTAATTGTAGTGACTGGACAGAAGAAATTTGAAACAATGTGTAGGTACATGCGGACAGATTAGCAGAGGTAGATTGTTCATATACCTTATTCTCCAGGACATAGGTCAAAGATTTAGGGCCAGATTTACAAGGCCCTTGCGCCACTGGAGTGTCATTTTTTGTGACGCTCCAGTGGTGCTGTGCAGTGCGCCACATTTACAAGGTGGCGCTAAGCTACTTTTTGTGGCTTTACGTCCCCTTGTAAATAAGGGCCCCTCTGACGCAGTTTTCTGCATCAGGAGGGCAAGCAATGGCTGTTGATGAGGGCGTTCCACCGCTTCACTTATTGCTTTTGACGCTGCCCCACATTCGCAAGAAGTTGGACATCTGTGGTAGAGGCAACTAACGTTACCCCAGGGGTGGCATTAGCATGGCACAACGAGGAGGAATACTTTTATTTCAATGTGTGCTGGATTCTGCAGCAGACAGAGAAAGAGCAAAAGGCCAAGAATGTGTCCCTTCCTGCACATAAACAATCATTCAAGAATGACAATTTGCTACTTCTATGTGTGCTGCATTCTGCAACACACATAAAAGTACCAAATCACTACTGTAGATTATTTATGTGCAGGGAGGAACACCTCCCTGCATATAAACAATCATTCCCTTCAACGCAGACACCCTAACACTATGGTGAAAGATGCCTGCGTTGGTGCTGGCAGCCTTATTTAGCACTGGTGGAGGTGGAAACACATATTTTAGTAAATACGGCACATCCTTGCGTTTCTAAAGTGGGCAGCACAGCGCTGCAAAGTTTTGCTGCACCACGTTGCAGTACTTCTGATCCTTAGTTTCATGTTAATAAGTATTAACCTCGACAAGACAATAATGTATTGAAGATGAGCCCAACACCCAGACTAAGGATGTCAGCTAGCATTGTTCAGAACACTTAACATCAAGTATAGTATTAAAGGAAGGCTAGATCAACACTTGGAGGACAGAGAAGGACAAGGCACCTTAAACCTCCAATCTTAACGAGAGCACAACAATAAAGCACAGAAGTACCACACCAAACAAGAACAAGCCTAAATTGGGTATTTACATATTTAACACTACACCAAGCCATAAATACAAGCTAAAATAGTACATTTGTATTCAAAGCAATAAACCTATGAACACAAATCGAAACCTCAGTATTCCACTGTCCACAAGATGCATTCATCTTTGGACACAGAATCAAAACCACATTTATTTGGGTGACTACTTGCAATTCAACCACAACTACACAGGAGAAAACTCACAAGTCGAATAAACAGACAACTACTTAATATCAAGCAACATAATCACTGTTTGTGACATAACAAGAGAGAGTACCAAGAGGAGCCTGTGACCCCCATGAAACATATAAATGGGCATCCAGCCCAGTGGAGGTCTAACTCTCCACACACGACAACAACGGCCCATATAACATAGACATTAACACTTGGACAGACAGCCAAATGGATACATTACTCTACCACTATAGCGGCAACCAGTAGTAAGCAGCATTAGCACTCTAGTATCTAGCCCAGCGAACCCATCACTCAAGCATTGGTGCACCCATCAACGCATCCATAACTTTATCACACACAAGCATCCCTCAGGAAATGCATTAGAGTTCAGTCTTTCAACTAAACATTCTGGCTCTGGCCCATTGAACAAATACTAAACACACAATATGTGCAGGAGCCCAATAGCAAAAAAAATTCACAGCAACAAGCATAAACAGAAATGAAAACGCAAATATCTCATACATCCTGCACTCCTACTGGGCAATGATAGTGAAGGCAATTGTAATATTATTTGTAATAAAGATTAACTTAGATAGACGCACCTGCAATCCAGTTTGTAACAAGAAAAAGCACAATATTCCAACCTCAATACTAATAGTCCCAGGGACACATTAAACAATAGGTCACGCAGCACAGACCTGGTGACCTTCCTGCGCTGCGCTACAGGGAAAGGGCAGGAATGCACTGTATGTAACATTATATGGTGCATTCCTGCCTTTTCCCAGTGCTGGTTAGCACCAATGCAGGCAATCTTGCGCTATGGTGCAAGGGTGGCTGCTTTGTGAGCAGGATTCTTTTTGTGCAGGAAGGGACAGCTTCCTGCACAAAAACCATCCCCTCGCCTGGGACATCTTGTTTGGGGTCAAGGGCAACAAGTTTTTATGTTTACTTTGTCCTTGGGACAAGGAGGCCCAACCCTCTTCAGCACAAACCCTTTGGCTGCCAAAAGATAATGCTGTTCGAACTTGTATTTATGGTTCATTATTTGAAAGTCTTCATTATTAGGGTGAGTGCTGTAAATAAATGTTTTAAGGTCACACTTCACTACTGACGTTTGTTCCAGTACAAAAAAAAAACATGTGTATACACATATTTGAAAAGTTTAGGCTATGAGGCTAAATATAATGCTCCCAGAATGTTCTCTGATTAGATGCAAATGAAGTGTCATTTAGTAAAATGTGTTGATGCATGCTAGTATTTTCCAAAAATATTTCTAATGGAAAATCAGTGTAACCATTTTCAACACCATTATGGGAAGCATAAAAATAAACAAACACTGACAAAGCCAACTGATCTGACTTATTTTTATAAGTCTTTTAGTTTCAGCAATGCATGTCTTGTTTTGACATGGCTTTTGTAACACTTTATTGTTGTGGGAGCTACCAGGCCCTCAACATTGTAACAAACACTGGCAAAAACCGCCCAGTTTTTGAACGCTAAAAGCACACGTTGCCACCAGTGGCATAACAAAGGCTCTGCAGCCACCCTCCAGGGGGCCCCTTCAGCACAGCACCTGCCCTGGGTGAGTCTGGAGAGGGGGCTCCTCCATGTTCTTTGCAAAGGGGCACACTCCAGTTTCATTACGTCACTGATTGCCACTGAAGTTCCTGACACTGAACAAAACTACTTTGTGTGCCAATATGCTCCTTGTGGAAGAGCAGAATGCGATCACTCACAGTAAAGCCAGCGGAAAGAGAGAGAAATAGAAGTTTAATAAAAACAAAATGTCTTTGTTAACACCAGACCTAATTAGGGACCAAGACCCACATGTAGGTAGCTTTTTGCATGTCGCAAACAGCGACTTTCGCTGTTTGCGACGTGCAAAAAGCACATTGAGATGAACAAACCCAGTTTTGCGATTCGGTAACCCGGTTACCGAATCGCAAAATGGGTTTTTGACTCGCAATTAGGAAGGGGTGTTCCCTTCCTAATTGCGACTCGCAGTGCAATGTAGGATTGTTTTGTGACCGCGGGCGCAAACCAATCGCAGTTTGCACCCATTTCAAATGGGTGCTAACACTTTCGCAAAAGGGAAGGGGTCCCTATGGGACCCCTTCCCCATTGTGAATGTCACTGTAAAAAAAATTTCAGAGCAGGCAGTGGTCCTGTGGACCACTGCCAGCTCTGAAAAAATGAAACTAAAACGTTTCATTTTTCGTTTTTGTAATGCATCTTGTTTTCCTTTAAGGAAAACGGGCTGCATTACAAAAAAAAAAAAAACTGCTTTATTGAAAAGCAGTCACAGACATGGTGGTCTGCTGTCTCCAGCAGGCCACCATCCGTGTGAGGGCCGCCATTCGCAAGGGGGAGTCGCAAATTGCGACCCACCCCATGATTATTCATGAGGTGGGCATTTGCGAAGCCCTTGCGAATCATAGATGGTGTCAGGGACACCATCCTACATTCGGATTTGCGAAATTGCGAGTCGCTCTGACTCGCAATTTGCGGGTCGCAAATCTGAACCTACCTACATGTGGCCCCAAATTCTTAAAATCACAAAAGTGCACCCATGGTATATGTCGTACCCCTATAAAATATTTGTGAATTGTATTTTAGCATGGGTAAATACGATGTGTAGATTTGCTCATGTGCAAGTTCATTTTCCCTCTAGCCACTTTCTTCCCAACCCTGGAAGAAGTTCTAATTCTGCCATTGTCAGGAGTAAATGTCCAACCTTTCTTATTATGGGAAAATATTAGAAAGAAGCTGGTGAAAATCTTTAAAACATGCAGGTTAGTAGGTTTGCAGACTCAAAGGCATTCCAGCCCTGGAACTATTGCTTACTGCGTCCTCCAGCCCCAGTATGCAGATCTGCACAAAGGTGGCAAAATGAGGAAATTGCTACAGTAGGGATTGAAACTGCAAGTATTCAAGTCCTACTATGGTAGTAACTCTGGCATAATCAGAGAGGCTATTATCAGAGCTCTTACATAATGAGATTGCTGCCATAATTTGTCGCCACACTACATGGCACCAAAGGGACAAGTAGATCTTTTTACAGGACAAGTAGATTTGAGAAGCAACCTGTCCCCTGGACAAGTAGATATTTTAATAAATTCCACACCCCTGGTTACAGAATGCACCACACATAGAAGGAGGAAGAAACAAGGAGAAAAAAACATATTTCTCCTCGTTTCGACTTACAGTTGGGCACACTCCCTGATTTACCACTTATGCTAAATCTGCGAATATGTCAAAATCAGGTGTGTGTTGATTTGGAACACCCACCCACACCCATGGAATGCCTCCCTAGGGCAGAGTCACGCAATATTGCAATTGCGCTGCATTGCATTACTCTATATTTATCAAGACCACCCAGGACCACAAATGCATGGCTTGATAAATCACATTTTAAGGGTTGCGTCACTGTTGCACCTCGTTGCATGGTGTACAAGCTACACAACCCTTTAATAAGTCTGACCCTAATCTATTGCTGAGTCTAAAATATCACATTAACATGGTACAACTGACACAAATGTGAAGGGCAAAAATATTTTTTTTCCTATCCTTGCATGTGAACGTGAAACATAAAATCCAAACATTATAAGAACATGAATCACTATCAGATAAGTGTCAGAACCCAGTGAAAGATGTAGGCTCTCATTACAACTTCAGCAGTCTTTAAAAAAGGCCACCAAAGCCGTGGGAGCCAACATACCTCCAGTGCTGGCTGTATGCTTGGCCCCCGATTATGACATTTCTGCTGGGCCAGCGGACGGAAACAGTGTTTCTGTCCGCTGGCCCAGCGGAAAAGTTACAGCAACATTGCAGCCGGCTCACAATCAAGCCGGCAGCAATGTTGATGTGCAGTGGGTGCAGCAGCACCCGTCGCGCATTTCACTGCCCATAATTCGTGCAGTGAAATGCGCAAGGGGGCTGTGCCTGGGGGCCCCTGCACTGCCAATGCCAACTGCATGGGTAGTGCAGGGGCCTCCAGGGGCACCCCGAGCCCCCATAACTGCCAGCCTAAAGCGGCGGGTGGGGACTCATAATCCCCAGGGCAGCGCTGCTTTTGGTGCTGCCCTGGGGATTATGACTGCCTGGCAGAAGCCTGGCGGTATATTGGAGGGACCAGAGGTATGACCATGGCGAATACTCCAAAGTCATAATACGGCTGCCAGTGTTCCGCCGACTGCCAGGGTTGTAATGAGGGCCATAATGTTAAACCATAAAGTACATTGTAGAAGTGACTCAGGGGGTGCTGGAGCATAAACATCATTAATAAAAGTGTGCTACTAAAACAAAATGAAATAATATGTTTATAATGTGAAATACTGAAAACAAGAAAAATGTTTTAGAAAAACGTGTGCTGTAGAAAACATGAGCACTCTAGTGGCAGCCATAAATCTAGTCCAACAATAATAATAAATAGCTGTCTACTTAAATATATTTTGTTTGTCCCTAATTAAATGTATTAAAAGGAATAATAGTTAAAACATTATGAAATGTTTTATGCTGCATGTTTTAGCATTCGTTTTAAAAAGGCCTCATGTTAGAAAAATAAAGCAGCAATGTGCAAATTGTTAACTTTTACAGAAAATGTCTTTCTAAGCATCCTGTGTGACTTGCTCGCACTGGAAAAAGTTATATTCTTATATTGCAACATTTGATCCTCTTACTGCAAGATAGTTTATTGTGCACAAACTAAAACAAAAGCTAACAGATTTTCTGAATAGGTTTATTTGTAATATGCAACATTTGTAATTTGCTGCAGAAACTGGGGACAGCATTGAGAAATGATGAACTCATTGTGAAAGCAGAAAATGAAGTCAGTTACAGCTGAGACCATGGAGAAATTGTAATGGGCTATGACCTAAACCACTCCATAGACTGACCAATAGAGTTTTGGCTAGTTGCTTTTTAGGAGTTTAATATAACAGAATTAAGTGATGTAAGCTTAGTTGCTCTGCTGTTCCTGTGTGTCTTGCAGTTCCCAGCTGTTTCCAGATTTTGCCAGTGTAATAATGTGCTGTGTCTTTAGTCTACTGCCTGTTCAGAAGCATTAGTACCAAATATTACTAAACTCTTTCCTATATTGTCATTGCCCAATGAAGATGACCAGAAGATACTCCACTGATGAAGACATTGCTGCCTGCTGATCCATTTAGGAGAGGTATAACCAAAATGTGCATTTGTCTTTATTGCAGATTTTTGATTAACGTCATAGTCAGATGTTTTTCAAATTAATTTTTTACTTCTTTTCTTTTTGCATGATGCCCAAACATGATTATGAAATTAGGGTAAAATCTAAGGCTGTTGCATTCTACGTTTGACTGTTCTATGTAAATTGATTGGAAACAACTCATCAGTGATAACTAAATGTATTCTATCTCTATCATTCATTTGCTATTGTTGTTACTCTGTATGGTAGTTCTTGAATGCTTAGTTATAAATATTCTGTCTAGACTGAGGACCTCATGGCAAGTTTGGAGGCCTTCGGCCAAGACCGCCATGGAAAATCCCGCCACCAACCCAACAGTGTTGGTGGAACAGTGTCCGCCGTATTAGGGGTCCAAATCACCAGACTGACAAAACACAGCCAGAAATCCAACACCACCAGTGCCACTGATGGCGAAAGAGCGACTGTCCATCCGCCGGGCCCGCCACACTGACACCATTCCGGCTGCCATATTATGAGTTACATTTCAGCACAGCAGAACATGCACGGTGTGAAACCATTGGCGGTGCACACTGCGGCGGGCTGAAAGATCACTGCCAATAGAAGGCAAGACCATGTTGGACAGTTTGAATACCCCACACCTGAAACACATTCACACACTACACACACCTGTTCACTGCACCATAATACACACACCCTCAAACCCTTGTGAATACTACCACGACCCAGAGACACATGACCCAAGAACCACTGCACATTGAGCATTGACTTCACACAATGCAAGCACCCCCACAACATTTCATGCCACAAGCACCCACGCTTCACTGACAATAAGTTGTGGGTCATGGTGGATGAGATCGTCAGAGTAGAGCCACAACTGATGGGAGCACAAGGCTAGCAAACATCTATGGCCAGGAAACAGAGCTATGGCAGAGGATCTTCGACAGGGTGAACGCAGTCGGCAGCTACCCACGCACAAGAGAGGACATCAGAAAGAGCTGGAACGACCTCAGGGGGAAGGTCCGTTCCATGGCGTCCAGGCACTTTGCCCTCAGCAAGACTGGTGCTGGACCCCCACCTCTTCCCCTTGACTTGACATCCAAGGGGGAAAAGGTCTTTGAAATCATGCATCCTGAGGGCCTGGCTGGAATAATCGGAGGGATTGACTCTGGTAAGGAAGCAACACCCCCGAGCACTAACCACTCCAGTCCTACATGCCTCCCAAGCACCCACCACTCCCCATACTATCACAAACCACAAGAATGCACCTCCCACTATCACCCTACCTTCCTACTCTGCATGCCACACCACCCCTCTCACACCAGCCACCCACCCACCACACACAATGCACGCTAAACCTTCACTATCTCCTCAACTACCACTCCCACATTCCTTCACTACGCACGCTGGATCCGAGTCACAATCACACCTCACAATGGAGCACCAGCATGGACAATCATCCCACAGCCCACCCGACTGCTAGCCAACATCACCTCACTACCTATTGCAATTACAGCAATGTCCAACAGCAAATCCACAACTACATATGATATGACAAGCATGGCCCAAAGCCCATTCACCATGCAGTGTCTGCATCGCTGCAAATGACATTGCCATCCCTGGGTAACAAATCCACCCACTGCAAGCAGCACACCATGACACTACAATGACATATCCACATACTTATTCTCACCATTTCCATCCACAGCTAACCCTGCTACGGCCACCCAGGAGAGGATGCCAGGGTCAGACAGCCCTCCCAGGATGAACGCCGCAGTGGTTGTCTGGAGGACAACAAATTGCCAGGGCCATCTGGGGCGACTGGCCAGTCCACCCCCAGCAGCCACAACCTGGACACCCTGGACTCACCCTCTGTGTGGCTACAACACCTCAGCTAGCCCCTCCTACCCAAACATGTGCCTCTGGGACCACTCAATTAGAGGTGTGCCCAGAGTACAGGTGCCTGAGTCCAGACAATGAAGGCCCTGGTGCTACTGGAAGTGGCCACACTGTGCCCGAGGCACAGGCACAGGGGGGCAAGGCTGGTTGGAGGGGATCAGTGGTCCAAGGGAGGGGGCAGCAACAATATCAGACTGGCCAGGAGTCCCTCACCCAAGTTCTGGTTGCATGCCACCAAACCCAGGACACCATTGCCCAAACCCTCACCACCCTGCAGGAGACCCAGAGGCTTCAGAGGGAGAACCATCAGGAGGCCATGCAGCAGTGGGAGACCCACAATGCCACTATGGCCTCCAAAGCAGGAGTGCTGACAAAACTTACCACCATCCTGGGTCAGTCCACCTCCCACCAGCAGGCCCCTACCATTAACCAGATCACATCTGAGCCCTCCACGTCAAATTCAGCAAGTGGAATGGAGGCCCTGATGCAGGACACGGATGCCAACAGCACCCCTTACCCTTTAGCTGAGGAGCCCCCACACAAATGAGAACATCCAATCAGACATCCAGCTTCCACTGATGCCAAGACTAAGACCACCGCCAGGAATTGAGCCACTTCTGGATATACCCCTTTGTGTGTCACAGCGACACCCTGTTGACTGTCCATTGTCATAACTCCGTTTTCACATGGCCATCATACTGGACTTTGACTCCCCAAAGGTGGGCTAAGTACTCTGATATTCCCACTCGCCATGACCCCACTCATCTGCCCTTGCACTTGTATGATTAAAACAAACACCTGTGAGCACAGTTTCTGCTTACGTCTTTATCTATCATGAGTACAAAATATACAGCCATGGCATGTGTAACAGGCAGACCATTGTCCTCCCAATGTATGTGACAGTGCCAGAAGGGGGAGCAATCATTTCCAAGTTCTGTAATACAGATAACAGCCACCACATCTAAAGTAATGGGTTCACCCAGTAACCACATTGAACACACAACCCTAGTAGCAGCCATGCAAACGAAAGACATTGCTACTGGTTACATAACATGGCTTTTACACATACCTGTATGTCAGTGACAGTATTGTTGTATCAGCTCTGCTCTGGAATCAGCTGCATCCTCATTTTCCTCCTTCTCATCACTCCCATTTCCCCTTCATCAGCCACTGGCACAGCTGCACCCTCCTCAGCATCCAGTAATGGGATGTGACATCTGAGAGCCAAATTGTGTAACATGCAGCATGCTACAATGATGTGGTACACTTTCGCTGGTCTGTACAGTAGGGTCCCTCTAGTAAGGTGCAGGCACTGGAATCTGGCTTTCAGCAGTCCAAAGCTGCATTCGATGACCTGTCAGGTCGTACCATAGGCCTCATTGAAACAGTTTTCTGCTGCTGTAGTCAGATGCCTGAGAGGTGTCAGTAGCCATGGCAGGTTGGGATAACCAAAGCCACTTGTGTTCACACAGGTAATAGACATATTGAAAACTGTAGGTAAATCTGGAAGGTGGTGTAGAGTGTTAAGAATACAGAGGCACAAATGTGACATGTTACATACCGATGAGCCAGGCACGATCCCTTTGCAGTGGTGCCATCAGGTGTGGGATGCTGCTGTTCCGCAGAATGTAGGCATCCTGCATTGAACCTGGGAATCGGGCAGTCGTTGGTTGAGTAGGATTCTTTACAGTTCCTAAACACCTGTTCACTTCTCCTGGGTGGCACCAGGTCATTATGGGTCCCATCAATAGCCCCGATCACATGTGGCACATGTGCTAAAGTGTAGAAGGCTGTTTCACAGTGGGCAGATCGTTACATTGAAGAAACATGATGTAGCTGCCTGTATGTTTGAGTAGGGCACTTAGGACATTCTTCAGGACGTGGCTGAACATGGGCTGGGACATTCCGGCAGCCTAGCCCACTGTAATTTGGAAGGATCCTGAGGTAAGGAAGTGGAGGACTGCCAACACCTGTACTGTGGGTGTGATGGCATTGGGTTGACGAATACCAGGCTGCAGATCAGGCTCGAACAACCTAACAAGCTCCATGATGGTCTGACAGTGTAGCCGATAGACCTTGATGATGTGCCACTCTTCAAGGGTGGCAAGATCGGCCAGGGGCCTGTAGACAGGAGCATTCCTCACCATCATTCTTCCACCATATCTGGGAATAGGAAGTAGTATCAATCATTATGGGGGTCATTCCGACCCTGGCGGTAAAAACCGCCAGGGCCGTGACCGACGGAAAGCACCGCCAACAGGCTGGCGGTGCTTTACTGCCCATTCTGACCGTGGCGGTAAAGCCGCGGTCAGAAAAGGGGATCCGGCGGTTTCCCGCTGGATTACCCCTGGCTGGGCTGAATCAAGCAGCGTCACCATGGAGATTCTGACCCCCTTCCCGCCATCCTGTTTCTGGTGGTTTTTACCGCCAGGAACAGGATGGCTGGAAAGGGTGTCGTGGGGCCCCTGGGGGCCCCTGCACTGCCCATGCCACTGGCATGGGCAGTGCAGGGCCCCCCTAACAGGGCCCCAGCATGATTTTCACTGTCTGCTTAGCAACTGCACCCGTCGCACCCCTGCAACACCGCCAGCTCCATTCGGAGCCGGCTCCTGTGTTGCAGGGCCTTTCCCGCTGGGCCGGCGGGCGCTCCCTTGGCGGGCGCCCTCCGGCCCAGTGGGGAAGTCGAAATGGCCCCGCGGTCTTCTGACCTCAGAGTGGCCTTTTGACGGGGGAAGTTTGGCGGGCGGCAACCGCCGCCCGCCAAACTTGGAATGACCCCCTATGTGCATAAAGGACTGTGTGGACGCAGTGGAGCTGTGCACAGGTCACTGTAAAACATCCATGATGCACCTCCTAAACCCTCTCTATACACATTGAAAAGTACAATGGCAGTCGCCTGTCCTGCATGCACAGGACAGACGTTAGTGAGCGAATCCCGCTGGCGTAAGACGTCATGGCGGTAGGCGGTTGCAACGGCAGTGTAACTCCTCATTCGTTAACATGGTTGCCTATTGGAGACATGAGCCAATGGCGATCACCGCAGGTGGTGACGGTGATGTCCGCAGCGGCTGTGACTGCCATTTCATGTGCTAATGTTTACTTGACTCCTGGCACTCGTGCTGAGAATTCCTCCACTGCATGTGCTGCTGTGTTCTGCCACTGGTAACCAAGATGCCATGTGGTGCAGGGATAGGGCCCCAGCCTTCTCACAGGAAGAACTAGAAAAGCTTGCGGAGGGTGTCCGACCCCTGTGTGCCCAGTTGTATGGGGCACCAGGGCAGCAGGCGAGTCCACTATGATTGTACTGTCTGTGAGTGGTACAAATGTGGAGGGGGCCTTGAGACGAGGATGAGTGACTTGTGGAAGGACCTGGCTGAGGGCAGTGAGGACAACTGGAATGTTGAAATGTGCGTATGTTCAGGAGATGTGTTGTGTTCAATGGAGTCCCTAAGATGCCACTCTACATGACTGTCTCCTTTTCTCTGGGTCATTCATGCAGGTGAGCGCCCATCAGAAGAAGGGGATTTGACGTGCCATTGCCAAGCAAGTGCGGACCCTGGGGGTCCATGCCCGCTGGAGCACCCACTGTAGGAAGCAGTGAGAGGACCTGAGACGTAGGGTGAGGAAGACTGGTGAGGCCCAGCTGGGGACGTCTTCCCAATGAGGGAGGGGTGCCCCTTGGACCCTTGCCCCCCTTATATCCTGCATTTTGGCAATTTGGCAATGGCATACCCTGAGGTGGATGGGCGCTTGAGGGCAGCACAACAGCCACAAGGGAGTGCGTTCACATTCATACTTAGGTTATGTGGTGACTGATAGGTGCACCCTGTGCAGTGTGTGAAGGCTGTGGAATGTGTGCTAGGTAGCTACTGTCGGACTAGGCTTGGGACACAAAGAGGCTTGATGTGCTACATCCATTTGTTAAAATGCCGTGCAGGATGTGAGTTGAAGTTAACGTAACTGCTAAGTAGTATCAATGACATGACAACTGTGAAGTAGATGAGCAGGGTTTTTGATGTGGACAGGGTTACTGCTTCTGGAGTTCACACACATTGTACTCCCAACTATCCAAACACTGTTGCTGGGGTGATATCCCTATCTGCTTGCATGTGGTGTATGCATAGTCTGAGAAGTTCGAGGGTTCACATCACACAGGTACATGTGCATGGGTTATGTGGCTGTGCAAGTATGCCGCCAAACACATGTAGAGTATTTAGTTTGGGTCTTGTGAATGTCAAGAGCCATGGCCCAATGGGCTGGTTCAGCCATGTGTTGAGGGTATGGCTTTCATTCTGTGCAGGATTGAATGTGTGTCAGCATGGGTGAAACTCATGTACATGACTGAGGTGGCACACATGGATTGATATTGGAGTGGCATGTGTGAGTGAAGGCATGGCATGTAATGACATGGCATTAGAGTATGTTGTAGTGACTTGTGTGTGGCTGTTGTGCTGGCATTGACCAATTGCTCCCTGACTCTCTTTCTCCCACCCTGTCTCTCACTGTACCACCCTCCCTCCCTGTCCTTCTCTTTCTTTGTGTGCATCAGCATCATCTGGTGAAGGAGAAGGGGCACCGGCGAGTGGGGAATCTGCATCCCAGGGGACACTGGAGACTGATACCAGTGGAGCCGAGGGGACCAGTGGGACAGAGGGCGAGTGGAGCACCACAGGGGAGACAGGAACATCAACACCATCATCAGATTCTGTCTCCGATGGTGACTCCCTAGTGGTAGCGGAGCTTTCAGGCCCTATGCCTGCACCATCCTAGTCCACCAGCCCCCTTACCAGCACTGCCCTTCCTGTAGCTCCCCACCCAGTTGCCCGTGCCCGCTCACCCAGGAGAATGTGCATCTCCTTCACCTTAGGCACCTCTGCCCCTGGCCCAGTCAGCCCTGCTGCCCTCACTGAGGAGGCTATTGACCTCCTGAGGTCCATCTCTGTTGGGCAGACAACCATTGAGAATGTCATCCAGGGACTGGCCTCCCAGATGCAATAGTCAAATGCAGTCCTGGAAGGCATTCATGGTGCCCTATCTGCCCTTCAGAGATCGCATCAAGCTCTGGCCTCTTCATTGGTGACAGCCAGTGTTCCTTCTTCTACCTTCCCCCTCCAACTACCTGTTCCCACTCCAATATTCCTCTCCCATTTCCCATCCCACACAACCACACGCATCACATCCACCCTACCTGCACTCACCACCCTAACATTCACTCACACATCCCCCCTGCCATCTCCCTGTGTCTCCTCCACTCCTCCTCCCAGTACACCTATACGCCCACACTCATCCACCCAACACACACCCAGCACACACACATATCATATACCCATGCACCAGCATCCAAACCAGATCCACGTACACACCTGTCAAACATCCCCTCTCCCTCCACTCCCAAATGCCTTAGCCATAACCTACTTGCTGCCCCTAAAAAAAAGATTCCTCCATGAGTTTTCCCTCTTCCACTCTCCTGGTCCAGTCCCTGTTTGCCCCTAATGCCCTGCTACCCTTGCCAGACCCCTGCCTTTGACCTCCCTGTCCTCCTCTGGGCTGCGCCATGCCCTGCAGACAGTAGTCTGCAGTGCTGCCACAACAGGCACACCTTCCCATCACACCTCCAGCCCTGGTAGCCCTCCATCTAGGTCCCCTGCTGCTGTGCCCTCCACTGCCATCACACCAAAGAAGGCAGGAAAGACGGGCAAGGCTAAGACGTCTCCCGAAAGCAGGACAGTAAGGAGGGGAAGCCTAAAAAGAAGAGTAGGGACCCCCCATACAACCCCTGATCACACACCCCCACCCCCGCATCCCTGAGGTGCCTGCATGCCCCATTGATTCCCCTGCCTTGTGGAGGTCTGCACATTGCAGTCAGGAGTCAAGGTGGGCACTCCTCATATGCCCTATGTGCCCAGGGCATTTGGACATTCATGCACTGGCCCTTTTGGCAATTTGTAAATAGTTGTTTTATTCACATATTTTATATTTCATATTATATTTATCTACAATGGTGCCGTTGGTATTGATGCTACATAGCTTGACCTGGCTTTCCTTGTGCATGTATGTGTGGTGACTGTGCGTTTGTGTGTGTGTTTGTGTGTGTGTGTGTGTATGTGTGTGTACTAATGTCCTTCCTTCAAGGGTGTGTTAGGCTGAGGTATTTATGGCTGGTGTCTATGTCGGCGTTGCTGGTCCTGGATGTCAATGGCCAGCAGGAGCATTTGAAAGACTTGCAATTTGCGTGGCATGGCGCCTACGGACGTGCGTTTGCTCCAGAAGGTGGGTGCTTCCTTTTATGTTGTTCGTTTCCGCCTTGGTTTTCGCAGAGTTAGTCTGCCCCGGAAGTCCTGGCATTGTGCAAGCTTGTAGTACAGTGGGTGGAAACTGTCTGACCGCCGGCCTGAAGAGGCCTTCCGATGGCAACATCGGTCTGTCCACAATGACGGTCCAGACGGAAACTTGACTGTGTTCTGCAGGTGCCTTCCATGTACTCGTAACATGGTGGTCTACACTTCCAAGCCGGCAGTGGTGCGACCGCCATCTCCACCACGGCGGTCCACTGACTACCAAACTCCTAATGAGTGCCTAAGATTCTTTAGAAGATTTGGCCAGCCTGAATTATTCCTCTACTTTTATCATTTGGTCTTGCTTTTGGTTTCCGTGATCTTAGCATTGTTAATCTAAAGGGCAATAAATATTTGAACTTTACTTAACTGGTGTGGTGATACATGCCCACATGGGTCATAGTGTGTATAAAATACTGACTCCAATATTAAAGGTGATGTTTATTGATTTGATCTCTTTGTTGTTAACCATCTCACTCCTATCTGAGTTCCAAGATCAGTGTCGACCTCCAAGGGTAATTGTTGGTTACCCTATACGTGTCAACTTATAAATAAATTATCAAAAGAAAATAAGGGTATGACACACCCACAGAGGTACCAACATAAAGCTGTGAAAGAAACAAACCACTGCACAAGAATAACCCTCAGCAAGTCATATTGAAAATGCAGACGATTAGGGCCACCACTGGGATGCCAGCATAAAAAGGGGGATGGCACTACAGTTTAAGGAAAGTAGCAATGCCTTAGCTAGGAGACACTACAGCATGTAACTTCTACTGAATTTTGACTTGCAGTCGTGGTCAAGCACAATGCAGGCCACAAATCCCACTGTGATGCTGAATCATAATTTACAGGCCTTCTCACAACTAGGAATGCTTACCGGTCCAGCTGCCATACTTAACATAATCACTGTTATCATAAAGAAATTCCAGGTAAGCAATGACTATGACATCCGACGTATCAACGTATGAAGGCTGCAGATCTACACAGGCAGCTGCCTGCATTTAGTAAAGGCATGTGCCACTAGCCAAAAAAATAGTGAATGTGTCTATAAATGATAACTCTACCATGACCAATGACAAGGCTTTGTTCAGCATAAATGTATATTTGGAAGACCCCTGTAATACTGAACACAAAGACAAGACATCATATATGACATTCCACAAAGATTTAGGATGATCAAATCACTCCATCACATCAGAATAGTGTTTCCATTTCTGAACTTTTCACCGGCAAATTATTGCTGTCAGGTCTGTTAGTCTAATTGGTTCATATAAAGCAAACAAAGACGAAAACACTCAGGGGGTCATTCTGACCTCGGCGGTAAAAGGCCCTTACCGCCGGTCAGTAGTCCGCCATTATACCGCCGCGGTAAACCGCCACGGTCATTCTGACCTCCAACTGGCAAACCGCCAAAAACCCGACATCCACGGAAGGCCGCCTCATCAGCGAGCAGCGATAAACTGGAGATGACCAAACCTCCACCGTCACGCCAACACAAACACGCCCATGCCATTACGACCCACGAATCCACGCGGCGGTCTTTCAACCGCGGTATTCCATTGGCGGTACACACCGCTGCGGTCAAAATACACACACACATACAAAACACAGCCACATTGGACAATTCAAAATACACACACCTGATACACATACACACACCTCTCCCACACACCCATCACCATATAAAACACACACCCACATCACCCACAAACCCCCACAAATCGAAATTCAGAGACAAGGCCCAATACACAGAGAGAGAGCACAGGGAACGCAAACCACAACACACACAGGAACCCAACATCATCACCCACACCACATCTACGCACACATCACCACACACCACCACTCACATCACCACAAACAGCACCCCACACCTCATCCACACCACCCCATGGCACCCCAAAAACACCCCAGGTTCTCAGACCAAGAACTCAGGGTCATGGTGGAGGAAATAATAAGGGTAGAGCCCCAGCTCTTCGGCACACAGGTGCAGCACACCACAATAGCCAGGAAGGCGGAGCTATGGCAAAGGATCGTCGACAGGGTCAACGCTGTGGGACAGCATCCCAGAAATCGGGAAGATATCCGAAAGCGCTGGAACGACCTACGGGGGAAGGTGCGCTCGATGGTGTCAAGACACAACATCGCTGTGCAGAAGACTGGCGGCGGACCCCCACCCACTCCACCCGAATTCACAGCATGGGAGCAAGAGGTCTTTAACATCCTGTATCCTGACGGGCTTGCTGGAGTAGCCGGAGGAATGGACTCTGGTAAGTCTAATCTCAACTACTTCACCCCCCCCAACCACCAGCATGCCAACCCACACCCCCACCCTCACCCCCAACCCCCCAGCACACATCCTCCCTGCCAATGTCTCACCAGCACAACCCACCCAACCCAACACCAAACCCTGAATGCCAACACAAACCATGGACACCCATCACCTATGCATGACCACTGCACATACCCATCCCCCCCACAAACCACCCTCACATCTCCTCCCACAAGGGAATGCCAGCACTGGGGGACAAGGGCACCCACAAATCGCACGCCATGGCACACACAGAAGCAATAACCATACTCTTTTACCCCTGCAGGGCCCGAACACCAACACACCGACCCGGAGGGTCCAGATTTCTCCATCCCACCCCCAGAACAGGCCCCCAGTGATGACAGCAGCTCTGTCGACCTAGAACCTGATGACCAGCCTGGACCATCGGGGACCTCTGGACAGTCGGTTCCCCACACACAGACACAGGCCACAGCAGACCTAACCCCCTCTGGGAATATCAGCACAGCTCCCACCCAGCGGGCCCATGCCTCCGTCTCCAGGACACGTCAATCAGCGGTGTGTCCGCCACTACAGGGCACCCAGGCTGACCCACCACCCCAACAACAACAGGGACCTGGGGGCAGTGGTAATGGGCACACCATCCAGGGGACAGAGGCCCGGGGAAACAGGGGAACTGGGAGGGCTGCAGTGCGACAGGGGGGGGAGGACAGGCCCAGGGAACCCACTCTCCAAGAGGCCCTCACCACCATCATGGGAGCATACCACCACTCCCAGGAGACGATGGCGACGGTACTGGCCAGGTTCCAGGAGATCCAGGCACAGCAGGAGGAACGGTACATGGGGTTCAGAGACGAACTCAGGAACATCGGTTCCGCAATGGGGACCATAGTCCTGGCCCTCAACCAGATAGTCACCACATTGCGGGACCATGTGGCACCCCAAAGGGCCCCTGTCACTAGCCTGGACCAGGAACAGCCTACCACCTCCGCCGGCGCTAGTGGACAGGAGGCCCCCACACAACGACAGGCCACCAGAACCCCACCTGAGATCACAAAAGAAGACAGAGTAGGATGCCAAGACCCCCGCCAGCATAAGATACCCCCTGATGTCATCCCACTGTCCCACATTGCCACCCTGTCCAACCTCAAACAGCCCCTGCTCCATCCTTCCACAGGCATATGGACAATGCACCTGTGAAACTGAGAACTGGACTCTGCCATGGACATTACTCCACCCCCACCCATCACCGTTTTACTATCATGGACCTATATGTAGCACTAAAAATAAATCACTAATTGCACTTCAAAAATCTGGAGTCTGCTTGTATTCTTAACAAATGTATTACACATAACGGTTCAATAATGTTCAGTTACACTGTGATGACAACATACCAATGTCAATGAGCTTTAGTCCATGGGCAAACAAAGCAGAAGTCACGAAGTGGGTCATACAGCTCTGAAAAGGGAAGGGAAAGTCAAAAATCTGTTAAAAGGAACTGGGGGGAAACACAGAAAGTAGAGATGCAGGAGGCCTGAAGTAAATGTAAAATGGCGTGGGTGAATCTTACCTGTGTGCTACTGAAAGTACTGTTGTATAACTGTGTCCCTGTTGTCCGTGTCGTCCCCGTCGTCTTCCTCCTCTTCACTCTCCACAGGCTCCACAGCTGCTACAACACCACCATCTGGAGCATCCTCCTGCAGGAAAGGCACCTGGCGTCGCAATGCAAGATTGTGAAGCATACAGCAGGCCACGATGATATGGCACACCTTCTTTGGTGAGTACATTAGGGATCCACCTGTCATATGCAGGCACCTGAACCTGGCCTTCAGGACCCCAAAGGTCCTTTCGATGATCCTCCTAGTTCGCCCATGGGCCTCATTGTACCGTTCCTCTGCCCTGGTCCGGGGATTCCTCACTGGGGTCAATAGCCAAGGCAGGTTGGGGTAACCAGAGTCACCTATTAGCCACACACGTTGTCCCTGTAGCTGTTCCATCACATAAGGGATGCTGCTATTTCGCATAACATACGCGTCATGCACTGACCCAGGGAACTTGGCATTCACATGGGAGATGTACTGGTCAGCCAAACAGACCACCTGCACATTCATCGAATGGTAATTTTTTCTGTTTCTGTACACCTGCTCATTGTCTTTTGGGGGTACTAAAGCCACATGGGTCCCATCAATGGCACCAATGATGTTGGGGATATGTCCATGGGCATAGAAATCACCCTTCACAGTGGCCAAATCACCCTCCTCAGTTAAAACAATGTAGCTCCGCATGTATTTCATCAGGGCAGACAACACTCTGGACAAAATCTTAGAAAACATAGGCTGAGACATCCCTGATGACATGGCCACTGTTGTCTGAAAAGACCCACTTGCCAAAAAATGGAGGATTGACAGAACCTGCACCAGAGGGGGAATTCCTGTGGGTTGGCGGATGGGGCACATCAGGGCTGGCTCCAGCTGGGCACACAGTTCATGTATAGTGGCTCGGTCAAGTCGGTATCGAAGTATAATATGTCGTTCTTCCATTGTAGACAGGTCCACCAGCGGTCGGTACACGGGAGGATTCCTCCTTCTCCTCGCTAGTCCCAGCGGACGGTGCCTAGGAAGGACAACATGGAGTACAGAGTCAAGCAACCCACAGGTACGTAACCACAGCTTGCACAGTACACGAATCGCTATGCATTGAATGGCTTGTATGAGTGGCAATGCAAGGCCTAGGCCTGTGTGACGCAGTAGAAATTAAGCCATGTGGGCCCTTGAAATGGCGGCTGCCTGACCTGAGAAGTGTGACAGTGGGATGTGAGGTCAATGCGCTGGCGTGGCACAACATGGCGGTAGGCGGTCGAAGACCGCTGTGCGAAGCCGCATTGGTTAACATTGAACCCTATGGGTTTCAGGAGCCAATGACGAGGTGCGCCGGCGGTCGCGGTACGCACCGCGGCGGCACGCACCGCCGCGGGCGTGACCGCCATTTTCTATCTGATTAATCACTCGAGACCTGATCATCCACAGGAGAGGACCTATACTGCAAGTGCTGCTGTGACCTCGGTCTGGAAGAGGCAATGGCTGCTGCGACTGGGGAAAGGGCCCCTGCCTTCACTTCAGAAGAGTTGGAGAAACTTGTGGATGGGGTCCTCCCCCAGTATGCGCTACTCTACGGTCCTCCAGACCAACAGGTAAGTACACTGGGTGCACGTTGAATGGGCTATGCCTGGGTAGTGTATGGTGGATGTAAGATGGTGGGGTGGGGAGAGAATGAGTAGTGCAAGGCACGACAGATGAGAGCATGTGCCACATGGCAAGGTTGGGGAGGGGGGGGCAATCACATCTAACATGCAGAAAAATGATGATATTTCCTATTCCACCCTGTACATGTCAAATAGGTCAGCGCCCATCAGAAAGTCGACATTTGGCGTGCCATCGCCAAGGAAGTCCGGGCCCTGGGGGTCCACAACAGACGGGGCACCCACTGCCGAAAGAGGTGGGAGGACATCCGCCGCGGGACCAGGAAGACCGCCGAGTCACTGCTGGGGATGGCCTCCCAACGTAGGAGGGGTGCCAGTCGTACCTTGACCCCCCTGATGTCCCGGATCCTGGCGGTGGCCTACCCCGATTTGGATGGGCGCGTGAGGACATCACAGCAGACACAAGGGGGTGAGTACCAGCACATTCTGCTATCTTTACACGCAGTGGAGGCGTCTGGGTGGGGGAGGAGGGCTGTGGGTGACATTAGGCCAGGGCGCTTTCTGTAGTGTAGTCCCCTCCTTTAGGCATGGCCCTGTGCCCCCGCCCCCCACCTCTGTAGGGTGCCAAGTACAGCAATCGATGGTTCAGCATCACCCATGTGCGCATTTGTTGTCCATAGACCTGTTGGCCTAGTCACAAGTACTGAGTAGTGTACCCTGATTGCGCGGCGTAGTGCATGAGGCTCCTGTGTCTGTCCTCTCCGCCAACGGTGTTGACAATGCATGCACTCAACCTGTTTTTATTTCTCCCCCCACCCTTTTTCTTTATCTTCTTGTGCATGTGTGCATTAGCATCATCAGGTGGAGGAGAATTGGCATCGGAGCACGAGGGAGCTGCAACTCACAAGGCCCCGGTGGGCCATGGTACAGACACCGAGGTCACCAGTGATACGGAGGGCGAGGGGAGCACCACAACGGGGACCCGTGGTGACACCAGCGACACCGACACGTCCTCGGAAGGGAGGCAACAACAAGCGGTGGCGGCAACATCCGGGCCCCCCGCCTCTACAGGTACAGCCGCCACCAAGCGCACCAGCCCCGCCCTCCCAGCAGCCCCTCAGCCTTGGCTCCGTGCCCGCTCGCCCAAGAAGACGGGCATCTCCTTCGCCCCAGGCACCTCAGGCCCTGACCCTGTTACCCCTGCTGCCCTCAGTGAGGAGGTCATTGACCTCCTACAGACCATCATTGTTGGGCAGTCTACCCTTTTGAATGCCATCCAGGAGGTAGAGAGGGAGGTGCATCGGAGCAATGCATTTCTGGAGGGCATTCATTCGGGTCAGGCTGCCCATCAACGATCGTTCAATGCTCTGGCCTCAGCACTGACGGCAGCCATTGTCCCTGTTTCCAGCCTCCCTCTCCTAACTGCCCCCACCCTGTCTCTGTCTCCTGTTCCTCAGCCTATCCCATCCACACCATCAGACCAGCCTGCACACACCTCAACACCCAAGGGCAGCTCATCCAGACATAAGCACCACAGATCACACAAGCATTCACCCAAGCAACACCCAGATGCAGACATGCCAACAGTCACTGCTACCACTGTGTCCCCCTCCTCCTCGTCTCCCTCCTCCCTCCCTGTGACATCTCCACTCACACCTGCATGCACACCACCATCAGCCAGTACTTCCATCACCAGCACACCCTCCAGTACAGTCCGCACACGTGCAGTCACCACCCCCACTGTCATTTACACGTCCCTGTGTCCTCTCCCACTGTGTCTGTCACCCCCTCTTCCAAGACACACAAACGCAGGCAGCCACCCACCCAACAGCCAACCACCTCACGACAGCCTACGTCACAAGCACCTGCACCCAAAGACAGCACACCTGACTCTCCTACAACCACATCCTCTTCCTACACTCCCATACCCACTACACCTACCCTTTACATTGGTCCTAAAAAACTTTACCTCTCCAAACTTAACCTCTTTGACCCACCCCCTCCATCTGCTAAGAGTCCCAAGAGCACCTCAGCCACCACCAGCCCTGCTTCAAGTGTCACCATTGTGCACGGGTTTTGGAGTCCACCCTTTCCCAGCACTGATACATCGGCCAGCAGCAAGGGGACAGCCAGCCCCCCCCTGGAAAGAGGACCCGTAAAATCAAGGGCCGCCGCGAGAAGACTGACACGGCTGCCCCCAAGGAGCAAAGTCCTGGGCCGTCACCTGCCACAACATCCAGGGGAGGCAAGGGCCAGAGAGCCTCATCGAAGGAGGGCAGGGGCAGCAGGGCGGAGAAGTCAGCCAGCAGGGGCACGGACCAGGAGGGCCCCACAAGCCCCATCCCGGGTGTGAGGGAGGACACCCATGGGCCCAGGACTCCGTCACAGAAGGGTCCAGCAACTGCACGGTCGGAGGGCGACTAAGCAGGGAGTCCTGGCCAGGTCTGGCTCCCTTGAATGACTGGACAAGCACCGCTGAAGAGGGCCCCGCCGTGCAGAAAGGCACCGCTGAAGAGGGCCCCGCCGTGCAGAAAGGCACCGCTGAAGAGGGCCCCACCGTGCAGAAAGGCACCGCTGAAGAGGGCCCCGCCGTGCAGAAAGGCACCGCTGAATAGGGCCCCGCCGTGCAGAAAGGCACCGCTGAATAGGGCCCCGCCGTGCAGAAAGGCACCGCTGAAGAGGGCCCCGCCGTCTCAAGCACCGCTCCTCTGGGCCCTTCCTGTCAAGCACCGGTCCGCTGGGCCCCGCCGTCTCAAGCACCGCTCCGCTGGGCCCTTCCTGTCAAGCACCGCTCCGCTGGGTCCCCCGGGCCCCGCCGTCTCAAGCACCACTCCGCTGGGCCCTTCCTGTCAAGCACCGCTCCGCTGGGCCCTTCCTGTCAAGCACCGCTCCGCTGGGCCCGGCCGTCTCAAGCACCGCTCCGCTGGGCCCTTCCTGTCAAGCACCGCTCCGCTGGGCCCTTCCTGTCAAGCACTGCTCCGCTGGGCCCCGCCGCCTCAAGCACCGCTCCGCTGGGCCCTTCCTGTCAAGCACCGCTCCGCTGGGCCCCGCCGTCTCAAGCACCGCTCCGCTGGGCCCTTCCTGTCAAGCACCGCTCCGCTGGGCCCTTCCTGTCAAGCACCGCTCCGCTGGGCCCCGCCGTCTCAAGCACCGCTCCGCTGGGCCCTTCCTGTCAAGCACTGCTCCGCTGGGCCCCGCCGTCTTAAGCACCGCTCGGCTGGGCCCTTCCTGTCAAGCACCGCTCCGCTGGGCCCTTCCTGTCAAGCACCGCTCCGCTGGGCCCTGCCGTCTCAAGCACCGCTCCGCTGGGCCCCGCAGTCTCAAGCACCGCTCCGCTGGGCCCTTCCTGTCAAGCACCGCTCCGCTGGGCCCCACCGTCTCAAGCACCGCTCCGCTGGGCCCCGCCGTCTCAAGCACCGCTCCGCTGGGCCCTTCCTGTCAAGCACCGCTCCGCTGGGCCCCGCCCTCTCAAGCACCGCTCCGCTGGGCCCTTCCTGTCAAGCACCGCTCCGCTGGGCCCTTCCTGTCAAGCACCGCTCCGCTGGGCCCTTCCTGTCAAGCACCGCTCCGCTGGGCCCCGCCGTCTCAAGCACCGCTCCGCTGGGCCCCGCCGTCTCAAGCACCGTTCCGCTGGGCCCTTCCTGTCAAGCACCGCTCCGCTGGGCCCCGCCGTCTCAAGCACCGCTCCGCTGGGCCCTTCCTGTCAAGCACCGCTCCGCTGGGCCCCGCCGTCTCAAGCACCGCTCCGCTGGGCCCTTCCTGTCAAGCACCGCTCCGCTGGGCCCTTCCTGTCAAGCACCGCTGGCCCATTGACAGTGCCGGTTCTGTGTCGAGCTAGTGTTCACGCTGCACTCGGGGCACCCTGCCTCCTCCATTACCTGTGGAGTCTGTAATCCACCTGATGCCTGTGTCTCTGCACTCCCCAGGATGGCACAGTGGGCAGACCACCCACTGTAGAGACTTGTGAGACTGTGGCTTTGCACTCCCCAGGATGGCACAGTGGGCAGACCACCCACTGTAGAGACTTGTGAGACTGTGGCTTTGCGCTCCCCAGGATGGCACAGTGGGCATGGTGGACCCTTTGTGGATCTGGCGTTGTGGACTCATGTGGCTGATGTGCCCCCCCTTCCCTTCCCCCTGAGGTGCCTGTAGTTTTGTCATCTGATGCCCCAGCAGTGTTCTCTCCAACGGACTCAGGTCTCCTGTGTGGGCTTTGCCCATGTGTTGATACACTTTGGCCCACGGACAGTGGGAATTTAAGTGACTGTGCAGGAGTTATTGCCTATGTTTATCGGTTTCGCAATGTTCTTACTTGATTTTTTACAATTCATATTGCTATTTTACCATGACTTCAAAGAACCTATTTTATACATAAATTTTGTTTCTCACTTTAATTATGTCTTTGCATTATTCCGGGGGGTTTGGGTGGTGTCACTGTGACTTGGTGCTCTGCATTGGTGTGTAGATAGTTGGGGGGGGGGTCGCATATGTGTGTGCCAGTAAGCTTTCCTCCTCCCCCCTCCCCTGTGTCGTAGGTGCAGTACTCACCGTTGTCGTCTGCGCCGGCGTTCGTACTCGTGGTAGATGAGCAGGTAGACAATAGCTGGTAGGATGTTTAATTCGGGTTCCATGCTGTCCTCCGTCCTCGTGGAGTGTGTATAGGTGAGCGTTTTCCCGTTCATAGTCTGTTTCCGCTGTGTTTTTATCGGCGGGGCTCCCGCCCCGGAAAAGATGGCGGATTGGTGAGTTGTGATAGTGTGGGCGGTACATTGTCTGCCGCCTGCCTGTTGGCGGTGACCGCCGCGCTGTTTGTGTGTCCCGCCGTGGCGGTCGGAGTGTTAAGGTGGCGGGCTGTGTTGGCGGTTCCCGCCAGGGTCAGAATTCCATTTTTTGGACCGCCTGCCTGTTGGCGAGTTGGCCGCTGCTTTATCACCGACCGCCATGGTTGGAATCACCCCCTGAGACTGCTTCAGGTTTACCCAAAACGTCAGTGACTGAAACCGTGTCTGTGATGGAATGGAGTCAAGTGATAATTCTACAAAGATTAGATGGACACTCACAGAAACAGGGGCCAAGAAGCACAAGAGGCAATAGAACTGCATTCTTTCCATGCAGTTCACTCAACTTCGCTTTAGTTTTTCAGTTTGATGTTAAAGGTGACAAGATGGCAACGTTGTAATTAATTCCGTTTTCAAAATAAATGCATTACTTACAGTGAAGCAGCAAGTGAACAGGCCAGAAAGAGGGCACTTGTGGCTAAATTTAAAAGAAAGTGGTGCATAGGTCCCGATGCACCACTTTTCTTGAGTGCCCCTACCAACACCTAATGACACTATGGTTGTGCCAAATTTACAATACGGCGCACCATGGCTCATGTTAGGACAATAGTGTCAACATTTTTGTTGCTTTTGTGGCGCTTTGCTGCACTAGCGTCAAAATGTTGACGCTAGTGCAGCAAAGTGCAGAGAGGTCCATCGATTTCAATGTGTGAGTCATGCCTGCATTGAGCAGGTGTTACAACATGACGCCAAAAATGGCACAGTGAAATCTTGTAGATTTCACTGCACCCTTTTTGTGGGCCTTCTAATGCCGGAACGCCCCCCCTGCATACATTATGCCTGGCACAGTGAAAATCGCCTCCTTGACCCATATTAGCATTAAAAAATGACACTAATGTGACGTAAGGATTAGCTAGGGCCTTTTAAATCTGGCCCTTAGTTCATGCCAAGTGCATTAAAAGTAGTTTTGATGTTACAGAAATGGTATCGCACCTCTAATAAACACAGTGAATGTTACCATATTTCTATGTATAGGTTCATGTAAATTTGGACAACAATCTGAGAAAGATTAATTCAAATGGCAAATTGCAAAAACATTGGCAGTCTTTGTCCACTTTCCATCAAGGTCAATGCAGCTGAATTCTCTGTCAATGACGGTGAAACTTGGAAGAGCGCGTAACATAGCTCTGTTTAATGAGTAGGTGTGATTAACACCTGGACGTTTCTGGGCAAATCGAGAAAAAGAAAGGTCAAACGTGATTGCAGAAAAATCTATGTCGATCAAGTCCTAACCCATTTAATAGAAGAAACAATCTGACGAGAGACCAGTTTTAACCTATTGTCTGAGTGATTGGGCTTAAAGGTAGCCAGCTGAACCACAGTTTTTAAAGATCAAATGTTGAAAACGTTTTCGAGTTACCACCACATTTTCAGGATTAACCGGTGAGCTGAAATTAAAGAAGTTGTCAGCGATTAAGTATCTGTTTGAGATGTAGAGCAGGTGCATGAGTTAGTCAAATTGCTTAGCTCATTGTCTAAGAAAGCAAATATTTTCAGCTCCAATAGTCTTACAAGGAGACGACTGAAGGAAAATAAAGTGTGAAAAGTCACCCAGATATTTACAGTTCAAAAAATATTTAATTCAAATACATTTATATTTAAAAAAAATAATAGGTCCAAAACGGATATCATCATTTGCCTGATGAGAATCTTTGTACATTCTTTCTATATATATTTTCACAGAAAAGAATCAGGGACTTTAGCAGTCTCAAAGCCTGCAATTTGCAAAATTACATAATATGCAACTTCAAAATTCAGGGTAAATTGTAAAAAAGGCAGATCAAGAGTCAGAAATGTCTTTCTGCCAGACAAACTTTGTCACATATAATTCCAAAGGATTGGGAGTGGGTACTGGATGGCCACTCTTTAGGCCGAGCTTCAAGACCTCTTGTATCTAGTTTGTGGGCTTCAGCCCGCCTAGAGGCTTCTCATTTGCTGATTCTATCATCACTCTTCAATTCCTTTCCCCCATTTGTCCTTGGCATGCATACATCCTGCCTCTTCCTGTGTTGAGCCCTCCCCGTGAGCACCGGCCAATTACTAATCTCCTTACAAAGTTGCCATGTCAGGTATGGATTTTGAAAGTGTTTTTTCATTTGGTTAAACAGTGCTTTTAACATTTGTTCCCAGTCGACCCCACAGTCACATTGCCTGTTATGGATGTGCTGTGAATGTCAGGTGTGGTCCGGTGCTATTTGTCACTCACCCACCGTCCGTCTGCACCTTTTACAGCCATCAGCTTTGTATGTGTAGGTGCCCAGCTGGGCCGCAGCTCACTCTTTCAGTCTTGGGGGATCAGTCTGATGGATCACTCTGCTCCGCTCAGGTGGATTTATGGCCATGTTTGAAGTCTGTGGTATGAATGCCCACATATGCCTTTCTTGCCCTGTCTCCTCTCGGTGTATCCTGGCCAGAAGAGGCCATGCTTTCCGTCAGGAGACGTTCCCCCACATGAGCATTGATGAGCCAACCCTCGTGAGGAAAGCCTGAGTTTGTGTAAATACCGGTGCAGTCAACTGACCCTGGCCTCAGAACCGAGGCCACACAGCGCTCTCAGCCCTGCCTTGGCGAGAGAGCGATCCCTAACCTCAGTGTACAGGGTACTCTGCTCTGAGGCAAGGAACTTCCATCCACCTCCACCTCTGCCCTGACCTCCAGAGCTGCCTGACTCCTTCTGTGGGGTGAGGGGTATGTACACCGGCAGCTGTAGGCATTTTAATAGAATTGTTAATTCAATAAGTTCCGAAACTACATGCTTACACCCACATCTCAACGGAAGTACCTAGGGTAAATATACTCCTTCCCTGCAACACTGAAAATGTGCGTCTGTGCAGGGTGTAGGAGAAGCATAAAATTAAACTCATGTATGTACTTCATAGCAAGTGGACAGTTTAATGTGTTGTTTTTTTCAGGCATTTAAGTATTTGAGGAAGGATGATGGCTCCACACAAGGAACGTGTGTTAATACCTACTAGTTAAGCACCTCCATTCAATCAAGTTTACTGTGTACTAGATTTCAACACACCAGCTGCTAGCTCTTTAATTGTTTTTCTCAGCGCAGTACAATAACAAAATGTAATATTATAGCACAGGACTCTCACAAAATTGTATCTAGGCGCAGGTGTTGCTATTGTTCACTTCAGCTGCAGTCATTTCAACCACTGCATTTCCATCTCGTGATCTCCAACACACAGATTTCTACAGGAGGTGCCCAATCCACTGGTTATCTCATTGCCTTAGATATTAAATTTTCAGCCTGCCCTTTACACAGTGATGTGCAATATCAAGGTAGCTAAATATGATGCCGTCAGCTACGGACCCACCAGATAGCCTGCTAAATCATGACCTAGGGCCAAATTATGATGGGGAGGGAGCTAGTAAAATGTTGCGCCACCGTAGGTGGCAGAAATTCTAGCACAGCTTCTGCATATTACCTCTGCATATGTGCAGCACGCTCAACAATAATCCCTGTAAGCTTTGGAACTTCCATCACTGATTACATTTTTAGCTGCAGCAAGTGCTTTAACCTCAGGACACAGAGGGATGCAGACATTTACACATACACACTAAGAGCCAGAAAGGTACATGGTGGCTTGAAACACACAGTCAAACACAGATAAACACAGGTGTGCACACACCGAAAGATGCAGCACCAGTCCGTGCAGCTGCACTCAATGCAAAGGCACTCCATACTACTCAAAGCCACTCTATACCATGTCACTCCATGCAATGCCACTCCATGCAACCTTCTCCCACTCCAGGCAACACCACTCCACTCTATGTAATGCACTCCACTCTAAGCAACTGCATTTCACGCAACTGCACTCCATGCTACACTACAGAAGTCCACTGTACATCACACCACCCTGCGCCACATAACTTCACTCTATGCCACGCCACTCCACTTGATGTCACTCTATACAATGCCACTCCAAGCAATGCCCCTCTACTCTATGCAACACCACTCCACTCTATGCAACACCACTCCACTCCTTGGTACATCCCTCCATGCAACTGAACTCCACTCTAATCAACACCAATCTATGCAACTTCACTCCACACTGCTGCATTCTACTCCATGCCACACCATTACACTCTAAGCAATGATCCTCTACACAACACCACTCCACACAATGCCACTCCACTCCGATCTCTACACCACACCACTCCACTCTACATCACTCCATGTGTGCCACTCCACTCTCATAATGTACTCCCCACTAGGCCACTCTACTCTATAGCCCTCTAGTCCAATCTACACAACACCCTTTATGCCAACTCTGCTCTACACCACTCCACAACACTCCATAGCACGCCACAGCACTCTACTCTATTTCTAAAATGCTATTGCACTCTAACAATCTACTTCACTCAACTCTATGCCCTTCCAATATACAACACCATACTCCCTACATAACACCGCACAACACTCCACTCCATAATACACCATCCCACTCAACTCAACTCTACACCACTCTACTCCACGCTACTCCATAACACTACACTCAGCTCAAATTTTGAATAATTCACTCCATGCCCCTGTACACCAATAACATTTAGCTATACTGAAGAGATGCCAAACTAGAGTACAACATGGCTAAAACATATTGGCAAAGCCATAGGGGAGACCTTAAGGGGGGGCAGAAATGGCCAACAGTATTGTGCCCCCATGGGGAGTGATCCTCCCCAAACAAAACACACACACACACCTATTCCTGGTGCCTAAGGGGTTTCTGCCCCCCCTCCCCCGGGGGCAGAACGATCTAATAGAAATAGGCCGATCAGCCCCATTGGCCTAAAATAAATTTGCCCCACAGGGGAGTGTCCCTTGCCTAAGGGGTCACTCCCCATCTGTAAAAAATGTAAAAAAATAAAAGTCTCTGGTGCCTAGTGGTTTCTGCCCCCATTGAGGGCGATCAGCCTAATTAAAATAGGCTGTTCTGCCCTCAAGGTGGGTGGAAATGGCCTAAAATAAATAGCCCCCCCCCCCAAGGGAGCGATCCTTGCCTAAGGGGACACTCCCCATGCGTGAAATTGGCACAAAAAACCCATCCCTGGCATCTAGTGGTTTCTGCCCTTCTTGGGGGCAAATTGGCCTAAGAAAAACAGGCCGATCTACCCCCAAGCTGGGCAGAAATGGCCTAAAATAAAATTCCCCCTCAGGGGAGCAACCATTGCCTAAAGGGGCACTCCTGATCTGTAAAAAAAAAAAATATATATATATAAACCCCTTGTGCCTAGTGGTTTCTGCCCCACTTGTGGGCAGATCAGCCTAATTAAAATGGGCTGATTTCCACCCAAGGGGGACAGAAATGGCCTTAAAAAAATACCCCCCAGTGGAGCGACCCTGGCCCAAGGGGTCACTCCACATTTCTTGTTTATTTAAAAACAAACACCATCCCGGTGTCTAGTGGGCATTTCTGCAGCCCAGTCACTTCAGGAGCGGGCTGCAGAAAGGCTCAGACATACATGAAAGAAAAGGAAAGGCCATTCCTTTCCGTTCATGTCCTCTGCCAGCCACCAACCCCGGATTGGAAGAGAAATGCAAAGCATTTCTCTTCTGATCGCACTATAAGCAGAGCTTTCAGCACAATGGGGGTGGCCTCTGATGAGGTCAGCACGCAATTGCGTGCTGATTTCATCAGATGTCACTGGGAGGGCAGGGGGGTGGGGTGGAAGGAGAAGCGATTCCCCTTCCATCCCTGTCCATGGGAGGGGGGTGGGAGGCTCAGGGGGGAGAACTAGTGTTCCCCTCATGAGCTGGTCGCAGGATGTAACGGTTACCTCCTTGGCTCATCAAAGCTGCAGCCAAGGATGTAACCGTTATGTCCGTGGCAACCAAGGGGTTAAAAAGCCCTTATTAGCCCACAAGCAGTTTTTTGATAATCAAAACCATAAGGGGTGTCCCATAAGTCTCTTTAATGTTCAATTATTCTTCTGTTCATTTATTTAGAAAGCAAAATGCTCTTGGGATAATCAAAGTCTCAGTGTGTTGTTCAATGGGATGGCAATACTTGATTTTAACTTGAGGCAGTGAGAAGTGATGGGGAGTGGTAGGGACTGCCACCTAAGCTGAGGGAGTGGTAGGTGACTCTAGGAACCCCATCATCCTGGAGATTACCTTCTCTGGGGTGCTCAAACACCTCTTAGCAAAAGGAAAATCTGGACATTGGTTTACAAGCAGAAGGCATGTGGTCAACCGAGAGGATCACAGTAGTTACCCAGGGCTCAGTGGTTTCTGCTAGCTATGTATTCTACCAGAGAGAATTTGGAAAGCAGCATGGTAGTGCCTGCAGTGACATGGTGATGTTCTCTATTGTCTCACACTTCCAGCCACTGCCCAACCCCCCCTGTAAAGTGGGGGAAAAATGGTTGCCAATGTGGCAAGAACCTAATGTGGACACGTATTAGACCTGGGCAAAGGAGATGTTGTTGCCTTCTCTTAAATAAAGGCCTGTACATTATTAGGCAATCTGACTGGCTGGGGGCTGAATAAAGCATGGGTGCATGGTGTATAGGTAATCAAACTCTGTTATAGTTTCATTATTTAAGTTGTTTTTAGTTTATTTGTTACTGGTACAAAAAGAAGGTGAATATATAAAACCTTTTTTCACTTGTCTTGTATTACAATCAGATTGTACACATACAACAAATTGATCTTCCCTTGACACACAAATGAAAAGAAGGCAACAAGTGTGTAATGGGCACACTATTAACTCCTTCAGAATGGTTCTATCATGAGCACTGCTGATTCTGTGCTGAGGATGTAATCATTTCGTCCTCATCACACAACCACAAAATGCCTCTGCTGTAAAGCAGAGGGTTTAACATTTTTGTTGTTAGGAGCTGGGGAAGACCTTCCCCAGCAGCCTGAGGTATTTCGTTTCCTTCAATGCAATGACAATCGGCACGCATGATGCACTGACATCATTACAGTGAAAGTGAAATGAGCTGATTGGCTCATTTCACTTTCACTACTTTGGTGCTCGGGAGGTTATCTCAGCACCCCAGCACCAAAGATCACAGGAGAGGTATTGTTAGAGAGGGGAGAATCAGAAAACAGTCTATTTGCCTCCCAGTGGATTATATGGGGGAAATTACCCCATCTGCCCCCCTGTAGGGGCAGAAAGTCCACTATATACCAGGAAGGGATGGTCTTGGCCCCAACCTCAAAAATGGGGAAACAGTCTTTCTGCTTTCCTGCTGGCTTAAGCGTTTCGTCCCAATGGCAAGCAAGAGGATATTTGATTTTTTGGGATGATGTTTATACAAATTAGACCAGGAGAGTTTGGCTAACTCCCAGTATCATCCCACTTGCATTGGTAAACAGCCGGATGTTTTGGACTTGGGTAGGCTGCCACCTGGAAAAACCTACCATACACAGACAGCTCTGAAAACTAGACAATGGGGGGAGTCCAGGTTGGTGTGCTTCGCATCCATCCCACACCATTTTCTTATCCACAATGCCTTGCAAATCTCAAATTTTGACTTCAAACACACAATTTGTCTCACCTTTCTGCAATAGAAACTTCTGTAATCCACAAAATTCCTATCATTTGTCCTTGGTTTGATAAATTCCTGTCACTGGCATTAAACCCAGCCACACTAGTGGCACAGCATTTTATTGGCAAGTGGAGCAATGCTTAGTGATAGGAATTCTGTGGATTCCTGCAGATTCCAGGAGTTTCTATCACTGAAATGCAGGAAAATGTGTGATTTCAGGTAAAGTTTGGGGTTTACAAGACTTTGTGGGTAAAAAAATCTCATGGAGTCCATGCAAGTCACCCCTCCGGTTTCCCTAGGTGTCTAGTTTTGCCTAAATGTACAGGTTTGCTAACTTTCCTTAGGTGCCAACTGAGGTAGGGCCAGAAACTGCAGCTCCCCACTTTGCAAAAAATGAGTCAGTTTTACATAGAAAAAAATGTATGTATCCATGTTGCTTTTTGGGCTGTTTGCTGTCGCGGGCACTAAGCTCACCTACAAGTGAGGTACCATTTTTATTAGGAAACTTAGGCGAATGTTGGGTGTAAGGAAGTTTTCTGATTTTGTCCAGATTGCAGAACTTTCCATCTCAGAAATCTTAGTCAAAGTTTGAGGTTTGCAAGGTATTCTGAGTAAAAATATCTGGTGAGAGCAACATAAGTCACCCCATTCTGGATTCCTCTAGGTGTCTAGTTTTCAAACATCTACAGGTTTGCTAGGTTTCCCTTGGTGTCAGCGGAGGTAGTGGGTGCTAACCACAGCTACCCACTTTGCAAAATACAGATCAGTTTTGCTTGGAAAAATTGGATGTATTCATGTTGTGTTTTGGGTTATTTTCTGTTGCAGACACAAAGCCTACTTACACAAGTGAGGTGCCATTTTTATCAAGAGACTTAGGGGAATGCTGTGTTGAAGGTGGTTTCAGGCTCCCTTCAGATTTCAGAACCTTTCTTCACAGAAATCTGAGGAAAATGTTTTTTACTAGACAAATTTTGAGCTTTGCAAGGGATTCTGAGTAAAGAAATTGGCGAGAGCCACACAAGCTACCCCTCCTGGATGCCTCTAGGTGTCTAGTTTTATAAAATGCATGTTTGCTAGGTTTCTGTGGTATTGCTATGCCTGTCATTTGTATTTCTATTGAGTTATAATATGTTATTTGGTATGTTCCTTGCCCCCCTCTTCTATGACACTGTTGTAATGTTAGTGGAGTATATTCTTGAATGGGAATGTTGTGACTGTCGAGAGATGAAGCTGGAGGCAAGATGATTTTATGTGGCTGGAGTTTCTTTTAACTTTAATGGATCTCAAATAAATATGTCAAATGACTTCAAGCATGATTCTCCTTTTGTGAACTCTACAAGCTCCGTGGTATTACCACCATTTTCTTAGGTGCCATCTGAGCCAGGACCTAAAATCCACAGCTTGGCACATTGCAAAAAAGAGTCAATTTTCAGTGGAAAACTGTGACTTGTCCACATTGCGTTTTGGACTGTTTCCTGTTGCGGTCAATGGGCCTACCCACACAAGTAAGTTACCACTTTTAGTGGGAGAATTGGGGAATGCTGGGTGGAATGAAGTTTGTGGCGTCTCTCAGATTCCAGAACTTTCCATCACAGAAATGTGATTAAAATGTGTTTTAGACAAATTCTGAGGTTTGCAGGTAATTCTGGGTAAAAAATTGTGGTGAGAGTCACCCATGTCATCCCATCCTGGATTTCCCTAGGTGTCTAGTTTTAAAAAAATATACAAGGTTGCTAGGTTTCCTTGTGTGCCAGCTGAGCTACAGCCCAAAATCTACAGCTAGGCACATTGCAAAAAATTAGTCAGTTTTCAGTGAAAAAATGTGATGTGTTTATGTTGCATTTTGGGCCGTTTCCTGCCACGGACACTAGACCTACCCACACAAGTGAGGTACCATTTTTATTGAGAGACTTGGGGGAACACAAAATAGTAGAACACATGTTATTATCAATTGTCTCTCTCTGCATTTGCCCCTTCCAAATGTAAGACCATGTGTAAGAAAGAAGTCATTTTGAGGAATGCCCTCTAATTCAGATGCCAGTATGGGTACCCACAAATTCAGAGATGTGCAAATAACCACTGCTTTCTAAACTCCATATCTTGCCCCATTCCAGAAATATATAGGTTTCCGTCATACCTATTTTTCACTCTTTATATTTTATCAAATGATTTGCTGTATACACCAAACACAATGAAAAACATTGCAAGGTGCAGCTCAGTTATTTTCCCTGGATACCTCTGGGTCTTTGTGGGCCTACAAGCCCTATATATCTCTGCAACCAGAAGGGTTTAGCGGATGTAACAGTATATTGCTTTAAAAAATCTGTCATAGTTACAAAAAAGTTACAGAGAAAATGTAGACACAACTGGCTGTTTTTTAAACTCAATTTCAATATTTATTTATTTCAACTCTTTTTTTTATAAGAAAACCTTGAAAGATCTACACAAATGGCCCCTCGCTGAATTCAAAATCATGTCTACTTATCAGAAATGTATAGCTTTCCAGGATCCACCATTAGTTTCATACCCAGTTCTACCACTAACTGAAGGGGGGATGAAAGCACATAAAACAGGAACAATTGGGTATATCCCATTTTAATGCCAAAACTGTGCTGAAAATGTATTTTTCTGTTTCAGGTCTGCCTGTTCCTGAAAGCACCACAACCCTTCAGTGATGCTATTTACGAGGAAATAACTATACACTTTCTTCTGCAGCACTTTTTCCCATTTCCCCAAAAAACTAAACTTTAGCTGTATTTTGTCTAATTTCTCAGTCCCCTGCAGGGCAATCCACAAACCCTAGATGCCGTTAGACTCCCCAGTATGTTGGAAAAAACGGGGAGCAAGTTTGGTGAGAATAGCTTATGTGGACAAATAATTTTGGGGTATTAAACGTGAACTACCCCAAATAGTCAGAAAAAGCTGAGCACGTTAGGGGGGTGGAAGGGCCTAGCAGTGAAGGGGTTACAACGTGGCAGACTGAGAGAAATTAATGTAAACAGAGTAATTATTGCTGACACAGAAAAAGGTTGATGCTGGGTGCCACTTTCGTGATGCTGCTGAGCTTTTGGATAAAATATATGTTACATCTCTTTGCTAGACCTGTAGCAATTACCGTAAAAGTACACTTTGAAACTATTTGCCAAGACCATAAAATGAGTACAAGGCGGAATGTTCTTATAGGTGGATAACAACATTGATAAATGAAAGACACATTTCATCTGTAGATTTTCAAAACTGTTCATGCATTTGTACCCTATCAATACATATTAACATGTATTTTTAATGCAGGTTTCAGTCTGCTATCTTGGTTGATCAAACTGTGTGAAAACAAACTGAAGCCTGCAACCACACTTCATATGAAGAAAACATCATTAAGTATGGTCTGTATGCAATAGGGCTAGAGCCAGAATTTGGTTCCAAGCCAATTCTGTTCTCCTATTCTCCGAGCACTTCCTCACTCCACCCAGGCTAAGCTCCATACACTACTGTTTTGGTGGTTAACTCCAAGTCACACATGGAGAGACTCCTTTGTAGTTTAACAATCTTACCAATGGGTTGGTCCTTTGTTTCGCGGCACAACAGCCTTTTAATGTTTCAACAACCTGCAATTAGTTGTTCTTCCGTTTCTTCTTGATGCTTCTAGATAGAGTTCATATATTTTGATGAAACCTCCCTTTGAGTTGTGACACATGTAGTCATCTATAATGAAGAAACAACATAGCTGCCCAACTATAAAAAAATCCTACAGTTCAGGCATCAGAATGCTTGATGTCAGCAACCGGGGTGAAAGGTAGTTTAACCAATTAATGAAAAAGGGAACTGGCTATTCCTTTTTAGATATAATTCTAAAAAGTAAAGGTGAACAGAAATAAGGAGATATTCATGCCAACATGTTTATTTCTTTCCACACTGTATGTCATTGCAAGAAAGTTAGACTCTCTACATATTTCTACACATTCTGATCCACATCCTTTTTAACCTGACTTTCCATAAACTGATTAGTGTCTGCATTTGGTGTGTTTAATTTTGAATCACAGATATTGCTTTCATACTTATTGTGTGTAATGAACATGAAAGAGCAAGACACCTGGGCCCATATAAACACATGTATTGTGCTAGGTTTGTGTCACAAAAGTGACCAAACCTGTGCAAAATGTTTTTTTTAATTTACTTCCCAGCACAAAACGTGAGTTGCCCCAAAGAAAGGTAAAGCAACTGTTAGCTTTACATTACTCTGCAAAGAGGGGTGTTGCGTAGGTTTAAGGCATTTAAAAGGAGAAATGCTTTTATTTTTCCTAATGTTTCCCACTTTGCATGTGTGCTGCACTGCAAAGTGTGTGTTGCCTGGGTTTTATATGCACTTTCTCATGTATCCACCCATGTTTTTTGATACAAAGCACTATCTACTAACACGAATAGACAAGGCTTTGAGTAAAGAAAATGCCACTTTGAAGCAGGGGTTGAAAGGGAGAAATGCTTTCATTTCTCAAAACCTTTCCCACTTTGCACATGTAGTGCACTGCACAGCATATATAAAAGTGGGAAAGCTATAAAGTTAGTCTAAGCATAGTATTTTGTTCTGGAAAGGTGAGCTTTGTATATCATATATACCATAAATAACCCTTCTGATGCTCATCAACATTGGATTTCATGTGTTATACATGCGGGTGGCGCTGATTCTTTCTCACACCCTTTGCATCACCTATGGTTATGTGCAGCTACACACCATGTGATGTGGCCATTATTGCATTATGTTTTTACTTATCATTTTATCATTTGTAATTTTTGCAGTTTTACATAACGTAACTCAATCCAAAGGTATTGGAGTGTTTTACGAGCACCAGCTGCATTAAACAATGTCACATTTTTTTTTTTGTGTTTTAGGCACCAAGAGATTAAGGGGCTCATTTACAAGCCCCTTGCTCTGCCATAGCATCATTTTTTTTATGCGACTGTGGCGCATCATTGCACCAGTTTTTAAACCCTTGGCTACATTACACCTGCACCAGGTATAATGTACGCAAGGGAGGCATTTTCCTGCAGAAAGGCCCAAATAAATGGTGCAGTGAAATCCACAAGATTTTATCGCGCCTTTCTACCATCATTTTTTTAAGCCTGCCCAGGGCAGATGTTAAAATGATGCTCTTATTAATGGGCCTCCCTGAGCTGGCTGGACTAGCATCAACATTTTGATGCTAGCCAAGCAAAGCACCCAAATGCGTCAAAACTTTTTACGCAGTTGCGCTAATGAGCACCATTGTGCACTGAATTATAAATGCAGTGCTACCATTGTGTCGTTAGGGGGGAGCCGATGCACCAGTTCCTTGTAAATGAGGCCCTAATCACAGGATGGTGAGCCGATGCCAAGAGTCAAATATGGTTCCCCAGTTCTAAAGTTAGCAGTACATCCTCTTCTATCATACCTCACACATTTGACCTAACATGTCCAATAAAGGGCAAACCAAACTATGACCCTTTCAACCATGCACCAAGCGGTTAATACACATTGGTGCACTTCAATATTCTTATCACTAGTATTAAGCTGTATATAAATAATGAAACTAGACCACTCAGAAATGTTCTTTAGGGTTTGTGAGGGACAGGTTCAGTGCTACATAAATACTAGTACCATTTAATAAATGTTTTTTCCAAAGTCCAATCTACACTTCATGAATTCTAAGAGTGTGCCTCAAACCCTGACTGCTTTTGTGCTTTCATTTATCATGTTCGTATGTACAATTATATTAAATATAGCACTACATTGTATTTTTAACACCAATGTGCAGTTCATGCATTCCTGAAAGGGATTTACAAGTCCGGCCTACATTTTATGCGCACCTGCAATGTAATTTCAAGCTCCATTACCAAGATGAACTTCTCAACTAGAGCACACTGTACCTTACATACTGTATTTCTCCCAAGGTGAAAAATGCCTAGATAGGATTTCTTTCAAAATGTCCTTGTAATCTGCCCACTGCCATTAATGTTTAGAGGGGCCTAGCATCAACATGAGGGTGTCTCGCCCTTTTGGGACCTCCAAGGCCATGGCCCTCTAGCCCTAACATCTATCAAGCAGAAACAGGGAACATACCGTTTGATTGTCTTCCTTTTATTTGGATGCTCGAAATGGACACCTTAATGGGAGAGTAAAAATAAGTGGGCTGGGCATCAATTACCAGGAGGAGGAAAGAGGAACTGCCCTGCATCAGGCTCAATTACTGCACCTGCAGGTCAACAGAGATATTAGGAGACCATCGTTTGAGGTGGAGGTGGGCAGCTTTAGGGAGGGGGGAAGCAAGGTATGCAGCTAATGAAGAGAGACCGATATATTGAAAACACAATGGTAGACAAGTGGGAGGAAAAACTCAAAGCAGAGGAGGAAACATTTTAAATTTAAATTACTTTAGATGCACAATCACAACACATGGATGCCTTTAAACTTTCTGACGTTCTTGTACATAGGCAGGGTTCACTCATACATAACACCATGAGTGCACAAGTCAAAAGTAAAACCTAAGGCCTCTGTGGGAGTAGTTCATCACATGGATAGAAGTTGTCTAATGCAAAACAATAGCCTATTTATTTCCCCCTTACCCATCAATACTTGTCAACTGTCACCATTGGCAACTTCAGCCAGACCTTATAGCCAACAACAGCTTAAACGATACTACTCATACATTGTTTGGAAAAGTGGGTCTGCAAATCCCACAATATAAAAATGTGTCCACAAAAAAGATACAACTGAATAAAGGCAGCCCGCATTTCGGGGGGGCCAGTTGGGAGTCCTGACCACCTCCTCACTGAGTTGTAGGCATTAGGCCTTTGTGGGGGGCTTATTTGCTTATTGCTGCTTGAAATATACTCATTTTACCCCCAAGGAACAACAGTGAGTATTGTAAAATAACCTATCCATATTCTTTCTTCTGTTGTATTGGGACCTAAGGGGGGAAGAATAGTTTCCCTATCTCTTCAAATCAACAACAAATAGAAGAGTGATAATAATAGAGATCTGTTGTGTAACCCGCTCCAATGACAGTTACTATGAACTTATTATGTGCAATTCATAACAGAATCCTTGGGCCTGATGTAGTCAATTTACCACCTATAATTTTGTGGCACCCAAATTATTTGGTGAACTGATCTATGTATTTAATAGGTCAGTTCGCACAATACGGATTCAAAATGAGGCATGATCCAAACTGCCTCACTAATCTTCATGAATCAGGTGGCAAATTGTGATTTACTCCAATTGATGACCATTAGAGGAGTGGTGGCCTGCTGTGGTCAGCAGATTACCATGTCTGTGTTTTCAATTTTGTGTTTTAAATGCAGCCTTTTTGTCTTGAAAGCACCAGTGCTGCATTTAAAATTTTGTTTTTTAAAGTTTCACTGGACCACTACCCACTCCAAACTTTTGTTTTATATTTACAACAGGGAAAGTGCCTTAAGAAGACCACCTCACCTTTGTGAATGGGTTGCAACCGCCTTTAAGGAGTTGGTAACCTACGAATGTTTTGCATCCCAAATTATGGTCATAAACAATTGTTACATAGCATTCTGAAACACAATTTAGAAGGGATGCTGTAGAATGCCCCTTTCAAATTGAGATTCGGTATGCGTTTCTAAAACTACTGCACGATTTGGCAAGGGAGTGCTTGGCAATCTATTGTTTCTGTGATGGTTAACAAAGACAAGGTCCATGTGCTCACTAACCCAACCAAAGACCTTCTGTGAGCCCTTCCCACACTATCCCAAAATGTATACACCTACTCACACTGCTTGGCCTGCTTCCAGGAGTCTTTACAATTGTACCAAAATGTAAAATTTTTTCGATCAATTCAGAGACAAAGCTTATTTTCCCATTCACTGAACCACTATTTTATGTTGCTGTCATTACTCAATGCCATGCCCACTGAACATAACTTCCTGGCAGGCCCGAAGGGCCTTGGGCATCACAAATTCCATCACCCACACTTTTTGGCCAGTTTGAAACTCAACCAGAGTGGCATTCTGGTCACGCAAGTGTTTCATGTCCTCCTGGCTGGCTTCCAGACTCTCCTGAGCATGCTTCCAGAAGAACGCTGTTTGGTTGTGGAGGGCCAGCATGTAACTGAAAACATCCTGAGGAGCTCTCCCGGGATCTTGTTCCCAGCTCTCCTTCACCAAACTAAAAACCCTCTCACAGGGTACCCATACAGAGGTTCAAAGGGGTTGAAGCCAACCCCCTTCACTGGTACCCCTCTGTAGGCAACCAAAAGACAGGGCAGAAGGACGCCCCTCTTACACGTTGTCGGTTCTGGTAGGTCCTTAGTTATGCCTTTTATGGTTCAATTGAATATTTCAACCATCCCATTGCTTGGGGGTGGTAAGGAGTGGAGAACTTGTAAGTTACCCCACACTCTAGACACATGGCCTTCATGTACCATGACATGAAGTTGATTTCCAGCCAGATACCACCTCCTTGGGGAAGCCCATGTGGGTAAAGATCCCCATCAGTACCCTGGTTACAGCAGGTGCAGTCACCCTCCTTAGAAGAACAGCCTCTGGGTTGCGGTTGGTATGATCCGCCAAGACCACAACAACTGCTGCCCATGACTGTCTTGGGTTCCAGGGGCTCAATGATGTCAAAGCCCACCCTCTCAAAAGGGGTTCCAATGACAGGAAATGGTTGTAGGGGGGGGGGGGTGCAGTTCCCCCTGTCTTGCCATGGGCCTGGCAGGTAGGACAGAATCTATAGTACTCATCTGAGGACTTCCTCATTTGAGGCCAATAAAAGTGGGTGACAAGCCTTTCAAAGGTCTCCCTGTTTGGTCACATCCCCACTATAGACGCTGGGGTGTCCACCTGAGGGTCAGCCTCCTCTCGGACCATGGGAGTTTCAGGAGTAGGTTTCCCGCACCCGTTGCCCTTTCTCTTTATGGCAGGACCCTGGACCATTCCTACAGGCTCCAGATCCTCCTGACCACTCCATTGGGCTGCAATGAACCCTGTGATCAGGCACACCCACTCAGGCAACCCCAACATCTCCAAGTGTGACCTGAGCTTCATCTCCTTCCAGGTGGTATGATCCAGGTCGTTACCAAGCAGATAATCCACAGGCATGGACAGACTCACAGATACCCTCAAGGAACCTGAGACCCCCCTATTCAAAGTGAACCAGGGCCAGTGGGTAGTGGCCCTCACGCTTGTCAGCCACAACACATTAGAGATGACCTTCTGGGAGGACATCAAGTGACACCTAATGGTTGTCATATTGGCTCAAGTGTCTCTCAGAGCCTCCACCTTTTGCCCATTGATCATGAACCACTGTCTGTACCATCCTATTATTATCAGGCATGTGGGTTCTCTGCTCCATCTCTCTCTCATCCAGGGACACTAGGGTAAACTCTACTCTGTCTCCCAAACTATCTGGGACAATCTGGTCCCTCAAGCGCTACATCAACCTGCCCCAGTGCCTGTCCACCAGTGGGGGCAGTAACCACTTGGGACACTTGGCATCCCCCTTGTAGTGTCCTTCCTGCAGACACTCATAACATTTAAGGTAACCTTCTCTGAAGAGTTTCTGCCAGGGAACCATTTCTTTTTCTTCTCAGTAGCGAGATGGGAGCCAGGATCCGAAGAGTTATTTTGGGGCCCTTTTGAGAACTCATTGCTTTTAATGTTTTCCCCACCCTCCTTCTTCTGGTGAGCACCCTGCCCACACTTGTGGTGCCCCCTCCCCAGAAACCTTCTTGTGCTCACTCAGTGGTCCACCTCCTTAGCAAGCTGCCTCAGATCAGAGAGATTGCTGTCAACAAGGTGGTGGCACAGATTTGGAAAACAAAGACTGAACATGTGGTCCTTTGCAAACAATTTAAGCAGCATTTGGAAATCCTTTAATTCACTGCCCGTCACCCAACCATCCAGTGCCTTGCAAACAAAATCAACACAATCCACCTAGGTCTATTGGGATAGCTTCTGACTGTCCCAGAACTTCTGTCTGTGCTTCTCTGGGGTCAAACCAAATTTCCTGATTATGGACTCGTTCATGGGGTATACCTCATACTGTTACTCCCCTTTAGGGCCAGTAGTGTACCTCCAATTGCTAGGGATGTGCCTCCACACAATAGCCCCCCAATCTTCCTGAAGGGCCTACTGCATCTGTAGGGCAATTTAATAGGCCTCCAACCATCTATCTATGTTGCCTCCTACCAGAAAGACTGAAACCAGACACTTGGGAATGTGGACCATTCTATCAAAGGGCATTGAAGAATTGCTGTCATCATGGCTGCTGGACTTGGCCTGCCTGGCCTTAATGTCTAGCTCCTTCAGAGTCAGTTCTTGAGCCAACATAATTTTCCTTTCTTCCCTGGCCAATATTCACTCCTGTCAGGATCTTTCAGCCTTCTCTTTGTTCAATTTGAGCTTGGCCAGCTCCAATTTCAACTTCCTTTCCCCCTACTGTCCCCCAGACATTCTGGGGACAGACCTCTGATGATACACTCCTCCCTGCCTGGGTGGAAACCACTACTCCTGGTAGGCCACTGGCCTCCTGCCCCACAGGTAGTTCCAGATTATCCAGTAAATCCTGGTCCAACTCCCCTTCCTCATCCAGTATCTCCTCCTCTGTGGTTGAAGATGTTGCATCACAAGCTTCTATCCAGGCCCTCAGCGCCTTTTGCAGCTCAACCTTCCCAATGCAGCCTTTAATAGAAAGCCCAACCCCCTTGTCGAAATCCTTCAGCTGAGCCACAGTGTGACTCTCAAGCTTAGCCAGCTCAAAATCCATTCTTGCAGGAGCAGGACCGCCAGTCAGAGAAACATTAAAAATGCTAATTAGGAAATGTTAGACATGGCATCCTTGACGTAGTCTACCCTATCTTTGTTTGCCACTGCTTCTAATGTTTTGACTGTGTGCTGGTCATGTTACTCTGGGCACTTTACCACTGTTGACCAGTGCTACAGTGCAAGTGCTTCCTGTGTAAAATGTATGTGTAATTGGCTTTTCCATGAATGGCATGTTTGATTTACCAGTAAGTGTTAGACCTGAGAGCCTTAGGGTGGTCACCCCTAACATTTTGCCTGCCTCCCTCCACTTTTGAGATACTGTTTTTGCTAGTTTTTAGACTCTGCGCACTTTACCACTGCTAACCACTGCTAAAGTGCATATGATCTCTCCCTTTAAACATGGCAACATTGGATCACACCCAATTGGGCTATTTAATTTACTTATTAGTCTGTAGTGGAGTGTACTATATGTGCCCAGGGCCTGTAGATTAAAAGCTACTAGTGGGCCTGCAGCACTGATTGTGTCACCCCCTTAAGTAGGCCCTTTACCTTGTCTCAGGCCTGCCATTGCAAGGCCTGGATGTGCAAGTTTCACTGCCAATTCGACTTGGCATTTAAAAGTACTTGCCAAGCCTAAAACTCCCCTTTTTCTACATATAAGTCACCCCTAAGGTGTGCCCTAGGCAAACCCTAGAGCAAGGTGCTGTGTAGGTAAAAGGCAGGACATGTACCTGTGTAGTTGATATGTCCTGGTAGTGTAAAACTCCTAAATTCATTTTTACACTACTGTGAGGCCAGCTCCCTTCATAGGCTAACATTGGGGCTGCCCTCATACATTGTTTGAGTGGTAACTGCTGATCGGAAAGGAGTAGGAAGGTCATATTTAGTATGGCCAGAATGGTAATACAAAATCCTGCTGACTAGTGAAGCTGGATTTAATATTACTATTTCCTTGTGCATTCACTCAGACACACCTCAAACACAGGATACTCAGCCTCACTTGCGTACATCTGCATTTTGAATGGGTCTTCCTGGGCTGGGAGGGTGGAGGGCCTGCTCTCACACAAAGGACTGCCACACCTCCTACTAAGACCCTGGCAGACAGGATTTAAATGAAAGGGGACCTGGTGCACTTCTAAGCCACTCTTTGAAGTCTCCCCCAATTCAAAAGGCACATTTGGGTGTAAAAGCAGGACCTCTGCCCTACCACCTCAGACACTTCCTGGAGAAGAAACCTGAACCAGCACCTGCACCCTGACAAGAAGAACTGCCTGGCAGCCTATAGGACCCACCTGACTGCTTTCTGAAGAGGACTGCTGCCTTGCTGTTGTCCTGCTGTCTTGCTGCTCTCTTGCCTTGCTGCAGACGTGCTCTCCAAGGGTTTGGATAGAGCTTGCCTCCTGTTCCCTGAAGTCTCAGGACCAAAAAAACTTCTCTCCTGCAGCTGAAATCCCAGTGTGGTGAAAATTCAATGCTCTGCCTGCCAAGAACGACACACAGCCTGCTCGCGGTGAAAAATTCACTGCACGCCGAGTCCAGAACGACGCAGCCCGACTTTGCAACAGAAGAGCGACACAGCACCTGCGACGCAACCAGAACTTCAATGCACAGCTCTACTGGATCGACGCAAGCCGACTCAGAACGACGACGCCCGACTTTCTGAGAGGAATCGACTTAGAGCCGGCCATGCAGAAGAAAATTCCACGCATCGCCTACCAGAGTCGAAGCAGCCGCTGTGACTCCACTCCGCACAGGATTCCACACATCGTCCCCGGGGTATCTGAAAAGCCCGCAACCCGAAGAGGATCCAAGTCCGCACACCAACAACCGACGCAACATCTTCCACGTGTGGAAAATAACAACCCAAGTCCGTGTGCGAAGGGGTGAAACCAATGCACACTCACCGTTTTCCACGCATCTCCTTCTCTGCGGTCCCTTTGCGAGGATTTTTCAACGCAAAACAGGTACTTTGCCCCTCAAGAGACACTTGTTGTTTCTAGGAGAACCTAAGACACTTTATGTTGCTTTTACAGTAATCTTTTAACTCTAAAGACACTTGATATCACTTTCAGTGATATCCCTACATTTGCTTCTTTCATCTTTAATCGTTTTGACCTGCATTTATTCAGATAAATATTATATATTTTTTCTAAACACTGTGTGGTGTATTTTTGTGGTGTTATATTCTGGTATTGTATGATTTATTGCACAAATACTTTACACATTGCCTTCTAAGTTAAGCCTGACTGCTCAGTGCCAAGCTAACAGAAGGTGGGCACAGGATTATTTGGATTGTGTGTGACTTACCCTGACTAGAGTGAGGGTCCTTGCTTGTACAGAGGGTAAACTGACTGCCAACCAAAGACCCCATTTCTAACAGTAAGCCCCTAGGAAAGTGCATCAGAGGTGCCCGGGGCCTGTAGATCAAATGCTACTAGTGGGCCTGCAGCACCGATTGTGCCTCCCACACGAGTAGCCCTGCAAACAGGGCTCAGACCTGCCACTGCAGTGCAGTTTTAAACTACCAATTTGACCTGGCAAGTGTATGCACCTGCCATGCCCAGATCTTCCATTTTTATACATGTCAGACACCCCTAAGGTAGCTCCTAGTCAGCCTCATGGGCAGGGTGCATTGTATGCTAAAAGTGACAAGTGTACTGATGTGTTTTACATGCCCTAACAGTGAAATACTGCCAAATTTGTTTTTCACTTTTGCAAGGCCTATCTCTCTTATAGGTTAACATGGGGGCTGCTTTTAAATAACTTTTAAGTTCAGTTTCCCTTTGGGAGCAGATGGAGATCTGGAGTTTGGTGTCTCTGAACTCAGAATTTTAAAATACAACTTTTGGTAAAGTTGTTTTTTAAATTATCAGCTTTAAAATGCCTCTTTAGAAAGTGGACATTTTCTTGCTTAAACCCTTCTGTGACTCAGCTGCTTGTGTATTCCCTGTCTGGGTCAGACTGACAGTTGGGCTGTTTGTGAACCTCCACTAGACAGTGACACAGACGGAGCTGGTGCGTAGCCAGCATATCCAGATGGGTAATCTGGGTGAGAGTGGAGGGAGGAGTGGTCACTTACATCTGAATGGGCTGTGCCTGCCCTCACACAATGCAGTCTCCAACCCCCTAGTGTGAGTCTGGAGCCAGATCTGGGCAAGATAGGATCTTGTGAACAACAGAGACTTTACTTTGAAGTTTGCCTACTTCAAAAGCAGAAAGGGGTATAAGAAGTGGATTCAAAACCCCAGATTTTTAGATTACTTCTGGACTCAAGAGTGATCTCTGCCACGGAGAAGAGCTGAAGGAGTTGTACAGTCCCTTTGCCTGTGACTGTGCTTTACTGGGTTGGCCTGCATTTGCTACTTCTGCCTGAAAGAGGAAAAAGACTGGACTTTGTGGTATATTCCTGTTTGTGAAGTATTTCCAAGGGATTGGATTGAGTTTACCTCCTTTTTGGAAGTGTCAGGGCCATCAAAGACTTCCTCTGCCAGCACCTGGACTCTCTGTTAAGAATCCTGCCCTGCCAAGTGGTTCCCTATTTAGTTCCTGGGCTCTTGAAAGGTGAGGCTAGTAGAAAAAGGATTGAAATCCACGCACATGAAGCTGTGCGGAGAACATTTTGACGTACCACCTGCAACATGGCTGTTAAAATGATGCACCACCTGCCTCGTGGCTGAAATCAATGCATCTCCTGCATCGTGGCTGGAGAAACAAAGCAAAACCCACTTGTAGCTTCTGAAAACAACACAAACCCCTCGCAGAGAGGTTTTTCCATTACTGTGCAGCTGGATTTCGCATGCATCATAGCTGGGCATCAAAATCAACGTGAACCTGGGCGGTCCCGAGGTGCCCCGTCCAGAAAACAATGCATGGCCTCATTTGAGTGTAAGAAAACAATGCATTGCTGAGTATTTTGACGCATGCTCACCTGAGCAGCTTTTTTTTGGACACAAGCCAGGTACTTTGTTTAACAACAATGTTACCATTCGTCATGGAGTAAGAATCACTTAAAAAAAAAAACATAACTTTACTTGTGTATGTTGAATCTTTGTCGTTTTGGTCTTGTTTGATTTAGATAAATATTGGCTATTATTCTAAACTGGTGTGGTGTCCATTTTGTAGTGTTTTCACTATATTACTGTGTGTTTTGGTACAAATACTTTACACAATGCCTTTGAGATAAGCCTGGCTGCCTGTGCCAATCTACCAAGCGGGTGAGCAAGGATTATCCTAAGTGTGTATCTCCATTACCCTGACTTGAGTGAGGGTCCCTGCTTGGACAGAGTGCAAACTGACTGTCAACCAGAGACCCCACTTATAACAGGAAAGGTAGGGAAATAAATGCCAATGAAGAAGAATTGATTGAAAAGTGTCAAAGCAGGCACAGTTTTTTTAGATATCCAAAAGGCTTTCGATTCTGGGAGGTGGGGATTCATGCAGGCAGTTCTGCGCTGCGTTGGTGCAGGAGATATATTTATTCAACTGGTTATGGTGCTGTACACTCAGCCAGTTGCTAGACTGTGGATGAACAGCATAGTGACTCCCCCTATCACTATCGAGAGAGGAACGAGGCAGGGATGCCCTCTCCCCCACCTATTGTATGTCTTAGTTGCAGAGCCATTGGGATGCACGCTCAGGGAATACCATTCACACAGATGGTTGCACTTTCCATATTATATCCTGATACTGTCTGCCCGTGAGGATGATACTTTGCTGTGTGTCAGGGACCCAGAATGGAACCTTGCACTGGTGCTGCGTGAAGTAGTACTGTTTGGATGTCATGCTAGACTCTGCATAAACTGGGATAAGTCTGTGGCATTCCCACTTACTTCCAGTACTGGCCCGGTGCCAATGTAATATCCGCTACAGTGGACCGATGATTCTGTTTGCTATTAGGGGGTCAATATTCACTTTGACCCGGCCGTCGTGCTGCAAGATAATTATTGCACGGCAGTGTAGTGACTGTCCAAGGCGGTCGAGCACTGGATTCGACTTCCACTCTCTCTTGCTGGGAGAGTGGCAATTATGAAAATGGAGGAGCTGCTGTGGTCCCTGCTTCTGTTTTAAATATCCCAATTATCCTCACCGTTCCATTTTTGATAGGCTAAATGCTCTCCAGAGCTGGCTGGCATGGGCAGGCAAACAGCCTAGAGTAAGATGGCAGACACTGACTCTCCAGTATGATATGGCATGTCTAGTTGTCCCAGATCTGAAAGTGTAATACCAGGTAGCACAGGCACAATTTGTGCACTACTGGGTGCACGGACCGGCAGATCTCGACTGAAGTGGGGGATGGCAGCACCACCAAACTGCCTTGGGTTTTGTTTGACAGGCCGAGGTGCTGAGACAGGATACTGGACTCAATTCAACAACATTCACCTGGCAGAAATTAATGGAAAGGCAGGCCAGGTCCTTACTATACTAACTGGTCATGTCTCTTGAGTGGTGTGCTTGGTTTCCGCTGTCACGGGAGCGGCGCAATGTTAAAGCACTACAGGATTTGGGCATTGCTACTACTGGAGATATTTTTGAGGAAAGTCCTTTACGGGGCTGGGAAGAGATGTAACAAGACAAAGCCAGTATCACACCACTGACTAGGTTCTGTTATTGCAGAGCATGTTCTTCATTGAGGGAGATATTGGGGGGGATGATCTTCTCGAGCATCCTCCAGTCCTTGCTCTGATGTTGCTGCTGCAGCACTCCGAACCAGGTCATGTTATTTCGAGATTGTATGCCGCGGTGCAGGAAGCGCATAGGTCAGAGGTGTGTAAGGCTTGACTGGCATGGTAGAGGGACTTGGAAATCATTATAGTTGATAAGCAATGGGAAAATTGTTGTTTTGTAACTAAAACCATTTCCCACGTCACAAGCTTATACACTTCAAATACCTTAACCAGGTTTATTGTACCCCGTCCCGGTTGCACAGGTACGGCCTCCATGACAACGCAAAGTGCTCTAGATGCTCAGAGGTTGAAGCTGGTTTTCTAATTGTGGCATGGACTTGTCTGGGCATACAGCTTTTCTGGCAGGCGTTCTTCCGAGAGTCCGGGTTCATCACAGATGGGATGGTGGAGCCGGACCCCATGCTGGCGTTGCTAGGCTATGATAAACGGCTACCACCTGCGACTAGACGACTAATAGCTGTGGGACTTCTTCTGGCAAAGAGATGCGTGGATGTGCGCTGGGGTAGGGGCCCTTTGCCAGTGGTGGTGAAGTGGACAAGGGTTATGACGTACTGCAGTCTGATGAATATGGCAAACTTCTCCAAGAGACAGTTAGAGTCTGTTCCAGACTTACTTGGAGAGAAAGGGGCAGGGACAAGGAGTGGGAGGTGCACTCATTGATCAGGGGTAGGAGACCAGAGGGCACTGAGGTCCTTAGCTGTGATTGGGCAGCCTGCCGTGCCCCCACCGCTGGTGGGGGTTTTGATGAGGGGGAGACAAGGGTTGGAATTTGTAATATGTAAATGGTTATAGGCCAGCTGCTCACAAGTTATAACTAAAGATGGGCTACACTGTTCCGCAAGGGTGGGGCACAGGGTGAAGACAAAAACAGAGATGTTAGATGCATAATTCGTTTAAAGATATGACAGGAGTAGTCCCCTGTCATGAAGAGGGGATGACCGCCAAAGAGGGCTGAAAGCAGGATCACTGGCAAAGTATAATATTTATTGATATTTGATTGTTTGTAGTGTGTATGCTATTGTTAATATGCACTAAAACCTCAATAAAAAAAGAAGAATTGATTGAAATTGGTCTTAGGTATGGAGTGGTAGTGTATACCAAGTTACTGTAAGGCATTGCACAAACAAGTCCTATTCTCACCTCAGATCACCAGTTTTAAAAAATGGGCTTCTTGGTGACAGAGGTATGCATCCTTTCCTACCCGGAGCCACAATCCTAATCAGGGTAAGTCTTATATAAACAATATATTCACCTGTGCTCACCCTCTTGCAGCTTGGCACAGAGCAGTGAGGCCTAACAAGTGCTGTTGAAGTTTTACCTTCTCAATGTTGAGGCAAGAATAACGTTCATGGGGAAGAAGTTCGTTGAGAGCAAAGAGACCATCGCTGGCAGTGGTCCGCGAGTGCAGATTCGCCCGGGTGCCCTGGACAGGCAGACTGGAGTTTTGCGGTCATGAGCAGTGGGTGATGATTGCTGTGTGAAGAGACAAACTTACAATGGCTCATGCTGATTCTTTCTGCAGGCAGCGTGGCTCTGGTGCGAACTGGACCATTTGTGGTCACAAAGAGCCCGAAAGCTTAATTTAAGGAGCCACAAGACCACTTTCAAGGGCCCAGGACTGGAGGGGCACCTCCTTGGAGTCAGGAGCTTGTTGAAGATGTGTCCAGGCGCTATAACAGATGTGTTGGAAGTCTTTGGTGTTCCTGAGAACATGAGGCAAGCCAGCAAGCTTTTGGAGTCACCCTGGTTCTAGGTTGGAGAGATTCAAGTCTAGTCCTTCTCACTACCAGGCAAGGAGAGCAGCAGTTAGCAGGTCAGCACCACAGAGTAGGAGTTCAGCAGAGTCCAGCAGAGTGACAGTCCTTTTTGCAACACAGCAGTCATTCTTCCTGGCAGAGTATCCACATGTCCATAATTGTACTGATTTGGTGGCGTCAGAAGTCCAGTTCTTAGACTCAGTGAAGGGAGGGAGACTTCAAAGAGAGGCCTTTGAAGTGCAGATAGTCCCTGCCCTTTCTGCCCTGACTTCAGACTAACTACAGGGGGTTATGCAGCCCTTTGTGTTGGATCAGGACACAGTCCATTCAGGTGTAAGTGTCAGCTAAACCCTCCCATCCTGCCCAGATGGCCTATCAACATGCAGATAGCCACTCAGCTCCCTTTGTGTGTGGCTGCCTAGAAGGAATGTACAAAAACTGAGCTGTCACTCACCCAGACGTGTATTTAGGGACAGTCAGAAGGAACTAAATAATACAAACCAAGAAACTGTCAGTTTTCTAAAAGTGGCATTTTTGGAATCATAATTTAAAGTCCAACTTCACTGTAAGTTGTGATTTCAAACTGTGGTCCCAGAGACACCAAAGATGGGGGTTCCATCTCTTTCCAATTGGAAATTACACTTATACAATGTAATAAGAGTATCCCAAAGTTAACCTATGGGAGAGATAGGCCTTGCAGTAATGAACAACAAATTAAAGAGTTTTTCACTACCTGGACATGTAAAATATAAAAGTACATACCCAACTTTTTAAATAACTTAAACCCTGCCCTTGAGGCTTTTGAAAAAGGCCTACTTTAGGGGTGCTTATTTGTATTAAATAAAAAGGTTTGGGCCTGGCAAGAGGGTTACCTTGTCAGGCTGACATGACAGTTTAGAACTGCACAGACAGCCTCTGCAATGGCAGGCCTGAGTCATGTTTAAAGGGCTACTGAGGTGGGTGGAACAATTAGTGCTGCAGTCCCACCAGTGGTGTTTAATTTACAGGCCCTGGCACAGGTAGTGCGCTTTAAAAGGGACCATACAATAATTAAATATGCCTATTGTGGATAAGACAATGTTACCATGTGTTAAGCAGAGAGCACCTGTGTTGGACTTCTTAGTTTATGCAGGGTCATCCCCAATCTCTTTGCCTCCTGCCTCCCACTTGTTCTGACCTGTTGCTGTTGGTTTTTGAACTCTGAGCACTTTACCACTGCTAACCAGTGCAAAAGTGCAAGTGCTCTCTGTGTAAATTGTATGGTTGATTGGTTTATCCATGATTGGCATTTTTGATTTACTAGTAAGTCCCTAGTAAGGTGCACTACAGGTACCAGGGCCTGTAAATCAAATGCTTCTAGTGGGCCTGCAGCAGTGGTTGTGCCACCCACATAAGTAGCTCGGTAATCATGTCTCAGACCTGCCACTGTAGTGTCTGTGTGTGCAGTTTTAACTGTAATTTCGATTTGGCAAGTGTACCCACTTGCCAGGCCCAAACCTTTCCTTTTCTTACATTTAAGGCACCCCTAAGGTAGGCCCTAGGTAGCCCCAAGAGCAGGGTGCAGTGTATGGTTAAGGTGGGACATATAGTAATGTGTTTTATATGTCCTGACAGTGAAATATTTCTAAATACGTTTTTCACTGTTGCAAGGCCTGTCCCTCTCATAGGTTAACATGGGGGCTACCTTTAAATCTGATTAAAGTGTAGATTCCCTTTGGGAGTGGATGGACATGTGGAGTTTGGGGTCTCTGAGCTCACAATTTAAAAACACATCTTTTAGTAAAGTTGATTTTAAGATTGTGTGTTTGAAAATGCCACTTTTAGTGAGCATTTTCTTGCTTATACCATTTCTGGGACTCTGCCTGTTTGTGGATTCCCTGTCTGGGTCAGTTTGACAGTTGGGCTGGTTGCACCTCACACTAGACAGTGACACAAAGAGAGCTGGGGTGTAGTCTGCATTTCCTGATGAGCCATCTATGCTAGGAGGGAGGGGAGGAGTGATCACTTACACCTGAAAGGGCTATGCCTGTCCTCACACAATGCCGTCTCCGACCCCCTGGTGAGTGTCTGGGGCCTTGCCTTGGAAAGGCAGGATTTCACATTCAAAAGAGACTTTACTTTGAAGTAGGCCTACTTCAAAGGAGAAATTGGGTATAAGAAGGGCACCCAAAACCACAAACTTTAGATCACTTCTGGACATCAAGAGGAACCTCTGCCTGGAGAAGAGCTGAAGAGCTGCAGAGAAGTGCTGCCCTGCCTGTGACTGTGCTTTGTGGAGCTATCATGTAGTTGCTGCTTCTGCCAGAGTAAGAGGGCAACGACTGGACTTTGTGTGCCTTCCATTTTATGAAGAAATCTCCAAGGGCTTGATTTAGAGCTTGCCTCCTGTTGTTTGAAGTCTCAGGGACAGCAAAGCCTTCTCTCTGCCAGCACCTGGAGTCTCTGGAGAGACTCCTGCTCTCAAAAGTGGCGCCCTATCCAGTCCCTGGGCCCTTGAAAGAAAAGCTGGTGGAAATCCAAGGAAATCGACTTCGGACGACTTCGGACCGACACCGCTGCTGAATCCGGTGACGTTGACTCCGTGATCTTCGCTGGAACGCGACGACCTTCCCAGGCCCGACGCCGCTGCAGCCCCACTGAAGTCTGCGTCTCCTTGGAAGTCGCCGCACCATGTTGTGACCGACGCCACTCGAAATGCGTGGATTCAACGTTTCACACAGACGCCGCGATCCCTGACTTCGAGCATCAACTTGTTTTCACTCTTCACCAAAGGAACTGTACTTGGGGGTCTACGTGAGTCCGTGTCCGGCGCCGCTGGTGTCGGCTTGTTGGGAACAACTCTGTCACAATGACGTGTTAACACCTCATCGAAGCATTTTGGGTTTCTAAGCGCTAGTTTTGAGTTTCATCTTTAAAAATTCATAACTTGACTTGTGTATGTCGGATTTTTGTCGTTTTGGTCTCGTTTTGTTTAGATAAATATTTCCTATCTTTCCAAACTGGTGTTGTGTCATTTTGTAGTGTTTTCATTAAGTTACTGTGTGTGTTGGTACAAATACTTTACATCTAGCACTCTGAAGTTAAGCTTACGTTTCTGCCATGCTACGAAGGGGGTAAGCAGGGGTTAGCTGAGGGTGATACTCTTTTACCCTGACTAGAGTGAGAGTCCTTGCTTGAGCAGGGGGTAATCTGACTGTCAACCAAAGACCCCATTTCTAACAACTTGCACTTTAGCACTGTTTAGTAGTGGTCAGGTGTCCAGAGTCCTAAAGCCAACAAAAAAGAAGCCAGAAAAACAGGAGTTCAGTGGGCACAAGGTTGGGGGAACCAAGCGAAGGACACCAGGTCTAACAACAAGCATCTGGTGTGTGCAGTAAATCTCATTTCACATTAACTCTTCAACAATCAGAAATTAATTCATTATAATTAATGATTTCCTAATGGAGCATTTAGAACCAATGCCACTTAACTGACGTGTTTACCTAAAAGACAACCTCACCGGAATAGAACATGTTCCACAAATGCCAGCATACAACGTTGCCTAATAAAGCAGAACTTAGAAGGGAACATTGAAAAATAGAAATAATTACTTTTATACAGAATAGTGACTACATTTCTCATGAAATATAGTGTAAAATGATATCTAATCTCATCATCAACAGTATTGGATGCATCAGCCACGTACAGCAGTCTACAAACGTGGAGTCTTTTATATGTATTCCCCCATCTCGTTCTACTTGTGTATTACTGAGATTATCTGCAGTGCAATAAAATGTGAATTATTCCAAATATAGAAACTCTTCTCACTCAACACCCGTGAAATAAGTGGGTGCAAATCTTTTTCTTTCTTAAAAACATAGATATGTTTGTATGAGTAATCACACAAGCTAGCCAATCATGCTGCTTGCCACAGAAAGTCAGACGCATCACTAGTCAATTGCAATCCTTTATTACTAGTCACTAGTGGAATGGCAATGAGCAGCAAGGAAATCCATGCCATTGTCCACCTACCCTTGGTATTAGATGCAGGGATATACTGACCTATAGGGCATTCTGGATGGAGCCGAAAAGGCTGATCTGACAAATCAGTGTATGGCTGTTTTCTCAGCTGTTCATAGGCCTGTTTTATTGTCGGATGGGCAAGTTTTACTGTTGATTTCTCTGATATTACCACAAACATTGTCTGCAGCAAGCACAACTGCATGCATTCAACCATACCTTGCAAACCAAATATACAGCTTGTCTTTACAAGTTTAGAAAAGCCCTGCTTGGCAAATGTGGGCCATGTTTTTATTTGATCCACTCATGGGGGACACTTTTCATTTAGTGCCTATGCCTAATTTCCATCCCTGTCCAACCCTGATTAGAGGGCATTTATTGCCATCACACACTGAACTTCAGCCACCCTGCCCCAGTAAGCATCATTTCCACAGCAGACAGCATTGGCATTCCATCAAGATGTCTGCAATGGTAAGGGCGGCTTCACTGATGAATGCTGCCTTTCTAGGGCGCACATGTGGCAGTTGCATTTTCTGACTGTTAACTCATGCACCCCAGTTGCTTGCTGTTGATTTCTATGGCATGAAGATATAAGGTAAGTGCAGGGCCAGCTTTAGCACCCCCTCACCCCATGGCCACCTCCTCGGATTCCCTCACTATCACCCAGCAAATGTGCCCCTCATCTCTACATACATTCATTTGTTTTAACCCCTTTGCTGCCAGGCCATTTCCCCCTCCTGTGCCAGGCCTTTTTTTTGCCTATTTGGAATAGTTCTCGCTTAGGCCCTCATAACTTTTTGTCCACATAAGCTACCCACGCCAAATTTTCGTCCTTTTTTCTCAACATCCTAGGGATTCTAGAGGTACCCAGACTTTCCCCTGAAGGCGGCCAAGAAATTAGCCAAAATACAGTGAAAATTTCGTTTTTTTCGAAGAAATGGGAAAAAGGGGCTGCAGAAGAAGGCTTGTGTTTTTTTTCCCTGAAAATGGCATCAACAAAGGGTTTGCCATGCTAAGATCACCAGCTTCCCAGCTTTCAGGAACAGGCAGACTTGAATCAGAAAACTAATTTTTTCAACACAATTTTGGCATTTTACTGGGACATACCCCATTTTTACGATTTTTTGTGCTTTCAGCCTTCTTCCAGTCAGTGACAGAAATGGGCGTGAAACCAATGCTGGATCCCAGAAACCTAAACATTACTGAAAAGTGGACAAAATTCTGAATTCAGCAAGGGGTAATTTGTGTAGATCCTACAAGGGTTTCCTACAGAAAATAATATACCGTTACATCTGCTGGACTCTTCTGGTTGCGTGGATCTATAGGGCTTGTAGGTTCATCAAGAACCCTAGGTACCCAGAGCCAATAAATGAGCTGCACCCTGCAGTGGGTTTTCATTCTATACCGGGTATACAGTAATTCATTTGCTGAAATATAAAGAGTGAAAAATAGCTATCAAGAAAACCTTTGTATTTCCAAAATAGGCACAAGATAAGGTGTTGAGGAGCAGTGGTTATTTGCACATCTCTGAATTCCGGGGTGCCCATACTAGCAGGTGAATTACAGGGCATTTCTAAAATAGACGTCTTTTTTACACACTCTCTTATACTTGGAAGGAAAAAATGCAGAGAAAGACAAGGGGGAATCACACTTGTTTTGCTATTCTATGTTCCCCCAAGTCTCCCAATAAAAATGGTACCTCACTTGTGTGGGTAGGCCTAGCGCCCGCAACAGGAAATGTCCCAAAACACAACATGGACACATCCCATTTTTCTATAGAAAGCAGAGGTGTTTTTTGTAAAGTGCCTACCTGTAGATTTTGGCCTCTAGCTCAGCCGGAACCAAGGGAAACCTACCAAACCTGTGCATTTTTGAAAACTAGAGACCTAGGGGAATACAAGATGGGGTGACTAGTGGAGCTTTGACCAGGTTCTGTTACCAAGAATCCTTTGCAAACCTCAAAGTTTGGCTAAAAAAACAAGTTTTCCTCAAATTTGGGTGACAGAAAGTTCTGGAATCTGAGAGGAGCCACAAATTTCCTTCTACCCAGCGTTCCCCCAAGTCTCCCGATAAAAATTATACCTCACTTGTGTGGGTAGGCCTAGCACCCGTGACAAGAAATGCCCCAAAACACAACGTGGACACATCCCATTTTTCTACAGAAAACAGAGGTGTTTTTTGCAAAGTGCCTACCTGTAGATTTTGGCCTCTAGCTCAGCCGGCACCTAGGGAAACCTACCAAACCTGTGCATGTTTGAAAACTAGAGATCTAGGGGAATCCAAGATGGGGTGACTTGTGGGGCTCTGACCAGGTTCTGTTACCCAGAATCCTTTGCAAACCTCAAAATTTGGCTAAACAAAACACGTTTTCCTCATATTTCGGTGACAGACAGTTCTGGAATATGAGAGGAGCCACAAATGTCATTCTACCCAGTGTTCCCCCACGTCTCCCGATAAAAATGATACCTCACTTGTGTGGGTAGGCCTAGTGCCCGCGACAGGAAATGCCCCAAAACACAACGTGGACACATCCCATTTTTCTACAGAAAACAGAGGTGTTTTTTTGCAAAGTGCCTACCTGTAGATTTTGGCCTCTAGCTCAGCCGGCACCTAGGGAAACCTACCAAACCTGTGCATTATTGAAAACTAGAGACCTAGGGGAATCCAAGATGGGGTGACTTGTGGGGCTCTGACCAGGCTCTGTTACCCAGAATCCTTTGCAAACATCAAAATTTGGCTAAACAAAACACGTTTTCTTCACATTTCGGTGACAGAAAGTTCTGGAATCTGAGAGGAGCCACAAATTTCCTTCCACCCAGCGTTCCCCCAAGTTTTCCGATAAAAATGATACCTCACTTGTGTGGGTAGGCCTAGCACCTCGACAGGAAATGCCCCAAAACACAACGTGGACACATCCCATTTTTCTACAGAAAACAGTGGTGTTTTTTGCAAAGTGCCTACCTGTAGATTTTGGCCTCTAGCTCAGCCTGCACCTAGGGAAACCCACCAAACCTGTGCATTTTTTAAAACTAGAGACCTAGGGGAATCCAAGATGGGTGACTTGTGGGGCTGTGATCAGGTTCTGTTACCCAGAATCCTTTGCAAACCTCAAAATTTGGCTAAAAGAACATGTTTTCCTCACATTTCGGTGACAGAAAGTTCTGGAATCTGAGAGGAGCCACAAATGTCATCCCACCCAGCGTTCCCGCACGTCTCCTGATAAAAATGATACCTCACTTGTGTGGGTAGGCCTAGCGCCCGCGACAAGAAATGCCCCAAAACACAACTTGGACACATCCCATTTTTCTACAGAAAACAGAGGTGTTTTTTGCAAAGTGCCTACCTGTAGATTTTGGCCTCTAGCTCAGCCGGCACCTAGGGAAACCCACCAAACCTGTGCATTTTTTAAAACTAGAGACCTAGGGGAATCCAAGATGGAGTGACTTGTGGGGCTGTGACCAGGTTCTGTTACCCAGAATCCTTTGCAAACCTCACAATTTGGCTAAAAGAACATGTTCTCTTCACATTTCTGTGACAGAAAGTTCTGGAATCTGAGAAGAGCCATAAATTTCCTTCCACCCAGCGTTCCCCCAAGTCTCCTGATAAAAATGATACCTCACTTGTGTGGGTAGGCCTAGCGCCCGCGACAGAAAATGCCCCAAAACACAACGTGGACACATCCCAATTTTCTACAGAAAACAGAGGTGTTTTTTGCAAAGTGCCTACCTGTAGATTTTGGCCTCTAGCTCAGCCGGCACCTAGGGAAACCTACCAAACGTGTGCATTTTTTAAAATTAGAGACCTAGGGAAATCCAAGATGGGGTGACTTGTGGGGCTCTGACCAGGTTCTGTTACCCAGAATCCTTTGCAAACCTCAAAATTTGGTAAAACAAAACACATTTTGCTCACATTTCGGTGACAGAAAGTTCTGGAATCTGAGAGGAGCTACGAATTTCCTTCCACCCAGCGTTCCCCCATGTCTCCCGATAAAAATGACACCTCACTTGTGTGGGTAGGCCTAGCGTCCGCGACAGGAAATGCCCCAAAACACAATGTGGACACATCCCATTTTTCTTCAGAAAACAGAGGTGTTTTTTGCAAAGTGCCTACCTGTAGATTTTGGCCTCTAACTCAGTCAGCGCCTAGGGAAACCTACCAAACCTGTGCATTTTTTAAAACTAGAGACCTAGGGGAATCCAAGATGGGGTGACTTGTGGGCCTCTGACCAGGTTCTGTTACACAGAATCCTTTGCAAACCTCAAATTTGTCTAAACAAAACACATTTTCCTCACATTTCGGTGACACAAAGTTCTGGAATCTGAGAGGAGCCACAAATTTCCTTCCACCCAGCGTTACCCCCAGTCTCCTGATAAAAATGATACCTCACTTGTGTGGGTAGGCCTAGCGCTTGCGACAGGAAATGCCCCAAAACACAACGTGGACACATCCCATTTTTCTTTAGAAAACAGAGGTGTTGTTTGCAAAGTGCCTACCTGTAGATATTGGCCTCTAGCTCAGCCAGCACCTAGGGAAACCTACCATACGTGTGCATTGTTGAAAACTAGAGACCTAGGGGAATCCAAGATGGGGTGACTTGTGGGGCTCTCATCAGGATATGTTACCCAGAATCCTTTGCAAACCTCTAAATTTGGCTAAAAAAACACATTTTCCTCACATTTCGGTGACAGAAAGTTCTGGAATCTGAGAGGAGACACAAATTTCCTTCTACCCAGCGTTCCCCCAAGTCTCCCGATAAAAATTATACCTCACTTGTGTGGGTAGGCCTAGCGCCCGCGACAGGAAATGCCCCAAAACACAACGTGGACACATCCCATTTTTCTACAGAAAACAGAGCTGTTTTTTGCAAAGTGCCTACCTGTAGATTTTGGCCTCTACCTCAACCGGCACCTAGGGAAACCTACCAAACCTGTGCATTTTTGAAAACTAGAGACCTAGGGGAATCCAAGATGGGGCGACTTGTGGGGCTCTGACCAGGTTCTGTTACCCAGAATCCTTTGCAAACCTCAAAATTTGGCTAAAAGAACATGTTTTCCTCACATTTCGGTGACAGAAAGTTCTGGAATCTGAGAGGAGCCACAAATTTCCTTCTACCCAGCGTTCCCCCACATCTCCTGATAAAAATGATACCTCACTTGTGTGGGTAGGCCTAGCGCCCGTGACAAGAAATGCCCCAAAACACAACGTGGACACATCCCATTTTTCTACAGAAAACAGAGGTGTTTTTTGCAAAGTGCCTACCTGAGATTTTGGCCTCTAGCTCAGCCGGCACCTAGGGAAACCTACCAAAACTGTGCATGTTTGAAAACTAGAGATCTAGGGGAATCCAAGATGGGGTGACTTGTGGGGCTCTGACCAGGTTCTGTTACCCAGAATCCTTTGCAAACCTCAAAATTTGGCTAAACAAAACACGTTTTCCTCATATTTCGGTGACAGACAGTTCTGGAATATGAGAGGAGCCACAAATGTCATTCTACCCAGTGTTCCCCCACGTCTCCCGATAAAAATGATACCTCACTTGTGTGGGTAGGCCTAGCGCCCGCGACAGGAAATGCCCCAAAACACAACGTGGACACATCCCATTTTTCTACAGAAAACAGAGGTGTTTTTTTGCAAAGTGCCTACCTGTAGATTTTGGCCTCTAGCTCAGCCGGCACCTAGGGAAACCTACCAAACCTGTGCATTATTGAAAACTAGAGACCTAGGGGAATCCAAGATAGGGTGACTTGTGGGGCTCTGACCAGGCTCTGTTACCCAGAATCCTTTGCAAACATAAAAATTGGGCTAAACAAAACACGTTTTCTTCACATTACGGTGACAGAAAGTTCTGGAATCTGAGAGGAGCCACAAATTTCCTTCCACCCAGCGTTCCCCCAAGTCTTGCGATAAAAATGATACCTCACTTGTGTGGGTAGGCCTAGCACCTCGACAGGAAATGCCCCAAAACACAACGTGGACACATCCCATTTTTCTACAGAAAACAGTGGTGTTTTTTGCAAAGTGCCTACCTGTAGATTTTGGCCTCTAGCTCAGCCTGCACCTAGGGAAACCCACCAAACCTGTGCATTTTTTAAAACTAGAGACCTAGGGGAATCCAAGATGGGTGACTTGTGGGAATGTGATCAGGTTCTGTTACCCAGAATCCTTTGCAAACCTCAAAATTTGGCTAAAAGAACATGTTTTCCTCACATTTTGGTGACAGAAAGTTCTGGAATCTGAGAGGAGCCACAAATGTCATCCCACCCAGCGTTCCCGCACGTCTCCTGATAAAAATGATACCTCACTTGTGTGGGTAGGCCTAGCGTCCGCGACAAGAAATGCCCAAAAACACAACTTGGACACATCCCATTTTTCTACAGAAAACAGAGGTGTTTTTTGCAAAGTGCCTACCTGTAGATTTTGGCCTCTAGCTCAGCCGGCACCTAGGGAAACCCACCAAACCTGTGCATTTTTTAAAACTAGAGACCTAGGGGAATCCAAGATGGAGTGACTTGTGGGGCTGTGACCAGGTTCTGTTACCCAGAATCCTTTGCAAACCTCACAATTTGGCTAAAAGAACATGTTCTCCTCACATTTCTGTGACAGAAAGTTCTGGAATCTGAGAAGAGCCACAAATTTCCTTCCACCCAGCGTTCCCCCAAGTCTCCTGATTAAAATGATACCTCACTTGTGTGGGTAGGCCTAGCGCCCGCGACAGAAAATGCCCCAAAACACAACGTGGACACATCCCAATTTTCTACAGAAAACAGAGGTGTTTTTTGCAAAGTGCCTACCTGTAGATTTTGGCCTCTAGCTCAGCCGGCACCTAGGGAAACCTACCAAACGTGTGCATTTTTTAAAATTAGAGACCTAGGGAAATCCAAGATGGGGTGACTTGTGGGGCTCTGACCAGGTTCTGTTACCCAGAATCCTTTGCAAACCTCAAAATTTGGTAAAACAAAACACATTTTGCTCACATTTCGGTGACAGAAAGTTCTGGAATCTGAGAGGAGCTACAAATTTCCTTCCACCCAGCGTTCCCCCACGTCTCCCGATAAAAATGACACCTCACTTGTGTGGGTAGGCCTAGCGTCCGCGACAGGAAATGCCCCAAAACACAATGTGGACACATCCCATTCTTCTACAGAAAACAGAGGTGTTTTTTGCAAAGTGCCTACCTGTAGATTTTGGCCTCTAGCTCAGTCGGCACCTAGGGAAACCTACCAAACCTGTGCATTTTTTAAAACTAGAGACCTAGGGGAATCCAAGATGGGGTGACTTGTGGGCCTCTGACCAGGTTCTGTTACACAGAATCCTTTGCAAACCTCAAATTTGTCTAAACAAAACACATTTTCCTCACATTTCGGTGACACAAAGTTCTGGAATCTGAGAGGAGCCACAAATTTCCTTCCACCCAGCGTTACCCCCAGTCTCCTGATAAAAATTATACCTCACTTGTGTGGGTAGGCCTAGCGCTTGCGACAGGAAATGCCCCAAAACACAACGTGGACACATCCCATTTTTCTTTAGAAAACAGAGGTGTTGTTTGCAAAGTGCCTACCTGTAGATATTGGCCTCTAGCTCAGCCAGCACCTCGGAAACCTACCATACGTGTGCATTGTTGAAAACTAGAGACCTAGGGGAATCCAAGATGGGGTGACTTGTGGGGCTCTCATCAGGATATGTTACCCAGAATCCTTTGCAAACCTCTAAATTTGGCTAAAAAAACACATTTTCCTCACATTTCAGTGACAGAAAGTTCTGGAATCTGAGAGGAAACACAAATTTCCTTCCACCCAGTGTTTGCCCAAGTCTCACGATAAAAATGATACCTCACTTCTGTGGGTAGGAGTAGCGTCCACGACAGGAAATGCCCCAAAACACAACGTGGACACATCCCATTTTTCTACAGAAAACAGAGGTGTTGTTTGCAAAGTGCCTACCTGTAGGTTTTGGCCTCTCACTCAGCTGTCACCTAGGGAAACCTACCAAACCTGTGAATTTTTTTAAATTAGAGACCTAGGGGAATCCAAGATGGGATGACTTGTGGGATTCTCATCAGGCTCTGTTTCCCAGAATCCTTTGCAAACCTCAAAATTTGGCTAAAAAAACACGTTTTCCTCACGTTTCGGTGACAGAAAGTTCTGGAATCTGAGAGGAGCCACAAATTTCCTTCCACCCAGCGTTCCCCCAAGTCTCCCGATAAAAATAATACCTCACTTGTGTGGGTGGGCCAGGTGCCTGCAACAGAAAAAAGCCACAAACTTGTAGCGATTATGGGGATAGCACAGCGAGTTGATAAGCACATATTCTTCTTTTATACATCTTTAGGCTGACTCTGCTTTGGGGACCCACACAAGTGAGGGGAGGATGAGGGGAATGCTGAGGAGTAGGAATTTTTATGCTGGAGCGGTGATCGTAGAAACGAAAGTCAGGAAAATATGCTTTTTTAAGCAACTTTTGAGGTTTGCAGAGGAGTCTGGGCAAGAAAATGTTGGGGGACACCTCCCTGGACTCCTTGGGGTGTCTAGTTTTAAAAAATGTCTGGGTTTGGTAGGTTTCCCTAGATTAAGGCCGCACCCAGGACCAAAAACATAGGTGCCCCCTCCCCCCAATCACAGGTAGTTTTGTAATATATCATTTTGATGTGTCGACATACGTCTGTGATGTGCCAAACACTAAAATTGTGAAAAGAAACACACTTAGGTTATGTGAAAAAGACCCCTCACTCACCAACCAAGTTGGTGGCATGCTTCATCATCGGGGTCCCACATGAGACACCAAGCGTGTCACAAGTGTGCTGCGACACCTGATTACAGCGGAGCAGGTTTTTTTATTTTTACCACACATACTGGTTGGATTTGGCATGAGGGTGAGTGATGGTTCAGTAGATCAAATTTTATTAACAAGAGATTTCACAAAAGTAAAATGCACTGGTAATAACTAAAAGGCCAAAAAACTGAACCAATGACACAGCTCGTGAGCTGTAAAGCCACGGCAAGGCACCAACAGCTTTACAGTCCATTCACACACCTTTCATACATGACATGCACAAGACTATTCACACCGCCAGCCACATGCCCAGCACATTACAACACTCGCATCGACAGACAGCGCCAGTCTAGGGGCCATCACTTTCATACGCCCACATGCCTGATACAGCAATCACACCAGCTGATGAGTGTGTGGACTGGCGTTTGGCTGGCACCGCTAGCCAAGCGCCACCCCACTCATACCACCAGCCAAGCGCCACCCCAAGCACACCGCCAGCCAAGCGCCACACCACCCATAATGCCAGCCAAGCGCCACCCCAAGCACACTGCCAGCCAAGTGCCACCCAACCCATACCGCCAGCCAAGCGCCACCCCAAGCACACCGCCAGCCAAGTGCCACCCCATCCATACCGTCAGACAAGCGCCACCCCAAGCACACCGCCAGCCAAGCGCCACATCACCCATATCGCCAGCCAATCGCCACCCCAAGCACACCGCCAGCCAAGTGCCACTCCATGCACACCGCCAGCCAAGCGCCACCCCACGCACACCGCCAGCCAAGCGCCACCCCAAGCACACTGCCAGCCAAACGCCACCCCACGCACACAGCCAGCCAAGCGCCACCCCACGCACACCGCCAGCCAAGCGCAACCCCACGCACACCGCCATAACTTTTTTTTTGTTTATAAACAACAAAGAAAACACTAACTAATTATAAAATAAGTACAAAACAACAAACACAAAAGCTCTAACTAAATACATGACAGTAATGCCAACCATGAAACTGAACATATGAAAATATAAAATAGGCAGTTTACGCTCACGGTATTTCCCAAAACATTTTCCTGGTGTGGTTACTTCTAAAACAGCCTGGCACACACAGCCCAGGCTTTGAAAGGCAATCGGGGCAGTACAACCGGCTCTCCCTCCGTATTGCTCTCCGGGCACATACTCTACATTTCTTTGTGGGCAAGTCTTTTTTGGGAGGGGGAAGAATGTGATCTGGAAAGTGGCGATCTTTCAATCTAGTCACTTCCTCCACCACTTCTACTCTAGGAACTATTGCCCGTTCCACCACAATAAAGCTCTCTATCACTGACTCCTGAAATTTAACAAATGTCATCCTTGGCTCAGGTGAACAATCCTTGAACACAACAAAAGCATTAAAGGTTGCCAAATGAAATAAATGTAGGGCCAACTTTTTATACCACACGTAAGACGTACGAAGAGCAGTGTAAGGTTCCAACCTCTGATTTACTCTATCAACACCACCCATGTGCCTATTGTAGTCCAAAATACACGCAGGTTTGCGCACTTCCGCAGCTTGACCCCAAACAGTCACAGGGGAAGTACTCTCATCATGGATAGTAGATAGCATGTACACATCCCTCCTGTCTGAAAATTTCAGAGCTAGCAGCTCATTATTCCGCAAGGCACTGCACTGTCCCCTCTCAAGTTTTTTACAGACAAGCTCCCTTTGATAGCCTTTCCGGTTAGAACGGATTGTGCCACAAGCAACAGTGTCCACTCTAAACAACTCCTTGAACAACTGCACTCCAGTGTAGAAATTATCTAAGTACAAATGGTGACCTTTGTTAAACAGTCGTCTACCAAGTTCCCACACAATTTTTTCGCTAACTCCAAAAGTGGCCGGACAACCAGGAGGGTCAATGCTGGAATCCCTACCAGTGTAGACCCAGAAATTATACACATATCCTGTACTGCTTTCTGACAGCATATACAATTTAATCCCATACCGTGCCCTCTTACTAGGAATGTACTGCTTAAAAACTAAACACCCCTTGAGAAGGACCAAAGACTCGTCCACACTTACCTCTTTGCCTGGAACATAGACCTCTGAAAACCGATCTACAAAATGATCAAGGACAGGCCTAATCTTAAAAAGATAGTCACAATCAGGGTGATCTTGTGGCAAGGCTAAAGCATTGTCTACAAAATGCAGCATACGAAGAAGAAGCAAATAGCAATTAAGGGGCATATTTATACTCCGTTTGCGCCGAATTTGCGTCGTTTTTTTCGACACAAATTCGACGCAAAACGAAGTCCATATTTATACTTTGGCGTTAGACGCGTCTAGCGCCAAAGTTCATGGAGTTAGCGTCATTTTTTGGCGTGAACACCTTCCTTGCGTTAATGATATGCAAGGTAGGCGTTCCCGTCTTAAAAAATGACTCCGATGCATATGCGTGGGATTTATACTCCCGGGCAAAAATCACGCCCGGGAGTGGGCAGGTCTAAAAAACCTGCATTAGCGCCAGATTTTAACGCCTGGGTCAGGGCAGGCGTTAAGGGACCTGTGGGCTCAGAATGAGCCCAGAGGTGCCCCCCCATGCCCCCAGGGACACCCCCTGTCACCCATGCCCACCCCAGGAGGACACCCAAGGCAGGAGGGACCCATCCCAGGGACATTAAGGTAAGTTCAGGTAAGTATTTAAAAAAAAAAAAAATTGTGGCATAGGGGGACCTGATTTGTGCCCCCCTACATGCCACTATGCCCAATGACCATGCCCAGGGGACAGAAGTCCCCTGGGCATGGCCATTGGGCAAGGAGGCATGACTCCTGTCTTTGCTAAGACAGGAGTCATTTCAATGGGGGTTGGGAGTGAAAAAAAAATGGCGCAAATCGGGTTGAGGCGATTTTTTTGCCTCAGCCTGACTTGCACCATTTGTGGACGCCCATACGCCATTTTCCCCCTACGCCGGCGCTGCCTGGTGTACGTGTTTTTTTTTAACGCACACCAGACAGCGCCGGCGGCTAACGCCGGCTAACGTCATTCAATAAATACGGCGCCCGCATGGCGCTTCAGAATGGCGTTAGCCGGCGCTAATTTTTTTGACGCAAAACTGCGTTGGCGCAGTTTTGCGTCAAAAAGTATAAATATGGGCCTAAGTGTCATAGTTGCAAGAAATATAGCCGTTGCCATCAAGGGACTAGTAGACCAATAAGAAGCCAGTGACGGCTCCTGATCAACCCCATCAAAAAAGTCAAACCTAAAAACTTTTTCATCTCTTCCAGATATGTGGGAACCCACTGAGTAGCTCTAGTCTGAGGCCTAAGTCTGGCAGCATTGTCCCTCAAATATTGCTCTGCATACAAATTAGTCTGCTCTACAATCTCTTCCAAAAATACATCGTCCATAAACAAGTTAAAGAAACGGACAGGCAAAAAAAAATCCGTATTGACTCTACACCCTGGGAGACCAGTAAATGCAGGTAACTGTGTCGGCTGCTCCATGTTTGGGGCAATCCAGATGTCAGGTCTTCTAATGGGAAACCCTTCAGCCCCAGGCTGCTGCACTCTTGGCACATCAATGTCCTCCTCTGAAACAGGCCCTTCATCTCCACTGAGAGTAGCTTCCTCATCAGAAGAATACTCTCGGACAGAAAACTCACTGCCAGAATCTCTTACTTCCTCCTCTGCCTCAAATGCAGAGTCAGTCTCGTAATCATGGTCTGAAGAAGACTCAAAGAGCATGCCAACAACCTGCTGAGTGGTCACTCTGCGGCTAGCCATGATCCTCACTAACAACAAATGGATTGCCAACAACAACTAGCACTAAAATAATTAATAAACAAAGGGTGCTTTATCACAAAGAGGTATGTACTAAAAAAACTATACCACTCACTTGCCTGAAAAAGCTACTCACCAGCAACTACTCTGCACAGACACAGCAATCACCAATGATATCCCACCAAAAAGAAAAAAGAAAAAAGAAAATTAGACATATGACAACACAAATATCATTGTGCTCAAATCTAAGGACAATTTCACACACAATACTGCATTTAGTACACCACCTACAAACATGTCATTCATGCATGTCAACAATACTCCTTTGGAGTAAATTGCTTTCACTTACCTAAAACATGCAATTATACAAACTGCAGGACAACTACTGCCAAAACTGCAAGGATCCACAACAAAGGATGCAAAAGCTTTGAACTAGAATAAAAAGAAGAAATAAACTGTTATAATCACAAATACAAATACTTCGCCAGTTTACAAACACCCCGCCACCAAAAACGTAGAAATTGTCCCTGGTGCCTAAGTGGCTTCTGCCCCCCTTGGGGGCAGATGGCCTAAAAAAAATAGGCTGATCTGCCTCCAAGGTGGGAAGAAATGGCCATCACTAATGTGCCCCCTTTCGGGGGGCGACCCTTACGAAAGGTGCCGCCACCCCACACAAAACACTCACACACACAGGATCCCTGGTGCCCAAGAGGATTCTGCCCCCCCCCCCCTTGGGGGCAGATGGGCGTAAAAAAAATTGGCAAAAGTGGGCACCCCCAGCACTAAACAAAAAAAGGGGAACAAAAACAAATCCCTGCCGTATTGGTAGTTTCTGCCCTCATTGGGGGCAGAGATGGCCAATGCGAAATTTCCCCCCTTTGGGGGGGCGACCCTTGCCTATGGGGTGCCCCCAAACACACAAAACACACACACCACACAATCCCTGGCGCCTAGTGGGTTTTGACCCCACCGGGGCCCAGATCGGCCAAAAACATGACCGATCTAGCCCCGGGGGGGCCGAAACATATAAAAAAATTATTGCCCCCAGGGCAGCGACCCTTGCCTAAGGGGTCGCTGCCCAAAAACATAACAAATAAAAATTCCCTGGTGTCTAGTGGTTTTCGGCCCCCCCGGGTGCCGATCGGCCGAAAAATCGGAAGAAAATAGACCCCAATGGGGTCGCTCCCAAAACTAACCATAAAAAGAAATCCCTGGTGCCTATTGGGGATTCCTGCTCCACGATCACGGGCCTCGCCTGCGATCGTGGAGCAGGAATCCACTGAAAACAGGCACAGGGGGAAAGGAAATACCCTTTCCTTTCCCCCTGTGTCTTTTTCCCCACCCCAAACCTCGAAAAAGGGAAGGACTCACTTGTTGAGTCCTCTCTTGCCTATGCGCTGGAAGCAAATGGCTTCCAGCGCGTCCTCAGCAATACTTGATGACGTTGGCGCGCTGTGAGAGCGCTGACGTCATCAGATTGTGCCGAGAGAGGGGTCGGGGTGGAAGGGGAAGGGATTCCCCTTCCATCCACGACCGGGGGGGTGTGGGCCTGGTGCAGGATGAGGTGATCTCATCCAAGGCACCCGGGAACCGGTGCCTTGGACAAGATCACCTCGTCCATGGCACCATACCGGTTAAAGCAATTTTAAAGGCTGGCTTTACTAATTCATTCAGCTAACCACAGAAAACATAGGTCTGTCTTTTGCAGCAGACACTTTCACGTTCCGTGCTACTTTATGGTGAGTCAAAACTGCCCTTCGACAAAACTCCCAGCTCTCTCTCTTGCAGGAACATTAGTCACAAGGCTGGCTGCACTGCTCGCACTGCCCTAATTCAAATATATTGACTAAAACACAGCAGTAGTTCAAAACATCAAACATTGCTGGATCACTGCAGGAAGGTGGCGTTGGACAATTGAACCTGCAAGAACAAAGCATGAATTAATAAAGGAATTACAAAGAAAGAAAAAGTGCATAGTCAAGAGGAGATGAAAGCGGAAAATATGACCTTTAAAATGAAGCACCATCAATGATAGTTAGAAAATGTGGTATATTTGGTTAGGTACAAGTTAAATAAATGTGTCTTCAAACCTTTTCTGAAGCCCAACAAAGAAAGTTGCATTCTCAGTTCAGTTGTGACGGAGTTCCAGAAAGTGATGCAGCATCTGAGAAGATCTGTATTAAAGTTTTGGAAGGCCAAACACAACTGTAGTACCCAAATCCTTTGCACCACTGAATCCTAATTAGCAAGCCCTTTCACAACTAGAAGCAATTATCAGATAAGCTGCAATGCATGCAAGTCTAGGAACAACCAAAACCATCACAAAGAATGTCCTGGTCATGAGAACATGATTGATCAGTTGAGGGCTGCAGTTACCACAGGCATGTGCCACAAGCCAGAAGAAAACTGTCCATACCTAAAATCCTGCACTGAGCATTCAGAGCTAATAAATGTAATATGAACAATGCATGCCCCTAGTCCTCTAGATCCCAAAGAATGAGAAGAATTTAGCACTCACTACACTGCCAATTCCTTTGCATACAAACTTCTGATTACAGCACCTCATCTGATGTCTCAAATCTATTCAGAACTCTGATACTAAAGAAGCAGATGCATTTACAGTTAGAGCCAAACCAAACTTTCACTATTCACAAAAGATTCAGATGAAAAGATCACTCATCTTCTCTGGTAATTGCTCTAAGTACTTCTGTCTCCAGTCCCCCCTCCCCTTGCTTCAGCCAACAGCAAAGCTAACATGAATATAGCAGATCTGGAAGCAAGTTGCAGAAGTGCAGCATGCTATTGTTCCTTCTCCTAGCACAGAACCTCTGTTTCTTTGATGCGGCTATTCTTCTTCCATCACCCCCTGTTGTGCTTTTCTTTGGCTCTGCCAGATCTTGTTTAGCATGTGGGATTTATTCTATTCCTCTTAAGAGATGATTCTGTTTCATGACTGGACCATCTTATCAATTTCTTGTAATCCTTTTACTTGCCCCCAATGTAATAATGTGTAGGTGACCACTTCCTAGGACTGGAGACAAGAAGATGCTACTCATTTAGTTTATTCTCAAAGACATATGCATGTATCTATGTATGTAGTATTTGTCTGGCAAAAAGATAACCATTAGGCAGCAGAACTCTGCACAAGGCTAAAGGCAAAGATACAGTTAATAAGTGATTGAAGGCGAAGTGTGGTTTTGAAAGTGGAAGTTAACTGTTACTTTGTCATGATGTAGTGTTTGTGATGAATATAGTGCTACAACAGCATGAATGAATTTGGTCTGGTAATACCAGGCCTGATTTCATGCCCAGAAAAGCTGGCACTTTTCACCTGACAAACTTTATTGGGAGAATAAACCAGGCAGTCAGATTGTACTGACAGACTTCTAATACCAACTTCCCTGCAAACAGTGGTTTCCAAAGGAGCTGGAATTTTATTGAGGTCCAACTCTCAAGTATATCAAACTCACTGGAAGGTATTTAGAGCTTGGCGGTATTGAGGCATCTGTCAAAAAATAGCAAAAGCCCCATCCAATCTGCTTTTACTTTCTCTAACTCATTTAAAGGGGTAAGCACTGTATTTATGATAGCAAACCTACTGCTGATTCCATCTTTGGAAATATACTTCCAGCCTCTGCTCCCATGGCTAACATGGCTTTGGAAGGCCTGTTCTCTTTAGAGTGAGACTTCTGATGCCCTGTCAGTGAGTTCTTTTTTCCACTGCTCCCAACACCACAAACTCTAGCCTGAGATGAAGCAGCAGGTCTTTCCACCAACAGTCTATGTCCATCTAGTAGTAAATCATCTGGTGCTATGTGCATGTGACTGGTTTATTGGTACATGCCCCAGCTCCCACTGGAGCAACTGACTGTCTGAGGCCAATAGTGGTAAAAGGAAAAAAAAATATCACACCCCCACCATGCAAAGTGTTGTCATGAATAATGTCATTTTAGATGTTCCAATCATATTATCTATGATGTCATAAAGTATGTCATTAGTGATGCAATGTGTGAGTTAAGTAGCAGAACATGGTGAGAGTGAAAGTTCTAGTTACTTTACGGTTTGTGGTATAGTTAATTGAGGTAACTATAACTGGTGAATGTAAGTGGCTTTGGTGGTTTAAAATAGTATGTTTTACAGATGCTTACAACTAAGTACAAAATACCTTTAACGTTTGTGGATATTATTACAATTGTTAAATATAAAGTCACTTTAATCTTTGGTTTTCAGTGAATGTAACATAAAGTAAGATGTTTTTGGGTTAAATGAACCTGCAGATCCTCCACAATGGTCAGAGTGACTACTGTAGATTTGCTATGGATCCACCATGAAGTCTCATGTTACGTTGGGTATCACAGTGGATCTGCAGATCCACAGAACACCCCTGCAGATCCACAGAAAGCCCCCCAAAATATTTATTTTTTTAGATTTGACCCAGGATATGTTCCTGCTGGGTCCCCTACAGGAGCCGGGCACCAGGGTGCCCCTACCCTGTCCGCTTATTTCTGTTCTTGTTTTATCTTTTAGGTCCTAAGTTGGCGCCCACAGCTTTTCCTTGATATTGTGGCCGGCCAATAACCATGCTTAGTTAAGCTTGTGGATTAGGAACTGCTGCTGATCCTCCGGGTCATGAAATATCTCCATTTGCTTTCTCTTTATTTCTGAAAAACTACTGAAAAGAACTATACCATATCATAAAAAGCACACTTTCTGGACCAAGATTGTGCTCTCTGCCAAATTTGGTGTAATTGTATTCAGCCATTTTGGCTGTTGCTGTTTCCAATTTTCCTACAGAACAATTAATCGGGTAAATGTGTTTTGGGACCCCTCTCTTTCTTTGTCCCAGCTTGATACCCCTTACCTTTCCAGGAAGGAGCTGTGTTAGATTAAATCTTCCTTTGGAAAGTTTTGTGAAGATTCATCTAACATGCTCCTGGCAGGAGTCATCTGACTCTCCGACAACCAGTCTCAAAGCTGTCCATAAACTACCTTGTAGTGGGGAGCACCACGGCAATTAAATCAGCAATATACTTCTGCAGCTGGAGGCTGCGGTGTTGACACCCCCCTCAATCTGGCAGCACATTGGCCTCCAGCCATTGGAGTATGTGGCTGAGCGACAATATAGAGTAGCAAAGATGACATATAACAAATACATAAAATGACAAGAATGTCTGCTTGTTGCTAATGTTGATGCCATTAAATTCAGGAAGGAAGAGGAAGCAGAACAACAACAATAGAAACATTGTACCTGTGATATAACAGGACAAGCAGACTATGAAGGAGATTCTGTTCAGTCCATTAATTGGACCATATATATTTAAGATGCTAACAGATATACAATAATTTTAGGGTTTAACTAAATCCTTCTCCTGTGACAAAACCTCAATATGTATACCTTAATGGCACAGAATAATAACCACGTTTTCAGTCTGAAAATAAAAACCTAACCCAGCCACTGTAATTTTAGTTTCATCACATCATCAAAACACAAATGGTTTCTTGAATCAGTGCAATCTTAGCTTCAACCTTAAATAGTTGGGAAATAACTATTTGTCTCTTGATGGGGTTACCAAGACCTTTCAAGTTCCAAGACACAAATCTAAGCATTACATAAAGGCAAACACAGGTTTTGGTACAATGGGCAAAATACTGATACAAAAAACTTGATAGACAACATGATGTGTAAGACCACATCATACATTTGGAAAATATCAAGACTACTAGGAGATAAAAATAGAAAATGAAAAGGTAAAGTAAGAATCAAATACATGATGGCTGAAAGTATAAGATAAAAAGAAGTGTTTTGAAGAAATGCTGAGAATCATTGGAAAAACAGCACATCTAACCTTCCACCAATGCCTACCAACAAAAACAATAAAAGACTTGTGAACAACACTAGGGGAAATACACACAAAATAACAAACTTAAAAGACATGAAGGAACAATAAAAAAACATTTAATGATATATTATAGCAACATTACTTGAGGAGGACTCCAAAACCTATACATGAGTACTATAATAAATAATAAAATAGAAAAACAGGAAAATATGTATTACAACAGTTATAAGTAGCATGCCTTGACCATGCCTTTATTAATATATTTGTTTGCTGAAATATAAAAAGTGAAAAATAGGTATCAGGAAAACCTTTGTATTTTCAAAATGGGCACAAGATAAGGTGATGAGAAGCAGTGGTTATTTGCACATCTCTAAATTCCGGGGTGCCCATACTAGCATGTGAATTACAGGGCATTTTTCAAATGAACTCTTTTTTACACACTGTCTTACATTTGGAAGGAAAAAATGTACAGAAAGACAAGGGGCAATAACACTCGTTTTGCTATTCAGTGTTCCCCCAAGTCTCCCAATAAAAATGGTACCTCACTTGCGTGGGTAGGCCTAATGCTCGCGGCAGGAAACACAACATGGACACATCACATTTTTAAATTGAAATTTGTTTTTTGCAAAGTGCCTACATGTAGATTGTGGCCTCAAGCTCAGCCGACACCTAGGGAAACCTAGCAAAACAGTGAATTTTTGAAAATTAGATACTTAGAGGAATCCAAGATGGGGTGACTTGTGGGGCTCTGACCAGGTTCTGTTACCCAGAATCCTTTGCAAACCTCACAATGTGGCTAAAAACACTTTTTCCTCTCATTTCGGTGACAGATAGTTCTGGAATCTGAGAGGAGCCACAAATGTCCTTCCACTCAGCATTCCCCCAAGTCTCCTGATAAAAATGGCACCTCATTTGTGTGGGCAGGCCTAGTGCCCGCGACAGGAAATGCCCCAAAACACAACGTGGACACATCACATTTTCCCAAAGAAAAGTTACCTGTTTTTTTAAAAGTGCCTAGCTGTGGATTTTGACCTCTAGCTCAGCTGGCACCTAGGGAAACCTAGCAAACCTTCACATTTTAGAAAACTAGACACCTAGAGGAATCCAAGATGGGGTGACTTGTGGGGCTCTCACCAGGTTCTGTTACCCAGAATCCTTTTCAAACCACAAAATGTTGCCAAAAAACACCTTTTCCTCTCATTTCGGTGACAGAAAGTTCTGGAATCTGAGAGGAGCCACAAATTTCCTTCAACCCAGCGCTCCCTAAAGTCTTCTGATAAAAAAGGTACCTCACTTGTGTGGTTAGGCCTAGTGCTCGCAAAAGAAAATGCCCCAAAACACTATCTGGACACATCAAAATTATCAAATACAAAACTACCTGTTTTGGGGGGGACCTGCGTTTTTGGTCCTGGGCTCAGCAGCCATCTAGGGAAACCGACCAAACCCAGACATTTCTGAAAACTAGACACCAATGGAAGCCCAGGGAGGTGAATCTTGCTTGGATCCCCCTATGTTTTCTCACACAGAATCCTCAGCAAACCTCAAATTTAGCTAAGAAAATCACTTCTTTCCCACATTTCTGTGTGGGATCAATGCACTGGGACAAATTTCCTACCACCCAACATTCCCCTCAGGCTCCCGGTAAAAATGATACCTCACTTGCATAGGTGAGCCAAGTGCCTGTGACAGGGAGGAGCCGAAAACATGTCAAAATTGAGGAGGAACCAAAGTGGGTCCAAAAGGGTAGTTTGAAAAAAAAAATTTTAAGCTGACAAGGGCAGCAGAATTGTTATTGGTATAGATGAGACAATGTTGGGTGGTAAGAATTTTGTGGATTTCTGAAGATTCCAGAAGGTTCCATCACAAAAATGTGGGAAAATGTGTGATTTCCAGAAAGGTTGGAGGTTTGCAGGCATTGTGGGTGAGAAAATGGTGCAGGGTGCATGTGAAGCACACCACCATGGAATCAACCAGATGTTTAGTTTTCAGATGTGTCTAGGTCTTGTGGAGTTTTCTACATGGCAGCATCCCAATGTCAAAAAAGTGCAGCCCTCACCATTCCAAGTGGGATGATTTTGAGATTTACCAAGCTCTCATGGCCCAAATGTAAAACCAAAACCCAAAATAATCAAATTTCCTCTTGCTTGCCATGGGATAAGATGTTTTAGTGTGCGGGGCAGAGCTGAAAGACTGCTACCCCCTTCAGTTGGGGTGGGGGCATAACCAGGCAGCCACCACCCCATTTAAAAAAAAAAAATTTTATTGCATGGCATCTAGTAGACTTTCTGCCCCCCGGGTGTGGATTGGATGTAATTGCCCAATCTGCCCACTGGTGGGCAGAACAACTTTGGACCCATTTATTTGGGGTGGGGCCACTCTTATTTTGAAAAAAAAATCTTTCCTGGTCTCTGGTGGGCTTTCTGCCCCGCTTGGGGGCAGATAGGTCTTCCTCTCCTTTCATGCCTTTCTCGGCCGCTCCAGTGATCGGAAGAGAAATGCTAAAGCTTTTCTCTTACGATCCAAGGGACAGGCCTCTGATGAGGTCGACGTCATCAGATGCTGAAGGGTCAGAGGCGGTCAGGGTGGAAGGGGAAGCGATTCCCCTTCCAACTCTGACCTATGGCCCTCGGGGGAAGAGCTAGCGCTCCCCCGAGGGCCGGTGCACGGACGTAATGGTTATGTCCATGGAGCCTGAGAGCCTGGACCATTACGTCCGTGGCGTACAAAGAGTTAAGATAAGTTGTACCTTTGACCCCCAACAATTTGAGTAAGAATTCATGAAGACCCAGCGTCCTGACCCTCAACCAATTTAGGCAGACCATACATTCAGGGTATTTCTTTGTTTTCTATTTTCCAGGCTCTGTGCCTGTTTTCAAGGATTTTGATGCTGGATTCCAAATGAAATATTCTCTGTCCCACATCCCTTTATCACCAATATGCTGCTCCACCTTGTAATTCTGTTTTCCATGGTAGACAGGTGCTCATCTTTCACTGAAGTTTTTAATTTGTTTCCTCCATGAATGCTCTTTAGGCACTAATCTCTTCCAACAGGATTCCAGTGGTTACTTCAAAAGTAGATTTTCATAGGTGAAAGAGGGTCTATTTTTATGACCTGCTGGCAGGTGCATTACCAGCTGTGGTGCTTGTTTCCATTTTGAAACGAGATGAGAGGCAAGTAAACTGTTTTTATGACGAAATGTTGTCTTGTCTTAATCCTTCAAACTGAGGAGAAACCGTTTTCATTTTCTGAGAAAGTCATTTTACAGGTAAATAATGTCAAGCTTCCTGGATGTGAGTACAGCCTTGTTGATCAATTTCATTTTCTTCCTTCTCCCTATTAAACAAAACACGAGATAAAGTAAATGGTCTATCCGTAACAAACAGTACTCAATATACTTAAGAGTCTGCAAACAGTTCAACCGAAACGGCAATTTAAGACATATTTATTCTAAGTGAAGAAGGATTCCTGCATATTATAGGGGGAAAAATAAGATGAACCGGACAGAAATGCATGCTGAAAATAAATGCATTCATTTCAGTTGTGTGTGCTGACTTTCTGGATCGGAGCACAGTCTTATTGATCATTGTAATGTTCTTCGTTCTCCCCATTAATCAAAAAATAAGAAAACCTGAATATTCTGGCCTCAACAGTACAATAATCTTAATAGTCTGAAAACACTGAACATTTAACTGCAAACGCTATTTTATAAATATTCATTCTAAGGACCAGTGAGAGACAACTTCTGCATTTTATAATATGGGCACTTGGGTATAAATAAGATGAGGCACATAAATATGCTGGAAAGGTAACGCCATTCATTTTAAGTCCTGTGTGCTTTCATCTATCTATATGAACATCACGTTTCAGAATGATAAATATTCCACCGACTAAATAAATGCATTCTATATTTGACATGAAAATGTTAAAAACAACATTAAATGAATCTTTAGGAGTTACTGTCACAAATTCGAAAAGTCGAAACTCAAGGATAATGTTTCTTCTGTGGAGACAAAAAGAAAGCCTTCGATGAAACGGTTGTCAGGTTTATTGCCTCTGTAGAACTTCACACACTTGAGCAGATTAGAGCAGTTAAGGGTTCAAGTATTCGTCTTAATGTATTTTGAACTGATGACAGTGTGATGTATTTAAATAAGTAAATACCACGTACTCAGCTTCACTTCATGTCGAATGTGTGCATTTCATTTAGCGCAGATCAAGACACTTTGAAGGTTCACCTGCCCCAGTTCACGCATATTAAAATTTTAAAGTCCCATAAATCCTGGTGAAAAGGGCTGTCATGTTGGCACCAGCACGAAAAAGTGGCAATCTCCATCATCTTCCATGCCACGCCCCCTAGTACCTGATTTTAGCTTGTCAGGCACCGAGTAGTTGTGGGGGTAGAGGTACGGCCTGAGAGATCAGTGATGTTGGTGAGCCCCAGTTTCCCCTCATCGGGGTTTTGGCAGTCCAAAGCCACTTCCTACCCGTAGGAGTGGTATACTGATCTGATAACACCTACACCCTGGAGATTACCTTCCAGAGAAGAGAGTATTACAGCAGCTCCCCATGGCCTAGCATTGTCTTCCAGCTGTGGGTTTACAGGAGCCCATCAGCACTGTGCATGGGTGGCAGACCCCTGACCTGAGAGCTCCTGACTGGGTCTGGAATGTGGGGGAAACCCTCCATTTATTTTCCACGGGGACCTCAAGTTTCACTACTCCACTGATATGGGCTCTGTAGAAGAAGCATAACAGTACTTGCAGTGACATGTTGAAGTCCTCCAGTTGTCTCAATCTAACTACTGCTTGGCAACACCTGTAACTTGGGGGGAATGGGGAACCAGCAGCTTCTGTGATAAAGGCCTGATGTGAACTGATATTTGTTCTGGTTGGAGGGGATATTTTTGCCCATTTCTAAATAGAGTCTGCTAGCGCTCCTGGTCCTTAGTAAGTAAACTTACAAGGGGACACGTATTGGCCGACAAACCTTTTGATTCGCATGGAGTATCCTAGTCATGTAGTGACCGATGTTATCAATAATCGATATAACCACTAAGAAAAACATTAATCATTAGTCAATAATGTCAACAATTCATGAATAACCACAACTCAATATACATTTTAACAATTTGTATTTCCCCTATTTGTTACAATACTAATCCATATGGTTAATTCAAACTTTATTCAGTCAGCTCAGAATTAGTTCATTAGTGACCACCAATAACATAATCTAATCAGAACTTGAGAAAACGTTTGCTCTAATATTTCAGCATAAGCCAACAAAGATGTGTATCTCAAAATTAACAGCAGCAATCAGTTCGTCAACCATTTGTCACTGTCAACGTCACCCAAAGGAACCTTACCTAACCCGGATTCGCATTAGCACGTGGGAATTCATGCGAAAACAATTTGGAACATGAATTTAGAAAACATCTAGCTAAGAGAAACACTATTTAATCAACGCACTTGGTACCTAGAAAGAAAGGCACAAAAGTTAACCAGTCACATTGTCATAGCTACCTATCCATGGAATGGATCAGCAACAAAGTCAGTCTTCGTCTTCAGGTCATCAATCGATCAGCAACGCATCAGGTTCTCAAGAGCATGAGCCCAATGACAGAATCTTGCATCAGTTTCGGCAAAGGTCTCTCCCCGATCATCTGCCTCTAACATCTCCCCAACAGTTCTGAAGTTTTCCCTTTTTGTCACAATATTATATTAAAGTTACGCCGTCCATCCCCCAATTCCTAATTGGTTAATTAATCACTATATGTGACGCTACCCAATACATTTAATTTTTCAAATCAATGAATTCTAATATTTTGTCGCTCTCAGGTTGTCGATTGATTCACGGTACTATGTCCTCATCATCCGGCTCATCATGTATCGAAAATGTTGCATTGTCTTCTCCAGTCAGAGTCTTTATTGTTTGAGTCCTGGGAAAGTACATCTAGCCTTTTCTACACAGTCCTCGTTGCAACATTTATCCCCTCATCTCCTGTCCGTCAGTACACTACAGAACATTCTAGCTAAGCAAACTTTATCAACATCGGGTGGTTCAGGGTCAGTTCAACACGTTAGCTTCTCCACAGTGCATGGTTATTCCGCTGCTGCATGAGGCCTGGTAAAACTAGGCCACAACTTTGGCTAAGTTAGCTCTACAATATAATGCAAAACATACGTTATACATCTTAATATGACATATTAAGACATTGTTATTGCGCATTTTCAACATTTCACATATTTTTTTGTCATTTTTAGTCAAATTCGTAAATCTTGGTGACCACTCTCCGTGGTCACATTTTCAAACGTGTACATTAAGTTTTCTGTGTTTGATTATTTTTACAATTTTCTTGTTGATCAAAACGCATAACACTCATTAATATTTTTAAGTGACATATCTGCTTCAGCAATCCCTACTCTGATGACTAAATATGTCATCACACTAATTTTTACCATCATTTCACGACTCTATCTCTTCTGTATTTTGCCTCCTTCTCAAATCTTCTCTATAGATTCTTTCCCTGTTTCATTCTTCCTGCCTCTGATTATTTTGAGATCTTTTCAATTTAATCCTTTGACACAATTTACATGAACCCCATAATCTTAATATGAAAGCAATCACAATTAATATTCCCTGTATGATTTTTAATAATACCCCAACCCAAATTTTACTAAACCAATTTCCCACTGTTAGAAATGGAGTCTTTGGTTGACAGTCAGGTTACCCCCTGTTCAAGCAAGGACCCTCACTCTAGTCAGGGTAAAAGAGAATCACCCTCAGCTAACCCCTGCTTACCCCCTTGGTAGCTTGGCAGAGTAGTAGGCTTAACTTCAGAGTGCTAGGTGTAAAGTATTTGTACCAATACACACAGTAACTTAATGAAAACACTACAAAATGACAAAACACAAGTTTAGAAAAATTGAAATATTTATCTAAACAAAACAAGACCAAAATGACAAAAATCCACAATACACAAGTCAAGTTATCAATTAAAAATCAAAAAGAGTCTTTAAGTAGTTTTAAACACACACTAACACTGTCAGCGTGAAAAAGTACCTTGTGTGCGTGAAAAATAACCCCGCACGGGCGAGTGCGCATCAAAAATGGCTTGCGAGGCGTTGATTCCACTCACGAGCTGGACCGTGCGTCGTTTTTCCTATTGCCAGGTCAGGCACGTCGTTTCTTCTCTCCGCAGGAGAGCGATGTGTCGATCTGGTCAGCACCCTCGGGTCCGGGCAGGCCTTGCGTTTATTTTCCACGCACAGCGGTACTTGAGTCAGAAATCCAGCCACACGATGATCGGAAAACCCCACAGCACGGGTTGTGATCTCCCAGCCTCCATCAGTGGTGCTGCACATTGTTTCTCCTGCTCCGTGCATCGATATTTCGCTCACATTTCCTGCGAGTGTCGTTTCTCAGCTGCGGAGCTGGCAGCGCATTGTTTCTTCAGCCGCAGATCGGAGTTGCGTTGATCTTTTCCCCACATGGCACTCTGTGCATGGATGTCCTTGTCTTTAAGCTACCAGCTTCTCCTTTCAGGGTGCCAGGAACTGGATGAGCACCACAGCGCAGAGTAGGAGTCTCTCCAGAGACTCCAGGTGCTGGCAGAGAGAAGTCTTTGCTGTCCCTGAGACTTCAAACAACAGGAGGCAAGCTCTAAATCCAGCCCTTGGAGTTTTCTTTTCAAGATGGAAGGCACACAAAGTCCAGTCTTTGGCCTCTTACTCTGGCAGGAGCAGCAACTGCAGGATAGCTCCACAAAGCACAGTCACACGCAGGGCAGCTCTTCTTCCTCAGCTCTTCATCTCTTCTCCAGGCAGAGGTTCCTCTTGTTTTCAGAATGGTTTCTAAAGTCCGTGGTTTTGGGTGCCCTTCTTATACCCAATTTCTCCTTTGAAGTAGGCCTACTTCAAAGTAAAGTCTCTTTTGAATATGAAATCTGGCCTTGCCCAGGCCAGGCCCCAGACACTCACCAGGGGGTTGGAGACTGCATTGTGTGAGGGCAGGCACAGCCCTTTCAGGTGTTAGTGACCACTCCTCCCCTCCCTCCTAGCACAGATGGCTCATCAGGATATAGAGGCTACACCCCAGCTCCCTTTGTGTCACTGTCTAGTGTGAGGTGCAACCAGCCCAACTGTCAAACTGACCCAGACAAGGAATCCGCAAACAGGCAGAGTCACAGAAATGGTATAAGCAAGAAAATGCCCACTTTTAAAAGTGACATTTTTAAACACACAATCTCAAAATCAACTTTACTAAAAGATGTATTTTTAAATTGTGAGCTCAGAGACTCCAAACTCCACATGTCCATACACTCCCAAAGGGAATCTACCCTTTAATCAGATTTAAAGGTATCCCCCATGTTAACCTATGAGAGGGACAGGCCTTGCAACAGTGAAAAACAAATGTAGCAATATTTCACTGTCAGGACATATAAAATGCAATACCATAAATCCTACCTTAACCATACACTGCATCCTGACCTTGGGGCTACCTAGGGCCTACCTTAGGGGTGTCTGACATGTAAGAAAAGGGAAGGTTTAGGCCAGGCAAGTGGGTACAGTGGCCAAGTCGAAATTACAGTTAAAACTGCACACACAGACACTGCAGTGGCAGGTCTGAGACATGATTACAGAGCTACTTATGTGGGTGGCACAACCAGTGCTGCAGGCCCACTAGAAGCATTTGATTTACAGGCCCTGGCACCTCTAGTGCACTTTACTAGGGACTTACTAGTAAACCAAATATGCCAATCATGGATAAGCCAATTACATACACATTTTGTAAAGGAGCACTTGCACTTTAGCACTGGTTAGCAGTGGTAAAGTGCCCAGAGTAACAAAAACAGTAAAATCAGAGTCCAGCACACATCAACAACCTGGGGAACAGAGGCAAAAAGTTAAGGGAGACCATGCCAAGGATGAAAAGTCTAACACCCACTGAACCAAATCCTTTTCCAACCTCTTCCCAAACACCTGGTTCCTTCAATTCCTTCAAATTCTTACTCGAGTTAGTCAGGTTAGTAAGTAAGTCTCTTATCTCTTTACTATTGTGAGGGATATAAGAACAACAATGCCTAGAGTTAATCATTTTACAGACTCAGCAGTCTTTCACTAAAAGAATGTCTAAAGCAAGCCGATTTTGAAGAGTCGTAGCTCTATCCTCAGCCAATTCAGGATCTATCAGGAGTATTGCCCCTGTAAAATTTATCAGCATGTTATCCACAATAGTAGACAACTTTCGTATCTTGATTGAATTCAGGATGACTCCCACTGAAGGAATCACTGCACCAAGGAAATCTCCCACAAATGCAGAAGAGGTTTCCCTCCTCTCTCGCTTATGATGTAATTCAGTCAATTTCGGAAACTTTTTTAAGTCATCTATTTGATAAATCTTTGGGAAAACTATCCCCAAATAACATGTCCCATACCATCCTCTTGGAAGACGGTAATAAGCATTAAGTCCACTAATAAAATAGATCCCAGGAATCACAGGGTGCTGACCATTCAACATAAATTGTCACTTGCTCTGAAACAAAAACTCATGCCCACATTCACTTGTTCCCACAAATAAAGTGTCAGTGCGTGGTTTGGTCTATATATACATAGCTTCCCTGCATGTAATGCATCAAATGCTAATTTACCCAGCGTTTTAATTGCAGTATAAGCATAATCATTCTTGTAAGTCCTTTTCTCTAAACCTTTTTCTAGTTTTTCTTTTAATGCTTTTCTTCTGTCATCAGTATGCCCTATGAAGCTATTTTCTAAAGGTGTAAGCAAGCACGTAAGGTTGTTCTTTTGTGCGTAGGCTGTTCCAAATGTCAGTGTAGACTTAAAGAATCCTCTAACTAATACTATATCATGCTCTTTAGCTACTCTACTCAAATATCTAATAATAGGAACAAACGGAAACACAACGTCATAGTTAGAGTAAAAATATTGTATATACTCTTGATTATAGAACCTTGTTAGTAGCACGCTACAGCTTATTCCGTAGGCTAAAGGTAAGCTGTGGTACGTAACTCCTTCCCCTACTGAGAAGGAATTTGCGTACATACAAGACAATCCCTTGCATCCATTGTTTCAACATACTCACTCAACAAGCGATAGAAAACATTAGAAGAAAGCTCTCCTTGAGCATTAGTATAATCATGCAAATACTTTTCATCTACCTTAAACCTCTTTAAAGTCGTTAGTGTAGTAGTCTCAGGGGCAGGCGTATGAGTGGCTCCTTTCACATCCAGAACAGACATTTCCACAATCACCACTATAAACAAGACTCTGCACATAATTGCCAACACAACAATTATATATCTACAGCACCTAACATTTCTACCTTGATTATTTAACCCAGCCATGATCTGTAAAGAATCAGAAAGTAAAAGTAACTCACATAAAGTGCAATAAAAATCTAAAATAAAGAAAATTCTTCTTTCACAGTACAGTCTTACATCCAGGAACCCTTTTCCTTTGTCAAAAAGTGATTAGCAGCTTGTCACATCTGGTTTTATGTCAATCAGGTTATCAATGTCTCTTTCAGTTTATTTTTCAACAGTCTCTTTAATGGTTTCTCCAGATTAGCTCAACAATTCAGCTTCTTGATCACCTTCAGGTTACATCAATGTACTGACTCACAACTTCTCTATCAAAACAAAAAGACATAAACTCATCTTGCCATTCATTGGTAGCTGCATACGCCCATTCAGGACCCACGTAATGCCGACTTGCTATTCTCTTTCTTTTCAACTTTCAATCATCACTTATTTCTCGTTCACTCAATTCTTCTTTTCTCGTAGTATCTACTTCTTCCTCTATTGTTTTGTTTATGACCAATTCCTTTTTCTTGCCTATCTGTGACTCAGGCCAGATCCTTCTGTCAATATTCTTCTCAGGATTTGACTCTTCTCCTTCTCTTTTTCTATGGTGTTTTCTTCTGATGGACCTGCAACGGCTTCAGGAGGAGTTGGATCACTTTGACTTTCATCTGTCTCAACTCTTTCCCCCTCTTGGTCTGGCACTTGCTCTGTCTGCTTTTCAACACCGTCTGCTTCTGGGAGAACACCTTCTGAGCTAGGCTCTCCTGCTGTATTCATTGAGATTGATTCTTCCGTACCCTCCTGTAATTCTTCACTCTCGTCTCTTACAGGGGTACTAGAACCATCTTCCACAAGCTCTGGTTCAACTTCAGGCTCTCTTGGTTCCTTTTCTGGTTCTTGTGCGTTAACCTGTTTCGCTGTTGTTGGTGCTCTCAACAATGATTCTTCATGATCCTGTGGACATATCACTCTCTTTGTATGACACACTGGATCCAGTTTGGGAGTCCTGCACACTTCACAACTGTTGCAGTTGTCAGGACCACCTGGTATGGACCTCTCCAGGATGGCTCTAAGCATGTCTTGCGAACATGTTTTCGGACAACGACCCAGTCTCCGTCTTTCAGATTGTGCCCTGGATCTTGGACAGGTGGCAGGGTGGTGGCCTGCACCTGCTGAGAGAAAGAGTGAACCACATCAGCCAGACCTTTGCAGTAGTCCAACACCATATCATCTGTAATGTTCACAAGTGCATTGTCTGGAACTGCTGACAATCTCATTGCTCTGCCCATGAGGATCTGATGGGGCGACAGCCCTGTCTTCCTGTCGGATGTGTTTCTCATCGGCATCAACACCAAAGGCAATGCATCTGGCCATTTCAAATTCGTAGCTGCACACATCTTTGCAATTCTTGATTTCAAGGTACCATTCATCTGTCCCACTAGCCCTGATGCTTCAGGGCAATAGCTACAATGCAACTTTTGCTTGATGTTTAGTGCTGCACATATGAGTTTAATCACCTCGTTATTGAAGTGAGCTTCCCTATCTGATTCTAAAGAGATCGGAAACCCGAAACATGGTATCAACTCCCTGAACAACAACTTTGCTACTGTGAGCCTGTCACTCCTTCTTGTAGGGTATGCTTCAATCCAGTGACTAAAAATGCACACAATCACCAAAACGTACTTCAAAACTCCACATGCAGGCATTTCAATGAAATCCAATTACATTCTGCTGAATGGGCCTCCTGCTCTTCCAATGTGGCTCAAATTCACCACTGTCCCTTTTCCCACATTTAGCTGCTGACAAATTGTACAGCGATGAGATACTGCCTCTGCCGCCTGCCTAAACTTGGGATTAAACCAGTCGATCATGAATAAACTAACCATGGCATCCCTCCCAATGTGTGCCTGACCATCATAATAACGGGCCATTTGTGACAATAAACTATTGGGTAGGACCATTTGACCCTCCTCAGAAACCCAAATCTCATCGGGACGTTGGACACATTTTAATTTGGACCACAGTGGTTTCTCATCCTTGTCAACATTACTTTGCAATGTTTTCAACTCTTCCAAAGTATCGATCACTTTCAATGCAAAACTTGTAAATGGGTTATCTTCTTTTGACATTAATTCCCACTTGTCTTTGAATGATATACAGTTCAATGTGCAAAACCTTGCGACATGATCCGCAGATCCATTTCCCAGTGAGATGTAGTCTTGTGTCTTTTAATGTGCACTGAATATTACCACAGCAATTTCTTCATGCAACTGTATTGCATACAACAATTCTTTTATTCTGTTGCCATTTCTTACTGGTGAACCAGTAGAGGTCAAGAAACCTCTTTGCGCCCACAATTGACCAAAATCATGAACAATTCCAAATCCATATTGGCAGTCAGTATAGATTGTGACTCTCAATCTCGCAGAAACACCGCATGCTCTAGTAAGAGCTACCAATTCTGCTACTTGTGTAGGATATACGCCTCGAAGCCAAGAAGCTTCTAATGTACCTGTAATTATACATACATCATATCCAGCTCTCAAAGTTCCTGTACCATCTTTGAGACAAAAACCATAGACAAAGACAATTTGGTCATTTTCTTCCAAACGGGCATCTCTGATGTCTGGTCTTGGTTTTGTACATAGCTGAGTTACTTCGAGACTGTTAGATTTTTCATCCTTGGCGTGGTCTCCCTTAACTTTTTGCCTCTGTTCCCCATGTTGTTGATGTGTGCTGGACTCTGATTTTATTGTTTTGTTACTCTGGGCACTTCACCACTGCTAACCAGTGCTAAAGTGCAAGTGCTCCTGTTTAAAATGTGTACGTAATTGGTTCTCCATGATTGGCATATTTGTTTTACTGTTAAGTCCCTAGTAAAGTGCACTAGAGGTGCCCAGGGCCTGTAAATCAAATGTTACTAGTGGGCCTGCAGCACTGGTTGTGCCACCCACATAAGTAACCCTGTAATCATGTCTCAGACCTGCCACTGCAGTGTCTGTGTGTGTACTTTTACACTATAAACGTAAATCTTAAAAATGTAAACTTTGCACTTGTAAAGCGCACTACTCACCTGTTAGGGTCTCAAGGCGCTGTACTCATACCGCTATGGAACCCCTCCTGGCTTTTCCCTGAGAGATGCTCACTCCTGGGCACCCCCAGGGTGAAGCCAGGCATCCAAGCACTGTGGGGGCCATTGTGGAGATTAAGCAAGCTATTGCCCAGAGTGGGACCCATTAATTAGATTAGGCACCGAGGCGAGAATTATCTGGCCCAAGGGAATTGAGCCCAAGACCTGCCGAAGCAGGACTTGAACCCTGGTCCTTAGCCAGATCTCTGCTTCAGGGTCTGCCACTTTAACCATTGTGCCACACTTCTCCACTATAAATTCGACTTGGCAAGTGTACCCACTTGCCAGGCCTAAACCTTCCCTTTTCTTACATGTAAGGCACCCCTAAGTTAGGCCCTAGGTAGCCCCAAGGGCAGGGTGCCGTGTATGGATAAGGTAGGACATATAGGCGGTCATTCCAACCACGGCGGGCGGCGGTCAAAAGACTGCGGCGGTCATTCTGGCTTTCCCGCTGGGCCGGCAGGCGACCGCCAAAAGGCCGCTCGCCGGCCCAGCGGGAAGGACCCAGCAATGATGAAGCCGGCTCCGAATGGAGCCGGCGGAGTTGCTGGGGTGCGACGGGTGCAGTGGCACCCGTCGTGATTTTCAGTGTCTGCAAAGCAGACACTGAAAATCTTTGTGGGGCCCTGTTAGGGGGCATGGGCAGAGCAGGGGCCCCCAGGGGCCCCAGGACACCCGTTCCTGCCATCCTGTTCCTGGCGGTAAAAACCGCCAGGACCAGGATGGCGGGAAGGGGGTCGGAATCCCCATGCAAGCAGCGCCGCCATGGAGGATTCCCTGGGCCAGGGGTAAACCGGCGGGAAACCGCTGGTTCCCCTTTTCTGACCGCGGCTTTACCGCTGCGGTCAGAATGGCCCAGGAAACACTGCCAGCCTGTTGGCGGTGCTTCCGCGGTCAGAATGACCCCCATAGTAATGTGGTTTATATGTCCTGACAGTGAAATACTGCCAACTTCGTTTTTCACTGTTGCAAGGCCTGTCTCTCTCATAGGATAATATGGGGGCTACCTTTAAATATGATTAAAGGGTAGATTCCCCTAGAGAGTAGATGGACATGTGGAGTTTGGGGTCCCTGAACTCACAATTTAAAAATACATCTTTTAGTAAAGTTGATTTTAAGATTGTGCGTTTGAAAATGCCACTTTTAGAAAGTGAGCATTTTCTTGCTTAAACCATTCTGTGACTCTTCCGTGTTTGTGGATTCCCTGTCTGGGTCAGTTTGACAGTTGGGTTGTTTTTTACCTCACACCAGACAGTGACACAAAGGGAGCTGGGGTATAACCTGCATTTCCTGATTAGCCATCTCTGCTAGGAGGGAGGGGTGGAGTGGTCACTCTCATCTGAAAGGACCGTGACTGCCTCTGACAATGCAGACTCCAACCCCCTGGTGTGTGTCTGAGACCTTGCCTGGGCAAGGCAGGATTTCACAAGTAGGTGTGAGTCCCCTTTGAAGAAAGGTGACTTCAAAGACTAAAATGGGTATAAGAAGGGCACCCAAATCTACAGACTTTAGAAACACTTCTGGAACCAAGAGGAACCTCTGCCTGGAGAAGAGCTGATAGCTGAGGAAGGAGTGCTGCCCTGCCTGTGACTGTGCTTTGTGGAGCTTTCCTGCAGTGCTGCTTCTGCCAGAGTAAGAGGGCAAACACTGGACTTTGTGTGCCTTCCATCTTGTGAAGAAATCTCCAAGGGCTTGAGTTAGAGCTTGCCTCCTGTTGTTTGAAGTCTCAGGGACAGCAAAGACTTCTCTCTGCCAGCACCTGGAGTCTCTGGAGAGACTCCTGCTCTGACAAGTGGTGCCCTATCCAGTCCCTGGGCCCTTGAAAGAAAAGCTGGTGGAAATCCAAGGAAATCGACTTCGGACGACTCCGGACCGACGCCGCTGCTGAATCCGGTAACGCCGCCTGCACCCGACGCCGTGACCTTTGCTGGAACGCGACGCTCTTCGCAGGCCCAACGCCGCAGCAGCCCCGCTGAAGTCCGCGACTCCGTGGAAGTCGCCGCACCACGTCGTGACCGATGCCGCTCGAAGTGCACGGATTCCTGACTTCGCGCATCGGCTTGTTTTCACTCTTCACCAAAGGTACTGTATTTGGGGGGTCTACACGACTCCGTGTCCGGCGCCGCTGGTGTCGGCTTGTTGGGAACGACTCCGTCACGACGCCGTGTTAACATTTCATCGAAGCATTTTTGTTTCTAAGCACTATTTTTGAGTTTAATCTCTAAAAATTCATAACTTGACTTGTGTATGTCGGATTTTTGTCGTTTGGGTCTTGTTTTGTTTAGATAAATATTTCCTATTTTTCTAAACCAGTGTTGTGTCATTTTGTAGTGTTTTCATTGAGTTACTGTGTGTGTTGGTACAAATACTTTACACCTAGCACTCTGAGGTTAAGCCTCCTGCTCTGCCAAGCTACCAAGGGGGTAAGCAGGGGTTAGCTGAGGGTGATTCTCTTTTACCCTGACTAGAGTGAGGGTCCTTGCTTGAACAGGGGTAACCTGACTGTCAACCAAAGACCCCATTTCTAACAGAGACAATCATGCTCAATGTCTTCCTCTTTTTCAATTTCAACAGTATCACTTGGAAGTAATGTTGCCGGGTTCAGCACTGTATATCTTTTGAATGTTACATTTGGAGCACCTAGAATTCACGTCTCATACCTTGTCAATCTGGCACCAGTCAACTACTGTGTTTTTGTCCTTGTCAGTAAGATCTCAACAGAGTGATGATCCATTACCGTCAGAGGGTATCCCATCACTACTCCCTCACATTGAGAAAGACTTTGACCAACTGCATCAAGGGCACGCAGACAACCTGGTAAGGCTGCTGCGACTGGGTCAAAGGTAGCTGAAAAATAGGCTACTGGGCGATAAACACCTCCATGGATCTGTGTCAAAACAAAGAATAAGCATCACGTTCATGACAAAACAATGTGAATGGCTTTGTGTAATCAGGCATTCCCAAAGTTAGAGCTCTACACAAACTCTCTCTCAACTCACTGAATGATTTAATCTGATCCTGGTCTATTGTAATGGGATCTGTAACCTCCTTATGTGTCAGCTGCTGCAATGGTTTGACAATCTCAGCAAAATTTGGAATCCACTGACGACAATAACCTACCATTCCCAGATACATTCTGACATCTCTCTGTGAAGTCGGAGGACTTCTCTGCAGTATCATTGTAATCCTCTCTCTGGAGATTCTCCTCCACCCTTTCCCAATTTGGTGTCCCAGGTATTTCATTGACTTCTGATAGTACCGCAATTTCAAAGGTGACACCTTATGTCCAAATTTTCCCAAATGGTTCAACAGGGCAATTGAGTCGTATTTACACTTGTGCCTTGTCTTGGACGCAATTAGCAAGTCGTCAATGTACTGAACTAGAGTTGATTGATACAGTAGTTCCAATGACTCCAGATTCTTTTTCAAGATCTGATTGAACAGAGACGGTGACTCTGTGTATCCTTGAGGAAGCCTGCACCAGCTGTAGACTCTGTCTAGGAATTTGAAACTAAAAAGGAACTGACATGAAGAGGCACAGAAAAGAAAGCTTGTGACAAATCAACCACTGTGAACCACTCTGTATCGCATGGAATCTGAAACAATATTACTGCTGGGTTCGGCACTACAGGACAACACTTGACCACCATGTCATTCACTTTTCGTAAGTCTTGCACAATTCGTACTTTCCCACACGGCTTCTTTAAGCCCATTATCGTTGAATTACATGGACTGCTCAACACTTCTTTCAAAACCACTTGTTTCAGAAAATCTCCAATTATTTGTGCCACTTTCGTCAGAACATCTTGTGCCATGTTATACTGTGGAAGCTGCAGAAAAACTACATTCGATTTCAAAGTGATCTTAATCAGCTCCACTCCCTTGATCAAACCCACTTCTTTACCTGTCAGGTCCCACACATTTTCCTGTACTGTTCTTTGCAAGTCTGCATGCAATTCTTTCACAGTAAACATCGGGAAAAACTCAATCAATGGGTATGCTTCATTAATGCTTTCATTCTCAGTTTCAGGAGTTTGTTTGTCCTCATCATCACTATTTGTCTGAACCGCTATTCCAGCAGTTGAACAAGTGATCGAACATCTGGTCTTGCACAATAAGTCCCTTCCCAGTAGGGATACTGGACTCAAGTCACAAACTACAAACTTATGCAGTCCCTGGAAGTTGCCAATCTCAACTTTTACTGGATCTGTAATCGGATTTATCAGCTGTCTGTTTGCTACTCCCACAACCTGAACTGTTCTGCCTGACAGAGATACGTTTGGCACTTCTACACTTCTCACTGTAGAGCGTGTAGCTCCTGTGGCCACTAGAAATGAGACTCTATGACCCTTCACCTTCTCTTTCACAAAAGGTCCTCTCTGATCTACTTCTAATGAAGCTGCAAGCATACATGGCTCTTCATCCAAACTAATACTCATCCATTCATCGTTTATTTAATTCTCACTATGTAATGGGAATTGGTGCACTGTGTCACTTCTGTCTTGTCTCTGACCTGTAACCTACTGAGTAAGCATCATCTGTTGCTGTTCTATCGGGGCTTGAGATATCTGCATTTGCTGTCTAGGTACCGTAGGAACCTGTTGCTGCATTGGTTGCAACTGTGTCACTTGTGCACGGGGCATTTGCACCTGCTGCATGGGTTGAAAATTCTGCACTTGATTCTGAAAATTTGGATTAAGTCCTCTCATTCTAGGGACTTTCACAGTTTGAAATGTATTGACATCACCACTTTGCTGAGCAACACCATCCTGCACTGTCAACAGACATTCCCACTTCCAGTGTCTCACGTTTCCACACAGATGACACAGTAACATCTTTTTCATTCCTTGCACATCATTCTGAACCACTACAGTACTCAAATCCAGACCACAGTTCAAATTAGCTCCACAACCCCTACCTCTCACCTGAGGTTGGAACATAACAGTTCCCTGTTGCTGCAGTATCTGTTGCACTAAAGCTCCTTGCACTCCTGTTTGAGCTGTCTTAATTTGCATCACCATCGCCTTCTCTTTTAACTTTTTCTGCTTCAACTCAATGTCGTCACTGCAGTATTTCACATACCTCATCAATCGGTTTTGCTTGCCTACAAATTAAATGACTCTTAATCATCTGATCTACTTCAGGTCTCTATCCTTCAGCGAACCTGAACACAAAGTGCAGCATGTATTTCGGCTCATTTGCTAACTTGCCACTGTACTCCTTGAACGCTTTCTGCAATCTCTCAAAGTAGGTATGTATTGATTGTTTTACTTCCTGCACTGTCCTGGCCATTCTCTGCCAATCAATATTTTAAGGTGAAATTCTCGTCTTCAGGAACTCAATCACCTTATAATAATGTTTCATCACTTCAGGTGATGGTGCACCTGTAACTCTATCCCCTTCTGGTTCACTTGTCGGCCAATCCACTGCTCTCTTGCACTAAACCCACAAGTCAGCTGGCACTACTATCTTCAACAGAGCATTCGAGTCTTCGCACAGACATTTAGAAAGCTTCACAAATCTATCTGTCTGCTGGTACCACTCAACCGGATTCTTTCTCAGTTTTGGATAATCATTTGTGAATGACAGAATATCACTCCTGTGCCAAGGATCATGAAAAAATAGCCATACTGTAATTTCTCTCATTGGTAAAATTATTACTGGATCCTTTTCTTTCTGACCACTTTTAGGACCTTCTTGTGAATCTCGTTTTCATTTATCCTTCTTCTTTGCCCATCTGCCTTCCCACTTCTCTAATGCTCCCCTAATTTGTGCACTCTGCAATAACTCTTTCAGCACTTTAATTCCTGCTGATCTCATGTGTTCAAAATCTTTTGATTCAAAATCTAACCTGTAACTCCTTTTCAAGTGCTTTGTTTTCTCAATTTCTATGTCATATTTATCTGCCAAGTCTGCCAATTTCTGGTGTATCTTGCCCACTTCTTTCGTAATTCTCGGACACAAATATCTCAGCTCTTCTTCTGTGTAGGATTATAACCTATTCACTCCCATTGATCCCTCGACTAGTTCGGTTATCTCTATAGCCAGCCTGGCAGGATTAATCTGCTCTTCACCCTTGGATGTATTTCGAGGAGAATTCAGACTATCTAACCACTCATTCAATTGCTGTGCTGTCAATCCCTGTAATGAGATGTTACTCACATTCGGCATTGGCACCTGTTGTACCATTGCACCTGGAGTTTGCTGTGTCAAAAGCTTCAAGGTCTGACTTACACTCTGGTCATTTACAGCATCAGGAAGCGCAACAAGTGGACTAAGGTCAATTAGCGGCCGAGATCCATCAAAGGTCTGACGATAAAGGTCTGTTGATAGTACCTGCACATGGTCTCTCACCCCCTCCTCACGAGGCTCTGTGACATTTCACCCTGTTTTCCAGTAATCAGCTTCTTTTGAGCAAACAATGGTACCGCTGGACCAACAATAATTGGCAGCGATATTGCATCTGGTGCCGCTCTGACACCCACATTTTGTGGAAGGGCTACTCCCATATTCTAATTCATCACTGGTGTCACATCTGACTGTGTCCCTGTCATTGGTGTGAACTTCGTCAAACCCAGTGGCTGTGCCTGCGGCAACAACATTGGAGTCAGCTCAGTCTGAATTAGCATTGGCCTCGGAACTACTTGCTCCATAGGAACCACTGAGTTCTAAGTTGTCTCAAGAATTGGTACCTCTGGATAAATTCTCTGTATCAGTGGTGGGTGCATCTGCCCTTGGACCACCAAAGTAGTCACTGCATTAGGAGTACTCTGCACTACCCCTTGTACCTGTCCATTATCCGTCTGCACTGGTCCTACTGTCCCCGGCACTTGGGCTGAGGTAGTTGGAGCAGAAATAGTACTTAGACCCCCCCCTGTACCGCATATGGTAAAGGTCGGTCCCTCAACACCTATGTAATAAGATCCCCAACATCTGAATCTTCTTCTTCCACATAAGTCTTTTTCTTCTTCTTTCCCCCTGAACTCTTTTCACCCTTGCTGGTATCCTCTGTCTCTTCTGTCTCATCTTCTTCTGTAATTGCAGGAAATAACTTAACACCCTGCAATGTTGCCATTCTCCACTTTTCCTGTTCCCAATCCCATCTTGCCTCTGCTAAAGACTTCTATACCTTCCTTATTCTCCTCTGGAATTTCATCTCTTGCTGCTGTCTTGCTATGAGCTCCCAAACCGCTAATGCCTCAAACTGTGCTCGTCTCGGAAGTGGCTTCAACTCATATAGTGTCATTAGCAACTGATCCAAACTTCTCAAATTAAACATTCCATGCTCTGGAAATGCTAAAGCTCCCTGTTTCTCTGTCAATTTGCACCACTGCTTTAACCAAAGACATAGCACAACACCTCGCTCCTCCATCACAATAAATGCCGGAGAATCTTCCGGTGGGGTAGGCTCCCCCACATTTCGCCTTACTGTATGTATCACCCTTCATGGCACTCCTAAACGCTTTGAAAAACTTCATATTTCCCTGTTGTATTTATTTAATTCAATAAGGAAATTACTTTTACGCCCGATCAACCTACTAAACCAGACAGATTACAACATGTAACCAAGTATCTCCTACACTTGTCAATATACTCCGGAGTCTTAGACCACACAGGGTCCGTACATGACCAACAACCATGTGAACAATTTTTGAGCACAAAGCACCACACACATATGAAATTCGACGACTTCCCTACTCTCATGCTGCAGAGTACGCACACTCCTACTAAACCTCAACTGGAGTATGCAAACTCCCTACTTTTTTCACATACGTCACAATTCACCTGTGATCTGCCTAAGCCTTAGCAAGCGCAACCTACCACTTTCACACTATCACTAGACGCCAAGAACATATCCAACTTTACTAGCGGGATCCAGGATCTGGGAAAGTCATTTCTGGGCTTAAGGGGACATCATGGTTGCTACAGTTGCAATTAAAAAAAACAAAATCCAAATCACAATAATAATGAACAACTAACCCTAACTCACACTACCACCATAACCATTAATCACCACATAACAAGTTCTCCAAGGAAACTAACCATCAAGTTTCTACCAAAAACTGCTAGCGTGCCTGGTCCTTAGTAAGTAAACTTACAAGGCGACGCGTATGGGCCGATGAACCTTTTGATTCGCATGGAGTATCCTAGCCATGTAGTGACTAATGTTATCAATAATCAATATAACCACTAAGAAAAACATTAATCATTAGTCGATAATGTCAACAATTCATGAATAACCACAACTCAATATATGTTTAAAAAACAATATTTCCCTTTTTGATACAATACTAATCCATACGGTTAATTCAAACTTTATTCAATCAGCTCAGAATTAGTTATTAGTGACCACCAATAACATAATCTGATCAGAACTTGAGAAAACATATGCTCTAATGCTTCAGCATAAGCCAACAAAGATGAATATCTCAACATTAATAGCAGAGTTCAGCAATCAGTTCGTCAATCACTTGTCACTGTCAATGTCACCCACAGGAACCTTACCTAACCCAGATTAGCATTAGCATGTGGGACCTCATGCGAAAACAATTTGGAAAACAAATTTAGAAAGCATCTAGCTAAGAGAAAAACTATTTAAACAACGCAGTTGGTACCTAGAAAGAAAGGCACGGAAGTTAACCAGTCATATTGTCATAGCTACCTATCCACGGAATGGATCAGCAACAAAGTCAGTCTTCTTCTTCAGGTCATCAATCGATCAGCAACACATCAGGCTCTCAAGAGCAGGGGCCCAATGACAGAATCACGCATCAATTTCGGCAAAGGTCTCTCCCCGATCATCTGCCTCTAACATCTCCCCAACAGTTCTGAAGTTTTCCCTCTTTGTCACAATATTATATTAAAGTTACCCCGTCCATCCCCTAATTCATAATTGGTCAATTAATCATCGTATGTGATGCTACCCAATGCATTTAATTCTTCAGATCTATGAATTCTAATATTTCGTTGCTCTCAGGTTGTCGATTGGTTCAGTCCATGTTGCAACATTTATTCCCTCTTCTCCTGTCCATCGGTACATTGCAGACAATTCTAGCTAAGCAAACTTTATAAACATCGGGTGGTTCAGGCTCAGTTCAACACTTTAGCTTCTCTACAGTGCATGGTTATTCCGCTGCTGCATGAAGCCTGGCAAAACTAGGCCACAACTTTGGCTAAGTTAGCTCTACAAGATAATGCAAAACGTACGTTATACATCTTAATATGACATATTACTACATTGTTATTGCACATTTTCAACATTTCACATATTTTTTTGTCATTTTTAGTAAAATCTGTAAATCTTGGTGACCACTCTCCGTGGGCACATTTTCAAACGTGTACATTAATTTTTCTATGTTTAATTATTTCTACCATTTTCTTGTTGATTAAAACGCATAACACTCATTTATATTTTGTAATTGACATATCTGCTTCAGCAAGTTCTTTGGATTAATAAGCAGTCTGATTGGTTAATGACTGATTAAACAAGTGTCCATGGTATATAGGAATCTTAATTCTGTTACGTTTTTATTTATTGAACTTGTACTTGTTTTATTTGTCCTAGCACAAAAAGAAAGGTTGATTAGGCAAACGTGTCTTCTTGTCTTGTATTACAATCAAGTTAGACATGGGCAACTAACTGGTCTTCCGTTGAGAAGTAACAAACGAAAGGAAGGCACAGAGTGGCTGATGGACGCACCATTAAAACCTGATTGACTGAGGGAGGAATGTAAAGAGATTAACTGCTGCTAATAAAAGAAGAGGTTCATGCTGGATGACACTTCCACAATGCTATTGACACTTTGGCTAAAATCTTTTTTTATCTCTTTGTTAAACCTGTCACAATTACCTAAAAGGTAAACTTTGCAAACCATTTTTCCAGGACTATAAAATAACTGCAAGACAGATTGCTCTTTAGAGGCAGATAAAACATTGATAAATAAAGGACACACTCTTCTAAATTGTGCATGCTGTGGTACACTATCACTACATAAAAGCACACATTGTAATGCAGATTTAAGGTTGTCATGCTATCATCTTGCTGAATGAAACTGAATGAAAACAACGTGCAACCTGTAATCTGCACTCCATAGGAAGAAAAAACTTTTCAGTAAATTTCATTTTGCCCACAATAGGATAAATTTAAATGTAGAGCTAACAGCATAACTCCATGGGAGAAGAACAAATCTGCGTGATTTTTGTTTAGTGATCGATTCGAAAGCGAAAGCTATTTTGAATCAGTGCATTCCTGCCTCCTCTAAAGCTGATCCGTACTTCTAGGACACCGCTTTAAATCCGTTTAAAGCAAACTTTGAAGTAATCAGGCTGATGGAATACACGCAACAGGTGCATCCGATAAAGCTAAATGCACACTTTCAACTTGAACAAACGAAAAAAAAATTGACTGTATTGAATTATACCTTAATATAATTTACAACCAATGTCAGCCAAGTGATGTAATTATATGGATGGGATGTTTTCCAACATAGCACGCATTCCTAAAAATTGAAGTATTTATCAGTTGTTTACATAATGGCGGGTACAACAGCCACACAATCCAGAAATCAACATCTAACCCGGTAATCAACAGTACTGGATGCACCTATCACACATGACCCCTTAGAAATGTTGAGCCAAAATAGATACTAATATACAACGGTTCATACTTCTAAACTATTATAGAGATCGTCCCTACTTTCAAGACATTACATTGGCACCTTTTCTAGATTCACTGCAAAAATGCTAATTCATTACGTCCTCTAACTTGCTTCATTTTCTTACTGCCATGTGGCCCATTCGGAAAAATACTTTTTGAAGTTGGTAGTTTCCTTCCATGATTTACAACGATTCCTTGTGTCCAGATAATTCACAAAAAGTCCCTGCCAGAGGCATGGAAATCTCCCCAATTTGCTGATTTTCAGACGTTTTCCTCTACAGAGTGATCGGAATGCAAATTTTTCCAAGCATAGATTTTCCTCCCTCAATGCCCCTGCGAGAGTGGGGTTTTCAGATCCTTGTCTACCTGTAAAGCCTTCCATTTCATATAAGTATCCTTACCTGTGTTTCTAGAGTGGGAATGGACCCTAGTGAAATTTGCAGCCAGAGAAAAAATACACAAATCCTTATTATCAGTATCAGAATTTTGATTATGTGGACGCGCTAATCACTTCCTGCTGGGCCAGGGCTGAGGGTTGGCACTTTAAATTAAACAGAGCGCTCACGCCTCGCGGGACGCGCTGAGAAGAGGAGCAGGGGCAGGGAGGAGCCCCTGAAAAGACTGTGTAGCACCCACTTCGCGGGACGCGCTAATCACTTCCTGCTGGGCCAGGGATGAGGGAAGGCCTTTAAATTAAACAGAGCGCTCCCGCCTCGCAGGACGCGCTGAGAAGAGGAGCCGGGGCAGGGAGGAGCCCCTGAAAAGACTGTGTAGTGTGCCCGCTTCGCGGGACGCGCTAATCACTTCCTGCTGGGCCAGGGCTGAGGGAAGGCCCTTTAAATTAAACAGAGCGCTCCCGCCTCACGGGACGTGCTGAGAAGAGGAGCCGGGGCAGGGAGGAGCCCCTGAAAAGACTGAGTAGCGCCCGCTTCGCGGGACGCACTAATCACTTCCTGCTGGGCCAGTAATGAGGGAAGGCCCTTTAAATTAAACAGAGCGCTCCCGCCTCGTGGGATGCACGCGGGTGGTGCCCGGGCAAAGCCTGGGCCAAGGGCGGGCCCGTCCTTCGCCTGTCATCGCCAGGAAGAGGCTGGGCTGGGCCCTCCCCCTAACATCTGCTCGCTGGGGGCCCCGTGGCCAGAACCTCATAAAACATCAACTGAACCAGAGAGGGGAAAGAGAGGCCCCACTTTTTTGGGGACAGACGGCAGCACTTTTGGAACATTTTGGTACCTCTTTGCCTCGTCTCCAGCCTCCTTTGGGATACAGCTCCAGGATTATTCTAGGAGCCCTCGTGAGCTGGACACATAAGTGAGAACGTTCCTTTATATAATATTTGACTTTACTTTTTTAGTAGTTCGTTAAATATCGATTTTTGATTGTGCATCTAATTTTCTTGGACAAGTCACCTAATTTATTTAATCGTGGTGGTCCTCCCTTGGGGTTGGTAATTTAATCCAATTGATATACTCTATACATCCCCATCTCTCCATATTGGAACTAAAGTGATAATACTTAAAACATGGGTAAAGAAAGCATTCAACATCGAATCACCCACCAAAACGATAGTACATCCATATTAAAACGTATCTCAGGGGCAATGGGGATGATAGAAAAACAAATTGCCAATGTAGAAGGAAAAATGTTGATACCTAAAGAATATACTTCCCAACCACCAAAGTATACTGGGATACCTGACGATTCTAATAAAAGTGACAATGGGGCAGTGAATAGAGAAGCAAGGTATTCAAATGGTTGTATTAAAAATATCTCAGACTTAATCCATACCCCGGACGACCTTTCACCTGTAGCTAAACGTCCAAGGAAGCCGGTGGTAGAGAAGGCAGCCGATATTTCTAAAAAAGTGACTAAGAAAGATCCAGTATTTACACTTGGTAGGCAGCCATTCAAGAAATCATCACGAAAGAAACTCCCAAGTAACTCAGTAGCCCCGACTCAAACTCTTCTTGCAAATCTTTATGATTTAGTAAATACCCTGAAATGATCAATCGGGGCTTCATTGAAGTTCCTGACGGAGCGCTTAAAAGTGGTGGAGAGTAAGGTTGATGCAGGCGTAGGAATTAGAAAGTCTGTACAACTTGAGGGCCTACACCATGCGAAACAAGATTCTAGCATACCTTCGCCGATTCTAACTCCTGTGATTAATACACAACTTATCATGCAAGATAGGGCGGATGATCTATACTCGACCTCAAAAACCTTGATTAAACTACAACCGCCACTAACACTATCAAACACCAGCCACTCACATCTGTCTTCAAAGCCTACGACCAATTTACAACCTTCTTTAATAGCATCAAATTCTAGCTGTAAATCAACTATGATAGCATCTAATATTCAACCATTAGCCAGGACAAACCAGTTATAGTCAAACACAGGAGGGTGTCAACGTAGTGGAAAAAGACCCTTGAAGGCCACATACACTCCAAGTGACCTTCTACACCTTCCACCGGAGGCAACTCTATATGTGGTGGTCTTGGCAAACGTTCCTTCTATAGGTGACCAACAGCGGGAAACGTGGGTGGCATTGAGGAACAAGGCTTTGAACTGGATAGGAACTCGTTTGGGTTCCAGAAGGACGGGGGAACTTTTTGATGATATAAAAATGGTCAGAAGAGTCAAGTGGATATGAAGCTGGGAGAAAGAATTGGAAGGAGACTGTGTGGTCCTTTCTTTTAAATCCCCAAATTTAGTGGATAGTATTATTCGTGAATTAGGAGCTAGACAGACCACCTACCAAGGAATCTCCCTACTACCCTTGGGATATTTCTACCAAAAACCCCCAGGGTGTAACCTTAGGAACCTACAATCAGTAAGTAACCAACCTTTAAACAGTCAGATCTCTTTCTTTCTAGCAATAGATTCCAACCTCTTGCAACGCTAGAAGGACTGGATTGACTCAGCATGAATAAGAAAGATCCCTTTTATGAAGTGGTCCCGGAAGCAAACACAGAAGGGCCCAGTACAAACAGGGGAGATACACCGCATTTAATGGTATTCAATAGGAATACCCCAGAGATTCAGGCGAATCAGAGAGCTCCCCTTCCGATAGCAACCCATACAACAGATGGTGGCACACCCCCACCAATTACAGATAATTCGTGTTCCCAACTTCACCAGAACATGCAAATAGTCATACTTTTTTGGAATGTGGCAGGCCTAATTAGTAAGATTGATAACGAGCTCTGGGTGAATTTTATAGAAGATTTCTCCTGCATAGGCCTCCAGGAGACTTGGGCATTAAATCCTGTCCACATAAATGGCTATTAGACATTTCACACACCTGCAGAACAGACCACATGGTAGCCCAAAAGGAGGTTTATGCACATACATTTCCAATAAGCTGTGTCTACAGAACTTAAAAATGCGAATTACGAGACCACTCTACCAAATGATAGAGAGCAACCTGGATCAGAATATTCAGTTATTAGTTATTAATTTTTATAACAACGCGTCACCAAGAGAAATTCTTAATATTTTAACGGAGATGGGAGAGGACTCATTTCTCACACACCATCCAAGGAGATGCGATGAATTTAGTGACCCAAAAATATAATCTGTCTTTTGCAAACAAATGACATTTTAAAGAACCACAGTTTAAACCAACTTTTAATGGAAGGGGCTCTGATACGGTGATTGATTATGTTTTAATGTCAACCCATTTCTCACATAATTTTATTAACTATTCAATCTATAACATTGCAATAAGCGACCACTTCCCTCAGAGTTTGGAACTCACACTAACTCTTGTCACATTGGCCAAAGAAGAGAAGGTCAGGATGGTTAACGATAATGAATTAGCCCTGAGTAATGGATATTTATTGAGATGGTCTCAGATAGACTCACAGGCTCTATTGAAACTACTATAATGTAAACATAACCAAGCCTTCACTGACTGCCTTAGTGAGGACATAGAACCAGGAACATGTTTAAGTGCCTTTTCTCAGATAACTCAAGGCGTGAAGGAAATTCTTACTATTAGGCAGGGAAAAGCAGGAAAAAAAAGGAAAAGTGGCTGGTTCGACTATAATTGCACAAAAGCACACACGAGTTTAAAAAAAGCTTTAAGTGCCCCAATAAGATGCCCGACTGAAATACGCATGTGTAGACAGGCATACAAGACAACTATAAAAAGGAGGAAATACACCCTGAGAGTAAATTTGTGGGAAAATCTACATAAAGCTAGCCTTGCGAAGGATAACATCCTCTTCTGGAAAATAATAAATACTCCTGTGTTAGGGAATAGAGATATCCCCAGAATGGATAACGCAATTTCGGAAGAGGATTGTATTGTATACTTTTCTAAGATATACCGCCAACCTACTGACATAGACTCTGCGGTCTCTTTAAAGGTCCCAGACACTCAGGAAGGCCCACGCTCGGCTGTAATACCTCAGTTTAGCTTAGAGGAGGTAGTGGAAGCCATAAATATAAGCAAAGCGGGGAAAGCGCCGAGCCCCAACGGCATCCCAATAAATTTATACAAGGCAAACACGCACCTTTGGGGCCCTCTAATGACTCAGGTATTGAGGGCCTTTTGTACAGAAGGCCCCCCATCGATGTGGCAAGATTCCATCATCATCCCTATATACAAAAAAGGTGATTGCCTCAACCCAGCTTGTTACAGGCCAAACACTCTGCTTGACACAACAGCTAAAATAGCTGGGAGAAAAATTTTAAATAGACTTCAAACATGGGCGGAAGGAAATTATATTTTATCTCCAGTGCAGTATGGCTTCCGCACAGGAATAGGTACAGTGGAACAGGGCCTGAATTTAAGCCTCCTAGTGGGGAAGTACACAAAGATCAGAGAGGGTAACTTGTACCTGGCCTTCATAGATCTATCTTCAGCATTTGACTGCGTGTTACATGAGAAGTTATGGGACATTTTAAGTAGCATGGGGGTTGAATTAACAATAATTCAGTTCATAAGGGACATGTATACAGGATGCAAAGCAAGAGTAAGGTACGCGACAAGAGGGGAAGGCAATAGGCCTTTTGGCATATTTAGAGGGGTGCGCCAAGGCTGCGTTCTTGCTCCACTCCTGTTCTCATTATACATAAACAACTTAGAATGTGATCTGATAAGCAAATGTAAAGACCTTCCCCAAATAGGCAACCGTCCTGTCCCTGTACTGCTCTACGCAGATGATGCAGTACTTATGGCTAGGACACCATTAGCCCTCCAAAAACTCTTAACCCCCTGGATAACCTTTATGACAGATCTGGGTCTTACAGTTAACCGGTCCAAGACTTTTATAATGAATTGTGGTAGGCAATCGGGTAAGATCTATAATACTACCATCCATGAGGACAAAGTGGAGATAGCTCGTACCTTTTTATACCTGGGCATAATGTTCGACAAACAGGGTTCCTGGGCACATTGTGTGAAAACTAAAAAAGACCAGATTATTAAAACAACGGCGGCTCTGAAGATCTTTTCTAAAAGGCTAGGGGGGATTACCCCACTGAATATGGTAAAAATCTACAAAGCTAAGTGCATCCCGGCTGCCATGTATGGTTCTGGTATTTGGGGGTATACCAATTGTAATCCGATTCAGATGGTGGAGAATGATTTTCTCAGATACTTGTTAATGGTACCAAACGGTACATCGTCATACATTAGCCACGTGGAACTAGGGGTTTCTTTTGTAGCTGATCTGATAAAGATACAGCCAGTATTACTATGGCACAAAGTGTGGACCTCGGAGTACGCTGGACTAAACAAGGCCATCTTATCCGATTGCATGAGGCTAACTCACTCATCAAGAGTTCCCTGGTTGAAATATATTATGCTCTTTTTTGGAAATATGGGTTGTAAAGACTATTATAAAAACCCAGAATCACTGGGAAAAATATCCAGGAAAGAATTGAGGGCCTTGACATTGAGGTACCTGGAAGATCAATGATGAGAAGCTGATTCGAGAAAGTCCAGTGTCATGTCCAACCAACTAATTTTGTCCACGGAAGGCATGCAGCCTTACCTAGCAAATGTGACAATCCCTCAACATCGTTTTGTCCTTACAAGACTACGATTAGATACTTTCCACCGTCTTGTAACTTTTCCGACTACGAATGACTGGAGCACAGCCTTAAGAGTATGCCCCTGTGACGCAAAGACAGCCCAATCTACGATGCACATGGTCCTCTTTTGTAAATTTTACTCCAAGCAGAGAAAACGTTTTTTATTGCCCTTTTTAAGATCGATTAACTTGCGTCAGTGTCGTGATGCGTATCTTAGCTTACAGGTTTTATCTTCCATCGAAATGTGTGGAATTCTGGCGAATTTCTTATGCTTAGTACTAATCGCAAGGAAGTCCATGGGTGTATACGTCTAAATTTCACTAAGGTTATCTAAACATTTGTATATGGACAAACTAATGATGTGTATTAAAAAAAAAAAAAAAAAAAATTATTATCTTATCTATTTATTGTGTTCACATAAATAGATGTGTTTTATGTGACACTTTTATGACTTGTTGAAAGTCGAATAAAGTTTGTTTGATGTTGATGATTATGTGGTCAGAAATGTAAGCTGTTGCACTGCTTTGTGGTACTTAGGTATGCAAACGGTTTTATATACTGTGCTAGCAATCTCTACACATGGCCCTGTATTAGATATCCTCTAAATCAGTTCCTTCTTTAAGTTCAAATTGCAGCTCCTGCTTTGGTCAAAGACTGACACACAATCTCTGTAGTCCCAGCATTTCCACCCCATTGCTATTGTGATAGAATTTCCACCCCCTAGTTGTTGTGATAGAAGAGTGAATGTGTGTACGGCCTGCAGGATTTTCTTTTCGGTATGTATTATATGAATCGAGAAATGAATTAGCTAGCATAAAGGAGCTCTGTAAATGGAGTTAGGAGGAAGTGTGATGAGAATCAGGAAAAAAGGATTTTGAATTTCTTTCACTATTAAGGAGGTTGGCTTCAGTACAGACATATGCAGGTTTGGTGTCCACTGCACCGGTCCTTGGACTGTAAATCATCTGCCTCCTTTCAAATTGCACTGTTTGAGGAATCTTACATCCAAGGTGGCTCCAAGGAATGCTTCCAACCTATGCGAAGTGATAAGTAGTGTCCCTAGCCCTGTAATGTTTAAAAAGTATATAAAAAGTACATATGTATTATATAAATATAAAGTATTATAATAGCCTAATTCGAATTTAAAAACGAATGTGACAATAAATTATATTTAAAACAATGACGTTAATTTTTATTAATTCTACACGACACTTTTCTTAATTAAATGACTGTACCTTCATACTACTGCTTCATTATGAATATGCCAATGTTTGTGTGTGCCCTAACAAGTACTGGGAACATTTTTTATATATATATATTACCTGGAAGAGTAAACTAATCCTAGCATGCCTGCCATACATTTGCATCTTGTAGCAAGTGTTGCATTGTTTTTCAGACTTGCTCCGTAGATCGTAAGTGTGAATTAAAAAAAAACTGAAGGAGTCATTTGTTTATATTGGTGTATATTGTTATCAAGGTCTTCCCACATCTTTTCTCGTGATAATCTCCTACCGTCTGTATTTTCGTCGAATTCAATTGAAGTATTCTTCCATTTACTTGCTTTGAGAAAAAGTTTATAAACGTGACAGAAAAGTATAGATTTTAGCATTACATTCTCCAAAGTGACGCTGTGGTTCATTGAAAAAGCAATGGTCAACTATTTTATTTTTGCTGACAAGATGGCTATTTTCGTACTGGAAGTGTGTTAGACTTTTAGATCTGTGTTTTATTTTACAGATGATGCATTGTATGTGGGAAACAGTAAAGGCTAAGGAAATCGGAGAGCACTTAACTGGACCTGAATGACCACCTCAGACGCCTGAAGTAAAAAAGAAGTTTCTCAAGGGTGCAGGGATACAGCACAGCCCAGCAATGGACCTGCTAAACTGGCCAAAACGTTTAAGAATGTTAAACCAAATTTCTATGAAGTCAAAGTGAGCTTAGCATAGTTTGCCTTCATTGGCACGTATTTTTTTATAGTGGTCAAAAACTTGTTTTGAAAAGTGCAAAGAAGTTTTGTCTTGGTAAGAGACGATGAGGAACGGTAGGAAACCATAGAAATGAAAGTGTGTGTGTGAATACGTGGGTTATAGCAACTTAGCTCTAGAAGCAGTCTGGAGATGGGAAAAATAGGCAGGAGTGTCAGGACTCAAAGGAGAGACCCATGAAGAATGATTGTGTCAGAGAAAGAGGCCCTCTGATCCAGCCATCCCAAGATCTTCATGAGCCTTTCTGAGCAGCTGAACAAAGGCAAAGACAAATACAAGAGGATCATTGGGTGTGAATGTTTGATACCTTCTGTCTCCTCTCCAATAGATCACTGAGGAAATCCCACCCTGTTTTCCATGTTCTTTGCACCGCCTCATCATGGGATGAGCTGCATTAACAAGACTGGCAGACCCCTTTTCTCGCTATCTGTGTATGTGTGAATGATATATTCAATGATGGGGGCTGGAAAGTTCAAGCATAGCAAGCTCTCAGTGAAAGAGGCTCCTGTCCACAGTATGTTTCACAAGTATGGTGAAGGTACATGCACATTTTTAAAAGAGGGGGTCGGACTCACTAACATGAAAGAGAAGAAGTCTTTTCCTTAATATGTTACCTATGGTTAAGAAAAATTAGGACCTTTTTAAAAGAAACTGAATGGTCCTAGAAATAAGATAGATGCAGGGCAATGGACACTTTTCCTACAATGGTATGAGGAGGCCCATTAATTAAAGCATGAATCCCAAGTCCGTGGTATGTAAATTACCCAGGAGAAGCTAGAGTATCAAGGCAGTCACCATAGGGATTGAGTTGAGGCTTGTGCTCAACTGTTTCATTTCGACTTTATCTATTCTCCCAGATAAAAAAAATTAAAAAGGCAGCAAGGATCCCAGGAAGCTGTTCCTGCTGGATATCTTTACCATGCTGGCCAAAGATTCCAGGGCGCAGCTACAGATGCAGACAGAAATGAAACAGCATCTGTGGGAGCACTGGCAACTGGGGCGCAATGAGGTAACATGTAAGAGAGTGGTGCAATGCATCTGACTGATAGAAAAACAACTGCTAGTGAGAGTGACCAGATAAGGCCCTGATTACAATATTGTGGATCAAGATAGAGCTCAGGTGTGATCTGTAACTGTGGGGCATAGGGATCTCTGATAGTGCAGTCCTACAACTACTATAGAGAGCTTAAGATGGACAGTAGATTTACTGACTAGGAGGCGCTTACCCTTTCACCATTTTGGTGCTGCTGATAATGAAGGGCCCTAACTGTCTGCTCCCGACGCTGTTCTTCCCCTGAAGAACTACCCAGCATGCTGCCTTAGAATTCCCTGGACCCCCTCTGATTTAATGAATATTAAGAAGCAAATCCCAAACATCTGAGAAAATCTTACCCTGTTCCAAGAGGAACTATGAAGTGTTTTTGAAGTGTACGTACCAAACTCAGTGGATTCGAACCAATGGTTGCGGTTGGTAGTGCCAAATGAAATGTGAGATTGGCTAGTAGAAAAGTCAGCATGGCCGATTGTGGACAACAAAAATGATGTAGCATTGAATGCATCAAAGGATGTGTTGCTGAGTGCTGTGGTGGATGTTTGTCCAGTGAAGACCAATAGTACTAAAATCTCAAACTGTAAAGAGAAAAAGCTCAAAGTGTCCTGTGAATTATCTACACAGGATTAAGAATGGGTTTGAAATATTTTGTTCAGGAAGCTGTAGGCAGTGCGTTTGCTCAGGGATTGTTACTGAATGTTGCAAACCAGGTGATGATGATCTACATTGCAAGGGAAATGAAGAGGTTCGCTGAATTTGTGGCAGTTGTAAAACACTGTGCGTCTTTGCAAGAGAGAAAGAAAAAGAATTTAGAATCAAAATGGATGTATTTGAATTTACAGAACATGCTAAAACCACAAGTACAATAGGGAAGTGAGCCCATAAAAGAGGACTACTAATGTGAGAGTAGAATGGGAGGGGGCAGATTAGAAAGATAGCCAGGGTAGGGATAAAGCCCCAGGAGGTGAAGGATCTTGGTTTGAAATGATCATCTTGTGCATGATATTCCCCAGATTTTTACCTTTTATTGCTGAACCTGTTATTGTTGGCTGTGGCACTTTGCACAATTACCTCTGCTAACCACTGATAACGTGCTTGTGTCCTCCCTTTAAACATGGTAGAATTGACATATTCCTTATTGCTATACTTAATGTATTTACAAATCCCTTGTACAGGGTACTAAGTGTACCCAGGACATGTAAACTAAATGCTACAAGTGGTCTGTAACACTAATTGTGCCACCCACTAAAGGAGCACCATAAAAGATGTCTCCAGGCCTGCCCCTGCATACTTGGTATGCAGTTTTAAACTGACATTTCAACCTAGCAAAGTTAACCTTTTGCCAGACCTAAAGCTTCCTTTTTAATACCCATAAATCACCCTAAGGTGTGCCCTAAATGCCCATAGGGCAGGGTGCCTGGTATGTAAAAAGTAGGACATGTACATTTAATAATTTACATATACTGGCAGTGAGCGGGCTCTCCCATTGTAAAAACACTGGTTTACACTCCAACAACTTACAGTGCTTAATTTCAGTTTGGGAGCTGGTAGAAAAAATAATCCATTATTCATTCTCTTAGTAATTTAAAATCCAACTTAATGGTCAATTCTGATTCTGTATTACTATTGTAGAAATAACACTTTTAGAAAGCTGTAATTTTCATGCCAAGTCAAAATGGGCATTGCTGCCAGTGTCCAGTGTCACCTGACTGTTGCTGACTCCCCTGTGGTGAGATGTGGATTGCTCCCAGACAGTGGACAGTGGGGTTTGGTGTGGACCTGCTATAGACCTTAATGCTGGCTTCTGTTGGAGTCAGTCCTAACCCCTAGGTGGTGCCCCTCTCAAGTCCTGTACCATTGACTGATGTACAGTCCTTCCTACCAAAACTGAAAAAACTGTGACTTAGAAATGTTTGACAACGTTGTGACTGGAGAATGAACAGAGACAGGAATCAACATTGAAGCCACAGTTGTCAATGTGGAATCAGTTGTCAGCCTCAGCTTTCTGGTTTGCCCGCTGACGGAGAGCTGACTTCCAGAAAAGTTTCCAAGTCTGAACGTAGAAGGTTTAATCGGGACTGAAGCCTAGCAGCAACCTGTCAACATCAAGGCATTACTGGGGATAGACATAACTTTACCCACTCTAATCTTTCTGCCTGCCTCGAAAACTGCACCAAAACTATGCTCTTCAGTAACTCATGTTGTCGAGCCCCACTTTGGATCGAACTTGCAGCTTGCCTCGCCAATGACTAGTCAGTGACCACTTTGTCTCCATAAAAGTTTCTAAGTCAGAAGGTAAACTTTCCACCAGGACAAATCTGGTTCCTGTAACTGGCATGCACTCTATTGCAGCCAGTCTTAACCTTTAACTTTGACCCGGTATAGTGCAACCAGATATCTACAGTTGGCAACTTATGCTTTTAGCACTATTTTTAATTCAAACTTTAAAAACTCACATCTCAGGTTCTACTTATTGGAATGTTGTTGTTTTGGTGTCATTGTATTTATTACAATTTGCTTCATTTTTCAAATACATTTTTGGGGTTATTCCTGTGTTGTGTTGTAACTTTATTACTTTTGAGTGCAGGATAAACACTTTCCACAATGCCTCTAAGTTGAGCTTGATTGCTTTGTGTCAAGCTACCAGAGGGTTAGGCACAGGTTTGTATAGCAACTTCTGTGATTCACCCTGAAAACACTGTGATTATTATTTGAGGTGGGTTCTCATGCTCCTCAACTAAAACTCAAATTTCTGACAGTCCTGTCTTGAATGTGGCCAATGTGGACACTGGAAGGAAATCTGCCCTAAACAGTGTATCACCTGGAGCGGATTTTGCCGATCCACCTCAATTTCATCAAGTTCTAAACATTTCTATCCTGAGTTTTAGGACAGGGCCAGAGATTTAGACAGTGTCATGAATACCTTAATCACTGCAGTTCAAAAAGGCCCTTATGTATATAGCCTTATTAAGGGCCAGTGGACCACCAGCCTCAAGTCGCCCTACTTTCAAAACCTCTGAGTTTCAATCAGTACTTCTCGCTGCCATGACCATAGACACAGTTAGTATTTTTAACCAGCGAGTCCCCAATTGTCTTCCTTGTTATGATCCACAGGGGCCAATGATGTGGGCTTATCTTATCAATCAAACCAGTGAAAATCAAGATCATCCCTTAGACGAAACTACACAGAATACCTCAGTAGCCATTAAAACCAGAAGCAAAGGCAGGAATCTATGCTGTGATAGCTGATTTACTTAAACACTGGCTTCTAGTGCCTATTGTCACCCAGTGTAATAAACCAGTTTTTGCTAATACTAAAAATAAATCAAGCTAACATGTACAGTAGTAGTTATTCCTGGTTTCTTTGTGGCCCCCAGCCACTAACCTTTCCTGCTTCTCCACCAATGACAAAAGATTCACTTTGGTTGATCTCCACCCTGTGTTCCTTGTCCACTCCCATACATGAAGCGAGACAGTTCCTTTTTTCTATCTGATTCCGAGTGTCTCAACGTTCATGGAAGAGGCTCCCACAAGGGTTTACAGAGTCTTTGTCCTCTTTCCCCATCCCTTAAAGAAAGATCCTGACATGTTGGTTTTTCTTAGACATTCTACTTTTCTTCAGTATGTTGATGATCTGTTGTTGGCTTACATTATTCTAGATCACTACATGGTTGACTCAATCTACTTCCTCAAAGAACTGACTAAAAAAGGAAACTTGGCTTCAAAATAGAAACCACTGCTTTGTCTTCTTTGAGCTCAGTGTCTAGGTCATGAGAGTTCTATTGGTGAACGTTACTTGTCAACAGATCGAATTTAAGCCATACCCAAGTTACCTCATCCTGTACCTGTTTAATTGGGACATATTTCTATGGAAATTACCTGATATTGTACTCAGTGGATGACAGGCTATGTTTCTGTGACAAAGTCCTCATAATCCTTGCAGTGGTTTAGTGAAGCCAAGAATGCATTTTTAAAACTGAAACAAATGTTAAGTGCTTTGCACTCTTTGTTTCTTCCCAATTACCCTAAGCCTTTTGCACTGTACTGTTCTGAGCATAATGAAGTTAGAGTCCTAATTCAAGACGAGGAAGATCAGAAAAAAACAGTAGTTTACTCTTCTGCAGCTTTAGATCCAGTTGCAACTAGGCTCCCAACCTGCATTAGCACTGTAGCTGCAGCAACAAATCTTGTTGAGGCCTCTGGAAACATTGTACGGGATTCTCCCTGGACTATAGCTGTACCTCAAGCTGCCATTGATCTTCTCTTTACCAAAAAAAAACACAACACCTTCTCGCAGTCCAGTTATCCAGATAAGACATTACTCTTGTCCATTGCTTACTCTGAATCTGGCCCCCCTGATGCCTACTCACAAGGAGCAAGAGCCCCACAAATATTTGCCGCTCTTGTTACCAAGCCCCTTCTTGCAAAGAGGAATCTTAAAATCAGCTGGAACCTCAATCAAGATCTGTCAGTATGTGCAAAATCTTCCTAATTCTTCACAGATGACCTCACAGGTGGCAGTGGTTAGGTGTGCTGCACATCAGCATCTCTACATTGTTGTTTCTAAATTAAATTCCTAACTGATTCAGCAGTTGGCACAGCTACCCCATCATGTATGTTATATGAGTTGATTTATTTCTTGCACCTTCTCTAAAAGATTTGTCTGTATAGCAGAATCAAGCCTCTGAAAGTGAGAAACAATAGTAGATCAAGCAGACAAATGAAAGAGACCCTAAGGAAGTTTACAGAGACAACACTTGGAATGTGACTGCACCAAGAATTCTACTACCCACCCTTGCATAATTGTATTATGGAATTGCCCATGTTGTTATGGAAAGTATGCTGCATGCTGTAGCAACCCACCAGTATACTCCTTTTTTCTTTTAATTTCCACAGTTGTTGTCTTGCCTGTGTCACCTGTCAGCCCCACAATTCTGTGGAAAGGATTAAGACTTTACCCACTGGGGACTCTTCATGTACGTCCTGATCAGATGGATGTTTTCCAGATGACAAGGTGTTGCTGCTACTGTTATGCCTCGGTTTTCAGGGTGGTCGGCAGCTTACCCTTGTGTCAACCAGATGTCATTGCTGTTGCAAGGTGCCTACTTAGGGATTTTATCTCCCACTTCAGGATACCAACCCAGTTCTCCAACAATCGCCGTGCCGGACACACTTCATTTCAACTGTAGTATAAGAAGTTTGCAAAGCTTTAGGGACAAATTAGCATTTCTGCTGTGCATATCATCTAAAGTCAGCTGGTAAATCAAAAAGAAATAACTGCTGTTATGAGAATAAGATGACAAAAGCAAGTTTAGAAACGCAGTTGAAATTACCCAATGGCATCAAACCTTCAGTCTCTGTTGTTATGTGTATCCTTCCAGTGGAAAAGAGAGTTTGTTTTTCACTAATTATCCCTGTGAAATCTCACAAGATTGATCATTACCTAGAATGCCTCACAGTCATGTAGTACTCAACAGGTTGTGGGGAAGTTGCAGACAGTCTTGTTTTCTGACTTAGGTTGGTACATTGACTAAGTCCTTGGTGCTAGTGGGTTCAGGAAACCTATTTCTGGGACACTTTCTAAAAAGGAATCTAGAAAACTATCATAATGCTCCACCCACCGTTCCTCATTGTTACCACCTCCTCCTCCCAAATACCTGCTTCATTTGTGGGTCTGGCTTGTTCTTTTTGCTGCTGCCTTGAACATATTGTGGTTGAAGGGATACCTAATTGCTGTGGAGTGACGTGTCTTTGAAAAGCCTAACTGTACTTGACTCATCCTTGAACTGAACCTTGTCTGTGTTTATTTGAACAATTCTTAAATACTGTTGGTCAAGAAATATAGACAACCTATTAATCTCTCCACTTGCTGGATTTGCATCCACATGCCTGTTTATGTGGGGGGAAATATGCTCTTGATCACAGTACCCCTTTAGAAAAATGAAACTTGTCTCAGCCTGTTCTATCATGGGCACCGGCTACCTAAATGTGCTGACATTTGTCCCCAGCCTTATAAAGGACTCAAATATATAAAGCAACTTTCAAGGTTGTTAATCACCTGACGTAATACGCCTCTCATTGTCAGACTGAGGAATATATGTGAGCATCGGGAAAAAAGCAGCCAAAGGGTACATGCAGGTCGAAATAAGTATGATACCTAAGTAGAGGTTATGGATTTTGAGCCTCCTCCTTATTACGGGCACCTCCCTAGTATGGTGTTCCACAATCAAGATCAGCAAGAGAGATACACTCACTTCATTTGTGGGTATAGAGCCTATCTCTAGCTACCCAAGGAGTGGACTTGGGAACTTGTTTATATTGTTGTATCTTGTTTTTAGGGACTTCTCACTTTGTTTCTCATGGGAATTTTCTATTATCTTCTCAGTAGTGGGTTTCACTTAAACTAACAGTATGAATCATGTTTTCTTGCATTTCATGCTCCAGCATGAGGTTCAGAGTGTGCTATGGTCCACTGAAGTGACATTTGTCGACTTATCAGATATTGATTCTTGCTTCCATGGTGCTATTTTGACATTAAATGCATGCTTGACTTTTAGACCTCTTGAAGTGTTGTGTTGTGTTAAATGTTGCAAAGTAGTATAAAGCTCCAGAATAGGTCTGACGTGGTCTTAGAAATTTGGTCTCCAGTTGGCAGAGGTATGCACCCTGTTCAGGTAGGGACCACAATCTTAGTCAGGCAAGCCAACAACATGACATAAATTAGCCTGTGCTCACCCTCTGGTAGATTGGTGCTGAAGCAGACAGGTCTTACTTAGAAGACAACGTGTACAGTACTTGGGCAACACACACACAATAACCTCATGAGGCACACAACAGAAAATGACTTCACACAGATGTAGAAAAATAAAGCTTGTTTATCTAGTTACTTTTCAGTTCAGCAGGATACACATACAATTCCCAAATAGCAAAGTATAGGCTTTGTAGGCTCCAAAATAGCAAGGTTAATGAGCAAATGTAATAGATCAAATGGGTGATGTTGGGGACTCCTTGGCACGGGTGTACGATGTCCTGATGGACTCCGGTTCTGTATTGGTTGCACTCCCCTTGGGGAGTGGTGTGTGGCTAGGCTGGACAGAGATCCTCAGTTTGACTGAGTGCAGCAAACAGTAAAGGAAAGGTGGGTTGCTCCTGATGGTTTCCAGATGTAAGCGGCACAGGTTGACAAAGCCACTCAGGTGGAGTTTGAAAGTAGGGAAAGGCAATGTTTGACAAAACCACTCGGTTTGAACTTGAAATCAGGCGGCAAGGGGAAGCAGGGCTGCTCCGGGCCTTTCACAGATGCAAGTGGCAAAGTTTGGCAAAAGCTGCTTCATTTGAAGCTGAAGGCAAGCGGCAAAAGAAAGCAGAGTCGCTCTGGGCAGGTTGCAGATGCGAGCGGTGGAATTTGGCAAAAGCCACTGAGGTTGAAATTGAAGGTGAGTGGCAAAGGAAAGCAGGGCCGCTCCAGGCTGGTCACAGATGTGTGCAGTGAAGTTTGGCAAAAGCCACTCGATTTGAAATTGAAGTCGAGCGGCACCGGAAAGTAGGAGCCGATCAGAGTTACTCTGGGTTTGGAGGATGAGTCGTGGGCTACTGGGCAGAGATCAGCAGGCAGCAGGGCAGCACAGCAAAGCGGAGTAGCAGTTCCTGAGAACAGTCACATCAAGGCAGAGTGGCAATCCTGACACACAGCTGTCTTTGCTCCAACAGTGCTTTCTTCAGTCCAGAAGTGTACTTATTTTAGGCGATCAGGACTAGAAGGTGTCTTTGATGTAGGGGGTGACTACAAAGATTTCTTGTGAAGCACCGAGGTCCCCTTTCCAGGTCAGCCTCAGCTCCTGACTACCAGTTGGAGGTAATCAGCCCCTTTGTGTGGACTCTAGACACTAACCTTTGAGTTATAAATGTGAGTCCTTCCCAGCCTCCTCCCAAGAAAGACCCATCAGTATGCAGATGCATTAGAGTATTCTGTGTTGTGGATGTCTGAAGGGAATGCACAAGTGCAGCTGTCACGTAGCCCAAGCCAGACGTGTATTGGAGATAGGCTGTGGGTCCACAGGGCAGTGACTGCAGAGAAAATCCTATTTCCTAAAAATGTAATTTCTAAAATATTAATGATAAATCTGACTTGACCAGTAAAAGGTATTTATTATTACTATTCCAATGGTACTAAACTTGATGCAGCTACTCCTCTCTGGACAGGAATTACAGCATAAAGGTAGTATAAGGAATTCCCAAAGCTGGCCTATGAGAGGGTCAGGCCTCACAGTAATGAAAAAAGGCTTTGGGGAGTTGTTCATTATCAGAGCATGAGGACTTAAAAGTATATGTCCTGCCCTTTGCTTACATGGCACCCTGCTCCATGAGACACATAGGGCCTTCTTTAGGGGTGACTTATGTATCAGAAAAGGGGAGTATTGTCTTGGCCAGAGGTTTTAAGTGCCAGTTTAGGGTGGCAGTTAGACTATATACACAGGTCCTTTAGAGGCAGGCCTGAGACATGTTTATAGGGCTACCTAAGTGTGTGCCATAATTGGAGATTCAGACCCACTAGTAGCATTTAATTTAGTAAAGTGCTCAGAGTACTAAGGCCAAGAAAAGGATACAGCAACAAAACAGGAGGTAAAGGCAAAATGTCTGGAGATAACCCTGCAGGAAGGGCCATTTCCAACACGTGGCATAAATAAAATTTAAAAAATCCTTGCAGCTGGACATTTCACCCAACCTCATGCAGCAGATATTTGTGTTTCACTATTACCACATAAATGATGCCAGGAAAACAGAATGACAGATCCTCTACACTTTTTATTTGATCCATAAAGCCCTACCCTTTGACTTCTGAGATTACTGAAAAAAGAAGGAGCACAGTGCCCCCAAATGAAAATATTAATTTGGCTCTACTGGCCTGCCAGCACAGCTGCAGCAAGAGTATCATTTTGAAATTATTACGTTTTTGCAACTACACAAAAAGTAGAACCTAGCAAACTTAAAAAAATACACAATGCTGAAACTTGAAGGCTTCAAAACTTACCACAAATGCATTTGTCATAATCAGAGATAATGTATTAAAATATGTCTCTTGGTAACATAAACAAACCTTAGAACCACCTCAGCAAACAGTTCAAAGACTTCAGTCCTTAAAATATGTTTGCCACACTTCCTATTTTAATTACCAGTATTACCAAGATAGATGTTTCTTAGTATGTACTCATTGGATTTTAAATAGCTCAATCTGAGCTGCAAAACAATTGATATCCATCATAAATCCTGGCCACATGGGAATTTTTAATTGTGTTTGTAAAATGTTGGCAAACTACTACAGTACCTCAGAAACTAATCAACATCCTCTCTTATATGGATGACACACAACCCATACTACTCCTAACACAAGAAACAAGTTCACTGTCTGCATGACAGAAGTCACTGAGTGGATGAAAGCCAACTGTCTTAAGCTCAACACCTACAATATGGAGGGTCGGCATGCCATGCCCACGCCCAGAACCCACACCAGGAACCTCAAAATAATCATCAACACCAAATCATTGGACATGACCGCACAAGATACCGTTGTCACTGCATCCTGCTTCTGCACACTGAAGATGCTGAGGAAGATCTCCAAATGGCTCCCAAGCAACACAAGAAAAACTGTCACTCCTCCTAGTCTCTAGCAAGTTGGACTACGGGAGCTCACTCTACACCGGGATCACCAAGCAACTCACTAGAAGACTACAAACCATCCACCACTCACCAGCCAGGCTCATCTTCTAACTTCTACAAGAATTCACATCACACCTCAGGGAACTATACTGCTTCCCGATACACAAATGTGCCCAGTTGAGTCTCCTCACACACATATTTCAAGGCACTATAAAACTCAGGCCCCACCTACCTGAAAAGTCACATCTCCTTCCACAAACCACCCAGACACCTCCATTCCTAAGGCTCCTACTTGCACACATACCTCAAATACCTTTATAGAGTCAAATTAAATACATACAACCATATCAGGAGGACAAGAGTTTTCTTACATAACTCCTAAAGTGTGGGACGACCTTCCATTCCATATCAGAGCTTCCTCCTCATTTCTTGAATACGCAAGAAGCTGAAGACCTGGCTTTTCAATCAAACAATTTACCACAGGCAGGGCTAGACACAGAAATTTGCTCAGCTCTGCCACACCCCTGTGGGAGATAGTGAGCTTTACAAATACAGATAACACAACAAATATAAATGTGCATTGGATCACATCATCATCATCATCTACTTTATTTTGGCAATATGCCATAAAAATAATAGAATAACATATCGAAAAAATATTAACCTGAGACATTAAGACAGGAATGTACAAATAAAAATGAGGTAAAATACAGATTTCATCAAATACAAAACAAAACATGACACCATCCTCATTAACCCCTTGCTGACAGGCCTTTTCCCCTCAGGTGCCAGGCCTATTTTTGGCAATTTGGGGCAGTTGGCACTTGGGCCCTCATACCTTTTTGTCCACATAAGCTACCCACGCCACATCTGTGTACTATTTTTCCAACATTCTAGGGATTCTAGAGGTACCCAGACTTTGTGGGTTCTCCTGAGGGAGACCAAGAAATTAGCCAAAATACATTGAAAACCTTTTTTTTTTTTTTAAATGGGAAAAAAAGGCTGCAGAAGAAGGCTTGTGTTTTTTTCCCCTGAAAATGGCATCAACAAAGGGTACAATCACCAGCTTCCCAGCCTTCAGGAACAAGCAGACTTCAATCAGAAAACCCAATTTTTCAACACAATTTTTGCATTTTACTGGGACATACCTGATTTTTACTATTTTTTGTGCTTTATGGGTGTGAAACCAATGCTGGATCCGAGAAAGCTAAATATTTCTAAAAAGTAGACAGAATTCTGAATTTAGCAAGGAATAATTTGGGTAGATCCTTCAAGGGTTTACTCCAGAAAACAGCTGAAATAAAAAAATATTTTGAAATTGAGGTGGGAAAAACTGCCATTTTTCTCAACTTTTTACTCTTTAACTTTTTACTACAATGTCAAATTTTTTAAAGCAATATACCGCTACGTTTGCTGCACTCTTCTGGTTGCGGGGATATATAGGGCTTGTAGGTTCATCTAGAACCGTAGGTACCCAGAGCCAATAAATGAGCTGCACCTTGCAATGGGTTTTCATTCTATACAGGGTATGCAGCAATTAATTTGCTGACATATAGAGAGTGAAACATAGGTATCAAGAAAACTTTTATATTTCCAAAATGGGCACAAGATAAGGTGGTGAGAAGCAGTGGTTATTTGCACATCTCTGAATTCTGGGGTGCCCATACTAGCATGTGCTTTACAGGGCATTTCTCAAATAGACATCTTTTTTACACACTGTCTTACATTTGGAAAAAGACAAGGGGCAATAACACTTGTTTTGCTATTCTGTGTTCCCCCAAGTCTCCCGATAAAAATGGTACCTCACTTGCATGGGTAGGCCTAATGCTCGTGACAGGAAACACAACATGCTCACATCACATTTTTACATTGAAATCTGATGTGTTTTTTTGCAAAGTGCCTAGCTGTAGATTTTGGCCTCTAGCTCAGACGGCCCTTAGGGAAACCTACAAAACCTAGCATTTTAAAAAACTAGACATCTAGGGGAATCCACGATCGGGTGACTTGTGGGGCTCTCACCAGGTTCTGTTACCCAGAGTCCTTTGCAAATCTCAAAATTTGGCCAAAAAAATACTTTTTTCCTCAAATTTTGGTGATAGAAAGTTCTGGAATTTAAGATTAGCCACAAATTTTCTTCCACCCAGCGTTTCCCCAAATCTCCTGTTAAGAATGGTACCTCACTTGTGTGGGTAGGCCTAGCGCCTGCAACAGGAAATGCCCCAAAACACAACGTGGACACATCACATTCTCCCAAAGAAAACAGATCTGTTTTTTGCAAAGTGCCTAGCTGGCGATTATGACCTCTAGCTCAGCCGGCACCTAGGGAAACCTACCAAACCTGTGCATTTTTGAAAAATCTAGTCACCTAGGGGAATCCAAGATGGGGTGACTTGTGGGGATCTCACAGGTTCTGTTACCCAGAATCCTTTGTAAACCTCAAAATGTGGCAAAAAAAACACTTTTCCTCACATTTTGGTGACAGATGATTCTGGAATCTGAGAGGAGCCACAAATTTCCTCCCACCCAGCGTTCCCCCATGTCTTCCGATAAAAATGGTACGTCACTTGTGTGGGTAGGCCTAATGCCCGCGAAAGGAAATGCCCCAAAACACTATCTGAACACATCAAAATTATCAAATACAAAACTATCTATTTTTTGCGGGGAGGGCACCTGCGTTTTCGGTCCTAGGCTCAGCAGCGATCTAGGGAAACCTAACAAACCATGACATTTCAGAAAACTAGACACCCGAGGGAGTCGAGGGAGATGTGACTTGGGTGGATCTCCCAATTTTTCTTTTACCCAGAATCCTCAGCAAACCTTAAATTTAGCTAAAAAATTACATTTTTCCTAGATTTCTGTTTAGGATCACCGCACCAGGACAAATTTCCTACCACTCAACGTTCCCCTTATTCTCCCGGTAAAAATGATACCTCACTTGTGTAGGTGGACCAAGTGCCTGTGACAGGGAAGAGCCAAAAACATGTCGAAGTAGAGGGGGAACCAAAGTGGGTCCAAAAGGGCAGTTTGAAAAAAACATTTTTGGGCTGACAAGGGCAGCAGAATTTTTATCAGTACAGATGAGACAATGCTGGGTCATAGGAATTTTGTGGATTACTGCAGATTCCAGAAGGTTCCATCTAAAAAATGTGGGGAAAATGTGTGATTTCCAGCAAAGTTGGAGGTATGCAGGGCATTGTGGGTAAGAAAATGATGTGGGGTGCATGTGAAGCACACCACTTGGAATCACCGACATGTTTAGTTTTCAGATGTGTTTAGGTCTTGTGGATTATTCTACATGGCAACATCCCAAAGTCCAAAAAGTGCAGCCCTCACCATTCCAAGTGGACGATTGTGAGAGTTAGCCAAGCTCTCATGGCCAAAATGTAAAACCAAAACCCAAAATAATCAAATGCCCTCTGGGGGGGCAGATATGGCCAACAGTAATGTGCCCCCATGGGGAGTGACCCTTGCCCAAGGGGCTACCCCCCAAAGAAAACACACATACACAGAGACCCATCCCTCGTGCCCAAGTGGTTTCTGCTCCTCCGGGAGGATAGAAATAATAGAAATAGGCCGATCTGCCCCCAAGGGGAGCAGAAATTGTCTAAAATAAATCCCTTCCCCCATGGGAGTGACCCTTGCCTAAGTGGTCGCTCCCCTCGTGTGAAATTTCCGCCCAAAACAAATCCCTGGTGTCTAGTGATTTCTGCCACCCACTTGAAGGCAGATTGGCTTAACAAAAATAGGCCCATCTGCCCACAAGGGAGGCAGAAATGGCCTAAAGATAAGTTGCCCCCCAGAGGAGCGACACTTGCGTAAGGGATCACTCCCCACATATAAAAAAATTAAATAAACAAAAAAAATCCCCGGTATCTAGGGTTTTCTGCCTCCCCCCAAGGGCAGATCTGCCTAATTACAATAGGCCGATCTGCCACCGAGGGGGGCAGAAATGGCCTACAACAAATTTGTCCCCCAGGGGAGCGACCCTCACCTAAGGGGTTGCTCCCCTCACGTGAAACTGACAAAAATAAATCCCTGGTGTCTAGTGGTTTCTGCCCCCCTTGGGGGAAGATTGGCCTAATAAAAATAGGCCTTTTCTGCCCCCAAGGGGGGAAGAAATGGCCTAAAGACAAGTCGCCCCCCTAGGGGAACGACTCTTACCTAAGAGGTCACTCCCCACATAAAAAAAATAACTAAACATAAAAAAATTATATCCATGGTGTCTAGGGGTTTCTGCCCCCCCCCCCTGGGGACAGATCAGCTTAATTATAATAGGCCATTCAGCCCCTAGGGGGCAGAAAAGGCCTAAAAATATTTTGCCCCCTTGGGGAGTGGCCATTGCCCAAGTGGCCTCTCCCCTTATGTATAAACATAAATAAAAAACTGCTTGCTCGAAGATGCTGTTCTTGTTGAATGTAACATTGTAAGTGTAATGTGTGTAAGACTGACTTTCTCAGGAGTAAAAAATAGAGACATTTACTGGAGAATAAGCAGCAATAATATTGTTACCTGACGAGCCGGATGAAGAGGACATTACAAGAAAAGCCAATCATTGATATGTGAACTGTCTACTAGTAGAAACTGTAGATTTGATGTTTGAGTTTTATTGGACAAAGTGTGAACATGCAAATCCCTTGACCAATAGGAACTTGGAAAGTAGTTTTAGGAAATCTAACTTAGCCGGACTGCACTGAGGGAAGACAGCGCATATGCCCATTTTCTTTCTTCCCGAAAGGCAATTACTTCACTGAACGTCTAGAGACATGCTTGACTTTACTGCTTAAAGACTTCGCGTTTTCTGAAGTTTGATGCTGAATCCAGATGCCTTGCTGACCAATTTGATGTCCTGAGGACGAAGACTATTTTAGCTTGCTAATCCAATTGAGGAGAGGTATACTATCACTGATGTTGTTTGCTATGTCTATTTGCTTTTGTTTCTAGGTACCAACTGCGCTATTTTGATAGAGCCATAGTTAGATGTCTTTCCAAATTTGTGTTGACTAAATGTTTTTGCATGAAGCCCAACATGCTAATGCTAATCTGATGTTAGGTAGGATTCTCACTAATGAAAGTTCACTACACGGAGTAACAATCGATGTCTTTCCTTTGCTGATTCTCAATGTATGTGATATCGTTTGCACAATTGTTCTTGTTATTAATTTGCACTGTAACTTTAGAATGTGTAATTGTTCAAGCTTTTGATTAGATTGCGTTTCTTTTGTAGATTCAGTCAACCAGTGTTGTTTCTGTATGTTTATCATTTGATATTGAGATCATCTTACGTGACATTAGCATTGTTAATATAGGGAAACAAATATTCTAACTTTTACTAAAAGGTGTGGTTATTCATGACTGAAAGGTCATGGTGTATACACCATGACCTTTCAGTCATGAATAACCATATTACTGACTCCAATTGATTACAAATGCTATTGATTAGTTTAGTTTAGTTTTGAGGATTTGTAGAGCGCATGGCTACCCAGAGGCCTCCCAGCACTAAGGAAGATCACTAGGTAAGAGGAACAGACCTAAACAGGGAACAATACAGTTTTCAATTTTCTACGAAAAGAAGATTCTGACACGTCATGACGAAGTTCCAAGCAGAGGGAGTTTAAGATCTTAGCTGCTCTACAGGCGAAGGATTGACCCCCCATCTAACTTTCTTATCATGAAAGGAGTTAATTAAAAAAGCTGAAGAGGATCTGAGCATTCTCCGGGGGTTATAAGGAGTGATCATTTGTCTGAGGAAGACTAGACCCTTGTTTCGAAGGGCTCGGTGAATAAAACACATAGCGATAAAAATGATGTTTTGTTTAATCGGGAGCCAATGGAGGGAAGCCAAGGCTGAAGTGGCAGATGAATGTCTGGCGGTGACTGTGAGTAGGCAAGCAGCAGCGTTCTGCACCAACTGAAGACTCTTTAGAACATGCGAAGGAGAACTCATGAGCAGTACGTTCCCATAATCGAGATGTAAAAGTATCAGAGCCTGAGTAAGAAGTCTTTTGGCTGAAAATGGAAGTAATTTAAAGATTTTCCTAAGGGTTCTTAGAAAACCGAAACAGGTAGCTGCCAGTTTCATAGAAATGCATTCCATTGTAAGGTGCGGTCAAGATATCCAAGGCACACGTGTAAGTAAAGGATTTGTGTCCATGTTTCTGTGATATGTCCACTCTTCTTTTAATTCCAGAGTTGTTCAATCTTCAATAGCTAACAGCAAACAGTCTAGTCTGATATATCCAATCTTCTTTTATTTCAAAGTTGTTCCAAATGTCAATAGCCAACAGCAAACATTCTACAGCCAACGCGTGTTTCTTCTTGCGAGAATATTCGCTGTGACTTCCTCAGGGCTGTAAATAAAACAATTGTTCTTGTTTATATATTTATATACTAAAGTCATCTGCCTTCTGGCAGGCTTATTGCAAACCCTTCACCATCTTTACAACCGCGATACAATAATTGAAATGGGTGAGACTCAAAAATGTTTTTAAATTAAACATACCATAGCTCAAAAGCCTCTCCATTAAAAGAACGTCATAACATTATAGCCCATGAACCGTGGTTAGTGTACTCTTCACTGTATGGTATTATTAAAAATCAGAGAAGACAGTGCTCAATGAAAAGAGAAGGACAATCCCTAGGAACACGCTGTTACCATAACACTCGTGAAACACAACAAATCAGCCAGCCAAAATAGTCATCTGGGAGCATGTGAACTATAAATCCAAAGTATCACCCGGTTATCTGAAGTTGTTTAAAACATTTGACTAAAAACCGAGCACCTCATAATGCATACCTCCGCAATCCTCTCCGTTGCGGTAATGTTCAAACTCGAAACGTAAGGTAAACATCCATGATGGTCACAAGATCTTAATTTAATCTTCTAAGAGGATCAGAAAGTATGGTATAAGCCCACAAAATAATTATTTGACAAACGTGGCATAACTCTAAGGTGCCCCTTTGTACTTGCCAACCTACAGTGAAGTAGAAAAAATAACCAAGCCTGTAAACAGGAGCTTCCTTTCCTCCACATCGGCGTGTACGCGAATGCTGTGTAACCCGACCCAGTATTTAACCACGCATTATAATGCGATGGCTGGAAAAGGAAATAGGACTAACGGTCCCCTCAATTGAGCCGCCATATTGGTAGTGTTTTATACTTAAGATTTAGGGATAGACACAGAGTACGTGCTGTAATGTCAATTCGTATGAGTTCGTAACAGAGCTACTTAAAATAATGGCTAAAAAAACGCCATTTGGCAGTAATTAAACTTGAACCCAATGAGTAAATTTTCAAAGGCAATAAGTAAAAAAAGACTCAGTAATTGATAAATCATGACGGTAAACACCAACGGCTGTCTAATTTGATCAATTGTCAATCAGTAATATATTACATGTTTGTCAAATAATTATTTTATTGGTTTGCTGTTAGCTATTGAAGTTTGAACAACTCTGGAATTAAAAGAAGATTGAACATATCACAGAAACATGGACACAGATCCTTTACTTACACGTGTGCCTTGGATATCTTGACTGTTGTTTCTTTCTCTCCTTGAGAAATTTGGAGTTTTTGGGGAAGAGCCTCTTTCCGAGAGCACCGTGACATTCTTTCCCTTGTAGGAACTATATGTGGTGGATTTCCCGTGAGCGCCAGTCCTATATAAAATAAATCCCTCCTGCATTTATTGTAAGGTGCGGGTCTAGCCAAAAGCCCAAGCTTTTTATGGAATCTTTAGGTGGGGGTAGATCCTTAGGCAAGTTCACTGCTAAGGATGGGGACCTAAGTAAGGAAGGATTCCCAACGATCATAACTTCTGTTTTCCCACTGTTGAGCTTAAGCTTACTCACCATCATCCATCTGGCGTGATCTGAGAGACAGGAAGATAAGGTAGCCTGTTCTTAGGTATTCTTAGCAGAGAAAGAGTAGACCAACTGAGTATCATCCGCATAAGATATTAGAGATAGTCCATGTGGCTCAATTATTCTTGCCGGGGGACATATAAATGTTCAAAAGAGTAGGGTTCAGAGATGAGCCCTGCGGCACCCCACAACTGAGTGGCAGAGGTTTAGAAAAAAAAAGATTGATCTAGGACTTGAAGGGTCCTGTCCTTCAGGAAGTCAGAGAGCCACTCAAAAGGGGTCCCTGAAAAGCCAATCGGAGAGATTCTCTGAAGGAGAATATTATGATCTACAGTATTGAATGCAGCACTCAGATCCAAAAGGATAATTGCTGCATAGCCACCTGAATCCAAGCCTTGACGGTTGTCCTCGGTAACCGCCAACAGGGCAGATTCTGTGTTATGCAAAGGTCTGAAACCCATCTGAGTGTGATGTAGAAGATTGTAATCCTCGAGAAAGCCTGAAATTTGTTTGTTTTTTGATAATTTTAGATTTTATCGACAGAAGGGCAATTGGTCTATAATTGCCCAATGACCTAGGATCAAGGCTTTTTTAATAAAGGTTTGATGACAGCATGTTTCCAGTTTTGTGGAAGCTGACCAGAGGCGAGAGAATTATTGAGAATCCTAGTTAGAACAGGCACAATAACGTTGATTATTGATGTTATTGTTTGGCTATTGATTATTGATCTGCATGTACTGAATATATGGTGGGTGTTAGAGCTGACAGCCTTAGGGTGGTCACCCTCAACTTTTTGCCTGCCTCCCTCCACTTTTTGACACTGTTTCTGCTGGTTTTAGGACTCTGCGAACTTTACCACTGCTAACCAGTCGTAAAGTGTCTATGCTCTCTCCCTTAAAACATGGTGACACTGGCTCATACCCAATTGGCTTATTTAATTTACTTATAAGTCCCTCGTAAAGTGCACCACATGTGCCCAGGGCCTGTAAATTAAATGCTACTAGTGGGCCTGCAGCACTGATTGTGCCACCCACATAAGTAGCCCCTTAGCCACGTCTCAGGCCTGCCATTGCAAGGCCTGTGTGTACTGTTTCACTGCCAATTTGACTTGGCATTTAAAATTACTTGCCAAGCCTTAAACTCCCCCTTTTCTACATATAGGTCATCCCTAGGATAGGCCCTAGGTAACCCATAAGGCAGGGTGCTATGAAAGTAAAAAGCAGTACATGAACATATGTGTTCTATATGTCCTGGTAGTATAAAACTCCTAAATTCATTTTACACTGCTGTGAGGCCTGTTCCTTTCATAGGCTAACACTAAGGATACCCTCATAAACTGTTTGAGTGGTAGATTCTGATTAGAAAGGGGTAAACAGATTATATATGTAGTATGGCCAGAATGGTAATACAAAATCCTGCTGATTGGGAAGTTGGATTTTATATTACTATTTTAGAAATGACACTTTTAGAAAGTGAGCATTTCTCTGCATTTCATACTTTCAGTGCCTCACAATCCACATCTGGGCTAAGATGGTTGACAGCTACCTTGTGCATTTCACCAAGACAACCACAAAAACAGGACGCTCAGTTACACCTGCACACATCTGCATACTGAATGGGTCTTCCTGGGCTAGAAGGGTTGAGGGCCTGACACTTACATTTCAAAGGACAGTGCCTGCCCTCACACAATGGACTGCCAAACCCCCTACTGGGAGCCTGGCAGACAGGATTGTACTGAAAGGGGACCTTGTGCACTTCTAAGCCACTCTTTGAAGTCTCCGCCACTTCAAAGGCACATTTGGGTTTATAAACAGGGTCCCTGACCCTACCAACTCAGACACTTCTTGCAAGATACCTCCTGGGAAAAAGAACTCTGAACCAGAAACTGCAACCTGCTAAGAGAAGCTGCCTGGCTGCCCAAAGGGTTCACTTGACTGCTTTGATGTAAAGGACTGCTGCCTTGCTGTTGCCCTGCTGCCTTGCTGCCTCTGGCTCTGCTGAGAAGTGCTCTCCAAGGGCTTGGATGGAGCTTGCCTCCTGTTTCCTGAAGTCTTAGGGCCAAAAAGACTTCATCTCTCAAAAGAACTCCTAGTGCGACGAAAATCAATGCACAGCCTGCCAGAATCAATGCACAGCCTGCCCTGCGGTGAGAAAATCACCTCATCGCTGAACTGGAATGACACAGTCCAGCTCCCTGAGTAGAGATCGATGCAGCTCCAGCATTGCGACCGGAACTTTGATGCATGGCCCATCGGATTGACGCATTGCCGAGCCGGAATGACGCAGCCTGACTTCCTGTGAAAGGAATCGATTCAGTGCCTGCTGTGTGACAGAAATTTCCCTGCAACACCCACCGGATTGACGCAGCTCCTGTGACTTCATCCTGCACACCCAGGATTTCTCTGCATCGTCCCTGGGGCGTCCAAATACCCCTCAACCTGAACAGGATCCAAGCCTGCGTGCCGGAAATCAACACAAAGCCATTGCTGCAGGGAAAAGCACCGTCACATCGTCTGTGTGCGTCTGGAAAAACTGACGCACAGCTCCCTGTTTTCCACGCATCTCCTCCTCTGTGGTCCAGTGTGGATAATTTAATGCAAACCTGGTACTTTGTGTTTGCAAGAGACACTAATTGCTTTTTAAGAACTAAAGACTCTATCCTTCCTTACAAAAGTGATATTTCAACTTGTATTTATCAAATCTTGATCATTATGACCTTAATCTACTCAGATAAATATTCTAAAGTTTTCTAAACCTGTGTGGTGTATTTTTGTGGTGTTCCACTGTGTTATTGTATGATTTATTGCACAAACACTTTGCACATTGCCATCTAAGTTAAGCCTGACTGCTCAGTGCCAAGCTACCAGAGGGTGGGCACAAGATAATTTGGATTGTGCGTGACTTACCCTGACTAGAGTGAGGGTCCTTGCTTGGATAGTGGGTGACCTGACTGCCAACCAAAGACCCCACTTCTAACAGTGGGAACATCTTAAATGTGAGTCAAAGGGTTCATTGACCTATTTGCGTCCCCTTCTAAGTTTACTTATTAAGGTTTGAAGCGCCAACAACGTCCTTCTTGGAAAAAAACAGAAAGTGTCTTTCCCAGTTATGAAGCCTGAGTGCCTTATCAATCCTTCATTCAATTTTCCTATAGCATAACTTCCTGACTGGGTAACATATCTTTGCTGGACCCACCAAGCCTTTAGGTTTCTCCCTGCACTCTCAGTAACCTCATGCATGGCAAATCACAAAGTCTGCTGTTTATCAATTTAGTATTCTCAAGAATATTAAGGGCCTGATTTAGACCTTGATGGATGGGCCTACTCTGTCACAAATGTGATAAATTTCCCATCCGCCATATTACAATTCCATTATGTCCTATGGAAGTTGCAAAATGGAGTATGGAATAACCGTCATGTTAGTGACAGGGTCACCCATCTGCCAAGATCTAAATCAGGCCTTAGGTCTCCTGTAACTGAGTTTCATATCATAAAGAAGACTTTAGAAGTGGTGAACTATAGCTGAACTTCTCTCCACATCAGGAAATATTGATTTGAAGATCTAACAAAATCCACTTTGGCTTTAATAAGGGCTTTCCTCCAGTCAGCAGCTTGACTATTACAGAATCAAAAAAATCTAATCAAAACCCGTTGGTTCCCACTTAAACTCTACATTTAAGAAATATATGCTGCTTAGACCGTCGTTCCACGTTACTCAGAATTCCTTAAGTGGGACGAAACAGGAGTGTGTGCCTGAACTGGGAATTTTGAGCAGTGTCATAATTTTGCTGGTGGTATTACCACATGCAGCATATGCACGTTTATAAAGTCAAATCAGAAAGAGTATGCCCCCCAGGTAATTTCTATAGAGGACAGCTGATTAGCCCAAGTTAATTATGCATCCACAGTATCTGTAACTCTGGGTGTGAAATTACCACATAAAGAATTCCGATAGATTTAGAATAAGGACTTTCTTCACTGCAGTAGATCTGTAGCTGGGTTATAGCCATTTTGTCATTTATTAAACTGCATACCTCTAAAAAGTGTTAGCGCGTTGGACCTTAATAAGTAAACTTATAAGGGGATGCGCATAGGTCGATGAACCTTTTGACTCGTTTAAGATGTTCTTACCATAGCTCCAGAATAGGAACAATAATCATTACGCAATAATCAATAATCATTAGTCAAATCAATAATCAATGGAGTCAGTAATTGTCACGCACCATGATTTTCAGCCATGAATAACCACACCTTTGGTAAAGTTTAGTCGTTTTATTTCCCTTACATTAACAATGCTAAAATTGTGTAGATTAATCTCAAAATCAAATGAAATACATATAAGAACAGTACTGGTTGACCAAAGCGACGAAAGAAACGCAATCTAACGAAGGCTTGAATCACAATAGATTCTTATGTTACGGTGCACATCAATAGCAGAGTCATTTGTAATGAGCTAATACCATACATAAAATTCAGCAAGATAGCTCGTCAAACATTGGTCCCTGCAAATTGTCAGTCGTAACTTAGATAGGCTCAACTAACCTAGATTAGCACTAGCATGTTGGGCTTCATGCAAACCATTAATAACACGAGTTTAGAAAACATCTAGCTAAAGAAAATTATAGACAGCACAGTTGGTACCTTGAAAGAAAAGGCACAAACATGCATTTCAGTCATTTTGTCTTATCTACCTATCCACGGTATGGGTCAGCAAGCAGAATCAGTCTTCCTCCTCAGGTCATCAATTGATCAGCAAGCATCAGGCTCTCAGTCAGAGAGTAATGAGCCCAATGACATAATTTTGAATTTCTTCTCCTCTAAATATCGCATCACAAAATTAGAATAAGCTTCAGAGAAGGTCTGAAGTCTTTTTCCTCTGTCACGTTGTTATAACAAAGTCACTTAAACAATCTCCTAATTCGCTGTTGGTCAATTAATCGTACGTTATTACTCTACCCAATAATAATTCTATACCAAATCTACGAATTCTGATATTTCGCCCTTCACACACCGTTGATTAGTCTGCTTTAAGATGTTCTCATCATCGGGCTCGTCAGGTGTCAAATTTGTTGCATCTTCTTCTCCAGTCAGTGTCTTCATTGTTCGCGCCCTGGGAAAGTACTTCTCGCACACATTACACACAATTGTTACACTTTTAGGACACTGTCTCCTGTTAGTTGGTTCTCATGGAAAGCTTCTGCTCAGCAATTTATTGAACCAATGAACATTTCACAGTTAGTTCACTCTGTCAGCATTTTTTATTAAACGCTAAGAAATACAGCTTCTGCATGAGGCATGGCGAAACTAGGCCAAGACACTCGCTAAGTTAAGACCTACAATGAATACGCTAGAGCATACTTCATAACCCTTAATATGACATATTACTGCATTAATCTAATACATTTTCAATATTTCATAAGTATTAATCATTAATTAGTACATTTCGTGAACACTGATGGCCATTCTTCGAGGTCACAATTACAAACCTGTGCATTATTTGTCTCTATGTTATTTCTACATAATTCGTTATTCGAAATACATAAACAGTCATTAATAATTTCTGATTAAGACATCTGCTTCAGCAAAAGCATTAAGTAGAACATCTAAAATACTATAATGTATTGCTTTTATTAAAGTGAAAACAACCATTCGCCCTAATGCGTGTAGGCAGTCCGTTTAATCAAAGCTGAATAGACGATGCCCACATTTTAGTGTAGTGATTATCAAACCATTTAAAAAGTTTACCTATAAGTAATTACAAACTGCGATCTAGTCCAGACTGTGGAAAATGATTTCCTACGACACTTGTTGAGGGTACCAAAAGGCACTTCATCGTACGTTACACACTCGGAACTTGGGGTTCCCTACATTGCAGACTTGATAAAGATTCAGCCATTGTTATTATGGCATAAAGTCTGGACCTCGGAACACACTAGTTTTAATAAGGCCATTTTGTCCGACTGTACGAAGTCATTGCACTCATCAAGGGTACCATGGTTAAAATACATCATGACCTTTTTTGAAAAATTGGCCAATAAAGACTATTATACAAACCCAGTCTCGTTGCAGAAGATATCTAGGAAGGACCTGAGTAAACTGGCATTAAAACATCTAGAAGACATATGTTGGGGTGTGGAATAAAAAAAAACTTCAGTCATTCATAACGAAATAATTTTGACGGCTGAGGGCATGCAGCCTTACTTGGCAAATATGGTACTCCCTCGCCACCGTTTTCTTCTTACTAGACTTAGGCTAGACACGTTTCATCGCCTAGTTTCATTTCCAACTATGAACGATTGGTCCACCTTGTTAAAACCATGCCCTTGTGATGCAAAAACACCGCAATCCACAATCCATGTGGTTTTATTTTGTAATCTCTACGCCTACCAGAGGAGGCGCTTAGTTGTTCCACTTTTAAGGAAAATCAATCTCCCCCAATGTCGCACAGCCTACGCCTGTCTCCAGTCACAATCTTCGTTAGAGACATGTGGAATCTTAGCTAATTTTTTATGTTCTGTATTAAAAATAAGGAAATCCATGGGGGAGGCGATTGAAATATAATCTACTGTGATAGCCCCTTTTTTTTTTTTTTTTACTGTTTTACTGTTTACTGTTTTTTACTGTTTTTTACTGTTGTTGTGTGTAAACATTTTTATTGTTTTACCTACCTGACTTTTATTGTATATTGAAATGTATGTATCATAACTGGAGATCTTTTTATGACTGTTATATCTTTTATGACTTGGTGAAAGTCGAATAAAGATTTGTGTATTATTATATAAGTAATTAAAAATAAAGTTACATTATTTATCTGATTCTGGTAGACTTGAAATCTTTATTGCATTAACATTTTTATTTATGAACCAATTGAATTCTAGAAGCATTTACTTACACATTCAGGCCAGAAATGGTATTCTATCTGAACAGAAACGGTTACACAATTTCGAATATGACAGCCTTGCCCATTCAGCATCAAATAGCCTGGCAGTGACAGATGTGCTAAAAAACGTACATAGACGCTGCTTTTCTGGCTCTAGTCGTGCGAACATCTGCGTTTAATTCAGTTAATATAGCCCTTAGCAGTGCGAAAGTCATAATTTTTATCTTACCGAAAGGTCAAATATTTCTACAAAATGTATTTGAACTAGTGTTAAATTGTCCAGATCAAGTACAAGATCATCACTGGTATAATTCACTCGACCTGGCCTTCACTATTGTTAGGTTCTGTGCTCACAACCCAAAGCATGTGCCGCCATAACGGCTGTAAATATGGTGGAACTCGGAACCTTCCGGATTTGAAGAACGGCAATTGCTGGCTGCTGCCTGCCCTGACGGTTATACTTTGCTTGATCTCCATATAAAATACGCAATTTACTTTTAAGATGTCTCTGTCTACGTGAACTTTAAAACTATCCTTACGCACAGCATACATCAACGATGACATGCCCTCTGATCAGACGAAAGGGGACGGGGCAGTTACAAACAAGAAAATGGATGCCCTGTCTCTCAGACAAGAAACCAAACCATGCTCAACGTGTCACTAATGATAGGTGAGAAGATAGATCATAGGGATATTGGGTTCCTGTGTTTTTGGAGTGATGCTCCTTCGAAAAAGAAAATGTGAAAAGGTTCTGTCAAAGGAAAAATGAGGGCCTGGAAAAGGTAATTAGTAACTCGTTATACATCAACGATATCAGAATCGAAAGTCTTTGTTGAGAAACAGTTTACTTCCAAATTAATTCAAGTAGGGGAGGTTCCTTTTGTAAGTGGAATAGACTCTTGTACATCACTAATGTATATTTGGATGGATCAGCCATCATTGATCAAATTTTTTCTTTTCCTTTTGCTACATCTCTACCGCAAACTCTCATCAGTTTGTCCAAAAGTTCTCTTTATAAATCCCTGGTGTGCCAATTATGGATACACTCATGTTCATAAGTCTGCCTTTGCAGAACACCTCATGACCTCATTACAACCATGGTACAGCATTTCTCATAAAATATCTTATTTGGTGGTCTTAAAATCAAGTGGATACACCCACATAAGCTACTTGAATTCTGCCTTTACACATTACCCATTTTAATTAAAGTTATTACCATTTCATATATATGTATGTATGCTCCTATGTATTGGATGCTATGTAGCACTAACATTGCTTGAAAGCAATGAAGAGGCATATTTAAGAAAGGTGGCGCTGCACGTTCCTTGCGCCCCTGAGCGCCCCCCCCCCTAATACCACTATGTGTGCACACCATGGCGGTAGTTAGGGGACTAGCGTCAGAATTTTTGCTGCTAGTCTGGAGCTTTGCAGACGTTTGATGCTAATCTTGCAAAGCTCATTGAGGCCCATTGTAATCAATGGTGTGCCTCCTTTTAATGCCTGCTCTGAGCAGGCGTTGAAAGTGTCCCCTTAGCATACATTATGCCTGGCGCAGGCATAATGTAGCGCAAAGGGTTACAAAGTGGTGCAATGCATGCATTGCACCACTTTGTAAATATGGTGCATGGATTTTTCTCCTCATTGGGCAACATTTTTGTAAAAAAAATGACACTAATGTAGTGCAAGGAGGAGCTAGGGGCTCTTAAATATGCCCCAAAGTGTTTTGCAAGGTTGATGCTAGGGAGAGCAGAGTAGGATTTTTTTACAGAACAAGGATACTATGGGATCTCTTCAGATTCTGCCTACGAGACAACAGAAGCTAGGAAATTGGTTAATGATGAGAGCTAAGGTGAGGCTTGAAAATATGTATTTTTGGTTCCTCTCAGAAGTGGAGCAAATGCGAAGTAAGTCTGATATGTGTTAGGATTCTATTTGAGATCTTGAATGCACAGAGATGTGCACCCTGTCCAAGCAGGAACCACAATCCTATTCAGGGTAAGGCACCAACACATCCTAAACTAATCTGTGCACACCCTCTGGTAGCTTGGCACAGAGCAACATCTTTCCCATCCAGTTGAGGTGATTGCATTGTAGTTTTCTACACAGCAGTGGCAAGGGTCCAGATCCAAGATGCGTTGAAGTTCAGGTGCAAGAATCAGCTATATCAGCATCAAGATGATGCACTGATTCCGATGAGCACAGTGGCTGTGATGCAGAGTTCAGCATCATTGTCCAGGCTGTTGTTGACAGGGAAGCAGGAACCTTGCACTAAATGAAATGCTGCAGTGCTGGTTCTGAAAGTGATGTGTCAGTTAACCATGCAACAGTGGAGATGCACTGGTTCTGTCCACGCAGAAGTGGGGATTCAATGGTTCTTCTGGAGCAGCACCTGAAGATTTATCTCTATGTGTCCAGGACTGGAGTGTTGCCACTTGACAGGTTAGGCTCCCAAGTGGCCATGTCCAGTTGGGTTGGTTGGAAGTCTTTTGTGTCCCTGAGACTTCAAAAAACAGGAGACGAGTCAGCTGGGTTTTGGAGTCACTTTGGGTTCTGGATTCAAGTGATGTGGGTCCTGTCCTTCTCATCAAGGCAAGGAGGACAGAAGGCAGTAGGTCAGCACAGCCATGAAGCAGCTCTCCTTAGCAGCAATTATTCAGCAGCACAGCAGTCCTTCTTCCTGGCAGAGTATCCAAAGGTCCAGAAATGTACTGAATTGGTAGGGTTTGAGATCCAGTAATATTGTGGCTGTGGGGAGACTTCAAAAAGATGCCTTTGAAGCACACAGAGTCACTATAGGGGGTGTACAGCCCTTTGTGTGTGGACAGGATACAGCCTATTCACGTGTAAGTGTGAGGCTGTGTCAAGAGGACCCATTTGCACACAGATATCCCATCAAGTCATACCTAATATCCCTTTGTGTGTGACTGTCTAGATGGAATATACAAAGCCCAGCTGTCCTCCACCTCAGACATTATTTCAGAGACGGACAGCAGGTACCAATTTTCTAAGTCAAGAAAATGCCAAATTTCGAAAAGTGTCATTTTCAGAATTGCAATTTAAAATTCCACTTCACCTTAAGTTGTGATTTCAAATTAAGATTCCAGATACACCAAAGTCGCAAAATTTTCTCTTTCAAGTTGTGAATTACATTTTGTTGGACTTTTTGCCTTACGCAGGGTCATCCCCAGTCTTTTTGCCTCCTTCCTCCTGTTTTTTCTGACCTCTCGCTGTTGGCTCTTGGACTCTGAGCACTTTAACACTGCTGACTAGTGCTAAAGTGCAGGTGCTCTCCCATCTAAAGTTGGTATCATTGGCTTATACCTAATTGGCATATTTAATTTACCTATAAGTCCCTTGTACAGTGGTATCTCTATACCCAGGGACTGTAAATTAAATACTACTAGTGGGCCTGCAGCGCAGCTTGCGCCACCCACTGAAGTAGACTTTCAAACCTGTCTCAGGCCTGCTAGCACAGGGCCTGTGTGCGCAGTTTTCTGCCACAGGGACCTGGCATCTAAACTTACTTGCCAGGCCCAGAACTCCCCTTTTACTACATGTAAGTCACCCCTAAGGTACGCCCTAGCTAGCCCTATGGGCAGGGTGCCATGTATGTAGAAAGGCAAGACATGTGCCATATTGCATGGCCTGTCCTGGTAGTGACAAACAGCCTAACTTGGTGTCTCACTGCTGTGAGTGCTGCCTTCTCATAGGATTGCATTAGAAATGCCCTACCTTATGCGTAAAGGGTATTGTCTGATTTATGAGGGGTAGTGTAGGCGTGTTTGGTATGGTTGTGATGGTGATAATAAATACTGCTTACTGGTGTGGGTGTATTTTTTATTACTATCACAGAAATGCCACTTCTAGAAAGTGCGCATTTATCTGTGCTTATGACTCTGGTGTTTTGCAGCTTGACTCCAATCCACGTCTGGGCAGAGTGACAGTTGGGGCTTTGTGCATACTTTTCAGACAGCCTGTACACAGGGAGGGTGGAGGTGTCACTGAGGTGCATCTACATACTGAATAGTCTTCCTGGGCTGAGAGAAGGGAGAGGCGGGGCACACCTGCATTTGTAGACTGCCCTGGCCTCACACAATAGGGTCGTTAACCCCCCACTGATGTTTGGAGCCTGTGCTGAAAGGAGAAAGGGGGCACTCCCAGAACCAGTTGTAACTGGCTGGAACCTCCTCTCCCTACCATTGTAAAACACTGTAAGAACTGACTATAAGTACAGGGGAATTTTCCCCACAATTTGGAGACTCTTGGAATCATCTTGGAACTGGACACCAAAGGCTGAAAGGACTCACCAGGAACCGCCATGGACTGCTGCTACTGTGCTGACCTGTGACCTGCCTGGTCACTGTGAAGGACTTGCCACTTGCTGCCTTTCCCTTGTGCTGGCCTGTAGCTGGGCCCTCCACCTGAGGACCTTGTCTTAAGATTCTGCTCCCCAGGGGCAGGGTGCTGTGGCCCCTGACCCCTGCATCCATTTCTTCACGAGGGGTGCTTCTCCGTGGTTGCGGCTGCCATAGCGCTGATTGCAGTGCGCTTATGGAGCCTTGGGAGCTCGTAGGCTCCTTGGTGCATTGTGCCCCTTTAAATAAGATCACCGCAGCGGCCCGGGAAGCTGGAATAACACTCGCGCACCGCATCGGGTGCAGGCGAGTGTCTGCTCGGGCCCAAGGAGGGGTCCGATCTTCTTGTGGCTTCACGGCAGGACCAGGGGAAGGCACGGAGAGTGCCCACTTCCCCCTGGCCTCTGCGTTAGGAGCAGGACGCTCCTTTTCTCCTGTTAGGTAAAACAGGCATTATTGTGGGCCCCCCCCCTTGGTGGAAGGGCCAGTGGAGGCCCGGGGAGGCCCCCCAGAGATCGCGGGTCCTGGGAGGGGCCTGTCATTAAACCGGAGGGGGTGCGTGGTGCCCCCCTCCTGCCCTAAGTTGTTTTTGCTTGCTTTGGCCCCCCTCGTGAGGGCCGGTTGAGGCCCTGGGGGGCCCCCAGTAATCACGGTCCCCAGGGGGCCTGTCTAAAAAAGAGATGAGGTGCATGTCGCCCTCCTCTGACCCCACAGTATAAGGGAGGCCCCCGTTTTGCGCATAGGCGCGCCAGGGGCCCCATTGTTCCTTCTAAGCACTGGAAGTGCCTCTTCATCTCTCACAGGTATTCCCTAAAGGACCAGTATATAGAACCTAAGTTCTTACTATAGACTTTGCGCATTTATATATTGCCTACCTGTTTTTTTTTATGGTGTCTTTTATACATATGTATGCAAATGTTCCTTTTATGAGCATGACTTGCTAATATGTTTCCCTAACTTGACATATGTTTTCTAATGTTCCTACTATGGGCGTTTTATGATATTCTTATGACAAGTGTTCTAATGTGATAACGTGTTTCCTGACTACTGCTTATGTTGCAGAATACTGAGTAACCTGTGTGTTATGTGTGACTACTGCTAATTTGCAGAGTAACTAATGTGTAACATTCTGACAACTGCTAAGGTAGCAGGATAGTACTGATATGTGATGTTTGGTCTGATAATTGCGTTGTGTACAATACAGTATATTTTCATATAATCTGGTGTTGTGTTTCATTTGTGGTGGGGATATTGCGTCACATGTGCGTGTGTGTTGTGCAAACGCTTTACACATTGCCTCCGGGTTAAGCCTGACTGCTCGTGCCAAGCTACCAAGGGGGTGAGCAGGGGTTATCTTGGACGTGTAACTCCCTTGCCCTGACTAGAGTGGGTAAGTTCTGCCTGGCTGAGGTGCATACCCTAGCCAACCAGAAACCCCATTTCTAAAATTGGTCGTCAGCGGTGAGGATAGGACTTGCGCTTGCACAATACCATTGTGACTCATTATTTCACTACAAGGATTGCGTTTAGACCATCACATGTTTGGCTTCTCTTAACTTTCTCTCTTTGGTCATTTTTCCTGTTTTCAGTTCTCACGCTTGGGTATTGTGGTTGTCACATTTGAGTTATTTGTACATTTTCAAGATGGGGCTTACCTTTGATTTAGAGGACCTGCTGTTTTACACGAAGGAGGAATTAGAGGGGTTCTGTACAGAGAGAGGGCTGCCTGTAGAAGGGGACCTCAGGAGATCTCTGAATTTCTTTGAAAGGTTTGTGACATATACCCAGGGAGGGAGTGTACTTAGGGGGTACCCAGAGGATCCTGAGTGTAGCGAGGGTTCCCAATGGGAGGGCTCCCAGACCTCATACCTAGAGAGTGGTAGAGAGACTGATCAGGAAGGTGAGAATGACCGGTTGGGGACGCCAGTTGACAGGGAAGGCCCCAGTGATAGGGAGTCCCTTGCTGGGTCCAGTGAAGAGGCAGGGCTACCTCTCATTCCTTGACGCCTTGTGAGCTAAGAGATAGGCGGGAAGAGAGGGACCTGAAGTTGCAGTTAGCGCGCCTAGCTGTTGAGGAGAGAAGGGCTGAGGTAGAGAAGGCCTTAGTACAGGAGAGGATGGCAGAGGCAGAGAGGGCCTTTGCCAGAGAAAGACTCGCTCTAGAGCGCAGTCTGAAGGTTCTGGACTCACCAGCGCTGCAGGTGGAGTTCAGTGTTGGCAGCAATGTACAGTGCTGTAGCAAAGATGTTCATCACATACCGATAGATCTGGTACCTAGGTTCCAAGAGGGGGCTGACATACGTCAGTGGTTAAAGGAATATGAGAGGAACCTGGTAGAGCGCAGGATCCCTGAGAAGGATTGGGGAACTGGCCTAGGGAGTTTTTTTCATGAGGAGGGGAGGGATGCCCTACTGACTCTAGAAGAGAGTGAAAGGGAGGGGTACTCCGTTGTAAAGAATGCACTGATTGTGAAGTATGGTTTTTCCCCTGAGGAATACAGAAAAAAATGTTTAGGGGTGGTAAGAAACTGTCCCACCAGTCTTAGGAGGAGTTTGTGGAGGATTGCTGCATTGCACTAGATGGATGGGTGAAGGGTAGCACAGTAAACAATTTCGAAGGGCTGTTTAATCTGATTGTCAGAGAGCACCTGCTTCGTTGTTGTTTTTCAGAGTTGCGCCAACACTTGTCAGTGTGTGAGCTCTCTGACCCCAGGGAGCTTGCAAAGGAGGCAGACTTCTGGTTGTGTACTAGAGGGTCTGGTGTGGCATTAGGGGGTGTTCCTAAGGAGAGTGGTCTAGGTGTTTCCCAACCAGGTGTGGTGAGAAAGGCTTGTGTCCCAGGTAGGTCCCAGTATATTGGGGCGGGTAAGGCACCCCATGTCCAGTCTCAGAGGAGAGGGAATAGGGTTGGGCTGAGGCCCAGGGTACCCGAGCTCCAGTCCCAGGTCCTGGAGGGTTCCATGAGTGAACGCCAGGAGGTGAGCCTAGCCTGTGCCGTAGGGCCAGCTGTTCAGAAGGATCCCATTTTGTCATTAGGACTTGGGCAGGTGGCTGGTGATAGCGTTCCGCCGGTCCTGGTGTCTGGTAGTCTCGTTCTACAGCAGAGGAGGTGGAAATCCAGGCATAGGGTTGGGAGGGGGCTGCGGTCCCCAGTGGAGAACCTGGAGGGTCAGGGGTCAGCTCTCAGAGCAGAGCCCCCCAGGAATGACCTTGGTGAGACCATTTCTGGGCTGGGGGGAATCCAGACTCTGTCAGATGGGCAGAGGTCAGGAGACCTGCGTCAGCCAGACTCTTGTGTGGCCCTTGGGGAAGGTGTTTCCCTGGTGGGGGTAGGTGTGCCCCCCAGGAAGTCCTGGTGCGCCAGGCAATGATTCAACCGCAGTGTGGTGACTCTGGGTTGAATGATCAGGTTCAGGGGGTAAACTCTGACCTGATGGGGAGTAGGTGTGCTCCCAAGGAAGTCCTGGTACGCCAGGCAGTGGTTCAACCGCAGGGTTGTGACTCTGGGTTGGATTGCCAGATTCAGGGGGTAAGCTCTGATCTGGTAGGGGGTAGGTGTGCTCCCAAGGAAGTCCTGGTTTGCTGGGCAATGGTCCAGTCTAAGGGTGTCGTCCCTGGACTAGATAGACAGGTTTGGGGGTAAACTCTGACCTGGTTTGGGGGGCGGTTAGTGTGCTCACCCCCATGTGAAACTTCAGGTGGCTTCTCCCGAGGTGGGGAGACGCAGGACTCTGGAAGTGGGGTTCAGGGAGGGGGAAGCCCGCCCCGGACCCCGGTGCAACCCAAGGGTGTCATCCCTAGGTTGGGTGGTCAGTCGCCAGGTAGTGATCCTGGGCTGGCGAGAGAGTTGTGCAGGGTTGCTGTACCCAGCACCCTGGCAAGTGTGGATTCTGGTGATACCCCTCCTAGGAGAGGGGGGCGGGATCCTAGACGGAGGGGTAGAGGGAGGAGAGCCTCGCCTCTAGCCCCTGTAGAACCTATCGGTGCAGACCCTAGGTTGGTGGATCAGTGGCAGGGTAGAGCACCTGAATTGATTGGAAGTGGAGTGGAGACAGGTTGCTTTGCACCTGGGGCTACCGCCCCCCACTCATTATGGTTTCAGAGACCAGAGGCTCCTAGATGGCCTGGGGCCTGGTTCTGGCCATTGGCAGCTAGAGAACCCCCGTGAGTTGGTCTAGGCTGCCTGGGAAGCATTGACAGAGAGATCCAAGTGGAGTCAGGAAGGCGTAGAACTGGAACATGCCCCTGCTGTTGTGGGCCTGGGTCCTTGTTCTATCGCCCCAATCAGGGAAGTACATCAAGGTATCGATTGTTCTCCCCTGGCTTTTGGCTGGTAGGGGGTTGTGTTGGACTTTTTGCCTTACGCAGGGTCATCCCCAGTCTTTTTGCCTCCTTCCTCCTGGTTTTTCTGACCTCTCGCTGTTGGCTCTAGGACTCTGAGCACTTTATCACTGCTGACCAGTGCTAAAGTGCAGGTGCTCTCCCATCTAAAGTTGGTATGATTGGCTTATACCTAATTGGCATATTTAATTTACCTATAAGTCCCTTGTACAGTGGTATCTCTATACCCAGGGCCTGTAAATTAAATACTACTAGTGGGCCTGCAGCGCTGCTTGCGCCACCCACTGAAGTAGACTTTCAAACCTGTCTCAGGCCTGCTAGCGCAGGGCCTGTGTGCGCAGTTTTCTGCCACAGGGACCTGGCACCTAAACTTACTTGCCAGGCCCAGAACTCCCATTTTACTACATGTAAGTCACCCCTAAGATACGCCCCAGCTAGCCCTATGGGCAGGGTGCAATGTATGTAGAAAGGCAGGACATGTGCCATATTGCATGGCCTGTCCTGGTAGTGACAAACAGCCTAACTTGGTGTCTCACTGCTGTGAGTGCTGCCTTCTCATAGGATTGCATTAGAAATGCCCTACCTTATGCGTAAAGGGTATTGTCTGATTTATGAGGGGTAGTGTAGGCGTGTTTGGTATGGTTGTGATGGTGATAATAAATACTGCTTACTGGTGTGGGTGTATTTTTTATTACTATCACAGAAATGCCACTTCTAGAAAGTGCACATTTATCTGTGCTTATGACTCTGGTGTTTTGCAGCTTGACTCCAATCCACGTCTGGGCAGAGTGACAGTTGGGGCTTTGTGCATACTTTTCAGACAGCCTGTACACAGGGAGGGTGGAGGTGTCACAGAGGTGCATCTGCATACTGAATAGTCTTCCTGGGCTGAGAGAAGGGAGAGGCGGGGCACACCTGCATTTGTAAAGACTGTGCCCTGGCCTCACACAATAGGGTCGTTAACCCCCCACTGATGTTTGGAGCCTGTGCTGAAAGGAGAAAGGGGGCACTCCCAGAACCAGTTGTAACTGGCTGGAACCTCCTCTCCCTACCATTGTAAAACACTGTAAGAACTGACTATAAGCACAGGGGAATTGTCCCCACAATTTGGAGACTCTTGGAATCATCTTGGAACTGGACACCAAAGGCTGAAAGGACTCACCAGGAACCGCCATGGACTGCTGTGCTGACCTGTGACCTGCCTGGTCACTGTGAAGGACTTGCCACTTGCTGCCTTTCCCTTGTGCTGGCCTGTAGCTGGGCCCTCCACCTGAGGACCTTGTCTTAAGATTCTGCTCCCCAGGGGCAGGGTGCTGTGGCCCCTGACCCCTGCATCCATTTCTTCACGAGGGGTGCTTCTCCGTGGTTGCGGCTGCCATGGCGCTGATTCCACTGCGCTTATTGAGCCTTGGGAGCTTGTAGGCTCCTTGCTGCATTGTGCCCCTTTAAATAAGATCACCGCAGCGGCCCGGGAAGCTGGAAGAACACTTGTGCACTGCATCGGGTGCAGGCGAGTGTCTGCTCGGGCCCCAGGAGGGGTCCGATCTTCTTGTGGCTTCACACAGGACCAGGGGAACGCGCGGGGAGTGCCCCCTTCCCCCTCGGCTCTGCGTTAGGAGCAGGACGCTCTTTTTCTGCTGTTAGGTGAAACGTGCATTATTGTGGCCCCCCCTTGGTGGAAGGGCCAGTGGAGGCCCAGGGGGCCCCAGAGATCGCGGGTCCCGAGAGGGGCCTGTCATTAAACCGGAGGGGGTGCGTGGTGCTCCCCTCCTGCCCTAAGTTGTTTTTGCTGGCTTTGGCCCCCCTTGTGAGGGCCGGTTGAGGCCCTGGGGGGCCCCCAGTAATCACGGTCCACGGAGGGGCCTGTCTATAAAAGAGAGGAGGTGCATGTCACCCTCCTCTGACCCCAGAGTATAAGGGAGGCCCCCGTTTTGCGCATAGGAGTGCCGGGGGCCCCATTGTTCCTTCTAGGCACTGGAAGTGCCTCTTCATCTCTCACAGGTATTCCCTAAAGGACCAGTATATAGAACCTAAGTTCTTACTATAGACTTTGCACATTTATATATTGCTTACCTGTTTTTTTTTTATGGTGTCTTTTATACATATGTATGCAAATGTTCCGTTTATGGGCATGACTTGCTAATATGTTTCCCTAACTTGCCATATGTTTTCTAATGTTCCTACTATGGGCATTTTATGATATTCTTATGACAAGTGTTCTAATGTGATAACGTGTTTCCTGACTACTGCTTATGTTGCAGAATACTGAGTAACCTGTGTGTTATGTGTGACTACTGCTAATTTGCAGAGTAACTAATGTGTAACGTTCTGACAACTGCTAAGGTAGCAGGATAGTACTGATATATGATGTTTGGTCTGATAATTGCGTTGTGTACAATACAGTATATTTTCATATAATCTAGTGTTGTGTTTCCTTTGTGGTGGGGATATTGCGTCACATGTGTGTGTGTGTTGTGCAAACGCTTTACACATTGCCTCCGGGTTAAGCCTGACTGCTCGTGCCAAGCTACCAAGGGGGTGAGCAGGGGTTATCTTGGACGTGTAACTCCCTTGCCCTGACTAGAGTGGGTAAGTTCTGCCTAACTGAGGTGCATACCCAAGCCAACCAGAAACCCCATTTCTAACACATTTGTAACATGTAATAAGGTAATCTCAAGGTTAAACTAGGGGAGAGTTAGGTTTTGCAGTAGTGCAGTAGCCCAGTAGTGAAAATCTAATTCAAGAGTTTGTCACTACCAGGACATGTAAAACTGAAACACATATGTCCAACCTTTTAAATACACTGTACCTTGCCCCTGGGGCTGCCTAGGGTCTACGTTAGGGGTGTCTTATATGTCTTAATAAGCAAGGTTTGGACCTGGCAAAAGGGTTGTTTTGGCAGGTTTACGCAGTAGTTTAAAATGCACACAGAGGCTCTGCAATGGCAAGCCTAAGACAAGGGCTACTTAAGTGGGTGGCACAATCAGTGCTGCAGGTTTACTAGTAGCTTTAAGAGGCATATTTATACTATGTTTGCGCGGAATTTGTGTAATTTTATTTACGCAAATTTGGCGCAAACTTAACTCCATATTTATATTTTGACGCTGGACACGTCTAGCGCAAGAATATATCTGAGTTAGCACCATTTTTTAGATGCGTACACCTACCTTGCATCAATGAGATGCAAGGTAGGCGTTCCCATCCTAAAAATTGAGCTAACCCCATAGCCTCATATTTATCCCCCGTGTTAAAATGACGCACGGGTGGGAGGAGGGGCTACATAATTTTACAAAGCTTGCTTTGTACCATTATTTAATGCCTGGGTCAGACCAGGCGTTAGCGGATGTGTGGACCCATTTGCACGATGAAACACAGTGGAATGGGCCCACAGGTGCCCACCCCAAGCCCAAGGAACACCCCCACTCACACCAGAGGGACACCAGAGGATGGGGGACCCGATCCAAGGTAAGTAGGGTAAGAATAGGTAAGATTAAGGGCCTCATTACAACCTTGTGGCCGCCCGCCAAGGTTGGACTGCCAAGCGGTCGCCTATTCGGCCGCAATCCCGCCGGCCGCATTACGACATCCCCGCTGGGCTGGCGGGATGTCAGCCGTAACAGTGGAGCCGGCTCCTAATTGTAGCACCGTGGTCGCACCGCCGGGACTGTGCAGACAGTGAAAAGCAGGGTGGGGCTGTGCCTGGGGGCCCCTGCACTGCCCATGCCAAGTGCATGGGCAGTGCAGGGGGCCCCGCGACTCCCCTTCGTGCCAGCCTTTCCTTGGCGGTCTCTACCGCCATGGACAGGCTGGTGGGAAGGGGAGTCATAATCCCCTGGGCAGCGCGGCCCTGGCGGAATAAAACTGCTGGGACAACCATGGCGGGAAACCGCCAGTCCTGGGGGTGCGACCGCGGCACTACAGCTGCGGTCGTAATGAGGCAGATTGTATCGCCAGCCTGTTGGCGGTACAATCGCCAAAACAACCCTGGCTCTCTTTGACCGCCAGGGTTGTAATGAGGCCCTAAGTGCCATTGGGTGCCCTGACATGGACCCCCCTGCATGACACTGGGTGTAATAGCCATGCACAGGGGACTCTGGTCCCCTGTGCTGGCCGTTGTGGTGGGCATGACTCCTGTCTTCTATAAAACAGGAGTCATGTGGTATGAATGGTTTTGCGTCAAGAAATGACGCTAGACTGGTTAACAGCATGTTTTTTGCCTCTAACCAGACTAGCGTCAATTTTTGAGGCAAAACCCCCTTCACCTGTACCGCCACCCCCACCCGGCTAACGTCATATTTTCTGACGCTAGCCCATCGTGAGCGCCAGCTTGCACCATTCCATAGATTTGGCACCTGGCTGGCGCTTTGGAAAGTTGCAAGTCTGCGCTATACTTTATGCTGCAAAACTGCATTTGTGCAGTTTTGCCGCAAAAAGTATAAATATGGGCCTTAATTAACAGTCCTTGGGCACGTATAGTACACTTTACTCGGGACTTATGAGTAATTTAAATATGCTCATTAAGTATATACCAATCAAACCTGGTATCAGGGAGAGAGGAAAAGAACGTTCGCACTGGTTAACCTTGATAAAATACACAGAGTCCTAAAGTCAACAAAAACAAATTCAGCAAAATATTAAGATAAAAAGGCAAAACGTTCTTCTTTTCTGGGTGACCTTGTGGACAGGACCATTTCCAACAAACAGCTTTATTAGGCTGCTTCCTGGTATTTTTTTAATACCTCTTGATTTTCAGTCTGGCAATGCCATAGCCTGTGTAAGTTTTCATCTGCCTGTTGAGCTCTTGACATGCCAATTTACAACCGCAAAAAAAGGGTTTTGGTGGTTACTCACTCCCTTGTAAAGAGCACATCACATTTTAAAACAGTGCAGGTCTGTAGGAAAGCAAGTGCGGGTGATGTAGCAGTAAATATCTAGACCTTTAAAAGGCAAGTAATGGCATGCAGCGGACTCTTCAATCAAATTATGTGGGACTGGGTGATGCTACTGACGATTAGGAGAGAGTCATACTTTTCTGAAGTTTCATAATTTTGTTTTGGAATGTTAGGCATAACTTTGATGACTGGAATGAAGCTATCTGTGCTGGCCTTTTGATTTGGCATCGAAGGAAGATGCTGTTATTTATTGGAAATGCAAACGAAATTGCATTCACAATGCATTGGGGAGAACATTCGTTCAGATTCATACTGGGTTCTGGGCTCATATGGAACAGTTGGAGAGAACTAACAACGTTAGTTTGGGTGCAGATTTAGGTAGGCACTCAACATGTAGACTTGAATTAAGGTGGATGCAGTTTTGTAGGTGATTGATGTCATTGCTTGTAGAGACTTTCATGTTCAATGATGTGCAATCGACATGCTGGCAATTTTATTTCTGCCGTTGACCAGGATATTTCAGAGAGGCTTCACAAATGTCGAAAATCATGTGAGATAAGATTAATCCTTCGAATACTTTCCATGTCAATAGAGTCCACTGAAACCTTGAGGTGTTCACTTGTGGTACACTGATGTGAGTTGGAAAGGTATGAGATGATGCTATACAATCCCATGTACATTAAATAGAAATGTATTGTGTCTTGATGCTTGCTTGTGCTAAAGGAAGTCTGCAGACAGAGGTGTTGCTTCTGATACCAAAGACTTCCTCCATGATCTAAATTATCTCTGTATCGGTGCTGAAGCAAAGTGTTATTATTTTAACCAAATGGTGTTTTCAGCTCTACTTGTCTGATGACTTTGGATTCTTATTAAAACACTCATTGTTTTTATCTTTCAGGTTCAGGCCAGCCTAAATGCACAATGTCACCAAGAGCCAACTAAATTCTACCAATGTAAACTATGTCATCCACTCTTTCAAACTTTGGCAATGTGCTTCAGGCCGCAAAGGAAAGTGAAATAAATCAGTTGTTTGAGCTGATCTCTATGAAACAGTTCATTGGAAAAACAGAGAAGATGGGAACAATTCAATTCTGAAACGTATCTGTAATCTAGTGAAGTTCCATTAAACGTCCTCAAAGATCTTATCAGTGAATGCACAGCCTGCTACTGCCAAACCAATAACAGAACACCCTCTAAACTCTCCATAGTACTATGTCTATTATCAACCATTGCATGAATGCCTTCTCCCTCGCAACTCCTCTTCACTGTGAAAGATATTTACCTGAAACATTCTTGGTCATTTCCCCACTATTCCTTTTCATGACATACTGACATAGCCCATTTAAAAGCTAAGAGCAGCCAAGACTTTCTGCAAATCCTCTCTAGAATTACTCTCTTCTCCTACATTGATGACACCATTTCCCCCTCTCTAGAAAGGAATGGGCCTATGACAGACACCGTATAACATTTGAAGAACTGTCAGCTCTTGTTATCTCATGGGATTTTGTTGTGTGTCCTTAAAGTCACCCAGAGACTCTCTGCTGCCTACAAAAATAAGGGGCCAATTCACAAAAACATTCATGAGTATGGGAAGTAGTACTACATGGCTATAATTTTATGTACCGCTACATGACTTTGAGAATCAACCCTAAAACGTCTAATTTCTATCAGTAAAAGTTCAAAGAGGACACAGGCCTTGTTAGCTGCTCTAATTGTACTTGAACAGTCCCTATTTGTCTCATTTTACTCACAGGTTAGATGTTTTGGGCCATTTTAGAATGGTGTGTAAGAATACGAAAAACAGTGCTGGAGGTGTATTACTTCAGGCATCCTAAAAGTGCCTCTCTTAATAGTCTCCTGTATTTAATTAACATTGACCACTCCGATACCATTATCCTCCACGCCCACATTCACCAGTAAACTTACTGGAAACGCTTTGCATGTTCAATTGACCACCCAAACAGCTGATCACAAACTTTAGGATTATTTAAAATTGAATTGCATTCCTTATCTGAATGCATACACGCATGTTTTTGCGCGTTTCCTCAATATAATAAAACTGAAGTGTACTACAATGTATTACTTTGCTTAAAGCGAGACCACTAATTTGCAACGTTCAGCATAGCCGGCCACTTTAATCAAAGATAAACGTTCCTTGAAATGTTTTGGAAATTCTCCAGTGACCTGACTTGAATATCCATGAACCATTTGCATACTAGAGGCATTATTTACATCTTCAGGCAATTATTGCATTGCTCTTTATATAGGAACATCTAAATAATTTGAAATATAACAGACTACTTTTTGAACTCAACAATACATATTGTAGCAGACGTTCAAAAAATGCACTCAGAAGCTGCTATTTCTGGCTTCAGCTCATGCTGTTGTTTTATATGTAATGTATATGTAATTTCATATCTCAGATTGTTCCTTGTCACTGCTTTTCTCTTGCCATGAATTACACTCATGTCAATGTAGGGTTTGAATGAACGTTCATGCAAATACATAAAGCATTTTCAGGGTGAGCAGTACGTCGTGCACGCGTCAACGACTCAGAAGCACCTTGGTGGTAAGAACCACATCTGGGGCCAGATCACGAACATTGCACCACTGTCGGGCAGATTTGCACTGGTTCAGAACAGCTTGGACCAGCCTAAATTGTAGTTTTTAATAGTTAGCTGGTGCAAATTCCAGTTTTGAACTCACAGTCTCGTCAATGTCTCCGCAAAGTTGCTTGGAACTGGTTCAAATGTGACCAGTTTCAGTGCAAAATTGCTCATCACTGGTACAATTTACATTATCTGGCGTATGATTCCTGCAAGTGCTGCATACTTCAATATTAACACAGACCTAACGAATAATGGACACCATCTGGAGTTTGGTGGAGTTGCTGCACCTTCATAAATGGCCACTTCTCCCACCCAGTCAAACTTGTAGTTCCGCCACACTATTTAGAGTATGAGGAAATACCAGGTTTGCACCAGCAGAACCTACACTGGTTCCCTGATGTTAAAATATGACCTGGCAAACGATCTATCAGGAGTTACGGTCGTCCCAGCCTATTAAGTAAGGGCAACCATTACTCATTTTCGCAACTGGTAACCCCCACTGCCAGTCATGAAGAGAAAGACACAGAAACATCCAGAATGGCCTATGAGCACAGGGAAAAACTCACTGCACGTCGGGTCATTTGTTTTCTATTGATTTAAATCAATCTCTCTTTTATCATCATCTCAAAGCTCTGGTTGCTGAAGATAGCGCACAGCGACTGCCGCGCTGAGGATCCATCACTTGCAGGTATGTTGTTGTTGTCCTCAACAAGAAGCACCAGATACTTGCTGGAGTGCCAGGATGAGCCACACTATGAGCAGAGTTATATCCTAAGCCTCCTGGATGAAGGCCAGCGACAAAGTCCTCCACTTCTTGCTGTGACCCTAAGAGCAATGTGCTGCAAGGGCAGCTGCCTCACTGTGTAGCCAGCTACCAGTCTGCATGGCCATGCTGTGCAGCTCCCTTGAAGGCTGTTGTGTGTCACCTGTAAGCTCTCCTCTACTGATGGGCTCCTACTGAGGCGGGTGGGGTACTGTCTTTACGAACTGAGAAGCTAAAAGAGCCTAGGCCTCAGAGACTGAGTGATAAGACCAAATGGGGTGGGGAGCACGACTTGTACCTGTAGGCAGTGACTTGAACTCTGACCACTGCAATCATAAAGACTGACACCCGCATATCACGTATCCTTGCGTTATTGGAAGTGTAGTAGAATTCTGCTTTTTCGTTTATAAAGTACTTGTCTTTTATATAAACAGAAGCACTGTGCTGAAAATGTATCTTAATGTGCTTAGTGTGTCCTAAGTACCCCCTCACTAACTGCACTAAAAAGCCTGTGACATCGCTACCGCTGAGTCAACTGTAGAAACGGGATTGTACTTTGCCGAGTTTGCTGAGCAAAAGAAGAACATGCCCCGGAGCTGCAATACAACCCCCACAGTTGTAGCACAGTATTTTATGCCTGCCCAGAGCACTCCTGAATTTAGTCCGTCACCTATCAGATTTCCTACAACAGATGCCTTCCAAATACCCAGTGCTTAATTTGTGCTTGTTGTTTCCGGTGCTGAGCACCGGCACTTATTTTTGAGGGCCGGGGCTTATTCTTCTGCCTCAAGTATTTTCTGCGAGCAAAGAATACATATGGGAGAAACAGAGGGAGGGAAAAATGAAAAAGCGTCACAAAGGGAGAAAGTAGAAAGATGCAAGAGTGAGCTGAAGCGGCAGGGATTGGCTTTATATGGATTGAAGAGGCCTGTTATGGCTTCAGGATTACGCCGCTTTAGTATTCGTGTTCAAACATTTAATTGCAGCAGCGTATTTAAGATAAGGGCTTTGGGCACCGGCACCTTTTTATTTACAAATTAAGCACTGCAAATACATGTGTTGTCAAGTAACAGATAGCACTCATGCTCATAGCCCTGTCTTTGCAAAACACCTCTTTATCCCATAACAAGCGTAGCACTGTATTTCTCATAAAGTTTCATACTTGGACATTTTAAAATCCAATGGCTATACCCAAACAACACGAGTCAATTTAAAAAAAAAATCTGCTCTATGCATGACCCCATTTAATTTATTCTCTATCAATTCAAGTGTCTGCATGCAGAATTTCGCACTATTTTTTTAAATCATTACATACTTTCAAAAAATTAAAAATAAAAAACTTTGTAATTTGACTAATAATTTAATGTTTTTATTTTAAAAACACATTGACACAAACAACAATTTTAAGCATGACAAATTGCTATATATAAATATATATATATATATATATATATATATATATATACCTTTTTCATGTATTCACAACCCTAGTTCGCCAGTATAAACCCAACATCTCACTCTAAAAATATTGTACACTTTTAAAAACAAATGAATACACTATACTATGCAAAAGTAACATAGACAAATACACTTAAAATGACATACATTACAACATTACACAGCTATATTTTTAACTACATATTAACCAATAGTGACTAAAACAATAGTCTTACCTGCGATTATCTGACCCACAATTTCTTTGACATCACAATATTTAAGACATGATCTTTGTGTATCTGATATTCTTCAGATTATGGCCCTCATTACAACCCTGGCGGTCAAAGACCGCCAGGGTAGTTTTGGCGATTGTACCGCCAACAGGCTGGCGGTACAAATCGCCACATTATGACTGTGGCGGTAGAGCCGCGGTCGCACCGCCTGGACTGGCGGTTTCCCGCCATCGTTGTTCCGGCGGTTATAATTCGTCAGGGCTGCGCTGCTTGTACCGCTGCCCTGGGGATTATGACTCCCCTTCCTGCCAGCCTGTCCATGGCGGTAGAGACCGCCATGGAAAGGCTGGTGGGAAGAGGAGTCGCGGGGCCCCTGGGAGCCCCTGCACTGCCCATGCACTTGTAATGGGCAGTGCAGGGACCCCCAGGCACAACCCCACCCTACTTTTCAGTGTCTGCACAGTGAAAAGCACGACGGGTGCAGCTGCACCCGTCGCACGGCCGCAACACCGCCAGCTCCATTAGGAGCCGGCTGCAATGTTACGGCTGACATCCCTGCTGGGCCGGCGGGCGGAAACTCCATTTCCAGCAGGGATGTTGTAATGCGGCCGGCAGGTTTGCGGCCGCATTGGTGGCCGCTCGGCGGTCCAACCTTGCCGGGCGGCTTCTGCAGCCCGCCAGGGTTGTAATGTGGGCCTATATTTTGTCAGAAAACCCACTAGTATACACCATGACCTCAAGGTGCTGATTTGGATCAGCTGATGCTAGTTGGAGAGAGAGGAGTCAAACCAACATAGTATGTTGTCATAAAATCCCATGCATATTGACTGGATTTTTATTGTCAGTTGATGGTTGACTGGTCTGCATGCTGATGATAGATTGAACATGAGCCAGTAGTTGCTTCTGAAGCACAAGTCTCTGTCTATGACCTGAATGATCACTGTGTCTGTGCTGCAGCATGTTCTAATTTTCATAGCAAAATGTTGTATTCATCTCTATTTGTGTTATGACTCATCTATCCTTTAAGCAGGCCAGACCAGGCATGTAGTGGGGCCTCAAATAACACAACTGCTACTAGGAATGTGCTCTGTTTCTTTCTTATGTATGTTAATTTACACAGCCTACTCTCGAGGAGTTAGATTACTCACATCATTCTTCATTCCTGTCATGTAGGACACTGCCTGACCCTTTCATGCTTGCCCATGAAGTTCCTGTTGATGAGCAGCTGGACTGCTGATCTGCTCTGCAGTCAGTTCCTTGTTGGCAACATTACACCTCCCTCCCACTCCAAAAAATAAATATATTCAATTTTAGGCTTCTCTTAGGCTTTTTAGTCTCTTCAACCCGCAGGTGCTGAGGATGGTTTCTGTTGTTATGGTTTGCAGGTGAGATTGACTTTACTCTCCCATTCAGTGTTCAATTTGAGATTCTTTCCTCCATCACATTTTGTGCCATGGCATGGCCTCAAATGGGAAATGTTGTGGGTTATTTGTTTGTCTCGTTTTTTGGTGGTGACCATTTGATCTGTTTGGCGATGGGAAACCTGGAGTATTCAGCCATTAAAACCAGAATGTATTTTCCTGATGATAGAGGTCCAAAAATGTCTATTACAATGGTGAACCAGACCACTTATAATGGAGCTGAAATTTGAAGTGGTGGTACTTTTTGTGTCTCACTGTTATGTGTTTCATATGTCCTGACAATGAAATACTGCCAAATTCAGCTTTCACTGTGCAAGGCCTATCTCTCTCATAGGTTAACATGGGGGCTGCCTTTAAATATTATTAAGGAGCAGATAGAAAGATGGAGTTTAGGGTCTCTGAACTCACAATTTAAAGATAGTATTTAAAATCCATCTTTTAGTAAAGTTTGTTTTTAGATTGTGTGTTTGAAAATGCCTCTTTTAGAAAGTAGGCATTTTCTTGTTTAAACCAGTCTGTGACTCTGCCTGTTTGTGGATTCGCTGTCTGGGTCAGTTTGACAGTTGGGCTGTTTGTATCTCGCCTCAAGACAGACTGTGACACAAAGTGAGCTGGGGTGTAGCCTGCATATCCTGATGGGCCATCTGGGCTGGGAGGAGTGGTCACTTACACCTGAAAGGGCTGTGCCTACCTTCACACAATGCGGTCTCCAACCCACTGTGTGTCTGGGGCCTGGCCTGGGCAAGGCAGGATCTCCAAAACAACAGAGACTTCTCTTTGAAGTAGGCCTACTTCAAAGAAGAAAGGGGTATAAGAAGAGGACCCAAAACCCCTCAAAATTTGATCACTTCTAAAATCAAGAGGAACCTCTGCCAAGGAGAAGAGCTGAAGAGCTGAGGAGAACTGCTGTCCCTGCCGGTGACTGTGCTTTGTTGGGCTATCCTGCAGTTGCTGCTTCTGACTTTGAAAGGCTGGACTTTGTTGTGCATTCCTGCTTGAGAAGAATCTCCAAGGGTCTGAACTGAGGTTGCCTCCTGTTGTTGAAGTCTCAGGGCCATCAAATACTTCCCCTGCCAGCATCTGGACTCTCTGCTGAGACTCCTGCCCTGTCAATTGGTGCCCTATCCAGTTGCTGGGCCCTTGAAAGGTGAAGCTGTCAGACAAGAACTGAAAATCCACGCACAGAACGCCTTGCGGAGAAACTTACGATGCACCTTCTGCAACACAGCTGATAAACGACGTGCCGCAGGCATGGCAGCTGAAATTCGATGCTCCACCTGCATTGCGGCTGGGAGATCGATGCAACGCAGCTGGAGAAATGATGCACAACACCTGCTTACAGAGGCTGATAACAATACAAACCCCACGCAGCGCGGTTTTCTGAAATGGTACGACCAGACTTTCCACGCATCGTCCCTGGTCAAAGTCAACCCGACTCTGCGCAGATCTGAGGTGCCCTGTCCAAAAATCAACGCATCACTCTCTTGCGAGGGAGAAAAACAACGCATTATCGACCCGACCCTAGATGGAAATGACACACGGCCTCACTTGCTGGTAAGGAATCGACTCATCGCTGACCTTTCTGTTGCACACTCGCCCGTGTGGCTTTAATTTTAACGCTAACCAGGTACTTTGTGTAACAACTGCATTCTTACTGTTTTCGAAGGATTAGGACTCATGAAAATTCATATCTCGACTTGTGTATGTGGGATTTTTGTTGTTTTGCCTCTGAAGTTAAGCCTGCCTGCCCATGCCAAGCTACCGTTTTAATCAGTTTAATTGAGGGTGATTCTCCTTAACCCTGACTAGAGTGAGGGTCCTTACTTGGACAAGGGGTAACTTGACTGCCAACCAAAGGCCCTATTTCTAACAGATGTGCATAACAAGACACTCTTACATACAAACAATACATTTTCATACACAAACTAGGGGAAAGTGGTGAACTCAGCTCACACAGTTTGTAAAGATTTTCCCACTCCACACTCCACTTACGGCACGGCGTTCTGAAAATCTCTGTGTAGTGTAGCAGAGTTTATTTCCTTATTCGTGCTTGCCCAACATTAAGTTGATGAGGGTGAGCGAGGAAAGTCTTACCCAGACCACCTCCCAGCGACCTCCTCCCAGTGGGTGGTTGCGAATGGTCACTACCACTCGCATTGGGAAACCTTTTGTTTGCTTTGAGGAAGATGCCCACTCAATTAGAAAATCTTCTTGAATGGCAGTAAAGAAGCAGTGCTCTTTAGTGCTGTGGTCGTGCCGTTCGTGCTGATTTTTCAGTGTGGGACAAACACCCAGCACACCCAGCACAAAAAATCATCACGAACGGTGTTACCTAACACCCTTCACTGCTTGTGGAACTCTGTGTAGAGAGGCTGAGTTTTTTGGTCACTTTGTGGGGTACCATGTAGCGGAACTCCTCAAACTCTGCCCAGACCTGGCACGAATGAAGTTGAATCACTGTTGTTAGATTTGCCAGTTGTGAACTCTCCATCAACCCCACGTAGATACTTGGTCAGGCAAGCTCTGAGTCCCAGACCTGAAAGTTATTGACTGACAGGTCACAGGTTGGGTAATACTTTGCCGACAGCCAAGTGCACACACATGCAAACTTAGAACAGATCCCACAGATAGGCAGCAATACTACAATGGTGCCCAGAGATTGGCCCCAATAAAGCACACATGGCCAGAGGGATGCATGCATTCCCAAAACACCATAAACTTAGATGCCACACATAGTTAGGTACACTTAGCCAATCAGGACATAGCGCACACAGCACACCCAGTGACCACGCGCCCGTTAGGCTGGACATCTGGACACACACTCGCTTGCCCACATTGTGCTCATGCTAGGTCAAGGTCGACCTGTTTCCCTATTTATAATTGTATCTAAGACTCTGTGTTGAATATTCACTTTTTATTACTTTATTCCACCCAGAGAAATGTATAAAGCTCACATCAATTCAATGTACTATGGAAGGGGGGTTGGGAGCTCACTGCCTCACATCCCAGCACAGTTCCCCCTTTTGCATCCTGGTAAATGCAGGTAACAGTTGGCACTAACTTCCAAATTATCTGTAGTTTTTCAACAAACTTGGTGCAGACATTGCTGTATATCTGTAGACGTGTTTCTGAGTTCAGCCCTTCATCAGTAGAGAGTAGAGAACAAAGAAAATCCATCTAGGGTTGCTGGAAATGCTGCTAAATTCCTCTTAGGTCAAGTACCACTCACAGGTACATAGGCTCCAAAGCTCATCAGCTCACTGGCTCAACTGAGCTTTTTACACAGAAAGGGAGTTTGGGAGCAAACTGTGTCCCATTCTAGCACAGTTCACCTCTTTGCATCCTGGTAAATGGAATTCTCAGTTAGCGCTTACTTTAAGATTATCTGTAGTTTTTCATTAAAGTTGGTGCAGACTTTCCTGTATATCTCTAGACACGTGTTTCTGGGTTTAGCCCTTTATCAGTAGAGAGTAGAGAACAAAGAAAATTCATCTGGGGTTGCTGGAAATGCAGTCAAATTCCTCTCAGGTCAAGTACCACTTACAGACACACAGGTACATCTCCAAAGCTCTTCAGGTCACAGGTTTAAGGGAGCCTTTTAAACAGGAAGGGGGTTTGGGAGCACACTGGCTCACATCCTAGCACAGTTCGTCCCTTTGAATCTTGGTAAATACACTTCACAGTTAGCACGTACTTCAAAATTATCTGTAGTTTTTCGAAAAGTTGGTACAGACATTGCTGTATATCTCTAGACACGTGCTTCGGGGTTTAGCTCTTCATCAGTAGAGAGTAGAGAACAAACAAAATTCATCTGGGGTTACTGAAAATGCTGCCAAATTCCTGTCAGGTCAAGTACCACTCACAGGCACACAGGTGCATCTCCAAAGCTCATCAGCTCAGTGGCTCAAGGGAGCTTTTAAACAGGGAAGGGGGTTTGGAGCACACTACCTCACATTTCAGGACAGTTCGCCCCTTTGCATCCTGGTACACACAGTTCTCAGTTAGCGCTTACTTAAAAATTATCTGTAGTTTTTCACTATGAGAGACAGTCCTCAGGCCCCAGTTCTGTAACTGCTTTCCCGGCCGTAATGTTTAATTAACCCCTTCACTGACAGGACTTTTCCCCCTTAGGTGCCAGGACTTTTTTGGGCTATTTGGGGCAGTTTGCACTTAGGCCCTCATAACTGTTTGTCCACATAAGCTACCCATGCCAAATTTGCATCAATTTTTTCACCATCCTAGGGATTCTAGAGGTACCCAGAGTTTGTGGGTTCCCTTGGAGGAGACCAAGAAATTAGCCAAAATACAGCAAACATTAATTTTTTTTGTCCAAACATTTTGAAAAAGGGCTGCAGAAGAAAGCTTGTGTTTTTTTCTGTGAAAATGGCATCAACAAAGGGTTTGTGGTGCTAAAATCACCATCCTCCCAGTTTTCAGGAACAGGCAGACTTAAATCAGAAAAACACATTTTTCAACACAATTTTGGCATTTTACTGGGACATACCACATTTTTACTATTGTTTGTGCTTTTACCTTCCTTCCAGTTAGTGACAGAAATGGGTGTGAAACCAACGCTGGATTCCGGACAGCTAAAAATTTCTGAAAAGTAGACAAAACTTTGAACTCAGCAAGGGGTCATTTGTGTAGTGCTCTGTAACTTTGTCCTGCGATTTCAGATTTTCAAACTCAATATACCGTTATGTCTGCTGGACTCTTCTGTTTGCAGGGATATATAGGGCTTGTAGCTTCATCTAGAAACCTAGGTACCAAGAGCCAATAAAGGAGCTGCACCTTGCAATGGGTTCTCATTGTATACCAGGTATACAGCAAATCATTTGGTGAAATATAAAGAGAGAAAAATAGGTATCAAGGAAACCTTTATACTTCCAAAATGGGCACAATAAAAGGTGTTACAAAGCAGTGGTTATTTGCAAATCTCTGAATTCTGTGGTCCCCATACTAGCATGTGAATTACAGGGCATTTCTCAAATAGACGTCTTTTTTTACACACTGTCTCACTTTTGGGAGGAAAAAATGTAGAGAAAGACAGGGGCAATAACGCTTGTTCTGCTATTCTGTGTTTCCCCAAGTGTCCCTATAAAAATGGTACCTCACTTGTGTGGGTAGGCCTAGTGGCCGTGAGAGGAAACGCAACATGGACATATCACATTTTTACATTGAAATCTGACTTTTTTTTGCAAAGTGCCTAGCTGTGGATTTTGGCCTCTAGCTTAGCCAGCACCTAGGAAAACGTACCAAATCTGTGCATTTTGAAAACAAGACACCTAGGGAAATCTAGGATCGGGTGGCTTGTGGGGCTCTCACTATCTCTTACCCAGAATCCTTTGCAAACCTCAAGAGTTGGAAAAAAACACTTTTTCTCAGATTTCGGTGATAGAAATTTCTGGAATCTAAGAGGAGCCACAAATTTCCTTCCATACAGCATTCCCCAAAGTGTCCTGATAAAAATTGTACCTCACTTGTGTGGGTAGGCCTAGTGCCCATGTCAGGGAATGCCCAAAAACACAACGTGGACACATCCCATTTTCCCAAAGAAAACTGACCTGTTTTTTGCAAAGTGCCAAGGTGTGGATTTTGGCCTCTAGCTCTTTAAAACACCTAGGAAAACCTAGCAAACCTGGATATTTCTGAAAACTATACACCTAGGGGAACCCAGGATGGGTTAACTTGTAGTGCTCTCTCCAGGTTCTGTTACCCAGAGTCCTATGCAAAGCTCAACATTTAAAATAAAAACACTTTTTCCTCATATTTCGGTGCTGCAAAGTTCTGGAATCTGAGGAGAGTCACAAACTTCCTTTGAACCAGCGTTCCCCCAGGTCTCCCGAAAAAAATGGTGCCTCACTTGTGTGGGTAGGCCAAGTGCCTGCGACAGGAAATGCCCCAAAACACTATGTGGACACATCAAAATTATCAAATACAAAACTATCTGTTTTCGAAGGGGGCACCTGCATTTTTGGTCCTGGGCTCAGCAGCCATCTAGGGAAACCTACCAAATCCAAACATTTCTGAAACCTAGACATGCGAGGGAGTCCAGAGAGGTGTGATTTGCATGGATCCCCCAGCGTTTTCTTACCAAGAATCCCCAGCAAACCTCAAATGTAGCTAAACAAAATCGAATTTTCCCACATTTCTGTATGGGATCACCACACAGGGACACAAATCCTACTCCCCAACGTTCCTCTCAGTCTCCCAGTAAAAATTATACCTCACTTGTGAAGGTGGGCCCAGTGCCTGTGACAGAGAAAAGCCAAAATCAAATAAAAAATGAGTGGGAACCAAAGCAGGTCAAAAAGGGCAGTTTAAAAAAAAAACAGTTTTAGGCTGACAAGTGGGGCAGAATATTTATTGGTATAGATGCCACAGTGCTGGGTGGTAGGGATTTTGTGGATTCCTGCAGATTCCGGAAGGTTCCATCTCATAAATGTGGGGAAAATGAGTAATTTCCAGCAAAGTTGAAGGATTGCAGGGCATTGTGGGTGAGAAAATGGTGTGGGGTGCATGTGTAGCACACCACCTTGGACTCACCCAGATGTTTAGTTTTCAGATGTGTCTAGGCCTCGTAGACTTTTCTACATGGAAGCATCCCAAAGTCCAAAAAGTGCAGCCCTCACCATTCCAAGTGGCCCAAATGTAAAACTAAAACCCCAAATAATCAAATGTTCTATTGCTTGCCGTGGGATAAGATATTTTAGTGTGTGGGAGAGAGCGCATAGACTGTTACCCCCTTCAGTTGGGGTGCGGCATAACCATGCCCACACTGGTTGGTAGCCACCAACCCACTATTTTTTTATTTTTTATTCTCTGGCATCTAGTGGGCTTTCTGCTCCCCCCGAGGACTGGATCGAGTTAATTGCCCCATCTGCCCACTGGTGGACAGAACAACTTTGTCCCCATTTATTTGGGGTGGGTGTATGGCCATACCCCCACCATCTTTTTAAAAAAAAACAATCTTCCCTGGTCTCTAGTGGGCTTTCTGGGCCTTACAAAAATAGGCCGATTTGCCCCCCCGGCCAACAGTAATGTGCGCCCATGATGATCGACCCTTGCCCAAGGGGCTGCCCCCTAACAAAACACACATACACACACACCAATCCCTGGTGCCTAAGTGGTTTCTGCCCCCCTGGGGGCCGATGGGCCTAATAGAAATAGGCTGATCTGCCCCCAGGAGGAGCAGAAATGGCCTAAAATAAATTTGAACTTGCCCTCCAAGGGAGCAACCCTTGCCTAGGGGGTCGCTACCCATCTGTGAAAAATAAAACAATAAAAAATCTCTGGTGCCTGGTGGTTTCTCCCCCCTATTTGAAATAGGCAAATCTGCCCCCAAGGGGGGCTGTAAATTACTAAAATAAGGTGTCTAGTGGTTTCTGCCCCCCTTGCGGGAATATTGGCCTAAGAAAAATAGGCCAAACTGCTCCCAAGGCAGGCAAAAATGGCCTAAAATAGAATTGCCATCCCTGGGTAGCGACCTTCGTCTAAGGAGTCGCTCCCCGTCTGTAAAAAAAAAAAAAATATCCTTGTTGCCTAGTGGTCTCTTCCCCCTTTGGAGGCAGACCAGCCTAATTAAAATAGGCCGATCTGCCCCTTAGGGGGGGGAGAAATGACCTAAATTCAATTTGCCTCCCCCCCTAGGGTAGCGATCCTCACCTAAGCGGCCGCTCCACTTGCATAAAAACAACAAAAAAAATCCCTTGTGTCTAGTGGTTTCTGCCCCCCATGCGAGCAGATTAGTCTAAAAAAATAGGCCTTTCTGCCCCCAAGGGGGGGGGCAGAAATGACCAAAAAATAATTTGACCCCAGGGAAGCGACCCTTGCCTAAGAGGTCACTCCCCACATGAAGATGAAAAAAATTATACCTGGTGTCTAGTGGGGTGTGGCAGATTGGCCTAATTAAAATAGGCCGATCTGCCCCCAGGGGTTCAAAAAAGGCCTAATAATTAATCGCCCCCTTGGGAGCGGCCCTTGCCAAAGGGGCTGCTCCCCTTATACATAATGACACATAAACAAACAAGAAAACACAATCCCTGGTGTCTAGTGGGCATTTCTGCAGCCCAATCGCTTCACGATTGGGCTGCAGATATGCTCACAGAGGCATGAAAGGAAAGGCCTTTCCTTTCCTTCCATGCCTCTGCCTGCCCCCACCTCCCGGTCAGAAGAAAAATGAAAAAGCTTGGTGGCAGAGGTGAAAGGACACAACAATACTGTGCATGAGGAGCAGGAATATCTACAGAGTAAGTGGCAACAAGGAGCAATAAGGCATAAAGGCCCATATTTATACTTTTTGAAAAAAATTAGCGCCGGCTAACGCCATTCTGAAGCGCCATGCGGGCGCCGTATTTATTGAATGGCGTTAGCCGGCGTTAGCCGACCGGCGCTGCCTGGTGTGCGTGAAAAAAAACCACGTACACCAGGCAGCGCATGCGTAGGGAAAAATGGCGTTTGGGCGTCCAAAAATGGGGCAAGTCAGGCTGAGGCAAAAAAATCGTCTTAACCCGATCTGCGCCATTTTTTTTGTGCGCCCAGACGCCATTAACATGACTCCTGTCTTAGCAAAGACAGGAGTCATGCCCCCTTGCCCAATGGCCATGCCCAGGGGACTTCTGTCCCCTGGGCATGGTCATTGGGCATAGTGGCATGTAGGGGGGCACAAATCAGGCCCCCCTATGCCAAAAAAAAAATTAAAAAAAATACTTACCACAACTTACCTTTTCTTCCCTGGGATGGGTCCCTCCATCCTTGGGTGTCCTCCTGGGGTGGGCAAGGGTGGCAGGGGGTGTCCCTGGGGGCTTGGGAGGGCACCTCTGGGCTCATTCTGAGCCCACAGGTCCCTTAACGCCTGCCCTGACCCAGGTGCTAAAATCCGGCGCAAATGCGGGTTTTTTAGTCCCGCCCACTCCCGGGCGTCATTTTTGCCCGGGAGTATAAATACGACGCATATGCATCGCAGTCATTTTTTAAGACGGGAACGCCTACCTTGCATATCATTAACGCAAGGAAGGTGTTCACGCAAAAAAATGACGCTAACTCCATGAACTTTGGCGCTAGACGCGTCTAACGCCAAGTATAAATATGGAGTTAGTTTTGCGTCGAATTTGCGTCGAAAAAAACCACGCAAATTCGGCGCAAACGGAGTATAAATATGCCCCAAAATGTAATGCTGTGCAGTAACACTCCATGCTGCACTGCGCTGTGCTGTGCATAAGTTAGAGGGCTGGAATGTCTCACATGTGCACACATACATCACATATAAGTGTCTTGCCCAGTGATAATTTGTCGAGCCCAGTCTAGCTCTGCCAAGTTTGCGATGTCCATACATTATGTGCTGTCACAGTCCTGGTTTTCCCTTGAATACTGCGACCTGTAGTATAGTGTTTAACATGAGTGACCAGGACTACATGTCCCAGATTACAAAGCTAAATACGGGGGCAGGAGCAGCACTTCTTACATGAACATTAGAAACCTCCCCAACTTGACAATTCAGGCCACCCTTGCACCATGAGGCATTTGTGCCTGTCCGGTGCCCATGCAGGCAAATGTGGAGTAGTAAGTAATAGAATCAATTCATTCTCACCCTAGAGGGGATCCATATGCTGAGTATATGAAGGATCACTAAGAAGGGTCATGTGAAGAAACATGTTTACAGTCACTAGTGTGACAACATACTGCACCCAACTCCCCTGATGTGCTGGGTGAGTTGTCAACGCTGTTGTCAGCCACGTGAGAGACCACACTACCTAATGTTTTGTACAAATGATCACTGGGTTTGGGGCTGAATGTGAGTGAAGCACACCAGAGGTCCATGAGTATGTGTTGGAAGCAAAAATGGGATGTGAGCTTGGTGGCTCCCTGGTAGTGGAGAGGCATGTGGGTGTGGCAGAGAAGATTGAACTGGCAGTGTGCCTAAAAGTGGAATCATTGAATCTCAAGGAGGTGAGGTGTAATGTGTTTGTGCCATGGTAGCCTGAGTGAGAGTCACGCACTGCTGTGTAGAATACTTTCACACTTATGTAGCACCTGTGAATGGGTGTTGCAAAAGAGGGAATTGATGTACTACAGTCTACATGTTATGTGGTCCTGGGTGATGATGTAGCAGTTGTAAAGGGGGAGCCTTCAGAAGAGAAGTCCTACTATGCTACAAATGTCAGAGCAGGAGAATGTGAAACAGGGAAATGTGAAGTGACAGGGTGACTCAGGTATCCAGAATAATAGGCAGGCTTAAGAACTATTTGGAGTATGAGGTGTTCGGGCCCAGTTGTGTGGACAAACATGGCAGGATACATGTTATGTACGGCATCAATAATATTGTGTGCAGTACAGCATCAGACATAGTTCAGACATAAAGGTAAGCATGTTGTGAAAATGTATATGACAACTCATGTTGGTGGTGTTTGTGCCACTTGTGAGTCATAGTAAAATCTGGATGTCATCAGTGTGGGGCATTAAGTAGAGTGCCTGGCTTGGAATCAAGATTGCCTGAGGAGTCATGGATAGGTATACGTGAGTGGAGATGAGCTTAGAGGTATGCGCCACTCTGAAAATAAGCAACTTTGGAAATGCGAAAATTGAGTGTGCTCCAGTGACTGTGCATTACCAAGTGTGATGGTGCCTATCCTCTTTAAAGATGGTTAACAGTGCCACTGTCCCTGACTCTGGAGATGAGCGTGTATGCTAGGAAACTACAGGATGCCACACAAATATGTGAACTATGGTAAGTGATTGCCCTAACCCATGCCTGCAGTAGATAGAAGTTGGTTTTGGGGTGGAGTTGTGTGGATGTGTATCATATATGCCGTCCTGGTCACATGAATGCACACATTGCATACACAACGGCACAACTAGGCAGATATGTATCCTGTGTGAAATGCTGAGTGCTGGCCCAAATCAAAAAGATGACACAATATCACTACTCATTCTAGATATGTGGTCTAAGTTATGCCTGGAGGGAATGCATGCATCCTGGTGACATGCTGCAATGTTCTTCGCAGTGGTGTCAATAAGTGAACCTTACATCATTTTTGTCTCCAAATAAGAAATAGCCAAGCAGCATCTCAAATGTAGCCCTTACCTGCACTCACCCTTTCTGGCAAAAAAGGCCAGCAAGCTGTGTAGCTACATTGTAATGTGTGGCATGACAAAAAAGGACCCCCTTGTCACACAGTGGTTGTGTGAACAATGTAAAGATATTTGCATGTGAAAGCCAACAGCAGTGTAACGTGGTCTCATGCACTTGCAGTAACATGTTCTACATATCTATGTGTAGCATAAAGTGAAATTACAGTTTTAGTTCCACCCAAATTACTTTTGTCAACATCCATCATAGATCATTAACTTATTTCTGTCATTGCAGAAGGACAGACAACACCTCCTGTATAATAGCCTGTCCTGGATGACCATCCTGTCGGGGACGGCTTCCTGCTCCCAATAGATGATGACACCTGCCAAAAACTCCTGGCATCCATGAAGTCCCCTCCTCCAGTCATGGAAAGGAACTGCAGCACTGCAGGATTTCCAGAGGAACCGCCAACCAGGACATGCCCTATCTGCCAGTCCAACAACAGCTGTGGATCCCGAGGACCACCATTTTTACTTTCAATGGAGAGTGGTTGGAGTCCAGCACCGAATAGCAGAGGAGGTGCGGGTGGGGATGGTGACCATGGTGTCACCTTAGAAGGAGTCCAGAGGTGGCTTAATCTCAGTAAGGGTACAGCAGAGACAATCAGAGGTACCCACACTTGGCTCCATAGCATGGATGAGTCCTTAGCATACATTACTCGTGTCATGAGGCAGAGGCAAGAACAACAGCCCTCTACCTCTGTCACCAGTGATGTTGCCACCAGGTTTGGGACCATCATTGACATCTTGGCATCTATGGAGCACAAGTTGGACTGCTACATATCAACAACATATGCCCTCCATAGGCTTGTTGAGAGGGCAACAGACCCTTCTCGCTGCTGGGCTGCCTTCCTTGCTGGCACAGACAAATGTTGAAAGGGAAACAGAAGCCTTGTCTTCTGCCCCTGTTTCTGTGGTTTGGCCTCAACTGCATCCCACAAAAATACAATCAATTTCAGGGGAGGCACACCATGTTACATTTGTATGTGCTCTCTGGTCAGTTTCACAGTGGTCTTGTATCTATAATCATGCCACTTTCTGCATCACCCAGCACTGTACCTTTTTGTTTTTGCACATGTTAACCTTATCTACTCGTCTGTTGAAGAGGCCTGCACTCCCTAATGGCAATTTGCACCTCATCACTGAAACTGCTTCTACCTCTACATGTCTATTGTCAAGTCACCCAAATGGACTCTGTCTGGCCATCCTTAACTCCCAAACAATGTTGGGGTTGTTGCCCCAAACACTGCTAAAATGATAATGCGTCTCACAAGCCTGTGTAAATCAATGTACTCAGGTGAACCTGAGTGTTGTACATCTGTTGCACAAAGGACTAGTTGTACCATGGTGGACTTCTAGTGATAGAACACACTTTTTAGCATCTGAAGGAGAGTGTGACAAAGTAACTATCATCTGCTCCCTATGAATTTCCACCAACAACAAGTACATACATTCCAATGCAGAATCAGTTGTATGAGTGGAACATTAGGGTATGACTGACAATAAGTCACTTACTTGACTGCCACACAGTCAAAATTCATCTCACAACACCCAAATGCCTAGATGCAAAGAATGGGGTGTGAGAAGCATGTGAACCAATAACACTGTTGGACTTATCCACATAACTCTAAATCAGTGAACGTAACAATGTGACAAACACATATCATAGCCTTAATGCTCACACTGAAGAGATCAAAAGGTACAAAAATAAACATGGTAACACTGATTTAGGCACATACTCATGGCCAGACAGCTTCTGAATTTGATTCATATCCCATGCCACACAAGGATGCACAAGGGCAGTCATATACCTTGGATGTCATTATGCATGAAATAAAAAGGATTATTGGTGTGGTATCATGTCAAACGAAGAATGGAAGGCAAAACTATACCGGAATACGTAGGTTATATGTGTTCCTCTGAACCTGACAGGCATAAAAAGTTTGGAGTGTAAGTGTGACCACACATGACACCAATCAATCAATCAGCATTTATAAAGTGCAACTTATTGCCTGGGGGTCTCCAGGTGCTAGCTGGGGGACGCGGGTCAGTCAAAGAGCAAGGTCTTGCGGGCTTTCCTGAACTGAGTCAGGGAGGGGGACTGCCTGAGGTGGAGGGGCATCGTGTTCCAGGCATGTGCGGCGAGGTAAGAGAAGGATCTTGCTCCGGCCTTGTTCTTCCGGATCATGGGAATGGTGGTGAGGGCCAGTTGAGCAGAGCTGAGTTGCCTGGAGGGTGTGTCGAAGGAGAGGCAGTGCGTGAGGTTGGCACGTCCGCTGTTGTGAAGAGCCTTGTATGGGTGTGTCAGGAGCTTAAAAGGGATGCACTTGTTGACGGGGAGCCAGTGTAGGTCTCTCAAGTGGGTGGAATTGTGTACTATTGTACAAGGTACACATATACTATTGCATAGGATCCAGACTACAGTACTAGATAAGTAGCAACACTTCTCCAGGGGAAGAGGATATCGGAGACTCATTTGATTGAAACTTACCAAGCAGGCAAACAATGTGAGATCCATTAAGTGCCACACTTCACAAGTTGTCACTGATGGTGGAGGTACTCCAGGCAGCTGTGGATACAATCTAGATGTGTGTCCAGCTAATAAACCATGGCACACATGCACAATGGTGCAAGAGTTTGTGCGGTACTAGCAGGCACCTGTGTGTCCCAGGGCTGCCTGCAATCTGTAATATGTTGTCAAATCATGTATGAACGATACTTGCACTATCACCTTAAGACAGAGTGCAACATTACTATGCTGTGAGTAATATTTTAAACAGAGGCACATTTTCCTTGGCATTGTTTTGAGAAGGCTTTGCATTTTACTCAATTGGCTACTAGACTATCATTTACCTATAGGCCAAGAACAAAGTAACATTTACCTACAAGGCATGCAGGTCAATACTCACATCATGTAATCAAGTCAATATACTCCATGCTAGCAACTCAAAAATATCAAATGATGAAGTGGTGAAAGTATGAAGATGTTCAAATTACTTAAACTTACTAAAAACGTACTAACCTACCTACACTAATCAAGCTACACTAACTAACCTTATCACTAACTTACATTATCCTACCTTATTCTAAATTACCTACACCTACCTAGACTATCCTACTTAACCTTAATACTAGTGTACTCTATCTTAACTTATCCTCAACTATCTTTTCGATGATACACAAAAGACAGGGTAAGCATCCACCCTCCACCGACCTTCATACATATGAAGCAGCACAATACATAAAACAACCACATCCTACACAAACATGACCTATACATGTAAAACAAAATCTAAATATATATTTATATAGTTAGATTTAATTTATATTTGGTGTAAATCCATTAAGCAGTTTTTGAGATATTAAAGGGAAAATAAAACTGTATATCTAGGGCTGCAGATCCTCCATGAAGTCTTCACGAATAATCAGAGCTTATGCAGAGAGCTTCAAACCAGGATTTGTTGGCAGTCATCTTGAGACTCGGCTTCTGCCGAGTCCCAGGAAAAACACACAAAAAAAAGAAAAGGTTCCAGGCAAGGTACACCTTGACTCCTTAGCTCTGGTGCTGGGGTCCGAGACAGACCCCGGTAAGGCAAAAAAGCCCTTTTTAAAATGTGTTTGCTGCAAATTTGCAACAATTTTGCAAATTCATTGCAAATTTTTTTTAAAAACAACAAGCGCTTGTTTTTATGAAGCCCCCAGGTGGGCCAGATCCCAGGGGCATTTTGGAATAAAGAAGGGTGCGGTGCATGGGGCCTCCACCTATGTGATTTTTATGCCCTGGGGACCAACACCTCCCCAGGGCTTAAATCATAATGAATGTGGGGGCATGTGCCCCTCCCACAGCCCCAGGGGTTGTCACCTCCCCAGGCATTTCATTGTAATGCATGCAGGGGATCGCTTGGCCCCCCTAGAGCCCCATAGACCGCCACCTCCCTTGGGCCTTTAATTATAATAAATATGGGTGGGCCACGCAGCCCTCACACAGCCCAAGGGACCACCACTTCTGTGGGAGTTTCATCAAAATGAATGCGGGGGCTGTGTAGCGCTCCTGCAGCAGCAGGGAGCAGCCACCTCCACAGGGCTTTGATTAAATAGAATGTGGAGGGTCCACAGGGCTCCCCGCAGCCCCAAGGACCACCACCTCTGCGGGCTGAAATCAAATAGAATGTGGGAGCCGCAATCCCTCACCCTGCACAGCTGAATATCCTACAAATTAAGGCACTCGTGACAACTTTGATAACGTCATTGTGAATATCAATGTAATATTTGCAGTAACATTTTTAATGAAAAAACTGTGCATGGTGGGGACGCGAGTTATAGTTACCTTAGGGCACAAATTATTGTTATTGAAGATAACTTTGATAACTTTCACTATAACAGGAGAATTTCTACGGTTTTGTGTGTTTAAAATGTGACTAACTATATCAACCAAGTAGCCTTTGCTGTATTAGGTGAACATATTTGTTTATATATATATATTTTTTATATATATATATATATATATATATATATATATATATATATATATATATATTTTTTATATATATAAATGTTTTTTAAATTTTTACAAGATTTACACACACTACACATCAACCCTCTACCCACCTAAAATATATATAACTATATCAACACACTTAACCCCTTCGCAACCAAGGAGTCCTTGGCTGTGGCGCTGAGGCGCCAAGGACGTAACCATTTCGTCCTTTGACTCGCTCATGGGGGGAGCGCTAGCTGAAATGTTGGAAAAATGTGATTTTTCAGCTAAAGATTTGCTGAGGACTCTGGGTAGGAAAACACTGTGGGATCCATGCAAGTCACACCTCCCTTGACTCCCTCAGGTGTCTAGTTTTCAGAAATGTCTGGTTTTGGTAGGTTTCCCTCTATGGCTGCTGACCCCAGGACCAAAGACGCAGCCCCCCGCAAAAACAGGTAGTTTTCTATTTGATAATTTTGATGTGTCAGATAGTGTTTTGGGGCATTTCCTTTCGCGGGTACTAGGCCTACCCACACAAGTGAGGTACCATTTTCATCTGGGGACTTGGGGGAACCTGGGTGGAAGGAAATTTGTGGCTCCTCTCACATTCCAGAACTTTCTGTCACCAAAATGTGAAAAAAGTGTTTTTTGGCCAGAGTTTGAGGTTTGCAAAGGATTCTGGGTAACAGAACCTGGTGAGAGCCCCACAAGTCACCCTATCCTGGATTCCCATAGGTTTCTAGTTTTAAAAAATGCACAGGTTTTGCAGGTTTCCCTAGGAGCTGGCTGAGCTAAAGGTAGAAATCGACAGCTAGGGACTTTGTAAAAAACACATCAGATTTCAAAGTAAAAATGTGATGTGTCCATGTTGCATTTCTTGTCATGAGCATTAGGCCTACCCACACAAGTGAGGTACCATTTGTATCGGGAGACTTGGGGGAACACAAAATAGCTAAATAAGTGTTATTGCCCCTTGTCTTTCTCTACATTCTACAAAAAAGCTGTCTATTTCAGAAATGCCCTGCAATTCACATACTAGTATAGGCACCCCGGAATTCAGAGATGTGCAAATAACCACTGCTTCTCACCACCTTATCTTGTGCCCATTTTGGACATGCAAAGGTTTTCTTGATACTTATTTTTCACTCTTTATATTTCAGCAAATGAATAGCTGAATACCCGACATAGAATGAAAACCCATTGCAAGGTGCAGCTCATTTATTGCTTCTGGATACCTAGGGTTCTTGATGAACCTACAAGCTCTATATATCCCCACAACCAGAAGAGTCCAGCAAGCGTAACGGTATATTGCGTTAAAAAATCAGACATCGCAGGAAAAAGTTACAGTGTAAAACGTGGTGTAAAATTGCTGTTTTTTTACCTAAATTTCAACATTTTTTATTTCAGCTGTTATTTCTGAAGGAAACCCTGGTAGGATCTAAACAAATTACCCCCTGCTGAATTCAGAATTTTGTCTACCTGCAAGAAATGTTTAGCTTTCTGGGGTCCAGCATTGGTTTCACACCTATTTCTGTCATTAACTGGAAGGAGACTGAAAGCACAAAAAATAGTAAAAATGAGGTATGCTTGGCACCTGAGGAGGAAAAGGCCTGGCTGCGAAGAGGTTAAAAACTACTACCTAAGGAAACATGTTAAAAGGCTTACACTAACCTACACTATTCCCATACTAAATCCTAACCTACACTATGCATAAATAATTATAACTAACAGACAACATATGGGAAAAGGGAAATATACAATGGAAAGTCACATTTGGGCATTGATTTGCTCCATGACCGCCTGCATTGTGAGCATAATGGCACAGAGGTTTGCCAGTTCACCCTCAAAGGCTGACACACGGGCCCTAATTATGACATTGGTGGTCTTTTCAGAAGACCGCCGTGGTGACGTCCACTAACAGACCGCTGCGGAAGTGGCAATCCGCCCGCCAGATAATGACACACAAACCTGCTAGAAAGCAGCCAAAACAGCAATTCTGCCAGACCAAAGGACATCGTAAAACAGTCGGTCCCACCACCCTCCCCACCTGCAACACACTGCCCTCAATAATGAACCACAAATCACCACAGCGGTCACTCAACGGAGGTTACCCCATTGGCAGTGCATACCGCTGCGGTCGATTTGGCCACTCCACACCAACAGAAGTCAACATCGGGCAAATTGAAACACACACACCTGACACATATACACACACCATACACACCTACCAATAGCACTATGAAACACACCTCCACACAACCCACAAGTCTTTGCAAACGTGAAAAATGAGTGACATGCTGCCAGCTTAAACATTTACACAACGGCACACACAAACCACAACCACCTATACACCCGTCATGCATCACACACCACATACCATACCTCAACACATAACAACACTGGACACAATCACTACTCCACAGCATCCCATATACACACACACCCTGCACCCCAACAAAACATTCCACCCTCTGCACAACACCCACACTACACCCACTACACAATAGGCATGTCCCCACAAAGTAGAAGGCAGAAAAATATTTTATTAGTTAATAAAAAATATAACAAACGCATCCGAAAGATACAATTACAAATATCCATTAACCTAAAATATATACAAACAGTAAAATATGAACAGGAAACAAAGGATGAAATGAGATCCTCATAATTAGGACAAAGGAAACCCAAATGCGACTCTGGAACCTAAAAACCTATTGTTTTAATAAAACAGACAAAATAATTAAAAACCATCACTATGAGGACGCTTAAGGCCTCTGCATCTTTTTTGGGCAACGCAGCCTATTTTCTAAATGATGCATTTGAAGTATATGAAACCCCTACATCACCGATAACTAATGTCTATTGGATGAATTCTAATGTTATAGGACTGGACAATTACCTTTTTTGCCTAAGGGGTGCTAGATGAGCTTGCTGGGGGCACCTTGGCAGTAAAATTTTCAGGAACTTAATTAATCTGGTGTTTAACTTTACATTACTTTGAGCTGTTATGACAGCCGACCTACAGGACTGAACTCCCAGGATATTAAATTCTTTTCTCAGTAGTTCCCTTCTCTAAACCATTTCGGGAGGAAATCCAGAGTTGGCAGATCTTCCAACCTCATCCGTAAGAGGGTTTGCTTGGTTTTTCATGCTAATGTAATGGATAGGATACAGAGTTCCTTATACTGCTCATATGAATTTAGGACTAACCATCCATGAGATCAATCCGATAAAGCCTCAATGTCTTCTAACCGTCTTAAGGTCTTAGCCGATTTGTTGACTCCTTTTTTGAAGGCTGGCGCTGATAATAAACTGCCCCACAAATCGCCCAGTTTAAGCCGGGCTATGCTTTTTTCCCAGTAATCCTTAAAAATGTTGTTACCCCTCTCAAGATTGATTTCATGCCAGACTATGTTTGCTAAAGTCCCCATGGGAGCTAAATGGAGTTTGTAGAAGCCAATTACAAAAGCTGCCGGCCTTGTCAATGATTTCTTTGTTACTGAAAACTCTAGTCTGATTTGGGCTGAGGAAGCTGATCTAGGTAGCTGGAAATCTTGTTTATAGGATTTTACTAATAGCTTATCCATCATGACTACCTCTGCCCCCCTAATTATTGCTGTCCCATATGCAAAGGTTAGAAGTAATTTTGCTCTCATAATCATGGTCATTGGTTTTAGGGGCCGCCCAAGGATGGACTTTGCCAGGTTGCCAAAGGCCCGGTTTAAGGCTTGTGCCTTCTCCCTTATTACTTCTTTGTGGGCTGCAAATGTGCCCCTAGAGTCAATCCTGACCCCTAGGTATGTGTATGCTACTACTTCCTCAATATGCTGGCCATTCAAAAACCACTTACGGCGTAAGGTCGGTTTATGGTCAAAGGGGGTTATTTTAGATTTCCCATGGTTAATTTCTAAGTCATTAGCTAGCGCATATCCTCCTAAGTAGTTCAAGAGTTTCTGTAAGCCTACTCTGGAGTTACTGAGCAGCAGTAGGTCATCTGCATAGAGTAGGATGGATAATTGACGACCCCCTAGACTTGGTGGATGGACTGGCTGCTTATCCAGGGCTGGGGATAGATCTGATATATGCAGATTGAAAAGAAGCGGCGCTAGTACAAAGCCTTGTTTCAGACCGACAGTGGTTTTGATGGGCCTGGATAGGAAAGAGCCATCTCCCAATTAGATTTTAAGCCAAGTATTAGTATAGAGCATAATAATAGCATTTAATAAATTCCCCGGCAGCCCCCCTGCTGTAATTTTACCCGTAGTTTATCTCTGTGGACACAGTCAAATGCAGCTTTAAAGTCCACGAAACACATGTGAAGGGATGATCCTGTAGCCCTTGCTCTATTCATTACCAGACTTAGGCCCTCATTACAACCCTGGCAGTCGGTATTAAAGCAGCAGTAATACTGCCAACAGGCCGGCGGTAAAAAAAATGGGATCATGGCCACGGCGGAAACCGCCAACACATACAGCCACTTTAACACTCCGACCGCCACGGCGGTAGCAACAAACACCACGCCGGTAACCGCCAACAGACAGGCGGAAGATAATGTAACACCCACCCCATTACAACCCGCCTATCTGCCAACTTTTCCGGGGCGGTACCAAGGCCATCAAAAGTACGGCGGAAACAGTACTTTGAAGGGAAACCATTCACCTCTCGACACTCAACGAAGAACCAGGACGCCATGGAGCCCGAGCTGCAAGTTCTGCCCATGCTTGTGTATCTTCTCATATATCAGTAGCACCAATGGCGGCAACAACGACCACAGTGAGTACAGCACCTGGTAGACAGGGGGGGGGGAAGAGAGTGACTCACACGCAGCACGCAACACCCCCACCCCCACCCTCACCCCAACACCATACACACAAACACATGCAACAACATTACATACACACCGCGTAACCCTCTGGAAGAACACAAGGACAAAAGGAATTTAGTCAAATTAGTGTAATATTAGAATTCTAGAGAAATAAGTTCATAAATAAATAAACAATATGTACAATATATACAAAATATACAAAATGAAGGACAATGTCCACCCAAAAATAGTCCGTGGCCCACTGGGGCATAACACATAGGCCAAGCCCACACTTGACTCCTGCCTCAAAATGGAGAGAACACTGCAGGGGTATCAGATCGAAAACACACAGGCACCTCAGGGGGATGGGAAGGGGGGGGACACCTCAGCCGGGAGATGGTACAATGCCACTGCTCCTGGAGTGGGCTCCATGCCCACAGCGATGTCCTGGGGAGTGCAAGGCCACAGTCTCTCAAGTGGGTGGTTTGCCCACTGCCTGGTCCTGGGGAGTGCAAGGCCACAGTCTCTCAAGTGGGTGGCTTGCCCACTGCTTGGTCCTGGGGAGTGCAAGGCCACAGTCTCTCAAGTGGGTGGTTTGCCCACTGCTTGGTCCTGGGGAGTGCAAAGCCACAGTCTCTCAAGTGGGTGGTTTGCCCACTGCTTGGTCCTGGGGAGTGCAAGGCCACAGTCTCTCAAGTGGGTGGTTTGCCCACTGCTTGGTCCTGGGGAGTGCAAGGCCACAGTCTCTCAAGTTGATGGCATCTTCCACTGGTTATGGAGGGGGCACTGTGCCCAGTGTGCTTCATCCTGGGAAGGATGCAGTGAGTTGATGCCTTTCTCCACTGGTTCTGGAGGGGGCATTGTGCCTAGTGTGCTTCATCCTGGGAAGGGTGCGGTGTGTGCTTCATCCTGGGAAGGATGCGGTGAGTGGATGCATTTCTCCACTGGTTCTGGAGGGAGCATTGTGCCTAGTGTGCTTCATCCTGGGAAGGATGCACTGAGTGAATGCCTTTCTCCACTGGTTCTGGAGGGGGCATTGCTCCCAGTGTGCTTCGTCCTGGGAAGGATGCAGTGAGTGGATGCATTTCTCCACTGGTTCTGGAGAGGGGTCTGTGCCCAGTGATGCAGCATGTGGGGGGTGCCAGGTCACACTCCCTCACCCGGGTGTTAGACCAGCGAGATTTGCAGTGGCAAGCATGCATGATAGTCCATGGAGGCAGGGCTACAGTCCATCCGCCGGCAGCTATAGCTGCACAGTGGTGGTAGTGGCAGTGCTGGTGGGGGTGCTGCCAGTGGTGGGGGGAGGCTCCAGCCCTTCCCCTGCAGCCTCGGATGGCTGGCCACTGGGGCTGCTGCTGCTGGCAGTGGTGCCACTTTCAGCGGTGCAGGTGGCGGTGCTTGCGCCGGTGCTTGCGGGGGTGCTGGACACGGTGGAGGTGCAGTTGCTGCCAGTGGTGGGGGGAGGATCCAGCCCTTCCCCTGCAGCCTCAGACAGCTGCCCACTGGGGCTGCTGCTGCTGGCATAGGTGCCACTTTCAGCTGTGCAGGTGGCGGTGCTAGTGGTGGTGCTTGTGGCGGTGCAGGTGGATGTGCTGGCTGCGGTGGCGGTGCTGCCAGTGGTGGGGGGAGGCTCCAGCTCTTCTCCTGCAGCCTCAGACGGTTGCCATCTGGGGCTGCTGCTGCTGACAGTCGTGGTGCTTTCGGCGGTGCTTGCAACGGTCAAGGTGGTGGTGCTGGCAGCTGGAGTCTTTGAGGTTACCTTGCTGGGTTGTTGTGGCTCCTTCCCCTTACTGGATGCTGTCCCCTTCTTCACCTTGCCAGGTGGCGGAACGTTCTTTGCTCTGGTAGGGGTTGGCGGCACACTGCCTGGCCTGACGGGTGCCCCCTTGGAGCCTCTGAATGCTGCAGGAACCACAGAGGATGTGGACTTGGTGGCTGAGGTGCTGGGCTGGGTTTTGGCTACCCTGGCTGGAGGGGAAGGACGGGGAAAGGGGTAGCGAACAGGTCAATGTTGGCTAGGAAAAGATTCTAAGGGACATTGGGGTGGGAAGAGGGTGAAGGTTTGGGAGTGGAGGAAGAGGGAGTTGTTGTAGGAGGTATCAGTCTGCTGTGTTTGGGTGCAGGTGCTTGGTCTGGATGCTGTTGTGCGGTGGATGGCTGTTGGGTGTGTGCTTGTGTTGTGTAGCCATTTTAGTTATAGCTCCATGCACGTTAGTTTAACACACTAGGCCGCTGTGCACTTTGACCTAGATATATTTTATTCGGCTTTGTATTGTTATTTTTACAATAACCAGTTTTACAGTCTTGTTTTATTTTCATCTGTCTAACTGTTTTTGCTTAGCCCAGCACTGTGTTCTCAAACAAGACATTGTTGATCACTTTGTGCTTCAGTCAAGGCTACAGTTCGGTACATTGCCGGTGAACGTGATAGAAGTTTAGTCTCCAACATTTGTAGAAAATACACAGCCTTACGTAGGGACATTTTCTTAGAACATCAGCTGTGTTATTATAACAACACTTCCTAGTCCCATTAGATGTTAAGAAGGAGATTCCAGCCAGGGAACCATGACTGTATGCTGATTGCTGAATGCTTCGCTGCAGATGCTAACGCAGACTACAGGCCTTTGCTCAGGTATGAGGGTTGATGTCCTCCCGGGGGAACCTGAAAGGCAGAATTAGAGCGTAACATGCTGTGCTCGGATTATGACTTGGATAGGAAATAGTCCAGAAATCCTAGTGACAATATGATAGCGTTATTCTTATGCTTCACTCTCCTCGTCACTATTTTAATATTGTCATGTTGTGTCGTCCTGGTTATTGCAGCTCACGCTTTGCTATCTAAAATGCAGTCGTTTTTATTAAACCAGTCATTAAAACTCATACTGCTACTTATTGTCATTTATATATGAGACCTAAGTGTGAATGAGAGAACCGGATGCGAGCTGAGTGACCACGACTTCCCTGAGAAGCCTAATATGTCATGCGCTCGGCTGCCCAATCATCCCTATCTTCTGGTAGAGATGAGGCACTGCTAGTTAGCCGGAGCAAAACCCGGATTCAGGGTGACAGGTGTCACCCGCAGTGGGTCAGACTCAGTCTCCCACACTGTGGACGATCTTGCTGCTCAAAATCCAGTAGTCTCATTAGAATAATGAGAGCCTACGTGACACTTGCATTTGTGTACTTTGGAAGGAGGGGTCACAGACACAGTGGGAGAGGACACAGAGGATGTGTACATGGATGTGGGGCTGGTGACTGCCCGTGAGGGGTGTGTAGTGATGGGTGTGCTGGAGGTAGTGGATGAGGATGTAGTGCTTGCAGGTGTGAGTGGAGATGCTACTGGGAGGGAGGTGGACGAGGAGGAGGAGGGGGACACAGTGGAGGCAGTGGATGTTGGTGTGTCTGCATGGGGATGGCGCTTGTGTGAGTGCCTGTGAGATGAAGTGTGGTGCTTGTGTTTGCCTGAGCCACTGTTGTGTGTTGATTTGGGTGAATGCTGGTCTGAAGGTGTGCTTGGGATAGGCTGGGGTTGAGGGGATTGGGTCTGGGTAGTGGAAGTTGGAGGGGGGAGGCTAGAGACAGGGACAATGGCTGCCATCAGTGCGGAGGCCAGAGCCTGAAATGTTCTCTGTTGGGCCGCCACGCCAGAGTGAATGCCGTCCAGGTATGCATTAGTTTGTTGCAAATGCCTCTCGACACCCTGGATGGCATTCAGAATGGTTGACTTCCCAACAGTGAGGGATCTCAGAAGGTCAATAGCCTCCTCACTGAGGGCAGCAGGGCTGACTGGGGCAGGGCCTGAGGTGCCTGGGGCGAAGGAGATGCCCACCCTCCTGGGTGAGCGGGCACGGGAAACATGCTCAGGGGCTGCTGGGAGGTCGGTACTGGTAGGAGGGGTGGCAGCTGTACCTGTTGTTGGGGTGGGCACGGAGGTGTCCGCCACCGCCAGGGAGCTTCCATCGGAGGAGGAGTCGATGTCTGTAGTGTCCCCTCCTGTCTCCATCGTGGTGCTCCCCTCGCCTTCCATCCCACTGGTGCCCTCACCCTCAGTGGATTCAGCATCATAGGCCATGTGGGATGCAGCTCCCTCCATCGCTGGTGCCTCTGCTCCTCCATCAGATGATACTAATGCACACAAGGACAGGGTGACAAAACAAGAAGGGGGGGGAGAGACAGAGGATACACTTGGTCAATGCCAGCAACAACACTATCGTTGGCGTACACAACACACAGGAAGCTGCCCTATGCACTAGACCATGCACTACCAGTTACAATGCTAGTCACCAGCCCGTGGGGGACATGGCATAACACCATCAGCTGCACACCGGAAACCCATAGGACCCTGCCCAGTAGTAGATACCCACTAACACCATTCGGTTTGCAGTGCTTCAGAGTCTGCCCAACAAGGGGCCTGCTATGCTCGCCCTGGCCTAGGGGCACCCACAGTCCACATCCCCCACCCAGGTAAAACCTTAACGCTCACCAACTCATGAATCTGAATTTATACTCACCCCCTTGTGGCTGCTGTGATGCCCTCAAGCGCACATCCAACTCCGGATAGACCACCACCAGGATGCGGAACATCAGGGGGGTCAGGGTACGATGGGCAACCCTCCCTCGTTGGAAGGCCAGCCCCAGCTGGGCCTCCGCCATCTTCCTTGCCCAGCTGCACAGGTCGTCCCACTGTATGCGGCAGTGGGTGCTCTGCCTGTCAGAGACCCCCAGGGTCCGCAACTCCTTCGCGATGGCACGCCAAATACCCTTTTTCTGATGGGTGCTGACCTGCAGGAAAAATACAGCAGAAAAGGGATTAGTAATACCGTCCGGACCATCACACTCATGGCCCACCATATCCCTCCCATCCACTAAGGCACATACATTGACCACCATACATGCAGCACTCTGCCCAGGACACCTCAGCCCCCCCTACATGTGGCTTACACACACAGCACTCCATACATTCAAGGCCCACGCATCATGCACACAGTGTACTCACCTGTTTGTCTGGAGGACCATAGTGTAAAGTGTACTGGGGTAGGACCCCATCTACCAGTCTCTCCAACTCCTCCGCAGTGAAGGCAGAGGCCCTTTCCCCAGACACATGAGCCATTGTCACTTCCAGACACAGGTCACAGCAGCACTTGCAGTGTAGGTCCTCTCCTGTTGAAGGTCAGGTAGCAAGTGAGTGAACAGAAAGAAAATGGCGGTCACGTCCGTGGTGGTGCGTACTGTCACCGTCGGCGTACATCGCCATTGGATCCTGGAACCCATAGGGCCCAATGATAACCAGTGCAAAGTTGCGCTGCGATCGACCGACTACAGCAATGGCGCACTACGGCAGCGGAATTACCTCATTTGAACTTGTCCCTCCTCACAGGTCAGGTAGCCGCCATTTCAGGGGGGCACATCTGACAGGTAGATCCCTGTACTACTCACCCAAGAAGGTGTGCCACATCATCGTTGCATGTTGCACAACCTGGCCTTGAGACGCCAGGTGCCCTTTCTGCAGGAGGATGAGCTTGGAGATGGTCTGTTGCACATTGTACATGGCAGCATGATTTCCCTGTGTCTATGGCTACTTACTGTACCCTTTGGCATCTCTATTTTCAGATCTCTGTGCCCCACTCTGGCTCCTTGTATGTTTACTGCTGCCCACTACAGGTCATACTAATGTATAAATTACTGTACACAAGATTTGCAATGTTTTCAGAATGTTGTACTAATACATATTTCATTCAATTGACAGACTCCAGAATTTTATTTGTTCCAAGGGTGTTTATTTAAGTGCTAATAAATAGAGGGGAATGTGCAATGGGCTGGGGTAATGGGGGAGTAAAGTCCAGGGTAGAGTCCAGTCTCTTGGTATCACATGTGCATTGTCCAATGGGGTAAAGGAAGGGGAGCAATGGCAGTTAAAGGTGGACATGGTGACAGAGTGGGACAGAAGGGTGACAATCAGGAGAGTCTTATTTCCCGGTGGGGGTCTTGGCAATGCTCTCTGGCTTCTGCCTGGATTGCAGGGTCCGTTTGCGGGGTGGTTCTCCTTCTGCAGGGGGTGGGGTGCTGGTGGTCTGTTGTTCCAGTGGTGCTGCCTCCTGTCCACTAGCACCGGCGGAGGTGGAGGGCTGTTCATTGGGGTGGCTAGTGTCAGGGGCCCGTTGTTGTGCCACTGCCTCCCTCATGGTGTTGGCCATGTCAGCCAGCATCCCTGCAATGGTGACCAGGATGATGTGGATGTCTTTGAGGTCCTCCCTGACCCCCAGGTATTGTCCCTCCTGCAGCCGCTGGGTCTCCTGCAACTTGTCCAGTATCTGGCCCATCGTCTCCTGGGAATGGTGGTATGCTCCCAGGATGTTGCCTCGTGGAGAGTGGGTTACCTGGGCGTGTCCTTTCCCTGTTGCACAGCAGTCCTCCCAGCTTCCCTGTTGTCCTGTGCCTCTGTCCCCTGAACCGTGTGCCCACTGCCACTTACCCAATGTCCCTGATTTTCCTGGGTTTGTGGGGTTGTCTGGGGTCCCTGTAGTGGCGGACACACTGTTGATTGATGTGTCCTGGGGACAGTAGTATGGGCCCGCTGGGTGGGTGCTGTGGTGGTGTTTCCTAAGGGGGGAGGCGCTGTGGTGGTATGGGACAGTGGCAGGGTAACCGACTGTCCAGAAGTCCCAGTTGGGCCAGGTTGGACATCGTGATCCAGGTGTGCAGAGCTGCTGTCATCACTGTGGGCCTTTTCTGTGGGGGGACTGGATGTTGGTGGCACCTCCTATCCAGTGACGTTGAGTGGGAGTCCTGTGGGGATGAAAATGCTGTGTTATTGTATCTGCGTGTGGCATCTTGTGCATGGTGTGTTTCCCTGTATGGTTGTGATTGCCCTGTCAGCTTTGTCTTGTGTGCTTGGTGATTTAGTGGGCTAGGTGATTCTCTCTAATGGGCATGCTTTAGTGATGGATGTCCATGCAGGTCTGTGATGGGTGTCCATGCATAGATGTTGCATGCAGGGCTTGGTATTGGGATGGGTGGGTTGTGATAGTGGGGTATTGGTGAGGCGGTGGAGTGATGGGGGTGAGGGTAGGGGTAGGAGTTTGTGATGGCATGCAGGTAGGGTGTTGGGGATATAGTAGTAAAGATTTGACTTACCAGAGTCCAGCCTGCCTGCTACTCCTGCGAGGCCCTCAGGATGCATTATTGCTAAGACTTGCTCCTCCTATGTTGTTAGTTGCGGGGGAGGAGGTGGGGGTCCACCGCCAGTCCTCTGTACGGCTACCTGGTGTCTTGAAACCAATGAACGCACCTTCCCCGTAGGTCGTTCCACCTTTTCCTGATGTCATCCCTTGTTCTTGGGTGCTGTCACACGGCATTGACCCTGTCCATTATTCTCTGCCGTAGCTCCATCTTCCTTGCAATGAACGTCTGCGGCACCTATGATCCGAATAGCTGTGGCTCTACCCGGAGGATTTCCTCCGCTATGACCCTTAGCTCCTCCTCTGAAAACCTGGAGTGTCTTTGGGGTGCCATGGATGTGGTGTGAGTGGTATGTGTGAGGATGTGTGGGGTGATGTGTGGGGTGATGTGTTGTGGTGCGTGGAAGGTGTATGGGTGATGGTGAAGGTGTGTGTTTTATGGTGTTCTGAGTGTATGGGTGTGGTGTGTGTATGTGATTTGAACTGGATGTATTTTGAAGTGTCCAGTGTGGTGTAGTTTTGTTAGTGTGTGTGTATTTTGAGTGTGGGGGTGTGTATCGCCAACGGGTTACCGAGGTTGAAAGACCACCACAGTGATTCGTGGGTCCTGATACTGTGGGTGTATTCCTGTTGGCGTAACGGTGTGGATTTTAGTACTGCCATTTTATCACTAACCTTTGGTCTGGAGGACTTGTGTGGGTGTCTGTATAGTGGCGAATTTCTCTGTGTGGGTCATAATATCCGTAGCGGTATACCGCCGCGATCACGGTATGTTGGCGGCCGTCAGCACAGCGGTAGGCGGCATTTACCGCCAAGGTTGTAATGAGGGCCTTAATGCCATGAGATTTGTTAGCATGCCCTGTTTTTTTGTAAAACTTGTTTGTTTAATGGGGAGTCTTCCTTTGTCCATGGCCCACTGTTCTAAATGCTGCAGAATTCCTATGGAAAAATATTTTAGGTCTGCATCTAAAAGTGCGATTAGATGATAGTTGGAGAGTAAGGAAGCCTTCCTCCCTTCGTATATGGGGTGGATTATCGAGCCCTTCCAATTGTCTCGGGTGGAACCTGATATTAAAATACAATTAAACATTATAGCGAAAAAGGCCGCCCATCTTGATGCACACTGTTTAAAAAGGGCCTGTGGTAGGCCTTTGGGGCCAGGAGCACAGTCCTGGTGCGTTTTTTCTATTATCTTAGTTATTTCGAGAGGACTGAATGTGATGGGCTCCTCAGGCTCCCTATTATCCTTGATTGTCTCCCATTGAGTTATACTGGTATCTGTCAGGATGTTTCTTTACAATGAGATTTCAAATATCCCACCCATGCCTCCTCCAGAACCGACTGGCGTTTATCAATGTCGATGCATAATTAAGTTTTGTCCGTAATGTCTCCTGTTTTGGTCGTCTAAAAAGCCAAATATCCCTCTTTAGTAGTTTGCTTTCTTGCCGTAGAGTTTTAAAAGTTAATTCATCAGTCGGATGTTTCTGTAATTGTCTAGGAAGCCTATTCACTCCCGATTTCCTCATTCGTATTGCCCGTGGCATGAGTATGGTCTTTCTATGCACCAGGTATGGCCCCTTGCTCTGCCCCTACCTGAAGATTTCTTGATGAAACTTTCTGTGAATGACTCCCATATGCCAACCACCCTTAGTGGTTCATTAGCCATATTTTCCAGTTTCTCAGTAGCTTCCTCTGCTTGAGCTGCGATCGTGAATGAACTCCATTTTAGTTGCTTTAAATTTCCGGAACAAAGTTTACCATTGAGGAGGTTTGTTTCTTCCTGGATTGGCACTTCGCTCCAGATTGTAATTATTTGTGGATTATGATCGCTTTCTGAATGATCTTGAACTCTAAAGTATCTCACAAATTTGAATAGGGGGGCATTTACCAGGGTGTAATCTATATATGAAACAACCCTTTCCGTGGCTCTTGTCTAGGCCGGGGGTGTATCAGACGGTAGCCGCCCATTAAATGCAAAGAGGCCTGCTAACTCACAGCTCCTAATTAGCTTAGCACCAACTTAGTCTTGCTTTCTCTGGAGTGGTAGATTTTGTATGGGCAGTGGAACCGCTAATTGTACATGGTCCTCACTTGGTATGTGAAATAGGTTAAGATTAAAATCTCCAGAAACTAGCCAATGGGCAGAGTTCTATGCATTTTTTCTATGTAGCAAATGTTTTTGCAGGATGTTGGCTTCCACGTTTTTCTTTTTCAGATTGATGTACACATTGACCAGGATCAGAGGATCATGTATGTTTTTTGCCCAATTGTCCAAGCGAACCCACAGAAAGGGCTGATCTCCCATCTGTCCTCCGGACGGTTTCGCCTCGAGCTTAGAGGTGATATAAATTGATAATCCTGCTTTTGCTCTTCCAAACGTGTTCTGTTTAACTGCAGGTTTATTAAACTGCTTATAACCAATTAGAGGAAGATTCAAAAGTGCCCATGTTTCTTGCAGCATTATAATATCGAAGGAGCCCAAGAATTTGATGACCTCTGCATCTTCCAGCTTTGATTGAAGACCCCCTATATTCCAAGAGCAGATACTTAATGATCCTTGCGTCAAAGATGTTTGCTGAGCTGCCATTCAGGCTTTTTGAGGTGGCCTAGGAGTTAATACTGTTGGGAGCCAGGACCAGTTGTCTTGTGGATGGCCATCTGTTGGGGGTTGTCTAGCTATTATCCTTCTCCCATCCACATCTTTCCTTATTTCAATCTGAAAATCTAGTAGCACTGCTGCACCTTGTCCTGATAGATATTGGTCAGGTTCTCTCGCCTGTGGTTTCCCAGTTGATCCTCATAGGACGGACCAGGTGGCTACTTTTTCCCTGTTCGTATAACTTCGCTGCACTAGTGGGTGCAGGTTTCTTTCTCCTAAGTAGAAGCATGCCGCAATTCACCAGTCTTGCAGGATACTTCTTTTTTTTATGACTTGCATTGTTAATTCCAGAGATGCAAATATCACCACAGTGGGGTCCGTGTACTGGCTGCCCTGCGCTTGAATACATTTAATGATGGTGATGTCATCAGAACTCACTGCTGCCAGGTCTGGCAGTGCTTTTATTAATTTGAGAATAGTGGAACGGTTGAGCACATCTTGTGGGCCTCTGGATTTATACTCTGGAATCCATAACATCTGCAAGCCTCGATCAGGCATGACCTGGTTTGAGCTGTCTGCCAAATTTGACTGTGCTATTGTGATCTCCACCAAATCTGTCCTTGAATGATGATTCCATACTATTGCGTCGGCCCCCTCTATTTTGGTTTTCACTTCTGTGGCCTCACCAGGGGTGGGCCACAACATAACCTGGATGGGTGCATGGGGCCACGATGTGATGGTTGCTTGTTGGTCCTGGGGAGGCAAGGCCCTAACCAGCGGCTCTGGCCCTTCCAATGATGGGTCATGGGGCGAAAGCCCCTTGGAATCTGATGACCAAAGCTGTGCTGTTGGCGGGGGACTTGTTGTCCCCACATCCTCTTCCGGCACTACATGAGGTGGAGTTTCTGTGTCGACTCTGGGCACCATCTGGGTGTTCTTTCTGCCCTTCCTTGCCCGCTTCCTCTCTCTCTTAGTCAATCGGTGGCCGGACTTCCTTTCCTGATCCCTACTCTCTATACTTTGGGGAGCATGGTCCAGAGCACCTCCTTGAGTGGCTGTAACTATTTTCCTACTTGCGTTCCCCTCTATGTTACTTATCCTCATATCAGGAGGGTCTTGCGGGCTATTCAGGTTCTTCTCCAAGGATGTTGGGGGTTTAGAGGTTATAGGCAACCCCAGTGTCAAGGAGGATTCCATGTCCATGCTCTCTTCTTACTTGAGTGGCGAATCTCCGTCAAAGTGTCTTTGAAAATTACTGGCAGCTGTCCCATACCATCTACTACCTCCTTGCAAGAGCAAATGGTGAAGTCCTTAAGTTGTTTTTTGTGTATTCTTGTTATTAGTGAATTTAGTTTTAGTAATTCTTGTAGTTTGCCTTCGATTCCTGTGACAAAAACTGCCAGGGTGTTTAACAGATTTAACTGAATGTCCATTTTGTGAGAATGGAACTGTAGAGCTGTTACTGTTGTCTGCATCGAATTCAAGATTGCTGCCCAAATGTCTATTGCGGGCGCCAAGGTAGCAGCGGACTCGTTAGAGTCTCTTCTTTGGGATGTCCGAAGTGCTTGGGTGATCTGAGTGGGTCGCTATATATCCCGAGCTTCTTCTGGTGTCCTTGACGCTGGATCCTCCTGAACTGTGTTTTTCGGACTAAGAACAGGGAAATGATAGTATTTAGGTCTAGAGCTCATTGTTGTCACCCCTCTCTCTCCATCCCCCCTGGGCATTGTCCACATCATCTGAGAGATTAGTTGGGCTACCCTGCCCAGAGAAGGCAGGATGCTGTTTGGTCAAGCTTCCCCCCCCCAGGGGATATAGTGCTGGTTCCTGGCCACCTGTGGGAGAGCAATCTTTAGCAGTTTTGGTGTCTTTCGAATCCATGGAGCTAGCCCTTGTAGCTCTGCCCTCCAGGATGCTGATGGTAGGGGAAAGCGGTGGAGGCGGAGGATTGTTTCCTTTATCTTCCAGGCCTGTTCTCTGATTGAACATATGATCCTGAACCAATAATGTGGAGGAAAATGTTTGGTACTTGGTAATCCTGCTTGTTGCCCCAAAATAGTCTGTTATTTTGCGGGGTTTAGCTGGTGCCAGGACAGGGGAGACTATCCCCGTGGCCTGGAGGCTAATGACCTCATTGAATTGCTTAGCTGTAGCCTCTTCAATTACTAAGTACTGTATTGACGAGGGCTTCATAGGTGAAGTGGAGGGGCTCTGGGTGCTCATGGAGGGGGCCCTAGGTGATCTTGCAGGATAGACTCTGCTGTCTACTCCTGCTCTCCTTTTTATTTGAATTACGATGAGCGGTAGCTCCTCCTTTCTCTTTCTCTTGCTTGTGGGTGAAGTCCTGCCTCGTATTTTGCTTCATCTCATCTCTGCTGTCCGCAGGTAGGGCAGATGTGGGCAGTATGGCAATATAAGCAGTAAAGAATAACAAAAGATATCTCAGTCAGGCTGGCTTATTGTGGGACCGAGTTGCTAGATGGCTAGGTAGCTGATATAACCTAGCAGGTCCTAGTCTGGACTAGGCTGGTTACTGGTTGTGTACTTGTATGCTTGTTTGCTTGCTTGCTTGCTCTATGAGGGTATGACCAACCGAGGAAGGGGATATGGATGGGGATGAGCAGAGGCGAGCGGGACCCTCCAACCAACCCCACAAGCCGCACCCAACCTAGCCGGGCCGCTTCCGTAGGGAGGCGGGGCACACACTCCGCAGTGGTGGCTAGACCCACTGCGCTCGCCGCACACAATCTCACAGCCCCCACACTGTACACTCCTGAGTTCCTGGGCCAAATCCGGTTATTGTCCGTTGTCTGTAGTCTCCTGTCCAGGATCCAGGGTCCATGTCCTGAGGTTCAATGTTGACCCCCCGTCTCCTTCCCTCCTATGGATCTCGGCTGCGTGCTCTGCTAGGCTAGACAACAGCCAATGGGCAACAGGCAGCACAGTGGTGTGGGGGGGATGCCCACGCCCTCTGCCCTTTGCTGCACACACCGTCTCTCAGTGTCTCTCAGGCATCTCAGGTGTCTCTCACTAGTCCCCCTAGACTCTCTTGGGGAACAGCCGAATGGCCGCACAGGGTTGGTGTAGGGTTGGCAGCGGGGTGTCACAAAGGAGCAATCCGGCAGGTAGTGGGTAGCAGATTGCGGGTGGAGCAGCAGGTGGACCACGGCACCACGCCCACGAGCAGGGCAGGGCAGCCTTGACCAGGCTCCGCGAGGTTGGCGGCCGAAGGTGGCGTTGGCTCGTTGGCTCGTCGGATCGGGCGCAGGGTGAGAGAAACTGGTGGCCGCGTCTCTCCACCCACGGTTACCCGTGGCTCTCGGCTGGCAGTCAGCAGCACGGCTCCCACCAGTACTCTGCACCTTCGCTAACTCCACCTCTCAGAACCCGGAAGCAGTCACAGCGTCCATTCAGCGTCCCCACAAATTAACCCCTGTTTCACTGATGAGAAGTTGTGGGTCATGTTAGACGAAATCGTAAGGGTTGAGCCAGAGCTGTTTAGTGCATAGGTCCAGCAGATACCCATTGCCAGGAAGATGGAGCTATGGTGGAGGATCGTGGACAAGGTGAACTCCATGGGAACCTATCCACGCACAAGGGACGACATAAGAAAGAGGTGGAATGACCTACGGGGGAAGGCGCGTTCACTGTCATCCAGGCACACATTGCCGTCATGAAGACTGCCGGTGGACCCCCACCTCCTTCCCCACAGTAGTCAACATGGGAGGAGAAAGTCTTGGCTATCCTGCATCCAGAGGGTCTCACTGGAATCACTGTAGAGCTGGACACTGGTAAGTCACCATTACTACCTCATCACCCCCCTACTCACTGCAAGCACACCCCTTCAAGCGCAGCATGCACACACATCAGTAATGAGTGGGTAGCATGGAGCACTTTCAATCCCACAATCCATCATCATACACAAACCAAAAGTGGAAGAACAACACCCATCCCATAGGGAAAGCCAGATATGCTGAATATGTAAGTGACAATGATTGTAACAAATCTCATACATGTTCACAAGTACCCCAGCCAATGTCAGCGGCCAGCATGTGCCACGTCAACCAAGTCCTCTCACCAGAAGAAGGCTCCAGTGATGACAGCAACTCTGGATATCTGGATGATCTCCCTAGCCCATTTGGGACCACTGGTCAGTCGTACACCACAGCCAACACCCGGTCCACTACAGGGCCCCTCATCTGACTCCAAAACCACAGCAGCCACCCAACGTCCCCAAACCAGTGTCACCAGGACACGTTGATCACTTGTGTGCCCACCTGTACAGGGACACGAGTCGACACCACACAGGCAAGACGATGAAGTTCCTGGTGTCAGCAGGAGTTCAGGGGACAGAGGCACAGGGGGCCATGGCCAGTGGGAGGATAGCTGTGCACCAAGGGGTGGTTCAACCCAGGGAACCGACTGCCCAGGATGCACTCACACGTCCTGGAAGCATACCAGAAATCCCAGGACAGGATGGGCCAGGTACTTATCATCTTGCAGGAGAACCAGCAGCTGCAGGGGGAACACCACCAGGAGGTCATGCATCAGTTGCATGCCTTAAATACCAACATGGCCACCATTGTAGTGTGCTGAGTGACATGGCTACCATCATGCGTGAGTACACAACACACCAGCTGGCCCTTTCCACTAGCCAGTGTACTGACCAGCCCTCCACATCTGCTGCAGCTAGTGGACAGGAGGACCTGCCACAGGACTCACAGGCCACCAGAACCCCTCCATCAGCAGCAGAATAGCCACCCCACAAACGTTCCCTGTGATCCAGACAGACCCAGAGACTGTAGCCAAGACCAAATCCACTGCCAGGAAGTGAGCCCCTCCTAAAGATTTCCCTTGTGTGCCACTGAGACACCTTCTTTTCTGTGGACTGCCATTGCTCCTTTCCATGTGGCCCAACGAATACTGGACCTGTGCTACAAACCTACTGGGACACTACACTGAAGATTTTGTCCACCAACACCCCCTAGTATTGCACAATCCCTTCCTTTTTGTCAATTCAATAAACACACTTTAACGCAACTAAAGGTTTTGTGCTTTAATTACAACAATATGCAATGTATTGCCCTTTATTATTCTGTGCATATGTAAGTGTGAATCAATCCAATGGACGGTCAGTTTGGGGTACACATAACAGCATGCCACAGGTCACCATCCACCAAACTGTGTGAAAGCAGTCTATAGGCATCACATGAGTTCACTGTAGTGATCACATCAACACCATTAGTGACATTCAAATGAGACGTAAAGGAAGCTGAGCAAAATCAGCCCCTGTAACATAACAGCCTACATTCAGCAGGTCACTTCAACTTAGAAATTTGCATAGCAATTGACTCCAAACACCATAAGTGAGGAGAAACAACTCATCTTGGGCCCTCACACAAGCTACCACAGTAATAGCTATGTCATGTAGTCAATATTCCAATCCCTCCTCAGGACCACCTAGTTTGGGCCACAGTGTCAGGGAAAATGAAATCACAGAGCGGTTATGTAGGCACATTGTAACTCACAGAACATTCCCAGCAACAAATGCTAAGTTCTGTATGTAATGAGGACAGTTTGCATTGGGCATGTATTTGAAGAAGCTAACCTACTGATACATTGCATCGGCTGAATATGCTTGATCACTATCACCATGACACTGGCACGACTGACCACAGACAGTGCAGTGTCAGGTCAAATAATGCACACATTTGTGCTTGGCACAACACAGCAGCCACACAGCACTATGTTGTAATGGAGGAAGGTACAGTCTTACCTGAGTGGAAGTACTAGTGTATCAGATGTGTCCTGTTGTCCACATCTTCCTCCTCCCCATCCTCATCACTATCTTCAGTGTCCTCTGCTTCCACAGGGGCATTGTCTCCCCCTTTCTCCTGCAGGAATGGCACATGGCGTCTGAGAGCCAAATTGTGTAGCATGCAGCTGGCTACCACTATCTGGCAGACCTCCCCACGGGTGTAGAGTAAGGATCCACCAGAAATATGGAGGCACCTGAACCTGGCTTTCAGTAGGCCAAAAGTCCTTTTGATTACTTTTCTGCTCTGACCATGTGCATCATTGTAACAATTCTCTGGCCCTGTCCTCGGATTCCTCACTGGTGTCAGCAACCAGGAAAGGTTTGGGTAGCCAGAGTCACCTAGTAGTGAGAGACACACATTACACATGTACAATAGCACCGAGGAAAGCTCCAGGGGGCATACAGTGACAAACATTGGGTGAAACCTCAAGCTCACCTCTGAGCCACACTCTCTCTTTCTTTAGTTGTGCCATTATCTGTGGGACGCTGCTACTACTCAATACATAGGCATTATGCACATATCATGGAAACTTGGCAGTAACATGGGAAATGTACAGCAAGGCACACCATCTGGACATTTATTGAATGATAATTCATCCTATGTCTTGGGAGGGACCAAGGCAATATGGGTCCCATCAATGGCTCCAATAACATGTGGTATGTGTCCCATGGTGTAGAATGCAGCCTTCACAGTGGGCAAATCATCACTGTGGGGGAATGAGATACAGCTGCTCATGTGTTTCAGCAAGTCAGCCAAAACACTATTCAGCACATTTGAAAACATTGGCTGTGATATACCTGCAGCCAAGCCCACAGCCATCTGCAAAGAACCACTGGCCAGGAAGTGGAGCACTGACAGCACCTGTACTGCAGGAGGTATTGCTGTAGTACTACGAATAGCAGGAATTAGATCTAGCTCCAATTGTTGACACAGTTCAGTTATTATGGCCCTGTCAAGAAGATAGGTGAGTATAATGTGGCATTCCTCCAGTGTAGCCAAGTCGACTGAGGTCTGTACACGGGTGCCTGCCTCCTCCTTCTCCGCAGTGGTTGGTATCTAATTAAACCAAACATCAGAAGTGTGTGACAACAGGAAGGATGGACATACAACGATTCCTTTGCCATTGTGTCTCACAGGTGTCGTGTGTCATGATTTGTAGCATCCCTTTGTACATGTTCTGTCAAATACTCATCTGAAAGCAGGGCACTGGTATGAGATCTAATGTGAGTGCCATAGTCTACAACCAAACCAAAGTATGTAGCAGACTTGAATTGGCTTGGTGTGTATCATCAGTACCCATGACACACATTGAATTGACCGCCATGAGTACCAGCATCAAGAAATGGTAACCGCGTCTCCTTCATGCAGGGACAGGTAAAAGTGACCTCACTCCACTGGCGTTTGGCGTAATGGAGGGGGCGGTCTGCACTGCCGTGTAACTCCTCATTGGTTATCATGGATGTCTATTGAGCACAAGGGGCCAGTGATGATCACCGCCGGCAGTGATAGTGTTCACTGGCGCAGACGTGACCGCCATTTTCTGTATCCCACTTCACTTGATTCCTGACTCTCACCATTACAACACCTCTACTGCATGTGCTGCTGTGTCTTGTGTCTGGAACCCACAATGGCCCATGCTACAGGGGATAGGGCTCCTGCCTTCACGTCTGAAGAACTTTAGAAGCTTGTGGATGGAGTCCTACCATTGTATGGACAGTTGTATGGGCCCCCAGATTAACAGGTGAACACCTTTTGGGTACTTTGAATGCAAGATGGCTGTATGTAGATGTATGTGTGCAGGCAGTGTGTCATTTGGGGAGTGTATTTATGCTTCATGCAATGTGTACGCAGGGGTGCGAGTAATGAGTAAGGTTAATGTGGGGGCTATGCAGTGTGTAAGCCATTGCTGTAACAGAATATGGTGTGGAATTCATGGAGTCCTTCTTTTTGTGTTCCCTATGCAGATCAGCACCCATCAGAAGAAAGGGCTATGGCATGCCATCGCCAAGGACATTCGGACCCTGGGGGTACATATCTGGTGGAGCACCGACTGAAGAAAGAGGTGGGAGGACCTGCAATGCTAGGCCCAGAAGACCACGGAGGCCCAGCTGGGGACGTCCTCCAAACAAGGGAGAGGTGCCCATCAGACCCTGACCCCCCCAATGGCCTGCATACTGGTGGTGGCCAATCCAGAGTTGAATAGGTGCTTGAAGACAGCACAGCAGCCACAAGGGGGTGAGTACACACTGTGTTGAATTCTTTCCTGTTGCCTGCCATAGTGTTTGGGTGCAAGGTTGTAGTCAGTGTATGGCCCTAAATTCCTGTGTAGCTAATCTTGTAGCGTCCTGCTTGGGAATGGTGAGTGGTATGTACATTTGGTAGTGTCAATTAGCTGGTATTCCATCTTCATCTGAGACCTACATCCTTACTCACCGGTGTTGTGGTGATGCTCTAATGTCTACTGTCTAGGTGTGGGACCTGGCAATTGCACGTTGTGCAGTCTCTTGGTCGACATTGTGTATCTGTGCCTTTGTCAACAGGCAGACATGGCTTAGTGAGTCCCAGTAGGTGTGCAGATGGTAGTGTTTAAGGACATTTCAGCCGTTGTTCCCAGGCAATGGTTTGGTATTGTGGTTGTTACTGCACAGTGTTAGTTCCAGTGAGTCACTGTGGTGTGTATAGCATATGTGCTGTTATTGCTGTGATTGCCCCTGTGCTCCCTTTCTTTCTCCCCCACCCTCTCTCGTTTTCTTCTCCTGTCCTTATGTGCATTAGCATCATCTGACGAAGGAGCAGGGGTACCGGTGAGTGTGGGAGCTGCAGCCCATGGGACCCAGGAGGCAGTGTCAACCGATGTCAAGGGGACCAGTGGGTTGGAGGGCGAGGGGAGCACCACGGGGAGACAAGATCTACAACTACTGACTCGGATACCTCCTCATATGGAAGTTCCCTGGTGATGGCAGACCCCTCTGGGACCACCCCTGCTACATCATCTTCTGCCACCCCCGTACCAGCACCGTACTCCCAGTAGCCCCCCACCCAGTTGGCCGTGCCAGCTCACCCCTGCCCAAGTCAGCCCTGCTGCCCTCACTGAGGAGCCTATTGACTTCCTCAGATCCATCTCTGTATGGCAGTCAACCATAGTGAATGCCATCAAGGGGCTCCCAGATGCAGCAATGCAATGCATACCTGAAGGGCAGTCACTGTGGCGTGGTTGCCCTACAGAGATTGTTTCAGGCTCTGGCCTCCTCTTTGACAGCAGCCAGTGTCCCTGGTTCTTTCGTCCCCCCTCCAACTACCTGTTCCCAGTCCCAGAGACCTCTAACCCCCACCCATCCAAAGCACACATTCAGACCAGCATGCACCCAGGACAACAGGACTCGCAAAGACAAGCACAAGCACCACAGATCACACCCCAAGCGTACACACAGCCAAACACAGAAGCACACACAACAGCCACTGTCTCCACTGTCTCCCCCTCTACCTCCTCCCTCAAAGTCACATCAGCACTCATACATGCAAGCACTGCATCCTCAGACCCAGATCCCGCCACCTGTACAGACTTGCCCACAGTCACCACAGCAGCAGGCTTGCAGACTAGCACCCCATTCACAACATACGCAGTCACCACCATCACCACCACATGCAGCACACCCACCTCACTTGCAGACACCACCACAACATAGATGCACACGACCTGTTTGTCCTCCCCCACCCCATTTACCTCCCTCCCAAGAAACATAAACACTCCCAATGAGAGACTCAACAGCCATCCACCTCACACATGCACCTGCAACCCAGTCCAGCACACCTACTCCTCCTACAACCACTCCCTCTACCTCCACTCCCAAACCTCCTCCCACACTCTGCCCCACTGACCTCTTCCCTTCGTCTGACCCACCACGTCTTGTCCGGAAAAGGAAGGTCCCGCTCCCACAGCGCAGTACCTCCAGCTCCCAATCCCCTTGCGGCCCCCCTGGTGAAACATATGTCCCTCTCCCCGCTAAGACACCTCCCACTACGGGCCACAGGACTACCACTCCGACCCCCTGCTCCAAGCACACTCCCCCGGCCTCTAAACAGAAGAGCGAAGGCCTGTCCCTCCCAAACCCAAATCCAAGGACCTCCCCTTTCAAGAAGAGCTCCCCAATCCCCCTGCCCACAGAGGTGCCTGCCTTCCACATCATCATCTCTGCCCAGTGGAGTCACTTGGCCTGTCAGGAGTCAAGTTGGGCCTCTCATGATGCCCTGTGTAGTGGCATGGACACTTTTGGACTGGCCAGTGGCCCCTTGTGTATATAGTTCGATTTAGTTATTGTGATCGCTATTCCCACTGGAATACGATAGTTGGACCAAAGGTATTTGTCCTGGCATCTTTTTTACTTCTGGCTTCTATTGTTGTTGTATTTTTCAGCGGATTGTTCTCTGTGTGTGGTATGTTTGTGTGGTGTGTATTGTACGTGAGGGTGTGTCACTCTCCCCTCCCTCCCTTCTGTGCTAGGCGGCTGTACTCACCGTCATCGTCTTTGTCAGCGTTGCTCCTCCTGAACTCCCATCGCATGGTACAGCATCAGCAGGGCTTCCACTTTGAGTTCCATGGCGGCTGCTGACTCCTCTGTGTCCCTGGAGATGAGTGTCTACTTTTACATGGGTCATTGCCGCCAGGCTTTTGGCGGCGGTGGTCCCACCCCAGAAATCCTGGTGATCTGCTATGCCGTAATATGGTGGGCAGTGAATGGTATTCCGCCAGCCTGTAAGTGGCAACCACTGTGGTCAGTGGCTGGACCGCGGTTCAGGCGGTGCATTGGCTGCATATGGGAGGGATCACCCCTGTGGTCATAATAAGGCGGTCTTCATCACCAGCCTGGTGGCGGTACTACCGCCATCACCAGCATGGCGGTCAGCTGACCGCCAATGTCATAATGAGGGCCATGATCTTTGAGTTCCTGGAGATTCCTTGGGCCCGGACCTCAAATGTCGTACTAGTGGCAGTGGTGTGCTGTATGTCCTGTGTGGCTGACACCTGTTGCCTAGTGATGGACCTGGAATGACCTGAGGCAGGTCTTGCCAATGTTTTACATTGTCCTTTGTCCTTGTTGCTTTTGACAGTCCTTGCTGTTCATGCCTGCCTGCATTCCATGTACCTGCACCCTTTCCTTCCTCATACCTGACCCCATCTTCCTGTAGGCCTTAACGACCTTACATATGAGGTCGTAGTGCCTCAAATGGATGACAACGTTTTTGGCCTATTCATCTATCATGTGGACTAGGGAGGTAAATGAATAACATATCAGCTACAGCTGGAAATGTACCTGATGTTTTAAAGAATAGGTTAACATCTTCAGACTATTACATGTGACAGACCAAGCCAGGACAAAATATTGGGAAAGAGTTATGAACAAAATACCATGGCCCTCATTACAACCCTGGCGGACGGTGTTAAAGCAGAGGTAAGACCGCCAACAGGCCGGCGGTAAACAATTTGCAATTACGACCGTGGCGGAAACCGCCAACAAAGACAGACACTTTAACACTCAGACCGCCACGGCGGTACAAACAAACAGCGCGGCTGTCACCACCAACCGACAGGCGGGAGACAATGTACCGCCCACACTATTATGACAAGCCAATCCACCTCCTTTTCCGGAGTGGATTCACCGCGGATAAAAACACGGCGGAAACAGGAATTTTCGAAGGGAAAACGCTCACCTCATCACACTCCACGAGGAACGAGGACACCATGGACCCGGAACTCCAAATTCTACCTGCGATAGTCTTCCTGCTCCTGTAGCAGGAGCACGAACACCGGCGGCGAAGACCACGGTGAGTACTACACCTACGACACAGGGGAGGGGGGAGGGAAAAAACAGGGACACCCACACGCAACACCCCCACCCCACCCTCACCCACTACAACACACACACTAATACATGTTGATACATAACAGTTACACCCCCCAAACCCCCCGGAAGAATGCAAAGACAAAAGGAAATGATTGTAACCATTGTAATCTATTAAAATACAGTACTCCAAAATATATATACACTATAAACAAATATATACACCAATAATACAAGTCTAGGTATTGCACCATTTATAGTCCGTGGACCACTGGGCCCAAAATGCATGGGCGAGGCCCACACTCGATACCAGATCAAAACAGAGAGAACACTGCAGGGGCATCAGATAGAAATACAACAGGCACCTCAGGGGGAAGGGAAGGGGGGGCACCTCAGCCGGATGAGTGCACAACGCCAGATCCACGAGGGGGCTCAATGCCCACTGTTCAATCCTGGGGAGTGCAAAGGCACAGTCTCTCAAGTCTCTACAGTGGGTGGTTTGCCCACTGTTCAATCCTGGGGAGTGCAAAGCCACAGTCTCTCAAGTCTCTCCAGTGGGTGGTTTGCCCACTGTTCAATCCTGGGGAGTGCAAAGCCACAGTCTCTCAAGTGGATAATAGTCTCCACTGGTTCTGGAGGGGGACTGGTGCCCAGAGTGCTTCATCCTGTGAAGGACAGAGGTAGTGGATGGATCTCTCCACTGGTTATGGAGGGGGACTGGTGCCCAGAGTGCATCACTCAACCCGTGACGGACCCAGTTGGGTCAGTGCCCCTGCCGCTCATGGGCTAGCGGTGCTTGAGTTGGTGGTGCCCTGTTCAGCGGTGCTTGAGTTGGCGGTGCCCTGTTCAGTGGTGCTTGATTTGATGGTGCCCTGTTCAGCGGGGCATGATTTGGCGGTGCCCTGTTCAGCGGTGCTTGATTTGGCGGTGCCCTGTTCAGCGGTGCTTGTGCTGGCGGTCCTTCATGGCCCAGCGGGGCTTGTGCTGGCGGTCCTTCATGGCCCAGCGGGGCTTGAGTTGGCGGTGCCCTGTTCAGCGGTGCTTGTGCTGGCGGTGCCCTGTTCAGCGGTGCTTGAGTTGGCGGTGCCCTGTTCAGCGGTGCTCGAGTTGGCGGTGCCGTGTTCAGCGGTGCTTGATTTCAGCGGTGCTTGATTTGGCGGTGCCCTGTTCAGCGGTGCTTGATTTGGCGGTGCCCTGTTCAGCGGTGCTTGTGCTGGCGGTCCTTCATGGCCCAGAGGGGCTTGTGCTGGTGGTCCTTCATGGCCCAGCGGGGCTTGAGTTGGCGGTGCCCTGTTCAGCGGTGCTTGTGCTGGCGGTGCCCTGTTCAGCGGTGCTTGAGTTGGTGGTGCCCTGTTCAGCGGGGCTTGTGCTGGCGGTCCTTCATGGCCCAGCGGGGCTTGTGCTGGCGGTGGCCTTCTGGGCAGCTGGGCTGGGGCTGGCGGGGCAATCCTGGGCAGCTGGGCTTAGGCTGGCGGGGCCCTCCTGGGCAGCTGGGCTGGGGCAGGCGGGGCCCTCCTGGGCAGCTGGGCTGGGGCTGGCGGGGCCCTCCTGGGAAACTGGGCTGGGGCTGACGGGGCCCTCCTGGGCAGCTGGATGGGGCTGGCGGTGGCCTCCTGGGCAGCTGGGATGGGGCTGGCGGTGGCCTCCTGGGCAGCGGGGATGATGGCGATCTTCTCCGCCGTGCTGCTCTTCCCAGACTTGCCGGGTTTCTTGTGGCCCTTCCCCACCTTGGAAGGTGTAACAGCTGACTCCACACTCCCAACAGGACCCCTGGGAGCGGCTTTGGTGGCTGGAGTGTTCCTGCTCTCCCGCTGGGCACTGGCCAACTTCTGATGCTTCACAGGGGGGGGGACTGGCTGTGCTGTGGCTCCGTGCCACACTGGCTGTCCTGGTGGCAGGTGCACTCCACATACCTGTGACTACAGGCACCACTAGTCCCGGAGATGTTGTGGCTGAGGTGCTACTTCGGGACCTATGAGATGGACGGGGTGGGGGAGGTGTGGGAAAAAGGTCAAGGACAGGAAAATTCTTTTGGACACACTGGGACGGGTAGCTGGAAGGGATTTGGGAGTGGAGGAAGAGGTGGTGGTAGTAGAAGGTGTACGTTTGGTGACTTTGGGTGCAGGTGCATGCGCTGGAGGCTGTCGTGAGGTGGATGGCTGTTGGGTGGGTGTGTGCCTGTGTTTGTGTATCTTCGGAGCGGGCATCACAGACACACTAGGAGAGGACACAGGGGACGTGTGAATGGTAGTGGGGGTGGTGACTGCACGTGAGCGGGGTGTGCTGGTGAGTGTGCTGGTGAGGGACGTAGTGGCTGTAGAGGTAGTGCATCCAGGTGTGTGTGTAGACGAGACTGGGAGGGAGGAGGGAGACGACGAAGAGGAGGACACAGTGGAGGCAGTGGATGTTGGTGTGTCTGCATGTGTGTGATGCTTGCGTGAGTGCCTGTGGGATATGTGGTGCTTATGTTTGCCTGAGCTTCCCTTGTTTGGTGAGGTGTGTGCAGGCTGGTCTGATGGTGTGCTTGGGATAGGCAGAGGTACAGGGGAATGGGTAGAGGAAGTTGGAGGGGGGTGGCTAGACACAGGGACAATGGCTGCCATCAGTGCTGAGGCCAGAGTTTGAAAAGCTTGGTGAAGGGCCGCCTGACCAGAATGAATGCCCTCCAGGAATGCATTAGTTTGTTGCAACTGCCTTTCTACACCCTGGATGGCATTCAAAATGGTAGGCTGCCCAACAGTGAGTGACCTGAGGAGGTCAATGGCCTCCTCACTGAGGGCAGCAGGGGTGACTGGGGCAGGGCCTGAGGTGCCTGGGGCGAAGGTGATGCCCACCCTCCTGGGTGAGCGGGCACGGGGCAAAGGCTGAGGGGCTGCTGGGAGGGCGGTGCTGGTAGGGGGGGTGGCGGCTGTACCTGTAGATGGGGGGGCACAGATGTTGCCGCCACCACAAGAGAGCTCCCATCAGAGGACGAGTCCATGTCGCTGGTCTCAGCTCCTGTCCCCGCCGTGGAGCTCCCCTCGCCCTCCGTCCCACTGGTGAATTCAGAGTCCGTAGTGTGCCCCTCCATGGCCATGTGGGATGCAGCTCCCTCGTGCTCCGATGCCACTGCTCCTCTGCCTGATGATGCTAATGCACACAAGAACAGGTAGACCACAAAAAGGGGGGGGGGAGACAGAATAAAGACATGTTGACTGCATGGATTACCGCTACCGTTGGCGGACAAGACAGACACAGAAGCCCCCTGCACTACGCCGTGCTCTTGGGCTCTACAATACAATTCCTGGGAAATGGCCTACAAGGCTATGGACGACATCTGCACACATAGATGACACAGGGGCATGAATAGCTGTACTTGGCACTCTACAGAGGTAGGGTGGGGGGGCCACAGGGCCATGCCTTACGGAGGGGCCTAGCCTACGGAACTCGCCCTGGCCTAGGGAAACACACAGCCCTCCTCCCCCACCCAGACAACTCCACTGCGCGCAAAGTCATCTGAATGAGAGTGTACTCACCCCCTTGTGTCTGCTGTGATGCCCTCAAGCGCCCATCCAACTCCGGGTAGGCCACCACCAGGATCCTGAATATCAGGGGGGTCACGGTTCGACGGGCACCCCTCCCACGTTGGGAGGCCATCCCCAGCTGAGCCTCCGCCATCTTCTTGCTCCTGCGGCGAATGTCCTCCCATCTTTTCCGGCAGTGGGTGCTCCGTTTGTGGTAGACTCCCAGGGTCCGGATGTCCTTGGCCATGGCACGCCAAATATCTTTCTTCTGGTGGGCGCTGACCTACATGAAATGTACAGGGGAAGAAGAGAAGTCATTACCAACTGCACCGTCAAAGTGAGTGGCCCCCATCCCTACCCTTGCCATGTGGCACATGCACCCACCGTCTTTCATGCACGCAGCACTGTGCCCCCTTCCTTCTTACATCCAGCCCTCTCCACACAGGCATAGCCCATACAACATGCTCCGTGTGTACTTACCTGTTTGTCTGGAGTCCCGTAGAGTAGCGTGTACTGGGGGAGGACCCCATCAACGAGCTTCTCCAACTCCTCCGATGTTAAGGCAGGGGCCCTTTCCCCAGACGCACGAGCCATTGTCTCTTCCAGACTGAGGTCACAGCAGCACTTGCAGTGTAGGTCCTCTCCTGTCGAAGATCAGGTATCGAGTGATTGAACAGATAGAAAATGGCGGTCACGTCCGCGGCGGTGCGTACCATCACCACCGGCGTACATCGTCATTGGCTCCTGGGACCCATAGGGTCCAATGTTAACCAATGCAGCATTGCGCCGCAGTCTCCGACCGCCTACCGCGACGGTGTACAACGCCAGCGCAGTTACCTCACATCCCATTGTCCCACTTTAGAGGTCAGGCAGCCACCATTTCAGGGGCCCACATGGCCTCATTTTATTCTGCGTCACACATACCTAGGCCTAGTCTCAACACACATACAGGCCACCTTTTGTGTATGATTGGTGTTCTGTGTAAACTGTGGGTACGTACCTCTGAGTTGTATGACTCTGTGGTCGCTGTTGTCCTTAATAGCCACCGTCCGCTTGGACATGTGAGGAGATGGCCGTTGGTGGACCTGTCGACAATGGAGGAGCGATATTTGATAATCACCTACAGGTTTGACCGTGCCACAATCCAGGAACTGTGTACCCAGTTGGAGCCAGACCTGATGTCAGCAATCCGCCATCCCACAGGAATCCCCCCTCAAGTGCAGGTGCTGTCAGTGCTCCATTTCCTTGCAAGTGGTTCCTTTCAAACAACGGTGGCCATGGCATCAGGGATGTCTCAGCCAGTGTTCTCCAACCTGTTGACCAGAGTGCTGTCTGCCCTGCTTAAACACATGCGCAGCTACATTGTGTTCCCCCAGGTGGAGGATTTGGCCACAGTGAAAGCTGACTTTTATGCCCTGGGACATATCCCCAACATCATTGGTGCCATTGATGGTACACATGTGGCATTTGTCCCCCCCAGAGAAATGAACACGTTTACAGGAATAGAAAAAGCTATCACTCAATGAATGTCCAGATGGTGTGTTCGGCGGACCAGTACATCTCCCATGTGAATGCCAAATTTCCTGGCTCTGTGCATGACGCCTATATCTTGAGGAATAGCAGCATCCCATATGTGATGGGCCAACTCCAGGGCACAGGGTGTGGCTAATACATGAGCCAAAGGTACCCACACAGTCTGAGTAGGTGTCTGGGTATGGGGTTGTCCCTAAGGGTTGGTGTGTGTCTAACAGTTGTCCCTCGATATTTACAGGTGACTCTGGTTACCCCAACCTCTCATGGCTACTGACCCCAGTGAGGAATGCCAGGACAAGGGCATAGGAATGTTACAATGAGGTACATGGGCGTACAAGGAGGATTATAGAAAGAACCTTCAGCCTCCTGAAGGCCAGGTTCTGGTGCCCCCATCTGACAGGTTGATGCCTGTGCTACTCACCCAAGAAGGTGTGCCAGATCATTGTTGCATGTTGTGTGTTGCACAACCTGGCCTTGAGACACCAGGTGCCTTTTCTGCAGGACGATGTGCCTGGAGATGGTCTTGTGGCAGCGGTGGAGCCTGTGAACAGTGAGGAAGAGGAGGCAGACGAAGAAGATGTTGAAAACAGAACCAATATTATTAGGCAGTACTTCCAGTGACACACAGGTAAGACACTGTAACTTCACTTTACATTTCAGTTGTATGTTGGACATTGTACAAGGCAGCCTATTTCCCTATGTCTATGGCCACTGACTGTACCCTTTGCCATCTCCATTTTCAGATCTCTGTACCCCACTCTGGCTCCTGCTATATGTGCTGCTGCCCACCAGAGTTCATCCTTAAGTATATTTCACTGTACTTTTGAGTTGCAATGCTTTGATAATGTTGTACTAATACATATTTGAATCATTTGACAGACTCCAGATTGGTATTTGTTCCAAGGGTGTTTATTTAGGTGCTCATAAGTAGAGGGGTGGTGCAAGGGGCTGGGCTGATGGTGGAAGGAAGTGAGGGTAGAGTCCAGTCAAGTGGTATCACAAGCTCATTGTCCAATGGGGCATAGGAAGGGGATTAATGGCAGTTCAGGGTGGACAGGGTGACAGTGTGGGACAGAAGGGTGACAATCAGGAGAGTCTTATTTCCTGGTGGGGGTCTTGGTAATGTTCTCTGTCTTCTGCCTGGATTGCAGGGACCATTTGCAGGTGGTTCTCCTTCTGCAGGGGGTTGGTTGCTGGTGGCCTGTTGGTCCTGTGGCAGTTTCTCCTGTCCACTATCGCCAGCAGAGGTGGGAGGCTGTTCCTCAGTATGGCTAGTGTCAGGCGCCTGCTGTTGTACCACTGCCTCCCTTATGGTCTTGCCCATGTCTGCCAGTACCCCTGCAATGGTGACCAGGATGGTGTATATTTTCGTTAGGTCCTCCCTGATCCCCAGGTGCTGTCCCTCCTGTAGCCGCTGGGTCTCCTGCAGCTTGGCCAGTATCTGGCCCATGGTCTCCGGGGAATGGTGGTATGCTCCTAGGATGTTGGTGAGTGCCTTGTGGAGAGTAGGTTCCTGCGCCTGTCCTCCCCTGTCGCACAGCAGTCCTCCCAGCTTCCCTGTTGTCCTGTGCCTCTGTCCCCTGAACCGTGTGGCCACTGCCACTGACCCCAGGTCCCTGTTCATCCTGTGTTTGTGGGGTTGCCTGGGGTCCCTGTAGTGGTGGACACACTGCTGATTGAAGTGTCCTGGGGACAGTGGCGTGGGCCCACTAAGTGGGTGCTGTGGTGGTGTTTCCTGAGTGGGGGAGGCTCTGTGGTGGGTTGAGACTGTGGCAGGGGAACCGACTGTCCAGAGGTCCCGGATGGGCCAGATTGGTCGTCAAGATCCAGGCATGCAGAGCTGCTGTCATCACTGTGGGCCTCTTCTGTGGGAGGACTGAATGTAGCTGGCACCTCCTCTGTGGTGACGTTGAGTATGGGTCCTGTGGGGATGCAAATGCAGTGTTATTGTATCTGCGTGGGCCATATTGTGCATGTGTGTGTTTCCCTCTATGATTGTGATTTCCCTGTCAGCTTGGCCTTGTGTGAGTGGTGATTTACTGGGCATGCTGTGGTGATAGGTGTCCATGCAGGTCTGTGAAGGGGGTCCATGGATTGGTGTTGCATGCAGGGCTTGGTATTGGGATGGGTGGGTTGTGATGGTGGGGTGAATGTGATGTGACGGAGTGATGGAAGTGAGGGTAAGGGTGGGGGTATGATGGCATGCAGGTAGGGAGGGGGACACAATAGTAAAGATATGACTTACCAGAGTCCAGTCCTCCTGCTACTCCTGCGAGGCCCTCAGGATGCATTATTGCCAAGACTTGCTTCTCCCATGCTGTTAGTTGTGGGGGAGGAGGTGGGGGTCATCCCTTGTTTTGGGGTGTTGTTCCACGGTGTTGACCCTGTCCACCATTCTCTGCCGTAGCTCCATCTTCCTAGCTATGGACGTCTACTGCACCTGGGATCCGAAAAGCTGTGGCTCTACCCGGGTGATTTCCTCCACCATTACCCTTAGCTCCTCCTCAGAAAACCTGGGGTGTCTTTGGGGTGCCATGAATGTGGTGCGAGTGATATGTATGAGGATGTGTGGGCTGATGTGTGGGGTGATGTGTTGTGGTGTATGCTGTGAGGTGCGTGGATGGTGTATGGGTGATGGTGTTCTGTGCCTCTGATTGGGTGGGTGCTCCTGCCTTGTCTCTCTCTGTGTGCTATCATTTTTTTCATTGTAAGGGGTTGTGGGCAATGTGGGTGTGTGTTTTATAGTGGTGTGAGTGTGTGGGTGTGGTGTGTGTATATGTGTCAGGTATGTGTAGTTTGAATTTTCCAATGTGGTGGTGTTTTGTAAATTTGTGTGTATTTTGAGCGCTGCAGTGTGTACCGCCAATGGTTTACCGAGGTTGAAAGACAGCTGCGGTGATTCGTGGGTCGTGATGCTGGGGGCGTCTTCCTGTTGGAGTAACGGTGTGGGTTTTGCTATTGCCAGTTTATCACTGACCTTTGGTCTGGCCGACCTGTGTGGGTGTCTGTATAGTGGCGGATTTCTCAGTGTGGGTCATAATACCCATAGTGGAATACCGCCGCGGTCACGGTATGTTGGCGGCCATCAGCACGGGGGTAGGCGGCATTTACCGCCATGGCTGTAATGAGGGCCTTAGTGTCAGATGATGGGACAAGTGCCATAGGTGACCAATCTGTTTCTGACCAAACATCACCACAGCAGAGAAAGCAGACTTAGGTGGTCATTTCTAACATGGCGGTCTGGACCCTATATTATGAAAGTGGCAGAACCACCATGGATGAAACTCCGCCACCGCCAGGCTCCCGTAACCAGGCAGCCTGGCGGTGGTGGCGTTTCTGATCCGACAGGGCAGCTCTGCAATCAGCGCTGCTCGCCGGATAATGAGTCCGATTCCACCAGCCTTTCCCTGGCGGTGTGCACCACCAGGAAAAGGCTGGTGGAATGAGTGACTCGGGCCCCCCTGGGGGCCCCTGTGCTGCCCATGCACTTGGCATGGGCAGTGCAGGGGCTCACATGCACAGCCTTGTCCTCATTTCACTGCCCGATTTTCGCGTAGTGAAATGCGCGACGGGTGCTGCTGCACCAGCCTCACTGCTACATTGCCACCGGCTCCATTTAGAGCCGGCGTCCTTGTTCAGGCCCGGCTTCCAGCTGGACCAGCTGGCAGAAACGCTGTTTCCACCCACCAGCCCAGCTGGATGTTTATTATGTGGCCGGCGGGGGTTCTGCACGCTGGAGGCCTTCTGTTGACAGGCAGCACCGATCCCGAGTTCATAATGAGGGCCTTAATCTAGTGGCCTTGCATACTTTGTCTCTGCACACACATTGACAGGAATCCTTGTCCATTTGACTACATTCTGTGTACAAGTTCTGTTGTGCGTGTACACTGAGGGCAAAATGGTTACATGCGAGTGATGCATCCACATCAACATTACAATGAAACTGCTGTCATGGTCCTTACACAAACCTTACAGAGCTACAGCCATTTATTTATTCTTAACACTGGTACCATTGGAAACCAGGAATTTATCAATTTGCCTTCGGTGTATGGTGCAGATTCACCTACAAGACAACAATTGGAACACTGCCTTATAAATAGTGCAAACACACCCTGTACATATATTATGAACAGTACAATGACAACCCAGTGATTTGGCATTTTCAAGATGCTGTGGCATTCCTCAGGCATGGGGCTATTTTGTCTACTGCTGCTACCATCATCTTTGGGCCACTTGCACCATGTCACATAGGAACACAACCATTGACCTAAGGCAGGGCAAAGTAGCGCTGGGATTGAAAAGGGCAGGTATACCCCATGTGCAACATCGTAAGGACCAGATCAAACTATTCATGTCACTGCTGCACAGAGTGCTGACTAGCTGCAAAACATGCAACTCTGCAACATGGTACAAGGGTGCATGCCTTGGAAGACGGTATATATTTCTGTCCTGTAACGGCCACCTACATGAAAAAGTCTAATCGCCATGGCTATGTAAAACTGTATACTTGTGCTGAACGATGCAACAAACTTGATAATGTTAACATGATAGGAACTTCAACATGACATTCCTCCTCACACCTAACCTGTGCCAGGTTAAAAAATCATAGGCTCATGCCCTGCACAAACAAGTATATGAAATAAGGACATGTTCCCAAAAGAAAGCTTGTCTATTTTACATATTTAAGTCACATTAAATGGGACAGGCCCCTAGTAATTGAAAATAACAATTTCACAAATGTACAAAGGATTTGAGGAAACCACTTACTAAATCATGTGTTCCTTACAATTTACCAAACTTTAAACTGTAATAGTTACACAACTGCATGCAGCTGGTACCCACACACTAACCTACAGGGCTGACAATCTCCAGTCCTAAGTGGTGTGCAAAATCTGCATCTCGTTTCATCACATTCACCCGTCTATGCTTCCGCTGATAGACGGTGTGCTCCAGACCAAAAAGCCTTGCCACGTGCCAATGCACATTCTCCCAGAGCTCTTTATGTTCCATGGAGGGGTAACCCTGTATCACCTTACCCCCAATGCCATCATCCGAAGAATATAATGGGCCAGCAGCTGTAGCAGGCCTCCTAACTCTCCCTCTGACATGTGCTGGTCCCTTCCCTTTCCTGACATGCCTACACCCAACACACTAAACCCCAAACAAACACCTCTTAATCTAATCCCTACCCCTAAAATCTAAAACCCCTAAATGGAAAAGCACCGTACATTACAATGACAACAGCAAGACAATTTACAACAAGTATACACAATAAACACCATTTGCACAAAACAGGGACGGAGCAAACACAGACAATAAAATATTTCACCATCTAACACCAGCCACTCTCCAAAACACCCAATAAAAACCAACAGACTGTAAGAGGAAGTGAAATTAACATGAGCACTTCCCACTTTGTCGGCTGACTCACACATAGTGTCATTTCCTGGGTGACTGCTGCACGTTTCCGCCATTTGCATAATTTCTTTTGATGCATCGCTACTGAACTGGCCAATCCGTACTGCGTGCACAGCTCATTTGCACTTCTGCAGTCACTTCTACTCATTGGACGTGACACACAGCTACCGATCTGCAGAACTGGTGCAGTGTGCCACACAAAAGGGGAGATGCATGTGTTCGGACCCACACAACTGTCTTAATGTGTGGGATCTACTGTAGAGAACTGTGCAATGCGTGAATTCACACCTTCCACCTTGCCCAAATATCCATTTGTCCTGGAGTTATAGTAAACTTGCTCATTGGCAAACTTGGTTCATGTGTGGCATTTCAGTCATCATAGTGTACTAATGTACAAGGCTTTAAAAGTCTTCAGTGTGTCTCTTTGAGTGCCATTTTATTGTGAGAGGGACAAAGTAATTATTGTCAAGTTATGAGACTGATTCCAAAAATTACATACTTTTGTGGTTTTAGTAGTCTTGGGTTGAGTTAAGTAGCTGAGTTGATGCAGGTACATTTAGAAGTATGGGCTAATATACCCAGTGTTGCGAGGCACACTTCAGATGTGAGGAACAGGGCACCGCCAGTTGCCAAGAGGGCAGGTTCCAGGTGGTGAATCTGGGTGGTTGACACCCTTTCGTACCCCAGATACTTAGAGGGTCATTGCGACCCTGGCCGGTTGATGGAGAAGTGGCGGTTTTAACGCCAACAGGCTGGCGGTAAAAAAATTGGAATTATGACCATGGCGGTTACCGCCATGGTCATCCGCCACTTCTGCGATCAGACCACCATGGCGGAGACGACCGCTGGGCTGGAGACTTGGGTCTCCAGTCCGGAGGCCGTCACAAGACCGCCGGTGGTATCATGACCCGGCTTACCGCCATCGATTTCATGGGGTTTGGAACCGCCATGAAATCCATGGCGGTAAGCACTATCAGTGCCAGGGAATTTCTTCCCTGGCACTGATAGGGGTCTCCACCACCCCCCATCCCCCCTTGAGTCAGTCCCCGAAACCCCCCACCCCCACCCCCTCCCCCGAGTCCGTCCCTGACACCCCACACCCCCTCCCCCGAGTCCATCCCCGACACACCCCACCCCCCTGCCCCCCCAAAGGTGGCAGGACCCCCCTCCCCACCCCTACCCCCGACATCACAACACAGACACACGCCCGACACGCATGCAGGCACCACCAACACACATTCCCGCACACACACGAACAAACATGCCAACAGACACACACACAGTCATACATGCACACCCTCATTCAGAGATACACGCACACATCCATACAGACATACATACAGACAGACACACACACATTTCCATTCACACTGCACCCCGCATGCTTACACACACTCACACACCCCCTCTACATACTCACACGCACACCCCCATGCACCCACACATCACACAACACCCCCCCACCCCCTTCCACTAACAGACGATCAACTTACCTTGTCCGTTGATCTTCCAGGAGGGGACGGGATCCATGGGGGCTGCTCCGCCGCCACCACACCGTCAACAGAACACCACCACGCCAAATCACAGAACGTAATTCGATGGGCGGTGTTCTGTTGACGTGGCGGTGGAGCAACCTCCACTTCCCCGCCGCCCGCCAGTATGGCTGCTGGCGGCTCTCCGTCCGGAAAAGGATGGAGGGCTGCCAGCAGTCATAATACACCGAGCGGAAAACCGCCACCACTGGTGGTCTTCAGCACGGCGGTCTTGTCAAAAGACCGCTGAGGTCGAAATTACCCCCTTAATAACAAACGGGCTAGAACATGGCCCGTGGAGTCAGTCTGAATTCAAGGTGTGAGTATGCACTCCTCCTCCTCACCCAAGCAGTGGAACAACAGGCAACATGGCAGTACAGCAATGCAGGATTCATGAGCTTTCTGATCACACATCAGTTGTGACAGAGGTTACAGGATACACACATGAATCCCCCACAGGCATAAGTGTGTGTGAAGATTGCTCTTGGGGCATATGGTTCACCAAATAGAATTCCCTATTATGGGCAACATCTGTATTCATTCTATATGTCATGTATCCTTCCATTTGATGAGTAAACTATGGAACACACACCGCTTGGGGCATAGTAACATGCTGGATCCCCGAGGATACACCCATCCAGTTTGTAGATTTTGTGCATTTTGTTGAAAACATATGGTGTAGTTCCAATATTGCACATGTGATTATCAGATTGCCATGTATTTGCACACACCTATTTGCACTGCATTGCATCACTGGGAAAGGTAGTGTGACACAGTATTTTGTCAACAAAGAGCATTCCTTTCCCCCTGCACTGGCACGCAGTGGGATGCCTAGCACAAACATATGCACCCTTGCACCAATATTGCAAAGTTGCATGTGTTGCATGCAGATTTGTTTTTTTGCTGAATGAGACACATTCATGCACATAACTAACTGTAATTGATGTAGTCAACTATGTATTTGTGGCACGGATTGCAACACACTTGGGAGGTGGATGTGACATCAGGGCCTACAGTTCGGTACTCTTCTTACACCTCATTTGGGTGTCAATAATTTGGGTACACATTCCCAGGTTTCCATTGTTTGGTATACCTCTCACAGGTCATCAACTATAACAGTTTAATGGTGACACCAACATAAAACCCATGAAACATCTACCTTACACACAGTCATGCAAGACAGCATTTTATACATGGTCGCATTAGTCCGTAATGTGTTGCCATTAAAAAAAACACAGTTCCTTTGTGTGCATGTCATATCAGGCTTAGGGATGTGCAGTGTACATGTACCATAATGTATGGTGGAAATCTTTGGCTCACCCATCATACAGATGCCCCTAGCTTCATCAAAAGACACAGATATGGCTATTCTGTCATACCTTTCTAAATTTTAGCTGGTGTATTGCAAAGTTCAAATTTACTAATCAACAAGTAGGGCATTCCCATATTGGCCATTCTGGAAGTGCTCATTTATGATACTGTATCTGAAGATGTATGCATTGTGTGCTCTTCCCGGATATTTGGCAATCACATTGGTGAACCTCCCCAGATGATCCATGATGGCCTGGACACTGATGAAGTATGTATGCTTTCCATTGAAGAACAGGAAAGCTGTTGCCACTTGGGGAACCAAATGCGCATGTGTGCAGTCTATAGCACCCATGACGTGTAAACCCCATAAAGGGAGAGAAGCCTTGCTTGATCTCCATCTGTTGTTGTGCCTTGGGAAAGGGGAGGTACTATGGTGTGTTGCGAATAATGGCATCCAGGACAGCAGAAAGAGATGCCGGTGATATTCCTGCCACTCTTGCTATTGTGACCTGGAATGACCCAGAAGCCAGCATGTGTAGCACAGCCATCAGTATCACCTGGGGAGGAATGTTGGTGGGTCTGGCAGTTGGTGGCAGCAAAGATGGCCCAATCTTCCTCAGCAATTCTGTGATGGACTCCCTCCAGAGCCTATAGAAGTTTATCACATCATCCTCCCTGAGTTTGATGAGGGAGGTGCGCTGGTGGAACACGCGTTCCCTCCCCCTTCTTTGCCTACTTGATGGTAGTGGTGGTGGTCTTCTTGCTACTCCTAGCTTCTGAATAACCACTTCCATTGAGTAGTTGAGCTTGCCAAAGTGTTTTTGGATGTTTAGGTTTATAGCATAGCCAATGCATTATTTCCTATGCCTGGGTTACCGATACGCAGCAATTATGGCACATTTGAGGCTTTACGTGCCGCATCCATGTGATATGTGATGCGTGCCACAGTGCTAAAACCATAAATATCACTGCATTTGTTTTGCGTGCTATTTTTCAGGGGAATGCCTACCTTGCATATATTACCTAATGTGTGGCACAGCTGATTTGGGCTCAGTTTTCCAGCATCGCAAATCTGTGATGATGACGCATTTGTGCAAGTGGGTCATCTCAAAGATTTGGAGTAGCGCTTGCACCACCTATGCATCAAAAATGTTGATGCAACAGCCCCTAAGAGCCTCTACTTGTCAGATCAATGTTCTGCCAGGATTACTCTTAAACTGTGACAACCGGCCAAAGTCTGCTGGGCTTGCATCCACAGTGATCTTGATATACCATGTTGGATCAATGTATGCCATATTGATGGCACTGCTGACTCTCTCTTTGATTTCTTGAAAGGCGTTTTCGCATTTCAGAGTTCAGTCGAGCTTGCGACTTTTCCTAGTTAGTGGTGATGACTGCTCTGTAGTCCGGGATGTATCGAGCATGGTAGCTCACCTTCTTTAGGAATAACCTGACATCACCTACGTCCTTTAGAGTTGGTGTCTCATTGAGGGGCATATTTATACTTATTTTGCACCAAATTTGCGTCATTATATTTTACGCAAATTCAGCGCAAAACTATCTCCATATTTATACTTTGGCGCTAGACCCATCTAGCACCAAATTTATGGAGTTAAAGTCATTTTTGGGACGTGGAAACCTACTCTGCGTCAATGAGATGCAAAGTAGGCGTTCCTGTGCAAAAAATGACTCTATAGCTTTAGCCCCATATTTATACCCCATGCTAAAATCAAACACGGGGAGGAGGGCTCAAATAATGGTGCAAAGTTTTCTTTGCACAATTATTTAAAGCCTGGGTCAGGGCAGGCGTTAGGGGACCTGTGGGGCTATTTCCACGATGGAACACCATGGAATGAGACCACAGGTGCCCTCCCCAAGGACACCCCCATACACACCAGAGGGACAGCAGAGGATGGGGGACCCCATCCCAGGTAAGTATAGGTAAGTATAGGTAAATATTTATTTTTTAAAGTGCCATGGGGGGCCTGAAATGCCCCCCCCTACATGGCACTGGGTGCAATGGCCATGCCTAAGGGACCCTGGTTCCCTGTGCTAGCCATTGGGGAGGTGTGCATGCCTCCTGTCATTTCTAAGACAGGAGTCATGTGGTATGGATGGTTTTGCATCAGAAAATGACTCTAGGCTGGTTAGAGGCATTTTATTTTTACTCTAAACTGCCTAACGTCATTTTTTGGTGCAAAACACCCTTCTTCCATACCGCCAGCCCCTCCTGGCTAAAGTCTTTTTTTTTACGCTAGCCTACCCTTTGCACCTGCTTGCACCATTCCATAAATATGGTGCCCGGCTGGTGCTCAGAAATGGTGCAAGCCGGTGCAAAACTTTTTGGTGCAAAACTGCGTTAGTGCAGTTTGCACCAGAAAGTATAAATCAGGACTCTGGTGCCTTACTTGTGTCTGGATCAGGCTTTATACCATGATTAGAAAAGATGAGTCCATAGAATTGTAGCTGAATCTTGTGGCCAGATTTGGCACTAAATTGGTATTCTGAAGTACACTGTATACTTATTCCAATTACTGAGCGTGCTCTTCTGTTGTATTTCCAAATATTAGGATGTTGTAGCTGTGATTTACTGCATTCACAGCTGGAATGATTACTCATCTTATGCCCTCTTGAAAGATCTTGGCAGCTGGTGACACTCCGAAACTGAGCAATTTCTGTTGGAATAAACCTTTATGTTCAGTGAACATTGTGATGTAACTCTAGTTTTTGTGTAGTGGTAGTTGGTGGTGCTCCTTGTGGAGTCCAGTTTTTGAAAATATTGGAGCTCCTTTGAGGAGGGCAATCATGTCCTACAGTTCTGGCTCCTGGAGTTTTTCCTTGCCTAAAATGTACCCTTCAATGTCATCAGGCTACTAGTTTGACTTGCTCATTGATGTCCATGGACATGGTAAAGTCTTTCATTTTCCCCAGCTCTTTATATAGTTTGGGTGTCAGTGCACTGCTGGTGGTATACCACCTACCTTTAGGGTAGAGATTAATTTAAATTGTTTGGCAGTGGTAGGCTGAGTAGATATTTTGTTGGCACTGCACCATCCAATATCTGTATGTGCAATTTGTGGTTCTATTCTTGTAAGTTAATATTGTTGTGAATTTCCTCAGGAGTGGTAGCAGTTTCATGCCATCCTTGTATATACTAGTACTTTGGTTGAATGCAGATTTGTTTCTTTGTTTCATATTCCTGTATTCTGTTGCACTGACGTAGTTTAATGATGCTCTGAGGTCTCCTATGAAGTTGGTGCAGTGATGTCCCATGATGATTTAGATCCACTGGTGCTAGTTCCTGCCCTTTTCCTGTGATTTCTCCTTGAATTTCTTCTTGATTGGTTTTGCAGCCATAATGTCTGTTCTCCTTTTTCTGTTTTTCCTTCTTCAATTCTTTTTACTTGTGCTTCTCCTTGATCACTTAGTTTTGATCTTTTGGAATCTTCAGTTCTTTGATTCTGTCTCGGGTATAGCTCTTTGACAGTAATGATGTTGAATTGATTCTGACTGTCATCCTTCGATGATGCGTATGTGATTTGCGTCTTCATCAGAAAATGTGTTGAATTTGGAATATTTTAGCAAGTGACACTGTTATAAGCAGTGATTTTACAAGACACAGTCCGACTATGTAAATATGTGTATATATATGTCACAAGTTATCAGTTAATGTAGAAACACAGTTAGCCATAAATTTACACTTAAATTTATGCCACAAGTGATAATATGGCACGTTCCGTTCTCCCTAGAATGTTGAGACACTTGGAATCACCGGGAGCTTGGAGTAGAATGTTGAAGTAGGTTCTGTTGAGTGGATTGTGAGGAGTTGATGAATAAACATCTTTCTATCAGAACTCGCGAGTTGTCTGTAGTTATTACAGATAACTTAAATTGGCGACGAAGGTGGGATTACGCCTAATTTACTAGGAGAGAACTGCGCAGGGGCAGTGTAACTCCTCACCCCTGTACCAGCAATTAACCACTCTTTCGCCGGGGTAATGGTACTAAGTGACGTCCACTGTGAGCAGAGTAACTCCTTCCATCAGCAACCAAGTTGGGGTGAGTCTGAGATGGTTTTACCATCCTGAACTTTTAAGGTGTATCAGTATTGAGTGCAGGACGTCAGGACTGTGAACTGAGAAGCGAAGGATTGGTGACTAGCGCAGCGGCTTGGGAAGCGGCTTCCTTTCCGAGTTAAGGAGAGGAAAGGAAGCGTGTGGAAGTGTCCCGTTTCGGCGCTAAGCAGGCGTTCCTGATTTCATTTGGAGCCGCGTCTTACCTGTGAGATATGCCGGTGCACTTCAGGTGATTTTAGGGCTCTCGTGTTGAGGGAGGTTTGGCAGGATAGCGGTGAACTGCGGCGCCGTCATCAGCCTTGGCGCTGTCATTTGGAGACACTTCTGGGCGAATGGAGACGGCCTGAAGACGCGCTTTTGACGAGCGTGTGGCGTCGGGTAACACGGCAGGAAATCTTTCCAGTGACTGGAGACGCATATGCAACGCGCTCGTAGCGCGTCAGGAAACACGTCAGGAAATCTTCGGAGCAGCGCGATTTGAGGGCGTCATTTGAAAGCAGCCCATAGCGAATAATCTCCGGGCAACGCTCGGATTTTAATTTACATTATATCAACCATTCTCATTGCAGCAGGAACTTAAGGAGAGGAAAAAAAAAAAAAAAAAAAAACATGGAAGTTGACATTTATTGTATGTATTAAGAAAAAAAAAAAAAAGAAGGACAAATTATTTTCATATGCCATAATATTGTAGAATTTCACGCTCTCTAAGGTTCTGATGTTTTCTTAACTTTTCAAAAAGGATATAAGTGTTTATATTATGACAGTGTATAGTTGAGAAATTTCTAACAGAGTAGCTATGTGAATGGTAAACACAAGATAGTGACAAGTACGAACACATTGGTCACAGTATTTAAGGGTGCAATCCCAGTAAGCATAATACACTGTGTATTTATTGTACGTATAGGAGAATCTGGGGAAATATGGCTGCAGCCAGTATGAATCAACCTCCCCCCTTCCTGAATGATACAGGTGAACCAAGCCTATTATGGAAGGACTGGAGAAGATTATTTGAGTCCTACTTAATAGCGATTGGGGGAGAAAGATTTTCCCCGCTAAGGAAGCAGCACATTTTGTTGCACAATTTAGGGGTACATGGGCGCAAAGTATATGATAATTTAACGGACTTTGAGGAGGAGGAGGATGAGGATGAAGAACTTGATGTATTTGACAAAACTCTTAAAAAGTTGGAAGGACATTTTGGAGTGAAAGTAAATATCGTGTTAGAAAGGCACAAGTTTTTCAGTAGAATCCAAGGGAGGGAAGAGAGAGTGTCAAGTTACATAGCTTGTCTAAGAGGTCTGGCTGCGACCTGTGATTTTGGACACTTGGAAGACTCGCTCATTAGAGACCAACTAGTGAGATGTACTAATAACAGCAAAGTTCAGGAAAGACTATTAACTACAAGCCCTTCCTTGAAAGAAGCTATTGAAGTAGCAAAAAGCATTGAACAAACAACAGAATGTATAAAGGCTTTTAAAAACTCTTCTATAAAAGAGGACATAATGGAAGTAAAACATACATCCAACCAAGATGGTAGGGAACAAGATGAGGAGCAAAAGGTTCATGAAATCACTAAGAAGAAAGGTATTACGGGGAATCCTAAGAATAGGTGTTTCAGGTGTGGTAGTGCAAAACATTTGGCCAACAGTTCAGAGTGCTCAGCTCGGAATTGCATTTGTAGGAAGTGTGGTTATAAAGGGCACTATGCAAGAGTTTGTAGGGGAGAGAGAAATGAGAATTATGGTAGGAAAATGGTACACAAGGTGGACGAGACCCAAGATAATCACAACAAATTTGTACTGCAAGTGGTAGAGAATGACATAAGCACAAAGTCTCAGTACCCAACATGTGTAATAGATCTCGATGGAGAACAAATAAAAATGTACGCGGATTCGTGTTCACCATACACATTTATAAATTTTGAAACCTATGTGAGTAAATTCAAAGATAAAGGGTTTGAGTTGCAACCGGCGGACATTAGTCCGGGAGGATACAATAGTGATCCGATACCACTAAAAGGTATGAGGTTTATGCAGATAACCTTTAAGGGTAGGTCGACTAGGGCTAAAGTGTACTTCACCACCAAAGGCTCAAATATTTTAGGATGGGAACACCAACGCGATCTAGGGATTCGATTAGACCCTAACAGAAAAGAGCCAGTTTGGCTAGTAAAAAATCCAGAGAACGATCACTTTGTATGTGATGAATTCCCTAACCTTTTTCAAGATAAATTGGGCAAATTAATAAATTATCAGCACAAAATCAGACTTAAGGATGGTGCAGTACCCGTAGTACATAGGGCCAGACCAGTACCACTAATGATGAGAGAGCCTGTAAGGCAAGAATTAAATCGGTTAGAACAGCTAGGAATCATCGAACCCATTGATAGTGCATTATGGGTTGCTCCAATCGTGATCACCAAGAAATCAAGTGGTCAGGGTTTGCATGTGTGTATTGATCTCAGAGACCTAAATGCAAATATTTGGATTGAGAGGTTCCCGCTGCCTAAAATAAATGAAATGCTAAGCACAATGGGTCCAGCCAAATTTTTTAGTGTACTGGATCTTTCGTCAGCGTATCATCAAGTGGAGCTTCATCCATCATCACGCTCCCTCACTTCTTTTATTACACCATTCGGAGCCTACCGATATCGCAGGATGCCCTTTGGGTTGGCGTCGGCGGCAGCGGTATTTCAACGCATCATGCAAAATATTTTGAGAGATATGGAACACGTGTTGTGTTTCCAAGATGATGTGTTGATTTATGGGAACTGCAAGTCTGAACATGACGATACGTTAAGGAGTGTTCTGCAAGCCTTAGATAAGGCTGGCATGACAATTAAGAAAGACAAATGTAGATTTGGGTTGTCATCAGTAGAATACCTGGGTCATATTATATCGGAGGAGGGAATTAAGCCTAAAAACGATCTGGTAAAAGCAGTAAAAGAAGCCTTAGCCCCCTCTAACAAACAGGAACTCAGATCCTTTTTGGGTCTTGCGGAGTACATGGCGAAGTTCGTAAGGAATTTTGCAATGATTACTACTCCTTTGAGATCACTTTTGAGGAAAAACATTCAATTTGATTGGAATCAGGAATGTCAGCAAGCATTCGAAGGTATAAAAGAAGCCATAATCAATTCCCCTCATCTGGGAAAATTTGATCCTAAACTAAAGACTTATGTATCCACAGATGCTAGTGGGCAAGGGTTAGGAGCCATGATTTGTCAGAAGACCAATGGGCAAGAGAGAATTGTAGCCTTTGCATCAAAAGCATTAAATGAGGCAGAAAAGAAATACTCAACCATAGAGAGGGAAACATTAGCTTGTTTCTGGGCGATCACACATTTTAAATTCTTTTTATGGGGTCTACCTTTTATAATCAAAACTGACCACAAACCCCTAATTAACGTATTCACAACACAAGGCAGGGAACGTGCTACCCCACGTATAGCCAAATGGCTATTAGGTCTGGAGGGATATAATTTTAGCATAGAATACGTACCAGGAGATAAAAACAATGTAGCCGACTTTTTGTCCAGATCCATGGGAGATAACAAAATAGAGGAGCAGGCAGAGGAACAGGAAGAGGCCGAATCCATATTGTGGGTCGATCTAACCTGTCTTACTAAGAAGGAATGGATTGAAGAGACTGAAAAAGATCAAATTTTGCAGTTAATAAAAAACAAAATTATAAATGGCTGGCCGGATAGGGCAAAAGATGTAGAAGAACCTTTAAGGGATTACTGGAATGTCAGATTTGAAATTCATTTATCAAATGATTTAATTATGAGAGGTGAAAGAATAATACCTCCTAGCTCATTGAGGACCAAGCTAGTCGATTTGGCACATGAGGGACACTTGGGGCGCAGCCTCACAAAAAATAAATTAAGGGCCTTATACTGGTTCCCCCAGATGGATAACGAAGTTGAGAGAGTGGTGAAAGACTGCTGGTCATGTGCAACAAGTGTAGGAAAAACTACAATGAGAGCTACTCAACTGCGCATGAAGATACTATGATCTTCACAGACAACAATAAAGTTGAGGATAATATTGACTAAATATAACAAGCTGATTGTATACACATGATATCGGACTGCTATGTTCTTGTTATTAATTACAGATAAAATAGTCCCATTATGTGGTTTTATAAATGTTTTTTATTTTTATTATTGTCATTAAATACTGATATAATCATACAAAGTTTATTTTTAGTTATGTACATCATTTAAAAAAAAAGGAAGACAAAAATACCTGGATCAGACATACCACACACATACTCTAGACACAGTGAATAAAAGATGAAATCTTATAGACTAGTGAAACATAACATATATACAGTTGATCCTGATATCACAGTGAGGCTAAAACAATGTTTAGTGATAACAATACATTAACATACATACTTCTAATACATTATTGATAATCTAATACATAAGAGCAAAGGATAGTGCTAACGTGGTTCTATCTGAATGGTACCGTAGGGACCGAAAGGCCTACGTGCGTTTCGGTGTTTCGTGATGTAATAAGTCACCTTCTTCAGGGCCGTTCCCAGTGGTACTGTTCAATAATGATATAGTCTTAGCAGCCAAATCCTCTGATACAATCAATTTTGGATTTCTAATATGTTCCTTGATAGTGTAGTCATGGATTCTAATAAAGAAAATTATATGGTAATTTGTATGAATGATAGTGCTAGCATATTAGGAGTCACCTGTCTATATTTTTAAATATATATTGATCAGAGGTGACATTTTATCATCCCAAGATAAGTATCCAAAAAGTCCGAATGTGCTTTACATTGTGGAATTAGTAGTAGAGTATGGAATATAAAGTGCTGCATGCTGCAGACATTTAGTTAGAAGACATGAATTGGCAAAAGTTTTAGTGGGTGACAATAGTACATCATGGGCATTGCTTACAAAGCCAGTGATTAGTGAATCATTGCTATATAGTGACTTCCTTTATGTTACCAGCATTCTTTAATTCCCCTTGGTGGATACATGCATCATAATGTGTGTTAAATAATGCAGATAGTAAGTTCTCATGCAAAAAAATCTTACTTGAAAGATCTCTTCTAACTTTTTTTCATAATGGGGGTAATCCCAGCTGTCTTTATCTCTTTATAGGACGGATGTCAATTGATAGACCGGGAGATAGGCTAAATAAATGACAGGAGCCACAAAATAGATATATCAGTGGTTATTGAGACAAAAATGTCCATGGTGTAACTAAATAAATGTTCTTGATGTTAGCAAATGCCAGAATTCACCTGTACATCTGCTGTTAGCTGCCGTTGGAATTAGATCCTTGTATTTGATTGTTGGAGATCTTTAGAATTGTAACAATATAAAGGATGAATCCAGGATATGTTTATCTAAATATAGTGAACAGAACTATCATTAGTGAAAAAAATGGACAGGGAGTAAAATAGAATATTCACTATGTGCTAAAGACCACATGGATCTAGCGGTTATGTTTTTCAATAAAGCAAAATGAATACAACATAACTAGAAAACGAAGAAGTATATATTAAGAGAACGTACCGATAGTGACGCTCGATAGTTTCCCTTCTGCTGCTAAGATCAACCGCCGCAGCGTGTGAGCGTTTATGTACAGCTGCCAGATGGAGTTCTTCGAATCACTAGACCGCAGATGTATAGGATAGTTAGGCGGTCTAGTGCGGGCGCCATATTGAAGGTATGCCAGCGGCGTGACTGAACGTTTGACACGTTTTAAATAGATATATTGTACACTGTCGAGTGTAGATATAGTGAAACTTATAATGCAGAGTTGACAGATTCTTGTTATTTCTAATACTTCCTTAGAATCTACAATCAAGACGCTACTGTGGCATAGTAGCTAACGGGGTATATGTGTGTGTTAATACAAGACGGGACCTGGTAGAGACATCTTCTAATCCATGATGTCTGCTACTGGCTTGAATGTTAACTGGGAAAAACAGGACAAGCGATAAAGGATGGATAAAAAAATATATATAAGTATATATATATAAGTATGTATTTGTATTAGTGGACTACCACTCACACTGGACCATGTACAAAATAGTTAACCAAATAACTACAAGTGAAACCATCAAATTCCTGACAGAAGCTTTCATGAGAGAGGCAATTCCAAGCACTTTGGTGACGGACAATGGGGTCCAGTTCACGTCGAATAACATGAAAGAGTTCCTTAAGAATTGGGGAGTGCAACATTTCAGAACAGCATTATACAATCCAAAAGCTAACGGGTTAGTAGAAAGAATGAATAGAGTGATAAAAGAGTGTCCTCAAAGAGCCAAAAGATGAGGAGTACCTGGAGATCTAGCTCTGAACGAGATGTTTTGGTCATACCATAACACACCGAATTTGGTCACGGGTCTTACACCGTTTCAATCATTGAAGGGCAGGCAACCCGGTACCAAATTGAATCCCAATTGGCTAAAGGGTGGAGAACAAGTACAGGAACAAAGGAATGTATCGGTAGAGTGTTACAAGCGCAACCAGAGTAGGTATGTGGAATGGTACAACAGGAAATTTGGAACCAAGAACAAACAATGGTGTGTAGGTCAATGGGTAAGAATCCGACTTCCCAGACATGGTTCCAGCGAGGGAAGTACATTTTCAGATCCCCTTAAAATAAAAGAAGTGTATCGGAATGTTGTTAAATTGCAGAATGGTAAGGTATGGAGCATGGATCGAATCGTGCCTTGCTATGAAGGAGAAAACAGGCCTATAAATGAGACCGGAACAGTGAACAATGAGGGACAAGCTCCCACTACGCCATGTAGGAGAACAAGTACACGTGACCGTAGTGTTCCAAGATGGCAGAGAGACTACATTTTCTTTCTGTGAAGGAAGGAGATATGTGTTATAAGCAGTGATTTTACAAGACACAGTCCGACTATGTAAATATGTGTATATATATGTCACAAGTTATCAGTTAATGTAGAAACACAGTTAGCTATAAATTTACACTTAAATTTATGCCACAAGTGATAATATGGCACGTTCCGTTCTCCCTAGAATGTTGAGACACTTGGAATCACCGGGAGCTTGGAGTAGAATGTTGAAGTAGGTTCTGTTGAGTGGATTGTGAGGAGTTGATGAATAAACATCTTTCTATCAGAACTCGCGAGTTGTCTGTAGTTATTACAGACACCCATTGATTCTCCCTTTTCTTACAATGCAAGATTGAAGGTGTACCGCCTTAATCAATCTTCTGTTTGGGTTGTAATTGTACTTCTAATGAAGCCCATAAAGATGTGAAAGTCTGTGAGTGAGCGGGTGGTAGTTCTTGAATAATTTTGTGTGTGTCATTTCAGATTAGGTTTTTTCATTGTTGCTAGGACTTGCTTTTCATCTCTTTCCCCATAGGCTACTGTGAATTACTTGAAGTAGTATAACCACTCCTTCCATTTCGGTCCGATAATGTTTCTTGACTAGAGGGGTAGCTGGTCTGAGGGTCAGAGTTATAGTGTTACCCTTTTTCCTGGTTTTGTCTCAGTCGACATTGTTACTTCAGTTCCGTCACTTTTATTTGTCTCAGAGTTGTTCTTTCACTTCTCATGGTGTTGTTCAGTGAGCATCCCTGAGTTTAAGAAGGCTGTCTCATTAGTTCCAATGTTTTATCTTGTGAACCCTGACTTCAAAATGCCCGCCACTCTAGCTAAATGAGAAATGAGGTTGATGCTCTCCTTGCTGGTAAGATGGTTACACTTCGTTTTAAGCCTTTTTTATTTTCTTCCATACTTACTTTCATGTGTGGGTTTTCACTTTGAAAACTTGCATTAGTCTTTTATTTATGATGGTGCCAGCTTTTCCTGATGCACACAGGCTTTTGTTTTCGTATGTTCACTGTTGTAATTCTCGACAAATGCTTTTTAGGGTTAACTGCAGTCTTTTTTTTACTTCAGGCCCCGCGTTTGTGTCGAGTGGCTTATTTCATTTAAGCTTCTTTCACCTTCATCGCCAACTTGATTTAACCCTCAAGTCGGATTGACAAGGATGCAGTGGGGATTTCAAATAGAATTACCACTACTAGGATTTCAATCTGTTTCCTTATTATTATTATTGTCTTTTAGTAAATGTACACGGCCTACTTATGAGGAGCTAACCTCCTCACTTCTTGCATCAACCCTTTTCTATTAGCCACTGCCCACTTCCTTGCCGTTTCCTGCATGCCCAGGAAGTTCCTATTGGTGAGAAGTTAGACTGCTGATCTGCTCTGTATACATTCTCCATCTAACTAATCAGTCTATTTGTTGTAAATAGCCCTTTCTGCAGGGTTACCCAAAACTTTTGCCTTTCTCCTCCTGTTTTTCTGACACTTTTCGTTGGTTTTAGGTCTCTGGGCACTTTACCACTGTGAATCAGTGCTAAAGTGCATGTGCTCTCCCCCCAAACCTTGGTGTAATTGGCTTACACCTCTTTGGCATATTTAATTTACCTGTAACCCCGTTGTAAAGTGGTATGCAATATATTCAAGACCTGTAATTTAAATGCTACCAGTGGGCCTGCAGCACTGATTATACACTTTCAAGCTTGTCTCAGGCCTGCCACTACAGTGACTGCGAGTGCAGTTTACTGACACATTGACTTAGTAATTCAACTACTTGCTAACGGCTAAACTCTGTTTTAACTACACCAGCATCCCCTTAAGGTAGACCCTCGATATCCCTATTAGCAGGGTGCTGTATATGTAGAAAGTAGGACATATACTTTTATGTGGCTAACAGGCTATTTCGATTTCCACTACTGCAAGGGCTGCTCCTCTTATGGACTAGCATTGGGAATTCCCTAATATATTTTTAAGTGGTAATTTCTGATCTGGAAGGAGTAGTTTGGTATGTTTAAAATGGTAGTGAGAAATCCTGCTTACTGGTGTAGTTAATATTTTAGAAGTGGCACTTTTAGAAAGTGGGCATTTCTTTGTGCTTATAGCTCTAGTGTTTTGCAGCCTGACTCCAATCCACATCTAGGGCAGAGTGACAGCTACACTTTGTGCATGCTTCCCAGACAGTCACAACATAGGAGGGACTCAGTGTGACAGAAGAGGCATCTACATCCATCTGCATACTGATAGTCATCCTGGGGTGGAGAGAGGGAGGGTTATTCATACTGTACATGTTAATTTGCTGTGTCCCTGCCTCACACAATGGGCTGATTTATCCCCCACGGATGTATGGAGCCAGGGCTGGGTTGAAAGGGGTTGTGGTGTATTTGAAATGGTCTCTTTGGAGTCACCTGCAGAACAAAGACATTTCGGAGTATAAGTACAGGGGCTCTGCCCCCTTGATTTGAGGAGCACTTTTGGAACTGGGACTGAACTTCTGTCAGAAGGACAACTGCCCTGCCCACAGAACTCATTTGGACTGCTTCCTGTCTGTTGCCCAGTTGCTTGTCAATGGCTGTGTTGCTTAAGGGACTCAATTGGACTGCTGCCTGCTACTTTCTGATGCTGGTTCCACAAGGGGCCCATTATCAGAAGCTGCCCTGTCACCAAGAGAAACCGCCACTGTGGGAGCTGCTCTATGTGCTGGCCAGCTGTCTGCTGCCTGCTGTCTTCATTTGTGCCCCTTTGTTCCCCATAACCAGCGTTTGGTGAGCTATTAATTTCCATCTTTATTTCCCCTTTGATTCTGAGTCATCACAAATGAGCTCTGTATCATTGCAGAGCACATGGGAAGCATTTACCTATTGCCCAGTGTGCTCACTCTTCACTTTGTCAACACTGTGCCCATCTTCCACCCAAAGGAATCCCCCTCAGCTGGGCCCCCTTCAACAAGGAGAAGCAATGAGCAGTGCGAAGAAGCGGACATTAATCTGCCTTGAAGGGGGAAGGGCTGCACCAGGACCAGTGTGTACATTCTGTGCCTTCTTTTTGCCCACCAAAGCATTGCCATGAGAACGGGCCACTGCAGTGCCTCTCCACGCAACCCCCTTCCTTAAAAGACGCATTGTCTGGGCAACACTGAAGGCACCACAGTGCCAGAGGTTCTTCCCAACAACAGGGGGATCTGTGGAAAGTTACAAGTGAGGCTTCTCCTGTTGGGCAGCCTGTACTGGCAGTAACTGTAGTCCAAGGGGCCCGGAGGCTCCAGACCCGTTACACTTCCAAGTGTTTTTTGCTCCATGGAGGCTGAGTGGGGCAGCAGTTGCACCGGGTGGTCACAGACAGCTGCCTTTGATGACACCACTGGGGGGGGGGGGCCTAAACCAGTCCTTCCACCTGATTTTACAGTTTGTGCCCCCCACCACGTGTGACACATACCTGGGGGCACTTGTCCATTGTTGGTTGCACTATGCAGTGAGTTCTCTATAGAGGCCCTCCAATTGGGAACGTGCCGTCATCAAGAAAATGTCAACCATTACTGTATTGTTTGCAATAGGCACACAGGTGATTTGGAGCTCTATATTTCTGTGTTGTTTTACTGTATAATGCATAGAGGAGCCCAAGAGTGCTGTGCCCTAAACTTTTAGGGTGGTATTTGTAATGATTTATGTTCCTAATTTCTATAATTTAACTTATTTTATGACCAAGGTACTTACTGATCGCATGATGCTGTTTTGCTTTGGATTTTGAATATTGAGTTGTACTACCATGATGGCACAAAATGCACAATCCTTATGATCTATGTTGCCTTGTGGTTATTTGTGCACCTAATTTCTAGAACCTAATGGCTTCTATAACCAAGACTCACAATCTGCACAATATTATGTTCTATTGGTCTATTTTATATACAAAATACTATTTGGCATATTTAAGAAAAGCGGTGCTGCACATAGTGCAGCGCCACTTTTCTTGGGCCCCGTAGAGCCCCCCCTAACGCCAACATGTGTGCCCTGTATTCAAAAAGTCTGTAATTTTGATGCTAGTCTGGCACTTTGCAGGATTAGCGTCAAAAATCCTGACTCTAATCCTGCAAAGCACCCAGAGGCCCATTGCAAGCAATTGAAGGCTCCTTTTAAGGCCTGCTCTGAGCCGTTAAAAGTGCCGAAAAAATGGCGCAATGGGGGAACTCCCCGTTTGCATTCATTATGCCTGGCACAGGCATATTGTAGCGCAAGGGATTACAAAGTGGTGCAATGCATGCATTGCACCACTTTGTAAATATGGTGTATTGTTTTTAGCCTTCTAACGCCACATTAGCTTAAAAAATGACTCTAAAGTGGAGTTGGAATGGCGCTAGGGGCTCTTCAATATGCCCCTATATTTTTTATGTAATCCTGTGTGAGGTTTCTTTTTGTGGTGTAGTTATTATGTCACTGGTGTGAGTGTGCTGCACAAATGCTTTTCACATGACCTCAGGGGATAAGTCTTACTGCTCTGTGCCAAGCTACCCGGGGTTGAGCCGAGAATATCTTTGGTGTGTAACTGAATAGAGTGGTGGGTTCTGCCTGGTTTAGGTGCATACCCTAGCCAACCAGAAACCCAATTTCTAACATTGGTGATCAGTAGTGAGGATAGGACTTGTATTTGTATAATTCCACAGTGACTCATTGTTCCTCTACAAACTCTGCACTTAAACCATTGTGTGTTGTTGATTTTCTCCTGTTCTGTCATTGGCTATTTTTACTGTTACTCCTGCTTCATTTTCTTGCACTTGGGGCTTTTGTTGCTTATGCTTGTTCTTGTTAGTTTACCAAAATGGAATCTACCTTTGTCATCGAAAACCTTTTGTATTACAGTTTGGAGGAGATAAAGGCCCTCATTACAAACCTGGCAGTCGGTGATAAAGTGGCAGTAATACCGCCAACAGGCTGGTAGTAACTACTGCCAATGGTGGTGAGAACTCCCAAATACAACCACTATACCACACCAACCACCAGGGCGGAAACAACAGACACCACGGCGGTAGCCACCTACAGTCAGGCAGAAGTCAATGTTCTGCCCACTGTATTATGACACATCAATCCGCCACCTTTTCTGGGGTAGTACCAATTACATCACAAGCCTGGCGGAAACAGACCTCAGAAGGGAAAGGACTCACCTTTGGAGACACAGGGAACAACCACGCTGCCACGTAGCCCGAACTTAAAATATTCCCTAAGATATTCTACATCCTGCTCCACCTTGAAGACCAACAACGGCGAAAACGACCACGGTGAGTACAGCCACCTAGCACAAAGGGAGGGGGGAAAAGAGAGTGACACACACGCAACACACACCCCTCCACCCCAACACCATACACACAATCATATGCAGTAATAAAACAGATATACCCTGTACCCCTGAGGAATAATGCAAGGACTATAGGAAAGTGCAAAAGTGAGTGTAATAATGAAAACACAGTCAAAATACGAAAATTCACTCTAATGTATATACATATGTACAGTTCAAGATACACTGCCCAGTCCTCATTGTGCATGGGCCACAGGACCACAGGCCAAAGTCCAAGGCCCCACTTGTCACCTGCAACAACACGGAGAGAACACTGCAGGGGCATCAGTTGGAAAATAGGCAGGCACCTTAGGGGGACGGGGAACAGGGGGCACCTCAGCCGGCAGATGACAGAAGACCACTGGCACTGGAAGGGCCAACATGGCCTGTGCTTGGTCCTGGGAAGTGCAAGGCCACAGTCTCTCAAGTGGGTGACTTGCCCACATCCTCCGGAGGGGGCAACATGCCCTGTGCTTGGTTCTGGGGAGTGATTGGCCACAGTCTCTCAAGTGGGTGATTTGCCCACATGCTCTGGATGGGGCAACAAGCCCTGTGCTTGGTCCGGGGAATGTAAGGCCACAGTCTCTCAAGTAGGTGTCTTCCCAACTGGATTTGGAGGGGGCATCGTGCCCTGTGCTCTTGATCCTGGGGAGGCTGGGGTTGGTGGGTGTCTTGCCCACTGGTTCTGGAGGGGGCATCGTGCCCTGTGCCCTTGATCCTGGGGAGGCTGGGATTGGTGGGTGTCTTACCCACTGGTTCTGGAGGGGGCAGCGTGCCCTGTGCTCTTGATCCTGGGGAGGCTGGGGTTGGTGGGTGTCTTACCCACTGGTTCAAGAGGGGGCAGTGTGCCCTGTGGTTCTGTTCCGGGGGAGCGCAAGGTCACAGTCTCTCAGCTGGGTGTCATACCCACAGGATTTGCAGGGGGCAGGCCGCACAGCCTCCCATGGAGGTAGGACTACATACCGTCCACCAGCGGTGATGGCTGCTCAGCGGGGGTGCTGCTGCTGATGGTGGTGGGGGGAGGATCCAGCCCATCCCCTGCAGCCTCAGACAGCGGCCCACTGCTGGTGGTGGTGCTGCTGGTGGTGGTGGGGAGAGGCTCCAGCCCATCCCCTGCAGCCTTGGACGGCTGCCCACTGGTGGTGGTGGTGGTGCTGCTGGTGGTGGTGGGGGGAGGCTCCAGCCCATCCCCTGCAGCCTTGGATGGCTGCACAAACATGGTTGGTGGTGAGGGCTCCGTTGGAGTCCCTGCACCAGGCCCCTTGTCCTTCCTGCCTGCTGGTGCAGGGTACTTGCCCTTCCGGGCAGCACTTGGGGCTGGCTCCTTGCCCTTCCTGGCAGCACTTGGCCAGGCTCCTTGCGCTTCCTGGTAGCATCTGGGGCAGGCTCCTTGCCCTTCCAGACAGCACTTGGGGCAGGCTCCTTGCCCTTCCAGACAGCTGCTGGGGGAGGCACATTTTATTTGAGTCTGGCTGGTACCCTGGATCCTTTCCCACCACAAGAGGTTGTGGAGACTACTGGGCCAGTGGAATGAGTGGCTGAGGTGCTTGCCTGGGTTTTTGCCACCCTGGCAAGACTTGAAGGACGGGGGGAGGTGTAGGGAAGTGGTCAATGGTGGAGAGGAAAAGCTTCTTAGGGATATTGGGAAGGTAAGTGCGAGAAGGTTTTGGAGTGGAGGAAGAGGGAGTTGTTGTGGGAGGTGTCTTTCTGTTGTGTTTGGGTGCAGGTGCATGGGCTGGATGCTGTTGTGAGGTAGAATGCTGTTGGGTGTCTAAGTGCTTGCGTTTGTGTACCTTGGGGGGGGGTGAGAGACACGGTGGGAGAGGACACAGGGTACGTGTACATGGCTGTTGTAGAGGTGTCTGCCAGTGAGGAGTGTGTTCTGCTAGGTGTGGTGGTGATGCTGGTAGTAGATGAGGATATAGTACATGCAGGTGTGAGTGTAGAAGGAACTGGGAGGGAGGTGGATGAGGAGGAGTAGGGGACACAGTGGAGGCAGTGGATGTTGGTATGTCTGCATCTGGATGGTGTTTGTGTGAGTGCCTGTGGGATGATGTGTGGTGCTTGTGTTTGACTGTGCCACTCTTGTGTGTTGTCCTGTGTGCATGATCATCTGCCTGTGTGCTTGGGATAGGTTGGGGTTGAGGGGAATGGGAGCGGGAAGAGGAAGTTGGAGGGGGAGGGTGGAAACAGGGACAATGGCTGCCATCAGAGAGGAGGCCAGACCCTGGATTGATCTCTATTGGGCCACCAAGCCAGTGTGAATGCCCTCCAGAAATTGTCATTTGTCTGTTGCATTTGGGCTGCCAGCCCCTGGATGGCCTTCACAATGTTTGACTGCCCTACAGAGATGGATCGCAGGAGGTCGATAGCCTCCTCCCTCAGGGCAGCAGGGCTAACTGGGACAGGGCCTGAGGTCCCTGGGGCGAAGAAGAGGCCCACCCTCCTGGGTGAGCGGGCATGGGCAACTCGATGACGGGCTGCTGGGAGGGTGGTGCTGGCACGGGGTGGCGGTTGTACCTGTAGCTGGGGTGGTCACAGAAGTGTCCGCCACCACCAGGGAGCTCCAATCGGAGGAGGTATCTGTGTCCGAACTGTCCCCTCCTGTCTCCGCCTTGGTGCTCCCATCGCCCTCTGTCCCACTGGTGCCCTCAGCGTTGGTGGACTCTGCCTCCTGGGTCCTGTGGGATGCAGCTCCCTCCATCACTGGTGCCTCTGCTCCTCCGTCAGATGATGCTAATGCACATAAGGACAGGATGACAAAACAAAAAGGGGAGGAGACACAAAGGATGCACTTGGTCAATGGCTGCACCTAAACCACCGTTGGTGTACCCACCACCGTCACACACAGGGAACAGCCCTATGCACTATGGAATGCACTACCAGTTATAATGCTAGCCACCAAAGCATGGGGAGGGGCACATACCCCAAAATGCAGCACACCTTGGACCCACACTGCCCTGACTAGTAGTGGATGCCTATAAGCTAGGTAGCAGGATTATCACTTCAGAACCCTGCCCAACATGGGACCTACTCTGCAATGTCAGGCCTGGCCTAGGGGCACCCACTGACACACATCCCCCACCTGGGTACCCCCCTACCATGTGTAAGTAGTGATGATGGGCACTGCACTCACCCCCTTGTGGCTGCTGTGGTGCCCTCAAGCACCCATCCAGCTCCGGAGAGGCCACCGCCAGTATGCGGGCTATCGGGAAGGTCAGGGTTCAATGGGAACCCCTTCCTCGTTGGGAGGCTAACCCCAGCTGGGCCTCCGTCATCTTCCATGCCAAGCGTCTTAGGTCCTTCCACTGTTTCCGACAGTGGGTGCTCTGCCTGCTGTAGACCCCCAGGGTCCACATGTTCTTGGTGATGGCACACCACATACCCTTCTTTTGATGGGCGCTGACCTGCAGAGGAAATACACACAGGAAAATAGCATTAGTCAAACAGTCATGCCTGTTACACTTATGGCCCACCATATGCCTTCACATCGCCATTTGCACACACAGGGCTCAGCACACAAGCTGCACGCAGCCCATGGGACATCCACCCACTCCCCTTACACAAGGCCTTCACTCTCACCATTCCGTGCATTCATGCCACATGCATCGTGCTCACAGTGTACTCACCTGTTGGTCTGGAGGCCCATACAGCAGTCTGTACTGTGGTAGGACCCCATCCACCAGTTGCTCCAACTCCGCCAAGGTGAAGGCAGGGGCCCTTTCCCCAGTCACACAAGCCATGGTTGGTTCCAGAAACAGGTCACAGCTGCAAATGCAGTGTAGATCCTCTCCTGTTGAAGGTCAGGTAGCAAGTGAGTGATCAGATAGAAAATGGCAGTCACATCCACAGCGGTGCATACCATCACTGCCAGCATACATCACCATTGGCCACTGTACCCCATAGGGCCCAATAATAACCAATGAGGAGTTGCACAGCAGTTCCTGACCGCCTCCGGCAACGCCGCACGACGTCAGCCGAATTATCTCACTTCCAGCTGTCCCTCCACACAGGACAGCCAGGCGCCATTTCAGGGGCTGCGGGGGGCAGGCCCTAGATAATAACTGAGTCACAGTTCAAAATAGGACATACTGGACAAATATCACTTTTACATTACAAATTAACATCATGCTGTAAGGAAATGGCTCCCTGTTGCAGTTACCCCCCACTTTTTGCCTGATACTGATGCTGACTTGACTGAGAAGTGTGCTGGGACCCTGCTAACCAGGCCCCAGCACCAGTGTTCTTTCACCTAAAATGTACCATTGTTTCCACAATTGGCACACCCCTGGCACACAGATAAGTCCATTGTAAAAGGTACCAGTGGTACCAAGGGCCCTGTGACCAGGGAAGGTCCCCAAGGGCTGCATCATATGTTGTGCCACCCTAAGGGACCCCTCACCTAACACATGCACACTGCCATTGCAGATTGTGTGTGTTGGTGGGGAGAAAAAGGCAAAGTCGACATGGCATCCCCCTCAGGATCAATTCACAACAAGAGAGTATAAGGGAGCGAGGGGAAAGGCAAAAGGAGAACACAACCGTACTCTGCTCCCGAAAACACTAAAAAATCACAACAGGGAGTACGGGGTTCTTTAAATGTAACGAGGGACGAATCAATGGTGTATCAATTGTAACACCAGAACCCTCGTGATCCCCTATTAGCGGAGAGGTATCAGTTAATCAGGTGTTGTGGAGAGTCTGGAGGACACAGTGGGGAATTTCCTTTATGGACTAGGTAGTCTCACACACTATATAGTGTCATGCTTCATGACCACCTAGCCCCACCCAGGTAGGACAGTACCACCTGGGCGGACTCGACCTCACTGTTAAAAGACCAGGAGGGAGTGCGTAAATTAATTCTGGTTCTGGAAATGGAGGGATCCAGCTAAACTAAGGAATAAAAACACCTAAACAGATACCTATGTAATTATTTAATAGAGGTTCTGTTTGATGTGATTAAAAAGGTGGAGACTGGGACACCTCTGTGAGAACAAGGACTCACAGGGTCACCTATCTAGAAGGAAGGAGCCGACATGTTTCTGCCCTCAGTAATGAGCTCTGGAAAGTCTCGGGGCATTCATCAGGGCGAAGGATCCCTGCTACTCATGCTCAGTGTATGAATAAGTGCTGTGAAAGTAATTTAAAATATATAGGGGGGGCCTACCTTGCCAGGGAGCTACTTGGGAGGAGGCCTGAAGGAGATAAAACAAACCAACAATAGGAATGATGTATGTCTTGTGCACCCAGTATTTCTGCTTGCTGCATGATTATCTGCGTCACGTGTGCTGTGGTTTGCTGTGTATTGCTGTGTCACATTGTTACTTATTGTATAGGAATAGGGATGTGCTCCCCTCCCCTCAGGGAGGAGGCACAAAGAGGATGTAGCCACCCTCCAGGACAGTAGCCATTGGCTACTGCCCTCCCAGACATAAACACACCCCTAAATTCAGTATTTAGGGGCTCCCCAGAACCTAGGAAACTGGCGGAGACACCAACTGCTTTGGCCCCAGCACTACCGGCCTGCCTCCCCACTTCAAGAAAAACTGCAACAGCTACACGTCCCCCAGGGTCCAGCGACCTCTGAAGCCTCAGAGGTCTACCCTGCATCTAAAAGGACCAAGAACTCCTGAGGACAGCGGCCCTGTTCCAAAGAAACTACAACTTTGCAACAAAGAAACAACTTTTAAAGGACTGCACGTTTCCCGCCGGAAACCTGAAACTTTCCACTTTGCACCCGACGCCCCCGGCTCGACCTGCGGAGAAACAACACTACAGGGAGGACTGCCCGGTGACTGCAAGCCCGTGAGTAGCCAAAGTTGACCCCCCTGAGCCCCCACAGCGACACCTGCAGAGGGAATCCAGAGACTCCCCCTGACCGCGACTGCCTGCTTCAAAGAACCCGATGCCTGGTAAAGACACTGCACCCCAGGACCTGAAGGATCCGACCTCCAGTGCAGAATCAAAAGAGTTTTCACTCAATGAACGTACAGATGGTGTGCTTGACGGACCAGTACATCTCCCATATCAGTGCTAAGCATCCAGGGTCTGTGCATGATGCCTTTATCCTTAGGAATAGCAGCATTCCAAATGTGATAGCCCAACTACAGAGGCGCCGGGTGTGGCTAGTAGGTGTGCCCTGGTTCCCACCCAGTAGATGTTGGTGTGTGGGTATGGTGTGGGCCATATATGATAGTGTGTGCCTAAATGTTGTCCCTCGATATTTGCAGGTGACTCTGGTTACCCCAAACTATCATGGCTACTGACCCCTGTGAGGAATGCCAGGACAAGGGTAGAAGAATGTTACAATGAGGCACATGGGTGAACAAGAAAGATTAGCAAACGTACCTTTGGCCTCCTGAAGGACAGGTTCAGATGCCTCCATCTAACTGGGGGATCCCTGTGCTACTCACCCAAGAAGGTCTGCCAGATAATCATGGCATGCTGCTTGTTGCACAACCTTGCCTTGAGACACCATGTGCCTTTTCTGCAGGAGGAGGAGGAGGCTGGAGATGCCCACGTGGCAGAAGTGGGCCCTGTGTACAGTGAGGATGAGGAGGCAGAGGATGAGGATGAGGACAACAGAATTGCAGTGAATAGACAATACTTCCAATGAAACACAGGTAAGACAGTGGTACTTCACATTTCATTGTCATTTTTAGGATTATCTTTGGCACTGGCATGCTGTTGTTTCCCACTTCTATGCCCACTCACTGTACCCTTTGGCAACTAATTTTGCAGATGTTGGTGCCCCACTATCACTCCTGGTGTGATCACTGCAGCCAAATACAGGTCTTTACTATGTGAACATTACTGTACAGTTGAATTGCAATGTTTGAACCTCATTAAGAATACATACTTAAAACATTTGACATAACCATACTTGTATTTTTTTCAAAGTGTGTTTATTGAAGTGCTAAGAAGAGGGGCAAGTACATTGGGATGGGGTGGTGACGGGGGAAAGTCCAGGGTATTTTCCCAGTCTATTTGTAGCACAGGTGCATAGTCCAAGGGGACATAGGAAGGGGAGCATTGGCAGTTCAAGGTGGACAGGGTGACAGAGTGAGACACAAGGGTAACAATCAGGAGAGTCTCATTTCCTGGCGGGGGTCTTGGAAATAGTCAATGGCTTCTTCATGGATCGCAGGGAACATTTGCGGGTGGTTCTCCTTCTGCAGGGGGAAGGGTGCTGGTGGCCTGTTGGTCCTGTGATGGGCTCTCCTGTCCACTAGCAGCAGCTGAGGTGGAAGGCAGTTCAGATGTCTGGCTAGTGGCAGGGGCACGCTATGGAGACCAGGGGGGTGTTGATGGCCAGCAAGTCCTCCCTGATCCCCTGGTACAGTCCCTCCTGCAGCCGCCTGTTCTGCTGCATGTTGTCCAGGATCTGGCCAAGCTTTACCTGGGAATGTTGGTATGCTCCTAGGATCTCTGCAAGTGACTCCTGGAGAGTCTTTTCCCTGGGCCTGTCCTCCCCCTGGTACACAGCAATCCTCCCAGTTTCCCTGTTGTCCTGTGCCTCTGTCGCTTGAACCGTGTGCCCACTGCCACTGACCCCAGGTCCCTGATTGTCTTGGGTATGAGGTGTGCCCTGGGGTCCCTATAGTGGTGGACACAATACCGATTGACATGTCCTGGGGACAAAGGTATGGGTACGCTGGGTGGGTGCTGTGGTGGTGTTTCCTGATGGCGGAGGCTCTGTGGTAGTGTGTGACTGGGCCTGGGTAACCGGCTGTCCAGAGGTCCCTGATGGACCAGGTTGGTCATCCAGATCCAGGTGACCAGAGTTGCTGTCATCACTGTGAGCCTCTTCTGTGGGGGGACTGGATAGTGCTGGCACCTCTTCGCCGCTGACATTGGCTGGGGTACCTGTGGGGTTGTAAATGCAGTGTTATTGTTTCTATGTGTGACATATTGTGCATCGGTGGGTGGCCCTCTTTGTTTATATTTGCCCTGGCAGCTTTCACTTGTGTATGTTGGTGTATGGTGGGGTGATTAGTTCTCTCTAGTGTGCATGCTTTAGTGATACATGTCCATGCAGGTCTGTGAGTGGTGTCCATGCATTAGTACAGCATGCAGGGCTTGGTATTGGGATGAGTGAGTGAGGGTGAAGGTGGGGGTATGTGATGGCATGCAGGTAGGGGGGTAGTAGTAGTATAGAATTGACTTACCAAAGTCCATTCCCCCTGCAACTCCACCCAGGCACTGAGGATACATGATTGCCAAGACTTGCTCCTCCCATGTTGTTAGTTGTGGGGGAGGAGGTGGGGATCCACCTCCAGTCCTCTATATAGCGAGTTGGTGTATTTTGTAAAGGAATGTACCTTCCCCCGTAGGTCATTCCATCTCTTCCTGATATTGTCCCTGGTTCTTGGGTGCTGTCTCACGGTGTTGACTCTTTCCAGGATTCTCCGCCATAGCTCCATCTTCCTAGCTATGGACGTCTGTTGCATCTGTGATCCGAAAAGCTGTGGCTCTACCCTGATGATTTCCTCCACCATGACCCTTAGCTCCTCCTCTGAGAATCTGGGGTGCTTTTGTGGTGCCCTGGGTGTTGTGCGAGTTGTATAGGTGAGGGTGTGTAGGGTGATATGCTGGGTGTGTGATGTGGGGTGGTGGGTGCTGTATAGGTGGTGTGTGTCTCTGGTTTTGTCTGAAGTCGTAGTGCCTGTCTCTTGCCAATGGTTTGTATTTGTAAGGGGTTGTGGGTAGTGTGGGTGTGTGGGTGTCAGCTGTGTGTTATTCAAATTGAACAATGTGGTGTTGTTTTGTATGTGTGTGTATTGTAAGCGCGGCGGTATGTACCGCCAATGGTTTCCACCATTGAATGTCCGCGGTGGTGATTCGTGGGCCATAATGTGATGGACGTTGTCCTGTTGGAGTAGTGGTGTGGGTTTGGATACCACCAGTTTATCACTGACCTGGTGTGGTGGGCTTGTGTCTGTGGCTGAATAGTGACAGATTGGTGTGTGTTTGTCATAATATAGTGAACGGATGTCCGCCGCGGCGGTGGTATGTTGCCAGCAGTCAGCATGGAGGTAAGTGGGTTTTACCACCAATGTCATAATGAGGGCCAAAGTGTTTTTACAGAGAAAGGGGACTAGCAGTGAGCGAGAAAGCCAACAATGTGGACCTTAGGTGGGCCCTGTACTATTTTGAGAGAGACAATGAGGAATCAACTGTGAAAAAGAACCAGGAGGGGCGTGGTTCTGAGGGAGACTCTGAGGAGAACCCTGAGAATGATGCAGACTCTGAGTGGGAGGGTTCCTCATCCACCCCCCCAGAAAGCAGTGACCCTGAAGAGTTTGAAGAGGAGGGAGAAAATGACCAGGCAGGGACACCAGTAGAAAGTGAGGACCCCATAGACAAGGAGGTCCTTGCTGGGTCTAGTGCCAAGAGCAATGCCATCTCTCAGTCCCTGTCCCCTGATGAGCTCAGAAATACACAGGCCTGGAGGGGCCTGAGGTTGTAGCTGGTACAGCTGGCTATAGAGGACAGAAGGCTCAAGGCTGACAGGGCATTTACAAGTAAAAAGCTTGCTTTTGAAGAAAGGAAGCTGACCCTTGAGCATAGTGCATAGTGTGAGAGTTCTGGACTCACCAGTGTTCCAGGTAGAGCCCAGTGGTGGCAGCACTTGTGAGTCCAGTGTTAGGAACACAACCCACATACCCACAGGCATGGTGCCTAACTTCAAGGAGGAGGATGACATATGTCAATGGCTGCAGGAGTAGGAGAGGGCTCTGAGAGTGCATAGAATCCCTGAGGAGGATTGGGGAGCTTGCCCAGGGAGTTATATACCTGACAATGTGTGGGATGCTCTACTGGCCCAAGAAGGGAGAGGCAGGCAGAGGTACAACCCAATGAAGGGAGCTCTAATTGCAATGTATAGATTTACCTCTGAAGAATACAGGTTGAAGTTCAGGGGCAGTAAGAAATGTTTTCACCAGTCTTGGGGGGAGTGTGTAGAGAATTGTTGCAAAGTACTAAATGGATGCATGTTGAGTAGAGCAGCAAACAGTTTTGAAGGGCTGTACAATCTGATTGTCAGAGAGCACATGTTGGAGTGTAGGTTCTCTGACCACAGGGAACTTGCAAAGGAGGCAGACATTTGAGTGAGTACCAGAGAGTCTGGCAAGGTACTTGGGAGTCACCCTAAATGGAGTAGCTCAGGTTCCCACAATTGAGGGAGGTTCAGAATACGCCAGACAGGTCTCCTTGTAGAGGGGTGGGTGCAGGGTCTCATGTCCCTTCTGTGAGAAGCTGGCCTGGCTTGTAGTGGGTACCAGAGGTATTTACACCTTATACCAGGTCTAGTGATCCACCTTAGTGAAATGTAGGCAGTGTCTAGAAGCTTAGGTTGTCTAGAGGTAGCTGTAGCAGAGCAGCCAAGGCTGAACTAGGAGACATGCAAAGCTCTTGCAATACCACTATAGTGACAACTATAAACACAAGAAAGACAATACTCAGTGTTACCAAAAATAAAGGTACTTTATTTTAGTGACACAAGGCCAAAAATATCTTAGAGGCTATACTCCCTCTGGAGGTAGGTATTATACACAATATATACACTAGTAACCAAAATCATGTAAGTAGACTGTCTTTAAATAGTGCAAGTAGTAATTAGGTTGCATTGAGCCTAGGGGCAACACAAACCATATACTAAAATAGTGGAATACGAATGTCGGTATCCCCCCTAGGCAAGTGTAGTGTGTAGAGGGGCGCTCGGAGTGTAAGAAAACACCAAAGCTAAGTAAAATACCCAACCCCAGAGCCCAGGAAAACCGGAGTAAAGCACAGCAAGTTTCCTCAGGACACACTTAAAGTCATGGTAAATGATTATGCAAAAACCAAGCAAGGCTGCAAAACACCAACAATGGATTCCTGGACCTGAAGATCTGCAGAGAGAAGAGACCAAGTCCAGAAGTCGATGAGGAGTCCAGGAAGAACAGGAGCCCCTGCTAACCCAGATGAAGGTGCAAGAGTGGATTCTCCGGTTGGAAGAAAAAGTCAGAAATGCACCAAAGAAGATAGCTTCATGTTCCTTTTTGGTGCAAGAGATGTCCCACGTCGAGTCCTTGGATGCTGGCTGGTTTTCGTCATTGGATTCCGACAACAAGCCTTAGCTCATGCAAATGTTGTGGTTGGTGGAAAAAGGCACTACCTGGGCCCAGGAGGGACCTGGGTGTCTCAACTCTGGCTGAGGAGACAGAGGGGGCTCTGAGCACATTAGAGAGCCCTCTGGATACCAGGCAGCACCCACAGAAGTCCAAGAACACGGGGACAAAGGAGCTGCAACATGCAGTCAGTGCAGCACTACACAAAGGGGTCCCACGCTACTGGAGAACAACTCAGGGAGCTAAGCATCACAGGATAGAGTGCTGGGGACCTGGGCTACTCTGTGCACAAACGATTACTGGAAGAAGTGCACAGAAGCCCTAGGAGCTACAGAATATGCGGTGGACAATGGTAATGTCTGGCTCAGGGAGGCAAGCCCTTACCTCCACCAAATTTGGACAGCGTGACCTTTGGACTGTCAGGATCTCTTTGGTCCACCACCTGTGTTCCAGGGATCTCGCTCATTGACAGGAGAGGAGTACCAGAGTAACAGTTTTTGCTGTGGAGAGGTGCCTGCTGAAGCAGGGAAGTGACTCCGTCACTCCCCAGGAGATTCCTTTGGTCCTTCTGGTGCAGAATAAAGACAGGCTGTCCTCAGAGCATGCACAACCTGGAAACTATTGCAGTTGCTGGGAGGAGCTGAAGTTGTAGAGTTGCTGTAACCTTCTTGGATACTTTGTTGCAGTTGCGGTGTTCCTGGAGCAGTCTGCAGCTGATCCGACAGTCAGAAGCTGAAGTAGAGGATGCAGAGGAGTCCTGGTGGAGTCTTGCAAACCTAATCTGAGGAAACACCCAGACAAGAGACCCTATATACCCCTGGGAGGAGGATTGGTCACCTAACCAGGAAAGCACCTATTTGGAGGGGTCTCTGATGTCACCTGCTGGCACTGGCTACTCAGATGCCCCCAGAGTTCCCTGAGTATCCTGAAAACAAGATGGCAGAACCCAGGGACACTCTTGGTGAGCTTTGGGCACCACCCTTGGGGTGGTGATGGGCAGGGGAATGGTCACTCCCCTTTCCTTTGTCCAGTTTTGTGCCACAGCAGAGACTGGGGGTTCCTGAACTTGTGTAGACTGGATTATGCAAGGAGGGCACCATCTGTGCCCTTCAAAGCACTTCCAGAGGCTCTGGGAGGAAACTCCTCCCATGACTGTAACATCTATTTCCGAAGGCAAAGATTGTAACACCCCTCTCCTAAAGTAAATGCATTGTGCTGCCTTCCTGGGATTGAGTTGCTCAAGCTCCAGGAGGGTAGAAGCCTGTCTGTGAGGTGGTAGTAGCTGGGTCTGCAGTGAAAACCTGAGAAGGCTGGCATGGCAGTACTGGGGATCCATGGTGGAGCCCCCAGAGTGCATGGAATTGGACCTCCAATACCAGAATCAGATTGGGGGTACACTTACTCAATCCAAGAAACCTCACATGGCCATATTCAGAGTTACCATTGTGAAGCTACATATATGTATTGACCTATATGTAGTGCACACACGTGGTCCGGGAAATTGGTCCTGGACAATGTGGGGGCACCTCTGCTAGTGCAGGGGTGCCCTCACACACAGTAACTTTGCAACTAGCCTTCAGGAACTGAAGGTGAGACATTTGGTGACTTATAAGTTATCTGGTGCAGTGAAAATGGCTGTAAAATAGTGCTTGCACTATTTCACTCAGGCTGCAATGGCAGTCCTGAAGAAGTGTATGAGCTCCTTATGAGAGGCTAAAGAAAAGCTGCAGTTCATAAGGATCTCCTGGAACCCCAATGACCTGGTTACCTAGGTCCCATATACTAGGGACTTATAAGGGGGTCCAATATACCAATTTGGAGTGGAATACCGGGCTACCAGTATGTAAGTACAAATTTGGAATCAGAGAGAGCATAAGCACTGGAGTTCTGACATGTAGGCCACAAACTATGAACACTGGGGTCCTGACTAGCAGGATCCCAGTGAGACAGTAAAACACACTGACAAACACTAACAAAAAGGCCAAAAATGGGGGTAACCATGCTAGAAAGAGGCTACTTTTCACACCTTTACAGAGGAAGAGCAAAAGTGGGGGTGGGAGATGTCCCAGGGTGCCCTATGCCTAGCCCCAGAGCCTAGAAAGCACTCTGAGGGGGCCCCAGGAAGGAAATGTAGGGGCATATTTATACTCCGTTTGCGCCGAATTTGCGTCGTTTTTTTCGACGCAAATTCGACGCAAAACTAACTCCATATTTATACTTTGGCGTTAGACGCGTCAAGCGCCAAAGTTCATGGAGTTAGCGTCATTTTTTTGCGTGAACACCTTCCTTGCGTTAATGATATGCAAGGTAGGCGTTGCCGTCCTAAAACATGACTCCGATGCATATGCGTCGGATTTATACTCCCGGGCAAAAATGACGCCCGGGAGTGGGTGGGTCTAAAAAACCCGCATTAGCGCCGGATTTTAGCGCCTGGGTCAGGGCAGGCGTTAAGGGACCTGTGGGCTCAGAATGAGCCCAGAGGTGCCCTCCCCTGCCCCCAGGGACATCCCCTGCCACCCTTGCCCACCCCAGGAGGACACCCAAGGATGGAGGGAACCACCCCAGGGACATTAAGGTAAGTCCAGGTAGGTATTTTTTTATTTATTTCTTTGTGGCATAGGGGGGCCTGATTTGTGCCCCCCTACATGCCACTATGCCCAATGACCATGCCCAGGGGACAGAAGTCCCCTGGGCATGGCCATTGGGCAAGGGGGCATGACTCCTGTCTTTGCTAAAACGGGAGTCATTTTAATGGGGGATGGGCGTCGTAAAAAAATGGCGCAAATCGGGTTGTGGCGATTTTTTTGCCTCAGCCTGACTTGCACCATTTGTGGACGCCCATACGCCATTTTCCCCCTACGCCGGCGCTGCCTGGTGTACGTCGTTTTTTTTAACGCACACCAGACAGCGCCGGCGGCTAACGCCGGCTAACGTCATTCAATAAATACGGTGCCCGCATGGCGCTTCAGAATGGCGTTAGCCGGCGCTAATTTTTTTGACGCAAAACTGCGTTGGCGCAGTTTTGCGTCAAAAAGTATAAATATGGGCCGTAGTTTGTACTGGGTGACCATCCATTGTGGGGAACCCCATACGGTTAGGAGGACTTGAGAGGGCTGCTAATACAACCTTCCAACTAGTTCTGATGTCTGGCAGTACCACTCAGCCGAGGAGGGTGCGGAAGCCCAGATGAAGGGGTAGAGGGAGGAAAGACTTGCACCTAAGCGCTGAACAGCATAAGGGTACAGACCCTGGGTTGGAGGGCAAGGTTCAGGTTATCACGCCTGACCTGGGTGAAGGGGCGGCTGCCCCAAACATCCCTACCATTTTGACTTCTAGGAGTACCACTCCAGGTTAGAGGGTGTGGATCTCTAGAAGGAGGGGTGGCAGGGGTAGGAAGGAATCACCTCTGACCCCGGTTCATCCCAAGAGTGAAGACCAGGGGTTGGGGACCAGCAGTTGGGTAGTTCTCCTGAACTGGTGAAAGACCTGAGCATGACTGCTGACACAAGCGCTCTGACAGTTTTGGATTCTGGGGGAACCCACTCCTGAAAGGAGGGTACATAATCTCAGAAGGAGGGGCAGTAAAGCCTTGTCCCTGGTTCCTGTCCAACCTAAGAGTACAGACCCTGGGCTGGGGGTCCAGTCTCAGGATACTCCCCTTGAGCTGGTGGAAGGTGGGGTGTAGAAAGGGTGCAATGCACCTGGGGCTACCATCCCTCACTTTGAGAAACCATAGAAGACAGAGATGCCTAGATGGTCTGTAGACTGGCTCTGGACACTGGCCACTCTCAGTGGCCACTGGTGGTTGCTGTCCTTATTAACAGAGTTGTCCTTGGGTTGGGGGCAGAAGTCAGACCCAAGGGGTGGAGTGGGCCACATCACTTTGTTGGCCATGGTGGTACTGTCTGCCAACTGGGATGCATCTGTGAGCAGATTAAATGTAGGTGCTTCACAGATTGGGTCCATTGGTGAGGAGAAGGATTCCCCATGGGCTAGCTTAGTGGGTTCTGAGAGCATAGACCATGAGATCCATCTGGGTATAAAGTGGTGTCCAACCAGAAACCCCATTTCTAACATTAGTCTAAGCCTTCAGGAGCATATTTATGAACTAGTGACACAGCTCAGTACAGCAAGTCACATTGTTGTACTGCATCACTGCGAAAGGGCAGGAATGCACGTATTTAAGGCAACATGCTGCATTCCTATCTTTTTCCCTGCACTGGTGCATAATGGGCTGCCTAGCACCAATTCAGGCTCCCTTGCATCGTTGTGCAAGAGTGCTGTGTTGCAGGCAGGACTGTTTTTTGGGCAGGAAGGGGCACCTTCCTGCACACAAACAATCCAGAAAGGCTTTTTTCTCTTTCTATGTGTGCTGCAAAATGCAGCACACATAGAAAGAGGAAAAAACAAGGAGAAATATAGATATTTCTTTTCATAGTTGGACGTAGAACTCCGCTCCGCCAGCAGAGTTTGCGGAATTCAGGCACTTCACGCTACACGGAATAGCGCAGAGTTCCTGAATTCCACACTTCGGCATGGAGAGAAGATTGTTCGCGCTTGCAAGATGGGGTTTTGGCGCTCTCTCACGAGCGTGATGATACTCCTGGGATGCTAGTGAGCATACACAATAGTTTGGGTTCGCTCGCATAGGATCCAGCTGCACTGTTTGCCAAAACAGGGCCACTCAAGAGCACAAACTCACTTCTGAAGTAGATTTTATACTCCAGAGCCACTAAATATAGTCAAAAAGACATTTTGCCTAGATTTTCATCTCCATTGGACCCTGCAATTTTGTATTTCAGGTTCAGAAGCCATTTTTTTCAAACAGGAGGCAGTGTTTCAGAGACTCCAACTTCCTGTTCCTGTCCAGCAGGCTCCTCCGAGTGCTTTGTTCATCTCCTGGTCACTTTTCGAGGAGCGTCTCTCTCGTAATGGCAAAGGAGCGGTTCCCCACTGGCTGAGCCAGCAGGTGAAAAATAAAACAATATTTTACTATTGTTTCTATTTTTCAGCTGCTGGCTCAGCCAGTATGTGCAGGGAGGGGTAGAGCTGGGCTATGGGAGGGATAGACTGAGTGCATTAAGTGCACATATCAGTTTTTCCCGCCGTTTTAGGCCGGCCAACTGTCATGAGCACCTAGATTTCTCCACCCTGGCAGCACAGTCGGGTTGAAGTAATAGCACAGACCCCTGTGCACTGGCCGAGCTGTAGATCGAGCCACTGAGAACAATCCTGACACTCCTCTCATGCTAGATATGGCATGAGAGCAGCACCAGGATTGAGTGGGGAGCCTGTGTTGGTGTCCCATGGACCACTGAGACATCAAGAGAGCAGAGGAGGGAGGTGGCAGGCAGAAGTGGTGTAAGTATGGTACGTTTTCTTTATTATTTATTTTGCATTTCACTGATTTTTCACTTTTTATAAAGGAACATTGGTGCACAGCACAGTACCTTTTCTACATGTTTGTAACATTTGCAATTTTATTTTAGTATGTGGCCTAGATTTCCAAAGGGCCATTTAGCCAGTAGGCCCACTACTAGTAGTCATTAGTGCATGAAATAAATGTTTCTGTGGTATAAGTTTTTAAAACTTCATTTAGGGGCAGGAATGGCATTGGATTACATTTACAATGTTAGCTTTTGTTTGCATTTCATTTTTTTGCAAAAAGTGTATTTATTGTGGGGTAATATTATTTGATGTCATAGGAGGATGTGTGACCATGTGACTGGCTGCCATTTTGTGCATGCAGCAGTGCCCCTTTGCCATAGGCTTGCATGTATTCTTCTTTTTTCTCCTTGCTCCTTGTAGTTGTTGTTTGACCATGTTGCCTGCAGCCATTTTGTGCATGCAGCTAGTGTCCCTTGCCAAAAGCTTGCATGTGGTCTTTGTTTGTCATGCCTCCTTGCTCCTTCTTGTTGTATGAATATGTGGCTGGCTGGCAGCCATTTTGTCCATCCAGCCAGTGTTTCTTTCCATGGGCTTGCATGTGGTCTTTGTTTGCCATACCTCCTTGCTCCTTGTTGTTGTTGTTTGACTATGTGGCTGGCAACAATTTTGTCCATCCAGCCAGTGTCCTTTGCTGTAGGCTTGCATGTGTTCTTTGTTCTCCATGCCTCCTTGATTGCAATTGTTATTTGACCATAACCATGTGGCTGGCAGCCACTTTGTGCATGCAGCCAATGTCCCTTTGCCATAGGCTTGCATGTGTTCTTCTTTGTTCTCCTTGCTCTTTGTTGCTGTTATTTGACCATGTGGCTGACAGCAATTTTGTGCAAGTATCCAGTGTACTTTTGCCAGAGGCTTATATGTGGTTTTTGTTTGCCATGCCTCCTTGCTCCTTGACATTTGATCATGTGGTTGGCAGCCATTTTGTGGCTGCAGCCAGTGTCCTTTTGCCACAGGCTTGCCTGTGTTTTCTGTTTGCTATGTCTACTTGCGCCTTGTTGTAGTTGGTTGACCATGTGGCTGGCTGGCAGACATTTTGTGCCTGCAGCCAGTGTCTCTTTGCATTAGGCTTGCTTGTATTTTGTGTTCTCCATGCCTCCTCCTGGCTCCTTGTTGTTGTTGATTGACCATGTGGCTGTCTGGCAGCCATTTTCTCCGTCCAGCCAGTGTCCCTTGCCATAGACTTGCATGTGTTCTTTGTTCTCCATGCCTCCTCCTAGCTCCTTGTTGTTTTTTGACCATGTGGCTGACTGGCAGGCATTTTGTGCATGCAGCCAGTGTCTTTGACATAGGCTTCCATACAAATATTGTCAATGTTTGATCAGTTGTTTTTTAAGTTTCTATTTTAATTTTTTCTATTTTATTTTTTTTAATTTTTATTTTTAATTATTATTTTTATTACTTTTTAATTTCATTTTTAATTTCTTTTTTATTTTAATGTTTATGTTTTCGTTTTTTATGTTTTCGTTTTTTACTTTATTTTTATTTTTAATTTTAATGTTTAAAATGCATTTTTTTTTAAAATTTTTATATTTTATTTTTTATATACATTTTTATTTTTATTCAATTCAGCATTTTGCCTTGATCCATCCATCCACATCCATCTGATCCATTCCTCAATCCATCCATCCACAAAGGGCACACTGCTTCAATACAGCATTAAGGGACTGATTTAAGAGTCCCTAGCACCTCCTGCGCCATATTAGCGTAATGTGGCCCAAGGAAGCCAAATTTGCTGCATCAAATTTACATTGTGCCACCTTGTAACCCTTTGTGCTACCTTATGCCTGTGCCAGGCATAATGTATGCAATGGGAGTGTTCCCCCAGTTAGGGGGACCAAAAAAATGGCGCAAAGAAAACTAAGAGATTTCTTTGCATCATTTTTTTCCGGACTTTTAATGCCTGCTCTGAGCAGGCGTTAAAGGAGGCACAACATTGTTTGCAATGGGCCTCAATAGTCTTTGCAGGATTAGCATCAACATTTTTTACACTAATCCTGCTAAGCTCCAAACTAGAGTCAAAAATGTTGAAACTAGTTCCCCTAACTACCGCCATAGTGTGCGATATCTTGTGAACAGATGGTTGTGTCAGGGGGGCACTAAGGGGTGAAAGAAAAGTGACGCTGCAACGGGTGCAGCACCACTTTTCTTAAATCAGGCCCTCAGTTTCTTAGGTGTAATTCCTTTTCCTCCAGGACACCTTGGCTGCGATCAGTCTCTCAGTTTCTTAGGTGTCATTCCTTTTCCTCCCGGACACTCTGGCTGCGGATCACAGCAGACAAATCAACAGCATAATTAATTTTGTCAATGATTATTCCATTTCCCCTGGACCATTTTGCCATCAGAGGTTATTTAAAGGATCATTCCATTTACTCATGCACCCCTCTCTGACTACCCTGGATGTATCCTTTAAAACAGACAGTACCACCATGGCCAACAAAGTGATGTGGCCCACTCCCCCCCTTGGGTCTGACAGTTTTGGATTCTGGGGGAACCCACTCCTGAAAGGAGGGTACATAATCTCAGAAGGAGGGGCAGTAAAGCCTTGTCCCTGGTTCCTGTCCAACCTAAGAGTACAGACCCTGGGCTGGGGTTCCAGTCTCAGGATACTCCCCTTGAGCTGGTGGAAGGTGGGGTGTAGAAAGGGCGCAATGCACCTGGGGCTACCATCCCTCACTTTGAGAAACCACAGAAGACAGAGATGCCTAGATGGTCTGTAGACTGGCTCTGGACACTGGCCACTCTCAGTGGCCACTGGTGGTTGCTGTCCTTATTAACAGAGTTGTCCTTGGGTTGGGGGCAGAAGTCAGACCCAAGGGGTGGAGTGGGCCACATCACTTTGTTGGCCATGGTGGTACTGTCTGCCAACTGGGATGCATCTGTGAGCAGATTAAATGTAGGTGCTTCACAGATTGGGTCCATTGGTGAGGAGAAGGATTCCCCATGGGCTAGCTTAGTGGGTTCTGAGAGCATAGACCATGAGATCCATCTGGGTATAAAGTGGTGTCCAACCAGAAACCCCATTTCTAACATTAGTCTAAGCCTTCAGGAGCATATTTATGACCTAGTGACACAGCTCAGTACAGCAAGTCACATTGTTGTACTGCATCACTGCGAAAGGGCAGGAATGCACGTATTTAAGGCAACATGCTGCATTCCTATCTTTTTCCCTGCACTGGTGCATAATGGGCTGCCTAGCACCAATTCAGGCACCCTTGCACCGTTGTGCAAGAGTGCTGTGTTACAGGCAGGACTGTTTTTTGGGCAGGAAGGGGCACCTTCCTGCACACAAACAATCCAGAAAGGCTTTTTTCTCTTTCTATGTGTGCTGCAAAATGCAGCACACATAGAAAGAGGAAAAAACAAGGAGAAATATAGATATTTCTTTTCATAGTTGGACGTAGAACTCCGCTCCGCCAGCAGAGTTTGCGGGATTCAGGCACTTCACGCTACACGGAATAGCGCAGAGTTCCTGAATTCCACACTTCGGCATGGAGAGAAGATTGTTCGCGCTTGCAAGATGGGGTTTTGGCGCTCTCTCACGAGCGTGATGATACTCCTGGGATGCTAGTGAGCATACACAATAGTTTGGGTTCGCTCGCATAGGATCCAGCTGCACTGTTTGCCAAAACAGGGCCACTCAAGAGCACAAACTCACTTCTGAAGTAGATTTTATACTCCAGAGCCACTAAATATAGTCAAAAAGACATTTTGCCTAGATTTTCATCTCCATTGGACCCTGCAATTTTGTTTTTCAGGTTCAGAAGCCATTTTTTTCAAACAGGAGGCAGTGTTTCAGAGACTCCAACTTCCTGTTCCTGTCCAGCAGGCTCCTCCGAGTGCTTTGTTCATCTCCTGGTCACTTTTCGAGGAGCGCCTCTCTCGTAATGGCAAAGGAGCGGTTCCCCACTGGCTGAGCCAGCAGGTGAAAAATAAAACAATATTTTACTATTGTTTCTATTTTTCAGCTGCTGGCTCAGCAAGTATGTGCAGGGAGGGGTAGAGCTGGGCTATGGGAGGGATAGACTGAGTGCATTAAGTGCACATATCAGTTTTTCCCGCCATCTTAGGCCGGCCAACTGTCATGAGCACCTAGATTTCTCCACCCTGGCAGCACAGTCGGGTTGAAGTAATAGCACAGACCCCTGTGCACTGGCCGAGCGGTAGATCGAGCCACTGAGAACAATCCTGGCACTCCTCTCATGCTAGATATGGCATGAGAGCAGCACCAGGATTGAGTGGGGAGCCTGTGTTGGTGTCCCATGGACCACTGAGACATCAAGAGAGCAGAGGAGGGAGGTGGCAGGCAGCAGTGGTGTAAGTATGGTACGTTTTCTTTATTATTTATTTTGCATTTCACTGATTTTTCACTTTTTATAAAGGAACATTGGTGCACAGCACAGTACCTTTTCTACATGTTTGTAACATTTGCAATTTTATTTTAGTATGTGGCCTAGATTTCCAAAGGGCCATTTAGCCAGTAGGCCCACTACTAGTAGTCATTAGTGCATGAAATAAATGTTTCTGTGGTATAAGTTTTTAAAACTTCATTTAGGGGCAGGAATGGCATTTGATTACATTTACAATGTTAGCTTTTGTTTGCATTTCATTTTTTTGCAAAAAGTGTATTTATTGTGGGGTAATATTGTTTGATGTCATAGGAGGATGTGTGACCATGTGACTGGCTGCCATTTTGTGCATGCAGCAGTGCCCCTTTGCCATAGGCTTGCATGTATTCTTCTTTTTTCTCCTTGCTCCTTGTAGTTGTTGTTTGACCATGTTGCCTGCAGCCATTTTGTGCATGCAGCTAGTGTCCCTTGCCATAAGCTTGCATGTGGTCTTTGTTTGTCATGCCTCCTTGCTCCTTCTTGTTGTATGAATATGTGGCTGGCTGGCAGCCATTTTGTCCATCCAGCCAGTGTCCCTTGCTATGGGCTTGCATGTGGTCTTTGTTTGCCATACCTACTTGCTCCTTGTTGTTGTTTGACTATGTGGCTGGCAACAATTTTGTCCATCCAGCCAGTGTCCTTTGCTGTAGGCTTGTATGTGTTCTTTGTTCTCCATGCCTCCTTGATTGCAATTGTTGTTTGACCATAACCATGTGGCTGGCAGCCACTTTGTGCATGCAGCCAATGTCCCTTTGCCATAGGCTTGCATGTGTTCTTCTTTGTTCTCCTTGCTCTTTGTTGCTGTTATTTGACCATGTGGCTGACAGCAATTTTGTGCAAGCATCCAGTGTACTTTTGCCAGAGGCTTATATGTGTTTTTTGTTTGCCATGCCTCCTTGCTCCTTGACATTTGATCATGTGGTTGGCAGCCATTTTGTGGCTGCAGCCAGTGTCCTTTTGCCATAGGCTTGCCTGTGTTTTCTGTTTGCTATGTCTACTTGCGCCTTGTTGTAGTTGGTTGACCATGTGGCTGGCTGGCAGACATTTTGTGCCTGCAGCCAGTGTCTCTTTGCATTAGGCGTGCTTGTATTTTGTGTTCTCCATGCCTCCTCCTGGCTCCTTGTTGTTGTTGATTGACCATGTGGCTGTCTGGCAGCCATTTTCTCCATCCAGCCAGTGTCCCTTGCCATAGACTTGCATGTGTTCTTTCTTCTCCATGCCTCCTCCTGGCTCCTTGTTGTTTTTTGACCATGTGGCTGACTGGCAGCCATTTTGTGCATGCAGCCAGTGTCTTTGACATAGGCTTCCATACAAATATTGTCAATGTTTGATCAGTTGTTTTTTAAGTTTCTATTTTAATTTTTTCTATTTTAATTTTTTTAATTTTAATTTTTAATTATTATTTTTATGACTTTTTTATTTCATTTTTTAATTTCTTTTTTATTTTAATGTTTATGTTTTCGTTTTTTATGTTTTCGTTTTTTACTTAATTTTTATTTTTAATTTTAATGTTTAAAATGCATTTTTTATTTTAATTTTTATATATATATATATTTTTTTATATACATTTTTATTTTTATTCAATTCAGCATTTTGCCTTGATCCATCCATCCACATCCATCTGATCCATTCCTCAATCCATCCATCCACAAAAGGGCACACTCCTTCAATACAGCATTAAGGGACTTATTTAAGAGTCCCTAGCACCTCCTGCGCCATATTAGCGTAATGTGGCCCAAGGAAGCCAAATTTGCTGCATCAAATTTACATTGTGCCACCTTGTAACCCTTTGTGCTACCTTATGCCTGTGCCAGGCATAATGTATGCAATGGGAGTGTTCCCCCAGTTAGGGGGACCAAAAAAATGGCGCAAAGAAAACTAAGAGATTTCTTTGCATCATTTTTTTCCGGACTTTTAATGCCTGCTCTGAGCAGGCGTTAAAGGAGGCACAACATTGTTTGCAATGGGCCTCAATAGTCTTTGCAGGATTAGCATCAACATTTTTTACACTAATCCTGCTAAGCTCCAAACTAGAGTCAAAAATGTTGAAACTAGTTCCCCTAACTACCGCCATAGTGTGCGATATCTTAGATACAGTGCACAGATGGTTGTGTCAGGGGGGCACTAAGGGGTGAAAGAAAAGTGACGCTGCAACGGGTGCAGCACCACTTTTCTTAAATCAGGCCCTCAGTTTCTTAGGTGTAATTCCTTTTCCTCCAGGACACCTTGGCTGCGATCAGTCTCTCAGTTTCTTAGGTGTCATTCCTTTTCCTCCCGGACACTCTGGCTGCGGATCACAGCAGACAAATCAACAGCATAATTAATTTTGTCAATGATTATTCCATTTCCCCTGGACCATTTTGCCATCAGAGGTTATTTAAAGGATCATTCCATTTACTCATGCACCCCTCTCTGACTACCCTGGATGTATCCTTTAAAACAGACAGTACCACCATGGCCAACAAAGTGATGTGGCCCACTCCACCCCTTGGGTCTGACAGTTTTGGATTCTGGGGGAACCCACTCCTGAAAGGAGGGTACATAATCTCAGAAGGAGGGGCAGTAAAGCCTTGTCCCTGGTTCCTGTCCAACCTAAGAGTACAGACCCTGGGCTGGGGTTCCAGTCTCAGGATACTCCCCTTGAGCTGGTGGAAGGTGGGGTGTAGAAAGGGCGCAATGCACCTGGGGCTACCATCCCTCACTTTGAGAAACCACAGAAGACAGAGATGCCTAGATGGTCTGTAGACTGGCTCTGGACACTGGCCACTCTCAGTGGCCACTGGTGGTTGCTGTCCTTATTAACAGAGTTGTCCTTGGGTTGGGGGCAGAAGTCAGACCCAAGGGGTGGAGTGGGCCACATCACTTTGTTGGCCATGGTGGTACTGTCTGCCAACTGGGATGCATCTGTGAGCAGATTAAATGTAGGTGCTTCACAGATTGGGTCCATTGGTGAGGAGAAGGATTCCCCATGGGCTAGCTTAGTGGGTTCTGAGAGCATAGACCATGAGATCCATCTGGGTATAAAGTGGTGTCCAACCAGAAACCCCATTTCTAACATTAGTCTAAGCCTTCAGGAGCATATTTATGAACTAGTGACACAGCTCAGTACAGCAAGTCACATTGTTGTACTGCATCACTGCGAAAGGGCAGGAATGCACGTATTTAAGGCAACATGCTGCATTCCTATCTTTTTCCCTGCACTGGTGCATAATGGGCTGCCTAGCACCAATTCAGGCACCCTTGCACCGTTGTGCAAGAGTGCTGTGTTGCAGGCAGGACTGTTTTTTGGGCAGGAAGGGGCACCTTCCTGCACACAAACAATCCAGAAAGGCTTTTTTCTCTTTCTATGTGTGCTGCAAAATGCAGCACACATAGAAAGAGGAAAAAACAAGGAGAAATATAGATATTTCTTTTCATAGTTGGACGTAGAACTCCGCTCCGCCAGCAGAGTTTGCGGAATTCAGGCACTTCACGCTACACGGAATAGCGCAGAGTTCCTGAATTCCACACTTCGGCATGGAGAGAAGATTGTTCGCGCTTGCAAGATGGGGTTTTGGCGCTCTCTCACGAGTGTGATGATACTCCTGGGATGCTAGTGAGCATACACAATAGTTTGGGTTCGCTCGCATAGGATCCAGCTGCACTGTTTGCCAAAACAGGGCCACTCAAGAGCACAAACTCACTTCTGAAGTAGATTTTATACTCCAGAGCCACTAAATATAGTCAAAAATACATTTTGCCTAGATTTTCATCTCCATTGGACCCTGCAATTTTGTTTTTCAGGTTCAGAAGCCATTTTTTTCAAACAGGAGGCAGTGTTTCAGAGACTCCAACTTCCTGTTCCTGTCCAGCAGGCTCCTCCGAGTGCTTTGTCCATCTCCTGGTCACTTTTCGAGGAGCGTCTCTCTCGTAATGGCAAAGGAGCGGTTCCCCACTGGCTGAGCCAGCAGGTGAAAAATAAAACAATATTTTACTATTGTTTCTATTTTTCAGCTGCTGGCTCAGCCAGTATGCGCAGGGAGGGGTAGAGCTGGGCTATGGGAGGGATAGACTGAGTGCATTAAGTGCACATATCAGTTTTTCCCGCCGTCTTAGGCCGGCCAACTGTCATGAGCACCTAGATTTCTCCACCCTGGCAGCACAGTCGGGTTGAAGTAATAGCACAGACCCCTGTGCACTGGCCGAGCGGTAGATCGAGCCACTGAGAACAATCCTGACACTCCTCTCATGCTAGATATGGCATGAGAGCAGCACCAGGATTGAGTGGGGAGCCTGTGTTGGTGTCCCATGGACCACTGAGACATCAAGAGAGCAGAGGAGGGAGGTGGCAAGCAGCAGTGGTGTAAGTATGGTACGTTTTCTTTATTATTTATTTTGCATTACACTGATTTTTCACTTTTTATAAAGGAACATTGGTGCACAGCACAGTACCTTTTCTACATGTTTGTAACATTTGCAATTTTATTTTAGTATGTGGCCTAGATTTCCAAAGGGCCATTTAGCCAGTAGGCCCACTACTAGTAGTCATTAGTGCATGAAATACATGTTTCTGTGGTATAAGTTTTTAAAACTTCATTTAGGGGCAGGAATGGCATTGGATTACATTTACAATGTTAGCTTTTGTTTGCATTTCATTTTTTTGCAAAAAGTGTATTTATTGTGGGGTAATATTGTTTGATGTCATAGGAGGATGTGTGACCATGTGACTGGCTGCCATTTTGTGCATGCAGCCAGTGCCCCTTTGCCATAGGCTTGCATGTATTCTTCTTTTTTCTCCTTGCTCCTTGTAGTTGTTGTTTGACCATGTTGCCTGCAGCCATTTTGTGCATGCAGCTAGTGTCCCTTGCCATAAGCTTGCATGTGGTCTTTGTTTGTCATGCCTCCTTGCTCCTTCTTGTTGTATGAATATGTGGCTGGCTGGCAGCCATTTTGTCCATCCAGCCAGTGTCCCTTGCCATGGGCTTGCATGTGGTCTTTGTTTGCCATACCTCCTTGCTCCTTGTTGTTGTTGTTTGACTATGTGGCTGGCAACAATTTTGTCCATCCAGCCAGTGTCCTTTGCTGTAGGCTTGCATGTGTTCTTTGTTCTCCATGCCTCCTTGATTGCAATTGTTGTTTGACCATAACCATGTGGCTGGCAGCCACTTTGTGCATGCAGCCAATGTCCCTTTGCCATAGGCTTGCATGTGTTCTTCTTTGTTCTCCTTGCTCTTTGTTGCTGTTATTTGACCATGTGGCTGACAGCAATTTTGTGCAAGCATCCAGTGTACTTTTGCCAGAGGCTTATATGTGTTTTTTGTTTGCCATGCCTCCTTGCTCCTTGACATTTGATCATGTGGTTGGTAGCCATTTTGTGGCTGCAGCCAGTGTCCTTTTGCCATAGGCTTGCCTGTGTTTTCTGTTTGCTATGTCTACTTGCGCCTTGTTGTAGTTGGTTGACCATGTGGCTGGCTGGCAGACATTTTGTGCCTGCAGCCAGTGTCTCTTTGCATTAGGCTTGCTTGTATTTTGTGTTCTCCATGCCTCCTCCTGGCTCCTTGTCGTTGTTGATTGACCATGTGGCTGTCTGGCAGCCATTTTCTCCATCCAGCCAGTGTCCCTTGCCATAGACTTGCATGTGTTCTTTCTTCTCCATGCCTCCTCCTGGCTCCTTGTTGTTGTTTTTTGACCATGTGGCTGACTGGCAGCCATTTTGTGCATGCAGCCAGTGTCTTTGACATAGGCTTCCATACAAATATTGTCAATGTTTGATCAGTTGTTTTTTAAGTTTCTATTTTAATTTTTTCTATTTTAATTTTTTTAATTTTTATTTTTAATTATTATTTTTATGACTTTTTTATTTCATTTTTTAATTTCTTTTTTATTTTAATGTTTATGTTTTCGTTTTTTATGTTTTCGTTTTTTACTTTATTTTTATTTTTAATTTTAATGTTTAAAATGCATTTTTTATTTTAATTTCTATATTTTATTTTTTATTTTTGATATACATTTTTATTTTTATTCAATTCAGCATTTTGCCTTGATCCATCCATCCACATCCATCTGATCCATTCCTCAATCCATCCATCCACAAAGGGCACACTGCTTCAATACAGCATTCAGGGACTGTTTTAAGAGCCCCTTGCACCTCCTGCGCCATTTTAGTGTAATGTGGCCCAAGGAAGCCAAATTTGCTGCATCAAATTTACATTGTGCCACTTTGTAACCCTTTGTGCTACCTTATGCCTGTGCCAGGCATAATGTATGCAATGGGAGTGTTCCCCCAGTTAGGGGGACCAAAAAAATGGCGCAAAGAAAACTAAGAGATTTCTCTGCATCATTTTTTTCAGGACTTTTAATGCCTGCTCTGAGCAGGCGTTAAAGGAGGCACAACAATGTTTGCAATGGGCCTCAACAGTCTTTGCAGGATTAGCATCAACATTTTTTACACTAATCCTGCTAAGCTCCAAACTAGAGTCAAAAATGTTGAAACTAGTTCCCCTAACTACCGCTATAGTGTGCGATATCTTAGATACAGTGCACAGATGGTGGTGTCAGGGGGGCACTAAGGGGTGAAAGAAAAGTGGTGCTACAACGGGTGCAGCACCACTTTTCTTAAATCAGGCCCTCAGTTTCTTAGGTGTAATTCCTTTTCCTCCAGGACACCTTGGCTGCGATCAGTCTCTCAGTTTCTTAGGTGTCATTCCTTTTCCTCCCGGACACTCTGGCTGCGGATCACAGCAGACAAATCAACAGCATAATTAATTTTGTCAATGATTATTCCATTTCCCCTGGACCATTTTGCCATCAGAGGTTATTTAAAGGATCATTCCATTTACTCATGCACCCCTCTCTGACTACCCTGGATGTATCCTTTAAAACAGATGGAGATAAAGCAAAGAGCTAGATCTGCCTATTGTGATGTCTGATTTGAATGTAACTTTGTTTTAATGTGTGGTGGTGTGGTTTGCCTTTAGAAAGTTTGAATAAATAGGACTATTACGTAAGTAACTATCCACATTAAGATTGCATTTCTCTGTACTATTTCAACCCTCAACAATGCCACGTTTCACTAACTACATGTTTTTCTTGCTTGGTTGTTTGTACATGCAGAAGTGAAGAGTCCTCACATCACCCGCAGTACTGCCAAAGAGAAGGCCTTACAGCTACTTTGGTCCACAGGCACCAAACTCTTTGGGTTGGGCATCTTAGTTCCACTGCCAACCTAGAGCTTAAGATGACCCCAAAGAAAGTTGCAACCCTTTTCAGGAGACATGTGCTTGCCACACCGGCCTCCAGGGAGGAACCTAGGAGCAGCACTCCAGCATCAACAGCACCACCCCACCCAAATCCAAGACCATGTCTATCTGTGAGGCCGCCACTGCAATCATGGCGATGCTGATGAGCAGTGATGTTGAAATGGATTTGTCCCTTTCGCAAATTAGTACCCAATTGTTTCAGGAAACAGAATAAAGTGGACAGCAGCCGCACCTAGATCGTCCTGAAGTTGGAGCAGAGCAGGAGTTTGAGATTCCTGCTGAGCAAGAGACTCTTCTTTAAGAATCAATGGCTCCCAGATCTCCAGCAAGAAAAGGGAAGGGTACTACTCTACCATCTTCCCCAGCACCATTTCTGATGATGATGATAGGGACATGAAGTGGACCCCGGCAGAGTCTGGGCTACACTAAGAGAGGCAAGGGAAAAGAAAAGTTACCTTAAACCTTAGAATCATGGAAGGGGATGATGAGGAGGAGGATGCTGACAACTGACGACGAGCCAGTCATTGTGGAGGCTGGCACAGAGGACTCTGACATTACTATCCAGCCTGATCCGAGGGATGTGGCACAGGCAGCACCGCCAGTTTCCATATTTGTACGGTTCCAGCAGAAACCTGCACCAACCTGTACCTCAGTAGAAGTATGCACTACAGTGAGGCAATCAACACACCAACCTACATCCAGTTCTTCAGGCATTGGCAGTGGCACAATAAGAAAACACTCCTCCCTAGTTTGGAACGTTTTGATGATTAGCAGGAGGAGAACATTGTCATATGCTTCACTTGCCACATAAGGTATGCCAAGTTCACAGTATGGTACTGAAGGCCAGACGATGCATATGAAAAAACATCATGTAAAGTGGTGAGTAGAGCACCTTAAAATGTAGCTCAACATAGTCACAGTGATGAAGGAAACATCAGCTACAACTGATCAAATCATGGTGGAAGGTGAGGAAGAATAGGATGACATTCTCATGCAAAGCAGCCCTGTTCCCAGCAGTGCACCAGAATCACCCGCCTCAGTGACTTCACAATGTTACAGGAAGACTCAGGGTCAGATGGAGACACCACAGCATACAATGACTGTACCACCACAACGCGCATTGAGTCTACCACCACTTACATCTCAAAAGTTGTCAGTGGCCTCCCCAAAAGAAGTAAATCCAGGCTACAATTATGGACATGTTTAGGCAGGAGGGTCACTGCGACCACAACCACTCAATGGCACATGTGTACAATGGAAAGCTGGCAAAAATATTAGTGCTAGACCTCCTCCCTTTTTCTTTTGGGAAAGAGTAGGATTGTTAGAGTTTGTGGCAGCCCAAAATGGAAGGTTCAAAGCTGGACTTATTTTGCCAGATTGCTGTTCCAGCGGTGCATCACGATGTGCTGCAATTGTTTGGACATTCTTTGCAGCAAAGTGTTGTCCACACTATCCAACCGATGACAGACATGTGGACCTGTTGTCAGACGACTGATTACATGTGCATCACTTCACACTGGATCTCTTTTCTGGGAAGTAAAGCAAAAGCTATCCACAGGTCTTGGTCCTGAAGAAATTTTTAGGTTTAAGAGTGTTCAGCGGCATGCAACAGTAGCTATGTTCACCATGAAGAAATCACACACATCTGCAAACATTTTGGAGGAATTTAATAGCAGGGTGTCCAATTGACTGAGACTCAGAGGTCTTTGAGTTGGAGTTGTTGCCATGAACAATGGCAGTAACATAGTCAAAGCCATGGCAGATGTTGGCTATTTCAGGGGCTTGTGTTTGGTGCATTGCATCAACCTGGTTGTGCAACACTATCTTAAAAAAGAAGACATAGTCAGCAACATACTGACCACTGGCAGACCCATCTGCACTCATTTCAGCCATTCTTTTAAGCCCAGAAACAGTTGTGAATTATTCAGCGTGTTAACAGAGTGCCATTGAAACCTCTGATACAGGAGGTGCAACACGCTGGAACTCAGGGGGTCACTATGAACATGGCAGTAAACACCGTTCCCCACCATGGCAACGCTGAACAGAGTCCCGCCATTGGCGGTGAACAGAAACCCGCCATATAAAGATGCAATCTGACTCTGACAAAAAATTTCCTGCCACCAGTCACAGCCAGGGCCTTGTCGGCGAAAATGTTGGGCATCCCACCCCACCACCACCGAGCACACAAATTCCCCGCCCTCCAAATAATGAAGCACAAATCACTGCCATGGCCAGCAATGGGACCCAACAGTAAGAATTGCACACATTGGCAAGTTTGAAACCCACACACCTGACACACATCCACAACACTAGAAAACCCTCACAGATAGACCCCACAATCCTTTGCATTGCCAATAGGACAACTGAGATTGTGAACTCTACAAGCAGACACTGAACGCCACAACACACGAATCACACACCCAACCACACAACAGCACGTTCACCTAGATCCACACAATACATCACTCACAACACATACCATGGTACCTCCTAAGCACCCACGCTTCACAGAAAGGGAGCTAAGGACCATGGTGGATGAGATACTGAAGGTCGAGCCACAATTATTGGTGCCCAGGTCCAGCACACATCCATCGCCAGGAAGATGGAGTTATGGCAGACCATTGTCAACAAGGTCAACGCAGTGGGAAACCATCCACTCACGAGGGATGACATCCGCAAGAGATGGAACGACCTGCACGGGAAGGTGAGGTCCATGGCATCCCGGCACAACAATGTGGTCAGGAAGACTGGGGAAGGACCTCCACCAACACCACTGACTACACCGACTGGGAGGAAAAGGTACTGGCCATCCTGCACCCTGAGGGCCTCACTGGACTCACTGGAGGAATGGACTCGGGTGAGTCGTCTACAATAACCCCATATCCATCACATCTGTAATGCATGCACCACCCCACCCCTCCAACAGCCACCAGGACCACTACCTCACCCAGGCCACAATCACAACATCCAGTCACCCTGCATGCCCACAAATCCACCAGCAGGCCCACATTCCTCCCCCTGTGCACAGCCGCCTACCCCTGCAAGGAATCACAATCGCACTACACCACCCACAATGCACCTCCACATCCCAAGCAAAATGCAGTGGCAACCTCACAAAGGCACCCTGCATGGCCCAACAGTGGAAAACCTGCACAAAATAGTCCAGCCCTGTGCACCCCATCCGATTTTGCAATTGTAGCAGACATGCCCATTCCCCCAACAGGCACCACCACCCATGCCACCCTGATGGACAGGAAAAGGAGTGGCAGTGCCCTACATGGAGACAGAGGCACCACCCAGGAAACAGGAGAGGGAACCCTGGACAGTGAGAAATACCCTGGCCCCTCACACAGTACTGGACTTTCACCATCTAGCAGCCCCACCCAGGACACCACTGACACCCCTTCCACCCAGCCACCAACATCAGCCCGGGGCAACCGGTCCCACACCGGTGTATCCAGGCCACAGATTGGTGGAACACAAGGACAGAGGCCACAGTCACCACCTACCAACAGGCAGGAAGATGATGGCCCCAGTACAAGTGGTACCTCCAGACGTGTGCAGGGGACACAGGCACAGGGTGCTAGGCCCAGTGGGAGGGCATCAGTAGCCCAAGGTGGATGCTGCAGCCCAGGACGTGATCTCTGAGGTCCTGGGAGCATACCACCATACCCAGTACAGGATGGGCCAGATTGTGGCCACCCTAGAGAAGAGTCAAAGGCTGCAGATAGCACAACACCAAGAACCCATGGAGAAGTGGAAACTGCTCAATACCACATTGGCCACCATAGCATGTGCGCTGCTGCACCGGGTCCCAACCCAGCCTGAGACCCCCAGAGACCAGGAAGCCCCTACTACAGACCAAGATACAGACCAGCCAGCAACATCAGCAGCAGCAACTGGACTTGTGCCACCATCTGAGGAGACACAGGAGACCAGCACCTCAACCCATACAGGCCAACACCAGGCACCCAAACGGTCCCTCAGGCCCAGATATGGCACTGGAACACCTGCCAAGACCAAGGCCCACTCCCATCACTATAAAGAGCACCATGGCATCCCTGACACCAAATAAAACACCTGTTCACTGATGTAAATGTCCCCTGTCAGCATGTTGAATCAAATCAAAATGTGCATGCAATTGTAATTGAAATCATTTATTCATATCTTTATTGCAGGAATGGCACCCCACGCATAACATGGGGTGGTGCCAACAGAAATGTCTAACAAGTTGTCCATCATGTCACATGTCCCATGCAAACCTGGTCACAGTGACAATGTCTATAGACCGAGCACCCCCATAGAGGATAAGGCATACCAACAGTGTGTAGCACAGACAACAATAGAATCAAATAGTACCTTAGTTCTGGAAGTACAGTTAGATCAGTTGGTGCCTGGAGTGTATATCTTCCCCCTCCTCATCATCACCATCACTCTCATCCCCTCTCAGAGGAAGCTGGTCTGGATATACAGCACCATCCTCCTCCAAGAGGGGAATAGATTTCCTCACCGCCACGTTGTGCAGCATGCAGCAGGCCACCACTCTTCTACACACTTTCTCAGGCTCATAGGCCAGGGATCCCCCAGAGATATAGGGGCAATGGAATCTAGCCTTCAGGAGGCCTATAGTGTGCTCTATCATCCTCCTAGTACGTCCATGAGCCTTATTGTAATTCTTTTCAGCATCTGTCCTAGGATTCCTCACTGGTGTCAAGAGCCAATGCATGTTTGGGTAGCCAGAAGCACCTGCAAAAGATTGGCAAAACAGGACTGTCACTGACAACCCTCAGTTGCAGACAGCCTGGCTGTCAGCTATATGTCAAACAGTGTCAGATACACTTACCTGTGATCCATCCTCTGTCCCCTTGTAGTTGTTCCATCATGTGTGGCACACTGCTGTTCCTCGGCACAAAGGAATCATGGACTGATCCAGGGAGCATGGCATTCACATGTGAGATGTACTGGTCTGCAGTACACACCAATTGAATGTTCATGGAGGGAAAGTTCTTCCTGTTTCTGCACACCTGTCCCCTTACTCCTGGGGGGATGAGAGCTATGTGGGTTCCATCCATGGCACCTATCATTTGAGGAATGTCAGCAAAGGCATAAAAGTCTGACTTGATGGCAGGGAGTTCAGCACTTTGTGGAAACCTCACATAGGACTGCAGGTGTCGTTCAAATGCATTCAGGAATCTGGACAGTATGAGGCTAAACATTGGCTGGGAAAAACCTGCACCCATGCCCATAGTCACCTGAAATGATCCTGTGGCCAGCAAATGGAGTGCAGAGAGCACTTCAGTAGGGATGGCATGCTGATTCCGATTAGCCGGTCTCAGTGCTGGATCCAGTAATGCACAAAGTTAATGAATAGTAGCACGGTTGTGTCTGTAATGGATAATGATGTGACGCTCCACTATGGTCCCCAAATCAACAAGTGGTCTGTAAATTGATGGGGCCCTCCCTCGCCACATGGGTCTGTACCTAGGAGGAGTGGAGAACACATGTGAGGAACACACATTCATCTGCCCAACATGTTGAATATTCAACACTGCTGGCATACAAGTCGATGACACAAATGCATAGTAGGATGTTAAACTGGAGTGACATGTCCTTAATGATACATCTGGACTGTTGTAGTGAGTAAATGTATATTTGTTAATGCGTATGGGGGCTGGAGACAATAGGGCCTGCATGGGGCAAATAAGAAATTAATAACTGCATAGTAATGTCCAAAATGTCTGTCCCCTATAATCCAGATATGTTGTAGTGGAAGTTACCTCATACTGCTAGCGGTTGTCGTAATGGCGTAAGGTGGTGTTCACCGCCATGCGACCATTCATTGGTTAACATGGTTGTCAATGGGGAATATGAAGCTATCATAATCGCTGCCAGAGGTGACGGTGCACACCGCCGCGGAGCGTACGCCATCTCCTCACCCCAAATTCACTTGACTCCAGGATTACATGCATGCAGGTACTCCACTGAGTGTGCTGCTGAGTCCTGACTCTGGTCCTGGAAATGGTACACGTGAGAGGGGAAAGGGCCCCGGCCTTCGCCACAGAGGAACTAGATAAGCTGGTGGAAGGGGTCCTACCTCTGTACGCCAAGCTCTATGGTCGAGCAGAGGTACAGGTGAGTAGGCGGATTGGGGGGCATGGATGTGTGTAATGGTGGTAGATGGCTGTGTGCACGATTTGACACTGTACAGTCATGGGATTCGTGTGGTCCTGTTATGCTGTTGTAAGTGTCTGTCCCATAGGGGACATATAGCCAGCTGTATCTAATGGGCATTGTCTGACATCTGTGTTACTTTTTCTGAGTGTCCCATATAGGTCAGCGCCCATCAGAAGAGGGGACTCCAGCAGGCCAACGCCAGGGAGGTGCGGACCCTGGGGGTCTACAACCGGTGGAGCACCCACTGAAGGAAGCGGTGGGAGGACCTGCGGCACTGGATGAGGAAGACCTGCAAGGCCCATCTGGGGAAGTCCTCCTAGTGAGGAAGGGGTGCCCGTCGGGTACTGACCCCCCCTAATGCGCTGCATTCTGGCGGTGGCGTATCCGGACCTGGATGGGTGCTTGAAAGCTGCACAGCAGACACAAGGGGGTGAGTACAGAAACCACTGTATGCCTCCTTGATGGATGTGTGAGTGTGCTGTAGTATGTATGCTGTCTGGTGGCAGGGACTCTGACTGATGTCATTTTACATAATGGCCCCATGGTAAGTTAGGTTGTAAGGAACAGGTCTGCAGTACGTCAGGTCCTTCTGTGATGTTGGAAATGGCTGTAGAGCAGGGTTGTGGCCACTAGTCAGGGGCATAGCCATTTGTATATCGGTAGGTGCTGCATGGTGGAATATTTGCAGAGTCGGAGTATGAATGAACCAGTTATGTACCTGCATTAAGCTATTTACAAGTGTGTCTCCTATTTTGTTTCCCCATCCCTGTTCTCTTGTGTTATCTGTGTACATCAGCATTCTCTGGCGAGGGAGCAGTGGCACTGGTGAGTGGGGATGCAGAAGCCCACGGTTCCACGGAGGCAGAATCTCGTGACGCCAAGGGGACCAGTGGGTTGGAGGGTGACCCAGGCACCTCATCCCCTGCCCTAGTCAGCCCTGCTGCCCTCACAGAGGAGGCTATTGACCTCCTGAGGACCATCCCTGTAGGGCAGACAACCATCGTCAATGCCATCGAGGGGCTACCAGCCCAGGTGCAGCAGACCAACGCATACCTTGATGGCATTCACGGTGCGTGTCTGGCCTACAGAGATCTTTTCAGGCTCTGGCCTCCTCTTTGACGGCAGACAGTGTCCCTGGTCATTCCGTCCCCCCTCCAACCACCTCTACCCTTTCCAGCACCCCACTTCCTTCACCCATCTCAAGCACACACTCTGACAGCCATGCACACACCTCAACACTCAAGAAGCACACTGAAAAACACAAGCACCACACTTCCCACCACAGGCATACACACACCAACATCCATTTCCCCAGTGTGTCCACCTCTTCCGCCTCCCTGTCTGTCACCTCTACATGCAGACTCACAATCACTGCATCCTCATTCACTGTTGCTGACCCCATTCTGGCAGTCATCACAACATCAGACATTCATTCATGCACCACAGACACCACACCTGCACTCACCACAACGGCTTTGGTTGACACATGCAGCACACTCACCAAACTTGCAGGCACACAGACAACATCCATTTACACTGGCAGCCTGTCTTGTCCCACTGTGTCCACCCCCTTCCTCTCAAGACACTCAAAGTTCCAAGACACCCACCCAACACACATCCACCACATCTCAACATACTGTACAGTCACCTATATCCATGTCACACACACCTACAGCTGTCACAACCACTCCCTCTACCTCCACTCCCACAACCTTCCTCCAGGTCCACCCCGACTGCCCCTAAAAAACTTTTCCTATCCTGTGTTGACCTATTCGAACCTATTGGCCCACCCCGTCTCGTCCTTAAACATGCCCACCTCCTTGCCATGTCCACTCCTCCCACGTCACAGCCCAACCCTGTCCGCCCTTCCCATTCCTGTGCTGCCTCCCCTATGAGCAAGAGACCCTGTGCTGGCACAGGTGCATCTGCTGCACCCCAGTCCAAGGCTGCTTCACCACCTTCAAAGGCCAGACCCAAGCCCCCTCCACCTCCCAAACGTAACCCCAAGCCCACCCCAGATGTAAGTCCCCACCACCCTTTGCCCCTGTTCCCTGAGGTGCCTGGATGGCCCATTGTTGCCCCTTTAAGGTGGAGTACCATTTACGCTTGTGGGAGTCAAGTTGAGGCCATTTGGGCCCATCGGACTTTGGACTATTGACTGGCCATTGGCCTTCTGTTGCTCATGGAGCTTAATAAAAGTGTGTGTGGCCAGTGTTGGTTTTGGCACACTCTGGATCCGTGGTTCATCGTTTCTTTGTGGTAGGGTGTTGTGCACATGTGTGTACTTTGGGCAGGATGTCTTGTCCTTGTGTCGGGTAAGTACCTCTTGTTCAGGTGTGTAAGGCGTGCGCTGTTGGGAGGGGTTGTCGGTGCGTTGTGGGGTGGGTGAAGTGGGTGGGTAAGTAACTGTGCCCTTTCTTCCCTTGTTTAGTAGGTTGCAGTACTTACCGTCGTCATCTTCGTTGGCGATCTCGGTCGTGGAGGTATATGGCAAGGAGCAGGACTGGCATGATTTGCAACTCTCTTTCCATGTCTCCTTCAGCGTGTTGTGTGAGCCTCAGGTGAGTGTTTCCTTTTATTTGGTTCGTTTCTGCCTGGCTTTTCGTGGCGGTGGTACCTGCCCTGGAACTGACGGCGGTCTAGTACTTTATTATTTGATGGGCGGATAGGGCCTTTCCGTCTACCTGTGGGTGGCCTCTGCCATCATTGTCGGCACTCCTCTGCTGGCGGTGAGTGGTTTTCAGGCTGCCTGTTTTTCATGTGCTTCATAATTTGGCGGGCCAGACCACCTGACTTTTGAAGGTAGTTATCGCCACCGCCGGCGGTGCAGTCTTTACCGCTGTGTTCATGATGAGGGCCTCAATCTATTATATGTTACAACATCTGCTTGAGCAGTACAAACAGAGCAATGACTATGTCATTCGAAGAGGAGCTGATACTATTGGGAAAGCTATGACCATGGATGCAGACAAATGGGGCCTAGTCAAATGCCTCACACAGATGCTGCTCCCTTTTGAGATTTTCACACAGGAAATTAACAAGGAGGACAGTACAGTGGGCAGGCTATCCGGTTATTGCGTCTCTACAGGAGCAGCTAAAGAAGGTGTCTCAAATGTTTGCTTTTGGGGGTACCAATGAAAATCCAGAAGCACATACCTTGGTTAATAGCCTAAACTATAGCTCGACTTGTAATGCTAGGCTGCAAATTGATATCATCTCATCAAAAGATTATATCTGTGCCAGTCTACTTGATCCACAATACAAAAAAATTCTTTCCACTATAATTCCTTTTTCTGAAGGGGATGTTTCGCAATAAAATAGGTGGATTAATGAGCAAATAGGAAAACTGGAAGAAGAACGGCTTGAACTTACAGTCCCACTCTGAAGTTCTGGGATACCACATTCAACTTCCAGACAGGGCACTCTTGTCTCACATCCACCAACACCACCAATAAGAAAACTGGTGACAACAGCAGCAGAAGAATCAAGACCCAACCTATGCCTTTACCTGGTTTCAAGTGGTAGGTCTTAAGTCCAGTGCAGAGGCAAAGGAGAAAGCAGTCGGGCAGGTGGCAGAACCAACGACCATTCAGGGGATGTTCCAGAAGTATTGGGATGACCCAAAAGAGGTATATGTGGATCATGACCCATTGGTGTATTGGTATTGGAAGATGCGCCAATGGTCAGAGCTCAGCAAGCTGGCAATAAAGTTTCTGCCTTGTCCTGTAGCCAGTGTGCCTGCTGAATGTGTGTTTAGTTTAGCTGGTGCAGTTGTAAAAGTGAGAAGGACCAGTTTCTCACCTAAAATGTGGTGAGATTTCACATGATCAAAATGAACCAGAATTTCATACCACCTGATTACAACGTTCCTGAAACACCACAAGGGGAGGAGGAGGAGGATTGGTCAGAATCAAGGGTGTTAGCTGCCCAACTTCTGGGAGCCCCACCATAGTTTGAGGACGAACTCTACTTCCCTGATTGAGTTTGCCACTGCCACCATAGAACTTTTTAATCATTTAGCATTTATCATCTTTTCCTCTTTCTTTCTTTGCAAAAAACAAATTTGCTAGTGCAACATTATGTTTGTGTCGGATTTATAGTGCCCCACCATTGATTTTATAGTCACATACAAGCTTGGATTGGAGTTGGACCCTTGCGCAATGTAGAAGCCCCACATACCCTTCAGGACATAGGAGATGATGCGTGCCTCCCTCACATGCCATTGCCTGTCCTATTTTTTAACATCATTTAACAGGGCTGCCCTAGATGATCATTGATTAAAACTCTGCCAGTGCCGATGCCTAATACGAATGTGTGGATACCATCAAAAATTTGATATTTTTTTCAACCACCGTGCTTGGATTGGAAGAGGTAACTACTATGGGCCTGATTCTAACTTTGGAGGACGGTGTTAAACCGTCCCAAAAGTGGCGGATATACCACCTACCGTATTACGAGTCCATTATATCCTATGGAACTCGTAATACGGTAGGTGGTATATCCGCCACTTTTGGGACGGTTTAACACCGTCCTCCAAAGTTAGAATCAGGCCCTAAGTAACTATTGCACCAATGAGTGATGATATATTGATTGATTGTGAATTTGTGAGTGATGACTGATGTATGTGGTGACTGACTGTGAGGAAGCAAGTTCAACAACTTTGTAAGCTTGTTTCTGATGATTTGCAATGTTTTGGGATTGATGAGTGATCATTTTTTCCTGAAAGCGAATGGACTTAAAAGTAGTGAAATTTACCTGCAGAGTCTACTCCTTTTTTTCTGCCTCCTCATAACAAACCAGCGACTTTAGTTATCAAACACAAATCTACACAAAATAATACTCCAGTTCTGGTTTTCTATTTGTTCTTTAACAGCATGCACTTTGCAGGTCTACCTTGCTCAGTTTGGGACTGGGATGGAGTTACACTGAATCTGGAGGAGGAAGATGGAAGGACTCAGGGTGGGACTTCCTCATAGCTAGAAAGGAGAAAGTGATCAACTTCAAAGAGAACCCATGATGATGGCGAAGACTCTGAGGCCTAGTACACACTCAGCTCTGTGAACTGGAGAGTGGTGCGTTGATTTGGAAATGCTGTTGAGTATGTGTTTGCTGCATTGTTAACTCAAACGTGAAAGTTCTCTCATGTTCTTGCTCTGCCTCTGAGCCTTCTTGGTATACTCCTGGCTCCTCATGAAGCTTACCTTGCTTTCTTTTGTCCTTTTCCTTTACTCTATAATACAGCTACTGTTTTGTTCTATACACAGGCCTTCCCCTAGTCCTCTCTGACATGAACAAAACTTGGAAAGCTCAAGACTCCATCTTACCTCACAGAAAGGTTAAGACAGGCACCAGAGTGATGGACATTCAAAGAAGAATGGAAATGCATCACCCAATTGGGCAATACAATATAATTTTCCTTTTAACAATCATAATTTTTAGAATTGGGTGGGTTACATTCAATCTTCCATATTTCAAAACTAGAAGACATGACACTGAGGATATACAATCTGGGGCCTCTTTGGGACAGAAGGACTGTTTTTAATTAATTTACTGAACTGTGTCATACTTATTTATCCCTTTGTTTTCTTCCACAACATACTAATGATGGTTTACTGCTCACAGCCCCAAAGGACCCTGTAGTGCTTTCTTTTGTGTAGTGTTTGTCTTTGTCACATATTTCTAAAAATCCCCTTTCCCATGCATTGATTGAGCCTCCAACCCTCTTCTCCCCGGCTGTGTGATTTATTGAGGTGTGACCTAATTTTACACCTTAAATGATTCACACACTTGCTTGGGCAGATGTGGTGAAAGCAACCCCAACTCACTGCATGACCTTATACCTTCTATTATGTGAGCAATATTCCACCTCGGCCACAACAAACATCTTCATTCATGCCTTGTGTGTGTTCCATAGATGATTAACCAGGTCCAAACACTCTTGATTCTGACAACAGGTAGTAGTGGTATCAATAGGTGCACCTCCTTATATTCTCCAGTAGTAAATACATAACAAATGTCAGAAACAGTCAAGTAATGATACGGTAACATGGTGCTGAATAGTAATTAATGCTTTACTTCCCAAAAGCATATAGAAGTGCACCACAGAGATGGCTCTAACTGGTGGATAATTTGGCTTTGTTCTTCTTTCAGCACATCTAGATCAATTTGTAGGCCAGATTATTGCACCTTTTAGGGTGATTTACCATCAGCCGTTGGGCAGTTAAAGGAAAATAGTCACAACTTGATATACATTTGTTGACCTCTGCCATCATCCTCAATGCATTTGTATAATAATTCGCTGTTTATATATTTGTACATATTTTACAGCCTTGAAAAAGTCACTATTGTGATGAAACACATGTTATCTATAGCTGTGAAACTGTCTCCATTTGTTACTTGTTAAATTGATGCTTCCTAACATCAATAAAAGGATCTTATTCCAAGTGGACTCATCTGGATTGACGAATAAATACAGATTGCTCATGAGTGCTGTGCTATCTCTAGGACTACTCCTGAGTCTGATCCCACTTCTCCAGACTCCGTAGTTACATTTACTAAGTTTAGTTTTTTAGCGCATCACTTTTGCTCAGAAGAAATTGATATTGTTAGATTTGATTATCATATGGTCTTCTTTGTTGTGTGTCTAATGCTGTCATTTTGGTGGTCTGGTCTCAGTCTTCCTGAGGTTATGACACATGTCCCACAAACTCATTGCTTTCTTTCAATCTAGTCGGCATTGATGGATAACTCTGTAATTAATCCTGCAGTCAGAGATTGTATTGGAGGGAGGGGCAACTTTTTGTCTTCCCTGATAGTGCACTAACCTGCTGCTACTCCCCCTACCACTCCCTTAAGATGCCACTTTAGGAAAAAAACCTGCAGTGAGAAGACTCCCTTGCTTCATCTATTCAGGTAAGAGAAGAACTATGGATTGAAGTGAACTTGTTTAGTTAGTAATTAACTCCTACTGAAGAAGATGCTGTCTGTGTGTACTGGGTTTTTGTAGGCAAAGTAGGCAACAGCAATCACCCCTAGTGGTCAATCATATTCGCGGAGGCAATAGAGCAAGAATCTAAGTAAATGACATACACGTTTTTAGCAGATTAAAAATAACAGGCCACACTAAAAGACAGCAGCACAAACTAAAAGTCTAAAACTCCAAAATAAAGATTTGAGATGCAAATGTAATTAAAAAAAGTCCCCTTCCATACTTACAAATACAAAACCATCCCTCTCTACCCAGAACAGCCCCACCCCGCTCCCCATACAAATAACCCCATCCCAAAAAGTCCAACAAAAAGTCTGAAGTCCAGCCCAAATCCTTCACCACCCTCCCCACCCACAACAAGTCCCTCCCACCAAAACAAAAAAAAAAAGGGCTTAAAAGAGGGCACTGTCAATATGGGACCGGAGGTGGTCCAGGCTCTGCTCAATGCTGGCAAGCCAACTCTCTTTCTGGTTCATCCACTGCAGGATGCATCTGAGCAATGCTCTGTTGTAGCAGGAGGGTGCAGCAGCAGGTGCAGTCAGGGAACCTGACTGCTGGAGGCTGGGCTGGCGATGTACTGGCCAGGAGGCTGGGGTCTAGCGTGCTGCTCTGTTGGGTCCTGAAAGCGAGGCAGTTGTTTCAGCCTCTTCCTCCTCCAGGATCACCAGATGCTGATATTCTGCCCGAATGTTTCCCAGCCTCTGCTGCTGCAGACAGGTCGCTATCTCTTGTTTGGTTGGTGGTGGCCATTGGGCAGGAGTGGATATATTGACAAAATGAAGAATAAAAAAACAAATTGTTAACAATGTTCTGAATAAACATTTCTTCAAGTGATAGATAGTGAGTGGTACTGTAGCACTACATTGCTGGTCCCCTAGGGGCATTGGAATTTGATGTGATTATGATTAGGAGAGTCACAGGGCCAATTTTTATATATTTACCTAGAAATGTCTCACATAAAAAGCACTGACTGTCTGTTAGAAAAGAATGAAGGCAGACTAAGACCAGAATAAATAAAGTGATTTCAGTTTTTTTTCATTTAAAGGCTTTGCTAGTAACTAAACAGACACAGTTAGTGGAAAAATAAAATAGAATTTCCCTGTATTATGATGAGTAAGGCGTTATGCACTATGGAGTGCAAGTTGTTGTGCCAAATAATTGGAGGCATGCTAGTCAGCGCTTCAAGTACCTTGCTACTGTCTGCAGGTAGGGCAGCTGTAGGTGACAATTATTTATATTTAATTCCAATGGTCCTGCTCTTCCCCACATGCCTTTCACTTAGTTTAGTTTCTACCCTGACTCCAAAGAGGTAGATGAATATATAAGATACATCACACATGTCATGTATAAAATTGAGATGTATTTATCCTATCTGCCGTAAGCAGGCATTAGGGGAAATGATACACAGTACTACAGGGCAATGAATGGGCTATGTAGATTGAATTTGGCATGTTCATTACCGAGTATCCCCTACACCAAACTTAAAATCAAATTGGGCACCTACTAGTCCCACTTTACACACTGGTATCACCTACCATCACAAATTCTTTCCAACAAATTGATTTGCTGGGCAGTAAGGAAAGTAAAGAAACTTGACTTACTCTACTGCAGAGTAAGGCAGGTAGGTAGAGCTTTTGCTATAGTAGAATAGAGGGGTGTCACAGATCTCTCCACAGAAGAAGCGCTCCCTTCTTCATTCATCCAAGCAATTATTTAATCGTACTTTCATTTTTACCCTATATACACCCACAGCCATCATGATGTAAGCTTTACTTTCTCTCAACCAGTCCTCCATCCAAATTCATTATCCTTTTTCCATCCATTCAGTACCCGCACTATCCACCCTTTCTTTCAATCATCCTATCACCCATTCATCCATTTACCCAATACCATTACTCACCCATGCATCCTTTTTCATCCACCCACTCATCCTTTCCTTTTGCTCTTTTCACCCATCCTTTCTTTTAACCTTCCACTTTTCATGTTTCCATCAAGCCAATATTTTTAGCATGCATTATATGTGCTTTTTCTGAGTTACAGATAGAAGAGGCCATAAGTAACCCAATCACTGCTGTAGCTGGAATACGGGGGTTCATGGATCCGATCATGACAATGCCCTTGTAGCTATTGAGCAAGAGTAATTATCAATTAGCAAAGGTATCTGACTTATCATCGCCCCTCCCTGCTGCCACATCTCCCCCTGCTCCATCTGCTCCTGCAGCAGTAGAACTTGAGCCGGCCCCACTAGTTAGTGTGGCTATTAAAAAACAGTATATAGTTTTTAGATGCTAGGTACACTTCCCATTCCTAATTTTTAAATAACAAAAAATGCAATTGCAATGCTGTGATGCTATTAATTGTGTTTGCCCAATGACTTTGTGTTTCACCACTGCGCATATTAGTTGCTTAATGTTCACCAGTAGCACATTATATGTTTTGTTCAGTTTAGCTGCCTATTGGCTTTAACATGGAGTTAGTCATTACATTCTGTATTCAGTTCAGCTGCCTATTGGCTTTGACATGGCATTAGACATTACATTCTGTATTCAGCTCAGCTGCCTATTGGCTTTGACACGGCATTAGCCATTACATTCTGTAATCAGTTTAGCTGCCTATTGGCTTTGACATGATATTAGACATTACATTTGATATTTAGGTTAGCTGCCTATTGGCTTTGACATGACATTAAACATTACATTTGATATTTAGGTTAGCTGCCTATTGGCTTTAACATGGGATTAGACATTGCAGCTGAGACATTACAGATGTCTGTGTTTTTCCAAGCTGTGTTTTTCCACAAGATGAACAAGCTGTTTTCTTCACACCAGACCTTAGCTGATAAGAGCACGTAGATTTTGTGTTTACCTCGCAATTCAGTATGAGAGCAGAATTGCTCAGGAGAACTGGCCACTCTCCAAGGTTGTTCGGATCTCACACTGAGTTTGCTTTTAAGGATGACTCTGGGCTACAGTGAGTTAGATTTGAATCTGCTTGACTTCAGGCTGGAGCTAGACGTCAGTTGCCAGTCTCCCGTTTGGATAGAAAATCTCTTTCTCGCAGTTGACCGGAGTCATCAACTTGCAGACCCCAGAAAGATGAAGCTGAGCTATAGGCCCTACGGTGATGAATTTGACTTGTATGCTTTGCTTTGCAGTTATGTTATATATATTTACTGTGTACATTGCAACTGAGAAGTACTGGGATATATTTTGCTTTCATTGCTGCAACTACTTTTGAATGTGTGCTTCCAATCTACTAATTTCGTCTCTCAGGAACTTGTGGGTGAGGGAGAATTAACAACAATAAAGGTCTTCTTTGAACTCAGAAGTGCATTCCAGAGAGGTTCTGTAAGCTCCGATAGGAGATAAGTGGGAAAGCAGAACAAATGCATTACTACAGTGCAGTTAGCACTACTGTCAAAAATATCACTCTGGGCATTTTGTTGGAATTTTAGAAAAAACAGGTAATATAGTGGCAGAGCTATAGCCTATGAATGACAATTCAGAATCATTGAAGAGCAAAGAAGGGATGGAATACAAATGGTCAATGAAAGACAGATAGAAAATATAATGTAGAGATACCAGGACTTAAACAAAACTTGGATAAGGGAGTTGAAAGAAGGGGAGACAGTATAAAAAAGTAAACAAGGCAAAATCAAGGCAAAATTAAAAATTGTTTAAAAGTGAGGAGAGGTAAAATTTAGGGAACTAGTAATAATAACATTAAATATTAGGACTTACTGGCATGAGCAGAGCCATCAGCATCGCTGGTGGTGGTTGGGACTTCCCCAGCTCCTGTCCGACCCGCCGGTGCAGTGCCCCTCTACTTGCCCTTGGATGTTGATGTAAGTTTAGAAATAAGGAAGATATACAAATTCATTAGTGATACCAGTAATCTCCACAAAAGTATTCTTTATCAGGGAGATGCAGTAACATTGTGATGAAATCAGATGGCCTGTGGTACTATATTCTAGTATGATCAACTATTGTTGAGTTGGCTACAGTCTTAAAATCCCTATTCCAAATTTCCATAACAAAAACTACATTTGGAACTAATGTATTGCAATAAATGATCTTTCATTCTATTCTCATTTCTCAAGTCCCTTGATGGACCAACTCATTCTCACTTTTTTGCAATGCATGCATACTCCCATCACTGTTAAATTGCTTGGGGCTGTACAAACTACATGAAGTTGCAGAGAAGGTTAACTCACTGTTATCACTAATTCATTCTGGAGACAGGAGGACAGAGGAGTCTGCGTTGCAATGGCTTCTTTAATATTCAGCCAAAACCACCATGACCGCAGCCGGAATTCCACCATCCTTCTGGCAGAATTCCAGTTACGATCATAATATGGCGGTCGCCGTGGCGGTAGGCGGTTTTTACCGCCACTGTCATAATGAGGACCTCAAATACACATTTCTCTATTCACCCTTCACCCTTCTATCTACCTGTCTCTCTTTTTCACTAGTCTCTTTATCTGGCATCTTCTCATTTTGCTCTCGCTACCTTTTATTTTTATGTTTTTCTGCAAGTCCCCGTCTAAGTCTACCTGACACTGTCCTTACCTATCTCTAATTCACATCTATTTATACATGATCTCTCTTTTTCTACCTCTCGCTACTGAACTCTAAAGCCTTACCTGTTTATCTCACTCTCTTTCTCTACCAATATCATATTCTTTCTATCTCTCCTTGCCTTTCCATCCGGTTACCTCATATTTCTCTATTTACTTTATTTCTTTCCCTACCTCACATATCTTTCTACACCATCTTCTTCTATACCTCGCTCTACTATACTTCACCCTACTTTATGTTTTCTATTCATATTTTGCATCCTGCATCAACCCATTTTCTTACTCAGTAGGGTGACAGGTAGCTGTCTAGTCACCGAAGGGCACACGCATAAAGAGCAAAAAGAAGGACAAGGCAGGAGAAAATAAATTAGGAGAAAGCTACTGGATTTTAACAAATTTAAAGGCGAAACTCCTAAGAGCAGCACTTTGATTTTCACTGTTGTAACAACAACACCAGTAGTAAAGGAGGACATTGATCATATTACACATGCACAACAAATAAAACTATATTTTCTTACTTTAATATTTTATAGTGGTCCACTAAAGATCTAATAAGTCACCCTTAGCATGTTTTTCTTTGAATGGGAGAAACATGCTTGTTAGGCATTGAATTTCACATAAAATATTGTTGTTGCAAGTAACCAACTCTAGATCCTATCTCAAAACATAACTTTCTCCTTCCATGTTCAATCTTCCTGTTTGTAGCATAGGGCAACTGGACACAAGGCAGCTTGAGTTTTAGGCTGTTTTGGCATGCCTCATGTTTATGAAGGCTTAACATATAACTGATATTGTTTGAGATCATGAGGGGATGAATAACGCAAAAAGGTGGAAATAAATTAAACGTTGCTCTAAACAGGGGCTCCCAAAATATATTTTGCTCAGGGCCCCACAAATCCTTAAAATGTCACTGATAGAGACTGGAAATGCTGGGTGATTACAGGCTATATAAATACAGCATCTGGAGTACCTTGGTTTGTAGTCCTTGATCAGAGTTTTGAGTATTTGTCAGAGATTACAGGACATTTTTCAGAATTAGACTCTTTCCAGAACTTTTCTGTTTTTCTAATGCAATGCTTGATACTGATGAGCTCATCGTCTTACACAATCAATGTCTTTGGCTTATTGCAATTCACTTTGGAGTTAGTGGGGCATTGTATACATTTGAAGAACAGGATGAGAAGTCTATATTGGTGATATGTAGGTGACTCTTCAGGACATTAAGGACAATATTTATGACCCGGTTTGCTTTGTGTTTACACCACGCAATTTGATACATGCAAGACATAAATCTTATATGAGATTTATGAAGCCACACAAGGCGCCTTGAATGGCGCTGAGTGGCATAAAAAATCTCGAGCAGTGCAAAGCAAAGAAAATCTCTGGAAGACAGCAAGAGAGAGACAGAGGAGTTGATGATAGAGAAATAGGCGTAGTGATAGAGAAATAGAGAAATCTAGAAAAAAGAAAGATATTTGAAGAGATAAAAAAGAACAGAGGTAGTATGAGAGAAAGAGATGATGGGGATGAGAGGTAATTAAGTAATTATGAGATTAATTGAGATTTTGGGTAGTGACAGATAGAGCAGTGTGGTAAAGAGATGTGACATAGTAAGGGAGATGCGAATTAGAGAGAGAAGTAAGATAGAGAATTGAGAGTGGTCAGTGTGAGGAAAAAGGCTTTTGCAGGTTCACCCTCACTTTTTGCCCCCATTTTGATCACTAGGCCCTGGTATAAGGACACTGAAATGACCCAAGTTCTACTAATCAGTGCCCGTGCTGTAGCCCTTTTTAAAGCATTTGTTTAATTGGCTTGAACCCAATTGGTATATTTTAACTTGCTTATTAGTTGTTAAAAATTGGGTCTTTGGTTGGCAGTCAGGTTACCCCCTTTCCAAGCAAGGGCCCTCACTCTAGTCAGGGTAATGGAGAATCACCCTCTGTTAACCTCCACTCACCCCCTTGGTAGCTTGGCATGAGCAGGTAGACTTAACTTCAGAAGCAGGGTGTAAAGTATTTGTACCAACACACACAGTAACCGAGTGAACCCACCACAAAAGGACACAACACAGGTTTAGAAAAAAAGGGAATATTCATCTAAACAAAACAAGACCAAAATGATAAGAATCCGACATACACAAGTCAAGTTATGTATTCAAAAAGAGTCTTAAATCCTTTAGAAAACAGTGAGAACGCAGTTATTGCACAAAAGTACCTGGGTAGCGTCAAAATAAAGCAGCACGGGCGAGTGTGCGTCGGAAGAGGCCAGCAATATGTTGATTTCTCACTAGCATGCGAGACCATGCGTCATTCTTCCACCAGTCGGGTCGGCGTGCATCGTTTCTTCTCTATTGCAAGGGAGCGATGCGTCAATCCGAACGGGCATCTCAGGTCCGGGCTGGTTTTGCATTGATTTTCCACACCCAGCGATGTTGAAATCCGGTTGCATGGTGTCAAGAAAATGCACTGTGTGGGGGCTTGCGTCGTTAACAGCAGACACTGTGGGTGTTGCACATCATTTCTCCATCCACGTTGCGTCGATCTCCCAGTCGCGATGCAGGTGGAACATTGATTGTAGCCGCTCCACCTGCATCGGTGTGCCGCTGGTGGTGCGTCGAAAGTTTCCCTGCAGGGCGGTCTTTGTGCGGATTTCTGTCCTTTTCCACCAGCTGCACCTTTCAGGGGCCCAGAGACAGGTTAGGGCGCCACTTGGCAGGCAGGACTCTCAGGAGAAAGCCCAAGTGTTTGCAGCAAGAAGTCTTTGTTGTCCTTTTGATTTCAACAACAAGACGCAAGCTCAGTTCAAGCCCTTGGAGATTCTTCACCAGTGGGAAGCCAGAAAAAAGTCAGTCTTTGTCCTCTCCCAGGCAGAAGCAGCTACTGCAGGCTGACCCAGCAAAGCACAGTCACAGGCAAAGGGGCAGTACTCCTCCTCCAGCTTCTCCAGCTCTTCTCCCAGACAGAGGTTCATCTTGGTTCCAGAAGTAATCTAATCTTCAGGGGTTTTAGGTGCTCTTCTTATACCCCTTTCTGCCTATGAAGTACACCTACTTCAAAGAGAAGTCTCTGTTGTTTTCGAGATCCTGTCTTGCCCAGGCCAGGCCCCAGACACTCAGCAGGGGCTTGGAGACTGCATTGTATGAGGGGAGGCACAGCTCTTTCAGGTGGAAGTGACCACTCTTCCCCTCAGCCCAGGTGGCCCATCAGGATATGCAGGCTACACCTCAGCTCCGCTTGTGTCACTGTCTTTCGGAAAGGTGCAAACAGCCCAACTGTCAAACTGATCCAGACAGGGAATCCACAGACAGACAGAATCACAGAATGGTTTAAGCAAGAAAATTCCTACTTTCTAAAAGTGGCATTTTCAAACGCATGATCTAAAAAACAACTTCACTAAAAGATGCATTTTTAAAGTGTGAGTTCAGAGACCCTAAACTCCAAATTTCTATCTGCTCCTAAAGAGAATCTGCACTTTAATAATATTTAAAGGCAGCCCTCGTGTTAACCTATAAGAGAGAGATAGGGCTTACAACAGTGAAAAACGAATTTGACAGCATTTCACTGTCAGGACATGTAAAGCACATAAGTACATGTCCCCACTTTAACATACACTGCACCCTGCCCATGGGGCTACCTTGGGCCTACCTTAGGGGTGCCTTTACATGTATAAAAAGGGAAGGTTTAGGCAGGTTTTAGTTGAATTGAGAATTTAAAACTGCACTCACAGACATTGCAGTGGCAGGTCTGAACCATGTTTACAGGGCTACTAATGTGGGTGGCGCAACCAGTGTTGCAGGCTCACTAGTAGCATTTGTTTTACAGGCCCTGGGCACCTGTGGTACACTTTACTAGGGACCTACTAGTAAACCAACTATGCCAATCATGGATAAGCCAAGGCACACGTATAATTTATACAGGGAACACTGACACTTTAGCACTGGTCAGCAGTGGTAAAGTGTCCAGAACCAACAAAAACAGCAAAAACAAAATCTAGCACACAGAAGCAACCTGGGAAGTAGAGGCAAAAAGTTAGGGGAGACCATTCCAATGATGCCAAGTCTAACATAAATCTATAGCATATGTTACCAGGTGTGCCTAGGGTATGTTAAAGTGTCTCTTGTGGACTGCAGTACGGTTCTCTCAGCCTGCCATTGCAGACTGGTAGAACAGTTTAAAATTGCTAACTCAACTTTGCTGTTTAAAGCAATGGCACAGCTCAAATGTTGACACTGCAAAAACACCCCAACAACCTTACTCATTCTTACACTAAAGTATTTATTATTATTGGCTCAGACAGAAACAAATGCTCTTAACATGTGTAACTTTATTTAACAATAAACAGTAATAATAAAAAAAACTCATTCTTCTATAATAGACACTGTCTTGTAAAACAATGCTGCAAACTTCTCAAAATAGTATTTAAAATGCATACTACACACACCACATTCTCACTAAACATACCATTCAATGTGTTGACACACAATCAAACTTCTTGATCCTTCATAAAAACATGTAATGCCTGATAAGATAAACTTTGCATACAGGTTTTGGAGCTATCAGCAGGTGACAGTTATTATCTATGATCACTTTTTAGGAGCACAATTTATCTTTTTGTACTTTTTGTATGTTCATAAATAACAATTTCACACAATAATATTCAGATGTTGTGGCTTGTATTCTTTATCCTTAATCTCTCTCTACACACTTTTCATCAAACCAACGCCTTCTTCAGGAAAGCCACTTGCAAATATTTGTCTTGTAAGTAACCTGCAATCACAATTTAAATTCTGCTGAAACAAAATGTAACTTTAAAAATCCTATGCCAATCTATCTATCCTACAGTTAGAAACTCCACCACAATCATGAAGTTTCATGTACCTTTTCATGTCCAGATAGGCCTCCACCATAGCCAGCACAGTGAATAACGCATGTGCTATTAAGATGGTGAAAATACATGACCTCTTAAACCCAGTGTTAGTCCCTGTGCTTTCAGTTGTGACCTTACAAACACCTCTATACATCATGGTGTATTAGCTCTCTAACTGGATAAACAATAGACAGCATGCCATCCAAGTGTAAAATGGTGTACAATGGAATTTTTTACCTTTCTGTTAGTTGGGGATAGTCAAGTACAAAAGGTTACAAATATGAATAGAGACTGCCTCAGTAAATTACTGATGACTGAAAGGCATCGGGGAACAAAGAATAACGTACATGATAAAAAACCTATTGAGTACTAAAACTAAAAAAATAATAATGATTCTAGGGTTTGGCCAAACAGAGAGAATAGACATACCTAAAGCACAACATATCTGTTGTGTATCTTCACCCGGGAATGGCAAGTATCAATATATTAGCTTGGATCGCTAAATTCCAACTGCTAAAAAGATGTAAGCATAGAAATCAGTTTTAATGAATAGAATATGACATATTTATTCCTCTCAGGCCGGAGAGCCCATCTAAAGAGCCAGTATAGGGCAATAGACCAGGAATCACAATTTTCTCTCTCTGTGGATATAGGCTGCAGGGCATGAGATACAATTTGTCCTAAATCTAAGAATGTTGCTACAAAAAGTGAGAATACTGGAGTTCTTAGAGTGGAGTTCTATCTGATGCTCCATCATGCTAATCCCGGCATAATACACAGGCATACATTCCAGTAGTACCAATATGGACTAACCTCACTGTCAAAAGCCTGCCAAACAGCGCCACATATGGGGGTGGAAGACTATGTGAAAATAAAAGTCAAGAACCCTTCGGCCTGCTTATAAGCTCATTTGCCTTCGGAGGGTAGCTAGAGTGTCCACATGGATGGGACCACCTGAACCCAACCTGACAAAGAACTAGAGAATCTCAGAATAATGAAATGTTAAACCATCCCATTACATCTTCAAAAAAGCCAAAGTCAAAACCACTCACCATATGTGTGGTGCATGAGGTAACAAGGCATGATAAATACTGTTGTTGTGTAATGTTTGACTTTGTTCCCCAACTGCCCGTTCCCATCTATTGATCAAACTCCTAACTCTCTTTCCCTAGGCTGTGTAATATATTGAGCTGTGACTTATTAATTTACACTTTAATGGATCACACACTTGTTGGGGTGGATATGGTATAAGTGACACCAGTTCACTGCAGGATCATTTTTCTTGAGCAATAGTCCATGAAAGATCCACTTACCCAGCCAGGGATGGATGTAACGTCATGTAATATTCACCAACATCATCATCCAGGCAGTGGTTTATTAAATGCTTAACCTTCTCCTAAGTCCACTCCTGACTCAAGGATTTCATAAGTTTAGTTTTAATTGTTTTAATTAATTAAATACTAGCTTCCCATTGCTCAGAAGTTATTAATGCTAGTTTTTTTTAAAATATCAGGGCTTTGTGTCAAGGTGGTGGTCTGGTCTCAGTCTTTGATAATTTATGATTATGAATGACCCACTTACTCTGTATTTTATTTCAATCTAGTTGCCTGTGATAGATATTCCTTCTGAATAATCCTACAGTTGGAGTACAACTAGATGGGCGTGGACCTCGCTTGTGATGTCTTGCATGTAGCACGCTAGCACACTACTACTACCACCACCATTAAGAAAGCACCTTATGAAACCCTAAAATAAAGTTTTGGAAGATTGAGAGTGGTAGCAGGCATTGTTTCATCTATTAAGGTAAGAAAACTAAAAAGTAACGTGAACTAGTTTAGATAATACCGTCTCCTGGAGGCTAAGATTTTTTATATATGTTGTAGGAAATAGGCATAGGAAGACCCCCATAGTGGTCAATATTGTTACAGAGGGTAGTAGGGCAAGGGTGTAACTAACTGAAATCCCCTTGATAAGTGGATGGGTGCTGCAAAACTGACAAAAGGTGTCCTCCTCAAGCAATAAAACAGACCTAATCTATGTTGTTCCCACTCTGGTGAGTCGCAAAATCTGATGTTCAACAGTGTCAATGACACTGTTCGCGATCCCCAATGAGGCCGCAAATGACCTACCTCATGGATATTCCTGAGGTAGGTCGCAATTTGCGACCCCTTTGGGAATGGCCGCCCTCACAGGGATGGTGGCCTGCTGGGGACAGCAGACCACCATGTCGTTGACTGCTTTTAAAAATAAGATTTTTTTTTTTAAGGCAGCCCATTTTCCTTAAAGGAAAACAGGATGCATTTCAAAAACTAAAATGAAAAGCTTTCTTTTCATTTTTTCAGAGCAGGCAGTGATTCAAATTTTCACTACCATTCACAAAGGGGAAGGGGTCCGTCCCACAGGGACCCCTTCCCATTTGCGAATGGGTTAGCACCAATTTGAACTGGTGCTAACTGCAATTGTTTTGTGATCGCATTCACAGTCACAGAACAATCCTACATCCCACTGTGACTAGCAATTAGGAAGGGAACGCCCCTTCCTAAGTGTGACTCGCAAACCTATTTTGCGATTCGGTAAATGGATTACAGAATCGCAACATAGGGTCTGCATGTATCAAAATGCATTTTTCTTGTTGCAGGTGACCCAATTCTGTAAATCAGGCTGTTTGAGACAAGAAAAATGGTAGTACATCTGGCCCTAAGCTAGGTAGGATTAGCTATAGAGTAGTGGAGTGTCCCTGATCATCATGTGCTATGCTTTTGCTCAGTTAGTTGCTATGGTTGACAAATGACTAAAGGGAAAAAATTTAACAGCCATGAAATATAAAACACTTGAGCAGTAAAATATGGCACAGTCCTAGATTAGAATTTTCCATTTTTTGATAGGCTGAGACAGAAGCAAAGTATGATGGAGTGAAATACTAGTCGGACGTAACTGAGCATACACTGGGGAAACACACCTTGATTTTATTTTGCAAACTTTGTAATGCTGCATTCATTGAAGCAGGCGCACATTGAACAGCCAACACTGCAGTGCCGAATCGAACCATGCTATATTTACATCACACATAGTGAACTGCAGTAGGCAGTAAGGTGATGGTGACAGGTGGGATATCTGCCTCGCTTAACAAATACAGTATCCTTATTTTGTCAATAAGCAAGCAATGTGACTTACCATTTGTTTCTGCCACCACTGCAATCTTCTTCATGGTACCAAATATCTATTCTCTTTGTTTTACAGTATCACAAGACATATAACAAAGGGGCAAGGGAAAGCTTACTAAAAGAGCAGAAGAAAGCTACAGATAGCAGAAAGTCAGCAACAGAAATAGAAACTATAGAAAAAAGAATAATGCAAAGACAATAGATAAGACAGCTTAAGACAGTCTTAAAACAGCTGGGTTAGAGAGGTTTCAAAGTGCGCATGTCTGGCTGGCTGTTGCAAGATGGCCAACTAAAGGGATATGCACACTTTGAACTGAAGTGCCCAGGAAGCCCAACTTCCTTCCTGCTGCTGCCACTCAGGATGCCCCGTCCCGTGCTGAAACTTGTTTCGGGACAGGTGGATGAAAAGTAAAAGGCAATAAATTAAATTTATTACCATTTTATTTTTCATCTCTGGGGCTTTTAGGGGGCATTTTATTCTCCTCTGCTCCAATGGAGGAGACGCCCCTTTGAGCAAACCCAAAATCAGAGAATAAAACTGGTAGCAAAGATAGCACAAAAAAAGCAAAAGGAGGAAGAATGAGAAAAAGCTAAATATTGGGAAGAAAAAGGAAAACATTAGTTTAAAAAATATGTTTGCATAATTTATGTGTCACTCTATCCCTGAAAGGGCCTTGGTTTGACTTATACTGGGTGCTCCCTTGTGTCTGGACAAAGCTATACCCCTCTGAAGAGCTCTAATGAGAGCGAAACACGTGTCAGGGGTTGCTTTACTCATTCCAGGTTGGCTTGGACGGTATTTGACCAGTCCAAAGCTGTAATACTGTGCCTGGAGTGGTAAATGGCTTTTGTCATTTTACAGCTCGGCAAGGATGACACTATGTCAATCCTATGCTTAAAGATTTTGCTGTACAAATGACAAAATACTTTGTCACTATCTAGCTCGGCGAGGATAGCACTGTGCTAATCCTATGCTTAAAGATTTTGCTAGATAAGCAGACATTTGAGGTGAGCAAATCTAGAGTGTCGCTGGTGTTGCAGGGTGCTCCGTACTAGAGCAGCTCTCCACCTAAAATTGGGAACTTCCCAGAGTTTTCCTTTGTTTTTTGCATAATTTATGTGTCACTCTATCCCTGAAAGGGCCTTGGTTTGACTTATACTGGGTGCTTCCTTGTGTCTGGACAAAGCTATACCCCTCTAAAGAGCTCTAATGAGAGCGAAACACGTTTCAGGGGTTGCTTTACTCATTCCAGGTTGGCTTGGACGATATTTGACCAGTCCAAAGCTGTAATACTGTGCCTGGAGTGGTAAATGGCTTTTGTCATTTTACAGCTCGGCAAGGATGACACTATGTCAATCCTATGCTTAAAGATTTTGCTGTACAAATGACAAAAGACTTTGTCACTATCTAGCTCGGCGAGGATAGCACTGTGCTAATCCTATGCTTAAAGACTTTGCTAGATAAGCAAACATTTGAGGTGAGCAAATCTAGAGTGTCGCTGGTGTTGCAGGGTGCTCCTTACTAGAGCAGCTCTCCACCTAAAATTGTGAACTTCCCAGAGTTCTCCTTTGTTTTTTGCATAATTTACGTGTCACTCTATCCCTGAAAGGGCCTTGGTTTGACTTATACTGGGTGCTCCCTTGTGTCTGGACAAAGCTTTACCCCTCTGAAGAGCTCTAATGAGAGCGAAACACGTGTCAGGGGTTGCTTTACTCATTCCAGGTTGGCTTGGACGGTATTTGACCAGTCCAAAGCTGTAATACTGTGCCTGGAGTGGTAAATGGCTTTTGTCATTTTACAGCTCGGCAAGGATGACACTATGTCAATCCTATGCTTAAAAATTTTGCTGTACAAATGACAAAAGACTTTGTCACTATCTAGCTCGGCGAGGATAGCACTGTGCTAATCCTATGCTTAAAGACTTTGCTAGATAAGCAGACATTTGAGGTGAGCAAATCTAGAGTGTCGCTGGTGTTGCAGGGTGCTCCTTACTAGAGCAGCTCTTCACCTAAAATTGGGAACTTCCCAGAGTTCTCCTTTGTTTTTTGCGTATATATATATATATATATATATATATATATATATATATATATATATATATATATATATATATATATATATGTATATATATACTTTTTCAACACCATAATCAATCTAGTACTTAAATACCTTCAAAAATCTTAGAGGCCTCTTTCACTAATGTATTTTCAACATTGAATATACATTTGCTGCCTAAAGAATATGTACGTTTGCCCAGGTTTCACATGAGAATTCTTGGCTTGTGTATGTGGATTTACATCTGCAAATTTCACTACTACAAGTGCAAAGAAATCACAGTACCGTCATGTGCATGTAGTGCAAAATGAGTATTACAAGGTGTGGTTTGCCTTGTAGTTTTCTGAACACTCAAAAACATTTATGCTTGAGGGTATTCACAAACTCCAAACTGATTTTGGTAGGTCAACTTCCCTTCTAGGATGGAAAGGAGAAATGATCACCCCCACGCTTGATGACTGTGTAGGAAAATAGTTCTCTCTGGAGGGGAAATACTTTCTCTGCTGCATTTGCACAGCTGGCTCCATTCACCCATACTTTAAATCAATGTCATGTAGATTTACAAATAGGGGCATAGAACACCACAAGAGGTGTCTAATACTTTCCAAGTGGTATGCCTACAAACCTTTGCATGGTAGAGTGTTGCAGGCATACTATGGGGATATCTGTAAACTGAGAAAAAGCTAAACAAGTATTTTGTGGTGGAGATATAAATACCTACATGTAGTTTTAGTTTTTTTTTTCCAAAATCGGAGCCAAAGAATTCTTGTTCATAAAGTGTTAAAAAGTGATGTTGGACAACTTGTAACTACAGGTTCATAAAACCATTGGCCTCATTTACGAGGCCCTAGTGGCACACCGCACCACTGGAGGGCCATTTGCCAGCAGTGTGCCAGCCCTTATTTACAAGGCCACACAAAGCTATCTTGCATGGCTTTTCAGGGTCTTCTAAATATGGACCCCTTTCACGCATAGCTCTGCATGAAAGGGGCGTTCCATGGGTGTTGCTTGGGGTGCTTCCACATAACACCCATGGAACCCAAAGGAATCTGATGCATTCCCAGATTGACAAGTCTGTGAAAGAGTCAGATTCCTACACCACCTCAAGCGTAGCATAAGAGTGAAGCAACAGGGAGAAATATCTTTATTTCTACTTTTTTTCCTCTATGTGTGCTGAAGAGGAAAATACCTCTTGTGATTGTTTTTGTGCCGGAAGGTGTCACTTCTGCACAGAAACTATCATCCCCACAACGCAGGCACCCTTGCACCATGGTACAAGGGAGTCTGGGTTGGCGCTAGGCATCAGTCGTGTGCCAGTGCAGAAGGAGAGGAAAGAAATGTGCCATATCTTGTAGATATGGCACGTTTTTGCCCGTACCTGGCAGCGTAGGGTGGCTCAGCAAGATACTTGCTGTGCCACCCTGCACCACTGGCCTTGTAAATGAGGCCCCATTTGTGAATGTAAATTCATCGATTTTCATATAACTGTTAATAATGGATTTCAATAGGCATCTGCATGAAAACAAGATATGCCCAAGTTTCAGTTCTGTGTCCCAGAAAAACATTGTTTATGAATATTAAGCCTGTCAATCTCGATTTCAACTCCAGAACCTTCAGTTGTCTCAAACAGAAATGGAAAAGTTCTGCCTCTCTTCATGTCTGAGAGGGATTTTAGGATCAACAGTATCTCTTTAAATTCATAGTACTGGCAAGCATTACTGTTGGAAGATTGCAGATCTGGACCCAGAGGTCTACTGTCTTTGAACATACACCCATTATGGACGTAAGATGGTTTTCTAGGCAGACTGCGGAACTGCTGCCTCAATATAGACTTTTTATAACTTGAAATTCCCAATCTTTTGCAAGGGTGTGCTTACAGATCCACAGTCAGCCCAGATGGCACACTGAAACCACCTAAAACAAGGGTTGTGCATTATCAGAGAAATACTTTAAGATAGCTATTGTAGGAAGTTGGTACTATTGTAGTTGTATGTACTATTCGACGTAAGAAATAGCATGCACAGAGTCCAAGGGTTCCCCTTAGAGGTAAGATAGTGGCAAAAGGAGATAATTCTAATGCTCTATTTTGTGGTAGTGTGGTCGAGCAGTAGGCTTATCAGAGGGTAGTGTTAAGCATTTGTTGTACACACATAGGCAATAAATGAGGAAGACACACTCAAAGACAATTCCAGGCCAATAGGGTTTTATATAGAAAAATATATTTTCTTAGTTTATTTTAAGAACCACAGGTTCAAGATTTACAAACAATACTTTAAATGAAAGGTATTTCACTCAGGTATCTCAGGAACGTTTAGTCATCCCAATAGCATATGCAGTTTTGGCAAAAAAGGCAATAAGCTATTTTAAAAATGGACACTGCAAAAATCAACATTTCCTGGGTTAGGTAAGTATTTGTTAGGTTCACAGGTAAGTAAAGCACTTACAGAGTTCAAAGTTGTGTCCAAGGTAGCCCCCCGTTGGGGGTTCAAGGCAACCCCAAAGTTACCACACCAGCAGCTCAGGGCCGGTCAGGTGCAGAGGTCAAAGTGGTGCCCAAAACACATAGGCTTCAATGGAAATAGGGGTGCCCCGGTTCCAGTCTGCCAGCAGGTAAGTACCCGTGACTTCGGAGGGCAGACCAGGGGGGTTTTGTAGGGCACCGGGGGGGACACAAGCAGGCACAGAAAGTACACCCTCTGCGGCACAGGGGCGGCCGTGTGCAGGGTGCAAACAGGCGTCGGGTTTGCAATAGGATTCAATGGTAGACCCAGGGGTCTCTTCAGTGATGCAGGCAGGCAAAGGGGGGGCTCCTCAGGGTAGCCACCACCTGGGCTAGGAAGAGGGCCACCTGGGGGTCGCTCCTGCACTGGAGTTCGGTTCCTTCAGGTCCTGGGGGCTGCGGATGCAGTGCCTTTACCAGGCATCGGGTTCCTTGAAGCAGGCAGTCGCGGTCAGGGGGAGCCTCTGGATTACCTCTGCAGGGCTCAGGGGGGTCAACTCTGGTTACTCACGGGCTTGCAGTCGCCGGGGAGTCCTCCGTGTAGAGTTAGTTTTCCGCAGATCGAGCCGGGGGCGTCGGGTGCAGAGTGGAAAGTCTCACGCTTCCGGCGGGAAACGTGTGGTCTTTAAAAGTTGCTTATTTGTTGCAAAGTTGCAGTCTTTGTGGAACAGGGCAGCTGTCCTCTGGAGTTTCTTGGTCTTTTTAGATGCAGGGTAGTTCTCTGAGGCTTCAGAGGTTGCTGGACCCCGGGGGACGCGTCGCTGTTGCAGTTTTTCTTGAAGTCGGGAGACAGGCCGGTAGGGCTGGGGCCAAAGCAGTTGATATCTCAGTCTTCTCTGCAGGGCTTCAGGTCAGCAGTCCTTCTTCGTCTTCAGGTTGCAGGAATCTGATTTCCTGGGATCTGGTGAGCCCCTAAATACTGAATTTAGGGGTGTGTTTAGGTCTGGAGGGCAGTAGCCAATGGCTACTGTCCTTGAGGGTGGCTACACCCTCCTTGTGCCTCCTCCCTGAGGGGAGGGGGGCACATCCCTAATCCTATTGGGGGAATCCTCCAAAACCAAGATGGAGGATTTCTAAAGGCAGTGGTCACCTCGGCTCAGGACACCTTAGGGGCTGTCCTGACTGGTGGGTGAATCCTCCTTGTTTTTCTCATTATCTCCCCTGGACTTGCCGCCAAAAGTGGGGGCTGTTTCCAGGGGGCGGGCATCTCCACTAGCTGGAGTGCCCTGGGGCATTGTAACACAAAGCTTGAGCCTTTGAGGCTCACTGCTAGGTGTTACAGTTCCTGCAGGGGGGGGGAGGTGTTAAGCATCTCCACCCAGTGCAGGCTTTGTTTCTGGCCTCAGAGAGCACAAAGGTTCTCACCACATGGGGTCAGAAACTCGTCTCTCAGTAGCAGGCTGGTACAGACCAGTCAGTCCTGCACTGAACCATTGGGTAAAATACAGGGGGCATCCCTAAGATGCCTTCTGTGTGCATTTTTTTTATAAATCCAACACTGGCATCAGTGTGGGTTTATTATTCTGAGAAGTTTGATACCAAACTTCCCAGTATCCAGTGTAGCCATTATGGAGCTGTGGAGTTCGTTTTTGACAAACTCCCAGTCCATATACTTAATATGGCCACACTGTACTTACAATGTCTAAGAATAGACTTAGACACGGTAGGGGCATATTGCTCATGCAGCTATGCCCTCACCTGTGTTATAGTGCACCCTGCCTTAGGGCTGTAAGGCCTGCTAGAGGGGTGACTTACCTATGCCACAGGCAGTTTTTTGTGTGCATGGCATCCTGAGGGGGATGCCATGTCGACTTTGCCTTTTTCTCCCCACCAAAACACACAATCTGCAATGGCAGTGTGCATGTGTTAGGTGAGGGGTCCCTTAGGGTGGCACAACATATGCTGCAGCCCTTAGGGACCTTCCCTGGTCACAGGGCCCTTGGCACCACTGGTAACTTTTACAAGGGGCTTCTCTGTGTGCCAGGGGTGTGCCAATTGTGGAAACAATGGTACATTTTAGGTGAAAGAACACTGGTGCTGGGGCCTTGTTAGCAGGGTCCAAGCACACTTCTCAGTCAAGTCAGCATCAATGTCAGGCAAAAAGTGGGGGGTAACTGCAACAGGGAGCCATTTCCTTACAGCTATTAAAACTAATCACAAGCTACCTTTTAAACACAGTTCCAGTTGCATGCTGTCTGTTAGTTCACAGGCTATCAAATTCAGGGTGTGCCTCCACAATGTTGTAGTCTATTGAGTTATTACAAAGGGTAAACCAAGACCAGTGATTTGTGGGACAGGAATATCGTCTTACATAAACAATGTGCCTTAGAAGTTATTTAGAACAAATACTACAGCATTGGAATTAAAAGTAAAAAAAAAAACTGGGCAATATGTTTATGAAGTATAATATGGACAAAAAATGATGTCCGTCCGTACTCTGTCCATAATATTTTGGCATACAATTAGGGAAGATTTTTTTAACTATATGCTTTCATGAGCGATTGCAAGAAAAGCCACTTGTACTTTTTGTTCAATGTATAGAGCTTTCATTATTGTATTGACAAGGCTCTTTTTTTGCAAAGAGTAATAATGACTAGTGTAACTTACTATCAACCAAAACACCTTGAGGCATATTTATAAGCCCCTTTGCATTGCTCTTGCATCACACAATATGGCGCAAGAGTGACACAAATGAAAAGTGAGAATTATGAAGCCATGCAAGGCCATCTTATGTGGCCGTGCGTGGCTTCATAAATCTCAAGTAATGTAACACAGTGCAAATCAATGTGTTGCATTGCTCTGCGCCAGGTAGGCATTTCCATGGATGTTGCGTGGGTGTTTCCAAGCAACATCCATGGTTTATGATGCATTGCAGGATTTACAAGAACAGATAAACTTTGGAATGCGCCAAAAAGATACTCCTCCCCAGGAGAGAGTAAGGAGGATAAATATCCTAATTTCTCCTCGTTTTTTCCTCTTTCTATGTGTGTTGCATTCTGTATTTCAAGATTATTTTTGTGCAGGAAGGTACCCCTTCCTCAACAAAGGCAATCCTCCATGCAACACAAACACCCCTGCACCCTGGTATAAGGTTGCCTGTATTTGCGCTAGGCAACCCACTGTGGGCCAGTGTAGCAGAAAGGACAGGAATGCACCCTTTTGCCCTACATATGGCACATTCCTCCCCCTTCCCAGTTATGAAAGGTGACTTGCTGCACTACACTGTGCCACTTTGTAATAAATATGTTCCCTTGTAGCTGTATTGATAACCCTTACATTCTCATCCTGCCAAAAAAACGAAACCAATACATTTTGGCTTCTAAAAATATATTTTTGAAGATTTACACTAACGTGATTTTTGTTCAAACAACTTTTGCACTTGTATCTCTAGAGGGACTTGAAAGTATTTAGATGTATATCTATGGTTTTTGACGCAAAACTGCTCTAATGCAATTTTGCATCAAAATCCCTAGCACCTGCTTTTGCCATTCCATAGCGCCAGCAGGGCGCCATGATTATGGAATGGCGCATGCAAGTGCTAAGGAATGGCGTCTAAGAAAAAGACGATACCCTTGGGGATGGTGGTAGGAAAAAAGGCACTATTGGGACAGAAATGACGCTAGGCTGGTTAGACGCAATAAATATACCGCTAACCAGCCTAGCATCATTTCTGATGCACTAGCACCCAAAAATTACTCCTGTCTTAGTAAAAACAGGATTCATGTCCACCACCCCAATGGCCAGCACAGAGAACCAGTGTCCCCTGGGCAAGATCATAAGACCAAGTGCCAAGCAGCAGGCCCCATGTAAGGGGCCCCCAATGGCACATGAAATAAAAATATATATATACTTACCCATACTTACCAAGGATGTGGTCACCAATCCTATGGTGTCTCTCTGGTGTGGGTGGGAGTGTTGTTAGGGCTTGGCGTGGGCATCTGTGGGCCCATTCCATGGTGTTTAGCCATGGAAAAGGGTCCACTGGTACCCTAACGCCTGGTCTGACCCAGGCGTTAAATAATGGCGCTGAGCAGGCTTAGCACCATTATTTGGGACCGCCTACTCCGTGCGCGCTCTTTCTCTGCCAGAGTAGAAATAAGGCAGTAGGGGGTTAGCGTCATGTTATGGACAGAAACACCTACCTTGCATCTAATTAGCACAAAAGAGTTTGCAGCATCCACAACATGACGCTAACTCCAATATTTTGACGCTAGACGGGTCTAGCGTCAAAATATAAATATGGAGTTAGCACAGTGCCGTCAAAATTATTGACACTAAAACAGCGCAAGCAAAGTATAAATATGTCCCTTCATTGCACGTCGCAGTTTGGAAGCATAGCAAAGGTCTACATATTTTCACTTTCCTTGGTATTCTGGAGTTTGGAGCAAAGTTGCCCTTTTTAGGTTCATAAACCGCTATTTACTGAAGAAGGTGTTCGGCTGAAGAGCTTCTCCAATTTCATGGAGATTTAGGCCCTCATTACGACCCTGGCGGTTGGTGATAAAGTGGCGGTAATACCGCCAACTGGCTGGCTGTAAGTACAGCCAAATTATGACCATGGCGTTGATATCTCCAAAAGACAGCCAATGTACCACACTGACCGCCAGGGCAGAAAAAACAGCCACCACGGCGATAGCCACCTACAGCCAGGCAGTAGACAACGTTCCGCCCATCATGTTATGACAACACAATCCATCACCTTTTCCGGGGTGGTACCAATGCCATCAAAAGCCTGGCAGAAACAGAGCACAGAAGTCAAAGGACTCACCATTGGAGACACAGGGAAGAACCACGCTGCCATGGAACCAGAACTGCAAGTCTTTACTGATGATCTTCTACATCATGCTCCACCACGAACACCAACGCCGGCGAAGACGACTAAGGTGAGTTCAGCCACCTAGCATGCAAGAGAGGGTGGGAGGAAAATGAGAGTGACACCACACACGCACAACACACACCGCACACATACACGCCATACACACAACCAGCTACACAAAAAAACAATTTGTCCCCAAATTGGCCGAATAATGCAAGAACAACAGGAATTGACTTAAGTAATTGGAATAAGATCGACATCAAAAATAATAAGTTCATGTGGCAATGCAACAGATATGTACAGATGTACAAAAAAGGGACACTGCCCAGTCCATAGTTCACAGGGGCCACATGGCCACAGGGCAAAGTCCAAGGCCCCACTCGATCCCTGCACCAATACAGAGAGAACACTGCAGAGGCATCAGTTGGCAAATAAGCAGGCACCTCGGGAGGCACCCCAGTCAGACGCGGAAACAAGACCACTGGTTCTGGAGGGGGCAACATGCCCTGTGCTTGTTCCTGGGGAGTGCAAGGCCACAGTCTTTGGAGTGGGTGTCTTTACCACTGGTTCTGGAGGGGGCAACATGCCCTGTGGTTGGTCCTGGGGAGTGCAAGGCCACAGTCTCTCAGGTGGGTGTCTTTCCTGCTGGTTTTGGAGGGGGCAATATGCCCTGTGCTTGTTCCTGGGGAGTGCAAGGCCACAGTCTTTGGAGTGGGTGTCTTTACCACTGGTTCTGGAGGGGGCAACATGCCCTGTGGTTGGTCCTGGGGAGTGCAAGGCCACAGTCTCTCAGGTGGGTGTCTTTCCTGCTGGTTTTGGAGGGGGCAACATGCCCTGTGCTTGGTCCTGGGAAGTGCAAGGCCACAGTCTCTCGAGTGGGTGAATACCCCACTGGTTTTAGTGGAGGCAGGCCGCACAGCAGCCTATGGAGGCTAGGTCATATGGCGTCCACCGGCTGTGACGGCTGCACTGTGGTGGTGTTTGTGGGAGGCTCCTGCTCAGACCCTGCACCCTCCGCTGGCTGCACAGTGGTGGTGGTTGTGGGATGTTCCTGCTCAGCCCCTGCTTTCTCTGACAGCTGCACAGCCATGGCTGGTGGTGGGGGCTCAGTGACAGCTGCTGGTGCCGGCTCCTTACTCTTCGTGGTGGCTGGTGCATGCTCCTTCCCCTTCTTGGTGGCTGGTTCAGGCTCCTTCCTCTTCTTGGTGGCTGATGCAGACTCCTTCCCCTTCTTGGTGGCTGGTGTAAGCTCCTTCCCCTTCTTGCTGGCTGGTGCAGGCTCCTTCCCCTTCTTGGTGACTGGTGCAGACTCTTTCCCCTTTGTGGTGGCTGGTGCAGGCTCCTTCCCCTTCTTGGTGGCTGGTGCAGGCTCCTTTCCCTTCTTGGTGGCTGGTGCAGGCTCCTTTCCCTTTTTGGTAGCTGGTGCAGGCTCCTTCCCCTTCAGCATTTCTGGCCTGGAACCCTTTTCACCATGAGTAGCTGCTGCTGAAATTGGGCCCATGGACTGTTTGGCTGAGGTGCTCGGCTGGGTCCTTGATATCCTTGCCATACGTGCAGGAAGGGGGGAGGGGTAGGGAAGAGATCAATCTGAGAAAGGAAAAGCTTTTTAGGGACATTGTGATGGGAAGAGGGAGAAGTAGTGAGAGTGGAGGATGAGGGAATGGTTGTTGGAGGTGTTTGTCTGCTGGATTTGAGTGCAGGTGCATGGGTTGTATGATGTTGTGAGGTGGATGGCTGTTGGGTGTCTGAGTGCTTGCGTTTGTGTTCTTTAGGAGGGGGGACAGACACGGTGGTAGAGGACACAGGGTACGTCTGCATGGATGTTGTGGAAGTGTCTGCCAGTGAGGCGTGTGTTCTGCTTGGTGTGGTGATGATGCAGGTAGTGGATGATGATGTAGTGCATGCAGGTGTGAGTGTGGACGTGACTGGGTGGGAGGTGGAGGAGGAGGAGGAGGGGTAGACAGCAGAAATAGTGGATGTTGTTGTGTCTGCAACTGAATGGTGTTTGTGTGTTTGCCTGTGACACTCTTGTGTGTTGTCTTGTGTGCATGCTCGTCTGGCTGTGTGCTTGGGATGGGTTGGGGTTGAGGAGAATGGGACTGTGAAGTGGAAGTCGGAGGGGGGATGGTAGAAACAGGGACAACGGCTGCCATCAGAGAGGAGGTCAGAACCTGGATCGATCTCTGTTGGGCCACCAATCCACTGTGAATGCCCTCCAAGAATGAATTAGATTGCTGCATGTAGGCTGCCAGCCCATGGATGACATTCACAATGGTTGACTGCCCTACAGAGATGGATCTCAGGAGGGCCATAGCCTCCTCACTCAGGGTAGCAGGGCTCACTGAGGCAGGGCCTGAGGTGCCTGAGGTGCCTGGGGCGAAGGAGATGCCCACCCTTCTGGGTGAGCGGGCATGTGCAACTCACTGAGGGGCTGCTGGGAGGGCGGTGCTGGTACAGGGGGTTGCAGCTGTACCCGTAGCTGGGGTGGTCACAGAAGTGTCCACCACCACCAGGGAACTCCCATCGGACTCCAACTCCACCACCCTAATTGACAACCTCGCCACCCTCGGACTCAGACAACTCGCCACTACTCCAACACACTCCGCTGGCCACACGCTGGACCCCATCTTCTCCGCTATCCCCCTCGTCACCTTCAGCCACACCACTGAACTCCCATGGACTGACCACCACTGCATCCACTTCACCTTCCGTAAACCCACCGTTCACCACCACACCCATCAGATCCCCCGCCACAACTGGAGCAAAGTCAGTCAAGACCAGCTGGACACCAGCCTCGTCCGAAAAACACCCACCAAACCCACCAATCCCGACTTCGCAGCCTGCAACCTCTGGCGCTGGATCAATGACTGTGCCAACACTATCACTCCGCTCAATAAACCCCCCAACAGAGACGCCAACAAGAGAGCCAACTGGTTCACCTCGGACCTTCGAGCCTCCAAGCAAACCTGCCAGAAACTGGAGAGAAAGTGGCTCCTCGACCAGACACCTGACAACCATGCTGCCTTCAAGAACGCCATCCGCAAACACCATCACCTCATCTGATCTGCCAAGAAAACCTCCTTCAAAGACCACCTTGACAACAACGCATACAACAGCAAGGAGCTCTTCAACATCGTGAAGGAACTCTCCAACCCCAGCTCCAGCACACACAACTTCCCACCATCACAAGACCTGTGCAACTCCCTCGCCACCTTTTTCCACCACAAGATCACAGACATCCACAACAACTTCAACAGCCAGACCACCCCGCCAACCACTGACTCCTCAGACTCCCTTCCCACCCTCAACGACGACCCCTGCTCATCTGGGCCAACGTGAACAAAGACGACACAATCAAAACCATGAGCACTAGCCACTCTGGATCTCCATCAGACCCATGTCCGCACCACATCTTTAACAAAACAAGTACCTCCATCACACCCCACCTCCTCAAAGTCATCAACATCTCCTTTGAGACCGTGACCTACCCCGAGAGCTGGAAGCATGCTGAGCTCAATCCCCTACTCAAGAAACCCATGGCGGACCCAAGAGACCTGAAGAATTTCCACCCCATCTCCATGCTCCCATTCCCAGCCAATGTCATCGAAAAGATCGTCAACAGACAACTGACCCACTACCTCAAAGAAAACAACATCCTGGACCCATCCCAGTCCCGGGTTCCGCAGCAATCACAGTACCGAAACTGCCCTCATTGCCGCCACTGACGACATCAGTGCCATGCTCGAAAATGGCGAAACCACGGCCCTCATCCTCCTGGACCTCTCTGCCACCTTCGACACTGTCTGCCACCGCACCACACGCCTTCACAATGCAGGGATCCAGGACAAAGCTCTTGAGTGGACCACCTCCTTCCTCTCCAGCAGAACCCAGAGCGTCCGCCTCCCCCCTTCCTGATCCGAAGCCTCCAAGATCATCTGCGGCGTCCCCCAGGGATCATCCCTCAGCCCTACGCTGTTCAACGTCTACATGGCCCCGCTTGCCCACGTCGCCCGGCTACACAACCTCAACATCATCTCCTATGCCGACAACACCCAACTGATCCTCTCCCTCACCAAGGACGCCCTCACAGCCAAATCCATCCTCCACGAAGAAATGAAGGCCTTCTCTGAATGGATCAAGAACAGCAAACTGAAGTTGAACTCAGATAAGACGGAGGTCCTCATCCTCGGCGCCAACCCCTCAGCCTGGGATGACTCCTGGTGGCCGACCGCTCTGGGAGCAGCCCCAACACCCACCGACCACCCACACAACCTTGACGTCATCCTCGACTCAACACTCTCCATGACCAAGCAAGTCAGTGCTGTCTCCTCATCCTGCTTCAACACCCTCTGCATGCTCCGCAAGATCTACAGATGGATCCCCACAGATACAAGAAGAGCGATCACCCAGGCCCTCGTCAGCAGCAAACTTGACTACGGACTACTGCAACGCATACAAAATGCCTCTGTGCACCTGCTCCTCGATGCCCCCCACCACAGCCATATCATTCCCCATCTGAGAGACCTACACTGGCTTCCCGTCAACAGAAGGATAACCTTCAAGCTCCTTACCCATGCACACAAGGTGCTCCACAACACCGGTTCAGCCTACCTCAACAGACGACTAACCTTCTACACCCCGCCCTGCCAACTCCGCTCAGCCAACCTCATGCTCACCACCATCCCCTGCATCCGAAGAACGACCACCGGAGGCAGATCCTTCTCCCACCTCGCTTCCAAGACCTGGAAACCCTTCCTTTGCCCCTATGACAGACCGAAGGCCTGCTGACCTTCAGGAAATGCCTCAAAACCTGGCTATTCGAGCCGTAGCAGCACCCCTCTCCCCTCAGTGCCTTGAAACCCTTACAGGTAGGTAGTGCGCTCTACAAATACATTGATTCATTGATTGATCGGAGAAGGTATCAGAGTCTGTGTTGTCCCCTCCAGTCTCCGCTGTGGTGCTCCCCTTGCCCTTCGTCCCACTGGTGCCCTCAGCGTCAGTGGACTCTGCCTCGAGGGTCCTGTGGGATGCAGCTCCCTCCGTCACCAGTGCCTCTGTTCCTCCGCCATATGATGCTAATGCACATAAGGACAGGATGACAAAACAAGAAAGGGGGGAAGAGAGGCAAAGGATACACTGGGTCAATGACTGCACGAACATCACCGTTGGTGTACACAGCACCCTCACACACAGGGAGCAGGCCTATACTCTATGCATTGCACTACCAGTGATATTGCTAGCCACCAAGGCATGAGGAGGAGCACACACCACCAACTGCAGCACACCTGTGACCCACACAGCCCTGACCAGTAGTGGATGCTAAGAAGCTAGGTAGGCGGTATTTCCCCTTCAGACCCTTGGACACCAGACGACCTAGGCTGCCATGTCTGGCCTAGCCTAGGGGAACCCACTGACACCCAACCAACACCTGGATACCACCCCTCCAACCGTGAGCTTCAATGATGGCTACTGTACTCACCCTCTTGTGGCTGCTGTGATGCTCTGAAACACCCATCCAGCTCTGAATAGGCCACCGCCAGTATGCGGGCCATCAAGGGGGTCAGGGTCCGACAGGCACCTCTTCCTCGTTGGGAGGCCATCCCCAGCTGGGCCTCTGCTGTCTTCCATGCCCAGCATCTCAGGTCCTCCCACCGTTTCCGACAGTGGGTGCTCCGCCTGCCATAGACCCCCAGGGTCCGCACCTCCTTGGCAATGGCACACCCTATACACTTCTTTTGATGGGCGCTGACCTGCAGAGGCAATACAGACAGGAGAACACCATTAGACAAACAGTCCAGCTAGTAACATGAATGGCCCACCATACCTGTTTCCATCACTATTTGCACACACATAGCCCAGCACACAAAGTGTACCCAGCCAAGAGGACATCCCTCCCCCCTTACACGATGCCTGCACACACAGCTCCATGCATTGATGCCACATGCATTGTGCCCACAGTGTACTCACCTGTTGGTCTGGAGGCCCATACAGCGGTCCGTTCTGTGGTAGGACCCCCATCCACCAGTCTCTCCGATTCCTCTGAAGTGAAGGCTGGGGCCCTTTCTCCGGTCACACGGGCCGTGCCCTTTCTCTGGTCACACGGGCCGTGGTAGGTTCCAGACACAGGTCACAGCAGCACATGCAGTGTAGGTCCTCTCCTATGGAAGGTCAGGAAACAAGTGAGGAATCAAATAGCAAATTGCGGTCACTTCTGTGGCGGTGCATACCGTCAACGCCGGCGTAGATCACCATTGGCCACGGCACCCCATAGGGCCCAATTATAACCAATGAGGAGTTGCACGGTGGTTCCTGACCGCCTACCGTCATGGCACACAACGTCAGCGGCATTAACTCACTTCCACCTGTCCCTCCACACAGGACAGGCGGATGCCATTTCAGGGGGGGACAGGCCTATGGAATAATGCTGCATCACAGGATAAATAGGCACATACATGACAAATTGCACTGTCCCATTACATGTTTACAGATTGCGGACTAGTGTTGTGGCTTCATTGTTCAGTTTGTGACAGCCTCCTCACTCTCTTTTCCCTTAGATACCTACCGCTATGGATGAATAGGAGATGGAGACATACCCTTGTGTACAGACCCCTGGTGGACTTGGCTACACTGGAGGAAAGGCACATTACCCTCACCTATAGGCTAGAAAGGGCCACAATCACAGAGCTGTGTGCACAACTGGGGCCTGACCTGATATCTGCTATCCATCAGCCCACTGGGATCCCCCTCTTATGCAAGTGCTATCAGTTCTCCATTTCCTAGCAACGGGTTCTTTCCAAGTGACAGTGGGCTTGGCAGCAGGAATGTCACAGCCAATGTTCTCAATAGTGCTGACAAGAGTGTTGTCTGCCCTGATAAAACACATGTGCAGCTACATTGCATTCCCCCAGGTTGAGGATTTGGCCACTGGGAAGGCCGGGTTTTATGCAGTGGTACATATCCCCAATATAATTGGGGTGATTGACAGAATACCTATTGCATTTGTCCCCCCACGCCAGAAAGAACAGGTGTTCAGGAATCGTAAGAGTCTCCACTCTATGAATGTGCAGATGGTGTGCTTGGCAGACCAGTACATCTCCTACGTCAGTGCTAAGTATCCAGGGTCGGTGCATGATGCCTTTGTCCTGAGCAATAGCAGCATCCCAAATGTGATGGCCCAACTACAGAGGCACAGGGTGTGTCTAATAGGTGAGCCCTGGTTCCCGCCCAGTATATGTTAGTGTATGCCTATGGTGTTGGCCACATAAGATAGTGTGTGGCTAAATGTTGTCCCTCAATATTTGCAGGTGACTCTGGTTACCTAAACCTATCATGGCTGCTGACCCCTGTGAAGAATGCCAGGATAAAGGCAGAAGAACCTTATAATGAGGCACATGGGTGAACCAGAAGGATCACTGTAAGGTCCTTTGGCCTCTTGAAGGCCAGGTTCCAGGGCCTCCATCTGACAGGTGGACCCCTGTGCTACCCACCCAAGAAGGTCTGCCAGATAGTAGTGGCATGCTGCATGTTGTACAACCTCGCCCTCAGATGCCATGTCCCTTTTCTGCAGGAGGAGGAGACTGGAGATGCCCCTGTGGCAGCAGTGGACCCTGTGGACAGTGAGGATGAGGAGGCAGAGGATGAGGATGTGGACAACAGAACATCTGTATTCCGTCAGTACTTCCAATGACACACAGGTGAGACAGTGTAACTTTACATTTCAATGACTTTGGTTGTATTCTGTGTGGCATTGGCATACGTCTATGCCCACTTACTGTTACCTCTGGCTATTCAATTTGCAAATGTTGGTGATTTGACAAATACTCCTGGTGTGATCACAACAGCCAGCTACAGGTCATTGATTCTACGCTCATTCTATGTTCAGTTCATTTGTAATGGTTGTACCTGTTTCAATCAATACATATTTGAAATACATGACATACTCAAAATCGATTTATATCAAAGGGTGTTTATTGTAGTGCTAATATATAGAGGAGGAAGTGCAATGGGATGGAGTGATGATGGAGGAAAGTCCAGGGTATTGTTCAAGTCTGTTCGCAGCACAGATGCATTGTCGAAGGGGACGTAGGATGGGGAGCAAGGGCAGTTCAAGGTGGAAAGGGTGACTGAGTGGGACACATGGGGGACAATCAGGAGAGACTAATTTCCTGGCAGGGGTCTAGGCAAGTGACTCTGGCTTCTGTCTGGATCGCAGGGAACATTTGTGGGGTGGTTCACCTTCTGCAGAGGGAGGGTTGCTGGTGGCCTGTTGGTCCTCCTGGCCACTAGCGGCAGTGGAAGTGGATGGCTGTTCAGATGACTGGCTAGTAGAAGGGGCCCGCTGGTGTGACACTGCCTCCCTCATAATGTTGGCCATGTCTGCCAGCACCCCTGCTATGGAGATCAGGGTGTTGATGGTGGCCTGCAAGTCCTCCATGATCCCCTGACACTGTCCCTCTTGCAGCCGCCTGTTCTCCTACATGTTGTCTAGGATCTGGCCCATCGTGTACTGGGAATGTTGATAGGCTCGCAGGATCTCAGAGAGTGCCTCCTGGTGAGTCGGTTCCCTGGTCCTGTCCTCCCCTTGGTGCACAGCAGTCCTCCCAGTGTCCCTGTTGGGCTGTGCCTCTGTACCCTGACCTGTGTGCCCACTGCAACTGGCCCCAGGTCCCTGATTGTCTTGTGTGCGAGGTGTGGCCTGGAGTCCCTGTACAGGAGGTTACACTTCTGATTGATGTGTCCTGGGGATAGAGGTTTGGGTACGCTGGGTGGGTGCTGTGGTGTTGTTTCCTGATGTGGGAGGCTCTGTGGTGGTTTGTGACTGGGCTTGGGTAACCGGCTGTCCAGTGGTCCCTGATGGGCCAGGTAGATCGTCCATATCTTGAAGACCAGATTTACTGTCATCACTGTGGGCCTCTTCTGTTGGGGGACTGGGTAGTGCTGGCACCTCCTATCCAGTGACATTGGCTGGGGTACCTGTGGGGATGTAAATGATGTATTATGCTTCATGTGTATGACATATTGTACATCCCTGGGTTTCCCTCTATGGTTGGTGTTGCCCTGCCAGCTTTTTACTTGTGTATATTGGTGTATGGTGGGATTGTTAGTTTCCCTATGCTGTGCATGCTTTAGTGTTGAGTGTCCATGCAGGGCTGTGAGGGGCATCCATGCATTGGTACAGCATGCAGGGCTTGGCATTGGGATTAGAGAGATGTGATGGTGGAGTGTGTGTGATGGAGTGGAGTCATGGGAGTGAGGGTGAGGGTATGTAATGGCATGCAGGTAGGGGGGTGATAATTGTTGAAAGTTGACTTACAAGAGTCCAGTCCTCCTCCGACTCTGGCCAGGCCCTCAGGATGCAGTAATGCCAAGACTTGCTCCTCCCATGCTGTGAGCTGTGGGGAGGAGGTGGGGGTCCACCACCAGTCCTCTGGATAGTGAGCTGGTGTCTTGCTGCAATGGAACGTACCTGCCCCCGTAGGTCGTTCCACCTCTTCCTGATGTTGTCCCTTGTTCTCGGGTGTTGTCCCACGGCACTGACCCTGTCCACGGTTCTCCACCATAGCTCCATCTTCCTGGCTATTGATAACTGCTGCACGTGTGCTCCAAACAGCTGTGGCTCTGCCCTGACAATTTCCTACACCATGACCTTTAAAACCTCTTCAGTGAAACAGGGTTGCCTTTGTGGTGCCATGGGTGTTAGGTGATGTGTGTTGGTGAGGTTGTGTTGGGTAATGTGTTGGGGTGTGTGAAGTGGGGTGCATGAAGGATGTATGGGTGTATGTAGTGTGTGTATGTTGTTGTTGCAGTGGGCTCGGTGTCAGTCTGGTGGCAATGATTTGTAATCGTAAAAGACTGTGGGTAATGTGGGTGTGTGTTTTATAATGGTGTGGATGTGTGGGTGTGGTGTGTGTCCGGGTGTCAGGTGTGTGTTGTTTGAATTGTCCAATGTGGTGTTGTTTTGTTTGTGGGTGTCCATTGTGAGCGCGTCGGTATGTATGTAGGTATGTCAGCCGTGGTGATTTGTGGGTCATAATGTAGTGGGCGTTGTTCTGTTGGCGTAACAGTGTGGGTTTTGACACCGCCACTTTATCAATGACCTTTGGGCTTGCAGATTTGTGTCTGTGGCTGTATTCTGTCCGGTAGGCGTGTGCGTGTTATAATATGGTGAACGGATTTCAGCCGCCACGGTAAGTTGGTGGCAGTCAGCGTGGCGGTATGCAGGAGTTACTGCCAGGGTCATAATGAGCACCTTAGTGTACCTTGGTGCTTCTAATTCCTTACCAGACCTTGAGTTTTTAGGGTGCAATTAATGCCTGGTCACCTAGATTTTCCTGTTTTATTGTTACTCTATCTTCCTCTATTTCTCTCTCTATATCTTTCTTTCCCTATCACTCCTATAATTTTTTCTCTTTGTCTCTCTCAATTGCTCTCTTTTTCTGTCTCTGGCCCCTCTTTCTCCCTCTGTATTACTCTCGCTGGATAAACAAAGCCTACAGCTAGCGCACTTATTGCTATTGTCAGATGTTTTCGATACTAATTACTTCAAATTAAAAATGTATGTGAAGACCGTGTAATCCTGTCTAGGCTTTTAGCATCAGTCTGATGTAAATGCTCCGTTTTTGTAAGACTATAAAACAAGCTTACTATATTAATATGACCCAAGGCATTTTAAATAATGTATTATTTTAAGTATTTATACTAAACAACTAGAGTGACATTCCCGTGCACTTATCTGCCAGGCTGGTCCTTATTTGTACACGACAATAGCAAAAAAAGGTAACTGTCACATTCTACAGAAGCTGAAAATAAATTATTGGTTGACCGAAAATTCAATATGAGATCTACTTTGAAACACAAGACAATAGATTTTCTACAATGTATTTTGAAGTATTGTTGTTATTCTTGTTGGCGTTCATTTGTAAAGCAATAATAGTATTGCACTAATGAAAAATGATTTCCAAATATCGTGAGTGCATCATATTTCGTCCATATATGTACTGTGGTACCAGTTGAGAACCCTTTTATACAGTGGTGGCCGGTAGCCTTAGGCAGGAGAGGGCGAGTGGGAAGCGCACACACACTCATTCTTTCACACACACAAGCACGCACATTCATTAACAACAGTCATAACAGTCAAACATGCACACACGCACCAAACATTCGTTTTAAAAGATCACACACACACACTCATTCTTTCACACACACACGCACGCACGCACATCCATTAAAAACACTCATAACATTCAAACATGCAGGCACGCACCAAACATTCATTTTAAAAGATCACACACACACTCATTCTTTCACACACACACGCACGCACATCCATTAACAACACTCATAGCATTTAAACATGCACACACACACCAAACATTTATTTTAAAAGATCACACACATTCTTTCACACACACACGCACGCACGCACACACATCCATTAACAACACTCATAACATTCAAACATGCACGCACGCACCAAACATTCATTTTAAAAGATCACACACACTCTTACCTTCAGCCTCGGAGGTCCCAGGAGGGTTGGGACTGCTGCCTTCCCTCATTGGCTGACCATAGGTCAGCCAATGAGGGAAGGCAGCAGTCCCAGCCTCGTCACAGAGTGGGATGGGGTCAGTGAGACTGCTGACCCCACTCTGCGACAAAGTGTCACTGATTGACACTTGCCCTGGGCGCTTCAGGGCTTAAACCTGAAGCGCCCAGGACGAAGTCAATGGGTGATGCTTTCCTCGTCACCCAGGGGAGGGCCTTGAGGCACCTTTGCTGAGCCGAGGAGGTCACGCCCATAGGAGCTATAACCTCTCAGCCCAGCAAAGTTCAGCTCAGGCAGCCAGGAGTCTGCGCAAATCGCGCATGTCTGCTCCTGATTGCCTGACCTGAACATGAAGAGTGTCTGTAAGGCTGACCTTTGTTCAACCTGACAGACACTCTTCATGAAGGGCAAAAGGTGGGGGTGTGTGGCCCCACCGCCCTTAAGGCCGGGCTGCGCCTGCTTTAATAGTTTAAACATAATTCTGTGCACTGATCACTGTGGTTGTGTATTTTCCGAATTTATGTATCACCCTCGCCCTTTGATAATGAACTTGAATATTTCTAAGCATGAACCTGTGTTCTTATTGTCGAAAAAGACCACTGTCCGGAGAGACACAGAGGAGATCACAGTATCTGCACTTGGCTCTCTTGTATCTATTCGAAGCTGGCAACAAGAGGCCAATTTACAAACTCTTGCATGGTGTAAAGTAGAGACCACATTCACTTTGCACGAGTTTTGCTATCTTTGTGACAAAGAACGCCAAAGATTTTGTTGCAGTTAAAACAATAGGGGCATACCATGTTGCCATTGTCGGTTTTGCGCCTTTCCAGAAGGTATCTGAGTGCATCTTTTTTGCTGCGTTGATCACGTACATTAACTCGAAATATATTTGAGTTATACCATGTTTTGCTTGGAAAGACAGGGTAGCAACTGCCTCTTCGTGTTTCGAGCTTTGCCGTCAATAAAGCTAACCACAGTCGAATGTCACTTCTCTGCACACAAAACAAGCATCAGGGAATATGTAGGCATGGCCACACCCCCTTCCTACAAAACATGTTCTACTAACACTTTGAGAATTCTAAACAGCACAGAAAATATCAAATTAATCACTCATTGCAGAAAATAATTAAACAATTCGAAACAATGAGTTAACAGATAATTTTTGCAGAAAACACACCCTAAATCATGTGAAACGAATTAACAGACAAATATTGCAGGGAAGACATCATGAATTATCAGCCTACACAATCATTGTACCTTTTTAGGAGCATATACTTTTTGATGCAAAACTGCACTAATGCAGTTTTGCATCAAAAGGTTTTGCACTGGCTTGCGCCATTCCTGCGCGCCAGCCAGGTGCCATATTTATGGAATGCTGCAAGCCGGTGGAAAGGGTGGGCTAGCGTAAAAGAAATGACATTAGGTGGGGATGGCAGTATGGGAGAAGGGGGTTTTGCAACAAAAAATTATGTTAAGCTGGTTAGAGGCAAAAAAAATGCCTTTAACCAGCCTAGCGTCATTTTCTGAGGCAAAACCATCCATACCACATGACTCCTGTCTTAGAAAAGACAGGAGTCATGCCAATCACCCTAATGGCCGGCACAGAGGACCAGGGTCCCCAGGGCATGGCCATTGTCCCAAGTTGGGCCCCAAATGGCACTTTGATTTAACAAAATAAAAAAACGTACCTCTACTTACCCTACTTGCCTGGGATGGGGTCCCCCATCCTCCGGTATCCCTCTGGTGTGGGTGGGGGTGTTACTAGGGCTTGAGGAGGGCACCTGTGCACCCATTCCATGGTGGTTAACCATGGAAATGGGTCCACAGGTCCCCTAATGCCTGGTCTGACCCAGGCATTAAATAATGGTGCATAGCAAGCTTTGCACCATTATTTAGCCCCTCCTCCCACCCGTGCATAATTTTACCACAGGGGGTTAAATATGGGGCTATAAGGGTAGCACCATTTTTTAGATGGGAACACCTACCTTACATCTCATTGATGCAAGGTAGGTTCACACATCTAAAAAATGGTGCAAACTGCAATATTTTAACGTTGGACGGGTCTAACGAAAAAATATAAATATGGAGTTAGTTTTGCGCAGAATTTGCATTAGACAAAATGACGCAAACTCAGCACAAAGCAGGTATAAATATGCCCCTTAGTCTCCCCATGTGATACTGGCTTCTTCTCAATTTATACCCTCTCATTTATCCCTGTTGGCCTCTTCGAGCAATGTAAATGTGATCCCACAGCAACAATACTCGAAGCATCTCACGGAAAAAGGCTCTGCTGTCCCACATGAGCCAAGGCAACACGTGAAACAAGCCACCAAAATTCATCTGCCAACTTTACCATGTTATCCATTAATTCTCTCACTCTTTCTGTATTACGGAACTTGGATAAACTGTTTTTCTTCAATGCTGAGTTTCTAATCTTGACCCAATTTCCAATTTTCAGCCTGTGACCTAAACATTTCGTCTCATCATCCATCAAAATCTTGCACACCACATTCGACTTCTCCTTGGTACTCGTCCACAATTTAAGAACAGTTTCTCCATAACTGCTCACCTATAGCTTCCAAAAAGGGCACAAAATGGATGCTGCTTTCAGCTATATGCTAACTCAAATGGGGTCACTCCAGTTGCAACTTGGGTGTAGTGTGATAAAACCATTTGAGGTCTATCAATGCTATGGTCACATCCATGCTGTTCCCGTAAGCCATTGAACACATTCCATGAAAATTGTTTTAAAGCACTCCACATTACCCTTGCTTTGGTTTGGAAAGAGCTGTCCGGATGTTTTTAATACCATATCTATCAAGAAAATCCTTTAACTCTGATGATACAAATTGTAACCATTATGAATAAGTGTTTTTTCATAGCACTATCATATGCAAATGCATACTGGAAAAACTCATTCACAGACCGAGTGGCAGGCTCCACGACGTTTGACCTTCACCCACCTAGACTCATGATCAATCATTACAATAACATATTTTAAACCTTGTGGTAAAACCTGAAAAGGACCCGAAAAATCCATGCCTATTTTCTGCCATGTTCTCTCTCAACACAAGGCATTCTTGTCTACTGGTACATATGTGACTATATTTTTGTCGTTATTGTTACATTTCACACAATTCCTAACTAACATCTCCACTTTCCTGCCCATGGGAGGCCACTAATACGTATTTCTGGCTCTCCTCTTGGTAATTGTAATTTATATTTCTGGTATATGCTGCTTCCATTACTCGAAAACGCACAGGTGCAATTAACTTATCTCCACGTACAAGTTTATTTTCTTCGATGGAAAATTAATCTGCATCCTTGCAGTATTGTTGCAATGTTGTGTGTAAATTCCTTTCTTTTGTCCAGCCTTCCAACACCACCTTCATTAACTCTTCCAACTCTGGATCCTTCGTCATCTCTTGTACCCTATTATTCTCATCACCACACACTATTGAATCATCAATACTTATTACAATACATTCAATTTCACATTCCCATTCATACTTTCCATCTTCTTTAACAGGCAACCTTGAAAGAATGTTGGCCCTACAGGTTTTCCCACTCGATATATATATTGCAATTTGTAGTTGTACTTCAGCTTCTTTACTGACAACCTTGCTAGCCAAGCAGTGGATTACTTATCTTGAAGCCAGATAACATATCTGCAAGTGGGTGATTATCTATTTCCAATAAAAAGGGTTTGCCCCATAAGTAAGATTTAAATATTGTCATACTACACATAGGCTAAAGGTTATTTTTTGATAATAGAATATTTACCTTTGGCTGCTCTCCGTAACTTGGAAGCAAACCTAACTGGATTCAACCTTACTATAAGGTGCAGAATCTGCACAGTAAGTGACATCAGTGGTTTATTGTTAAAACTTCCTTTAAAAGAAGAAGCCAAGCAAGAGAACGTCATTTCCAATCATCCATTGGCACAGGAGTGGCATCAATGCTTTCCCACCAAAACCATCATTAAAAGAAGCAACACAAGAAGACTTAATTTCCCAGCATCTATTTGCACAGGAATTGGCATCCCTGGTTCCCCATTAAAACTGTATTTAAAAGAAGAAGCTAAGCATGTGTAATTCATGTACATTGTACATCTCCATAGGAAGCATCATCACTGCACTTCCCACTATCCATCTGCACAGGAAGTGAAATCACTGATTTGCTGATAAACACATCTTTAAAAGAAGTAGTTAAACAAGAGGGGCTTGATTTACAATGGTAAAGTTCGACCAAAAGTCTAACTTTACTACTTTTCAGTATTCACAAAGGTAGGTTTTGGACAGGTTGGCAGTGTAGATTTTTTGGGCTCAATAAGGAATCAGCATTTAAGCAGCAACTGAGTCCGGATGCACAGTGCTGCTAAGCAAGGTACTTATAGCATACATTGGAGCCACCACAAACTATTAGAGGCAGATTTAGGAAAAGTGGCGCTGCACCTAGTGCAGCGCCACTTTTCTAGCGCCCCTTAGTGCCCTACTTACACAACCATTGTACGCCATATTCAAAATACTGTGCACCATAGTGGTAGTTAGGGTGACTAGTGTCATAATTCTTTACACTAGTCTGGTACTTTGCAGGATTAGTGTAAAAAACTTATGACGCTAATCCTGCAAAGCACCCAGAGGCCCATTGTAGTCAATGGGAGCCTCTTTTTAACGCCTGCACTTAGCAGGCGTTAAAACATGCTGTTAAAAATGGTGTCAAGGAATCTCATGCATTCCTTTGTGCCATTTTTACGCCCCACCCCCCTAGTGCCGGAACACCCCCTTGCATACATTATGCGTGGCACAGGCATAATGTGGAGCAAGGAGTTACAAAGTGGCACTTTAAAGTATGGCGGGGCCTTATTCCCCTTCCAATACAACATTAGTGTAAAAAAAAATGACACTAATGTGGCATTGGAATGGTGCAAGGCCTGTGTAAATCTGGCCCTTAGTGTGTAAAACTGTCTGTTTTAAACTTTGTTGATGTCTGATTTTAGCCATATTGAATAATTTCACTTACCTGCACGGTTTACTTTTCCCGCATTCTTCTCTTGGCATTTCTGCTCTGGGGTCCGCCACCAGCTTCAGACGTTTGTTGTTGAGAGAATTTGCTCTTCATTTTCTCCTCACTTCCTGTCTTCCTTTGGGCCATTAGATCTCTGCCATTTCAGGCAGGTTGGCAGTCTACACTTTTTGGTCTGGATAAGGAATCGGCATTTAAGCAACAGCTGGGTGCAAATGTGCAGGGCTGCTAAGCAAGTTACTTGTACTGGAAATATTAGTGTGTAAAACTGTTTTAAACTTTGTTGATGTCTGATTTTAGTCATATTGATAATTTCACTTACCTGCATTGTTCACTTTTCCTGCACTCTTCTCCTGGCATTTTTAATCTCCTGTTCACCCCCAGCTTTAGCCATTTGTTGCAGACAGAGCTTTCTATTCATTTTCTCCTCACTTCTTGTCTTCCTTTGGGCCATTAGACCACGGCAATTTTGGTCCGGTTGGGAATCTAGACTTTTTGTACTTGACAAGGAATCAGCATTTAAGCAGCCGCTCGGAGTGAACTCCCGCTGGCGAGCCAAGAGTGTGCCAGAGGCAAGCCTCTCCGCACCAGTCCTTGCCTGGATGACGCCAGGACCCCTGCCCCTTTTCTTAACATTCTTAGGGCATTGCTCTAGACACAATGTCCGAGAAGGTCTAATTGACATATTGCCAAATGCACTTAAAACAGATCCACTGGACTTGTTCTAACCCAATACTGAGGTGCACTTAACCTTTCCTGACCCTGAAGTGACTGGTAACTTGTAATTTGTGCAGGTTTTGCTGCATGGCAACATATAATTTAAGTGGGGCTAATAATACACGAAGCCCAACTCGCTCACATTCCTGGCCCTGAAGCGTACCCTTTCTGAAGACTCCTAAGAAATACAGCAGCACTACCGCTCCCCCTCAAAATAGTAGCTCCGTGAAGAGTGACTGTCTCTATTGCAATATTAGAATTATGACAAAGCACACCATAGAAGTGTATATCCTCACACTGTCCAAGTTATGTTTCCTCACCAGAATGTCACTTTTCAGCTCAGCACTTCCTTTTATTCTCAACCACTACTCAATGGTGAAACTAGACAGGGAAGAACGGCCTGGAGGGGACGTTGCAATTGTTTTTCACAACTCCCTAAAAGTCTTATTAATTGACACACTCCTCTCAGCTAGGCATGAAATGTGCATCTTTAAGGTCACTATCTCAGACAATGAGACTTGGAAAGGGGCTTTCATTTACTGCCCATTTGGTCCCAGGAATAATTTCTCTCATATATTACTGGACTCTGTGGCCCCTTACATCATAGCTTCCAATAAATTCCTACTGGTGGATGATTTTAATGACCACGGTGAGGCTATTAATGATCAAGGGGTATCACAACTCTTAGCCGACATGGAGACTGTTGGGCTAAAGTAAAAAGTGATGGGTCCTACACACTGGGCTAAGCACAACCTTGACCTCATTTTTACAAACATAGCTGCTACTACTTGAGAACCTCCCCTGCTGATCACCTGTTCTGGCCATCATCTTATCAAGTTGACCATCTCATGAAAAGCTGCCTTTGGTAAACTCAAGATTGAGGATGTTATATCTGGCACCCCTGGTAAATGGATTCCCCTGGCATCCTTTCAGAGGCTTTCGGGCCCCTTATTTGTTTCCTAACATTGATGTTAACTCTGCACTTCCAGCCTACAATGAGTCATTAACTAATACTTTTGACCACATAGTACTTTTTAAAACACCACTTCCACCTCCTGCAGGTGTCAAGCACCTTAGTTTACAGACATGTTCCACCTAGAATAGGCCAAGTGCAAACATCTGGAATGCAGATTGCGCAACTTGACCTGAGAAGAACTCTGCCTGGAGTATGGACTGCTGTACCACAAGGAGTGGCTCACTGCTGGACTGGTTTCCAAGAAGGACAGCTCTCTGCCTTGATGAGGAGCTCTGTTGATGTTTGCCCAGTGGAGGAAGGACTGGGCCCTCTCATCTGATCCAGAGAGACTCCAAGAGCTTACTGGGTTATCCTCTGGTCTCCTGCTGTCTCAGGGACATGAAAGACTACCTGCAGCTCTGCTTTTGCAGCTGGACTCTGCCATTGGTAAGTCCTACCCTTTCCTGAGGTGCCAATCTAGTCCTGGGCCATTTAGAACTGATGCAGTGCCCTCTGATGCCAACACATTGGTGATTCAAGGATGACGCAGGACCCAATTCCAAATTCTTTCTAAATAATGCCAACAAGACTCCTTAAGTCAACACATAGGCCCTCAATATGACATTGGCAGTAAGCCCCACTTACCGCCACGCTGAGTGCCGCCAACTTACTGCCGCCACCACGGATATCCGTTCACAATATTATGACACACACCAATCTGACAGAACTGAGCCACATACACAAATCCGCGACACCAAAGGTCGGTGCTAAACTGGTGGTATCGAAACCCACACCGTAACATCACCAGAACTACGCCCATCACATTATGACCAACGAATCACAATGGTGGTAAACCATTGGCGGTACATACCGCTGCGCTCACAATGGACAGATACAAACAAAACAACACCACATTGGACAATTCAAATAACACACACCTGACACCCATACACACATCACACCCACACCACTATAAAACACACATAACCCACAACCCTTTACCATTACAAACAATAGCCACCAGAGAGAGACAGCAAGACCACAGACACAACCAGAGCCACACACTACTCACACCTAGACACCACTCACACGCCACACATCACACATCACACACCCCAACACATTACCCAACACAACATCACCTACACACCTCACACAACACCCATGGCACCACAAAGACACCCCCGATTCACAGAGGAGGAGCTATGGGTCATGGTGGAGGAAATCATCAGGGTAGAGCCTCAGCTATTTGGACCACAGGTGCAGCAGATATCGATAGCTGGGAAGATGGAGCTATGGTGGAGAATCGTGGACAGTGTCAATGCCATGGGACAGGACCACAGAACAAGGGATGACATCAGGAAGAGGTGGAATGACCTACAGGGGGAAGGTACGTTCCATTGCAGCAACACAACAGCTCGCTGTAGAGAGGACTGGCGGTGGACCCACACCTCCTCCCTCACAACTCACAGCATGGGAGGAGCAAGTCTTGGCTATCCTGCATCCTGAGAGCCTGGCTGGGTTCTTGAGGAGGACTGGACTCAGGTAAGTCAACTCTATACTACTTTCACCCCCCTACCTGCATGCCATCACATATGCTCACCCTCACTCCCATCACTCCAACACTACCCACACACCTCACCATCACATCTCACTCATCCCAATGCCAAGCCCTGAATGCTTCACCAGTGCATGGACACCCCTCACAGCCCTTCATGGACACTCATCACTAAAGCATGCACACTATAGAGGACTAATCATCCCACTATTCATCAACGTACACAAGTGAAAGCTGCCAGGGCTAATACAACCAAAGCGGGCAAGTCATGGATGCACAATATGTCAGACACAGAAACCATAACACATCATTTACATCCCCACAGGTACCCCAGCCAATGTCACCGGAGAGGAGGTGCCAGCAATACCCAGCCCCCCAACAGGAGAGGCCCACAATGATGACAGTAACTCTGGTCTTCAGGATCTGGATGACCAACCTGGCCCATCAGGTGCCTCTGGACAGTCAATTCCCCAGGCCCAGTCACACACCACCACATAGCCCCCCCATCAGGAAACAACACCACAGCACCCACCCAGCGTACCCATACATCTGTCCCCAGGACACGTCAATCATCAGTGTGTCCACCTCTATGGGGACCCCAGGCCACACCTCAAACCTATGACAATCAGGGACCTGGGGTCAGTGGGCACACGGTTCAGGGAACAGAGGTACAGGCCAAAAGGACACTTGGAGGAATGCTGTGTGCCAGGGGGAGGACAGGCCCAGGGAACCGACTCTCCAGGAGGCACTTGCAGAGATCCTGTGAGCATATCAACATTCTCAGGACACGATGGGCCAGATCCTGGACAATGTGCAGGAAAACAGGTAGCTGCAGGAGGGACAGTACCAGGGGATCAGGAAGGATTTGCAGGCCATCAACAACGCCCTGATCTCCATAGCAGGGGTGCTGGCAGATATGGCCAACATTATGAAGGAGGCAGTGTCACACCAGCGGACCCCTGCCACTAGCCAGACATCTGAACAGCCTTCCACCTCCGCTGCCGCTAGTGGACAGGAGGTCCCGCCATACGACTCACAGGACACCAGCACACCTCCCCCTGCAGAAGGATAACTACCCCGCAAATGTTCCCTGCGATCCAGACAGAAGTCAGAGACACTTGCCAAGAACCCCACCAGGAAATGAGACTCTCCTGATTGTCACCCTTGTGTCCCACTCTGTCACCCTGTCCACATTGAACTGCCATTGCTCCCCTTCCTATGTCCCCTTGGGCAATGCACCTGTGCTACAAATAGACTGGATCAATACCCTGGACTTTCCTCCATCATCACCCCATCCCATTGCACTTGCCCCTCAAAATTTTAGCACTTCAATAAACACCCTTGCACAAAAAACGAATTTTGGAGTATGTCACATTTTTCAAGTATGTATTCATTTAAACAGGTACAAACATTGCAATTCAACTGTACAGAAAATGAGCATAGAATAATGACCTGTAGCTGGCTGCAGTGATCACACCAGGAGCATATGTAAGGTCACCAACATCTGCAAAATGAATTGCCAAAGGGTACAGTAAGTGGGCATAGAAGTGGGAAATAGCAGCATGCCAGTGTCACAGAAATTTCAACAAATTCAATGAAATGTGAAGTAACACTGTCTTACCTGTGTGTCATTGGAAGTATTGCCGGATCACTGATGTTCTGTTGTCCTCAACCTCTGACTCCTTATCCTCACTGTCCACAGGGTCCACTGCTGCCACAAGGGCATCCCCAGCCTCCTCCTTCTGCAGAAAAGGTACATGGCATCTCAGGGCAAGGTTGTGCAACATGCAGAATGCCACTACTATCTGGCAGACCTCCTTAGGTGAGTAGCACAGGGATCCACCTGTCAGATGGAGGCATCTGAACCTGGCCTTCAGAAGGCCAAAGGTCCTTTCTATTATCCTTCTGGTTCACCCATGATCCTCATTATAACGTTCTTCTGCCCTTGCCCTAGCATTCCTCACAGGGGTGAGCAGCCATGATAGGTTGGGGTAACCAGAGTCACCTGCAAATATTGAGGGACAACATTTAGCCACACACTATCCCGTAAGGCCCACATCATGCCCATAAACCAAGATATACTGGGTGGGAACCAGGGCTCACCCATTAGCCACACCCTGTGCCTCTGTAGTTGGCCCATCACATTTGGGATGCTGCAGTTCCTCAGGACAAAGGCATCATGCACCGACCCTGGATACTTAGCATTGACATGGGAGATGTACTGGTCCGCCAAGCACACCATCTGAACATTAATTGAGTGGAAACTCTTAAGATTTCTGAACACCTATTCATTCTGACGGGAGGGACAAATAGAATATGTGTTCCATCAATTGCCCCAATTATGTTGGTGATATGTTCCATTGCATAGAACTCGGCCTTCACTGTGGCCAAATCTTCAACCTGGGGAAATACAATGTAGCTGCACATGTGTTTAATCAGGCCAGACAGCACTCTTGTTAGCACTATTGAGAACATTGGCTGTGACATTCCTGCTGCCAAGCCCATTGACCCTTGGAAAGAACCAGTTGCCAGGAAATGGAGCACTGATAGAACTTGCCCAAGAGGGGGATCCTGGTAGGGTGAAAGATAGCAGATATCAGGTCAGACTCCAATTGGGCACACAGTTCTGTGATTGTGGCCCTGTCAAGTCTGTAGGTGAGGATAATGTGCCTGTCCTCCATTGTTGCCAAGCCCACCGGGGGTCTGTACACGGGTGTATGCCTCCATCTCCTATTCATCCGCAGTGGTAGCAATCTATGGGGCAAAAAAGTGAGGAGCCGGTCACAAACTAAACAATGGGGCTACAACAGAACTTTGCATTCTGTTACTTGTAATAGGTAAGTGTGATTTGTACAGTATGCCCAATTCACCTGTGATGAGGCAAATATCCAGGGCCTGCCCCCCCCGAAATGGCATCCGCCTGTCCTGTGTGTAGGGACAGGTGGAAGTAAGTTAATTCGTTGACGTTGTGCGCCGTTGCAGGAGGCAGTTGGGAACCTCTGTGCAACTCCTCATTGGATAACATTGGGCCCTATGGATTACAGTGGCCAATGGTGATCTATGCCAGCGGTGACGGTCTGCACCGTCACGGACGTGACAGCCATTTTCTATCTTATTCCTCACTTGCTACCGATCTTCAACAGGAGAGGACCTACACTGCATGTGCTGCTTTGACCCGTGTCTGGAACCTTCCATGGCCCGTGTGACCGGGGAAAGGGCCCATGCCTTCAACTCGGCGGAGATGGAGAGACTGGTGGATGGGGTCCTACCCCAGTACGGACTGCTGAATGGGCCTCCAGACCAACAGGTGAGTACACTGTGGGCATGATGCATGTGGCGTGAATGCATGGCGTGGTGTGTGTGAAGGCCTTGTGTAAGGGGGGGTGGGTTGATGTCCTCTGGGCAGTGTATTGGTTGTGTGCTAGGCCATGTGTGTGTAAATGGTGATGTGAAGGAGTATAGCGGACCATAAGTGTAACAGGCAGGACTGTTTGACCAATTTTATTTTCCTGTGTATATTTCCTCTGCAGGTCAGTGCCCATCAAAAGAAGGGTATATGGCGTGCCATCCCCAAGGATGTGTGGACCCTGGTGTTCTATGGCAGGCGAAGCACCCACTGTGTTGGAAACGGTAGAAGGACCTGAGATGCTGGGTATGGAAGACGGTGGAGGCCCAGCTGGGGCTGTCCTCCCAATGAGGAAGGGGTGCCTGTCGAACCCTGACCCCCCTGATGGTCCGCACACTGTCAGTGGCCTATCCTGAGCTGGATGGGCGCTTGAGGGCATCACAGCAGCCACAAAGGTGTGAGTACAGTGCCCATCACTCCAACTCATGCATGATAGGGTGGTATCCGGGTGGTGGATGTTTGTCAGCGGGTGCCCCTAAGCCAGGTATGACATTGCAGCATAGGTCCCCTGTTGGCTAGGGTTCAGAAGGAAAAATCTTGCTACCTAGCTCGTAGGCATCCACTACTTGTCAGGGCTGCGTGGGTCCCAGGTGTGCTGCATTTGGCGGTGTGTGCCCCTCCCCATGCCTTGGCTGCTAACTGTTTCTCTGGTAGTGCTATGGCATATTGCGTAGGACTGCTCCGTGTGTCTGAGGGTGCTGTGTACGCCAACAGTGGTGTAGGTGCAGCCACTGACTAAGTGTATCCTTTGTCTCTCCCCCCGTTTTTGTTTTGTCATCCCGTCCTTATGTGCATTAGCATCATCTGGCGGAGGAGCAGAGGCACCAGCAACAGAGGGAGCTGCATCCCACAGGACCCAGAGGCAGAGTCCACCAATGCTGAGGGCACCAGTGGGACGCAGGGGAGCACCACTGCGGAGACTGGAGGGGACAGTTCTGACACAGATACCTCCTCCGATGGAAGCTCCCTGGTGGTTGCAGACACCTCTGTGGCCACCCCAGCTACAGGTACAGCCGCCACCCCCGTACCAGCACCGCCCTCCCAGCAGCCCCTCAGCGAGTTGCCCGTGCCAGCTCACCCAGGAGGGTGGGTATCTCCTTCGCCCTAGGCACCTCAGGCCCTGCCCCAGTGAGCACTGCTGTCCTGAGTGAGGAGTCTATTGACCTTATAAGATCCATCTTTGTAGGGCAGTCAACCATTGTGAATGTCATCCAGGGGCTGGAAGCCCATATGCCACAGACTAATGCATTTCTGGAGGGCATTCACATTGGATTGGCAGCCCAACAGAGATCAATTCAGGCTTGGGCCTCCTCTCTGATGACAGCCATTGTCCCTGTTTCTACCCTACCCCCTCAAACTTCCTCTATCCAGTTCCATTCTCCTCAAACACAACCCCTACCAAGCACACAGGCAGACGAGCATGCACACAGGACAACACACAAGAGTGGCAAAGGCAAACACAAGCACCACACTTCATCCCACAGGCTCTCACACAAAGACCATCCAGATGCAGACACAGCAACATCTAATATTTCCACTGTCTCCCCCTCCTCAGCCTCCCTCCCAGTTCCGTCTACACTCACACCTACATGCGCTACATCATCATTCACTACCAGCATCATCACTACACCAAGCAGAACACACACCTCACTGGCATACACCTCCATAACAGCCATGCACACATCCCCTGTGTCCTCTCCCACTGTGTCTGTCCCCCCTTCCTAGGGTACACAAACGCAAGCACTCAGACACCCAACAGCCATCCACCTCAAAACAGCATCCAGCCCATGCACCTGCAACCAAAATCAGAAGACAGACACCTCCTTCAACCACTCCCTCTTCCACCACTCCCATTTCTTCTCCCTCTTCCCGCCCCAATGTCATTAAAAAACTGTTCCTATCCACCATTGACCTCTTCCCTACCCCTCCCCCCCATCCTGCACGTATGGCTTGGGTGGAAAGAACCCAGCCAACCACGTAGCCTTCAAGTCCACGGGCCCAGTCATCACCATAACCACTCGTGGTGGAAAAGGATTCAGGCCACATGTCCTGAAGGTGAAGGAGCCTGCACCAGGCAGCCTCAAGGTAAAGGAGCCTGCCCTAACTGCCAGAAACACCAAGGAGCCTGCCTCAGCAGGCAAGAAGCTAAAGGAGCCTGCCCCAGCTGCAAGAAAGTGCAAGGAGCCTGCCCCAGCAGGCAAGAAGATAAAGGATCCTGCCCCAGCTGCAAGAAAAAGCAAGGAGCCTGCCCCAGCAGCGGCTAAGAAGGTAAAGGGGCCTGCCCCAGCTGCCAGGAAGAGCAAATAGCCTGAACAAGCAGGCAGGAAGACCAAGGGGCCTGGGGCAGGAAACGTAACAGAGCCCCCAACACCAACCATGGTTGTGCAGCTGTCTGAGGGTGCAGGGGAAGGGCAGGAGCCTCCCCCCACCAGCAGCACCATCACCTCCAGTGAGCAGCCATGACTGCCGGCGGACGGTATGTAATCCTGCCTCCATGGCTGCTGTGCTGTCTGCCTCCTGCAAATGCAGTGGGTATGACACCCACCTGAGAGACTGTGACCTTGCACTCCCCAGGATTAAGAGAACTGGGCACGATGCCCCCTCCAGAACCAGTGGGCAAGTCACCCACATAGCTAAGACACCCCAAGATCAAGAGCACAGGGCACAAGGCCCTCTCCAGAACCAGTGGGTAAGACACCCACCTACCCTAGACTCCCCAGGATCAAGAGCACAGGGCATGATGTCCCCTCCAGAGAAAGTGGGCAAGTCACCCACTCGAGAGATTGTGGCCTTGCACTCCCCAGGACTAAGCATGGGGCATGTTGCCCCCTCCAGAGCAAGTGGGCAAGTCACCCACTCGAGAGACTGTGGCCTTGCACTGCCCAGGACAAAGTACAGGGCATGTTGCCCCCTCCAGAGCATGTGGGCAAGTCACCCACTCGAGAGACTGTGGCTTTGGACTCTCCAGGACTAAGCACAGGGCACGTTGCCCCCTCCAGAGCAAGTGGGCAAGTCACCCACTCGAGAGACTGTGGTCTTGCACTCCCCAGGACTAAGCACAGGGCATGTTGCCCCCTCCAGAGCAAGTGGGTAAGTCACCCACTCGAGAGACTGTGGCCTTGCACTCCCCAGGACCAAGCACAGGGCATGTTGCCCCCTCCAGAACCAGTGGTGTTGTTCCATCTCCTGGCTGAGGTGGCCCCCGTCCCCCTGAGGTGCCTTCCTATTTACCAACTGATACCCCTGGAGTGTTCTCTCCATGTTGATGCAGGTGACATGTGTGGCCTTGGAATTTAGCCTGTGGCCAGTTGACCTACGAACATTGTGGACTGGGCTGTGTCCCTTTTTATGTACATATGTATATATCTATTCTCTTGCCTATATTATTTTCCTAGATGTGTTGCTCTCATTACATTCACTTTTTCAAAAGCATTTTGTCATTGCATTATTCATTTGAGTTGCGTTAAAATGTTTTAGTAATGCATCTGGTAGTGTGTGGTGTGTGTGTGTGGGGTGGGTGTTGTGCGTGTGTGTGTCACTGTTGTTTCCCCCCCTCCCTTGTGTGCTAGGTGGCTGTACTCACCGTCGTCGTCTTCTCTGGTGTTGGTGTTTGTGGTGGAGCAGCACATACAAGATGATGGGGAAGACATGCAGCTCAAGCTCCTTGGCAGCGTGGTTGTTCCCTATGTCTCCAATGTTGATTTATTTCCCTTCTGAGCTCAGTTTCTGCCAGGCTTTTGATATCATTGATACCGCCCCGGAAAAGGTGGCAGATTGTCTGGTCATAATATTTTGGGCGGAACGTTGACTTCTGCCTGGCTGTAGGTGGCTCACGATGTGCTGGCTGTTGTTTCCGCCCTGGCGGTCGGTGTGGTACATTGGCTGTCTATAGGAGATCTTTCCGCCATGGTCATAATTTGGCGGTTGTTACCGCCAGCCTGTTGGTGGTATTACCACCACTTTAATACCAACAACAAGGGTTGTAATGAGGGCCATAGTCTTGATTCGCCTGACTAATTGCCGGCTAGAACAATGGAGAAATGTCAAAGATTGGGACTCAGAGGCTCAATTACTTCTTGTTTGCAAAAGTTCCCCAAAATGAGTGACCATATGCACACAACTTGCAATAGTCTTTTCAATAGAATACAACATCAGTGCCATGCAGACACTGAACTTCATCCTTAACTAACTGACACCTGAACATGCAGCTCATTATAACTGGCAAACAGAAATAAAAGCAACACTTTACACAGAATACTGATGTCCTTATTTATAGATATAACTATAATGTAAATACAGTCTTCACAAGACCGCCCTGGCTACTTGGCCCCCTGCTGACTTGATAATATCTACAGCAAACAAATGAAAATGGCTTATAGTTCATAGGGTTCATAGTCCTTGAAAGATCCACTTGTTGCCAATATTGTAGTGTTCACTAACACAAAGGCACAGGGCAAGAGGAGAGAGGATGAGCATTGAAGTGCTCCTTTTTCAGCAGGGATCATGGATAACTGACCACAATAGAATGTGACTATTCTGGAATTCCTCTTTGCACGCATACCACGTTTCATGGAATTTCTAGACCTCACTACAAAGCTCTATTAGACTCATAAAGTGTGATCCTAGTTGCTACATATGGTTTGAAATAGTGTCACAATCCTTTTTTGGTATGGTGAAAAAATAATTATATAACCTTGACTGGTGCAATGCCCCTTATTCTCTTCCATGAGTACTATCTTTAGGTCTGCACTCGGGGTGAAGATCCAAAGATAGTACTCGTAAATGCCCTTTGTGAATTCCCAAAGTCATAACCTTAGACATTTGACCTAAGTTTAGACCAAAGGTCTAAGTTTACCTTTGTGAATCTGCCTATGGTTCTTTTTCTTTTCTTTTTTTGCATAACTGCAAAGGCTGCCTAATGTGATCATATAACAATATTCCATAGCCTTATTTGATTATTCTGAAAGATGCATTTCACTTCAAAATATTAATGTGGTTTAACATTTAGCCACCTTATGATTTTAGAATGCCAGCTTCCAAGTACAAAAGGCATTTTTGTGCTGCTAGGAAATTCAGGTATTTGACAGATGTAATGGCTGCTCTTTGAAAATCATTAGTTTGTGGAACTGCAAATCTCACGAAGTTGGCAGAAATAAAGGAGAGTGGAGGAGAATAGGTTCACATTTCACCTGGTGCAGGGGGCCACACTAAAGGGCTAAACTTTCAGGCCATCTCCCAATAAATACTAGTCATGGAAGCACTGGGAAGAGGAGAGAGAAAGAACAGGTTCAGAAATTGGCACAAGCATGGTTACAAACTGATGCCAGGGCAAAGGTTTCTCGTACGTCCTTAGCAGCCATTGAAATGGTTTCCCATTGTTGCAAAGAGCCATAGAAACAGACGAGGTATTTTTAAAACCTTGCAGTATTAAAAAGGGATTTGCAAATGTGCACAACCAGCGGGATTGAGATGGTCCCATTTAACTACCATCATTGTTAACCCCTTCGCTGCCAGGCCTTTTCCCCTCCTGCGCCTCGCCTTTTTTTGTCCATATGGGGCAGTTCGCTCTTAGGCCCTCATAACTTTCTCTCCACATAAGCTACCCATGTCAAATTTGCATCCTTTTTTCACAATCCTAGGGATTCTAGAGGTACCCAGACTTTGTGGGTTCCCCTGAAGGAGACCAAGAAATTAGCCAAAATACAGCAACATTTTTGTTCTTTTTTTAAAAAAAAAAATGGGAAAAAAGGGCTGCAGAAGAAGGCTTGTGTTTTTTTCTCCTGAAAATAGCATCAACAAAGGGATTGCAGTGGTAAAATCACCATCTTCCCAGAAATTCAGGAACAGGCAGACTTGAATTAGAAAGCCCCATTTTTCAACACAAATTTGACATTATACTGGGACATACCCCATTTTTTCTATTTTTTGTGCTTTCAGCCTCCTTCCAGTTAGTGACAGAAATGGGTAAGAGACCAATGCTGGATCCCAGGAAGCTAAACATTTCTGAAACGTAGACAAACTTCTGAATTCAGCAAGGGGTGATTTGTGTAGATACTACAAGTGTTTCCAACAGAAAATAACAGCTGAAATAAAAGAATATTAATATTGATGTGAAAAAACAGCCATTTTTCGCCACGTTTTATTCTGTAACTTTTTCCTGTGATGTCATATTTTTAAAAGCAATCTACTGTTACGTCTGATGGACTCTTCTGGTTGTGGGGATATATAGGGCTTGTAGGTTCATCAAGAACCCAAGGTACACAGAGTCAATAAATGAGCTGCACCTTGAAATGGGTTTTCATTCTATACGGGTATACAGCAATTAATTTGCAGAAATATAAAAAGTGAAAAATAGGTATCAAGAAAACCTTTGTATTTCCAAAATGGGCACTAGATAAGGTGTGGAGAAGCAGTGGTTATTTGCACATCTCTGGATTCTGCGGTGCCCATACTAGCATGTGAATTACAGGGCATTTCTCAAATAGACGTCTTTATTACACACTGTCTTACATTTGGAAGGAAAACATTTAGAGAAAGACAAGGGACAATAACACTTGTTTTACTATACTGTGTTCCCCCAAGTCTCCTGATAAAAATTGTACCTCATTTGTGTGGGTAGGCCTAATGCTCGCGACAGGAAACACAAAATGGACACCACATTTTCACAAAGAAAACAGAGCTGTTTTTTGTAAAGTGCCTATCTGTGGATTTTGGCCTCTAGCTCAGCCGGCACTTAGGGAAACCTATCAAACCTGCACAGTTTTGAAAACTAGACACCGAGGGGAATTCAAGATGGGGTGACTTGTGGGGCTCTGACCAGGTTCTTTTACCCAGAATCCCTTGCAAACCTCAATATTTGGCCAAAAAAATACTTTTTCCTCTCATTTCGATGAAAGATAGTTGTGGAATCTGAGAGGAGTCACGAATTTCCTTCCACCCAGCGTTCCCCCAAGTCTCCCGATAACAATGGTACCTCACATGTGTGGGTAGGCCTAGCGCCCGCAACAGGAAATGCCCTAAAACACAATGTGGACACATCACATTTTCACAAAGAAAACAAAGCTGTTTTTTACAAAGTGCCTAGCTGTGGATTTTGGGCTCTAGCTCAGCCGGACCCTGGGGAAACATAACCAACCTGCACATTTTGGAAAACTAGACACCTAGGGGAATCCAAGATGGGGTGAATTGCGGGGCTCTGACCAGGTTCTGTTACCCAGAATCCTTTGCAATCCTCAAAAGTTGTCCAAAAAAACACTTTTTCCTCCCATTTCGGTGACAGAAAGTTCTGGAATCTGAGAGGAGGCACAAATTACCTTCCACCCAGCGTTCCCCCAAGTCTCCCGATAACAATGGTACCTAACTTGTGTGGGTAAGGCTAGCGCCCGCGACAGAAGATGTCCTAAAACACAATGTGTACATATCAAATTTTCACAAAGAAAACAAAGCGTTTTTTTACAAAGTGCCTAGCTGTGGATTTTAGCCTCTAGCTCAGCCGGCACATCGGAAAACCTAGCAAACCTGTGCATTTTTTAAAACTAGACACCTAGGAGAATCCAAGATGGGGTGACTTGTGGGGCTCTGACTAGGTTCTGTTACCCAGAATCCTTTGCAAACCTCAAAATATGGTTAAAAAAAGCTCTATTTCCTCTCATTTCGGTGACAGAAAGTTCTGGAATCTGACAGGAGCCACACATTTCCTTCCACCCAGCGTTCCCCCAAGTCTCCCAGTAAAAATTGTACCTCACTTGTGTGGGTAGGCCTAGCGCCCACGACAGGAAATGCCCTAAAACACAACGTGGACACATCACATTTTCGCAAAGAAAACAGAGCTGTTTTTTACAAAGTGCCTAGCTGTGGATTTTGGCCTCTAGCTCAGCCGGCACATGGGGAAACCTAGCAAACCTGCACATTGTTGAAAACTAGACAACGAGGGGAATCCAAGATGGGGTGACTTGTGTGGCTCTGACTAGGTTCTGTTACCCACAATCCTTTCCAAAATTTAAAATTTGGCCCAAAAAAACTTTTTCCTCTGATTTCGTTGACAGACAATTATGGAATCTGAGAGGAGCCACAAATTTCCTTCCACTCAGCGTTTCCCCAAGTCTCCCAATAGAAATGGTACCTCACTTGTGTGGGTAGGCCTAGCGCCCGCAACAAGAAATGCCCTAAAACACAACGTGGACATATCACATTTTCACAAAGAAAACAGAGCTGTTTTTTACAAAGTGCCTAGCTGTGGATTTTGGCCTCTAACTCATCCGGCACTTGGGAAACCTAGCAAAATTTCACATTTGTGAAAACTAGACACCTAGGGGAATTAAAGATGGGGTGACTTGTGGGGCTCTGACCAGGTTCTGTTACCCAGAATACTCGGCAAACCTCAAAATGTGTAAAACAAAAAACACTTTTTCCTCTCATTTCGGTGACAAAAAGTTTTGAAAACTGAGAGGAGCCACAAATTTCCTTCCACCCAGCGTTCCCCCAAGTCTCCCGATAAAAATGGTACCTCACTTGTGTGGGTAGGCCTAGCGCCTGCAACAGGAAATGCCCCAAAACACAACGTGGACACATCACATTTTCACAAAGAAAACAGAGCTGTTTTTTAAAAAGATCCTAGCTGTGGATTTTGACCTCTAGCTCAGCCTGCACCTGTGGAAACCTAGCAAACCTGTGCATTTTTTCAATTAGACCCCTAGGGGAATCCAAGATGGGGTGATTTGTGGGGCTTTGACTAGGTTCTACTACCCGGAATCCTTTGCAAACCTCAAAATGTGGCCAAAAAAAACCATTTCCCCTCATATCGGTGACAGGAAGTTCTGGAATATGAGAGTAGCCCCAAATTTACTTCCACCCAGCGTTCCTCCAAGTCTCCTGACAAAAATGGTACCTCACTTGTGTGGATAGACCTAGCGCCTGCAAAATGAAATTACCCAAAACACAACGTGCACACATCACATTTTCACAAAGAAAACAGCTGTTTTTTACAAAATGCCTAGATGTGGATTTTGGCCTCTAGCTCTGCTGGCACCTTCGGAAACCTAGCAAACCTGTGCATTTTTTAAAACTAGACACCTAGGGGAATCCAAGATGTGGTGATTTGTGGGGCTCTGACCCGGTTCTGTTACTCAGAATCCTTTGAAAACCTCATAATTTGGCCAAAAAAACCTTTTTCCTCTCATTTCGGTGACAGAAAGTTCTGGAATCTGTTAGGAGTCACAACTGTCCTTCCACCCAGCGTTCCCCAAAGTCTCCCGATAAAAATGGTACCTCACTTGGGTGGGTAGGCCTAGTGCCCACAACAGGAAATGCCCTAAAACTCAACGTGAACACATCACATTTTCACAAAGAAAGCAGAGCTGTTTTTTACAAAGTGCCTAGCTGTGGATTTTGGCCTCTAGCTCACCCGGCACCTGGGGAAACCGAGCAAACCTCTGCATTTTTTAAAACTAGACACCTAGGGGAATCCAAGTTGGGGTGACTTGTGGGGCTTCGACTAGGTTCTGTTACCCAGTATCCTTTGCAAACCTCAAAATTTGGCCCTAAGAAATATTTTTCCTCTCATTTAGGTTACAGAAAGTTCTGGAATCTGAGATAAGCCACAAATTTCCTTCCACCCAGCATTCCCAGAAGTCTCCCGATAAAAATGGTACCTCACTTTTGTGGGTAGGCCTAGCACCCGCAACAGGATATGACCTAAAACACAATGTGGACACATCACATTTTCACAAAGAAAACAGAGCTATTTTTAAAAAAAGTGTCTAGCTGTGGATTTTGGCCTGTAGCTCAGTTGGCACATGGGGAAACCTAGCAAAATTGCACATTTGTGAAAAGTAGACACCTTAGGGAATCCAAGATGGGGTGACGTGTGGGGCTCTGACCATGTTCTGTTACCCAGAATCCTTTCCAAACCTTAAAATTTGGCCAAAAATACACTTTTTCCTCTCATTTCGGTGACAGAAACTTCTGGAATCTGAGAGGAGCCACAAATTTCCTTCCACCCAGCGTTCCCACAAGTCTCCCGATAAAAATGGTACCTCACTTGTGTGGGGGCCCAGCGCCTGCGACAGGATATGCCTCAAAACACAACATGGACACATCACATTTTCACAAAGAAAACAGAGCTGTTTTGTACAAAGTGCCTAGCTGTGGATTTTGGCCTCTAGCTCATCCGGCTCCTTGGTAAACCTACCAAACCTGCGCATTTTTGAAAACTAGAGAACTAGGGGAATCGAAGATGGGGTGATTTGTAGGGCTCTGACCAGGTTCTGCTACCCAGAATCCTTTGCAAACCTCAAAATCTGGACACAAAAACACTTTTTCCTCTGATTTCAGAGACAGACAGTTTTGAAATCTGAGAGAAGCCACAAATGTCCTTCCACCCAGCTTTCCACCAAGTTTCCTGATAAATATGGTACCTCACTTGTGTGGGTAGGCCTAGCACCTGTGACAGGAAATTCCCCAAAACACAATGTGGACACATCACATTTTCACAAAGAAAACAGAGCTGTTTTTTTAAAAAGTTCCTAGCTATGGATTTTGGCCTCTAGCTCAACCAGCACTTGGGGAAACCTAGGAAACCTGTGCATTTTTGAAAACTAGAAACCTAGGGGAATCCAAGATGGGGTGACTTGTGGTGCTATGAGTACGTTCTGTTACCCGGATTCCTTTGCAAACCTCACAATTTGGCCCAAAAAAACATTGTGCCCTCATTTCGGTGACAGGAAGTACTGGCATCTGAGAGGAGCCACAAATTTCCTTCCACCCAGCATTTCTCCGAGTCTCCCGATAAAAATGGTACCTCACTTGTGTGGGTAGGCCTAGCGCCTGCGACAGGAAATGCCCCAAAACACATTGTGGACACATCACATTTTCACAAAGAAAACAGAGCTGTTTTTTACAAAGTGCCTAGCTGTGGATTTCGGCCTGTAGCTCAGCCGGCACCTGGGGAAACCTACCAAACCTGCACATTTGTGTAAACTAGACACATAGCGGAATCCAAGATGTGGTCACTTGTGGGGCTCTGACCAGGTTCTGTTACCCAGAATCCTTTGCAAACCTCAAAATTTGGCCAAAAAAACACTTTTTCATCTCATTTCGTTGACAGAAAGTTCTGGAATCTGAGAGGAGTCACACATTTCTTTCCACCCAGCATTCCTCCAAGTCTCCCGATAAAAATGGTACCTCACTTGTGTGGGTAGACCTAGCGCCCGCAAAAGGAAGTGCCCCAAAACACAACGTGGGCACATCACATTTTCACAAAGAAAACAGAGCTGTTTTTTACCATTTTTCCATTGGCGGTACACACCGCCGCGCTCAGAATACACACACATCTCCAAAACACCGCCACATTGGACAATTCAAAATATACACACCTGATACACATACACACACCACTCCCACACACCCAACACAATATAAAACACACACCCACATCACCCACAAACCCCTACGACCAGAAATTTAGACGAAGGCCAGAGAGACAGCACATCAAAGACAACCCCACCATAGACAGGCACACAACACCATCACCCACACAACATCCACGCACAAAACACCACACACCACTACACATCACCACACTCATCAACACTCACACCGCCCCACACATCACACACACCACCCCATGGCACGCCAAAGACACCCCCGCTTTTCCGAGGAGGAGCTCAGGGTCATGTTGGAGGAAATTGTCCGGGTAGAGCCACAGCTATTTGGCTTACAGGTGCAGCACACATCCATAGCAAGGAAGATGGAGCTATGGCGCAGAATAGTCGACAGGGTCAACGCTGTGGGACAGCACCCAAGAAATCGGGAGGACATCAGGAAGAGGTGGAACGACCTACGGGGGAAGGTGCGTTCAACGGTCTCCAGGCACAACATCGCGGTTCAGTGGACTGGTGGCGGACCCCCACCTCCTCCCCCACAACTAACAACATGGGAGGAGCAAGTCTTGACCATCATGCATCCAGAGGGCCTCAGAGGAGTCGGTGGAAGATGGGACACTGGTAAGTCAAATCTTAACTATCATATCCCCCACCCTACCTGCATGCTATCACACACCCACACCCCCACCCTCACCTCCTCCCCTATCACTCCAACTCCTCACTAATGTACTAATAACACAAACCACACATCCCAACACCAAGCACTGCATGTCACAACTAAGCATGGACACCCATCACCTAAGCATGCCCACTGCACATACCCAGAACAACCCCCTAACCATCATCACACAAGCCCCCACACAGGAATGCTTGCACTGGGGTACACAAACACCCACCCATTGCACACCATCACACACACACACATGCAATAATCATGCCCTTATGCCCCTGCAGGATCACGAAGGACCGTCACCACACCAAAGGGTCCCGACAACACCACTCCACCCACAGAAGAGGCCCACAGTGACGATAGCAGCTCTGCCCTACTGGAGCCTGATGACCAGCCCGGACCATCGTGGGCCTCAGGACAGTCGGTTCCCCTTGCACAGGCACAGCCCAACACTGACCTTCCACCCTCTGGTAACACCAGCACAGCACCCACCCAGCGGGCCCATACCGCCGTACCCAGGACACGTCAATCAGCGGTGTGTCCACCACTACAGGGAACCCAGGATAACCCACCACCCCAACAACAACAGGGACCTGAGGGCAGTGGTAGTGGGCACACGGTCCAGGGGACGGAGGCACAGGAACACAGGGTGTGAGAAAACAGGACTGATTGCAGAGGCCCCCTAACTTTTTGCCCCCATTTTCCACTTTTTGCTGGTGTTTTCCTGACTCTGATGGTGCCCTGGGTACTGCTAACCAGTCCCAGGGCCTGTGCTCTGTGTAAAATGGATATGCAAATTAGGCTAATTATAATTGGCTAAGTTAACCTACCTATAAGTCCCTAGTATATGGTAGGGCATGTAGGTTTAGGGACCACAGCATAGGTGATGCACCCATAGGTGCACTGCTGAGGTGCCCAGTGTCATTTTAAAGGCAGGCCTGCCTTGCTGGCTGCTTTTAAATTAAAGTTATATGCAAATTCGACTTTGGAATTAAAAGTAGTTCCAAAGTCTCAAACTACCTTATTTGTACATATAAGTCACCCCTAAGATGTGCCCTATGTGCCCCTAGGGCTGGGTGCCATGTAACTATAAGCAGGGACTTTATAAAAATAGTTTTATAAGCCCTGGTGAGGTAAAAAAAGCCAAATTCGTTTTTCCCTCATTGTAGTAAATGGCCTTCATAGGCGAGAATGGGGAGACTTTATTTTAATTTTTAAAGTCTCCTTAAATGATGCATACCAAGAGTTTGGTATCAAATTAATTGTTGTAATAAATCCCACAACTTCCAGTTGTTGGATTTAATATAACTTGTTCAGGTAAAGAGTTTTAAACTTTACCTGAAAAGTTGCCAATTTCAGCCCTGCATTGTTTTTGCTGCTGTGCTCTGATTGGCCAGCCTCGAGCAGCTTGGCCAAGTTGCCTTGATGAGGTGTGAAGTGGCCTGGCTTCACACAAAGGAATGTGCCTGTGGGAAGGAATCTCCCCTCAGCAGATGGTGAGACAGAAAGGGGGAGGGCTGCCAAACTGGTCTTCAAAGGCAGAGAAGGACATTTGGAGCAACCAGCAACACCCCCACATCCTGCAACCCCAGACAACTAGGTGCCCCCTTGATTAGATTAGGAGAGGGCAGGAGAGGGGTGTGTTTATGATTTTTAGCCACACCAGTGGGTGGGCTCAGCCAGATGTAACCTCCAAAAATCTGATTCAGCCATGATGGATTTTTGGAGAATGTTGCCTCCTGGGATTGATTTTTGCCACACTTCCCAGGAAGTGGTCATCACGGGGGAAGGACCCTGCACCTGATTGGAGAGCCAGGACCCCCTGCTTTTCACCCAGGAGCAAGGATAAAACTGGCAGACCTGCACCCACACCTCAGTTCCCTACCACATCCAACAAGGAAGAACAACAGAAGAAGAAGGACTGCCCTGCTGGACCCCTGGCCTGCACCTGGAACCTGCACTCAGAAGGACTGCACCAGCTGCACACTTGGGCTTCACCACAAGAAGGACTTTGCCTGGGTTCAACTGGTTCAAGGAGGGACTCCCTGTTTGCTACAGGTGAAAAATTGCTATCCAGAGTCCCCTGCACCAACTCCTGAAGAAAGCGACCAGCTAACCACTGTTCAGTGGCCAAAAAGGAGTTTCCGCCAGGTGCATTCTGGGAGTTGTAGTCCGCACCCCCCCAAGGACCATCTCAGAACTTCTGGACCCTTGGGGTGAGCTGTGGACGCAAAAAGAACCTTAAAAGGACATCTGGGAGAAGCCCCAGAAGTTTGGAGAAGTTTGGACAACTTTTGAAAAAAAACTCAATAGAGGGACCGACCCGCCGCGGCAACTCTAGCCGGCTTGCCTCAACGGCGACCCGGCCTGATTTGCTGGTTCGTCCCGGTAAAGAAAATCTCAGAAAAAGAGACTAAGTCCGAAGGTAAAAAGTTGACTGGGACCTCCCAGCCAGCGTATCCTAGGAGGGCTCCATGGACGTCGGATCAAGATCCAGGTTTACCCCGGTCGAAGGATTTTCACCTCGAAAAAACGACTAAGTCCGAAGGTAAAAATCTCCACAGAGGATTCCAGCATCGCGTATCCGGAGAAGGGCTCCAGGAGGTCGGATTGGACTGGCAGGTTCGTCCCAATGAAGAAAATCTTCAAAAAAGAGACCAAGGGGGTCATTCTAACCCTGGCGGTCCGAGACCGCCAGGGCTAAAATGACGGAAGCACCGCCAACAGGCTGGCGGTGCTTCCTGGGCCATTCTGACCGCGGCGGTAAAGCCGCGGTCAGAAAACCGGGTCTGGCGGTTTCCCGACGGATTTCCCCCAGTTGCCCAAATCCGCCATGGCGGCGCTGCAAGCAGCGCCGCCATGGGAATTCTGACCCCCTTCCCGCCAGCCTGTTTCTGGCGGTTTTTACCACCAGGAACAGGCTGGCGGGAACGGGTGTCCTGGGACCCCTGGGGGCCCCTGCACTGCCCATGTCACTGGCATGGGCAGTGCAGGGGCCCCCTAACAGGGCCCCAGTATGCTTTTCACTGTCTGCATAGCAGACAGTGAAAAGCGCGACGGGTACAACTGCACCCGTCGCACACCTGCAACACCGCCGGCTCCATTCGGAGCTGGCTTCAGTGTTGCAGGCCCCTTTCCCGCTGGGCCGGCGGGCGCTATATTGGCTAGCGCCCGCCGGCCCAGCGGGAAAGTCAGAATGGCCCCAGCGGTCTTTTGACCGCAGAGCGGCCATATGGCGGTTACCGCATGGCGGTTGGAATGACCGCCTAAGTGTGAAGGTAAACTTTTAACCGAGGCCTCCCGCGACCTGTAGCCGAGCAGGGCTCCATCGCGGTCGGCCTGAAACTTTGACTTTGCCCCGGTCGAGGTGCAACCAGATGACCCGATTGGCGCTAAAAAATAATAATTCTTTAAAAATTCATATCTCCGGTTCCCCTTATCCGATTTTATTAGTTTTGGTGTCATTTTAAAGATAAAAATATAATCTATTTTTATAAATTGGTTTTGGATTTTTAAACTGTTTCCTGTGTTTTATTTGAATACTGTTTTGTGATATTTGAATGCTTTACACTCTGTCTCCTAAGTTAAGCCTTGACGCTCGTTGCCAAACTACCAAGTGTTGAGCTGGGGTTAATTTACTGAGACCTAACTGGACCTTAGTGGAGGTTAGTGGCCTATTGCTAAGTGTAGGTACCTACCTGCCCTTACCAATAACCCATTTTCCAACACAGGGGAACTGGGAGGGCTGCTGTGCGACAGGGGGCGGACAGGCCAAGGGAACCCACTCTCCACAAGGCCCTATCTTCCATCATGGGAGCATACCACCACTCCCAGGAGACGATGGCCACGGTCCTGGTCAAGTTTCAGGAGACCCAGCGCCTGCAGGAGGACCAGTTCGTTCGTTAGCTTTATTTCTGTAAAAATAAATACCATAAAAGCACACCACAATTCACAGTTTTACAAAGCAGCAGGTTGTGTACAAAAAGTTCAAACATAAAAGGTTGGACTACATAAGAAAATATTAAACATGAGAATTTTCCTTCTGAAAGTTCAAACCGTGTTATAAAATCATATAATAGTGCAAGATTTTGTGTGTTAGGCATCAAGATTCAAATACAAGCCTAACCGAACATATCACAAAAAAGGAACATCTCTATTTAAAAATATAAGAATATCTATGCATAAAAAATACTTTTAGGCAATAAAAATATGTATATTAGACATAAAAATTTTCCCTTTAGGAATTCAAACCACATTATAAGATCATATGAGAATACAAGATTTTGCATAATAAGTATCGAAAATCAGATACAGACTTGGCCAGACATATCATATATAATAAGACATTTCTATATAAAAAGAAAAAAAATGTATTTAAAAAATGTCTAGACATAAAAATACTTTGAACGATAAAAGGTAATAGGTACCTACATTAAAATTCACAGGTGAGTTCATCAACAGCCGCTCCCCACGTCTATGGTTGAGTTTACCTCTATTTTTTTAAGCATGTTCAATTTACAGTGCCAGATGGAATCTAAGTATTTTGCCAGACAGCAAGCCACTAGAGCGGATGGGTCAGATTTAAAAATTCGCAAGGCCAGTGGACAGTTCTTAAAACCCATTTTCCTACACAGAGGGATAATCCAACAAACTCTCTGGTTATGATATGCAGGACATTGAAAAAGAACATGGGTTATAGATTCTTCCCTGGCACAACCCATTGGGCACATCTTCGAAGTGCAGCTAGTGTTGGCCCATTTATGTGTTAGAATGCGCAAAGGGAGAGAGCCTATCCTAAATCTAATATACAATGCACGTGGAGAGAGAACTATGTCCATATATTGCACGGATTCATAATGGCATTTTATTTGTAAGAAGCTGCCCGTCATGGATGATGGTGAAACAACAGACAATTGTGAAAGATGCACATGGAGCCAAAATGCATCCTTCAGTGTCTGTGTTGCATTTTTTTAGAATAGATAGCGGATCCTTCCAGTAAGACCCCAAGCCAAGTAGTGTGAAAGTCCCTTCTACGTACGCACACCACTTGATTTTTGGACTAGTATTATTGGCCATCAGGTTAACTAGCCCACATCTATAGGGAATAAGAGAGTCTAATGACCATAGACGGATCCAAAACAACAAAGGCCTGAGAGCAGCAATCTGGCAAATAGGAGGCAAATTTAGGTCCATTCGAATGGGGAGCATTGGGGTACTGGAAGGAACTCTTAGCAAGGACCTTAAAAAAGAGTTTTCCACCTTTGTCAAATCATCTAAATTACAGTGGCCCCACAGCTCGGCTCCATAAAGGGCTCCCCCCCTTGCTTGTAATTTGTAGATTTCGATTGCGGGTGTCACAGCAAAGCTAGGAGATCTAGCTGCAAATTTTACGATACCGCTCGTCCGTTGTTTCAAACGGAAATTTGCTTTCTGAAGATGAGAATACCATTTGTGCGAATCTTCTAGTTTCAGTCCTAGATATTCAAAATCGCCAACTCTTTCCAATGCAGCGCCCTCTAAATAAATGGGGCGCCGCATCCTACCTTTTATATCCCCAAACACCATACACTTAGTTTTTGATTGATTGATTTCCAGGCCATGATCATTACAAAAGGCCATAAATCTCGAAAGCAGGGTTGTGAGACCTGTGGCTGTTTGGGATATCAACAAGGTGTCATCAGCAAATAGGAGGCAGGGGATCTTCTGCCCTTCTATTTTGGGGGCGTCATTGGAGCAGTCCATAAGATACGGAATGCATGCATTTATGAAGAGGAGGAATAAGGTAGGGGCGAGTTCACAGCCTTGCCTCACACCACGAGCAGTGGGAAATTTTTCAGTTAGTTCACCTTGCTGACCCCATCTGATTCTACCATAATTACCAGTATAGAGATCTCTGATGATATTTAAAATAGGGCAAGGGACTCCCGTTTTAGACAAGACCTCCCACAGTTTATTGCGGGGTACCAAATCGAAAGCTGATTTTAGGTCAACAAATGCTACAAATAAGTGGCCTGAATTCACATCAACAACTTTCCATTTAATAGAAATAAAGCGGAATATCTGGTCTATTGTGCTGATTTTTTCTCTGAAGCCCGCTTGGAGGTGGTTTAAAATTTGGTTTTCCACTATCTATTTACTCAGCCTACTCAATAATTGATGGCAAAATATTTTTGGGAGATTGTCAAGGAGGCTGATGGGTCTGTAGTTTCCCAGGGAATTCCTCTCTCCTTTCTTATAGATAGGCACAATGATTGCCTCTTTCCATGAGTCAGGGTAGGATCTGGTAGTCAAAATGGCATTAGAGAGCCTATTAATATACGGGCTCCAGATATTCAGGTCCGCTTTAAACATGTCGGAAGGGATCCCATCTGACCCAGGGGCCTTTGCTGCTTTTTGGGCTGTGATGGCCTGCACAGTTTCGTTCAGTGTAAAGAAAGGCAAAGAGGACGCGGGCGAATGAGATGTTGTCAGCTGTCCCAAACTTGGGGCATCGAGGGCCTGTGGAGAGCCATACAGTTCTTTAAAATGGGAAAGCCAGGCATCAGGAGTAATATGAGACTCCAAATAAGGGGCTCGGTTCTGATCACTGCGAGATGCCAAAAGCAAAAATCGTTTGGAGTCGTGAGCCCTAGCTGCCTCAAATAGGTCACTCCAAAGCTCCTCTTCATGCTCATGTTTTCTCTTATTACATATAAAAGCATAATTACGTCTAGCATTAATAATACCTAGTCTGTCCTTTGTCCTTAAAGCACTAACCAGGGTATTTTTAGCCTCTCTACACCTCTTGTTGAACCATTTGGAGCAGGGTTGGGGACAAGAGTAAGTCAGCGGCCTTGAACATTTAGAAAACAGCTCTTTCAGGGTAGTAAAGAGGTCCAAATGGAGGGACGTAACTTCAATTGGAGAGAAAGTAAGACTATGGTCAAATAACTGGTGAGAAGAAGTTAAAGCACACAATTTTCCTCGGAGCTTATTCGATTTCTCAAAAGAGTCCCATCTTACCGTGCGCCTGTTGCTAGACAACTCCATAACAGCAGGTAAAGCAGAAAGAAATACGGCTCCTGCTAAAAGAGGTCTCTTATACGTAATCTGTAGAGGGGCATGATCACTAGTGTGTGGATTGCCCACTTCTACATCTAGTATGCAGTGCCAAACTCTTAAATAAAAAAAAATGTAATCAAGTTTACTACTATAAGAGCCCCTAAAAAAGGTTGGTCTTGTAGGGGTGTCAGCTGGAAAACGGCCATTGCCAAGACAGAGACCATGTGATATCATAAGATCTATAACCTGCGTTGCCCTAGCACAGGGTTTGTGTGAGTTTTGCTTGGTGGAATGGGGAGGAATGTTCCATACACTATCTTCAGGCTGCATAACCTCTACAAGATCTAAATTGAATTCAAGTTGGACATTAAAATCCCCTGCTATTATAATATGATATTTAAGACGAAAGTCTGAGATTAGAGTATTTAATAGCTCAATAATAGTAGAGCAATTGTTAGAGGGTCCCAGCCTGCTATAAATGTTTATACAGAGTACGGGGGAGCCTGAGATTGGTTGGATAGCAATAGCCAAAATGTCATGGGAGTCCACATATATCTCCTTTATTCCTCCCACCTCTGTCGATTTTACCCAAGTACATAAGCCCCCTACTGCCCTACCTGCTAAAGACGGCATAGCTGGTTTAAAAAAAGAACTAAACCCCTGTCTATATGTACTATTTTTGGCCCATGTTTCCTGGAACATACATACGTTAAAATTTTCAACAAATGCCCCCCACTCAATGTCTGCAAGTTTGCCATTGATGCGAGCCACATTCCAGGACAAAAGTTTTGCTGGTGTCTGGGCAATAGAGCAGCTTGATTTCACGAGGATGTCATCTGGAAGGTCGCTGTCAATAAGCTTCTCCATAAGCGGATTTGTAAATTTGTTAATGTTAACAAGTGGGGAACCCAAAGGGGAAACAACACCTGGACTAGGTGGATAGAGTGAAGAACCTGTAGCCACTGGGTCTAAACTAGAAATGGAGACGCAGGAATTAGTAGAGTATAGTCAATCAATGTCAGATGTGGCCCCATGGAGATCGAAATCAGATGCTGGTTGGCCACTAAAAGTAGGACCAGAGCTGGTCATTGGGGCAAGGTCAGATGATATACCTTTTGAGGCCTGATGGCCTGATGGCCTGGAATCCCGATGGACTATAGAGCAGCTCGAGACCCAATTGGCTGTTCTAGGGGGGAAGTTCGGCTTCATATGACCATCGGTGGGGCGATTGGCGCTGAGAAAAATAGCAGATGACTTCCTATTTATATTGCGTGCTTCCATATCTAGAAGGCCTGTTACCAGATGGGAGTTTTTGAAATTGAGTTTTATAAAGTCTCGACAACCAGGAAGACCATTTGCTCATTCGGCAGATAAGATGTCGTCGTGGATGAATGAGCCACAACCTCTAACGTGTCTTAGCGAATGCGAGGCCTTATTGGCTAGTGAGGCTTTATCTTCTCGTGTATTTGGGGGCAGAGGTGGAACATTACACATATATATGTAATTGTTCTTAGTTGGGTTAAAATTTTGGCGGGAAGCTTTAGTAGTGTCCCATTTGAGAGGGACATTAAAAGAAAGAGGAATATTACGTTCAGAAAAGGACATGTTCTGGGTATAAGAATGCTGCCCTTCCATAGAGGCTGCTACACTTAATGGCGGTGGCAGGGGCTCCGTTGAAGAAACAATTTTTACATATGAGTGGTTGGATGTTGTAGAGTTTGGCTTGGGCTTGCCAATAGGGAGAGGAAATTTGCCTTTGAGAAGAGTAGTGATTTCAAACAGTAAGGATTTCAGCTCACCTATTTCACTCTTAAGGCTAACCACCAGTGCTGGCAAGTCATTTAGTAAAGGAACACTCTCCGTATGTGACAAAGTCGTAGAAATTGATAAAGGATTTTCCAGAACTTGGGGGGCCATAGAGGAAAAACGGTTAGAACAAGGAATTGTGAAATGTGTAGCATTGCCGTTTAGTACTTCAGGATCAAGATGAGATGCAGATGGAGAAGAAGAACTGCCAATATTAGTAGGGCCTTGGATGGCTGACACCTGATGGGGTGAAGTAACGGTTTGCGATTTGGGGGCAGTATGCGAACTTGAAGTCAAAAACGGGATGAGGGTACCAGATTTCGGCTCCTTTCGTCTGACCCTCTCCTTATTATTTAAAATCTGTTCGACTTCTTCAATCAAGTCATCTATTTCCTTAGAAACACAGTTAGTATGTGGTAACATAGCCTTATTAGTTTTGAGGATTTTAGATTTTGCAGAGCCCAGTGCAGGGCTACTTTTCGCCTTACGCTTCCCCATTGAAGATTAAAGCTACAAAAACAATTCAAAAAGGAGTTTTGAAAGTGCTTCCCAGCACTAAATAGGCCAGTAGCGTACCTTAGGGCCCAGAGGGGGGGCCCAGCCTGGCCTCCTTCGGTCTCTGACGGGCACGGATGGGCCCGCCCTTGGCCCGGGCTTTGCCCGGGCGCGTCCCGCGCAGCGGTGTTGCACGGTGCGCTTTATAGCGCCCGCGATCAGAGACAAGTGGCCCCAGGTGGAGAGGAGCCGGCAGCAACAAGAAGGAGCCTGGGACTTGGAGTCCCACCAGGCTCGTTTGGCAGCAACGCGTTCAAATTATCACGCAGCGTTTCTGTGTGCCAGTAACTCAAATCCAGGAGGACCAGTATTTGGGGTTCAGGGAGGAGCTCAGGACCATCAGCTCCGCCTTGGGCACCATCGTAGGGGTGCTGAAGGAAATACAGCAGACCCTGAGGGACACCGTGGCATTCCAAGGGTCCCCTGACACTAGGCAGGACGATGAACTGCCCACCACCTCCGCCGGCGCTAGTGGACAGGACGCCCCACCACAGGACCACCACACCAGCACCCCACCCCCTGCAGACAGACAACCACCATGCAAGCGGTCCCTGAGTGCCAGGAACAGGACAGAGCAAGATGGCAAGACCTCCGTCAGGAAATGAGACCACCCTGATTGTCAAGATGGCAAGACCTCCGTCAGGAAATGAGACCACCCTGATTGTCCCACACTGTCCCACTTTGTTTACCCTGTCCATACTTAAAGTGCCCCAGCTCCACTTCCTATGCCCATATGGGCAGTGCACCTGTGAGACTAATAGACTGGACTCTGCCATGGACATTCCTCCGCCATCACCCATCACCATTTGACCACCCCCTCCCATTTTTGAGCACTTCAATAAACACCCTTGAAACACAAAAAAATCTGGAGTCAGTCTATGATTTGGTAAAATTTACTATCTATGACAGTGTCAAAATGCGTTGTGAGATGTAAAGGCAACATACCAATGTCACACATCACAAGTACTTGAAGGATGCAAGTAGATGACACACGTTGGTAACCACACCTGTGAAACCGTAATGGAAAGAAACAACTCAATTACCAAATAATCCCATGAAATAACACACAGGATAGAGGAGGACTTGTGACAGTGAATGCAATGTAAAAAATGAAAATGTTCTCACCTGTGTGTCACTGGAAATATTGCTGTATGACTGACTCCCTGTTGTCGTTGTCTTCTTCCTCAGCTTCCTCCTCATCACTGTCCACAGGCTCCACAGGCTCCACAGCTGCCATAACACCGTCATCTGGACCATCCTCCTGCAGAAAAGGCACCTGGCGTCGCAAAGCCAAATTATGAAGCATCGAGCAGGTGATGATGATCTGGCACACCTTCTTAGGTGAGTAGTAGAGGGAACCACCTGTCATATGGAGGCACCTGAACCTGGCCTTAAGGAGGCCGAAGGTGCGTTTGATCACCCTCCTAGCCAGCCCATGGGCCTCATTGTAGCGTTCCTCTGCCCTGGTCCTGGGATTCCTCACTGGGGTCAATAGCCATGACAGGTTGGGGTAACCAGAGTCCCCTAATAGCCACACACGGTGCCTCTGGAGTTGACCCATCATATCAGGGATGCTGCTATTCCGCAAGATGTAGGCGTCATGCACTGAGCCAGGGAACATAGCATTAACCTGGGAGATGTACTGGCCTGCCAAACAGACCATCTGTACATTCATGGAATGATAACTCTTCCTGTTCCTGTACACCTGTTCACTCCTGTGGGGGGGACCAGAGCTACATGGGTTCCATCAATGGCACCTATGACTTTGGGGATATGTCCAAGGGCATAGAAGTCAGCTTTAACTGTAGCCAAATCTTCCACCTCAGGGGAAATGATGTATCTCCTTACGTGTTTCAGCAGGGCAGACAACACTCTGGACAACAGGTTGGAAAACATAGGCTGGGATATCCCTGATGCCATGGCCACTGTTGTCTGAAAAGACCCATTTGCAAGTAAATGGAGCACTGACAGCACCTGCACGTCAGGGGGGATTCCAGTGGGATGGCGGATTGGTGACAGCAGGTCTGGCTCCAATTGGGTACATAGTTCCTGGATTGTGGCACGGTCAAACCTGTAGGTGACGATTACATGTCGCTCTTCCATTGTCAACAGGTCCACCAGCGTTCGGTACACCGGAGGATTCCGCCATCTTCTCAAATGTCCCAAATGACGGCGCCTACGAAGGACAAAAGCGACGATAAAGTCAAATCTCTTCCAGGTATGTACCCACAGTTACACAGAAGACTACAACAAACCCAAAACCCTTCCTGTAGGTGTGTTGAGTGTAGGCCTAGCTATGTGTGACGCAGAAGTAAATGAAGCCATGTGGGACCCTGAAATGGCGTCTGCCTGACCTCTAAACTGGGACAAAGGGATTGTGGGGTAACTGCGCTGGCGTTGCACACCGTCGCGGTAGGCGGTCGTAGACCGCAGCGCAATGCTGCATTGGTTAACATAGGACCCTATGGGTCCCAGGAGCCAATGAACAGGTGCGCCGGCGGTGATGATACGCACCGCTGCGGACGTCACCGCCATTTTCTATCTGTTGAATCACTAGATACCTGATCTTCGACAGGAGAGGACCTTCACTGCAAGTGCTGCTGTGACCTCTGTCTGGAAGAGACAATGGCTGCTGCGTCTGGGGAAAGGGCCCCTGCCTTCACTGCTCAGGAGTTGGAGAAACTGGTAGACGGGGTCCTCCCCCAGTACACGCTACTCTACGGTCCTCCAGACCAACAGGTTAGTACACAGGGAGCACGTTGTATGGGCTAAGCCAGGGTGGAGAGGGCTGGTTGTAAGAGGGAAGGGGGCAGAGTTCAGGGAACGTTAATGCATGTGAATGAATGGGCCACATGGCTAGAGTAGGGAGGGGGGCCACTCACATCGACGGTGCAGTTGGTAATGACTTTTCGTCTTCCCTGTGCATGTCATGTAGGTCAGCGCCCACCAGAAGGGGGACATTTGGCGTGCCATCGCCAAGGACGTCTGGACCCTGGGGGCCCAGCAGAGACGGGGCACCCACTGCCAGAAAAGATGGGAGGACATTCGCCGCTGCAGCAAGAAGACGGCGGAGGCTCAGCTGGGGATGGCCTCCCAACGTGGGAGGGGTGCCCGTCGCACCATGACCCCCCTGATGTTCCGGATCCTGGCGGTGGCCTACCCTGAGTTGGATGGGCGCTTGAGGGCATCACAGCAGACACAAGGGGGTGAGTACACTCTCATTCAGCGGACTTTGCGCGCAGTGGAGGGGTCTGGGTGGGGGAGGAGGCCTGTGGGTGTACCTAGGCCAGGCAGAAATACGTAGACTAGGCCCCTCTGTAATGCAGCCCATGTGGCACTCTACACCACCGCAGTAGAGTGCCAAGTACAGGTATATATGCCCCTGTGGCATCCATGTGTGCAGATGTCCACCATAGCCCTGTAGGCCAGATCCCAGGAATTGCATCTGCAGAGGCCAGGAGCACGGCGTAGTGCAGGGGGCTGCTGTGTCTGTCTTGTCCGCCAACGGTAGCGGTATGCCATGCACTCAACCTGTTCTTCTTCTGTCTTCCCCCCCTTTTTGTGCTTTCGCTGTTCTTTTGTCCATCAGCATCATCAGGCGGAGGTACAGTGGCACCGGAGCACGAGGGAGCTGCATCCCACATGGCCATGGAGGGCCACACCACGGACTCAGAAGGCACCAGTGGGACGGAGGGCGAGGGGAGCTTCACGTCGGCCACCGGATCACCAAGCAGCGACACGGACTTGTCCACCGATGGGAGCTGCCTTGTGGTGGCGGCACCATCTGTGCGCCCCACTTCTACAGGTACAGCCGCCACCTCCCCTACCAGCACCGCCCTCCCAGCAGCCCCTCAGCGTTCGCCCCGTGCCCGCTCACCCAGGAGGGTGGGCATCACCTGTGCCCCAGGCACCTCAGGCCCTGCCCCAGTCACCCCTGCTGCCCTCAGTGAGGAGGCCATTGACCTCCTCAGGTCACTCACTGTTGGGCAGTCTACCATTGTGAATGTCATCCAGGGTGTAGAAAGAGAGTTGCAACACGGTAATGCATTCCTGGAGGGCATTCATTCTGGTCAGGCTGCCCTTCAGCGAACCCTGCAAACTCTGGCCTTAGCACTGATGGCAGCCATTGTCCCTGTGTCTTGCCTCCCCCCTCCAACTTCCTCCACCCAGACCCAATCCCCTGTACCCCAGCCCATCCCAAGCACACCTACAGACCAGCATGCACACAAGTCAACACACAAGGGAAGCTCAAGCAAACATAGGCACCACACAACCCACAGGCACTCACGCAAGCATCACCCACATACAGAGACAGCCACATCCACTGCCTCCACTGTGTCCCCCTCCTCCTCTTCTCCCTCCTCCCTCCCAGTGTCTTCTACACTCTCACCTGCATGCACTACATCTACAGGCACCAGGACTTGCCCCAGAACATCCAGCACCACACCCCGCTCACCTGCACTCACCACCTCCACTCCCATTTACACGTCCCCTGTGTCCTCTCCCAGTGTGTCTGTGACGCCCACTCCAAAAGTACACAAATGCGAGCACACACACACCCAACATCCATCCACCTCACGACAGCCTCCAGTACCTGCACCTGCACCTGCACCCAAAACACCTAAAGTGACACCTCCTACAACCATCTCCTCTTCCTCCACTCCCAGGCCCCCTCCAACTACCCATCCCAGTGTTCGTCAGAAACTGTCCCTCTGTAAAGTTGACCTTTTTGCCCCCACCTCCAATTCATCAGTCCCGCCGTAGCGCCTCAGCCAAAAAGCCTCCAATACCAGTGGTGCCTGTTCAAGGTGTGTGGAGTGCACCGGCCACCAGGGCAGGCAGTATGACCCGGAGCCAAGGCACTGGCAGCCCACCCCCTGTAAAGGCTCTGAAATTGGAAAGTGGCCGACGGGACCCTGTGAAGACTCCTGGAGGGAAAACAACTCACAGGGGTCCCAAGGGGATTGCAGAGTCAGCTGTGACTCATCCAAAGGTGGGGAAGGGCCAGAGGAAGTCTGCACAGCCTGTTGTGAGTATCACGGCAGAGAAGGGCGGCATCCTTCCCGGCGGTCGAGACGCCACCGCCAGCACCGTCGTCACTGGTCAGGAGACCACCGCCAGAGTCATTGCCCAGGAGGGCCCAAGTATCGTCACTGGTCAGGAGACCACCGCCAGAGTCAGTGCCCAGGAGGGCCCAAGTATTGTCACTGGTCAGGAGACCACCGCCACCGCCGGAGTCAGTGCCCAGGAGGGCCCAACTATCGTCACTGGTCAGGAGACCACCGCCAGAGTCATTGCCCAGGAGGGCCCAAGTATTGTCACTGGTCAGGAGACCATCGCCAGAGTCAGTGCCCAGGAGGGCCCAGGTATCGTCACTGGTCAGGAGACCACCACCAGAGTCAGTGCCCAGGAGGGCCCAAGTATCGTCACTGGTCAGGAGGCCACCGCCGGAGTCAGTGCCCAGGAGGGCCCCGGCTGCCACAGCCCCGCTGGGCTATGAGGGAACGTCATACCACACATTAATGCCCAGTCCAGGGAACGTCATGCCACACACCAATGCCCAGTCCAGGGAACGTCATGCCACTCACCAATGCCCGTTCCAGAGACCGCCATGGCAAAGCACCGCTGAACAGTCCAGAACCGCCATGGCAAAGACCCGCTGCACAGTCCAGAGACCGCCATGGCACAGCACCGCTGAACAGGGCATGCACCGGGGAAGAATGAAAAGACCGCCACATCAAGCATCGTTATCCCATGTGCAGCTGGGACAGTGACGGGACAGGAACTTTCACGGGGAGACTAATCCAGTCTGGGCACCAGTCCCCCTCCACGGCCAGTGGCGGCTGTCATCTACTTGCGAAATTGTGGCTTTGAACTCCCCAGGATGGTACAGTGGGCAACCCACCCACTGTAGAGATTTGAGAGACTGTGGCTTTGCACTCCCCAGGATGGTACAGTGGGCAACCCACCCACTGTAGGGACTTGAGAGACTGTGGCTTTGCACTCCCCAGGATGGTACAGTGGGCAACCCACCCACTGTAGAGACTTGAGAGACTGTGGCTTTGCACTCCACAGGATGGCACAGTGGGCAAACCACCTACTGTATAGACTTGAGAGACTATGGCTTTGCACTCCCCAGAATGGTACAGTGGGCAAACTACCCACTGTATAGACTTGAGAGACTGTGGCTTTGCACTCCCTGGGATACATCAATGGGCATGGAGCCCCGTCGTGGATCTGGCTTTGCAATCATCCGGCTGAGGTGCCCCCCCTTCCCTTCCCCCTGAGGTGCCTGTAGTATTTCTAACTGATGCCCCGGCAGTGTTCTCTCCGATTGTGGACAGGTATCTTTTGTGGGCCTCGCCCATGCATTTTTGGACTAGTGGTGCACGGACATTGATATGTGCATATCTGCACTACTTCTCGTAATGTATATATTTCTGACTGAATTTATGATATATCTGTATATTTTTGACACATGTGTATTGCTACATTACAATGGTTGAACTGATTTCGTTTTGTCTTTGCATTCTTCCGGGGGGATTGTGGGTTGTTACTGTGGTTTTTGGACATGCATTGGTGTGTGTGTTGTAATATGCGAGGGCGGGGGTGTTTCGTGTGTGCCCCCCTAACTTTTGCCTCCCCTATGTCGTAGGTGCAGTACTCACCGTTATCTTCGCCCGCGCCGGCGTTGGTCTTCGTAGATGAGTAGGAATACAAGGGCCGGTAGAATGTGTAATTCGGGCTCCATGGAGTCCTCGTTCCTCATGGGATGTGTTCAGGTGAGTGTTTTCCCATTGCAGTAACTGTTTCCGCAGTGTTTTTATCCACGGTGAATCCGCCCCGGAAAAGGTGGCGGATTGGTAAGTTGTAATAGTGTGGGCGGTACATTGTCTTCCGCCTGTCTGTTGGCGGTGTCCGCCGCGCTGCTTGTCTGTACCGCTGTGGCGGGCGGTGTGTTAAAGTGGCTGTCTTTGTTGGCGGTTTCCGCCAGGGTCATAATTCCCTTTTTTTGTCCGCCGGCCTGTTTGCGGAATTGCCGCACCTTTAACACCGTCCGCCAGGGTTGTAATGACCCCCAAAGTGTCTAGCTGTGGATTTTGGCCTCTAGCTCAGCTGGCACATGGGGAAACCTAGCAAAATTGAACATTTGTGAAAAGTAGACAGCTTGGGGAATCCAAGATGGTGTGAATTTTGGGGCCCTGACCAGGTTCTGTTACCCAGAATCCTTTGCAAACCTCAAAATTTGGCCAAAAATACAATTTTTCCTCTCATTTCGGTGACAGAAAGTTCTGGAATCTGACAGGAGCCACAAATTTTCTTCCACTCAACGTTCCCCCAAGTCTCCCAATAAAAATGGTACCTCACTTGTGTGGGTAGGGCTAGTGCACACAACAGGAAATGCCCTATAACACAATGTAGACACATCACATTTTCACAAAGAAAATAGAGCTGTTTTGTATAAAGTGCCTAGCTGTGGATTTTGGCCTCTAGCTCAGCCGGCACCTAGGGAAACCTAGCAAACCTGTGCATTTTTCAAAACTAGACACCTAGAGGAATCAAAAATGGCTTGACTTGTGGGGCTCTGACCAGGTTCTGTTACCCAGAATCCTGTGCAAACCTCATAATTTGGCCCAAATCTCATTTCAGTGACAGAAAGTTCTGGAATCTGAGAGGAGCCACAAATTTCCTTCCACCCAGCGTTTCCGCAAGTATCCCGATAAAAATGGTACCTCACTTGTGTGGGTAGGCCTAGCGCCCGGGACAGGAAATGCCCCAAAACACAACGTGGGCACATCACATTTTCACAAAGAAAACAGAGCTGTTTTTTACAAAGTGCCTAGTTGTGGATTTTGGCCTCTAGTGCACCTGGCACATGGGGAAACCTACCAAACCTGCACATTTTTAAAAACTAGACACCTAGGGGAATCCAAGATGGGGTGACTTATAGGGCTCTGACCAGGTTCTGTTACCCGGAAAGCTTTGCAAATGTCAACATTTGGCCACAAAAACACTTTTTCCTCTCATTTCGGTGACAGAAAGTTCTGGAATCTGAGAGGAGCCACACATTTCTGTCCACCCAGCATTCCTCCAAGTCTACCGATAAAAATGCTACCTGACTTGTGTGGATAGACCTAGCGCCCGCGAAAGGAAGTGCCCCAAAACACAACGTGGGCACATCACATTTTTACAAAGAAAACAGAGCAGTTTTTTTTACAAAGTGCCTAGCTATGGATTTTGGCTTCTAGCTCAGCCGGCACTTGGGGAAACCTAGCAAACCTGTGCATTTTAAAAAACTAGACACCTAGGGGAATCCAAGATGGGGTTACTTGTAGGGTTCTGATCAGGTTCTGTTACCTAGAATCCTTTGCAAACCTCAAAATTTGACCAAAAAAACACTTTTTCCTCTCGTTTCAGAGGCAGAAAGTTCTGGAATCTGAGAGAAGCCACAAATAATCTTCCACCAAGCGTTCCCCCAAGTCTCCCGTTGAAAATGGTACCTCACTTTTGTGGGAAGGCCTAGCACCCATGACAGGAAATGGCCTATAACACATCATGGACACATCACATTTTCACAAAGAAAACAGAGCTGTTTATTACAAAGTGTCTAGCTGTGGAATTTGGCCTGTAGCTCAGCCGGCACCTGGGGAATCCTACCAAACCTTCATATTTGTGAAAATTAGACACATAGGGGAATCCGAGATTGGGTGACTTGTGGGGCTCTGACCAGGTTCTGTTACCTAGAATCCTTTGCAAACCTCAAAATTTGACCAAAAAAACACTTTTTCCTCTCATTTCAGTGGCAGAAAGTTCTGGAATCTGAGAGAAGCCACAAATAATCTTCCACCAAGCGTTCCCCCAAGTCTCCCGTTGAAAATGGTACCTCACTTTTGTGGGTAGGCCTAGCACCCATGACAGGAAATGCCCTATAACACATCATGGACACATCACATTTTCACAAAGAAAACAGAGCTGTTTTTTACAAAGTGTCTAGCTGTGGAATTTGGCCTCTAGCTCAGCCGGCACCTGGGGAATCCTACCAAACCTTCATATTTGTGAAAATTAGACACATAGGGGAATCCAAGATTGGGTGACTTGTGGGGCTCTGACCAGGTTCTGTACCTAGAATCCTTTGCAAACCTCAAAATTTGACCAAAAAAACAGTTTTTCCTCTCATTTCGGGGGCAGAAAGTTCTGCAATCTGAGAGAAGCCACAAATAATCTTCCACCAAGTGTTCCTCCAAGTCTCCCGTTGAAAATGGTACCTCACTTTTGTGGGTAGGCCTAGCACCCACAACAGGTATGCCCTATAACACATCATGGACACATCACATTTTCACAAAGAAAACAGAGCTGTTTTTTACAAAGTGTCTAACTGTGGAATTTGGCCTCTAGCTCAGCCGGCACATGGGGAAACCTAGCAAAATTGCACATTTGTAAAAAGTAGACACCTTGTGGAATCAAAGATGTGGTGACTTGTGGAGCTCTGACTACGTTCTGTTACCCAGAATTCTTTGCAAACCTCAAAATTTGTCCTAAAAAACACTTTGGGCGTCATTGCGACCCCGGCGGTCAAGGACCGCAGGGGCCGGGGTCGGCGGTAGCACCGCCAACAGGCTGGCGGTGCTCCGCCGGGCATTCTGACCGCGGCAGTACAGCCGCGGCCAGAAACGGAAAGTCGGTGGTGTACCGCCGACTTTCCGCTGCCCATGGGAATCCGCCATGGCGGCGCAGCTTGCTGCGCCGCCATGGGGATTCCGACCCCCTCACCGCCATCCTGTCCCTGGCGGTTCCGACCGCCAGGAACAGGATGGCGGTGAGGGGTGTCGTGGGGCCCCTGGGGGCCCCTGCAGTGCCCATGCCAATGGCATGGGCACTGCAGGGGCCCCCGTAAGAGGGCCCCACTTTGAATTTCAGTGTCTGCTCAGCAGACACTGAAATTTGCGACGGGTGCTACTGCACCCGTCGCACATCCTCCACTCCGCCGGCTCCATTCGGAGCCGGCATCCTCATGGAGGGGTGTTTCCCACTGGGCTGGCGGGCGGCCTTTTGGCGGTCGCCCGCCAGCCCAGTGGGAAACCCAGAATACCCGCAGCGGTCTTTTGACCGCGCAGCGGTATTCTGGCTGTTCCCTCCAGGCGGGCGGCTCCCGCCGCCCACCGGGGTCAGAATGACCCCCTTTGTCCCCTAATTTCGGTGACAGAAAGTTCTGGAATCTGAGAGGAGCCACAATTTTCCTTTCACCCAGCGTTCCCTCAAGTCTTCCAATAAAAATGGTAATTCACTTGTGTGAGTAGGCCTGGCGCCCGCGACAGAAAATGCGCTAAAACACAAAATGGATAATCACATTTTGACAAAGAAAACAGAGCTGTTTTTTACATAGTTCCTAGCTGTGGATTTTGGCCTCTCGCTCAGCCAGACCTTGGAAAACCTAGCAAACCTGTGCATTTTTAAAAATTAGACACCTAGGGGAATCCAAGATGGGGTGACTTGTGGGGATCTGACCACGTTCCGTTACCCAGAATCCTTTGCAAACCTCAAAATTTGACCAAAAAAACACCTTTTCCTCTCATTTCGGTGACAAAATGTTCTGGAATCTGAGAGGAGCCACAAATGTCCTTCCGCCCAGTGGTCCCCCAAGTTTCCAGATAAAAATGGTATCTCACTTGTGTGGGTAGGCCTAGCACCCGCGGCAGAAAATGCCCCAAAACATAGTGTGGACACATCACATTTTCACAAAGAAAACAGAGCTGTTTATTTTACAAAGTGCCTAGCTATGGATTTTGGCTTCTAGCTCAGCCGGCACTTGGGGAAACCTAGCAAACCTGTGCATTTTTAAAAACTAGACACCTAGGGGAATCCAAGATGGGGTGACTTGTACGGTTCTGATAAGGTTCTGTTACCTAGAATCCTTGGCAAACCTCAAAATTTGACCAAAAAACACTTTTTCCTCTCATTTCAGTGGCAGAAAGTTCTAGAATCTGAGAGAAGCCACAAATAATCTTCCACCAAGCGTTCCCCCAAGTCTGCCGTTGAAAATGGTACCTCACTTTTGTGGGTAGGCCTAGCACCCATGACAGGAAATGCCCTATAACACATCATGGACACATCACATTTTCACAAAGAAAACAGAGCTGTTTTTTACAAAGTGTCTAGCTGTGGAATTTGGCCTCTAGCTCAGCCGGCACATGGGGAAACCTAGCAAAATTGCACATTTGTGAAAAGTAGACACCTTGGGGAATCCAAGATGTGGTGACTTGTGGAACTCTGACCAGGTTCTGTTACCTAGAATCCTTAGCAAACCTCAAAATTTGGCCAAAAAAAAACACTTTTTCCTCTCATTTTTGGTGACAGAAAGTTCTGGAATCTGAGACGAGCCACAAATTTCCTTCCACCCAATGTTCCCCCCAGTCTCCCAATAAAAATGGTACCTCACTTGTGTGGGTAGGCTGAGCACCCGCAGCAGGAAATGCCCCAAAACGCAACATGGACACATCACATTTTCACAAAGAAAACAGAGCTGTTTGGTACAAAGTGCCTAGCTATGGATTTTGACCTCTAGCTCAGCCGGCACCTTGGGAAAACCTAGCAAACCTGCGCATTTTTGAAAACTAGACACCTAGCAGAATCCAAGATGTGGTGACTTGTGGGGCTCTGACCAGGTTCTGTTACCCAGAATCCTTTGCAAAACTCAAAATTTGGGCAAAAAAAACTTTTTCCTCTCATTTCGGTGACAAAATGTTCTGGAATCTGACAGAAGACACAACTTTCCTTCCACCCAGCGTTCCCCAAAGTATCCTGATAAAAATGGTACCTCACTTGTGTGGGTAGGCCTAGCACCCGAGAAAGGAAATGCCCCAAAACACAAAGTGGATACAACACATTTTCACAAAGAAAACAGAGCTGTTTTTTACAATGTGCCTAGCTGTGGATTTTGGCCTCTAGCTCAGCCGGCACCTGGGAAATCCTACCAAACCTTCATATTTGTGAAAATTAGACACCTAGGGGAATCCATGATTGGGTGACTTGTGGGACTCTGACCAGGTTCTGTTACCCAGAGTCCTTTGCAAACCTCAAAATTTGACCAAAAAAACACTTTTTCCTCTCATTTCGGTGACAGTAAGTCCTGGAATCTGAGAGAAGCCACAAATTTCCTTCCACCAACCGTTCCCCCAAGTCTCCCAATGAAAATGGTACCTCACTTGTGTGGGTAGGCCTAGCACCCACGACAGGAAATGCCCCAAAACACAACGTGGACACATCACATTTTCTCAAAGAAAACAGAGCTGTTTTTTTACAAAGTGCATAGCTACAGATTTTGGCCTCTAGCTCACCCGGCACCTGGGGAAACCTAGCAAACGTGCACATTTTTGAAAACTAGACACCTAGGGGAATCCAAGATGTGGTGACTTGTGGGGCTCTGACCAGGTTCTGTTACTCAGAATCCTTTGCAATCCTCAAAATTTGGCCAAATAAAACTTTTTCCTCTCATTTTGGTGACAGAAAGTTCTGGAATCTGAGAGGAGCCACAAATTTCCTTCCACCAAGCGTTCCCCCAAGTCTCCCGATGAAAATGGTACCTCACTTGTGTGGGTAGGCCTAGCACCCACGACAGTAAATGCCCTAAAACACAACATGGAGACATCACATTTTCACAAAGAAAACAGAGCTGTTTTGTAACAAAGTGTCTAGCTATGGATTTTGACCTCTAGCTCAGCCGGCACCCTGGGAAAACCTAGCAAACCTGCACATTTTTTTAAACTAGACACCTAGGGGAATCCAAGATGTGGTGACTTGTGGGGATCTGACCAGGTTCTGTTACCCAGAATCCTTTGCAAACCTCAAAATTTGGGCAAAAAACCTTTTTCCTCTCATTTCGGTGACAGAAAGTTCTGGAATCTGACAGAAGCCACAAATTTCCTTCCACCCACCGTTCCCCAAAGTCTCCCGATAAAACTGGTACCTCACTTGTGTGGGTAGGCATAGCGCGTGCGACAAGAAATGCCCTAAAACAGAACGTGGACACATCACATTTTCACAAAGAAAACAGAGCTATATTTTACAAAGTGTCTAGCTGTGGAATTTGGCCTCTAGCTCAGCTGGCACATGGGGAAACCTAGCAAAATTGCACATTTGTAAACAGTAGACACCTTGTGGAATCAAAGATGTGGTGACTTGTGGAGCTCTGACCACGTTCAGTTACCCAGAATCCTTTGCAAACCTCAAAATGTGTCCAAAAAAACACTTTTTCCCCTAATTTCGGTGACAGAAAATTCTGGAATCTGAGAGGAGCCACAATTTTCCTTTCACCCATCGTTCCCTCAAGCCTCCCAATAAAAATGGTAACTCACTTGTGTGAGTAGGCCTGGCGCACGCAACAGAAAATGCGCTAAAACACAAAATGGACACATCACATTTTGACAAAGAAAACAGAGCTGTTTTTTACATAGTTCCTAGCTGAGGATTTTGGCCTCTCGCTCAGCCAGCACATTGGGAAACCTAGCAAACCTGTGCATTTTTTTAAATTAGACACCTAGGGGAATCCAAGATGGGGTGACTTGTGGGGATCTGACCACGTTCCGTTACCCAGAATCCTTTGCAAACCTCAGAATTTGACCAAAAAAACACCTTTTCCTCTAATTTCGGTGACAAAATGTTCTGGAATCTGAGAGGAGCCACAAATGTCCTTCCACCCAGCGGTCCCCCAAGTCTCCCGATAAAAATGGTATCTCACTTGTGTGGGTAGGCCTAGCGCCCGCGGCAGACAATTCCCCAAAACATAGTGTGGACACATCACATTTTCACAAAGAAAACAGAGCTGTTTTTTTACAAAGTGCCTGGCTATGGATATTGGCTTCTAGCTCAGCCGGCACTTGGGGAAACCTAGCAAACCTGTGCATTTTTGAAAACTAGACACCTAGGGGAATCCAAGATGGGGTGACTTGTAGGGTTCTGACCAGGTTCTGTTACCTAGAATCCTTTGCAAACCTCAAAATTTGACCAAAGAAACACTTTTTCCTCTCATTTCAGTTTGCAGAAAGTTCTGGAATCTGAGAGAAGCCACAAATAATCTTCCACCAAGCGTTCCCCCAAGTCTCCCGTTGAAAATGGTACCTCACTTGTGTGGGTAGGCCTAGCACCCACGACAGGAAATGCCCTATAACACATCATGGACACATCACATTTTCACAAAGAAAACAGAGCTGTTTTTTACAAAGTGTCTAGCTGTGGAATTTGGCCTCTAGCTCAGCCGGCACATGGGGAAACCTAGCAAATTTGCACATTTGTGAAAAGTAGACACCTTGGTGAATCCAAGATGTGGTGACTTGTGGAGCTCTGACCAGGTTCTGTTACCTAGCATCCTTTGTAAACCTCAAAATGTGGCCAAAAAAAACACTTTTTCCTCTCATTTCGGTGACAGAAAGTTCTGGAATCTGAGACGAGCCACAAATTTCCTTCCACCCAACGTTCCCCCCAGTCTCCCAATAAAAATGGTACCTCACTTGTGTGGGTAGGCCGAGCGCCCGCAACAGAAAATGCGCTAAAACACAAAATGAACACATCACATTTTCACAAAGAAAACAGAGCTGTTTTTTTTACAAAGTGCCTAGCTATGGATTTTGGCTTCTAGCTCAGCCGGCACTTGGGGAAACCTAGCAAACCTGTGCATTTTTAAAAACTAGACACCTAAGGGAATCCAAGATGGGGTGGCTTGTAGGGTTCTGACCAGGTTCTGTTACTCAGAATCGTTTGCAAACCTCAAAATTTGAACAACAAAACACTTTTTCCTCTCATTTCGTTGACAGAAAGTTCTGAAATCTGAGAGGAGCCACACATTTCTGTCCACCCAGCATTCCTCCAAGTCTACCGATAAAAATGCTACCTGACTTGTGTGGATAGACCCACGACAGGTATGCCCTATAACACATCATGGACACATCACATTTTCACAAAGAAAACAGAGCTGTTTTTTACAAAGTGTCTAACTGTGGAATTTGGCCTCTAGCTCAGCCGGCACATGGGGAAACCTAGCAAAATTGCACATTTGTAAAAAGTAGACACCTTGTGGAATCAAAGATGTGGTGACTTGTGGAGCTCTGACTACGTTCTGTTACCCAGAATTCTTTGCAAACCTCAAAATTTGTCCTAAAAAACACTTTGGGGGTCATTCCGACCCCGGCGGTCAAGGACCGCAGGGGCCGGCGTCGGCGGTAGCACCGCCAACAGGCTGGCGGTGCTCCGCCGGGCATTCTGACCGCGGCAGTACAGCCGCGGCCAGAAACGGAAAGTCGGTGGTGTACCGCCGACTTTCCGCTGCCCATGGGAATCCGCCATGGCGGCGCAGCTTGCTGCACCGCCATGGGGATTCCGACCCCCTCACCGCCATCCTGTCCCTGGCGGTTCCGACCGCCAGGAACAGGATGGCGGTGAGGGGTGTCGTGGGGCCCTGGGGGCCCCTGCAGTGCCCATGCCAATGGCATGGGCACTGCAGGGGCCCCCGTAAGAGGGCCCCACTTTGAATTTCAGTGTCTGCTCAGCAGACACTGAAATTTGCGACGGGTGCTACTGCACCCGTCGCACATCCTCCACTCCGCCGGCTCCATTCGGAGCCGGCATCCTCATGGAGGGCTGTTTCCCACTGGGCTGGCGGGTGGCCTTTTGGCGGTCGCCTGCCAGCCCAGTGGGAAACCCAGAATACCCGCTGCGGTCTTTTGACCGCGCAGCGGTATTCTGGCGGTTCCCTCCAGGCGGGCGGCTCCCGCCGCCCGCCGTGGTCAGAATGACCCCCTTTGTCCCATAATTTCGGTGACAAAAAGTTCTGGAATCTGACAGAAGACACAACTTTCCTTCCACCCAGCGTTCCCCAAAGTATCCCGATAAAAATGGTACCTCACTTGTGTGGGTAGGCCTAGCGCCTACGACAGGAAATGCCCTAAAACACAACGTGGACACATCACATTTTCACAAAGAAAACAGCAGTTTTTTACAACTTGCCTAGCTGTGGATTTTGGCTTCTAGCTCAGTCAGCACACGGGGAAACCAAGCAAACCTGCACATTTTTGAAAACTAGACACCTAGGGCAATCCAATATGGGGTTACTTCTGGGGCTTCGACTAGGTTGTGTTCCCCAGAATTCGTTGCAAACCTCAAAATCTGGGCCAAAAAAACGTTTTCCTCTTATTTCGTTAACAGAAAGTTCTGTAATCTGAGAGGAGCCACAAATTTCCTTCCACTCAGCATTCCCACAAGTCTCATGATAAAAATGGTACCTCACTTGTGTAGGTAGGCCTAGCGCCCGCGACAGGAAATGCCCTATAACACAACGTGGGCACATCACATTTTCACAAAGAAAAAAGAGCTGTTTTGTACAAAGTGCCTAGCTATGGATTTTGACCTCTAGCTCAGCCGGCACCTTGGGAAAACCTAGTAAACCTGCGCATTTTTTAAAACTAGACACCTAGCGGAATCCAAGATGGGGTGACTTGTGCGGATGTGACCAGGTTCTGTTACCCGAAATCCTTTGCAAACCTCAAAATTTGGGCAAAAAAAACTTTTTCCTCTCATTTCGGTGACAGAAAGTTCTGGAATCTGACAGAAGACACAACTTTCCTTCCACCCAGCGTTCCCCAAAGTATCCCGATAAAAATGGTACCTCACTTGTGTGGGTAGGCCTAGCACCTACGACAGGAAATGCCCTAAAACACAATGTGGGCACATCACATTTTCACAAAGAAAACAGAGCAGTTTTTTACAACTTGCCTAGCTGTGGATTTTGGCTTCTAGCTCAGCCAGCACACAGGGAAACCTAGCAAACCTGCACATTTTTGAAAACTAGTCACCTAGGTTATCCAAGATGGGGTGACTTCTGGGGCTTCCACTAGGTTGTGTTCCCCAGAATTCTTTGCAAACCTCAAAATCTGGCCCAAAACAACGTGTTCCTCTTATTTCGGTAACAGAAAGTCCTGGAATCTGAGAGGAGCCACAAATTTACTTCCACCCAGCATTCCCACAAGTCTCCTGATAAAAATGGTACCTCACTTGTGTGGGTAGGCATAGCGCCCGCGACAAGAGATGCCCTAAAACACAACATGGACACATCACATTTTCACAAAGAAAACAGAGAAGTTCTTTACAAAGAACCTAGCTGTTGATTTTCGCTTCTAGCTCAGCCGGCACATGGGGAACCCTAGCAAACCTGTGCATTTTTTAAAACTAGACACTTAGGGAAATCCAAGACGGTGTGGCTTGTGGGTCTGTGACCAGGTACTGTTACCTAAAATCTTTTGCAAACCTCAAAATTTGGCCAAAAAAACACTTTTTCCTCTATTTTCGGTGACAGAAAGTTCTGGAATCTGAGAGGAGCCACAAATTTCCTTCCACCCAGCTTTTCCAGAAGTCTCCTGATAAAAATGGTACCTCACTTGTGTGGGTAGGCCTAGCTTCCGCGACAGGGAATTCCCCAAAACACAACATGGACACATCATATTTTCACAAAGAAAACAGAGCTGTTTTTTACAAAGTGCCTAGCTGTGGATTTTGGTCTCTAGCTTAGCCGGCACCCGGGGAAACCTGGCAAAATTGCAGATTTGTGAAAAGTAGACACCTTGGGGAATCCAAGATGTGGTGACTTGTGGGTCTCTGACTACTTTCTGTTACCCAGACTCCTTTGCAAACCTCAACATTTCTCCCAAAAAACACTTTTTCCTCTCATTTCGGTGACAGAAAGTTCTAGAATTTGAAAGGAGCCACAAATTTCCTTCCACTTAGCGTTCCCCCAAGTCTCCCGATAAACATGGTACCTCACTTGTGTGGGTAGGCCTAGCGCCTGCGGCAGAAAATGCCCAAAAACATAATGTGGACACATCACATTTTCACAAAGAAAACAGAGCGGTTTTTTTTACAAAGTGCCTAACTGTGGATTTTGGTCTCTAGCTCAGCCGGCACCTGGGGAAACCTACCAAACCTTCACATTTGTGAAAACTAGACACCCAGGGGAATCCAAGATGAGGTGACTTGTGGGGCTGTGACCAGGTTCTGTTACCCAGAATCCTTTGCAAACCTCAAAATTTGACCCAAAAAAAACTTTTTCCTCTCATTTCGGGGGCAGAAAGTTCTGCAATCTGAGAGAAGCCACAAATAATCTTCCACCAAGTGTTCCTCCAAGTCTCCCGTTGAAAATGGTACCTCACTTTTGTGGGTAGGCCTAGCGCCCGCGAAAGGAAGTGCGCCAAAACACAATGTGGACACATCACATTTTGACAAAGAAAACAGAGCTGTTTTTTACAAAGTGCCTAGCTATGGATTTTGCCTTCTAGCTCAGCCGGCACTTGGGGAAACCTAGCAAACCTGTGCATTTTTCAAAACTAGACACCTAGGGGAATCCAGGATGGGGTAACTTGTAGGGCTCTAAACAGGTTCTGTTACCTAGAATCCTTTGCAAACCTCAAAATTTGACCAAAAAAACACTTTTCCTCTCATTTCGGTGACAGAAAGTTCTGGAATCTGAAGGAGCCACAAATCTCCTTCCACCCAGCATTCCCCCAAGTCTTCCGATAAAAATGGTACCTCACTTGTGTGGGTAGGCCTAGCCCCCACGACAGGAAATGCCCTATAACACATCATGGACACATCACATTTTCACAAAGAAAACAGAGCTGTTTTTTACAAAGTGCCTAGCTATGGATTTTGACCTCTAGCTCAGCCGTCACCTTGGGAAAACCTAGCAAACCTGCGCATTTTTGAAAACTAGACACCTAGCGGAGTCCAACATGTGGTGACTTGTGGGGCTCTGACCAGGTTCTGTTACTCAGAATCCTTTGCAAACCTCAAAATTTGGGCAAAAAAAACTTTTTCCTCTCATTTCGGTGACTGAAAGTTCTGGAATCTGACAGAAGACACAACTTTCCTTCCACCCAGCGTTCCCCAAAGTATCCCGATAAAAATGGTACCTCACTTGTGTGGGTAGGCCTAGCGCCTACGACAGGAAATGCCCTAAAACACAATGTGGGCACATCACATTTTCACAAAGAAAACAGAGCAGTTTTTTACAACTTGCCTAGCTGTGGATTTTGGCTTCTAGCTCAGCCAGCACACAGGGAAACCTAGCAAACCTGCACATTTTTGAAAACTAGACACCTACGTTATCCAAGATGGGGTGACTTCTGGGGCTTCCACTAGGTTGTGTTCCCCAGAATTCTTTGCAAACCTCAAAATCTGGCCCAAAACAACGTGTTCCTCTTATTTCGGTAAAAGAAAGTCCTGGAATCTGAGAGGATACACAAATTTCCTTCCACCAAGCATTCCCACAAGTCTCCCGATAAAAATGGTACCTCACTTGTTTGGGTAGGCATAGCGCCCGCGACAAGAAATGCACTAAAACACAACATGGACACATCACATTTTCACAAAGAAAACAGAGAACTTCTTTACAAAGAGCCTAGCTGTGGATTTTCGCTTCTAGCTCAGCCGGCACATGGGGAACCCTAGCAAACCTGTGCATTTTTTAAAACTAGACACTTAGGGAAATCCAAGAAGGTGTGGCTTGTGGGTCTGTGACCAGGTACTGTTACCTAATATCCTTTGCAAACCTCAAAATTTGGCCAAAAAAACACTTTTTCCTCTATTTTCGGTGACAGAAAGTTCTGGAATCTGAGAGGAGCTACAAATTTCCTTCCACCCAGCCTTTCCAGAAGTCTCCTGATAAAAACGGTACCTTACTTGTGTGGGTAGGCCTAGCTTCAGCGACAGGGAATTCCCCAAAACACAACATGGACACATCACATTTTCACAAAGAAAACAGAGCTGTTTTTTACAAAGTGCCTAGCTGTGGATTTTGGTCTCTAGCTCAGCCGGCACCCGGGGAAACCTGGCAAAATTGCAGATTTGTGAAAAGTAGACACCTTGGGGAATCCAAGATGTGGTGACTTGTGGGTCTCTGACCACTTTCTGTTACCCAGACTCCTTTGCAAACCTCAACATTTGTCCCAAAAAAAATTTTTCCTCTCATTTCGGTGACAGAAAGTTCTGGAATTTGAAAGGAGCCACAAATTTCCTTCCACCAAGCGTTCCCCAAGTCTCCAGATGAAAATGGTACCTCACTTGTGTAGGTAGGCCTAGCGCCCGCAGCAGAAAATGCCCCAAAACACAATGTGGACACATCACATTTTCACAAAGAAAACAGAGCTGTTTTTTACAAAGTGTCTAGCTGTGGATTTTGGCCTCCAGCTCAGCCGGCACCTTGGGAAACCTAGAAAACCTGTGCATTTTTCAAAACTAGACACCTAGGGGAATCCAGGATGGGGTAACTTGTAGGGCTCTGACCAGGTTCTGTTACCTAGAATTCTTTGCAAACCTCAAAAGTGGGCCAAAAAAACACTTTTTCCTCTGATTTCGGTGACAGAAAGTTCTGGAATCTGAGAGGAGCCACAAATCTCCTTCCACCCAGCGTTCTCCCAAGTCTCCCGATAAAAATGGTACCTCACTTGTGTGGGTAGGCCTAGCCCCCACGACAGGAAATGCCCTATAACACATCATGGACACATCACATTTTCACAAAGAAAACAGAGCGTTTTTTTTACCAAGTGCCTAGTTGTGGATTTTGGCCTCTAGCTCAGCCGGCACCTGGGGAAACCTACCAAATCTTCACATTTGTGAAAACTAGACAACTAGTGGAATCCAAGATGGGGTGACTTGTGGGGCTGTGACCAGGTTCTGTTACCCAGAATCCTTGGCAAACCTCAACATTTGACCAAAAGAAAACTTTTTCCTCTCATTTCGGTGACAGAAAGTTCTGGAATCTGACAGAAGACACAACTTTCCTTCCACTCAGCGTTCCCCAAAGTATCCTGATAAAAATGGTACCTCACTTGTGTGGGTAGGCCTAGCGCCTACGACAGGAAATGCCCTAAAACACAATGTGGGCACATCACATTTTCACAAAGAAAACAGAGCAGTTTTTTACAACTTGCCTAGCTGTGGATTTTGGCTTCTAGCTCAGCCAGCACACAGGGAAACCTAGCAAACCTGCACCTTTTTGAAAACTAGACACCTACGTTATCCAAGATGGGGTGACTTCTGGGGCTTCCACTAGGTTGTGTTCCCCAGAATTCTTTGCAAACCTCAAAATCTGGCCCAAAACAACGTGTTCCTCTTATTTCGGTAAAAGAAAGTCCTGGAATCTGAGAGGAGCCACAAATTTCCTTCCACCCAGCATTCCCACAAGTCTCCTGATAAAAATGGTACCTCACTTGTGTGGGTAGGCATAGCGCCCGCGACAAGAAATGCCCTAAAACACAACATGGACACATAACATTTTTACAAAGAAAACAGAGAAGTTCTTTACAAAGAGCCTAGCTGTGGATTTTCGCTTCTAGCTCAGCCGGCACATGGGGAACCCTAGCAAACCTGTGCATTTTTGAAAACTAGACACTTAGGGAAATCCAATACGGTGTGGCTTGTGGGTCTGTGACCACGTACTGTTACCTAAAATCCTTTGCAAACCTCAAAATTTGGCCAAAAAAACACCTTTTCCTCTATTTTCGGTGACAGAAAGTTCTGGAATCTGAGAGGAGCCACAAATTTCCTTCCACCCAGCTTTTCCAGGAGTCTCCTGATAAAAATGGTACCTCATTTGTGTGGGTAGGCCTAGCTTCAGCGACAGGGAATTCCCCAAAACACAACATGGACACATCACATTTTCACAAAGAAAACAGAGCTGTTTTTTACAAAGTGCCTAGCTGTGGATTTTGGTCTCTAGCTCAGCCGGCACCCGGGGAAACCTGGCAAAATTGCAGATTTGTGAAAAGTAGACACCTTGGGGAATCCAAGATGTGGTGACTTGTGGGTCTCTGACCACTTTCTGTTACCCAGACTCCTTTGCAAACCTCAACATTTGTCCAAAAAAACACTTTTTCCTCTCATTTCGGTGACAGAAAGTTCTGGAATTTGAAAGGAGCCACAAATTTCCTTCCACTCAGCGTTCCCCCAAGTCTCCCGATAAAAATGGTACCTCACTTGTGTGGGTAGGCCTAGCGCCTACGACAGGAAATGCCCTAAAACACAATGTGGGCACATCACATTTTCACAAAGAAAACAGAGCAGTTTTTTACAACTTGCCTAGCTGTGGATTTTGGCTTCTAGCTCAGCCAGCACACAGGGAAACCTAGCAAACCTGCACATTTTTGAAAACTAGACACCTACGTTATCCAAGATGGGGTGACTTCTGGGGCTTCCACTAGGTTGTGTTCCCCAGAATTCTTTGCAAACCTCAAAATCTGGCCCAAAACAACGTGTTCCTCTTATTTCGGTAAAAGAAAGTCCTGGAATCTGAGAGGAACCACAAATTTCCTTCCACCCAGCATTCCCACAAGTCTCCTGATAAAAATGGTACCTCACTTGTGTGGGTAGGTATAGCGCCCGCGACAAGAAATGCCCTAAAACACAACATGGACACATAACATTTTTATAAAGAAAACAGAGAAGTTCTTTACAAAGAGCCTAGCTGTGGATTTTCGCTTCTAGCTCAGCCGGCACATGGGGAACCCTAGCAAACCTGTGCATTTTTTAAAACTAGACACTTAGGGAAATCTAATACGGTGTGGCTTGTGGGTCTGTGACCAGGTACTGTTACCTAAAATCCTTTGCAAACCTCAAAATTTGGCCAAAAAAACACTTTTTCCTCTATTTTCGGTGACAGAAAGTTCTGGAATCTGAGAGGAGCCACAAATTTCCTTCCACCCAGCTTTTCCAGAAGTCTCCTGATAAAAATGGTACCTCATTTGTGTGGGTAGGCCTAGCTTCCGCGACAGGGAATTCCCCAAAACACAACATGGACACATCACATTTTCACAAAGAAAACAGAGCTGTTTTTTACAAAGTGCCTAGCTGTGGATTTTGGTCTCTAGCTCAGCCGGCACCCGGGGAAACCTGGCAAAATTGCAGATTTGTGAAAAGTAGACACCTTGGGGAATCCAAGATGTGGTGACTTGTGGGTCTCTGACCACTTTCTGTTACCAAGACTCCTTTGCAAACCTCAACATTTGTCCAAAAAAACACTTTTTCCTCTCATTTCGGTGACAGAAAGTTCTGGAATTTGAAAGGAGCCACAAATTTCCTTCCACTCAGCGTTCCCCCAAGTCTCCCGATAAAAATGGTACCTCACTTGAGTGGGTAGGCCTAGCGCCTACGACAGGAAATGCCCTAAAACACAATGTGGGCACATCACATTTTCACAAAGAAAACAGAGCAGTTTTTTACAACTTGCCTAGCTGTGGATTTTGGCTCCTAGCTCAGCCAGCACACAGGAAAACCTAGCAAACCTGCACATTTTTGAAAACTAGACACCTAGGTTATCCAAGATGGGGTGACTTCTGGGGCTTCCACTAGGTTGTGTTCCCCAGAATTCTTTGCAAACCTCAAAATCTGGCCCAAAACAACGTGTTCCTCTTATTTCGGTAAAAGAAAGTCCTGGAATCTGAGAGGAGCCACAAATTTCCTTCCACCCAGCATTCCCACAAGTCTCCTGATAAAAATGGTACCTCACTTGTGTGGGTAGGCATAGCGCCCGCGACAAGAAATGCCCTAAAACCCAACATGGACACATAACATTTTTACAAAGAAAACAGAGAAGTTCTTTACAAAGAGCCTAGCTGTGGATTTTCGCTTCTAGCTCAGCCGGCACATGGGGAACCCTAGCAAACCTGTGCATTTTTTAAAACTAGACACTTAGGGAAATCCAATACGGTGTGGCTTGTGGGTCTGTGACCACGTACTGTTACCTAAAATCCTTTGCAAACCTCAAAATTTGGCCAAAAAAACACTTTTTCCTCTATTTTCGGTGACAGAAAGTTCTGGAATCTGAGAGGAGCCACAAATTTCCTCCCACCCAGCTTTTCCAGAAGTCTCCTGATAAAAATGGTACCTCATTTGTGTGGGTAGGCCTAGCTTCCGCGACAGGGAATTCCCCAAAACACAACATGGACACATCACATTTTCACAAAGAAAACAGAGCTGTTTTTTACAAAGTGCCTAGCTGTGGATTTTGGTCTCTAGCTCAGCCGGCACCCGGGGAAACCTGGCAAAATTGCAGATTTGTGAAAAGTAGACACCTTGGGGAATCCAAGATGTGGTGACTTGTGGGTCTCTGACCACTTTCTGTTACCCAGACTCCTTTGCAAACCTCAACATTTGTCCCAAAAAAAACTTTTTCCTCTCATTTCGGTGACAGAAAGTTCTGGAATTTGAAAGGAGCCACAAATTTCCTTCCACCAAGCGTTCCCCAAGTCTCCAGATGAAAATGGTACCTCACTTGTGTAGGTAGGCCTAGCGCCCGCAGCAGAAAATGCCCCAAAACACAATGTGGACACATCACATTTTCACAAAGAAAACAGAGCTGTTTTTTACAAAGTGTCTAGCTGTGGATTTTGGCCTCCAGCTCAGCCGGCACCTTGGGAAACCTAGAAAACCTGTGCATTTTTCAAAACTAGACACCTAGGGGAATCCAGGATGGGGTAACTTGTAGGGCTCTGACCAGGTTCTGTTACCTAGAATTCTTTGCAAACCTCAAAAGTGGGCCAAAAAAACACTTTTTCCTCTGATTTCGGTGACAGAAAGTTCTGGAATCTGAGAGGAGCCACAAATCTCCTTCCACCCAGCGTTCTCCCAAGTCTCCCGATAAAAATGGTACCTCACTTGTGTGGGTAGGCCTAGCCCCCACGACAGGAAATGCCCTATAACACATCATGGACACATCACATTTTCACAAAGAAAACAGAGCGTTTTTTTTACCAAGTGCCTAGTTGTGGATTTTGGCCTCTAGCTCAGCCGGCACCTGGGGAAACCTACCAAATCTTCACATTTGTGAAAACTAGACAACTAGTGGAATCCAAGATGGGGTGACTTGTGGGGCTGTGACCAGGTTCTGTTACCCAGAATCCTTGGCAAACCTCAACATTTGACCAAAAGAAAACTTTTTCCTCTCATTTCGGTGACAGAAAGTTCTGGAATCTGACAGAAGACACAACTTTCCTTCCACTCAGCGTTCCCCAAAGTATCCTGATAAAAATGGTACCTCACTTGTGTGGGTAGGCCTAGCGCCTACGACAGGAAATGCCCTAAAACACAATGTGGGCACATCACATTTTCACAAAGAAAACAGAGCAGTTTTTTACAACTTGCCTAGCTGTGGATTTTGGCTTCTAGCTCAGCCAGCACACAGGGAAACCTAGCAAACCTGCACCTTTTTGAAAACTAGACACCTACGTTATCCAAGATGGGGTGACTTCTGGGGCTTCCACTAGGTTGTGTTCCCCAGAATTCTTTGCAAACCTCAAAATCTGGCCCAAAACAACGTGTTCCTCTTATTTCGGTAAAAGAAAGTCCTGGAATCTGAGAGGAGCCACAAATTTCCTTCCACCCAGCATTCCCACAAGTCTCCTGATAAAAATGGTACCTCACTTGTGTGGGTAGGCATAGCGCCCGCGACAAGAAATGCCCTAAAACACAACATGGACACATAACATTTTTACAAAGAAAACAGAGAAGTTCTTTACAAAGAGCCTAGCTGTGGATTTTCGCTTCTAGCTCAGCCGGCACATGGGGAACCCTAGCAAACCTGTGCATTTTTGAAAACTAGACACTTAGGGAAATCCAATACGGTGTGGCTTGTGGGTCTGTGACCACGTACTGTTACCTAAAATCCTTTGCAAACCTCAAAATTTGGCCAAAAAAACACCTTTTCCTCTATTTTCGGTGACAGAAAGTTCTGGAATCTGAGAGGAGCCACAAATTTCCTTCCACCCAGCTTTTCCAGGAGTCTCCTGATAAAAATGGTACCTCATTTGTGTGGGTAGGCCTAGCTTCAGCGACAGGGAATTCCCCAAAACACAACATGGACACATCACATTTTCACAAAGAAAACAGAGCTGTTTTTTACAAAGTGCCTAGCTGTGGATTTTGGTCTCTAGCTCAGCCGGCACCCGGGGAAACCTGGCAAAATTGCAGATTTGTGAAAAGTAGACACCTTGGGGAATCCAAGATGTGGTGACTTGTGGGTCTCTGACCACTTTCTGTTACCCAGACTCCTTTGCAAACCTCAACATTTGTCCAAAAAAACACTTTTTCCTCTCATTTCGGTGACAGAAAGTTCTGGAATTTGAAAGGAGCCACAAATTTCCTTCCACTCAGCGTTCCCCCAAGTCTCCCGATAAAAATGGTACCTCACTTGTGTGGGTAGGCCTAGCGCCTACGACAGGAAATGCCCTAAAACACAATGTGGGCACATCACATTTTCACAAAGAAAACAGAGCAGTTTTTTACAACTTGCCTAGCTGTGGATTTTGGCTTCTAGCTCAGCCAGCACACAGGGAAACCTAGCAAACCTGCACATTTTTGAAAACTAGACACCTACGTTATCCAAGATGGGGTGACTTCTGGGGCTTCCACTAGGTTGTGTTCCCCAGAATTCTTTGCAAACCTCAAAATCTGGCCCAAAACAACGTGTTCCTCTTATTTCGGTAAAAGAAAGTCCTGGAATCTGAGAGGAACCACAAATTTCCTTCCACCCAGCATTCCCACAAGTCTCCTGATAAAAATGGTACCTCACTTGTGTGGGTAGGTATAGCGCCCGCGACAAGAAATGCCCTAAAACACAACATGGACACATAACATTTTTATAAAGAAAACAGAGAAGTTCTTTACAAAGAGCCTAGCTGTGGATTTTCGCTTCTAGCTCAGCCGGCACATGGGGAACCCTAGCAAACCTGTGCATTTTTTAAAACTAGACACTTAGGGAAATCTAATACGGTGTGGCTTGTGGGTCTGTGACCAGGTACTGTTACCTAAAATCCTTTGCAAACCTCAAAATTTGGCCAAAAAAACACTTTTTCCTCTATTTTCGGTGACAGAAAGTTCTGGAATCTGAGAGGAGCCACAAATTTCCTTCCACCCAGCTTTTCCAGAAGTCTCCTGATAAAAATGGTACCTCATTTGTGTGGGTAGGCCTAGCTTCCGCGACAGGGAATTCCCCAAAACACAACATGGACACATCACATTTTCACAAAGAAAACAGAGCTGTTTTTTACAAAGTGCCTAGCTGTGGATTTTGGTCTCTAGCTCAGCCGGCACCCGGGGAAACCTGGCAAAATTGCAGATTTGTGAAAAGTAGACACCTTGGGGAATCCAAGATGTGGTGACTTGTGGGTCTCTGACCACTTTCTGTTACCAAGACTCCTTTGCAAACCTCAACATTTGTCCAAAAAAACACTTTTTCCTCTCATTTCGGTGACAGAAAGTTCTGGAATTTGAAAGGAGCCACAAATTTCCTTCCACTCAGCGTTCCCCCAAGTCTCCCGATAAAAATGGTACCTCACTTGAGTGGGTAGGCCTAGCGCCTACGACAGGAAATGCCCTAAAACACAATGTGGGCACATCACATTTTCACAAAGAAAACAGAGCAGTTTTTTACAACTTGCCTAGCTGTGGATTTTGGCTCCTAGCTCAGCCAGCACACAGGAAAACCTAGCAAACCTGCACATTTTTGAAAACTAGACACCTAGGTTATCCAAGATGGGGTGACTTCTGGGGCTTCCACTAGGTTGTGTTCCCCAGAATTCTTTGCAAACCTCAAAATCTGGCCCAAAACAACGTGTTCCTCTTATTTCGGTAAAAGAAAGTCCTGGAATCTGAGAGGAGCCACAAATTTCCTTCCACCCAGCATTCCCACAAGTCTCCTGATAAAAATGGTACCTCACTTGTGTGGGTAGGCATAGCGCCCGCGACAAGAAATGCCCTAAAACCCAACATGGACACATAACATTTTTACAAAGAAAACAGAGAAGTTCTTTACAAAGAGCCTAGCTGTGGATTTTCGCTTCTAGCTCAGCCGGCACATGGGGAACCCTAGCAAACCTGTGCATTTTTTAAAACTAGACACTTAGGGAAATCCAATACGGTGTGGCTTGTGGGTCTGTGACCACGTACTGTTACCTAAAATCCTTTGCAAACCTCAAAATTTGGCCAAAAAAACACTTTTTCCTCTATTTTCGGTGACAGAAAGTTCTGGAATCTGAGAGGAGCCACAAATTTCCTCCCACCCAGCTTTTCCAGAAGTCTCCTGATAAAAATGGTACCTCATTTGTGTGGGTAGGCCTAGCTTCCGCGACAGGGAATTCCCCAAAACACAACATGGACACATCACATTTTCACAAAGAAAACAGAGCTGTTTTTTACAAAGTGCCTAGCTGTGGATTTTGGTCTCTAGCTCAGCCGGCACCCGGGGAAACCTGGCAAAATTGCAGATTTGTGAAAAGTAGACACCTTGGGGAATCCAAGATGTGGTGACTTGTGGGTCTCTGACCACTTTCTGTTACCCAGACTCCTTTGCAAACCTCAACATTTGTCCAAAAAAACACTTTTTCCTCTCATTTCGGTGACAGAAAGTTCTGGAATTTGAAAGGAGCCACAAATTTCCTTCCACTCAGCGTTCCCCCAAGTCTCCCGATAAAAATGGTACCTCACTTGTGTGGGTAGGCCTAGCGCCCGCGGCAGAAAATGCCCCAAAACATAATGTGGACACATCACATTTTCACAAAGAAAACAGAGCGGTTTTTTTACCAAGTGCCTAGCTGTGGATTTTGGTCTCTAGTTCAGCCGGCACCTGGGGAAACCTACCAAACCTTCACATTTGTGAAAACTAGACACCTAGGGGAATCCAAGATGAGGTGACTTGTGGGGCTGTGACCAGGTTCTGTTACCCAGAATCCTTTGCAAACCTCAAAATTTGACCAAAAAAACACTTTTTCCTCTCATTTCGGTGACTGAAAGTTCTGGAATCTGAGAGGAGCCACAAATTTCCTTTCACCAAGCGTTCCCCAAATCTCCCGATGAAAATGGTACCTCACTTGTGTAGGTAGGCCTAGCGCCCGCGGCAGAAAATGCCGCAAAACACAATGTGGACACATCACATTTTCACAAAGAAAACAGAGCTGTTTTTTACAAAGTGTCTAGCTGTGGATTTTGGCCTCCAGCTCAGCCGGCACCTTGGGAAACCTAGGACACCTGTGCATTTTTCAAAACTAGACACCAAGGGGAATCCAGGATGGGGTAACTTTTAGGGCTCTGACCAGGTTCTGTTACCTAGAATTCTTTGCAAACCTCAAAAGTGGGCCAAAAAAACACTTTTTCCTCTCATTTCGGTGACAGAAAGTTCTGGAATCTGAGAGGAGCCACAAATCTCCTTCCACCCAGCGTTCCCCCAAGTCTCCCGATAAAAATGGTACCTCACTTGTGTGGATAGGCCTAGCCCCCACGACAGGAAATGCCCTATAACACATCATGGACACATCACATTTTCACAAATAAAACAGAGCTGTTTTTTACAAAGAGCCTAGCTATGGATTTTGACCTCTAGCTCAGCCGGCACCTTGGGAAAACCTAGGAAACCTGTGCATTTTTCAAAACTAGACACCTAGGGGAATCCAGGATGGGGTAACTTGTAGGGCTCTGACCAGGTTCTGTTACCTAGAATTCTTTGCAAACCTCAAAAGTGGGCCAAAAAAACACTTTTTCCTCTCATTTCAGTGACAGAAAGTTCTGGAATCTGAGAGGAGCCACAAATCTCCTTCCACCCAGCGTTCCCCCAAGTCTCCCGATAAAAATGGTACCTCACTTGTGTGGGTAGGCCTAGCCCCCACGACAGGAAATGCCCTATAACACATCATGGACACATCACATTTTCACAAAGAAAACAGAGCTGTTTTTTACAAAGAGCCTAGCTATGGATTTTGACCTCTAGCTCAGCCGGCACCTTGGGAAAACCTAGCAAACCTGCGCATTTTTGAAAACTAGACACCTAGCGGAGTCCAAGATGTGGTGACTTGTGGGGCTCTGACCAGGTTCTGTTACCCAGAATCCTTTGCAAACCTCAAAATTTGGGCAAAAAAAACTTTTTCCTCTCATTTCGGTGACAAAAAGTTCTGGAATCTGACAGAAGACACAAATTTCCTTCCACTCAGCATTCCCACAAGTCTCATGATAAAAATTGTACCTCACTTGTGTGGGTAGGCATAGCGCCCGCGTCAGGAAATGCCCTAAAACACAACGTGGACACATTACAATTTCACAAAGAAAACAGAGCTGTTTTTCACAAAGTGTCTAGCTGTGGATTTTGGCTTCTAGCTCAGCCAGCACACGGGGAAACCTAGCAAACCTGCACATTCACATTTTTGAAAACTAGACACCTAGGGTAATCTATTATGGGGTGACTTCTGGGGCTTCAACTAGGTTGTGTTCCCCAGAATTTTTTTCAAACCTCAAAATCTGGGCAAAAAAAACGTTTTCCTCTTATTTTGTTAACAGAAAGTTCTGGAATCTGAGAGGAGGCACAAATTTCCTTCCAGCCAGCATTCCCACAAGTCTCCTGATAAAAATGGTACCTCACTTGTGTGGGTAGGCATAGAGCCCGCAACAATAAATGCCCTAAAACACAACGTGGACACATCACATTTTCACAAAGAAAACAGAGCTGTTTTTTACAAAGTGTCTAGCTGTGGAATTTGGCCTCTAGCTCAGCTGGCACATGGGGAAAACTAGCGAAATTGCACATTTGTGAAAAGTAGACACCTTGGGGAATCCAAGATGTGGTGACTTGTGGGGCTCTGACCACGTTCTGTTATCCAGAATCCTTTGCAAACCTCAAAATTTGTCCAAAAAAAACACTTTTTCCCCTCATTTCGGTGACAGAAAGTTCTAGAATCTGAGAGGAGCCACAAATTTCCATCCACCCAGCATTCCGCCAAGTCTCCCAATAAAAATGGTACCTCACTTGTGTGGGTAGGTCTAGCGCCCGCGACAGGGAATGTCCCAAAACACAACATGGACACATCACATTTTCGCAAAGAAAACAGAGCTGTTTTTTACAATATTCCTAGCTGTGGATCTTGGCCTCTAGCTCAGCTGGCACCTGGGGAAACCTAGCAAACCTGCACATTTTTGAAAACTAGACTCCCAGGGAAATCCAAGATGGGGTGACGTGTGGGCTCTCACCAGGTTCTGTTACCTAGAATTCTTTGCAAACCTCAAAATTTGACCAAAAAGACACTTTTTCCTCTCATTTCGGTGAGAGAAATTCTGAAATCTGAGAGGAGCCACAAATTTCCTTCCACAAGCTATTCCAGAAGTTTCCTGATAAAAATGGTACCTCACTTGTGTTGTTAGGCCTAGCGCACGCGACAGGAAATGCACTAAAACACAACGTGGACACATCACATTTTCACAAAGAAAACAGAGAAGTTCTTTACAAAGAGCCTAGCTGTGGATTTTGGCTTCTAGCTCAGCCGGCACATGGGGAACCGTAGCAAACCTGTGCATTTTTTAAAACTAGACACCTAGGGAAATCCAAGATGGGGTTACTTCTGGGGCTTCGACTAGGTTGTGTTACTCAGAATCCTTTGCAAACTTCAACATTTGGGCCAAAAAAACTTTTTCCTCTCATTTCGTTTACAGAAAGTTCTAGAATCTGAGAGGAGCCACAAATTTTCTTCCACCAAGCATTCCCCCAAGTCACCCAATAAAAATGGTACCTCACTTGTGTAGGTAGGCCTAGCTCCCGCGACAGGAAATGCCCTATAACACAATGTAGGCACATCACATTTTCACAAAGAAAACAGAGCTGTTTTGTACAAAGTGCCTAGCTATGGATTTTGACCTCTAGCTCAGCTGGCACCTTGGGAAAACCTAGCAAACCTGTGCATTTTTTAAAACTAGACTCCTAGGGGAATCCAAGATGTGGTGACTTGTGGGGCTCTGACCAGGTTCTGTTACCCGAAATCCTTTGCAAACCTCAAAAGTTGGGCAAAAAAAACTTTTTCCTCTCATTTCGGTGATATAAAGTTCTGGAATCTGACAGAAGACACAAATTTCCTTCCACCAAGCGTTCCCCAAGTCTCCCGATGAAAATGGTACCTCACTTGTGTAGGTAGGCCTAGCGCCCGCGGCAGAAAATGCCCCAAAACACAATGTGGACACATCAAATTTTCACAAAGAAAACAGAGCTGTTTTTTACAAAGTGTCTAGCTGTGGATTTTGGCCTCCAGCTCAGCCGGCACCTTGGGAAACCTAGGAAACCTGTGCATTTTTCAAAACTAGACACCTAGGGGAATCCAGGATGGGGTAACTTGTAGGGCTCTGACCAGGTTCTGTTACCTAGAATTCTTTGCAAACCTCAAAAGTGGGCCAAAAAAACACTTTTTCCTCTCATTTCGGTGACAGAAAGTTCTGGAATCTGAGAGGAGCCACAAATCTCCTTCCACCCAGCATTCCCCCAAGTCTCCCGATAAAAATGGTACCTCACTTGTGTGGATAGGCCTAGCCCCCACGACAGGAAATGCCCTATAACACATCATGGACTCTTCACATTTTCACAAAGAAAACAGAGCTGTTTTTTACAAAGTGCCTAGCTATGGATTTTGACCTCTAGCTCAGCCGGCACATTGGGAAAACCTAGCAAACCTGTGCATTTTTGAAAACTAGACACCTAGCGGAGTCCAAGATGTGGTGAGTTGTGGGGCTCTGACCAGGTTCTGTTACCCAGAATCCTTTGCAAACCTCAAAATTTGGGCAAAAAAAACTTTTTCCTCTCATTTCGGTGACAGAAAGTTCTGGAATCTGACAGAAGACACAACTTTCTTTCCACCCAGCGTTCCCCAAAGTATCCAGATAAAAATGGTACCTCACTTGTGTGGTTAGGCCTAGTGCCTACAACAGGAAATGCCCTAAAACACAACGTGGACACATTACATTTTCACAAAGAAACTGAGCAGTTTTTTACAACTTGCCTAGCTGTGGATTTTGGCTTCTAGCTCAGCCAGCACACGGGGAAACCTAGCAAACCTGCACATTTTTGAAAACTAGACACCTAGGGTAATCCAATATGGGGTGACTTCTGGGGCTTCAACTAGGTTGTGTTCCCCAGAATTCTTTGCAAACCTCAAAATCTGGGCCAAAAAACGTTTTCCTCTTATTTCTTTAACAGAAAGTTCTGGAATCTGAGAGGAGCCACAAATTTCTTTCCACCCAGCATTCCAACAAGTCTCCTGATAAAAATGGTACCTCACTTGTGTGGGTAGGCACAGCGCCCGCGACAAGAAATGCCCTAAAACACAACGTGGAAACATCACAGTTTCACAAAGAAAACAGAGCTGTTTTTTACAAAGTGTCTAGCTGTGGAATTTGGCCTGTAGCTCAGGTGGCACATGGGGAAAACTAGCGAAATTGCACATTTGTGAAAAGTAGACACCTTGGGGAATCCAAGATCTGGTGACTTTTGGGGCTCTTACCACATTCTGTTACCTAGAATCCTTTGCAAACCTCAAAATTTTTCCAAAAAAACACTTTTTCCCCTCATTTCGGTGACAGAAAGTTCTAGAATCTGAGAGGAGCCACAGATTTCCTTCCACCCAGCATTCCCCGAAGTCTCCCAATAAAAATGGTACCTCACTTGTGTAGGTAGGCCTAGCGCCCGCGAAAGGAAATGCCCTAAAACACAACATGGACACATCACATTTTCACAAAGAAAACAGAGCTGTTTTTTACAAAGTTCCTAGCTGTGGATCTTGGCCTCTAGCTCAGCTGGCACCTGGGGAAACCTAGCAAACCTGCACATTTTTGAAAACTAGACTCCCAGGGAAATCCAAGATGGGGTGACGTGTGGGCTCTCACCAGGTTCTGTCACCTAGAATCCTTTGCAAACTTCAAAATTTGACCAAAAAGACACTTTTTCCTCTCATTTCGGTGAGAGAAATTCTGGAATCTGAGAGAAGCCACAAATTTCCTTCCACCCAGCTTTTCCAGAAGTTTCCTGATAAAAATGGTACCTCACTTGTGTGGGTAGGCCTAGCGCACGCGACAGGAAATGCACTAAAACACAACGTGGACACATCACATTTTCACAAAGAAAACAGAGAAGTTCTTCACAAAGAGCCTAGCTGTGTATTTTGGCTTCTAGCTCAGCCGGCACATGGGGAACCCTAGCAAACCTGTGCATTTTTTAAAACTAGACACCTAGGGAAATCCAAGATGGGGTTACTTCTGGGGCTTCACCTAGGTTGTGTTACCCAGAATCCTTTGCAAACTTCAACATTTGGGCCCAAAAAACTTTTTCCTCTCATTTCGTTTACAGAAAGTTCTGGAATCTGAGAGGAGCCACAAATTTCCTTCCTCTCAGCATTCCCCCAAGTCTCCCAATAAAAATGGTACCTCATTTGTGTAGGTTGGCCTAGTGCCCACGACAGGAAATGCCCTATAACACAACGTGGGCACATCACATTTTCACAAAGAAAACAGAGCTGTTTTGTACAAAGTGCCTAGCTATGGATTTTGACCTCTAGCTCAGCCGGCACCTTGGGAAAACCTAGCAAACCTGCACATTTTTTAAAACTAGACACCTAGCGGAATGCAAGATGTGGTGACTTGTGGGGCTCTGACCAGGTTCTGTTACCCGGAATCCTTTGCAAACCTCAAAATTTGGGCAAAAAAAACTTTTTCATCTCATTTCGGTGACAGAAAGTTCTGGAATCTGACAGAAGACACAACTTTCCTTCCACCCAGCGTTCCCCAAAGTATCCCGATAAAAATGGTACCTCACTTGTGTGGGTAGGCCTAGCGCCTACGACAGGAAATGCTCTAAAACACAATGTGGGCACATCACATTTTCACAAAGAAAACAGAGCAGTTTTTTACAACTTGCCTAGCTGTGGATTTTGGCTTCTAGCTCAGCCAGCACACAGGGAAACCTAGCAAACCTGCACATTTTTTAAAACTAGACACCTAGGTTATCCAAGATGGGGTGATTTCTGGGGCTTCCACTAGGCTGTGTTCCCCAGAATTCTTTGCAAACCTCAAAATCTGGCCCAAAAAAACGTGTTCCTCTTATTTCGGTAACAGAAAGTCCTGGAATCTGAGAGGAGCCACAAATTTCCTTCCACCCAGCATTCCCATAAGTCTCCTGATAAAAATGGTACCTCACTTGTGTGGGTAGGCATAGCGCCCGCGACAAGAAATGCCCTAAAACACAACATGGACACATCACATTTTCGCAAAGAAAACAGAGAAGTTCTTTACAAAGAGCCTAGCTTTGGATTTTCGCTTCTAGCTCAGCCGGCACATGGGGAACCCTAGCAAACCTGTGCATTTTTTAAAACTAGACACTTAGGGAAATCCAAGACGGGGTGACTTGTGGGTCTGTGACCAGGTACTGTTACCTAAAATCCTTTGCAAACCTCAAAATTTGGCCAAAAAACACTTTTTCCTCTATTTTCGGTGACAGAAAGTTCTGGAATCTGAGAGGAGCTACACATTTCCTTCCACACATCTTTTACAGAAGTCTCCTGATAAAAATGATACCTCACTTGTGTGGGTAGGCCTAGCTCCCAACACAGGAAATTCCCCAAAACACAACGTGGACACATCACATTTTCACAAAGAAAACAGAGCTGTTTTTTACAAAGTGACTAGCAGTGGATTTTGGTCTCTATGTCAGCCTGCACTAGGGAAACCTAGCAAAACTGTGCATTTTTGAAAACTAGACACCTAGGGGAATCCAAGATGTGGTGACTTGGGGGTCTCTTACCAGGCTCTGTTACCCAGAATCCTTTGCAAACCTCACAATTTGGCAAAATAAATACTTTTTCTCTCATTTCGGTGACAGAAAGTTCTGGAATCTGAGAGGAGCCACACATTTCCTTCCACCCAGCATTTCTCTAAGTCTCCCGATAAAAATTGTACCTCACTTGTGTGCGTAGACCTAGCACCCGCGAAAGGAAGTGCCCCAAAACACAACGTGGACACATCACATTTTCACAAAGAAAACAGAGCTGTTGTTTTACAAAGTGCCTAGCTGTGGATTTTGGCCTCTAGCGCAGCCGGCACCTTGGGAAACCTACCAAACTTGCACATTTTTGAAAACTAGACACCTAGGGGAATCAAAGATGGGGTGACTTGTGGGGCTCTGACCATGTTCTGTTACCCAGAATTCTTTGTAAACCTCAAAATCTGACCAAAAAAATCACTTTTTCCTCTCATTTCGGTGACAGAAAGTTCTGGAATCTGAGAGGAGCCACAAATTTTCTTTCATCCAGTGTTCCCCCAAGTGTCCTGATAAAAATGATACCTCACTTGTGTGGGTCGCCTAGGTCCGTGCAACAGGAAAATGCTGACAACCTGCAGATATTGAAGGGATTGCACAAAGAGTTGATAAGCACGTATTTTTCTTTTATACGTCTTTTAGGCTGACTCTGCTTTGGGGACCAACACAAATGAGGTATCATTTTACTTGGGTGACTGTGAGGAATGCTGTGTGGTAGGAAATTTGTGCCACAGCGGTGATCCTACAAAGAAAAGTTTTAAGCAAATTTTGAGGTTTGCAGAGTATTCTGGGTAAGAAAATGTTGGAGGATCCAGGCAAACTACACCTCGTTGAACTCCTTGGAGTGTCTATTTTTAAAACATGTCTGTGTTTGATAGGTTTCTCTTGAAGGCCGCACCCAGGGCAAAAAACATAGGTGCCCCCCCAACAAACTCAGGTAGTTTTGCAATAGATCATTTTGGTGTGTCCACATACTTATGTGATGTTCCAAACACTAAAATTGTGAAAAGAACCGCACTCAGGTTCTGTTAAAAAGACCCCTCACCCACCAACCAAGTTGGTGGCATGCTTCATCATCGGGGTCCCAACCGAGACACCTAGCATGCCACAGGTGTGCTGCAATTCCTGATTACAGCGGACCAGGTTTTGTCATTTTTACCACACATACTGGTTGGATTTGGCACAAGGGTGAGTGACCCTCTGACCCTGCTCCTGCAGGCAGGTCGCTTCCCTCCTCTCCGCCGCTAAACCCGGCTGCCATATTTTACCTGTTTTGCAAATTCAACTTTTTTTCGTTGGCTCTACCTTGCCGCTGCGTCCCCACGGCCCCGTCCCCCTCCCTCCATCTAGATTCTCCGGTCTGCTACTTTCCCGCCTCTGAGCCCCGTTCCCCCACTCCCCCTGCCATCTCATTGGGTAATCTCCCCATCCTCCCAGCTGCCACTCCCGCCCACCTCCCCTCTTATGCCGGCCGCAGCGCAGAGTAGGTAGCGACCTCTGACCCTGCTCCTGCAGGCAGGTCACTTCCCTCCTCTCCGCCGCTAAACCCGGCTACCATATTTTACCTGTTTTGCAAAATCAACTTTTTTTCCCCTGCTCTACCTTGCCGCTGTGTCCCCATGGCCCCGCCCCCTCCCTCCACCTAGATTCTCCAATCCGCTCCTTTCCCGCCTCTGAGCCCCGCTCCCCTGCCCCCCTGCTCTCTCATTGGTTAATCCCGCCCATCCTCCCAGCTGCCACTCCTTCCCGCCTCCCTTCTTATGCCGGCCACAGCGCAGAGTAAGTAGCGACCTCTGACCCTGCTCCTACAGACAGGTCACTTCCCTCCTCTCCGCCGCTAAACCCAGCTGCCATATTTTACCTGTTTTGCAAATTCAACTTTTTTTCCCCGACTCTACCTTGTCATAGCGTCCCCGTGGACCAGCCCCCCTCCCTCCACCTAGATTCTCCAGTCCTCTCCTTTCCCGCCTCTGAGCCCCGCTCCCCGCCCCCCTGCCCTTTCATTGGTTAATCCTCCCAGCTGCCACTCTCTCCCACCTCCCCTCTTATGCCGGCCGCAGCGCGGACACGCAGCTGGCGCACCGAAGGCACGTCAAAAGCAAGCCCATCTGCGCCCGTCCGCACCAAGACCGCGCCCAGCGCCAGACACCCTGGCCAACACACCTCCCGTACCACCAATCACCACTACACTGCCTACGACCTCCACGCCCTCAATCCAGGACGCTCCACAACCTGCTTCCAGTCCACCCCGACGTGCACCAAAGGACCCTTCTTCTGCAAAGCCTGCAATTTCACCTGCAACCTAACCTCCAAGCTCCAACTCAAGACCTCATACTGCCGCCTAAGATGCATTCTGCTCAGCACCTGCTCTGTCCACAAGCATGCTATCAAGCTCGTCGCATTCCTCACCGAAACCTGGATGAACTCGGCCTCGGAACCAGACAAAGCCATAGCCATACCAGAAAACTACAAGATCACCAGGAGAGACCGCAGCAACAAACCAGGAGAATCGCCATAGTCCACAAAAACACCATAAGAGTCTCCACCAGCTGCCATGACACTATCAAATCCGCATAGCACCTCCATTTCAAAATCCACATCAACGCCAACACCACCCTCAGAGGAACACTGGTCTATAGACCCCCAGGCCCCAGACTGCAGTTCTGCAACGACACCATCAGCTCCCAAGCCCTCACCTCAACGGACTACATCCTCCTCGGCGACCTGAACTTCCACCTAGAAAACAACAACAACACCAACACCACCAGCCTAATAGACAACCTCGCCAAACTCGGCCTCAAGCAACTCGTCACATCACCCACCCACACCGCAGAACACACACTTGACCCCATCTTCTCAGCCAGCAACCACATCTCCTTCAGCCACACCACCGAACTCCTATGGAACGACCATTGCTGCATCCATTTCTCCTTTCAGAAGCCGGTCACTCACCACCTCATCACTAAACCCCCCACCACTACTGGAATAGAATCTCAACAAAACAGCTGATCTCCACCCTCACCCAGGCACCCCCTCCCCAGGACCCAGGACCCCAGCAGAGCCGCCACCTATCTGCACAAATGGCTAGAAGACTGCGCCAACACCCTCACACCACTCAAACAACCCTCGGACTCCCACCACAGACCCAAGGCCAACTGGTTCACCCCGACCTGCAGGCCTCCAAACGGGAATGTCGAAGAATGGAAAAGACCTGGCGCCTTGCACCCACCGAATCCAACCACACCGCCCTCAAAACTGCCATCAGCAAACATCACCAGCTGATCCGCACAACCAAAAGAACCAACTACAAAAGCCAAATAGACACCAACGCCCACAACAACAAAGAGCTCTTCAGCATCATCAAAGAACTCTCCAACCCCAGGACCTGCTCCCACGAACCGTCGCCATCACAGAAACTCTGCAACTCCCTCGCCACTCACTTCCGTCGAAAGATCGAAGACATCCATAACAGCTTCATACCCCAGACCCATCAGCCAACCACAGACAACCAAGAACCTGAAGCATTAAACAACACCAACCCCCTATGCACCTGGACCCACGTCAACAATGAAGACACCATCAACACCATGGACTCCATCCACTCCCGCTCCCCCTCGGACCCCTGCCCGCACCAGATCTTCAACAAAGCCAGCAACATCATCTCACCCCACCTCTGCACAATCATCAACAGCTCCTTCGAGACAGCCACCTTCCCGGAGAGATGGAAACACGCCGCCAACGCCCTGTTGAAGAAACCCAAAGCAGATCCAGAAAACCCCATTAACTACCGACTTATCTCCCTCCTCCCCTTCCCAGCGAAAGTAATTGAAAAAATCATGAACAGCCAACTTTCCTGCTACCTGGAAGACAGAAAAGCGCTCAATACCTCCCAATACGGATTTCGCAAAAACCACAGCACGGAGACTGCACTCATTGCTGCCACAGATGACATCAGGACCATGCTTGACAAAATCAAAACCGTAGCTCTCATCCTCTTGGACCTTTTCACAGCTTTCGACACCGTCTGTCACCACACCCTTCAAACACGCCTCCACAACACCGGGATCCATGGCAAGGCCCTCGACTGAAACTCCTCTTTCCTCTCCGGCAGAACCCAAAGAGTCCGCCTTCCGCCCTACCTGTCCGAATCCTCTGAAACCGTCTGTGGCGTCCCTCAAGGATCCTCCCTCAGCCCAACACTTTTCAATGTTTACATAGCTCCCCTCTCCAACATCGCACGATCCCACAACATCAACATAATATCCTACGCAGAAGACACCCAGCTGATCATCTCCCTCACGAAAGACCCCACAACAGCAAGAAACAACCTAAACCAGGGACTTCAAGCTATCGCCGACTGGATGGAAACAAGCCGCCTCAAGCTAAACACAGACAAAACAGAGGTTCTCATCCTCGGCAGCAACCTCTCCGCCTGGAACAACTCCTGGTTGCCTACTTCCCTCGGAGCCACCCCTACCCCCACCACACAAGTACGGAACCTGGGCATCATCCTTGACTCAGCACTCAGCATGACTCAGCAGGTCAACACAGTCTCCTCTTCCTGCTACAACACCCTCTGCATGCTCCGCAAGATTTTCAAGTGGATTCCCGTTGAAACCAGGAAAACAGTTACCCACACCCTAGTCAACAGCCGACTGGACTTCGGCAATGCGCTCTATGCAGGAACCATGGCCAAACTACAAAAGAATATGCAACGCATCCCAAACGCCTCCGCCCGACTCATACTTGACGTCCCACGCCGCAACCACATCTCAACCCATCTCAGAGAACTACACTGGCTACCTGTATCAAAGAGGATCACCTTCAAACTACTCACCCACGCACACAAAGCCCTCCACAACACAGGCCCGGCCTATCTCAATGACACACTCACCTTCCACGCCCCAGCCTGCCAGCTCCGCTAAGCCAGCCTCGCCCTCGCCTCCGTCCCCCGTATTTACCACTCCACCACAGGAGGCAGATCCTTCTCTTACCTTGCCACAAAGACCTGGAACTCCCTACCGCTCCAACTATGCCAGACCCAAGAACTCCTGGCCTTCAGAAAACACTTCAAGACATGGCTTTTCGATCATTAACTCCCCCCCCCCCCCAGCGCCTTGAAACCCTAACGGGTGAGTAGCACGCTTTATAAATTGTTTGATTGATTGATTGATTGATTGATGGTTCAGTGGATCAAATTTTATTAACAAGAGATTTCACAAAAATCAAATGCACTGTTAATAACTGAAAGGCGAAAAAACTGAACCAATGACTCACAGCTCATGAGCTGTAAAGCTATGACAAGGCACCAACTACTTTACAGTCCATTCACACACCTTTCATACCTGACATGCACATTCACGTCGCCAGCCACGACCCCAGCACATTACAACACTCTCATCGACAGACAGTGCCACTCAAGGGCCAATCACTTACATACGCCCACATGCCTGATATAGCAATCACACCAGCTGATGGGAGTGTGTGGACTGGCGTTTGGCTGGCAGTGTGTTGCAGTAGCCAACAGCAAGTCAATATGTACACCGTCAGCCAAGCGCCACTCCACACACAATGGCATCACTTTTTTTTGTTTTAAAACAAAGAAACCACTAACTAAGTAGAAATAATTGGAAAAATACAAACACAAAAGCTCTAACTAAGTACATGACAGAAATGCCAACCATGAAACAATTGAACACATGAAAATATAAAACAGTCAGTTTACAGTAATTCTTCTGGGTGTGGTAATTCTTGAAATAACCACCCGCACACAGCCCAGGCTTTGAAGGACAATCTGGGCAGTACATTCGAGTCTCCCTCTGGATACCTCTTCGAGCACAGACTCTACGGGGCATATTTATACTCCGTTTGCGCCGAATTTGCGTCGTTTTTTTCGACGCAAATTCGGCGCAAAACTAACGCCATATTTATACTTTGGCGTTAGACGCGTCTAGCGCCAAAGTATGAGGAAAGAGCGTCATTTTTTTGCGTGAACGCCTTCCTTGCGTTAATGAGATGCAAGGTAGGCGTTCCCGTCCAAAAAAATGACTGCGACACAAATGCGTCGTATTTATACTCCCGGGCAAAAATCACGCCCGGGAGTAGGCGGGGCAAAAAACCCCGTATTTGCGCCTCTTTTTAACGCCTGGGTCAGGGCAGGCGTTAAGGGACCTGTGGGCTCAAAATGAGCCCACAGCTGCCCTCCCATGCCCCCAGGGACCCCCCCTGCCACCCTTGCCCACCCCAGGAGGACACCCAAGGATGGAGGGACCCATCCCAGGGACATTCAGGTAAGTTCAGGTAAGTATAAAAAAAAAAAAAATTATATATTTTTTTGGCATAGGGGGGCCTGATTTGTGCCCCCCTACATGCCTCAATGCCCAATGACCATGCCCAGGGGACATAAGTCCCCTGGGCATGGCCATTGGGCAAGGGGGCATGACTCCTGTCTTTACTAAGACAGGAGTCATGTAAATGGCGTCTGGGCGTCGTTAAAAATGGCGCAAATCGGGTGGAGGCGATTTTTTAGCGTCAACCTGACTTGCACCATTTTTAAGACACCCTAACGCCATTTTCCCCAACGCCGGTGCTGCCTGGTGTACGTGTTTTTTTTCCACGCACACCAGGCAGCGCCGGTCTGCTAGCGCCGGCTAACGCCATTCAATAAATACGGCGCCCGCATGGCGCTTCAGAATGGCGTTAGCCGGCGCTAAACTTTTTGACGCTAAACTGCGTTAGCGCAGTTTAGCATCAAAAAGTATAAATACGGGCCTACATTTCTTAGCTGGAAAGTATTTTTTGGGTGTGGGAGGAATGTGCTCAGCAAAGTGGCGATCTTTCAATCTAGTCACATCCTCCACCACTGCTTCTCTAGGAACTTTTGCCTGTTCCACCACAATAAGGTCCCTATCACTGACTCCTGAAATTTCACAAATGGCATCTTTGACTCTGGAGACCTATCCTTAAACACAATAAAAGCATTAAAAGTTGCCAAGTGGAAGAGGTGAATTGCTAACTTCTTATACCAAACGTAAGACTTACGAATAGCAGTATAAGGTTCCAACCTCTGATCAACTCTATCTACATCTCCCATGTGCTTATTATAATCTAAAATGCACACAGGTTTGCGCACCTCAGCAACCTGGCCCCAAGCAGTCACGGGGGAAGTACTCTCATCATGGATGGTACTAAGCATGTAGACATCCCTCCTGTCAGAAAAGTTCAAAGCTAGCAGCTCATCATTCTACAAGACACTACACTGTCCCCTCTCAAGTTGTTTACAGACAAGCTCCCTTGGATAGCCTTTACGGTTTCAACAAATTGTGCCACAAGCAACAGTGTCCACTCTAAACAATTCCTTGAACAACTGCACTCCAGTGTAGAAGTTATCTACATACAAATGGTGACCTTTGTTGAACAGTCGTCTACCAAGTTCCCACACAATTTTCTCAGTAACTCCAAAAGTGGGAGGACAACCACAGGGGTCAATATTGGAATCTCTACCAGTGTAGACATGGAAACCATACACATATCCTGTACTAGTTTCAGACAGCATTTACAATTTAATTTCATATTGTGCCCTCTTTCTAGGAATGTACTGCCTAAAAACAAAACGACCCTTGAAGAGGGCCAAAGCCTCGTCCACAGCTATTTCTTTGCATGGAACATAGACCTCTGAAAACCGATCTACAAAATGATCAAGGACAGGCCCAATCTTGAAAAGACGGTCTGAATTAGGGTGATCTTGTGTCATCCTGCGGCTAGCCATGATCTTCCTACGAAAAGTAACTGGACAAATGCACCGCCAAAAACCAGCACTGTGTAAGATAAGTAATAAAGTGTAGCTTTATCAGTAAGAGATATGAACTCAAAAACTATACCGCTCGTTTGCCTGAAAAAGCTTGACTCACCAGCAACTACTCTGCACAGACCCAGCAATTACCAATGATATCCCACTAAAAAGAAAGAAAGAAAAGCAAATTAGAAATAAGACAACACAAATATAATTGTGCACACATCTAAGGACAATTTCACACACAATCCTGCATTTAGTACACCGCCTACAAACATGTCATTCATTCATGGCAACAATACTCCTTTGGAGTAAATAGTTGTTACTTACCTAAAACATGCAACTATGCAAACCGCAGGTCAACCACTGCCAAAACCGCAAGGAGCCACAGCAAAGAAAGCAAAAGGTTTCAACTAGAAAAAAAAATTGAGAAAAAAAAGTTATCACAAATGCAAATGCAAATACTTCGCCAGTTGACAAACACTCCACCATCAAGCATTTAAAAATGAGTGCCTAAGTGGATTCTGCACCCCATAGGGGCAGATGGGCCTACTAAAAAAATAGGCCTATCTGCCCCAAGGGGGGCAGAAAATACCTTTAGTAGTGTGTCCCCATGGGGAGCGACTCTGGCCAAGGGGCCACCCCCAAACAAAAAACACACACACTATCCCTGGTGCCTAAGTGGCTTCTGCCCCCCCTTGGGGGCAATGGGCCTAATAAATAGGCCGATCTGCCCACAAGGGGGGTGGAAATGGCCAACAGTTCTATGCCCCCCCCACACAAATAAACAAATAAAATAATCCCTGGTGTTCCAGTGGTTTCTGCCCCCCTTGGGGGCAGATCAGCCTAAAAATAATAGGCAGATCTGCCCTCAAGGGGGGCAGAAATGGCCATAAAACACATGCCCCCCAAAGGGGAGTGATCCTTGCCCAAGGCGCCGCCCCCATCCACTAAACACACACACACACACACACACTATCCCTGGTACCTAAGTGGCTTCGGGGCAGATGGCATGCAAAAAATAGGCCGATCTGCCCCCGAGGGAGGCAGAAATGGCCAACAGTTCTATGCCCCCCCCCACATAAATAAACAAGTAAAAAAACATCCCTGGCGTTCTAGTGGTTTCTGCCCCCCTTGGGGGCAGATCAGCCTAAAATTAATATACTGATCTGGCCGAAAGGGGGGCAGAAATGGCCACATCACCCATGCCCCCCAAAGGGGAGTGACCCTTGCCCAAGGGGCTGCTCCCCGACACAGAAACATAAAAGATTTAAAAAAAGAGAATCCCTGGCGTCTAGTGGGCATTCCTGCTGCCCGATCGCAATGCGATCGGGCAGCAGGAATGCTCAAAGAGACACTGGGAGAAAGGAAAACCCTTTCCTTTCCCACGATGCCTCTTTGATTCAAACTCCCCATCCACCGGAGGAGAAACTCACCTGTTTCTCCTTCAATCGCGCTGGAAGCAAATGGCTTCCAACGCGACCGGCACCCTGGAATGATGTCAGGGCACTGACATCATTAGGGGGATGGGAGGGTGGGGGTGGAAGGATTCCCTCCTCTGTCACTTATGATGTAATTCAGTCAAATTCTGTAAACTATCCCCAAATAACATGTCCCCTTCCATCCCTGCCTTGGGGCGGTGGGAGGGAAGCGCTCCCTCTGAGCTCCAGGCCGAAGACGTAATGGTTATGTCCTCAGCACAGGAGCACTGTGCCGGTGGACGTAACGTTACATCCCCGGTACAGAAGGCGTTAAGGAGTGCTCTTTGATAGCCATTTGCTTTCCACTGAGGCATACCTGATCTGCTGCACTGAACCACGTGTGGTCTGTTATAAAGGCCATTAAAAGAGGTGCAATCATCTGCAAATACATTCACCCGATGTCCCCCGCTCACAGATGCACCATGAAGATTAGCGCTCCTGCTCTTAAGTTTGCACCTGTATTACTTCTTGTACCCCACCTCTTCTCCTGCACACCACTCCATTGTTTTACAGATAGATTTTATGGAGTTAACATGCTCTGCATTGGAAAATGAAAAAACTCTGCTGTGGATGTAATACTTCACCAGTTAATTTGACAACTATTAGGAGAGAACTGTGAAAAGGGATGGTTATCGGTTTTACTCAATCTAAAAATAAATGTGAGACATTGAAAGGTGTACCTTTGTGGCTCATTTCTTCCACACCACTGAGCAACCTGGAAAAAATAGTTTTGTCTTTTCACAGCCCTGCAGTGAAATATATGTCATCTTTGAGTCGGGTAAAGGAACAATAAAACAACCATTTTGTAATGTTATCACAATGTAAATGAAACATTGGTAATGCCAATATGCCTTGTTGAAAAGTGAATATGCCTCTCCAGTCAACGATGTGTTGAGGCACCCAATAAATCATCCCACATGCACGCTGGAATTCATTCTTGCACCTGCAAGCGCCCCTGGCCGGTAGTAAGTAAACTTACAAGGGGAAGCGTATAGGCAAATGAACGTTTTGAATCGCATGGAGTATCCTAGCCATGTAGTGACCAATGTATATCAATAATCAATAACCACTAAGGAAAAACGTTAATCAACTGTTAATTTCATCAACAATTCATGAATAACAACAACTCAATATACGTTTTAACAGTTTTTATTTCCCTATTTGTTACAATTCTAAGGCAGAATGTTAATTCAAACTTTATTTATTCAACTCAATATTAATTAATTAATGACCACCAATAACATAATCTAATCAGAACTTGAGAAAACATTTGGTCTAATGCTTCAACATAATCTAACAAAGATGAATATACCAGCATTAATAGCAGAGTTCAGCAATCAGTTCATCAATTCATTTGTCACTGTCAGCGTCACCCAAGGTAACCTTACCCAACCCAGATTAGCATTAGCATGTGGGACTTCATGCGAAAACAATTTAGAACATGAATTTGGAAAAACATCTAGCTAAGAGAAAAACAAACTAACAGCGCAGTTGGTACCTAGAAGGAAAGGCACAAAAGTTAATCAGTCACATTGTCATAGCTACCTATCCACAGAATGGATCAGCAACAAAGTCAGTCTTTGTCTTCAGGTCATCAATTGATCAGCAAACGCATCAGGCTCTCAAGCGCATAAGCCCAATGACAGAATCTCAAATCGCATCTTCTAATGTCATCAATTCTCCCCTCACATCTGAAGTTTTAGCCCCTTGTCATTACTTTTTATCAGAGTTTTTCAGCCCATCCCCCTTATTCCTAATTGGTCCACTAATCACCAGTTATTACTCTCCAATGAAATTCAGTTAACAAATCTATGAATTCTGATATTACTCTATTCTCAGTTCATTGATTGGTTCACTGTACAATGTCCTCATCATCCGGCTCATCAGGTATCGAAAATGTTGCATCTTTCTCCTCAGTCAGTGTCCCTATTGTTCAAGTCCTGGGAAAGTACATCCAGTCTACTCTACACATAATTTTATCAATTTGATTCCATCATCTCCTGTCCGTTGGTACATTTCAGAAAATTCTAACTAAGCAGACTTTAACATCAGGTGGTTCAAGGTTAGTTCAACATGTCAGCTTCACTACAGTGTGTTATAATTCAGCTTCGGCATGAGGCCTGACAAAACTAGGCCACAACTTCAGCTAAGTTAGCTCTACAATATAATGCAGAACATATGTTATACATCTCACTATGGCATATTACTACATTTTTATAATTGATTTTCATTATTTTCCGTATTTAACTCATTTTTAGTACATTTCGTGAACATTGGCAGCCACTCTTCGTGGTCACATTTCAAACGTGCATGTTAATTTCTCTAGATTAACCATTTCTACCATATCTCTTGTTAATTAATAATGCATAACACTCATTAATAATTTTAATTAGCATTTCTGCTTCAGCACACCCGTGCATCTATTTATCTAGCTACTGTCTCATTATTGCAGCAAAAGCACACATAAACTCAACATAAGTGGACGTTTATCAAAAGAATACCATTTGAAAAAAAAGACTGCCATCTAAACATGACAGGCATATGCTTTCGATAAAATAAGACAGGCAGGCTTAGAGGTAGTAGCTGTGCAGGATGTGGCACACGGTAATACAAATGTATGGCAGACAAGCAACCATTAGCACTTTCTGGTGAGCCGTAGAATGCTCTAAAAAAAGACATAAAAAGGAAAGGTGGTCTATGAGATCATGGAACAGAAATCGACCGGACCTCTCTTTTTCACTTAGTGAAGGTTAGGTGCAAAGTTTCTAAGGGGCATATTTATACTCTGTTTGTGCCGGAATTGCGTAGTTTTTTTTTACGCAAATCCGACGCAAAGCTAACTCCATATTTATACTTTGGCGTTAGACCCGTCTAGCGCCAAAGATCTTGGAGTTTGCGTCATTTTTTAGCGTGGACACCTACCTTGCGTTAATGATATGCAAGGTAGGCGTTCCCGTCTAAAAAATTACTCCAAGGCATGTGCGCCTTATTTAAACTCCTGTGCAAAAATGACGCACGGGAGTGGGCGGGTAAAAAAAAATGACGTCCAGCCGCTTTTGCGTAATTTTTTAACGCCTGGTCAGGGCAGGCGTTAAGGGACCTGTGGGCTCGGAAGGAGCCCAGAGGTGCCCTCCCATGCCCCCAGGGACACCCCCTGCCACCCTTGCCCACCCCAGGAGGACGCCCAAGGATGGAGGGACCCATCCCAGGGAACTTAAGGTAAGTTCAGGTAAGTATTTAAAAAAAAAAAAAATTGTGGCATAGGGGGGCCTGATTTGTGCCCCCCTACATGCCACTATGCCCAATGACCATGCCCAGGGGACATAAGTCCCCTGGGCATGGCCATTGGGCAAGGGGACATGACTCCTGTCTGTGCTAAGACAGGAGTCATTTCAATGGGGGTTGGGAGTAAAAAAAAATGGCGCAAATCGGGTTGAGGCCAATATTTTGCCTCAGACCTGACTTGCCCCATTTTTTGACGCCCAAGCTCCATTTTCCCCTACGCCGGCGCTGCCTGGTGTGGGTCATTTTTTTGGACGCACACCAGTCAGCTGCGCCAGCTAACGTCAGGCTTAACTTCCGCCCCATCTCTCTTCTGCCTTTCCCAGCCAAGGTAATAGAGAAGACCGTCAGCTGACCACCTTCCTGGAAAACAACAACCTGCTCGACCCTTCACAAACCGGATTCCGAACCAACCACAGCACGGAAACCGCCCTCATCTCAGTCACTGACGACATCAGAACCCTGATGGACAACGGTGAAACAGTCGCCCTCATTCTCCTCGACCTCTCGGCTGCCTTCGACACCGTCTGTCACCGCACCCTAATCACCCGCCTCCGCTCCACCGGGATCCAAGGCCAGGCCCTGGACTGGATCGCCACCTTCCTCTCTAACCGTTCTCAAAGAGTTTACCTCCCTCCGTTTAGCTCAGAACCCACTGAGATTATCTGCGGCGTACCTCAAGGCTCATCGCTCAGCCCGACACTCTTCAATGTCTACATGAGCCCCCTCGCCAACATCGTTTGCAAGCACGACATCATCATCACCTCCTACGCCGACGACACCCAACTTATACTCTCCCTCACCAAGGACCCCGCCAGCGCCAAGACCAACCTACAAGAGGGTATGAAGGACGTCGCAGATTGGATGAGGCTCAGCCGCCTAAAGCTGAACTCTGAAAAAACGGAAGTCCTTATCCTCGGCAACACCCCGTACGCCTGGGATGACTCCTGGTGGCCCACAGCCCTCGGCACCGCACCGACCCCCACAGACCACGCCCGCAACCTCGGCTTCATCTTGGACCCTCTTCTCACCATGACCAAGCAAGTCAACGCCGTGTCCTCCGCCTGCTTCCTCACCCTCCGCATGCTCCGCAAGATCTCCCGCTGGATCCCCGCCGACACTAGAAAAACCGTGACCCACGCCCTCGTCACGAGCCGCCTGGACTACGGCAACACCCTCTACGCCGGGACCACAGCCAAACTCCAAAAATCGCCTGCAACATATTCAAAATGCATCGGCACGCCTCATCCTCGACGTACCCAGCAACAGCCAGATCTCCGCACACCTGAGACACCTGCATTGGCTCCCAGTCAGCAAAAGGATCACCTTTCGACTTCTCACCCACGCACACAAAGCCCTCCACAACAAGGGACAGGAATACCTCAACCAACGCCTCAGCTTCTACGTCCCCACCCGCCTCCTCCGTTCCTCTGGTCTCGCACTCGCTGCCGTCCCTTGCATCCGCCGCTCCACGGCGGGTGGGAGATCTTTTTCCTTCCTGGCGGCCAAGACCTGGAACTCCCTCCCCACCAGCCTCAGGACCACCCAGGACCACCCCGCTTTCCGGAGACTCCTAAAAACCTGGCTATTCGAGCAGCAGTAACCCCCCCTTTCCCCTAGCACCTTGATACCCGCACGGGTGAGTAGCGCGCTTTATAAATGTTAATGATTTGATTTGATTTGATTCCATAAATAAGGCGCCCGCATGGTGCTTTGGAATGGCGTTAGCCGCCGTTAAAATTTTTGACGCACAACTGCGTTGGCGCAGTTGTGCGTCAAAAAGTATAAATATGGCCCTAAGTGTGGGGCACCCTGGCACTAGCCAAGGTGCCCCCACATTGTTCAGGGCAACTTCCCCAGACGTTGTGAGTGCAGGGACACCATTACACGGGTGTACTACATATAGGACAATACCTATGTGTAGCTTCACAATGGTAACTTTGAACATGGCCATGTAACATGTCTAGGATCATGGAATTGTCACCCCAATACCATTCTGGTACTGGGGGGACAATTCCATGCATCTCCGGGGCTCCAGCATGGACCCCGGGTACTGCCAAACTAGCTCTCTGGGGATTTCTCTGCAGCTACCGCTGCTGCCAACCCTCAGACGGGTTTCTGCCCTCCGGGAGTCTTGACAGCCCAGTCCCAGGAAGGCAGAACAAAGGATTTCCTCTGAGAGAGGGTCACCCTCTCCCTTTGGAAATAGGTGTTAAGGGCCTGAGAGGAGTAGCCTCTCCTGGCCTCTGGAAATGCTATGAAGGGCACAGATGGTGCCCTCCTTGCATAAGCCAGTCTACACCAGTTCAGGGATCCCCCCAGACCTGCTCTGGCGCGAAACTGGACAAAGGAAAGGGGAGTGATTACTCCCCTGACCAGCACCTCCCCAGGGGAGGTGCCCAGAGCTTCTCCAGTGTGTCCCAGACCTCTGCCATCTTGAATGCAGAGGTGTGAGGGAACAATGGAGACCTCTGAGTGGCCATTGCCAGCAGGTGACGTCAGAGTCCCCTCCTGATAGGTGCTTACCTCTCTCTGTAGCCAATCCTCCTCTGAGGGCTATTTAGGGTCTCTCCTGTGGGTTTCTCATCAGACAACGAATGCAAGAGCTCACCAGAGTTCCTCTGCACTTCTCTCTTTGACTTCTGCCAAGGATCGACCGCTGACTGCTCCAGGACGCCTGCAAAACCGCAACAAAGTAGCAAGAAGACCACCAGCAACATTGTAGCACCTCATCCTGCCAGCTTTCTCAACTGTTTCCTGGTGGTGCATGCTCTGAGGGCTGTCTGCCTTCACCCCGCACTGGAAGCTAAGAAGAAATCACAGTGGGTCGATGGAATCTTCCCCCTGCCAACACAGGCACCAAACTTCTGCATCACCGGTCCTCTGGGTCCCCTCTCATCCTGACGAACGTGGTCCCTTGAACACAGGAGCTGGGTACAAGTGTCCCCTTCTGTCCAAATATGGTGGAGGTAAGTCCTTGCCTCCCCACGCCAGACAATAATCCTGTGTTCTGCGTGGACTGCAGCTGCTAGGGCTTCTGTGCACTTTTGCAAGACTTCCTTCATGCACAACACAGCTCAGGTCCCCAGCACTCTGTCCTGCATTGCCCAACTCACTGAGTTGGACTCCAACTTTCTGGGACCCCCTTTTGTTGTGCTGAGACGACCGTCATGCTCAGATCTTCTGAATGCCTGTCCAGGTGCTTCTGTGGGTGCTGCCTGCTTTTGTGTGGGTTCTCTGTGTTGCTGAGCGCCCCCTCTGTCTCCTCCTCTAAGGGGTGACCTCCTGGTCCTTCCTGGGCCCTGGCAGCACCCAAAATCCTCAACCACAACTCTTGCAGCTAGCAAGGCTTGTTTGCAGTCTTTCTGCATGCAACCAACTCTGCATCCTCCCACACGCCGTGGGACATCTTCTGACCAAAGGAGAAGTTCCTGGCACCTTCTGTTGTTGCAGAATCTTTGGCTTGTTCTACCCGGAGGCAGCCCTTTTGCACCTTCATCCAGGGTTTAGTCGGCTCCTGCCCCCCCTGGACACTTGCGTGACTCTTGGACCCCTTCCTTTGCAGGTCCTCAGGTCCAGGAATCCAACTTCAGTGCTTTGCAGTCAGTTGTTGTCTTTGCAGAATCCCCTATCTCGACTTTACTGTCTTTCTGAGGTGGTAAGGTAACTTTACTCCTACTTTTTAGGGTCTTGGTGTGGGGTATCTTGGACACCCTTAGTGTTTTCTTACACTCCCAGCGACCCTCTACACACTACACTAGGCCTGGGGTCCATTCGTGGTTCGCATTCCACTTTTGGAGTATATGGTTTGTGTTGCCCCTAGGCCTATTGTCTCCTATTGCATTCTATTGTGTTCTACAGTGTTTGCACTACTTTTCTAATTGTTTACTTACCTGATTTTGGTTTGTGTGTACATTTTGTGTATATTACTTACCTGCTAAGGGAGTATATCCTCTGAGATACTTTTGCCATATTGTTACTAAAATAAAGTACCCTTATTTTTAGTAACTCTGAGTGTTGTGTTTTCTTGTGATGTAAGTGGTATGGTAGGAGCTTTGCATGTCTCCTAGTTCAGCCTAAGTTGCTCTGCTATAGCTACCTCTATCAGCCTAAGCTGCTAGAATACTACTAATCTACTAATAAGGGATAACTGGACCTGGCATAAGGTGTAAGTACCACAAGGTACCCATCATAAACCAGGCCAGCCTTCTACAGGGGCCATGCGGCCCGCGGCCTGGGGAAAACCATATCCTGGGACAAAAATGCTTTTTAGATATGAAGGAAGGCCCTATGGCCTCCCCGTGCCCTGGGAATCACCACCTCCCCGGGGCACACACTCAATAATGTAAAGGGGGAGCCTCCCAAGGCTATGCATAACTTGGATGTGGGCCATGTGGCCCGCCCTCAAGGAGCCTCCGATGGCCCTAGGGAATGCCACCCCCTGGGGCCAGTTCCTGCTATGTCCCAGGGTGCCAACCCTCAGAACATAGCTTTTTGATGTGGCTTGGCTGCACAAGCCACAGCAAACACTCCTCTGTTTGACAGTGGAAGCTGTAAAGCAGGTCTCAATGTCAAACAGTAGAGCTTTCATCTCTGTTCACTGCACATGTGCCAGGAACAGAAATGAAATGCTTCAGCAAGCACAGGGATGCTGTTAAAGGAGATCAGTGCTTGCAGAAACAATGGCACTGCGGGGTAAGTCTTAAGGCTTCACCTGCAGTGCCAGATAGTCCCTAAAAGGCATTTTGTTAAAATTAAAATAAATAAATAAATATGTTGGTGCTGTGGGGGAGCCCTTGAGGGCTTCCTTGCAGTCCCAGACAAAAAAAAAAAGCAATATCTACCTTCACACTGAGCATTCAGGGTTTGAGTCCAGCTGGACTTGCTTCCCGTCCCGTCCCTTTCTTTATTATTTTTTTTAAAGTACAATTTATATAAAACAAATTAAATGACAGATACTTTTTTTTATTTTAAATTATGGAGAAATATCTCACATCAAAGCCTGAAAAGTTCACTATCCCTCTCACTTTCTCTCTCTCTCTGCCTCTCTTTCAATCAATCACCCACTCACATACCCTCTCAGATACTTACGCACCCACTCACAGACCCACTTAGACATTCACGCACCCACTCACAGAGCCACTCAGACCCTCGTGCACCCACTCGCAGCCCTAGTCAGACCCTCACACTCCCACTCACACACACACTCAGATAGTTACGTACCCACTCACAGACCCACTCAGACTCTCGTACACCCACTCACAGACCCATTGACAGCCTCATGCACCCACTCACAGACCCACACACACACTAATGCACCCACTAAAACACTGATGTACGCACTCTCACACCCAGAAACTCTCACAGCCACTCTCACCCCCAGATACACACTCTCACACCTATTCTAACACCCAGAGAGGCTGCAACCATCTACTGCCACACACACCCAAAGGGCCGTGCACAACATGGTGTTGGGTGGTTCCGGGGCTGGCCATAGGGTCTGGATACAGGCCATGTCTTGCAGGAAACCTTTGCTGTGCATTGGTGAAGGTGGATAGAGGGTGTTGGCCTCAGGGGCTGCCACCACGTAAATCTGTGCATGGCGGTGGTTGGGTTAACATATAGGAATGAAATTTACTATACATTACAAAAAAACTGAGAAATTCACTGAAACAACCAAAGGTTACAGGGGCATTATAGTTAGAAAATAGGATTAAAAAAGCCATAGTAATTCACACAAAAAAAACCAAAGGCTACAGAGACGTTGTAGTTAGGCTCACATTTTAAACTTTCAAAACCATAGAAATTGACCAGTTATAGTTAGAGTTACCTCAACTATCTATAACTCGTTCCCTTGGGTAACTATAACTTGTGCCCTCGCCTTGCACTGCTAATTAACCCACAAATTACTGCACTCATGACATTTTTGATAACATCATTGATAATATCAATATAATATTTGCAGTAAAAAACTGCGCGTGGCAGGGCATGAGTTATAGTTACCTTAGGGCACAAGTATATATATATATATATATATATATATATATATATATATATATATATATATATGTGGGGTAGCAATCCCCACATCCATGTAATGCAAAATCTCTCCAGGCTGGATTACCCTTAAGAACAATCCAGGCACAGAAAGAGGCCACGGGCACTGTAGCTTGCAATAAGATTAATTTTATTCACAATGCCAAAAAGACCTGCCACATTTCGGAAACTTCAGGCCAGATTTACAAGGCCCTGTCGTCACTGGAGCGTCACTTTTAGCAGCTCCCATGGTGTATCGGGAAGGCTGGGTGTTTTTAACTTCCATATTTAAATGAGCTCACCCATGAGGAAAACAATCATTCTTACAACTCAAGCTAAAAAATAAATATAATAAATGAAAAAAATGTGATCCCAATTTTCAGGATTTCAACCCTAAAACATGTCCTATACTGAACTTACTAAATATAAATTTAAGCAAAAATAATATTCCTTAAAAGCTAAAAACGAACGGAACAGTAATATTGGTAATCCCCAACGGGTATCAAATTATCCTTATTTAGCTGTAAACCCAAATGTTTCAATCACTATGGTTACTCAAAGAGACAATAATTATACAAATCAGACCACAAATTAGGATAAGCCATAAAAAGTGGGAAAATGAAACAATCAAGCCCTAGTGGGCAAACCGCAAACACAAAAGAAAAAGGATATAATCGCTCTTTTGTCAACTCAATTAGTCATCCAGCCTTAAAGCCTTTTAGGCATAGTCCATCCTGGTAGTCCATACATCAAACACCCTAGTGTCACCACATCTGAAAGTTAAGAACAAAAATGTTCAATTCACATGAGAGACAATAGGCAATAGGACATTATTTCACAAGAATATAAACAAACAAAGAATACATATACAAAGTATATACAAACACACTTCTATTCACAATGTTCGACAGTTAGGATTTTTAAACCAAGTATTAGCATAACTGTATCTCTATACATCCAGACTCTTCAATTCAATAATCACCCACATGGACAGCCAATTCTTCATCCATTTTCAACCCTATTAGATGTAACGCATTGAGGATGATAGTAATTGTAGACTCTAGCTTTCTTAATTCCAGGGTTTTATTTCCACCTTTCTCTCTCACTTGAATTCTGTCAAAGATCATAAACCTCAGCAAGTTAACTTCTTGCCCGTGAACTTTCTTGAATTGTTTTGCTACGAGATAAGGATTATCCTTGTGTACAATCACCCTCATCTGCTCCAAAACCCTATTTTTTGCTGCATGGATTGTCCTATCTATGTAAAATTTGTTCCAAGGGCAGCAAAGCATGTACACACAATCATCTGAATTGCATGATAGATGGACGGATCCACCTGGAACCATCAATACCCAAATATCAAGCAGATCTGGTAGGCTTGCAGAGTTGGATAGATGATATGGAAAATAGGTCACGTAGATCTCATTTCAGATTTACGGGGATTCCGGAAGGACGCAAAGAAGGGCAAATGGTTACAAACCTAATTACCGACCTCCTTATACAATATGTCCTCCCAGAGTCAGCTGACAGAAACCAAGACCTTTCTATAATGCGTGCTCATCGAGTGCCTGCCATGCAGCTTCCTAACGCAAAATAGCCTAGAAGAATATTGGTGAACTTTGGTGATTTTTGTATTAAAGAACGTATTCTTCAGCAGGCGATCAAAAACAAAGTATACCAGGCTTCAGGAGACTTCACCTTCAGGATCCTTTCAGATATGTCCGCTGCCACCGCACGGAGGAGGAGGGAGCTGAAGGAAATGATACCTGAATTTCAGAAAGCCGGAGCCCCGGCAGGGCTTGTTCAGCAATCCAAGCTTAAAGTATTTTTCAAGGGTCACTCTAACATACCACAAATAGTTGACCCAGCTAAGACCTTGCTGTATTTAATACAAAATCTAAATGGCAAGGGGGGAAAGAGGGAATTCGTAATAAGGGTGGTGAACTTCGCTCTTTCACACTTCTTTTGTACAATATTTAGCGCATTTAAATGTAATCTATTTTCAATCCCACCTCTGCGGCCACTGACAATTTGGGTGCCATGTCACGGCACCTGTTTGGGGGTAGGGAGATTCTGGGAGAAGGTTACGGGTTGGCATGAGGGGTTGGGTGGGAGTTGGTCCTGGTTTGCCAAGACAGGAGGGCTCCAGGTGTAGGCCGCTAAGGGAGAGGGAGGGGTCCTTAGTGACACAGGGTGGCAAGGTGGTCAATGTGGGGTTGTTGGGGAATGGAGGAAAGTGAGATCTGAACGCAAAATAGAAGAACTCAGCTCTGGAGAAGCAGGTGAGGCAAGATAGGTAATCAATATATGAGAAACAGCAGCAGGATTAGGCTGAACTATTTCTGTGGGCCTAAGGTGATCAGAAGACCCACAGATCAGGGTGTCTTCGGGAGTGGAGCTATAGGGCCCATATTGTCCCCGCTTTCCAAAGTGATCAAATGGCGGGGATTAATTCCATACTCAGAGTTGGTTCTTTAAATGTCAGTGGGTTAAATACCAGGAAGAAGAAGAGTGCAATCAAAGTGTGGGTTAAAACAGCAAATCCCTCTGTAATCCTACTGCAAGAAACTCATATTTCAGTCAACAAACTGATGGAATTTGTTATGTTTAGAAATTGGGTAGAGTATAAGGGAGTTGCTGCGGTGCAAGCAGCCCATAGGGGCACTGCAGTCTTTTTCACCAAAAAAACAGAGGCCCGAATACTAAATTTTAATAGTGATAAAAATGGAGGCTATTGCTGGGTAAGCTGTAAAGTGTTGATGGAATGATTTACTTTTGCGAGCTTATGCGCACCGGTGGAAGATGATCCCGGGCCGTACGAGGAGCTTTTTCAAACTCTCTTACAAATCCCAGGCAAAGTTATTATTGGTGGCGATTGTAATTTTCTTCAGGACCCATATACTGATTCCTCAGTCAAGGGGAAAAAGCAATTCAAACCAAAGGTCGCAAAGGTCTTTGGGAACTATTTAAGAGTATTGGCGGTATGGGAACCCTGGAGGTCTAACATGCCCAATAAAAGAGATTACACGTGTCTTTCCAGCCAATTTAAAAGTGCTTCCCATATCGATTTTTTCCTGATAACTAAACCTCTTCACTTTAAGGATCAGCACATACTGTATTCTGGCCTTTCAGATCATACTTTGCAGATCTTCGATGTACTATTAGAGCCAGAACGAGATACATGACAATCCAAAAGGTGGATATTTAACCAGTTGCTTCCCGAAGAGGAAGGTTGGGCTCAGATCCATAGAGATGAAGTAAGGGATTTTTTTAATCGGAACCGGGACTCCGCCGCTCTGAATATAGTCTGGGAGACATTCAAAGCTTACAGAAGAGGCATTGTGATTGCACAAAATGCAGCAAATAGGCGACGTGTTAAACAACAGAGCTCGGCTTTGGAAGACGAAGTGCAAAGGAAATTAGATAAATATCTTAGGATCCCTATGGAAAGTAATCAAAATTACTCGATCAGGCCAAGCTGGCACTCTCCGATTGGTATCTCAGCAGGGCAGAGAGATCGTACTATGCCTACCGGCAGAAAGTCTACAAGGAGAGTAACTTTACAGGAAGTTTTTTAGCCTGGCAAGCTCGGGACCAAGTGGCAAGTAATACGATTCACGCTTTAAGATGCCCAACTACGGAGAAGAGATACACTGAGTCTAGGGCAGTGGGAGAAGCGATGTTAGAGCATTATAGTCGAATATATAGCAAAAAACATCTTATTGACTTAGAGGCTGTTAGGGATTTTCTAGGGAAATTAAAGATTTCTACCATATAATGGGAAGGCAGAGCTGCCCGCTCCCGTCCATTTACCAAACGGGAACTTTTGGAGGTAGTTTTAAACCTCGCGAATGGGAAAGCCTGTGGCCCTGACGGCCTCCCATCAGAATGCTTTAAGATTTTTGTTGATGTCCTGCCAGATGATTTCTTGCTTTTAATAAATGGTATGTTAAAGGACGGGATGATCCCAAATTCTTTTTGTGCTGGGAACGTAGTTAGTTTCCATAAAAAAGACATAGATAAAGACGATCCAAACTCTTATCGTCCAATTACGTTATTATTAAATACCGACTATAAAATAATTATGAAGCTTATAGCTATTTGTTTTAATGTGATAGTCACCTCTTCAGTCCATCCAGACCAAAATGAGTTTATTGCCAGAAGGCTACTTGCAACCAACACCCATTTTGGCTGAAGCATTAGATTAATGCGCTGTTAATAGAATCCCTGCCGTTATCCTCTTATTGGATGCTGAAAAAGCCTTTGATTTAGTGGTATAGGACACACTGTTTGAGATTCTATCTAGATTTCAGGTGCTACCCCAGATTTCCAGGCTGATACAAAGGATGTATCAAGATACTGAAGTGAACATTATAATTAACTCCACAAATGTAGGAAAGCTACTAGTTCGTCAGCGCACCCGCCAGGGGTGCCCCCTTTCACCCATTCTGTTTGCTTTATTTATCAAACCTTTAGCCCTCGCAATTAGACAAAATGATCTGACCCTTCCACCACTCAACCAGATGGGGAAGATAAAATTGTATGCAGATTATATTTTCTTTCTTGACGATAACCAAAGTTCTCAGGAGAAGGCCGTTGAAGACTTTGCTCGATTTGAACAAATAGGTGGGGTATAAGGTGAATAGGAAAAAAACTGAAATTATACTCTGTGGTTGTACTTCCAGTAGACTACTTTCTGAATTAGTGCTCTGTGTAAATCAGTGGCCTAAAAGGTATCTTGGGATTAGATTCTCGTTCAAAATAGAAGATCTTTACGATCTTAACTTTGCCCCCCGCTCCTTAAAACTCAGGCACTACTAATAAAGTGGGGGTCACTTCCTCTAACTATTGTAGGTAGAGTTGCACTGATTAAAATGGCAACCCTGCCGCTGTTTAATTTTTTGTTCTCAGCCATCCCTTGTGTTTTAACTTCCCCATTTTTTCGGAAACTGGACTCAATATTTACATCATTCATTTGGCATATAGTAAATGCACGTATTGCACTAAGTGCCTTATTTATAGATCAGGAGAAAGGGGGCCTGTCACTTCCTAATATGAAGGACTATTATTTGGTATCTTTTACCCAATATATGGCAACTTTCAAACCTGTATCTTCTCCGGGCAGCCCATTTCCTCAAGATTTTTGCGATTTAATTTGTAGAGAATATGGTCTGCAGGATTTAATATTGCTGGTGAAATCCCAGAAGAAAGTACGGTATAAGATCCTCAGGTAGTTTTTCAAAAAGAGGTCAGATTTTTTTCGAAGGTATACAATCCCATATGTGAACTTTTTTTACGCATCTATCTGAATTTACGATGAGGTCCTGTTCTAGGCTTAGTTTGGAAATAGTCCGAAAATGGGAAGCCGCCAGATTTAGGAAAATTGGGGATTTATTAAGGGGAGACAGATGGGAAACGCTTCTGAATATTGGGGTTGCTGTGAAAAATGATTTATTGCTTATGGGGTCTTATAATAATTTGCTCAACAACCTTACTGAATTGGATTGTGGTCAGTAGGAAATGGCAGCGGGATGAAGGGTTAAAATTGATTAAGGGTATCTAAGAAGAAATCAATGAATTACATTTTGTAGCATTGAGAGGTGCAAATTGGCACACAGTGCTGTTTTTTAGTATTCTGCCCCAGATCATTCCCAGCTGTCTCAATCATTGTTTCCGATGTCAAGTGGACGGAATAGCAAATTGCACTCATATTATAGGCACTTGCAGGATTATCTAAGAGTTTTGGAGTGAAGTGTTCAATTCTTTGCAAACAGCTGTGCAGATAGAAATTAAACCCTTGGTGTGGCTACTGGGCTTGGGCTATGACCCTGAGGTAAAGCTCGCACCTCGATGGGTGAAATTAGTCTTTATTGCTACAGCAGTGGCCAGATCACTCCTATTAAAAAATTGGCGTACCACGCAGATTCCAACTATCGGCGAATGGTTAAATAAAATGGCACAAGTAAGAACTCAGGAATGGAAGTACGCTGCGAGGTCAGGAGGGCTCAAGCGATTTTTCCAAACCTGGGGTAGGATGTTTGAGATTACTGATAGCCGACGACAGCCCAGCCTATCTAGCTACTCCTAATCTGTGAATAGTGAGGTTGTTAATGTCACTGTTTACCTAATGAGATGGAACGGCTTTATGGAACGTATTTTTGGAATTGGAAATGGTGATGTTATGATGATGGGATCTCTTGATAAAAATAAATTTAAAAAAAGAGAAAATCACCGCACAGCTGAACCGGAACGACGCAGCCCGACTTCCGAGTAAAGATTTGAAGCAGCGTCTACCTTGCGGCCGGAACTTCAAAACACAGCCTTACCAGATCGACGCACAGCCGAACCGGAACAACGCAGCCCAACTTCCCGAGTGAAGAATTGATGCAGCACCTTCTGTCGACAGAAAATTTGCCGCATCGCCTACCAGATCGACGCAACACCTGTGACTTCGGCCCAAGATTTCCACGCATCAACCCTGGGCGTTCGAAAGAAACCCGCATCGCAGTGAGGAACCAAGACTGTGCACTGGAAATTGACACGAAGCCCCTTGCAGCATGGAAAGAAACAACGCATTGTCTATGCCGCGCCGGAAATTCTGACACACACCTTATTTTTCCAAGCATCTCGTCTTCTGCAGTCTCCATGCATGTAATTTGTGATGCAAACCAGGTATTTTGTGAAACTAAGAGACAACTGTTGATTTGTAAGATTTAAGACTCTTTTTAATCTTGCAAAAGTGATATCTCAACTTGTGCTTATTGAATCTTTATTGTTTTGACATTAATTTAATCAGATAAAGATCTTAATATTTTTCTAAACCTGTGTGGTGTATTATTGTGATGTTTTCACTGTCTGTGTCACTGTACGATTTATTGCACACATTTTTTACACATTGCCTTCTAAGTTAAGCCTGCCTGCTCAGTGCCAAGCTACCAGAGAGTGGGCAGAGGATAATTTGGATTGTGTGTGACATAACCTGACTAGGATTGTGGTCCTTTTTTGAACAAAGGTGAATACCTCTGCCAACTAGAGACCCCATTTCTAACAGAACTTTTACCTAATTGACTGTACATATTGCATCTTCAGTGTTTATAGAGGCATGCAACCGGCAGCTGATGATATATTCAAGCTCTATTTTCACTTACGTGTCCCTGGTCTATTTTTTGCAAATGCTCTTTAAGATTTTACTCTAAGTTGTTCCAAATAATATATTCTGGAGGTGGGTTGTCTCCTTTCTCCATATATATTTGGGTAGAAACTCGGGTTTCCATATATGATAAACTGGAGGACATTTTATTGCACATTTCTAGGTAATGAATTTGGTTTGGTGTATGCTGTTTTGGGCAGCTGACGATCTATTAGATTAGCATTGTTTTTAAATATGCATTCCCTCCTTTTATTTTTATACGTTTTCAAAGTTTCATTCAAAATTTTAAAAAAATATATGCTTCTTTTGTCCTAAATTATTTAAATCATATGTTTATTTTATTTTACACATGTACATTTTTACATATCTATGTATGCTTTTATGTTTTTTACCAAAATAAAGTAATATATATATATATTACTATATATATATATATATATATATATATATATATATATATATATAATATTCTCTTAAGAAACCAAAGGTTACAGGAACTTTATTGTTAGGTTCTGAATTTACACGCACAACACCATAACCTGCGGCAGATATCCGTTCACCATATAATGACACACACACACTAATCCAACAGAGTACAGCCACAGACAAAAATCCGTCAGTCCAAAGGTCAGTGCTAAAGTGGCAGTATCAAAACCCACACCGTTACGCCAACAGAACAACGCCCACCACATTATGACCCACGAATCACTTCGGCTGACATTCAATGGCGGTAAACCATTGGCAGTACATACCGCCGCACTCACAATGGACACCTACAGACAAAACAACTCCACAATTCAAACAACACACACCTGACACCCATACACACACCACATCCACAGACCCACACCACTATACAAAATACACCCACATTACCCACAACCCTTTATGATTACATTTCATTGCCACCAGACTGACACCAAGACCACTGAGACAACTAGCGCCACACACCACTCACACCCATACACCACTCACGCACCCCACATCACACACCCCAACACATTACCCAACACACCCTCACCAACACACCTCACATAACACCCAGGGCACCACAAAGACACCCATGTTTCACAGAGGAGGAGCTAAGGGTCATGGTGGAGAAAATTGTCAGGGTAGAGCCACAGCTATTTGGAGCACAGGTGCAGCAAATATCTATAGCTAGGAAGAGGGAGCTATGGCAGAAAATCATGGACAGAGTCAATGCCGTGGGACAACACCCGAGAACAAGGGATAACATCAGGAAGAGGTGGAACGACCTACGGGGGAAGGTACGTTCCATTGCAGCAAGACACCAGCTCGCTATCCAGAGGACTGGTGGTGGACCCCCACCACCTCCCCCACAGCTCACAGCATGGAAGGAGCAAGTCTTGGCATTACTGCATCCTGAGGGCCTGGCCAGAGTCGGAGGAGGACCGGACTCTGGTAGGTCAACTCTCTACTATTATCACCCCCCTACCTGCATGCCATCACATACTCTCCCCCTCACTCCCATCACTCCACTCCATCCCACACACTCCACCATCACATCTCACTAATTCCAATGCCAAGCCCTGCATGTTGTACCAATGCATGGACACCCCTCACGACCCTGCATGGACACCCATTACTAAAGCATGCACAGCATAGAGAACTAACCTTCCCACATACACTAACAATCAAAAGTGAAAGCTTGGCAGGGCAAAGAGGGGAAGCCAGGGATATACAATATGTCATACACATCAACTATAACACATCATTTAAAACCCCACAGGTACCCCAGGCAATATCACCGGAGAGGAGGTGCCAGCACTATCCAATCCCCCAACTGAAGAGGCCCACAGTGAGGACAGTAACTCTGGACTTCAGGATCTGGATGACCTACCTGACCCATCAGGGACCATTGGACAACCGGTTACCCAAGCCCAGTCACAGACCACCACAGAGCCTCCCCCTTCAAGAAACACCACCACGCCACCCTCCCAGCGTGCCCATACCTCTGTCCCCACGACACGTCAATCAGCAGTGTGTCCATCTCTACAGGGACCCCATGCCACACACTCACACAAGACAATCAGGGACCTGCGGTCAGTGGCAGTGGGCACACAGTTCAGGGGACAGAGGCACAGGCCAGCAGGGAAACGTGGAGGAGTGCTGTGCGCCAGGGGAAAGACAGGCCCAGGGAACCGACTCTCCAGGAGGCACTCTCTGAGATCCTGGGAGCGTATTAACATTCCCAGGACACAATGGGCCAGATCCTGGACAACGTGCAGGAGAACAGGCAGCTGCAGGAGGGACAGTACTATGGGATCAGAGAGGACTTGCAAGCCATCAACAACACCCTGATCTCCATAACAGGGGTGCTGGCAGATATGGCCAACATTATGAGGGAGGCAGTCTCACACCAGCAGGGCCCTGCCACTAGCCAGTCATCTGAACAGCCATCCACTTCTGCTGCTGCTAGTGGCCAGGAAGCCCCGGCACAGGACTCACAGGCCATCAGCATCCCTCCCCCTGCAAAAGGTGGACCACCCCGCAAACATTCCCTGTGATTCAGACAGAAGCCAGAGACACTTACCAAGACCCCCGCCAGGAAATGAGACTCTCCTGATTGTCCTCCTTGTGTCCCACTCAGTCACCCTTCCACCTTGAACTGCCATTGCTCCCCTTCCTATGTCCCCCTTGGACAATGCACCTTTGCTACAAACAGACTGGAACAATAGCATGGACTTTCCTCCATCATCCCCCCATCCCATTGCACTTTCCCCCTATATGTTAGCACTTCAATAAACACCCTTTGCCAAAAATTGATTTCGATTGTGTCATGTATTTCAAATATGTATTGTTTGAAACAGGTACAACCATTGCAAATGAACTGTACATAGAATGAACATAGATTTAATGACCTGTAGCTGGCTGTAGTGATCACACCAGGTGTATTTGTCATATCACCAACATCTGCAAAATAAATTTCCAGAGGCAACAGTAAGTGGCCATTGAATTGGGAATTACCAGCATGCCAATGCCACACAGAATAAAACCAAAGTCATTGAAATGTAAAGTTACACTGTCTTTCCTGTGTGTCATTGGAAGTACTGACATGTTCTGTTGTGCTCATCTTCATCCTCTGCCTCCTCATCCTCACTTTCCACAGGGTCCACTGCTGCCACAGGGGCATATTCATTCTCCGCCTCCTGCAGAAAAGGGACATGTCGTCTGAGGGTCAGGTTGTGCAACATGCAGCATGCCACCACTAGCTGGCAGACCTACTTGGGTGAGTAGCACAGGATCCACCTGTTAGATAGAGGCACCGAAACCTAGCCTTCAGGAGGCCAAGTGTTCTCTCAATTATCCACCTGGTTCGCCAGTGTGCCTCATTATAACATTATCCTGCCCTTGTCCTGGCATTTCTCACAGGAATCAGCAGCCATGATAGGCTTGGGTAACCATGTTCACCTGCAATTATTGAAGGACAACATCTAGCCACACAGTATCCTACATGGCCCACACCATACCCATACACCAACATATACTGGGTGGGAACCAGGGCTCACCTATGACCAACACCCTGTGCCTCTGTAGTTGGGCCATCACATTTGGGATGGTTCTATTCCTTAGGACAAAGGCATCATGCACGAGATGTACTGGTCCGCAAAGCACACCATCTGCACATTAAGGGAGTGAAAACTCTTATGATTCCTGAACACATGTTCATTCTGGTGGGGGAGACAAATGCAATATGTGTTCCATAAATCACCCCAATTATACTGGGGATATGTCTCATTGGATAAAACTCAGCCTTCACAGTGGCCAAATCCTCAACCTGGGGGAATGCAATGTAGCTGCACATGTGTTTTATCAGGGCAGACAACACTCTTGGCAGTACGATTGAGAACATTGGCTGTGACATTCCCGCTGCCAAGCCCACTGTCACTTGGAAAGAACCAGTTGCCAGGAAACGAAGTACTGATAGCACTTGCACAAGAGGGTTGATCCCAGTGGGGTGACAGATAGCAGATATCTCGTCAGGTTCCAATTGTGCACACAGCTCTGTGATTGTGGCCCTGTCCAGTCTATAGCTGAGTATTGTGTGCCTGTCCTCCAGTGTAGCCAAGTCCACCAGGGGACTGTACACCGGGGTATGTCTCCATCTCCTATTCATGCTCAGTGGTAGGAATCTATGGGACAAAAGAGTGAGGAGCCTGTGACAAACTAAACAATGGAGCCACAACAGTAGTTTGCATTCCGTGAACACGTAATGCGTCAGTGTGAGTTGTCCAGTATGTGTCTATTTGTCCTGTGACGCAGCATGGTTCCATAGGGCTCCCCCCCTGAAATGGCGTCCACCTGGCCTGTGTGGAGGGACAAGTGGAAGTGAGATAATTCCGACACACTGTGCGCAGTGGCAATAGGCTGTCGGGAACCGCTGTGCAACTCCTCATTGGTTAATATTGGGCCCTATGGGTTACAGTGGCACATGGTGATCTACACCGGCATTGACGGTATGCACCGCTGCAGACGTGACCGCCATTTTCTATCTGATTCCTCACTTGTTACCTGACCTTCCATAGGAGAGGACCTACACTGCATGTGCTGCTTTGACCTGTGTCTGGAACCTACCATGGCCTGTGTGACCGGGGAAAGGGCCCCAGCCTTCACTTCCGAGGAGTTGGAGCGACTTCTGGCTGGGGTCCTACCCCAATACGGACAGCTGTATGGGTCTCCAGACCAACAGATGAGTACACCGTGGGCACGATGCATATGCAATGGATGCATGAGATGTGTGTGAAGGCATTGTATAAGGGGGGATTATCTGTTGGCTGTGTACATGTTGTGAGCTGGGCTATGCATCTGCCAATGGTGATGGAAAGGGGTATGGTGGGCCATGTGTGTGACAGGCTGGACTGTTTGTCTAAGTGTGTTCGTCTGTCTGTATTTCCTCTGCTGGTCAGCACCCATCAAAAGAAGGGTATGTGGCGCACCATTGCCAAGGAGGGGCAGACCCTGGGGGTCTATGGCAGGCGGAGCACCAACTGTCGCAAACGTTGGGAGGACCTGAGATGCTGGGCACAGAAGACCACGGAGGCCCAGCTGGGGATGGCATCCCAACGAGGAAGGGGTGCCCGTCGAACCCTGACCCCCCTGATGGCCTGCATACTGGCCGTGGCCTATCCAGAGCTGGATGGGTGCTTGAGGACAACACATCAGCCACAAGGGGGTGAGTACAGTGGCTATCATTACAGGCTTACACCTGGTGGGGTGGAAACTGGGTGGTGGGTGTGTGTCCTTGGGTGCCGCTATGCCAGGCTAGACATAGCAGCATTGTTCCTCTGGTGGCTAGGGGTCTGAATGGAAAATTATGGCTACCTAACTTGTTAGCATTTGCTACTGGGCAGGGCTGCGTGTGTCCCAGGTGTGCTGCAGTTGGCGGTGTGTGCTCCTCCTCATGCCTTGGTGGCTAGCAAAATCACTGGTAGTGCGATGCATTGTGCATAGGCCTGTTCCCTGTATGAGGGTGCTGTGTACGCCAACAGTGGTGTTGGTGCAGTCATTGACCCAGTGTATCCTTTGTCTCTCACCCCCCACTTTCTTGTTTTGTCAGAGTCCACCACCGCTGAGGGCACCAGTGGGATGGAGGGCAAGGGGAGCGCCATTGCAGAGACTGGAGGGGACAATACAGACTCTGATACCTCCTCTGATGGGAGCTACCTAGTGGTGGCGAACACCTCTGTGACCACCCCAGCTGCAGGTACAGCCTCCACCCCTCGTACCAGCGCTGCCCTCCCAGCAGCCCCTCAGCGAGTTGCCCGTGGCCGCTCACCCAAGAGGGTGGGCATCTCCTTCGCCCCAGGAACCTCAGGCCCTGCCTCAGTGAGCCCTGCTGCCCTGAGTGAGGAGGCTATTGACCTCCTGAGATCCATCACTTTAGGACAATCAACTATTCTGAATGCCATCCAGGCAATGGGATGGGCACTGCAGGGGCCCCCGTAAGAGAGCCCCACAAAGTATTTCAGTGTCTGCTTTGCAGACACTGAAATACGCGACGGGTGCAACTGCACCCGTCGCACCTTCCCACTCCGCCGGCTCCATTCGGAGCCGGCTTCCTCGTGGGAAGGGGTTTCCCGCTGGGCTGGCGGGCGGCCTCCTGGCGGTCGCCCGCCAGCCCAGCAGGAAACACAGAATGGCCTCCGCGGTCTTTCGACCGCGGAGCGGCCATTTGGCGGTTCCAGCCAGGTGGGCGGCTACCGCCGCCCGCCAGCCTCAGAATGAGGCCCTTTGTCTTTTACAAATGACTTCCCCAGGCTGAGGGAGAAGCCGATAGAGTTGTATCAATAGACAGACAGGTTTGTGAAGCTTGCGAAGTGTCTTTGGGAAGACTTGAACACACTGTTTGAGATTATAGTTCCAGCTGATTTGTGGCTTGAGTGCAAGAGGAGTGTTGACTGGCCGACAGCGGAACCGGCAAGGGACAGAATGACAGGAACACTGTCTCCTGATGTAATGAAGTACTACTATAAGGTGATTGAGTTTTTGAAGCAGAAAGTGTTGCCGCAGAACATTGATTGGCAAAAGATTGATCGAACGGCACAGGAAGCCAAAGAGTCGATACATGCCTATTATGAGAGGTTGTTGAAAGCGTTCAAGCACTACAGTGGTACAGAGGTCATAGAGGCAAAGGACATTAATCACCTTGTGTTCAGGTTTGTTGAGGGATTGAGACCAGAGATTAGCCAGATGATTAAGAATCATTTGATCTGTTGGCAAGCGAAGCCGATTGATGAGGTGTTGCAGTATGTGAAATACTGTAGTGACGAAATTGAGTAGAAGCAGTGAAAATTGAAGGAGAAAGTGATGGTGATGCAAATCAAGGCAGCACAAGCAGGGATGCAGGGAAATGGGGTGCCACAGATGGTGCAACAGCAGCAAGGAAATGGTGTTTTTCAGACGCAAGTGAAAGGCAGAGGTCAAGGAGGTTTTGTGAATCGTGGCCCAGATTTCAATACTGTAGTGGTTCAAAATGATGGGGAGGGGATGAAGAAGGTGCTACCGTATCATGCTTGCAGGGGCGTCGGACATTGGAAGCGGGAGTGCCCGATGATGGTGCAGGAGGGTGTTGTTCAACAAAGCAATGATGTCAATGCATTTCAAAATGTTAAAGGACCAAGAATGAGAGGTCCTAATCCGAACTGCCAAAATAACATGGTCCAGATGCAGGGTCTTCAACCCATGCAACAAGTGCAGATGCCACATGTACAACCAGTACAGATGCAGCAAGTGCAGCAGCAGATTCCCGTGGTACCTAGACAGCAAATGCAGTTGCCCTTAGCACCAATGGGACAGCAACAGGTGATGCTTCCTCAACAGGTCACAGGTCAAGGAATGAGTCAAAGTAACACAGTACAACAGTTCCCATTGCGTGGTGAGAATGGAATAAACGATGACTGGTCGGATGAGAGTTCAGATAATGAGGAGTGTGGACTTTCAGCGTCCCTAGAAGTAGATCAGAGAGGGCCCTATGTGCAAGGGAAAGTGATGGGTCACAAAGTTTCATTTTTGGTTGACACAGGAGCTACACGCTCTACAGTCAGAAGTGCAGAGGTTCCGAAGTTACCTCTTTCGGGACGTACCATAAAGGTAGTAGGAGTGGCAAACCAGCTCCTGACTAACCCGATTACGGATCCAGTTCAGGTTGAGATTGGTACTTTTCAGGGATTGCACAGATTTGTGGTTTGTTACTCAAGTCCTGTGTCCCTACTGGGAAGAGACTTACTGTGCAAAACTAGGTGTTCTATCACCTGTTCCAATGAAGGGATTGAGGTGCAGACTAACAGTGACGATGAAGGGGATGACGGACAGATTTCAGAGCCTGAGACGGAGACCACAGATGAGGAATATACCTGTTTCTAGGTATATATTATATATGCTCTGAGGATTGGAGCAAGCCTTTCTTGTGAAAAGCACTGGTAAAAAAGTGGTAAAACAATTGCAAGTACTCATCTCACCGCTGACCACCAATGTAGGAGGCTGGCCTTGTTTGTAGTGGGTACCTTGGGTACTTACACCTTATACCAGGTCCAGTTATCCCTTATTAGTGAAATGTAGTAGTGTTCTAGCAGCTTAGGCTGATTGAGGTAGCTATAGAAGAGCAGCTTAGGCTGAACTAGGAGACATGCAAATCTCATGCAATACCACTTATGTTTACACAGTACTTATGCACAAGTAAAGACAATACTTAGTGTTACCAAAAATAAAGGTATTTATTTGGGTGACACAGTACCAAAAATATCTTAGAGGCAACACTCCTTCTGGAGGTAAGCATTATACACAATATATACACTAGACACCAACATTAGACAAGTAAATAGCCATAGAACAATGCAAACAGTAGGAAATCCTATAGAATGCAATGGGAGAAAATAGGTCTAGGGGCAGCACAAACCATATACTAAGAAAGTGGAATGCAAATCATGAATTCCCCCCTGGACAAGTGTAGTGCGTGCAGAAATGCTGGGAGAGTAGGAATACAGTAAAGGTAAGTCAATTATCCCACCCCAGAGCCCAGAAAAGCAGGAGTAAAGTACTGCAAGTTTCCTTAAGACACACTACACCTCATTTTTGGGATTTTGCAGCAGCCAACCAAGTCTGCAAAGAACAAATGCCGGATTATTGGACCTGAAGACCAGCAAAGGAAGGGGACCAAGTCCAGAAGTTGAAAGAAGTTCCAGGAAGGACAGGTGCCCCTGCCAACCCAGAAGAGGGTGCAAAAGAAGAGCCCCAGGTTAATCGAAGACTGCAGGAATTCACCCTAGGAAGATGCCAGTGGGTTCCTGCATGATGCAAAAGATGTCCCACGGCGTGAAGATCGTTGTAGATGAGATTTTGTGTTGGAAGTCGACAACAAGCCTTGGCTACGACAAAAGGGCATTTTGTGTCAAAATGGCGCTGGATGGACCCAGGAGTGACCTGAGGGCCTCAACTCTGTGTGAGGAGGAAGTTGGGGATCTCAGCACTTTAGAGAGTCCTCAGGATGCCAGCCAGCATCCCCAAGAGTCACGGGATCCGGGTTCAAAGCAGGTGCAAAACACAGTTGATTCACCACAACAAAAGAAGGTCCCATGCCGCCGGGGAACAACTCAGTGAGTTGAGCATCACAGGATGGAGTGCTGGGACCTGGTCCAGGCTATGCACAAAGAAATGTTGCAAAGTGAAGGGGTCTCTGAACTGGTATAGACTGGTTTATACAAGGAGGGCACCCTCTGTGCCACCTATTTCCTAAGGGAGAGGGTGTAACACCCTGCTCTCAGAAGAAATGCTTTGTTCTGCCTTCCTGGGACTGGGCTCCCCAGACCCCAGGAAGGCAGAACCCTGTCTGTGAGGTGGCAGCAGCAGTAGCTGCAGCGCCACCTCAGAGAGCTGGTTTGGCAGTACTGGGGGTCCATGGTGGAGCCCCCAGGATTTGGAATGGGGGGACAATTCCATGATCTTAGACATGTTACATGGCCATTTTCGGAGTTACCATTATGAAGCTACATATAGGTATTGACTTATATGTAGTTCATGCGTGTAAATGCATCCCTGCACTCACAAAATACGGGGAAATTTCCCTGAACTGTGTGGGGGCACCTTTGCTAGTGGAAGGGTGCCCTCACACTTAGTAACTTTGCACCTAACCTTCAGCAAGTGAAGGTTAGCCATATAGGTGACTTATAAGTGCAGTGAAAATGGCTGTGAAATAGTGTATGCATTATTTCACGCAGGCTGCAGTGGCAGTCCTGTGTAAGGGCTTGTCTGAGAAATTTACGGGTGGCAAAGGAAATGCTGCAGCCCATATGGATCTCCTGGGAACCCAATGCCCTGGGTACCTAGGTACCATATACTAGGGACATATAAGGGGGTCTAGTATGCCAATTGAAATTGGTAATTGAAATCACTGGCCTACAGTGACAAATTTAAAAGCAGAGAGAGCATAAGCACTGAGGTTCTGGTTAGCAGAGCCTCAGTGACACTGTTAGGGACTACAAAGGCATACACATTAGGCCCTACATTATGAGCACTGGGGTCCTGACAAGCAGGATCCCAGTGAGACAGGCAAAAACATAGTGACATACATTTGAAAAATGGGGGTATCATGCCAAGGAAGATGGTACTTTCCTACACAGCCTGTGGCGGTATTACCGCCACTTTATCACCGACCGCCAGGATCGTAATGAGGGCCAGAATGTTTTAATGAAATAGAAGAGGAAGATATTGAAGAACTCACTCAAAACATATCCTAATTTTTCTTTCTATAGCTCTGACTATAATTTCTATGACAAAATGAACTGCATCATTTTGTTTCTTTCTACATTAAGGCCCTTGTTATGACACTGGCGGTAAGTCCGGCTTACCGCCATACCGACTGCCAGCAACATACTGCTGCAGCGACGGATTACCGCCACCCATATTATGACCCACACAAACCAATCCGTCACATACAGACACACACGTCAGCCCAAAGGTCAGTGAAAAACTGGCGGTACCAAAACCCATACCGTTACGCCAACAGAACTACGCCCACAGCATTATGACCCATTAATCACTGAGGCGGACATTCAACCACAGTAAACCATTGGCAGTACATACCGCTTGGCCCAAAATACACACACTCAAACAAAAGAACACCACATTGGACAATTCAAAATACACACACCTGACACACATACACATACCACACCCACACACCCACACGACTATAGAACACACACCCACATTACCCACAACCCTCTACCAATACAAACAATTGACAACTGAGAGAGAGACACCAAAAGCACCCACAGAATCAGAGCCACATAACACCATCACCCATACACTGTCCATGCATTTTACAGCCACACCCCAACACATCACCCCACACATCCTCACACACACCACACAAACTACATCCATGGCACCACAAAGATACCCCTGGTTCTCAGAGGAGAAGCTAAGGGTCATGGTGAAGGAAATCATCAGGGTAGAGCCACAGCTATTTGGATCACAGGCGCAGCAGACATCCATCGCTAGGAAGATGGAGCTATGGCAGACAATTGTGGACAGTGTCAACGCTGTTGGACAGCACCCCAGAACAAGGGTTGACATCAGGAGGAGGTGGAACGACCTATAGGGAAGGTGTGTTCCGTGGTTGCAAGACACCAGATAGCTGTACAGAGGATTGGCAGTTGACCCCCACCTCCTCCCCCACAACTAACAACATGGGAGTAGCAAGGCTTGGCAATCATGCATCTTGAGGGCCTGGCAGGAGTAGCAAGAGAACTGGACTCTGGTAAGTTGACTACTTCTACCCCCCACCTGCATGCCATCACATACCCCACCCCCTACCCTCCTTCCCATCACTCCACGACCTCCCAAACACCCCACCATCACAGCTCAACCATCCCAAAACCAAGTCTTACATGCACCACCAATGCATGGACATTATGAACAGCCCTGCATGGATGCCCATCACTAAAGCATGCACATGTGATGACAATCACCTAGAGCACAAAATCAATACTCACACAAGCCAAAGCCGACAGGGCAATCACAACTTTACAGGGCAACACACCCATGCACAAGTTGTCACACGCAGAAACAATAACACTGCATTTACATCCCCACAGGTCCCCCACCCAAAGTCACCAGAGAGGAGGTGCCAGCTGCATCCAGCACCCCCCAGAAGAGGCCCACAGTGATGACAGCAATTTTGGACGCCTGGATCTCGATGACCAACCTGGCTCATCAGGGATCTCCGGACAGTCGGTTACCCAGGCAAAGTCCCATACCACCACAAAGCCTCCCCCTCAGGAAACAGCAGCTCAGCACCCACCCAGCGGGCCCATACCTCTGTTCCCAGGAAACATCAATCAGCAGTGTGTCCACCACTACAGGGACCTCAGGCAACCCCACAAATATAGGATGATCAGGGACCTGGGGTCAGTGGCAGTGGGCACTCAGTTCAGGGGACAGAGGCACAGGACAACAGGGATACTGGGAGGACTGCTGTGAGACAGGAGGAGGACAGGCCCAGGGAACCGACTCTCCAGGAGGCACTCTTCAACATCCTGGGAGAATACCACCATTCCCAGGAGACAATGGGCCAGATACTGGCCAAGTTGCAGGAGAACCAGCGGCTGCAGGAGGGACAGCACCTGGGGATCAGGGAGGATCTGAGGGACATCCATACCTCCCTGGACACCATTGCAGGGGTGCTGGCAGACATGGCCAACACCATGAGGGAGGCAGTGGCACACCAACGGGCCCCTGACACTGGCCACAGAGATGAACAGCCCCCCACCTCCGCTGCCGCTTCTGGACAGGAGGCCCCGCCACAGGACCAACAGGCCACCAGCACCCCTCCCCCTGCAGAAGGAGAACCACCACGCAAACGGTCCCTGCGATCCAGGCAGAAGCCAGAAAACATTGACAAGACCCCTGCCAGGAAATAAGACTCTCCTGAATGTCACCCTTGTGTCCCACTCTGTCACCCTGTCCACCTTGAACTGCCATTGCTCCCCTTCCTATGCCACCTTGGACAATGCACCTGTGATACAAATAAAGTGGTCCCTGCCCTGGACTTTTCTCCATCATCAACCCAGTCCATTGCAATACCCCCTCCACTTATTAACACTTAAATAAACACCCTTGGAAAAAATACAAGTATGGAGTCTGTCAATTGATTGAACTATGTATTCATTTAACAAGCTGTAAACATTGCAATTCAAGTGTGCAGTAATGCATACATAGGTATGACCTGTAGTTGGCTGCAGTCAACACACCAGGAGCCAGAGTGGGGCACAGATATCTGCAAATAGAGATGCCAAAGGGAACAGTAAGTGGCCATAGTAGTGGGAAAATCGGCCTGCAATGTACAATGTCCAACACAAAGCTGTCAATTGGAGGTGAAGTTACAGTGTCTTACCTGTATGATTGCTGTTCTGTTGTCCTCATCCTGTGCATCATCTTCATCACTGTCCACAGGGTTCACTGCTGCCACATGCCCATCTCCTGCCTCATCCTCCTGCAGAAAAGGCACCTGGCATCTCAAGGCAAGGTTATGCAACATGCAGCAGGCCACGATGATCTGGCAGACCTTCTTGGGTGAGTAGCACAGGGAACCACCTGTTAGATGGAGGCAAAAAAACCTGGCCTTCAGGAGGCCGAATGTCCTCTCGATTATTCTTCTTGTTCACCCATGTGCCTCATTGTAACGTTCCTCTGCCCTTGTCCTGGGATTCCTCACAGAGGTCAGTAGCCTTGAGAGGTTGGGGTAATCAGAGTCACCTGCAAATATCAAGGGATACCTGTTAGCCAAACACTAACCCTGAGGGCCAACACCATACCCATACACTAACATATAGTGGGTGGGAACCATGGGCTCACCTATTAGCCACACCCGGTGCCTCTGGAGTTGAACCATCACTTTTGGGATACTGCTATTCCTCAGGATAAAGGCATCATGCACAGACCCAGGATACTTTGCATTGACATGGGTGAGGTACTGGTCTGCCAGGCACACTATCTGCGCATTCATTGAGTGAAAGCTCTTTTGATTTCTGAACACCTGTTCATTCCTCAGGGGGGCAAATGCAATATGTATACCATCAATAGCCCCAATAATGTTGGGGATATGTCCCATTGCAGAGAAGTCAGCCATCACCATGGCCAAATCCTCAACCTGGGGGAAAATAGAGTAGCTGTGCATTTGTTTAATCAGGGCAGACAACACTCTGGTCAGCACTATTGAGAACATTGGCTGAGACATTCCTCCTGCCAAGCTCACTGTCACTTGGAAGGAGCCAGTTGCAAAGAAATGGAGCACAGATAGGACTTGCACAAGAGGGGGGATCCCAGTGGGGTAACAGATAGCAGATATCAGATCAGGCTCCAATTGGGCACACAGCTCATTGATTGCGGCCCGTCAAGTCTGTAGATGTGGATAATGTGCCTGTCCTCCATTGTTGCCAAGCCTACCAGGGGTCTGTAAACGGGGGATGTCTCTGTCTCCTATTCATCCGCAGTGGTTGTAATGTAGGGGGAAAAATGGGGAGCAACTGGTCAGTATTCCACATTTCCAAACACTACACTGCATTGCATGTTGTGACTGAAACAGTATGTTGTTGGATAGGCCTAAATGGTGCCTATGTGTACTGTGACGCAGTTAGGTGCCATGGCCTGTCCCCCCCTGAAATGGCGTCTGCCTGTCCTTTGTGGATGGATATGTGGAAATGAGGTAATGCCACTGAGGCATACGCCGTTGCGGGAGGCGGTGGAGTACTGCCGTGCAACTCCTCATTGGTTGTTATTGGGCCCTATGAGTTACAGTGGCCAATGGAGATGTGCGCCGGCGGTGACGATACGCACCGCTGCGGACGTGACCACCATTTTCTATCTGTTCTCTCACTTGCTACCTGACCTTCAACAGGAGAGGACCTACACTGCAAGTGCTGTTGTGACCTGTGTGTGGAACCGACCATGGCTCATGTCACTGGGGAAAGGGCCCCTGCCTTCACTGCTGCAGAGTTGGAGAGACTGGTGGATGGGGTCCTACCCCAGTACCGAATGCTATATGGGTCTCCAGACCAACAGGTGAGTACACTGTGAGCACGTTGCAAGGGGCATGGATGCATGGAGTGCTGTGTGTGAGGGCCTCGTGTGGGGGGTTGGTGGAAGGGTTTTGGGCAGTGTGCTGCATGTATGGTGGGCAATGTCTCTGCGTAAGGGGATGTGAGGGCTATGGTGGGACATGAGTGTAACAGGCCGGACGGTATGACTGATACCTTTTTCTATGTTTATTTGTCTGCAGGTCAGCGCCCATCAGAAAAAGGGTATATGGTGTGCCAAGGACGTGCGGACCGTGGGGTGTACGGCAGGCGGAGGACCCACTGTCGCAAACAGTGGGAGGACGTGAGACGTTGGGCACGGAAGATGGCGGAGGCCCAGCTGAGGATGGCCTCCCAACGAGGAAGGGGTGCCTTTCGAACCCTGACCCCCCTGATGGCCCGCATACTGGCTGTGGCCTATCTGAAGCTGGATGGGAGCTTGAGGGCATCACAGTAGCCACAAGGGGTGAGTATAGTTTCCCAATACACTACTTGTGCGTGGTGGTCTCTGAGTGGGGGATGTGGGCCTGTGGGTGGTCCTAGGCCAGGCAAGACATTGCAGGGTAGGTCCCATGTTAGACAGGGGCTGATGAACACCACCTCCTACCAAGATAGTAGGCATCAACTGGGAAGGGGTCTGTGAGTGTCAGGTATGCTGCTATTGGCGTTAGGTATTCCTGTCCTTGGGCTGGTGACTAGCATTGTGACTGGTAGTGCATTGCATAGTGCGTAGGCCTGTTCCCTGTGTGAGAGTGCTGTGTACGCCAACTGTGGTGTGGGTGCAGCCATTGACCAAGTGTATCCTTTGACTCCCCCCCTTTTTGTTTTGTCACCATGTCCTTCTGTGCATTAGCATCATCTGGCGGAGGAGCAGAGGCACCAGTGACGGAGGGAGCTTCATCCCACAGGGCCCAGGAGGCCGAATCCACTGATGGTGAGGGCACCAGTGGGATGGAGGGTAAGGGGAACACCACAGCGGAGACAGGAGGGGACAGTCCAGACAGTGATACCTCCTCCGATGGAAGCTCCCTGCTGGTGGTGGGCACCTCTGTGCCCACCCCAAATAAAGGTACAGCCGCCACCCCCGTACCAGCACCACCCTCCCAGCAACCCCTCAGCTAGTTTCCCGTGCCTGCTCACCCAGGAGGGTGGGCATCTCCTTCGCCCCAGGCACCTCAGGCCCTGCTACAGTTAGCCCTGCTGCCCTGAGTGAGGAGGCTGTTGACCTCCTGCGATCCAGCTCTGTTGTGCAGTCAACCATTGTGAATGCCATCCAGGTGCTGGCAGCCCATTTGCAACAAACAAACCCATTCCTGGAGGGCATTCACTCTGGCATTGCGGCCCAACAGAGATCAATCCAGGCTCTGGCCTCTTCCCCGATGGCAGCCATTGCCCCTGTCTCTAGCCTCCCCCCTGCAACTTTCTCTACCCAGTCCCATTCCCCTCAACCCCAACCTATCCCAAGCACACATTCAGACCAGCATGCACCCAAGAAAACACACAGGAGTGGCTCAGGCAAACACAAGAACCACACATCATCCCACAGGCACTCACACAAACACCATCCAGATTCAGACACTCCAACATCCACTGCCTCCACTGTGTCCCCCTCCTCCTCATCGTCCACCACCCTCCCAGTAGCTTCTCCACTCACACCTGCATGCACTACATCCTCTTCCACTACCCCCATTACCATCATGCCTATCACTACACACCCCTCAATGGCAGTAACCACCCCCACATCCATGCACAAGTCCCCTGTGTTCGCAAGCACTCTGATACCCAACATCCATCCACCTCACAACAGCATCCATCCCATGCACCTGCACCCAAACACAGCAGACAGACACCTCCTACAACCAGTCCCTCTTACTCCACTCCCAAACCTTCACCCTCTTCCCGCCCCAGTGTCCCTAAGAAGCTTTTCCCCTCTGCCGTTGACCTCTTTCTTACCCCTCCCCTCCATACTTCACGTCTGGCCAGCGTGATCAGAACCAATGCAAGCATCTCAGCCACCCAGTCCACGGCCACAGTAGTGTCGGCAGCTACTACAGGTGGGAGAGGCTCCAGGGAATCAGCCTTCAGCACTGACAGTGTGCCTGCACCAGCTGCCAATGGGAAGCGCAAGGAGACACCACCAGCTGCCAAGAGGAAGTGCAAGGAGGCATCACGAGCTGCCAAGGGGAAGGGCAAGGAGGCACCACCAGCTGCCAAAGGGAAGGGCAAGGAGACACCACCAGCTTCCAAGGTGAAGGGCAAGGAGACCCCATCAACTGCGAAAGTGAAGGGCAAGGGGCCTGCCCCTGCAGCCAGGAAGGACAGGAGGCCTGGTGCTGGGACTGGTTCTGAGCCCCCACCAACAACCATGACGGTTCAGCCATCCTAGGCTGCAGGGGAGGGGCTGGAGCTTCCCCCAACCACTGGCATCCCTGCCACCAGCCCCACCACCAACACCACTGCCTGCACCACTGCCAGCAGCAGCAGCCAGTGGGCAGCCATCTGAGGCTGCAGGGGAAGGGCTGGAGCCTTCCCTCACCACTGCCTGCACCGCCACCAGCACCACTGCCTGAACCACTGCCAGCAGCAGCAACCCCAGTGGGCAGCTGTCCAAGGCTGTAGGGGAAGGGCTGGAGCTTCCCCCCACCATTGCCTACACTACCACAAACTCCACCATTGCCACCACTGAGCAGCCGTCATCGCAGGCGGGCAGTGTGTAGTCCTGCCTCCATGGGCTGTAGTGCGTCCTGGCCCCTACAAATCCTGTAGGTGTGACACCCAGGTGAGAGACTGTGACCTTGCACTCCCCAAGTGCTGTATCACAGGGCACTAGGCCCCCTCCAGAACCTGTGGAGAAGCCACCCACTCACCCCCTCCTTGCCAGGAAGAAGCACACTGGGCACAAGGCCCCCGCCAGAACCAGTGGTGAAGCCATCCACTCACCAACTCCTTGCCAGGATGAAGCACAGTGGGCACAAGGCCCCCTCCAGAACAAGTGGAGAAGCCATCCACTAGAGAGACTGTGGCTTTGCACTCCCCAGGACTGAGCAGTGGGCAGACCACCCACTTGAGAGACTGTGGCTTTACACTCACCAGGACCAAGCAGTGAGCAGACCACCCACTAGAGAGACTGTGGCTTTGCATTCCCCAGGACCAAGCAGTGGGCAGACCACCCACTAGAGAGATTGTGGCTTTGCACTCCCCAGGACCAAGCAGTGGGCAAACCACCCACTTGAGAGACTGTGGCTTTGCATTCCCCAGGACAGAGTGATGGGCATGTTGCCCCCTCCAGGACCAGTGGTGTAGTATCATCTTCCGGCTGAGGTGCCCCCCATTCCCTGCCCCACTGAGGTGCCTGTGTATTTTCGACCTGATGTCCCTACAGTGGTCTCTCCATGTTGTTGCAGGAGTCAAGTGGGGCCTTGGCCTATGTGATGTGGCCCTGTGGCCCAAGGACATTGTGAACTGGGCTGTGTCCCTCCATTTGTTTATATGTATATACTGTTTTGATTATGAAGCACAAATTTCTACAATTTTATCTTATTACTCTCACTTTAATCAATTCTTTTTGTCCTTGCATTATTCCTGAGGGGTACGGGGTAATTTTTTTTTATTGCTGCATCTGTTTGTGTGTATGGTGTTCATGGTGGGGGTGTTCATGTTGCGTGTTTGTGTCCCTCTCTTTTTCCTCCCCTCCCTTGTGTGCCAGGCGGTAGTACTCACCATGGTCGTCTTCGCCGTCGTTGGTGTTCATAGTGAAGAAGAAGCTAGACGAGCATGGGGAACACCTGCAACTCAGGCTCCATGGAGGCATGGTTTTTCCTTGTGTCTCCCGGGGTGAGTCCTTTGCCTTCTGTGTACTGTTTCCACTGTGCTTTTGATGTCATTGGTACCGCCCTGGAAAAGGTGGCAGATAGGCCTGTTGTAATACTGTGGGTGGTACATTGTCTTCCGCCTGGCTGTTGGCGGTTACAGCTGCGGTGCTTGTTGCTACCGCTGTGGAGGTCGGTGTGTTAAAGTGGCTGTCTGTGTGAGCGGTTTCCGCCGTGGTCCTAATTCCATTTTTTTTACCGTCGGGCTGTTGACGGTATTACCATCACTTTATCACCGACCACCAGGGTTGTAATGAGGGCATAAATGTTTAATTTTATCTGTTTGATCCAATCAAGATGCTCTAGTTGTTCTTTAGAACACTCTGGGAGGCTGCAGAAGAAGTTAATGGAATCAACTGACATGCTACTCCTCTTGGAAGTACGTTTTACTTAAAATGCCAGAATTCATTCTCACATTACTGAGAAAGATAGTGTGCATTTACAGAAAAAGTGCTTTCATTTTAGAGTCTGGAGCACCTTCCATAACCTCTATGGGAAAATCATGAGAAAACTGTTTTCTCCCCAAGATGATTCATGAAATCCCAGCAGAAAGCTTTTTCAGAGGGTAAAATCACTTTAGCGACAAATGATTTACATTGTAACTAAACTCTGTTATCACTCTTTTTACAGTGTCCTTTTTGTGACCTTCACAACCTGCCATTCACTACAATGCATTTCAATGGGGTGCTATCACGTATATTGGTCCAAAGATGGCTCCCACAACTTTCTGGTTGAAGTGCTGACGGCCAATCATATCTCACCATGAGATCTGTGAATAGGCTCTGACCAGACATACATATTTGGATTTCCTCTAATATCTTAAGAACTACTGAACAGATTGACTCCAAATAACAAAAAGTGTGCTTTTTGGACCAAGAGATACCTTTCTACCAAATGTGGTGTAATTCCATTTAGCGGTTCGGGCTGTAGTAATGCTCCAAATCTCTATGGGAATTAAAATGGAAAATGCAAATTTTTTGATACCCCCTTAAAAAAAGTGTTTCCCATGATAACTCCATTAGAAATTTTAGACACAACTACAGCCTGAACAGCTAGACAGAATTGCACCTAATTTGAGAGAAAGGTAGCTTTGAGTCCAAAAAGCATGCTTTTTGTTATTTGGTGTAATTCTGTTAAGTAATTTTTTAGATTTTATAGGAAATCTGAATTTGTATACATAGGTGTGCGAATACTTTGTGACGAATTTGCAATGAATCATGACGGCACACACCAACAGCAATGCAGTGACGGGATGGCCCCAATATGAACATAAAGTTGTGGCCACCATTGTATGTTACGAGACACAGAGCTGAAAAAAATGACAAAAAGTGGTATAAAGGGTCAGGGTAGTGGTACCCTGAACCCATGGGTGGGATATAGGAGTATTTGTGTGACACTTTATGCACAGAAAATGTCAAAAAAGAGATATTTGTGAGTCACAATACTCAGCATGGCCCTCCTGTGTAACGTCACAACGCATTCATCATGTAGGAAAGTCCTTCTTTTTGCCCTGGTCACTCCTAAACCTTTTCACACACTCGTTCAAACTTGACAGACCCAGTCAGACAATCATGAATGCACTCACATTCACACTCAATCATACACTCACTCACAGACCCACTCAGACGGTCATTCACCCACCCACATACCTAATTTGAGACTCATGCACCCACTCACAGACCAACTAAGATGCTCATGCACCCACTCACAGGTCCACTCAGACTCCCATGCACCCACTCACAGACCCACTCAGACAGTCATGCACCTAAACACAGTCCCACTTAGTTACTCTTGCACCCACCCAAACACCAATCCAGACACTCATGCACCCTCTCACAGGCCCAGTCAGACACTCTTTCACACACTCACAGACCCACTCAGAGACTCATGCACCCACTTACAGATCCACTCAGTCATGTACCTTTTCACAGACCCACTCAGGAACGTCTACACCAGCTTACGGACCCACTCAGACACTCATGCACCCACTCACTAACCCACACAGAGACTCTTGCACCCACTCACAGACTCATTAAGGCACTCATGCACCCACTCAAAGACCCATTCAAACATTTATACATCCTCTCACAGGCCCATTCAGACACTCATGAACCAACTCACAGACCTACTCAGAGACTCATGCACCCACTTACAGGCCCATTCAGACACTCATGCACCATCTCACAGACCCAGTCAGACACTATTTTACACACTCACAGACTCATGCAGACACTCATGCACCCATTCACAGACCCACTCAGACACTCATGCACCCTTTCACAGACCAAGTAAGATACTCTTGAACCCATTGACAGATCCACTCAGACAGTCATGCACCCTTTCACAGACCCACTCAGGAACTTCTACACCAACTTACAGACCCACTCAGAAACTCATGCACCCACTCACTCACCCACAAAGAGACTCTGGCACCCACTCACAAACTCATTAAGGCACTGATGCACCCACTCAAAGACCCATTCAAACACTCATACATCCTCTAACAGGCCCATTCAGACACTCATGCACCCACTCACTTACCCACTCAGAGACTCATGCACCCACTCACAGACCCACTCAGAGATTCATAGACCCACTCACTGATCCACTCAGACACTCACTCAGACACTCATGCACTCACTTACAGACCGATCTGAAACTCATGTACGCACTCATACACCAAATTAGAGATTTGCATACTTACTCACAGACACAATCAAAGACTCATGAACCCACTCACAGTCCCACTCAGGCACTCATGTACCCACTCCCAGACTGACTCAGACACTCATGTACCTACTCACAGACCCACTCAGACACTCATGCACCCACTCACAGACCTACTCAGACACTCATGCACCCACTCACAGCACCATGAGGGACTCATACACCCACGCACGGACCAACTCAGATACTCATGTACCCACTCACATACCCATTAAGGCACTCATGCACCCACTCACAGACCCACTCAGTCACTCATGCGCCCACACACAGACCCACTCATACAGTTGGGCACCTACTCACAGACCCACTTGAACACTCATGCAACCACTCACAGACCCCCTTAGACACTCATGCACCCATTCACAGACCAACCTAGACACTCATGCACCACTAACAGACCCACTCAGACACTTATGCACCCACTCACAGGCCCACTCAAAGACTCATGCAACCACTCACAGACCCCCTTAGACACTCATGCACCCATTCACATACCCACTCAGACACTCATGCACCCACTCACAGACCCACTCAGACACTCATGCACCCACTCACATACCCACTAAGATACTCATGCATCCAGACCCAGTGAAACACTCATGTAGCTACTCACAGACCCACAAAGATACTCAGATACCAAGTGATAGAGTTACTCACACTCTGACACCCACTCTCATACCCACTGAGGCTTTAAAGCACACACTCAAAGTCTCAGTCACAGAATCATGCATACACTCAGAGAGGTATTTAGACAGTGATCCACCCAATGTGATGCACATAATTACTTACATACCTGCATTTTAAATGTGCTGGTGTCTATTAAATGTCTGCTTTTGTATTGCGTATTTGTGACATATTGGTAAATGTTTGAAGGAACTTTAAAAATGAGATCTTAAAAGAAAATGAACCAGTTTTGGGGAAATAGGGTGTCTTTGTGTTTATTGTGTGTACTTGATAACTACACATAGATACTGGATGCAGTGTTTCAAGTTGCTGAGAATCACCCTGTTGCCTTTCTCTGTGAAGTGAACGCCATCACTTTTATATATTCCATCCATGCCAACCTCAAATTGATGTTGTAGATAGAGTACATGTTATGATCCTTGAGGAATGCAGAAAAAGTTTTATTAACATTTCCTGTCTTTGTCTATCTGTGGATATAATGTGTTTGATCACTTCTATTTCTGCCTTTGGCATGTGTGGGAGAACATAAAGGCAGTCTGAGAGAAAATTACCATTGATTGAGCAAAGGTATCCTTTATTAGGATTTCCAGTCCTACCCCAGAAAATGTGCCCAGCTCATTGCCACCACAGTGCAAAATCATGAGATCAGGGTGTTAGCAATCTGTATTGCTTTCAACCAAAGGCAGGGATTGATGCCACTTTAACCCTCTCTTGCCAGTTCAAGTAATGTCCACTTTTGGCAAACCTGGGTCCCTGTCAATGCCACTCTTTCTAACATACTCTCTGACCCAAAGCACAAAGCTGTGGCCCACAATCATAATCTAACCATGCAGGAGCAGCACACAGGACAAGGCTGAAGCAGAATGAATGGAGGACAGTTGTTTAAACAAAATTATAGTGTAGTCTAGGATTTTACATTTTTCGCTGGAGTAGGATACCCAGTTCCATGTTCGAAAACTAAAATACATTAACAATTGTTTTTTGTTATTTGTGGCTGTAATTAATGTTGTCGAAACATCCATTGATAATGCTAATAGGGCTGGCTTATAATTGAAACTGCCTCTTCAGTCACTGTTGAGTTGAGGCACTCAATGTCAACATACATGTACTCTGTCAATCATTCTTGCTGCTATGCATCCTTTCATCTACCCACTGACTCATTTCTGCACTCACCCACATAACCATCCACAATATAAAATACAAGTAATCGCACCAAGCAAATGTTAGATTAATTAAAAAAAAAAGAAAAAAAAAAAGAGTAGAAAAATGAAAACTAGCTGCGGACAACCCTCTTGCAGAGTATTGTAAATCGTGGTTTCAAAGTCTAACATGCTCGGTCCCTTTAGAATCATTATGTTGGCACATTTGAGTAGTAAATTATTGATAGACTTTGCTCAATACCAATCCAAGATCAAGACTCAATTAACAATCCACTTGGTGGACATTTTGGCTGGAGCATAGAGGACACGGTATCAGCATAAAACAATTATACATTATGGACAAACCAGCTAGTTAAAAGCAGTGTATCGGGAACTGCAGGACGCGCCAAAACAAAGGAAAGGGAGAGGGAAAGGAATAAAAAGACTTATAAAAGAATAAATGGAAAACTAAAAGACATGCCATCATCTCTAGCACTGAAACACACTTATTTCCAGGCAGATGTGCATATGTAGTCATGTAAATGCCATCACTCTGAGCAAAAGAATGAATGGCTGAAGTGTACTGACCCAATGCCAAATGCCGCAGGCAGTCAAAGGAGAAGCTGAATTTAAATGATGCCTAAATGGGCTACTAGTAGAAGAGGGCAAATCCAAAGCCTATATTCTTAAGTATATGAATGTATGTCTGTGTATATGTTTGTATGTTTTATGACCATTTTGATTACAGGGCCTGGCAGATAATTAAACCTACCAGGCCCTCTCATGAGGGCCTGGCAAATATTATCACAGCGCAAATCATATCCCCATGGTTTGTCAAAGGAGGTAACCAGCATCAAAACCGTTGCCTACTAAGGTAATTTATGAGAGGCAATATAATAAAATACCTGTCTACAGATTATAACGTGTAAAACCAATACCCTCTTATATGCCTGTTGGTTTTAACATTTGTTTTTATAATAAGTCAGGCCTAGGTCTTTGTCATACATTTTCATAATACAAAGGTCAACTCTAAGGTGCCTTGACATAACCCTTTCCAATGACCCACTCAGACTAAAAGCCATTAATATTGGCTTGCCATTATGAGCAACTCAAGATTTCCAAATTGAGCATAAACGTTTCCACAAGGCAACTATTGACAAGTACACACTCACAGTACAAATCTTCTACACCCAGTCTACAACCTTTCACAAAGTGCAATAACAATCAACTCGCAAATGGCTATTGTTTATACCTTATGCTTTTCAAAATAAATGTATGAGGCCTAATGCATTTGTTGAAACTTTTTATACTGAACAGGTCAGACCTATGGTATCTGATATATCATTTCCAAATAACTTAAGCAGGCCTCCAGCCTTTATCACTAGCTTGACAACATAACCAACTAAGGCCTACTGTTCATTGCTTAAGCTTTCAAACAAGGCAGCCATTAGGCATGAAGCCCACACATCCTATTTTGACCTCATCCATCCTGTGCAAAGCATTCTCTAGCACCCAGAGCTCCTAAACCTTCCACTTTCCAGGAAAAATTATTGGCCTGTTAGCCCCCCACCATTAATTTCACGCATCCTGCAATGGCCCACTGTCCTGATTGCTCCTTATCCTCTGATATTATAAATACCTGATTTTTCCATATTACTCTCTTACCTGTACTCTGAACTTTCTATCATGCTCCCCTACTCTGGTTCCATGAATGTCCCTCCACTGACTCAAATTTATTAGTGCCCTTTACCCTAACGTTTATGAATACCTATGTGCCCTGCATGGGTCAATGTGCTTGAACCGCAAAAGTCTTGCATAATTCATTGACCCCTTCTACTATTTCCCTGATTGCTTAACAAGCCTAACTGTCCTGTATCCTTTATTGTTATACAGACATGACTCCCTTTATCCTCCATGCTGGGGATAAGTATGGAGCCCCCAAGGAAGGACTTATCAAATTGTTTTATAATCTTAAAAAAGATGCCTATATTTTTGCATTTAAGTTCTGGCTTTATGGGAACTAGGGCTTTCTATCAGCTCTGGTCGCTCAGTTGGTGGGATTCTTCACCTATGGGTTGATAATCTGCAATAACACCAGGACACCCTTTGAGTAATTGAATCACATAACATAACATGTCAGGAACTAAAGACTATGGACAAGGTAAATCCAACTCAGAAGTATAGGATTATGAAAGTTAGTTTTAGCTACATAGAAGTGTTAGCCACATAGGTAATTAAAAAAATTGCCAGCTTGTATGTTAATAGATAAAATTAAAAAAGGAAAAATAGAGTAAATACCATTACTTTTGTGATCCAAGAATTGCCATTATCATTATGCAGGATAAGCACATTACCTCAAAATGAATAAAGACAGCTGAAGCAATTTAGATTATGAGAATGCTACGGAAAGCAAAGCAACAGGGGTTGTCACAATTAAACATAAAAAGGCATTGGTAGGTGGTTGAAGATGTCAGTACAAATGGTAAAAATTGGGTATGACAAATCCAAAGGACAAACAGTTAGGGCCAGATTTAAGAAAAGTGGCACTGCACAGAGTGCAAATTCTGTTTTCGTTGAAAATAGAATTTGGATTAACTGTGGTCCAGATGATAATACTCAGCCTTGCTGCGCATGATCTTCAACTCCAGAGGAGCCCCAGAGGGACTAATCACCATCCGTTGATCACCAGCACATCACTGGGCCTAGAGAACTCTGCTGTGAATGTTACTCTTATGTTAGCCTACCACTTTTCCTTTACCTTGTTCTTACATCTTGTTGAAACCTGAGATCTGTGCAATGGGCTTAACTTGTATACAGCCAGTAAAAATACCATGTAGATTCATTAACTAGTGCCTCACCTATAACTGTGCCTCTTCTCGAAAGATTTGCATAAAATTACATTTATTATGATTAAGGTGAAAATGCTGAGGATCCAACAAATTGTGTGGTATGGCAACAAAGATGTTTACAAATCAAAGATTTTATGACCCCCTCGCTTAAATTTTCATATTGCCAGATCTGCTTGAAATCGGAGATTTTTTCTGTGGCCTTAATTGACTAATTAATGAATGTACTTCATTTAGCTTAAATAGTATGCCAGTCCATTAATTAGTGCCAAATGAACATATTTTGGACCCCATTTATCTGTGCACCTTTATCAAGAGTAAGATAAACATGACAAAGGCTGCCAAATGTCGTGCAGATCTGTGTTAAGGCACCAAAAGTATTACCAAATCACAGATTTTTGTCCCAGCTTCTTTAAATTTGCTCTGTTTTAATTGAGCTACATAAAATGTGAATACAATTAGAAAACTACACATGGTAAAGGTTTGATAATTTTCGTTTTTGTGGAACAGTATTGTAGCTATTAATAAATGACCAGATTGCAACCTTCCATTTTAAATGTGCTTTTGTTTGACAAATCAACATACATTTTGAAAAATCTAACAGTGCGGTGAACAGGAGACTTCTGAAGTTCATGCAATTTGGCAAACAGTACTAATGCTATAAGTAAATCAAGTTACAAATCTCTAAATACATATATTCACTGAAAAAAGGTTAAAGTAATGTTACTTGCCATGCACAGTAATATTATCAATGATCTCAAAGAAGATGTCTTGAGTGATGTAACATATAGGATAACCAGCAGTGCATGATGAGGGCACGATTTAAAGTTACTTTAGAGCACAAGTTATAGTTACTTGAGATAACTCTAACTATAACTTTCCATGCACAGACTAGGCAAAAAAGAGCACTTTTGTAGAATGTTTCGTGGAGATTCGTAAAATGGCAACAAACTTATTAGCAACACAAAAATGAATTTTCTATGGAAACAATATGCTGACTATAACTACCCTGTGGTGTGGGTAATATATATATATATATATATATATATATATATATATATATATATATATATATATATATATATCTATATCTATCTATCTATATATATATATATATATATATATATATATATAGATAGATAGATATAAATATATATTTATAGATATAGATATATATATATATACACACACACACACATATATGTACATATATATATATATATATATATATATATATATATACATATATACATATATTATATATATATATATATATATATATATATATACATACATATCCTAGAATGTGTGGAGGATGACCCGTTGCTGTCCTTCAATTATCTCTGCATTGCAGACAACATCAACGGGTCGCTTCTACAATGAAGCTTAATCGCGGGAAAACAGAGGTTATGATTGTAGGCAGTAACCCTAGCTGCTAAACACTGGAATACTGGTTGGAAAATTTAGGACCTCAGATGCAGCCTGAATCCGCTCTAAAAAATGTAGGAGTTTGAATGGATGGGAATCTGTCTTTTGAAATCCAGATCACGAAACTAACCGCAGGCTGTTTTGTTATTTTAAGAACCACAAGGAAGCTAATTAGAATTTTGCCAATTACTTCCCAAAGAACCATGGTGCAAGCCTTAGTAACTTTGTGCCTTGACTACTGAAATCTACTTTAGTTAGGTATTTCCTATTCCCTGCTTAAGAGACTACAGATTGTTCAAAATGTGGCAGCCCATCTGTTGATGCGGGTGCTGAAGCTTCATTCTGCCTCCAACTCATTGGCAATGCTTTTTACAAATAGAGCTTTATTTTACTATGCCACCTGGTTCAGCCTTATCTGCCATTGATTCCATAAGATCATCAAATACCCTCTTAGCAATAGCTGCCAAATTCCATAAAACTAGAAGTGGGGATCGATCTTTCATTAACCAGGCAGAAAAATTATGGAACTCCTTCTTTATAACTCCAGAACTCTCCAGGTGAACTGATCTTTAAGAAGACTCTCAAGACCTGGCTGTATGAGCGAGATTGAGCTTGTGTGTCTGATTCTGGCCTTTTAGTGATGGGAAACCCTTATGGGCAGCCATGCACTTTAGAAATGCCAATAAATAGAATGGTTGTGTTGGAACTTCTGGTGCCCGCACCAGAGGATTCCACACATGTGAGCCCCTTTGGGGATTGATGCGGAATTGCTTCTGCATCTGCCCCCTACCCATTGCTGCCCATCAGTGATGCCAGTGTACAGCACAGTGTGCTTATGTCACAGATTCCACAAGACGGTGCAGGTTAGTGCAGCTACGCTTGCATCTGGTAAGATATCTTTCCACATCTGTCATCAGTCTTTTTTAGGGTGGCATCACTAGAAAGGAGAGGGTCTCCCCTTTCCAGCAATGCCTTTTTCTACCTGTATATCACAGCTGCAGAGATACTTGCTTATGAATCAAGAATTTTCTGAGATTTCCAACTAGGAATGCCACTAGACACCAGGGATATGAGTTTGCATGTGAGTTTGGACCGCCTGGCTTAGGTCTACCCTATCAGGGGGCCTAATAAAATATCTTGATTTTTCCCTTCCCAAGGATGCTGATCAGCTCAGCAAGGAAATGAAGAATTGGGCTATCATTGTTTGTGCTTGTGCTGCCTGGAGCCTTTATGATACCCCCTGGCAACCCACATTTCAAAAGGTATCTCTGGAAAGAAGAGAGTCTCCCCATTCTAGCGATGCTTCTTTCAAACAGTGCACCTTGATACATAAGCAGGGATCCCACTTGACATCAGTGATTTGTGTTTTGTATGTTGGTGGTGGGGTTTTGTATGGTGTGGTCAGCCCCATATCATGGGTCAACCACCAATGGGGCCTTATAAAATATCCTTAGTTTCCCCCATCGATGGAAGGCAAAATGTGGTAGCCATTTTCTATTGTGTGTGTGCTAGCCAGGGCCTTTGTGGCACCCCTGGCATTACAATGGTTAAGAGGCATCATTGGAAAGAGGAGAGTCTCCCTTTTCCAGAGAAGAGATGCCTCTTTTCAACAGATCCGTTCTTGTGGACCACAGGTGCCCTGTGATTCATAAAAAGGGATCCTACTGGACATAAGGAATTCTGTGTTATGTTGAGGATTGGCATGGGTCAACTCCCGCAGAGCAAATTTGTTGATATCCCTTCTTCAGAAGGGAAGGGTAGGGCACTTGGGTGGTGCTATCAGCCACCCAGGAAGGGGAAAATTTGGTAGCCATTTTTATTTTACTTCTGCTAACTGTGGTCTTTCTGGTTCCTCGAGGGCAGCATGGTAAGATATGTTATAGGGGTGAAGCTTGATTTTGAAAGGCACAGTAACTGATTGATGGGCAAAGAGGGCTTACAAATTAAACTATGCTGTGCTTGGTGGAAGTAAAACATGAATGACACAATAACTGATCAATAGATAAAATGGGCTGACTGACCACCACATGTTGTGCAGGGTGTAAATAAAATGTGGATGGCAAAGTAACTGATCAGTGGCTGGAGTGTGTTGACTTATTGCCCTATCCTGGGATGGCAAGAAGCAAAATGTAACTGGATGAGTAACTCTTCAGTAGCTAAACTGGTCTCACTCTTTGCCCTGTGATGTATGCTGCTCTGGGTAGAAACAAAATGTGAACTGATAATTACTGATCAGTCGCTGAAGTGGACTGGCAGATTGTCCCACAGTATGGTGGACGGAAGCAGTGGGGCAATGGTGCACATGGTTAACTTTAATTTTGAGTCACCCACATTCTGTTCTTTCACAAGTGACATGTTCCATAAAACATTTCTATTGGTGGTGGCAACAATTTTATCATAGTGTGCTTTGTCTTAATGGGTGTGGTGCAACTTCAACTAATTTGTTTTGGTTCTTTTTCCCTTAGCTTCTTTGGAGAAGTTCTTTGCAGCGTGCAGTCTGACAAGTGCTTTTTCCTTTTGCGACTCTTGTTATGATCACACTTTACCACACCCTGATTCTCATGATGAGTGTGCAAGTTATAGTTACCTTCCAACATGAGTTATAGTTCCTTGAGATAACTATAGCTTTACTATAACTGGAGAATGTCTTTAGTATTTAGCATTATTGTAGTTATTATACATTTTATATATATAAATATTTATCTATCTATAGCTCTCTCTCTCTCTCTCTATATATATATATATATATATATATATATATATATATATATATATATATATATATATCACATAAACATAAGTCCCGGGATGCAGGTGCACAGCACAGTGGTCCTGGACAGACTCCGAGACACCCTAAATATCCTCCAACGCTCCCTTCACATATCAGGAGAACCAGGACACCTCTGATGTGAAAAAACAATTTATTTCAGCAAAAATATCCAACTCGTTTCGGCAACAGCCTTTATCACGGATAGATTATTGCTATAGTGTTCCAAATAAATATCCCAAATTCATCATAAACATAAAAAACTGACAAAACCTCAGTTCACCCACCATTGAGATTACAAAGCGGCGGCCATCTTAAGATGTTCATTTTTAACATAAATAGACAGCAATTTCTACAATAATCCTTTACCAAAAAGATGTTAGTCAAGTTCATCATTGATATTTTTCATAATATTTGTAAAACATCAGATAAAAGCTTCTACAAAAAACACAAAAATGCTCTTTATATCATTAAATTAAAAATATATGTTTTTTTAGTATAAATATATATTTTTTAAGTATTTTTTCTACCCATATCTGAACTAATTCCATCAGACTTAATATCGCCCCAGTGGGCAATCGTATTCGGAAAAAGCTCTGATGAAAAGGAATTCCAATTGTATACAAAAGGAATTCCTATTACTTCTGAAGTTATTCGCAAATAACACTATCATACTTGTATAAAAGATTATTCACACCCAAGTGGGTGAGCATACAACACCTTCAATATTGATCAGAAAAAAACATACAAAAAACCCTCATCACCTCATCTACATAAATATGTTAAATATCATAGTGTTCCTATTGTTCTAAAATACTATTCCCTTTAAGAAGACCACCACACTTCCCCAAAATATTTTGAAATTAATACCAATTACCCTAGATGGACACTCAGCCCTTCACTAGAGTTCAACCCCACAGGGTCCAATGCCTCAAAATCTATTATATATTTTGACTCCATAATACACAATAGTCGCTCTCTGTTACCACCTCTTTTATTTGTCTTCACCTGGTCTATAACTACAAACTTAAATAAGTTCTCATTGCCAAAATGCTGGTTAAAGAAATGTCTAGCTACCGGGTAGTTTCTGTCATAGTTCTTGATTGCTCCTCTGTGTTCCAGAACTCTCTTCTTAGCACTGTGTATCATACTCCCCACATACAACTTGTCGCATGGGCAAATCAAACAGTAAACACAATATGTTGTGTTACAGTTGAAACTTCCTCTGATCACGAAACTATCTGTTCTCCCTCGAACTTTCAATGTCCTACAGCTATTGCTGGTTTTGCACGCTTTACATTTCATACAACAGGAAAAGCCTCCTTCTGTAATGTTCTTAATATTCCCTTTCAATGTTATGTCATTACGACACAAATCATCCTTCAAAGATCTATTTCTCCTAAAAGTTATTTGGGGACTGCCATCGATCCAATTACAAAGAATTTAATCGGTCTGCAAAATATGCCAACTCTTGTTAAGAATGGACCATACTTTATAGGATTGATCACTAAAAGTTGTGATAAATCTAATGAAATCATCATCCTTTTTCTGACTTATGTTTCTCCCATATAAAACATCATCTCTATTCAAACTCTCCACTTTACGTCTAGTTTGATCTATGACTCTAGCTCCATATCCCTTATTTTAAAATCTTTCACACATCACTTCACACTCCTGCTGAAAATCTGCTGTCTCACTACAATATCTCTGGGCTCTCAGCAGCTCCCCAAAGGGGATACTCTGTATCAAAGTCGCCGGGTGTGCACTATGAGCAAATAACAGACTATTCCCAGCTGTTGTCTTCCTGTACAATTTGGACACTAATCTCTTATTTCTTACAGAAATTTCCACATCAAGGAATTCAATACGACTCGGATTCAGTCTGCGGCATGTTGGCGTTGAGTCATGCCGACCTAGGAGAAGTTATTCGAGTAAGGACGCGTGTTCCTCAAAACTCCGGGAGCAGCTGTGAATCTGCGGCATGCTGCCGCTGAGCCGCGGAAATTGAAGGGAAGCTGTAAAAGTGTGTGCTAGACACTGAGAGTTTCCACTGGGGTTAAACATGTAGACATATCTAGACAAATCATTTCCATAGATGCTCTGACTGGCCAGTTCCAAGGGGACTTGTCAAACCTGAATTGCAGGGTATAATATGGGCATAATATGAACAGTATGGTACAGCAGCTATTACAGGACTGAGGGGCAGGGAAGCTGCTTCATGAAAATATATTACAAATAATAAGGGGGCAGGGTGAGCAATCCTGACCCCAGGGCCTTGTGGAGGCATCCTAAGGAGACCCCCTTGATTGGCTGACCAAAACATGCACACATGTTGGGGCAGCCATTACAGGACTAGGGGTCATGGTGCCCTTTGAAAAGCACTGTAGTGAATTCCTGTTTTTTATGGTGGCAAAAGAAGCACATATGAAGGGTGATAACATATTTTAGTCACAATATTGTATCATACTTACTTTAGGAATTCTGGTGAGTTATCAGGTGATTTTGCCCTAAGAAAAATGCTGACTCAGCTGGGATTTGATGAGCCATCTTTGAGACAAAACTGTTTTCTCTCATCATTTTTTCACAAAAGGTAGAGAAGGTGCTTCAGAAGCTAAAATTAGTCACATGTTCTATAAATTCACGTTATCTACATCAGCCATGTGAGAATAAAGTCTGGTGTTCTGACCAAAGCATATACTTCCATCAGTAAGAGCAGCCTGTCAATTGATTTCATTCTACTGTAGATAGAGCACAAAGAGGCTAATTTACAAGCCCCTTGCGCCACCTTGGCATCATTTTGTTTATGCTATGGTGGCACAGAACAATCCCCAACCCTGCACCATATTTACAAAGTGGTGCAATGGGACCTTTGTGTCAGGGTGTAAACCCTTGCACCACATTATACCTGCGTCAGGTATAATGTATGCAAGGGAGGTATTCCCCCCCTAGGAGGCCCGCAGGAATGGTGCAGTGAAATCTACAAGATTTCACTGCATCGTTTTAGCATAATTTTTTTGATAAACACCTTTCATGATTTTATAAAACAGAACACGTTAAGGCATTGCACTACACAGGGTTTGCACACACTCTTTAACCGATAATCGGTCACATTTCAGTGTCATTTTTTAATGCCGTCTCTGGGCAGGCGTTAAAGTGATACTGTGCTATTTCCATTGGGGTCCCTTAGCATTACTGGACTAGCATAAAAATATTTGATGTTAGTCTAGCAAAGCGCCACAACTGCTTCAGAAATTCTGACACAGCATGCTGACACAGCTGTGCTAACAAGCACCATGGTGCACTGTATTGTAAATGGTGTCATGGTGTCATTAGGGGTGTGCAGGGTGGCACACGCAAACTGACGCATCGTGATCAATGCACCAGTTTGTTCTGAATGAGGCGTTAACATTCTGAATGTATTGCAAGATGGGGCATACGTGAACACAATTTAATTGAATCAAAGCTGTAAAACTATAAGGCATTTTCTTCATTGGGTGCTGTAGTAAATAAGCAAAACAAGGAGTTTTCTTTTTTATCACAGGAATTATAGGTAGTGCTCCAGAAAGCTAAAAATGAGGACAGATTTTCTTTGAGTTCTTAAATATTTTCCTCATCATTTTCTGTAAAACCTTCTCACATGCAAAGTCAAACATGAACTTCAAACACCAGCAGCAGTCTATCAGTTAACTCCCTGGTAATCGACAGCACAGTCACCACAGCATTCCTTTGAATGGCAAGAATGCTAACATTTTGTATTCAAGACCAAAGTGAGGCACTACTGAACACAATTTTGTTGAACTAGCAACTGCTGAATTGAAAGCCTTTCTTGAGAAGATGTCCAAGTGAATGAGCAGTAAGACGTTAATACAAACATCAAACCAGCGGGTCCAAAATGTGAGTAAAGGTGTTGGTTTTTAGTAGTTTGAGGCACAAGGTATAGTCAAAGGGACTCAAAATATTTAAAAAGAGTGACATCTTCCAGTATAGGCCCCTGGAGCCCACCCCCTGGGCTGAAGCTTACAAAAAAGGGGAGGGGGGCTTTTAAAAGGCCCTGGGAACTCCAACTACTAGGGCTGTCACTATACTTTAAAGGCAGGGAGAACGCACATCCTCCCTCCCTGAACCTTTATTGGCCCCGGTGACCAATGCTAGAGGCCAGGTCCCTTGCTGTGTCCTGGGGGCTCACCCTGGGACACAGCAGTTTCCCTGCCAACACTAGAGTCCTCATTTATGAGGGAATGAAGCAGCATGTTGCGTCATTTTGAAAGTGCAGTGATGCATCGTACTTACAGAAATACAACTCATCCCTGTACTTTCCTCCGTGCTGGCACAAACTGCTGTCTAGTGCCAATGCATGCACACTTGCACCATGGTGCAAGGGTGTCTCGGTGGCAGGGATGATTGCTTAGGTGCAGGGAGGGCCACCTTCCTGTACATAAACATTGATTAATGGTATTTTCCTCTTTCCACGTGTGCTGCAGAAAGAGGAAGAAAATGTGGAGAAATCATGTCATTTCTCCCCGTTGCCCACTTTAATGCCACTCCTGAGGTGGCGTAGGAATCTGATGCATTCCCAACCTTATAAATCTGGGAATGTCAGATTGCATCAGGTTCCATGGGTGTTTTGTGGGAACACCCACAGCAACACCCTTGGAACCCCTTTCAGGCAGTGTTAGTCATGAAGGGAGCCATATTTACAAGGCTATAAAATGCCTCGTAGGCTGGCTTTGAATGGACTTGTAAATATTGGCCGGCACACTGCATAAAAAAAAAAAGACTCTCCAATGGTGCAGGGTGCCCCATGGGCCTTGACAATGAGGTCCATGGCTGGCAGGGAAACATATGTTTGCTCTCGCCTGCAAAGGTTGTGACCTCACATACGACATCCCTCATGACATACCCTACGACATAGTTTATGACATCAATGATGACATCTCAAATGACATCATTGATGACATGTAATTTATGTCATTATATTTATATAGTGCTTATTACCCCTGCCGAGGTAACATCAAAGAATACCAGGGCACACCAAGAGTAGTCCAAAAATCTATTCCAATGTGGAAAAGAGTCCAAAGTCCAAACACAGTGTAGAGGTTGATGAGATTTTATTCTTCACAGACACAGTACATTCTGCAAACAGCCGACACTTGTTTCGTCACAAGGACTTTTTCAAGGCAAGATTGCATGTGTAGATAGTACTCATGGAGAGTATATATCTTCTGATCGCGTGGACTGACACCTTAGAGCTCATCCTTGGCTTATCATGGCCACCTCTTCTCCACGTGACCAATACCCATAATCTTTGATTTTTTGGACTACTCTTGGTGTGCCCTGATATTCTTTGATGTTGCTTCAGCACAGTTAAATTTTCTTTTGACCAGTGCATTAACACCAGTGGTGGTTGGGTGTTCTACGCAGTTGGCACCCACAACAATTTCACTGAACTTGAATCTACTTGTCATACATCCTAATGTGGATGTGCGAACATTAAGCATTGACCACCAGCTTTTGTTTTGTCTTGTATACCCCTGACGAGGTGTTTTTGGCGAGTAGCACGATACTCGCGAACCCAAGTAAGATTTGTGATGGATTAGTATAGGGAAATATGAGTTAATTTGAGTGGTGTCTGTTAGTTGGATTGAAAAGGATAATGCAGGGAAGAGTCTAGAAAGTGTTACTCGTGCCATAAGGTGACTAAAACCTGTGCCCCCACCATTCACAGTGCTACAGTAACATTATCACTGATGTTATCAAAGATGTCATGAGTGCTGTAATCTGTGGTGTAAATAGCAGTGCATGGCAAGGGTGTGAGTTATAGTTACCGTTGGGTGCGAGTTACAGTTACATGAAATAACTCTAACTATAACAGGTGAATTTTTATGGTTTTGCATGTTTAAAAAGTGAGCCTAACTATAACATCTCTGTAACCTTTAATTTTCAAATTTAATTTCTATGTTTTAAAAAAATTCTGTTTCCTAACTATAGCGTCCCTGTAACCTTTGTTTTTTTCAGTGAATTTCTATGTTTTTTTAACGTAAAGAAATTTTCATTACTGTACGTTAATCTAAAGACTGTCATGCATGGTCTTTGGACATGCGCAGCAGCACTTGGCCCTAGGGCTTGGCCTATGGGCAGGCCCTGTGGCCAACCCACTATAATCACCCAACCTTGCACTGTGAACACCCTTTGGCTGTGCATAGCAGGCCAACCCCCCTAACCAACCAACCTCACTCTGCACACAGCCTTTGACCATGTGCAGCAGGAGTTGACTGCAGGTCTGTGTGGCCTCCCTCTTCCAGCTAATGTCTGCCCTCTGGACCTTGTTCCCTGGGCCCACTACAATTCCATGTGGGGGGCTGCGCAGCCCCGCAATTTCCTAGGGCACAGCCTAAAAATGTATGTTTTTTTGGATGGGGCAGTGTGCCACCCTTCCCAGGACAATTGGCCCCAGGGACTCCATGCCTCAGAGCCAGGCCTAAACATTTCATTTTTTGGGGCAGAGGGGGGATGCACACCCCCCTCCCCGGACGGAACTCGGCTCTGGTGCACCCTGTCAAAATGGCATGGGACTGCGGAAGTAGCCTGAAGGCCCCCGTGGTCCCAGCTGGCTCCTCGTCTCCTGCTGGAGCCAGCATTGCTGTCACAGACATGCAGCTCCCTGTCTGTGAAAGCAATTGCTTCCTATGTTTTCCTCGCCTGCATCTCTGCAGGCAGGAAAACAGAGGAAACTTCAACTTCCAGCAAGTGAGAGCTGTTTGATAGCTCTCACTTGCCTGAACTGAAGAGTTTGCTCTGACTTGGTAGGAGCTGTCAAAGCTCCTGCCAAGTCAGAGCAAACAGCTGTGTCACGAGTTCGGCACCCCAGGACACAGCAGGAGCCGGCCCTGTGGAGTGGCGATCCCTAGGGCCATCTATGACTTCTCAAGGGTGGCCGCATGACCCCCCTCCATCTTAAACAGCCTTGGGGAGAGCTGTGGGGGGTCCACGTGTCCCCTCACATTCTTGATGTATTTAGCCCTGTAAAAGTGGCGGTCCCTGGGGCGACCAACACTAGGTAATATTAATATATGACCACAAGTATTATACACATTTATTGAGCAGTCCTAAAGATTATCCATATATTTTAAAAAACATAATTATTACACATATTTGTACAAAGAAATACACATCTCTAGATGTGTACATATAATCAAATTATAAATGTTTATTTACACACGGATGGGCTGTACGTTAGCGTTTCAGTATGGTGGTTATTTAGGAAAGATCCATCTCTTGAGTATTCATCTGAAGATAAGATAGTTATATGTGGATCTTTTGTTTTAAGGTAATGGGTTTGCTGCTTCGACGTTGAAGGATTGAGGTAAGGTGTCAATCTGGTGGGGAGGTTCCCTTGATGAAGGTATTTGGTGATTTTATTCTGAATGAAAAGTTGTCCTGTTCCCTGTATTGCTTTGTGGGTGATACAAAGCAGCTTGAAGGTGGATCTCCTGGCAACCGGTAACCAATATAGGGCCCTCAAGGCAGAGGAAATGTGAGTTTGTGGCTGTACATGTAAGAGGTGTCTGGTAGCAGTTTTTGGAATCTGTCTAGACAGTACATGAGTGATAGTAGCCTGGACCTTATGTTAATATATCAGGTAGGGGAAGATGTGTTGTAAAGTTTTCACAGTAATGAAGCTTGATATTACTAATTTGTCCTCTTGAGCATTTATTGATAACTTGGAGTCCCTGGTAACTCCAAGGTTTCATACTCCCTTGGATACTTTAGGCGGTGGTCCCAGATCAACAGGCCAGATGCTAGTGTCTCATAATTTTTCCAATCACCACATGTTAGTATTTCGGTTTTGGAAGCATTCAGTTTGAGATGGCTCCATGTCATCCACTAATTAACTACTTTTTGTGTTTCCAATATCTTTGGCTTTCCAGTTTAAGGAGTATTTGTATGTCATTTACATAGTTATGGCATGTGAGCTGAAATTCAATTCATTGATCATTGCCAGCCATGACTTCATGTAGATGTTGAAAACAATGTGTGAGATGACAGAGTCTGTTTTTGTGAAGTACAGTTTGAATGAGAAAGGGGAAGTATGGATGACATTTGTTCTATTTTAAAGGGAGGAGGTGACCCATTCAAAAGCAGTCCCCTATATGGAAGCTTTGCAGAGTCTTTGCATTAGAGTGTCATAGTCAACTGTGTTGAAGGCAGCCGAGAGGTCCAAGAGAGGAAGTGCAACAAACCTTTTGCAGTGTACTATGTTTTAAGGTCATCCTAGATGGCAATTCTATACCTTTACCTGGGCAGAATCCTGTCTGGTAGTTTGAAAGTATGGAGGTATCTTCAATGAACTGTGACATCTAGGCGAATGCTGCTGTTTCTATCAGTTTACCCAGGAAAGGCCCATTTGTCATCATTTTTTAGTTGTTGGGGTCATTCAGGTCCAGGTTTATTTTCTGTAATAATCGACATATGGTCTTTGGGAAGGATTCATGTAGTTAAAGAATTATTGATGAGTCTTCTCACTGATGCAGCAGCAGAGGTAGTTAAAAGAATGTTCTTGAAGATTTGTGGTGGACAGTGGCCAGAAGGGGAGACATTTGGCCCGCTTGCCTTGTCCAGATACATAGGGGCATATTTATACTCCGTTTGCGCCGAATTAGCGTCGTTTTTTTCAACGCAAATTTGGCGCAAAACTAACGCCATATTTATACTTTGGCGTTAGACGCGTCTAGCGCCAAAGTATGAGGAAAGAGCATCATTTTTTTGCGTGAACGCCTTCCTTGTGTTAATGAGATGCAAGGTAGGCGTTCCCGTCCAAAAAAATGACTGCGACACAAATGCGTCGTATTTATACTCCCGGGCAAAAATCACGCCCGGGAGTAGGCGGGGCAAAAAACCCCGCATTTGCGCCTCTTTTTAACGCCTGGGTCAGGGCAGGCGTTAAGGGACCTGTGGGCTCAAAATGAGCCCACAGCTGCCCTCCCATGCCCCCAGGGACCCCCCCTGCCACCCTTGCCCACCCCAGGAGGACACCCAAGGATGGAGGGACCCATCCCAGGGACATTCAGGTAAGTTCAGGTAAGTATACATTTTTATATTTTTTATATTTCTTTTTGGCATAGGGGGGCCTGATTTGTGCCCCCCTACATGCCTCAATGCCCAATGACCATGCCCAGGGGACATAAGTCCCCTGGGCATGGCCATTGGGTAAGGGGGCATGACTCCTGTCTTTACCAAGACAGGAGTCATGTAAATGGCGTCTGGGCGTCGTTAAAAATGGCACAAATCGGGTGGAGGCGATTTTTTAGCGTCAACCTGACTTGCACCATTTTTAAGACGCCCTAACGCCATTTTCCCCAACGCCGACGCTGCCTGGTGTACGTGGTTTTTTTCCATGCACACCAGGCAGCGCCGGTCTGCTAGCGCTGGCTAACGCCATTCAATAAATACGGCGCCCGCATGGCGCTTCAGAATGGCGTTAGCCGGCGCTAAACTTTTTGACGCTAAACTGCGTTAGCGCAGTTTAGCGTCAAAAAGTATAAATACGGGCCATAAATTCACGTTGTGAAATTCGTTTGAAGGAATTCAGAGGCTTGGTTAGCCTACTCTTAGAGGGGAGTTTTGGTGATGGGTTGGTTCTGGGTGTTTTTCTTTGTTTTGAATAGTAGTCCAATGTATCTACTTTGATTGTGTAATGATTTGCCAGTTTGTCAGTAAATGTGATGAGTTCCTTCTGTGCACTTTTGTTTGCAAAATTTGGTGAGAATTTTTTAAAAAACTCTTTATTTGCACATATAGCATTTTGAAGTCTATCTGAAAAGTACCTTTCTTTAGCTTTTTTGATTATTGACATATATTCTATTACGTTTCTGTTGTTGAAGTTTGTCTTGCTTGTTATTTGTTTTGAGCCAGGTGTGTTGTAACTTTCTAATTTCTTGTTTTAACTCTTTTAGTTCTGTATTTCCCCAGGCTGCTTATTTTCTTTTTCAGTTTTATTGTTCTTAGCTGTGTTAGGATATCAAAAGCCTCCTGTAGTCACTCACAGCTTTTGAGCGGAATGTATTGTGTCTAGGAGAGTGTTGGATGTTAATTGTGTTTCTAAGAGTTAAAAATTTAATTTGCTTCACGGTCGAAAGGTAATTGCATGTTAGGTGGTCTTAGGTGTGTTGATTGGTGGTGTTTTATGTTGGAAAGCTAGCAAATGGTGGTCTGACCATGTGACTGGAGTAACCCTTTGAAAGGTAACTAGCTCTGGATTAGCAAAAATGATATCTAGGATATGTCCAGTGATGTGTGTTGGTTTGTATAAGATCTGAAGTAGTTTCATTGTGAATAGACCAGCGATGATGGTTTTCCGATGGGGAATATTGGGTTTGTGAAACCAAATGTTTAGGTTGCAAGAATGCATAGATTGGAATGTAGTGTTGTAAGGTTTGAAACTGTGTCTAGAAATGTGTCTGGGAATGTGGCATTGTAAGGTAGTGGCAATTGATGAAAGTGTCATCATAGCCAAGCACCTGCACTTTTGGCCTCTAGAGTCTAGGAGGTCTGCAGACAGTTAAAAGGTAAATTTGCTGTGCACACTCCGCTCTAAAAGCATTGCAGAGACATTATTAGTTAGAAAAATATGAATCTTAAGATGTTTATTCTTGTAAAGGAATTTTAATTGTAGCATAATGTATTTATTTAATTAATATGTAAGACACACAATTGTTCTGGTTTTAATTAACTGAAACAATAAATGAAATCACTAGCCATAAATCAAATCACCAGCATTGCAAGATGGTGTTCTATAAAGGAGAAGGAAGTTGGGGTCGGGTTCAAAATGGTGATGAGGGAATCACAACCTTGTATGGAAACACCTTTGGCTCTGGTAAGATTTACTGTTTGCTTGAATATAACAGCTTTTGTCCATAACATTTTGTGATATTTTGACAACCTGGCTGAACAGCTTTGTGCAATACTGGGGCCATGCCATCTCCCAAACCATGATTCATTTATGAAGAGTAAGCCAGGTTGTGTGTCAGTGAGTGGGTCGTAGATGTGGTGCTTGTTTTTAGAGTGATTAAGCCATTGTAGGCAATTTAGAGATTGTATTTTGATAGTGGTGTGACTTTGTTTGTAGAAGAGAGAGCAGCATTGTTTGAAATTGTGGCAGGTATGTCGTTAGTGCTGTAAAAGGATAGTAATAGGTTTGTTTTTTCTATATCATGTTCCTCATCCAGCATGCTTAGAAGGCATATATGTGTGGGTGTTAGAGATGGGGGTTGAGAGTGAGTTGGTGAGCTTTGTTGTTCAATAGACAAGGGGATGTGAAGTAGTGCGGAGTGGCATGTCTGTTTTGTTTGCGTCTGTTTAGGGTGGAAGAGTAAGGGCTGGGATGGTGGTGGTGGTGGAGCATGTGTGCCACAGTTAAGGGTTCTAAATTGTGGAATGGATGAGAACCGGGTGAAAGAGAGTAATTGTGTTGGCGTATTTGTGTGAGGTGTTGATGAAGAAAGAACATTTGGGAATAAAGATGATTTAGGATGAGTCCTAATTGAGTAGACAGGAAGGTGGGAGCGGGCGTATGTTTCTAATTTGTGGCGGATTATATTATGAAATTGTGTGTGAGAGATTTTTAAATGTATCGAGTGTGTGTTATATATTTTTTTGTCGGGTAATGAGAGTACATATTGATGTAGTGGTTTTCTGAGAAGGATTTGTAAAGCACTGCTGGTTAGTGGAAATTGAATGGTAAAGGGGGTGGTGATGTGTTTTGGAGAAGAGTGTATGTGGTGTATGAGAGGGGATGGATCAGAGTTATGAGTGTTTGACTTGATAGCTGAAAGAGGTAGTATGTGTGGCGGATTGATGTGTAAGGATTGTATGGTTGTGTGTTTTTGGTAAAAAGAGGAGGAAGGTGTTGATGGATGATATAATGGAAGGCTGAGAATACGTTTGGTATTGACAGAAAGGAGCCAATTAGGAGCAAGAAGAGTGTAGAGCTAGTGTTTTGTATGAACAGGAAGTGTGAGACTGGATGCATTAAAGTTATGCATGATGTGGGTTTGTGTTGTGTTCATGATGTGTGAATTTGTTAGTGGTATCGGAGAGAGTGGTGTTTAGTGTGAGAGTGAAGGTGCCATTTTGTGATGGATGGAATAGAAGGCTGTGTACTGTGGTTTTGTGGAGAGTTTTGCAGTAGTTGTTGAGGCACTGAAATGTGGATAGGGGTTGTTTGTAGTAAAGAAGTAGCTTGCATTTTTTGAGAATGTGTTATTTTGTTGCCAGGTCTTGATGAGTTAAGGTGGTGGCTCGGAAATGGGAAAAAGGGCAGTATTTCTGGCTCTAGGCCCAAGAAGGCCAAAACAGGCAACTCGCCTTTTCCTCTTCGTCCTTAGTCTTGAAGCCCTGGCTGAGACACCCTGAGTCCTAAGATTAAATAACTCTAAGTTTGGTGACACCTTTGGCCAATGGGAATCCTAGCAATAACCATAACCATTTGGATTCCTAACCTTGAACCCTAAGACCAATAGGCCACCAGGTCTTTTCAACCAATCACAGTCTTAATTCAGAGGTAAATTCTAAGCCCTATGTTTAATTGAAACGATAGCCCTAGGATCCAATCACAATGCCAGACAATCCGAACTCTTACCCAAGCCCTAACTCTAATAGACACTCTAGCCCTAGGAGCATATCAGAACCCCAGACCTATCAGCCAATGAGAACTCTGACCTTAAGCCCTTACTCCAAAAGAAACCCAAGCCCTGGAACCAATCAGAGCACAGATTCAACAACCAGGAAGAAACCTGTAAAGGGCATATGACCTTAAGCACAGGCACATCACTTATGACATCACTAAATGACTATGCAAGTTTGTTTTACAGTTTACATAGTGGCGAGTAACTACCATATTACTTTTCTCAGTAATTTTGTACAGCTTGGGTACAGCTAAAGGGTATAAGTGTTTACAAAACATGTGTGCTTTTAATACACCATAGCTGTGTAAAAGTATAGGACTTGTTATAAATGCTTGCATTCATGAGTAACTCTGTGCAAGTGACACTTGACTTGTATTCATTAAGCTTCACACAACTGTTTGGTTTTGCAAAAGTGTTTCCAACACCAGAATGATTCCACATAGTGGATACTAACACTTGTAAGCAGCCTTGAGCTATTAGAGAGAATCATGTTGGCATGATAATCTATACATAACATGGAAGACTAGGTGCACCAGGTACTAACCTATGGACGCATGCTTGTTTTGCTTCAGAAACAAGACTATCTGTAAAATGTTCACGTCAGTATGAAGGGTGCAGTTAGTGTCTCTTTGACAACTGTTGCATACACTGTTCTTAGTAGACTCTTTTGAACACTCTATGGTGTATTTCTCAAGAGAGTTTCACTGTTTGTAAATAGTGTGGTATCGAATGAACTCTCTCCATAAATGTAATGCTGTTTACAGCATCAGTTCTCTAATGATGTCAACTTCATTTTATAATGAAGGCTCGGGGCTTCATACAGGTAAAAAGCTTTCCATAGTAGGCCATAGGTTTTGGAATTGGCATGAACTATTTTAGCTTTCGCTGAACAGTTGTATACAGATTGAACACCGTACTCAAAGATGGTTTCCCATATATCTGTGGTTGATTGTTAATGTGAACTATGCTACAAGTAAAACCATTGCAATTGTTACAGCAATATATGGAAAACAAAGCTTGGAAGATGTCATCAGTGATGTCATCAATTATGTTATTTGAGATTTCTTCAGTGATGTTATAAATTATGTCATAGAACATGTCACGAGTGATGTCATATGTGAGAAGATAGGCCGGGCAAGGTGGGGCCTAAGTTATAATTAGCTCTGCTAACTGTAACTGGTTAATTTCCATGTTATTTTTTTACTTCAAAACATTGATGTTATCACTGACGTACTCATCTAACTATAATGTTACTTTAACCTTTGTTTTTTTCAGCAAAAACAAATATATAGATATATGTATATATATATATATATATATATATATATATATATATATAAATATATATATATGTATGTATGTAGATGGATGTATAAAGCTATATATATATATATATATATATATATATATAAATATATATATTTATATATATCTCCACCAAAAATAAAGGTTAAAGTGACGTTATAGGTTATAATAATAATAAGTTTGAGATTACTTTAATTAAAGCACTTTTTTTTAAAGTGTAGCACTTTTTCCTTCTTGAAAAATGGAATGTTCAATAAAAAAAAAAAAGTTTTCTTTTTTTTAAGAGTAGGCAGTGGTCTGTGGGACAAAACTATGACAAAAACGTTTCTTCTAGTTGGAATATTGTGTCCACATTCGAAATGACAGATTGGACAAATTAATGTTTCCCTATAGGATAGTTGTAATTGTGGTGGCCTTTTTTTTGCATGCTTCATGCTGCACTGGGCACATTTCTTTGGAACAAGGGTAGGCGTCGGGTAGCATTGCGCAAACTCCAACTCCCAATTGAGAAAGGGGCTGGGCACTCTTAATTTCAAGCATTATTACCTGGCAGCACAGCTACAATGGCCTGCACGATGGCTGGCAGGCTGACTGCTGGAAGAGCTAGAGCAGGGCACCACTAGAGACCCACTGCGTATGGTTCAAGAAACCTTTCTCCTATCTGCTGTGCCACCGCCACAATGCAGTGCATTGTCCTGGAGTACCCCACTCCAGCTATAAGCAAGGAATCAACCTTATTCCTCTGCTCCTACAATATTGTCTGGAAATTCGACTGTCAGCCTTTGGCCACATCGAGAGTTGCTAGGCATGCAATGCTGGGAAGCAACAAGTTTCAGCAAAGCGGGAGCTTTATTCCGAGAAAAGTTACTAGAACCATTTGACTGCTTATACACTGATGGGGCATACCTAAAGGGAATTTCCTAGCGCACAAATTTCTGTTTCGGACCCCTGTAGCCCAGGGATCGCCACCTACCTCAGGGCTTCTAACATGCTGGAGGTGGGCTGCGCAGCTCCCCTCAAGGAGCCTCTGATGGCCCTGGGGACTGCCACCCCCCAGGGCAGGCTTTGGCTGTGTCCCAGGGTGCCCACCCCTGGGACATAGCTGTTTGCTGTGGCTTGGCTGCAGCTTTGAAGTGCAGCCAGGCCACTTCAGACAGTTGGACCTGTCAAGCAGGTCCCGCTGTTTGAAACCAGAGCTTTCATCTCTATTCTCTGCACTTGTTAAAAGCAGTTAAAAGCAGCTCCTTCCTTGCTGAGCAATGGCACAGTGAGGTAAGCCTTGAGGCTTACCCCACAGTGCCAGATAGCCTGTAAAGGGTATTTTGCTAAATAATAATAAAAAAAATATATATATGTAGGGACTGTGGGGGAGTACAAATTATTTCAATTTTTGAAAATGATATTATTTTTAATTTTCAATTGTACAGAAATATCTCATTCTAAGTATATCATACATCAAAGCCTAAACAACTCTTTATCTCTCTCCCTCTCACTTTCTATCGCTCTCTCACTCAATTTCTCCCACCCACACACCCACTTAACATTTGCACACCCACTCACAGACACACTCACACACTCACGCACCCACTCACAGACCCACTCAGACACTCACACTCCCACTCACAGACCCACTGACACCCTCATGCAGCCACTCACAGACCCGTGCACAGACTGACGTACCCACTAAAACACTGATGTATGTACTCTCACATCCAGACAAACAATCTGACAGCCACTGTCACCCCTAGATACACCCTCTCACATCTATTCTCACACCCAGCGAAGTTGCAGCTAACTCTTGCCACGCACAACGAAAGAGCTGTGCACAGCGTGGGTTTGGGTCATTGGCCGCAGGGTCTGGCTGCAGGCCAGGGCTTGCGGGCAACCTCCCCTGCACGCGGATGAAGGACGTGCATGGTTGGGTGTTTGGCTGTGGTTGGATTAATGTACAGTAATGAAAATTACTATATGTTAAATAAAACATAGAAATTCACTGAAAAAAACAAAGATTATATGGACGTTATAGTTAGGAAATTGATTTAAAAAACATAGAAATTCACTAAAAAACTAAAGGTAATGGGCACATTATAGTTAGGAAATTTATTTTTTTTTAAACATAGAAATTCACTGAAAGAAAACAAAGGTTATAGGGGCGTTTTAGTTAGGTTAACACGTCAAACCTACACAACCAATGAAATTCAGCAGTTATATTTAACTGAGCTAGCTATAACTTGTTCCCCGATAATGCACTGCTCATGACTTCACATATTACATCATTCATAACATGGTCAATGACATCTAAAATGACATCAGTGATGCGTCAGTGTGTGTGTGGGTCTGTGCAAGGGTGCATGAGGGTGTCAGTTGGTCTTGAGTGGGTGTGTTATAAACAAATGCCCCAGGATTTGGCCTACACTGGAGCTTCATTTTATCAAACCCGCAACTTAGTTTTTTTTCCCCACTGTGGATCCGTCCGTAAAATAAAAAAAATATGCTTTTTAACCCTGGGGGTGGAGGGGTCCCTTTGGGACCCCATCACCAGAGCTAAGGGGTCATGGTGTCCGGACCATGGCCCCTTGTGTATTTTTTTCTGGGATTCTACTTCAGCTGAGTCCCACGATGGCTGACAACACTTCTGTTTCTTCGTGTCCCTATTTCTTTAAATTTATTTAAATTTCTCATGAACTACTGAATGGATTTACACCAAAGGGCTCTTTCTGGACCAAGAGCTACCTTTCTGCCAAAGTTGGTGCAATTCCGTCCAGTGGTTTTTGCGCTATCACTGTTCAATTTTTCTATAGGAATTAACATTGGAAAACCTCTTAATTTCATTCCCCTTTTATCTTGCCCCCTGTTTGACGGATCACCCCCAAATTTTCCAGACTTCAGGTCACATGACTGTCAAAGTTTTTGGACAAATTTTGTGAAGATCCGTCAAGTGATGCCAAAGATATAGGCAAGCAAAAAACAGCTTTTTCTATAGAAAGTAGGTCCTAACTATAATTACTTAGTGGGAACCACCACTAGGTAATTATTAATATATATATATATATATATATATATATATATATATATATATATATATATATATATATACATATATATTTTTTCCGCAAGAAATGAAGGTTACATTGACATTATAGTGTAGAATATTAATGAGCAGACCACCATGTTTGTGATTCCTTTAAATAAAGTAATTTTTTTTAAATGCAGCCCTTTTTCCTTAAAGAAAAATGGAATGTGTTAGAAAATAAAAGATGTAAAGTTTCATTTTTTAAGAGTAGACAGTGATCCATGGGACAAAACTATGACATAAACATTGAGCATGGTGTGCCTCTTCCCTACTGTGTATGTTTTTGGCCTGCATAAGAACACACAGGGGCATATTTATACTCCGTTTGCGCCGAATTTGCGTCGTTTTTTTCGACGCAAATTCGGCGCAAAACTAACGCCATATTTATACTTTGGCGTTAGACGCATCTAGCGCCAAAGTATGAGGAAAGAGCGTCATTTTTTTGCGTGAACGCCTTCCTTGCGTTAATGAGATGCAAGGTAGGCGTTCCCGTCTAAAAAAATTACTGCGACGCAAATGCGTCGTATTTATACTCCCGGGCAAAAATCACGCCCGGGAGTGGGCGGGGCAAAAAACCCCACATTTGCGCCGGATTTTAGCGCCTGGGTCAGGGCAGGCGTTAAGGGACCTGTGGGCTCAAAATGAGCCCACAGCTGCCCTCCAATGCCCCCAGGGACCCCCCCTGCCACCCTTGCCCACCCCAGGAGGACACCCAAGGATGGAGGGACCCATCCCAGGGACATTCAGGTAAGTTCAGGTAAGTATAATTGTTTATTTTTTTTTGGCATAAGGGGGCCTGATTTGTGCCCCCCTCCATGCCTCAATGCCCAATGACCATGCCCAGGGGACATAAGTCCCCTGGGCATGGCCATTGGGCAAGGGGGCATGACTCCTGTCTTTACTAAGACAGGAGTCATGTAAATGGCGTCTGGGCGTCGTTAAAAATGGCGCAAATCGGGTGGAGGCGATTTTTTGGCATCAACCTGACTTGCACCATTTTAAGACGCCCTTACGCCATTTTCCCCAACGCCGGCGCTGCCTGGTGTACGTGTTCTTTTTCCACGCACACCAGGCAGCGCCGGTCTGCTAGCGCCGGCTAACGCCATTCAATAAATACGGCGCCCGCATGGCGCTTCAGAATGGCGTTAGCCGGCGCAAAACTTTTTGACGCTAAACTGCGTTAGCGCAGTTTAGCGTCAAAAAGTATAAATACGGGCCACAATTTTTTGAAACGGTCAATATCTTTTCTTACCTACAACATGAATGGTCCAGGTGATTTGAATAAAACTGAGGTGGTGATAGAATGGTCGGGCCCAACTCACAAAGGTAAACTTACATTTTTGGTCTAAGTTTAGACCAAAAGTGTAAGATTATGGGGGTCATTCCTACCCTGGCGGTCCGAGACCGCCAGGGTAGGGGACGGAGGAAGCACCGCCAACAGGCTGGCGGTGCTTCTGGGGCTATTCTGACCGCGGTGGTAAAGCAGTGGTCAGAAAAGGGAAGCCTGCGGTTTCCCGCCGGTTTCCCGCTGCCCCTGTGAATCCTCCACGGCGGCGCTGCAAGCAGCGCCGCCATGGGGATTCCGACCCCCTTCCCGCCAGCCTGGTTCTGGCGGTTTTCACCACCAGAACCAGGCTGGCGGGAACGGGTGTCGTGGGGCCCCTGGGGGCCCCTGCAGTGCCCATTCCACTGGCATGGGCACTGCAGGGGCCCCCTAACAGGGCCCCACATTGATTTTCAGTGTCTGCTTGGCAGACACAGAAAATCGCGACGGGTGCAACTGCACCCGTCGCGCACCAGCAACTCCGCCGGCTCCATTCGGAGCCGGCATCCTCGTTGCTGGTGCTTTCCCGCTGGGCCGGCGGCGACCGCCAAAAGACCGCCGTGGTCTTTTGACCGCGGGGCGGTCTTCTGGCGGGGAACTTTGGCGGGCGGCCTCCGCCGCCCGCCGAAGTTGGAATGACCCCCTATGTCTTTTTGACATTCAGAAAGGTAAGTTAGAAGTAGCAACTTTACGTCCGCACTCGGGCAGATCATCTGCACTCAGGGGGGATCGTTTGCACTCGGGTGGATCATCAAATCTCGGGCCAGATCATCCGCACTTGGGGTGGATCATCCGCACACAGGCCAGTTGATCCGCACTCAGGCCAAATCAGTCAGAAATGCATAATGACACACCTGTGTAAATGCCTACCATTCCCCATCCAGCTCCTGATGAAACTCCTCAGCTCACACCCAATTCCACTCTTGCTGCATACATAAAAACAAAGCTGACACACCAAACCCTTTCAGACCTTGCAACATGTCGCTAAATGTCTTTGTCAGTTTGCCCCTTGCTATGCGACAGGTTCACTAAGGAGGAGGAGGAGAATAGACAGGATCTTTAGACAAAGGTTAAACCTCTTTGGGATGTTCATCCAAAATGTCCTGGCAACATTCTGTTTTCCTCCTGATATCACCTTGGAGATGGTTTGTGAGTGGGAGCAGGATCTTGACTCAGTGACCTGCCACTTTCAAGCCATCCCAGCCTATGTCAAGATCCTCGCAACTCTCCATTTCTTTGCTACTGGTCATTCCAGAGGGTCTCAGGGGACCTTGTGGCCATCTCCCAGGCAACCCAACTGATGCCTGCATCAAGAGGTACTGAGCTGCATCAATAGGAGTGCCCATTGCCACACATGAATGTCCCGTACACTGGCAGGAAGGCAAAGGGTAGCTAGGAATTTCTTCCTCATTTCCCTCTTCTCAGGTGTGCTGGGTGCAACTGATTGCACTTAAGTGGCTCTCCAGCCACCTCGCCACAATGCACACATCTTCTGCAATAGACACTACTGGAACTCCATCAACATGTAGGGTGTCTGTGATGTCAGTGGTAGCTTCATTGATGTGCATGCAGTATTCACAGGCAATACCCATGACAGCTATGTATTTTGCAGGTCACCTCTTGCCCAGCTGATGTCAGCGGGAGAATGTGTCAACATGTGGCTACTAAGTAAGTACCAAGCACGACACAAGTATGAGATTTAATATTGTGTCTGTACATGTGCACAAACAACAGACAAAGCTGTACCTCATCCCTGCATAGTAGTGATTCTAACTCACATTCAATGATTGAGGGGTCACTGCCAATAGTGTGTAGGTCCTTGCAAATCCTGACTGGCCAGGGAGATATTGGGCCTTTGTCACAGGCCCTGAGGGGACGGGACAGGTCTCATTATGGTGTTTTGTTTCAGAAATGGCATGCCAATATGTGCAACCAGTTACAAATCAGTAATCCTGTATGATCTATACACTTGAACTTACTGTTTCTGTATTTGGGCTGGTGTGATAAACTAGTCAGTGCTGCAATGGCTTCCAAGTCTTACACTGTACGTCTGGCCCTTGGTGTACTTTGTACTATGTGTCCAGGGATTTGTCATCACAAACTGAGCCTGGATTGGTGATACAGCACCGTGTTCCAAGATGTGAGTAAGATATGTTGACCACATATACCATAATGCAATGCAAAGTGCACAGTTACGCTGGGAAGTCCTGTAGTGTAAATTGTAACCACAAAACATTCCATTCCTCCCTTAGTACACCTGTCCTTCCTAAATGCTTGCATATGGCATGTTTGATTTTCAATTTTCAATTGTTTTTTTAATGATTTCCATTCTGATTACAGTGGCACACCTGGCAAGTGTATCCTACGCCCGGAATGCGGAGTACACGCCCTGGGTGTGGATGATCCGCTCTCAGGGTGTAGAATCCAGCGATGGGCCAGAACCGAATGATAATCAACAGTAAGGGACACAAAGGAAATGCAAGTTAAGAAGTCCCTGACAGGAAGTTGCAAGCAGCCATTTTCTTGTCATTCTGAGTCATCCTCTGTTACAGAAAGGATCCTCTGTCATCCTGTTGCTCAGTACACCCTTACTGCCCCAACATGGCTGAGGGAGTTGAGGAGAGGGCGCCCCCCCTTCAGTGAAGGGAAATTGGACATCTTAGCAGGGGGTGCTGGACAACTACCCTCAGCGTTATGGGGCCCCGAGGACAAGCTGAGCAATGCAGCATGCACCAGGATCTGGGAGCAGATTGTGCAGCGCTGCAGTGTAGTGGGCATATACCACCGGCGAGCCAGAATGGGCCACAAGCGCTGGCAGGACCTGAAACTTTGGGCCCATCTGAGGGCCCAAGAACTGTTGGAGCAGTCCTCCCAGCCCCACATGCACCGGCCCCACCTCACGCCCCTGTACAGGTGGGTCCAGGGTACAGCCTAGTGGATGCTAGGGATTTCTTGTGTTTGATGCTGTGACATGCATGCCTTGGTTGTGTGTATTATCAATGTAAAATATCTCTCGTATCTTGGAGTAATGACTGACTTTGGAATACTTGTCGCACACAAAATGGTTCCGAATTTCCTAGGTTGAACAAATGCACATGTCCTCAAAACAGTGGCTCGTCTGTTTCATGTAACAACTGGCTAGCTGAGACAGCTTTGCACACATGCCAACTGGTGTGCAACACCAGCAAGGATTCTTGAACTGCCAAATGCGGCACATGCCATGCACATTGACAGGTAGTTTCAGGCATCCTTCAATACACGTACTCTTCACTTGTGCACCCATTGAAGCATTTATGTGGAACCAGACCAAAATACACAGCAGATGATATGCAATATTTTGAGGCTATGGGGTCTGCACTTGGTAGGGTGATTATTGACACATGGGGCCCTAGCCACAAAGGTAAACTTAGACCAGAAGTCTATTTTTAGACCACAAGTCTAAGTTTAGCCCTTAAGTCTTACTTGCTCGTAGTAACCTTAGACTTTTGGTCTAAGTTTACCTTAATTAGGCCTATGGCTTTGGGGCAGACAGCTCCAGCCAGATCGTGTTCCATCTCCACTTGTAGACTGACTTGTGAAAAAGACTAGGTAGTGAGGACGGGAAACCCTTGTCCCAATTTCTTTGGGTAACTTGAACTTCTGTCCAATAAATCACATGTACAGCTTTTATGGCCATTGAGAATCTGGACAAGATTTTTAGATTTTGCTTAAGGTTAGGCTTTGCCACTACATTAGGGTACACCACCCACAATTGTGACAGATGTGAATGTGAGACTTATGCCTGGACATATCCGTTATGGTATATGTTCTATTGGCAACCTGGATTTGGTCAGTGAGATCAAAGGTGGACAAAGTCAGCAGTTCCCATTCCTGCCACCAGTCCCCCTCCATGTGCCTGCCCTAGTCCCACTGGGAGCGTTATTGTCCCCGACACCCCGCATCCTTCTTGTGCTACCCAAACCCCTCCCTATCTTGTGACTCCTGTGGCTCCATGGTGGCATCTAAGGGGGATCAGGTCAACTTCTCTCGGCTCCTTCAGCAGTTAATAGATGGACAGCATATGACCCAAGAGGAGTTGATCCGTTCCCTGGATTCCATCAATACTACCCTCACTTCTTTGGGTGCAGCTGTGATTTCTGCCATGTCTCAGTGTCCCTCCCACACCACCGTCTATGTGTCCTCCTGTCATTCCTCCCACTCTGTTTCCCTTCCTACCCCTCATACCTACTGTGTGTCTCAGTCCCATGGGGTGTCAGGTCCTCCTATGGCCAGCCAGGAAGGGGCCACAACAGCAGAGGATCTCATTGTCAAAGAGAAAGAGGGTAACCAGAATGACAGTTGAGTGGACATTTGATTTGGACTGGACTTTTCTTTCCCCCTTGTAAATAAACTGTTTTCCATGACATTTCCTGATGTGTTTTATTTATTTTGCCCAACTCCCTCCATGTCCCCTGCCTCTACTTAGTGAAGAGCAATATTGTATTCATAGCTGACAGCCAGTTTCCACTTGGATTCTGACTTTTCCAATACTTAAACGTGAGAAGGGAATCGATAAGTGGGTGAGAATAGACTTCTTCATGCTTGCGTCTAGACACCTAGATTTGTATGATTACCATAGGGTGTTGGACACAGTAACACATTGATACCACATTGACTACTAATAATCCAACTCTATCAGAGATTAGATACATTTTACTTTGTGGATTCTCTGAAGAAGGGCTGGGACCCAAAATTCATCAGAATTCTTAGAAACGTTTTGAATGATGAAAAAGAATTCGTAATTCAATATAAAAGGATGTTTTTGACTTGGAAAAATTTTTTGGAACTGGAAAAAAAACTAAACATAAATCTAATTATTGCGTGATGAAAGTAATGTTACCTACAAAAACAAAAAAAACGGAGGAATGCTGCTCCGATTTCGGAGTTGATGCAATTCTGTGGATCACCCCCATTGATGACACATACATGGCCTACAGCCACATTAAGCCTTTGAACATCATCAACCAATGTCCAAAACACATTTAAATGTGCAAAATCGTATTTGTTTAATAGTGCTGTGCATGCACATGTCACAGTGCTCATGGGAGATCACTGCTGCGTTTTCTAAGTTTTGGTGGTGAGGACCTTTGCAATGTTGTGCATTTCCTGGAGTACATAGTTGCAGGTGGATGTGGTGCCTGGCCAGTGTGGGGATCTGCCAGGACAGGAGGTGTCTGAGCCTGTCCAGTGTGGAGGTCTGCCTGGACAGGGGGTGTTTGAGCCTGTCCAGTGAGGGTGTATGTCCGGACAGTGGGTATATAAGCCTGTCCAGTGTGGGGGTCTGCCTGGACAGGGGCTGTCTAAGCCTGTCTAGTGTAGGGGTCTGCCTCAACAGGGGGTCTTGGAGTTTGCACAGGGAGAGTATGTGACAGATCATTGGAGGAATTGTGAAAGGTAAGTGTTCCCATTGTGGATTTGGGGGGGCCCAGTGCAGGTTCCCTAATCAGGAGTTCGAGGTGGGATGGTACAGGTAGATGTGTTGGCTTCAGTCCATGCATTGACTGTAAAGGATTTGGTAGCATTTTGAGTATCCCCTCCATCATCTTCATGGTCAATGTATGGTGTCTTGCACTCTCTTCCCTCTGTATGGCTGTGATGTCATTCAGCCTCTTCCCCATGTCTTGCCAGAATCTGTCCACTGTATCCAACACCTGGGTCATTCTGCGCACCAACTGTCGGAGTTGGTGCATGTCCTGCAGTGAGGCACACATGTCAGACAGTGTAGCCCCTATGTCACAAATGTCCTGCTTCACACCTGACTTCTGCAGGAAAAAAAATCTTCATCCCACTCTCCAACATGTATATCTGCCAGCCCTCTCTGCCTGCACAGTTCAGATACAAACAGCAGGTCCGCGAGGGGGGGTGCCAAGTGGAAGGTTATGAGGAGTAGATTTGTGCCTACAGGCTACTTGCTCCTCCCTCAGATGTTGGAGAGAAGGCCTGGGAGACACTGTCAGAGTAGGAGTGTGTAGGGGAACCAACCCGTCTGACCTGGATGTGAGGACTGTGAAGATGAGAGCTGTGGGTTGGGGTTTGTGGGGAATGGGCACCATGCCAAACACAGCAGCTGTGGGCTTTTGTGAGCTGCATAGGACAAATGGAGAGGTAAGAGGATTGGCATTCACATTACTTCCATTCAGCCCCTGATCTCCCTCCTCCTCTACTTCCTCCTCCCCCCTCTCCTGTGCTGTTATGGCAGCTGACAAGGCAACTTGGAAGAGGAGTGGGCTTGCGAGTCAGATTGCCTGGAGCCCCTCACTGGTAGCTGCTCCGTATCTGGATGCTATGTATGTGGCTTACAACATGAAGAGGTGCAACACAGGTATTGGTCAAAATATATCTTCAATTCAATGCATAATCCACATGTGACCTGGTTTATGCGCCCCTACATTTGACAGCTCACACTGTGGCATTGAGATGTTCAATAAAGATGTGAAATGCCTAAGCAAACTCACCAGTTCCAAACACAGCTCTGTGTGGTACTGATATCTCCCTAGATGTCAGCTGCTGGACCGGGGTCCTTGAATGTATAGCAGAAGACCTAGTCTGTGATCCAGCTACTTTAGAGACAGGTGACACCAAGATTACTATTTGCCATGTATTAAATGTGATTATGCACAACTGACATAAGCATCACTAATCTTTTAAGGTACATTTTGCACACCAGCTACAGGAGAAATCCAAAATTGGCAATATCTGCACATCCACTTCCACAAGGAATTGGTTCTTGTTCAAGGGTGTGGTATCAATAGGTTACCAAACCATATGGCACATTTACTTGAAGGACGGATGGCAGTGGGTTTGACTGCTGCTGCCAGGCTGTCTGTTAAACCCCTGGATGGTGTCATCCTTATCACTGAGGTAGTCACAGCAGCAGCTGTAAAATGACATACATATCCATTATTGATAGCAAAGGTGATGATTCCACATGTAAGAGATATGGACCAGTGATCTACAAGTTACACCTAGCCTCAGATCAACGAGGTTTCACTCTTATAGACAAACATGTAATTGGACGTCACTGAGAGCTATAGAATGGGTATGACTTGGGTGTCCTGCACTGGCTACCTCTGGACGCACCTACATCTTCATTGGCATCATGCATCCTAAGTATGATGTGGTATATGCTAATTTGTAAAGGAGTCTTCCAGAACATTCAGAGCTGGGCATATTTTGCATATCAGAATTTGATATACACAATAATCAACCAAGCTATGGGTAACATTTATTCAACCCCTCCCCTCCTCAAACATGACAACATTGCTAATTATGGACTGTGAGGGCAGGCATCCCTGCTTTGCCCTTTCCCTTTGGCTTGTGTATCAAATGTACCTGTACAGATTCATGTTCCATTTTAACACACACTGTAAATAGTGGTTTTCAGCACACATCCTGTGGTTATTTATTCAGAAGTTCAATCATTTGTGATATTGTTGGCAAGTAGAGATTGACAGTATTTAAGAATATTTAAGAAGCCCACATCTTGCTCAAGTGGAAAGCTGGGGTGTTCCCTAGCTTTACTGTTTTCGCAATGTGCTGTTCAATCACTTGATGTCTAGGCTTCCCCTCCTCTACACACAACTTGCTACCCACTACCACACTCCCAAAATGCAAGCCAGTTGGTATTACTACCCCTCTCACCAACAACATCACTGTAGCAGTTGTTTCCTGGCATCTTGTCAGCAAGTGTCCATGTCAGGAAATTAGGAACAGGTTGTGACTCCACCTCTCCATGATAGACTTGGGGACAACTTAATGAGCTCCTCGAGGCCCCGGAGGATCAATCTTTGTGCAAATACAGCTGCACATACCAGTACATCATGTCTATGAAGCCACAGCAGGTTACTCTGCATGGTATGAAGTCTCCTGCGTGGAGTGTGTCAAGGTTGGACCAATCACTGTGTTGCCTCACTCTCCACTTGAATCACAGTCCATGAACAATGGGAACACTTGTGACTGTTCCCCAGAGTGACAGAGACATGTACACCTGGGAAGTCACAAATGCCGTACACCCTATGAGGTGAGTCATTACGACTTGTCAGGTTGGTGTGTGGCATACTCTTATGAGCCATATATGAGAATTTGGGGATGAAACAAACAAAGGAGCAAACGCTTTTTGGGAAGCTATTTTCATGTTTCCTTACCAGTGTCTGACATCCCCCAGTGTGTGGTGCCTGACCAGAAGTCACACCCATACATGGTGCAGATGTCACTGCAGTCTATTCCTTTCTGGACATCGTCACAGGGCCTACAATGAAATGTGTGTGTTCAGTTAGCATAGTAGTTGACACGTGATGTACAGTCATGCATAGATCACTTCACAGGTTTGACACAGTTCATACATTTTCATACATTCCTTGTACATTAACTATGAATTGACTGGTAACAGTGTATGGGGGAATGCCCTCCCAAAGCCATATTTGTGTACTAGTTTGTGCTGATGATATGGGTTGTGGTGTTCCATGATGTTGCCTCACTGATTGCGCAGGGACCTGTGCTCCAGTGTGTGACTGCTCTCTGGCTGTATGTGGCAACAGAACAGAAAGGTCATCAGGCATGGCCCAGATATTTGATTATGTCATAACCTGTGACATGACTACACATTTGCATCTACATGCCAACAGCAGTCTTAAATGTATAAGGAACCTTTTCTATTGCCATACACCAGTGTGAAGTGTATGAGGGAGAAGTGATGGCTCACTATTTCGGATTGAAGTATTGTACATTTCTACTGCCATCACAAAGGATTCCGGTACTTGTAGTCTAATGGACTAGCTGTGATACATGAAGGGCAGAGTCACCATGCAGATAGCACTTATTTGGGACACCATTCATGGTCACGTTTAATGAGTATCACAAACATTAGTCATTTGGTGTCATTGTTAGTTACATTGCAAATTACCTGGCACCACATTGCAGTCATCAGTCACAGGTAGCCCATGCAGCAGGTGGGGGACTATGGTGGAGAGGACATCCCTCTCAAGTGGAGTGAGTCAGAGGCGGGCTCCAGTTTGTACACCTGGAAAAGCCCTGGACACCTCTATCCTGGTGTACTTTTCCTTCACCCTCCTCTTCTCATCCTGCCACTTCTTCTTGGTGTCATTAAGGGTCTGGATATCCTCCCCTAGTACAGTGACTGCCATAGCCAACTGCTGCCACAAACCTGCCTTCTGTGAGGAACTGCTGCTGTATGGTGGGAGACCATGCAGCCTCTTGTAGTTCCTCACAATAAATTTCAGGATCATGGTGGTCTCCTCTTCTGTGGTGTTTTTGTCCCCCTAGTGGGCAGCATGGCTTCAGGATATGCAGCACAATCAAGCACAGTATGGTTTTTTGTGGAACCAGAGCCTTGCTTGCATACTGTTTTTGTCTGGTTTTGGGTTCTGGGTTGCAGGTGGGTTTGTTAATGTGCAGGTGCATGTGATTACACTGATTACGCCTGTGGTCCGGATGATCTGGCCCGAGTGCGGATGATCCATCCTGAGTGCGGATGATATAGCCTGAGTGCAGATGATCCGCATAAGTGCTCATGATCCGCCCGAGTGTGGATGTAAAGTTACTACTCGTAACTTACCTTTGTGAATACCAAAAAGTTGTAAACTTACATTTAGATCAAGAGTGTAAATTTACCTTTGTGAATCGGGCCCGTAATGTTTGCCAAATGTTTTATTTTCTGTATCTTGAGGAAATTTGTCTATGGAGGATACAGCAGAGATCTAAGGTTCCATAATTACAGGAATTGCTATGGGCCTGATTCTAACTTTGGAGGACGGTGTTAAACCGTCCCAAAAGTGGCGGATATACCACCTACCGTATTACGAGTTCCATAGGATATAATGGACTCGTAATACGGTAGGTGGTATATCTGCCACTTTTGGGACGGTTTAACACTGTCCTCCAAAGTTAGAATCAGGCCCTATATCCTTTGTAACAGTGTCTGTCAGGATTATATCTTATACCTGTTTCAGTCAAAGTGAGATCATAGGTGGACATGTCCATTCAGAATGCAGAACAAACACACCATCTCTTATAATTAGCTTGTTCAGTTCATGTTCCTATTGTGGATGACCCAGACTGAGTTTTGAATGTACTACATCATTACCCCAGGTCAAGTTTAATTTGATCTTGGTTGAGGATTTTGTTTGCTCACTTAACAGCTGTATTGTATATAATCCACCTCCTGACCACCTAGGTTGTCTTAGGCAGCATATAAAATATTGTGGATTGAGTGATATTTGGAGGCCGAATATTCCAATCCTTGCAGAGTTAACATTTTACTCAGGTAGGTAAATGCATTTATATGAATTAATCATTTTTAGGTCTGACTACAGAATGTGTTGACTGTCTAGAAGCCCTGACTCTTGGAGTAAAACACATTAAGAAAGATAAGTAGTGAGAGAATGCTTTAGGGTTGCTGCTTTTAGACATTCCTTTTCATGTAATTTTCATGGCTTGTCATTGTTTGAATGGGCTGTCAATCAAGGTTGATAACGCATCCAGCCCTTATAAATTACCTGTACCTGGACACGTTGGATGTCGGTGAACCTTTTAGCCGAGTTGGGCTCTACTCATCCTTGAATAGTCGGGTCACTTAAATCAAAAATCAATAACTGTTGTAACCGATAACCAATACTCAATTAATAGATCGAAATAACATATTAGGAATCAATAACAGTTGGTATTTCAACGCACCATGACCTTTCAGTCATGAATAACCACACCGGTTTATTAAAAGTTAGTGAATTTATTTCCCTATATTAACAAAGCTAGCACAATGTATATAAGTCTCAAAACCAAATGATATATGTATACGAACATTACTAGCTGTCCATAACGGCGAAAGAAACGCAATCTACGCAAAATCTGAATTATGATACATTCAGTTATGGCAATGCAAATCAGTAATATGAGTAACTGTATTTGACTAATCTCGTACATTGGTCAGCATAACAAGATTTCAATCCAACATGGTGCATCAAGTTCATACCTCGATTAACCTCTAATTAGCATTGGCATGTGGGGCTTCATGCAAAACGAATTTAGTCAACACGAATTTGGAAAACTTCTAGCTTGGGCCCTATCAAAATAGCAGTTGGTACCTAAAAGGAAAAACACAATGCATAATACAATTATCCTTTCATATTTACCAATTACATTCAGCATTCAAGAAAGTCTTCGTCCTTCAGGTACCGGTTCGATCAGCATGGGGCAGAATTTCAAAAGGGCAAAGTTAAGGGCAAGTTTCCTTGCAGCAGCAAGGAAAATGGGCAAAGTTACTGCATGGGCAAGACGGGGCAATTTAAAGTTAAAGTCTCTAGGGTGAGAATTCTCAAAGTCTCTTTCTCAGTAATAGAGAAAAGGGCATCAGGATGTCGTCTAAGGTGGCGTCTGGTGTTTGGTTTCAAAGATGGCATCAAGGAAAATGGCTGACTTCTCTTTGTCCGGTGGGTTTAAGTAAGAAACATTCAAAATTCAGCAGGGTCTTCCATTGGAGGGTTCATAGGGTACCTTAAAATTGACCAATGAAAAATGTCTTTCTACTAGTACTCTTTTATGCATACATTGTCCTTGGAGCCTTGGAACACAACATGGCTTGCCAATTATTTTGATATCTGTACCCTCATTGTCCGCACCTGCAGACTGACCTCGGATCAGAGGGGATGAAACCGGCCTAGCATGAAACCTTGGAGATAAGTGTATTAGTCATCTCTACTGGAAAAATACAACTTTAAGCAAGAATATATGGTACATTAGTTCAAGGAAAAGCCACGCAGTCAGAATTTGAGACCAGGCAACCAGGCCAAAGCCTCTACTAAATTTAAGCTAAGCACAAACAGTTTCAATAAGAAATCATGGCACACATTTGCAATTATGACGGATTACTACACTTTTCAATTCTTCATGATTAATAAAGCACGTTTATAATATTGGCGAACTACTCCGAGGGCACAATTTCCCCTGTACATTATTTTCTTTACTAAAATCACACTACATTATACGATTTTGGCTATATGATATGTGAATATATGTAGGACCCTCTTTTTCTGCGTCATCAATCCCTCCTCTGATGACTAATTATGTCATCACATCAAATCTTCCCACAAATTTTATTTCCTTAAAATTCTGTTTAGTAATTTGGCATTTCAGTTAATTCCCTCTTTCTTTTGGTTCCCTTCGATTTTTCTCTGTATATTTCTATTATTTTGTTTTCTATTTTCTCTTCTCTTTTCCTTTTGTTCCTTGCTTTCAACATTTTGATAGCTTTCCATATTCCCCAAATGCCTAATACACAAATTAATATTATTAATATTCCTTTTATTATTTTCAGTAATAATCCGTTCCAAACGTTGCTGAGCCAATTTCCCACCGAAGCAAATTCTTTCCCAACCTTCTCCCATACTCCTGGTTCTTTCAATTCCTTTAAATCTGTACTTTCGTTAGTTAAGTTAGTAAGCATCTTTCTAATTCGCCCACTGCTGTCTGGTGTATATGTACAACAGTGACGAGTACCAAGCATTTTGCAAACGCCGCCATCCTTTGCTAAAAGAATGTGTAAGGCAAGCCGATTTTGAAGAGTCATAGCTCTTTCTGTAGCGAGTTCAGCATCCATCAGGATTATAGCTCCTGAGAATTTTGTCAGCATGTTATCCACAATAGTAGACAACTTTTGTATTTTGATTGAGTTCAATATGACTCCCACTGAAGGAATCAAAGCTCCAAATATATCTCCTACCACACCAGTGGCTGTCTCTCTCTTCTGAACATGATGTGATTCAGACAGCTTTGGAAATTTCTTTAAGTCGTCTAGTTGGTAAATCTTTGGGAACACTATTCCCAAATAACATCTCCCATACTATCCTTTAGGAAGACGATAATAGGCGTTAAGTCCACAAATGTAATATATCCCTGGAATAACTGGGTCTTGTCCATTCAGCATGAACGTCCATTTAGGTTGAAACAAAAACGTGTGTTTACATTCACTCGTTCCCACAAAAACATAATATGATTTATGTCTATGTATACAGAATCTCCCTACGTGTAAAGTATCTAAAGCTATTTTCCCTTGTGTCTTTATCGCAGCAAAAGCATAGTTATCTACAGATGTCCTCTTATGTAATTCCCTTTCCAATTCCTCCTTCATTTCTTTCCTCCTATCGTCAGTGCGGTCTAAAAAGTTTATCTCCAGCGGTGAAAGCAAACATGTAAGGTTCTCTCTATGTGCGTGAGCTGTGTGAAAAGGTGACAACGGCTCAAAGAAGCCTCTCATCAATTTTATATAATAATCTCCGGCTACTTTACTCAGGTACTCGATTATGGGGACATATGCAAATGTAACATCATAATTAGAGTAAAAATAATGAATGTACTGCTGACCATAAAATCTGGACATTATTATACTACATGTAATTCCATACGTAAGAGGCATGCTGTGATACATCACCCCTTCCACTACTGAGGTAGGTATTTGTGTGCACACATAACAATCTTTCGCATCCATGGTCTCAACATACTCACTCAACAAGCGATAGAAAACATTAGACGAAAGTTCCTTTTTATCATGCAGATGCCTTTCATCTTGTTTGAGTCTCTTTAAAGCTGTTAGTTCAGTAGTAGTTTCAGGTCTAGAAGTATAAGCATCATTCGTCCCTTTCTCATCCTTCCCATGCATTCCAAGAACTATTGCTACAATGGTTAGTACGCATGCAGTTATTAGACCTATACACATGTATTTACAACACTTCATTTTATGCCCCTGTGTAGTGTACCCTGTCATGATCTGTATAGAATCAGAAAGTTGAAGACGCTTTATCAAATCGGATTTGCCGATATATAAAAAGCTGAACGAGTTCAATGTTCACACAGTTTTCTTTAGCAGCTTCATCTTTTATCGGTTTAGCAGCTTTGTCTCAAAATCGGTTTCAAAGTCAATCAAGTTTAGCAATGTCTTAGCCGGTTTAAAAGTCAATCAGGTTATCAATGTCTTATTCGGTAAAGTTCATGGAGTTTCACTTCTCAAGTGCCAAAGTGAAGTTCTGCCTCTTCGTTCACGAGACTGAGAGATAGGAATTCATCTGACTAATCGTTAGCGGCTCTGTATGCCCACTCCGGACCAGAATACCTTCTGCTCGGTATTCTTTTTCTTTTCAATTTTGTATCTCCCTTTGATTCTCTTTCACGGGTGCTTTCTTCCTTGGTCAGGTCTTCCTCTTCACTTGGTGTTGCTATTGCGACAGACACTTCTTTTCTTTTCTCTTTCAACTTTGGCTCTTCATTCTCATTTGGTATTTCTTTAGTCCTTAGTTTCACTGGGGATATACTTTGCCTCCGTTTCGCACTGTTTTCACCTAAGGGACCTGCAACTGGTTCCAGAAGGGGTTGAGCAATTTCACTTTGTCCCTCCTCTTTTTCTTCCTCCAGGAGGTCGATCAGATTTTCCTTTTCTTTTCCTGTATCGTCTGCTTCTGGGAAAGCCCTCCTCTGATCAGGCTCTCCTGCTTCTTCACTTGTTGCAGGCTCTTTGTCACCCTCAGGGTCTCCGTCACTCTCTGATGTCTCTCCTCCGTTCTCCTCAAATGGATCGGCTGTTTCTTCCTCAGAGAGTATCTCTCCCTCCTCTAATTCTGCTTGTTCACCTCCAGGTTCTCGTTGCTTTGTCTCGGTGCCTGGTACTTTCTTGTCAGTCACTGGTGATTTCAGTGCTTCAACTTCCTCTTCTGTGGGGCACGTCACCCTTTTTGTGTGACTGGCATGAATCCAGTTGGGAACTCCCGCACACTTTACAGCGGTAGTAGTCGTCAGATTCACTTGGAAAGGTCCTTTCCAACGAGGTTCCAGACACGACTTCCTCACGTGCTTCTTTATCACGACCCAGTCGCCTGCTTTCAGGGCGTGTCCTGGACCTTGGATCAGTGGCAAGGTGGTTGCCTCCACCTGGTGAGAAAAAGAGTGCACCACATCAGCTAGACATTTGCAGTAGTCCAACACCATATCATCTGTAATATTCAAAAGAGCGTTTGCAGGAACTGCTGGAAGCCTCATGGCTCTGCCCATGAGGATCTCGTGTGGGGACAGTCCAGTTTTCCTATCAGGGGTGTTTCTCATAGACATTAATACCAAGGGCAATGCGTCAGGCCATTTCAAGTTTGTTGATGCACATATTTTCCCCATCCTTGACTTCAATGTGCCGTTCATTTGCTCCACTAGACCTGAGGCTTCAGGGCGGTAGCTACAATGCAACTTTTGCTCAATGTTCAGCGCTGCACACTGTAATTTTATTACCTCGTTATTGAAGTGACTTCCCCTATCTGATTCTAAAGAGATCGGGAATCCGAAACGTGGTATTAGTTCCCTCAAGAGTAGTTTGGCAACTGTGAGACTGTCATTTCTACGTGTGGGGTATGCTTCAATCCAGTGACTAAAAATACACACAATCACCAACACATACTTCAAGCCTCCATGCACAGGCATTTCAATAAAATCCATTTGCATCCTGCTGAATGGACCTCCAGCTCTCCCAATGTGGCTCAAATGTACTACTGTTCCTTTCCCCGCGTTCATTTGTTGGCATATGATGCAACGGTGGCAAACTGCTTCAGCAACTTGATGGAATTTGGGGTTAAACCAATCAGTTTTGAATAGCCTGACCATGGCGTCTCTTCCAAGATGCGCCTGTCCATGGTAGAACCTGGCCAATTGTGTCAACAGGCTGTTAGGCAGAACCAATTTCCCTTCACTTGAGACCCACAAATCATCTGGTTTCTTTACACATAGCAATTTACTCCATGAGAGTTTCTCATCTTCACTAACGTCGTTCTGTAAAGACTTCAATTCATCTATTGTATCTACAACCTTTAGAGCAAAGGCTTCGCTTGGTTCAAGTTCTGGCTCATTTATCAAGTTCCATTCGTCCCTGAGCAATATACAGCTCAATGCGCAAAACCTTGCGACTTGATCTGCATACCCATTTCCCAAAGAAACGTAGTCTTGTGATTTTGAGTGTGCGCTGCACTTTACCACCGCAACTTCTCCTGGCAACTGAATAGCAACTCTCTTATTCTTTCACCATTTTTCACTGGTGACCCTGAAGAAGTCATGAAGCCTCTCTGTGACCACAATTGTCCAAAGTCATGCACTATTCCAAATCCGTACTGGCTGTCAGTGTAAATGGTGACTTTCATCAATGCGGAAAGTTGGCAAGCTCTAGTAAGCGCCACCAATTCCGCTACTTGTGCGGAGTAAACTACTTGAAGCCAAGATGCTTCCAGAACACCTGTTATCGTACATACAGCATATCCTGCTTTCAATATTCCCAGTGCATCTCTTAAACATGAACCATCAACAAAAAGGACTTGATCATTTTCTTCCAACCGGGTGTCTTTGATATCAGGTCTTGGTTTTGTACAAAATTCAGTCACCTGAAGACAGTCGTGCTCGACGTCTTCAGCGTTCTCAATTTCGACATTCTCACTGGGAAACAAGGTTGCAGGATTCAACGTAGTGCACCTTTTCAGCTGCACATTTGGTGAACCCAAAATTATTGTCTCGTACCTTGTAAGCCTAGCACCAGTCATGTGCTGTGTTCGGGAACGTGTCAAAAGTATCTCGAATGAGTGAGGGACCATGACTGTTAAAGGATGTCCCATCACTATTCCTTCACTCTGGGTTAGGCTGATACCAACTTCTGCTACGGCCCGCAAGCACCCTGGCAGTGCTGCTGCGACCGGATCTAAAGTAGCTGAAAAATATGCTACTGGTTTGTTAACGCCACCATGGGCTTGAGTCAAGACAGACAAGGAACATGCATCACGTTCATGACAAAACAATGTGAAAGGCTTTGTGTAATCAGGCATACCTAACGCTGGAGCCCTGCACATGCATTCCTTTAATTCAATAAAAGCATCCATCTCATCTCCCTTCAACTCTATTTCATCCAACGCATCTTTCTGGGTAAGTTTCAGTAAAGGTTTTGCTAGAGTCGAGAAATTGGGAATCCATTGGCGACAATAGCTCACCATTCCCCAAAACTTCCTCACCTCTCTTCTCGTCTTCGGTGGACTCATCTGAAGTACACTTGTTATTCTTTCTTTCATAATTCTTCGCGACCCTTTCTCTATTTGGTGACCCAAATATTTCACTTTCTTCTGGCAGAATTATAATTTCGAAGGGGACACTTTGGGGGTCATTCTGACCCTGGCGGCCGGTGACCGCCAGGGTCACCGACCACGGGAGCACCGCCAACAGGCTGGCGGTGCTCCCTCGAGCATTCTGACTGCGGCGGTTCAGCCGCGGTCAGAAACGGAAAGTCGGCGGTCTCCCGCCGACTTTCCGCTGCTCGGGAGAATCCTCCATGGCGGCGGAGCGCGCTTCGCCGCCATGGGGATTCTGACACCCCCTACCGCCATCCTGTTCCTGGCGGGTCTCCCGCCAGGAACAGGATGGCAGTAGGGGGTGCCACGGGGCCCCTGGGGGCCCCTGCAGTGCCCATGCCAATGGCATGGGCACTGCAGGGGCCCCCGTAAGAGGGCCCCGCAAAGTATTTCAGTGTCTGCAAAGCAGACACTGAAATACGCGACGGGTGCCACTGCACCCGTCGCACCCCTGCAACTCCGCCGGCTCCATTCGGAGCCGGCATCCTCGTTGCAGGGGCATTTCCGCTGGGCCGGCGGGCGCTCTTTTGGAGAGCGCCCGCCGGCCCAGCGGAAATGTAAGAATGGCCGCCGCGGTCTTTTGACCGCGGTGCGGTCATTTGTCGGCGGGACTGTGGCGGCACAGTCAGAATCACCCCCTTTGTGTCCGTTCCTTCCCAAATGGTTCAATAAGGCAATCACTTTCTGTCTTAGATGCAATTAACAAATCGTCAATGTACTGCACCAGTGTTGATTCAAATGGTAACTCCAACGATTCCAAATCTTTCTTTAGAATCTGATTAAAAATTGATGGTGACTCCGAAAACCCTTGCGGAATTCGACACCAACTGTAGACCCCGTCCAGGAATTTGAAGCAAAAGAGAAATTGGCTGTCCTCATGAAGAGGCACAGAAAAGAATGCTTGTGACAAGTCGATGACTGAGAACCACTCAGCATCACAGGGAACTTGAAACATTATCACAGCAGGATTTGGTACTATGGGACAACATTTGACTATTATGTCATTTATCTTCCTCAAATCCTGAACAATCCGGACCTTTCCACTCGGCTTTATCAGTCCCATGATTGGTGAATTACACGGACTGCTTAACACTTCTTTTAGTACTCCCTGTTTTACGAACTCATCAATGAGTTGGGCAACTTTCATGAGGGTGTCTTGCGTCATATGGTATTGTGGGGTCTGGGGAAAAGTTACATTGGGTTTCACAGTCACTTTCACTGGTTCTACCCCTTTGACCAATCCTACTTCTTTCCCTGTCATATCCCACACTTCCTTTCCGACTGTTTCCTGTAACTCAGCAGGAATGTCTGCTTCAGTGAGCATTGGGTAAAGAGTAATCAGGGGATACTCCTCATCAACAGTTTCTGCTTCGTCCCCTTCTACACTATCCTCTTCTTCCCCATCACTGTTTGTCTGAATTTTAATTCCATCATTTGAACACATAATCGAACATCCCAATTTGCACAATAGGTCTCTCCCCAACAGTGATATCAGGCTTGAGTCACACACCACAAATTTATGTGACCCTTGATAGTTACCAATCCTGACTTGCACTGGATCTGTGATTGGGTTCGTCAGGTACCTATTTGCTACTCCCACTACTTGAACTGTTCTCCCTGAAAGTGGCAAATTTGGTACTTCGATGCTCCTAACAGTAGAGCGTGTAGCTCCCGTGTCAACCAAGAATGAAACGCGATGACCCATAACTCTTCCTTCCACATACGGACCCTTTTGATCAACTTCCAAAGATGCTGCAAGCATACAATTTCCCTCCTCATCTGAACTTTCACTCTCCCATACATCGTTTATTCAATCCTCACTGTGTAAAGGGAATTGGTGTACTGTGTCATTTTGGTTCATCACTTGACCCGTGACCTGTTGAGGAAGCATTACTTGTTGTGATTCATTGGTGCTAAGGGTATTTGCATTTGCTGATTAGGTACCATAGGAAACTGCTGTTGTATTGGCTGTAACTGTGCCATTTGTGCACGGGGCATTTGCACCTGCTGCGGTTGTAGGGGTTATAAACCCTGCATCTGACTCATATTATTCTGAAAATTTGGGTTTGGACCCCCCAATTTCGGTCCTCTCATATTCTGAAATGCATTGACATCATTTTTTTGCTGACCTACCCCTTCCCGCACTATCATTGGGCACTCCCGTTTCCAATGCCCGACGATTCCGCACGTGTGACATGGCATCACCTTCTTCATTGCCTGTATACCATTTGGAATCATAACAGTATTTATGTCAGGACCATTATTCACAAAACCTCCTCGACCTCTGCCTCTCATCTGCGGCTGAAACATAGCATTTCCCTGCTGTTGCTGTTGCTGCTGCAGCATCTGTTGTTGAAAACCTTGCAAACCTTGCAAACCTGTCTGAGCTGCTCTAAGCTGCATCACCATCACCTTTTCCTTCAACTTTTTCTGTTTTGTCTCAATCTCATCACTGCAAGATTTTGCATAGTTCAACACTTCATCGATCGATTTTGACTGCCAACAAATCAAATGCATTTTAATCATCTGACTGACCTCGGGTCTCAACCCTTCCACAAATCTAAACACGAAATGGAGCATGTCCTTTGCCTCAATCGTCTCCGTGCCACTGTAATTTTTAAACGCTTTCAACAATCTCTCATAGTACACATGTATTGATTCTTTAGCCTCTTGTGCTGTTCTGTCGATCCTCTGCCAATCCACATTTTACGACCCAACCTTGGTTTTCAAGTGCTCGATCACCTTATGATATAAACTCATTACCGTAGGCGATGGTGCACCTGTGTCCCTATCTCTTTCTGGTTCACTCGTCGGCCAACCTACAGCTCTTTTACAATCTTCCCATAAATCTGCCGGAACCACTATTTCAAATAAAGTATTCAGGTCTTCCAAGAGACATTTTGCGAGTTTCACAAACCTATCTGTCTGTTGATACCATTCAATCGGTTTCTCCCTCAATTTGGGGAAATCATCCGTAAAGGATTGAATATCGCACCTGTGCCATGGTACATGTACAAGTTTTCCCCCTGCTGTCTCTCTCATTGGCAACATGGTTATCAGATCGTCATTCTGTTGTGCCTTTTCATTCCGATCTGGGGTACTTTCCTTCTTTTTGTCCTTTTTCTTAACCCACCTGCTTTCCCATTTATCTAGGCATCTCCAGACCTGTGCGCTCTGCAGTATCTCCTTGAGGTGCGTTTTGATCCCTGCCAATCTCATGTGTTCAAAATCTTTTGTCTCAAAGTCTAGCCTGTAACTTCTGCTCAAGTGTTTAGTTTTACCTATATCGATCTCGTTTCTGTCTGCAATTTCTTGCAACTTCTTATGTATGCTGCTCACTTCTCTTGTAATCCTAGGGCACATGTACCTCAGCTCTTCTTCTGTGTATGATTCTAACTTGTTCAGACCCATTGTTCCCTCCACTAGTTCATCTGCCTCCATGCCCAATCTTATTTTATTCAGGTATTCTTCTCCCTTCCCGCTGGATGTACTCTGTGGGGAGTTCAGACTGTTGAACCATTGTGTTAGCTGTTGTGCATTCAGTCCCATCAATGTAGCACTTACATCAACTTCTACTGATGGTTGCGGTAACGTTTCAGTCTTTGAAGTTAACGGTATTAATAGTGGTGGACTTGACCTTACCACAGTAGACGGAGCACAAATTGGAATTGGGCTAAATTCCGACAACGACCCAGATCCATTTGGCAGTGTTGCTATCGGAGTTGTTTCTGGAGTAATTTCTATGCATCTTCTCCCTGTCTCACTTTGTGCCATTACCCCTTGGTCACATGCGTTTGAGTTTGCCTGTATATATAATGGTACTGGCGGACCCACGGTGATAGGAGAGATTGCATCTGGATTCTGTCTGTTCCCCGAATTCTGTGGCATGTTAATCCCCACATTATGGTTCATTATTGGTGGCATGCCTAACTGGCCCTCCGTTCCTCCAGTGTACCTCGGCACTTCTTGTACCTGCTTTTGAGGCATCAAAAATTGTGTTGATTCAGCTTGAATCAATGTCGGTCTTTGGTAACTCTGTCCTCCCTGAGCCCCTAAGCCAGAAGTTGTTCCCAAGTTATGCTCATCACAGCAGTGCCTTTGAATCTGCGGCTGATAATTATGGACAGGTTTCAATTTAGGGACGTCAGGATATATTCTCTGAACTTGTGGTATTTGTGGTGAAAAAGGCATATCGGTACCGTTCTGTCTTTGCAATATTCTCAAATTCGGTGTTACATTACCCTGTAGTGGTTCTGGAGGGGCAGTACTAATGCTTGAGCCTTTTTCACTTTCCACATATGGTGGCGGGCGATCATTCAGCAATTGTATAATAAACTCCTCATCGTCTGACTCGTCTGACTTTTTCGAGTTTCTGTTATTCTCTTTATCTCTGGACTGACTCCTATTTGTTTTATAGGTAGCTTTCCTTCCTTCCGCTTCTGCTTCATCAGTAATTGCCGGGAACAATTTAATTCCCTGCAATACGTCTGATCTCCAAACTTTTTGTGTGCTATCCCATCTAGCATCCGCTAGTTTCTTTTCTACTTTTCTTATTCTTGTCTCAAATTTCTTTTGTTGTTGGTTTCTAGCTATTAGCTCCCAAACTGCTAGTGCCTCAAACTGTGCTGGTCTTGGAGGTACTTTCATGTCGTATAGCGCAAACCTTAAATTCTCCAAAACCCTTAGGTTAAACGACCCATGAATAGGGAACGCTACACTTCCATGCTTCCCTGTTAATTTGCACCATTGCTTTAGCCAAAGACATGGTGCTACACCCTTTTCCTCAATCACGATGTAAGCTGGTGTACCCTCAGGCGGTGTTTCTTCTCCTACATTTGCTTTAATATAAACATCTCCCCTCATGGCAATCTTAAATGCTTTAAAAAATTTATTCTTTCCGTCTTTTATTTTTTTCTAAACTAAGTAATCAATGAGTGACTTTAATTCCTGGAATACTCTACGCTTGCCTTTCCCCACCAATTACGCTTCACGGACTTCGTCTAATCCGTGCGCGACCCTTCTCACCAACCAACCTATCCCAGCGCGGCTCCTAGTGACGTCACACCCACACACTGCGGCTGACAAAGTCCCGTGGCTTGTCCTCTTTCATTCCGCTTCACTCGAAACTAATTTCTGCAATATATCGCGAGCACTAACCAAAAAGAAGAAAACAAATCTGTCGGTTTACTACAGGAAGGGTAACACACTCGCTTCAGAAACCTTAGGGATTTTTCACTAGCCTCAGCAGTTATTCCATCTTTCTCGGTCTCCCACTTTCGCAAGTAAAATGTGACCCGCAAACGTTACTCTCAACTGATCAATGAACTATTCTAGCGCGCTTTAGAATTCGTCAAATCTCAAAGTCGAAAATTTTCTTTCATGCCTCAATATTCATACCAACTTGTTGACCACGCCCGATCAACCTATTAAACCGAACAGATTACAACATCAATCAAGTGTCTCATACACTTTTCAACATACTCCGGAGTCTCTTGACCTCGCAGGGCCCGTCTCAACATCAACAACCAGTTGGGCAATTTTCCTGCACAAAGCGCTACACACATGTGAAGTTCGACGACTTCCCTACTCTCACACTTTGGAGTCACACTCCTCTAAAACTTCAACTGGAGTTCGTAACCCCGCTAAAATCCTCACAAACTTCTCAATTCATCTGCGGCAATAAGCTATGCAAGCGCAAAAAAAAAAACCTAACTTCACTCATACCGTCACTAGAAACGACAAAAACATTCTCACACCTCCATATCCTCCATTCGCAAGCTCCGAGATCCCGGGAAAGTCATTGGGGACTTAGGGCATCATCATCTCTCCAACTTGTTTTATCAAGGAAAATTCTAACCTAACTCCGTCTATTGCTCGGATGGAGTCCCAAAGGGCGAAACCATCCTCTGCTACATCTACTGATAACGCGTCCAGCCCTTATAAATTACCTGTACCTGGACACGTTGGAGGTCGGTGAACCTTTTAGCCGAGTTGGGCTCTCCTCATCCTTAAATTGTCGGGTCACTTAAATCAATAATCAATAACTGTTGTAACCGATAACCAATACTCAATTAATAGATCAAAATAACATATTAGGAATCAATAACAGTTGGTATTTCGACGCACCATGACCTTTCAGTCATGAATAACCACACCGGTTTATTAAAAGTTAGTGAATTGATTTCCCTATTTTAACAAAGCTAGCACAATGTATATAAGTCTCAAAACCAAATGATATATGTATACGAACATTACTAGCTGTCCATAACGGCGGAAGAAACGTAATCTACGCAAAATCTGAATTATGATACATTCAGTTATGGCAATGCAAATCACTAATATGAGTAACTGTATTTGACTAATCTTGTACATTGGTCAGCATAACACGATTTCAATCCAACATGGTGCATCAAGTTCATACCTCGACTAACCTCTAATTAGCATTGGCATGTGGGGCTTCATGCAAAACGAATTTAGTCAACACGAATTTGGAAACTTCTAGCTTGGGCCCTATCAAAATAACAGTTGGTACCTAAAAGAAAAAACACAATGCATAATACAATTATCCATTCATATTTACCAATTACATTCAGCATTCAAGAAAGTCTTCGTCCTTCAGGTACCGATTCGATCAGCATGAGGCAGAATTTCAAAAGGGCAAAGTTAAGGGCAAGTTTCGTTGCAGCAGCAAGGAAAATGGGCAAAGTTACTGCATGGGCAAGACGGGACAATTTAAAGTTAAAGTCTCTAGGGTGAGAATTCTCAAAGTCTCTTTCTCAGTAATAGAGAAAAGGGCATCAGGATGTCGTCTAAGATGGCGTCTGGTGTTTGGTTTCAAAGATGGCATCAAGGAAAATGGCTGACTTCTCTTTGTCCGGTGGGTTTAAGTAAGAAACATTCCAAATTCAGCAGGGTCTTCCATTGGAGGGTTCATAGGGTAGCTTCAAATTGACCAATGAAAAATGTCTTTCTACTAGTACTCTTTTATGCATACATTGTCCTTGGAGCCTTGGAACACAAGTTGCAACATGGTTTGCCAATTATTTTGATATCTGTACCCTCATTGTCCGCACCTGCAGACTGACCTTGGATCATAGGGGATGAAACCGGCCTAGCACGAAACCTTGGAGATAAGTGTATTAGTCATCTCTACTGGAAAAATACAACTTTAAGCAAGAATATATGGTACATTAGTTCAAGGAAAAGCCACGCAGTCAGAATTTGAGACCAAGCAACCAGGCCAAAGCCTCTACTAAATTTAAGCTAAGCACAAACAGTTTCAATAAGAAATCATGGCACACATTTGCAATTATGACGGATTACTACACTTTTCAATTCTTCATGATTAATAAAGCACGTTTATAATATTGGCGAACTACTCCGAGGGCACAATTTCCCCCGTACATTATTTTCTTTACTAAAATCACACTACATTATACGACTTTGGTTATATGATATGTGAATATATGTAGGACCCTCTTTTTCTGCGTCATCAAGGTCAAGGATAACAACATTATCCCATTTCTGTCTGTGTAAGGTTTTGGTGACCTGGCTCAAGCAGTCTTTTTCACAGACTGAAGACAGTGTATTTACTTTGCTGACACAAAGATATTTCAATTTCTGCATTGTGGGTTGTTGTGTTTAGAAAGTGCTTTCAGTTTGAATGTGTTTGCTTGCTACATTCACATAGTGCAGTTCATTTGCTTTACATGCCTTCGTTTGTTTTATTTTGTTGTCATGATAACATGATGCTGGATTTACAATATTTTTGGCCACAAAGTAAGGATGTGCACATACATATGCTTTTTTAAAGATTCAGTGAAAATGCTGTCCGTTCCTCGAAAAGATTTAGGGCCTGATTTATGAAAAGTTAGCGACGCCTTTGATTCATTTTTTGACGCAAAAGTGGTGCAAACATACAAAATAAAATTATGGGCCATATTTATACTTTTTGACGCAAAACTGCGCTATCGCAGTTTTGCGCCAAAAAGATTAGCGCCGGCTAACGCCATTCTGATGCACCATGCGGGCGCTGTATTTATTGAATGGCGTTAGCTGGCGCTAGCAGACCGGCGCTGCCTGGTGTGCGTGGAAAAAAAAACACGTACACCAGGCAGCGCCGGCGTTGGGGAAAATGGCGTTAGGGCGTCTTAAAATGGGGCAAGTCAGGTTGAGGCAAAAAAATCGCCTCCACCCGATTTGCGCCATTTTTAACGACGCCCAGACGCCATTTACATGACTCCTGTCTTAGTAAAGACAGGAGTCATGCCCCCTTGCCCAATGGCCATGCCCAGGGGACTTATGTCCCCTGGGCATGGTCATTGGACATTGTGGCATGTAGGGGGGCACAAATCAGGCCCCCCTATGGCAAAAAAAAATATTTTAAAAAAATACAAATTATACTTACCTGAACTTACCTGAATGTCCCTGGGATGTGTCCCTCCATCCTTGGGTGTCCTCCTGGGGTGGGCAAGGGTGGCAGGGGGGGTCCCTGGGGGCATGGGAGGGCAGCTGTGGGCTCATTTTGAGCCCACAGGTCCCTTAACACCTGCCCTGACCCAGGCGTTAAAAAGAGGCGCAAATGCGGGGTTTTTTGCCCCTCCCACTCCCGGGCGTGATTTTTGCCCGGGAGTATAAATATGACGCATTTGCGTCGCAGTCATTTTTTTAGACGGGAACGCCTACCTTGCATCTCATTAACGCAAGGAAGGCGTTCACGCAAAAAAATGACGCTCATTCCTCATACTTTGGCGCTAGACGCGTCTAACGCCAAAGTATAAATATGGCGTTAGTTTTGCACCGAATTTGCGTCGAAAAAAACGACGCAAATTCGGCGCAAACGGAGTATAAATATGCCCCTATATTTTGTAAGTTTGCGCTGCTTTTGCGTCACAAAATGATGCAAGGGCGGCGCTAACTTTTCATAAATCAGGCCCTAATTCTGTGTAATATCTTAATGTGTATGCCACGTTTATCATTTGCAACGTACTCCTCTGGTTCCTTCTTTCAACATTCTTCCTTGAGGGTACCATTTAACTCTGCTGATGAAGTCTTCACACGTCAGGAGCTCTTTGCACGATACAAGCTCTGCTCCAACATTCAATATTGTTGTAGCCCGAGGTGTCGCATCATTATGGGATTTTTTTTCTTGGAGAGCTTGCACATCTGCAATTTTGATAAACTTGAGGAATATCCTTTATTTATTTCTCCTGATTGATGCAATTCAATTCGTTGGCATTTGGGAGTAAAACACTTTCATATTCGCAAGTGTTGGAAGAAAAAATCAGTGAAGTAAACGTTTTATCACATGCAGATTACAACGTCGTCGGCGGTCAACAGCAAAATAAAGGTGGTTTAAGAAATGATCAGGAAAACTGTTTATTGATCTTCTGTTATTTTTCTGTTTGGTAACTTATATGAGAAAAACATCTTACTAACGTAAGAATAATTGGTGCGCCCTCTGGAAGCAGCGAGGTTCTCCTAGCTCACAGCATATTAAGCAGCATATTTAAATCAGGATTTAAAAGTGCCCTGTGTATATCCATAGTGTCAAAACAAACCCCTAGTCTGGATACGATAGTGGTGAAGAAGTTAAGGCCCATATTTATACTCGTTTGGCACGGAATTAGCGTCATTTTTTTACCCTAATTCAGCGCAAACCTAACTCCATATTTATACTTTGGCGCTAGACACGTCTAGCGCCAAAGTTATGGAGTTAACGTTGTTTTCTGGAGGGGAAAACCTACCTTGCATCAATGAGACGCAAGGTAGGCGTTCCCGTCCAGAAAAGGATGATATGGCCTTTGCGCCATATTTATCCCCCTGTGCTAAAATCCAGCACAGGGGGGTGGGGGCCTTAAATAATGGTGCTAAGCTTGCTTAGCACCATTATTTAACGCTTTGGTCTGGGTGGGCGTAAGGGGACCTGTTGGCATATTTCCATGTTCGGAGACCATGGACATTTCCCACAGGTGCCCTTCCCTGGCCCCAGGGACACCCTCACCCACCCACACTAGGAGGACACCTAAGGATGAGGGACCCATGGTAAGTCCGGGTGAGTATGTTTCATTTTTTTTTACTTGAGGCCCCCTGCACTGCGCTGACCCCAAAGGCCATGCCCAGGGGACATTCTTCCCCTGGGCATGGCCATTGGGGTGGTGTGCATGGCTCCTGTCTTTACGGAGACAGGAGCCATGTCCATGGGGGTTGTGCGCCAGAAAATGGCGCTACACTACTTAGAGTCAATTTTTTGCCTCAAAACAGTGTAGCGCCATAATTTGGCACACCGTTCCGGTTCCTCCGACGCCTCCCCGGCCCGGTTAGCGGCCTTTCCAAGGACTCTAACAAGGCCTTAGCGCCGGCTAGCGCAATTCCGTAAATATGGCATCCGGCCAGCATCTTGGAATGGCGCTATACTTTTTGACACAAACCTGCGTTAGCGCAGGTTTGCGTCAAAAAGTATAAATCTGGGCCTAAGATGCTTATGGAATGTATGCTTCTAATAATATGGAATGTTTTCAACAACATTATCATTTCACACAAGGCACAGCTATCAGAGCATGATGCATACCACGCTAAGGCCTTACGGTAAGGAAAGGGTCTTGAAGACTTATCCATCAGCATATTTTACATATCAAAGCCAGTGCAAAAGTGGTTGCTGATTCTTGCAAACAAGCCTAATATGGTGAATACGAGAATTCAAAAATTGATGTGTCAGATCAATGGGATTCACAATTGGCATTATTTTGCAGATTTAAATCTCTCATGCCATCTTCAACTATTCTGTCTAACAAATTGAAGGCACAAACCTTTGCAATCAACCCATGACGATATATTTATAAATGTGCTAGGTGTTCCTATTTGACCGGGGCATTCATTGTTGGATTTTGAAATGTGTATGCAAAGTTGTTCTGTATGATTTGAACGGATTTAATTCAGTTGTCGAATTTCCTGTTTGGCGAGATTTCTTCTAGTCAAACAACTTTGCACTTTCCGGGATTTTTTGGTAACATATTATATTTTGTAGTATAATATCTGTAATTGTAAAAGTATGAATGAGGAGAATATGGCATCAAATATCAATACCTAATGTTAGGCATTTTTATCACAGATTTTGCAAATTAAAACAGCAGCAAGAATCAGCCTCTAGAAGAACACTCAGTCAATTCATCTTTGGTTTCTAAAAGAAGGTATCATATTCATATCATCAGATTGCATGGTATAGACTTCATGATGTCAAAGTAGAAGGAAGTCAGAATTCCGATTATCTTTAAAGCAGATCATTCCACTGACTCAAACAATACATAATTGTATCTTCTACAATCTTTATGAAGCGCCGATAAAGTTATGCAAGTTATTGTTAACAATAGAACATGTTCAGAAATGTGGTATATAGATACATATGTGCACAGATAGATCCTTTTTAGGGGCCCCATTCTAATTATTTCCAAACTTCTAGGTAGGTAGTTTCATGTTTTTATCACCCAAGACTTCTGAGGGCACATTTCAGCAGGCAAAAAATGGGCCTGAAAACACTGATGGCCACAGATCCATTGATGTTCATTCCATTGAGAGAAACAGAATTCATACGTTTTGGTCCTCAAGGTATTGCTAATTGTGGGTGTGAGATTTTTGATGTTGTTTCTGCACCAGACAGTATGGGGACCTATAAGGAATACGGTAATCCTGATTAGGTCCTAAACATCAGTTCATTGGGCAAATAAGTATTTCACGCTATAGTGGAAATGGCACTTCAGAGGTGTTTTCCCACTCAGATTTCACGGAGGAAAACCTCATAAAATATGAAGTGACGGCAGCGGATAAAAACATGCAGTAATCGGTACACATACACTAATTCCTTCTGTAAAGCTACCATTTTGAATGAAAAATGTAAAAGGATCCCTGTAATCCTGCACTTTAGATTTACTGTGCCTCGCAATGTCATTAGTTCCAGTACAGAGTCACTGATACGTTTTCCTGTATCTCTTGTAATGAGGGCAATGATTTCTGTCATTATGCTATTGATATAGTCTAACCTTTAGTAGAGTCCCTCGTGTCACAAAAGTTATCAGAATGTAACAGTTTATGCTTTATGGTAATGGTAGTTTCAATGGTTAAACTTAGACAGCTGCATTGTCACAAATTTTAAAATGTGCACTTGCTTGATTTCAGAGTTCATCTTAGGTGGCATTTGAACTAAATTACATGCTAGAGGGATAAAACATATGTTGTAATGTAATTTAAAATCTAGACTAACACTGCATATCGAAACAATATTGAATTTGTTATGATTTGTAAATGATTAATGAATTTAAAAATATGTGCAAAAGTGAGAAAAATGCAATTCTCTGTTGTATCTTATGAAATGCAGTAGCAAAGCTTTCCGTTTGAAATTAAATTTATTATTCTTGATAAAGAAATACTATTATTCTGAATTTATAAGTTTGCATATAACGTGTTTTACTAACTCACATTAATTAAATGCTTTTTGCATCTCTCCTGTGTTAGCATGAGTTAGGCCTGCTGAAGCTTGTAATTTGTAACCTTGCTAGAAATGGTGATACATTTCTGAACATGAACTTCCTTTTAGGTTACGTTCTCATGAGAAGCATTAGCTAGATGGTAAGACTCTATTGTTTAAGTACAGGGATGATGTAGCGTAGTGTCCTTGACGGAAGAACAGTGTGAAACATGGACTTGTATCGAATACGGTTGTTTCAATTGTACATGGAGTCAAAAAGATTGAGGGGAGGATTTTCCTGCGAGAGACCTGGGAATAAATTGAAGTGTTTCAGCTTGGAGTCTGGTGATCGACTACTATTGACTGATGCCCATTCAAAGTGACATGAATTACTCATTAATTCCTTTGACGAATCAGAATGCTTTGTGAATTCTACAATACTGATGGACATTTGAAAATTGTAGCAGTCCTGAGCAGTCCCCCAGTTCCAAGCAGCTTGCAGAGTAGTCCCAATACTTGCAGACATCTTGCTGATCTTGATGCATTCTGGTAAAGATTCCCTGAATGATGTACCCTTGGAGAGGTATCTTCCTCTCTACAATTACCTTTGAAAAGCCCTTTAAGACATAGAAATCCTTTTACTTTCCTCTTCAGAAGACTCTTGACCGACCCTTATTGTGTTTTTTTTGCCTTTTGCACGTATGTGTTCCTCCCCACGCGTTTATTTCCCTAATTTAGTTAGTTGTGGGGTTGAACTTTGCCCACACAAAGATTTTCGACACTGCTAAATTTGAGTCAACCAATGATTGTTAACTCTGAGCAATGTATTCTCGCAGATATTTTTATTGATCATATGTGTTATTCTTCTTGAATGCTTAGTTTTATTAAGGTTAGCTCGCCTGAATCAATTTCAATGCCTTGGGAAACCCTTGGTGATTATGTATCTTTACAATTTGGTTTTGTGCATTGTCTACATCACTTTGAGCTAGTGTTTGTAATAAATTATTTAATTTTATTCTGATTGGAGTTTCTTTCCGTGGCCACATTGATCATGGTGTTTAAGTTGTTTGGGATATTGTTGAAATTCTGTTGATGGTTCTACCACACCAATTACTGGGTCCAAAGATTCATCCACCTTGATGAGCATTGATTCCTGCAAAGGATGAAAATGCTACAACAATATATACCAGGCTAGGGTAACTGGAATGTCTATGTCACCATCCACTATGCAGGTCAGACAAATTAAATGGGTTTGTTATAATACAATGGTGCCATCTGAGGTAGCTTAGTGTTCTATTTGTTTTTGATTGCAAGGCTTTTGATTTTCAGTAGGCTTGGGGACATTTTAGTGCACAAGCTGAATATGGCGTAATTCTCCTTTTTTCAGTTACTCATTTTTCATGTAATGTTTTTCCTTTGGTTTTGTGTTTTTATATAATTTTTCACCTGTGGGAGACTGATTTGAGCAGAAGATGTCTCACAGGAACTATTAATCTGATGTGTATCATTGTCCAGAGATATATTCTACTTGAACCAATCTGCCACCTGTATCTCTCTGATCTTTGCTGGTGAGGGATAGCCTTGCAAACAATTTTCACTCATGTGTGATTTGAAATCAAGTGTTATTCATGTAATATGCATTATTTTCACAAAACTGATATGTATCCCATGACTAAATAACGTGAGGATTTCATTAACCTCTAATTTGAAACACATAGGCCCTGTTCTTGTGTAGGTTAGAGTTTTATATCCCGTCACAAATCTCTGGTTATGCAGGTATCAGTATTTGGTATTTACCAGATGTTATAAAGAAGCCACCCTTTATTACTTTTTGGCAGGTCAAACATACTGGAATTTAAAGGGGGAAACGTACCATATTTACAGTTATTTGCAGTTTAAAGATGATGGAAGCAACAAAAGCCAGGAACAGGTCCCCACTGGCTTCCCACTCTTCCGACCAGTTGAGGCCCTTCCAGACCCAACTGCAATCCGTGTTTGCTTCTTGCTTTTGTTCCCCTTTTGCTGAATTATTGCTCTTGTACTTTTCTCTCACTTTCACTGTGCCTCTTGTTCGCCTTTCCTTTTGTATCGATCTCACTCTCACTGTGCTTATTTCTGCTCTTTTTCTTGTATTTACTCTCACTCTCAATGTGCCTTTTGTTTGTCTTTTCTCTTGTGTTTTCTCTCATGCTCATTGTTTCATTTGTTTGCATTTTCTCTCATATTTTCTCTTGCTCTCACTTGCCTTTTGTTTGCCTTTTCTCTTGTAATTCTCTCACTCTCCTTTTGCCCTCCTTCTGCCTCCTTTTCCCCCAGCGACCCCTACCATTTTCCATCTTCCCTGTCCCACCTTCTCCACTCTTTACCAGCTCTCCTGCATGCTTCCTTGCCTCTTTTGCCTGCCTCTGGTAGCCCTGCCCACTTCACCTCTGCGCCTTTCTCACCTTGGAGGACCTACTTAACAGTGGCTGCAGCACAGCCACACCAAAGGCAAGACTCTCTATGCCATTGTATGCCTGGACTGCGCCCTGGCTCTGTTCCCTCCCTCAGCTACTCTGCCACCAAACTCCATGCTCTAAATACAGGTCACACCAGCATTCTTTGCTACTGTGCCACCCCCTCTTGACAGAAGGCCCTTTCTCCTGCACCTACTGCAGTTTCCCATGCCCCAGAACAGTCACCAACTTACCTTCCTGCACCACGTAGACCTCCGACCACATCACCTACCCCATGCCACCATAGGACTCCTCCACCAGCTTGTGTGCATCCTCCTCAACATGCACTCATAATGCAAGCACGCCACCAGGGGTTGTACCCTCAACTAGAGCCTAGAATCCGACGTCGCCTTCCTCACTAAACCATGGCTCAACACTTCATCCACCCTGACATCGCTAAAGCAGTACCAGAGGGATACACAGTCATCCACAGGTGTCATAATAACAAACCTGGAGGAGGAATTATCATTATCCACAAAGAGACCATAGAATGCACCACCACTGTGTATGCCGTCACTCCTACCATGGAACACCTCAACTTTAAACTCCAACCCAAAGGCAAGTCAACCATCAGAGGCACCCTTGCCTACCAGGCCCCCACCCCAGCTTCTGCAACTCCATCACTGATTTCATCACTCCCCTGGCCATCGACTCCAATAATTACATCTTACTTGGTGACCTCAGTTTCCACTTCTATGACCACAAAGACGCCAACACAAGCAAACTCCTCAAAGACGTGAACAACATATGAGTCACCCAACTCATCCACAACCCTACACACATCACAGTTCACCCACTGGATCCCATATTCAACTCAAGCAACCAAGTCACTTACAGCAATGCCACTGAACTCACCTAGATCGACAACTTTATCATCCACTTCATTATCACCAGCCCACCGACCAGTACCCGCACCAAAGAGAAAGCCCCACTGCGCAGCTGGGGCAAAATAATTGAAACCCAATGGACCAACACTGTCAATCACACCAACATGGACCTCACCACTTTCCTTGACCATGGAGTCAACAACTTCAACGCATGAATCACTAACTGTGTCAGCAACGTTACCCTCATCAAGGGCAACCAGCACAAAAGGTCTACAAACAGGCCAGTTGGTACACTGAAGAACTCAGGATAGCGACATGAACCTGCAAACAGAGAGACAGAAGATGGTGCACTACCATAGACACATCCGACAGAACATCCTTTAAGACCTCCCTAAAACTCTATCATTGGCTTCTAAGGGAGAAGAAGAGATAGACCTTAGCCGCCTGCATCGACTTAGCCCCAACCAAACCAAAGAGCTCTACAACATCATCAGTGAGTTCTTAAATTCCACAGCCACTGAGAAGTATCACTAACTCGCAGGAGCTTTGCAACAACCTCACCATCTACCTTCACGCTAAGATCTCCACCATATACAAGAACTTCAAACCCCAACCTGAGCCCACTGACTTTCTCAACCTACACATCCCAACCACCAATGGCAAAGAAACCCTATTTACCACCTGAAACACCTTCACCACCCAGGAAACAGCCACCCTCATGAACTTCATCCACTCAGGAGCCTAGAATGACCCGTGCCCACACATTGTCAATCTCAGAAACAACAAAATCAGCTTAGTATTCACATCCTTTCTCAACACCTCTATAACCACGACCACATTCCCAGAAGACTGGATGCATGTCAAGATCAAACTCTTAATAAAAAAAAACATCAGCCAACCTCCAATGAGCTCAAGAACTATTGCCCCATCTTCTTGAACCCCCCTTCGGGGCAAAGGTACTGGAAAAAGCCATCAACAAACAACTCACAACCCACCTCCAGCAGCACCAACTTCTTGACTCCTCCCTGTCTGTAATACCCAGCAATTACTGCAACAAGATTACTCTCAGCACAGCCCTCCTCAATCAAACTAAGATGGTGGCCAGGATCCTCCTTGACCTCTCAGCAGCATTTAACATGGTATCCCACAACATGCTGATCAACAGACCACACAGCATTGGTATCCAAGGAAACGCCCTCAGATAATCTGGCTCTTTCCGCACCAGAAGAACCTAGAATGTCTGCCTACCCCCACTCACCTCCTGTTAGACTTTTTATCCTTGGCGTGGTCTCCCTTAACTTTTTTCCTCTGTTTCCCAGGTTGTTGATGTGTGCTGGACTCTGATTTTGCTGTTTTTGATACTCTGGGCACTTTACCACTGCTAACCAGCGCTAAAGTGCAAGTGTTCCTTTACAAAATGTGTATGTAATTGGTTTATGCATAATTGGCATATTTGATTTATTAGTAAGTCCCTAGTACAGTGCACTACAGGTACCCAGGGCCTGTAAATCAAATGCTACTAGTGGGCCTGCAGCACTGGTTGTGCCACCCACATAAGTAGCTCTGTAATCATGTCTCAGACCTGCCACTGCAGTGTCTGTGTGTACAGTTTTAACTGTAAATTCGACTTGGCAAGTGTACCCACTTGCCAGGCCTAAACCTTCCCTTTTCTCACATGTAAGGCACCCCTAAGGTAGGCCCTAGGTAGCCCCAAGGGCAGAGTGCAGTGTATGGTTAAGGTAGGACATATAGTAATGTGTTTTATATGTCCTGACAGTGAAATATTGCTAAATTTGTTGTTCACTGTTGCAAGGCCTGTCCCTCTCATAGGTTAACATGGCTGCTACCTTTAAATCTGATTAAAGTGTAGATTCCCTTTGGGAGCGGATGGACATGTGGAGTTTGGGGTCTCTGAGCTCACAATTTAAAAATACATCTTTTAGTAAAGTTGATTTTAAGATTGTGTGTTTGAAAATGCCACTTTTAGAAAGTGAGCAATTTCTTGCTTATACCATTTCTGTGCCTGTTTGTGTATTCCCTGTCTGGGTCAGTTTGACAGTTGGGCTGGTTTCACCTCACACTAGACAGTGACACAAAGGGAGCTGGGGTGGAGTCTGCATTTCCTGATGAGCCATCTGTGCTAGGAAGATGGGGAGGAGTGGTCACTCACACCTGAAAGGGCTGTGCTTGCCCTCACACAATGCAGTCTCCAACCTCCTGGTGAGTGTCTGGGGCCTGGCCTGGGCAAGGCAGGATTTCACAGTCAAGAGAGACTTTGCTTTGAAGTAGGCCTACCTCAAAGAAGAAATTGGTTAGAAGAAGGGCACCCAACACCACAGACTTTAGAACACTTCTGGAAACCAAGAGGAACCTCTGCCTGGAGAAGAGCTGAAGAGCTGAGGAAGAAGAGCTGCCCTGCCTGTGACTGTGCTTTGTGGAGCTATCCTGCAGTTGCTGCTTCTGCCAGAGTAAGAGGGCAAAGACTGGACTTTGTGTGCCTTCCATCTTGTGAAGATCTCCAAGGGCTTGATTTAGAGCTTGCCTCCTGTTGTTTGAAGTCTCAGGGACAGCAAGGACTTCGCTTTGCCAGGACCTGGAGTCTCTGGAAAGACTCCTACTCTACACTGTGGTGCCCATCTAGTTCCTGGGACACTGAGAGGAGAAGCTAGCAGCCTATGAGGAAGAAATCGACGCACAGAACGCCGTGCGGGGAAACGATCGATGCGACTCCGATCTGCGGCTGAAAACCTTGATGCGCCACAGCTTCGCGGCTGACAATCAACTCTCGCCTGCATTGCGACTGAAGAATCGACACACAGAGCTGGAGAAACGACGCACAGCATCTCTGACGGAGGCTGGTGAGATTGCAACCCAGGCTGCGTGGTTTTCAGATCATCGTGCGGCTGTATTTCTGACGCAAACACCACTGGGTGTGTAAAATCAAAGCAAGTCCTGCCCGGACCTGAGAGTGCTGACCGTATCGGCGCATCGCTCTCCTGCGGAAAGAAGAAACTACGCGGACCTACCCGACAAAAGGAGAAACAATGCAAGGTCTTGCTCGTGAGTGAAATTAACGCATCGCAAGCCCTTTTTGACGCACACTCGCCCGTGCTGGGTTATTTGTGACGCACCCAAGGTACATTTTCACGCTAACAGTGTTAGTGTGTGTTTAAAATTACATGAAGACTCTTTTTGCATTTTTAGTGATAACTTGACTTGTGTATTGTGGATTTTTGTCATGTTGGTCTTGTTTTGTTTAGATAAATATTTCCTATTTTTCTTAACCTGTGTTGTGTCACTTTGTAGTGTTTTCATTAAGTTACTGTGTGTGTTGGTATAAATACTTTACACCTAGCAGTCCGAAGTTAAGCCTACTGGTCGTGCCAAGATACCAAGGGGGTAAGCAGGGGGTAGCTGGGGGTGATTCTCTTTTACCTTGAATAGAGTGAGGGTCCTTGCTTGGCAGGGGGTATCCTGACTGCCAACCAAAGACCCCATTTCTAACACCTCCAAACACCAGAACGACAGCTGTGAGGTCCTTCAGGGCTCATCCCTCAGCCTCACCTTTTAAACACCGACACCCTGACCAACATCATCCAATCCCACAGACTCTACACCATCTCATATGCAGACAACACCCAACTTATCTTCTCCCTCTCCAGGGACCTCACCACCACCAGAGACAGATTTCTTAGTTGCATGACGAGCATCACTAAATGGATGCAGGAAAACTGCCTGAAACTCAGCACTGACAAAACGAATTCTGATCTTTGGCAAAAAACACCTCCTGGAATGATTTTTGGTGTCCCATGGAACTAGGACAAACACATCCCCATCGAATCACACCAGGGATCTCGGCATCATCCTGGACAGCAAACTGACCATGAACGCCCAAGTCAATACAGCCTCATTAGCCTGCTTCTTCACTCTGCACATGATAGGGAAGATCTTCAAGTGGCTCCCCGCCAACATCAGATGCACCATCATATAAGCCCTCATCATAAGCAGGCTCGACTATAGCAACACCCTTTACTATGGGATCTATACACACCTCCTCAAGAGACTACAGGCCATCCAGAATGTCACAGCCAGGCTCATCCTTGATTTCCCTAGCCGGACCTACATCTCCCCTCACCTCAAAGAACTCCATTGGCTCCCAGTAAAGAAGAGATGCCAATTCAAACTTTTGACCCATGCATGCAAAGTATTTCAAAACCTGGAACCTGCCTACATAAACCGCCACCTGAGCTTCCACCAACTAGCCAGACTACTCCGATCCTCCTCCCTATCAATCACCTCACACCCTGCATCTACAGAAACACCTTTGGAGGACACTGCCTATCCTACCTTGCAGTGGAAGCATGACACAACCTCCTCTTGTAGCTCCTCAGCACCCCATCTCTACCAGAATTCTGAAAAACTCTAAAGACCAATCTATGACTGAGTCTATGGCATCCTGCAAGCTCTTGGATACCTTTGCGAGTGATTAGCAGCAATATACAAATTGACTGATTAATTGATTGATTGAGTGATTGAAAATCCTCATTTAATTATCCACAAGACTCAGATTATGTAATAATTATTGCATCCAAGAAATTCAGAACACCTCAAGGTCAGATTTTTATCAGATGCAATATTTAACACACCTGACTCAGGTCACTTGTAATCATTCCCATAATCTTCATTGATACATGGAGATGTTAAAGGTAAAGGACGGATGCAAGCTCTTGCATGCAGTACATACGCTTTCTCGGGGGAGGGGGTAGTTGTGCGTGGGCGCCCGGGATGTACAAACAGGCTGATCATTATATGTTACTGCCCTCAGATTGCTGGAAGGTTGTTGAGTCTTCAGAGAGTTTTTGTTTCTTTATGTACTGTATGGAGGTTAAAAATAACCAAGTACAAATGGTTGCTGAATGCAGGTATACGTGTGTGGGAGACAGTGTCAACCACCTTAGAATCCAAGTCTTTTTCATTTTCTTTTAGTTTTTAACATTCAGATCGTCACTAGTGTTTTTAGACAGTGACTATATCATACACTGTGTGGATGTTTTAGACAGGTCGTATTGCTTTATTCCTGACAGGACTGAATCCTTTAGCTGCAATGTGCGGAATACGATTTCTTAATTTAATTTGCGATGGATTAAATGTGGCTTTATGTTGTTCAATACGTCTGCTATTTCTGTACCATTTTGAAGAACATTCACGTTAAACGGGGCCAGAAAGCACTTATGTTATTAATCACAGTTACTTCCACATATGGCAATAATTTGCGATTTAAACGAAGGCAATGTTCTTCTGTGGTACAAAACTCTCTGTTATTAAAAACCGCCATGGTCATTCCATACATGTTCAAGTTTTAAAACCGTGAACAGAGTTTTTACGATTTCAAGTATTGCACTTTAATGCTACTTTTTTGGATTCAAGTAATACACTAAAACCTGTGGAATATATTTCAAATACTGATTCCATGGTTGATGGTTTTAAACGTGTTTTCTTCCAGGCCAATACTTACTAGCTCGTGTGGAAGGTACAAGCTTTTGTGAACGTTTATCCCTCTTTGTTAATTAAAAATTAAAATGGTGTTAGCTCATCAAATATGTTGTAATACCACATCATACCACAGGCAAGTCATAATACTTGTGGGCAAAGTATTTTTTTTAATGGGAAAATGAAGTTATTCAGCAGGTAAATCTACCATGACCGTGATTGCTTCCTCACCTGCAGATAGAGGGACAAATTATGACCTAGCTCACAGGTAACCAGCATGAAACCATCATCAAGATTGGTGAGAGCGTGCTCTCTCAGCGCTCACCAGAGCGCTGGAGGCCTGTGCTTTCTATGACACTGTTTAAAGTGTTCATGTGTAGCTGGCTGGTGCAGGATGTCCGGCCAAAGGGACATGGGCACTTTAAACATGTGCACAGCCCCTGCTGCCACTTGGCAGCAATTGCCACGCCCCATCCTGACACTCGGTTCAGGACAGGGCGTTGAAAAATAAAATGGGAATAAACAAAGTTTATAACCATTTTGGTCTGTCATGGGGAAGTTTTGTTGGCGGGGCGAAGCTCCTCCACTCACGTGGAAGGGCCGCCCCTGCTACCCACAAAGAGCCATTCTGATTTTGTTTGAGAAATTAAACTCTACTGGGTGGGGAATGGCCGTTCCAGGGTAAGGATGCTCCATGAGTTTGTTACATACCATAGCCTTTTGTGGGGAATTCACTGACTCCGCTCTAATCCATTTTCAATATGAAAAACATTGCAAATTTACTCACTAGAAAGTAGGAATAAATCTATTTGTAGCAAAGGAAGGAACCACCGCCAATATTGGTGGGGTCCAAGTGAAAGTTGTTTCTCCTGTGAAATTACATATATCTCTTGGAAGGAAACATTAAACTAATGCAATGTCATTTCAACACTTGCAATTGAGCATTATGGACAACTGTGTATGTGGAAATGCTGCTGAAAAGTCGCACAAGCAAATTCTGAACAGGTTTCCTGAAGTAGGTTTGAAATCCTTTGTAACTTCGGAACTTATGATAATTTCAATAATGAATATATAATACCATGCGAGGATTTCATATTCTGGGTGTAGTTCTACTCAGTCCCTTAGTAAACATTGTTCAGAGTACTAACTAATTTCCTCATGTACTAACAATTCAAATAAGAAATTGTAAATTGCGACAAATACCGGTCTGCAATTTGTTTTTTCTTATTTGGAATGTATTATAAGAGACTCAGCAGAAGAGGTTGCAATTTGCATTCCAACTTCCACCGAATAAATTGGTATTTTGTGAACCAACCTTTTTATTAATAGATTGATTAAAAAAATACCAAGTCGTTGTGGGTCGCATTTCGACCTACGTCAATAATATGTATGAGATAGTTTGCAAATTGCCACCTGCTAAAATTTGCTAGAATCACAGGCATGTTAGCCCGCTAGGATCAGCAGACCACTATGAAGTGTAATTGCTTTGAAATTCGTAATCTTTTTGTTAAAAATGTAGCCCATATTCCTAAAAGAAAAATGGGATGTTCTAAAGAAAAAGAAAAAAAGAAAACATTTGCAACTATTTTTTTAGGTGTAGGCAATGGACCCATGGGCCACTTCCTCCTCCTCAAAATGTTTTTGTACTCATTTGAAAATGGGAAGGGTCCCTCGGGGATCCCTTCCAATGGTTATCACTTTTTGACTAGGTGGTAAAATATTAATGTTTTGCGACCAGATTGCAGTTGCAAAACAATACACAACACCCCTTCCAAATATCAATTCACTATTTATTCCCAAACCCAAATTAAAATATGCTATTGTGTGCTTGCAATGACTCTCGTTTGAACTTTGAGACCACAAAATGCCTTTGTACATTAGAGCCTAAAAGACTCAGCATCAGTGTCCAGCTCTGTGATATCACATGCGTATGAAATATGTAAGGAACTGCAATTTTTTATTAAAGATTTGTCTAGTCATGTCATCCAGTGTTAACACAGCAACAGCGGTACTGTAATAGTTTTTTTTATTTCTGATCTCAGAGATAGAGACTATGAATATATTTTGCTAAAATATCAGCTTTCCCTGAAAAATTAAAAGAATAGGTGACTTTTGTGGGAAGATGTTTTCTTCGCCTCCTCAGAGTCATTAGCTGGTAAGACAAAAATTGTAGTTCAATCTTTATTTAGTATTCTGCTGGAGTTCAAGACAGAAGAGGAAATAAACATGTGCAAGCCAGCGTAAAATGTGGCACAAACTTTGGTTTCAACTCAAAAACATATGTTCAGCTTTTGTTTGCCACAAACTTGAGTCCCTTTATTGACACGTTTTTATCTAATACTATGTATTTACTACTTCTACATGCTGCTTCTACACCCACAATATGTCTTGCTTCAGGATGCCTGACAGTACGCACTAAAGTTCAGGGTCACCGTGTATTAAAAGGAAGAAGTACTCTATACAACAATGGCCATTAAAAGCCACCTCATAGTTCCATGGTTTAATGAAAGAACTCATCCCCAAGCTTGAATATTGTTTCATCCATGGAACTCCAAGATGACCCGCCCTTATAACTTTTGGTAAGGGAAACATATATACTATATGAAAGTCGGCAAGAGTTGTTGAGGAAATCATTATTTAATCATTCTAGTGCAATCTAGCTTTGCCATCAATAAGAAGAAAATCACATCGATCGTCTACTCTAATAATGAATTACAGTTGAGTTGATGTCATTGTGACCACCACATTATGACATAGCAGACGGCCAGGATTTCCAGGGCGTTAGCAATGCCACCAAACCTGGGGGAAACACAACATATAAATGTAGATACTCACCTCCAGGGACGCAGAGGAGTCTGCTGCCGCCATGGAACCATAACTGGAAGACTTCCCGATGCTGTACTACTCCATGGCCGTCCAGGAGCACCAACGAAGATGACGACGGTGAGTACAGCCTCCTAGCACACATGTGAGGGAGGGGACAGTAACACACACACGCAACACACAATATACACACACCCAGAACAATCTTCAGCGTAAACAACAGCGACATCAGCCAGAAGTAAAGAAAGCCAGGACATATACCTTAGGTCCAACCTCTGTTTTTTGCTGGACCTGTGCCCACAATTGAGGCAACTAAATACAAAGAGTCTTTGTCCAGTCCAATGTCAGCCATTAATCACAGGGCAATGTCCAAGGCCCAACTTGACTACTGACAGCCCAGTCACTCCACTGGGCAGGGGCATCATGGTGATGGTAGGCAGGCACCTCATGGGGCGGAGGAAGGGGGGGTTGGGGGATTTCTTCTTTGCAGGGGGGTCCTTGGGCTTGGATTTGGGAGGGGGAGGGTCCTTGCCTTTCCAGATTGGGGGCAGAGGAGTGGCCATGGGACAGGAGGCCCGGAGAGCCACCCTTCTTCGCCTTAGTGGCAGGAGTACACTTAGGGTAAGGAACAGGAGTCGATTTGGTGCTGAAGGTACTGGGCTGGAGGGGTGGGACTTTTCTCTTTCTCTTTTCTCCAGGATGGGGTGTGGGGGAGGGAAGAGGTCATTTTGGGAAAGGAAAAGCTTCTTAGTACCTGTGGGGCGGGATGTGGGAGGCGGTATGGGAGTGGAGGTAGAGGAAGTGGTTGTTGGAGGATGAGGTGTGCTAGACTTGGGTGCATGGACAGTGTGCGTGTGTGAGGTGGATGGCTGTTGGGGGTCTGTGTGGAAGCGTTTGTGTGTCTTTGGAGGGGGGCAGACAGGGTGGGGTAGGACAAACAGGACGTGTGGATGGATGTTGTGGTGGTGTCTGCAAGTGAGGTGGGTGTGCTGCATAAGGTGGTGATGGTGGTGGTGACTGCGCATGTAGTGTGTGGGGTGTATGTCTGCAGGTCTGCTTTTGTGGTGATTGTGGGCAAGGCTGTACAGGTGGCAGGATCTGGGGCAGTTGATGCTGTCCATGCAGGTGTGAGTGCTGATATGACTGTGAGGGAGGAGGAGGAGGGGGGGACAGTTGAGACAGTGGCTGATGTTGTGTGTGCATCTGTGTTTTGGCTGTGTGTGTGCTTGTGGTCTGAAGTGTGGTGCCTGTGTTTGTCTGTGCAAGGCCTGTCTGTTGTTTTAAGTGCATGCTTGTCAGAATGTGTGCATGGGATGGGTTGGGGAGAGGAGACAGGGACTGGGAAGAGGAAGTTGGATGGGGATGGAAGAAACAATGACACTGGCTGCCATCAGAGAGGACGCCAGAGTCTGAAATAATCTCTGTAGGGCCACCAAGCCACAGTGAATGCCCTCCAGGAAGGCATTGCATTGCTGCATCTGGAATGCCAGCCCCCGGAAGGCATTCATTATGGTTAACTGCCCCACAGACATGGATCTCAGGAGGTCAATAGCCTCCTCACTGAGGGCAGCAGGGCAGATTGGAGCAGGGCCGAAGGAGACACCCACCCTCCTGTGTGAGCGGGTACGGGCAACTCATTGGGGGGCTACTGGGAGTGCTGTGCTGGTACAGGGTGGTGGAAGATGAATTTGCTGGAATGGTCCCAGAGGGGTCCGCGGCCACCAGGGAGCCTCCATCGGAGGAGGAATCAGAGTCAGTTGTATCAGCTCCTGTCTCCCCTGTGGTGCTCCCCTCACCCTTCGTCCATTGGTCCATTCAGTGTCGGTGGACTCTGCCTCCTGGGTCCCATCAGCTGCAGCACCCTCACTCGCAGGTGCCCCTGCTCCTTTGCCAGAGTATGCTAATGCACACATGGACATGATGATAAAGGAGACGGGGGAGAAAGAAAGGGACCACAGGGTCAATAACAGCACCAACAGCACAGATGGCATACACAACACTATCACTCACTGGGACTAAGCTTGGGCAGTATGGACCACAGTGGCATGCCATTGGCTAGGTACTACAGCAGTTAGGACCCAAACACTACCATCTGCACACCTACTGGGATCAGCTAAAGCCTGTCTGCCATGGCAAGCTAGCTACCTAGCAATTCCAAATTTGCATACCACCATACATACCTAAGCAGGACCACGCAGCAATGTCTAAACTGGCATATTGGGACATCCACTGACTGGAACCCTGCACCCAATTCTCATGCCAAGCAACAAATAATGAATATCGCACACACTGTACTCACCACCTTGTGGCTGCTGTGCAGCCCTCAAGCACCTATCCAGCTCCGGGTAGGCCACCACCAGTATGTGGGCCATTAGGGGGTCAGGCTCCGATGAGCACCCCTCCCTCATTGGGAGGCCATCCCCAGCTGGGCTTCTGTGGTCGTTTCCTGCAGTGGGTGCTCTGCCAGAAATGGACCCCCAGGCTCCGCACCTCCTTGGCGATGTCACACCAGAACCCCTTCTTCTGATGGGCGCTGACCTGCAGAGGAAACACAGACAGAAGGACACCATGAAACATACAATCCAGCCTGTTACACATATGGCCTACATACTGCATTTGCCCCTCATCAAGCACACACATTCCCCAAATGACACACTGCCAGCATACACATACATCTACATGCAGCCATGTTGCTTGCAACGTACCCATGATGTACTCATCTGTTGGTCTGGGGGTCCATACAACTACCCATACAGGGGTAGGATCCCATCCACGAGCCCCTCCAACACCTCCGAAGTGAAGGCAGGGGCCCTTTCCCCTGTTGCACTGGCCATGGCGGGTTCTAGACACAGGTCACAGCAGCAACGCAGTGGAGATGTAGTCCAGTGGAAAGTCAGGAATCAAGTGAAGTGGTAGAAAGAAAATGGCGGTCACGTCCGTGGCTGTGAACACCGCCACCACCGGAGTTAATCATCATTGGTTCCTGTACTCCATAGAGCCCCATGTTAGCCAATGAGGAATTACATGGAAGTGCATACCGCCTTCTGCCATGACGCCGGCGGAGTAAGGTCACTTCCACCTGTCCTTGCATACAAGACAGACGGTTGCCATTTGCTACTGCTAGTACTCATGAATTGAATTAAAATGTTCAGAATTGGTGTCGACTATACACACCTAGACAATTCTAGTATCCAACATAAACATGTTCTGTCTACTCTGATGTTGTGTGTCCATATGTCCTGTTGTCACACCCTTTTTACTTTTGGCTCACTTAGGTAAAAAAACACTGCGGAGGAATAGGAACAGGAGGCCAGCACCGATGTACAGACCCCTTGCGGACTTGGCTACACTGGAGGACAGGCATATCATACTCACCTATTGTCTGGACAGGGCCACTATCACAGAGCTGTGTGCAAAATTGGAGCCTGAGCTGCCACCTGTTATCCATTGCACCACAGTTATTCCCCCTCTTGTGCAGGTACTATCAGTGCTCCATTTTCTGGGAACAGGTTCTTTCTAGGTGGCTGTGGGCTTGGCTGCAGAAATGTCACAGTCTATATTCTCTATTGTGCTTGGAGGGGTTGTGGCTGCCTTGCTCAAACACTTGTGCAGCTACATCGCATTCCCCCAAGGTTGATGATTTGCCCACTGTGAAGGCTGTATTATGTGCAATGGGACACATTCCACATGTGATTGGGGCCATTGGCAGGACCCATATTGCCTTAGTCCCTCCCAGGGCCAATGAACAGGTGTACAGGAATAGGAAGAGTTTCCACTCTCTCAATGTCCAGATGGTGTGCCCTGCTGGCCAGTACATCTCTAACATCACTGCTAAGTATCCTGGATCTGTGCATGATGCCTTTGTCTTGAGGAATAGCAGCATCCCACAGCTGATGACACAACTACAGAGGCACAGAATGTGGCTCGTAGGTGAGCTTGAGTCCCCACCCAAGGTATGTCAGTGTATGCCTACAAGAGTCATGCCCCATGCCATAGTGCATGGCTAATGTGTGTCCCTCACTTCTTGTAGGTGACTCCGGCTACCCAAACCTGTCCTGGCTCTTGACCCTTGTTCAGAATCTGAGAACAGGGGATGAGAATAGGTACAATGATGCTCATGGGCGTTCCAGGAGGATTGTGGAACACACCTTCCGTCTCCTGAAGGCCAGGTTCAGGTGCCTTTATCTGACAGGTAGATCCCCATGCTACTCCCCTGAGAAGGTCTGCCAGATTGTCGTGGTGTGCTTGATGCTGCACAATTTGACCCTCAGATGCCATGTGCCCTATATGCTGGAGGACGGGGGTGACGATGCACCTGTGGTAGCAGTTGACACTGAGGACAGTGAGGAGGAGAAAGAGGAGGAGGATGTGGACAACAGGACACATATCATTCAGCAGTATTTCCAATGACACTCAGGTAAGACTGTTGATCTTTACATTTCGCCATTTCAGTGATGTGCTGTGTGGCTGTAGTATGATGCCAGTCACTACCTTTGCATCCCAACTGACTGTCGCCTATGCCTTCCCTTATTGCAGATTTTGGTGTGGTTATAACAGTGTAATGCTGTGATGTGTACAGACTGCTCAAACTCATGTGTAGGATGGACTCACACATTACAGGACATTTGCACAGGATCATGCAGTTCAATACAGTTCAATACATTGTACATTTCTTTCTGATAAAGCACTATTACTCAAGTTGTGTCCAAGGGTGTTTATTTTTAAATTAGGTATACAATGCATAGTGCAATATGGTGGGGTGATGGCTGGAAAAATTCCAATGTAGTGGGCCAGTCTGGTTGTAGCACAGGTCCAGTGTCCAAGGGGTCATAGGAGTAGGAGCAATGGCAGTTCAAAGTGAACAAGTTGACACAGTGGAACACAAGGGGGACATTCTGGAGGGGCTCATTTTCCTGCTGTGGTCTTGGTCTTCCCAACTGTCTCTGGTGTCTGTCTGGGTCACAGGGAACATTTGGGGGGTGGTTCACCTTCTGCAGGGGGATGGGTTCTGGTGACCTGTTTGTCCTTTGGCAGGACCTCCTGTCCTGTAGCTGTAGCAGATGTGGTGGGCTGGTCAGTACCCTGGCTAGTGATAGGGGCCTGCTGGTGTGCTGTGTACTCCCGCATGGTGTTTGCTATGTCACCCAGCACCCCTGCAATGGAGGCCATGGTGGTATTCAAGGCTGCAATTGTTGCATGACCTCCTGGTGATGTTCCCCCTCCAGTTGCTGGTTCTCCTGCATGATGTTGAGCACCTGACCCATCCTGTCCTAGGATTGTTGGTATGCCCCCAGGACATTTGTGAGTGCTTCCTGGGCAGTTGGGTCTCTGGGCCTGTCCTTCCCCTGGCGCATAGCCATCATCTGACTGTCCCTGATGCTCTGTGCCTGTTTCCCCTGAATGGTGTGCCCACTCCCACTGACACCGGGGCCCTCATTGTCTTGCCTGTGTGGTGTGAACTCAGGTCCCTGTACAGGTGGGCACACTACTGATTGACGTGTCCTGGGGCCTGAGGTCTGGGGGGCATTGGCTCGCTGCTGTGGTGTTTGAGTCAGAAGGGTGGGGGCTGTGGTGGACTGGCTGTGGGATGGGGTAGTCCGACTGACCAGTGGTCCCAGATGGGCCAGGGAGTTCATCACGACTGAGACCTCCAGAGTTGCTGTCATCACTGGGGGCATCTCCTGGTGGGGGACTAGGTGGCTGTGGCACCTCCTCACCGCTGACATTGGCTGGGGCACCTGTGGGGATGTAAGTGGTGTTAGGGTACTTGTCTGTGACATATTCAGTATTTCCCAATGTTATTGGTGTTGTCCTCCCACCGCTGGTTGTGTATGGTGCTGTACTGTGGGATTGGTAGTTCTCCATGCTGTGTATGCATTGCTGGTGGGTGTGCATGCAGAGCTGGGAGGGATGTGCTTGCTGTGGGTATGGCAGGCAGGGCTTGACATTTAGGTGTGGAAATTGTGGTAGTGCACTCTGTGGGATGGAGTGGGGTGAAGGGACTCAGGGTGAGGGGGAGATGGCATGCAGGTATGGGGGTAGTAGGTTGTCATTGTTGACTCACCAGTGTCCAGTCCTCCAGCTACTCCAGTGAGTCCCTCAGGATGCAGTATTGCCAAGACTTGCTCCTCCCATGCTGTCAGCTGTGGAGGAGGAGGTGGGAGTCCATCGCCAGTCCTCCTGATGGCAAGCTGGTGCCTTGCTGCAATGGAACAAACCTTCCCCCGTAGGTCGTTCCACATCTTCCGAATGTCGTCTCTTGTGTGTGGATGTTTTCCCACGGCATTCACCCTTTCCACGATTCTTCGCTACAGCTTCATCTTCCTGGAAATGGAGATCTGCTGTACCTGTGCTCCAAACAGCTGTGGCTCTACCCTGACTATTTCCTCCACCATGACCCGCAACTCCTCATCAGTGAAACGGGGTGCCTGTGTGGGGAAATGGGTGTTGTGTGGTGTGTGTGTTGTGTAGAGGGTGATGTGTAATGTGGTGGGGTGTGTGGTGTGTGGTGCATGATGGATGTATGGGTAGTTGTGGTATGTGTGTGCAGTTGCCTCTGGGTTTGACATGGCAAGGTGTACCAGTCTTCTCGTGTTTGCAAAGGTTTGTGGGTGTTGTGGGGGGTATTTTCTAGTGCTGTTGGTGGGTCTGCGGGGTGTGTGTATTTGTATCAGTTTTTTTTTTGTTCTGGACAATCTTTTATTGTTTTGTATTTGGATGGCCATTCCTGCCTTGGTGGTGTGCATCGCCAATGGCTTACCACTGTTGAATGTTCTCTGTGGTGATTTGTGGGTCATTATTTGTAGGGTGTTGTTTTGGTGGCCTAACACTATGGTTGCTAGTTCCGACAGTTTATCATGCTCTGTGTGTCTGGTGGATTTGTGGTTGTGGCTAGTTTCTGTTGGTTTTGTGTGTGTATTTCATAATCTAGCAGACGGACGTACACCTCCACGGCGGTATGTTGGTGGCAGTCACTGTGGCAGTATTCGGAATTTACCACCAATGTCATAATGAGGGCTTTAGTTCTTTATTCCACTCTCTATATCAGTAGCCTATATAAGGTAGGCATCCCAGACAGTACTTAATTTATAAAATACATAAATGCCAAGGCCCTCATTAGGAAGAACTCTGGCTCCAACCACCCAAAGCCCCTGTCAGCACTCTTAATGACAATACAAACACAACTACTACCACACCCCTACAAACATGACAATTCAGGCTGTTCCAGCCTCCCATAGCTACTAGAATGAGTTGGTCACTGGGTATTAGTAATTTTTAATGCAATTTGAATGTATAAACAACTGCTGTTGTGCGCATCTCTAAATAAGATAAACAGTCCCAACGTGTGGCAGTCTGTTGTTGGTGGCAGTGTTTTTTTTTTTTTTTGTCCTCATACACCTCACCGATAAGTCACACCTTTTTCCCAGCAAGGTCTATTTGCCTTTAAAGCTAGCGGTGGACATATCGGCCAAGGAGGCCCCTGTATCACCTGCTCAGCCCACCTGAGAGGACCCAGTAGCTGGCCCATATGTAGAAAGGGGGAGGATTTAAATCATAGGACATAATGCCCCTTATAGAAAGGAGGAGGGAAAGGAAGGAACCCCTTCCAATAGAGGAGCCAATACTTTACTTTTTTTCCTCCTCCGCTCTGAACTGCCCACCTTAAGATCTAATTTAGCTGTTTTTACACAAATATCCAACCAGCTCCTGTATAGTGGCGGGGCTGCCATCATCCATTTTACACAGATCTCTCTTCTGGCCAACAAAATAGCGAAAAACACAAAGGGCCTGATTACAACTTTGGAGGAGGTGTTAATCCGTCCCAAATGTGACGGATATACCACCAGCCGTATTACGAGTTCCATAGGATATAATGGACTCGTAATATGGCTGGTGGTATATCCGTCACTTTACCGTCACTTTTGGGACGGATTAACACCTCCTCCAAAGTTGTAATCAGGCCCAAAGTTCCTATTGTTTCTAGACCACCCTACCATATCGCCGGACTTCCCAAAAATAATTAAAGGGAGACTTACAGAAAGTTCCTTTCCTACCAGCTGTGACGGTGCACCCACTACTTCCGTCCAAAAGAAAAACACTCCCGGGCATTCCATAAACATATGAACGTATTCAGCCTCTGGAGCTCTACACTTAAGACAGTTCACCACTTCACCCTTCTTTATCTTCGTTAGTTTCGCTGGAGTGATATAAGCTCTATGTATCACATACAAATGATTCTTCCTTAACGGGGCGGCCTTAACTACCTCAAAACATGTTCTCAACGATTCTTGCCATCCCAACTGCGCCGTTTCTTTTGTAATGACACCTTGCCACAACTGCTCTGGCAACTTAAACTCTCCGTCGATCTGGTCCAGAATCTCCCTATACCATCTTCAATCTTGCAGCCTTTGGGGGAGCCGTTAAAGAGATCTTTTGATAACGGGTTCTCCCCTTGATGACTCTGTCGAGTGGACAATGCCCAGGAAGTCAATTGAAAATATTTGAACCTAGACAGAGTACCACCTGTCATGTCGCTCAGTTCTTCCCAAGAGAGTAACAATGTGTCCTGTATAAGATCCCCCCAGCACTCTAAACCGAAATCTCTTGAAGGTTTAGCCAATGCGTCTTTCAAACATTCTGGAGTGCCCGGGGAATCCCAAATAGGGGCTAGCTGATTATAATAATCAATCTTTATAATGGATTTCACCTGATACCAACACATAGCTGCCTCTCTCAGAACTTTTAGTCGTATTTTCTTGAAAAACTTTGGGTCTCCATACTTAAAGAGAAACTGTTTCCCTGCCCCCGGAATGTTACATATCATTGCTTTAAACATTGCACCTACCCCTGAATTGTCCAAGGAAGTAAACAACCTTCTCGAATTCCTCAACTAGTAGGCCCATGCACATAGCTGTAAATCAGGCAATGATAAACCTCCCTTCTCTCTCCTCCTCCGCAACTTTTTCCATGCAATCCTAGGACCCTTGCAGGCCCAGATAAAAGAAGTGATAGCCTGTTGAAGTTTCTTAAGATATTTGCCATCCATTAATAACGGAATTGCGTTCTGAATAAAATTAATTTTTGGAATAAGAAACATTTTAACCAGGTTTACTCTTCCCAGTACTGTGAGTGGCAAGTGGGCCCAGCCCTTCATTAAATTAATCCAATCTACCACCAATGCTTCTTGGTTTTTCACCACTAACTTCTCAATATCATGTGTAATTAATAACCCTAAGTAGCGTATTTCAGCCTTCCCTTGCCAATCCTGATTCCATACCATGATTTCCAACTTCTCTGTATTGACCTTATATCCAGAGACCAAACCAAACTCCTCCGCTAATCTTCGTAGTGCTGGGAGGGCGGTTGATAAATTGGCGGTAAATACCATTAAATCATCTGCATAAAGTGCAACTTTCCTCTCCCACTGTTCCCATTTAAAAGCAACTATTTCAGGGCACTGTCTTATTTTCCTGGCAAAAGGTTCAATATACAGATCAAACAAGAGCGGGGACAATGGGCACCCCTGCCCAGTTCCCCATGATATCCTAAAGCAATTAGTTAGTTCCCCGTTAATTAAGATTCTAGCAGAGGGGTCAGAATAAATCAGTTTAATGACCTTACAAAAAATATTCCCTATATTATACCTATTCAAAACCTGAAATAAATAACTCCAATTGACCCTGTCTAAGGCTTTCATAGCATCTAAAGCTATAACCCCCAAAGGGGTCCTATAAGTAGTTGCCAGATCTATTGCCCCCTATCAAGGTATGGGTGAGCTCATGTAAATACCTTCCCTTAATAAACCCCTTCTGATCCATATTAATTAAGTCCTTCACCACCATATTTAACCTGAAAGAACCTTTGCAAATAGCTTATAATCTGCATTCAGCAGGGAAATGGGTCTATATGACTCACACCTAGCCGGGTTTTTACCCGGTTTCAAAATCAATGATATTACTGGCTCATTCCAAGATGCCGGAACAGGGGAGTCATTCACAAATACCTCAGAAAACAACTTTAACAAAAAGGGCATTAATGCCTGCTCTAAGACCTTATGCAATTCTCCCGGAAGACCATCTGGACCAGCGGCCTTACCCCCCTTACTTCCCCTCAAAGCAGCTGCAATTTCATCTAGGGTGATAGGCCTATTCAACCAACGCCGCTGCTCAACAGATAGACAGGGAAGAGTATCATCCCCCAACCAAATTTGAACCACCTGCTCAGTAACCTCAATCTCTTCGGTATAGAGTTGATAAAAGAATTGTCCAAAAGCATTCTTAATTTCCTCGCTCTCTCTAGTCCTCTGGCCCTGCTCTACCTCAATTTCCTTTATCAAGTTTCTAACTTGGGCCCTTTTTGCTTTCCAGGCTAGTAATTTCCCTGGGTTTTCCCCATTTTCAAAATGTGCCAGCTTACTTGCCTCCCATCGCTGCATTAATCTTGTTTGTAAAAGCGCTTCCACTTGGAGTTTCAGGACATCCAGTTTTTGCTGCCTTATCCGCTTCTCATTTTCACCTATAGTCATCATTAGGCGTTCCCTACAGACCTTCATTTCTTCCTCCAGAAGCTCTAACTCATCCCTATACCGCTTGTTCTTATAATTGGCAATATTAATAAGAATCCCTTGTATCACCGCCTTATATGTATCCCAAACCACATCAAAAGTGGCAGAACCCATATTCACCTTAAAAAACTCCTCCGTTTCTGCAAGTAGCCTAATTCTGACTTCTTCAACTAATAATAAGGAGCGATCCAACGTCCACCGACTCACCTCTCTCTCTCTCGCTAAATTCATTATTAATACCACTGCTCCATGATCCGATAAATGCGGAGGGAGATACTCAATACTAGCTATTGCACCACGCCATGTCTGTTCTACCAAGAAGTAATCAATACGTGACGCGTGGTTATACTTCTTATTATTACATGAAAAGACCTGATGAGGCCCCACCCTATCTCTCCACCAGTCCTCCAATGCCCTTTCCTTCATCATCTTTCTCAAAAACTGCTGAGACTTTGAATTAATTACTGATCTAGATTTGGTTGATCTATCCAATTTATTATCTAATCCAATGTTAAAGTCCCCTGCCATTAACTCTGGATCCGAAAAATCAGGCAATTGACAAAACAGTTTCCCAAGAGGCTCAATATCATCGGTAAAACCCAACCAGGATGACCGGACTACCAAATAACTTAATTTTAATTATTACCCACCTCCCTGCGGTATCTACACTAACTTTTAATACTACGCGATCGCCCTGATTTTTAAACTCTATTGCCACCCCCTAATGTGGGAGCCTTGTTCAGTACATACACAACAACAAACCCACTTCTGTTTCCCAAATAAAACTTTACACTCTTCACCCGTTAGATGCGTTTCTTGCAGTATCAAAACCTGGGCAGGCGAGTCCCTCAAATACTGTATGATCCTATCTCTCCTACCACTCTGCCTCAAACCATTCACATTCCAAGACAGTATTTGAAGTTTCCTCTGGGGATAAACTCCTTTGGCTACTTCTTCCTTATACATGTCTGGCGGGTTGTCTAGTAAACCGAGGTGTACAGGACTTTTTTCTTTTACCACTATCTCTCCCCTCTAATTCCCACCCTGTGCTCCCCACCCCCCCTCATGTGCTCCTTCTCCCCCACCCAGACCCATCCTCGCCTCCCCCCTCTTGTGCTCCCCCCCTCGTGCACCTCCAACCCCCCCCAGGAGAACCCCCCCATTATTCAGGTCCATGACCCAATTTGAGAATCCGTTCGGACCACCTTTGGCAACACAGATTACTTCTCGACGCCTCCATCTTTAATGGTCCCCAGGAGCTTATCCGCTACTTCCACCTCTCTAATGTTATACATTTTATTATTGTACATAATCTTGAGGGTGGCAGGGAACTTCATCTGTACCGAGGCACCAAGTTTCCTGAACTCTTCCATCCGCCTTCCTAGCTCCCACTGCCTGTTTAAGGTCACACTTGACAGATCAGACCTAACCTCAAACAAAAAGTGATACCCCTTTAAGGTTTTCTATTTAAGCGCCAAGGACAAGATTTTCTCTTTCAAAGAATAGGTTTGAAAATGTATCAAAATCTTCCTAGGTTTAAGACTACCTGGCCTTTTCTTAAAGGGATCTCTATGAATTCGCTGGATATCCCCTGCTATTTCCTCCAGAGACTCTTCCAGTGAAAGCGCGTTCTTAAGAAGGGAGCTCAACATTTCTTTACGTTTCTGCCTTCCACATCCTCCGGCACATTCAACACTCTCAGATTGTTTCTTCTCGAGTTGTTCTCCAATCGTTCCAATTTACTCTGAAGAGCCTGCTCATTTCCCTCAACAACTCAAATTGGTGCCAGTGTTGACAATTAAGTGCAGGTGCCGGGCACCGGAAACCACTGCTCAAATTGAGCACTGGTTTCAGCCCAGTAATTCAGCAGAGGAGTAAAACAGTGCTGAGCTAGCTCTGTAATGGAGAAACCATGCCATTATCAGAGAAGCTGCAGTTATGTCTTGAGGTTAGTGACATTAGATTGTAAGAGATATGCCCTCAATGGGCCCCATACATTCTTGGGCCTTGATGTCTGCAGTTGCAGCAGCGTGTATGTTTTTACTGCATCATTGCACTTTGTCATGTCTTTAATCCAGTCCTCATCCTTAGTATCAGTGGCTCTGCATCAGTGGATTGCAACTCTACACTTTGCCATAAGTAGTGCCAATGCAGGAAATCGTCTTATGCTGCACTTGAGAATTTTAATGTAGTCCAGTACAGTAATCATTAAGTCTGGATCGATACGAGCACCTACTATTTTAGATATTGTTTGGGTAAAATTATCGCAGAAAGTATGGACTGTGGACAAGAACAGGCCAAGTGCAGGAAGTCAGCATGTGGTGCTCCATAAAAGGGGCAGCCATGTGACTTAGAATGGTCAATTTTGTGTTGTTTTTTAGGAGTTATGTATACCCTATGTACATATTTTCAATGCAGTTATTTATGGCTACAGTTCATGGAAATCGTTTTCGTTCGCATACATCAAAATTTCGACTTTGTCTCAGTTAGTCCCTCTTCAAGCTCCTTTTCAAAGGCTTTTCTGCCTGGTATAGATCCCAAGACCTTTGAAGTTGACACCATATTGTTCAATGTAAACATCCATCCAGTGGAATCTAAATAGTTTTTCAGTCGGGTTAGTTGCTCAAAGCAGGGGATTCATCTGAAAACCCATTTATTCTCCCAAATGCAGAATTCCTAATTCTAGAACATTTGAATACGTCTAGGGAAGTGGGGTTACATATCTCTTTATATTGCTCCAATGTAATGAACGCCCCTTAGAGTATGAATGTCCCAGGGTTGCTGTTCTTTCTACTACTTTAACGAAACCCTGGACAACTAGTTGCACAGCTTTCTGTATTCTAAACATTTCCCTCCTGAAAAATCACTATAATTAGAAGATAGAGAGGTAATGACAATACGATGTTTATGTACTCCATTGCTGAAGTTCATTGTAGCAAACAGGAATATATCTGCATTTTATACGTTATAGCCCAATGTTGGTTTTTAAAGGGTCTAATATTAAATTGCTTGAAATCTGTACTTGCAAAAAATGACAAGATGTGTATTGGCTTGGTGATTGTAAGAGTTTAGACTTCACGTTAATTGAACTTTTTATATCACGATTTGACCACATTGTATTCTGTATTTCCAAAACTGCAAACATATTATAGACAGACATAAAAAAGCCCATGAAATGCCCCCTTTCTTTGGCACTCATCTTCCAGGGAGTCGGGAGCATTGGCTTTATCATTCCCGAAAACGAACCACTGATTTCATGTGTTTTTCCAGGGATTATATACATTTCCAGGGATTACATTTGTGTACAAGTTCACCGTGCAAGGGGCAGATTCTTTTTACTTTGAAGTGGTTCCACCATGTGTAATGCAGCCTTTCCTGGTAAAACATTTGGGGAGAATGAGAGGTAACTGCCAGAGCTGCCGACTTTGGAACTGGGGAACCAATTGAGTCTTGGCTCCAGCTCAACATCCACTGATTATGATCAGGTCTTTCAGGGCCTGATTTAGATCCCAGTGGAGGGGTTACTCTGTTGCAGCGGTGACAGATATGCTGTCTGCCGAAATTTAAATATCACAGTAAACAATGGTATTTAGATTTCGGCAGCCAGCATATCCATTACCGTTGAGACGGAGTGACCCCTCCGCCGAGATCCAAATCAAGCCCTTAATCTGCTAAAGTTCCTATATAAACAAAATATGAATGCATCCTTGTGTAATGTAACTGGTGCTCCTATAAAGCGTCCAAGATTTTTGGGTCGTGTTACGCTATATGAAACTGCAAAAAAAACATTTATGCAACTGGAGTTAATAGGTTTAGAAAAGGTGGCCCGGCCATGTATGCAGCCAAACCATTTATCTGTACTCTCTTTAATCTAGACACTGTGGCCCTCATTATGAACATGGCGGTAAACACCGCCCCGCCGGCGGTGATGGTAATAACCGCCAACAGACGTGCGGTCCGAACCGCCAAATAATGAACCAACTGAAACACAGGCATCCTGAAAACCACTCACTGCCAGCAGAGGAGTGCCGACAACGACAGCAGAGCCTGCCCACAGGCCAACAGAAAGGCCCTACCAGCCCATCAAATAATGAAGCACTAGACCGCTGTCAGTTCCGGGGCCGGAATCACTGCCACGCAAAGCCAGGCGGAAACAAACCAAATATAAGGAAACACTCACTGGAGGCTCACACAACACGCCAAAGCAGACATGGAGAGAGAGTTGCTGATCATGCCAGCACTGCTGCTTGTTATATACCTCCACGACCGAGACCGCTGACGAAGACGACCTACTAAACAAGGGAAGAAAGGGCACAGTTACATAAACCAACCCACTCTACCAACCCTGCAGCGCTCCCACAACCCTTCACAGCAGCACAAGCCATACACCCCACAGCAAGAGGTACTTACCAGACACAAGGCAAATCCAACCTGCCCAAAGTACATACATGTGCCCCACAACCCCAAACAAAGAAACGAGAGATCACGGATCCAGAGTGTGCCTCAAACAACACAGGCCACACATTAACCTTTATTCTGCTTACTGGGCAACATAAGTGCATAGAAGGCCAATGGCCAGTCCATAGTGCAAGAAGTATGATGGGGCACAATGGTCCCAACTTGACTCCCACAAGTGCAACGGCACTCCACCTCATAGGGGCAACAATGGGGCATCCAGGCACCTCAGGGAACAGGGGCAGGGAGTGTTGGGGGTGGGGATTTACAACCTGGAGGGGGCTTAGATTTCCGTTTGGAAGGTGGAGGGTGTTTGGGTTTGCCCTTGGAAGGTGGGGTAGTGGGCTTGGACCGGGGGTGGGAGATGGACCTGGTGCAGCATGAGGCTTCTTCCTCTCTGGGGAAGGGGCACGGGAATGGGAAGGGAGGGCAGGGACAGGCTGTGACATGGAAGGAGTGGACAGGGCAAGGAGGTGAGCATGTTTACGGACGAGATGGGGTGGACCAGTGGGTTGAAATGGGTCAACACGGGATAGGAAAAGTTTCTTGGGTACAATTGGGGTGGACCTGGAGGAAGGCGTGGGAGTGGAGGTAGAGGGAGTGGTCGTGACAGGTGTAGGTGTGCGTGACGTGGCTTCAGGGGACTAGACAGTATGCTGAGGTGTGATGGGTGTATGTTTTGGTACGTTTGAGTGTCTTGAGAGGAGGGGGGGTGGACACAGTGGGACAAGACAGGCTGCCAGTGTAAATGGATGTTGTCTGGGTGTCTGCAAATCTGGTGAGTGTGCTGCATGTGTCCACTAAAGTCGTTGTGGTGAGATCAGGTCTGGTGTCTGGGGTGCTTGAATGGATGTGTGCTATTGTGGTGACTGCAGGAATAGGGTCAGCAACATTTAATGAGGGTGCAGTGCCTGTGGGTGTGCATGCACAGGGGACAGACAGGGAGGTGGAAGAGGTGGACACACTGGGGGAAGTGGATGTTGGTGTGTGTGCAAGTGTATGTTGGCTGTGTGTATGCTTGTGGTGGGAGGTGTGGTGCTTGTGTTTTGAAGTGTGCTTCTTGTGTGTTGAGGTGTGTGCCTACGTGTCAGAATGTGTGCTTTGGACGGGTGAAGGGAGTGGGGTGCTAGAAGGGGTAGAGGTGGTTGGAGGGGGGACGGAATGACCAGGTACACTGGCTGCCGTCCAAGAGGAGGCCAGAGCCTGAAAAGATCTCTGTAGGCCAGACATGGCACCGTGAATGCCATCCAGATAGGCATTGGTCTGCTGTACCTCTGATGCTAGCCCCTGGATGGCATTGATGATGGTTGTCTGCCCCACAGAGATGGTTCTCAGGAGGTCAATAGCCTCCTCCGTGAGGGCAGCAGGGCTGCCTAGGGCAGGGGAGGAGGTGCCTGCGGCGAAGGAGACACCCACCCTTCTGGGTGAGCAGGCACGGGCAACTCGCCGGCAAGCAACTGGGAGGGCAGTGATGGTATGGAGGGTGGAGGAAGATGACATCATAGGGGTGGGCCCACTAGGGTCTGCCACCACCAGGGAGCTCCCATCAGAGAAGGTATTGGAGTCACTATCTCCAGTGGTAGTTGCCTCCCCCGTGGTACTCCCCTCGCCTTCCAACCCACTGGTCCCCTCGTCGCCGGATGACTCTGCCTCTGAGGATCAGTGGGCCGCTGCCTCCCCACTCGCCGGTGCTTCAGCTCCCTCGCCAGACGATGCTGATGTACACAACAGAACAGGGATGGGGAGACAAAACAGGAGAGACACTTGTAAATAGCTGAATGAAGGTACATTAGTGGGTCACACATACACCCACCTAGAAAACCTTCCACCAGGCAGCACCTACCGCTATACACATGACTCTGCCCCTGACTAGTGGCCAGAACCCTGCTCTACAGCCATTCCCCAACTAACTTAAGGACCTGACGTACTGCCAACTTGACCCAAACACCCCTACTCCCCACGGGGGCCAATATGAAGATGGACATCAGTCATAGTCCCTGCCACTGGACATCATAAATACAAATGCACACACACACATCCATCAAGGGGCCAAAATATGGTATATGTACTCACCCCCTTGTGACTGCTGTGCAGCCTTAAATCGCCCACACAGGTCCAGGTACGCCACTGCCAGGACACGTTGCATAAGGGGGATCAGTGCCCGACGGGCACCCCTTCCTTGTTGGGAGGACTTCCCCAGCTGGGCCTCACAGATCTTCCTCGCCCAGCGCCGCAGGTCCTCCCACCTCTTCCTGCAGTGGGTGCTCTGCCGGTTGAAGACCCCCAGGGGCCGCACTTCCTTGACGATGGCATGCCAAAGTCCCCTCTTTTGGTGGGTGCTAACCTATAAGGGACACAAAGAAAAGTAACACTGAGGTCAGACACTGGCCAATCATATACATCTGGCTAAACGTCCACTACGGGACGGACATTTCAAACAGCCTAACAGCACATACACACGCAGCATGTCAGGAACCCTTGACCATACAGTGTCACAAGTGCACACATGTCTGCAGCCAACACCCACCACCCACCACTACACACATCCATGCCCCCCAAGCTCCCTATTCACCTGTACCTCTGGCCGACCGTAGAGCTTGGCGTACAGGGGCAGGACCCCGTCCACAAGCTTCTCCAATTCCTCATTGGCAAAGGCCGGGGCCCCTTCCCCTGCAACACGTGCCGTTTCCTAATCAGAGGCAGGACACAGCAGTACACTCAGTGGAGTACCTGCATGCACAAGATCAGGGAGTCAAGTGAAGTTGGGGTGACGAGTTCGCGTTCGCACTGCGACGGTGTGCACTGTCACCGCCGGCGGCGATCATGATACGCTAAGAATGCCCATTGAAAACCATGTTAACCAATGAATTTGCGCACGGCGGTAAACACCACCTTAAGCTATTACGTCAAACGCTAGCGGTATGAGGTCACTTCCACCACGACACTTCTGGATTACAGGGGGCAGACATTTTGGCCTTGATTACGCAGTTCTAAAACTAGGACAGTAAAACCCTCATCAGCACAATGCATGCCCTATTGTCCCCTAAACACCCACCCACCCAAATACATCACCTCACCTGACCAGTCCTGATATATCACTGTGGTCATTTTGCTGTAATGTCACACACACTAAGCATTTGTGTCATCGACAATCATGCCAGCAGTGCTGAATGAAAAACAATGTGTGCAGATGTATGTGTGTTCCTCACATGTGTTTTCAACTCCTCCTAGGTACAGACTCTTGCGGGGAGGAAGGGCCCCATCGGCGTACAGACCACTTGTTGATTTGCGGACCATGGTGGAGCGTCACATCATTATCAATTACAGACTCACTCGTGCAACTATTCATGAACTTTGTGCATTACTGGATACAACACTGACACCGGCAAATCGTAATCAGCATGCCATCCCTACTGAAGTGGAGGTGGTCTCTACACTCCATTTCCTGGCCACGGGCTCATTTCACGTGACAGTGGGCATGGGTGCAGGTTTTTCACAGCTAATGTTTAGCATTATACTGTCAAGATTTCTGAATGTATTTGTACAACACCTACAGTCCTATGTGAGGTTCCTCCAAAGTGCTGACCTCCCTGCCATCAAGTCGGACTTCTATGCCTTTGCCAACATACCCCATGTGATAGGTGCCATCAATGGCACCCACATAGCTATCGTACCCCCAAGAGTCAGTGAACAGGTGTACAGAAATAGGATGAACTTTCATTCCATGAACATTCAATTGGTGTGTACTGCAGACCAGTACATCTCACATGTGAATGCCATGTTCCCTGGTTCAGTCCATAATTCCTTTGTGCTGAGGAACAGTAGTGTGCCACACAAGAAGGAACAACTACAAGAGGACAGAGGGTGGATCATAGGTAGGTGTTTCTGACACTTATTGCTACAATGTCTGCCTGTGAGGGTTGTCAATGACAGTCCTGTTTTTCACGTTTTTCTAGGTGATTCTGGCTATCCCAACTTGCGTTGGCTCCTGACACCAGTGAGGAATCCTGGAACAGATGCAGAAAGGAATTACAATGAGGCCCATGGACGTACTAGGAGGGTGAGAGAGCGCACAATAGGTCTCCTGAAGGCTAGATTTTGTTGCCTACATACCTCTGGCGGTTCCCTGGCCTATGGGCCTGAAAAGGTGTGTAGAATAGTGGTGGCCTGCTACATGCTGCACAACATGGCTGTGATAAATTCTATCCCACTCTTGGAGGAGGAGGGTGCTGTATGTCCAGACCAGCTTCTTTAGAGAGGGGATGAGAGTGATGGTGATGATGAGGAGGGGGAAGATGTAAATACCAGGAGCCAACTGATACAACTACTTCCAGTAACTTTGTGGGACAATTGGATGAGATTGCAGTCTGTGCATCATACTGTCAGTGTGCCTTGTCATCTAGAGGGGTGTTGGGTCAATACTCATTGCCACTGTGACCAGGTCTGCATAGGACAGATTACAATATAGTATAATAGTTCAACACATCTGTAGGCACAACAACATGTAATGCGTGTGGTGCATTTCCTGATACTCAGATAATAATAAAAGAGTCATCATACAGTTGCATCCATACTTCACTTTGTTTAAACTTAATGACAGGGGACATTGTAACAAGTGAAAAGGTGATTTATTTGGTGCAGGGATTAAATCATGCAGATGACAGTGATAGGAGTGGGCTAATCGTGGTTGTACAATATGGCAACATGGTTGCAGCATTGTTGGTAGTAGTGGTAGGTCCATCAATGCTTACAAGAGTTTGTTGTAGTTTTCACACGGTTTGGTTGTTGATTTGGTTGGACACTTGAAGGACAGTTCTTGCCAGAGTCACTTCTTTGAGGGGGCCTTGGTCTTGGCAGGTGTTCCTGTACCATATCTGGGCCTGAGGGTCCATTTGGGTGCCTGGTGTTGGCCGGTACAGGTTGAGATGGATGCCCCCTGTCTGTCCTGAGAGAGTGGTACATTTGCAGTTGCTGTTGATGCTCTTGTTGTCCGGTCTGTGTAGGTGACTGTCCTGGCTTATAGTGGGTACCTTGTGGTACTTACACCTTGTTCCAGGTCCAGTTATCCCTTATTAGGAGATTAGAGGTGTTCTAGCAGCTTAGGCTGATAGAGGTAGCTATAGCAGAGCAGCTAAGGCTGAACTAGGAGACATGCAAAGTTCCTACTATACCACTTATATCACTTAGTACTATATCATAAGAAAACACAATACTCAGAGTTACCAAAAATAAAGGTATTTTATTTTAGTGACAATATGCCAAAAGTATCTCAGAGGATATACTCCCTTAGGAGGTAAGTAATATGCACCAAATATACACACACAAACCAAATCAGGTAAGTAAACTAGTTGGAAAAGTAGTGCAAACACTGTAGAATACAATAGTATGCAATAGGAGAAAATAGGCCATGGGGCAACACAAACCATATACTCCAAAAGTGGAATGCGAACCACAAATGGACCCCAGGCCTGGTGTGGTGTGTAGAGGGTCGCTGGAAATGTAAGAAAACACTAAGGGTGTCAAAGATACCCCACCCCAAGACCTTGAAAAGTAGGAGTAAAATTATCCTTCTACCCCAGAAAGACAGTAAAGTCAAGAGAGAGGATTCTGCAAGAACAACAACTGACTGCAAAGCACTGAAGATGGATTCCTGGACCTGAGGACCTGCAAAGGAAGGGGACCAAGTCCAAGAGTCACACAAGTGTCCAGGGGGGCAGGAGCCCACTAAACTCCGGATGAAGGTGGAAAAGGGCTGCCTCTGGTGGAAGAAGCCGAAGATTCTGCAACAACAGAAGGTGCCAGGAACTTCTTCTTTGGTCAGAAGATGTCCCACGGCATGCTGGAGGATGCAGCATTGTTTCCACACAGAAAGACCACAAATAAGCCTTGCTAGCTGCAAGAGTCGCAGTTGAAGAATTTGGGTGCTGCCAGGGCACAGGAAGGACCAGGAGGTCACCCCTTGGAGGAGGAGACAGAGGGGATGCTCAGCAATACAGAGAGCAGGCAGCACCCACGGAAGCACCTGAACAGGCATTCAGAAGATCTGAGCATGACGGTCGACTCAGCACAACAAAATGGAGTCCCACGAAGTCGGAGTCCAACTCAGCGAGTTGGGCAATGCAGGACAGAGTGCTGGTGGACCTGGGCTAGGCTGTGCACGAAGGAAGAGTTGCAAAAGTGCACAGAAGCCCTAGCATCTGCAGTTCACACAGTGCACAGGATTACTGTTTGGCGTGGGGAGGTAAGGACTTACCTCCAACAAATTTGGACAGAAGGGCCACTGGACTGTCGGGGACACTTGGACCCAGCTCCTGTGTTCCAGGGACCACGCTCGTCAAGATGAGAGGGGACCCAGAGGACCGGTGATGCAGAAGTTTGGTGCCTGTGTTGGCAGGGGGAAGATTCCGTCGACCACAGGAGATTTCTTCTTGGCTTCCAGTGCAGGGTGAAGGCAGACAGCCTCAGAGCATGCACCACCAGGAAACAGTCGAGAAAGCCGGCAGGATGAGGTGCTACAATGTTGGTGGTAGTCTTCTTGCTACATTGTTGCGGTTTTGCAGGCGTCTGGGAGCAGTCAGCGGTCGATCCTTGGCAGAAGTCAAAGAGGGAAGTGCAGAGGAACTCTGATGAGCTCTTGCATTCGTTATCTGATGAGATACCCACAGGAGAGACCCTAAATAGCCCACAGAGGAGGATTGGCTACAGAGAAAGGTAAGCACCTATCAGGAGGGGTCTCTGACGTCACCTACTGGCACTGGCCACTCAGAGCTGTCCATTGTGCCCTCACACCTCTGCATCCAAGATGGCAGAGGTCTGGGACACACTGGAGGAGCTCTGGGTACCTCCCCTGGGAGGTACTGGTCAGGGGAGTGATCACTCCCCTTTCCTTTGTCCATTTCCATACCAGAGCAGGGCTGGGGGGATCCCTGAACCAGTGTAGACTGGCTTATGCAAGGAGGGCACCATCTGTGCCCTTCAAAGCATTTCCAGAGGCCAGGAGAGGCTACTCCTCTCAGGCCCTTCACACCTATTTCCAAAGAGAGAGAGTGTAACACCCTCTCTCAGAGGAAATCCTTTGTTCTGCCTTCCTGGGACTGGGCTCCCCAGGCCCCAGGGGGGCAGAAACCTGTCTGAGGGTTGGCAGCAGCGGTAGCTGCAGAGAAAACCCTGGTTAGTTCGTTTTTGCAGTACCCGGGCTCTATGCTGGAGACCCGGGGTTGCATGGAATTGTCCCCCCAATACCAAAATGGTATTGGGGTGACAATTCCATGATCCTAGGCATGTTACATGGCCATGTTCGGAGTTACCATTGTGACGCAACATATAGGTGTTGACCTATATGTAGTGCACGCGTGTAATGGTGTCCTCGCACTCACAAAGTCCGGGGAATTTACCCTGAACAATGTGGGGGCACCTTGGCTAGTGCCAGGGTGCCCACACATTAAGTAACTTTGCACCTAACCTTCACCAAGTGAGGGTTAGACATATAGGTGACTTATAGGTTACTTAAGTGCAGTGTAAAATGGCTGTGAAATAATGTGGACGTTCTTTCGCTCAGGCTGCAGTGGCAGTCTTATGTAAGAATTGTCTGAGCTCCCTATGGGTGGCAAAAGAAATGCTGCAGCCCATAGGGATCTCCTGGAACCCCAGTACCCTGGGTACCTAGGTACCATATACTAGGGAATTATAAGGGTGTTCCAGTGTGCCAATCAGAATTGGTAAAATTAGTCAATAGCCTGCAGTGACAATTTTAAAAGCAGAGAGAGCATAAACACTGAGGTTCTGATAAGCCTCAGTGATACAGTTAGGCACCACACAGGGAACACATGCTGGGCATACTTTATGAGCACTGGGGTCCTGGCTAGCAGGATTCCAGTGACACAGGCAAATACAAACATACATACAGTAAAAATGGGGGTAACATGTCAGGCGAGATGGTACTTTCCTACACCCCCCCCCCCCCCAAAAGAGGGACAATGAGGCTAACCTTGGCCAGATGAGTCTTCATTGTCTAAGTGGAAATATCTGGGGGAGTCCATCTCCATTGGAGTGGGTACTCCCAGGTCTATTTTCCACTGTATAGTCCACTCCCTGTAGGGATATGGACCACCTCAACAATTTTGGGTTTTCACCTTTCATTTGTTTTAGCCAAAGTAGAGGTTTTGGATCTGTCTGAACAAGAAAGTGAGTACCAAACAGGTATGGTCTCAACTATTTCAGTTCCCAGACCACAGCAAAGGTCTCCCTCTCTATGGCAGACCAACGCTTTTCTCTAGGGGTCAACCTCCTGCTGATAAAAGCAACAGGTTGACCCTGGCCCTCATTATCAAGCTGTGATAGCACTGCCCCAACCCCAAATTCAGAAGCATCAGTCTGGACTATGAACTTTTTGGAGTAGCAAGGGCTTTTTTGGACAGGTGCAGAGCACATGGCTTGTTTGAGCTCATCAAACGCTTTTTGACAGCTAGCTGTCCACAATACCTTTTTAGTCATCTTTTTACTAGTGAGGTCATTAAGAGGAGCTGCAATGGGGCCATCATTCTTAATAAACCTCCTATAGTAACCTGTGAGGCTTACAAAGGCTCTCACCTGGGTTTGAGTTGTAGGGGGAGCCCATTCCATAATGGTCTGGATCTTCCCCCGCAGTGGTGCAATCTGTTCTCTACCTACCAGGTGGCCCAGATAAACCACTTTCCCCTGCCCTATCTGGCACTTTGAGGCCTTGATAGTGAGGCCTGCCTTTTGCAGGGCCTCCAAAACTTTCCATCGGTGGACCAGGTGATCATCCCAGGTGGAGATGAAGACAGCTATATCATCCAGATATGCTGCACTAAAAGCTTCCAACCCTTGCAGGACTGTGTTCACCAACCTTTGAAAAGTGGCAGGTGCATTCTTTAGACCAAAGGGCATCACAGTGAACTGATAGTGCCCTCCAATGGTTGAGAATGCAGTTTTAGGTTTTGCATCTTCTGGTAACTTAATCTGCCAATACACTGCAGTTAAGTCAAAAGTGCTCAGATACTTGGCAGAAGCCAGTGTATCAATCAGCTCATCTGCCCTGGGTATAGGGTGAGCATCTGTCTTGGTTACTTGATTGAGCCCTCTATAGACAACACAAAACCTCATCTCTCTTTTTCCATCCTTACTGTGAGGTTTAAGAACAAGCACCACTGGGCTAGCCCATGGACTTTCAGAAGGCTCAATCACTCCCAAGTCTAACATTTTCTGAACATCTTGTTTATTGCAGTCCCTGACATGGTCAGGCTGCCTATAAATCTTACTTTTGACGGGTAAACTGTCTCCATTATTGATTATATGCTCTCACCAAGTAGTGGTACCTGGTATCAGTGAGAAGAGTTCAGAAAACTGACTTAAAAGATTTATACAGTTATCTTTCTGCTCAGCAATAAGACAATCTACAAGTACTACTCCCTCCACTAAGCCATCAGCTCCAGTGGTAGAGAAGAGATCTGGGAGAGGGTCACTCTCCTCTTCCTGTCCCTAATCAGTTGCCATGAGCAGGGTGAGATCAGCCCTGTCATAGTAGGGTTTCAGGCGGTTGACATGGAGCACCCTAAGGGGACTCCTGGCAGTGCCAAGGTCTACCAAATAGGTAACCTCACCCTTTTTCTCAACAATTAGATGGGGTCCACTCCATTTGTCCTGGAGTGCTCTTGGGGCCACAGGCTCCAATACCCACACCTTCTGTCCTGGGTGGTACTGAGTCAGGACAGCCTTCTGGTCATGCCATTGCTTTTGCAGCTCCTGGCTGGCCTGAAGGTTTTTACTGGCCTTTTTCATGTACTTAGACATTCCTGATCTTAGGCCAAGTACATAATCCACAAGGTCCTGTTTAGGAGCCTTTAAAGGTTGTTCCCAACCCTCCTTAACAAGAACAAGGGGACCTCTCGCAGGGTGCCCAAAGAGGAGTTCAAAGGGACTAAAACCCATACCTTTTTGGTGTACCTCCCTGTAAGAAAAAGAAGGCAAGGTAACAGGACATCCCATCTCCTTCTGAGTTTTTCAGGGAGTCCCATTATCATACCTTTGAGAGTTTTATTAAACCTCTCAACCAGACCATTTGTTTGTGGATGATAAGGGGTAGTGAACTTGTAAGTTACACCACACTCCTTCCACATTGCCTTGAGGTATGCAGACATGAAGTTACTACCTCTGTCTGACACCACTTCCTTAGGGAAGCCCACTATGGAAAATATTCCCAGGAGGGCCTTTGCCACTGCAGGAGCTGTAGTGGTCCTTAATAGGATGGCTTCACGGTACCTAGTGGTGTGGTCCACTACCACCAGGATAAACCTATTGCCTGAAGCTGTTGGAGGGTCAAGGGGGCCAACTATGTCAACCCCTACCCTTTCAAAGGGCACCCCAACCACAGGAAATGGAATTAACAGAGCCTTTGGAGTGCCACCAGTCTTGCCACTGGCTTGGCAGGTCACACAAGAGCGACAAAACTCTTTTGTGCCCTCTGACATATGAGGCCAGTGAAACAGGGGAACAAGCCTGTTCCAAGTTTTACTTTGGCCCAAATGCCCAGTCAAGGGAATTTCATGTGCCAAGGTAAGAAGAAACTCTCTGTATTGTAAGGGGATGACCAATCTCCTGGCAGCTCCAGGTTTAGGGTCCCTTGACTCTGTGTACAGGAGGTTGTCTTCCCAATACACCTTATGGCTATCACTGACATCCCCATTCTTCTGTTTGACAGCTTGCGGTCTCAAACCCTCTAGTGTGAGACAGGTCTGCTGTGCCACACTCAGCTCTTCCCTAGCAGGCCCCCCCTGCACCCAAAAGCTCAGCAGTGTCTGCTGCCAGCTCATCTGGTGTAGGTTCTGCACAGGGAGAGGATTCCTCTTCCTCAAAAGGGGAATCTTCTGGAGAGGGAGGGATAGTGGGCAAGGATTTACCCTTCCTACCCCTAGCTTTTGGGAGCACTTGGTCCATTGTTCCAGGATCCAAGTTTCCCTGTCCTTTTTGGCCTGAGCCCTGGTTAAAGCAAAAATATGCCCAGTAATGCCCAGCATTGCTGCATGAGCCTCCAACTCCACTTCAGCCCAAGCTGATGTCTCCAAATCATTGCGTAACAAGCAATCTACAGGTAATTCAGTGGCTATCACAACTTTCTTTGGACCAGTAACCCCCTCCCCCAGTTGAGATTCACAACAGCCATGGGGTGGCTAAGTGTGTTATTGTGAGCATCAGTCACTTGGTACTGCTGACCAAGTAGGTGTTGATCAGGGTGAACCAGTTTCTCTATAACCATAGTTATACTGGCTCCTGTGTCCCTGTAGGCCTCAACCTCAACACCGTTGATTAGGGGTAGTTGCTTGTACTTACCCATATTAAGGGGACAACCAAGGTGGCAAAGTCAATGCCACCATCAGAGTCTAAAACAGCCTCTGTGGTCTCCCTAACAAGCCCAACCCCAACTTCACTGCCAATAGTGAGCCCAGCTACACCCTTGGATTGGCTATTTGTAGTAGACTTCCCACCCCCACTGCTAATACTAGGAGCACTAGGGGCCATATTTATACTTTTTGACGCAAAACTGCGCTAACGCAGTTTTGCGTCAAAAAAATTTGCACCGGCTAACGCCATTCTGAAGCTCCATGCGGGCGCCGTAATTAATCAATGACGTTAGCCGGCATTAGCCGCCGGCGCTGCCTGGTGTGCGTGGAAAAAAATGACGTACACCAGGCAGCGCCGGCGTAGGGGGATATGGAGCTTGGGCGCCAAAAAATGGGGCAAGTCAGGCTGAGGCAAATTTTTCGCCTCAACCCCCATAGAAATGACTCCTGTCTTAGCAAAGACAGGAGTCATGCCCCCTTGCCCAATGGCCATGCCCAGGGGACTTCTGTCTCCTGGGCATGGTCATTGGGCATAGTGGCATGTGGGGGGGCACAAATTAGGCCCCCCTATGCCACAAAATAAAAATAAAAAAAAATACTTACCGGAACTTACCTTAATGTCCCTGGGATGGGTCCCTCCAGCCTTGGGTGTCCTCCTGGGGTGGGCAATGGTGACAGGGGGTGTCCCTGGGGGCATGGGAGGGAACCTCTGGGCTCCTTCCGAGCCCACAGGTCCCTTAACGCCTGCATTGTCCAGGCGCTAAAAAACGGCGCAAAAGCGGCCGTACGTCATTTTTTTTTGACCCGCCCACTCCCGGGCGTGAATTTTGCCCAGGAGTGTAAATACGGCGCACATGCCTCGGAACGCCTACCTTGCATATCATTAATGCAAAGTAGGTGTCCACGCTAAAAAATCACGCAAACTCCATGGACTTTGGCGCTAGACGCGTCTAACACCAAAGTATAAATATGGAGTTAGTTTTGCGTTGGAATTGCGTAAAAAAAAACGACGCAATTCCGGCGCAAACAGAGTATAAATATGCCCCTAGATGTTGCAGTTGGGGTTGGGGTTGTGGTGGTGGGAGGTTTGGTGTTTTTCTTTGGACAAGTGGAATCAATTGCCCAATGGTCTTTTACTTTACATAAATAACACCAAGGCTTTTTCTGATTGTTAGAAGAGGATTTGGACCCACCACCCCCAGAGGATTTTTGTGAGCCTGATGACGACTCAGAATGTTTTTTATCTTTGTCCCCACCCTTGTCAGAAGACTTACCATCCTTCTTGCCATTCTTATCACCCCCTGTATGAACTTTTCTGTTCACTCTTGTTCTGACCCATTTGTCTGCCTTCTTTCCCAATTCTTGGGGAGAGGTCAGATCTGAGTCTACCAAGTACTGGTGCAACAAATCAGACACACAATCGTTCAAAATATGCTCTCTCAGGATTAGATTATAGAGGCTTTCATAGTCAGTCACCTTACTGCCATGTAACAAACCCTCCAAGGCCTTCACTGAACAGTTTATAAAGTCTGTCCAGTCTTGGGAGGACTCTTCTGGTGTCTCTGAACTTAATCCTGTATTGTTCAGTGGTTAAGCCTAATTCATCCAAGAGTGCATCCTTCAAAACTTTGTAGTTATTAGCATTCCTTACTCTGACAGTAAAGAGCCTATCCCTACCCTTACCAGTGAAAGATAGCCACAGGATAGCAGCCCACTGCCTTTGAGGGACCAACTGTACCATACAGGCCCTCTCAAGTGCAGCAAACCACTTGTTAATGTCATCCCCCTCCTTGTCATGGGGGACTATCTTATGCAGGTTTCTGGAATCTTGCTCTCAAAAACACTGCTGCTGCCACCATGGGGAACTAACCCCAATCTCTGCCTTTCCCTCTCTACATCCAGAGATTCCCTGTCTAAGGCCAGCTGCTGCTGTTTAAGCTTCAGCGTGGCCTCTTCCAACCTCAGCTTTCTGAGTTCCCTTTCCATTAAGTTATCCTCAGGGTGGGAGGCTTGGGAATTGTGAGACACAGAGAAAATATGTGAATTGTCAGAGAGAGACCTGTCCCTAACTGGCTGGACCCTAGTAACCTGGCCTTTAGGAGTAAAAGGTGTCCTACTAATGTGTGACCCCCTCCCACTACCAGTGTCACTAGGTGGCCTGCTAGCTGGCAGGTCTTTGGAAGAACCCTCCCCAGCATCCTCAGGGGACTCCTCTAAGTCTGGCTGGGTACCCCCCTCTTCTACCTCCTGTTCCTGGGATGGGCCAGACTGGTTCTGGTCATTTTCTAGGAGAAGGCTAAAGAGAAAGTCTTTGGTAGGATTCTTGCCAATGCTTAAACCTCCTTCTATGCAGAAACCCCTCAAACTTTTAAAGTTTAAACTCTCATATGTTTCCTGGACAGCTGTGGGAGTAAGCTCTATTGCTTAAATGATAGAAAAGGTTTATGACAGAGGGAGAAAAAGTTTTTGGAACTTTTAAAAGAACAGAGAAAAAACCTTTTTCAAACTTCTGAAAACTTTTCAGAAACGTTGTAGAAAGTTTTGGAGAAGGAAAGTTAAACTGTTTAGTTTAATGTGTCTATCTTGGAGTATTTGGTATATGTTTTTCTTCTGAAAAGCACCAATGACAAAGTGGTAAAGCAGTTACAAGTACTTATCCCACCGCTGCACCACTAATGTAGGAGGCTGTCCTAGCTTATAGTGGGTACCTTGTGGTACTTACACCTTGTGCCAGGTCCAGTTATCCCTTATTAGTAAATTAGAGTTTTTCTAGCAGCTTAGGCTTATAGAGGTAGCTATAGCAGAGCAGCTTAGGCTGAACTAGGAGACATGCAAAGTTCCTATTATACCACTTATATCACTTAGAACTATTTCATAAGAAAACACAATACTCAAAGTTACCAAAAATAAAGCTACTTTATTTTAGTGACAATATGCCAAAAGTATCTCAGAGGATATACTCCCTTGGGAGGTAAGTAATATACACCAAATATACACACACAAACCAAATCAGGTAAGTAAAACAGTTAGAAAAGTAGTGCAAACACTGTAGAATACAATATTATGCAATGGGAGAAAATAGGCCTGGGGCAACACAAACCATATACTCCAAAAGTGGAATGCGAACCACGAATGGACCCCAGGCCTAGTGCAGTGTGTAGAGGGTCGCTGGGAGTGTAAGAAAACACTAAGGGTGTCCAAGATACCTCTAGGAAAGTACCATCTTGCGTGGCATGTTACCCCCATATTTCTCTGTATATACAGTATGTTGTTTTAGTCTGTGTGTCACTGGGACCCTGCCAGGCACGGCCCCAGTGCTCATACGTATGGCCCCTGTATGTGTTCACTGTGTGATGACTAACTGTCTCACTGAGGCTCTCCTAACCAGAACCTCAGTGGTTATGCTCTCTCTGCTTTCCAAATTGTCACTAACAGACTAGTGACCAATTTCACCAATTCACATTGGCATACTGGAACACCCATATAATTCCCTAGTATATGGTACTGAGGTACACAGGGTTTTGGGGTTCCAGGAGATCCCTATGGGCTGCAGCATTTCTTTTGCCACCCATAGGGAGATCTGACAATTCTTACACAGGCCTGCCAGTGCAGCCTGAGTGAAATAACATCCACGTTATTTCACAGCCATTTACCACTGCACTTAAGTAACTTATAAGTCACCTATATGTCTAACCTTCACCTGGTGAAGGTTGGGTGCAAAGTTACTTAGTGTGTGGGCACCCTGGCACTAGCCAAGGTGCCCCCACATTGTTCAGGGCAAATTCCCTGGACTTTGTGAGTGTGGGGACACCATTACACGCGTGCACTATACATAGGTCACTACCTATGTATAGCGTTACAATGGTAACTCCGAACATGGCCATGTAACATGTCTAAGATCATGGAATTGTCACCCCAATGCCATTCTGGCATTGGGGAGACAATTCCATGATCCCCCGGGTCTCTAGCACAGAACCCGGGTACTGCCAAACTGCCTTTCCGGGGTCTCCACTGCAGCTGCTGCAGCTGCCAACCCCTCAGACAGGTTTCTGCCCTCCTGGGGTCCAGGCAGCCCTGGCCCAGGAAGGCAGAACAAAGGATTTCCTCTGAGAGAGGGTGTAACACCCTCTCCTTTTGGAAATAGGTGTGATGGCTGGGGAGGAGTAGCCTCCCCCAGCCTCTGGAAATGCTTTGATGGGCACAGATGGTGCCCATCTCTGCATAAGCCAGTCTACACCGGTTCAGGGATCCCCCAGCCCAGCAAGTGACCACTCCCCTGACCTGCACCTCCCAGGGTAGGTGCCCAGAGCTCCTCCAGCGTGCCCCAGACCTCTGCCATCTTGGATTCAGAGGTGTGCTGGCACACTGGACTGCTCTGAGTGGCCAGGGCCAGCAGGTGACATCAGAGACTCCTTCTGATAGGCTCTTACCTCTCTTAGTAGCCAATCCTCCTTCCTAGGTAGCCAAACCTTCTTTTCTGGCTATTTAGGGTCTCTGCTTTGGGGAATTCTTTAGATACTGAATGCAAGAGCTCACCAGAGTTCCTCTGCATCTCCCTCTTCACCTTCTGCCAAAGGATCGACCGCTGACTGCTCAGGACACCTGCAAAACCGCAACAAAGTAGCCAGACGACTACTAGCAACCTTGTATCGCTTCATCCTGCCGGCTTTCTCGACTGTTTCCAGGTGGTGCATGCTCTGGGGGTAGCCTGCCTCCTTCTTGCACCAGGAGCTCTGAAGAAATCTCCAGTGGGTCGATGGAATCTTCCCCCTGCAACCGCAGGCAACAAAAGACTGCATCACTGGTCCTCTGGGTCCCCTCTTAGCATGACGAGCGTGGTCCCTGGAACTCAGCAACTCTGTCCAAGTGACTCCCACAGTCCAGTGACTCTTCAGTCCAAGTTTGGTGGAGGTAAGTCCTTGCCTCCCCATGCTAGACTGCATTGCTGGGTACCGCATGATTTGCAGCTGCTCCGGCTCCTGTGCACTCTTCCAGGATTTCCTTTGTGCACAGCCAAGCCTGGGCCCCCGACACTCTAACCTGCAGTGCACAACCTTCTGAGTTGTCCTCCGGCGTCGTGGGACTCCCTTTTGTGACTTCACGTGGACTCCGGTTTACTCCTCTTCTAAGTGCCTGTTCCGGTACTTCTGCGGTGCTGCCTGCTTCTGTGAGTGCTCCCTGACTTGCTGGGTGCCCCCTCTGTCTCCTCATCCAAGTGGTGACATCCTGGTCCCTCCTGGGCCACAGCAGCGTCCAAAAACCCTAACTGCGACCCTTGCAGCTAGCAAGGCTTGTTTGCGGTGTTTCTGCATGGGAACACCTCTGCAAGTTTCTTCACGATGTGGGAAATCCATCCTCCAAAGGGGAAGTTCCTAGTCCTCTTTGTTCTTGCAAAACACCAAGCTTCTTCCATCCGGTGTCAGCTTCCTTGCACCCTCAGCTGGCATTTCATGGGCTCCTACCCACTCTCGACACTGTCGCGACTCTTGGACTTGGTCTCCTTGTCTTACAGGTACTCAGGTCTGGAAATCCACTGTTGTTGCATTGCTGGTGTTGGTTTTACTTGCAGAATCCCCCTATCACGACTTCTGTGCTCTCTGGGGGTTGTAGGTGCACTTTACACCTACCTTACAGGGTCTTGGGGTGGGCTATTTTTCTAACCCTCACTGTTTTCTTACAGTCCCAGCGACCCTCTACAAGCTCACATAGGTCTGGGGTCCATTCATGGTTCGCATTCCACTTTTGGAGTATATGGTTTGTGTTGGCCCTATACCTATGTGCTCCTATTGCAATCTATTGTAACTTTACACTGCTTGCATTACTTCCTTTTGCTATTTCTGCATGATTTTGGTATTGTGTGCATATATCTTGTGTATATTTGTCATCCTCATACTGAGGGTACTCACTGAGATACTTTTGGCATATTGTCATAAAAATAAAGTACCTTTATTTTTAGTATATCTGTGTATTGTGTTTTCTTATGATATTGTGCATGTGACACCAGTGGTATAGTAGGAGCTTTACATGTCTCCTAGTTCAGCCTAAGCTGCTTTGCCTTAGCTACCTTCTATCAGCCTTAGCTACTAGAAACACCTCTTCTACACTAATAAGGGATAACTGGACCTGGCACAAGGTGTAAGTACCTCTGGTACCCACTACAAGCAAGGTCAGCCTCATACAATACCCCACCCCAAGACCCTGAAAAGTAGGAGTAAAGTTACCCTACTACCCCAGAAAGACAGCAATGTCAAGATAGGGGATTCTGCAAGAACAACAACTGACTGCAAAGCACTGAAGATGGATTCCTGGACCGGAGGACCTGCAAAGGAAGGGGACCAAGTCCAAGAGTCATGAAAGTGTCTGGGGGGGCAGGAGCCCACTAAACCCCAGATGAACGTGCAAAAGGGCTGCCTCCTGGTGGACGGAGCCAAATATTCTGCAACAACGGAAGGTGCCAGGAACTTCTCCTTTGGTCAGAAGATGTCCCATGGCGTGCTGGAGGATGCAGCGTTATTTCCTTGCAGAAAGACTGCAAATAAGCCTTGCTAGCTGCAAGAGTCGCGGTTGAGGATTTTGGGTGCTGCCAGGGCCCAGGAAGAATCAGGAGGTCGTCCCTTGGAGGAGGAGACAGAGGGGGCACTCAGCAAAACAGAGAGCCCACGCAAAAGCAGGCAGCACCCGTGGAAGCACCTGAACAGGTGTTCAGAAGATCTGAGCACAACGGTCGACTCAGCACATCAAAAGGGAGTCCCATGAAGTCGGAGTCCAACTCAATGAGTTGGGCAATGCAGGACAGACTGCTGTGGACCTGGGCTAGGCTGTGCACAAAGGAAGTCTTGCAAAAGTGCACAGAAGCCCTAGCAGCTGCAGTTCACGCAGTACACAAGGTTACTGTCTGGCGTGGGGAGGCAAGGACTTACCTCCACCAAATTTGGACAGAAGGGACACTTGACTGTTGGGGACACTTGGACCCAGCAGCCTGTGTTCCAGGGACCATGCTCTTCAAGATGAGAGGGGACCCAGAGGACCGGTGTTGCAGATGTTTGGTGCCTGCATTGGCAGGGGGAAGATTCCGTCGACCCACGGGAGATTTCTTCTTGGCTTCCAGTGCAGGGTGAAGGCAGACAGCCCTCAGAGCATGCACCACCAGGAAACAGCAGAGAAAGCCGGCAGCATGAGGCACTACAATGTTGCTGGTAGTCTTCTTGCTACTTTGTTGCGGTTTTGGAGGCGCCCGGGAGCAGTCAGCAGTCGATCCTTGGCAGAACTCGAAGAGGGAAGTGCAGAGGAACTCTGATGAACTCTTGCATTCATTATCTCATGAGATACCCACAGGAGAGACCCTAAATAGCCCAATGAGGAGCTTTGGCTACAGAGAAAGGTAAGCACCTAACAGGAGGGGTCTCTGACATCACCTGCTGGCATTGGCCACTCAGAGCTGTTGATTGTGCCCTCACACCTCTGAATACAAGATGGCAGAGGTCTGGGACACACTGGAGGAGCTCTGGGCACCTCCCCTGGGAGGTACTGGTCAGGGGAGTGGTCACTCCCCTTTCCTTTGTTCAGTTTCGCGCCAGAGAAGGGCTGGGGGGGATACCTGAACCAGTGTAGACTGGCTTATGCAAGAAGGGCACCATCTGTGCCCTTCAAAGCATTTCTAGAGGCCAGGAGATGCTACTCCTCTCAGGCCCTTCACACCTATTTCCAAAGGGAGAGGGTGTAACACCCTCTCTCAGATGGAAATCCTTTGTTCTGCTTTCCTGGGACTGGGCTGCCCAGGCCCTAGGGGGGCAGAAACCTGTCTGAGGGTTGACAGCAGCGGTAGCTGCAGAGAAAACCCCGGAATGTTAGTTTGGCAGTACCTGGGCTCTATGCTGGAGACCTGGGGATGCATGGAATTGTCCCCCCAATACCAGAATTGTATTGGGGTGATAATTCCATGAACCAAGACATGTTACATGGCCATGTTCGGAGTTACCATTGTGCCTCTACATATAGGTGTTGACCTATATGTAGTACACACGTGTAATGGTGTCCCCACACTCACAAAGTCTGGGGAATTTGCCCTGAACAATGTGGGGCCACCTTGGCTAGTGCCTGGGTGCCCACACACTAAGTAACTTTGCACCTAACCTTCACCAAGTGAGGGTTAGACATATAGGTGACTTATAAGTTACTTAAGTGCAGTGTAAAATGGCTGTGAAATTACGTGGACGTTATTTCACTCAGGCTGCAGTGACAGTCCTGTGTAAGAATTGTCTGAGCTCCCTATCAGTCGCAAAAGAAATGCTGCAGCCCATAGGGATCTCCTGGAACCCCAATACTCTGGGTACCTAGGTACCATATACTAGGGAATTATAAGGGTGTTCCAGTGTGCCAATCAGAATTGGTGAAAATAGTCACTAGCCTGCAGTGACAATTTTAAAACCAGAGAGAGCATAAACACTGAGGTTCTAGTTAGAAGAGCATCAGTGATACAGTTAGGCACCACACAGGGAACACATACAGGCCACAAATTATGAGCACTGGGGTCCTGGCTAGCAGGATCCCAGTGACACAGGCAAAAACAAACATACATACAGTAAAAATGGGAGTAACATGCCAGGCAAGATGGTACTTTCCTACAGTCTGTATCCTGGCCTGTAGTAGGGGCTTCATGGTCTGTGTGGGCCTCAGGCTATGTTGGGACAAGGTACAGCAGCACACCTGCTAAGCTGGCCATTGTGGCATTGTGCAGTTTCCACTGCTCCATGGTTTCTTGGTGGTGTGCTAGCTGCATCCTTTGACTCTGCTCCAGGGTGGATACTATCTGGGCCAATCTGTCCTGGGTATGGTGATATGCTCCCAGGACCTCAGATATCACATCCTGGGCTGCAGCATCCATCCTGTGGCCTCCCCCCTGGGCCACTGATGCCCTCCCACTCAGCCCAGCCCCCTGTGCCTGTGTCCCCTGCACAGGTCTGGCCGCACCACTTGTACTGGGGCAATCGTCTTCCTGCCTGTTTGTAGAGGGTGTCTGTGGCCTCTGTACTTGTGTTCCATAAGTCTGTGGCCTGGATACACAGGTGTGGGGACAGTTGCCCTGGGCTGATGTTGTTGGCTGGTTGGTAGGGGTGTCAGTGGTATCCTGGGTGGGGCTGCTGGATGGTGACAGTCCAGGACTGTGTGAGGGTCCAGGGTGATCTTCAGTGTCCGGGGTTCCATCCCCGGTGTCCTGGGAGGTGCCTCTGTCTCCCTGTGGGGCACTGACACTCCTTGTCCTGTCCGTCAGGGTGGCATGGGTGGTGGTGCCTGTTGGGAGGAATGGACATGTCTGTTACATTAGCATGATTGGATGGGGTGCACAGGACTGGGCAGTATTGTGCTGGTTTCACACTTTGGGGCCATGCAGGTTGGTTTCATGAGGTTAGCACTGCTTTTTGCTAGGATGTGGAGGTGCATTGTGATTCCTTGCAGGGGTGGGTGGCTGTGCACATGGGGGAGGGATGTGGGCCTGTTAGTGGGTTTGTGGGCATGCAGGGTGACTGGATGTAGTGATTGTGGCCTGGGTGGGGTTGTGGTCCCGGTGGTATTTGGAGGGATGAGGTGGTGCATGCATTCCAAGTGTGATGGACAAGGGGTAATTGTAGATGACTTACCTGAGTTCATTCCTCCAGTGAGTCCAGTGAGTCCCTTAGGGTACAGGATGGCCAGTACCTTTTCCTCCCAGTCAGTGTAGTCGGTGGTGTTGGTGGAGGTCCTCCCCCAGTCTTCTGGACTGCAATGTGGTGCCTGGATGCCATTGACCTGACCTTCCCACGAAGGTCATTCCATCTCTTGCGGATGTTGTCCCTGGTGCGTGGATGGTGTCCCAATGCATTGACCTTGTTCATTATTGTCTGTCATAGCTCCATCTTCCTGGCAATGGGTGTGTACCCAGAATAATTGTGGCTCGACCTTCGGGATATTGACCACCATGGTCCTGTCCTTAGCTCCCTTTCTGTGAAGCATGGGTGTGTGGCGGGGTGCCATGGTGAGTGCTGTGGATGGTGTCTTGTGTGTATCTAGGTGTGGGGGCTCTTGTGTGGTTGGGTGTATGTATTGTGGACTGTTGCGTTCGGTGTCTGCTTCTGGAGTTCTCTGCATTAGTTGGCCTAATTTCATTGCAAAGGATTGTGGGGTGAGTCTGTGAGTGTTTTATAGTGTGTCAGGTGTGTGGGTTTTAAACTTGCCAATGTATGCGTTTCTTGCTGTTGGGTCCACTTGCCGCCCGTGGCGGTCTGTACCGCCAGTGGTCGTTTGGCTTCCACTGACCGCCGCAGTGATTTGTGCTTCAATATTCAGGGTGTTTGTGTGCTCGGCGGTGGCTGGGTGGGAGGTCCAGCATTTCCGCCGACAAGGTCCTGGCAGTGACTGGTGGCAGGGAGATTTTTGTTGGTTTGTGATTTTTTCATCATTATACGGCAGGTTTCTGTTCACTGCCAATGGCGGTCTTCTGTTCGCCGTCGCCATGGCGGTTGACTGTGTTTACCGCCGTGTTCATAATGAGGGCCACAGTATCTTTTTTACAGTTCATCTATTAGAGACCTAGGCCATCTGTAACGACTTCAGCTTCAAGGCAAACTATACCAGAAAATAGAGTCTGACCAATTAATTGAAAAACACACCGACCCAATGGCACTGAATATGCAAACTCCAAAACGAGTAAAAATGTAATGGATCAAAGAGAGATAAAAACACTGAGGTAGATATCTTCCAACTTGATGCAAAAAATGAAATAATTTCTAACATGAAAATGGGAGCTCTTTAATAAAATTACCATTGAGAAATATCTAATAATTATGGTTGATATCCACAAAGGGGGTCAAAAGTCACTGAAAACGCTGGATGGCCATCATGTAAAGACCTTTTTCCATTTCTTCTCTCCAACTGCATAATAGTCCACCACAATGCATCTGACCCTGTTCCACTACATCTGAACAGTGAACTCGATTACGAGTTTGGCAGAAAGGGTTCCGCTGTCAAAACAGCTTTAGTATACTTGCCCCCCATCTAGGCGTTCCTCCCACCCACTTATGAAGCACAAAGGAGCACAGATGAAAGACCGCCATGGCAATACAGTCACCTCAAGAAAATCCTGACCATGATGGCAGCAGTATAGGTCAATGAGTATGTCGGAGGACAAATCGGCAGTGTTCGCACCTGTCCAATCACAATGCCCCTTCCCATTGACGTGACTGTAGTGGCCAAACTTCCACACCTGAGCTGGTGGAAATGAACGGATATAAGGCAGAAACTCACCTTTACTCACCTGCACACGTCCTCTGCCATCATGGAACTGATTGTACATGTGCTGTCTCTGGTCCCAAAACTCTAAACATACAAACCCGGTCATATTGATCACCAATTAGGTGAAAATAACATACCTGCAATCCCACATCCCAGTGTATCAATTAGGTGGTGCAAGTGCTCAGTACCATGATGAATGCCTGCTCAGTAAAGTCAATCACCAACACATACCATTTCAAATTGTGCACGCACATACCAAAGTGCACTCTAAATATATGGGTAGTATAACCGGCCATAATGAGAATACACAATGACATTGTTTCATAAGGTAACTGATGCAACATTGCTAGATTTCCAAAACTAGCTAGGGAAAAGTAAATCAAAGACTAATGTGTTCCAAAACAAACTGATCTTTATTTTACCTTCCACAAAAACGCAATAAAAACTGTGACATCCAATGGCCAGTCAAACTAGAAATGGTGTGAGTGCACTGTTGTGCCACGAAACTTGCCTCAAAAGACACTGCCAGGGTAACCCTTCTCATAAAGTGATGTCCATTGGGCAGGCACGTCAAAGCTCTCATTTGGGAGGGGGATGTTTGAGAGGGGTGTCCTTGGTAGGGGAGGTGGTGGGTTGGGAAGAGGAAGGGGTGGACCTATGTTTAGGAAGGGGGGTTTGGGAAGTGAAAGGGGTCAAATACCATTTTGCAGGGGTGTCCTGGGACAAAGAGGAGGCAGATGGGTCAATAATAGGGGTGGATTTGGAGGTGGAAGAAGTCCTCTTGGGTGTGGGAGGAGAAGGAAGCTTCTTGGAAGTGGTGGTTGAAGGATTTCGAGGGTTTATGGCCAGGGAAAATAAATTATCTTCAATAGGGTATTTAGGAGTGAGAATAGGAGGGAGTGGGTTATTGAAGGGAGAGGGAGTGACTGTGTCTGATGTACTTGGGTCTGTTCTGGGTGCAGGTGCATGTGTGCCTGGTGTTTGTGCTGCGCATATGGATGTGTATTCTATCTGTGGTGTCTGTTGGGTGCTTGATTGTATGCAGCTGTGTTTCTTAGGTGTGTACAAAGATCATGGTGGATTTGTGGATGTTGTTGCAGTGGAAGTGCTGGGTGTGGGAGTTGTGGATGTTGATGTGGTTGTGACAGTGGGTGTGGTTGTGTGTGAATGGATGTGATGGTGGGTGGGGTGTATGTGGTGTGGTGTCTGTGCTGGCTGTGGATGGTGTTGAGGGTGTGGTGTGAATGTATGTGGGGTACTGTCATCGGTGGTGTGTGATGATTTGATGGGTAGTGGTGTGAGTATGTGGGTGTGGTGCTGTCAGTGGTGGTTGTGTTAATGGTGGGGTGTCTTTGGGTGTGGTGCTGTGCATGGTGTCAGTTTGGATGCATGCCTTTTTTGGGTTTGTGCTTCTTTGTTGATGTGCGTCTTGGGTCTGTATGAATGGGTGTGAATAAATGTCTGCATGTGCTTTGGACAGGTGTGGGAATAGAGAATTGGCATGGGGAAGGGGAGAGGGAGGGACAAGATTGGGGGTATGGGAGTCTGTACTGAGGGATGAGGCCAGAGCCTGAAAAGAGCTCTGGAGGCCAGACATTGCACTGTGAATGCATTCCACGTAGGCCATCATCTGCTGCAGTGTGCTGTCTTGCCTCTGGTTGGCAATCAGAATAGCAGACTGACCCACAGAGATGTTTCTCAGGAGGGTCAAAATCCTCCTCACTGTGCAGCGGTCGGGGGACAAGGGTAGGGACTGAGGTGTCTGGAGCAAAGAAGATAGCTCCTCACTTGCCTGGCCAACAGGGTGGAGAGTAACAGGGAGGGTGGAGATGGAACTTGGGGTGGCGGACAAGGATGAAGTAGGAACAGATCCTGTGGGGTCTGCCAAAACTCTGAAGTGTCCACTGGAAGATGACTTGAAAGATGATGATGTCAAACGTCTGGACTCCGTGGCTCTCCTCACACCCTTTCGGCCACAGGGTCTCTCTGTGTCAGTAGAGTCATAACCGAACCACTGTGGCCATCTGCTTCCCCAACAATGTTGGCCTGTCTCCTCTGCTTATCTGTATTGATTCTGAAATGACGCATAAACAATGGTTGATTGCATCTGTGTGAACACACCTGACCATCAGTTTCAAATACAAAACATTACAGAAGGGCTAGATTATCCCAGCTTCATGGTTCACTACATGGGTTTCAACAATAACATGAGCACATGCAAATGCATGGATGCTACATTAGCCGAAAACAGTGGGTCACAGTGATGTCATAACCCCAAAATGTTCCTTTATCGTGAATTTACTTATCTAAAACTCCATCTCTATGTATATAGCAGGGCAGTTGGTCACTTGGAAACATTGGCCCTTGTACCATGCCATACTGAACTCTCAAATTATTATGGCTACCAGCAAAACATTTCCACGGTGTCCACACAAGCCCCTGAATTCAGAACATGCTCATTTACCGGAAACAACATCATGATACGATGATGGGAAAGTCATTCAGCAATGTAGCTGCAATAAGTACTGTAGCAGAAAACACGTAAGTACACAGAGTGTAACTCATTAATAACCCGAAGGACCTGGGTAAATCATATTACACAAATATAATGGTCCAAACAGTAATTTCACAAAAAATAATTTTACCAACATGTAAATTGCAACATGCACTTGCAGCACAAACCAATATTTGTTGTCTCAAATGATATTCATACACCGATTCTTTGGAAAATACACAATTTATTTCTTGTCTTTCAATAGAAAATATCTTTAAAATAATTGCCCCAAAACACCCAAAGAAATATTGTGTGGAGAAAAAGTGCTTGTGAAAAGGAAAGAAAAAGAATGACATAATCCTATCTAATCAATTATATATAAATTGTATACATGAGAGCCTGTCAATTGACCATTCTACAATAGACAGAATATGCGTTACATTCAATTGGGGTGAAGTGCACATTTCTTGGATAGTGTCTATGGAAAGGTTCCATTGCGCATATTCCCGGTGGTTAGAGATTAGCGTTTTGTTGCATCGTCTCTCTCTCTCCCATTTGGGTGCATTAATTTTTCTGGGCTGTGTTGAAAAAATAAATAAACATGTGCTGTGAAATATTTTCTTCATGATGTTCACTCACATACATTTTGAAACCCTGAATTTCTGAGGAGGTGGGAAATCTCATGTGACACTTGAAGAAAAAGAAATAATTTACCTGAAAAGTGGCATGCCTTCTTCCTTCGGTGTTTACTTCAGGCTCAGCCACGCAAGTATCCCTGAACTGGGAAAAGAAGCAAAAGCCTGATGTTAATGTGCATAGGATTTTTATAAGAAAAAGTGTGACAAGGGAGTGTATTATAATTGTAAAATAAAAACCACAAATGTCACCTGAAGTTACCTCCTACCTGTAAGAGTATTATGACTGATACTTATCTACAGCAGAACATTCTGAGAAAAAATAAAATCTAAGAAGAGAAACTAAGGTCTTAGTCAATAGAGGGATATTAAGAAAACAAAAGGAAAAGTATATAATAAAAAAGTTGGAGTCCCCACCACCCATCAACTCCCTAATCCACCACATCTCACACTTCTGCAACCCCCTCAATCATGCCACACCCCTCCCCTGCATGCCACCCCACACCACTGCCACTATCCCCACACAGTCGCCCCTAAAGCACATATATGAATCACAATGCCAAGTACCACAACTCCCACAATGCATCACTCACTACACAGCAACCGATGACAGTCCCACTTCACAGTGATACACCTGCACCGAAAACCATAGCACATGCCACACCAACTGGATGCTTCAAATGCATTCCAAACACATGGCAATGACAGCAATGCTATCCTCAACCCTCAATGGAAAATGGAAACAATGTAACAATCCATCACCGCAAGCAATGTCTGCAGTGCTGCATCTGTCATTGCCATCCCTGGGAAGCAAGTCAAGCTACTACAGGCATCAGACGATGATACGAACAAGTACATCTCCACAATGTAACTCTCTCCCTTTCCATCCACAGGTCCCGCTGCCACTGCCACCCCATAGTGGATGCCAGAGACAGATAGCCCTCCCTAGGATGAAGGCCCCAGTAGATGTCTAGATATTGACGACTTGCCTTGCCCATCTGGGACAACTGGTAATGCCACCACCACCAGTCCCACCCTGGACACACTGCAGTTCCCCATCCATGTGGCTACTACAGCACAGCCAACCCTCCATCCCCAAACCTGTGTCCCAAGGACAGGTCAATCAGCAGTGTGCCTCACAGTACAGGGACCAGAGTCAAGGCCACACACCCAAGACGATAAAGGTCCTGGTGCAACTGGGAGTGGGAACACTGTGGGAGGGCACCTGTGGTTCTAATTTATGATTTAAGATTACACTAAACAGTGTGGTACTGAACCTACTATGTAGAGGGATAATAGAGCGTACTATTATACCTTAATTGAAGCTGCTGATTGCTGTGAGTTGTTAATCTTCGCGAGTAATGGCTATGCGATACAAATTATTATGTGGCTACTACAGCCTAATTCGACACTAACTACAATGTTTGTTATGACTGAAATTTATGTTTACAATGTCCAAATAACCAATTATTTATTAACAATTTTTATGCCTACAATGTCAAAATAACCATGATTACGATATTTGTGTTTTATGGTTTACCAAATGACAATTATGGTCTTTTCAACATATTCTGTTTGATATTGTTTTCAAGATTGCAAATTGGTGATATAGGGGGTCATAATGACCCCGGCGGTTGGTGATAATGTGGTGATAGTACCGCCAACAGGCTGGGGTACATACAGCCACATTATGACATTGGTGGGTTGTCTCCAGCCAATTCATCAATTTACCATACCGACCGCCATGGCGGTAGAAGCCGCCGGGCCGGAAATAAGAATCTCCGTCCGGTGGCTGCTATTGTACCGCCGGGGCATCATGACCCTGCCTACTGCCATGGTTTTCGTGGTGTTCACAATGCCACAAAAACCATGGCGGTAGGCCCTACCAGTGACAGGGAATTCCTTCCCTGTCATTAGTAGGAGGCTCACCCACCACCCAAAAACTCCCAAGATGCCCCCACCCCCTTCCATCCATGTCCCCCTTCCGAGTCCCCACCCCCATTCACGCACACTCGCAGACACACACCACACATACACAGACCCACTCACAAAGGCATACACGCATTCATTTATGCATGCATCCATTCATTCTCACACACATCCGTACACACATCATTCACACTGACATGCAGACACGCATTCACAAATTTAATTCATTCATGCATTCTCACACATGCATACACACTTGCAAACAACACTACACACACATTCACATTCACGCACACACTCACACATTCATGCACACAATCCCACACACACACAACACCCCCTCTCGCTCCCCTGTCAGAAACCCAACTTACCTGCTTTCAGGGGGTCTTCCAGCAGGGAACGGGACGGGGCGCTGCTACTGCAAGCAGCGCCCACCAGCAGAACACTGCCAGGCCATATTATTTGTCATAATACGGCTGGGGGCGGTCTACTGGCGTGGCGCTGCTGGTAGTAGCAGCACCACATTAACACCATCCAGCAGTTTGGCCACAGCTGGATTTCCACCCTTCTTGTGGCAGAAATCCAGCTGTGGTCATATTTTGGCGGATGGATGTTATCTGTGGCAACGGTCTTTTGGCGGCCGTAGCCGTGGCGGTAGGCGGCATTTACCACGAAACTCTTAATTAGGGCCATAGTGTTTCACGGGGTAAGATGAAATTTGAATTAGAAGTCTTTTTTTTATTTTGATGGTAGTTCTATAAGTAAGTGTGCGAATGAGCCTCATATCACGTGAATAAAGACCTAGTACAGTCGCAGCACATTGTTTTTCCTTGTTTCTTCTGCATTGATTAAAACTGTTTCAAACCAACTGTAGTGGAGTGGCTCTTCCTTTGCCCCCCGGCTTAAACAGCTGGGAGGAGTGTTTTGGATTTGCATCAGCGGTGACACCTGCTCTGCAGGAGCCCAAGTCAGCTGGCAGGGCATCTTTGGCATCTGTTGTGTTGAATATATATTTCAACTGAAAAAAACAAGGGACAATATAGTTAGGTTCTGAATATATTTGAACAAAACCTTAACAATTCAGCCATTATCGTTAGAGTTATTTCAAGTAACTATAACTTGCGCCCCAGGGTAACTATAACTTGCGTCCCCCCATGCACAGTTGTCTCATCAATAATTTTATTGCAATGTTGCAGTGATTTTATGAAAGATGGGATAGAAGATGTAATCAATAATGTAATATGTGGAGTGTTTAGCTGTGCATGGCAAAGGTATAAGATGAAGCTACTTTAGGGCACGAGTTATAGTTACTTGAAAGAATGCAAGCTGTAACGGCTGAATTTCTATGGTTTTAAACAAGTACATTCAGAACCTAAAAATAATGTCCCTGTAACCTTTGTTTTATTCAGTGAATTTTTATTTTTTCTAACTTATAGTAATTTCATTGCTAAAAATTAATCCAACTACCACCGGCGACGGTTACCCACAAGCCTGGCCCATGGCCAGGCCCTGAGGCCCATACCCATAAGCACCCAACCTTGCACCATGAATCGCCTCCGACTGTGTACAGTAGAACTAGCCCACAACTGGCTGGCCTGCAGCCGGTTCTTTTTGCCACATCCCCTAGTGACCTAACCCCATGCTGTGCACAGCCCTTTAGCTGTGTATGGCAGAAGTTGTCCATGGCCTCTCTGGGTGTGAGAATAGGTGTGAGAGGGTGTATCTGGGGGTGAAAGTGGCTGTCGGAGTGTGTGTCTGGGTGTGTGAGTGCGTACATCATTGTTTCAGTGGGTAAGTCACTATGTGTGGGGGTCAGTGAGTGGGTGCATGAGAGTGTCAGTGGGTCTGTGAGTGGATGTGTGACAGTCTGAGTGGGTGTGTGAGTGGGTTTGTAACTGAGTGGGTCTGTGGGTGGGTGCATGAGGGTCTGACTGGGCTGTGAGTGAGTGCAAGAGAGTCGTTGAGTTGGTGTGTGAGTGTCTGAGTGAGTCTGTGAGTGGGTACGTAAGACTCTGAGTGAATGGGTGAGTGGGTAAAAGATTGAAAGAGATAGAGAGAGAGAGAAAGAGGAAAGAGAGAGAAAGAAAATGAGAGGGAGAGAGATAGTTGTTTAGTCTTTGATACATGACATACTTAGAATGAGATGGTTCTGGACAAATTAAAAATGTATTTGTTATTTAAAAAGAGTAAGATTACCTTTTCAGTATGAGCCTTAAAGGATTGGAATTATAAAAAAAATATGAGGGAAACGAGTCCAGCTGGTCTCAAACCCTCAATGCTCAGAGTGAAGGTCATCGATCTTTACAGTGATCTATTGCCTCTTTGTTTTCCTTCTTTTTAGCCCTTTATAGGATATCTGGGACCATGAAGGAGCCCAAGGGCTCCCAGTTTTTCCTCCACATTTATTATTTTTATTTAGTTATTTTTTATTTACACAACATGCACTTTACGGGCTATCTAGCACAGCAAGGAAACTCTTAAGGCTTCCCCTGCAGTGCCATTGCTTTAGCAAGCAGGAAGCTATTTCAACAGCAGCTCTCTGTTTGGTGAAGCAAACCTTTCAACTCTGTCCCTTCATATATGCAGGGAACAGAGATGAAAGCTCCACTGTTTGACAGCTGGACCTGCTTTACAGGTCCTGCTGTCAAACAACAGAGTGTTTGCTGTGGCTTGGCTGTAGTTTCAGAGCGTCAGCCATGCCACAGCAAACAGTTATGTCCTGGGGGTCGGGCACCCCGGGACATAGCAAAAGTCAGCCTTGGGGGTGGTGGTTCCCAGGGCCATTTGTGGCTCTATAAGGGAGGCCGCGCGGGCCACCTCCAACGTTAAGATAGCCCCAGGAAGGTGGTGGCTCCCGGGGCTAAGGGGGGTCCAAAATGGACCTTCTTCACTATTTTTACTCTTTGCCCCTGTAGGCGGTGGTCTCTGGGGCACAAAGGGGCCAAAGACCCCCTTGCCTATATTTTAATCCAAGCCCTGGGGAGGTGGTTGTCAACAGGGTGTGGGGAGCATGGCCCTGGGTATATTTTAATCAATGTCTCGGGGAGGTGGTGGTCCCCAGGGCACTGGGTGCTGCAGGCCTCCTGCATATATTAGATTCAAAACCCGGGGAGGTGGTGGTGCAGGGGGCCACGGGCCCCTCTCATAAATCATGAAAATTTCCCTGGGGAGGTGGTGGTCCGCAGGTATGTGGGGAGGGCCCGGAGGCCACCACACACTCAAAATTGTTAATGTCCCCGGGACCTGGCCCACCTGGGGAGCTATAAAAAAAAGCACAGGAGCCCGAGCTTGTTTTTTTTTGTTATTTGTTTTTGCAGCACATTCGCAAGTATTACGCATTTGCGGTAAAAAATAATAAAGAAATGCTTTTTTGCTCTGGGGGGTCCCTCTGGAACCCTTGGCTTTTTTAAAAAACTTTTTTACTGAGATTCAGCTGAAGCTGAGTGCCAAGATGGTTTAAAGTGTTGGCAGCCAATCAGAGTCTGCAATTCCCTGCATGAGCTTGTCTTTGATTGTGAATAGTTTGTGGCCAGATATATAGAAATTTGAATTTCCTTAAATTTCTCAAAAACTACCAAATGGATTTACTCCGAAGAGACGAAAATTTAATGTACGTACTGAAAGCTAGCTTTCTGCCAAATTTGATTTAATTCTGTCCAGTGGTTCGGGCTGTAGACGTGTCTAAATGTCCTATGGGAATTAACATGGAAACACATAATTTTTTACCCCCTTTTTCTAGGCTCCCACCAGACAGATCACCCCGGAACTTTCAGTGTGCAACAAGAATCACCACAACGCTTTTTTGGGAAAATGTTGTGAAGATTAGTCAAACAGGTGCAAAGATATAGGCAAGTCAAAAAACACTTTTTCTATGGAAACATGGTCCTCGCTATAACTACCTAGTCGCAACCACTATATATATATTCACTTACTGATCAGGACAGATGGGAAGGGCAGTGGCAGAACAACAGCCATACAGCACTGTAATGAAGGAGCAGGGGCATGGACTTGGACAATGGATGGCCTGGGGGACAGGAGCAACAAGCTTGGTGAGGGCAGCACACTGCCTGACCAGGCCCTGGTCTAACCCCCTCCCATCATGCATTGCTATGGCCATTTTACTTAATGTTTCAAAAACCCTAAAAATTCCCTGAAAAAAACAAAGATTACAATGATGTTATAGATAGGTTCTAAATGTTCTCTCACAAAACCATAGAACTTCAGCAGTTATATTTATGGTGAGCTAAAGTAACTATAACTTGTGCCCTAAGGTAACTATACCTTGCACGCTCGCCATGCACTGCTACTTACCCTACATATTACATCACAAGTAGGCAAAGTATTTCAGCAAACACCTCCAACAGGCCGTCATCACAGGCCAACAATGTTACTTATTAGGCAGTCCTTTCTTAATTGCAATGACACTTCTAGATCATTAACTCATACTACATCGGGCATTTATGGGCACCATTTTGTTATTTACAATTACATTCTAATGTTTAGTAATCTTTTCACAGTACAGTGTTCATATTGTTTGCTCCCATTACCCTGATTGCTTTGTTCAGTATAATATTGGCAGAATGTAATCATTACAGTTTTGCCACTGTCACGTGACATGTACCAACAGTAATGCAGTGAGATATGTCAAGAACATGGTATATCTAGAGTGCTAACCAAAACCATCTTTGTAGTCCATAGGCGTAAATTTATCATTTGTCATATGGTCTTTGAAAAAAACATATTTGAAACATCAAAGGTCATAATTATCCACCATGTGCCCATTGATCGTGGCATTTGCTTCACTCAAAATACTTTTTCAGCCCTCAAACTTACACATTCAGTAATGAGTATCCCAAAGGAGGGGTGTCCATATAGGTACATCTCAAATATCTATGTTTTCATAATTTATAGATTTAGGGCTAATATATAAGTATAAACCAAATAGCCAAAGTGACCTGCGCTTACAAGTGCAAATATCTCGAAAGTGCTAGTGAATCTGATCATTTCATTTGAAGTACAACAATGCAAGATGTTCCAAAATAAATAATAGTCTTAATCTAATTTTACAATACTTCATTTTAACATAGAATTCATTAAATATATCATCAACCTCTTCACACAAATATTTATAGATGTAAACATATCTACAAATGTTCATTCTTCTTGGGGGGAAATTTAATATTTTGCAGTGGTGAAAAAACAGTTAAAATGTTTAAAAAACATAAGATGTCTACATGAGCTCATAAACAAATGAAATCTAGAATTGTTTTATAGTATGATTATAAGTTAGTTCTACTATTGTAAATATTTTGTTTAAAAATCCCAATCATATAACCATCATTTGATTTATATAAAACTATTGGGATATAATTGGTCATTGTATACGAACATGGAGTTCCTAATAACAGAAGCATTTCTGATTCACATTTTGTTAAATTCAGTACACAATCTCCATCCCGCAGATCTGACTTGATCTGTTTTACCCCATAGTATTTGAAACTAATGAGGTCACCATTGTGCACATCCCGAAAGTGTTTGTGCATGAGATAGTTCCTGTCTTGATTTTTAATAACTCTTAAATGTTATAAGATCCTTCTTTGTACCTGATTGCTCATGCTCCCAACATATTTCATCTGCAGCCCAGTACATAAATAACAACATCTGAATTGCATGTAATCCTTTCAGTAATGTTTCTAGTCTTTCTGTCAAATGTTTAATTTTCCTTTTTGTCAATACCACACATCATGCTTAGCACATCATGCATTTCCAGAACCCATTAATCTTGTTTGTCAATTAAATTTCTCTTTTCAGTGGTGAAAAAACACTGCGCACAGGCCTTTGGCCTTGCACGGTGGAGGTTGACCGCAGAACCTGGCCTGAAGCCAGGCCTTGCAGCCAAACCCCTATAACCACCCACCTCTGAGCACTGCATTGCCTTTGGCCATGCACAGTGGGGGTTGGCCAAAGGGCATGGTGCGGCCATACCCCTATAACCACCCAACAACGCACTGCCTTCAGCTGTATGCAGCAGGAGTTGGCTGCAAGGACTAGCTCTTTAGCCAACCCCCATAACCACCCAACCCTGCATCGCTCACAGCCTTCAGCTGTGTGTGGCGAGGATTGGCTCTCAGCAGCAATTGACAAGAAAGAACCAACTCATCACAGTCACTACTTGAGATATTTAGCTCAAAAGAGCAAGAATGCAAACACCTCCATCAAAGTTTACCGATAACATTTCAAGGTGAAAATGCAGAGAAAAAACACTTGCTGTGCCTTGACAATGTGCTAGAAATGGATATGATTCATACTTTACAGAAGTGGAGCTTCAACTTGAACACCTGCTTTGTTTATATCTGTAAGTGCTCCCCCTTGCGGTTTAATTTCTGTGAAAAGGGCATTGTACCAGCATGAATCCTACAATGCCTATTTATCCAAGAAGGGCCTCCATTTTATGTAAAATGTTAACCCAACTGGAGTACCTTCTACTGAGTAATAAGTAAGTGCTATCATGTTGGATATAAATATAATGCTTCTCCTATACTACAACTGGTAATGGTGTGTCTCCAGTGACCTTTTGTGTCTGTAATTTGGTCTCCGGTATGTGGGGGAGTCTGGAGGACTCCCCTATTCTTTATTTTTAGAGGTGGTGGGGAGGTGGTGGTCCCTGAGTTATGGAGGGGCCTCGTGGTCCCTGCACATATTCCTAAATCATAGCCCCCGGAAGGTGGCAGTCCCCGGTGCCAGAGGGGGTTTTCAGGACCCCTCTCATTCAATGTATATGTTGCCCCAGGGAGGTGGTGGTCCTAGGGGGCGTGGAGGTCTGCCTGTCTCCCTGTATGCTCTATGAATATAGCCCCAGAGAGGTTGAGGTCCCTGGGACCCAGGGGGTTCACAGACTCCCCTATTATGTTATTATTAATTAAGCCCCAGGAGGTGGTGGTCCCTGGGACTTCTATAGGCCCTAGAAGTGTGCAGGTTTGGCTGTGAATGTACTAAAAATGATTTTTAGCCAGGGGGGTACCAGGTGTACCCCTGCCGCAAGACTAAGGGTTTAGGGTAAACGTACCCTGCCCCATTTTGTTTTTGTTTTTCATTTCTTTTTGAGACACAGTTGAGGCCAAGCCTAAAAATGACTGCAACACTTCCTGGTTGAAGTGTTGGCAGTCAATCAGATCTCTGCACAAGTTTGGGAGGACTCACAAAGCTTTCACACCTCCAGATATACAAATGTGGTTTTCCTTTAATATCTCAAAAACTACTGAATGGATTTACATCAAAGAAAAAAAAAGGCGCTTTTGGGACCAAGGGCTACCTTCCTGCCAATATTGGTGTAATTCCATCCAGCAGTTCAGGCTCTAGTCATGTTTAACATTTCAGTGGGAATTGCACTTTTTTTACCCCCCCTTTTCTTGACCCCCACATGATGGCTCACCCCAAAACTTTCCATGCATAGTGTCAGAGTCACCAGATCCTCGGGGTCTGTGCACGTTCCCAACACTTCCACCACAAGACAGCTCCAATACTCTGACTAGAATTGTCACAGAGTCTAAGAGAGTCCAAGTGGGGAAAAGGGGATTAGGAAGGGAACACCTGGGAAGGAGACCTGTAGGAAGCAAAAAGGTTAGAACACACAATATCACGATTTTATCATATGAATCAATACTAGACTATGGCTCTAAACATTGTCATTCTGAAAACATTGACAACCTAAGCAATAGACTTAAAATGACTAGGCTTCAAGATGACTGGATACCTGTGAGGAAATCAAGAAAGGTTAAATGCAACTTTCAAATTCAAGTACTTTCTTTTGCATGAGAATCAGGAAACAATCTAAATGATTTCTAAACCATCATATGAATCATGTTTTGAGAAAACATATTAGGAGCACACAACATTACATCTGGAACTCTGGCCTTTTTTGTTCTCTCAAATTGCCGCAACATGAATTGCGCACATTGCAGATTTTCACATAGGTATTAAATATCATAGAATTATTGTGCACCATGAATAACACAAGTTAGGCTCGAGAAATAAATCATGCGACTTGTCACCAAGTAAATGCCTTAGAATGGTAGCGCATAATGAACACCGTGTTTTCAAACACAGAAAATGAATTGCGCGTCTTGCCGATTCGAGTACCACCATGTAACTGCCAAGGAATGGTTGCGCACAATGAATAACATGAATTAAGCACGAGAAAAGAATTGCGCGTCTTGCCAATTCGAATGCCACCATGTAACTGCCAAGGAATGGTAGGGCACAATGAATAACATGAATTAAGCACCAGAAAAGAATTGCGCATCTTGCCGATTCGAATGCCACCATGTAATTGCCAAGGAATGGTAGCGCACAATGAATATCAAGGGTTAAAGCACAAAAAAAACGAATTGCGTGTCTTGTTGATTCGAATGCCACCATGTAACTGCCAAGGAATGGCAGAATCTTGAAACCACTGTATAGGGGAAACCGACAGCATGTAACTCAATACTACATGGTACCAGTGGAGCATACCCTACAGTCAGTTCATACGTGCCTGTAGGATTTGTTGTGATGATAACACATTTGAAAGGGAAATAGCAGCAATGATACAAAGATTTTCAGAGAGAGGATATCCATGACAGGTCCTCACGGATGCATATGAAAGAGTTAAATGTAAGAAAAGGGAGGATCTACTTTACAAACACAAATTTTGCAGTGCAGATATTAAGAAAGACAAAGATAAACTGAAAATGAGGAACAATCCGGTCCCAGGTTGTTTCTGGAATATAGTTGCCAACATTAAGTGATCAATAACATGTTGAAACATAATTGGCATATATTAAAATAAGACCAACATATTGAAACTAAGATTGCTCAACATCCAAGAATAACGTATTGTAAAACAAGGTTGTTAGGAAACCTCTTAACACAGCTTATTTATCAAAAAGGACAAAACGACTTGGTTGACAAGGAAAAGCTCGTGGTTCTGGGGATGTGGGCATTGTAAAGCCTGTACATTTGCCATCAACATGCAAACATGTGAAACAATGGAGGGGAAGAAAATCACCATCACAAAAATAATAACTGATGAAACAGATTTTGTTGTTTATATCATACAATGTGGTTGTCAGAAAACATATGTGGGAAGCACCATCCACAAGTTAAAGATTAGGTTTCTGCAACACCTTTGAGCAATTAAAAATCAAGATAGAACATGAAGGAAATTGCAGTATCCTAACTCTTTATGGGATCAAACAGTGGGATAGGTTATTGGAGATGGTTGAGATGAGTCCTAAGATTGTATAACATCGATTTGACTACATATTAGGAGGATATTCATGTGATGCACATATGCGAAGTACAAGGACAATATATAGGTAGCAGATATGTACTTACAGCACCTTACTCACTCCATGTGTATTATAGGATAACAAATTATGGTTTTGAAGAAAATGCAAACAATTCCTATCTCACAATATTTTACATTTTTAGAAACATTTAGTACTATGGATAGATACTATATATAAAATGTTTTTGCCCGTTTATATTTATTGCAATTTACAATGCATATGTCACTATAATAATGTTTTAAATACAGTACCACATTGATCATGAGGAGAAAGGATACCACATATGAATATTCTTATACACAAACAAGCATATTTTGGCAATATTTATATAGTAGAGATCATTTAATATTGCAACGCACTTTATTAATTAGTGGGTTAGACTGAGCTGAACGACATATGATGCACTGACAATGGGATATGTGTATAAATTGGATATTTATATGCCACAATGTTTCCACTGTTATACAATTTAGAAGATGCATCCATTTGAGTAAATATAGTTGAAGTAGATGTAACATATTGTGCACACATTAACTTTGAGCAAAACGGAATACATGATGTGTTGATATCCAAATGAGTGGATAATCTACAGGCTCATATGATTCCGAAAGAAACATAGGGATGTGCAGACACAGTCTAAATTGATATTATGTGGTCCGATAGTGCATGAGTATTTCCAAAAGGGACTCATGATAATGATATGCAAAACTGGAGAAATGTTTTTATTAATTATGAATGAATTTAAATATGTAATATTGAAGATTTGAGAAACATTATAAGTAACAGAAATGTGTCTATGCAACAATATCATGAGTGAAAATTAGGCTGTTGATTATACTCTCCATTCAAAGATGGCCGATATGATACTCCTAACAGTGTAGTTGTAAAAACAAAGTACTCAACATCTATATGTACTTGTTTTATGAATAGGAACAGTGTCCAGTGGAAGGTGACAGCCGAAACGCGTCAACACTTTTTGTTTTTCGCTTATGAGGAGCAGTACTGAGTAATAAGAATTATTTTTTTAAAGAATCACCTGACAGATGGTCATTTTCTCCCAAGTAAAACTGTGCCGTAAATGTGGACAAGGGGTTGTAGCGGGTAGATGAAGTGGATTTTCATTGATGTGAAGAATATATATATATATATATATATATATATATATATATATATATATATATATAAATATATATATATATATATATATATATACACATATATATATACATATATATATATCAAAACAAATCCTTTTCAGGGTTAGAGTGACACATAAATTATGCAAAAAAGAATAGAGAACTCTGGGTAGTTCCCATGTTTAGGTGGAGAGCAGCTCTAGTAAGGAGCACCCTGCAACATCAGCGACACTCTAGGTTTGCTCACCTCAAATGTCTGTTTATCTAGCAAAGTTTTTAAGCATAGGATCAGCACAGTGCTATCCACACCGAGCTAGATAGTGACAAAGGTGGTCATTCCTACCCTGGCGGTCCGAGACTGCCAGGGTAGGGGACCGCGGATGCACCGCCAACAGGCTGGCAGTGCATCCAGGCCCATTCTGACTGCGGCGGTAAAGCCGCGGTTAGAAAAGGAAAACCGGTGGTTTTCCGCCGGTTTTCCCCTGGGCTGCAGAATCCTCCATGGCGGCGCTGCCTGGGATTCTGACCCCCTTCCCGCCAGCCTGGTTCTGGCGGTTCTGACCGCCAGAACCAGGCTGGCGGGAACGGGTGTCGTGGGGCCCCTGGGGGCCCCTGCAGTGCCCATGCCAATGGCATGGGCACTGCAGGGGCCCCCTAACAGGGCCCCATATTGATTTCCAGTGTCTGCATAGCAGACACTGGAAATCGCGACGGGTGCAACTGCACCCGTCGCACAAAAGCAACTCCGCCGGCTCCATTCGGAGCCGGCTTCATCGTTGCTGTGGCTTTCCCGCTGGGCGGGCGGGCGGCATTTTGGCGGTCGCCCGCCCACCCAGCGGGAAAGCCAGAATGACTGCCGCGGTCTTTTGACTGCGGTATGGTCTTCTGGCGGTTCCCGCTTGGCGGGCGGCAACCGCCGCCCGCCAAACTAGGAATCAGCCCCAAAGTCTTTTGCCATTTGTACAGCAAAGTCTTTAAGCAAGTGGGACAGAAGGGTGACATTCAGGGGGGGGGTTCTCATTTCCTGGCAGGGATCTTGGCAATGTTCTCTGTCTTGTTCCTGGATCTCAGGGACCGTTTGCGGAGTGGTTCTGCATCTGCAGGGGGTGTGGTGCTGGTATTGTGTTCCTTTGGCGGTGCCTCCTGTCCACTAGCGTCGGCGGAGGTGGAGGGCTGTTCATCGTCCAGGCTAGTGTCAGGGGCCCCTTGTTGTGCCACAGTGTCCCTCCTGGTGTTGACAAGGTCTTGCAGCACCCCTGCAATGGTGAACAGGGTGTTGTTTATGGACTTCAGGTCCTCCCTGATCCCCAGATGGTGTTCCTCCTGCAGCCGCTGGGTCTCATGAAACTTGGCCAGTACCGTTGCCATAGTCTCCTGGGAATGATGGTAAGCTCCCATGATGTTGGAGAGGGCCTCGCGGAGAGTGGGTTCCCCAGGCCTATCCTCCCTCTGTCACACAGCAGTCCTCCCAGCTTTCCTGTTTTCCTGAGCTTCTGTCCCCTGGACCATGTGCCCACTGCCACTGCCCACAGGTCCCTGATTTTCTTGGGTTGGTGGATTTGCCTGGGTTCCCTGTAGTGGTGGACACACTGCTGATTGACGTGTCCTGGGGACAGAGGGATGGGCCCACTGGGTGGCTGCTGTGCTGGTGTTTCCTGAGGGGGGAGGGTCTGTGGTGGCTTGTGCCAGTGTCAGGGGAACCAAGGTCCCTGATGGGCCGGGCTGGTCATCTTGATCCAGTTGTGCAGAGCTGCTGTCATCACTGTGGGTCTCTTCTGTGGGGGGACTGGATATGTCTGGTACCTCCTGTCCGGTGACGTTGGGTTGGGGTCCTGCAGGGTTGTAAGGCATGATTATTGCATCTGTGTGTGCCATCGTGTGCAATGGGTGAGTGACCCTGTACTCCAGTTCTTGCATTCTTGTCTTGGTCCTTGTGTGATAGTTGGTTTGGGGTCTGTGTGGGTATCTGTAGTGTAAATGCTTTGGTGATTGGTGTTCATGCTTTAGTGTTGCATGCAGGGCTTGGTGTTGGGATGGGTGGGTTGTGATAGTGGGGCATATGTGAGGTGTTGGAGTGATTGGGTGAGGGTGGGAGTATGTGATGGCATGCAGGTAGGGTGGGGGGAATGAGGTAGTAAAGATTTGACTTACCAGAGTCCAGTCCTCCTGCTACTCCTGCGAGGCCCTCAGGATGCAGTATTGCCAAGACGAGCTCCTCCCATGTTGTTAGTTGTGGGGGAGGAGGTGGGGGTCAACCGCCAGTCCTCTGTACAGCAATGTGGTCACTGGAGATCACGGAACGCACCTTCCCCTATAGGTCGTTCCACCTCTTCCTGATGTCATCCCGTGTTCTTGGAAGCTGTCCCACTGCGTTGACCCTGTCTACAAATCGGCGCCATAGCTCCATTTTCCTTGCAATGGAGGTGTGCTGCACCTGTGATCCGAATAGCTGTGGCTCTACCCAGATGATTTCCTCCACCATGACCCTGATCTCTTCCTCAGAGAACCTGGGGTGTTGTTGAGGTGCCATGATGGGGTGTGGGTGATGTGTGAGGTGGTGTCTGTTGTGATTTGTGAGGGGATGTGTTGGTGTGTGTTGTTTGAGGTGCGTGGATGTTGTGTAAGTGAAGGTGTTGTGTGTCTGTGGATGCTGGTGTTGTTTATGGTGGTGTCTCTCTCTGGCACGGTTTCAGAATTCTGGTAGTAAGGGTTTGTGGGTGATGTGGTGTGCTTTATATTGGATTGGGTGTGTGGGTGTGGTGTGTGTATGTGTGTCAGGTGTGTGTATTTTGAATTGTCCAATGTGGTTGTGTTTTGTAAATGTGTGTGTATTTTGAGCGCGGCGGTGTGTACCACCAATGGAATACCGCAGTTGAAAGACCGCTGCGTGGATTCGTGGGTCGTGAATGTGTGGGCGTATTCCTGTTGGCGTGACGGTGTCGGTATTGTTATCGCCAGTTTATCACTGACCTTTGGTGTGGCGGACTTGTGTGGGTGTCTGGATTATGGCAGATTCTGAGCTGTGGGTCGTCATAGCTGTAGCGGAATGCCGCACCGGTATGTTGGCGGTCTTCTGCACAGCGGTAAGCGGCATTTACTGGCAGGGTTGTAATGAGGGCCTTCAGGAAACTCCTTGTGCGCCTAAAATCGATGTACAGCCTGCTGAAAACGATGCACAGCCTGCCTTGCAACTGAGAAATCGCTGCAAAGCCGAACCGGAATGAGGCAGCTGGAATTCCGGAGTGGAAATTTGATGCAGCGCCTGCCTTGTGACAGAAAATTCAAAGCACAGCCCTGCCGGATCGACGCACAGCTGAACCGAAGCAACACAGCTGATTCCCCGAGTTGAAAATCGACACAGGGCCTGCCGTGCCATAGAAAATTTGATGCATCCCCCTACCGGATCGACGCAATGCCTGTGACTTCCTCCAGCGTGCCCAGGTTTCCTTGTATCATCCCTGAGTGTCAAAAAGATCCCTGCATCACAGTGAGACACAAATGACGCAAAGCCCCTTGGAAAGAAACAACGTCTTGTCTGTGCTACATCGGAATATCAGACGCACACCTTATTTTTCCGCTCATCTCCTCCCTTGCGGTCTCCGTGCATGTTATTTTGATGCAAACCAGGGACTTTGTGTTATCAAGAGACAACTGTTGATTTCGAAGATTTGAGACACTTTTTGAACCTGCAAAAGTGATATTTCAACTCAGGCTTATTAAATCTTCATCGTTTTGACCTTATTGTTACAAAATAAATATTTTCTATTTTTCTAACCCTGCGTGGTGTATTTTTGTGGTGTTTCACAGTTTTACTGTATGTTTTATTGCACAAATACTTTACACATTGCCTTCTAAGTTAAGCCTGACTGCTCAGTGCCAAGCTACCTGAGGGTGGGCACAGTATAATTTGGATTGTGTGTGACTTACCCTGACTAGGACTGTGGTCCTTACTTGGACAAGGGTGTATACCACTACCAACTGGAGACCCCATTTCTAACAGTTGCCATCACACATGTGACAGAGCATACATTGCTCATTGCCCTTTGGGTGCAGTCACATAGAAATACTTTCCCTTGGTAAGCAGTAAATGTCCAGTGACATGATTTTGGGAACATCACTGTTGCCATCATTCCTTGTGCCTACATGTTAGCATATGTACCTTTCACTTTTGCTGTATCATTTTCACTGCTGTTTCAGGCATGGTCTACCTGTCTTTATGGGATGATGTCTGATTCCCTTACATATGTGTACATTCCAACATGTGTTCGGAATGGACATATTTGATGGGGCTACAGTTTATGTGGTGCCACAGAGAGGAGTGTTGAATAGTGAGAGCAACGCACTAGCGTGTTTTGTTTACTGGGCGTTTGAGGCATATGTTATGATCTCGTAGAAGTAGCAGGTCACGAATACTAAAGCATGGGGTGTGATTGGACACAGTGCGATTTGTGATTAGAAGGCCATTGAGCTAGTTAGACTGCCATCATTAGTGTCGTCTGACCTAATTTTTTGCCTCTCCTTCCCAGCTTGTTGCTCTGTGCTTGACTCTGTTTTTGCTATTTTTATTACTCTGGGCACTTTACCACTACTGATCAGTGCTAAAGTGCAAGTGCTCCCTATGTGAAAATGTATTTCTTATTGGCTCTTACATAAATGGCATATTTGATTTACTAGTAAGTCCCTAGTAAAGTGTACTAAAGGTGACTAGGACCTGGAAATCAAATGCTAGTAGTGGGCCTGCATCACTGATTATGCCACCCACATGAGTAGCCCTGAAGACATGGCTCAGACCTGCCACTGCAGTGTCTGTGTGTGCATTTTTTAAACTGCCAATTCGACTTGGCAAGCACAATCACTTGCCAAGCCTAAACCTTCCCTTTCTATACATGTAAGGCACCCCTAAGGTAGGCCCTATATAGCCCCATGGGGTTAAAGATAGGACATGTACTGGTGTGTTTTTACATGTCCTAACAGTGAAATACTGCTAAATTCAGATTTCAGTGTTGAAAGGCCTATCAGATCACATCAAGGATTCAAAAGAAACCTCTGCCAGGAGGAGAGCTGAAGGGAAAGTGCTGCCTCCTCCTGTGAATGTGCTTTTTTTCTGATTTTTGGTCCTCATTTTCCTCACCGCAAGAGGATATAAGGCGGGGAGGTCATTTAATACAGAGTGTACTATGATCAATCGCTGCCCAACTCCGCCAGACCTTTACCTGCCCGGGAGTATGGCCTCGCTATATCCACTCCACTTACCAACGACGGCCGGTGGTGGTACATTGGAGGCATGTTTAATCATTGGACTGTGCCAGACCAAAATTTACCCCCTTAACCTCCCCCATCCTCTCCCAAACCCCACCAGTGCTTCAGTTGATTCCAGAATCTGTTTTTTTTTTACAATTCTTACTCGTGTCCAACTTCAAATTATACATTAAAGCATCTTTCCAATCCGTAAAGGTCGGGTTGAGGCATCAATCCATTTTTTACAAATCGCTCTCCCTGCCACAAGCATCATATAAAATAACAGTTTAGAACTACCCCTGCTTATCCGCGGAGGTCCTGTCAAACATCCAAAAAACACAAGCGAGGTGCTTACCTTGAGTCTTATAGAGAGTATTTCACTAATAGCATCACCAACCTCTATGCAGAATTTGCTGAGCTTGGGACATTCCAGGAACATATGGATGTCATCTACCGCCGGGGTCCCACACTTTCTGCATCTGACCATGTTGCCCCGATTCATTCTAGAAAGCTATGCTGGTGTCTAGAAAACTCTGTGAATTGAAAACAAAGGATTCCTCTTTAACGCAGCAGGTTTGACAGTATGATATAAAAGTGTAGTAGATACTTGCAATAATCTTTGTGCTGGTGCTCCGGCAAGCACTCTCCCCATAGCTCCTCTGGTAAGGTGAAATCGTCGTCCACGATATCCATAATTAGCCAGTACCATCTGGCCACTTCCTTCTTCAGTGGGATTTCCAGGTGCCACTGATCTTCCAACTCATTTGTGCCTCCCAGCTCCACTTTTAAGTCCTTCGCCCAGCTGATAATCTGAAGGTACTTAAATTTAGACAAGTTACCCCCTACCTCCCCATTCAGGTTTTCAAATGATCTAACCTCTCCATTATAGCAAAATTGTCCCCAATATAAAAAAAACCTGCTGCCTTTAAGGGAGTTGCCAATGCATCCTTGGTCCACTCCGGTGACCCTGGGGAGCCCTAATGGGGCCTTATTGCTATGATACGACAGTTTCGTGGCTCTCCTGATCGCATACCACAGCCTCGCTAAATCTTGTAACACCTTAAATCTGACTTTCTTAAAGTACTTAGGGTCTCCAAACTTATACATAAAACTTGTCTGTAACTCATTATCCATTGCAATCAGAGCCTGCCCCAGCTCAGACCGACGTGGGTGGTTAAAAGTTTCTCTTGCATTCTTCAGGAAGAAGGCCCACGCATAGTATTGCATATCTGGCACAGCCAACCCTCCTTTTTCTTTCCTCCTTCTCAGTTTTTTCCAAGAAATACGTACACCTTTAGATGTCCAAATGAAGCTGCAGATTTTTCCTTTATGTTTCCTTAAAGAATCCTTACTAATGGTATTGAGTTAAAGATAAATGTAAACTTGGGGACGATCACCATCTTAATTAAATTAACCCGACCAATAATAGTTATGTTTAGGTTTAACCATCTCTTCAGTAGGATATCCACATCCCTCATTACCTTCCTAAAATTTGTTTCTGCCAGTTTATTTATATCCTGTGTTATAGTGATCCCTAAATATTTAACCTCCTCCTTATTAATAACAGGGCTACCTACCTCCATATTCCAAGCCATCACCTCCGCCTTTTGATTATTAACTGCATAACCCAAGATACTCCCAAAATCTCTCATCAGCTCTTCAAATACCAAATTAGTCTGGGTTAGATTAGAAGTATAAATCCTCAGGTCATCTGCATATGAAGACACCTTCATAGAAAAGTTCCCGCACACAAAGGGGAGAATTCGCTAATCATTCCTAATTCTAGTAGCAAGTGGCTCAATATACAGATCAAACAGTAGCGGGGATAACGGACACCCCTGCTGCGTACCCCTTTCTATCTTGAACGAGGAAGTGAGATCGCCATTAACCAAAATTCTTGCACAGGGATCATGATAACTTTTTTGTAACATCCTAATAAAATGTCCCCCAAGATTATAACCTTCACATACCATATTTAAATATTTCCAGTTAACTCTATCAAAAGCTTTGGTTGCATCAACCATCACGACTGCTAGAGGGGAGTGGCATATGGTGGCCATATTGACCGAGGCTACCAACCCACGTGTTAAATCTTGCATATGTCTTCCTTTCAAAAACCCTTTCTGATCAGTATGTATCAACTTCCCCAAAATACCCCCTAATGTGTCTGTCAAAATGTTTGCAAAGATCTTATAGTCACAGTTTAGGAGGGATATTGCACGGTAAGATTCACAACTCCTGGGATCCTTTCCTGGTTTTAAAATTATTGTAATAATAGCTTCCCTCCAAGAGAGGGGGGTCTCCCATCAGTCACAAGAAGGTTGTTGAAGAGTTCTTTAAAAAAAACATAATACTACTGCCCAAAGCTCTATCAACTTCGGCGGGCAACCCATCAGGTCCTGCCGCCTTACCTAATTTACCTGAGTTTATCGCATGCTCAAGCTCTACCATATCAATTGGCTCATTTATCACCTTATTCTCCTCCTCACTTAGAGATGCCAATTCTAGTCCCTCTAACCATCCCTTCACAGAGTCTGCTGAAACTTCTAAATCCTCAGTGTCTAATTCCTTAAAAAAGTTTTAAAAAATATCTTCCACCTCTTTCTTGCTCTTCCTACCCTCCCCTACAATTCTGTCCCGAATTTCTACTGCCTGATTCCTAACTATTCCAGTTTTTATCTTCCAGGCCAACAGTTTGCCGCTATTCTCACCATATTCAAAATGAGACACCCTATTGGCCTCAGATCTCATTCTGATTCTGATTCTATATAACTTCTGCTAAATCCAAACAAGCTTGTTGATCTTGTTTACATAGCTGATTAACTTATTCCTCCTCCAGATCCATAGCTGCCAATCTCTGCTCAACCTGCCGAATCACATTTTGTAGCCTACTTATTTCTTCATAGTACTTTTTCCTTCTATATGCAGCTGCGCTTATCAACTTCCCCCTCAAAAAGACTTTGAACGTATCCCATACTACCGCAGGTGAGGCTGACCCTTTATTAAGATAGAAAAATTCTTCAGTCCCTCTCCGTAATTCTGGTACAAACTCGTCTTCCAATAACAGCGTTCTATCCAAAGTCCACCTTCTCTCTCTTTTATCCCCAAACCAATTGAACTTCAAGGTCACTGCTGAATGATCCGAAAGATGAGCCCCTGTATGTAAAACTTCTTCCACAGCCTCTTTTTAACTTTAATCTATTAGAAAATAATCAATCCTAGATTGATGTCTATATTTTTTGTTGTTATAAGTATAGCCTCTTTCACGCCCGTTCTTTTCTCTCCAAACATCACATAAGCCAAATTGTGACATCAGTAATCGAACCTCAGAATGTATTTTCTCGTTAATTCTTGACCTACTCCGTGAAGACCTATCCAACTCATAATTCAATACTACATAGAAGTCCCCCACCCATATAATAGGGTCCCAACATTGGAGCAATGAAAGTGAAAGTTCTCTCAACGGAGCTATATCATCCCGAGTAGGACCAAAGTACCCCACTAGAGTAAATGCACAATCATACACAGGTTAATCTCCCCACCACCCATCTCCCTGATTTATCCACCGGACCCTCAACAAAAGATATATTAGCATCGTTTTTCATTATAATGGCTACCCCCGCATGATTAGAACTAGCTATCTGCTGCACCCATCTACATGGTCGAAAAACTTCATAGACCGGCGTTACCGCCTATGAAGGGTCGTCATGCAGGACTCAGAGCCTCCTATCACCATAACTAGCTGACCGATGTTAGAGGAGAAGGCCTATACCACACCAGAACCTTGCTCTAATTTCTTGATCAGGTCATCAACATCATTACAATCATTGAAATTATACATCCTATCATTTGCCATTACTCTTAAGGATGCCGGGAACCTTAATAGGGCTGTTGCCCCTAGTCTTCTCAATATATTGATTATTTTCCCAAGCTCCCATTGCTTATTTAAAGTAATGGATGCAAGGTCCGACCTAACCTCAAATGGGGCACCATTCACCGAGAGTGACTTCTTCTTCAATGCCATCTCCAAAATACGTTCCTTAAGCCCACATGTAAGAAAGTAAACCAACATTTTTCCTGGCCTGTCCCTGTTGGGGGGCATTTTTGCAGGGACCCTATGTACCCTTTGGATATCTTTTGCAATGTCGATTCCAGCATCCTCAAATTTTATTTCCTGATTTATAAATTTTACCACAAATCCCTTCAGGTCATCTCTCTACAATCCCTCGGGGTCTCTGAGGAACCTTAAGTTATTTCTCCTTTGATTGTTTTCCAAGGATTCCAGCTTAGCCAGCACCCCTGCTTCTTCTGATTTCAAACCTCTTATCTGCTCTTTATTTTCCTCCACAGTAGCCCACAGATCATCAACCTCTTCCTCCAGGGCAGCTGTCCGACCTGCCAAATCGTCTATTTTTTTGCCAAGATCTTCACACAGATTCCTAATCTCATCCTGATTAGATTTAGACGTCTTAAAACTGTCCTTCAATTCCATGGCTAGAGCCTTCAACATATCTGTTACAGAGTCACTGGGTAGATTTACATCCGCACCCCCATTCATAGGATCTAGTTCCCCTTCAGCCTGTATGTCAGCTTGACTGACCCCCTGTCCTCCTCCAGCAGATCCGTCTTCCCTAAAACGGATTCCAGGGATATTTTGCTTCATCAAGTCCCCATTAACTGTTGAAATAGATATATCCTCGCTTCCCGGCAAGGGCAGTACTGCCTCTGCCCCTTGCACACTTGACATTTTCGGGGTTCCGGGTAACCCCCTAGAATAAGTTCTTAATGAAGGGGTGACCTTTATTTTCCTATTTATGGCGGAACCTAAGTTACTCAAAGTGCCTTTCCTCTTACATAAATTATTAATTTGCTCTTCCTTACTCCTACTCGTAGTCTGCTTCTGAGGATTCTCGCCGGTTTTTACTTCTATCCGCTTTTTCGCAGCCTTCGCACTCTGCAGGGAATAGGCTAACGCACCTCTGCCACCCCTAACGCATATCTTCCCTTCTCCTCTTCTGGCCCGGCTCAGAGCCATCCCCCTGCCTTATCCACCATGGGACCTTGAGATTCCCGAGAAATAACGTTATTCTTTACTTGCAGTCTGATATTTGCATAACGAAAGGTACCACCCACACTCCTTCGGTGTTCTTGCTCACTTCTTGCAGCACCCAATATGGAAAACACCTTCTCACCTTCTTCTAAGCCTTTTCCTTTGCAAATGCAGCCGGTGCTGACTCTGCCACACCTCCTCTGGAATGGAATCCTTGCTGCTGCCTCCCTTCATCTGAGCACCTCTGAGCCGGCTCTCAGCAGGGGCACTGCCCGCTTCTGGTCTTGAATGCTCCGTGCCCCCGCCACCTTCAAAAGGAAGAAAAAAACATCCCTCGGCTGTAATAATGTTCCTGCCGCCTCCTCGGACCCCCAGTTAGCGGCTACCGTTCAATTTACATTTCGAGCTTTCCGTGCTCTGAGCCCTGCTGAGCCCTCCGCACCCAGCCCCTCAGCCGGCCGCCATGTTCTCCCCCTGTGAATGTGCTTTGTTGGGCTATCCTGCAGTTGCTGCTTCCATCTGAGAAAGGGGCAAAGACTGAGCTTGCCACCTTTTCTAAAGTCTCAGGGCCGTCACAGACTTCCTCTACCAGCACTTGGACTCGCTGCTGAGACTCCTACCACACCAGGTGGTGCTTAATCCAGTCCCTAGGTCCTTGAAAGGAAAAGCTGGTGAAAAACCAAGAAGAACTAAGTGCACCAACTTTGGATGACTCCGCACTGAAGCCCGCTGCTGGATACTGTGACGCTGCCTGCATCTGAAGCCATGGCCCTCACTGGAGTGTGGGAACTCTGCAGACCCAACGTCTCTAAAGCATTGCTGAAGTCTCTGACTGTGAGTCCTGAAGTGCCATGTCACTGACATCCGTGACACCTCATTTCGTGGCACCACATCGTGACCGCCGGACCCTACCAGAAGTGTGCAGATCCAACGCTTCACATCAACACCACCTCACCTCCACAGCAAAGACCCGACGCCTGGCACCGACGCCTCTGCTCCTTCGCTCTGCAGCACTGGAACTGATGCTGCATCGGATACAGCGACTCCTCGATCCTCGACTCCGTGTACCGGCTTGTTTCCTCATTTATACAAGGTACTGTACCTGGGGGTCCGTGTGACTCCATGACCGGTACAATCAGTGTTGGTTTGTTGGGAAAGACTCCGTCACATCTCAGTGATATCACCATATCGAAGCACTTGTGTTTCTAAATGCTATATTGAAGTTAAATCTCTAAAAATTCACAACTTTGCTTGTGCATGTTGGATTTTTGTTGGTCTTGTTTGATTTAGATAAATATTGGCTATTTCTCTAAACTGGTGTGGTGTCCATTTTGTAGTGTTTTCACTGTCTTACTGTGTGTGTCAGTATAAATACTTCACACATTGCCTCTGGGTTAAGCCTTTCTGCTCGTGCCAAGCTACCAAGGCGGTTAGCGGGGGTTAACTAGGTGTGTTTCTCCTTTACCTTGACTAGAGTGAGGGGCCTTACTTGGATAGGGGTCTTACTTGGAAAGACCCCATTTCTAACAGAGCCTTTTCAATTTCTCATGTCCTTGTGAAGTTTTTCTGAAAAAAATAGCCTATATTAGGAAGTTTACCAACTCTTGGTCATCTCTCACTTCCATGTTTCAAATAATGGGGGAGGGACTATATAGCTTCCCTGTGTGAGTAAAAATACAATTACAATCTTATTGACACTTTGGGATATGCAACTGGTGAATATCAGTTTTCACTTTCAGAAAGGTGTCCCTTAACCAATCACTTTGTCCTGATGAGGCCCCACATTACATAGAGGGTCAAAACGTCGTTGACTAAGCCACAACAAACTGAAATCGACCAGTGTTTCAAGGCAAATGTAGACATTGCTTATTGCTTTTTGTGAGTTGTTTATGACCATTTGTCAGAAACCTGTTTTGTTTTTTATGTTGTTATATGGATGTCACTATATGTTGCTGGTTCAAGCTTGTGGGACTCCTTTTTATTGTATGTAAGTATGTGTCTGGTTATGTATCTTATCAAATTATTCTGTGCAATTCAATTAGAGAGAAGCCCCTCTATATGTACATTCTGTTGAAATTAACGTTATTGTGCGTTTTCTACTAATAATATTCAAATATTGTAGAAAAGAACTGCTGTGTTTGATATAACAGACAGGAGTGTGTCACCATTGCTTGCTTGCTCACACATACTCTCACCTGTCACTCCATTTCATTTGACATGTACATTTGGAGTAGCAACGAAGAACATGGTAGGTAGGACTACAGTTTTTACTCACAATGTGCATTTCCATGCCACTGATGTAGAATCATTTGGCAAAGTACTTAGCACATGTTAAATGGTGAAGGTTCATTACCTAACTGTTGACATGCATCAGGGAGTGGCTTGCAGGAATCTCAGGAATCACATGTGGTTGTGTACACTCATTCATCCAAAGGAATCTATGTTTGATCGACAAAAAAGGACAGTGATGTGCCTTCCCTCTGAGCAACATGTTAAGGACCTTCTACAGGTACTGGAGAATCCCTCAGCCTCTCCAACATTCAATGGACTATTGGCTTTTACATATGCAATCTGAGTAGGGTATTCTCAGCAGTACCAATCAAGACAGGTGATTTTCCTGGGGCTAGCTGATTCATTGTTGTGTGGATATTTGTAGAGAAATCTCCCAGTCATTTTGGCCAAATTGTCTCCAGTGTACTTTTATGTGCAAGATGTGTTCTCTATCAGAGCAACATTGGTAAAACTTCCATTACACAATGTACATATTGTGAAGTTACCATTGCGGATTTTCATCAGTGTGACATAGGTGTTTCCCTGCCACCTTCTTCTGGCTACTGCACTTCTTGCTGCAACATGGCTGGATTATTTTGCTGTAATTTCATCATGATGTGGTATTGGGTATATGAAGATTAGCTGAATGCATGATCATGTGTGGGATCTGTGAAATTGAAATTGGCATTGCCATACTATTTTGTGTCAACAGGTTGCTAAAGGATACCACATGAGCCAAACCATTCAAGGTGTGGAGGTTACCTTCTTACTCCATGGGGTTTGTGATTGCACATCTTCACCCATGCAATTGGAGTTGTCTGCAGTTCTGATTTTCCTGTGGGCAACTGTTCACAGTCCATGTAGCATGTATGCATATGGTGTTACAAATGTTGGGGCTACTTTGCTGAAGCTTGTGACTGAGGCCTACTTTACATTATGGTAATGTTTGGTAATCAAAGCAGTAATTCAAGTGTGTTCAGGCACATGTAATGGCCCTATTTGTTTTTGTAATGTCAGCATCAGCGCAGGTAAGCAGAGGAGACAGGGCCAAAGCCAGTGGGGAAGCAGCTGGCCATGGTACCTCCAGTCTGGAGACACCAGATATGGAGGGATCCAGTGGCCCAGATGGTGAGGGGAGGGCCACCGAGGACACAATGAATCAACATCTTCAGCTTCAGTTTCTTCCTCCAGTGGCCACTCGCTAGTGGTGGCAGACACATCAGGAACTGTACCTGTTCCATTCTTGTCACCACCGCACGTTACATCTCCACCCGTCCTGTTGCTCCCCACCCACGAGGGTGGGTGACTTTTTTGTGGCAGGCACCTCACCCCCTTCTCCCATCATCCCTGCTGCCCTGAGTGAGGAGGCCATTGAACTCCTGAGGAGTATCTCTGTAGGTCAGACTGTAATTCTGAATGCCATCCAGGTGCAGCGCAGTCAGCTTCAGCAGATGGTTGCATACTTGGAAGGCATTCATAGTGCCATGTCTCACATACAGAGATCTTTTCAGGCCCTAGCCTCCTCACTGACAGCAGCCTTCCACCCCCCACAATCCTACCCCCACCACCTACCTTTTCCCCATCCATTTCCCGTATTCCCCTACCTGTCCTAAGCACACCCACACATGCATCCACCTCAACACACACAAGCAGCACACATAAGCACATGCACCACAAGACATACTGGCACACAGGCACTCAACAGTCACTCATACAGACCACCATACCCACCATTCCCACTGACACCACCCCACACACCCACTCCCTACACACACCATACCCACAGAAGCCACCCCAACACCCACACACACACTACAAACAGCATATCCCAGACACCACCAAAAACATTCACAGACACAGCCACCATACACACCATACCCTCAGACACCACCCCAGTACACACAGACACAGCCACTACACATCATAACTCCCAGACACCACCCAATACCCACAGACATAACCACCACACACACCATACACGCGGATACCACCCCAACACCCACAGACAGAGCCACCCCACACACCATACTCCCAGACACTACCCCAACATCCACAGGCACAGCCACCACAGACACCACTCCCTCCTTAACAATCACCTCCACCTTGCAGCTCCATAAGAAATGCAAATGCCCACACTCACACATGCAACACACTACCCAAACCCAACCAAACCTCGGACACACACACAGCAGCAACAACACCCACAGCCAAGATAAGCACTTCCTCAACCTCCCAACCCTAATCCCTTCTGTAGACCCCATCCATTTTACCAAAGAACGTTTCCTGTTTGACCTTGCCCTCACACTTGTGAACGCCCCCAAAACTAAAAGGACCTCACCCACATCCCAACTCATCCCTTCCCAAAGTGAAGCCCACCCTTCCAAAAACCAAACCCACCCATTCTAAATCTGACCCCACTCCGCCCCACCCAAGGGTGATCATTGAGGTGCCTGGCATGCCCACTTAATGCCCCTTCCTCTGGCGGTTAATATGCCAGTGAAGCAAGTTGTGGTACACAGCAGTGTGCATGGACTTCTATTTGTGGAATGACAATTGGCATTAATGCACATTTAATGTTGTATTAATAAACCAAAGCTGCTTTTTTGGGTATACATTTGTCCTGCTGTTACTTTTCTATCTTTTTCCTGTTCCTGGGTAATTTGTGATGTATGGTTAGAGTTGAGTTTGGTTCACCCATATTGTTGATCCGTTTGCTGTGGTTGACAAGATCTGACTTTGGGAGCAATGCTGGTGTCACCCAGAACAAGGGGAGATGTTCAATGGATGGACGTGTGTGTGGTAATCCATTTGGGGTGTCATTGCATTGTGTGTTGTTTGATATGGTAAGTATTTCATCTTGGCTTGGACAATGTCAACATGTATTCGGTTAGATTTGTCCCACCAATGTAGATTGGGCTTCCATATCCTCTGTGCAAGCTAGAGTTGTTTTGTCAGTACATATTTGATTGACCATGGGCCTGATTCCGACCCCGGCGGTCAAGGACCGCCGGGGCCGGGGTCGGTGGGAGCACCGCCAACAGGCTGGCGGTGCTCCACAGGGTATTCTGACTGCGGCGGTTCAGCCGCGGCCAGAAAGGGAAAACCGGCGGTCTCCCGCCGGTTTTCCGCTGCCCTGTAGAATCCTCCATGGCGGCGCAGCTTGCTGCGCCGCCATGGGGATTCTGACCCCCATACCGCCATCCTGTTCCTGGCGGCTTCGGCCGCCAGGAACAGGATGGCGGTATGGGGTGTCGTGGGGCCCCTGGGGGCCCTTGCAGTGCCCATGCCAATGGCATGGGCACTGCAGGGGCCCCCGTAAGAGGGCCCCACCCTGAATTTCAGTGTCTGCTTAGCAGACACTGAAATTCGCGACGGGTGCTACTGCACCCGTCGCACATCCTCCACTCCGCCGGCTCCATTCGGAGCCGGCATCCTCATGGAGGGGTGTTTCCCACTGGGCTGGCGGGCGGCCTGTTGGCGGTCGCCCGCCAGCCCAGTGGGAAACCCAGAATACCCGCGGCGGTCTTTTGACGGCGCAGCGGTATTCTGGCGGTTCCCTCCAGGCGGGCGGCTCCCGCCGCCCGCCGGGGTCAGAATGACCCCCCATGTGTCCATTTTCATGTGTGTACCATCCAGCTACATGTGTAACCAATGCTGTTGCTGTTGTATTTGCTTTCTTGACTTGCAACTACACATTTGATACAAAGGCCTGGCACGTGGTTATACTATTGGTTGTCTCTGAGATAAATGAAGACTCCGTTCCTGTGCAAATAGTGTTTTAGGGGTATGTTCAAATGAAAAGTGTCCCAGGGCAGCATCCTTCCTGGGATTCCCCTGATGCCACCATTCCTATTCTACAGGTACTGTTTACATTGTGAGCTTTGGATATTTGTCTCTCAAGATATTTTTCATCCCATTTACCTTCCATTGACTTGAAATAGTGAGATGTGATGGTCCATTACAGGGATGTTGCATGGAAATGGGTGTTTGGGTTGAATTACACATCCATTCATATGCATCTTCAATATCACAACAGGCCAGGGAATGTGAGCAATGTGAAAGTGTCATTTCAATTAGTAGATGTGATGTTGATATAGTGTTGCTGTTGTGTGACACAAGGTTATGTACACTTCACTGCCCCTGAATCTGGGATGTGCAGACGTGTGGTTTTGTGGAGTGTGGTGGTGCAGTGTCAGTGATCTGCCCAAAGGGGGCATCACAAAGGGCCTTATTTAGAGTTTGGCGGATTGTCTTACTCCTTTACAAATGTGATGGATATCCTGTCTGCTGTGTTACAGTCTCAGAATATACCTTGGGGATGGGGCTGGGGATGGGATATCTCCTACGATTTTGACGCCGTAACTTATACGCCAAACTGTAAATCAGGCACGAAGTTTCTGCTGAACATGCTCGGTTGTCAAATTAGTAAAAGCTGCTTTTTTTACCAGCAGCATTACAGCAGGAATTCTAATTGTCCTACTAACTGTACCATGCCCCCCCTAGAAGATGGGGGCCCTTGGCGATTGCCCACTTTCCCATTCCTTACAACGTCTCTCGTCTCTATGACTCAAGTAGTGCACGGATGACCCAATTCATGCCTCGTCCCAATTCTTCTGCATTGTAATGATATTAACCTCATTCATCATTCATTTCTCCATCGTTCCTTTGCAGGACATACTAACATAACCTATTTCAAAGCTACGGGCAAAGAAGGCTTTCTACAAAACCTCTCTAATATTAAACCATGTTCAAATATTCAGATCCATCTTGGGAGCTCTGAAAATGAAATAGCCTACAGCAGCTATACGGTACCTCTACTCACTCTCCTTTGCAAATCCTTTATTTTATCAGTGTTAAGTTATGAGTGGTTTGCATCATGCTTTCACCACGCAACCTTGTACCTGAGTGAAGCAAACCTTAAGTCATATTTGAAGCCATGATTCTGCAGCACACATAGAAAGAAGATTATGGTGGTCATTCTGACCTCGGCGGTAAAAGGCGCCTACCGCCGGTCAGAAATCCTCCATAATCCCGCCGCGGTCGCGGAAACCCGCCACGGTCATTCTGACCCGCAGAAGGCAAACCTCCGAAAATCCGACCGCCACAACAGACCGCCAGACCAGCGGTCGGCGGAAAGGTGGAGGTGACCAAACCTCCACCGCCACGCCAACAGAAATACGCCCATGCCATTACGACCCACGAATCCACGCAGCGGTCATTCAAACGCGGTATTCCATTGGCAGGACACACCGGCGCGGTCAGAATACACACAAACGAACAAAACTCAGCCACATTGGACGATTTGAATCCCACACACCTGATACACACACACACACCACTCCCACTCACACAATACAATATAAAACACCCACCCACATCACCCACAAACCCCTACGCTTAAAAATTCGTAAAGAAGACAAGAGCGAGACACCAGCATCCAAAACATAACAGCCACAGCCACTCAACACCATCCCCCACACACTATCCACACACAAAACAACACACACCACCACACTCAACTCACTTAAATACACATACTCCACCCCACACATCATACACACCACCCCATGGCACCCCAAAGACAACCCCGCTTCACAGACGAAGAACTCAGGGTCATGGTGGAGGAAATCGTTCGGGTAGAGCCCCAGCTGTTCGGCACACAGATACAATACACCAGCATTGCCCGGAGGACGGAGCTATGGCAGAGGATTGTCGACAGGGTGAACGCAGTGGGACAGCACCCCAGAAATCGTGAAGACATCAGGAAGCGATGGAACGACCTACGGGGGAAGGTGCGTTCCATGGTATCCAGGCACAACATCGCCGTGCAGAAGACTGGCGGAGGACCCCCACCTCAACCCCCACAATTCACATCATGGGAGGAGGAAGTCTTGAACATCCTGCATCCTGACGGCCTCGCAGGAGTCGGCGGAGGAATGGATACTGGTAAGTTGAAGCTTCAATACTGCTTCCCCCCCACCTGCATGCCAAATCAGACCCCAACCCTCACCCCCATCCTCGAACCCCACCCTCACCCCCACCCCCATCCTCACCCCCACCCTCACCCCCACCACCATCCTCACCCCCACCACCATCCTCACCCCCACCCCCAGCACACCTATTCCCCGCCAATGTCTCACCATCACAACCCACACATCCCAAAACCTAGGCCTGCATGCGTCCACTAAGCATGGACACCCATCACCAAAGCATGCCCAATGCATATACACATCCCCCCCACAAGCCACCCTCACCAAAGCCCCCACACACGAATGCCAGCACTTGGGGACACGAGAACCCACAGATACACCCATATGCCACACATTTAAACTATAACCATACCTCTATACCCCTGCAGGACCCGACCGTCAACACACCGCGGCGGAGGGGCCAGAATTATCCACACCCCCCACCCAAGAGGCCGTCAGCGATGACAGCAGCTCTGTCGACCTGGACACCGATGACCAGCCCGGACCATCGGGGACCTCTGGACAGTCGGTTCCCCTCACACAGGCCCAGGCCACTACAGACCCAAACCCCTCTGGGAACACCAGCACAGCTCCCACCCAGCGGGCCCATGCCTCTGTCTCCAGGGCGCGTCAATCTGCGGTGTGTCTACCACTACAGGGCACCCAGGATAACCCACCACCCCAACAACAACAGGGACCTGGGGGCAGTGGTAGTGGGCACACCGGCCAGGGGGCAGAGGCCCAGGGAAACAGGGCAACTCGGCGGGCAGCTGTGCGACAGGGGGGGGAGGAGAGGCCCAGGGAACCCACTCTCCACGAGGTCCTCACCACCATCATGGGAGCATACAACCGCTCCCAGGAGACGATGGCGACGGTACTGGCCCGGTTCCAGGAGATCCAGGTGCTGCAGGAGGAACACTATCGGGGGTACAGGGAGGACATCAGAGCCATCAACACCACCCTGGTTACCATGGTAGGGCTGCTGCAGGACCTCGTAAACAGCAGGGCGGACACTGAACAACACCCAAGGGCCCCTGCCACTAGCCTGGACCAAGAACAGCCATCCACCTCCGCCGGCGCTAGTGGACAGGAGGCCCCCGCACAGCAGCAGCCCACCAGACCCCCACCTCCTGCAGGAGAAGAACCACCCCGCAAGAGGGCCCTGAGATCTCGCAAGAAGACAGAGTAGGATGTCAAGACCCCCGCCAGCAAAGGATACCACCTGATGTCATCCCACTGTCCCACATTGTCACCCTGTCCATCCTTGAACTGCCCATGCTCCATCTCTCCACAGGCCTCTGGACAATGCACCTGTGTGACTGTTACTCTGGACTCTGCCATGGACATTCCTTCACCATAGCCCCCACCCACTTGAAACCACCCATCCCATTTTGAGCACTTCAATAAACACCTATTTTGCACCAAAATATCAGGAGTCTGGCTGTGATTTCAATAGATTGTAATTGACATGACAGTGCAAATATGTCCTTGTACATGGTGAAGTCAACAAACAGCTGCCACAAAGCTGTAGTCCATGGGGAAACGAAGCACAGGACTCGTAGTGGGGACCCCAGATCTGAAATAGGGAGGGAAAAGCCAAAACTCAGTCATCATACACTGGGGCAAATAGACAGGCAGCAGAGATGCTGCAGAGTAGTTAACATTTACTAAATTATCTTTGAAATGTTACCTGTGTCCTATTGGAAGTACTGTTCAATGATTCTGTCCCTGTTGTCTGTTTCAGCCCCGTCGTCTTCCTCCTCGTCACTCTCCTCAGGTTCCACCGCTGCCACAACACCACCGTCTCGACCATCCTCCTGCAGGAAAGGCACCTGGCGGCGCAAAGCCAGGTTGTGAAGCATGCAGCAGGCCACGATGATGTGACACACCTTCTTAGGTGAGTACATTAGGGATCCACCGGTCATATGCAGGCACCTAAACCTGGCCTTTAGGAGGCCAAAGGTGCGTTCGATCACCCTCCTAGTACGCCCATGGGCCTCATTGTACCGTTCCTCTGCCCTGGTCCGGGGATTCCTTACTGGGGTCAGTAGCCACGACAGGTTGGGGTACCCAGAGTCCCCCACTAGCCATACACGGTGTCTCTGTAGCTGTTCCATCACGTAAGGGATGCTGCTATTCCTGAGGATGTAGGCGTCATGCACTGACCCTGGGAATTTGGCATTTACATGCGAGATGTACTGGTCAGCCAAACACACCACCTGGATGTTCATTGAATGGTAATTTTTTCTGTTCCTGTACACCTGCTCCCTGTCTCTTGGGGGAACCAAAGCCACATGGGTCCCATCAAAGGCACCAATTACGTTGGGAATATGTCCAAGGGCGTAGAAATCACCCTTCACTGTAGCCAATTCGCCCACCTCAGGGAAAATGATGTAGTTCCTCACGGATTTCATCAGGGCAGACAACACTCTGGATAACACCTTCGAAAACATGGGCTGAGACATTCCGGAAGCAATTCCCACGGTTGTCTGAAATGACCCACTTGCCAAGAAATGTAGTACTGACATGACCTGCACCAGAGGGGGAATCCCTGTGGGTTGGCGGATGGGGGACATCAGGTCGGGCTCCAGCTGGGCACACAGTTCATGGATAGTGGCACGGTTAAGACGGTAGGTCAGGATAATGTGGCGTTCTTCCATTGTCGACAGGTCCACCAGCGGTCGGTACACGGGAGGATTCATCCGTCTCCTCGCCCAACCCAGCGGACGGTGCCTAGGAAGGACAACATGGAGCACACAGTCAAGCAACCCACAGGTACGTACTCACAGCTAGCACAGTATACGATTCTCTATGCAGTGAATGGCGTGTCTGAGTGGCTATGCAAGGCCTAGGCCTGTGTGACGCAGTTGAAATTGAGCCATGTGGGTCCTGGAAATGGCGGCTGCCTGACCTGTGAAGTGTGACAATGGGATGTGAGGTCAATGCGCTGGCGTGGCACACCGCGGCGGGCGGCGGGCGAAGACCGCGGCGCGAAGCCGCATTGGTTAACATTGAAGCCTATGGGTTTCAGGAGCCAATGGCGAAGGGCGCCGGCGGTGGCGGGACGCACCGCCGCGGTACGCACCGCCGCGGACGTGACCGCCATTTTATATCTACTTATCCACTTGCGACTTGAACTTTCACAGGAGAGGACCTATACTGCAAGTGTTGCTGTGACCTCGGTCTGGAAGGGACAATGGCTGCTGCGACTGGGGAAAGGGCCCCTGCCTTCACTGGAGAGGAGTTGGAGAAACTTGTGGATGGGGTCCTCCCCCAGTATGCGCTACTCTACGGTCCTCCAGACCAACAAGTGAGTTTAATTCAATATGGATTTGGGGCCACTGGCTGGCTTGGGGGCCTGGCGGGGATGGGGGGCATGTTGGGGCTGGCGGGGGGCCTGGCGGGGATGGGGGGCATGTTGGGCATGGCGGGTGGCATGGCGGGGGGCCTGGCGGGGATGGGGGGCATGTTGGGCATGGCGGGGGGCATGGCGGGGATGGGGGGCATGTTGGGCATGGCGGGGGGCATGGCGGGGGGCCTGGCGGGGATGGGGGGCATGTTGGGCATGGCGGGGGGCATGGCGGGGGGCCTGGCGGGGATGGGGGGCATGTTGGGCATGGCGGGGGGCCTGGCGGGGATGGGGGGCATGTTGGGCATGGCGGGGGGCATGGCGGGGATGGGGGGCATGTTGGGCATGGCGGGGGGCCTGGCGGGGATGGGGGGCGTTGGGCCACTGGAAAGGAAAATGCTGAGAAACTTGAACGTGGTATTTCTCCCTCCCTGTACGTGTCACATAGGTCCGCGCCCATGAGAAGATCGGGATTTGGCGTGCCATCGCCAAGGAAGTCCGGGCCCTGGGGGTCCACCATCGACGGGGCACCCACTGCCGCAAGAGGTGGGAGGACATCCGCCGCGGGACCAAGAAGACCGCCGAGTCTCTGCTGGGGATGGCCTCCCAACGTAGGCGGGGTGCCTGCCGTCAACTGAGCCCCCTGATGTTCCGGATCCTGGCGGTGGCCTACCCTGAATTGGATGGGCGCGTGAGGGCAGCACAGCAGACACAAGGGGGTGAGTACAAGCATTATCTACTCTGTTGTCGCGCAGTGGAGGTGTCTGGGTGGGGGAGGAGGGCTGGGGGTGCCCCTAGGCCAGGGCGATATCTGTAGGCTGGGCACCCCCGTAAGCCCCTGTGTCCCCAGCCACCACCCTCAGTAGTTTGTCAGTACAGCCATCCCTGGGCCGTGTCATCCATGGGTGCAGTTGTCAACTCTAGGCGTGTAGGCCATGTTCCACGGAATGCGTAGCGTACCCCAAGTGCGCAACTTAGTGCAGGGGGCATCTGTGTCTGTCATGTCCGCTAACTGTACCGGAGATCCATGTACTCAATATGCCTTTATTTCTCTCTCCCCCCCCCTTTTTGTTTGTCTTTCTGTGCTTGTGTGCATCAGCATCATCAGGCGGAGGAGAAGTGGCATCGGGGCAGGAGGGAGCTGCATCTCACATGGCCCAGGAGGGCCATGCCACAGAGTCAGACTGGACCAGTGAGACGGAGGGCGAGGGGAGCTCCACGACGGGGACGACTGGACCCTGCAGCGACACGGACACGTCCTCGGAAGGGGGCTCCCTTGCGGGGGTGGCACCATCCGTGCCCCCCGCCATTACAGGTACAGCCGCCACCCAGCGCACCATCTCCGCCCTCCCAGCAGCCCCTCCGCGTTCGCCCCGTGCCCGCTCTGCCAGGAAGCCGGGCATCTCCTTCGCCCCAGGCACCTCAGGCCCTGCCCCTGTTACCCCCGCTGCCCTCAGTGAGGAGGTCATTGACCTCCTCCGAACGCTCATTGTTGGGCAGACTACCCTTTTGAATGCCATCCAGGGGGTGGAGAGGGAGGTTCATCGCAGCAATGCGTACCTGGAGGGCATTCATTCGGGTCAGGCTGCCCATCAGCGATCGTTCCAGGCTCTGGCCTCAGCACTGACGGCAGCCATTGTCCCTGTCTCCAGCCTGCCTCTACTAACTCCCTCCTCCCAGTCTCCTGTTCCTCTGCCTGTCCCACCCACACCATCAGACCAGCCTGCACACACCTCAACACCCAAGAGAAGCTCATCCAAACATAAGCACCACAGATCACGCAGACATTCACACACGCAACATTCCGATGCAGACATGCCAACAGTCACTACCACCTCTGTGACCCCCACCTCGTCTCCCTCCTACCTCCCTGTGACGTCTACACTCACACCTCCATTCACCTCACCATCAGCCAGTGTTTCCATCACCAGCACACCCTCCACTCCAGTCCGCACACGTGCAGTCACCACCCCCACTGCCATTTACACGTCCCCTGTGTCCTCTCCCACTGTGTCTGTCACCTCCTCTTCCACACCACACAAACGCAGCCACCCACCCACCCAACAGCCATCCACCTCACGACAGCCTATCCCTCCTGCACCTGCACCCAAAGACAGCAAACGTGACTCACCTACAACCACATCCTCTCCCTCCACTCCCATTCCCACTGTACCTACCACTCTCCATTGTCCCAAGAAGCTCTTCCTCGCCACTACTAACTTCTTTCCTGACCCTGAGCCCCCCCCTCCTTCTCGTCGGGGTAAGAAGAGCACCTCAGCCACCACCATCCCTGCAGCCCCCTTGACAAGGGTGCAGGGGTATTGGAGCCCGCCAGCCCGCATGTCTGGATCTTCGCCCAGCAGCAAGGGGACAGCCAGCCCACCCCCTGGGAAGAGGAGCAGAAGGCGGAAGGGGCGCCGCAGGATACCGCCTTCTACATCCCCCCCGGACACCACCCAGAGACAGTCACCAGCCACAGCTCCAAAGGGAGGAAAGGGCCACAGGCCGACGACTAAGGAGGGCAAGGGCAGCAAGTTGGAGAGGTCAGGCAGCAGGCCTGCTGCCCAGGAGGAGCCCACAACCCCCATAGCCGCTGCCCCGGGAGGAACCGGCACAGCTGCCCCGGGAGAGCCCACCACCCCCATAGCCGCTGCCCAGGGAGGACCCAGCCCAGCTGGCCAGGAGGGCCCCACCACCCACAGCCCAGGTGGGCAGTGAAGGAGCACCATCCCCGCTGCCCAGGAGGGCACCACCAGGCAATTAGCAGTTGGCCATAGAACGTCCGCCGTCTCAAGAACTGCTGAACTGGGCCCTTCAAGGCAAGGACCGCTGAACTGGGCCCCGCCGTCTCAAGAACCGCTGAACTGGGCCCTTCAAGGCAAGAAGCGCTGAACTGTGCCCCGCCGTCTCAAGAACCGCTGAACTGGGCCCCGCCGTCTCAAGCACCGCTGAACTGGGCCCCGCCGTCTCAAGAACCGCTGAACTGGGCCCCGCCGTCTCAAGAACCGCTGAACTGGGCCCTTCAAGGCAAGAAGCGCTGAACTGGGCCCCGCCGTCTCAAGAACCGCTGAACTGGGCCCCGCCGTCTCAAGCACCGCTGAACTGGGCCCCGCCGTCTCAAGAACCGCTGAACTGGGCCCTTCAAGGCAAGAAGCGCTGAACTGGGCCCCGCCGTCTCAAGAACCGCTGAACTGGGCCCCGCCGTCTCAAGAACCGCTGAACTGGGCCCTTCAAGGCAAGAAGCGCTGAACTGGGCCCCGCCGTCTCAAGAACCGCTGAACTGGGCCCTGCCGTCTCAAGCACCGCTGAACTGGGCCCCGCCGTCTCAAGAACCGCTGAACTGGGCCCCGCCGTCTCAAGAACCGCTGAACTGGGCCCTTCAAGGCAAGAAGCGCTGAACTGGGCCCGCCGTCTCAAGAACCGCTGAACTGGGCCCCGCCGTCTCAAGAACCGCTGAACTGGGCCCCGCCGTCTCAAGCACCGCTGAACTGGGCCCCGCCGTCTCAAGAACCGCTGAACTGGGCCCCGCCGTCTCAAGAACCGCTGAACTGGGCCCTTCAAGGCAAGAAGCGCTGAACTGGGCCCCGCCGTCTCAAGAACCGCTGAACTGGGCCCCGCCGTCTCAAGAACCGCTGAACTGGGCCCTTCAGGGCAAGAACCGCTGGCCCTTTGGCAGACGTGGCAGGGCAGGATCTATCTCGGGCAGGGCTGCAGGATGTCCTCTGGCCAACTTGCCTCCTCCAGTGGCAGTGGGGTCTGTTATGGACTGTATGGACTATGGCTTTGCTCTCCCCAGGATGGCCCAGTGGGCAGGCCACCCACTGTATGGACTGTATGGACTGTGGCTTTGCTCTCCCCAGGATGGCCCAGTGGGCAGGCCACCCACTGTATGGACTGTATGGACTGTGGCTTTGCTCTCCCCAGGATGGCCCAGTGGGCAGGCCACCCACTGTATGGACTGTATGGACTGTGGCTTTGCTCTCCCCAGGATGGCCCAGTGGGCAGGCCACCCACTGTATGGACTGTATGGTCATGGAGTCCCCTCGTGGATCTGGCGTCGTGTACTCAAGTGGCTGAGGTGCCCCCCCTTCCCTTCCCCCTGAGGTGCCTGTCCTATTTTCTTTCTGATGCCCCTGCAGTGTTCTCTCCGTGGAGTTCTTGTCGTGGGACTGGGCCTTGCCCCTTTGCACAGGACCCCTGTGATCCACGGACAGTGGTTGGACTACATTTAGTAGCTGTATATATTTTTTACATAGTTTATTTATTAATTGGGATTACTGGTGTACATATTTCAATATATCTGCCCGTTTATGATCTCTTCTTTTGGTCTTTGCATTATTTCGGAGGGGGGTGGTTTGTGGGTTGTGACAGTGATCTGTGGGAATGCATTGATGTGTGTGTTGTAGTGGGTGTGGGTGGGTGGGTGTGTGCCGGTAATCTTTTCCCTCCCCTGTGTCGTAGGTGCCGTACTCACCGATGTCTTCCGCGCCGCCGGGCGTGCTCCTGGTATATGAGCAGGAATAGGAGTGCGGGGATGACCTGCAACTCTGGCTCCATACTGCCGGAATCTCGCGTGGAGTGCGTAGAGGTGAGCGTTTTCCCGTTCGTAGTCTGTTTCCGCCGTGTTCTTATCGGCGGTGCTCCCGCCCCGGAAAAGGTGGCAGATTGGTGGGTCGTAATAGGGTGGGCGGTACTTTGTCTGCCGCCGGGCTGTTGGCGGGAACCGCCGCGCTGTTTGTTTGTACCGCTGTGGCGGTCGGAGTGTTAAGTTGGCGGGCTGTGTTGACGGTTCCCGCCAGGGTCAGAATTGCATATTTTAGACCGCCGGCCTGTTGGCGGCTTGGCCGCCGCTTTATCACCGACCGCCAGGGTCAGAATGAGGGCCTATGTCTCCCAGGATTGTTTTTGTGCAGGGGGAAAGCACAGGAAAGCATTGTATGCCTTAAATACAATGCATTCCTGCCCTTTCCCAGTGGTGAAGTGAAGGACAGCAAGGTGACTTTCTGCGCTGTGCTGCACTGCACCACTTTGCCTTTGAGGGCACATAAAGTTAGGGAAAATACCTCCATTACCACAGAAAGTGATTTTAAACCGAATAACCTCCTAAATATCAGAGCAGTTCTGAGCCTTGATAAGTAAACTTGCAAGGAGACACGCCTAGGTCGATGAACCTTTGGACCACGTTCAGGGACTTCCCAGTGCGAGGTATCTTTTTGGCATCACAAATCAATAGATCAATAACCCAATCATTATTCACAGTAACCAATCAACAAATTAATCAATAACATTTAATAAGAAGCGATAGTTAAACACACCATGACCTTTCAGTCACGAATAACCACAACAAACTAGTTAACTGTTAGGATATTTATTTCCCTAATCGTTACAATCTAATATCATTTCTGTTAATCTCCTTAGCAATCAATCTCATTAAGAATTCATTTAATTAGCAATTAGAACACAATTTAATCAAAACATAGAGAAAAGTCATTCAGCATATAGACACGTCATTAAGATGAAGCAACTGAGCAAAGTCACAGTAGTACCTGATTCAACAAAGCAAGAACTTAGGGCCAGATGTATCATCTGATTTTGCACTCGCAAACAGCGAAATCGTCCGTTTGTGAGTGCAAAATCGGGGTCTGCAATGCATCAACTGCATTCGCAGACCAAAAAAGGAAAATCGCAAAAATTGCGATTTTCTGCATTGCGACCTGGATTTTGCGAATCGCAAATTGCGATTCGCAAAATCCAGGTCGCAAAGCAATTCTGCAAAAAATCGCAAATTGCGATTTTCCCCAGAATGGTATTTTGCACTTGCAAAATACCATGACCTGCAACCAGGTGGTAACCTGGTGCAAAATTTAAAAATGCAGTACAACTGCATTTTTAAATTAGATATGTAAAGCACACATGCCCTTTTGGCATGTGTGTCTTTACATGTGCAAAAAAAAAATGGGGTGCAGGAGAGGGGGCCTTAGGCCCCCAGCACCCTGGCCCTTTGCTTTTCCCAAATTGCGATTTCTGTTTCAGAAATCGCAATTTGCGAAATGCAAAAAATTCGCAGCTGTGGGCCAACAGGCCCATAGCTGCAAATGGGGCCAGTATCGCAATTTGCGATTCGGTAATTGCATTTGCGATTTTTAAGAAATCGCAATTATCGAATCGCAAATGTGATACATGGCCCTTTGCGAGTCGGTAATTGCGATTTCTTAAAAATCGCAATTACCGAATCGCAATGGGCCAGATTCATACACCTGGCCCTTAGTCATTTGTCTATTTGCACTGGGTAATTGTGAACTCCTTAACTAACCACGAATTAGCATTAGCATGTTGGGCTTCATGCAAAATATTTTAGCAAACACGAATTTGGAAAACATCTAACTATGGCCTCTGTCAATATAGCAGTTGGTACCTAGAAAGAAAAGGCAAACAGACAATTATAATTTTGCATCAGATAGTTACCAATCCAACAGGTCAGCAAACAGTTTCAGTCTTCGTCCTCAGGATATCAGTTGAATTCGCCATCAGCAGAGATAGAACGGGGCAAAGTCTCAATATAGCATAGCTAAGAAATAGGACTCTTCCCTCATATGGAGGAGAAGTAAGTATAAGGTAAGTAGAGGAAGGGTCAAAAGGTAAAGGACAAGCAGAAGAAGCGAAAAGTCTCTGTCTCTCTATGTCTCTGCTTTGCTCTCAAAAGGTGTGTCTTTTCTCTCCTTGGGTCACTCCGTTAAATCAAATCTGCCTAATTAGTTCATACTTCCTCATTGGATAATAATTGGTGCATCTTTATATCTGTCCAATAATCCTCCACGCACTTTACTAGAATTTTCCACAAACCACAGTTCTCATGTCGCTGATTGGTCCATGTTATTGACGTCTTCATCGGTTAGAATGTCAGGTAAGAAAAGTTACACTTTTCACTCCAGTCAGTGGCTCTATTGTTTTCTCGTACTCCAGGCAGCCTTGCACATGTTACGAATTACACTGTTGCACTCAGCTAGAATGTCTCCTTGAGCAAGTGGTTCTCATGAGAAAGAATTTACTACGGCTACACACACATCTAACTTCTGGAAAAGTACAGCTTCGTGTCCTTCAGGGAAACAGCACATTGCACGTTAGAAAAATACAGTTTAATACTATATCAGGCAGCTAGGCCCAGACCCTCGCTGAGCTAAGGCCTAATGATTAATGAGCAAACTCCTAATACATGACTCTAATTATGATATGCTAATACAAATTCAAAACATAAGTACATAATTAATTCAGCATTAATCACTTTCATTAGTCTTCGTATACATTGGTAGCCACTCACCATGGGCACATTTCAAACATGTGCATTATTTTCTAAGTTAACACATTTTCTATGCAGCTTCATTACACAATATATTGCAAGCTTTTCATGTTAATATTGCTCTTGAAAAACACCCTCCAACAGTTCTAAGTCTCAGCTAGCCTGTGTCCTGTAAAAGCTGTGCCTAGTTAACTCGCAACACACCATCCACACCAACAAGTACAGCCTTACTAAATTTTAACTTTAGGGTGTTTTTTTTTGCTAGATTCATTATAAAAACGCTTTTAAACAGTTGAAAATGTGTTGCCTTTTTCAGTACCGCTTTTAATTATATAGGGCCTGATTCCGACCCCGGCGGGGTCGGCGGGAGCACCGCCAACAGGCTGGCGGTGCTCCACAGGGTATTCTGACCGCGGCGGTTCAGCCGCGGCCAGAAAGGGAAAACCGGCGGTCTCCCGCCGGTTTTCCGCTGCCCTGTAGAATCCTCCATGGCGGCGCAGCTTGCTGCGCCGCCATGGGGATTCTGACCCCCATATCGCCATCCTGTTCCTGGCGGCTTCGGCCGCCAGGAACAGGATGGCGGTATGGGGTGACGTGGGGCCCCACCCTGAATTTCAGTGTCTGCTTAGCAGACACTGAAATTCGCGACGGGTGCTACTGCACCCGTCGCACATCCTCCACTCCATTCCATTCCATTCGGAGCCGGCATCCTCATGGAGGGGTGTTTCCCTCTGGGCTGGCGGGCGGCCTGTTGGCGGTCGCCCGCCAGCCCAGTGGGAAACCCAGAATACCCGCGGCGGTCTTTTGACCGCGCAGCGGTATTCTGGCGGTTCCCTCCAGGCGGGCGGCTCCCGCCGCCCGCCGGGGTCAGAATGACCCCCCATGTGTCCATTTTCATGTGTGTACCATCCAGCTACATGTGTAACCAATGCTGTTGCTGTTGTATTTGCTTTCTTGACTTGCAACTACACATTTGATACAAAGGCCTGGCACGTGGTTATACTATTGGTTGTCTCTGAGATAAATGAAGACTCCGTTCCTGTGCAAATAGTGTTTTAGGGGTATGTTCAAATGAAAAGTGTCCCAGGGCAGCATCCCCCATAGTGTTAATTAACCCACAATAAAAAACCTGACATCACTAAAACGAAATTGTCTTGATTAAAGCAAGAAGACTCATTTGCCATGTTCTGTGTGGCCAGACTTTGTAATCAAAGTTACACATGCTCTAATAAGAGGACAAATTACACTCTAAGTGAACTCATTAGCAAGTCTTTAAATAATTTCAAATGTAGGTAATGTAAAAGAATAGCTAATTAGTGTTGCTCTGAAACGAGCAGTTTATAACTTCCTCACAGAAGTTATATGTTCATTCCTGAGAAATTTGCATTTGAAAAGCATTATATCTATCTTCACGCAGGCAGTAGATTTGCTCTTCCTACTGAAGCAATCAGGTAATTTGAAATATGATTATTTTTTGCATCTCAATGTCAGAGCATAGCAGCCAGAGAATTGATGAAAAGCTTATTCAGAATCTACTATTTCTTGCTCTAGCTGATGCTGCGTTTAAAGGGCAATTTATATGAGTGATTGTCCTTCATCGATTTTTTTCTCCCTGTGCCTTGAAAACCTGTAATTGTGGGCTCTGAATGAACGCGCATGCAAATAAATACAGTATTTTCAGGGTGAATACTATGGGCTATGGTAGTGTCATTGATGCAGAAGTACACTTACCTTACTGGAAAGAAACACGCCTATTGTCGGAGCATACATTTGCCCCATGCGGAGAAATTCTACGCTGTTGCATTTAAGTTTTGTCCGTTGGTTCAAGTAACATTTTAACTTTTCCTCGTGTTGTGTCTGCGAAATTGCCTGATTCAGTGTGAATTGACCATCACTGGTGCAAGTTACTTTCCTTAATCTTTGTTTTATTTGTGCAGGTGTTGTGCAATGGCACTCGTTGGTGGTCAGACTTTTTCCATCAACAGGCTTTTAACCAAAAAGGAAAACAATGATGAACAGAGAAAGCAGGGACAACAAAGAATCTGCAGAGGAAAGGGCAAGCATGTGGCAAATTTACTAACATATGATTCACTTCCCCTCTCTCTCTGCGCAGGCACCCTTGCACCATAGTCAGGACGTTTTTTCTGCAGGAAGGCACACCTCCTTTCAGAAAATAAATCCTCAAATGCAGTTTCCTTTCTCTATGTGTGTTGCTGAATGTTCGGAAGGGGGGTACCGTTTTAATGTCAAGTGGAGTCAGGGGGGATGACGGGGACAGGGGAAACAAGTAAAAAAATAAAAAAAATAATTAATTAAACTTACCTTTCCCGCCATTCCAGGTGCCTCCTGTCGCCTCGCTCTTCTTTTTGTGGTGTCTCAAGCATTCGCTGGGACACCAGCACAGGCTCCCCAGCAATCCTTGCTCTGCTTTCATGCTAAACCTAGCATGAAAAGCAGCACCAAGATTGGTCTGAGAAGCTCGTACTGCCACTCAGGCAGAGTCCTGGGGTCTGTGCAGCTTCTCCTGCCCAGCCGTTCAACACAGCTGGCCTGATTAAACCTAAGAGCGTATGTGTGTTTGGCCAGCCTAAGACAGACAGCCAAACACACATGTGCATTTAGGTACACTTTCTCCGTCTACCCCCTTCCACCTCCCATGGCCCAGCCCCACCCCTCTCTCCATTGCTAGCGGGGCAAGCAGATGAATAATAAATAGATAGTCAATTATTGTTTTATTTTTCATCTCCTGTCTCTTGCCTGGGGGACCACGCTCCTCCGCCATTGTGGAGGAGCCACCTCTGTTTACTAGTCTGAGTAACTCTGGGAATGTGCCAAAACCCATGGGTGGATATGTGAGAATATCCACGCTCCACTGATTGAACACCTTGCTGATGCATAATAAGGCAATGCAGGGACTTGCACTGCCTTGCATTACTCCAGATTTACTAAGCCATGCAAAGCCATCTTGTGTATCTCTGAGTGGCTAGTAAATCGGACATGCCTTGCTTTAGGTTGATACAAGGGCAAACCAAGCCCTTGAAGTTTTAGGTGGTGGATTAAAGAGGCATGAGATGGAATTAAGAATTTGCACTTTAGATATTCATTTACAAAACACTTGCTTGGGTGCCTCTGCCTTTCTTAAGACCTTTATCTCTGTTGGCCTGGCGATAAAGTCACATCCCTTACCAACAGTGCTGTCCATTTATTAGACAGCATCTCTATTTTGTTTTAGGACATCACTGTTCTCCCATCTCAGCAGCAAAAATGGACTGATCACTATTTAATTCCTTCTTGGCTTGTAACAACATTATCTAACCCCCTCTTTCTCCCACCGCATTCACACTGTAACACTTGGCATCCCTGAAACCTGCTGATTTGATTAATGCCCTAAACAACAATGCTTATGTCTCTAGTTATTCCAATATTGAATTCGTCTGTACCTATAAGTCATAAGTACTCTCTCCATTAGATGATTTTCTTAATTTTTTTAAAAAGGCTTGCACCTCTCACGGGTGCCCATTGACCCATGGTGTACTCTGGAATTAACTTTGGCTAAATATCTTTGACATGACATCAGCACTTATGGCTTCTGAACTATCTTCCTGTTGATTGTGTTAGCTAAATAACTGCAAATGGTGCCCCTCTGTCACTATTTTTAATTTTCCCTAACATTTCCACTAGTGCACATTATTCATATATATATATATATATATATATATATATATATATACATATATGCTAAGTTTGATTATACTTAGTGATTCTCACATTATAGTTGACAATAGTTAAAGCGTGCTCATGTTAACCATGCTGTTGGTAATGTAAGACTCTGTTTAAATTACTTATGCTAACATTTAAAATGTTCTTTGGCTACTCTGTGTCTCATTCTTTCTTGTTTGCAGCAGCCAAGCTCCAAGCTGCTTTAGTTTAAATTGATCGATTGTTGCTGTTTTTTAGTTTCTCTGAGAACTGTTATTATTGTGTTCCAATGAAAACTGAATAATGAGTTTTCTACGCCTGTGTTGAAGAAGGGCTGATCGTGATGTGCCATCCTTTGCGAGATATCTCCTGAAGGCCATAAACCTGTGACCTTCCTTTGTGGAAGGCATGAAATAAGGGCAAAGCCACTTTGTTGGGGAATACTGGATTCTCATTTGTCCCCACTTCTTGGGAACTCAAAAAAAATGGGTTGTTGGTTGAGGGGGGTTAAATCCTACTAAAGCAACAGCCACAATCCTTGACAGGTTGAACCACGAAGAGTCACTAATTTAATCTGTGCTTAACCCTTTTGTAGCTTGGCACCAAACACTCATGCTTAACTTAGAGGCAATGTGTAAAGTATTTATGCAGTACATAAACAGAGTGAAAACACAACACAAGAAAAATTCTACACCAATTTAGAAAAATTTAGTAAAATGTAATATATTATTTGACAACACCGGAAATATGCAATTTCAAAGGTTTAAGGTAAGTAAACAGCTCCACACTCCTCATCAAGTCAGGATGGCCCATACTGCCTAAACCCAGACCCTTTATTTTGTGGCTGCCTAGGAGGAATACACAAAGGCCAACTGTCAACTACCCCAAGGCATGTGACGCAAATGGTTAGGGCAAGAAATTGCCAAATTCTAAAAGTGGCATTTTTAGAATTGTGACTTAAAATCCAACTTTACCATGAAAGAGGATTTTAAATTAAAACTCATCAGACACCAAAAACACCTAACTGCTCCCAAACAAAAACTATCACTTTTTAAAAGTAATAAAATAAACCAATTGTATCCCATGTAGGAAGAAGGCCTTGCAATAGTGAAAAACAAATTTGAGAGTTTTTCACTACTAGGACATGTCAAACTTAAAAACATGTCTAACTTTTTTTTTTTTTAAATACAACACACCCTGCCCTATGGGCTGTTTATAGCCTAGTCTAGGGGTGACTTATGTATTGAAAATGAAGGTTCAGGCATGGCAAAATGTTTCTTTTGACAAGTAGATATTGCAGTTTAAAACTGCACACACATGCTGCAATGGCAGACCTGAGGTATATTTAAAAGGCTACTTACAGGGGATGGCACAATAAGTGCTACAGGCCCACTAATAGCATTTATTATACCAGTCCCAGGTATATGCTATACCACTTGAGTAGGGACATAAGTAAATTAAAATGTCAAAATTGTGTGTTAGCCAATTTTTCCATGTTTAAAGGTGAGAACACAAGCACTTTACCACTAGTTAGCAGTGGCAGAGTTCTAAAACCAAGGAAAGAATGGGTTAAGCAAAACAGTAGGGGTAAAGGCAAAAGGTTTCAGGGAGCAAGGCTGTCAGGTCTAACATGAACCCTAGGGAGTTGTTCTTCAATGTAGAAATGATAAGTTGTATTGTGCATTGCTAAGAGAGTTAGAGTCACGTATACTTTCCAACTTGCTTGAAAGCAGATGACACTTTTCCTGCTTTTGAGACTTGTTACTTGCCTTTGCTTCTGCTCTCAAATGTAAACTCTTAGGCACATCTTTTCTCATTTACCTGATTGAACCTTCATTTAGTTCTGACTTTAGAGGCTTTACTTGCTGACTCTGCTGCTTAACTTCCTCTGACTTCATTTGAATTCTTACCTTAGCGTTAGAGAATTTCCCTTCATGGGAAACTGAATATTTCTTAATTTGCTTATGGCACTATTTAAATAATTTGCTGAATGCTTTTAGAAGATGGTTATTGATTTCTGACTACCTTGAATGATTTGAATTTGTAACTTTGCTAAGCTGCTAATAAACTTTCATGATTTGCAAATATACTACTCACTGTCGTCCTAGTGTGGCACTAATAATTTGTTGATTTTAAGCCTGATTTCAAAACAAAGGTCCATCCATTTGAGTCAGCTTGCACTTGAACTTGCACCAAAGATTTGCACAGTGCAAACCCATTCTGTGGTGCTTCACTTTCAAAGATGACAAGAAAGGGGTGAGTGCCCATTTTGCCTGTTACCGCGCAAAAATTCAGACAGCCAATGACTCCAGTGGAGGTGTGTTTACCATAGTGCCTGATCTTTTTTATTCCTAGTCGCAAAAAAATTCTGATTCATCCATGCATTACTGTGATCTGCTTTCTGATTTTTTCATCAATTAAAGTGACAAAATCACCTCTAACTTTACTCACCCTTCTATTCTTTCTACGTGCTCCCCTTCTTCCGTCTTCTTTTCTTCCAGTGCTATCTCCATCTACTTTCCATGTTCCAATTCCTTCGGTTTTTTGTCCTTTTTTCCTTTCTCCAGTCTCCCTTTAGCCATTTCACCCCCTCCTCATTTCCCTCCCACTCTTCAGGCTCCAGCCTTAGTTCCTTCCATCTGCTCCCATGCTTCTTTAGTTGCCCCTCTTCCCAGAGTTAGGTCTGGAGTTCCTCCAGATAGGTATTCTTCTTCTGTTCTCTTGGACGTTGTGCCCACTATTGTTTCTACTCTGACTTAATTGTATTTCTTTAATTAGATCTACTGCAGCTGGAGGCTAAAGCTGATCTAGCTTGAAGCCTGCCTTAGTAGTACATCTCTTAAAAGGCACTGGCAGATCCACTGGCTCCCTCCTAGTACTGTCTTATCTTGCTTCTTCCTTACCCATTCAAGTATATTCCAAAAACACATTAATGCTCATCTTTCTTTGTATCTAGAATCTCACTCTGTTCTTGATACATCCTAATCTGGCTTCCATCCAGTATTCTTTTCCTACTCTGTTAAGCGGAACGTTCAGTGGTTAATCAATTTATGATGTTTATTTAAAATACCAATATACATAACTACACAATAATGTGGGCACTAAAATCTAAACTATTTTTTTAAATAACCAAACAAGAAATTCATTAGTACTGAAAAATCCGCCTTGCTTGCAATATAATGGATCTTCCATGCATCAATCAGAAAGTGCAAAATTGTGAAAGTAATTAAGAACAGGTTCCCGATTTACACCTTAAAATGCTCTCTTGATTGCCTTCTCTACAACTTAACAAAATACATGAAAGCAATTTTTACTCTTTATTTAATACAAGAGAAAGAAAGTCAGACTCTGATTGGGCACAATCCAAGAAATTAAATCATTTATCAGACTTTAAATATGACTGGTAGCAAGACTTGGTGAAAGTGGCGAGAGGAGTATACCAATGCAAAATTTGTTATACAGATCTTTTGCCAGCACATTTTCAATGAAATCTAGATGGTATTCGTAATTGGCAGTGCTTTTAATAGGCAAAAAGTGCCTGCCTAATCCAGCACTACTCCTCCTTGGGTCAATCACCTAGTTTTAGTATGCACATTTTACAGTGTTTGTAGATCCTGGGATAATTTTTTCAAGTGCAGGCTACACATTAGCAGTATTCTGAGAGGTTGACAGATATGTTTGCACAAGTCATTGTTTCTACTCTCTTGTTCATGACGCACATCACTAGTGAATCATTTGTACTGGCTATGACTATGGGTGGGCCCCCACCGGCATCCACCAAATTAAGCACTGCATGTCCCACAAGGTGTCATTCTAAGGATATAATTCTGAGGTACTCCAAATGTTAATCCAATGCCCCACCAGTCTTAATCATGCAAGGGATGAACGTCTCGCAGCCCAAGATCCATATGTAAAGAAATGTTAGGTGTGGCCATGGGCAGTCTGAGTAGGATTTATACAAAGTGATTTTGACATATGGTCAACACTTTGGTGTTTTGTGAAATCCCAAATGTCTGCCTCACAAAAGGCTGAACCAAAACGAGGCTGGTTTTACGTATCCAATTTGTTAATTTCATATCACACCTTAGTTGTATTCATAGGTATTCGAAGTCAGATATGTTATCTGAAACCCCTCAGCCTAACTTTATAGATACCTTTCGATTGAAGAAATCGGAAAACATACTTAGAGTCGGCAGACCTGGTTTGCCTGAGACTCCAGCAAGCCAAAGTTTTATCTTATTACATCTTTGCCTTGGATCATCATCCAAAAACCTTGCAAGAATTAGACTATCCTGTGGATGGGCAAGGAGAAGAGTCCCACGGCCAATAAGAGCCCTTGCCTTATCCTCTACTTAACTTTAAAAGAGCTTATGACTTTGCCTTGTGGTCCTATCAGACATAAGAGTAACTCCCTTCATGGCGATGAATCAAGACCATTAACAGGACTTGATGGATGATAATGCTCGCCAGGGTGGCCCATAAACAATGGCGAGGGATGTTATCAAGCCGTTAACAAGAGCCAGAAAAATGGGTGTTTTTCTAAGAGTGACATACTTCTCAACTGAAAGTTATAACCCAAAAGTTTCACTTATTTTCTACACTCTGCCTAGCAGTTTGAAAGAATATTTAGTTCACACTCTCATGTTTCAAGCCTGTTCTCCTGAAGATATTTATGTACAGTGAATTAAATTGATTGGCCAATAGTTGTTTTGGTCATTCCTATAGCTTTTCTTATAGATTGGAACGATCTTTGCATCCAACCAAAACAATGGTGTTTCAGTGTCTATCAATACAGTATCCCTAAGTCTGCAGACCTAAGAGCCTCAAAGACAATCATCCAACTTCTAGAGATCAGATTGAATTTTATCCAGACCTAATTGTTTACCCACGTTTTCATCTGTGTAGCCCTCACTGTCTCTTTAATTGTAAAAGGCTCTTCAGTCAGACAATTAACATAGCATTGTGAGCCATAAGGAAACAAATTAGATCGTCCCAAGAGTTGAGGGCTATCAGAGTATAGATCTATGAAATGTGAAAACCATGTGTCCTGTGGAATATGGATTTCTGGGAAGATAATGAATTCCATAATCCTTTTAGCAATAGGTACCAAAATAACAGGTGTCATTTGCCCTGGCAGGCCCTGAGAGATCTACCCAGAGACTATCTTTCCAGATATGTTTCTATTCTGGTTAGCAGAGATTAATACAATTTCTGTTGCCACCTTGCATTTTCATTATTTCCTGACTTCAAAGCTACTAGATTTCACTTTGCTAGTCTACATTTTTTGTTGTAAGAGGAGTGAGAATTGTTCTAGTACATTTTCTGAAAAGTATTTGATTGAATTATTAAAGCAGAGTGATCAAAATGCTATGGCAACAAATAAAGTGGTCAGGTTCTATTGAGCCCTTAAAAAAACCATATTGATAAAACCACTCTATAGACTTCCAGGAAAAAGATGGTTATGACTGCAGAGTTCCAGGGGAGTCTCTCCTGCTATTCGCCATTAGGATGTTAATGGTGCCTTTAGGTTTTACCAATGAAATTAGAAATGGAAAGGTAGAGAATTAGGGATTCATGGTCACTTTCTGCCTGCTTTTTGACCTCCATATCTTTCTCTATGTGCCACCCTGCTTGACTCATCCTTATATAATCAATTTGCATATGCTTGATACTTGGTATAAAAATTGCAAAAAAAACAAGATGATGAAAAGAATGCTTGAATTATTCTCAGCCACTGGCAAACGCTCTGGGTCGCATTATGGACTATTGTTTTTGCTCACTGTGCCATTCATTCTAGGCAGAGACCCACCTTATGGAAATCAGTCTTGATCCTGCTCAAACAAGAACAGTCCAGTCCAAACTGCCAGACCAGATCCCCTCCAGATGGGAGCACAAGTAACCCCAGACCGGTGATGGCCTATTCAGGTCTCATCAGCGAGGTGCAGTTTGAGTCTAATTTCCCAGTGAGCATGGGACCTACCTGTTGGATCAGGGTCGGGACTGATTTGAAAATGCCAGGTTCCAAGCTGCGTTGCCATGCTGTCGAAAAAAAAGATTGAGTGTGATATAGCTCCAAGTAATTACCAGTGGCTGAGATTGATTCAAGTATTCCATCTATCACTTTTATGTATACTTCAGTACAACACCCTAAGTGTAACAGGTATGTCCATGCATGGGTCCTGTGCATCCTGTGCCACAGGAAACCAGCTACACCCAACTGATGAGCCTTAATAGGTGCTACTTATGTTGCTATTGTTCTGCTTTAGGGGGACCTGACCTGGCAGCTGGAGCCTGGCAGCTGGAGCAAGACTGTTCCTATTGGAGCGAGATCAAGAGTGGTTTGCATATGACTGGGTCCAAAATGAAGTAGCACGGTATGCAAAATAACAATGGACTGGAACGTGCCCTGACTAATTAGCAGTGGCTGAGATTTATTCAAGCATTACATGTGTCACATTTCAATATACTTCAGTGCAACACCCTAAGTGGGAAGGGTATGCCCAGATGTGAATCCAGTGCACACTGCACCACTTGAAACAAGCTATACCCAACTGATTTGCCTATGGCCACATCCAAACTGATATGGCATTTTGTGCAAAATAATGATGGACATGGATGTGGCCTTGGGTAATTACAGGTGGCTGAGATTAATTCAAGCATTACTTTTTTGTATACTTCATGGATTTAAAAGTTGGTCGGAGAGTGTCATCTAAGTGAGTTTCATCATTACATGCTTCAACCCATGTGCTGGAGTCAGCATTGCCAATTAATGGAAGATTGAAATGGAATTCTTTAAAATAGGCACCATTTGAGCTAGGAACTCCCCAAACTCGATCTTTCCACTTCTCAAATCCCATACTTTCTCATATTTAGTATAGATATCACCTGCCACACTTATTTTACACTCTGTGCCATTTTTATCACTATTTTGTGCTGGTGTAAAGTCACTAAAAGGAATGCAAATCAGCGAAAAGGGTTGTTTTTGGCTTTACTTTGCGGTGTGAGTGTGCTGGAGAGTTGCCTTAAGTAATGCAAATTAGTACTTTCAGCTCCTTTACATCAAGGGGGCACCCCATGAGTTGTACATGAATGTTCACACGCTACCACCAATGTTTTTTGATGCAAAGCCCTATTTACTTACAATGATAGATAGACTTTGTGCCGAAAAATGATGCCTCCTTGAGTAAGGGGGAAGGTAGAAGAAAATGTGTTTTTCTCCAAACTTTTTGAACTTTGCTTGTGTGCTGCAGCACACATGCCCATGGGAAAAGTTGTAAATTACGTCCAAATTCAATTTCTTTATTTGATTAAGAGAAATAATCATAAAAGTGCAACATCGCAAAAATGAATCATAAAACATTAGAAACAACAGTTCTAAAATGCAGCAAGCAGTTAAAAAAACATTACAAGTGCATACCTTTACAGCAACGAGCAGAAAAGTTTACAAAGGTACTAAGAGCAATACAAGTAGCTGGTTCACTTAGTGACTAGAGTAAAAGTAAAGCGGGCCTGCATAATCCATCAAAGGTGTGCATTTTCAAAATACGTAAGAGAAAGAGTCTAGTGTATTTTAAATCAAATTTACAAAAAGATAAAATGCAACATCGCTTGAGAGGAAACGTCGTCACAGAGACAAGATAGTTTAGGCACCTTTTAGGCACCTTCCTGCACAAAAACAGTCCTGGTAGGCATTTTCCTCTTTCTATGTGTGCTGCAGAATGCAGTAGGCATGGAAAGAGGAAAACACGAGGAGAAATATATTTTGCCTCGTTGCAGCCCCCTGCCGAAGCATAATGTTGTGGCGGAAAAATCTGGGGATGCGTCAAAATCCATGGGTATTGCATGGGAACACCCACCACAACGCCCATGGAACACCTCCCTAAAACAGAGCAAGACAATGCAGCGATTTGCGCTGCCTTTTTTTACTCCATGTCTATGAGGTCATTCAAAGACACACACAAAATCACTTTGATTGGCCTCATTGATATGATTTGGAGGTGTGTCCCGCTGTTTTGTCACAAAAAGTGACACAACATCAGGGCAAGGGGCTGATGAATATGCCCCTCCATATTTGCTTATGAAGCACTGGTCCACCTTGCTGAGAACCGCTCTAAACCCATATTGACTGCAGCTCGAAATATTTTGGGTCTTGGCCTAAGGCCGGATCTGGTTTTATATCACCCTTCCCAAGATTTTAGCAGTTGAATCGATGAGAGAAATAGGCTGGTAACAAAACGGACCTGACCGGTCCCCTTTTTTTGAATATTGACACTATCACAGAATAAGAGCAGGAAGGAGTTAATGAAAGAAGGTTCAGACTGTTAAAAAGATTTGTAAGTAAAGAAGCCCAGATATTATGATTACTTTTAAATAAATAAATCAGAACTTCATCTGGTCCAGGGGCTTTGTTAGGAGGGCATTCCTGAAGGGTTGACTTTCTCCAAACTCAACATACAAAACACACTCAATATAATAGTTTGTAGGAGAGGCTTTGCAGCTAGTTGAACTGTAAACACTCGAAAAGTGAACTAACCAGCCATCAGCAGCAATAGGTGAGCTGAGTGATGTCTTGTTATTATTGGTTCTGCTAACAAGGTTTACAGTAGACCAAAAAATCTTTGAGTCTTTGCGCTTATAGCTTCAACCACAGTATACAGATTATTAGTGCTAATGTCCTTTTTGTTTGTCCATGGAGCACTATTATACTTGGCCCTATACCTTCCTACCTCTTTAAATTCTTGGGCCTAGTTCCCAATGCTCATCTCAAATTACGATTGGCTAGTGAGCATGCTGACTCGAAAAACCTAGAAGTTAAGTTGTCAATGCCTGAGGCTGGTTTCATAGGCAGCATTCTCGCTCTAGTACATATCTCTATGAGAGAACTTTTAACAACCTCAGAACGAATTTCATCAGAAAAACAACACGTGAACATCTCCAGGTTATCCGTATTATTAAAACCGCTGAAAACGCTGTAGGATTATGAAGTGTCCAAACCTATTTTTGGTGAAACAGCCTGGCCAAGTTAAAGTTTGTGGTCCAGAAGAGTCAACTGATAAAGTAAGAGGGTTATGATCACTGATACATAAGGTAACGATGTCACATCCAACAAATAAACGTATCAGGGATCCGGACAAAAATAAATATAATCTATAAAAGAAGCACAACCTTTGCCAACGCAAGTAGGTACTACAAGGGTGTTAGTATGAAAAACTTTGTGCACATTAACGAGCTCCCTCTCCATAATAAAATTCCCCAGCTCAACCCCTCTCAGATTTTGGCGAGAAGTAGAGTTCGATAAAACACTGTTAGTCCTAAAGTCGAAATCAAGAGTGTAAATACATAGCACAGCAATAACATTCCCCACATTTTAAAGGATGAAAATAGTGTTAAATTCACCTATACTGGGCGGAAATTTCATCTGTTTCAAACCAATGTTTAAACTTAATGTTCGCATAGGATAAATTATCATTAGAAATATTTAAAAAAAACACATATTAAAATTGTTACAACGGTCAGTAATTAGCATTTGAATCGCCTGCCTATTCATGTAAATAGAAGTGATCTTGGCATTCAAAGATAATCTCAGCCATATAGCAGCGCCCACCTCGCTTTGTCTGAGCTGCATGATTGAGCCGCAATTGAATGACAGCAGTAACAATTGTATGAAATGTCTGCTACCTCCCTGGCCTCTTGCAGTAAAACCATGTGGAAAGTCTCAATAAATGAGAGCCAAGCACTAGAAGGCCCTAAAAGCATAGCCTGATATGCAAAAACTCGCTAATCATAACACACCTAGGCCTGTATTACAGAAGTGCCCTGGTGGCGCAACAGACGGTTGTGCCAACTTTGTTCACCCTCGGAGCACTTTGGTAATACAGAAGGGGCCAAAAGGCTTGTGCAGTCCCTTCTGTAATGCAGGTAGTGCTGGCATACATAGAATCTTTTTGCCTCTGTACACGTGCCATGTTATCACATGGGCATAGAGGCAAACATGCAAGTAGGAGATGCACTGAAAGTGTGCCACGAGAAGGTGGTGCACTTTCGTTGCACCTCAAAAAGGCAGCCCAGTGGATGGATAAAAGGGGGTTCAATCAAACCCCCAGAAATCCCCCTGCAGGTGGGTACAGTAATTCACTGTACTCGCCTGCAAGGGGTCTTCTAATCCCTCTTGAAAGTGAAAGCAGATACCTTCTGCACAGCGAAACAAGCAGCACCTTCTAAACAGCTGCTCTGCCTTTTTCTTGGCAGCATAAGTTCGCTGCAGCCCTGAGGGTGGCGCATTCAACATAATAGGGTGCACTTTCCTTGTTTGGAATCAGTGCACCTGCTGAAAAGTCATTGTGGCACAAACAGGCAAATCACCATATCTGTAATAGGGCCGTAAGGCCGCTGGTGGAGCTCGAGGGAAAGCTAGTGTCAGACCTGGCATCCTTGTTGTGATTTCCCATAGACTTTTTGCCTTCTGACCTCCAGGTTTACTGACCGTTTTTTGCTGGCTTTGCGATTCTGGGTACCTTACCACTACTGATTAGTGCTAAAGTGCATGTGCTCTTTCCCAAAACATGGTAACATTGGGCTATACACAACTGGCATATTTAATTTCCTTGTAACTCTTCACTATAGTGCACTACATATGCCCAGGGCCAGTGAAATAAATGCTACTAGTGGGCCTGCAGGACTAATTGTGCAGTGCACTTCAGTAGTCCCTTGAACAGGACTCAGGCCTCCACTTGCCAAGCTCAAACCTTCATTTTTAATCCATATATGTCACCCCTAAGGTAGCGCCTTAGACAGCTCCAAGGGCAGGGAGCATTGTATTTAAAAAGTTGGACATGTACATTTAAGTTTTACATGTCCAGGTAGTGACAAACTCTTAAACATTGAGATTACATTATTACAACTTTTAAGTGTAATTTCCAATTGGGACCCCATGGATAGTTTGAGCTTGATGTCTCTGGGCTCACGTTTTAAAATCACAACTTCTGGTAAAGTCGGATTTTAAGTTGTATGTCTAAAAATTGGCTTTTTTTAACTGTAACCATTCTGTACCTTCTTTCTGTCTCTAAATACACGTCTGGGGTAAGTGACAGCTGGACTTTGTGCATTCCCTCTAGAAAGTCACACACAAAGGGAGATGAGGTGTGTCATTAACATCCTAATGGCCCATCACAAGGTTGATGGGACTTCCTGAGCTAGTTGGGAGGGAGGAGCTGACATTTGCACCTGAACAAGGCTGTGCCTGTTCCCACAAAGAACAGCATAACCCCCTGTACTGTGTCTGAAGCCAGGGAAGGAGGAGCAGGGACTTTGAAGTGGGAGACACTTCATAGAGCGACCTTTGAGTTCCCCAACACACAACTGTTTATAAAAACTGTACCCTAAACCCCACCACATCAGTACACTTCTGGAACCTGAGGACATTCTGCCAGGAAGAAGGACCGCTGTGCTGCTGAAAGGACTGCACTCTGCTGGTTTTGCTGGAATGCTGCTTTCCTTTGCTGTCCTGCTGCCTGCTGCCCTCCTTGCCTCGTAGTGAGAAAGACAGGACCTGAATCTCAACATCCCCAGAACTCTTCAACAGCACCTGGAGTCTGCCTTCCGTGAATCCTGCCCTGCCAAATGGGGCCAACTCAGTCCGGGGCCCTTGGAAGTGGGTTCTGTATCTGTGTTCCGAGAAAATCTATGCATCACTGTTACTGCACCTATCAAAACTGTGCATCTCTCCTAAACACTGATGCATTGCCGCTGCTGCTGAGGATAAGGACTTCACATTGCCAATTGCACAGCTCAGGATTGATGCATCGCCTTCAGCCCAGGCGCATCACCTTTGCATTGCCGACTGCGCGGCTGGATGACGATTAATCCCCCTGACTGCGCAGACAGGGAGTGACACATCGCCTTTTCATCAGATCTTCGGCATCAATGCATCCCTTCACGCAAGGTAATGCTTCAGTGGGACAAGGTTGGTCCCTGTAGCTAGTCGGTGCTCCATCGCGGTCAGCCAGATTTTGGATTTAACCCGGTCTAGTATAGCCAGAGAGCCCCAGTTGGTGCTTTAAGCTTTTAAGCACCACATTTGCGGATATTCTTTAAAACTTCATATCTCAACTTCTACTTATTGGATTTTTGTAATTTTGGTCTTTGTTTGTTCATTAAATTGAGATCTAGTTTTCTTCCTTGGCATGGATTCTTTTTCCTGGTGTTTGCACTGTTTCTACTGTTTAAAGTGTTGCACGAATACTTTACACATTATCTCTTAAGTTAATCTTGATTGCTCTGTGCCAAGCTACCAAAGGGTGAGTACAGGTTAATTTATGATGTGCATCCAACTAGACTGGTGGTCCCTACTTGCGCAGGGTATGCACCTCCTCCAACTAGAGCCCCCATTTCTAACAGCTAGGTTTAGAGACATCTGTCACGTTGGTACTAATGGAAGGTAGCATCAAACAATGTTAGTCTATATGAGCAAGATCTTGGTAGAAAATAATTAGAAAGTGGAATAGAACTTCCCAATGGAGAAGCTGCAGGACCATTGGTGGTGGTGGTGGGGGGGGGGATGTAGCATTTTTGTAGAAATAATAGGGAGGAAGTACCTGGACATGGATACCAAACAAGCAATGAAGAGCAAAAATGTAGCCAACTGGGGATTTTTTACATTGACTACAATAGTGTCACCATCAAACATTTTCAAAGCTGAGCTGATTAACTTGATCCATCTAACATACAATATTTGATCAAAATTCACTGAATTGAGGTCGAGGTGCCTATTGAGCCAATGGATTACCTTCTTCCTGATTTGCATTAGGTTCTCAAAGACTCCATCACTCAACAGAGGAACATTTACTAGATTTAACACATATGAGCTAGGTTCAGGAGGTAGGTTGATTGTGGGCAGTCTCCGAGATCAGTGATGGTGCAAATGAAACGCTAGGCAGCCATGGCTCACGGGAAGCATGATGCTATCTCCCATGGAGTAACTGTTAGGTGTTCTTTTGGCATAGATTTAATTGGACATTGTGTTAGGCCCCATGTCGGCCTTATTGATGACTACTTGGTTAATCCCACTTGCCTCCTTCCAGTAGGTGATTTGACTGGCAGCTACGTGGATGAGAGGGCTAGAGTGTATTACTTTCCAAATTCCAGGCTATTTAAAATATTTCCATTATGAGACAGTCTTTCAAAAAGTGGTTTAAAACAGTCATTGAATAGGGCCCCAAGCCTGTCACACAAATGAATGCACCGTCTGTCACACATTATACCCACAAATGCTTGATCCAATGGACCTAGCTAGAGCTCACCTGCATCAGTATTTACTCCCACATCCCTAATGGCAGGAGCCTTCTGTGCCTTCTTTTTATTCTTGGTGATTGGCTGAGCTGCCAGAGGACTGATATTGATAGTGGACAAAGGAAGGCAAGTTCAAGTCCCAGAGCCACCAACAAGGGAGTACACAGAACCAGTGGAGCTATCTGAAGTTACCAGACTACCTGATTCAGGACAATGGTAGGATAGTCGTCTTTCTGCTAGCTCACATCTACAGCTCTCACAATGAACTTGTCAATGGTGCTAATACAAGGTGAAAGAATTAAGGAACCCACAGTTTTCCTCTTACCAGTAATGGTAGTCTGAGAATTCCTGGATTCCAAATGTACCAAAAACGCCAGCACATTCTGTCCAGTGCAGCTTCATCCATCAAGTGCTTGGACAAACACCCTTCTGTTGTATACAGACATCACGTGCAGAGGGTGAATGCAGCAATTTCTTTATAGCTAGCCTGTGTTTCAGAAGACCCATGGCACTATGGTCAGCATCGTTTTGTCTGGTCCAAGCCAGGGCAAACACACCTCTGTTGTATATGGATATGTCTTATCATAGTATTTGAATTTGAATGGTACCGTTCCAGTACAAAACTTATGCCTTTGCACTCTGGTCGAAAGGCATTTATGTGGTGCAATGCAGCTTGAAAGTGTGCCAGTGCTTTAGAACAGAGATCTCTCCCCATCCCACAACACAGTGCAGCAACTTTGATTGCTGTTCTGTGTTGAGTGGCATAGTAAATCTGGACGTCTGTTTGTGGCTATTGTGTCTCTTGCTGCTAAATAGTGAGAGAGCATATCTTGTCTGTGCCAATATGCGTTCAAAAAGTGGCATGAAAATGTAATCAATTACATATGTAATGTGCAGTCTAATGTATTAATGTTAGAGTGGTGCATTGAAATCACATTATTCAAGGTGCACTCACAAGAAGAATGTAGGAAGTTATATGCATGTTTTGATCATGACATTAGTCAGCAAATATAATACATGTATGCATTTATATTCAATGTGTTGGGATTACAGTATTATCTTTAAAAGTTATATAATTGCAGTTGTTTGCCAATTATTATACTTATGAGGAGAAAGACATATATAGACGTATTCAAATGTACATTGAATTGTTGGTTAAATTTACTTAAGTGAAGGCTTGAAATCTTTTTCTGTGCTAAACCTTCAATGTGGAGTGTTTCTCGCATTGGATTATTCTTTATTTGCAGGTGTGTCTGCACCAGTCTACAGTTAATGAAAGGCATGGTGTGTATTTTAGATAAAGGGAGAACGGGAGGATATGTTGGCAAAGACGAGAAGAACTAACAAATGGATGACAATATACATTTCAATAACATTAATATTAATAATAAAATGTAGCAAATGCATAACTATACGAAAAATGCTGTTGCATAATTCCAGTGGCCCTGCATATTCTTTTCCAAGGTACAGGCAGCTTAAGTGATTTGCCCAGTATCACTGGATGTTTTCTGATGCTGAGACTTAAACCTGGTTCCTGAGCTCCAAGTTGATGGCTGTGGCAGTAACACCACATCCTTCGCCCTCCTCTAGCAATGCTCAGAGAGTATGCCAATTTCTTGCTAAGTTTGTTTCAATGTGCTGCCAGATTGTCAGATCAGTAGACAAGGCAAAGTGAGAGCATTATTTGTCCAAGATCAATCAGTTGGTGAAAGTGAAAGACCCATAAGAGCAAGGCACTACTACTCAGTGCAAAAGCTACATATTTATCACTGTGCTGCTTTTAGGCCACTATATCATGTGACTGGGAACCTCTCTCCTTCAAAGTAATATTCAGCCCAGTTATTTAAATAGCGCTAGCCATTTTACATTGAAACCAAATATTCCCAATCTTGCTAAAAAGGGAGCAGCAGAGCAATAAGTTCAGAAAAGTGATTGCCGAAAAGCACAAAATGTGGCCAAATGGGAGGCAGAGATTAAAGCTATGTCTCCTAGTTCCACATTTGCAAATAGTCCACTAGACCACACCTGGGGTCTAAGTGATTCTGATAGAAAGTCAAAGGGGTTGCCCCTTCCAGGGAATTGCCAATCTGTTATGAGCTCTGCCCAGCTTTAGAACATCCTGTTTTTTCCACCATAAAGCTGAGATTAAATGTCAACTATTTTACTTCCATAGCTGAAATGTACTCACTGCACCAGGTCCTATGGCAGTGGGTACTCACACCTGGTAAACTTAAGCCCTCATTATGAACATGGTGGTCTGGGCCACCATGCCGGCGGTGGCGGCGGTGGCGGTGGCGGTAATTACAGCTGCCAGCATGGCGGCCCAGACCGCCATATAATGTGCGTGGCATAACCGCCACTGGCATAACTCCGCCACTGCTATGCTTCCGCCGCCACACAGGCTGGCGATGGCGGAGTTACTTATCCAAGAGGGCAGCGCTGCAAGCAGCACTGGCTGCCGGATAATGTACCTGTTTTCCCCCAGCCTTTCCCTGGCGGTTTACCTCACCAGGGAAAGGCTGGCGGAAAGGGTGCCTCCGGGCCCCGATGCACAACCCCGTTGTGCATGTCACTGCCCAATTTATGGGCGGTGAAATGCACGACGGGTGCTGTTGCACCCGCCGCACTGCTACATTGCTGCCGGCTCCATGTAAAGCCGGCGTCAATGTACAGGCTGTGCATTCCGCTGGACCGGGTGGCGGAAACATTGTTTCCGCCCGCCGGCCCAGCAGAATGTTAGTAATATGCCTGCCGGGGCCTTAAATGTGCTGGCGGTCTTTAGTAGACTGCCAGCGCCAAACTCGGCACGTTTCCCGCCGAGTTCGGAATGACCACCAATTGAGTTATCTTTATTATGGCCTGTTTTAAAGGGGGGGGCTAGTGAAACCCCTAAAGTTATCTCTGTTCATAGTTCCTCTGCTCTCTAACAAACATCTGCACACACAATCTGTCTCCAAATGTGCAGGTGTCTCCAAAAGTGCAAATTGTCCTGCGAAGTGATAATGGAATATTGGGCACCCTACTTGGCTCTCACAGCAATGGCTGGGAACTATGGCTGTGAGGCACAGGGAAAGAGATTCTCCTGCCCTGGGCCTTGCAGCACCAGACCACAGCTGTGATTCCCAGAGGATGGAACAACCTTCACTGTGCCTCCAAGCTTTGTATCATAGTGGGATGGTCATTGTTGCAAGACAAATGAAAGAGGGCTCCCATATTCTGGGTACCCTCATCTGGGCATCGGAGCATAGGAACATGGTTGGGAGGCCTAGGGGAGTGGAGGCCCATTCCCCACACCTAATAGTCATGGTGTAGCATTGCAAGTCCTTAGGGAGGGACCCTCTCCCCTAGGCCTCATAGCCATGGTTCAATGCTGTGAGGCTTGTCAGTGGTGGGCTCCTTCCCTTAATCCTTAATGTGGAACTCAAGAAGTGATAGAAGTCTATGAAGGTTTTGAGGGAGGTTGTTGCATGTTTTGGGTGCGATGTAGGAGAATGAGTGGCCTACATGTTTCCTTTTGCAAATGCGGGAAACTTGCTGGAGTGAGGCAGAGGAAAGGTGTCTGGTGGGTTGTTGAAAGTGTATGCAGATGTTCAGGTATTGTAGTCCTGTGTTGAGGGTCACAGACATTGGCATAGACACCAATTGTGCATCAGGTGCAGTGGCACTGTGCCCAGGGATCTTAGTGCACAGTGTTCCCAAATATGGCTTTTACTGTGCAGCTTGAAGATGATGATAAGGAGACACTTAATTTTCACCAGGGCCAATTGCACCATTGCTTTGGTACTTGCCCCTCTTTCATGGGCCACATAGTCGTGTTCCAGAGCTGTGAGGCCCGGGAGAGGCTCTCCCTGCCGTGGGGCCTGCAGCTATGGTTAAACACTCAGGGGAGGATGTCCCTCTTGAGTTTAGCAGTCCTGGACTACGGCTTTGAGGACCACGGTGGGGCCTCTCTCTCTGGGGTGTAGCTGTCAGTAGTGCAACAGGTGCAGTGACAGAAGGGCTCATGGATGTTAGGAACCCAATTTAACAAATTATGGCTGTGTTTAATGGTGCAGCATCATTTCTGTGCATCTTAGCCTGTAGCTACATTATTATGTCATTGGTCACTTCCCCCATGCATCGCACAGCCGTGATCCAGAGCTGCAAAGCCTGGGAATGACCTATTTTCCCTACGACTTACAGCCATGGTTCAGCACTGGGAGTCTCAAGGAAGGGAGCCTGCTGTCATAGGGCTTGGAGCACTGGTCCATGGTTGAATTGACTAGGCCCATCTGAAGGGAATAGCTATCAATAGTGTAGCAAGTGCAGTAGGACCAATGCCTTGTAGATTTATGGATCCATTGCAACCAAATGATGGCTGTATTTTATTATCCAGTCAGTCATGGCTCATTGCAATACTGGTGCACGGCAGGCTTTATTCTCCTGGGATCACAGCCATGGTTGTCTGCTGCAAGGCCTAAAGGAGGGGGTGGGGGATGAGAGGCTTGCATCACAGCACCATGGCTGGGAGACCCAGAGGCATGAGCCCTTCCCAGGGGCATACCTAACAACTGTGCAGTAGGTATAATGACACTGGAGCCCAGGAGTGTTATGGTCCCAATTTCCCCAAATTATGGATGTAATTTATGCCTTGCCAGGGAGGGGGTGGAAGGCCCATTTACTGACCTTCACCAGGGCCTATGGCACCATTGCCAGACAAGCTCCTGGGTCTCACAACTATGATCCAGGGCTGCAGAGGCCATCAGAGGCCCTCTTTCTTCTGGACCCCACAGCCACTGTCCAGTGCAATGAAACCTGCCAAACAAAGGTGCAAGAGTGTTCTTTATTTTAGATGTTAGCCCTGCATTCTGTAGCAAATTCCTGCGGAAATACAAATGGCCAACAGTTTTCTGCTTGCCAAGAGACTGATGCAGGCAAGCAGGCTAATCAATAGGCAATGTAAAAGACACAGGCCCAGATTTATATTTGCTTTGCGCCGAATTTGCGTCATATTTTTAATGCAAATTCGGCGCAAACCCAACTCCAAATTTATACTTTGGCTCTAGACCCATTAGCGGGAAACTACCTTGCATCAATGAGATGCAAGGTAGGCGTTCCCAGGAAATAAATGACGATATGGCCTTATCGCCATATTTATCCCCCGTGCTAAAATCTAGCATGGGGGCCTTAAATAATGGCGCTAAGCTTGATTAGCACCATTATTTAACGCCTGGGTCATGGCAGGCGTTAAGGGACCTGTGAGCCTATTTCCATGGTCAGAGGCCATGGAATGGGCCCACAGGTGCCCTTCCCTAGCCCCAGGGACACGCTGATCCACACCAGAGGAACGACAGAGGATGGGGGAACCCCTCCCAGGTAAGTAAGGTAAGTACAGGTAAGTATTGTTTTTTTTTTTAAAGTGCCATAGGGGGGCCTATCTTGGGCCCCCCCTACATGGCACTGTGCCCAGTGGCCATGCCCAGGGGACATATGTCCCCTGGGCTGGCCATTGGGGTGGTGGGCATGCCTCCTGTCTTTACTAAGACAGGAGTCATGTCCGTGGGGGTTTTACATCAAAAAATGACACTAGTCTGGTTAGAGGCATTTTTATGCCTCTGCCCATACTAGTGCCATCCTTTGATACACAACCTCCTATTCCCCCTACGCCTCTCCCACCCGGCTAGCGTCTTTTTGATGACGCTAGCCAGGCCTTACCGCCGGCTACTGTCATTCCATAAATGTGACGCCCGGCCGGAGTCTTGGAATGGTGCCAGCCGGCGGTACACTTTTTCATGAAAAACATAGGGCCTCATTCCGACCCTGGCGGTACAAGACCGCCAGGGCCGGGGGCAACGGAAGCCAACAGGCTGGCGGTGCTTCATTGCCCATTCTGACCGCGGCGTTAAAGCTGCGGTCAGAAAAGGGAATCCGGCGGTTTCCCGCCGGATTTCCCCTGCTTGGGCAGAACCTCCATGGAGATTCTGACCCCCTTCCCGCCATCCTGTTCCTGGCGGTTGTTACCGCCAGGAACAGGATGGCGGGAACGGGTGTCATGGGGCCACTGGCATGGGCAGTGCAGGGGCCCCCTAACAGGGCCCCAATGGAGATTTTCACTGTCTGCACTGCAGACAGTGAAAATCGCGACGGGTGCAACGGCACCCGTCGCACCCCTGCAACACCGCCGGCCTCTGTGTTGCAGGCCTTTCCCGCTGGGCCGGCGGGCGCTCCCTTTGCGGGCGCCTGCCGGCCCAGCGGGAAAGTCAAAATGGCCTCCGCGGTCTTCTGACCGCGGAGCAGCCATTTGGCGGTCAGAAAAGGGAATCCGGCGGTTTCCCGCCGGATTTCCCCTGCTTGGGCAGAACCTCCATGGAGATTCCGACCCCCTTCCCGCCATCCTGTTCCTGGCGGTTTTTACTGCCAGGAACAGGATGGCGGGAACGGGTGTCGTGGGGCCCCTGGGGGCCCCTGCACTGCCCATGCCACTGGCATGGGCAGTGCAGGGGCCCCCTAACAGGGCCCCAATGGAGATTTTCACTGTCTGCATTGCAGACAGTGAAAATCGCGACGGGTGCAACTGCACCCGTCGCACCCCTGCAACACCGCCGGCTCCATTCGGAGCCGGCCTCTGTGTTGCAGGGCCTTTCCCGCTGGGCCGGCGGGCGCTCCCTTGGCGGGCGCCCGCCGGCCCAGCGGGAAAGTCAGAATGGCCTCCGCGGTCTTCTGACCGCAGAGCTGCCATTTGGTGGTTCCCTTGGCGGGCGGCGTCCGCCGCCCGCCAGGGTCAGAATGACCCTCTTAGTTCTGTGGGTAGCCTGGAGCAGCCCAGCCCAGTAGGATGCCTCAACAACAACTCTGGCTACAACTACTGTGTAGAGATGCGAGGGGGCAGCATTTGCTAATGTGGTAACTGGGAGGTAGGACTTTTATCAGAAGAAGTGAGCTACACAGGCCATCTTATAAAAATGTTTACCTTTAGGGTGCTGAAAGGAGAGAAAACTGGGAATAAAATAGCCCTGCACCCACCCTAAAATATTTACTTTGAAATACTGTTCAGTAAACCAATGAGATAGTGGCAGATAATGTGGAAAGGGTTCAGGAAGAACATGATTTGGCCAAGAGAACCAATATTTCAACACAGGACTGCTTGTTTCAAGACGCATATTTGTCCTAGTATACCCCACGCTTTATCTGCTAAAGAGAATAGGGGTCTAATTTAAAAATGGTGTAATTGGATGAAAAGTCCAAAATTAACTCATCAATTTATTGGTAACCTTTGTATGAACATATTCTTGGTAATATCACAAGCAAAGTTAAATGTTCTGCTATGTAATAATTGAAGTTGGCTTCCATACTAGGGAGGAAGCCCTAAGGAGAGGTGGGTAAGATGGAGCCTGTTAGAGATTGATTCTTGTCATCGAGGACTCCCAGCTATGGCTCAGCTATGGCTCAGTGCTGTGAGGTCCAGGGAATGAAGGGCCTTCCCCTATGCCTTGCAGCACTAGACCATGATGTGAAAAGCTGTCCCTCCCTTGAGCCTCACTGATATAATCAAGTGCTGCAAGACTCAAGAAAGGGCCATGCCCAGGCCTCACAGTGCTGGACCATGTGTGGGAAACTTGGAGGGACCCTTCTCTCTTTCACTTCACAGCCCTGGTCAAGCACTGCGAGGCCCATAGAAGTAGGCCTTAGGTTTGCCTTTGATTAGTTTTGAAGTTCAAGTAATACTTTTTTCATAAATGAAAGGCCCAATATATAATGACTCACTCCCACTATTTTCTTTCACTAAAAGCACTGCACTGGTTTTATCATTGTGATGTTTGTCTCTATTACCTTGCAGCATAATAAAATGCTTTTCCTGCTTAGAGGCTGGTGAAATCAATTGAGGTCCACCAGAGGGGGCCTATTCCCAATGTGCAGATCTTAGCGTTATACAATTTGCCATTGTTTTCCACACATCCAATTTGAAAGATTTCACTTTAAGGATGAGGAACGGATTTCCCATTCTGTATTTTTATATCCCATCCTGAGATGTTCTGTTAGGATTTTTGGTCTAGTGTAGACATGAAAGTACTGTCCATAGCAATAAAATACTGACCAGATGCACCCTAGAGGCCTGTCCTCACTCCACTGGGCCTTGCAACCATAGTACAGCTCTGTGAGGTCCAACAAAATGGGCTGGTTAGTGATTTGGGCCTGCAGTGTTTTTTAATTGCATTTGAACATGTGCTTTCCACATGTTCTGCAAAATTAGGAGAAATCATCACAAGCAAGAGAATGGAGATGCACCTCAAAACTGTTAATGGAGTCAGCATCATGCTAATTTACAAAAGGAAATGCACTCTGTAACCATGTAAGTGTATCAACAATTAGCATCCGAACATTGAAAGGTTTCAGAGGGCATTGATAGGGGAGTTGTAGCCATGGCTAATGGCACATTACTTTACACCCTTTTTGCCTACATATAATTGCATTATGGTAGGTTTTGGTGTTTTGCCGTGTTTTGGATGAGGCCTTTAACAGAAGTCAAGCTATCTTCAACAGTTTTATTTTCTTTCATATCTTTCTTGTACATACCTTATTTTGTTGTGGGTATCGGGAAAAGCACTTACCACACTAGCCCCCCCTTTTAAGAGCATTCTACATCATGCAGCATACCTCACTAGGGAATGAAGAAATTTGAACAAATCATTCCCCTTGCCAGCCCACACCATCTTGAAACCCAGCTGCATCATCACCGTCTACAAGCCAGCTACCTATCCTACCGCTCCTTGACTTTATGCTTGTCATTGACGGTGTACAGTGTTCCTCTGCCTTTTTGCTAGGTTTGCACTGTAGAAGTACCACATACACACAATTGACAACCCTGCCTTCTTGGCGGGCAAAGTTGCTATTACCAGTGGCTCTCCACACATCTGCAGCAAGGACACCTTCAGACGAAATAAGTGCTAGAAAGAAAATAAACAAGCAAAAGTTATTTTTCATCAATGCATCAAATGGTTTGGTTGGAACAATATCCCCATATTTACCTGGACAGTCCAAACTCAGCTCCAGTTTAGCAAACAGCTGAATACTCAAACTCAACTTTAAAAAAAAGCTACATCATGAAGCAGATAGAGTCCACAAACAATCTACTCCTCCTATTACTTGTTGACTGTGACCCTGAACAGCACTTTGCAGCCTTAACGGCTAAATTTCGTTTATATAAATATCACATAGACACACGCATACCTAATGCAAGTTGGAAACAAACTGTTAACATACAATTAAAGATATGCATTGTGGCGAGGCCTAGGACAAACCTTTTTACTCAGCGTGCCTAATATATTGTATTTCCACTTAATACAAATTTAAATTATATGTACCTATTTTAGTATTGTTAATATTTATGGTTTTATTGATTTAATGATAATCCAAACCATAACGCTGCTTCTTGCGAAGTCACTTTGACAATAGGGAATTGATGACACTTCCTGCAATGTAATTTCCTGTGATTTCACATTGTTTGCAAAGTAGAGGGGCCTCACACATTCACTCTCTGCCCAGGACCCAAAAGTCCAAGGACCGGCCCTGCGAACACCCATATGGGAGACACCTTTAAATCTCAGCAGAGGTGCACATGGAGATTGAAATGTGTCTAAAATTCCCCTAGTAACATGGAGTCTCAGAGCCAAAGAAATAGAAGAGTAGGTGAAAACTTTAAATGGTGATACCATTTCAAGGGAAAACGTGAGCAGGTAGTTGAGTCAGGGAACCATTCTGTTACCAGAGAAAGAGAGAATTCGGTAGATGTGGCAAAGTTAAAATTGAAACTGGATGAGATGAGATGATTAGTGGGAATCTAGAGATGACTAAATCAGATACTCATTATGAACAAGAACTAGCAGAATTAGCTCAGAGATATGAAATAGATTTGAGCAAGACCAAAGCTTTACAGAGGAGTTATTGTGTATGTTTTAATGAAAAGGACAAATCCAATATGAGAATTCCAGGGATGAAAACACAAATAAAGAGTTGGATTAAAGTATCCAAAAATGGAATGAGTTGGACAAATGGGATGCTTGATGGGCAAGAAAGAAAGAGTCAAAGAAATCCACAGGAGAACCACCTCCTGTAGTTAGAGAGAGAAGGTGCAGCAAATTTCCCATTGAACGAAGTGTCTGTTGGGGATTATGTACATGTCCAAGCCTTGAAGGAGGAGTAGAAGTGATCTTGCATCATTCACTAATAACCCCTAAAAACTGAGAGAAAAGCCAGTGGAGTGGTGCAAGCAATTTAAGTGGTTTGTGCAAATTTCACAGGTGTTGTGAGTCGATTTGAAAAACTGACAATGTGGTTTCGAGTGACTTCTATGTGAAATGTAAGGTTTCTGTTCAGTGGCCTGAATCAGAAACACCAAGCAGTTTAGTGACAGAATATCCTTTGCCGTTGGCGATGAAAAAGTATCAGCAGGTGATGACATCTTTTAAGTTGAAGGTACCACCCCAAGATATAGATTGGATCAAAATCAATAGAACGACTCAAGAACCCAAAGAATCACTTCATGCTTACTATGAGAGATTGTTGCATGCATTCAAGCAGTATAGTTGAATTGAGACATTTGAAACCAAGCATATGGGACATTGTGCATCAATGTTTGTGACAGGATTGAGACCCGAGATTAGCATGATGATTTATCAACAATTGATTTGTTAGCAGAATGAATCAGTTGATGAGATATTGCAGTGGTGACCCTAAGATGAAGCAGAAGAAGCTAAAGGAGAAGTTAATGTTCGTTCAGATGAAAGATGCTCAGAGGAGTAGCCAGATTCATCCGTTTGTGGGGAATGTTGGTGCTATGCAAGGAGTGAGTGCATCAAGAGGGACCAACACCAATGTAGGGTAGAGGTCGAGGAGTCCCAATTGATCCTAGCATAGGGATGATGTCAACAGTTTGAAGAAGAATTTCTGCAACAAGTTGGGGCATCGAAAGAGGGAATGTCGTCTTAACCCAGAAAATCAGCTTCAGGATTCAGGATTTGTACCATTCCACAATAATAATTCCGCACAAATGCAAAATGTTCAAAGTCAGAAGACAGAATTTAAATGTGCCACAAGCTCCAATAATGCAGGCTCACAACCCCCGATGCTACAGCAAAATGCTAGTGGTCCTAGACTAAATGAAAACCAAACCCTGAACATGAATGCATTTCAAGACAGTAATCCTTTCCAACTGTTTCTCGTGTTTGAGACATTTGAAAATTATGGTTCTAATCAGTCACCCTGACTATTCCTGTGATGGGAGGAAGATTGCGTACTTAGCACAATCTTGGAGGTAGACCCGAGTGGTCCACTCATAGATGGTGAAGTGAATGGCCACCCCATATCATTTCTTGTTGACATTGGTGCTACCCGTTCTACCTTAAAAACAGTAGAAGTCCCAAACCTACCCCTCTTGGGAATAATGGTCCAAGTTATAGGAGTGGCGAATAAACAAATAACAACCCAAGAAACAACAAAAATACCTGTGAAAATAGATCTTTTGAAGAGAATCAATGATTTGTGGTGTGTGACTCTAGTCCAGTGAATCTTCTAGAAAAGGACCTTCTCTGCAAGTTGGAAGGTGTCATCTCTTTTACATTGACAGGCATAGAGATACAGGTTCATGGTGAGGATGTCGCTTTTAAATTGGTGAATGATGGATCTTACAGTACATTGTTTACTCTGTTGGCAATTGATGATTTACTGCCAGATCTTAATACAAAGTTCAGCCTGAAGTGTGTGATATCTCAGGAAAAGACATCAGGCTGATTAAAGGTGTTGAGCCTTTCTGAATAACAGTCAAACCAAATGCTGAGTATCCAAGAATGTTTAAATACAATTTACCACCTGCAACAATTGCTGGGATAACTCCAGTGATTGAGGCCATGATTCAACCGAGGGATCTTGAAAGAAATTATGGGAAGTCCTTGAAATTCACCCATTATGGGCTTACAGAAGCCTAGTGGGAAGTACAGGTTTGTACAGGACCTGCGAAGGGTGAACAACATTTTTGTTCCTTGTCTCATGGTACCAAATCCAGCTGTGATATTGTTTCAGATTCCACGTGAGGCAGATTTGTGCCAAGCCTTTCTCTCAAGACCTTTGCATGAGGACAGTCAATTCCCTTCCCCTTTTGCTTGGAAATAGTGTTTTGGCATGGTGCCGAGTCCCAAAGGGGTTTACTGAGAGCCCCTCCATTTTCAATCAGATTCTTAAGAACAATCTGGAGTCCCTGGAAATGCCTTACTCAGTCCTAATATAATACATCAAAGGCCTATTCATGGCATTGAGCTCTCAAGAAGCTTGCAAATGAGGTACTAATGTTCTGTTGAACCACCTGGCTGAGAATGAACATAATGGCACTCATTAAGAGAGTGGTGGTCAGCTGACCGCCACGCCAGCAATGGTGATAGTACCATCGCCAGGCAGGCTGTAAAGACCGCCAAATTATGACCATGGCGGTGATCCCTCCCATAGACAGCCAATTTACCACCCGAACCGCCAGTGCGGTCCGCCCACAGACCACGGCGGTAGCCTTCTTCAGGCAGACGGAAGACATCGACCCGCCCACCATATTATGACATAGCAGACCGTCAGGATTTCCGGGGCAGGATCACCACCACCAAAAGCCTGGCAGAAACACATCATAGAAAAGTAGACAGCCACCTTAAGGGAAACAGAGGAGCCGGCGGCAGTCATAGAACTACAACTGGAAGTCTTCCTGATGTTGTACCATGCAATGGCAGTCCAGGAACACCAATGCCGACAAAGACAACGATGGTGAGTACAGCCGCCTAGCACACAAGGAAGGGAGGGGAGAGTAACACACACACACACGCACAACACACACTATACACACACACCACACACCCAGAACCATCTGCAGATAAATCCCACACCAACATAATCCAGAAGGAAAGAAAGCCAGGACACATACCTTTGGTCGAACCACTGTAATACATTGGGTATAGCGACCACAAGAAAATCAAATATAAATATTTACAGACAGGGCCATGGGCCAGTCCAATTAAAGTACAATGCCACAGGGCAAAGTCAAAGGCCCAACTTGACTCCTGACAACCCAGTCACTCCACTGAGCAGGGGCATCATGGATATGGTAGACAGGAACCTCAGGGGGCAGTGGGGGTGGGGTGTGTGGGGTGGGTTTTTTCTTGGGAGAAGGGTCCTTGGGCTTGGGTTTGGAAGGGTGTGGGTCCTTGCCCTTCTGTTTAGGGGCAGAGGAGTGGCCTTGGGATGGGGGGCAGGAGTGCCACTCTTTTTCCCCTTAGTGGCAGGAGTACTACTAAGGGGAGGGACAGGAGTCGACTTGAGCTGGAGGTACTGGGCTGGGACTTTTCTCTTATGGGCAGGACGGGGTGGGAGAAAGAAAAGGTCAAGGCGGGAAAGGAAAACCGTCTTAGGACCAATGGGGCGGGGTGTGGTAGGAGGAATGGGAGTGGAGATAGTGGGAGTGGTTGTAGGAGGAGGAAGTGTGCTGGACTTGGGTGCAGGTGCATGGACAGTGTGCTTGTGTGAGGAGGATGGCTGTTGGGTGTCTGATTGGGAGCATTTATGTGTCTTTGAGGGACAGCCAGGGTGGGGAAGGACAAAAAGAACGTGTGTTTGTATGTTGTGGTGGTGTCTTCAAGTGAGGTGGGTCTGCTGCATGAGGTGGTGATGGTGGTGACTGCGCATGTGGTGTGTGGGGTTCATGTCTGCTGTTGTGGTGACTGTGGGCAAAGCTGTACAGGTGGCAGGATCTGGGACTGATGATGCAGTGCATGCAGGTGTGAGTGTTGATGTGACTGTGAGGGAGGAGGAGGGGTAGACAGTGGATGCAGTGGCTGTTGTAGTATGTGCATCAGGGTGTTGTCTGTGTGTGTGCTGGTGGAGTGAAGTGTGGTGCCTGTGTTTGTCTGTGCAAGTCTTGTCTGTTGTTCTGTGTGCATGCTTGTCAGATTGTGTGCGTGGGATGGGTTGGGGAGAGGGCTATGGGAATGGGAACAGAGGAGGACAGAGCCTTATACGATCTCTGTAGGGCAGCCAAGCCACTGTGAATGCCCTCAAGGAAGGTATTGCATTGCTGCATCTGGGATGCCAGCCCCTGGACGGCATTCACTATGGTTGACTACCCTACAGAGATGGATCTCAGGAAGTCAATAGCCTCCTCACTGAGGGCAGCAAGGCTGACTGGTACAGGGCATGAGGTGCCTGGAGCGAAGGAGATGCCCATCCTCTTGGGTGTGCAGGTATGGGCAACTGGGCGGGGGGCTACTTGGAGAGCGGTGCTGGTATGGGGGTGGCAGAAGAGGAAGTAGCTGGGGTGCTCCCAGAGGGGTCTGCCACCACAAGGGGGCTCCCATCAGAGGTGGAATCTGAGTCTGAGGCGGTTGCTCCTGTCTCCCCCGTAGTGCTCCCCTTGTCCTCCAACCCACTGGCCCCCTCGGCGTCTCTGCTGTCCGCCTCCTGGGTCCTGTGGGCTGCAGCTCCCCCATTCGCTGGTGCCCCTGCTCCTTCACCAGATGATGCTAATGCACACATGGACTTGATGACAAAAGAAGAAAGGTAGCACATATGGCATACATATCACAATCACTCACTGGGACTTTACATTGTGCAGGATGGACCACAGTGACAAACCATTGCCTAGGTACTACAGCAGTAAGGAACCCAAACAATGCCAACTGCACACCTACTGGAACTACCTAAGCCCTGTCTGCCATGGTATACTAGCTACTTAGCAATACCAAAAATGCATACCACCCTACATAGCTAAGCAGGACCACATAGGAATAGCTAAATCAGAATACTGGGGCATCCACTGACTAGAACCTTTCACCCAAACCCCATGGCAAGCAACAAATACAAAATACTACACAGTCTGTACTCACACCCTTGTGGCTGCTGTGCTGCCCTCAAGCTCCCATCAAACTCAGGATTGGCCACCACCAGTATGCGGGCCATTAGGGGGTTCAGGCTCCGACGGGCACCCCTCCCTCATTAGGAGGCCATATCCAGCTGGGCCTTTGCAGTCTTCTGGGCCCAGCGTCTCAGGTGCTCTTATGATTTCCTGCAGTGGGTGCTCCGCCAGCTATGGACCCCCAGGGTCCGCACGTCCTTGGCGATGGCACACTGCAACCCTTTCTTTTAATGGACGCTGACCTGCAGAGAAAACACAGACAGAAGGACACCATGAACTATACAATCCAGTCTGTCACCCAAATGGCTCACATACTGCATTTGCCCCTCATCAAGCACACACATGACCTGTACCTCTGCATACACATTGCATGCAGCCAAACTCCCCCAAATGACACACTGCCATCACACATATACATCTACATGCAGCTATGTTGCATCCAACCTAACCATGATGTACTCACCTGTTGGTCTGGAGGCCCATACAACTGCCCATACAGAGATAGGACCCCATCCACAAGCTTCTCCAACACCTAGGGTGTGAAGGCTGGGGACCTTTCCCCTGTAGCACGGGCCATTCGCAGGTTCCAGACACAGGCTACAGCAGCATATGCAGTGGAGATGAAGTACCGTGGAAAGTCAGGAATCAAGTGAAGTCTTAGAAAGAAAATGGCAGTCACGTCCGAGGCGGTGAACACCGTCACCACCGGAGTTGATTATCATTGGTTCCTGTTCTAGAGCCCCATGTTAGCCAATGAGGATTTGCACGACGGTGCAGATTGCCTTCCGCCATGATGCCTAACGCCAGCGGAGTGAGGTCAATTCTACCTGTCCCTGCATACAGGACAGGTGGTTGCCATTTCCTACTGCTAGTACTCATGTTTGGAAGAGATATGTGCGTCATTGGTATTGACTGTTCACACCTAGACAATTCCAGTCTCCTTCATTCATACATGCTCTGTGTACTATGATGTCGTGTGTCCATAGGTCCTGTAGTCACACCCATTTTACTTTTGGCTCACTTAGATACCAACCACTGCGGAGGATGAGGATGAGGAGGCAAGCACCCATGTACAGACTCCTTCTGGACTTGGATACACTGGAGGACTGGCACATCATACTAACCTATCGTCTAGGCAGGGCCACCATTGCTGAGCAGTGTGCACAATTGGAGCCTAACCTAATTCCTTCTATCCGTGGCACTACAGCTATTCCCCTTGTAGTACAGGTACTCTCAGTGCTCCACTTCCTCGCAAGTGGTTCTTTCCAGGTGACTGTGGTCTTGGCTGCAGGAATGTCACAGCCAATGTTTTCTATTGTGCTTGGAAGGGTTGTGGCTGCCTTGCTCAAACACATGAGCAGCTACATCACATTTCCCCAGAGTAAAGATTTGCCCACTGTGAAGGCTGGATTCTACGCCATGGGCACATACCACATGTGATTGGGGCCATTGACGGGGCCCATATTGCCTTGGTCCCTCCCGGGGCACACGAGCAGGTATACAGGAATAGAAAGAGTTTCCACGCTATTAATGTCCAGATGATGTACCTTGCAGATCAGTACATCCCCCACGTCACTGCCAAGTATCCTAGATCTGTACATGATACCTATGTCATGAGAAATAGCAGCATCCCACAGGTGTTGGCACGACTACAGACGCACATAGTGTGGCTCATACGTGAGATTTCACACAATGTTTATCAATGTTTGGCAACTGGAGATGTACACCATGCCAATGTAAATGGGTAATGTGTGTCCCTTATTACTTTCAGGTGACTCTGGCTACCCAAACCTGTTGTGGCTTTTCACCCCTGTTAGGAATCCGAGTACAGGGGCTGGAAATCGGTACAATGAGGGACATAGCTGTACCAGAAGGGTTTAAGAACACACATTTCGCTTACTGAATGCCAGGTTCAGGTGCCTCCATTTGACAGGTGGGTCCCTAAGCTACGCCCCTAGGAAGGTCTGCCAGATTGTGGTGGCATGCTACATGCTGCACAATTTGGCCCTCAGACACCATGTACCCTACCTGCAGGAGGAGGGGGATGGCAATGCACCTGTGGCAGCAGTGGATACTGAGGTCAGTGAGGAGGAGAAGGAGGAGGAGGAGGAGGAAGATGTCGACAACAGGACACATATCATACAGCAGTACTTCCAATGACACACAGGTAACACTGTAGAGCTGGTAATTTCTCAATTTCTGTGGAGTGCTGTGTACCATCTGTGTTGAGCCAATCACTATTGCCCTTTCAACTGATTGTCACTTATGCCTTCCCTTTTTGCAGATGTTGGTGTGGTAACAACAGTGTACTGATGTGATGGCTACAGACTGCTTAACAACATCTGTTTGATGGAATGACATTTTACAGGACATTTTCACAGTATGATACAGTTCATTACATTGCACATTTCTGTCTGATAAAGCACTATTACACCAGTTGTGTTCAAGGGTGTTTATTGAAGTGACAATAATGAAGAGATAGTGCAATCGAGTGGGGTGATGGTTGAGGTAAACCACAGTGAGGTGGTCCATTTGGTCTGGAGCACAGCTACAATGTCCATGGGGCCATAGGATGAGGAGCAATGGCAGTCCAAAGTGAACAAGGTGACTCAGTGGTACCCAAGGGTGGCATTCTGGAGGGGCTAATTTCTTGGCAGTGGTCTTGGTCTTGGCAACAGTCACTGGGGTCTGTCTGGGTTGCAGCGAAAGTTTGCAGGGTGGTTCTTCTGCTGCAGAGGGAGGGGTGCTGGTGGCCTGTGGGTCCTGTCACAGGTCTTCCTGTGCACTAGCTGCAGCAGACGTTGATGGCTGCTGAGTGGAGTGGCTAGTGATACTGTGCAGCTGGTGTACTCTGTTCTCCAGCATGGTGTTGGCCATATCACCCAGCACCCCTACAATGGAGGCCATGTTGGCATTTAGGCCCTGCTATTGCTGCATGACCTCCTGGTGGTGTACCCCATGCAGCTGCTGGTTCTCAATGATGAGGATGACCTTGCCCATCTTGTCCTGGGATGTTTGGTATGCCCCCAGGACATGTTTGAGTGCCTCCTGTCAAGATGGGCCACTCACCTGAAAAGCAGGATGTCTGCAGGGGCGATGGTATGCCCCGACCTCCTGGAACACCTCTCGGCACTTCCTGGTGGACACAGACACCCCGGCAGGTGTCCCAAAAGGAAAGGGGGAGTGGAAGAGAAAGAGACAAAACACTGCCACGTCTTGCCGGTCCAGCCAGGCACCCTGTATCTTGGGGGGCAGGTCGTTGTTGACAGAGTGATAGTAGAGTTAGTGCACTCAACTTCCTTGAAACTGAATCTCTCTTTCTGATATGGGCACGGGAGCAGTAGAAGAACACCGGGATGACCCAGCACTTTTCTAGGATAATAAAAACTGTTGGCACAATTACTAACACTGCATTACCAAAAACCCAAGCTGAGTACCATAACAATAAGTACTGCGACACTAGGGCTGGTTTCACAGAGATTCACTGTTGCACACTACAATTAGAACTGTGGTTGCACTTATCACGCACAAGAAAGACAAACAAGGGCATTAATTATATCATGTATAACTTTCCTGCATGCATAGGGTTAAACTAAAAGGAACAAAAACAATCCAAGAAATACAAATGTGAACTCTGGGTTTAAACAGTTAGGGTGGCACAGTTTGGTATGGTTTCACTGTGTGTGTGAAAAACCCTTCAAAAAGCAAATTCCTCAAACCTGAAACAGAGGCATGAATGACACAATTTAAATCCAAGAGTTATGAAATTAGAGAAAGAAAAGTCACGTAAATACTCCTTTAAAATTGCACTGTCACTTTTTGTAGTACTTGAGCTCAAACAGATTTCCTGAAGCACATTTAGGCAAGTAACTACAATAATAATGTAGATTGTTCAGAAATGCATTTGTCTCTTCAAGATAAGCACTCTGCCAAAATACGAGGTCTGAAATAAACCAGATGTTCTAGGAAAGAGCGGCGCTCAAAGAACAAACTCCCTGGAGAATACTAGTCACTTAGCTGCAGTCTTTTCTGGAGTGCTGGAGGAATGCCTGGTGTCGGCTGGTACAGCAACGAAGAAAAGAATTGCCTCAAAAGTCCTGAATATGAGGATGACAGCAGGGGCTGGACTGCCAAATCAGATGCTGAGATCAGGAAGCAAACCAAAGCCAAGCAGGGTTTTTATAGCCAATCAGGAAAGCAGTTGAGTTTCCACATGTGGGTGAGTCACCACACCCAATTAGAAGCACATGTCTACACCACACCCAATTAGAAGCACATGTCTACACCTGCTCACATTAGCAAACAGCATTGGTAAAAACAAGCATTGATAAAACCAATTGTGTAACACAGCACAGTATGTTTACTTAGAAACATGAAGGTTTAACCAACAGAGATATGATTTAACCCTAATCCCTGGGGATGCTGACAGATAACGCAGGAGGCACCTTGGGGATTCCTGATACCTCCTTTGCAGACGGTTCCCTGGGCCTGCCCCCGCCTCACAGCTGACATGCCACTGTCCCTGGCCCCCGTGCCTTTGTCCCCTGAACGGTGTGCCCACTCCCACTTACACCAGGACCTTCTTTGTCTTGCCTGTGTTGTGTTGACTCGGGCCCCTATACAGGTGGGCACACTATTGATCGACGTATCCTGGGGACAAGGGGTTGGAGACTTTGGGTGGCTGCTGTAGTGTTTAAGTCAGGGGGCACTGTGGTGGACTGACTGTGAGATGTCGAAGGCGACTGACCTGTCATCCCAGATGGCCCAGGGAGTTCATCCAGCTCGGACATCCAGAGTTGCTGTCATCACAGGGGGCATATTCTGGTGGGGGACTGTTCTGCTTTCCTTCTCTCATCATGTGACCAAGCTTACAGAACCTCTCTGGAATGCACTTCTGAGTTTAAAGAAGACATTTATTGTTATTATTACTTCACCACAAGGTTCCTAAGATACAAAATTAGTAGATTGGAAGCACACGTTCAAAAGTAGTTGCAGCAATGAAAGCAAAATATATCAAAGTACTTCTCAGTTGCAATGTACACAGCAAATACATGTGATTATATTATAGCATAACTTCAAAGCAAAGCATAAAAGTCAAAATTGCATCACCGTAGGGCAGGGCTGTAGGGCCTATAACTCAGCTTCATCTTTCTGGGGCTTCAAGTTGATGACTCCGGTTCAACTGCGAGAAAGAGAATTTCTACCCAAACGGGTACAGGCAACTGACGTCGGTTCCTGTCTGAAGTCAAGAAGAATATAACTAACTCTGTTGTCCAGAGTTAGTTTAAAAGCAAACTCAGTGTGAGAACCGAAGAAACTTGGAGAGTGGCCAATTCTCCAAGCCTCACTCGTTTTCAGACTGGATTGAGAGGTAAACACAAAATCTACGCACTCTTATCAGCTAGGGTCTGGTGTGAAAAACACAGCTTGGTCTATCATGTAGAAAAACACAGCTTGGAAAAACACAGCTCATCTGCAATGTCTCAACTGCAATGTCTAACCCCACGTTAAAGCCAATAGGCAGCTAACCTAAATACCAAATGTAATGTCTAATGCCATGTCAAAGCCAATAGGCAGCTAAACTGAATACAGAATGTAATGGCTAATGCCATGTTAAAGCCAATAGATAGCTAAACTGAACACAACATGTAATGTGCTACTGGTGAACATTGAGCAACTAATATGCGCAGTGGTGAAACACAAAGTCATTGGTCAAACACAATTAATAGCATCACACTCCACCCTATGACCAATGAATTTATGTTTACATACCTCATATTTCAAACAAAAAACAAAAAGCAATCACTGTAAACAATGGAAGTGGATTAACATATTGATCTCATAACCTTTCGCATCAGATACATCTACACAGAAAAGACTGAAGCTTATATACTCTGATTGGGATAATAGTATCTCTAAAATAGCAATTTGATGTAGCATGAGTTCTACTTATGTAAAGGTACACGGTCCACCTGAAAGGTTTGCTGGAATGTAAGCGAAAGTCAGAGTTCCACACGAAAAAACACAGACAGTTAACTCATAAGATGGCTTAGTTCCAGTGGAAGAATGTAATCAAAGAAGTTGAACTTGAACTGAAGGCACCAGTTGCGCAAAATGGATCCGTGGGGTTTGTACTTTAATCAATCAGGTTCAGGTTGGAGGTTCGGTCCCTCCCCCGACCCCACACGCACACACCCAAAGGGAGATCACACAGCACACTCATGGTCAGTGGCAAGTCGTGGTAGGATCTGCTAAAGAAAAAAGTATGACTTTTCTTGCAAATAACATTTGTAATCTGAAATGTGCCCTTCTTCTTCCTTTCCCTGTTTTATAATCAGCAGGATGTTTTTGGGGCCCTTTGTTATGATTTCTGCAGGTTCTGGAGGGTCATTTGGGGCTACAACCCACACCTTAGCACTGAGGTTTTTATCTGCTGCACCACAGCTTCCCTTTCCTTGCACTGTCAGAAGGGCTGGGGCCGACTCCTTCTTTACCAAACCTCCATTCACTGCACTTTTGACAAGTTGGGCAATTCTGTCTCCAATCTGTATGAATGAATCAGATTCTTTTCTAGTTATCAGCATAATTTTGATTTCTCCTTGGTAATCTGCAGCAGTCACTCCCGCTAAAACCTGATCAATTTGCCATATCTGTCCTGGTAACTTTCCTCTCTCCAACTGATCTTTGACTGTTTGTGGGACAGATTGCTGTTGTGCGTGCTGACAAATAGGACACTGCAAAATCACAGTTTTTATCAAATCTAGGGGAATGTGCATCTCTCTAATCTCTGCCCACCTGTAAGTGGCTTTTTCTCCCAGCTGTCCACATTTCTGGTGCCCCCACTTAGCCATCCCCACTAAGTCAGAATTCTGGGTGGTCACTTCAGACTCTACATTTTTCTCTTTAACATCTGCAAGGGAATTGAACCAGTTATGTACAAGCCATGTGGAAAACCAAATGGCTAAACCATTGGCAGTGAACCAAGAATCAGTGTAAAAATGATATATCTCAAGCAGCTCTTGCTTTAAAGTCTGACACACATTGTACAAATCTGAATCAATAGTCAAAAAACATGCTTTTTATCCTCAGGGAACACAAATTCAAATGGTGCACTCAATTTCATTGGTGACACTTTTACCTGTGGTACTCCCTGCACCCTCTCCTCATCCTGAAAAGGGGTTTGTGACACCTGTTCATGTAGGGCTGCAGTGCCTCCAACCCTGTCTTGCATGTACCAGATCCAGTGTATGATACTAGCCTCCTGTGCCTGTCCTATACTGTGAGAGTTAGGTGAACTCATCACCCACTGCATGCTTGATATTTCAGGTTTCAGAATTACATTATCATTTAATGTCCAAACTTCCAGGGGCACTCTTGTCTTCCCCTGTTCCTGATTAACATGTAAATCAGTGTTTCCCTCTTGCACTGCGCAGAAACCTAAAGTCTGAATTATTTCATTTGCCAAATCAAAAGCGCGCAGCTGCTCATGTTTTTTCCTAGTTACTTTGTACCAAAGTGTTAAGATTTCACTCAGATGAGGGCTATATTGTTTCCAAAAATCAAACAAGCTTGTGAAACTCGGTGTCTTACTTAGTGCAAATAGTAAGAAACTCTAAAATCTTTTGTTTTACTTGTGACAACATCTGTCTATTTTCTGGGTTCCACTGAATTCCCAGTAACTGCACATTTTTCGACAGTAATTCTGCCTTGTCTGAATTAATTTTACTTTGCAAAAGCAGTCTGTAAATCACATTCTGAGCTCTGTTCTCAGTATTATCTGTTAAGGAATGCACTTCAACTGCCAAAAACTGTGGGTTGTTCTGCTCACACTGAGGCTCAGACTGGCCCAGAGCTGTTGTAACCTCCTCATTACTGGAATGGGAAAAGCCAGATTCTTCTAAAACAGCAGTTTCATAGATTTCAGCATTATCTTGCATTAATGTGTTCTGGCTAACTTGCTCACTTAAATTCTTATTTTCATGTTCTAACTGCCAACATCTCTCATGCGTTTTTCTGTAAGCAGACAAAAGTATCCAAACCCTTTTGTCAAGAACAAAAGGAACATTATTTCTTTCAAAAGGCACATTTTCTAAATCTGCTTTATCAAAGCACTCATCCCAAGACTCACAAAGTCCTGATAAACAAGAAAACATGTTTCTCACAGCACCATAAGGCAGTTTAACTTCTCATGCATTTTCAAACATGGTCTTCCGTGCTTCTTTAATTCTCCAAACAACAAAAAACGATTACACTTTTAAATAGTGCACTTCAATCTCCAATTTGACTCCCAGACTGACGACACGCCAAAATGTTCTGCTTTCCTTCTCTTATCATATGACCGAGCTTACAGAAGTTCTCTGGAATGCACTTCTGAGTTTAAAGAAGACATTTATTGTTATTATTACTTCATCACGAGGTTCCTGAGAGATGAAATTAGTAGGTTGGAAGCACACGTTCAAAAGTAGTTGCAGCAATGAAAGCAAAATATATCAAAGTACTTCTCAGTTGCAATGTACACAGCAAATACATGTGATTATATTATAGCATAACTTCAAAGCAAAGCATAAAAGTCGAAATTGCATCACCGTAGGGCAGGGCTGTATGGCCTATAACTCAGCTTCATCTTTCTGGGGCTTCAAGTTGATGACTCCGGTTCAACTGCAAGAAAGAGATTTTCTACCCAAACGGGGACAGGCAACTGACGTCGGTTCCTGTCTGAAGTCAAGAAGAATATATCTAACTCTGTTGTCCAGAGCCACCCCTTAAAAGCAAACTCAGTGTGAGAACCGAAGAAACTTGGAGAGTGGCCAATTCTCCAAGCCTCACTCATTCTCAGACTGGATTGAGAGGTAAACACAAAATCTACGCACTCTTATCAGCTAGCGTCTGGTGTGAAAAACACAGCTTGGTCTATCATGTAGCAAAACACAGCTTGGAAAAACACAGCTCATCTGCAATGTCTCAACTGCAATGTCTAACTCCACGTTAAAGCCAATAGGCAGCTAACCTAAATACCAAATGTAATGTCTAATGCCATGTCAAAGCCAATAGGCAGCTAAACTGAATACAGAATGTAATGGCTAATGTCAATTTAAAGCCAATAGGCAGCTAAACTGAACACAACATGTAATGTGCTACTGGTGAACATTGAGCAACTAATATGCGCAGTGGTGAAACACAAAGTCATTGGTCAAACACAATTAATAGCATCACAGGGACTGGGTTGCCATGGCACCTGCTCGCCTCTGACATTGGCTGGGGCACCCCTGGGGATGTAAGTGATTTGTTAGGATCATTGTCTGTCACATTTTCCACCTTTCTACCTTTCCCTGTGGGTTTGGTGTTGTCCTCCCACCTTTGGTAGTATATGATGTTGGATTGTGGGATTGGTGGTACTGCGTGCTGTCCATGCATTGCGGGTAGGAGTGCATGCACTGCTGGGAGGGGTATGCCTGCAGTGGGTAGGTCATGCAGGGGTACAGATTTACCTGTGGTCATTGGGGTGGTGCACTGTATGAGATGGAGTGGGGTGAACGGAGTCAGGGTGAGGGGGTGACATGCCATGCAGGTATCTGTGATGGTAGATAAGTAATGGTGACTTACCTGTGTCCAGCCCTCCAGTGACTCCAGTGAGGCCCTCAGGATGCAGGATTGCCATGACTTGCTCCTCCCATGCTGTCAGCTCTGGGGGAGGAGGTGGGGTCCACCGCCAGTCCTCATGATGGAGACCTGGTACCTTGATGCAATGGAATGCACCTTCCCCCGTAGGTCGTTCCACCTCTTTCGAATGTCATCCCTTGTGCGTGGATATTGTCCCATGGAGTTCACCCTATCCACAATCCTCTGCCATAGCTCCATCTTCTGGCAATGGAGATCTGCTAGACCAGTGCACCAAACAGCTGTGGCTCTACCCTGATGATTTCCTCTACCATCACCTGCAACTCCTCATCAGTGAAATGGGGTGCTTTTGTGGGGCATGCCTATTGGGTGTTGTGTGTGTTGTGCAGAGGGTGTTCAGTGTTGTTGTGGGGTGTGTGGTGTGTGATGTGTGATGGATGTATAGGTGGATTTGGTGTGTGTCTGTGCGTGCAGTTCTGTGAGGGATTGACCTGGCAAGGTGTGGCATTCTTTTCGTGTTTGCAAGGGCTTGTGGGTTGTGTGGGGGGGTGTTTTTAAAGTGCTGTTGGTGGGTGTGTAGGCTGTGTGTTAATGTGTCAGATGTGGGTTTTTTTAACTGGCCAATGTTGTCCTGTAGTGGTGATGGGTGCCCAATTCCGCCGCCGTGGTGTGCACCGCCAATGGTTGACTGCCGTTGAATGTCGGATGTGATGATTTGTGGGTCATAATTTGGAGGGCGTGTTTTACTGACGTAGTGGTGTGGGTGGTGGGACTGACAGTTTTTTGCCTTAGTTGGGTCTGGCGGATTTGTGGTTGTGGTAGTTTTCTGTCTGTTTTGTGTTTGTGTGTCATAATCTGGCGGGCGGATTAACTCCTCTATGGCGGTCTGTTGGTGGCCGTCACCATGGCGGTCTTCAGAATAGACTGCCAATGTCATAATGACCACCAATGTATCCCCAGGAACGTTGCAGTATTGTCACCAAGAGGTTTAATATCTTGGACATTATATTGAGAAGGAAGCGAAAAAAGTGTCACAAGAAAGAATTTCAGCCATTGTGAAAATGAACTCGCCAACCACCCAGATAGAAGTTAGAATGTTTGTGGGAATAGTGGGCTACTGTCGCCAGTGGATACCCAACTTTTTCCTAGTGGCCAAGTCTTTACAGAGGCTGATACACAAGGATGTGTCTGATCTGCTACTCTGATATAAAGATTTATTAATTGTCTTCCTAGAGCTGAGAGAAAGTTTGTCATGCCCCACCACTGGGAATGCCTGATTACAATAAGTAATTTTCCCTTTTCTGCAGTGAGAGCGAGGGTTGCTCTCTCTCAGTGCTTACACAGATACATGGAAATGCTAAAAAGCCAGTAGCCTACTTTTCTGTTACACCTGATCATATAGCTTCTGCCCTGCCTGGTTGCCTTAAAGCGGTGGCAGCTATCAGTGTCAGCATAGAGAGGTATGAGAGTATAGCTATGGGTCACCCCTTAACTGTGCATGCTTACCTTTCAGGGGAGTTGTTGAGAAGGACTAGAACCCAGCACCTGATGAGTAGCCACCATAACAAGTACGAACAAATCATTCTTGCAGCAGAGAATATGACTCAAGCGTTGTGGTGTTCTAAATCCTTCCACCTTGTTACCTGTACCTGATCATGAAAATAATTAATGTGAAGTGGACAATGATTGTCTTGATGTTATTGAACTATGCACTAAACCAAGACCAGATATCTGATTTTGTGTTGTATGTTGATGGCTCATGCCTACGAAACAGTAACAGAAGTCTGAAAGTTGCATATGTTATCTGCACAATTTCAGGAGCTGTTGAAGCTTCCTGGTTTCAAGGAATATTCTCTGCAAAAGTGCCCGAATTGATGTTTCCTACTAGGGCATGCTATGTTTCTGAACAGCTGAAAGTGACAGTCTTTACCAAAGTCAGTACGGCTTTGGTGTTGTCCATGACTTTAGACAACTGTGGTCCCAGAGGGGGTTTATGAGGTCGTCTTGAGCCCCAATTCAGAATGGAGAGCAAGTGAGGAACCCCTTTGAACCCAACGGTTACCTGAAAAGGTTGCAGTGGTCAAGTGCCCTGCACATCGTACTGGGATTAATCATGTAACATCAGGTAATAATTATGCTGATGGGGTCACAAAGTATTGTGATTACAATGTCTGTAACATTAATGGAGAATATACAAATGAGGGAATAGATGAGACCAATTACATCCTTTCTGCAGATACATGAGAAGAGGTAAAGAGGCTACAGGAGAAAGTGGCAGAGGAAGAACAGCACAGCTGGGTCAAAGTAGGTTGTGTCAAGAGAGATGATGACATTTGGGTTTTGATAGATGACAGACCAGCGTTGCCAAAAAGTTTGTTACCTCCAATGGATAGGCATTTTCACAGTCCAGTTCATGTTGGTAGAGATGCCATGCTGAGGTTGTTTAGGTAAATCTGTTTAATCCAAATTCAGAATGACGACTAAAGCCTTTTAACAGGATTCAGTTGGACTTCATTGAGATGCCTGTGTATAAGGGGCTAAGATACATCCTGATGATTATGTGGATCTTCTCATGTTAGGTTGAAGCTTACCCGACTAGAAGAGAGAACAGTCTCACTATAATAAAACTACTGTTGAGGGACCATACACTCAGTTTCGGCTTCCTGACTTCTCTGGAATCAGATGGTTGGTCTCATTTTATTAATGAGGACCTGAGACTGTTGTGCACAGCAGTGCAAGTGGAACAGAGATTACACTGCAGCCATAGATCTGAGGCTTCAGGTGTTGTTGAACAGGTGAATGGGACACTGAAATACAGATTGGCAAAGTTGTGTCATATCTGAAATGACATGATGCTTTGTCTCTTCTACCGACAAGTCTTTGTATTATACCTGATCGGAAGGCGGAATTGTCTCCCAATGAGATTCTCATGGGAAGGGCGAGGAGATTGCCAGTAATTTCTAGGCATACTCTTGTGAACATTACAGATTATATGGTCCTTGAGTACTGCAAAGGGCAAGCTGATGTGGTGCGTTCTGTGTCTCATCAGGTTGGAGCAGCTGCAGCCCCTTCACATCAAATGCAGTTCAATGACTTCAGCCCTGGCGACTGGGTCTTGGTGAAGAAACATGTAAAAAAGATGTGTTTGGAGCTTCATTTACGCAGGGCATACCAAGTCATCTTTGTCACAATGACTGCTGTGAAGGGTGGAGGTCTCCCCAATTGGATTCACACTTCCGCAATAGTATTCACGCTTCCCATGCACAGGGATGAGTGCCCCCCTTGATGTGACAGCACCTGTTCCAGAAGTGCCAGTGGTGACAAATGTCAGGAGCAGGTTAGTCAAGCTGTCCGGGGGTCAAAGAGCTTGAAACAGCACATGATTGGTCTGAGGAGGGTCTAGAGCAAGTCACAGTTGAAGCTGAAGCAACTGCATCTTGCCCTATGGTGGTGAATGAGTCAAGTACAGATTCAGACCCTGATGAAGGACCTAGTACTGTGAGAAAGCGGGTGGATGCTGGAGACTGATGGCCCTTGAAGACATGAAAGAGAAATTGAGTTTCTCTAATGAATGTGTGCCACAGACACTGATGACACTGAAAACTCTGCTCAAAGTGAGAGCGAGAATGAAGGACTGAATCTGAGGAGATCCAAGAGAACAGTGTCCTGTTAGAGTTACTATTCACCTGACTGAACATACTTTGCTGCAAAGGACAGAAAAGTACATTTTTGGTAGTTTTGGGAATAACAATGCAAATCCAACTGAACCTCCTTGAACTGAAAATGGTGTTTGAATTCTATTTTGAGGTTCCTGTGCTGTTGAATAGACTGGGGCATTCTGGATGTTATTATCAGTGACTTTGAACTGTGCATATTTTAGCGACTTTGCATAAATTGTGAAGAAGAATACCTAGGTCGAGTACAAGAACAAAGGGATGGTCGCCTCTAGAAGAAGCAGGAGTAGGGCTAGGGAAGCATCACAAAGAGATATATATATATATATATATACATATATATATATATATATATATACGTATATATATATATATATATATATATATATATATATATATATATATATATATTGATATATATATATACGTATATATATACATATACATACATATATATATATACATATACATACATATATATACATATATATATTTATATATATATACATCTATATATATATATATGTATATATATATATATATATATATATATATATATATATATATATATATATATGTATATATATATATATTTATATGTATATATATATATATATATATGTATATATATATATGGACTTTGTTTTGCTGCTTTGCACAGGTGGAACTGACAGAGAATACTCTGCTGCTGCTGCATTCCACCCTAAATATTTGATTTTAGGGAATCATGGGAACTAATCAGGAAAATAAGTGCAGTTTTAATCTTTTCCCTTGTAACAATAGTAGTGCTATCAACAGGAGAATGTCTTCCTACACCTTCTGTAGAGAAAAGGTTATCACTCAGTGTCTACCACAAACACATCCTAGAGATAAAAACCTTTATAGGGTAGATGAAAAGGCTTTAAACATAGATGATTCTAGACGACATCATTCTGCAAATGTATATTGTAGATTGCTTTACAAGTACATTGACACTATGAACCCAAGGGATTGCTCTGTGTGTACGCAAGTACCTGCCTCTGCTTCAAAGACCATCACATTCCTTTGACATACAGAGTTTCTTGTAGTCTTTTATTGAGCATATTTAATAGAGAGGGTAGTTTTCAATATTATTTTTCGAACTATGATTTAGTACTTCCAGTAATTCTCTTGTTTGAACATTTCAACAAGTACCCTTATTTTAAGGGTTCAGAAATAGCAGGCAAATATTTCATATCACTAAAGCCTTTAGACACTGCATGTGAACACAGGCATAATTTAACCGGTTCAGTGACAAATGTAGAAAAGAAATTCCTAAATTTAGTAGACATGAGAAGGAATTTAGGGCCTCATTACGAGCCTGGCAGCCAGCGGTACACTGGCGGTAACACCGCCAACAGGCTGGTGGTGTACCGCCAGTGTATTATGACTGTGGCGCATTGGCCATGGCCATACCGCCGGCCCCTCCACTTGACCGCCAGGCTTCCGCCAGGTGGTCATAATCCCAGGGCAGCGGTGCAAGCACCGCTGCCCTGGGGATTATGAGTCTCCAACCTCCAGCCTGTCCATGGCAGTAAACACCGCCATGGATAGGCTGGCGGTAAGGGGGACTCGGGATGCCCCTGGGGCCCTCTGCACTGCCCATGCACTTGCAACGGCTGCAATGTTGATGTGACTTTTCCGCTGGGCCAGCGGAAAAGTCATAATAGGAAGCCACAAATACCACTAGCACTGGCAGTATAGTGGCGCCCGCAGCTTCAGTGGTCTTTCTGTAAGACCGCCGAAGTTGTAATGAGGGCCTTAGAGTCTAAATTGAAAAGAGTTAAAGATCTTAAAGCACAACACAGCAAATTCCTTATTGGTTGTACATACATATATGGTAGCAATAAGATTGATGGTTTTGCAGAATAGACTTGCTTTAGAACTTTTGCTCGCAAAAGAGAGCGGAGCCTGTCAGATGCTTAAAGTTCAGCAATGCTGTACTTACATCCCAGACAAAAGTAAGGACGTGGAGAAGCATATTTGAAACATTTCTTGGTTAACATAGGATTTTAAGGAATTTGAACAGACAATTGGAAATAGATTTGCTGCAACAGGCAAATGGTTTGGAAACTTAGGGAGTGGAGTTGTAGGTTTTGTTTTGAAGCCGTTTGATGGTGGGATTCAGAATTTGCCAGAAGATGAAGGTTGAAAAGGCAAAGAAGAGAAGGGTCGATGTTGAGCTGGAATACAGTCAGTGTAAATATTATGACGATGATATGGAGCGTCTGGAAGAATCTAGATAAAAGTTGATGAAAACACCAAGTTTTTAGTTGGTCTCATTTGAGAAAAGAGTAAGATTGTGATGACATAATGCATCATCGGGGGGTTTAGAAAGCATAACTTGTCTTTCCCATTATGCGTTCATGAAGTGACATAAAAATGTAATCAACAACTTTTATATTGTGTACTCTAATGTATTAATGTAATAGTGGTGCATTGAAATTATACTATTCAAGGTGCACTCACAATATGAAATGTAGAAAGTTATACAAGTTTTGATCATGACGTTATTTGACTGAAATATAAAACACATATGCATTCAGATTCAATGTATTGGGATTACAGTATGATCATTAAAAGTTATATAATCAGGTATTTGCCAATTAAATACTTATGAGCAGAAATGCACGTATTGCCATATATTCAAATGTGTATTGAATTGTTCATTAAATTGACTTAAGTGAAGGCCTGGAATGTTTTTCGATGCTAATACCTCAATGTGGAGTTTTGCTCACATTGTATTATTCTTTATTTGCAGGTGTGTTTGCACAAGTCTACAGTCAATGAAAGGGATGTTGTGTATTTTAGATAAAGGGGGTATGGGAAGATATATTGGCAAGGCCGAGGAACATAACAGATGAGAGACAATTACTCCTTTGTGCGTTCCTGGAAACAGGTGGTAACCAAGGTCATCCTGATGTTTTGTTCGTGGGATGAAAATCTGATGGAAGTTGCAAATTCCAAACTGTGCAGGGAAGATGGAAAACTACTTGTGATGATGTGGATTCTCGAAGGTTCTGCATGGTCTAAAGTGGTTTTCAGTTAGTTAGAAGAGGCAGACCACTTTGTACCTTTTGGCTAGAGTGGAGTCTCTTGAGACTTAGAGGGGTAAAGATCTCTTTGTTCTTACTTTGTATGAGTGGCTACTGCTGCGAACATCTCTCTAGCAGAACTTCCACTGAGGCTTCTTTTATGCTGACAACCTTTACTATTATTCATTTCCTGAAATTTTTGTGAAATCTTTAGGTTTTCCCATATGATGTAATTACAATATTTAGATTTAATTAGGTTCCAAATGATTACAATTTGAATATCGAAATTTAGACTCTGAACTTGTTTCTTATCTTTTATACTGCTGCAACAGAGATCCTTGTATGTCTTATGCTTAGTTTCATTTGATTTTACACTTTAATTTGCCTTTGGTGATTCTGTACTTATATGGTATGTTTCCGTGACTCATTTACATAAGTCTGGCTTTGAATTTGTAATAAAGATTTTGAATTGAAACTCCCAACTCTGAGATTTAATGTGTGACCAAATGGGCAACACTGTTAATTTATTTGAAAGTGATAGTTTGTTTCTCCTTACCTCTCGGAACTTCAAAAAATGTTAAGCAGAAACAGAGAAACTAGAAAATGGGTCATAAGTAATCTTAAAAGTGATTCATCTTGAATAATTCAAATAGTTAATCCTTTCTTAATATAATTTTTACAGATGTCCAACAGGTACTGAGCACTATACACACAATGTTCACATTGGCAAGATTGTAACTATGTAGATTGAATCAGTCAAGCAATAGAGACTTATAAATACCAGTCAGTTCATAATTCTCATTTCTTAGACTATTTCGAACTCATAACAATTTTAAATCAAAGTTGCTGTGCTGGAACCAACATAATTGCATCGAGTGATGGGATATATACAGGGTGGGTACTGTTTTTTATTTTAACTTTTGAGCTCTGAATCTGTTTTGCAGTAGCAAAGAAATCTGTTCTTGAAATCTTGCGGTTTATGAGACTAACCCTTGTAGTTTGGATACTGCGAAAAATGGATTCTCAACTATCATTGATATGATGTAGGGAAAATTACATTTAATAGGGCTAGTCTTATTCTAGGTATATCATTAACTTTGGATTTGAAAGGTGAATATGTTAAGTGGGATATTTGTTACATCCTAATCTGCATCTAATACATAGAGGCCCTCTAAATCTGGTAATTTTCATTCATTATTTCGAGCATAGATTTTGGATCACCAATAATCAGGTTTTGCATTTTTATTTAGTACTTTGGGGGTGATTCCAAGCTTGGCGGGCGGCGGGAGCCGCCCGCCAAGCGGGAACCGCCAGAAGACCATACCGCGGTCAAAAGACCGCGGCGGTCATTCTGGGTTTCCCACTGGGCTGGCAGGCGACCGCCAAAAGGCCGCCCGGCAGCCCAGCGGGAAACACCCTTCCACGAGGAAGCCGGCTCCGAATGGAGCCGGCGGAGTGGAAGGGGTGCGACGGGTGCCGTAGCACCCGTCGCGAATTTCAGTGTCTGCTAAGCAGACACTGAAATTCTAAGTGGGGCCCTCTTACGGGGGCCCCTGCAGTGCCCATGCCATTGGCATGGGCACTGCAGGGGCCCCCAGGGGCCCCACGACACCCCACACCGCCATCCTGTTCCTGGCGGCCAAAACCGCCAGGAACAGGATGGCGGTATGGGGGTCGGAATCCCCATGGCGGCGCAGCAAGCTGCGCCGCCATGGAGGATTCCCCTGGGCAGCGGAAAGCCGGCGGTACACCGCCGACTTTCCGTTTCTGGCCGCGGCTGTACCGCCGCGGTCAGAATGCCCAAAGGAGCACCGCCAGCCTGTTGGCGGTGCTCCCGCGGACCACGGCCCTGGCGGTTTTTACCGCCAGGGTCAGAATGACCGCCTTTATGTTCTGAGATCTTAATGCAAGCAATGACCCATCTTTCCATCCATTCAGCAATACTATATAATACCTGAAATTCACTTCTTTTCTTTATTGGGATAGTTGCCCCTCTTATCCCTGTCCCACAGAAAGCCATAATTGGTTTCCCTACTCAGGTCCCTGTATTCCATTGTACTTTATTACATGAAACATTGCAAAATTCTGATGCCCGTTTTTGATGTGTAATGCCATCAATTGTCAAGACTTATTTTTGTCTTGTTATGCAAACTGGTTACATCCCATCTTTCAATCTTTAATTGATTGTTCATCTATATTTTTTAAGTTATGAATGTTCTGACATAGAAGATTGATTGGATGTCTCCATTTGTTTCAATTAACGTACTCCCTCTTCCATGCACCAACAGGGTGACATTGAAATCCCCAAGCCAAACACATCCACACCTGACCTGCTTCATCCTAACATTAGAGCATCCCCATCATTATATCAATTCTATTGATCAATATTTTCAGTGATGGTTTACACAGCATAATTGCAGTACCAATCAAAATGTGTCAAAGCCCCAATCTTAACCGCCACTGGTGATGTACAAAATTTGTATAATTTGCTTTTGTTGAATTCTGTGCAAAATCAGAAAAATAACACAAAATATGCATATTTAAACAAATGCAAAAATGCCACTTGGCACCATATTTTAGTGTAAGATGTGTCCTGACATCAACTTTGGATGCATTTCACACAAAAAATAGGGCAACAAACAAAAGCACTACTAAGGACAGCCACTCACTTTCAGTTGTTTGCATTGTCAATGTGTGTTAGTGGTAAACTTTCAACAGTGAGTTCACTAGAAATTTTTACCACGAATGGCACATAATTACATGGCCTGATGTAATAGTGTCATTTTGACATTTTTTGTAACAAGTCCACACTAAATTACAGGAACTACACTATATTAGGCCAGCGTGATACAAATTTCACCTGGTCCCAGCCTGCACTTCAAGGTTGAAATTGAGTCAAGGTACTTCCGCACTACGTCCACATCAGTACAATCAGAACATTTCTCATCATGGACCACGTTTAGTACTGCTGGATGAAGTTCCTGAACTGAGCATTTCTTTGCTTAAAATGATCAATCAACTTTTGTAAGTCCCAATGCTTATCTGCTGTCCAAGCAGAAGTATCAAATTAAATAATACATGTAAAAGATTCATACAATTGATTTTATTGACACTCTTACATTAAGTAAGTGTTGTCTTGTGGTATAGGTTTTAAAATAATGAGGATTTTGCTAGGTTTACCTGATATTGTTTTTTGAATGCTGGATTGAGGTCTACACATTGAATCCATCAGTTCTGATTCTTTGGGCAAGAGGGGTGCAGCACAGACCACTGACAATGGATATTGTGTGAAAAAGGCTGCTTTATTGAGGCAGGTGCACATTACAAATTGTGCCTGGAAAAACCACCTTCAGAACTGCCACTTTCCTATACATCAATTGAACTACCCAGTCTCCTCCCCGGTCCCATACTGTCCTGCCCACATACCCCACTCCACAACTATCTCATTTGAGTTGCAATGCATTTCAACAGGTTTCAACTTTAACTTTTTCCTTACCACCTAAGACTGTATAAACAACCAAACTTCTCCTACTTAACCTCAAAATTCCTTCCTGTCCTTTCTTACCATCTGGTTCATTAACTGGCAATGTCAAACAAACTTCTGTAAACTCATGCAAAACTCTTAAGGCCATCACCACCAAGAAAAAGAGAGCATCCTAACTTTTTTCTATACCCTCAACTGCATCTGTCTTTCTAACTCCTATTATATCTTCTGATATTCAGAGTCCTCACTAGCTCTTCCATTAGCTCCAACAAATACAACTTCATTCCCTCCTGTGACAGATGAACCCCATTTCCTCTGAAAACTTCTGTTGCCCTATTTTATATCTGTAAGACAAATGAGCCCAAAACCAATTTCCTTGCAAAAACCAAGCCATTTCTCGATTCACCTTCCTATGTGCCTGTCGTGGGTGTAGGTCTATGTCAGGTTTTGATATACATAAAAGAAATCAGAAATCATACAATAATTTACTGGATTCCCCTTTTTATTTGGTTTTAGATTACTTGTTTAATTTCAATAGTCTGGTTGTTCTTTCTTCCTTATAATCCCTCCTTCTTTTGGAGTTTCTTCTTTTGTTTATCCGTCTGTCCTCTATTAGTCTCTTTCTTCTTCTGTCCTCCCTTAGTCACTCTCTCTCTCTCTCTCTCTCTTTCTCTGTAAGGTTATCTTCTTATCTTATTTTGGACTTCTTGTTTGGTTTTGTTTTTACAGGTTTCTCCTGTTCAGGCATGTTGCTCCCTGGGTTAAAAGAAGAAAAGAAATAGGGAGTAGGTAAGTAAAATTTGTATCTCTTGTGAAATGTTTTCCTTATTCTGGAGGGGGGTTGTGAGGGTTTTTTGTGCCTACAAAGTGTCAGAGGTATTTGTTGTCTGAGTGCTCAAGTGCTTAGGGTACATAACCGAAAAGAACCCTGTTTTAGCCCCTCTTTCACTTCCTTCTGTCCCCGTTTTATTTAATTAGACTTCTCCCTCTCCCTCCCCCTCCTCCCTACCCGTTATGTAATAATACAGGTTTGGCAAATATGCCCATATCTGTAATAGCCACGTGCCTCCTGGGATGTGGCGGGCGGTGTTAGTGTTCTCCTGTTTGGAGTTGACTTCGGCGGAGACCTCTGGTTCTCGGGTCGCCTCCTGCGCTGTGGTTTCAGCGCTCCGTCTCTCAATCCTCCGACCACTTGTTTCTTCCCTTTTCCGCCCGGCGTCCTCCTCGACTTCCGCACTTTCCCACCTCCTCTCCGTGCTTGTCTTGTCTTTTCCGTCCTCGTCTGGGGTCCCTGCGTAACCTTTTACTTCCGGGTTAGCAGAGAAAAAAAAAACACAGGTCACTTCTCAAAGTGCCCCCAGGGCACTTGTTTATCGCCCCCAGGTGAACAGGCGGATCGGTTGAAACAGCCAGCCTGATCCAGTGCCCTATCTATGGCTGCTGGCTTACTGGCTCCCCACAAATCCTCCTCGATATGAACTCTGTCCATAGCACAAAAAAAACAGTCCACCCACTGGACTTTAATCTGCAACAAGTCTTCTTTCATTGTCCTAATCAACACCACACATTTCTCCCTCACCGGGTCGTTTTTCCCCAAATAGAGCACCAGCACATCGGGGCATTTTCCACTAACTAGCATTTTGTTCAAACATTGTGACAATTTGTGCCAGCACATGCCCACTTTTCCCCTCCATGTAATTGGAAACAAACGCTTGTCAAAACCCAGGTTCACCACAAACCCTCTCTGGGTAGCTTGTCTCTCCACCCACTTTATGAAAGTGTGTCCTCCCACCCAATGGTCACATCTTCCACTGTAGGGCCCGCAATGGAACCTGGAAACAGACAAAACAACAGTAAGAATTCAAACAACATTCCCCAGCGTGCTTCCCCCAGCGCCCATCATCCACAGGTATCACCTATAGCAATTAGAAGACCAAAATGCATGATATCTCTGTGCGCCGATCCCGTTTCCTGCTTTTTTCGCTGCAAAAATGTGGAAAGAAGGGTACCATAGTCTGCAGAGAACCCCCACAACCACAAGTGCTTTGTGTACAACCGTGCCCTTGCACCTGATTGATGCCTAAAAACTGTCCCACTGATTCCCTCACTGCAAATGGCCCATCAGTCACCCAACACCACTGGGCACTGTCCCATGGACCCTATGGGGTACAACCTCACCATCCGCCCCTGGGATCTCTGATCCGTGTTCAAACTATGAAGCCAAATCTCCAACCTGCCCTCCCTTCTGGAAACATCTTCCTAGATGACCCCACGACTCTCTGCTGCTCCACAATTCAGACACATGGGAAGTGCCAAAAAACATTCATGACATGGGAGCAGAGAACAGGCACACCTCCCTTGAAACCTGGCACACCTCCAGCAGTTGACTCATAATCTCACAAAACAGCTCCAATGTCAGAGGCTTCCTTACTATTTCCAAGTGACCTTGTTCTCTTGACCAGCCCTCCAGCATCCTTTGACCCAGCTCGCCTGCAGATGGAGCATACCCCCAGAACAATTTTCCCATGAAGGCAGTCCCTGCCAATATGCCAGCAATCGTAACCCACTACAATCCCTTCTCAATTAAATCCAGGATAAACTGAATAATATCTTCTGCTCAAAGCCAACCCTCCCCTCTGTGCTGCGCCCCTGATGTCAGGAATTCTGCCCATGCCTGACTACATGTTCTCTAGGTCAGCTCTACCAAGGACCCTACAACCAGCTGCAGCATTCTGTGTTTACTATCAGTCATAATTCTTCCAGAATGGGGGTCTTGAATCTGTCTGCCTCCTTGACCAACCCACAGCATCTCCCCTACTATGAACAAAACAAAGTATCGGCAATGTCCACCCCAGCACATGCTACATCCTGAAAGAAATATCATGCCGCAAGCACCCCTACACAAAAACTCTAAAAAATTCAACATCTGTTGGTCCTTGGCTAACTGCCTGTTCACCACTCACACCACTGCCATGTTGTCCATCCTGGAAAGCACCTTCCAATGCACCAACTCCTCTCCCTACAACATGACTGCCACCACCAAAGGGAATAACTCAAAAAATGCAATACTCCTGCCCCCTGCTTTCCACTGATCTGCTCACTCTTCTGCACACCACCTGCCCTTCCAATACAGAAAAAATCCCCAGATCTCATGCTGCATCTAAGATTATCTGCACATCCCACTCCAAATCCTCCTGCCATGCAAAAAGAATGCCTTTGAAATATTGTAAGAAGAAACACCATATCCTAGGGTCTTCCTAGACCCCTGCTGAACGCCGTACATGAGTTAGTGAAAAACTTGAAACTGCTAAACCCAACCTTCTACCGAATGTCCTCCCTGCTCTGACCACCCTGCATGCAAAGTTTTAATGCCCCTGCAACACCTGAATTTCCCTTACTTTCACCTTTTGCTTTGCCAGCATACCAACCAATAATGCCTGCATCATCTCATTTTTGTCCTGTGGCAGCCTTGCCTCCATCTTCAGTAAATCTATTTCAATTCCTAGAAAAGTCAGGGTCATGCTCGGGTCCATCATTTTATCAGGTGCCATAGGCACCCTGAGGTCACCCATGATCTCTTAAAACCTTACTAGCAGACACTGGGAGTGCATGGAACTGGATTCCCCCACAAAAATCATCCAGATAGTGTCACCAGCTGAAGACCTGTCTGCCATGTGAACATCCACAGTAGAAACTAACTGAAGCACATCCAATAATGCACATAAAATTGACGAGTCCATTGGAAGTGCCTTGTCCACATACCACTGCCCCTCAAAGTGCATGCCAATTAGCTGAAAATCATCTGGGTGAACTGAAAGCAGCCAGAAAGATGACTTCACCTTACGCTGTGCAATCCTTGCTCCATGGCCCTCTGCCAATACCAGGGACATGGCCAAGTCCACCAAAGAATACGAAATTGAGGCCATATCTTCCAAACTGAAGTCATTGACCGACTGCCCTTCTGGACAAGACAGGTGCTTTATTAAGTGAAACTGATGCTGTTCTTTCTTAGGCACCACCCCTAGGGGTGACAATGTCAAATACTCCATTTGCCAATCATCAAAGGGGCCTGCCATTCTGCCTTCTGAGATCCCCTTAACTAGTTTTGCCTGCACCGCCTATATGTGTTCCTTCAATGATCTTAAATTATCTGTCCATCTCCGTTCTCATGGACCATCATACTCCAAGCAAAAATCCCATGGGAAACCCTCCCTCAAGACCCTTGCTTCCACTGGCCTATTGTAAAAATGTAGCCACCTCTGTGTATATATGTCTGCTACTGTTGATGTGGCCCTTGTCGAATAGAGTATGGTTGCCACTGTCCTGCATTCTGTCCCTGGTACTAGTTCCCCTGCCAAAACAATGTATGAGTGCATGCCTGCCTGAACACTTTGAGCACTTGTGCCGAAGCTAGCAGTACTCCTGTGTGCATATCTCCTTATGGTAGTCCAAAATACCCGTGTGCCAGTCTGCCCCTTGTATGTACTCCCCTCCCCTGGTGCGGTGTCCCTGAAAGGGTTGATAAACTATCAGCAGGCCCCTGTCTGTAAACATTATTTTCCCCAACTTTGCAGCACCCACAGTATGTTGCCAGAGGTCAGTCTCCAGCTCACTCCCTTGGCCTCTGGAGCCTATGCCAAACGTGTCCGAAATTCCTCATCGTATTGAGCCCAGGCATAACCTCCTCTCGTAATTTGAGACTTCCTGATCACATCTATATATTTAAACAAGGCAGCACAGTGCTCTGGAATTTTTCACAGTATGCACTGGCATATATTAGGAATACGGCAGTCCAGTTCTGAATTGTCAGTGGAACTTTCACCTTATCATACCCACATGAGTCATCCTCCGTGGACCAGCTGGGGCCCGCAAAACCCTTGTTGGGATAACGTCACTCTCTTATGCACTGTGGGGTGACAGGCAGTGGCCAGGGAGGCCAAAAGGGCCCCTCCATGCTGCTTTGCTGATGCCACCTGTCTGTTAATCATGTTGAGAGGGCTGGAGTCACTCATGACCTTCCAGCTGGAAGGGCCCACAAGGCCATCCACGACATTCTTCTGTCAGCCGCAATAAGACACCCCCGATGGCTTCTGGGGATCCACACTGGACTCAGCCATCTATTCACCTCGGAGCATGTGAGCCACCCCCAGCTCTACCGAGTCTAGAAACCTGCTCAGATCCTCCACCTGTAAAAGATTGCAGGACTGATGTAGTGACACCCTGTGCTCTCTTCTGCACCCGCAACCCCAACAGGCCCAAACCCCAACCGTTGTCCCCTTTCCCTCTGCCCATCTTCCCTGCTGCATGCAATCCAACATCCTTGCCAGGATCCACCTGCACTGCTAAATGTCCTGGTGATCTATCCCTGATGCCACCTTGTTCCCCTTCATCCCCACTCCATTGCAGCATTGTCTCCACTAAAGAAGAAGTGAGGCCCTTGGCCTGGCCTAACCCCTTCCCCTCATGTCTCTCATCTTGTCCTGTGTATCCCCTAATTGTGGCACCACTGGACCCAATGATCAGTACTCCTTTGTCACCCAGAGGGCCTCCTGCCACCCAACATTCTCGTAGCCCCCGGAGGGCCCTCTCGAGCCATTCCCATCTCCCCAAACGTGCTGCCACGCCATTGTCTGAAATTTGCTTTCCTTTCTTTTGCTGCGTGGTAGTGGGAGAGGGCCCCATTAAACTGGAGCCCACCCAATAATCTCTGCTTCCTTTCTGTGAACCCAAGGAAACCCCACATGGCCCAAGACCTCTTGCTCATCCCCCATTTCTGCAGCATCAGTGCACTATGATCTCACTGTCAGCTGCTGATCGGTGGGTGCCTGCTGTTTATTGCCATTATTATGTGACCCTGAGCATTTTCACAAGGCCCGTCCCACTCACTCTCCCGAGCACGTCCTCTAGCCCCTGGGGCCTTGTCAGGTGGCTTCTCTGACACCACCAACACCCAGATGCCCTTCCTGCAGCGGTTCCATAGATGCAGAGGCCAGCGGCTGGGTCTCTGCATCCCTCTCTGCCATTCCACTCTCTGTAGCAGAGTCTTTCACCTCAGCACACATGCCCAGACCTATTGCACTAGCCCTGCTGCATACTCTTCACTGCACTCAGGCTCACAAGAGCAGGCCCCGTTATCATGGTCCAGCCCACCCTGTGCTGGACGCTCCTCTCTTACCCAGCCCTCCTGGATACAGTGTGGCCTCTCCCACTAACCCCTGCCTCCATGGCAGCTGCCATGAGCCTATTTTCGTGGCTGCGAGTATGCCATAATGTCAGCAGCCACTTTGGCCAATGCTTGGCACGCCCACTAACCGCCCCTTCACCTCACACTATGAGGTCCATCCTCCCTGCCTAACGGAGAAGCCTCATTGCTTAGGTCACTTTGGCTGCTGCTTCTGCCCATTGTATGGGAGCACAGTAAGTTACAACCAGCGTATCCTACCCACCAGTATTTTCAACTAAAATCAAAACTACTATCTGATTGAAATGTTTATCTCCCTGCCACCAGTCATCAGGTCACCTGTACCTAAAATGGTTGCAGGGAGTCCAAAATAGCCCCTTATGTATGTTTAGGTTATGCGTGCTATCTTTGTAGTTCAAAATATGAAATGGCAGTCTTGGACTGCACCACCCTCCCAAAATGCACAAGAGGGCAGACCTCCCTGCAGTCGGCTGCCCCCAAACCCTTCTTCTTATATACAGCACGGTCCTGAACGGCAATCATGATTTGTTTTAGATATGTGCCTTGTCCAGGTACCTTATGAATGCCTAACATCCATAAACTATTTTTTCATGCTCGAAACACTGAGCTTTCAGTAGCATCTTGAATAACGCGAGCTTCCTGTTTTAGTTTATTAATACATTCTAGTCTAATCTCCGTAGTACAAATTCAGCCTTCCAGCTTCTTGGTTTGGGAGTAAAGAGCTTCATGGGGAATGCGTAAATTTTCGCTTGTTGAGCTTCTCAACTTTTCATTAGACTCATGATGTTTGTATCTAATTTCCTTATACATCTGTCAAATTAATTTAGTTAAACCTGAAAATGACTCCTCAACTGGTAGTTTACTCCCAGTCAGTGGACCTTTTAGTTTTCTTCTTTCCCCATGTGCTTAGACTTTAATTTTATTTTGCTCCTTCCTGCTTCTTATACAAAATGTAAAGCTCTTAGGGTGGAGCGAAGTGAGCTGTAGCCCCTGTCAGCTTTTCTAATGCTGCAGGTGCTCAGGGAGGAGTGCAAGAGAAGAATGAAACAAGCATGGTGCTCAGAGCTTTTCATATTTTAGCCTCATAGCCCTGATAATTCCAATGCTTCCCGTCTGATCTGGGCTGCATCAGCTACCACTGCTGTTAAAGTTGCTTGTAATTAACCTGATCAAAAGTGATTGGAGGAATGATTGCAAATAGTAAATCCCCCAAAATCACTCTGGGTAGCATTCCAACTCATCAATTTAATCTCACTCTGCCACTCTAGGCAGGATTCTGCCTTATGCAAATTATTAATGACCCTGCTTACACTCTAAGCTGAACAGCCAGGTAAGGCCTGCTCCATAAGGGAACATAAACCACAGTATGGTTTCAGCCATATGTGGCCTCATCAGTGAGGTATGGCCTGGATCCCAATGTACAGCAAGCAAGGGACCCATACCTAGACATACCCCTGGCTTCCTAGAGTGTTACATCAAGCACTCAAAATGTGATGAGGAAACCTTGCATATAGTCTTACCCACCTCCAATCACTCTATGTAGCATTCCAAAGCCTTAGTTTCACCCACTGTGCCACTCTAGGCCCCAGTCCGCCTTATGAAAATCAGCAGTGGCCCAATTCGTCATGGAAATAATCCAAAGGAGTGCTTTGCAAAAAATGTCCTTGCTTTGCATCAAGGCAATTTCCCAAGGGTGTTTTTTCAAGCAAATCCCTATCTACTAACAATGGTAGAAAGAGCTTTGCACCAAAAAATAAAACCTCCTCCATTCAGGTGTTTAATTGAAGAAAAGTTAATCTCTCCTAAGATTTCCACATGGCATGTATGTTGCATTGTACAGCACACATACAAAGTGGGAATAGTGTCAAAGGATTTTTTTTTTATTGGAAGGATCACCTTCCAGCACAAAATCTATGCTTTAGTGAACACACACACACATACTTGCACTAGGGTGCAAGGGTGTGTGCATTGACCCACGGCGGCTTAAAGTGTCTGAATGTTGGAGAAATTAAATCAGAGCCATATCTTGGTAGATGTGGTGTGGTTTCTCACTCTCCCTTTGATGCAATGCAGGTCAGCCACTTTAGTGGATGCACTGCATCACAAGTTAGTAAATTCCGCCCACAATTAGGGAAAAGATGTAAAGTTAGTCCATGCATAGTATTTTGAACTGAAAGAAAACACTTTCCAGCACAAGCCCCATTCTAGACACCACGTACACACACCTTTGAACTATGATACAAAGATGTGTGTGCAGTGCTAGGTATCTTTGAGCGCTAGTGCAGGGAACAACATCATCAATGCCACATCTCTGTAGTTATGGCTCAGATATGTGCTTTCCCCCTTGTACAACGCAGCGCAGCACCCATAAGTACAATTTTCAAATAGAAAACAGCCCAATTGCATTTTGCATAACACACGAAATTTACAACAAAATGACGCATACTATGCATGGGTAGATGGGGAACGTTTATTTACTCACCTCTGTATAAAAGTGCACTTACAGTCAACTGCTTATGAAATCAGTAACATATTTTAGGTGTAGGTAATTGAAAAATGGTCAATTTATTTTCCTCCGAAGCGTGCACCATGAAATCTTCCAATACCGTGTTCTTTTGTATTGCTGCACCATTTGCATTCCTTACAGGAAGGCAATTGCATTGCTCTTAATAAACACTAAAATAATTATAAGTTTGGCCACTTTTTCATTCAAAATCACGTAGCATAGGAGCAAGGGCCTTGATAAAAAAATATATATTCAGTCGTATAAAAAAAATACTTACCTGAACTTACCTTATTGTCCCTGGGATGGGTCCCTCCACCCTTGGGTGTCCTCCTGGGGTGGGCAAGGGTGACAGGGGGGGTCCCTGGGGGCATGGGAGGGCACCTCTGGGCTCCTTCAGAGCCCACAGGTCCCTTAACGCCTGCCTTTTGCAGGCGCTAAAAAACGGCGCAAAAACGGCCGTACGTCATTTTTTTTGACCCGCCCACTCCCGGGCGTGATTTTTGCCCGGGAGTATAAATCCGACGCACATGCCTCGGAGTCAATTTTTTAGACGGGAACGCCTACCTTGCATCTCATTAACGCAAAGTAGGTGTCCACTCTAAAAAATGGCGCTAACTCCATGGACTTTGGCGCTAGACGCGTCTAACGCCAAAGTATAAATATGGAGCTAGTTTTGCGTCGAAATTGCGTAAAAAAAAACGACGCAATTCCGGCGCAAACGGAGTATAAATATGCCCCACAGTACTTAAAACTAGTGTGGCGCAATTATGCACTGAAAAAGATCAACTTGCAACAACCTTTAAATTGTCGTTTTTTTCACTAGTCAGCTGGTGCAAGTGCAATTTTGGAAATGAAAAATATGTGAAAGTGTTGTCTAAAGAAAAATGGGAGACAACCACAAAGTTCATTTGTTGTTATCTTTAAGTCAGTGGCATTATAGAACTGCAAAATCTGTGCAGAGTCACAGATTCCTATAAGTATATTTCAAGCAAGGGAATGTTGCTTTGTCAATGGAATTCAGCCATCTGTAGCTTCAGTAGATGTTGAAAGATTCCCTGTATTTGAGTACTTTTTCATTTTTTGATGAATTCCAAAGTATGTTATGCCCAGTTATAACAGTAGGTGATCGGCAGCAGTTGGAAGACCACTTAGAGAACTGAGAATGTGGAAGGGGGGGACACAACTTCCTGGAAGAGCTATGGGAACATAAAATATTAAACCATTTTTGTGACACGTTCTCTGGCATAAAAGAAGCAAGAATACAAAGATAAGCTTAGAAGTGCTGGGTGTCTGAGGGACTCCCGGCAGCTCAAATCTGTATGGAATGAAGCCTGCAGAGAGCATTCACGAAGGACCACGCAAATCACACTAAAACATCCCCTTTATTATTCTACTAGGCCACACTTATTACTGTAACCGAATGGTCTGCCAGAATCCGGAGGTGTGAGAACCTTCTTAAACAGTCTACCATGATCCATGGGTCTGCAGGCGGCACAGCCCTTCTGTAGCTGTGGAGAACTCATAGGGATGTATAAAAAGAGAATAAAGTATCTGGAGTACTACAGAGATTAGAGGAGGAAAAGAGCGAAAGTGAAAAGGTTTGGGCTATGATGATCTTGTGCCACCAGCGTCACCTGGATGATCTGAATTGTATGGCGAGTCAACAGCTTGCTATGCAATCTTAGGAGTGGGAGGCATACTGTACGGTCCTAGAGACATTTGTTCTTCTAATTTTCCATTCACATTATTTGCTCTGATTTCACTGTGATAGAAGCTGAAAAGCAGCTAGTTATGTTTGATCGGGCATGCTTATGTCACATGCCTAGCGTTGCTCTCTCAGCTCACCTGCCAACCGTCATTTACAGCAGTCACATCGCTTTCATTGATGGCTTGCCTCAGCTAAGCGTGCCTTAGTAGCGAGTATCAAGTAGTTGCTGTCTAAATTTAGGTAATTTACATATGCATCATCTCAATTGCTCAGTCTTTACCAAAGAGACCTTCTGAGCGTTACAATGAGAAAGAGATTCCCCCCTTACATTAAAGACACATCATAAGACTCAAAGTGACTTAATTCAAGACACAGCCTTATTTGCTTGAGAGGTTATCAAGCAGATGCTTTCACATGTATCTTGATCAATGCACAGTCTGTAGACAAGAAGATATTAGCCATATAAAATTTGCTGAATCCAGTTTTTGTGCCTAGATTATGCCTCACCTTTGATTTTCTGTAGTCCATCCTCAGATCTCACACTTGGCCGGGTGGATGTGGTTAAAGCTACATCAGTTGTTAAGAGCAGGTTACTAAAAAAAATGTGAATTTGCCCATCCCACCTCCACTACCCAGGCAGGAAATAACAGCATAAATGTATAATAATGTTTGGAAAAGGATTGGTAGTGTGCACGTTTTCTACAATCTATGCTCCATGGATTCTACCGCAGTAATCTTTTCCTGAGTTCTGAGACTTGAGGGCTTCCTTGTGGTTACATTAGTAAATTATTCTACACTATGATGCTAATTGTTTATTTTGATGTGTTGTGTAGCCATTTTAATTATAGCTCCATGCACGTTAGTTTAATACACTAGGCCGCTGTGCCCCTTGACCTAGATATATTTTATGCAGCTTCGCATTGTTATTCTTACAATAACCAGTTTTACGGTCTTGTTTTAATTTCTTCAATCAAGCTGTTTTGCTTAGTTCAGACCTGTGTTCTCAAACAACGCATTCTTGATCACCCTGTGCTTCAGTCAAGGCTATAGTCTGGTACATTGCCGGTAAACGTGGTAGAAGTTTAGTCTCCAACATTTGTAGAAAATGCACATCCTTACGTAGGGACATTTTCTTAGAACATCTGCTGTGTTAATTATAAAAACGCTTTCTAGTCCCATTACACGTCAAGAGGGAGATTCCAGACAGGGAACCACAACTGTATGCTGAATGCTCCGTTGCAGATGCTGACGCAGATTACAGGCGTTTGCTCAGGTATGAGGGTTGATGTACTCCCGGGGGAACCTGAAAGGCAGGATTAGAGCTTAACATGCTGTGCTCGAAATATGATTTAGATAGGGAATAGTCCATCGATTCTAGTGGCACTATGATAGCATTATTCTTATGCTTCACTCTCATCGTCACTATTTTAATATTATTGTGTTGTGTAGTTCTGGTTATTGCAGCTCACGCTTTGCTATCCAAAATGCAGACGTTTTATTAAACCAATCTTTAAAACTTATACTGCTTTTATTGTCATTCATATATGAGACCGAACTGTGTATGAGAGAACCGGTTGTGACCTGAGTGACCACGACTTCCCTGAGAAGTACCATTATGTCATGCGCTAGGCTGCCCAATCGTCTCTGCCTCTTGGGAGAGATGAGGCACTGCTGGTTAGTCAGAGCAAAGCCCGGATTTGGAGCGACAAGTGTCATCCACCTTGGGTCAGACTCAGTCCCCCACACTGTGGACGATCTTGCTGCTCAAAATCCATAGTCTCATTAGAATAATGAGAGCCTACGCGACATATGGTCTATGGCTGGTTCACCAGCATCATTCAGAATACGACAGGCCTTGTTTGTTCTGTAATGTCTTTCCTGTTAGTATTGGTCCACCACAAGCATTAAAAAGACCCTTTGGAAGAAAAAACCTTCATTAAGTTATGGACTAATTTTGGAGGTAGCAGACATCACTTTTTCCACTCTGTTAAGTATAGAAGTACTAAGAATAAGAAGCAGAACTTGCTATTTTGGTTTCCTATTGGTAGACCCGATTAATGGTAAATAGTTAAAGAAGATAGACAGGCAGTAAGTATACACTTGTTATTCATGGGAGAATGGTTCTTGCTGAGATGATCAAGCCATTACAAGGCGAAGGAGGGGGACTTGGGTATTGTCATGGTGTGTTTTCCAATACCGATTCCAGGGGGATGGACTAGAAGAGGTGAGATAAGCTATCTACTGTAGCAAGTGAGCTCAGGTAGGAAGAGACTAAAGGAGGGGATGAACGAGATAGACACAGTTGGAGAACCGTTTCATGATGAGCCAGGTGCAGGGCTTAGCCTCTATCAATACTATGTTTGTGGACCCTCCCATTTAATTAACAGTGATGCTACACTAGCCAGTAATGCCTGGTGGTAAAAAAATGAAAATACATATATTGAAGATGTTAGACCTGACAGCCTTAGGGTGGTCACTTCTAACTTTTTGGCTGCCTCCCTCCACTTTTTAGATACTGTTTTTGCTGGTTTTAAGACTCTGCACACTTTACCACTGCTAACCAGTGCCAAAGTGAATATGCTCTCTCCCTTTTAAACATGGTAAAATTGGATCATACCCAATTGGACTATTTAATTTACTTGTAAGTCCCTAGTAGAGTTCACTATGTGTGCCCAGGGCTTGTAGATTAAATGCTACTAGTGGGCCTGCAGCACTGGTTGTGCCACCCCCTTTAGTAGCTCCTTACCCTTGTCTCAGGCCTGCCATTGCCAATTTGACTTGACACTTAAAATACTTGACAAGCCTAAAACTCCCCTTTTTCTACATATGTCACCCCTAAGATGTCCTGTATGTAACCCCTAGGGCAGGTTGTGGTGTAGGCAAAAGGCAGGACATGTACCTATGTAGTTTACGTGCCCTGGTAGTGTAAAACTCCTAAATTTGTTTTTACACTGCTATGAGGCCTGCTCCATTCATAGGCTAACATTGGGGCTACCCTCATATACTGTTTGAGTGGTAGCTGCTGATCTGAAAGAAGTAGGATGGTCATATTTAGTATGGCCAGAATGGTGATACAAAATCCTGTTGACTGGTGAAGTTGGATTTAATATTACTATTTTAGAAATGCCACTTTAGAAAGTGAGCATTTCTCTGCACTTAAATCCTTCTGTGCCTTACAATCCACGTCTGGCTGGGTTTAGTTGATAGCTCCCTTGTGCATTCACTCAGACACACCCCAAACACAGGATACTCAGCCTCACTTGCATACATCTGCATTTTGAATGGGTATCCCTGGGCTGGGAGGGCGGAGGGCCTGAAACTTACAATGCAAAAGACTGTAGCCTGCCCTCACACAAAGGACTGCCACACCCCCTACAGACAGGATTGAACTGAAAGGGGACCTTGTGCACTTCTAAGCCACTCTTTGAAGTGTCCTCCACTTCAAAGGCACATTTGGATATTTAAACAGGGCCTCTACCCTTTCCAACTGAGACACTTCCTGGAGAAGAGAACCTGAACCAGAAATTGCATCCTGCCAAGAAGAACTGCCTGGCTGCCCAAAGGACTCACTTGTCTGCTTTCTGTGAAGGACTGCTGCCTTGCTGTTGCCCTGCTGCCTTGCTGCTCTCTGGCTGTGGTGAGAAGTGATCTCCAAGGGCTTGGATAGAGCTTGCCTCATGTTCCCTAAAGTCTCAGGACCAAAAAGAGTTCATCTCTACAAGAAGGACTCCTTGTGCAGCGGAAATCGGTGCACAGCCTGCTAGAAACGACGCACGACCTGCACCGCGGTGAAAAATTCACTGCACGTTGAACCAGAATGATGCAGCCCAACTTCACAACCAGAAGATCGACGCAGCACCAGCGTAGCGACCGCAAATTCGACGCATAGCCCACTGGATCGACGCACAGCCAAGTCGGAAGTACACAGCCCGACTTCCAGAGAGGAATCGATGCAGCGCCTGCCGTGCGGTAGAAATTTCCACGCAATGCCCACTGGATCGACGCAGCCCCTGTGACTTTGACGGAAGTCTACGCATCGTCCCCTGGGTGTCCGAAAACCCCGCAACCCGAAGAGGATCCATGACCAAGCGCAAGAAATCAAAGCACAGTCATCCCTGCGTGAAAACTAAATGACGCATCACCATGTGCAGTCCGAGAATTCAACACACACCCCCTTTGTTTCCACGCATCTCCTCCTCTGCGGTTCTTTGCATAGATTGTGAAAGCGAACCTGGTACTTTGTACTTGAAAGAGACATTTATTGCTTTTAAGAGACTAAAGACACTTTATATCACTTTTAGAGTGATATCTCAACATCTGCTTATTGCATTTTAATCGTTTTGACCTGCATTTATCCAGATAAATATTATATATTTTTCTAAACACTGTGTGGTGTATTTTTCTGGTGATATACTGTGTTGTTGCATGATTTAGTGCACAAATACTTTACACATTGCCTTCTAAGTTAAGCCTGACTTCTCAGTGCCAAGCTACCAGAGGTTGGGCACAGAATAATTTGAATTGTGAGTGACTTACCCTGACTAGAGTGAGGGTCCTTGCTTGGACAGGGGGTAACCTGACTGCCAACCAAAGACCCCATTTCTAACAGAAGACAAAAATAAATCCATTTAGTAACAAATACAATCCAAGCTTTCACCCTCACCTCCCACATTAGGCCCACCACCTACTCAAACACAAAAAATCTTGTACCTATCCCATCCCCAATTGTTCTTCTAAACCTCATCTTCATGGGGACCCTTTCCCGTTTGCGACTGGGTTACCATCCACTTCAAGTGGATGGTAACTGCGATTTCATTTGCGACCGCTTTCGCGGTCGCAAATGAAATTGCATAGCGTTGCAAGTCGCACCCCTTCCTATTTGCGAGTCGGAAATGCATATTGCTAGTCGGATCCGACTCGCAAAATGCATTTCTGCATCGCGGAGAGGCTTTTGCGCCTTGCAAACAGCGTTTTTCACCGTTTGCGAGGCGCAAATCCTTTCCTACATCTGGCCCTTAATGTGTTATGAAAAAATGAATGAGGTGCAAAATATAAATATTGTCATTAGAAAATATATCACCTTAAATTCATGCTGCACAGTTTACTTAATTACATATATTGTGAAGAATTAACGGAGCAGCATGTTTTTTTCTGGGATAACTAATGGCATGTCAAATTCCGGTGGCCCTGCTTCAACTACACCATCTTGAGTCCTGCCATGAGTCTAGACTGAACTTCACATTACACCATCCACCCCAAATTAATGACATGTTGTTGGAAAATGGGTTATTGGTGAGGGCATGTAGGTACCTACACTTAGCAATAGGCCACTAACCTCCACTTAGGTCCAGTTAGGTCTCAGCAAATTAAACCCAGCTCAACCCTTGGTAGCTTGGCAACGAGTGTCAAGGCTTAACTTAGGAGACAGAGTGTAAAGCATTCAAATATCACAAAACAGTAATTAAATAAAACACAGGGAACAGTTTAAAAATCCAAAACCAATTCATAAACATAGATTATATTTTTATATTTACAATTTCACAAAAATGAATAAAATCGGATAAGGGGAACCGGAGATATGAATTTTTAAAGAATTATTGTTTTTTTAGCGCCTAGAAACAAAAAGCGGCAATCGGGTCATCTGGTTGCACCTCGACCGGGGCAAAGTCAAAATTTATGGCCGACTGCGATGGAGCCCGGCTCAGCTAAAGGCCGCGGGAAGCCTCGGTCAAAAGTTTACCTTCGCACTTAGTTGTTTTTCTGAAGATTTTCTTCAGCGGGACTAACCTGCCAGTCCAATCTGACCTCCTGGAACTCTTCCCAGGATACGTGTCGTGGGAATCCTCGGTGGAGATTTTTACCTTCAGACAGTTGTTTTTTCGAGGTGAAAATCCTTCGACCGGGGTAAACCTGGATCTTGATCTGACGTCCTTGGAGCCCTCCTCGGATACGCTGGCTGGAAGGTCCCGGTCAACTTTGTACATTAAAATTTAGTCTCTTTTTTTGGAGATTTTCTTCACCGGGACGAACCTGCAAATCAGGCCGGGTCGCGGTTGAGGCAAGCCGGCTAGAGTTGCCGCGGCGGGTCGGTCCCTCTATGGAGCTTTTTTCAAAACTTCACCAAACTTCTCCAAACTTCTGGATCTTCTCCGAGGTTCTTTTGGGGTCCACAGCGCACCCCAAGGGTCCAGAAGCTCTGAGATGATGCTTGGGGTTGTGGACTACAACTCCCAGAATGCACCTGGCGCAAACTCCTTTTTGGCCGCTGGGCAGTGGTCAGCTGGTTGATTTCTTCAGGAGTTGGTGCAGGGGACTCTGGTTAGCTATTTGTCACCTGTTGCAAACAGGTAGTCCCTCCTTGAACCAGTTGAAGCCAGGCAAAGTCCTTCCTGAGGTGAAGCCCAAGTGTGTAGCTGGTGCAGTCCTTCTGAGTGCAGGTTCCAGGTGCATGCCAGGGGTCCTGCAGGGCAGTCCTTCTTCTTCTGTAGTTCTTCCTTGTAGGGATGTGGTAGGGAACCGAGGTGTGGATGCAGGTCTGCCAGTTTTATCCTTGCTCCTGGGTGAAAAACAGGGGGGTCCTGGTTCTCCAATCAGGGGCAGGGTCCTTCCCCCTGTGATGACCACTTCCTGGGAAGTGTGGCAAAAATCAATCCCAGGAGGCAACATTCCTCAAAAATCCATCATGGCTGAAAATTATTTTTCCAGGTTACATCTGGATGAGCCCACCCACTGCTGTGGCTAAAAATCCTAAACACCCCCCTCTCCTGCCCTCTCCTAATCTAATCAAGGGGGCACCTAGTTGTCTGGGGTGGCAGGATGTGGGGGTGTGGTGGGGCTGGGTTTCTACAAAAGTCCTTCTCTGCCTTTGAAGACCAGTTTGGCAGCCCTCCCCCTTCCTGCCTCACCATCTGCTGAGGGGAGATTCCCTCCCACAGGCACATCTCTTTGTGTGAAGCCAGGCCACTTTACACCTCATCAAGGCAGCCTGGCCAGGCTGCCAGAGGCTGGCCAATCAGAGCACAGTAGCAAAAGCAATGCAGGGCTGAAGTTGGCAACTTTTCAGGTAAAGTTTAAAACTCTTTACCTGAACTAGTTATATTAAATCCCACAACTGGAAGTTGTGGGATTTATTATAACAATTAATTTGATACCAAACTCATTGTATCTGTCACTTAAGGGGACTTTTAAAATTAAAATAAAGTCTCCCCATTCTAGCCTATGAAGTCCATTCACTACAATGAGGGAAAAACAAATTTGGCTGTTTTTACCACACCAGGGTTTATAAAACTATTTTTATAAGGTCCCTTCTTATAGTTACATGGCACCCATCCCTAGGGACACATAGGGCGCACCTTAGGGGTGACTTATATGTAAAAATAAGGTAGTTTAAGACTTTGGAACTACTTTTAATTCCAAAGTCGAATTTTCATATAACTTTAATTTAAAAGCAGCCAGCAAGGCAGGCCTGCCTTTAAAATGACACTGGGCACCTCAGCAGTGCACTTATGGGTGCACTACCTATGCTGGGGTCCCTAAACCTTCATGCCCTACCATATACTAGGGACTTATAGGTAGGTTGACTTAGCCAACTATAATTCGCCTCATTTGCATATTGATTTTACACAGAGCACAGGCCCTGGGACTGGTTAGCAGTACCCAGGGCACCATCAGAGTAAGGAAAACACCAGCAAAAAGTGGAAAATGGGGGCAAAAAGTTAGGGGGCCTCTGCAATCAGTCCTGTTTTCTCACACATGTATAACAAATACTTTAGTCATGGGTTTCAGAGCAAGTAACTATTGGTTAAGGTAAGGTCTAATAAAACATCAGGGCTTGTCTTTTATTAAAGATCTACCGATACACTGTAGATTCATGCCCAAATATTTAATTCAGGGTAATTCTCTTCAACAAGTTTAAAGTGCTAGAGGATAATGTTAAAGTTAGAACCTCTGCTTTGGTAATTTTAAACTCTGCTAGATTTTAGCTGCCCTCTGGTTCTCTTGTGAGAGTTAAGTTTGAAGACACAATCACCAAAATGTTATCCACAAACATCAATAACAAACCTATTGAGGCCTATGTGCATGCCTTTAATAGTTGGATTACTGTGAATCATTTAAACCCATGTTTACAGGAGAGTGGATAGTGTCCAGCCCTGCCTCCTCTCTTGGTGTCTGGTGATTGCTTGCAGGAGTTGAGTATAGCTCCATATTAAAGCAATTGGAGCCACATAACATGCATCTATCATTTTCATAAATCTGGGGCTGAAACCAAAAGCCATCACTGTCTAGTCAGACTTTTTCAACACTAAGGGGGAGGAGCACTAATTCATGCAATAATTTGAAGAAAACACTCCCAGGAAGAAAGTTAAGTTGAATGCTCAGTCTGTAGGCAACAGAGGAAATCCACATCCAAACCAGCCACTTGTGTGGCACAGAGAAAACTCATCCACAGGGATGCCACATGTAGCACAGGAGCATACCACACTGACACCAATATCAGTGTCAAGTTACTGGGAAACAACACCAGATGGATAAAAGAGAACAAGGATCTAGAAAATACAACACCACACAGCATAGAGACTTCTCTGAAGAGAAGGCGATGAATGCTTCCCAGTCTTCCGAGAACAATTGGTGTGAATATTCTACTGGGACGAAGACACTTCACTGCCCCCTGCACAGTATTACATTCTAATCCGCTGTGAAGAAAACATCACCAGGACAAAAGGTAAGTTCCTTCATTAACTACACAGGATTAGTGTCTTCAGTGTAACCCCACAAGGCAGATCCAACAGAAACTGGCAACACTCTAAACCAGCTCCACTATGAACATTTCAAATGACATGAGAAGTGGTAGTGCAAGTGGAAGGAAGATATATGAGGCAAGTAAAGAGGTAGGAAAACCACAATAAATGTCCATCCTTGTTCAGATTGTATATCACTGTTGAGAAGCTTAAACAATAAGAGAAAGAAAAAGCAGAAAGTATAATTGACCACTATGTTGGCCATATGACACTCATTGCAGCTCCTCTGGTTTGGTATATTACGCAAGCTTAATAAAATCTGTGGTGTACTTCTCAGTCTGGCAAGTTTAAGCCTCTTATTTAGCCTTGAGGTTGCACTGCAGAAGGATTTTTATTGTTTCTTGTTTATAGAATAAAAGAAATGCACTTCATGCTGGCTAGAAATAATATCTCTGGCCACTGACAGTGTCATGGTATTTTCAAGACACACTGTTCCTAGATATTTCTCAGTTTTTGAAACAATTAAGTGCAAGACCAATCTAATCAATTATTTAAAAAGTGTCAACATATCACAACATTAGTTTTCCTTTCCTAGCAATTTACCATTGATTTCCACATTGTTACATTTTCTTTCACTGGTAAATCTTTATATAATACTATATTTCAAAGATGGGGTGGACAAATATTTATATTAATGTGACTGCCTATTTTTTTCGTTTCATACCTACAAAATATCATTCTTTCCTAATGCTAAAAGTGTTTGTAGAGCAATAATACCTTAGGGTGATTTAACTGCAATTCGTTATATCTCCTCACTTTATAAATGTTGTCTATCTAAATGAGAAACATTTTGCCAAACACATTTTATTTCTTCCTAATGACTGCACCACTATCATCTGATTGAGTCTTTGTGATTCTGAACACCTATAAAAGTTCCACTGAATTCTCCATAGTTTAATTCTGTTTTACCCATTCTTCATTTCTTGGTGCCATTACCTTAAATTGAATGGAAAATATAACCAGTTAAGAGAGAATCATAGTCAGCCATGATAGAATACACTTAAAATAAAAAAGTCATATTCAACAAACAAAATGTGTTTGGGGAAACAACAAAATAAAAATAGTTAAACTCATAAAAAAGTCACAAACTATCTCCTCTCTTAAGTCTTGTTGTTTTAAGAGCTTTTCTGTATTGAAATCCAAATATATATAACAAAAATAATCCAGAAACCTTGATAAAGTTCTAAATATGGAGGAATATCACTAAAGGTTTAAATGTAAAGCTAAACAGAGATCCTAAGAAAAGCAATACATTAGTCTTGGTACCACGGAAAGGTTTGCTACCCATACATTGTCAGTCTACAAATATGAACCTCCTGATTGGCCATAAGTAAGAACTCTTTTCCATGTGATCTTTGTTCTCGCACTGTAGGATTTAAGGTGTTTATACACCACCACAAAGTGCCTGCAGAGTGTCAGTACTCAGCCAAGCTGTCCCACCTTCTCTGCCTGTCCATCAACTCCTGTTGATATGTTCACCCAGTTCTAATATTTAAGGGAAGAAAAAATGTGAGCATAGTATCCAAAGGTAAATAGGGATAAAGAGCTAGTTTTATCATACAAGATATAATCCTAACACATCATTGGTACATCTTATCGATAGAAAGTATAAAAAATATACAGAATCAGACAGAACCACATAGAAAAATCGCAATAAATGGGTAAAGATGTTATTACAAATAAACACAATCATAAACTTAGAATATAAATCTCAATACACATTTTAAAAGCTTTTCATTTGTTGGGAAATAGGAGCTAAATCTACATCAGGTGTAACATTAGCAAATTCATGAAAGAGGAAATACAAATAATAACTTCTTACAATTAGCATTGCTTTGCACATCATAAGAGATTTATCACACAAAGGGAGTTAAAGTATCAATATAACTTTCGAAAGTTTTAAAAAAACTTTAAAAAATCTAAAACATATCTTTTCATTTTAGGGAGAAATAAAAAATGTGTGCATCAGGCTTCTCCAATTAGTAGATCATGAACCACTGGTAGCGCTCCAGCTACCTGTGTGTGGCTCTCCTGTGCGCAGCCCAGCCTGCTAAACTAGAGGGTTTTGCTTGGTATAATTAAAATATGTAGCCAAAATTGAAATGTGAGTATTCGAGATGAAAATGTATGTATTTTCAAAACTAATCAGTCCCTTATTATATTTAAAACTGAAACCTGAGTGGCAAATCATGGAGCATTGAGAGATTTGTGACTAATATTGTTACCTTGGTGCTAATATCATGGTGCCAGGGGCATTGCAGCTGTGTGTATTACCCATGTAGAGGCAATCAAAATAAAATATATTTTTTACATTACTGCTAATAATCCTACACTGAGGTGATCACGGCTGATAATCTTGCCTAGGGTGACCACTAAAACGATCTTTTCTTGTGTGTATGGCACTAATATAAGTAGGTCAGGATGATTTGCATTGAACCTAAGTAACTTTGGAGACCCTTGACATACAAAATCAGACAGAACATTATCAAATTCATAAAAAAGGGCACATAAAAAGGACTTGTTCTAGATCTTGAAAATCCCTTCTGCACAATTTACCAATACATTCTAACGTTTTTCATTCTTTCATACACTCATATGTAAGCACCTTCCCCTTTCGTATACGGTACCACCTTCTATATAATTTATGTGCTTCCTTACGCCCAGATGTCAATCCCCTACAAAGGCCACCTGACTTACTACCATACCTTCCAAAAGTCGTGGCCGTAACAAAGAAAAAAACATGTACTGTATATTCTGCTTTGTGGTGCTTGTGGGGGGAGGGGTGCAGAAGACATTCCTTTTATGTATATGAGACCTACCTGATGAGTTTAATTGACCTCATTAGCAACCATTTATTATCCACAACAAGAGTAACCAAAATGTATATATTTCGTTAAACATTATCTGCTTATTTGATTATGAGGTATCAATGGAACTTTCTTCGATCAAGGCGATATATTAAACGTTCATCTTTCATCACCCTGTGTCTCAAATGGTTTTTGGCTTTACAGTGCCCTTCATCAATTTGAAGATGTTAACTCTAAAATAAACACATTTTAACTGGGCTACAGTTTGATAGAAGAAGAAGTATCTTTATTGTTTAGTTAATAAAAACCATAACAATCAACTCATAATATACCATATAAAATTCTGTTAAAATTCCAGAAGCTCCTTTACCATAAAAATCCTTTTGTATGATTAAAACCAATTTTATAAGTCTAAGGTGCAGAGTGCCAGCTTTCAGTTCTAGGAGAATTAAGATTCATTAATTAAGACTGTGTCCCAGGAAGCTGATTCACATCTTTGGTATGTACTGTCAGAAATTTGATAAATCTGCATATTGACTGTACATCACAAGGGTCAAACATTGACATCACTGCTGGCCGACAGGAGCGAGTCCCATTTCTCACAAAGAGTGGTTTTAATAGTTGTTGGTGCGCTTCTTTTAAGGCTGGACTAATACAAATCAGGTGGACCATATCTTCCTTAGGGCCGTTGCATAGCCTGCAGGAAATTTTTCTGCGTTCTTCCATGATGGTTGGTTCGCTCTGGCTGGTGAAGCTCCTAAGTGAAGCTCCAGGAAATGATGCTTGATATGAGATGCAAAAGTTGAGGACAGATAATGTGATGGTGCCAAGATGGTATAAGTATGCATTAATGATCAAGTGTGTGAGCGCTGCGCAAATTTAACTTTATCATCTAAAAATGATTGGAAGCCTATTTCCTTTTTTATTGCTCGACACAAAAGAGGATATGAAATGTTGGAATCCCATAGGTACTTTGTTTGTGTTTCTTGCAAGGAGTTAGACAAGTACCTGTTGTATACTGAGGTTGCATTGTTCTTCACTGAATTCCATAGAGCCATGACTAGAGGGCTGACAGTATTTTTACTTATTTTGTACCAAGTTTTTATTGTGTGGGCTTTCCTGTCCAACTGCTGTTGTGTTAGACCGAATTCCAGCCTAACCTGTGATGGGGAAGCAGAACGAGGAAGATTGAAAACTTGCTTATAGATTTTTATTTGTTGCCAATCCAATATCCTAAAAGGGATAACAAGTGACCTACTTCACTCTTAAACCTTACCATCTTGGGTGAGATTATTTTGTTGAAAAAAATTATTTAGTGAAAAACACATAACGACTAACAAAATACAAAGTAGATAGACAGAGAAACAGGTCAAACATTTTCTATAGATTGTAAAAGGCACAATTGAAAAATTATCAATTAAAGGTCAACTTAAGTACCCAGTAAAAATGTGTTACAAATACCACTTCTGGGAAATACCATTACTGCATGGTATTAGTTCAATTTTTTCATCTGATTATGTGTTTTCCCTTACGCAAGAGGAAGTAACATTTGGTAACAGTCTTCACAATCTGTTTTACTCCAAAGTATTTGCCATTGCTCACAGTTTTGATAGCGCACATTTGTCCAAGTATTACGTAAAGAAAACTGGACAACAAACATCTACGGCCAACTGCTGTTTGCGTGGACCCTGTAATTTAAAATTGAATGCAAGTATCAAGTTAGTTTACTACAGCAATCTTAAGGAAACCGCAACTGCATTATTGGAAGTATATCTTTGGCTATTCCATGTAAACGTCTGTAAATACGGAATACCTGCAGAATAAATTGTCTTTAAATTTCTTGATTTTCTTGTGAAAGTTTCTAAACAAAAACATTTTCGACGCTGAGCTGATAGTATATCTGTGAGGGCTGCTTGTTAGCACCAGTTGTTTTTCCCTGATAGCGCAGGTCTGCAGAGAGTCATCATCCACTGCTAACAGGGTATGGGGTTGGAGCAGGCAATGCGAGCACCATGTTCCCCTTCCTATCGTGGGTCTGTAGAGACATGAGAGAGGCAGCAGAAAGGGGGTGAGGCTGCCAGCCTCACTCACCAGTCTCACGTCCCTCAATATATTGGTTCTCTAGAGACCCAAACGAGGTGGTGTAACACAGAAGTCCTTCCATTTGTGACATACCAACAGTTGGAAGCAATATTTGTTTCCAGGGGCATCATGAAACTCCCCACTTTAGCAACTTGAGCGGCGGTAGGTACCCCTTGCTAGTGTATCTGACATAAATCCTTTCTAAAGACGTTCATGCTTCTTTTGAATAGGAGACACTGGCAGACAAAGCATAATGGAGCTGTGGGTAAGTGAAAAATTCAAGAAGAGAGCACACATAAGAAGGAAAGGGAGAATGGATGATAAGATGGAAGAAGTGAATATAGGAAGGGTGACAGAGAGAAGGGTGAATTGGTCAATAGAAAGATGACGCAATGGCTGGGTGGATGAGAGGTGGTTGAATCACTGGAATGATGAAGCGAAAGATGAAATCATGGAAAGAAGACTGGATTAGAGTGAGGATGGTTGAAGAAAGAATTATGGATAGAGCAAAGTAAGAATGATGGATTGATGGAGAGAAGTAATGATTTCTGGAAAGAAGAAAGAATAGATGGATGAAGAGAAGCAGAAATGGAGAGGGAGCAGGACACATGGAGAAGGATGATGGATGAATGAAGGGAATAATGGTTTATGAATCAAAGGAGAATGGATGAGAGAAGGAAGGTCAGTCATTGAGAAGAATGAGTATAGGAATGTGTGAGAAACTGGGTTACTGGATAACTAGGGTGTGAGCCTTGGTTAGGCAGGAACCACAATCCTTGTTGGGGTAAGCTACAAGCAAACCTCAAACTAACTTGTGCTCAACCCCTTTGTAGATTGGCAAAGAGCTGTCATGCTTAACTTAGAGGTAATGTGTAAAGTATTTGTGCAACACTTCAAACAGTAAAGCAGGGAAAACAACACACGTAAAAGTATCTCACACCAAGTTAGAAAAAATGGAGCAAATTGTAATAAATAAAACACAATCCAAAATGACAAAAATCCTATTGGTAGAACTAAAGATATGAATTTTTAAAGAATTCAGGGCCAGATGTACAAAACATTTTGCAAGTCACAAACAGTGAATTTCGCTGTTTGCGACGTGCAACAAGCACATCGCAATGCCCAATCCCCGTTTTGCGAGTCGGTAACCTGGTTTCCGATTCGTAAAACGGGACTGCGAGTCGCAATTAGGAAGGGGTGTTCCCCTTCCAAATTGCGAGTCGCAGCGCAATGTTGTATTGTTTTGTGACCGTGAACGCGTTGCAAAACAATCGCAGTTACCACCAGTGTCAGACTGGTGGTAACCCATTCGCAAAAGGGAAGGGGTTCACATGGGACCCCTTCCCCTTTGTGAATGGCGTGGAAAACATTTTTTCAGAGCAAACGTTTCATTTTTTAGTTTTGTAATGCATCTTGTTTTCCTTTAAAGAAAACGGGCTGCATTACAACAACAAAAAACTGCCTTATTTAAAAGCAGTCACAGACATGGTGGTCTGCTGTCTCCAGCAGGCCACCATCCCTGTGAGTGCGGCGAGTCTCAAGGGGGTCGCAAATTGCGACCCACCTCATTATTATTAATGAGGTGGGCCTTTGCGACCCCCTTGCGAGTCGCAGATGGTGTCAAGGACACCATCCTACATTCTGAATTGCGACTCGCAAATTGCAAGTCGGTCTGACTCGCAATTTGTGAGTCGCAATTCAGAATTTTACTACATCTGGCCCTCAGTGAGCATAGTGCTAAAGAGCACATAGTGGCAACTCCGGATAGCTGGTCGCGCTGGACTGGGTCAAAGTCACAAATTCAAGGCTGACCACAACAGAGCACAGGTCGGATACAGTCGCCACATTAGTCCTGTTGAAGTTTTACCTTCTCAATTCAGTGCCAGGATTTCCATTCATGTTAGAGGGAGCTGCGAGAAGCATAGAGATCGTCGCTGGAGGTGTAGCATGAAGTGACTGCTGGGCATCTTGGATGGGCCGCTCAAGCTTCACCTTAGCTCCATGAGCAGTCCATGTTGGAATGAAAAGAGTCCCACTGGCAGTGCTTTGTGTAGAACAGCGGCAAGGACTCAGTGCTTACAGGCCCATTCGCGGTCGCAAAGAGCCCAAAAGTTTGATTTCCACTCTCTGAGCCACACCAAGGGTCCAGGACCTGAGGGGCACTGCTTGGGGCCAGGAACTCACTGCAGCTGGGTCCAGGGGCTGGTACAGGATGTTGAGGAGCATTTTCTGTCCCTGAGGAACAGATCAGGAGGCCAGCAGACTAGCCCTTGGGGTCACTCTGGTGTCCTGAGTTCAAGATGAAGGAGTAGGTCCAGTTCTTCCTCCCCAGGCAAGAGCGCAGCAAGTTAGCACAATAGGGCAGCAGTTCGTTCACAGTAGCGCTCCCACAGAGTGTCAGTTCCTTCAGCAGCACAGCAGTCCTTCTTCCTAACAGAGTATATGCAGGTCCAGAAGTGTACTGAAGTGGCGGTGTCTATAGTCCTTCTTTTCTCCCCCACATTTGTTCCTTTGAGGTAGAGAGAAGCCTATTGAGGCATGCCTTGGAAGTGCACAGATGCCCTGCCTTCCTGTCTGTGGCTCCAGACTACCTATTAGGGATACTCAGCCCTTTGTGTGAAGCCAGGACACAATCTTTTCAAGTGTAAGTGGGGCTGTGCCCAGCTCCTTCCTCTCATCCTGCCAGTGATGGCCTGCTCACTCATACCTAAGCTTATGTGTGGCAGTGTAGGAGGAATACATAAAGCCCAACTGTGACCCACACCCAGTCATGTGACCCAGAGTCAGGCTACTGGCACCAAATGGTGAAGGCAAGAAAATGCCAAACTTTCTAAAAGTGGCATTTTCAGAATTCTAATTTAAAATTCAATTCTGCCATCAGTTAGGAATTTAAATTAGAGTTCCAGAGACATTGAGATCCAGGTACCCTTTCCCATTTGGATATTACACTTATGAAACATAATAAGGCAACGTCAATGTTATCCTATGGGAGAAATAGGCCTTGCAGTGGTGAAAAACAAATGTAAGATTTCTTCACTACCAGGACATGTACAACCAAAAAGTACACATCCTACTTTATAAATACATTGCGCCCTGCCCTCTGGGCTGTCCAGGGCCTACATTAGGGGTGACTTTTATGTATTAAAAGTTTATTTCCCCAGGTCAAAAGAGCAGTTTAAACCTGCACACATTCAGGCTGCAATGGCAGGCCTGAAACATGTTTTAGGGCTGCAGTCCACTAGTAATATTTATTTTACAATCCCTGGGAACAAGTAGTGCCACTTTACTAGGGACTTAAGTAAATTAAATATGTCATTTGGGTATACGACTTTCTTACCATGTTTTAAGGACTGCACACAAGCACGTTAGCACAGTGGTAAAGTGCACAGAGTCCTAAGTCCAACAAAAACTGATTCAGCAAAAAAGTGGAGGATAAAGGCAAAACGTTTGGGGGTGAATCTGAAGGGAGGGCCAGGTCCAACATGATGGATGAGCAGATCTACTGAAAACACAGTTGTAAAGGACACAATTTGGCCACAGGGTTTTCAGAATTCCTCAGGGAAGCAAACTAATGTCATTCATTCACTCACTGTCAATCGGGTTCAAAGAGGAGGGTATCTTATCTTACTAACCACTCCCATATTTGTTTCCCTCTTTTGTTACGTCAAATCAGCGCATAACAGGTATTAGTTATTCGCTCTAGAACATTCTAGTTGAAACCATCAGCAGTATCTCACTTCTGCTTTACACAATGGTGTGTCTGATAGGCTGTTGCGTAGGTTCTCATTATCCTAATGAGACTACTGGATGCCGGCGTCAGAATCACTTGTATTGCGGGGGACTGATCCCGCACCATGTGACACCTGTCAGCCAAATGCGGGTTTGTTCAGGCTAACTAGCAGTGCCTCATCTCCACTCAAGGGCAGGGATGATGAGGGCAACCGGGCGCATGACATAAATGACTCCTCAAGAGAATCGTGGTCACTCAGATCTTATCTGTTTCTTTCAGTTACATTAGTCTCACATATGCAAGGACAGTGAGAGGCAGAGTATAGTTCAATAAGGTTTTATTGAAGTAATTGCATCTTAGATAATAAGGCATGTATTGCAATAACTAGGACGATGAAGCACAATAGGATTAAAATATGACAAGGAGAGTAAAACACAAGTTGTCGCTAAGGTTTCTAAGGATAATTCCTACCTAGGCTATGTTAGAGCACAGCATGTTAAGCTCTAATTCTGCCCTTCAGGTTCCCCTGGGAAGACATCATCCCTCATACCTGAGCAAGAGGTCTGTGGTCTACATAAGCAGCTGTGGCGAAGTGATAAGCAATCAGCATACAGTCGTGGTCATCTGGCTGGAATCTCCCTCTAACGTGTATGGGTCAAAGTAGTGTTTTTATAATAAACCAGTCGATGTTACAAGAAAGGGTTTCCCACGTAAGAGTGTGTATGTTTCTGGAACATTGGAGAAAAGCATACCACTTGGCAACCTATCTTACTGCAGCCTTGAGAAAAGCACAGAGTGAAACAAATGTCTTGTTTAAGAACTCACTGCTGACCTAGGCGAAGAACAGCTAGATTAAAAAAACAAGACCGCAAATGTGGCTACTGTTAATAGAATATAAGGAAGCTAAAATAAAACATATCTAGCTTAAAGTGCACAGCAGCAGGCCTACTTTGCTAAAATAAGGTGTATAAAATACAGCTAAAATGGCTACACAACAGGCCTTTTAAATATTTATATTAGAAGGCATGTTTTTCTATTCTTGTCGCTGCAGTTGATACATCAGGATTACTCATCACGACAGACGCTTGTTTGCGGTGTCTATCCAGGCTCACCTCTTGTGCGGCTGAGCCTGAAGTGTTCTCATAATCGCGGCCTCTGATGCAGCCAACCAACTAATCAAGCCTTCATTGTCTCCTCTATAATGGCAGCACAGGGTGTTCTAAATGAATCAAGCGGGTAAAGTGCTTGAAAGGTTTTATACGTCATAAAAGCCGTAGGGTACCTTTACATCTACAGAGCGTGAGACTGACAGGCCTGCGTAACCTCATACCATTTTGTTGTCTAGAGAGCTGTTCGGCATCAAATGAAAGACTCAAATTATTCAGCGTATTATATTATAGGGCTTGGAGTCCATCAGAATAAAAGTTTAATTTATAAATGCACAAGCGAGCGAACAATCCTTAACTTGGTTTGTGAATGGACTCGGGCAAACACATGGTATGCCTGCACACAATTATAAGGAGTCATGGAAAAAAACGCTGGTAACAACTCACTTTGCCTACACCCACTGGCTTAATTATTAGCATGGTATCGTAAAGTTAAGCTCCAACCAAATGTACCATAGTTCCCGGGGGTGAAGGCTCTGTGCCCTCTGTAGGTGGTATGACCTCTCACCTCACTACGGTACGTCCAGTGACATTTCAGACTGAGGCAGCGAATTAAAGCGTTTCCAAGGTCGGACACATAGAACATTGAACATAGTCTCACATTTATCAGTGTGTATACTTAGCTATATATTAATTATTGCGGCGTTTCAAAGAGCGCTGCGTGTTGCTCGTTGATTACTTCAGGCTACTTAACAGCAGAAACGTGACCGACTGGTGAACATGAAGGATGAAAGTAAAGCGGGTCCTAAATTCTTTCCCCGACCTTTTCTCTGTAGTGCGTTCAGTGAATGGACAGTGCGAATTGTTCAATTTTTAGAAGATTATTTCTGAAGTGCATGTGGAGGTTTTTAGCTATCTGGTGCCGGTTAGGGGCATCCTAGGGTTTATGTCCTTGCACTTAGATGAATTATCCCAGCTATAAGACAGGCCTTATTGAGTAAGCTTGTGAAAGCTGGAGGGAGTACATGGTGGTACCTAGTTTATAGTAAAAGCCTTCTGACAGTTGTGAGCAGGGGGAAGGTAAAAGGAAGATCTAACTTGATAGCAGGTTCTGTCAGATAGTTCTAGAGTAGGAAAGAATAGAGATTTTCCTGCTGCTATTAAAGCAGTATTTTGGCAAGGGTTCTGTCGAGTCGCGGGGCCACACAGTGCGCGGGGGACAAAATGAAAACACGCACACACCGGGCTGCAGTCTCAAGGGGAACGGCGTCAGCGCAGCCCCGAGTTTATTACGTCAGCTCGGTTCCGCATTCCAGCCGGACGCGCGGAACTTGGTACAACAGAAATAAGAGCCCGGGTGGCTCTCTACATCCCTCCCATGTTTTACTTCACACAGAAGAGAAGAGAAAATATGCAGGAAAATCAAAAACCAGCTAAATGAGAGAGAAAACACAATAATAACAAACAGAACAAAAGGATACAAAGTCCCGGGGACAACGCCTCTTTTGTGAGCAGGCGACGATGGTCCAACATTGCTTCCTAGGGACCCAGGGTACAGACAAAGTCTTTGAGCTGGCTGTTCGGCACTGGGTTGGGGCGTAGATGATAACGTCCACCCCTGGGAAGTGATTCTCCCCTGCCGGAATTTTCACCTGGAGGGTGTTGTGCACTTGGGGACGCTACCTGACCACCTTCGGTCTGTACCTCCGCAGCTGGGGGTTCAACCATCGAGTCATCGATCTCTCCTTCTTCCTCGGATGTGACCGAAACCCCTGCTCTCCTGAAGTGTGATATATTCCTAGTTACTCTCTGCCTGCCTCGTGTGGCTGTTATCATGGCACCCCGCACACTGACGACTTTCCAGGGTTCAGGTTCAAATGGAGTTTGGAATTTTCCCCCTGGCCGGCGGTTCTTCACTACCACCATATCTCCTTCCTGAAAGCCCCGGTACCGACTTCACCGTCGTTCAGTAGCTTTTGGATTAGTGCGTTATCTGCGTTGCTGAGTGGCTTTGACATCCAGTTTTGGGGATGTCCACTGAGGACCAGCCGGGATGCAATCTCGAGGAGGGAACTTTAAACAGAAGTGCGGCTGGGGCACACCCCGTAGTACTATGAGGTGTCTGGCGATAACCACCTAGAAATTGTTGTAGACATTGCTCACTGTCTGTTCTTTGTTCAACACCTATTCTGAGGGCTAGGTTTAAAGTTTGCATGAACCTCTCGACATCCCCATTGGCCTGCAGCCAGTAGGGCATGACCTGGTGATGATGGATGGCTAACCCTTCCAGGTAAGACCGAAACTCCTGTCCATTGAACGGTGGACCATTGTCTTTTCTGACTTCGTCAGGGAGCCCAAACATAGCATTCGCCTTTTGAAGCACTGGCCTCACATTCTCGAACGCCGTGGACGATACCACGTCAAAACAGGGAACTTGGTGCAAGAGTCAATGAGAACGACAGTCAGCCGCCTGTCCGGGAAACTCCCAAAATCCATACTCACTTTTGTCCAGGGCTTTGTGCTAGCCAGTTCAGTGACTACTGGACAGCAGGGTGGTTCCCCTGATGTGATGACGCATGAATGGCATTTTCCCACCAATTCGTCCACCTGACTATCCATGCCAGGGAACCACACTTTGGCCCGCAATCTTGCCTTGGTTTTCGCAATGCCCTGATGGCCCTGATGTGCTAGTTCCACCACTCTGGCCCACAAACTCTGAGGCAGTACAATTCTTCTTCCTTGAAGAACCAGTCCTTGACTATCTGTGGACAACTCATCTTGCACCCTCCACATCCCTTTCATCGCTAATTTGCATTCGTGATTGACTACTTTAGTCTTTTCCAAGAAAAGCTTCCACTTCCTGTGACTCAGTGCTTCTTTGACCTGGTTGAGTACCATGTCCACCTTGGTGGCACCAACAATGTTTCTTACACCTGGGGCATTGGGACATGCCAATTGTACCATCATGTTGCCGAACACCTCCGTGCTCTCCTCGTCGTGCCCTTTAGAGTCATCGGTCGTGATTGGGGATGGGTGGCGAGATAAGTAGTCCGCTGGGTTATTTGCTCCTGGTCGATAAATGACGGTAAACCTGTAAGGTTGCAGCAGAACAGTCCACCGCTCTATTAGCGGGGGTGCCAAGAGAGGGCACCCGGCAAACAGTGCAACCAGAGGCTTATGATCTGTCACCACCTGGAATTCTAGGCCATACAGATACAGGTGAAAATGATTGCACACCCACCGAATCGCCAGAGCTTCTCGTTCTATCTGGGCATATTGTGTCTCAACTGAAGACAATGCTCTGCTGGCACAGGCAACCGGAACCCACTCCTGCGGGTTCTGCTCCTGGAGGAGAACAGCGCCAAGACCTACTGGACTTGCATCCACCATCACCTCGGTACATCTGTGAGGGTTAAAATAAGACATTGTTGATTTGTCTAGTAGCGCTGTCTTGATGTCAGCAAACGCCCTGTCCGCCATTGGGCTCCACTCCCACCGATGACCAGCTTTGGTGAGCTGTCTGAGAGGCTCCGCCATGGTCGCAAGCTGCAGAATGAACCTTCCACAATAGGTTGCCATGCCCAGGAAGCTTCTCATTTCTGTGGGTTTTTTCGGAATTGGTGCTTGCCGGGTGGCATCAGCTTTACGAGGGTCCACCTGCAGACCGTCTTTTGAAAAGACATAGCCAAAAAACTCCACGACGTCTAATAGAAAGCGCATTTCTTCTTGTGGAGTGTTAACTCTGCCTCCGACAACCTCTGCAGTGTAGCCCTAAGATGTCGGTGATGTTCTTCTCTAGTTCTGGAATAAATGAAGATGTCATCACTCAAATTGATCACCCCTTGCAGTCCTGACAGCGTCTCCCTAATCATGTTTTGAAATACTTCGGCAGCTGAAGATACCCCAAAGCTCAGTCTATTGTATCTCCGAAGCCCCACATGTGTTGAAAAGGTGGTGATGTTCCTACTGTCAGGTTCCAGCTCCAGCTGATGATATCCAGCATTGAGGTCCAATTTTGAGAACCACTGTGCCCCATACAAATCAGCTATGATGTCATCGTTCGTAGGTGTTATTTGCCTCTCTCTTTTAATGGCCTTGTTGGGAAGGCACATGTCGACACAGAGACGGATGGCGCCACGTTGCTTAGGCTTTGGTGCAATCACCAACGGCGACACCCATGGTGTAGGCCCTTCGACCTTCTCAATCACTCCTTGGTCTTCAAGTAGCTGTAGCTCCTTCTCCACTGCTGGTCGCAAATGGAACGGAACGCGTTGGTGTCTGAGGGCAACGGGCGTAACCCGTGATCTATATGTAGCTTGACACGTTTACCTTTGAGTCGCCCCAACCCTTCAAAGAGCTGCGGAAATTCGTTGACTAGGTGTTCAGCATGGGAGTCAGACACTTGTCGCGTGAAGAATACTGGTTCTAGCTCTTCCGCAGTGTTGCACCCCAACAGAGTGCCTCGATCTCCAGTCACCACATAGAACCTTGCCTGTGTTGACACCTGCCCGCTGGACACTGCCACCTCCACCGTGCCCTTTGGAGGAAGCGGCTCTCGGCCCCCATAATTGTATTTTTTAGTGGTAGTTGGGTCAAGCGAGAGTGTTGGGGTCAATTGCTTGAATAGAGTCTCATCCATCACATTCACTGATGCCCCCGTGTCTATGAGCACCGTTGCCGACTTGCCATTGATCTGGATGTTACTCATGGGTGGTGGTCGCTTTTTCTGCTGTCTCCCACCAGTGAACGAGATCACAAAGATGTCTTCATCCTCATCTGCCACGAAGACTGGAGGTCTCTGAGCCATGGTTTCACTGGATTCATCAGTCTCTTTGGTTACACTTCTGACCTTGGTGTCCCTTCCTTTCTGGTTTCCTTGACAGCCTCTTCCTGACCTGCTCACTTTCGCAAAATGATTGTCTTTGCCACACTTATCACATGTTTTCCCTTTTGGTGGTTTGTGTTCATACCCACAGCTCCTGCAGGTGCGCGCGCTCTGTCTGACAAAGTTTGTTTTTCGCCCCGACGGTTGATGAGTCTGAATGGCGTCTATCCGTTCTTCTTTCACCTGGACTGGACGTGTGGTTGACGCAGCGGCCAGTGATTGTCCTCTTACTGCCGCCATAGCATCCGCCCGCACCGCTAATAGTTAGTGTGAACGTGCCAAAACCAAAATGTCATCAAGGGTCATGCCTTGCTGGCGAAGGATGAGCTTCCTTAGTGCGTTCGATCGGCATCCTTGAATAATCTGTGCTCTAATCTCTTCCTGTTGATTGAGGCCTACACACAAGCTTGCTAGCTTCCTTAGCCGCGCATAGAACATGTCCATTGACTCAACATCCGTCTGCTGAGCCTGCCGGAGTTTGAAGCGTTCAAAGTCTGAGTTCAGCTGTGGGTCAAAATGCTTATTCAGGGCTTCCACTGCCGCGTTGAAGTTCGACTTATCACCTGTGTTTGGGAGTGCATTCTTGCAGCTCATCACCCCCCATGAGCAGCATGAGAGATCTGCGCACAGCCACGTCTGTCTCTCTTGTGGCGCAGAAGTAGTTTTCTAATCAGTTTAACCATAGGCACCATCTTGGCGAAGCTGTGGCTGGGTCAATCAGTTGGCTAAACGGAGGCAGCGCAGTGACTGAGGAGTGAGCACTGGCGCCTGCTTGCGCAGGCAGCTGCGGGTTCTCTTGCGGTGGGGCACTCATGATGTCTCATGGTCTGTAGGGGCTTTGTTGTTTGTTGTTCCCTTCTTATAGTTTCCTTTTTTTTTTCTTTTCAGGCCACCTTTAATTGTAGTTATTTATTATCCATAGAAAGAAAGAAGAAGAAAAAAATCCTCTTTCTTTTCCTTTTTTTTGTTCTTTGGGTCTACCCCTCTTTCTTATTCCCCTTGTGTCTCTTTATTACTTTGTGTGTATTTTTTTTTTCATTTTACTCTTTTTTTTTTTTCTCTCCTTCACTGCTTTCCTAGTGTCTTTCAAGTCTTTCTGCCCTTGTTTGTGTCTTGCTCGGGGCTCCTGCCCCTCTGGCTCCTGTGCTGCGTTACCCTCCCTGGGGAACACAGCCTGATGTGTCGTGTTTACAATTGCTAGGCGTGCACGTGCATTCTTGGCCGCGCACAGCCTCCTCGTGGTGTTTCAGGGCCTCCCGGCAAAGACGCTGTGCTCAGACCAGCGCCGGAGGTGAGGCTACTTTGTGGTTGTTTTCCTGCTCGCAGGCCGCAGCAGGGATCCACAGAGCACCGGGCTCAGCCGGAGAACTCACACACGGGGGAGGCGGGGCATACCTCATTAAAGCAGGGCGCGGCGCACCTCTTCCACACACAGCCGAGCGCCGTCCTGGCCACTCGTTCCTCGGCTTTTCTTTTGCACGGCGCACAGGCGATGTGCCAGTCAGGTTTTTCTTCTTTTTTTTTTTCAGGTGTTGGGGGCAGCTCATTTGCGACGCAGGAGTATCGGAAACCCGCTCGTCGCCATTGTAGAGTCACGGGGCCACACAGTGCGCGTAGGACAAAATAAAAACATGCACACACCGGGCTGCAGTCTCAAGGGAACTGCGTCAGTGCAGCCCCCGAGTTTATTACATCAGCTCGGTTCCCCGTTCCAGCCGGACGCGCAGAACTTGGTACAACAGAAAGAAGAGCCCGGGTGGCTCTCTACAGGTTCCATCGCCCTTTTATAAGCAGTGAAAATGGGTCCGTTAACATTAGTTGTACAGTAAAGTACAACTACAGTGTAAGCGCTGAGGACGGTTCAAGGAGTTTTAGGGCCCCGGGCAGAAAGGGACTGTTCGAGATCCCCTAATTTTCCAAGAAATTATATCACAGGAAGTACCAGCAAATGGCTATCAGTCCTCTGACATTGTAGCAACTCTGCAAGAAGCATGTTTCCTGGTGTGGATATCAGTAAAAGAATAAAACACAAATAAACTCCTATAAAAATAAATTGAGTGGAAATAAATTATATTAGTTTTACTGGGTGGAATAACTTGGCCTCAATCTCTGCCAAGCATATATTTAATCAAATGTTAACAAATTGTTTCCAGATTAGTGGGTTAGGGTGATGCATGCATGTATGTATGTGTGTATGTATGTATGTGGTGTTTATGCTGCGCAACCCAAGCCAAAAGACAGCAGAGAGCTGTGCCTGATCAAAGTCTAACACACACACACACACAACGAGTAATTGGAGGTGTAGTTTGATTCTGGACAGCGCATCATAATGTAGTGTTCTTTAGCGAGTTGCACATTCAAGAGTTGGGGCTGTCTGGTAGGGTACGAGGACTACGGTTCCAGATCCTAGTTGCATAGATAGAGAAGGCCTTTTCTATTATTTATTTTTTATTTTTTGCACCTCTTCATCTTCCATCTGCACGTGTCTCTGCTCTGGGAGTGTGGAAAGCCACTGATGAGGGTAAGCTTCTCATCCAAGTAGGCAGGGGTGCTATTTCTATGTATGTTGCATCTCCATAATGCAAACCTAGCCAAAATGCAGTAAACTATGCAGGATGAAAGATAAGCACAAAGTCAATGAGTGATAGGAATGGTAGCTGGTCTGCAAACTGTTAATGAGTTTTGATGGCCAGCTATGACTGCTTTGTTGATTATGACACTACTTTTGAAGGTGGTGCTAGGTGACAAGGGGAGTCTGCAGACTGCCGTTAGCGTGGAGTTGTGGGTCATATTTCTGTAGGCGCTAATGCAGTGTGCTGCAGCATGTAGTGTGCACTCAGGAGAGGAACCAGTGTGGATTTAAAATTCAAAGAGGGTTTCCCAGATAACCAGTGTAAAATAAGCTGTGTGACACAAAATATGTTTTACCAAGAAAAATGTAAAAGCAAACAAAACAGTTGAAAATAGCTTGCCTTCTATAGAATATGTCACTCAAGTCACACTAAAATTCTAAAATCTACCAGAATACATTTAGATGTCAACTAAAATAGTTCAACAGCATATGTTCTGAACCATGTCTACAAGACACCTACCAATGCAAATCATTTGTATACATTTAGGTGGTTCCAGTGTGCATTTTCTTTTGTAAATTAGCACAATGCAGTTAACATTTGAGATACATCTTCTTTCACTTGCTTTATGAGTTTTTCCAGTTTTTTAGCACACATGGAAAGCACACGTCCAAATGCAATTAAATTATGCTGCAAGTCTGGCTAACTAACTGGTCTGCTTCCTTTGGCCTCACAAGGCTGGACGATTGAAGTGAGGGAGAGAGGCCAGGTCTCTAGAGCTGCACCTGGTCAATATTTTTCCAGTACTGGCCAGTATTCTCTTGTCTCAATGGCTGTAGGACATTACAATGCTTGCAATTACCACAAATGACTTTACTGCTCCTTTTTTGCAACCCATCTTTACCATGCATTTGCCTTTACCACACAGGCTAATTTTAATTTTATATAAATATATACATATATATATATCAATATGGCATCATAATATTAAATTAATCGAAGTACAAAAAACATTTGAAAAGTTTAAACGGCCTACGCGTTTCAGTTGCACCTTCAACTGGGCCTTACAGAGATTTACAATAGGCTTGATTTATACAGTCCTTCATCTATTTTCCCAGGCCCAAACACTAGAGCTGCAACCATCAGTTGAAAATCTGTACTTCCACATCTGTCATTTTTCCTCCCGATGATAACACACAGTATAAAACACATTTGATATTACATTTACATTTGTATCATTGTCATTTTATGTTTCAATATTGATTGCGTTTTCTATGTTCATTATGCGGATAGGTATATGGACTTCCAATATTGCTAATAACAACCATTTCATTAGAACAATCATCTCCCAAGATTACCGGTCGCTAATTACAATCTTAATATATTAGGATAAAAATGCTAGTGTCAATAAAATAAACTGAAATGCTAATAAACCAATATATTTTGTGGGTCAGTATATCAATATCCACAATCTCATATTTTTACAGTTAGTTTAATCGGGCGATACGAAACAGTAAAATGCGGAAGGAACTGATAAATGTATCTCAAATTGACCAATTCAGTGCAAATTATGCAATAAAGTGCCCTAAACTGAGTGCATTAGTGCAAAGATTACTAAGGTTGTGCAAATTATGCAATAAAGTGCATAAAGACAAACATCCCATGTTTTGGAGTTCGTAACAGTGCAACTTATGTAATAAAGTGCCTAAGATCAGGTGCATCCCTGCCAAGATGACCCAGATGGCATACATTTAGCAATAAAGTGTCAAGGATCAATTACATCAAGTTTAAAGTGTAAATCACACAGTAAAGTGTCAAAAGTCAGATACATCCATACCAAGATGGTTCAGATGGTGCGAAGTCAACAACAAGAGGCTAAGGACCAAGTGCATTAAGGTTAAAAATAAATTAGATAATACACAGTTAGTAATGTGGTGTTGCCAATCAAACGCACTTAGAGTAGAATTGTTGGACTTTTTTGCTTACGCAGGGTCATCCCCAATCTTTTTGCCTCCTGCCTCCTATTTTTTCTGACCCGTTGCTGTTGGCTTTTGAACTCTGAGCACTTTACCACTGCTAACCAGTGCTAAAGTGCATATGTTCTCTGTGTAAATTGTATTGTTGATTGGTTTATCCGTGATTGGCATATATGATTTACTAGTAAGTCCCTAGTAAAGTGCACTAGAGGGGCCAGGGCCTGTAAATCAAATGCTACTAGTGTGCTTGCAGCACTGGTTGTGCCACCCACATAAGTAGCTCTGTAATCATGTCTCAGACCTGCCACTGTAGTGTCTGTGTGTGCAGTTTTAACTCTAAATTCGACTTGGCAAGTGTACCCCCTTGCCAGGCCTAAACCTTCCCTTTTCTTACATGTAAGACACCCCTAAGGGAGGCCCTAGGTAGCCCCAAGGGCAGGGTGCAGTGTATGGTTAAGGTAGGACATATAGGCCCTCATTACAACCCTGGTGGTCGGTGATAAAGCGGCGGTAACACCGCCAACAGGCCGGCGGTAATAAAAATGGAATCATGACCACGATGGAAACCACCAACACATACAGCCACTTTAACACACTTACCGCCATGGCGGTAGCAACAAACACGGCGGCGGTAACCGCCAACAGCCAGGCGGAAGACAATGTACCGCCCACAGCATTACAACAGGCCTATCCGCCACCTTTACTGGGGCGGTACCAATGGCATCAAAAGCACGACAGAAACAGTACACTGAAGGAAAACGACTCACCCGTCAACACTCAAGGAAGAACCACAGTGCCATGGAGCCCGAGCTGCACTTTTTTCCAATGCTGGTGTACCTTCTCTTACACCAGGAACACGAACGCCGGAGAAGACGACCACGGTGAGTACTGCACCTAGCACACAAGGGAGGGGGAGGAAAAAGAGAGTAACACACACGCAACACCCCCACCCCCAACACCATACACCCAAACAGATGCAACAACATTACATATACACCCCGTAACCCCCAGGATTAATGCAAGGACAAACGGTAGGGATTAAAATGGGTGTAACACAGTGCTAGATAAATATGTCCTTAAACAATAAACAGTATGTACAATATATACAAAAGGAGGGACAATGCCCACTCCAATATGTCTGTGGCCCACGGGGCCATAACACATAGGCCAAAGCCACACTTGACTCCTGCCTCATTACGGAGAGAACACTGCAGGGGCATCAGGTCGAGAAAACACAGGCACCTCAGGGGGATGGAGAATGGGGGGCACCTCAACAGGAAGATGGTACAACGTCACTGGCCTGGAGGGAGCTCAATGCCCACTGCTTGGTCCTGGGGAGTGCAAAGCCACAGTCTCTCAAGTGGGTGGTTGCCCACTGCTTGGTCTTGGGGAGTGCAAAGCCACAGTCTCTCTAGTGGGTGGTTTTCCCACTGCTTGGTCCTGGGGAGTGCAAAGCCACAGTCTCTCTAGTGGGTGGTTTTCCCACTGCTAGGCCCTGGGGAGTGCAAAGCCACAGTCTGTCAAGTGGGTGGTTTGCGCACTGCTTGGTCCTGGGGAGTGCAATGCCACAGTCTCTCAAGTGGGTGGTTTGCCCACTGCTTATTCCTGGGGAGTGCAAAGCCACAGTCTCTCAAGTGGGTGGTTGCCCACTGCTTGGTCCTGGGGAGTGCAAAGCCACAGTCTGTCAAGAGGGTGGTTTGCACACTGCTTGGTCCTGGGGAGTGCAAAGCCACAGTCTGTCAAGTGGGTGGTTTGCACACTGCTTGGTCCTGGGGAGTGCAAAGCCACAGTCTCTCAAGTGGGTGGTTTGCCCACTGCTTGGTCCTGGGGAGTGCAAAGCCACAGACTCTCATGTAGGTGGCTTCTCCACTGGTTCTGGGGCGGGCCTTGTGCCCAGTGTGCTTCATCCTGCCAAGGAGTGGGTGAGTGGTTGCCTTCTTCCACTGCTTCTGGAGGGGGCTTTGTGTCCAGTGTGCTTCATCCTGGATGGGGCAAGGTCACAGTCTCTCACCTGGGTGTCACACTGACAGGTGTTGCAGGGGCCAGGACGCACTGCAGCCCATGTAGTCACTACTACACACTGCTCGCCGGCGGTGACGGCTGCTCAGTGGATGGGAGTTGCGCTGCAGGTGGCTGTGCTGTCAGTGGTGGTGGTAGGCTCCAGCCCTTCACCTGCAGCCTCGGATGGCTCCCCACTGGGGCTGCAGCTGCTGGCAGTGGTTCTGCTGGCGGCGGGGCAGGTGGCGGTGCTGGCGGCGGTACAGGTAGTGGTGCTGGCCGTGGTGCAGGTAGCGGTGCTGGCCGTGGTAGTAGTATGCTCCAACCCTTCACCTGCAGCCTCGGATGGCTGAAGTGCCATGGCTGATGTTGTGTGCCCCTTCCTGCCCTTGGCAGATGGTGATGCCTCCTTGCTTCTGCCAGCTGGTGTTTTTTTCTTGCCCTTGCTGGCTGCTGGTGCCTCCGTCCCCTTGCTGTCTGGTGGTGTCTCTTTCCCCTTGCTGGCTGGTGTCCCCTTCTTGCCCTTGCTAGGTGGCGGACCCTTCTTGGCCTTGGCAGGTGGTGTTGGCACACTGGCTGTGCTGACGGGTGCCTCCTTGGAGCCTCTCACACCTGCAGTAGCTGCAGAAACCACAGTGGCTATGGACTGGGTGGGTGAGGTGCTGGGCTGGGATCTGGCCACCGTGGCCCAAAGTGAAGGACGGGGGAGGAGTAGGAAATAGGTTAATGGTGGTGAGGAAAAGCTTCTTAGGGACACTGGGGAGGGATGAGGGTGAAGGTTTGGGAGTGGCAGAAAAGGGAGTGTTTGTAGGAGGTATCAGTCTGCTGTGTTTGGGTGCAGGTGCATGGCTGAATGCTGTTGTGAGGTGGATGGCTGTTAGGTGTCTGTGTGCTTGTGTTTGTGAACTTTAGTAGGTGAGGTCACAGACACACTGGGAGAGGACACAGGGGACGTGTGCATGGATGTGGGGGTGGTGACTGCCAGTGAGGGGTGTGTAGTGATAGGCATACTGGTGATGGAGGTAGTGGATGAGGATGTAGTGCATGCGCTACTGGGAGGGAGGTGGACGAGGAGGAGGAAGGGGACACAGTGGAGGCAGTGGATGTTGGTGTGTCTGCATGAGGATGGTGCTTGTGTGAGTGCCTGTGAGATGAAATGTGGTGCTTGTGTTTGCCTGAGCCACTTCTGTGTGTTGATTTGGGTGAATGCTGATCTGAAGGTGTGCTTAAGATAGGCTGGGGTTGAGGGGATTGGGACTGGGTAGAGGACGTTGGAGGGGGGAGGCTTTAGACAGGGACAAACGCTGCAATCAGTGAGTTGGCCAGAGCCTGGAATGCTCTCTGTTGGGCCGCCACGCCAGAGTGACTGCCCTTCAGGCATGCATTTGTTTGTTGCAAATGCCCTGCTAGACCCTGGATGGCATTTAGTATGGTTTACTGCCCAACAGAGAGGGATCTCAGGAGGTCATTAGCCTCCTCACTGATTGCAGCTGGGCTGACTGGGGCGGGGCCTGAGGTGCCTGGGACAAAGGAGATGCCCACCCTCTTGGGCGAGCGGGCACGGGAAAAACCCTGAGGTGCTGCTGGGAGGGCAGTGCTGGTACAGGGGTGCCGGCTGTACCTGTGGTTGCGGTGGGCACTGAGGTGTCTGCCAACACCAGGGAGCTTCCATCGGAGGAGGAGTCGCTGTCGGTATTGTCCCCTCCTGTCTCCATCGTGGTGCTCCCCTCACCCTCCGTCCCACTGGTGCCCTCACCATCAGTGGATTCGGCCTCCAGGCCCATGTGGGATGCAGCTCCCTCCATCACCGGTGCCTCTGCTCCTCCGCCACATGTTGCTGATGCACACAAGAACAGGGTGACAAAACATAAAGGGGGGAGAGACAGAGGATGCATCTGGTCAATGCCAGCAATAACACTACTGTTGGCGTACACAACTCACAGGGAACAGCCCTTTGCACTATGCCATGCAGTACCAGTTACAATACTAGTAACCAGCCCATGGGGTACAATGCCTAACGCCATTAGCTGCACACCTGAAACCCACAGTTCCCTGCCCAGCAGTAGATGGCCACCAACATTTTTGTGGTTGGAGTGCATCTAAGCTTGCGCATCATGAAACCTACCCTTCCAAGTTTGCGCTGGCCTAGGGGCACCCACAGCCTGTATCCCCCACCCAGGTAACACCTTAACACACGCATATTCAAGAATCTGAATCTGTACTCACCCCCTTGTGGCTGCTGTGATCCCTTCAAGCGCCCATCCAACTCCGGATATACCACCGCCAGAATGCGGAACATCAGGGGGGTCAGGGTACGACGGCCACCCCTTCCTCGTTGGGAGGCCAGCCCCAGCTGGGCCTCCGCTGTCTTCTTGGTCCTCCCACCATTTGTGTCAGTGGGTGCTCTGCCTATCAAAGACCACCAGGGTCCGCACCTCCTTGGCGATGGCACACTAAATACCCTTTTTCTGATTGGCGCTGACCTGCAGGAAAAAAGCAGAAAAGGTATTAGTCATACCGTTCAGACTGTCATACTCATGGCCCCCATATCACTCCCATCCCCTTACGCACAGACATTGACCACCATACATGCAGCACTCTGCCCAGGACCCCTCAGCCACCCTCTACATGAGGCTTAAACACACAGCACTTCATACATTCATGCCCCACGCATCATGCTCACAGTGTACTCACCTGTTGGTCTGGAGGACCATAAAGTAAAGGGTACTGGGGTAGGACCCCCTCCACCAGTCTCTCCAACTCCTCCGAAGTGAAGGCAGTGGCCCTTTCCCCAGACACTCGAGCCATGGTCGCTTCCAGACACAGGTTACAGCAGCACTTGCAGTGTAGGTCCTCTCCTGTTGAAGGTCAAGTGGCAAGTGAGTGAAAAGATAGAAATTGGCGGTCACGTCCGCAGCGGTGCGTACCGTCACCGCCGGTGTACATCGCCATTGGCTCCTGGAACCCGTAGGCCCCAATGATAACCAATGCGGTGTTGCACGGCGGTCATCAATCGCCGACTGCAACGGTGCACAACGCCAGCAGAATTACCTCATTTCCACTTGTCCCCTCTCACAGGTCAGGTAGCCGCCATTTCAGGAGGGCACTGGCCATTGCACCTAACTGCGTCACAGCAGACATAGGCACATCAACTGACTTACAAGTTCACATACTGTTTCTGTAAAACAAAAATTGCATATTTGAATATGAAATTCTGCTCACCGTTTTTCACTCTAGAGTTCAACCACTGAGGATGAATAGGAGATGGAGACATCCCCCTGTGTACAGACCCCTGATGGACCTGGCGACAATGGAGGACAGGCACATTATCCTAACCTACAGACTTGATAGGGCCACAATCCAAGAGCTGTGTGCCCAATTAGAGCCAGGACTGATTTCAGCTATCTGCCACCACACAGGTGTCCCCCCTCTAGTGCAGGTCCTGTCAGTGCTCCATTTCTTGGCAAGTGGTTCCTTCCAAGCGACTGTGGCCATGGCCTCAGGGATGTCGCAGCCTATGTTCTCAAACGTGCTGACCAGAGTGTTGTCTGCCCTGCTGAAACACATGCACAACTACATCTTATTTCCCCAGGTGGAGGATTTGGCCACAGTGAAGGCTGACCTCTATGCATTGGGACATATCCCCAACATCATTGGTGCTATTGATGGTAGACATATTGTCTTTGCCCCACTGCGGAGAAATGAACAGGTATTCAAAAATCGAAAGAGCTTTCACTCTCTGAATGTGCAGATGGTGTGTTTGGCGGACCAGTACATCTCCCATGTCAATGCAAAATATCCTGACTCTGTGCATGATGCCTTTATCTTGAGGAAAAGCAGCATCCCATATGTGATGGCTCAACTCCAGAGGTACCGGGTGTGGCTAATAGGTGAGCCCATGGTCCCCACCCAGTTGATGTAAGTATATGGGTGTGGGGTTGTCCCTAAGGGTGAGTGTGTGGCTAACAGGTATCCCTCAATATTTACAGGTGACTCTGGTTACCCCAACCTCTCATGGCTACTGACCCCAGTGAGGAAAGCCAGGACAAGGGCAGAGGAACGTTACAATGAGTCACATGGGTGAAAAAGGAGGATCATTGAGTGCACCTTTGGCCTCCGGAAAGCCAGATTCCGGTGCCTCCATCTGACAGGTGGATCTCTATTACTCACCCAAGAAGGTATGCCAGATCATCGTTACATGTTGCATGTTGCACAACCTGGCCTTGAGACTCCAGGTGCCATTTCTGCAGGAGGACGAGCCTGGGGATGGTTGTGTGGCAGCGGTGGAGCCTGTGGATAGTGACGAAGAGGAGGCAGAGGAAGAGGATGTGGACAACAGAACTTCAATAATCCAATAGTACTTCCAGTAACACACAGGTAAGACACTGTAACTTCACCTTCCATTGCAGTTTTGTATTGGACATTGTACATGGCAGCCAGATTTCCCTATTTCTATGGTCACTTACTGTACCCTTTGGCATCTCTATTTTCAGATATCTGTGCCCAACTCTGGCTCCTGGGGTGTTTACTGCTGCCCACTACAGGTCATCCCTATGTAAATATAACTGTACATTTGAATTACAATGTTTACATATTGCTTAAGTAATACATATTTCAATCAATTGACAGACTCCATACTTGTATTTGTTCTAAGGGTGTTTATTTCTGTGATTATATATGTACAGGGTATTGCAATGGGCTGGGTTGATGGTGGAGAAATGTCCAGGATAGAGTCCAGTCTATTGGTATCACAGGTGCATTGTCCAAGGGGTATAGGAAGTGGAGCAATGTCAGTTCAAGGTGGACAGGGTGACAGAGTGGGACAGAAGGGTGACAATATGGTGAGTCCTATTTCCTGGTGGGGGTCTTGGCAATGTTCTCTGACTTCTGCCTGGATCGCAGGGACCTTTTGTGTGGTGGTGCTCCTTCTGCAGGGGGTGGGGTGCTGGTAGCCTGTTGTTCCAGTGACGGGCCTTCTGTCCACTAGCGTTGGTGGAGGTGAAGGGCTGTTCTTCGGTGTGGCTAGTGTCAGGGGCCCGTTGGTGTGCCACTGCCTCCCTCATTATGTTGGCCATGCTTGCCAGCACCCCTGCATTGGGGACCAGGGAGATGTGGATGTCTCTCAGGTCCTCTCTGATCCCCAGGTACTGTCCCTCCTGCAGCCGCTGGGTCTCCTGAAGCTTGGCCAGTATCTGGCCCATGGTCTCCTGGGAATAGTGGTAGGCTCCCAGGATGTTGGTGAGTGCCTCGTGGAGAGTTGGTTTCCTGGACCTGTCCTCCCCCGTCACACAACAGTCATCCCAGCTTCCCTGTTGTCCTGTGCCTCTGTCGCCTGAACCGTGTGCCCACTGCCACTGACCCCAGGTCCCTGATCAGCCTGTATTTGTGGGGTTGCCTGTGGTCCCTGTAGTGGTGGACACACTGCTGATTGACGTGTCCTGGGGACAGAGGGGATGGGCCCGCTAGGTGGGTGCTGTGCTGGTGTTTCCTGAGGGGGGAGGCTCTGGGGTGGTTTAGGACTGTGGCTGGGTCACCAACTGTCCAAAGGTCCCTGATGCCCAGGTTGGTCACCATGATCCAGGCGTGCAGAGCTGCTGTCATCACTGTGGGCTTCTTCTGGGGGGGGGGGGTGGATGTTGCTGGCACCTCCTCTCCGGTGACATTGTGTGGGGGTCCTGTGGGGATGTAAATGCAGTGTTGTTGTTTCTGCGTGTGACATCTTGTGTATGGGTATGTTTCCCTCTATGGTTGTTATTACCAAGGCAGCTTTGGCTTGTGTGAGTTGTGATTTGGTTGGCTAAGTGACTGTCACTAGTGTGCATGCTGTGGCGATTGGTGTCCATGCAGGTCTGTAATGGGGGTCCATGCATTGGTTTTGCATGCAGGGCTTGGTATTGGGATGGGTGGATTGTGATGCTGGGGTATATGTGAGGTGGTGCAGTGATGGGGGTGAGGATAGGGGTAGGAGTTTGTGATGACAGGTAGGTGGGGGGGATAAAGTAGTAGTGCATGATCGCCAATACTTGCTCCTCCCATGTTGTTAGTTGTGGGGGAGGAGGTGGGGGTGCACCGCCAGTCCTCTTTACAGCTATCTGGTGTCTTGCTACCACGGAACACACCTTCCCCCATAGGTTGTTTCACCTCTTCCTGATGTCATCCCTTGTTCTTGGGTGCTGCCCCACAGCGTTGACCCTGTCCACGACTCTCCGCCATAGCTCCATCTTCCTAGCAGTGGATGTCTGCTGCACCTGTGATCCGAATAGCTGTGGCTCTACCCAGATGATTTCCTCCACCATGCCCCTTAGCTCCTCCTCAGAGAATCTCTGGTGTAGTATATCCACGTAATCTTGTGGATATAACAATTGTTCTCTCAATTTCATATCCACTCTTCACTTCACATCCTTCAGCACACTTATAGGGTATCCTCGCTCTAAGAGTCTATTCATCATGTCTAATGATTCCTTGTTATACTCATCGTTGGTGGAACACACTCTCTTAGCTCTCAAAAATTTACTTTATGGAATATTCCACTTGAGAGTGTCAGGATGACCACTATTCACATGTAATAGAGCACTGGTGGCGGTTGGCTTCCTATGTATCCTAGTCACTAGTTGGTTATTAAGAACCAACACCCCAACATCTGAAAATTCACAATGTGTTCTACTACGTGAACTTGTGAACCATAGATTATTTTCATTTCAGTTAACTTCGTAATATACGAGCATAACTCCATTTTGTCACCATCCCAGAGAATGAAAAGATCATCAATAAAATGTACCTATATGGCAGTGTTCCGATTAAACATCTCATTCTCTTCGTCCCTGGTTACCTCCTTCTCCCACAACCCCATGAACGAATTTGCATAGGTGGGGGCGAAGGAGGTATCCATTGCTGTGCCCGGTTCCTGTAGATAATATTCCTTTTTAAAGAGAAATACATTATGGTTGAGACATTACCTTAACATGTCCATCAATATTTGTGTATGTTCAAATAGTTCTATGGGTCTATCCCTTAAAAAGTATTCACAGGCCCACATCCCATGGTCATGGTCTATAGAGGTATTCAATGACGTAACATCAAGTGTCACCATAATGTGTTCATGTTTCCATGTTATGCAATCCAATTTTCTTAAAAAGTCTGTAGAGTCCTTCACTTCTGACGAAAATTTGTGACATACTCCTGTAGATATAAATCTATGTACCTCAATGTGTTCTCCAACAAAGACCCTATTGAGCTGACTATTGGCCTGCCAGGGAGGACCTCTGTATTTTTGTGGATCTTTGGGAGAAAATAAATGGTTGCCATAGTTGCATGTTCAGTTTTTAAGTATTGATATTCCTCCCAATCAACAGCCTTTGATCAAACCAAGATTTTAATTTCATATGATATTCCTCCTCTATATGGTTAATCGGGTTTCCAGGGAGGCAAGTATAATGTGTGTTGTTATTTAGCTGTTGCCTTGCTTCCAATTGGTATGAACTTAAGTCCATCAGTACAATGTTGCCTCTTTTATCCGAGGGTTTAATAATGAGGGAGGGATTGCTCCTTAACTCAAGAATATCTATCCAGTCCTTGGCCGAGAAGTTGTTCTTTCCTTCCTTATTCTGCCATTCTTTTCTGAGATTGCTAATTTGTTCAACCATCAATTCCTGAAACAAGTCAATATGATTACCAGCTGGTAATTGAGGACAAAATGTACTCTTTGGTCTCATCCCACTTGGCGCTTGATTGTCCAAATTAAATCCTACATCTTTTAAATCATCCATTCAAATGATTAAACTATCTGTTTCAATATTCACTTCATTCGGAGTTGCTGTCATTTCCTCAGAGATTAATCGTGTTTCCTTAATATCTCCTTCCATTGCCAAGTCACGGATTTCCAATCAGTCAGAGGTGTCTCATATCTTAAAGGACGAGTATTTGTTTAGGTTGGGATACCTTCCACTCTCTCCTCTCTCTTCCATTATTTATGAAGCTCAATTTATGTGTCCTCAAAATCCGGACTTGTCATGGGGCAAAAGGCGAGGCCAAGATTGAGTAGTCTTTGTTGATTTTCATTCAATGTGATTGATGATATGTTGACAGCTAAAGGTTTTTGTGATGTAACATCAGTTAAACTCATCAATTCTGTCATCCCCTGCTCCTTCCTTGGCCCGTCCTCTTGCCCCTCCTTGTCTTACATTTCATCTTCCGCAATCCGTCTGCTGTCCAATCCTTCCCACCTGTTGTGTGGTCATTTGTATGAGGTGAAGTTTCCTCTGAAAATCTGTTCTCTCCATTGCTACTTAATCAACACTGGAACTAGGATCCGGACTGATGTCACTTTCACTTACCAATGGGCTTTTCGATGTTTCCAATTTATCCTTGGATCTCAGCCCATCATATTTTTTCTCAAAGGTATATACTCGGCCATTTTGGTAGTCCAATTTGTCTCTTGTAAATTTTCTCGCTTTCCATTCCCTGATCTCCTTCTCATATATTTGTAAGGCTTTCTCCATTTTATTTAGTTGATCTTTTATGCCCCCAACATCTTTGAATTTTACCAACTCCTTCATAATCAACTCTATTTTCACCATTTACAACTCTATCTTATGTTTTGCATGTTTCGTTAATGTCTTCATCAATTTAACTGAACACTCCTCTGTACATTGGCACCATTCGTTCACCAAATCTTCATCCATATCTTCATAAGTTTGTAATAACATGATCCTCAGACTCCTTGCTACTCCTTTACACTCTAAATATTTTGTGAATGATGTCATCTCCCACCATTTCTTAACTTCCATCCTCCTTGCTTTTCTAATTCCTTAATTAACTGTACGGGTGTTTTATTTACATTAAGGTTTCAATTGCAAATTGCCTCAGCACTTTCATTGAAAGCATGTTCTGCAGCCATTTTCCATTTCATTTGCCTGTCTTCCATCTTCGAATGCTGGATGAATTTAGCAGCAGCTACTAGTGTCCCACCTTCTTTTTAAAAACAATTTAAATGAGTCTTTGTTTTTAAACACAGCCCACTGAAAAACAATGTAAGTAATTCTTTTAATGAATGATCATACACCAAGTTACCGATAGTCTACATCCATAGATTCAATAATAATTCGGACATCCATTACCATGTCAACGGAACCACATCATGCTTCATCTGATTTCACTGATCTCCAAATTTTTAATCACTGATAGCCAGACATCCTCCTCTTATTCTGTCATATCTGATAGATCCAGGGAGTTACAGCAATCAATCCCAATGCATTAATTCTCAAAACCTGCAATGCGAGCCGACCGCATCTGGTATGGTAGCAGCTACCTCTCGCACCCTCCAGTCCATGTGTAAGTTACCCCACATACCTTGAGTCCGTTTGCTGCGTGCGGGTGCTCCCTGATTTCCGGTGTGTCGGTGGAGGGACACAATATAATTTTAGCCAATTACTCCAGATATCACCCTCGATTTATTGCGCACCTCACACTCCAGTGCCAGGCCGTTGTCTGCTCGAGGGTCGCACATCACATATTCAAGGAAACAGGTGTCCTTTCGGTCACTCCCCCGGACCAGTTGTACGGTGGCACTAGAACTGAGGGCTTTCAGTCCAATTCCAAATATTAGGTAATTTTTATTATTGTTTATCCTCTTGCATCGTAATGTTAAATTAAGTGAAAAAACATTCAAAAGGATTAAAGGGCCTAAGTGTTTTGGCTACACCTTCAACTGGGCCTTACAGAGGCTTGATTTATATAACCTGTGATATATATACTGGAGTGGGAGGCCTGCCAAACCCGCCCTCAGTCTTATGAATAAATTAAATGTTGTTATTGGGAAAGCACCTTAAACCACACTTCACTAATTACCCATACCATACTATGCCCCTACCCCCTTAAATTACCTTATCACCCAATACTCTTAACCACCCTTAAATCCCAAAACACCTAGGCCCATATTTATACTTTTTGATGCAAAACTGCGCTAACTTCTGTCCCCTGGGCATGGTCTTTGGGCATAGTGGCATGTAGGGGGGCACAAATCAGGCCCCCCTATGCCACAATTTTTTTAAAAAAAAAACACTTACCTGAACTTACCTTCATGTCCCTGGGATAGGTCCCTCCAGCCTTGGGTGTCCTCCTGGGGTGGGCAAGGGTGACAGGGGGTGTCCCTGGGGGCATGGGAGGGCACCTCTGGGCTCCTTCAGAGCCCACAGGTCCCGTAACGCCTGCCTTTTGCAGGCGCTAAAAAACGGCGCAAAAGCGGCCGTACGTCATTTTTTTTGACCCGCCCACTCCTGGGCGTGAATTTTGCCCGGGAGTATAAATCCGACGCACATGCCTCGGGGTCGATTTTTTAGACGGGAACGCCTACCTTGCATATAATTAACTCACAGTAGGTGTCCACGCTAAAAAATGACGCTAACTCCATGGACTTTGGCGCTAGACGCGTCTAACGCCAAAGTATAAATATGGAGTTAGTTTTGCGTCAGAATTGCGTAAAAAAAAAACGACGCAATTCCGGTGCAAACGGAGTATAAATATGCCCCCTTATACCTGTACCTAAACCCTAAAGTCACCCTTAAAATCCAATAGCCATACCCACCCTAAAACCCTAAAAATACCCTTACCACCCTATACTCCTATCCACCCTAAACCAAAAATAACCACTTACTACCCTATGTCCCTAACCATCCCTAAACCCTACAATACCCTATGCCCCTACCACCCTTTTAACCCTAAAAAGACCCTCAGAACACAATGGTCTTACCCATCCCTAAACCCTAAAGCAACCCTTATCACGCTATACTTATGCCCACCCCTAAAACTATATATATATATCACCTAGTGGTGGTTGCCACTAAGTAGTTGGTTAGGACCAAATTTCTATTGGTAAAGCGATTTTGCTATATCTTTGATGCAGGTTGATGAATCTTCACGAACTTTGTTCAAATAATATGACACTTACTGCAGCTGCTGTCTAGGAAGGTTTACAGTGATCCGTCAAGCGGGGGCTGAGAAACGGGGGTTGGGGCCCAAAATGCATTTTTTCCATGTTCATTTCCATAGGGATTTTGAACAGGAATAGAGGCTAAACTGCTGGTCGAATTACACCAAATTTGGCAGAAAGATAGCTCTTGGTCCAGAAAGAGCCCTTTTTGTTATTTTAGTGTAAATCCATTCAGTAGTTTTTGAAATACTGAGGAAAATCCAAATTTGTACATATAGGGGCGTGAAGGTGCCACAAACCCTTCCGGTCTTGTGCTGAGATCTGATTGGCTGCTAACACTTCAACAAGGAAGGGTAGGCAGCCATCTTGGGACTCGGCTTCAGGAAAGTCCCAGAAAAAGGTAAAAAATAAGAGAAAGGGCCAGGGTATGTACATCCTGCTGACCCATTAGCTCTGGTGCATGGGTCCCGTATGGACTGTCCACTCCAGGGCAAAAAAGATAATTTATTTGGAAAATCACTGCCACAAATTTGTGACAGGGTCACAACTCTGCTGTAAAAAAAAAACAAAAAAGTGTGGTCTCTGTCCTTGTTTTAAGAATACCCTTAGAGAGCCAGGTCCCGGGAGCATGTTGAAAATAAAGGAGTGGTGCATGGAGCCCCCCCCCGCCTGGGTTTATTTATGCCTCTGGGACCACCACCACCCAAGGGCTTTATTTCAATAGTATGCAGGGGCTGAGCATTCCCCCCACACCCTGGGTCCCACCACCTCTCCAGGGCAAAATCAGTAAATTAAATTATGTAAGGGGGTCCTGACGACTGCCACCTTCTCAGGGCTCATATTTTATTATATGCGGGTGACTGCGTTCTCCCTCAACTGCAGCCCCAGGGACCACTACCTCTCGGGGGCAAACATTGATTTACAATTGGTGGGGCATGGCCCACTGCAGTCCCAGGGACCGCCACTATCCCGGACTATAGCTTGCACACTTGCCATGCACTGCTAATTACCCTAGTATTACAGCACTCATGACAACTTGTATAATGTTATTGAAAATATCAATGAAGCATTAGCAGTAATTTTAATGAAAAAAAAAACTATTCACGGCAGGGACATGCATTATAGTTACCTTAGAGCACGAGCTATAGCTGCTTGGAATAATTCTAACTATGACTGCTGAATTTCCTCCAGTTTTGTAAAACTCAGAACCTAACTGTAAAGTCCCTGTAACTTTTGTTTTTTTTTTGGGTGAATTTCTAAGGTTCTTTTAAAATTCTATTTTCTGTCTATAATGTCCCAATAACTTTTGTTTTTTTCACTGAAAAAAAAAAACATTTAGACATACATACTAATGCTAGTGCTAGAAATTGGGCTTCTAGTTGGAAGAGGTTATGCCCCTGTCCAGGCAGACACTACACTCCCTGTCAGGGTAAGTCAGTTACCCACCATAAATGAACCTGTGCTTACCCTCTAGTAGCCTGGCCCAGGTCAGGCAGATTTAACCTAGGAGGCAATGTGTAAAGTATTTGTGCAACACTTAATACAGTAAAACAGTGAAAACACCACAGAAAAATAATCCATTAGATTAGAAAAATAGAACTCATTTTAAAGAACAAAACAAGACCAAAATGATAAAAATCCAATAAGTAAAAGCTGATATATGAATTTTTAAAGAATATCTGCAAATACAGTGCATAGGAGCATAAAACGCCAACCGCGCTATCTGGTCCCATTAGACTGGGTGAAATCTCAAAAGTCAGGCCAACCGCGATAGAGGTGGGCCGGATACAGGGATCAACCTTGCCCCACTAAAATCAGTATCGTGGTTCGGGGTTGCATCGATATCGAGGCGCGATGGGAGTAGCAGCACTGTTTTAATTTTTTTTTAAATGTATTTATTCAGTTTAACAACCATACAACAACAAGCCCAGGAGCATGGCATATACAAACAGAGACAATCCCAGCACTGCCCAAGCATCAATTGATGTAAAAAAGGACATGGTCCCGTTATACTCAGTACAGCAGGGTCCGGTCAACATATCGCATACTGGCCATAGGGCTGAACATTAGAAACGTGTTTCAAAAAAGGGCTAAATATTACCACGGTCCCAGGGGAAAGAAGAACAGGTAAGGAACCAACAAAAGAAGTGAAGTGCGGCAGGGAGGAACACGGGCAGCACAGTCATCCATCCCAGCAAACCAACATGGCACAGACAGGCAGTAACGCAGAGCGGGTCTTCCGTGTGCATGGCCAACCAAGAAAGCACACAGCATATCATTTATGAGACTCCAGATAGGAGCGCAAGGGCACCCAAATGTCCTTGGATGGGAGCCCTCAGGGACCAGTTCCCAAAAAATCGTTAACTGCTCCTGACAGAACGCTGCATCTCACAGCCAGTCGGCCCCACGAGGAGCTCGGCCCCTCCCCCAACACATCGCCACTCTTCGCTTAGCCAACAGCAGCAGTAGTCACACCAGCCTCCGCAAATCTGTCAGCACCCCGTCCAGTAGTCCAAACAGCGCCAGCACAGGGGAGAGAGGCAGATCCAGGCCAGTAATTTCCGCAATCACATGCATCACTGCCAACCAGAAGGCACGCATCTTCCCACAATTCCACGCCAAGTGTAAAAAATCAGTGTCCGGGGTGCGACACCTTTCACAATTGGCATCCACACGCAGCCCCATAGCGTAGAGTCTTCAAAGGGTGCAATACAAATGATGCAGAAATTTTAAATGGATGTCGCAGCTGATAGTTCGGCGACAGCACTCTCATATGCGCACAGCATTTATTCCACACTTCTTCAGAAATACACCCCCAACTTCCAGTTCCCATCTGGCTTTAGCAGACATAGCAATATCCCTCTGCTGTTCCTGCAAACAACCATACAGCCTAATAATGAGTTTGCGCAGCGACTGCACACACCACAACATCTCCAGAGCCCGACAAGTCCTGGGAATCCCGTGCGAAGCATCGCATAGACCCGCAAAACATATAACCGATGCATAGCGTTATCGGCTCTCTCTCCAAGTGCTGCCTCCGGTGAGATCAGCCACCCCCCCTCAAACCAATACCCCAAAGTAGATAGACCCAAGCCATCAAGGAAGTCCCGCAGCCGCACGTCCCGGCACATCCTCTCGTCAGCGACATCCAACACTGGCATCGCGGGAGCAAAGGGATCACATGTCTCTGACCATCGCAACAAAGCCTCCCAGTGTAACGCCGCGCTCTGACGCGGCGTCTCTCTCTGTCCTCGCGGGTGGAACGCGCTACCGATATTCGGAGCGCCGTTCCCCGCGTTTTTTGACTAAGCTTTCTGGGAAGCATATATTTCGCTCCCGGTCGCGCTACACTTACTTGTAGCCTTTTTTCTTCTTTTATTGTTGGTGGTGGTTTTTTTGTTGGCCCTTTTGCCTGTCTCTATCCATGTTGTGTCCATCTTGTCTTCTTCGTGTTTTTGTCCCAGCATGCTCTGTTTTTCTTTTATACTACTTCCTTTTTCCTATACTGGTCTATGGGCTTTTCCCAATCCAAGATGGTGTTACTTCCCTTTCCTGTGATGTCACTTCCCTTTTCTCAGTATATAAGTCAGTCAGTCTTGTTCCTCCTTGCGTTGCAAACACTTCCTTCTGGTTGTGCTGTTGGCTCCTGTTCTTTGTTACTGCTTTTTTGCCTTGGGAGATTTTTGCCTGTTCTTTGTTCCTGCTTTTGCCTTGGGAGATTTTTGCCTGTTCTTTGTTCCTGTTTTTGGCTTGGGATATTTTTGCCTGTTCCTTTTTTCCTGCCTTGTACCCTGGATATTGCCTATTTTTGTTTCCTGTTGTCAAGTCCTGTTTTTTCTTGTTTTCCTTCTGGAGTTCCTGTTAGAGGTTTTTTACCCAGTGTTAGGGTTTTTTCCCTCTGGGACTCCTTCTGGAGGGTACGGTCTGCTTTGGCGTAGCCTGTCAAGCGGCACCGTGGCTACTAGAAGGGGTCGCCCTTATCTGGGAGCATCCAGGACCTGTAGAAGACTTGGTGTATTCGCCAATCCGAAATCCAGAGGTGAGAAGTCCAGCTCAGTACGTGACACCAAGGCCTTGGAAGTGCATGCCACTGTATCCACTCCACGGGACCGGGGCCGAGACAAACACCCAAGGACCCGCGGCAGTCTATCTGGCCACACCGCATCGCTCTCAGGCACAAGATGTGGCATGTAGCGCACAGGGCACATCCAATAGTACGCAAAGTGGGCCTGCGCACAATAATAATAAAGCTCCAAATCTGGGGCAGCCAGACCGCCCAGTTCAAAGGGCAATGTCAGCTTCTCCCAAGCAATCCTGGGCTGCCTACCCGCCCAGACCAGTCGTATCAGAGCTGAAGGAAGGCACCGCAGAAAACCAGCAGTAAGTGCCAGTGGGAGGTTCACAAATAAGTACAGGAATTTTGGCAACATAACCATTTTAGCAATAGCTATGCGCCCAATGAGCGACAACGGCAGCGAGCGCCACACCTCGATCCTATCTTCCAGCCAAGCTACCAGCCTACCGTAATTAGCCAACCAAAGAATTTCAACATCACAGCTCAGCCAGATTTCCAAGTATCTGACCGGACCGCTCGCCCACTCAATAGGATACCTGGACTGGAAGCCCGCCGTCCCCGCAGTGAGAGGCGGCACAACAGATTTCGACCAGTTGATCGTTATGCCGGGAAAGGCACCGAATCGAACAATCTCGTTAAGCAGAACATCTAGCTTCTTACTCGGTTCGCGGACATACATCGCGATATCATCAGCGTACATCGAGATTAATATGGGCCGCTGGCGGAACGGCATCCCGCTGTTATTATGGTGTTGTCGCAGAAAGGCTACAAGCGGCTCCATTGCCATTGCAAAAAGGAGTGGGGACAAAGGGGCAACCCTGGCAGGTCCCTCGGGCCACCGGGAAGGGGTCAGAGATACTGCCGTTTAGCCGCAATTGAGCAACAGGGTCTGTGTACAGAAACCGAATCAATGTAACAAATCGCGCTCCCAGGCCCACTCTGCCGAGCAGCGCAAATAAATACTTCCACACCAGTGAGTCAAATGCCTTCGTGGCATCTAAAAACACCGCCGCAGTCTCTTCCTCCGCCTCAAGCGTGCCCATCACCGCAAAGAACGTTCGCAGATTATGCTTCGTCGACCACCCCGGAACAAACCCAGACTGGTCAGGCAGCACCAGCTGCGACATCAACGGCTGCAGTTGTGCCGCTATCATCTTGGCCAAAATTTTATTATGCACATTAATCATAGAGAGTGGGCAGTACGAATCACAACTATGGGGGTCCTTTTGAGAATCGTAACAATAAGCGCTTCCCAAAGGGAGGCGGGAAGAGCTCCAGTCTCCATCGCCTCAGCGTAAACCTCCAACAATTGAGGAGCTAGTATATTAGAATGCTCTTTATAGAAAGCAGGGATCTGGCCATCCAATCCAGGGGACTTATCACCGGGTAGGCCACTAATCGCCGCCTTCACCTCCTCCACGGAGAAGGGAGCATCAAAATAAGCTCTATCTGCATCGCAAAACCAGAGCAGACTGATCTCAGAGAAATATTCCAGCACAGCCTCACTATTCAGCTCATTGGGAGCAAAGTACAAATCCATAAAATATCTAGTGAAAACTTTCATAACTCCCTCCGTCCCAGCCACTCGCTCACCCTCCAATCCATCTATTTCAGTAACATAGCCGCTAGCCCAGGGCTTGCCTAGCATATTTGCCAGCATGCGTCCCGCTCCATCACCCTCACCATGGTGCCTGGCCTTGGCATACTTCCCCAAAAAACAAACTTCCTGCAAAGGGCCTCCGCATAGAGAGACACCGCTCCCCGCTGGGCCGCTAGCGTTTCACCAGACCAATCTACCACCAATATGGCCTCCAGATCAGCAACTCGAGCCTCCAAATCTGCCAACTCCCGCCGCAGCGATCTTAACACCCTGTGCTGCTTCAACAGGCACACTCCACAGATAACCACCTTAAAGGCCTCTCAAAGCGTCCCAGCAGAGTCCATCGATCCACTATTCGTTTAAAAATATTGAGTGATAGCCTTGCCAACCTCCTCGCGGAACGCCACATCCCGAAGCGTCCCCTGTGGCAAACGCCAGGCAAAGGCGGCGCCCGGCCCCCCTGGCATCTCCAGCTCCAGCGTGACCGGAGAGTGATCCGACAGAGTCCGGGCCAGATGCTCCACTGATTGTGTCCAGAGTTCCACATCCCGCTTGCCCAACCATAGTTAACACATGTGCCCTCCCTCGTGTCCCCATGTCTCACCCTCCATATGTCAATCAAGGCGCCACTACTCATAACTGTCGACAAAGCATTAGCAGCGGCAGAGTGTTGCACCCTGGACGAGCTTTCCCGATACCTCTCCGAATCAAGAACTACGTTGAAGTCTCCTCCCCAAATCACAGCGCCAGCCCCCAACAATTCAACCAAGTGTCAGACCTCGCAGAAAGATTCAGGGTCGTCAACATGATGGCCATAAACCAAGACGAGCCTGCAAGGTCTGTCTAGTAGCATTCCACTCATCAGAACATAGCGCCCATTCGGATCCACTATTTACCCGCTGCATGCGCCATTGTAGCCCCTTACGCAGAAAAATCGCCACGCCCCTTGCATACAGCGAAATAAACGCACTGTGACCTTCACCGATCCATCCGGCTTTCAAACAATGCTGCGTAGCTGTTCTCAAGTGTGTTTCCTGCAGCATACATATGTCGATATTCTGGTGCTTAACATAGGCAGATATGAGCCACACCTTACGTCCATCATTCAGGCCATGCACATTCCAGGTGAGGCAACGAAGAGGTGCCACCCTACCCAGCATCACCAAAGCAACAATACCAAAATTCCATGCCACCACACCACTCCCCCCAGCCCGCCAGCCGCACATAGGAAAAGAAAACAGAGATAAAGGACCAAAGAACAAAGAGGGAACAAATTGCAAACAGACCCAACCCCCACCCACGCAGACCCCCCAACCGGGTCAATACCAGAACCCACCCCCCCAAGCCCAAAGGAACAAAATCAAAGACCCACAACATAGTGACAGTACTCATCCAAGGGCCGTAGGCTAGCCACCCAACCCGCCAACCGTACCAGGGCAGGGAGGGGAGGGCCCAAATAACAGGTATTGCGTCACAGCGGCAAATATGAAAAACACAGATACTGCAGCAGCACTCCCAGATAATCATCAAGATCTACTGGTTCTCCAGCACTTATAGGCAGTTATTCATTGTCACTTAGGTCTGCTCGCTCAGCTCCAGCATCTGCCACCCCCACAGCCGCAGGCCTCTGGGGAATCGTCTTAACAAACTTAGCCACCAGCTTTGGGTCTGTAAATAAATGTAATGTGCCCCCATGCTGTATACGGAGCTTCGCAGGGTAAATCAGAGAAAATCTGGCATCAGTCAGACTTAACGAGCGTTTAATTGGCAGGAAGGCCCTTTGTGCCGCCTGCACACTTGGAGTGTAATCAGGGAAGAAGCTCAGCTCTGAGTTCTTATAAATCACCGGGCACCTCTCTCTGGCTAGCCTCAACACTGCATCCCTATCGCTGTACTTCAGCAGGCGGATAATAATGGGTCGCGGTGGAGTCCCAGGCGGAGGCCAAGGGCTAAGCGATCTGTGAGCTCTCTCCACCACGAACATCCTGGAAAGCTCTCCAGGAAATATGTCTCCAAACATTTTCTCCACAATTCCTCCATCCTGCCCATGTCCGTGGATTCCGGAAGGCAAATCATTCTAATGTTGTTACGGCGCGACTGAGCCTCCAAATCTTCATTTTTATTGCGAATAACCTCCAGCACCCGTTCCATCCGCAGCAGTTGCTCCTGCTCTTCATGTCGTTGATCCTCCAGCTCCGAAGTGCGCGTCTCTAACTGGTCGAAGCCAGCATTGTGATCATCCACTCTGGCCTTGATGCGGTCCATCTGTTCAATTAGGTGGTCCAATTTAGTGTCTATGCCTGCCAAACTGTTTTTAAGATCCAAGAAAATGGCTTTGACCAATGAGTCCAAAGGCCCATCCTCTGCCGGGAGATCACCCGACTGAGAAGCAGAGACGCCCCCCTTCCTCCTACCGCTGTCAAAGGAGATCTTCGCCTGCCTCTGCTCTGCCTTTCCCGTGCCAGCTGCCACTGCAAGCCCACCAAGGAAATGCTCCTCTCCAATTCCTGAAAAGAGGAAACCTGTGTGCCAGGTACACGCGGGAGGGCAGCATCACAAATATGCGGCTCCAAGAATATCGCAACGTCCCCCCGGCAGCTGGCCCCCCCCCTCCGTTACTGCCAGTCTCTAACCACCACTCAGATAGGGAGCTACTACCAGTCAGCCAGCATAGCCAAGGTCATCCCCAGATCAGGCCTCCGCAGGGCGCAAATCGACTCCTCCTGCCTCCAGAGGGGCACAAAAACCCCCAAACAGTCCCCGGTCCGATCTGACAAGCGATGGGGCTGCTCCGAGGCCCTTCACTAAGCACCCCCACCAGGCAGGCAAAAAAAAGGGGATCAGTTCCTGGGCAAGGCCGTATCCGGGCACCCAGTAGAACAGAAGGGGCCCCACCTGTCACACAGCTTCAGGGAAGCCGCCCCAGATGAAATTCTTGATGGTCCAGCAGGTCCGCCAGCAGCCAAGGCTCTCAGGCCCGGCAGCACCGCGCAGGTCGCCGGCGCCAAACGGGGGAAAGTGCCTCCCCCCGCAGAGCTGCAGGTCTGTGAGGCCAATGACCCGGCCGTCCACAGCACACAGCCGGCAGCCAGCTCTCCGTCCGCGTAAGAGCGCGTCTCCAGGGCCGTGGCCCGAGAGCAGGCCCGAGCCCGTCCCCCAGCTGCAGGCAGCGGGCCACCGCGGAGCCCCCTGCAGTCTGGGAATGAATAAAAAAGGGGAGCACCACTGCCAGGGAGACCTCGCCCCGTCGACGGAGCTTTGCTGCTGCCGCTCTGACAGGAGAAATGCAGAATTAATGCCATAATGGCAGAGCTTCACATAGTTACGGCCATCTTGCCGACAGGCTAGCCACGGCCCCCCGGGAGTAGCAGCATTGCTGATGCATCATTGCCGATCCGGGCAGTGTAGGTGATGCGTCGGTCCTGAGCCGTGCAATCAGAGGTGCGTTTATGTCAAATTCCTAAAATGCAGGTGTTGCATTGTCGTCAAGCCGTGCAGCCAGCGATGCGATGTCTCCTGTGGCAATGATGTGGCTATGTTGATGAGGATGTGTCAGTTCCAGCTGGCGCAATGACACTGGTGCATGGGTTTTATGGGAAAAAGCTGCAGAACCCACTTCTAGGGGCCCAGGACTGGATTGGCACCACTTGACAGTTTTCAGAGTCCAGAGGTTGTAGCAGGGGTGAGTGAAGTCTTTGATGGCCCTGAGACTTCAGATCAGGCGGCAAGCCAGCAAATCCTTGAAGTCACTTTGGATCCAGGGAAGCAGAGATGCAGGCCCAGTTATTCTCAATCCCAGGCAAGGAGGGCAGCAGGTAACAGGGCAGGCCCAGCAAAGCAGTAGTCAAGAATAGTGACAGCCCCTTCAACAGCACAGCAGTCCTTCTTCCTGTCAGACTGTCCACATGTCCAGATGTGCACTGATTTGATAGGGTCAGAAGTTGAATTTATACCCAGTGGTACCTTTGAAGTGGAAGAAACTTTTAAGACAGGCCTTTGATGTTCACAAAGTCTCTGCCCTGGCTTCAGACACTACAAGGAGCTATGTTGCCCTTTGTGAGGGCTCTTGATGCAGCCCATCCAGGTGTAAGCATCAGCTCCTCCCTCCCATCCTGCCCAGGATGTCCCATCAACATGCAGATGGCCACTCAATCACACCTCAGCTCCCTTTGTGTGTATCTGTCTGAAGGGAATGCATAAGAGCCCAGCTGTCACCCTCCCAAATGTGTATTCAGAGACAGGTAGAAGGCACTATGGGCCATATGTACAAACACATTTTCCCATGGACACAGAATGGGCAAAACTTCTTGCTACATCTGGGCCTATATGAGTTAGAGTAGGAAAATTATGACTTTCTAAAAGTGGCATTTTCAGAATTAAAATTCAAAATCCAACTTCACCATAAGTTGTGATTTTAAATTGTGATTCCAGAGACACCAAACTTGGAGGTCTCATGCTTCCCAATTAAACATTACACGTATTCAATGTAATAAGGTAATCCCAATGTTCCCCAATGGGAGAGATAGGCCTTGCAGTAGTAAAAAACACATTTAAGAGTTTTTCACTACCCGGCATGTAAAACCTGAAGTAGACATCCTACTATTTAATGCACTGCACCCTGCCCTTGGGGTCTCCAAGGCCTCCCCTGATGATCCATTTAAAACCAAAAGCAAATTAACAAACTGAAAAGTCATGTTTTGCTGGCAATTTAAAAAAATGATTAAATCACTGAGTGGTACTGCAAAACACCGCTGAACACCATTGAAAACAATTGGATTATTCTTGGGCTGGATGACTAACCACCTCAAGGAACAATCCATGACAATGTCAGGGTGAGTCCTTAAAGTCACTAAATTAACCTAAATCCTCTAGAAGCTATATCACAGAGCAGAGATGGTTATCTTAGGGGAATGTTGAAAGTATTTATGCAGTACAAAAAGCAGTAAAGAAGTCAAAAAGAAAACAATTTCAAAGCAAATTAGAAAAATATAGTAACATATCAAAAATAAAATTACACAACAATGTTAAAAATCCCCAAAAAGGGAAACTGAAATGTGAATGTTTATAGCGTTAGGTGCAAATATCATCAAAAAGCACAAAAAGCCAGTCAATAGCCGTGGTAGACCTTCATCTAGGCACAAGTTGATGAAGTGCTGGTCAGATACACCAGCCAGGTTTGCCCTGGTCAAAAATGATACCTTCTGACTTACAAGAGGGGATGAATTAAAAATATTTAAAAGCAGGGTTTTGACCTCTCAAAAGGATTTATTTTGCCAAGTCAAACTATAGTTTTTATGTTGTTAAAGTCAGGCTACAGTGATAGATCGGAAGCCATGTCAGCACTGCCATTGCTTGGAATGGCACAATAGGTGCCGCAGGCATTTGACTTCCAGGCCCTGGGTATATTGTACCACATACTAGTGACTTATATTAGAGTCAAATGAAGCGCGGCAAGCAACAGTCTGACGGGGAACATGGCGGCCGGTTGAAGCGCTGACCGCGAACTCCCATCGGACGAGAGACGCGGACGAGAGACGCGACCTGCGACCCCTGACCTGGAAACGACGCGCTGAGAGCCGGAGCAGTCCCGCAGTTGGATCGACGCGCGAAAGGATCACCGCGGCCGTAGAGGGGCCCCCTTGTTGTGACGAGGAAGAGGTTTGGAGGAGAGACGCCGGGGAAGAGACTAGGGGAGAGACTGGGATTGTGCAGGGCTCCTAGACCGGCGCCCCGGGTGAGTCGTCCCTCTTGCCGGGAAGAGCTGTTGATGGCGTTTTTTTTTTCTTTTTTTTTTTCTCTCTCGGTGTTGAGGTTGACAGAGCTCCCTGCGTGAGAGATACACACTGATAAATCCAGATTGGTAGGAATACCATAAATCGTTAATTAACCTGAACATCGGATCTTTAAAAAACAATCGCAGGTTGAATCTGCATAGGATTTTTTTTTTTTTTTTTTTTTGTGAGCCTTTCTTTTTTTTTTTTTGAGACTTCTTCTGTCACCCACAGAGGTTTGATGTTAAACTCTCTTATCATTAACTTTGAGCATTGTCTCTTTGCTTTAAGAGTTATTCCAACGTTGTTTCTACTCCTTGAATTAGACCGAGTTGGGCATCACTGGGCATCATTTGCCTATCGGGCTTGGAGTAGCTATTTGAAGGACTCGGAAGGATCCTAGAAAATCCAGTCTCGGAATACGTTACTATTGGAGTGTACTTGTTTATATTGATCTCCCCGCCCCAGGTCGGGAGATTTAATTAAAAATCACGGCGAACAAGGAGGGGGCGAAATTGCTTCGGCGAGAGGTGGTCAGGGGGTCCCCTGGAATCAAGCTTTAAATTCCAGTATTTGGGCTGAAGCAGTGAGGGGTGTGCGACGAGGGAGATCTTATACCTCTCGCTGTTCTCTTCGTGGGAGTTTACCGGAGACTCCGGGGCTTTCCACTAGGAGTAATTTGAACAGGAATAAGGTGGGAGGAGAACGTGATACCAGCAGAGCCTCTCGGTGCATGTCTCCAATCAAACGCCGCCCCAGGGTTGCACGGGCAGAGGTTAAAAACCTGGTTGGTGCAAGGACTTGTAAGCCCGGCCCCCTGGGTGTGAGTGATAAGCCCCAGGTTTATTCATCAGAGACTGTAGCAGTTACAAATCCTGGATATAAGACTCACGGCGAAGTCTCTTTAAAGGGGACTGATCAAATTTTGTCATCTGTGGGCCCTCCTATCCCTCTCTTGGGGGAAGGCCAACCTGAACTTCTGGGGAGGAGGGAATCACTGATCACAAGATATTTTCGGACTACTACCTTTCCATCGCAGGATATGGCAAATAGTCAACTAACCTCAGATGATTTAGAAATGTCAAATTTAGCTATGCGTTTGGCTAGGCGGTCGCCCCTAAATCCATTAGACAAGGATCTAGATGGACAGGGAGAGGATTCCTCTAAATTATCGGCTTTGTTAGAAGTGGAGAGCAACCCTCTCAGAGGTACAATGTCTTATGGTATGGACGTACAGGCCCTGCTAATCTCTCTTACTAAAGAGATTAGGGAAAAATTTGAGACATCAGAAAATAACCAAACAAGGATTCGGGAAGTATGTGAGGCTTTGGAAAATAAAATCACTTTGTTAACAGATCGGATGGGTAAACTCGAGACTGTGGTGGCGGCCCATGAGGAGCGGGTGGCAGCTCAATCTGAGGATATTTCACAATTAAAACGTGGAGAAAAGTTGTTACAGGACAAAGTAGAGATTTTGGAAAATAACATGCGGAGAAATAATATCAGGCTTTTGGGTGTTCCTGAGGGATTGGAAGGGGAAGATATTAAGGGCTATGTGATTGCTTTGATAAAAGAGGTTATCCCAAATACAGCAGGGTTTAACCTGGAAGAGGATATTCAAAGAGTCCATCGTGACCCGTTCAAGAAAAATCCCGGGAGGAAGAATCCCAGGAGGATTCTGATAAATTTCAATACGTACTCTATCAAGGAAAAAATTCTGTCTGAAGCCCTTAAAGTTGGTGTTTTTTCCAAGGGGGATTGGGCCTTCAGGATAAGATCGGACTTGTCTAAAGCAACGTTAGATAGACAGTGGGAATTGGGAAATTTTATGCGTGAGCTTCGTTCTCTTGGGGCTACCGTACAGCTAAGGTTTCCGGCAGCACTCCGGATCATGTGGAAGAACAAAATGTATAACATGAGAGATCCGGGGGAGGTTAGCGCATTTATAGACCAGATTAAGGCGTCACAATAAGATCTAGTGGAAGTATCTCGTCCGATGGGGAGTTCGAATTTAGGATAACAGGATGGTTATCCTAGTAGAATCAGGGAGGGTTCCCCAGGGTAGGGGGGTTGGGTTTGGGTGGGAGTTGGGGTTGGTGTTGGTGGAGGGGGTGGAAGGCACTGGGTGTGGGGGTTTGGGTTGGGTTAGGTGGGTTAGGTGGGTTGAAAGGATAAAAATAAGAAAGTCCTCATATGTTGTTTACCTAGGAGGGGGGTGCGCTGTGCTTATGACGTTTTCCTTTTCTCCTGACAGATATGTCTAAGTATGGGAATTTAAGATTGAAATTTCTTTCTTGGAATGTGAATGGTTTAAGAGTGGTAAGCAGGAGGAGGAAGATTTTTGAATATTTAAGATTGGCGGAAGAGGAGATTATCATATTGCAAGAAACTCATCTCCAACAAACAGAGTGGGAGACCTGGGTTAAACGGTTGAATTGGGTTTCTCTTAGCGTATGCTCCTCCCAAACTAGTGTGATAAAAGGCGTGGCAGTTCTCATCAAAAAATCCATAAAGCTTAGGATAGGATCGGTGCAAGTTGACCCTAGAGGGAGATGGGTAGTGGTAGAACTGTGCGTATGTGGTTATTGGGTCACGGTGGCAGGCTATTATGGACCTAACCTAGATGATCCCACACCATTTCAAGAGTTATTCAATATTTTACTTCTAGCTAGATATCCAGTGGTACTAGGCGGAGACTTCAACATTTTGTTAGACCCTGTACACGATAAGTCAACCCCTCGAGGTACGGATAACTCTCCTAAAATGAGGGCACAGGTGAAACAAGCCATGCAAGATTTAGGATTGGTAGACATATGGCACTGCAGAGGAGGCGAAGGAGACAGATATACATTTTACAATAAAAAATATGGGCATAGATCTAGAATAGATTTTTTTTTAATACATAAAAGTTTATGCCCAGAGGTCAGAAAGGTAGCCCACAATCCAGCTCACCTCTCAGATCATTCAGCTGTAAAATTACACTTGGATATCAGGGTCGTAAATAAAGGTATTAGATGTATAATTAATCGCGCTATACTATTAGACGACTCTATAGTAGAAGCATTAAAAAAAGACACAAGAGATTTCTTTCTTTTGAACCAAGGTACGGCAAGTTTATGGTGTGTTTGGGACGCCTTTAAGGCTTATATTAGAGGGAGGCTTATGAGCCTGGCAATATACAAACATCGTGAAGAAAAAGAGAAATTGGGAGATATGGAATTATCTCTAAAAACCTTGCAAGCTGCAATCCATAAAGCACGAGCAGAAGAGAAGGTCAATTTATTAGAGGACTTGATATGTCAAGAGGTTAATGTTCGGACTAAGCTAGAGGCTTTTTTGGAAAATCGCAGTAAGTTAAAATGGGAAGCTAGCCGATATGCTCACCATGAATATGGAGAAGGTTGCAGTAAGCTACTAGCATGGAAGGTTAAGTCAGACCTCTCTAAAAGATATATTTCAGCAGTCAAATCGGACAATACGATTTGTGTGGAGCAAGAAGAGATTGAGGGGGCATTTGTATCTTTTTTCCAAGACGTATACTCAGAAAGCCTGGTTAATTCAGACGAGTCGATTAGTGATTTTCTAGAAAAACTACACCTTCCAGCTCTAGAAGATTCTGAAAAGACCCTATTAAATTGTAAAATAAATGAGGCTGAGCTTATTGAAGGCATAAAAGCGTTAAAAAAAGGAAAGGCCGCTGGTCCAGACAATCTACCTAATGAATTGTACAAGGTCTTGGGGGAAGTTATTAGTCCTTTTTTATTAGAATTATTTAATTCTATGCTGGTTGAGGGGGCTCAGACGCCTAAATCCTGGAGAGAGGCTATAATTTGTCTAGTTTTAAAGCCAGGTAAGGACCCAATGTCTTGTGCATCTTACAGACCCATCTCCCTGTTGAATGCCGACTACAAACTTTATACAGGGATTTTAGCCAGGAGATTAGGGAGTGCCATAGGCAATCTGATTCATACGGATCAAAAGGGTTTTATGAAAGGGAGGTATCTCCAGGATGTAACACATGAGTTATTTGCTGCAATAGATCTGGCGGAACAAGAAAAGACCCCTCTGGCGATCCTGACTTTTGACTCAGCAAAGGCCTTCGATCGGGTCAATTGGTCTTTTTTGAGGTTAGTGCTGGAAAAAGGAGGCTTGGGATTTCCTTTTGTTAGGACAGTCAGGGAATTGTATAGATGCCCCTCAGCGAGAATTCTGGTCAACGGCCAGTTATCACAAGAATTTAGGATTTGGCGGGGTACGCGACAGGGATGTCCATTGTCTCCCTTGCTTTTTAACTTATATATTGAGCCTCTGGCAATTTCTCTTAGGTTAAGTAAGGAAATTACTCCATTTCAAAGTGGGGACTGGGAAAAAAAAGTAGCATTATATGCGGATGATCTTATGCTATACACCAAGGATGTTAGTTCAACCCTACTAGCGTTCAATACTTTGATGGAGCAATTTGGTAAACTTTCTGGTTACAGCGTAAACACAGAAAAGACAGAAATAATGTGTTGGAATTTGACTTATGCTTCTCCTTTAGTCAAACAAGAGATCAGATATTTGGGTATACGATTAACAAATGATCTAAATGAGGTACCTAAACTAAATTTTAACATAACATACAGAGAAACCAAAAAATTGCTAAAGACGTGGGCCGCTCTCCCTCTTTCCATAATTGGAAGATCCAACATTTTGAAGATGTGTATTCTCCCAAAATTCACCTTTTTATTCAACACTATTCCACTAGAGTTTAAGAACTGCTGGTTTAAAAAACTACAGGGGGATTTATCCTCGTTTGTATGGGCCTCTAAAGGAGTAAGGATCTCGTGGAAAAAGATGAGTAAAAAAAAAGAGTGGGGGGGCATTGCGTCTCCAGATTTCTTCAAGTATTATCTGGCATTTCAATTAAAAAACATTAGAAACCTATTGAATAAGAAGTCAGAATATGATCCGGCGTGGAAAGCCTTAACGGCACACCTCGAGGAAAAAGCAGATCATTTTCTATATAAATTCGGCCATCCTAAGTACTTCAAGAAGGTACGCTTGAAGACACTCAGACATGCATGCAACATTTGAATGCACTTTCGGAAGGTGCTAGAGATACCCTATTTTTGCAGCTCTTCCCCCATTTGGGATTCACCTGGCACTCCTGAATGCCTCACTGATAAATTATCAATTCCTTTGAGAGTGAGTGGGATTGTAAGATGGGGCCAGATAATGGAAGGACCAGAACTGTTAAGCTGGTCGACACTTTATGAAGGGACTGGAGGCACAGTCTCCAAATTCAAGTATCTTCAGATAGCTAGTTGGGTTAAATCGCAACAAATAGGAGAAATAGGAAGGAATATATGGGAAGGGAAATTAAACCAGAAAATCATTAATAAGGAAGTTGCTCTGTGGTACCATGCTCTGTTGGAAGCAACAAGGGATGGGACATCCCTTCCCTTGTCGAAGTGGGGGGGGATCTTTCCAACTCTAGATGTGAAATCTTTATGGAATAGGTCCTGCTCAGAATTGTGGTTCACGACCAGCCCGGCAGAGTTGAAGAAAAACCATTTGTTCACACTTCATAGGGTTTACTGGACGCCGGCCAGATTAACAGCTATCGGGAAAACTCAGAAAAACTGTCCGAGGTGTGGTGACGATAAGGCAAACGATATACACATGTTTTGGCAATGTTCAAAGTTGTGGGAATATTGGGAGGAGATAGGAAACACTTTAAAGATAATATTTAATGTGAACGTAAAATTGGATCTTTCTATGGTGGTGTTTGGGGTCAGTGAACAGGGTATGAATTATCAAAAATTGTCAGCACATCAGGAGCACCTGTTGTTTGTATTTATACTTTTGGCTAGACGAGAAATTTGTCGTAAATGGGTTGACCCCTTTCCCCCCCGTTCTAAGGATTGGCAAATATCTGTAAATCGAATGTGCATAATGGAACAACGAGGTCCCCTTTCTAGAAGGGATAACTTCTGGATGAACTGGGAAAATGTCTACCAATAGTATATTACTGTTTTGCTGTCTGGTCTCCTCCTCGTGCAACTTAAGTCCAATGATTAGTACTCCCCTTACCTAATACTGGGCGATGCTTTGGTTATGACTAGGTTTCATAGAAAATAGTATATCCTGGTTGATGGCATACGATTGGGAGAATAATAAAACGTAGACCAAACGGGACGACCCAAGGGTTACGTTTCCCCCGTCCGGTACCATTTTTCCTCTACCAAAGCATGGGTGATAATTATGAGGACGAAAAACAAAAAAAAACAAAAAAAAATAAAAAATTAGAGTCAAATGTACTAATTAGAAGTATGAAAATTCGACCATGATTAAAGTGGAAGCACAACCACTTTACGAATGGCTAGCAAAAATATAGGGCCCAGCAAAAGGTAAAAAATGTGGGCTGACCAGAAAGAAAAGGTAGATTTCATTCAATTGCTTTAGTAGGTCATATACTTAATATGAGTTAGGTTATTGTCCTAAATTAGCCCTTATTGCATACATTTTGATTTATGATCACTTTCTAGGCACTATCACCCATAGAAAGCACAGAGGTGAAGGTTTTATTCATATGCATCAATGTTCATGGATTCACAATAATGAAACAAGATCACAACTTATTTTAAAATGTGTTTGTTTTTTACTCTTGTTTTGAGTGTGCAATGCACGGCTGAATTTATATTTTATAAAATCCAAGGTCTAATGTTCTGATTCCAACAGAGGCTGTAGATACTAAAAAGTGCTCATTAAGACATTGTTTACCTTCTGTTCATGCAGTGGTGGCTGGTGCTCTTGGTAAGTGATAGAGAATAATACTTTTACTGAATGGTAGCAAATGGGCCTGTCCCAGACGACATATTGAAACAAGCATTGGCAAAGCTGCGTGGAGTATAGTGGTGCAGAGTGGATTATAGTGGTGTAGAGTGCATTAGCATAGAGAATAGTGGCATAACCTGTAGTGGGGTACATTGTGGTGGTATAGAGTGCAGTAGTTTAGAGTGGTGCACATTAGTGTAGATTTGTGTTGAGTTTCATGAAGTAAAGTGTTGTGGCGTAGAGTGGAGTAGTGTAGAACAGAGCAGCAATGCGTAGAGTAGAGTGGCATAAGGTAGAGTGGTGTGGAGTGCAGTTGCATACAGTGCAGTGGCATAGAGTAGAGAGCTGCAGATTAGGATGGAGTGGCATAAAGTTCAGGACTGTAAAGCACAGTAGAGTAGTATAGAGTGCAGTTGTATAGTGTATTGGCCTTGAGGAATATAGTCAAAGGCTTATGTTAGAGCCTCAGTCCAAGTAATATGTGTTTTTTAAAATACATTGGTGTGTTGATACATGGATGTAATAGTGGTGACTGCTATATATTAAGTAGAAATACTGTATGTAGACAATGATGTTGAGTAGAATTCGGTGGCATGGTGTGGAATTATATGGTGTGAAGTAGAATTATTTGTTGTGGAATTGTGTGATGTGGAATTGTGTGGTGTTGTGGAGTTCAATTATGTACTGTTGAGTGGAATTATGTGGTGTGCTTCGCACTTAAGTTGCAGAGTGAAATTATGTGACACAGAGTTGAATGAGATTGTGTTGCATGCCATGGAATTGTGTGGTGTGGAGTGCAATTGTGTGGAGATGAATTATGTTGCATGAAGTGGAATGATGTGGAGCGGAATTTTGTGCCATGCAGTGGATTTATGTGGTGTGGAATTAGGGGGTGTGATGTGGAATTGTGCTGTGAACTTGAATTATGTGGTGTAATTACATAAAAAGCATGGAATTATGTGGTGTGGCACAACATTGTGTGCATGGGACATAATTGTGTGGTGTAAAATTATGTGCTGTGTGGATTTCTGTTGTGTTCAATGGGGTTATGTGAAGTGAAGTGGATTGTTTCTTGGAGTGGAATTATGTGGAGTGGAGCAGGTTTATTTTAGTGAAGTTGAATTAAGTTGCATAGAGTGGAGTGGTATTATGTATCATGGAATTATGTGGCATTTAAATTATGTGACATGGCATGAAATTATTTGCGTCGAACTGTGTGGATTGGAGTGAAATTGGTAAACAAGGAATTGTGTGGTCTGGGGTGCCATTGTATGAAGTGCAGTAGTATGGCATGGAGGGCATCTGTGTGACATGGAATGACATGGACAGGCATTATGCAACACAGTGTGGAATTGTAGGAGGCTGGCCTGGTTTGTAGTGGGTACCATTATTAGTGAAATGTAGTCAGTGTCTAGAAGCCAGGCTATCTAGAAGTAGCTGTATGCAGAGCCACCAAGGCTGAACTAGGAGATATGCAAAGCTCTTGCAATACCACTGTAGTCACACAGTACTTACACACGTGAAAGACAATACTCAGTGTTAAAAAAATAAAGGTACTTTATTTGAGTCACACAATGCCAAAAATACTTTGTAGGCTATACTCCTTTGGGAGGTAAGTAAATTACACAATATATGCACTAGTAACCAGAAATAGGTAAGTACACTGTAGGAAAACAGTGCAAATAGTGAAAACCCCAATAGGTTGCAATGTGCCTAGGGAGAACACAAACCATACTCTAAAATAGTGGAATGCGAAAGTCGGTTTCCCACCTAGGCAAGTGTAGTGTGTAGAGGGGTGTTGGGAGTGTAGGAAAACACCAAAGGTAAGTACAATACCCCACCCAAGAGCCCAGGAAATCAGGAGTAAAACAAGGCAAGTTTCCTAAAACACATTAGAAGTCGTGATAGAAGATAATGCAAGAACCAGAAGAGACTGCAAGACACCAACAATGGATTCCTGGACCTGAAGATCTGTGGAAGAAGGGGACCAAGAGCAAGAAGCACTGAAGAGTCCAGGGAGAACAGGAGCCCCTGCTAACCTGGATGAAGGTGCAAAAGAAGAATCACCGGTCACAAGACAAAGTCAGTATTGCACCAAAGAAGACCGATGCGAGTTCCTGGTTGGTGCAGATGATGCCCGATGCCGGATGGATGAATGCAGTCTGGTTTACATTGCTAGATTCCGCCAACAAGCATTGGCACACGCAAAGATCGCGGTTAGCAGAAAATGGCACTGCCCGCGACCGGGAGGGACCTGGTGACCTCCACCTAGGAGGGGGAGACAGATGCTCTCAGCAACTCAGAGAGCCCTCAGAAGACCAGGCAGCTCATACAAGAGTCCCACAGCCCGGGGACAAAGGAGCTGCAAATGGAGGCCGACACAGCATGACACAAAGGATTCCCACGCCGCCGGAGAACCACTCAGGAAGCCGTGCATTGCAGGATGGAGTGCGAGGGGCCTAAGCTGTGGTGTGGATGAAGAACGTCTTGGAAGATCGCACACAAGCCATGGCAACTGCAAGTCATGCGGTGCACAGGGGTACTGTCTTGCGTGGGGATGCAAGCTCTAACCTCCACCGAAGTTGGACAGCTGGACCTTGGAACAGTTGGGGTCACTTTAATCCACCACCCCTGTTGCTGAATCCACGCTCGTCGTCTGGAGAGGGGACCCACGTCACCGGTCGTCAATGCAGAGAAGTGCCTGCTGAAGCAGGAAAATGACTATGTCACTTTCAGGGAGATTCCTTCTGTTCTTCTGGTGCAGGCTGAAGATAGGCAGTCCTCAGAGGATGCACGACCTGGAAACTGTTGCTGTTTCTGGCAGGAGCTGAAGATACAATGTTGCAAAAGTCGTCTTTGCTTCGCTGTTGCAGTTTGTGGAGTTACTGGAGGGTTCAGCTGCGGTTCTGTCGGTATAAGATGAAGTAAATGATGCAGAGGATTCCTGCTGGAGTCTTGCAATCCGAATCTGAAGAAACACCCAGAGGAGAGACCCTAAATAGCCCTGAGAGGGGGATTGGTCACCTGACCAGGTAAACACCTATCAGGAGAGGTCTCTGATGTCTCCTGCTGGCACTGGCCACTCTGATGCTCCCAGAGTTCCCTGACCATTGTGAAAACCAGATGGCAGAACCCAGGGACACTCTGGAGGAGCTCTGGGCACCACCCCTGGAGTGGTGATGGACAGGGGAGTGGTCACTCCCCTTTCCTTTGTCCAGTTTCATGCCAGAGCAAGGAGTAGGGGTCCCTGAACCAGTGTAGACTGGATTATGCACGGAGGGCACTATCTGTGCCCTTCGAAGCATTTCCAGATGCTATGTGTAACACCCGTCTCCTAAAGGAAATGCATTGTTCTGCCTTCCTGGGATTGAGCTGCTCAAGCCCCAGGAAGGCAGAAGCAGCCTGTCTGTGAGGTGGCAGTAGTTGGGGCTGCAGTGAAAACCTCAGAAGGCTGGTCTTGCAGTACTTGGGGCCATGGTGGAGCCCCCAGAGTGAATGGGATTGTGCAGGCAATACTGGAATCAGTATTGGGGTAGATTTCCCAGGTGTTAGACACCTTACATGACCATAATCGGAGTTACCACTGTGAAGCTACATATAGGTATTGTCTTATATATAGTGCACACTTATAATGGCGTCCTGCACTCATGAAAACTGGGAAAATGGACCTGGACGATGTGGGGGCACCTCTGTTAGTGCAGGGATGCCCTCATACACAGGTACTATGCACCTAGCCTTCAGGGTCTGAAGGTTAGACATAAAGGTGACTTATAAGTGACCTGGTGCAGTGAAAATGGCTGTGAAATAGTGCATGCACTATTTCACACAGGCTGCAATGGCAGTCCTGAAGAAGTCTTTGTATGGTCTCCTTATGAGTGGCAAAATAAATGCTGCAGCCCAAAAGGATTCCCTGAAACCCCTGTGCCCTCGGAACCTATGTACCATATACTTGGGACTTATAAGGGGGGTCCAATATGCAAATTTGGAGTGAAATGCAGAGTCACAAGTACGTAGTGACAAATTTAGAAACAGAGAGAGCATGAGCACTGGAGTTCTGATTAGCTAGACTCAGGTGACAATTTAGAAAACAGTCAAACACACTGACAAGCAGGCAATAAACCATAAGCACTGGGGTCCTAGCTAGCAGGATCCCAGTGACACAGTCAAAAACACACTGACATGAGGCAGAAATTGGGGGTAACATGGCAAAAAGAGGTTACTTTCCTTCAAGAATTATGTACGGCAATGTGGGATTATGTTGTGCAGAGTTGAATTATGCAGAGTGGAGTGATTTGTGTGAAGTGGAGTCCTTTTATGTGGCATGAAGTGGAATTATGTCTTGTGGAATTATGTGCTGTGGAATTGTGGCATGGAACTGCATGGCACAGAAATGTGTGGCATGGAGTGCAAAGGTGTTGATTAGAGTGATAATGTGGAACTGGAATTATGTGGCATGGGGTGGAATTATATGGTGTGCAATTATTAGGCATGGTGTGGATTGGAATTACGAAGATGATATTTGAATTATATGGCGTAGAGTTATCGGCCATATAATTAGGTAGATTTATGTGGCATGATCTGGAATGGAATTATGTGGAGTGCAGACACATTATGTGGCATAAAGTGGAATTTTGCAGCGTGGAGATTAATTATGTGGTATGGTGTGAAAATATGTTATCTGGTGTGGACTGAAGTCATCTGGCGTGCATTAAAGTTATGCTGCCTGGGTTTGTGTGGCATAATATTCTGTGGCAGTGAGTGGGTTGGAAATATTTGGCATGGAGTCCAGTTATATGGCATGGAGTGCAATTGCGTGGATTGGAGTTATATGCATGTAGTGAAATTATGTGATGTATAGTGAATTATGTTGCATGGCGTAGAGATATATTGCGTGGAGTGGAAATGAGTGGCATGGAATTTTGTGGCATGATCTGAAATTATGTGGCGCGCATGGAGCTGTATGGCATGGAACTGTGTGCTATGGAGTAAAATTTTGTGGAATAGAGTGCAAGTGTGTGGAGGTATGCTGTGTGGTGTGGTATTATGTCCCACATTGTAGAATTAAGTAGCATGGCATGGAATGATGTGGTGTGAAGTGGAATTATGTGGTGTGGAATTATGTGGAGTAGTGTGGCATGGAATTCTGCTGCACTGAGCGGATTGATATTGTGGTGTGGAGTGGAATTGTGTGGCGTGAGTGGAATGGCATGGAGCGGAACTGTGTGGTATGGAGTGGATTTATGCAGTGCTGAATTACATGATGTGGCGTGAAATTATGTGTCATGGTGGACAATTATTTGGCATGCAATAGTGCGGAGTAGTGCAGAATTGTGTGGCATTTCATCATGTGATGTGGAGTGTAATTGTCAGATGTGCAATTACATGGAGTACAGTGCTACTGTGTGGCGTGGAGTGCAACTGTGGGGCATGGAGAGCAATTGTGTGACAGGGGGCGCAATTGTGTGACATGGAGCACAATTGTGTGAAGTGAAATTGTGGGATTGAGTGGATTTAAGTGATGTGGTGGGGAATTATGTGGTGGTGCACGGAAGTATATGGAGTGGAATGTAATTGAATTATGTTGTATGTAATTGTGTGGTGTCAAACTGTGCTAAGTTGAATTGTGTTGTGTTGATTGAAGTGGAGTGGAATTATGTGGTGTTTTGAGTTGAATTATGTGGCGCAGAGTGGAAATATGTGGTAGGAAGTGGAATTAGGTGCTATGCACTGAAGTGTGTGGTGTAGCATGCAGTTGTGAGACTTAGAATTGCATAGTGTGGAATTCTCTTGGGTTGTGTAGAGTGAAATTATGTGGTGTGCAGCAGAATTATGCAGCATGGAGTCTGTGTGGCACAGATTGGAATTGTCTGTCGTGGAGTCGAACTATGGGAAGTGGATTTATGTGTAGTGTAATGGAATTATGTGGGATGGAGTTGAGTGGAATTATGTGACATGGAATTATTTGCCGCGGGGTGGATTTTGTTTGCATGGCATTGTGAGGAGTGGCATGGCTTTGTTTGGTGTGGGTTTGTGAGACATGGAATTGCGTGGAGTTGGATTGTTTGATGTCAAGTGCAATTGTGTGACATGGAGTAAAATTGTGTGGATGAGAATTGTGTGATGTATTGTGGCATTTTGTGATGTCACGTGGAATTATTTGACGTGGCATGTAATGAAATTATGCAAAGTGGAGTAGATTTATGTGGCACCGATTTGAGCAGCATAGCATAGAATTGTTTTACTCTGAGTGGAGTGCAATTATGTGGAGTAGATTGTGTAGAATTATGTAGCATGGAGTGTGGTGGATTGTAGTAAAATTATGTGGCATGGAGTGGAATTGTGTGGAGTGGAATTTTGAGCTTTATTGTGTTCTAGATTAGCTTACTGTATACTGTGAGTGGAAAATGTAGAATTACCATATGACACACTAGACAGAAATGAATTCTCCCTCAACATCAAGCACACAATCAAATTTAGGAGCTTTGTGGGTTGCTAAAAGCGTCAAGATATTTTTATATATTATGGGTGAGTGATGAGTCCTGCATACCTTAATATATTTTGTCATTAGTCTAAGAAGCCTGGTTAAGTTCTATCTGTTTTGTATTACTCCTATTTGATTACAAACTGGGACACTAGGAAAAATAGAGATGTGCCCAGGATCACACAGGGTGACCTCACATGACATGCCTGGCAATTTGCTTCCAAATTTTCAGAAGTGAGCCAATTAAGCCCTTAGGAACATTCATATCCAATATCTCAAACAAGTAATGCACAAATCAAGCACTTTTACACAGGAAATGGAAGACCAATTCCAAACCATTGTTGGATACATTGAAATGTGTCTTGTTTGAATTGGCACCATACTAAAGTTATAACAAATTTGCAGACAGTGAAACTGAATTGCCTGTATTGAAAACATCATTGTGACAATAGGGTAGGTGAAAGGGCTCACATTATAAATGCAATGAGCACTTGTGTTATCAAGTAGCTGCTGTTTACACTTGCTGGAACACTGGCATTTTGTAGATGCAATGGGCGGGGAGGGGTGAGGTTGTAGGTTGAAGTGGAGCCTTGAATTACACCAAGCCGTGTGGCTACCTTGAGCACACTTCATTGCAAATCACTCACTCCTCTTTGTGCATGTGTAATGGGTGCTGCCTTTATTTATATTTAAAAAATATATATCTTTAACCCCTTCTGTGCCGCGGATGTAATGGTTACGTCCTGCAGCGCAGTGCTGCTGTGCCCAGGACCTAACCATTACGTCCTGGGCACACAGCCCAGAGGAAGCGCTAGCGCTCCCTCTGTGGGGTAAAGGCAGGGATGGAAGGGGAAGCCCTTCCCCTTCCACCCCCGACCCCCCCACCCCCGCTGTGACATCAGCGCGCAATCGCGCGCTGTTTGTCACAGGGCCTCCTCCCATCGCGCTGGAAGAGAAATGCTTTGCATTTCTCTTCCGATCATGTGGGGGAGGCCGAGAGAAGCTAGTTATTTCCTTCCCATTGAAGTCTCTCTCTGCGTTTTGGCAGCCGGATTGAAAGCAATCCGGCTGTCAAAACGCCCACTAGACACCAGGGATTGGCAAAAGGAAATTGGCATAAGGGAGCGATCCCTTGGGCAAGGGTTGCTCCTAGGGGGGGGCTTTTTTTTAAGGCCTTTTCTGCCCCCCCCTGGGGGCAGATCGGCCTATTATTAGGCTGATCTGCCCCCAGGGGTGGCAGAAACCTCTAGGCACCAGGAATAATTTTTTTTTGTTTAGTTTTGTTTTTGTTTAGTTTTTTGTTTTAGAGGTGGGGAGCGACCCCTTAGGCAAGGGTCGCTCCCATAGGGGGCAAATTACATTTAGGCCATTTCTGCCCCCCTTGGGGGCAGATTGGCCTATTTTTATGAGGCCAATCTGCCCCCAAGGGGGACAGAAACCACTAGACACCAGGGAGGTTTTTTGTTTGTTCGTGAATTTCACGTGACGGGTGGGACCCCTTAGGCAAGGGTCGTTCCCCTGGGGGGCAAACTTATTTTAGGCCATTTCTGCCCCCCAGGGGGGCAGATCAGCCTTTTTTAATTAAGCTGATCTGCCCCCAAGGGGGGCAGAAACCACTAGGCACCGGGGATTTTTGTTGTTGTTGTTGTTTTACAGATGGGGAGCATCCCCTTGGGCAAGGGTCATTCCCCTGGAGGGGCAAATTGTGTTTAAGCCATTTCTGCCCGCTTTGGGGGCAGATTGGCCGATTTTAGGTCAATCTGCCCCCAAGGGAGGCAGAAACCACTAGGCACCAGGGATCTTTTTTTTTTTTGGCGCCGTCACGCAAGGGGAGCGGCCCCGTAGGCAAGGGTCGCTCCCCAGGAGGGGTGGGGGGCAAATTTATTTTAGGCCATTTCTGCCCCCCCTGGGGCCGGCTGAGCTAGAGGCCAAAATCTACAGGTAGGCACTTTGCAAAAAACACCTCTGTTTTCTGTCAAAAAATGGGATGTGTCCACGTTGTGTTTTGGGGCATTTCCTGTTGCGGGCGCTAGGCCTACCCACACAAGTGAGGTACCATTTTTATCGGGAGACTTGGGGGAACGCTGGGTGGAAGGAAATTTGTGGCTCCTCTCAGATTCCAGAATTTTCTGTCACCGAAATTTGAGGAAAATGTGTTTTTTTAGCCAACTTTTGAGGTTTGCAAAGGATTCTGGGTAACAGAAATTGGTCAGAGCCCCACAAGTCACCCCATCTTGGATTCCCCTAGGTCTCTAGTTTTAAAAAATGCACAGGTTTGGTAGGTTTCCCTAGGTGCCGGCTGAGCTAGAGGCCAAAATCTACAGGTAGGCACTTTGCAAAAAACACCTCTGTTTTCTGTCAAAAAATGGGATGTGTCCACGTTGTGTTTTGGGGCATTTCCTGTCGCGGGCGCTAGGCCTACCCACACAAGTGAGGTATAATTTTTATCTGGAGACTTGGGGGAACATAGAATAGCAAAACAAGTGTTATTGCCCCTTGTCTTTCTCTACATTTTTTCCTTCCAAATATAAGAGAGTGTGTAAAAAAGACGTCTATTTCAGAAATGCCCTGTAATTCACATGCTAGTATGGGCACCCCGTAATTCAGAGATGTGCAAATAACCACTGCTCCTCAACACCTTATCTTGTGCCCATTTTGGAAATACAAAGGTTTTCTTGATAGCTATTTTTTACTCTTTATATTTCAACAAATTGCTGTATACCCGGTATAGAATGAAAACCCACTGCAGGGTGCAGGTCCTTTATTGGCTCTGTGTACATAGAGTTCTTGATGAACCTACAATCCCTATATATCCCCGCAACCAGAAGAGTCCAGCAGACTTAACGGTATATTGCTTTAAAAAATCTGACATTGCAGGAAAAAGTTACAGAGTAAAACGTAGAGAAAAATTGCAGATTTTTTCACCTCAATTTAATTTTTTTTATTTTCAGTTGTTATTTTCTGTAGGAAACCCTTATAGGATATACACATATTAACCCTTGCTGAATGCAGAATTTTGTCTACTTTTCAGAAATGTTTCGGTTTCTGGTATCCAGCATTGGTTTCATGCACATTTCTGTCACTCACTGAAAGGAGGCTGAAAACACAAATAATCGTAAAAATGGGGTATGTCCCAGTAAAATGCCAAAATTGTGTTGAAAAATTGGGTTTTCTGATTCAAGTCTGCCTGTTCCTGAAAGCTGGGAAGCTGGTGATTTTAGCACCGCAAACCCTTTGTTGATGCCATTTTCGGGGAAAAAACGCAAGCCTTCTTCTGCAGCCCCTTTTTCCCATTATTTTGAAAAAAACTAAGGCCCATATTTATACTTTTTTAGCACCGCATTTGCATCGTTTTTTGACACACAATCGGCGCAAACTTACAAAATACAAATGCATTTTTAAAGTTTGCGCCGATTTTGCGTCAAAAAACGACGCAAATGCGGCGCTAAAAAACTATAAATATGGACCTAAATTTTCACTGTATATTGGCTAATTTCTTGGCCTCCTTCTGGGGAACACACAAAGTCTGGGTACCTCTAGAATCCGTAGGATGTTGGAAAAAAAGGACGCAAATTTGGCGCGGGTAGCTTATGTGAACAAAAAGTTATGAGGGCCTCAGCGCGAACTGCCCCAAATAGCCAAAAAAAGGCTCGCCACAGGAGGGGGAAAAAGCCTGGCAGCGAAGGGGTTAAACATGCCCGTTTGGGTGATATATTTTCTTTTTATTATTTTCTGTGTATGGTACATTCAGAAGTGTGGTATAATGCACTATATAAAAAATAATTAAATGCTGTCAGAGTTTTTATGCTGACAATTAACAGTGTTCCTTTCTGTAAACAGACGTGTAAATCTTGTTTTTTTTCTGATCACATTTGCTGTGCATTCAAAGACAGAGGACAAGTGTCAAGCTGTGTCTTCCAGAGATCTCAGTGTTTACTTTACCTTTGGCTGACTCTAAAAATAAGTGTCTTGTTTTTGTGGGCGCTACTCTTTTTTTGTTTGTTTTTGCATCTGTTTGTGAATGCAGTTTGGCCACCTTTTGCTATGCAAGCAGCGTTTGATGGCTTTCGCTTTCCTTTGTATCTTTAGCTTTGAAACATCCTTTATTTTTATTTGTTTGCCTTTGCAGTGATTTCTCCTGCTTCTCAATTATGATTCTGTCTTTATTTTTTTCATTATGAGAAATAAACGCAGCATGGGCACCTCGGTTACAAAAACAGATTGTTTTATAGCGGGAGCACAATGCTTGCAGAGGTTGTTTTGAAAAATGTTTTCTTGAAAATTAGCTGACCTTCACTACAGAGAAAGAGACAGATTGTATTTCTCATTACAAGGGCAGCATAGGCACCTCTGCTAACAAACAGAAATATTTTGTTTTAACATCCCTAAAGCACTAAAGCCATTACAAACTTTCAATAAAGTGTATTCTCAGAAGGATATTGTAAATAATCCTTTAGCATGAGAGTTATGAAGTGAACCTAGAGACCCCTCAGGCACCAAATCGGAAGCAAGAAAATGTGAGTTACAAACCACAAAGCCAGTGGCAAGCAACGGGTAGAATGCATTCCCAGGTCAACTTTCTGAAACTCTCCGTGATGTCATTCGCAAATCAGACTGGTAGGCTGTGACCTAAAAAGCACTAAACTCCAGTAACTATATAGCTTTCAAAATAAAAGTGACCAGGTCCATCCTCCAGTCATGAAAGAATTTTTCAGTCCTTTTCCACTTTCACATTGTAATTGTTCCTTATGGAAATAGTCTTCTCTCAAGTCAGCATTTCATGAGAAGGCATAAGATACGTAGTGTGATCATTCATCAGTTTCCTATTTTGAATTAAAGGCCAAATCAACATGTTTCTTGTCGCCTGTCCAATTAGGATTGAAACAGATGTGCTTGCTGAATGTGCACTATATTCTCATGGAAATTCAGCAATCTTCATTTTGTTGAGAGCAGTTGTAAAAAACACCTGTGCTGGTTTCATTACTGGAAGCACTTCCATATGTGCCTGCCATGCTGTTCCAGCATTAAGTCACCAGCGAACCGCTGCTTAAAGACACTTGTCAGTCCAATGCCTGTCCTCATCCTTGTGAGCCCCGAGCTTTGCTGGGCAAAAGTGAGTTTTAACAGTATTTATGACTACTTGCCATGGGAACACGCAGAACATCCTGCCTATCTTATGCCACTTAGCAGTAAAGTTTTTAATAGGTTTTATTAACAACTGCAATCTACTGTAAATTGCATGAGTTGCAATGATTAGGATAATGAACAATACAAGAAACAGAACTTTAACAATGAGAGTTGTGAATATAAAGACCCCCACCATCTTGCAACAACATGAGATGCAAAATAGGCCCAAATACCCTAGTGTTGAGAACCTAACCCCTAGCCTAAAGAGGGCTAGGTGTGTTAAACCTAATCTACCAGTACCATGTCCATGAGAAGAGCCCCCCAACCCTCGTTACTGGGATTGTTGTCTCTAAACCAGACTCTGTGGGAACACGAAGGCTGGGTCTGCATCAAGACGACATGTAGCATAGACAGTGTCAATGGCATCTGGTAGGAATACCTCTGATAACCTTGTCTGCATCAGATGTATTTATACAGATCTTGTAGACGCCTGACACAGATATGTTCCCAAATAATAGACAAAAAGGCATGCTTGGGATGGCAATTATAGAAACAGTTTCTTCCAAAAGTACATCATGTTCCTGTCACATGTAAGTTAGAAAGGGACATGATGTGAATACCTACGTATATCACTTGTCTTTGATGCTGGTAGTGACGCCTTCACAGAATGGCACTGATAACAGAAAATCAAAGCATTTTCCTAACTATAAATACAGCAGCCATCTTAGAAGAAATAATTAAATACATGTGTTAAAACAGAATAGGCTAAGTAGGTGAAAAGTCACTTGGTGACGGGGGCACAGGCCTGAAAGCCAAAAGGCTAACCGATCTCCTGGTTCCCAATAAAACTAAATAGGATCCACTACAGATTGAGCCAGAGGATTAAAATAATTTTCTTTCTGCAAAAAATGTGCAATATAGGAACAGATGGTGGGATACTGCTGGTAACCCATGGATACTGGCCGTAGTTGTCAAAGCTTTCTCTGATGTTCAATTTTGGGTAATAGTTTACTTGTGCAAATTAATAGTTTTAATGGCGCATATAGTTGTAACTGATAAATTAATATTGCTACACTTTAAATGATTCTTTTGTTTAGAAGTGTAACTAATAATGTAGTCTAGGTATACCACATTTTTGTGTGAGACACCATTTATTTACAATGGATGCAGCTTCTGGTGTTTAGTTCATCTTGCTCCTGTCACCCCCGCCCCAATGAGTGATCCGCTGCAAGTCATCTCTCCCCACAGTTTCCACAGAGCACAGAATGTTATGACCTAAATGGGGTAGTTGTAATGTAATTTGTAAAGAGATTTATGTGAATGAAGCTTTTCTTTGTGTACCTATTGTATCATTTTGAAGGATTTCCAATATAGGTAATGCAGGCATGCAAACGTACAGAAATCTATGAACTATTTTTGGAGAAATGTTTCACATTATATTGTACAGCTCCAGCAAGCATAAGATTCCTACTAACTCAAGAAATGAGTTAGTGTTAAGAAACATTATTAACTACATAGTTGTTTTTGATTTGCTAATGTGACCTGACCTTGATCACACCAGGCTAAATTAGCAGTTTTATACATTTTTAATCATACAAAATTCCCTGGTTTTGAGGGTTTGTGAGCCACTTCCCATTTTCCTCCTGAGTCTTTGTCTTTGAGATTTTCCTTTCCTCTGTTACAATGCTGTTAGTATACTCTTTATGAGCTTGGCACTTAGAATGTTTCTAGATTTAATTGCTTAAATAGGGATTTGCTTTGGTTTGTGATTCTGTATTCCTGTATCTGAGGCTTCATGGCAGATTTAGACATTCCACTGTTGTCTCTTAACAACTCTGTAAAACATTATTGTGTCTCTACTTTGATCTAGAACTCAGTTATTAAATGGTCCCAAGTTTATTCTGACTTTTACGTTGCAAAATCATTGTTTTATTTACTGAGAGATTCTGAAACTGAACTGCTCAAGGTAAAAATCACAGTTCATAACATATTGGGTTTAGATGATTATTGGGGTTCAGACACCACAAATAGTGGCAGCAGAGGGTGGTTAGTGCAAGATCACCTCCACGTTTAGGGGTCTTTGAAAGATTTTTGTAGTTTTTGAGTTCTGGAAATTTACCAACTTTTCGGTATCAGATCCTTATCAGAAGAGACTAGCTGTATTGCCTGTGTGTTCCTGAACACATTTGGAATGCAGTATAAATAGGGATTGTTAGAAATTGTGTTTCTAGTTGGTGGACAAATGTAGGGACCAAACTCGGTCAGGGTAAGTCAGATACACAACCTAAATTAACCTATGCTCGCCCTCTGGTATCTTGGCCCAGAGTAGTCAGGCTTAACTTAAGAGGTAATGTGTAAAAGATTTGTGCAAAAAGACTGCTGAGGTCAAAATGAGGGCCTAAAGGTGAAGACAGTGCTTAGAAGTCAGTAGTGGACAAAATATTACTTGAGATCGTTCGGGACTAGTGCAAATCCAAAATCCAGGCTGGCCACGATGGAGGGCAGGCTGGCCACAGAACCCCCGGAGGGCCAGGCAGGGCCTGCTGAAACAGTACCTTTGATGGAGCAAAGCGTTGACATAGAGGGCATGGAGTGTCAATATCTTCCACACAGTAAGTCACTGCATCATTTTCAGGCTCTACTAAGGTGAATGAGATGTGTCCCTGTTGAACCACGCAGAGAGTATTACTGAAGCCACGCAGGCTGCGAATCTGCTGTTGTTGAGCAGCCTCTGCATTGAAGAAGTGATGCTTCATAATTTCTCCAGCACTCGAAACGATGCGTCAGTTTTTGCATAAATCAGCTGCAGAACCCACCTCTGAGGCCCAGGACTGGAGGGGGCACCTCAGGCTAGGGTAAGACTAATAGATGGCAGAGTCCAGCTGCACCAGGAGAGTTGCAGGCAGCCTTTCATGTCACTGAGACAGAGGAGAAAAGCAGGCAAGCCAACAACCCCTTGGAGAACCGTGGATTCATAGATGTAGAGAACAGGTCCAGTCCTTCTCACTGCAGGCAAGAAGCATCAGGCCAGCACAGCACGCAAATAGCAAAGTGGCAGTCCCTCCTGGCAGCACAGCAGTCCTTCTTACTGGCAGAGTGTCCTTAGTTCCAGTAGAGCTCTGATTTGGAGTGGTTTGGGGCCAGTTGTTTATACCCAAATGTTCCTTTGAGGTGGGGAAGACTTCAAAGAAGCCTTTGAAGATAACAAGGTACCTTCCTTCCTTGTTCCAGACACTTAACGGGGGTTATGCAGCCATTTGTGTGAGGAGAGGTACAGCCCTATTCAGGTGTGTCAGCTCCTCCCTCCCATAAACCTAGGAAGAACCATCAGCCTGGGGATGAACCATTAGGATGCCAATGTCACACCAAAGCTCCTTTTGTGTGTGACCGTCTAGAGGAAAAGCACAAAACCCAGCTGTCATTTACCCCAAACGTGTATTCAGAGACAAGTAGAGGCACAGAATGGTTAAAGTATGATAATGACAATTTCTAAAAGTGGCATTTTCAGAGGTACAATTGAACAACCAACTTCACCATACAATGTGATTTTAAATTCTGAGTCAACAGACATCAAACTTCACATTTCTATCTTTTGACTATTGAAAGTTAGACTTAAAGGATGGTTCAAGGTAACCCCAGTATTAACCTTTGGGGCATGTAGGCCTTGCAGTAGTGGAAAACTAATTTAGCAGTTTTTCACTACCTAGACATGTTAAACTTAATAGTATGTATATGACTTTTTGTAATGCACTGCCCTTTCGGCTAATGAGGGCCTACCTTTGGTAGTACTTACATGAAATGAAAGTAAGGTCTGGGCCTGGCAAGTGGGTGCACTTGCCAGGTCGAAGTGGTATTTTAAAACAATTCCTAAAAGCCAGCAAAAATGAGTCAGAAAAACAGAAGAAGGTCAGAGGGCAAAGCGTTAGGGGAAATCACTCCAAGGATGCCAGGTCTAACATGGAGAAATTGGTTTTATAAATGTGTTTTGAAGTATGAGCTTTTCATGACAGATTTTTGCTTCTGTGCTGAGTTGCTGAGATATGTGATGATCCTCCAGAAGAGGCTGCAACGCATCCAGAATGCCTCCGCACGCCTCATCCTGGACATCCCCGTCACTGCCACATGACAGACCACCTGAAAAACCTGCCCATTCAACAAGAGGATCACCTTCGAACTCCTCACCCACGCTCACAAAGCACTGCACAACACCGGACCAGAATTCCTCAACAGACGACTCTCCTTCTACACCCAGACCCGGCATCTCCGCTCCACCGACCTCACCCTCACAACCTTCCCATGCATCTGCAGAACTACAACCAGCGGTAGATCATTCTCGCACCTCGCCGCCAAAACGTGGAACACTCTATCCACCCACCTGCACCAGACCAAAGACCTCCTTATCTTTAGGAAACTTCTCAAGATCTGGCTGTTCGAGCAGTAGCAGCACCTCTCGCCCCCACCTTCTCCCACCTCCCCCCTCAGTGCCTTGAGACCCTCACAGGTGAGTAATGCACTTTACAAATCCCTGATCGATTGATTGACTGATTGATGGTGAGCTCAATTGCGAATTGATTACTGTTGTGCCAATGGATTCATATTTGTAAACACTTCGACAGTTTTTTTGTTATTGGATAAAATTGGCTATCAGATTCTTTGAAAATCCTAGAGCTCAGAATGGTGATTATTTGTCTGTACTGTGGTGGGTGGAGCTCCGCACCACTTACACATTTATAGGCACTCCAAAATAATGATTTCTGTTCCAGGTTAGAAAGTTTTACTTGTTATTGCTCTTGCTCTGAGTGCATAGGTTGGAGTATAATGACTTGGAGGTAGATTTCTGCTGATCAGAGTTGGCCTTGAAAGAACTACTACAGGTTGTGTGTTATTTATTCTTGTCTCTGGTTTTGAGTTCTCATATTGTTAGTTTTCAATTTCTATAGTTCTCAAATTAGTTGTTTTACTTAATATGCTGATTTTTTTCCTTTCTAGGATAAACAGACAAATAGTTTCTTGATTTAATTAGTTTAATGAGGTTCCATAATTGCTTTCCTGTTCACTCAGAAATTGCACTGTTGCTCTTTGACCTGACCCTCTCTGCAGGGTCACCCCAAACTTTTTGCCTTTACCCTCCACATCTTGCTGATTTTCTTTTCTGGCCCTAGGACTCTCTGCACATTACAGCTCCTGACCATTGTTAATGTGCTTGTGCTCTCTCCTTGTAAGAGTGGAAAATTGGCTTATACTCTATAGGAATATCTACTTTACTTATAGGTCCCTTGTAAAGTGGAACTGAATATATACCCAGGGACTGAAAGTTAACTGCTACAAGTAGGCTTGCCGCACTGGTTATGCCATCCACCTAAGTAACCATTTAAACATGTCTCATGCCTGCTGTTGCAGCCCAGAGGGCAAGGTGTAGTGTATTTAAAATGTTGGACATGCACTTTTCATTTTACATATCTTGGTACTGAAAAACTCTGAAATTCCTTATTTACTACTGCAATGCCTACCTCTCCTGCAGGATGACATTGAAGTTGCCATATTACTTTTAATAAGCAGGGACTTTTGTCATAGGCACTGGCAACCAGTTCATATTTGGTGGCTTTGGAATTTTATTAAAAATCCCTTTTCATGGTGAAGTAAGGTTTTTGGTTACAGTTCTGTAAGTGCCATTTAAGAAGTTGATATTTTCCTGCCTTAGCCGTTTAGTGCAGTATCTCTGTGTCACATGACTGTATGTAGTTGACAAATGAGCTTTGTGTATTCCTCTTACACCAGCACACACAATAGAGAACTTAGGTGTGCCTGGCTTGGCCATCAGTGGCAGGATGGGCGGGCAGTGCTGGGCACAGCCCTATTTAAACATGAATAGGCTGTGTCCTACCTCCACAAAAAGGCTGCATGCCCCCTGTAGTGAGCTAATCTGGAGTCAGGGCAGGGAAGGCAGGAAGTCTGTGGACTTCAAAGGGAAACCTCCTGAAGCTAGAAGCTTCTCCCACTTCAAAGGAAGAAACAGGTATAAATATTGGACCTCAGACACCATTTTTTTATTACATTTCTGTATCTGTGGATACTTGGCCAGGAAAAAGAACTGCCACTTTGCTGGACTGCTTCTCTGGACTGCTGCCATGCTGCACCAACCTTATGCCTGCTGCCCTCTAGCCTGGGTAAGAAGGAATGGACCTGTATATGTTGAACCCAGCACCTCAAAGTGACTCCAAGGTCCAGTTGGCTAGCTTCCTGACTAGAGACTCAGGGACTGAACACTAGAAAAACCTTGAAACCAGCAATGGGACTGTGCCATCTGTGAGTCCTATCCTGCCAAGTGGTGCCACCTCAGTTGTGGAGCCTTGGAGGTGGGCCCAAAGGTGTTTTGACAGCCTATCTGTGGAACCAGCAGAACTGACGCATCTCCTCTGCTGCATGGCACAACCCAACACACAACCAACACATCATCTCTGCTGCAAGGATTCACCCAGTGCAAGAACTCAACTTTGATCTTACAGCATGTATTGGAATAACATGATGCAAAACTTCACAGACGCAGGTCCTTGCATCGAAATCTCTTGTCATCTGCAGTCTAAATGACGACAAAGCTTCTTCCATTGCAGCCTCACAATTCTTGTGAACTGTCCCACTGACTTGACTGCGTTACATATCCTCAATGACATACTTCCCATCCCAAGCCTTGTCAATAGGATCCTCGATGATGATGCAGGACCTCACATTGTAGCTCTACAACTCCTTGGAACCAATGCATCCCCCTGGCTGTGCAACACAACCTTAATGGGGAAACTCACATTGCTCCACAAGCAGGATGTAAGGTACTCTGTTCAGTGTGCCTAACTGGGCCCCTGTAGCCAGCCACGGCTCCATCATAGTCGGCCTGAACTTGTGACTATCCCGATCCACTGCGACCAAGTACCCACAGCTAGTACTTTGTGGTTTTTGGTGCTATTTTCACTGAAGTTTTTAAACCCGTATATCTCCATTTGTACTGACTGGATGCTTGTGGTTTTGGTTTTGTCAAGGATGGAAATTAGGGGAATGAGGTGGAGTAGCATGATCAGGATCTGGGCATCAGCCCTGAGACACAGCCTTCAGTGGAGGAAGATGACCCTCCCCTCCTGAATTCGAACTCCCAGCCAGAGCAGGAAGAAATGTATCTTTGAATTGCCTGTCATAGACGAGCTGGTAAACATGAATACAGAGAGGAAGTTTACCTGCAGATGCCAAAGCTCAGGATGGAGGAGAATCTTGCTTTGGAGCATTTGGCTCATTCAAGTGGCCTTAAAGAACTGGAAATGAAGGCAAAACAAGCAGATTTCAGGAGCACTGGTTGCAACATACACTCAGGCCGTCATTACGAGGCTCTTCAGACAGCCAGCCTTGCAGTTGCTGTCAGACTGCCAGATTACGATGGTGATGGTTGCACCACGGTCGGCCTGCCGGCACTGCTACTTTTTTAGCCGCCTGATGGCCTGGTGGTGCCAGCAGTCCCAATCCACCAAGGCAGTGCTGCTCTGGGGATTACAAACCCTCTCTTCGCGGGCGTGAGGCCGCCATGTAAAGGCTAGTGGAGACGGGTGCCGGGGACCCCATTGCTACCATACCATCCTATTACACAACCATTCTTCCTTAGCCTGTTTTCAGGTGTTTTTTAGCCCGTCAATAGACTTGAACATAATATCTTGGTTCAGAGGTTGCCTGTGGTGGTCAGGATTTTGGAGGGGACAAGTAATTAATTTGCAAATTTTCTGTATAAATAGTCTGTTGAGTGAAGATCGAGGAGGTAATAGCACTGGAGCGCCCAGTCAAATACAGTGTTTCCTGGCTTTCCCCCTTGCTATTTAACATATCTATGTAGAAACTCCATATAGGTGAGTCCTGGATTGTTTTTCATCTGACTGAAGATAGGATAGAAGGTAAAACTACGATTAACAACATTTAAATAGGATTCAGCATTGCATGCTACATTGGATAAGCTTCAGTGCTAAAAAATGAAGCTCCTGTATTTCGAATTTGTGATATGGCCCTTTGACTCACATCTGACAATAGTCAGGTTAAAACAATAGTTACTGCATCATATTTCCTTCTTAGGCTGCAAAGAAGATCCTGGCATTCTCTAATTGATTCTAATGAAAGCGTATAAAGCTAAGATTGTAAGTCCCCGAATCACATTAATTTTCGATTACATTAATTATCGATTTCCAGTGCAGCAAAAAATATATAAATATTGCTAAACTCAAACTTTTTCAGACATCTAGGGTGAGAAGAGCCCGCGATATATCTGAGCATATTTAAACATCTGCTCACAGAGCTTTGGACTGGTTACCACGGCATTCAAGAGTAGATTACACCATGCTAATGCTGAACAACAGGTAGATTAGAGTTGCGACGGAATATTTAAAGAACTCCAGCAACATATACCAACCATGCAAAATTCTTCGCTCGTGTGATACACAACTAGTAATTCCACCAAACCTAACACACAGAATGAAAGTGGCCAGTAGTCATTTTAATAATCAAAGGGAATTCTGTCACACGTGTATAGCCTGGTCTAGAATTCTCTTGACCATGGCTATATCTTGGAATTACCAGGTTAGGGATCTCCAGGGTCCTGCTAGGCCAATAGAGGGTGAATCCAGATATTGGGTCCATAGATTGCCAGAAAGACAAAGCATATACATTTAAATCTAAGCCTGTCTCGTGTAGGTTTCCCAAGCTATGAGCAAAGAGCAGGTGCAACATACAAATGGCACCCTAAACTCAGAAGTGCCCTGGCTGCCACATTTTGAAGGTGCTGCACTTTATGAAATAGAAACTCAGAAGTGCACATGGATATACACTATTTGCAAAGTTTGTTCTAGATGCAACCAGATGCATTGCTATCACGATCTATGTGGAAAAATAATAACGGAAGAACTTCTTCAGAGTTTGTGTATAGAAAACATATCTAACAGTTGGGCATCAATAACAACATCTAATTCATTACATGTGGATCTGATAGTAGCTATTTGCCTAATAGCAGAGGTCTAATATTTTTGGGTCAAAGAGATGTAGACCTTTCTTCACCATGACCCCAATTGAATTCATTTTCAGTTTGTGTTCATCCGTTGAGAGCAAATATATGTACTAGAAAGTTGCACTGCTGTTCTCGAGTTGTTTTACTGGTAGATATTTATTATTCTGGTGCCAAATTAGTCCCTTGGCCCACCACATGTATTCTGCTCTTGTATGGCTTGATACAGTTTAAGTGAGATCGCATGTGATATTTTTATACCAAGCTACTGACATTATCTAGTTCTCTGTTCTTAGGGCTACAGTTCTGGTGCCAAAGATCTTATTCTGATAGCCAACATTCATGGCCAAAAACTGTCATAGAAAACTGCGATTGAGTTTTATAACTGCTCTGAGTTTACAAATTTAGGGGTAAATGTATGATTTTGTTCATGCAAACCAGTGCAGCAACCAAAATTGCTGTGCTGTGTTGCATGAAAGGGAGTGTGAAGGACAGTGCATATCTCCAAAGATATGACACTGCCCCCGTCTTCCCAAGTGCTCGTGCACAATTATGTTGCCTGGCGCCATGCACACATCTTTGCACCCTAGTGCAAAGGTGTGTGTGATACCTAGCTTATATTTTGTAATTGAAGGGTACTCTTTCATACTTTTCCCACTTTGAATGTGTGCTGGACAGAGCAGCACACATAAAAAGTTTGAAAAGTGTGGGGAATTAAAAACATTCCTCCTACTTTCTGCCTGCCTTACCATTATTAGTAGAAAGATCTTTGAGTCAAAGATTTTGGATGGTAGCATGGGAACGAACATGCACCACTTATGGGATACTCCCTTGAGGCAAAGTACCACAAATCAATACAAAGTGCTACTTTGTCTTACTTATGGGCAACCTTCCAGTGCAAATGAAGACCCTCATTATGAACTCGGTGGTAAACATTGAATCGCCGGCTGCTGGAGTAAAAACCGCCAACAGACGTGCGGTCTTGACCACCAAATAATGAACCACCTGAAACACAGGCATCCTGAAAACCACTCACCACCAGTAGAGGAGTGCCGACAACGACGGCAGAGCCCGTCCACAGGCTGACGGAAAGGCCCTACCCGCCCATCAAATAATGAAGCTCTAGACCGCCGTCAGTTCCGGGGCAGGAACCACCGCCATGCAAAGCCAGGCGAAAATGAACTAAATATAAGGCTCACACAACACGCCGAAGCAGACATGGATAGAGAGCTGCAGATCATGCCAGCCCTGCTCCTTGCCACATACCTCCACAACCAAGACAGCCAACAAAGACAACAACGGTAAGTACTGCAACCTACGAAACAAGGCAAGAAAGGGCACAGTTACATACCCACCCACTCCATTCACCCTGCAACGCTCCCACAACCCTTCACTGCAGCACAAGCCATACACCCCACAGCACGAGGTACTTACCCGACACAAGGCAAATCCAACCTGTCCAAAGTACATACATGTGCCCCACACCCACAAACAATGAAAGGAGAGACCACGGATCCAGAGTGTGCCTCCAACAACACAGTGCACACATTAATCTTTATTATGCTCACTGAGCAACCAAAGTGGATATAAGGCCAATGGCCAGCCGATCTGAAGACAAGTCCGATGGGCCACAATGGCCCCAACCTGATTCCCACAAGTGCTACGGTACTCCACCTCAGGGGAACAATGGGGCATCCAGGCACCTCAGGGAACAGGGGCAGGGGGTGGTGGGGTTGGGGATTTACGACAGGGGAGGGGGCTTAGATTTTCATTCGGAAGGTGGAGGGGGTTTGGGTTTGGCCTTGGAAGGTGGGGGAGTGTGCTTGGACCGGGTGGAGGCAGATGGAACAGGCTCAGCCCAAGGCTTCTTCCTCTCTGGGGAAGGGGCACGGGAATGTGAAGGGCGGACAGGGGCGGGCTCTGACGTGGAAGGAGTGGAGAGGGCCAGGAGGTGTGCACGTTTAGGGACGAGATGGGGTAGGCCAGTGGGTTGGAATAGGTCGGCACGGGAGAGGAAAAGTTTCTTTGGTGCAATCGGGTTGGACCTGAAGGAGGGCATGGGAGTGGAGGTAGAGGGAGTGGTCGTAAGTGGTGTTGGTGTGCGTGATGTGGGTGCAGGTGACTGGAAAGTATGCTGAAGTGTAGTGGATGTGTGATGGGTGGGTGTTTTTGTGTGTTTGAGTGTCTTGGAAGGAGGGGGGTGGATACAGTGTGACAAGACAGGCTGCCAGTGTGAATGTATGTTGTCTGGGTGTCTGCAAGTCTGGTGAGTGTGCTGCATGTGTCAACTAAAGTAGTTGTGGTGAGTGCAGGTGTGGTGTCTGGGGTGCATGTATGGATGTGTTCTATTGTGGTGCCTGCAGGAATAGGCTCAGCAACAGTGAATGAAGGTGCAGTGCCTGGGGGTGTGCATGTAGAGGGGATACACAGGGAGGAGGAGGAGGTGGGCACACTGGGGGAAGTGGATGTTGTTGTGTGTGCATGTGTATGTTGGCTGTGTGTATGCTTGTGGTGGGAGGTGTGGTGCTTGTGTTTTGAAGTGTGTTGAGGTGTGTGCCTGCGTGTCAGTATGTGTGCTGTGGACGGGTGAAGGGAGTGGGGTGCTGGACGGGGTAGAGGAGGTTGGAGGGGGGACGGAATGACCAGGGACACTGGCTGCCATCCAAGAGGAGGCCAGAGCCTGAAAATATCTCTGTAGGCCAGACACAGCACCGTGAATGCTATCCAGATAGGCATTGGTCTGCTGCATCTCTGATGCTAGCCTCTGGATGGTATTGACGATGGTTGCCTGCCCTACAGAGATGGTTCTCAGGAGGTCAATAGCCTTCTCCGTGAGGGCATCAGGGCTGACTGGGGTAAGGGAAGAGGTGCCTGGGACGAAGGAGACACCCACCCTTCTGGGTGAGTGGGCACGGGCAACTCGGTGGGGAACAAATGGGAGGGCGGTGATGGTGTGGGGGTTGGCGGAAGATGACACAGTAGGTGTGGGCCCACTAGCGTTTGCCACCACCAGGGAGCTCCCATTGGAGGAGGTATCGGAGTCACTACCTCCAGTGGTAGTAGTAGTTGCCTCCCCCGTGGTACTCCCCTTGCCCTCCAACCCACTGGTCCCCTTGGCGTTGGACAACTCTGCCTCTGAAGATCCGTGGGCGGCTGCATCCCCACTCGCCGGTGCCTCACCTCCCTTGACAGATGATGCTGATGTACACAAACAACACAAGGGAACAGGGATGGGGAGACAAAACAGGAGAGACACTTGTAAATAGCTGAATGGAGGTACAATAGTGGTTCACACATACACCCACCCAGAAGACTCTCCAACAGGGAGCACCTACAGCTATACCCATGGCTATGCCCCTGACTAGCGCCCAGAACCCTGCTCTACAGCCATTACCCAAATAACTTAAGGACCTGACGTGTAGTAGACCTGACCAAAACACTCCTATTTCCCAATGGGGGCCATAATGTAGATGGACATCTGTCATAGTCCCTGCAACTAGGCAGCATAAATCCAAATGCACACACACATGCATCAAGGGTCAAAACTAAGGTATGTGTACTCACCCCCTTGTGACTGCTGTGCAGCCTTCAAGCACCCATTCAGGTCCCGGTACGCCACCGCCAGGATGCGTTGCATGAAGGGGGTCAGTGCCCGACGGGCACCCCTTTCCCGTTGGGAGGACTTCCCCAGCTGGGCCTCGCAGATCTTTCGCGCCCAGTGCTGCAGGTCCTCCCACCTCTTCCTGCAGTGGGTGCTCTGCCGGTTGTAGACCCCCAGGGTCTTCACCTCCTTCGCGATGGCATGCCAAAGTCCCCTCTTCTGGTGGGCGCTTACCTAAAAGGGACACACATAAATGTAACACAGAGGTCAGGCACTGGCCAATCATATACAGCTCGCTATACGTCCACAATGGGACAGACAGTACAAACCGACCAACAGCACATACACACGCAGCATGTCAGGAACCCTGGCCCATCCAGTGTCAGAGGTGCACACATGTATGCAGCCAACACCAACCATTACACACTTCCATTGTCCCCACTCCTACTACTCACCTGTACCTGTGGCCATCCATAGAGCTTGGCGTACAGGGGCAGGACCCCATCCACGAGCCTCTCCAATTCCTCTTTGGTTGAAGGCCGGGACCCTTTCCCCTGCAACACGTAGCACTTCCATGACCAGAGGCAGGACACAGCAGTACACTCAGTGGAGTACCTGCTTGCACAAGATCAGGGAGTCAAGTGAAGTTGGGGTGACGAGTTCGCGTACACACCGGGGCGGTGTGCACCATCACCGCCGGCGGCGATCATGATACGCTAGGATTCTCCTTTGACAACCATGTTAACCAATGAATTTGCGCACGGCGGTAAACACTCCCTTATGCTGTTACATCATCGCTAGCGGTATGAGGTCACTTCCACAACAACAGTTGTGGATTTCATGGGGCAGACATTTTGGGTAAAACTACGCATTTGTAAAACTCCCATCTGCACAATGCAGGCCCTATTGTTCCCCAAACACTCATAGGCATGTGACAATTAACATTACCTCACCTGACCAGCCCTGATCTATCATTGTGGTCAAGTTGCTGTTATGTCACACACACTATGCATTAGTGTTGACAACAATCATGCCAGCAGTGTTGAATGACTAGCAATGTGTGCCGAGGTATGTGTGTTCCTCACACGTGTTTTCTACGTTTCCTAGGTGCAGACCCTGGTGGTGAGGAAGGGCCCCATTGGTGAACAGACCACTTGTGGATTTGCGGACCATGGTGGAGCATCACATCATTATCAATTACAGACTCACTCGTGCAACTATTCTTGAACTTTGTGCATTACTGGATCCTGCATTGACTCCGGCAAATCGTAATCAGCATGCCATCCCTACTGAAGTGAAGGTGCTCTCTGCACTCCATTTCCTGGCAATGGGATCATTTCAAGTGACAGTGGGCATGGGTGCAGGTTATTCACAGCCAGTGTTTACCATTATACTCTCCAGATTCCTGAATGCATTTGTACGACACCTGCAGTCCTATGTGAGGTTTCCCCAAAGTGCTGACCTCCCTGCCATCAAGTCGGACTTCTATGCCTTTGCCAACATACCCCATGTGATAGGTGCCATTGATGGCACCCACATAGTTATCATTCCCTCAAGAGTCAGTGAGCAGGTGTACAGAAACAGGAAGAACTTTCATTCCATGAACATTCAATTGATGTGTACTGCAGACCAGTACATCACACATGTGAATGCCATGTTCCCTGGTTCAGTCCAAGATTCATTTGTGCTGAGGAACAGTAGTGTGCCACACAAGATGGAACAACTACAAGCGGAGAGAGGGTGGATCAGAGGTAGGTGTTTCTGTCACTTATTGCCACCTAGCAGACAGCCAGGCTCTCTGCCTCTGAGGCTTGTCATTTAAAGTTGTGTTGTGCTCCTTTTCTAGGTGATTCTGGCTATCCCAACTGTTCGCTGTTGCCAGGGCAGTCAACGGTGTTTACTGCCAGGTTCATAATGAGTGCCAAAGTTTTATGTGGGAAAGCAAATCACAGATCAACCCTTTGCTTTGGTTTGTGGGGTTCTGATGACTTTGCACTATCCAAAATGTTTAAAAATGGGGATCTGACTATTGAGCTCTTCCACAATCCACTGAAACCTCCTTATCAGGCCCTTAGCAATAGAACTTTTTTCTTCCTATTAAGCATCTAGTGGGGAAGAAAGTGACTTAGGGCTTAATTTATTATTGGACAAACAGCCCGTTGGTCGCCAGAGAGATGGAGTAAATTACTCCCTCCCCAAGGTGGAAAGATTATCTACTAAACTTATAAATGACTGCCAAGCAGGTGGTCATTTATAACACTTTGGGGGTCATTCTAACTCTGGCGGGCGGCGGAGGCCGCCCGCCAGAGTTCCCCCAACAGAACCCCGCTCTGCGGTCTGAAGACCGCCGCGGTGATTCTGTGTTTCCCGCTGGGCTGGCGGGCGACCGCCAGAAGGCCGCCCGCCAGCCCAGCGGGAAACCCCTTCCCACGAGGAAGCCGGCTCTGAATGGAGCCGGCGGAGTGGGAAGGTGCGACGGGTGCAGTTGCACCCGTCGCGAATTTCAGTGTCTGCGAAGCAGACACTGAAATTCTTTGTGGGGCCCTCTTACGGGGGCCCCTGCAGTGCCCATGCCATTGGCATGGGCACTGCAGGGGCCCCCAGGGGCCCCACGACACCCCATACCGCCATCCTGTTCCTGGCGGGCGAACCGCCAGGAACAGGATGGCGGTATGGGGTGTCGGAATCCCCATGGCGGCGCAGCAAGCTGCGCCGCCATGGAGGATTCCTGAGGGCAGCGGAAAACCGGCAGGAGACCGCCGGTTTTCCTGTTCTGACCGCGGCCAAACCGCTGCGGTCAGAATGCCCTGCGGAGCACCGCCAGCCTGTTGGCGGTGCTCCTGCCGACCCCGGCCCCGGCGGTCAAGACCCCCTTTGGCAGGAACTGCCATCACATCTGTTCCTGCCAACAAATGTCACTGTTTGATGCAGAGATACATCAGCATGACGTAGCCCTGCATCAAATTATTTTTATTTAAAAAAATAAAATATAAAATAATACTGCCCTCACCATGAGCATCATCTCCCATGGGGGGGGGAGCATTATTAGCATTTTACTGTCCGTAACTGCCCAGGTTCGATTGGCGGTGATGGACAGTAAAAAATGGCTGTATGGCTGAGCATCTTGATTAGATGTTTGGACATATAGGCATTCCACTTGACGCCCTTACTCTGTTAGGCTGTCAGAGAGGTTTGGCTATGGTGTTGACGGAGTAGTCATAGTCAAACCTATGGTCTGCCCATAATTAAATTGGGCAGGTGGACCATTGTGCTAGGGATACTCCATCACTGTTGCAATGAAATATCTTAACCGCTCACATATAAATCAGATTCTTAATTTTATGTTGAGGTTCACAACTTGCTTCATGTTTTTCAACTGCTCCTTTTTAGTTTTGGCTTAAGATGGTTTGCACCACTCCTTGCTACTGTTGCTTATTCTGTACAAGAATGGAGTATGAGTTGATGAGTAGAATTGTTTTGTGGTTTGCTTGAGTGACATAGGTATGCAAGTGTTATGACTTGGTGTACTATGCAAGAATACTTTCAGGATGTGCACCCTAAATTTTGACCCCAGAATATTGATGGGACCAAATTTCGAGGACAGAATATCTAAAAAATATAGACAGGTAAGAGTATATTTTCTATATCTAACTTCACATATATGTACCTATGTAGTACATATATTTCAAAGTAAGTAGATGGAAATAGTAAATCTATACATCCCTATATACAATTACCTTTTGATATTTTCTCCCTCATTATTCTGTCCTCAATGTTCTTGTACCAAGATATTCTGGGGGTCAATTTTCAATAGTACAATTTACTTTGATGCAGGGATTCAATGTAGCTGCTTTATGACCCATGAGGGTGCCTGCTGCCTGATGCTAACATCTTCGTTCTCCTATCAATCCTCTATGTGAAACCCTACTTGCATTAAGTGATTTATTACATAAAAGTAATTGTCAGCCTGTAAAGTAAATGGGTGCAGATAGCCATGCATGTTAAATGAATAAAAGGCATTTGGTGCAGATGCTAATTAAAATTGGCATTGTTAATGGTTGCTTTATCCTGGTAATAGGATGAGACAGTACAGTTTTGCAGGAGATTTAGCATGTATGAGCTACGTGAGAGTCACGTGAAAAACACTTCAAAGTGTAAGAACAGGGCATTAGTTTGATGCAAGATGGAATGAGTTTGATTTCTAGAAATAGTACAGTTAGCGATTGTATTTTCCTGAATGTGTTGGTTTCTTTCTTGATTACCAAAAGTGATAGTATGAAGAGACTTGATCTAGGTACATAAATAACAAAGGAGAGAGTTAACATTTTTGTGCATAAAGTTTATGAAAAAAGAAAACAATATTTCATAGCTCACCGTATGTAGTCTCTAAGAAGCATCCATTAATTTGGACTGGCCCTGATTCCAACAGTTAATATTATGGTGTGTGAGCACCTTTGGATGATGCTTGACTTTAAGTGACTTGTAGACAACCCAATTTTTTGACCATGCAGTGCTTGCCAGTGTTATGTCTGGTGAGCAACTTTGAGCTACTTATTGTGATGTGAATGATTGGAATGTGTTGTCTCTCAAAATAACAGATCACTGTGATTGGGCATATGATAAAGATGGCCAATCCGGTGAAGAATGTCACAATGGGCCTCAAACTGCAAGCACGTCATCATGAACCAAGCGATGCAGAAGTGATTAAAGTGTACTTCTTATTTTTTCTACAATGGATAGCGCCTTTATGTTGGGTTGTCCCAAATAGTGCTTACTTTGCCCCACTGAGTATATACTCAGCTACCCTGGTGGTCCTATCATGTGCAACTATCCACTAGCCTGAGAAGCGGCTGTGAGAGTGACGGGGAAGTAGGAAAAGAGCTAAGTCAAGGGGGAAAGAGACAAAACCTTGCTAATTGATTGGTGAGGTAATAAGACTGAAGGAGGGTTAACGCCCATTTTCACTCATTTTTCCTGAGAAGAGACATACTTAACTTTATTGCTTAAAGATACTTTGCCTTTTCTCAACTTTGATGCTGAATCATGAATGCTTCGCTGAACAGTCTGATGTCCTGATGACGAAAACTGTCACAGCTTGCTGATCCAAGCTGAGGAGAGGTATACTGATAACCTTATTGATTGCTATGTCTATTTGCTTTTGTTTATAGGTACCAACCGCTAATTTTGACAGAGACATAGTTAGCTGATTTTGTTGACTAAATTTTTTGTATGAAGCCCAAACATGCTATTCTAATCTGATGTTAGTTAGGGTTCTCACAGATGACACTTGCTACATGGAATAACAGTTGATATATTTACTTTGTTTAATCTAAAGGTATGTAATATCGTTTGTGCAGTTTATTTTTGCTATTAATCTGTACTGTAACCTTAGAATGTGTAGTAGCTCAAGCTCTGATTAGATTGCGATTCTTTTAGCGCTTTGGCCAGCCAGTGCTGTTTCTGTATGTTTATCATTTGATTTTGAGATTAAGTTACGTAACATTAGCATTGTTAACCCCTTTGCTTTTTGCCCACATAAGCTACCCAGGACAAATTTACATAGTTTTTTAAAAACATCTTAGTGATTCTAGAGGTACCAAGAGTTTGAGAGTTCCCCTGAAGGAGACCAAGAAATTACCCAAAATAGAGCGAAAATGACATTTTTTTTTTAAATGGGGAAAAAAGGCTACAGAAGACTTGTGATTTTTTTTCCGGAAAATGACATCAACAAATGGTTTATGGTGCTAAAATCACCATCTTCCCAGCTTTCAGGGACAGTCAGACTGGAATCATAAAACCACATTTTTCAACACACTTTTGGCATTTAACTAGGACATACCCCATTTGTATTATTTTTTGTGCATTTAGACTCCTTCCAGTTAGTGACAGAAATGGGTATGAAAACAACCCTGGATTCCAGAGAGCTAAACATTTCTAAAAAGTAGACACAATTCTGAATTCAGCAAGGGGTAATTTGTGTAGATCGTACAAGGTTTTCCTACAGAAAATAACAGCTGAAATTAAAAAAATATTGAAATTGAGCTGAAAAAAACCAGCCATATTTATCCACGTTTTGCTCTATAACTTTTTTCTGCAATGTCAGATTTGTGAAAGCAATATACTGTTACATCTGTTCCTCTTATGGTTGTGAGGATATACAGGGCTTGTACGTTTATCAAGAACCCTTTCTACCCAGAGGCAACAAATGAGCTGAACCTTGGAATGGGTTTTCATTCTATACCGGGTACACAGCGATTCATTTGGTGAAATATAAAGAGTGAAAAATAAGTATCAAGAAAACCTTTGTATTTTCAAAATGGGCACAGGATAAGGTGTTGAGAAGCAGTGGTTATTTGCACATCTCTGAATTCTGGGGTCCCCATACTAGCATGTAAATTACAGGGCATTACTCAAATAGGCGTAAGTTTTACACACTGTCTTACATTTGGAAGGAAAAAATGTGGCGAAAGACAAGAGACAAGAACACATGTTCTGCTATTCCTTGTTCCCCCAAGTCTCCCAATAAAAATGGTACCTCACTTGCATGGGTAGGCCTAACGTCCGCAACAGGAAATGCAACATGGACACATCACATTCTTACATTGAAAACTGACATGTTTTTCGGAAAGTTTCTAGCTGTGGAGTTTGATCTCTAGCTCAGCCAGCACCTAGGGAAACCTACCAAACCTGTGCATTATTGAAAACTAGACACCTAGGGGAATCTAAGATGGGGTGAATTGTGGGGCTCTCGCCAGGTTCTGTTACCCAGAATCCTTTGCAAACCTCAAAATGTGGCCAAATAAACACTTTTTCCTCACATATTGGTGACAGAAAGTTCTTGAATCTGAGAGGAGCCATAAATTTCCTTCCATCCAGCATTCCCCAAAGTTTTCCAATAAAACTGGTACTTCACTTGTGTGGGTAGATCTAGTGCCCGCGACAGGAAATGCCACAAAACATAACATGGACACATCACATTTTCCCAAAGAAAACAAAGCTGATTTCTGCAAAGTGCCTAGCTATGGATTATGGCCTCTAGCTCATCTGGCACCTAGGGAAACCTACCAAACCTGTGCATTTTTGAAAACTAGATACCTAGGGGAATCCAAGATGGGGTGACTTGTGGGGCTCTCACCAGGTTCTGTTACCCAGAATCCTTTGTAAACCTCAAAATGTGGCCCAAAAAATACTTTTTCCTCACATTTCGGTGACAGAAAGTTCTGGAATCTGAGAGGAGCAACAAATTTCCTTGCACCCAGCATTCCCCCAAGTCTCCCGATAAAAATGGTACTTCACTTGTGTGGGTAGATCTAGCGCCCGTGACAGGAAATGCCCTAAAACATAACATGGACACATCACATTTTTCCCAATGAAAACAAAGCTGTTTTTTTAAAAAGTGCCAGCTGTGGATTATGGCATCTAGCTCATCTGGCACCTAAGGAAACCTACCAAACCTGCACATTTTCGAAAATAGATATCTGGGGGAATCCATGATGGGGTGACTTGTGGGGCTCTCAACAGGTTCTGTTACCCAGAATCCTTTGCAAATCTCAAAATTTGGCCCGAAAAACACTTTCCCCTCACATTTAGTTGACAGAAAGTTCTGCCATCTGAGAGGAGCCACAAATATCCTTCCACACAACGTTCCCCCAAGTCTTCAGATAAAAATGGTACCTCACTTGTGTGAGTAGACCTAGTGCTCACGACAGGAAATGCCCCAAAACACAACATGGACACATCACATTTTCACAAAGAAAACAGAGCTGTTTTTTGCAAAGTGCCAAGCTGTGGATGTTGTCCTCAAACTCAGCCAGCACCTAGGGAAACCTACCAAACCTGTGCATTTTTTAAAATTAGACACCTAGGGGAATCCAGGATAGGGTGACTCTGGAGCTCTCACCAGGTTCTGTTACCCAGAATCCTTTGCAAAACTCAAAATTTGGCAACAAAAGCACTTTTTACTCACATTTTGGTGAGAGAAAGTTTTGGAATCTGAGAGGAGCCACACATTTTTTTCCATCTAGCGTTCCCCCAAGTCTCCAGATAAAAATGGTACCTCACTTGTGTGGGTAGGTCTAGTGCCTGCGAAAGGAAATGCCCCAAAACACTATCTGGACATATCAAAATTATCAAATCGGGTGGAGGAGGGCACCTCCGTTTTTTAGTCCTGGGCTCAGCAGCTATACAAGGAAACCTACAAAACCCACACATTTCTGAAAAGTCGACACCCGAGGGAGTCTAGGGAGGTGTGACTTGCATGAATCCCCCAGTGTTTTCTTACCCAGAATCCTCAGCAAACCTCAAATTTAGCTAACAAATCACATTTTTCCCACATTTCTGTATAGAATCACCGCACCGGGACACATTTCCTACCACCAAACGTTCCCCTTAGTCTCCTGATAAAAATTGTACCTCACTTGTGTAGGTGGGCCAAGTGCCTGTGACAGGGAAGAGCCAACAACATGTCAAAATTAAGGGGGAACGATAGCGGGTCCAAAAGAGCAATTAAAAAAAAAATGTTTCTAGGCTGACTAGTGGGGCAGAATTATTATCAGTATAGATGAGACAATGCTGGGTGGTAGCAATTTTGTGTATTCCTGTAGATTCCGGAAGGTTCCATCACAAAAATCTGGGAAACATGTGTGATTTCCAGCAAAGTTGGAGGTTTGCAGGGCATTGTGGGTAAGAAAATGGCACAGGGAGCATGTGAAGCACACCACCCTGGACTCACCCAGATGTTTAGTTTTCAGATGTGTCTAGGTCTTGTGGATTATTCTACATGGCAGCGTCCCAAAGTCCAAAAAGTGCAGCCCTCACCATTCCAAGTGGTATGATTTTGAGAGTTAGCCAAGCTCTCATGGCCCAAATCTAAAACCAAAACCCAAAATAATCAAATGTCCTCTTGCTTGCTGTGGGATAAGATGTTTTAGTGTGTGGGGGACTGCTGAAAGACTGTTACCCCCTTCAGCTGGAGTGCGGGCATAACCATGCTCAAACTGGTTTGTAGCCACCACCCCATTATTTTTTATTTTTTTATTCCCTTGCATCAAGTACACTTTCTGCCCCCCTGGGGTGTGGATCGAGGGTAATTGACCCATCTGCCCACTGGTGGGAAGAACAACTTTGGCCCCATTTCTTTGGGGTGTGGGTATGGGGGACAGATATGGCCAATAGTAATGTGCCATCATGGGGAACAACCCTTGCCCAAGGGGCTGCCCCCCAAACAAAACACACACACACACCAATCCCTGGTGCCTAAGCAGTTTCTGCCCACCCCAGGGGCAGATCGCTCCTAATAGAAATAGGCATATCTACCCCCAAGGGGAGTAGAAATGGCCTAAAATAAATTTGCTCCCCAGGGGAAAGACCCTTGCCTAAGGGGTCGTTCCCCTTGAGTGAAATTGACGCAAAAAAAATAAATCCTTGGTGTCTAGTGGTTTCCGGCATAATAACAATAGGCTGATCTGCCCCCAAGGTGGGCAGAAGTGGCCTAAATACAATTTGTCCCCCAGGGAAGTGACCCTTGCCTAAGGGGTCCCTCCCCAAATATAAAAAAATAAAATAAGCAAAAAAACAAAAAATCCCTGGTGTTTAGGGGTGTCTGCCCCTCCAGGGGCAGATTGGCCTAATTAAAAAAGGCCAATCTGCCCGCAAGTGTGGCAAAAATGGCCTAAAACAAATCCCCCCCCCCTTCAGGGGTCACTCCCCTCACGTTAAACTGACATAAAAGATATTCCTGGTGTCTAGTGGTTTCTGCCCCCAAGGGGGGCAAAAATGGGCTAAAATTAATTTTGCCCCAGGGGAGCGACCCTTGCCTAAGGGGTCGCTCCCCACATATAAAAAAAACAAAGATAATTAATAATTATAATAGGCCGAGCTAGCCCCTGGGGGGCGGGGCAGAAATATCCAAAAAATGAATTTCCCCCTGGGGAGCGGCCTTTGCCCAAAGGGTCACTCCTCTTATTCAATAATAAAAATAAAAAAAATTCCCTGGTGTCTAGTGGCATTTTTGCTGCCCAATCGTGTTGCGATCGGGCAGCAGAAATGCTGAGAGAGACATGAAAGAAGAGGAACGGCCTTTCCTCTCCTTTCATGCCTCTTTCACCCTTCTCCACCCGATTTCCAGCACGGAGGGGTAGGCCTCTGATGAGGTGAGCGCGCTGACATCATCAGACGCCGCAGGGGGGTTAAAGGGGAGCGGGGGTGGAAGGGGAAATGATTTCCCTTCTGTCCCTGCCCAGGGGAGTGGGTTGTGAGGCCCCCAGAGGGAACGCTAGGGCTTCCCCCGAGGGCCCCTACTTGGACATAACGGTTACATCCTGGGCACTGGGCACCGGAGCGGTGGTACCCAGGACGTAACTGTTACATCCAGGGCACTCAAGGGATTAATATAGGGAAATAAACATTCTAACTTTTACCTAAAGGTGTGGTTATTCATGGCCGCAAGGGCATGGTGTGTGGAAATTACTGACTCCTGTTGATTATTGATGTCATTGATTGTTATTGCCATTGTTTTGTATTGGTATGGGGTTACATGGTGCGAAAAACTCGAAGCAAGGTCAAAGGTCCATCCGCCTATTTGCGTCTCCCTTGTAAGTTTACTTAATAAGGTCTGACTCGCTAGCAGGAGTGATATCTTAAGTTCTGTGGCCCATGAGGATTGTGATCCTCCTCACTCTCTCTTGCTGCCTCTTTATCACTTCCTATCAAAAGGGCGAGCCAAAAAGACCTGGTTGTCTTATATTCAGGCGTGTAGATTAAATAAGGTTGTTTTATTTTCTGGGTATGTCTCATAATTAAGAGCTTCTTCCTCTCTCTCCAACCTTTCTGAGAGAAGAAACAAATCAGGACAAGAAACACAGACCAAGAGAAGGAGAAGGTGACAGGAAGACAATTACAGAGAGGGAGAGCAAGCAAGAGATATATTTGCTAATTGCTTTAGGAGTGTACAAATGGGTGGGGAGGTCTTTCTTTCCATCTTTCAATATAATATCTTTTAGAATGTTGAGGCAATGGAAGACTCAGGCTCCTGGGCTAATTTATTTCTCAGTGTTTTCCCACTTCTGCTCTTTCCATCCCCCCCAGCAGTACTTCATACTACTTTTCATCCCTTCGCTCTCTGTTCCCAGACCATGACCTCTTGCCTAAGGACAATTGATGGTCGCCTCTGAAAAGGGTGGGCTTGTTCACAGGAACAAAGAGGTCTTTTGAGAGCCTGGCTGGAGGCTTTTAGGTGCAGTTCAAAATAATGGAGGCCTTCACCTGAGAGTTCTCTGAGTGCAAAGCTCTGAAAATTACACCAACTAACAGTTTCAAAATACTTCAGTAGAATTTAAGGGAGTGGCTGCGTTGGTGAACAGTCAGGAACTCTACAAATCTGAAGTTCAGCTCCTGTGGATTTTACCTGCATTTGGCAGCCCGATTTACATTTCCTTTGTTAGGCTGCACTAATAAATAATGATGTTTTAATATTGCTTTGAAAGTGGTCCCTGCTAGCAGTAGATGTTTGGCCGCACCAGTGGTGGATGTGGGCTGGGGCATCCTTCAAAGTATTTCAGACACCTTCACTTATTTTTTTTTTTACAAATTAAGAACTGTTGTAAATGCCAGTTTCGGTCTCCAATTTAACCCATTTATTGGGCAAGGTGAGCTATTCCAAACAGATGTTGGCCTTGTAGGAAGAAGGCACTCTCGAATCCAAACTCACATGCATCATCTTCTTAGCACTGTCCATAAATCTCCACTGCTTGTTGAATACCTTCGTAAATGGGTTGAGGTCTTCCCATCCTCTATTGCCAATTTAAACATGGATCCAATAAAGGGTTGATTAAAATCAGGATCTTTATTATAAAGCACCCGCAGCAGTAGCACTGTCACCTCAGGAATTCTGCCACCACTTCTAGGTGCATTCATGGGTGTATTCTCATAGATGATTCATAGGATACCTCACTTCGAATGCCAATGGTACATCATTCGAATGTTTCCTATATGAACAGTAGGATTTGGCTCACACTTTCCACTTTTTCCAATTCTGTGGCTTCATGTTATTATGTGTTTACTGTTTTATTACAACCTGGCTTGGATATTTAACGATTAACTGTATTGTACTTTAAAATGTTGGCACACTGCACGTACCAGGGCTGGCTCTAGGGCAGTGCGACCGGTGCCACTGCACCGAGTGCTGACTTTGGGAGTGGTGCATTGTTTGCAAGTATGTCATAGTCCTTCTACTGCAGCGTTCCTTGCATCCAGCAAGATTCAGGCAACAATAAAAATGTCAAAATAACTCTGGTGATTAATTTTCTGCCAGGATAGAGTTTGGAGTTATCTCTAGTGGCATTTTTACGGTAGCGAGGAGCTTAATATGCCTCCTACAAAGAACATGTATCATTCAGTTCACAAAGTGCATGTATGCAAATGGGTCAGTGGGCTACTGCTTTTGTCAGAGAGTTTCTTTTGATACTTACAGTTTAAAAGCCAAAATAGCCAGAATAGTAAGCTATCAACTGTAATCAAAGAACTGCATCCATTCTGTAGGGTATAGATCAGAGTGTTATTATTTTTTCCCCAGCCTTTTATTATCCTAATGTTGAAAAAAGGGTTCATCAATTATTATCAAAGAGAACCCCCAAACATAGGGCCTGATTGCGACCTTGGCGGAGGGAATTACTTCGTCCCAAATGTGACGGATATCCCCCCTTCATATTACAAGGTCCATTATATCCTATGGAACTTGTAATACGGCAGACGGAATATCCGTCACACTTGGGACGGAGTAATCCCCTCCGCCAAGGTCATAATCAGTCCCATAGTGTTACATTTTAAAATCTGAGTTTGTGGCTTCTCCAGACCAAGCTTCTCCAGACCAAGCACTATTGCCTAGCATTATAGATGTTGTGACTCCTACATCTTTTAGTGCTCTGTGTTATGTAACATTTCTTATACACCAATTTGCACACTTATGATAGATTTTCTCTATGTAATGTGTGTGTGATGTAAAGTGCTCTGACACCTTCCGCTGGAATGAGTTTAGTTACTGAATATTTGTTTTACCAAATGTAAGAAATTAGTTTGTTGAAATGTGCATTGGGAAGAGGCAATCATTTTGATATGAGCTGTGACTTCATTCTGAGAAACTCAATATAATCTACCTCCAAATAGGTGACTGTATTCGATGAGGTATCCCTGGCATGCCTGTGGTTGCATGTCACATGGCCTTCCTCAGAGAAAAATCCATGTTGTCCATATGCAGCAATAGGCAATTCTAAAGAATTAAACCAAAAAGAGATCAAAATGTTCAAAATAGACAGACTTTAAGCAGGACAACCTCTTAATTGTTGCGATAGAGAATGCAGTGTTTTCAGGCAGTTTTACCCTTTGCTCTAGTTCTCTGTGGATGAAAAAGATCTGAATCTCAGATTTGACAAAAATGTGTTAAACTTCATAATTGGTGCTCCAAAAGTTCAATAAATACTTTTTGGAGACAGTGTCATGAGTTGTAAATTGAGGTATGGCTCCAGTTGAGGCAGAGAAGAATGACCATGCACTTTCATGAGTAACCAAGGCCATCTTCATTCCCCAAACAAACGGGAGATGTTTCATATGAGGACTCTAAAAGTACTACTTTCAATTGCAAATGGTCTATTGGTTCATTCCAGTTAAACCTAGCTCATCTGTCTCTGTCACCTTAAATACCCTCCCGGCCCTACTCCCTGGCGCCAACGATTTGAGCCTGCCCCTCCTTTTCTGCTCTTGTGCCTGTTTCACCTCTTGCTCTGTCTCCGCACTTGTGCCTCTCCTTGATGTCTGCCTTTTGCCTTTTTTTGCTCACCCTATTGCTGCCTATTGCTTTTTTCTCACATTCTCTCACCCCTCTGTGGCCTTTTGCTCTTCCCTCACACTCTCTCACAGTGTTTGTGCATTTATGCTCACTCATGTTCTCTCACCCTTCCATTGGCATTTTCATCTTTTCTCACTTTTTTGTGCCTTTTTCCCTATATTCACACTTTCTTTTGTGCCTCTTTGCTGTGTTTCTTACTTTTTCACTGTTCTGCTGCCCATCTGTGCTGATTCTCACACTGTTTTTATACAGCCTTCTGTTGACTCTCTGCATCCTCCAAAGGCAAGTCTGTCTGTACCTGTCAGCTTCTAGACTGCACCCAGCATCATAAAAGCTTGACTTTCCATCCCGCACGCTATTCCGCAGAACTCCTCTGTTCTCTGAACCCCAGGTGCCCATCTATGTGCTGCTACAGCACTGCACTGCACCACATTAAAAGGAGCTTTTGCCTGCAACCACTGCAACTTCACCTGCAACACAACACCCACCATGCCTGCACCACTCACCAACAGCACACCTTCTGCACCCACCTACAAACACACACACCCTAAGACACAAATTATGCATTCATCTAAACACCTGCATGGTCAGCAAAGACAGCATAGAAGTCTGCAACATCCTATACAGTGACGCCCAGGATCTCTTGTTCCTTATGAAAATATGGCTGACTTCCAAGTCAGCACCTGACATCACCCTGGTTATCCCATTGGGATGCAGAATCACACATCCACACTGAGAACACAAACGAAGAGGAGGAGTCACAATAATATTCAAGGGTGACTTCCACTGCACTACTACCAAAAAAGCCACAACCCCCTTAATAGCGTACCTACACTGTATGAGACCCCTCTATGCAGAACCCTCATAATGTCCTTCAGGATCTAGAGCCACTTTTGCAGACAACAAAGCAGACTTCATCTCCCAAGGTCAACATTGACTCCAGTAACTACATTCTACTGGTAGACTTCAACTTCCACCCAGCAGACAAGAGCAACTCCAACACCACCGGGTTACTTGAGAGCCTAGTGAACCTAGGACTGCCACAATACATTAACAAACCCACACATTCCCCCAGACACATCCTCGACCCTGTCTTCACCACATACAACAACATTGAAATCACAGCCTTCAAACCACTCATCTGAGCTGAGCAGGCCATCATCTAATGCCATATCACCATCCCTTGCATAACAAAACCTCTGAAAAAGCATGACTAATCAAAGCTGAAGCAACATCCAGGAGTCCAACTGGGTAGACAACCTCCGCCTGAACTAACCAACCTCCACTAGCCTAAACAGCAACAACAAAAACCTGCACAAATGGATCACAAAATGTGCTGACTTCCCGGCACCCCATAATCAGTATGTACAGAGGAGAATATGGAAGCAGGCCTGTAGGTACACTGAGATACTCTGTGCAGCAAAACAGCACTGGAAGCAACTAGAAAGAAAATGGAAAATAAACCACCTAGAAAAATGACAAAGATATACAAGACAGCCCTATGATGCTACCACCAACAAATCAAAGAAACAAACAAAAGGTCCTAGCAAAACACAGACTCAGCTCGAACAGTGGAAAATAAACTGTTGCAATCATCAAGGGCTTCACTGATTGCCACCACTAACTGTATCACCCCTCACAGGAATTATGTTATGTCTCGGATTTCTTCAGCAACAAAATCAAAACCACATAGAACAACTTTGGCCCTTGCCAAATCCTCGCACCATCATCTCCATCCTGCCCTAGAACACCCCCAGCAAAAAACTGATGGTGTAGAAAACACTCACTCAAAATCACCCACTTTGGGCCGCCTACGGACCTCTGCCCCACCACATCTACAACATGGGAGCAGATCCATCAGGTAAGTCCTCACCACCTGTAAACACACAATGGTCAACACACTGCTAAAAAAACCATAACCTGGAACTATGCTTCAAGCAAACTGCTGACTTATCTCCCTTCCACCCTACCTAACCGAGCCAAAGTGATGGAAAAGGCCATAAACACACAGCTCTCACACCTCAATGTACAGTAGGTCCTGGACACTAGGCAATCAGGTTTTCAGCCAAACCACAGCACCAAGACTGCCCTCATCACAGCAACCGATGATCCTGGACCATGGAGACACAGCAGCCCGTAACCTACTGGACATTTCCACTTCCTTCGACATTCTCCCATCCCACCTTAATCAAAAGACTATACAAGACATGCATACTAGGACCTGCCTCCAACTGGATCTGTTCTTTAGTCACAGGAAGAGCACAAAGAGTCAACCTGGCACCCTACACATCAAAGGCCAAGAAACTTATCTGAAGAATACCCCATGGATTATCCCTGAGCCCAAAACTATGGAACATTTACATGACTCCACTAGGACCTCATCAGATCATACAGCATCAACATACTTTCCTATGCTGTCAATACCCAACTGATACACTCCGTGTCTGACAAGACACCACAACAAAAAACAACTTTGCCACATGCATGACTGCTGCAACATCATGGACGAAACCCAACTATCTCAAACTAAACACGGACAAAACTGAAATAGTGATCTTCAGAAAGAAAGCATCTGCCTGGGACTCCACCTGGTAGTCTACAACCTCAGAACCTCACCCACCCCTACCACCAACTCAAGAAAATATGGAATCTTCCTGGATGACAAGCTAGGCATGATAGCTCAAGTAAACGCAGTGCCTTCTACCTACTTTTACCTGCTTCCATATCCTTAAGATTCTGTGTAAGATCTTCAAATGGTTTCATGACAACATCAGGTCAATGGCTACACAGGCCTTGATTACCAGCAGACTCCATTACAGCAACACATTTTATGCAAGAATTAAAACAAGAAGCTACTGAACCCTGTCCCGACCATATAAGATGCTACAGCAAGACCTGTACTCAGCTTACCTTACTGCACCAATACCACTCTAAACCTGGGAACTGCACTGGCTCCCAATTCACAAATGTGACTAATTCAAACTGCTCACACATACTTTGGTGGTCATTACAACCCTGGCGGTCAGTGTTAAAGCAGCGGTAAGACCGCCAACAGGCTGGTGGTAAAAATGTGCAATTACGACCGTGGCGGAAACCGCCAACAAAGACAGCCACTTTAACACTCCGACCGCCACAGCTGTACAAACAAACAGCGCGGCAGTCACCGCCAACAGACAAGCGGAGGACAAAGTACCGCCCACAGTATCACAACCTACCAATCCGCCACCTTTTCCGGGGCGGATTCACCGTGGATAAAAACACGGCGGAAACAGGATTCAGAAGGGAAAACGCTCACCTCTACACACCCCACGAGGAACTAGGACACCATGGATCCGGAACTCCAAATTCTCCCTGCGATAGTCTTCCTGCTCCTCTACCAGGAGCACGAACACCGGCGGCGAAGACCATGGTGAGTACTGCACCTACGACACAGGGGAGAGGGGAGGGCAAAAACGGGGACATGCAACACGCTACACCCCCACCCTCACTCACTACAACACACACACTAATACATATTGACACATCACAGTTACACCCCCCAAGCCCCCCAGAAGAATGCAAAGACAAAAGAAAATGAGTGTAACCATTGTAATATATTAAAAGCAAGTAGGCAAAAATGTATATATACATCAGTAACATTTTTTACACCAAACATAGTAGTCCAGGTAGTGCTCCAATTAAGTCTGTGGAACACTGGGCCCACACAGTATGGGCGAAGCCTACACAAGATCCCTGACCATGACGGAGAGAACACTGCAGAGGCATCAGAGAGCAAGAAAACAGGCACCTCAGGGGTAGGGAAGTGCAAAGCCACAGGCTCTCAAGTCTCTACAGTGGGTGGGTTGCCCACTGTTCAATCCTGCAGAGTGCAAAGCCACAGTCTCTCAAGTCTCTACAGTGAGTGGGTTGCTCACTGTTCAATCCTGGGGAGTGCAAAGCCACAGTCTCTCAAGTCTCTACAGTGGGTGGGTTGCCCACTGTTCAATCCTGCAGAGTGCAAAGCCACAGTCTCTCAAGTCTCTACAGTGAGTGGGTTGCCCACTGTTCAATCCTGGGGAGAGCAAAGCCACAGTCTCACAAGTCTCTACAGTGGGTGGGTTGCCCACTGTACAATCCTGGGGAGTGCAAAGCCACAGTCTCACAAGTGGCTACAGTGGGTGGGTTTCCCACTGTTCAATCCTGGGGAGTGCAAAGCCACAGTCTCTCAAGTCTCTACAGTGGGTGGGTTGCCCACTGTTCAATCCTGGGGAGTGCAAAGCCACAGTCTCTCAAGTCTCTACAGTGGGTGGGTTGCCCACTGTTCAATCCTGGGGAGTGCAAAGCCACAGTCTCTCAAGTGGATAACAGTCTCCCCTGGTTCTGGAGGGGGCTTTGTGCCCAGAGTGCTTCATCCTGCTAAGGACAGAGGTAGTGGATGGATCTCTCCACTGGTTCTGGGGGGGCTTTGTGCCCAGAGTGCTTCATCCTGCTAAGGACAGAGGTAGTGGATGTATCTCTCAACTGGTTCTGGAGGAGGCTTTGTGCCCAGAGTGCTTCATCCTGCTAAGGACAGAGGTAGTGGATGGATCTCTCCACTGGTTCTGGAGGGGGCATGGTGCCCAGAGTGCTTCATTCTGCCCGTGACGGACTCAGTAGCGTCAGTGCCCTTGGCGCTCATGGGCAAGCGTTGCTTGAGACGGTGGTGCCCTGTTCAGCGGTGCTTGAGATGGTGGTGCCCTGTTCAGCGTTGCTTGAGACGGCGGTGCCCTGTTCAGCGGTGCTTGAGACGGCGGTGTCCTGTTCAGCGGTGCTTAGAGCGGCGGGCTCCTTTGCAGTGACTCAGCTGCTGGCAGGCCTCTCTAGCCTAGCCAGGCTTGTGCTGGTGGTCCTCTCTAGCCCAGCGGGGCTTGTGCTGGCGGTCCTCTCTAGCCCAGCGGGGTTTGTGCTGGCGGTCCTTCATGGCCCAGCGGGGCTTGTGCTGGCGGTCCTCTCTAGCCCAGCGGGGTTTGTACTGGCGGTCCTCTCTAGCCCAGTGGGGCTTGTGCTGGTGGTCCTCTCTGGGCAGCAGGGCTGGTGGCGGTGGCCTCCTGGGCAGCAGGGCTTGTGGCGGTGGCCTCCTGGGCAGCAGGTCTGGTGCTGGCGGTGGCCTCCTGGGCAGCAGGGCTGGTGGCCTCCTGGGCAGCAGGGATGATGGTGGTCTTCTCTGCCGTGCTGCTCTTCCCAGACTTGCTGAGTTTCTTGTGCCCCTTCCCCACCTTGGAAGTTGTCGCAGCTGACTCCACACTCCCACCTGTAGCCCTGGGAGCGGCTTTGGTGGCTGGAGTCTTCCCGCCGGGCACTTGCCAACTTCTGATGCTTGACAGGTGGGGGACTGTCTGTGAAGTGGCTCCGTGCCACACTGGCTGCCCTGGTGGCCGGTGCACTCCAGATTCCGGTGACTACAGCCACCACTGGTCCCAGAGATGTTGTGGCTGAGGTGCTAGTTTGGGACCTAGGAGACGGATGGGGTGGGGGAGGTGTGGGAAAGAGGTCAAGGTTGGACAGGAAAAGTTTTTGGGAGACACTGAGACAGGTAGCTGGAGGGAGTTTGGGAGTGGAGGAAGAGGTTGTGATTGTAGGAGGTGTTGGTTTGCTGACTTTGGGTGAAGGTGCATGCGCTGGAGGCTGTCGTGAGCTGGATGGCTGTTGGGTGTGTGTGTGCCTGCGTTTGTGTATCTTGGGAGGGGGTGTCACAGACACACTGGGAGAGGACACAGGGGATGTGTGAATGGAAGTGGGGGTGGTGACTTCACGTGAGCGGGGTGTGGTGGTGGGTGTGCTGGTGATGGCAGTAGTGGTTGTAGAGGTAGTTCATGCAGGTGTGAGTGTAGAGGAGACAGGGAGGGAGGAGGGAGACGAGGAGGAGGGGGACACAGTGGAGGCAGTGGATGTTGGTGTGTCTGCATGTGTGTGATGCTTGAGTGAGTGCCTGTGAGATGTGTGGTGCTTATGTTTGCCTGAGCTTCCCTTGAGTGTTGACATGTGTGCATGTTGGTCTAAAGGTGTGCTTGGGATAGGCTGGGGTACAGGGGATTGGGTCTGGGTGGAGGAAGTTGGAGGGGGGAGGCTAGAGACAAGGACAATGGCTGCCATCAGTGCTGAGGCCAGAGTCTGAAAAGCTCGCTGAATGGCCGCCTGACCAGAATGAGTGCCCTCCAGGAATGCATTTGTTTGTTGCAACTGCCTTTCTACACCCTGGATGGCATTCAAAATGGTAGACTGCCCAACAGTGAGGGACCTGAGGAGGTCAATGGCCTCCTCACTGAGGGCAGCAGGGGTGACTGGGGCAGGGCCTGAGGTGCCTGGGGCGAAGGTGATGCCCACCCTCCTGGGTGAGCGGGCACGGGGCAAAGGCTGAGGGGCTGCTAGGAGGGCAGTGCTGCAAGGGGGGGTGGCGGCTGTACCTGTAGATGGGGGGGCACAGATGTTGCCGCCACCACAAGGGAGCTCCCATCAGAGGACGAGTCTGTGTCACTGGTCTCAGCTCCTGTCCGCGCCGTGGAGCTCTCCTCGCCCTCCGTCCCACTAGTGAAGTCCGATTCCGTAGTGTGGCCCTCCATGGCCATGTGGGATGCAGGCCCCTCGTGCTCGGGTGCCACTGCTCCTCCCCTTGATGATGCTAATGCACACAAGAACAGGGAGACCACAAAAAGGGGGACTACGACAGAAGAAAGACCTGTTGAGTGCATGCATTACTGCTACCGTTGGCGGACACAACAGACGCAGAAGCCCCCTGCACTACGCCACGCTCTTGGGCTCCACTGTTAAATTCCTGGGAAATGGCCTACTAGGCTATGGACGACATCTGCACACATGGATGACACAGGGGCATGACTAGGTGTACTTGGCACTCTACAGAGGTGCGGTGGGGTGCCACATGGCCTGCCTTACGGAGGGACCTTGCCTACGAAACTCGCCCTGGCCTAGGGAAACCCACAGCCCACCTTCCCCACCCAGACCCCTCCACTGCGCGCAAAATCAGCAGATTGAGAGTGTACTCACCCCTTGTGGCTGCTGTGATGCCCTCAAGCGCCCATCCAACTCCGGGTACGCCACCGCCAGGATCCTGAACATCAGGGGGGTCATGGTGCGATGGGCACCCCTCCCACGTTTGGAGGCGATCCCCAGCTGAGCCTCCGCCATCTTCTTGCTCCAGCGGCGAATGTCCTCCCATCTTTTCCGGCAGTGGGTGCTCCGTCTGTGGTAGACCCGCAGGGTACGGACGTCCTTGGCGATGGCACGCCAAATATATTTTTTCTGGTGGGCGCTGACCTACATGTTTTGTACAGCGATAAAAGAGAAACTTATTACCAACTGCACCGTCACAGTCATTGGCCCCCATCCCTACCCTTGCCATGTGGCACATGCACTCCCCGTCGTTTCATGCACGCCACACCCTCCCCTCTTCCTTCTTACAGCATATATTGATAATTTTAAAATGTATTTAGCTAAAGAGTTAGTGCTTCCAGCTTAAAACTGACTAACTTCCCTCGAGAAAATCCTTATAATTGTATACAAACATATCGCAACACCACCTCTTAAACTTTTTATCTGATTCATTTTATACCTATTCATGGTAGCTATGCAAAAGTATGATGAAAATCGATGTGACACCCGATTATGTCTTCACTACACTTCTATGGGATTTCATATGGGGCCAATAAAGCTAATGCGGTCCTTATTTAAAGCACACATTTCCCACTGATGCTTTGAAACTAAAGAAAAACGATGAGCCTTTAAATCTTTTGCATTTATGAAATGAAGAGCCTCAGAAATAACTATGCAATTTGAAGCAGTCATGGAGAGCAAAGGATGAAAAGGAAATAGAACCCATTTTAAAATCTAGCAAAGCTTCTTAACCCGCAGAACTACTTTACAATTTGAAACAGCAGATAAAAGCTGACTATAAGGAAAGTGACAGAGTAATTCAATGGTTTAACTTGGGAGATTAAAAGGTTCACTGCTTTCCCATAGAAGGAGGCAGCATTTCAGCTCATTAACACCTTAAAGTACTTTGCAAATATTTTATGCACCTTTTAGGTCTGGCTAGAGATAGTCACCAGTCTCAAGTATTATTAATCCTAATTAAAATATATATACATATATATATATATATATATTCACTGCAAAAGGTTGCTAAAATTTCAAATTGCATTAAAAGAGCCCTGAAAATTTACTGAAAAGATGAAAGGTTATAGCTAGGTGTTGAAATAACACAACATTTAGGCCCTCATTATAACAGTGGCGGTAAATCTCACTTACCGCCATGCTGGCTGTCACCGACATACCGCAGCCGCAGCGGATATCCGTTTACCATATTATGACACACACACCAATCCGTCACTATACAGCCACAGACACATGTCCGCCACACCAAAGGTCAGTGATAAACTGGCAGTATCAAAACCCACACCTTTACGCCAACTGAACAACACCCACAACATTATGACCCATGAATCACCACGGTGGACATTCAATGGCAGGAACCAATTGGCGGTACATACCGCTGCGCTCAAAATACACACACACATACAAAAACAACACCACATTGGACAATTCAAACAACACACACCTGACACCCATACACACACCAGACCCACACACCCACACCACTATAAAACACACACCCACAGTACCCACAACCCTTTATGACTACAAATCATTGCCAACAGAGAGATTCAGCAAGAGCACTCACACAACCAGAGCCACATACCACCATCACCTATACACCACCAACGCACCTTACATCATACACCCCAACACATCACCCTACACACCCTCACCCACACCACTCACACTACAGCCATGACACCACAACAACACCCCAGATTCTCTGAGGAAGAGCTAAGGGTCATAGTGGAGGAAATCATCCGGGTAGAGACTCAGCTACTTGGATCACAGGTGCAGCAGATATCCACTGCTAGGAAGATGGACCTATGCAGAGGATCGTGGACAGGGTCAACGCCGTGAGACAGCACCCCAGAACAAGGGATGACATCAGGAAGAGGTGGAACGACCTACGGGGAAGGTGCATTCCATTGCAGCAAGACACCAGCCTGCAGTACAGAAGACTGGCGGTGGACCCCCACCGCCTCTCCCACAACTAACAACATAGGAGGAGCAAGTCTTGGCAATCATGCATCCTGAGGGCCTGGCAGGAGTAGCAGGGGGACTGGACTCTAGTTAGTCAACTCTCTATTACTATCACCCCCCTACCTGCATGCCATCAGATACCCCAACCCCACCCTCACTCCCATCACTCCACTACCACTCACACACCCCACAATCACAACTCACTCATCCCAATGCCAAGCCCAGCATGCGCTACCAATGCATGGACACCACCTGCAGACCTGCATGGACACCTATCACTAAAGTATGCACACTAGAGAATCACCTAGCCCACCACATAACAACTCACACAAGGAAAAGCTGCCAGGGCAATAACAACCATAGAGGGCAACCCACCCATGCACAATATTTCACACACAGAAATAATAACACTGCATAAACATCCCCCCAGGTATCTCAGCCAATGTCACCGGAAAAGAGGTGCCAGCAACATCCAGTCCACCCACAGAAGAGGCCCACAGTGATGACAGCGACTCTGCTCACCTGGATCTGGATGACCAACCTGGCCCATCAGGAATCTCTGGACAGTCGGTTACCCAGGCACAGTCCCATACCACCACAAGGCCTCCCCCCTCAGGAAACACCAGCACAGTACCCACCGAGCAGGCCAATACTACACGTCAATCAGCAGTGTGTCCACCACTACAGGGAGCCCAGAGCACACCTCAACCCAAGACAATCAGGGACCTGGGGTCAGTGGCAGTGGGCTCACGGTTCAGGGGCAGAGGCACAGGACAACAGGGAAGCTGGGAGGACTGATGTGCGCCAGGGGGAGGACAGACACAGGGAACAAACTCTCCAGGAAGCCCTCACTGCAATCCTGGGAGCATACCAGCATTCCCAGGAAACGCTGGGCCAGATCCTAAACAACGTGCAGGAGAACAGGTGGCTGCAGGAGGGACAGTACCAGGGGATCAGAGAGGACTTGAAGGCCATTAATACCACCCTGGTCTCCATTGCAGGGGTGTTGGCAGACATGGCCAACATTATGAGGGAAGCAGTGTCACACCAGCGGGACCCTGCCACTAGCCAGACATCTGAACAGCTCTCCACCTCCGCTGCCGCTAGTGAACAGGAGGGCCCGCCACAGGACCAACAGGCCACCAGCACCCCTCCCCCTGCAGAAGGAGAACCACCTCGCAAAAGAGAGTATTGCTAAGACCCCAGCCAGGAAATAGGACACTCCTGATTGTCACCTTTGTGTCCCACTCTGTCACCCTGTCCACCTTGAACTGCCAGTGCCCCCCTTCCTATGGCCCCTTGGACAATGCATCTGTGCTACCAATAGACTGGACTCTACCCTGGACTTTCCTCCATCATCAACCCAGCCCATTGCACTTCCCACTTTTCTTCAGAGCACTGCAATAAACACACTTTGAAAAGCATGGAGTATGTCAAATGATTTAAGTATGTATTTGTTTAACATGGTTTAAACATTGCAATTCAACTGTACAGTAATGCATACATAGGAAAGACCTGTAGTTGGCTGCAGGGAACACACCAGGAGCGATAGTGGGGCACCAATATCTGCAAAAAGAGTTGCCAAAGGGTACAGGGAGTAGGCATAGAAGTGGAAATTCACAGCCTGCCAATGACAATGTCAAACACAAAACTGTCAATGAAATATGAAGTTACACTGTCTTACCTGTGTGTCATTGGAAGTATTGTCTAATCACTGCAGTTCTGTTGTCCTCATCCTCATCCTCTGCCTCCTCATCTTCACTGTCCACCGGGTCCACAGCTGCCACACGGGCATCTCCAGCCTCCTCCTCCTGCAGAAAAGGCACATGGTATCTCAAGGCAAGGTTGTACAACATGCAGCATGCCACGATTATCTGGCAGACCTTCTTGGGTGAGTAGCACAGGGATCCACCTTTTAGATGGAGGCACCAAAACCTGACCTTCAGGAGACCGAAGGTACGTTCTTTTATCCTTCTTGTTCTCCCATGTGCCTCATTGTAACGTTTCTCTGTCCTTGTCCTGGCATTCCTCACAAGGGTCAGTAGCCATGAGAGATTGGGGTAACCAGAGTCACCTGTAAATATTGAGGGACAACTGTCAGCCACACACTATGCCATATGGCCCACACCATTTCCATACACCAACATACACTGGGTGGGAACCAGGGCTCACCTATTAGTCACACCCTGTGCCTCTGTAGTTGGGCCAACACATTTGGGATGCTGCTATTCCTCGGGATAAAAGCATCATGCACCAAGCATGGATACTTAGCATTCACATGGGAGATGTACTGGTCCGCCAAACACACCATCTGTACATTCATCAAGTGAAAATGTTTTCGATTTCTGAAGACCTGTTCATTCTGGCGGGGGGCAAAAATGCAATATGTGTTCCATCAATTGTCCCAATTATGTTGGGGATGTGTTCCCATTGCATAGAAGTCAGCCTTCACTGAGGCCAAATCCTCCACTTGGGGAAAACAATGTAGCTGCACATGTGTTATAATCAGGGCAGACAACACTCTGGTCAGCACTACTAAGAACATTGGCTGTGACATTCCTGCTGTTAAGGTCACTGTCACTTGGAAAGAACCAGTTGCCAAGAAATAGAGCACTGACAGCACTTGCACAAAAGGGGGGATCCCAGTGCGGTGACGGATAGCAGATATCAGGTCAGGCTCCAATTGGGCACACAGCTCTGTGATTGTGGCCCTGTCAACTCTGTAGGTGAGGATAACGTTTCTGTCCTCCATTGTTGTCAAGTCCACCAGGGGTCTGTACACGGGGAATGTCTCCATCTCCTATTCATCTGCAGTAGTTGCAATCTATGGGGCAAACTAGTGATGAGCTGGTCATAGTCTGTACATTGTAGCCACTACAGTTCAATGCATGATGTAATTTTTTTATGTATTGGTGGCATATGTCTTGAATGTACAATTGTGATCTGTGACGTAGTTGTGATCCCTGGTCTACCCCCCCGAAATGGCGTCCACCTGTCCTGTATGGAGGGACAGGTGGAAGTGAGGTAATTCCACTGACGTTGTGCGTGTTGCAAGAGGCAGTCGGGAACCGCCGTGCAACTCCTCATTGGTTATTATTGGGCCCTATGGGGTACTGTGGCCAGTGGTGATGTACACCGATGGTGACAGTATGCACTGCCGTGGACGTCATCGCCATTTTCTATCTGTTCACTCACTTGCTACCTGACCTTCAACAGGAGAGGACCTACACTGCATGTCCTGCTGTGACCTGTGTCTGGAACCTACCGTAGCCCGTGTGACTGGGGAAAAGGCCACTGCCTTCACCTCGGCGGAGTTGGAGAGACTAGTGGATGGGGTCCTACCCCAGTACGGACTGCTGTAAGGGCCTCCACACCAACAGGTGATTACACTGTGAGCACGATGCATGGGGCATGAATGCATGGAGTGGTGTGTGTGAAGGCCTCATGTAGGGGGGTTGGTGGATGGGCCCTGGGCAACGTGCAGCATGTCTGCTGGGCCATGTCTGTGCGTAAGGGGATGGGAGGGCTAGGGTGGGCCATGAGTGTAACAGGCAGGACGTTCTAAATAATACCCTTCCCTGTGTATATTTCCTCTGCAGGTCAGCGCCCATCAAAAGAAGAGTATATGACATGCCACCGCCACAGATGGGTGGACCCTGGGGGTCTACGGCAGGCAGAGCACCCACTGTCGGAAACAGTGGAAGGACCTGAGATGCTGTGCACGGAAGACAGCGGAGACCCAGCTGGGGATGGCCTCCCAACGAGGAAGGGGTGCCTGTCGAACCCTGACCTCCCCATGCCCTGGTGACTAGCATTGTTACTGGTAGTGTACTGCATAGTGCTTAGGGCTGTTCAATGTGTGTGAGGTTGCTGTGTACGCCAACGGTGGTGTTGGTGCAGCCATTGACCAAGTGTCACTTCCCCCCCTTTTTGTTTTGTCATCCTTTCCTTATGTGCATTAGCATCATCTTGCAGGAGGCAGAGTCCACCGACGGTGAGGGCACCAGTGGGTCGGAGGGCGAGGAGAGCACCACGGTGGAGACTGGAGTGGACATTTCGGATATTGATACCTCCTCTGATGGAAGCTCCCTGGTGGTGGCAGACACCTCTGTGCCCACCCCAGCTACAAGTACAGCTACCACCACCTGTACCAGCACTGCCCTCCCAGCAGCCTCTCAGCGAGTTGCCCATGCCTACTCACCCAGGAGGGTGGGCATCTCCTTCGCCCCAGGCACCTCAGGCCCTGCCCCAGTTAGCCCTGCTGCCCTGAGTGAGGAGGCTATTGACTTCCTGCGATCCATCTCTGTTGGGCAGTCAACCATTGTGAATGCCATCCAGGGGCTGGCAGCCCAAACGCAACGGTCCAATGCATTTCTGGAGGACATTCACACTGGCTTGGCGGCCCAACAGAGATCAATCCGGTCTCTGGCCTCCTCTCTGATGGCAGCCATTGTCCCTGTTTCCCCCCTCCCCCTCCAACCTCCTCTACCCAATCCCATTCCCCTCAACCCCAACCTATCCCAAACACACAGGCAGACGAGAATGCATACAAGACAACACACAAGAGTGGCACAGGCAAACACAGGCACCACTCATCAACCCACACTCACAGAAACACCATCCAGATGCAGACATACCAACATCCACTGCCTCCACTGTGGCCCCCTCCTCTTCCACCTCCCTTCCAGTTGCGTCGACACTCACACCTGCATGCAATACATCCTCATCCACTACCTCCATCACCAGCACACCTATCAGAACACACACTTCACTGGCAGTCACCACCCCAACAGCCATGCACACGTCCCCTGTGTCCTCTCCCACTGTGTTTGTGCCCCCTCCTCCCAAAGTACACAAACGCAAGCACTCAGACACTGAACAGCCATCCACCTCACAACAGCATCCAGCCCATGCACCTCCCCCAAACACAGCAGACAGACACCTCCTACAACCACTCCCTCTTCCTCACAACCCAGACCTTCTCCCTCTTCTGCCCCAATGTCCCTAAGCAGCTTTTCCTCTCTACCATTGACCTCTTCCCTACCCCTCCACCACTCCGTCCTTCACGTCTGTCCAGGGTGTGTAAAACCCAGGCAAGCACCTCAGCCACCCAGTCCAAGGGCCCAGTAGTGTCCCCAGCAACTCATGGTGGGGAGGGATCCCGGGCACCAGGCAGCCCCCAGAAAGAGTGCCTGCCCCAATTGCTGCCAGGAAGGTCAAGGTGCTACCCCCAACTGCTACTGTGAAGGTAAAGGTGCCACCCCCAGCTGCTACCATGAAGGTAAAAGTGCTACCCCAAGCTGCTGCCAAGAGGAGCAAGGAGCCATCACCAGCTGCTGCCAGGAACGGCAAGGGGCCTGCACCCGCAGGCAGAAAGGACAAGGGTCCTGGTGCTGGGACTCAGTTGGAGCCCCCACCACCAACCATGATGGTGCAGCTGTCCGAGGCTGCAGGGAATGGGTAGGAGCTTCTCCCTACAACTACCACCACCAACAGCAGCACCAGTGGGCAGCCGTCCAAAGCTGCAGGGGATGGGCAGGAGCTTCCCCCCACAACAACCACCAGCAGCAGCAGCACCTGTGGGCATCTGTCCGAGGCTGCAGAGGATGGGCAGGAGCTTCCCCCCACAACCAGCACCAGCAGCAGTAGCACCAGCACCACCAGTGGACAGCTGTCCGAGGCTGCAGGGGATGGACAGGAGATTCCCCCACAACCACCACAAGCAGCAGCACCACCATCACCAGCAGTGGGCAGCCGTCCAAGGCTGCAGGGGATGGGCAGGAGCTTCCACCCACAACCACCACCAGAAGCAGCAGCACCACCACCAGCAGTGGGCGGCCATCCGAGGCTGCAGGGAATGGGCAGGAGCTTCCCCCCACCACCAGCGGCAACATCACCATTACCACCACTGAGCAGTCATCACTGCTTCCAGAACCAGTGGAGAAGCCATCCACTCACCCCATCCTCCCCAGGATAAAGATCACAGGGCACAATGCCCCCCTTCAGAACCAGTGGAGATGCCATTGACTCACTCCATCCTCCTCAGGATGAAGATCACAGGGCACAAACCCCCTCCAGAAACAGTGGAGATACCTTCCACTCACCCCATCCCCCCCAGGATGTAGATCACAGGGCACAATGCCCCCCTTCAGAACCAGTGGAGATGCCATCGACTCACTCCATCCTCCACAGGATGAAGATCACAGGGCACAATACCCCCTCCAGAGCCAGTGGAGATGCCTTCCACTCACCCCATCCTCCTCAGGATGAAGATCACAGGGCACGATACCCCCTCCAGAGCCAGTGGAGATGCCTTCCACTCACCCCATCCTCCCCAGGATGTAGATCACAGGGCACAATGCCCCCCTTCAGAAGCAGTTGAGATGCCATCGACTCACCCCATCCTCCCCAGGATGTAGATCACAGGGCACGATGCCCCTTCCAGAACCAGTAGAGAAGCCATCCACTCACCCCATCCTCCCCAGTATGAAGATCACAGGGCACGAAGCCGCCTCCAGAACCAGTGGAGAAGCCATCCACGCACCCCATCCTCTCCAGGATATAGATCACAGGACACAATGCCCCCTCCAGAACCAGAGGAAATGCCATCTACTCATCCCATCCTTCCCAGGATGAAGATCACAGGGCACGATGCCCCCTCCCGAACCAGTGGGCAAGTCACCCACCTGAGAGACTGTGGCTTTGCACTCCCCAAGACCAAGCACAGGGCATGTTGCCCCCTCCTGGGCCAGTGGGCAAGTCACCCACTTGAGAGACTGTGGCCTTGCAATCCCCAGGACAAAGCACAGGGCATGTTTGCCCCCTCCAGAGCCAGTGGGCAAGTCACCCACTTGAGAGACTGTGGCCTTGCACTCCCCAGAACAGTGCACAGGGCATAATGCCCCCTCCAGGACCAGTGGTGTTGTTCCATCTGCTGGCTGAGGTGCCACCCCGTTACCTGTCCCCTTGAGGTGCCTGTCTATTTTCCAATGATGCCCCTGCAGTGTTCTCTCTGTGTTGTTGCAGGAGTCAAGTGGGGCCTTGGACTTTGTGATGTGGCCCTGTGATCCACGAACAATGAGGACTGGGCAGCGTCCCTTGATTTGTAAATATGTATATACTTTTAGATTGCATGCATATATTACTACTTTATTTATCTTATTACACTCACCTTTATCGATTTCTGTTGTCTTTGCATTTTTCCAGTGGGGTAGGGGGTGTATATGTTTTATTACTGCATCTGCTTATGGTGTGTGTGGGGTGTGTGTTGTGCGTGTGTGTGTCACTCTCTTCTTTCTCCCTCCCTGCCCTGTGTGCTAGGCAGCTGTAATCACCGTGGTCATCTTCGCCATTGTTGGTGTTCGTGGTGGAGCAGGACGTGGAACAGCATTGAGAATATATGCTGTTTAGGCTCCATGGAGGCGTGGTTCTTCCCAGAGTCTCCACAGGTGAGTCGTTTCCCTTCTGTGCAGTGTTTCCTCCAGGGTTTTGATGTTGTTGGTACCACCCCGGAAAAGGTGGTGATTTCTAAGGTCTTAATATGGAGGGCGAAACATTGACTTCCTCCTGGCTGTAGGCGGCTACAGCCGTGGTGCCTGTTGTTTCCGCCCTGGCGGTCAGTGTAGTAAAATGGCTGCCTGTCTGAGCTCTTTCCGCCATGGTCATAATTTGGCAGTATTTACCAACAGCCTCTTGGCGGTCTTACCCTCACTTTATCACCGACCCCCAGGGTTGTAATAAGGGCCTTAATGTTTAATCATCAGTTATAGTTGTACAGAGCTAACTGTAACATTTGCCCCACCATGCACTGCTTATGACCTTACAGATTACATCACTTATGGCAGGTGAAATAATATCATTGATGACATCACCGGTGATCTCAAATGACATAATTCCAGCTACTAGTCCTCAAATTACTCAATAAACCCCTAGATCATTTTAGAAAGCAAAGTAGGTAGCAAAGAGCCCACAAACATATTCAGTGCAAGACGTACTTCATTTAAACAAGATAGAGACTGAGTGCAACTAGTGTGAGTTGCAGAAATGGGTTTTAAATAGGTTATGATTAATTCAAAGGTCATTTGCCAAATCGTGCAAAAACCCAAAGCTTTTCTTCACAATACATTATTCACCTGTAGATTTCTGTACAAATAATAATGCTAAAGATTTCACATGTACTGCTATGAATAGATTCCATATAAACTGGATATTTATAAAGAATAGATATTTATTTCCATCAGTTCAGTGAAAATTCTGGGACATTATTCATTGCTATGGAAGGTATAATCTATGGTTGACTTGCCTACAGATGGTTCAAGTTGCAGTATGATTGTACAAGTTAAAAAGGTGTACACCATTCTGCTCAATTCAGGAAAACTTATAAATAACTTTTATATACTGTGGAGGGTTGTCCGTAGGGTCCCCATTTGTGCATGCCTATCATTGGCTTACCTGCATATGTGAGGCAGTTAACTTAAAATTCTCTGTCAAGCGACGTAACTATTAAGTACAGTTCAATAATGATCAAACAGAGTTTTTGAACGGTATTCATGGTATAATAAGGTGCTGATCACATTAATATCTACAAAGCCATTATGTTTCCTACGTACCTCCATACTAGCTAAAAATATAGCATGACATCTACTTAAAGTGGGTGATTTCATAAATATGCTTAATGTTATTATTCTTCGGGTTGTTCCAAAAGATGACATCCATTAGCACTACAGATGTTATGGTAAATGTAATCTACATATATGCTGGAAATTGGGTTTCTGTTTGGCACAGGTATGCACCCTGTCCAGGCAGGAATCACAATTCTAGTCAGGATAAGTCACAAGCACACACTAATTCAACCTGTGCTCATCTCCTGGTAGCTCGACATGGAGAAGTCAGGCTTAACTTAAACTGTAATGTATAAAGTATTTGTGGAACACTTCAAACAGTAAAACAGTGGGAAAAAATATACAAAATGAAGAAAAATAGAGCGTACTTTAATGAACAAGATGGGTCCAAAAAAACAAAAATACAAAAAATAGAACCAGAGTTATAATTTTTTAAAGAAGAAACTGAAATTAAGCTTAAAATCATAAATCTGGTGACACTAGACTAGGTTGAATCTGAATGTTAAGGTCAACCATCGTGGAGGGCAAGTCTCATAAAGGGACCAGCCGTGGTCCGCTGCAAAATACCTTGTTTGCGTTGACATCGAGAGAGATGCGAAGAGCAGGAGGCGATGCATCATCGATCCCTAGGTGGAGGTGATGCATTGGCTCGAGCTGCACAAAGTCGGAGATGCATCGGAAATGGAGGTGATGCACTTGATCCTTGCAGCAGCTGTGTTACGTCAATGAAGATGAATCAGATCTGAGCGGTGGAAAGGGGTAGATTCTTGTTGAACCAGCACTTTATTCCCACTTTCAAGGGTCCAGGACTGGGTTGGCAACACTTGGCAGGGCAAGACTCACAGATGGCAGAGTCCAGGTGCTATAGCAAATGAGGTGAAAGTCTTTTGTGTCCCTGACACTTCAGAAAACAGGAGACCAGTCAGCTGGCCCTTGGAGTCACTCTGGGTGTTGGGTTCAAGTGATGTAGATCCAGTCCTCCTCGGCCATGCAAGGAGAGCAGCAGGCAAGCATAGCAAGAAAGCAGTTCTTCCAGAACAGCACTCCAGCAGAGTAGCAGCCCTTGTAGCAGCACAGCAGTCCTTCTGCCTGGCCCAGTATCCACAGGTCCAGAAGTGTACTGAGTAGGTAGGGTCAGAAGTCCAGTTCTTATACCCATAGCTGCCTTTTAAGTGGGGGAGACTTCAAAGAATAGTATTGGCCTGCTCAGAGATCCTCCTTTCCTACCCTGGCTCCAGACTCACAACAAGAGGATAAGCAGACACAACCTATTCAGGTGTAATGGTGAGGCTGTGGCAAGCTCCTCCCAACCATCATGGCCTGATGGCCCATCAAGTCATACCTTAGCCCTCGTTATGTGTGGCTGTCTAGAGGGAATGCACAAAGACCAGCTGTCACCCACCGCAAAGGTGCATTAAAGACAGGCTGCAGACATAAATGGCTAAGAGCAGGAAAATGGCAACTTTCTAAAAGTGTTATTTTCAAAATTGTAAAAATAAATCTGACTTTACCATTAAAGAGGATTTATCGCTACAATTCCACAGGTACTAAAAATGACAGGTCTGCCCCTTCTCAAACAGAAATTTCAGCTTATTAAACATAATCCCTAATAATATCCTATGAGAAGGGTAGGCCTCACAGTAGTGAAAAACTAATTTGAGGGGTTTTCACTACAAGAACATGTAAATCTTAAAAGTATATATCCTGCTTCTTAATTACATATCACCCTGCTTTGCCTACCTTAGGGGTGACTTATATGTAATAAAAGGGGTGTTTGAGGCTTGGCAAGGGGTTTTAAATGTCAAGTTGACACGCAATGTAACACTGCATGAATACTTGCATTATAAAGTATGAATTAGAAAGATGATTATAAAGTATATATCTTTGAGCAAGTTTTTAACAAATGAATATTAGATATAATATATTTGTTAATTGCAGGTTGGATTTGGAATATTGAACTGTATTGGTGAATTTGTTCTGTATATGTATAACAGATGAACATACTAAGATGGCTGCCAGTGATATAACCTAAACAGTGTATGAGTAGAAATCAGTCCATCAGTAACTGATTTAAGGTATTTGAATGAGATGTTGTGATGGTACTCTATCCGTGATAAAGGCTTGTCGCCAAAATGCGTTGGAGTTTTTTGTTTTCTGCAAATAAAATACACACACACAACTTGAAAATAGAAGACGGGCTGGACGCTCGTCCTGTTCTAATAAATATTGCGCTACTACGGAGGGTAATACCTTCCCACTTCTATTTTCAAGTTGTGGAGACGCGGCCGAAGGCGGAAATGACAGCCAGGAGTCTGACGCGTACTTGCGCTCAGGACGCGGCATTTCATATTTGAACTTCTTAACCGTGTTCATATTGGGTGAGTCATTGTGGCAAGTGCGGCAATGTAGCGATACGCTTAGAATTCTTTGAGTAACATAGATAACTTGGTTGGTGCTGATAATATAGTATAAACTTAACACTCATATTGGAAGCGAGTGTTTTAGCTAGTTTTAGACACGTGTCATGAATAATTATAGTGATTTATGAGTATTAAGTGTGTGGTCTCAGGTAGTTTAGTGTGGTTAGAGTCTGATGTTATATAATGGCAATGCCACTGAGCTGTTCTTATTTGTACTTATTTGACAGAAGATATCAACATCAGGACAGGCGTGCTTGGTAAGCAGAATAAATTTGGGCATAATAACAAAGAGTATTCAATCTCAACATTTGAGTTACCGCAAAAATAGGGCACTTGCAATTTTTAGGTAAGACTCTGGGCTTGATTTTGAATATTAGGACATTAAGAGGACCACTATGCCTTAGGGTCACCCTATGATGTGGAAGGTGTGTGACGTAGTGAGATTTAGAATCCCTATATCAGATATAATTTACCATTTCCCACACTTGTGCACTAATATCAAGTTTTTCAATTATTCAATGATGCACAGAATTCATGAGCTAACAGTGTTTCATATCTTAACACGTGACACTAACATGCTTGAGGATGCATGTTTTTTAATATTTTCAATAATCATCTATCCCACCTTTTGGTGAACTGTTGGTGGATCTTTATATCATTGCATAACCTGGATTATAGATCCAGATTTAATTAACAGGAATTTATACAATTGCAGCCCTGACAAAGTCATTGGGAAATCCCCAGACGAAACACGTGTTCGCTATAAGGTTGGATGTGAGGTTGAAATTGGCGTTGATGATATAATTACACGATACGCATGGAGAATACTATTGATTTTTGGTCATGAAATAGATCGGAGCAACACACATGACGATCTTCTTTAATCTTCATCGAATTGGACTCGGATATTGATATTCTATTACAGGATATTGAAATATGTGTTGAAGTTTATGTACATCCTATTTTTTTCCAGAAATACATGGAATATTGTTTTGCTTCTAGAATACTGACTCCATAGTACTTTTTGTCAAATTTTGTTAATTTGTGTTATTGCAACGAGTGCCTCTTGTGTTTAATGGTTCAAAGTTGTGCGCTTAGCACACAGTTAGAGCTCAGGGGTGGGGTCCTTCAAGGGTGCACCGTCAGAGGATATTGTCTTTATTTGATATTCACCTCTTTGCCCAGAGCGCCAATTTTTCTCCCATTAGAGTACACCCACACAAAGTCAGTACTTACTCTCTGTAGTCAAGGTATTCTTGAGTTTGACACCATTCTCAGCTTTTCTGAAACTTTCCAAAATTACTCTGGAGATTTGTACATTGATATACAAAATGGACTCCATCACAACCCTAATGACCAAATCTCAATTAAATTTGTGATGTCTTAAATTAAATGCATCTAGTCCTTCCAGGAGTGCAGTCTCAGAAGTGTAGAAGTTTATAATGTACACGTTTTGGAATTGCCTTCCATTGACAACATGACCAGTAGAACTTGAGTGTCCCTCAGTGTTGATTCACAAACTCTTATATTCTCTCCTTTATGTAGTCCCCTTACTACAACCACCACTATTTTCAACCATCTCTAGCTTATTTGATTTCTCTCTTGTGGTATTCTCTTTTGTGTATCACCTCTATTTTGGACATAGTAATGTAACCCGAGGGTAAGTACCTTGCTCGTTCTACCTAATTCTTTTCTTGTTTTTCAACCGAAGCCAATAGGTACATATTTTACATATTTTCTAAATAATCTGACAGAGTCTATCTTATGTTTGCCTGCATTGTTGACAATCTCAGTCCTTATGTCTAATGTCATAGTTATAATTATCATATATGGGGATCATGCAAGTTGAATGAAAAGTTTTCAGAATTAATTGAACAGGAACACAAGTCTCGAAGATTAGAAAGCACAACTAATATTTTATTCTGACAGCCAGCAGGCTTTCAATCAGAACCCCTTACCAACTGTGGGGGTTGTGGCCTTCTACTCTGGCTGTCCTGGGGCCCAGATTCCATTGGGCACTCTGTAACTGGGTCAGGGCCTGCACTTTCAACTCTTGACCCTCGGTGCTAGTGAGAGGCTGTCCAGTCTAATATTTACTTTTGTTAAGAAAAGCATTATTTATTATACATGCAAAACATAGCACTCTAAATAAATCACTTCACAGGTCTCTCAAGGTTGCCATTCTAGGACTGATCTAGACAATGCCTCTACCCCTGCCCCCCCAACTTTGGGTTATTTTCTTCGATGCTACCAAAAGTGTCCTCCCTGAAGGTTCCCTCAGGAGGAGACACCATAGGTATTGCCACATTAGCCAATTCAAAGACTAGTTTTGTCATTGAAATTTCAGCTCACTATGAAGCCAATCAGCCAAGCTTGAACATGTCTCAAAAGGACCTGTGGACCTGCTCCAGTCTTACCCAACTGCAGCTTTAAGGAGTATTCGGGAACTGAAGGGGAAGCTTCCCACACTCCAGCGATGAGCAGCCTGCACCACGTCCTCCAGTGGTCAGCAGGGCAGCACTAAGGCAGTCGCACTCGGAGGCAAATTCATGGTGTAGTGGCTACTTTTTAATGGCCATTTCTGGTACGGTGATGGGTGGTGGTGATGCTACAGGATCTCTTCTTAGCTCATTCCCAAGTCCCTCTGCTGGTCAAATGGTCTCTTTCAACATAGGAAATAGTCTCAATGGTCCAAGTTGCTACCTCCTGGCATATGCATCTGGGGCATGGGAATGGACAATGGGCCTAACAAAATGTACCAGGTGACAGCCTCAACAATCGTAGTGGTCTATTCCTTGCATAAGAGGGTCATGAACATGGGTGACAGCACCAACAATGTGGATTGCACTGGGCAATAGCCCCGAAAGTCTGAGTGACCCCCCTCCTGGCATTCAGGGTTAACTGGCATGGGCAACAGCCGCAACGATGTCAGTAACACTGGGTGACAACCTGCAACTTCACAGCAGCCCTGAAACGGGCTACCGAGTTCTGAAAGAGGGCTGATGGCTCTCGCAATACCAGTCCCAATTGGACCAGCTGCATCACACTCCACTCACCAGGATCCAGTTGCCAGGATGCCCTCTGGGCCTTGCTCCCTCCAGGTTCTGTCTTTCTCAAAGGGCACACTGGTCTTAGCAGGCAGGCAGAAGGCTAATGTTCCTGGGCACGTTTTCTTGGCTTCATGGGTGACCAAATTGGAGAGTGACAGACTCTGGTCCCTAGTTCTGGTTGAAGCAGCTTGATGTCTTGGCAACCTTCTTTCCCCTGATGATCATTTGCTGTTGAACAACTTATGGTACTCATGCTCCCACTTTTATAGTCTGAATCCAGACACAGATGTGATTTAGGGCCTCATTACGAGTTTGGTGGTCCTTTGGCCGCCATGTTTGCAGTGGCAGTCTGACCGCCAACGGTCGGGCGGAGCAGACCACCATATTATGAGTTTGGTGGTTGTACCCACAGAAGACCGCCATCGGTCCGCCGCCACCACCAGGCAGCTCAGACTGCCACGGTCACTAGGAAGCATAATAGGCCAGCTGAGCCTGTGTTTCCGCCAGACCCATTACGAGGTTGCACACTGCCAATGTGACCGTGGCAGTCCATCCATCATGTATCAGAAGGCAGAAACAGACGGTATAAAGGGAGACACTCACCCGCAGACAGCTACACAGGTCTGGAGCAGCCATGGAGCCCTTCCAGAACGTCATGCCGTTGCTCATGCTCGCCAACAGACAACGAAATCAACTGCAGTGGACGACAGGACCCGTAAGTACAAACACCTACCTGTATCATTAACCCTTACAAAAATTGCAGGTAGCCAGCAAACACATCATAGGGGGACACCACAGGCAGCAGCAACACGTTTTATACAATACACACTCACTGATACACAACAACAAGGACACACACACTCACAATACGCACACTTTGGCCAGCACCCTCACACTGCACGGCAACACCACACAAAACACATGACTCACAGCTCAGGGACCCTGAAGGCTACACAACATTCTCACACACAGCAACAACAACACACCAACAGCACATATACAATCACAACTTACACACACACTCTGCACTGGCCAGGGACTGCCCACACATACAACACACATACCTATTGATGTGGCATGCAACACAAACAGCAACACCATGAAATAACCCTGCAAAAGACACACACATCACACCACAATGGAAGCAAAAGGACATACACAATAGACAGAGAGACAAATAGATACAATTGACAAAGTGCACAATACCAACAATGCCTGTACAGGTAGAATGAGACCATCAGGAGCATTCATGGAAGGAGGCTGCACTGGGACACATGTCATGTTGAACAGTCCCCTAAAACAACATGTGCATCGGAAATGGCCCCACATGGATCTCAGGGACAAACAGTACCAAAACCTAATGTCATGCAGAACCACACAATGGAAAAGGGCAAGTTGACAAGGTGCATACAAATCCAACACCATGGGACATACCTCTACACAAACTAGCTGCAAGGGACACACACCTAAATGGAGACATGCACACCCAAATGCTAAGCAACCTAGCACAACTGAACACACTCCATGTCTGCACAAACAAAACTAAAGAATACACCCATCACATCTTTGCAATAGCCATATCAGGGGGTCACGTACAACACCACAAATGCCCACATTGCACAGCACAAAAAGAAATACTTGCCATACCAAACAGTGCACAATGTCATGAAAACGACATTGCAGATACACACATACCTAACTCATAACATGTACCCTTCTCTTAGGGGGACAACAGAACTGCACACAAACACACATACTACAGACAACAGCACATGGAGCAGCAAGAAGACACAAACACACACAACTGGATGCATACAACCAAAGTCACTCAGGAACAACTTCAACCTAGGAAAGGATTTGCAGGAAAAAGGTATAGCTAACAAAATAAACTCTTTGGCTTTAATGCCAACAACAAATATGGCATGAACTATGTGCAAAGGCCATTGGCCAGTTCCATATATTAAGAATCCGTCGATAGTCCTGTGCCCCTACTTGACTCCTGACTGTCATGTAACCTCCACAGTAAGGGGCATCAAGGGGGCAGGCACCTCAGGAACTAACCATGGGAGGGGGATATCGGATTTGGGAGGGGGTGGGCTGGATTTGGGAGGGAGGATACTTTTTGGGAGGGGCGATTTTCTTCTCTGGGAGTAAGGGGTATGTGCCTTTGCAGGGAGGGGCAGGGGAGGACTTGGAGGTGGAAGGGATGGACTTGGGGATAGATGCAGACCTTTTGGGTGTGGTGATGGGGAGGAAAGGGGTAAGGTCTAGGTCACAAAGGAAATGTTTTTTTGGACACACAGGGATGGTCATCAGAAGGGGTTTGGGATTTGGAGGTTGTAGGAGTGATTGTCTTATCAGTAGGTGTGGACGTCTTGGGTGCGTATTCATGGGAGATGTGCTTGTGTGTGGTGGGTGTCTGTTGGGTGGGTGAGTGAGGGATTTTTCTGTGTCTTGGACCTAGGGGGAGGAGAAGTGCTAGGGCGATGCTGTGGTGGGTGGATGGCTGTCTGTTGGGGTGGTGACTGCATGTATGGTGGATGTGCTGGTTGTAGGTGTGTCAGTAGCTGTGTGGGGGTGGTGTTTGAGATAAATGTCTGTAGGTCAGCTGGGGTGGTGCCTGTGGATAGGATGGGTGTGGTGGCTTTGACTATTGCGGTGGTGTCTGTAGGTAGGCATGATGTTGTGTGTGATGATGGGGTTGGTGGCGGTGTCAAGGCGAAGGGGGTTTAAGGACAGGGAAGAGGGACATGGAGGGGGGACAGAAAGTGGGAGGTGACTGACTGCCAGAGCTTGAAAAGATCTCTGTAGGACAGCCTGTGCACCATGAATCTCTTCCAGGAATGCATTGGTCTGTTGGAGTTGACCTGCCTATCCTTGTAACGCATTCAGGATGGTAGACTGACCTTCAGAGATCTTTCTCCGAGGTCAGTAGCTTCCTTACTGAGGGCAGCAGGACTAACAGGGGCTGGGGCGGAGGTGCCTGTGGCAAAGGAGCTGCCCACCCTCTTAGGTGAGCGGGCACTGCCAACTGGGTGGCGAGCAACAAGAAGGGTGGTGATAGAACTGGGGTGTTGGAAAATGGTACTTGGGGGTTCCCAATGGGTCCGCCACCACTCGGGAGTGGCCACTGGAGGAGAAATCTGATGATGATGATACATGTTTGTTCTTCCTCGTGGCATTCCCTTGCCCTCCAGGGCACTGGGTCCCTCTGTGTTGGTTGTAGATTGACCCAAGGTCCTGTGGACAGATGCTTCCCCACTCAGGTTTCCCCCGTCCCTTTCACCTATCAGTGCTGAAGCTGCAAAAATAAAGAGAATAGGGTCACAACACTTACCTGAGAACACTTCAACCACAACACTGAGTGACAAAGAATACCATCAGGTCAAGTAGGCCTCAGCAGAAACTTACACCTAAGTGGCACATACTTGTGCCATGACATATGCATGCACACCATCTGATTTCCAAAAGTTAGCCACAAGAAATACAGGATGTCAAACTACTAAAGTTTCATTGATGAAGTCTGGCTAACCCTACAACCATACTACAACTAGGTGACCTCTCCATCCCCAATGCTGTGCCACATGCAGCAGACTCCAGTTAATTTGTTGCCAACAAAAGTATCCTATTGTAAAGTACAAACCCATTTTTCATGCACTAGGTTGTGCACACATCCATTTTGCACTTTCATGATGTAAAAACATTTTGGGAAAAAGCCAATGACACCCATCTGACTCCAATACAAAAGTGCAATATCCTAGAGTATTTGAAATTGAAATATCCATGTCATGTCATGATGTACGCATGTTGACAATGTACAGACCTACAAGTGACAGGTATCACAACAGAGTCTAGGAGGTACTCTCAGTGCCATACAGAGAGACCTTACATGTGTCAATGAAAGGAACACCATTGACGTCAGGTTCAAATTGTCAGAGACTTAAGTCTCAAGAATACACACAACAAAGAATCAGTAAGCCTCAGGGTAGTCACCACTAATGTCTGACACTCACGGCAATAAAAACATATAGATGTGTCAGTAGTACACATCTGTCCTTTGAATGTTGTAGAGACACAGATCTGGGTCAAAAATAAGAGGACTACAACCTGTTGTCCAATGAGATGCACCATCTGTGCCCACATCTTGGACATGCCAGAAATGGTAATCATCTATGGATGAATGCATGAACCCAAACATGTGATTTAAACATCAAAGCAAGACACTCCATGATGCATGTCTGTCTGGGAACATTCCTCAATAAATATACATGTGCAGTAACCTCTCCACATGAAGCCACATTTATGGCATAGATAGACACAGATTGGACCACAATCTTAGGCCACCTGTTATATCCCTCATTGCTACAGCAGTTCTACATGCCGAATGGCATACCGTGATGCATGTAGGTATCTGTCAGACTATACACAATGCCAACACACTCCCATCTGACACAACATGGAATGTACCACCATTGTAAGTGTACCATTCCAATAACAGTTTGCCTAGTAGATGTGTGTGAATAGATACAGAAATCATACCATCAGCATGGCTACGACATCCCTGAAATTTCATATAATGAAAGTTTCCTAAAGGGAAATGGACACCATCGGACATGTAGGCACAATGATTGTTGGCAACAGTCATGGGACATGATTAATGTCAATGGCCATTCCCCACTTACAAAGGAAAAAAGTGTTTTTCTGCAAACAGTTATCCAGGTAAGCCATGTCACATACATGATGGGCACCAACACAGCACAGACTACAGTGAGGCACCAGTACCCATCACATACTGAGGAAAACTTGCTTTTGGGCATCAGATGTCTACATACACATATGCCCAGACACATTGCAGAGGACAGCGACCCATAATATAATTACCTTTTTTCTGTCACAGTAAGGGGAGGGATTATTGGCTCACAAAGGACACACACTACAACAACAAATAGTACATGAATGAGGAGTGGACACAGACATTTTAGGATCTTGCAGAGTAAGTGGTTTGTGGTGAAATCCCATAAGGTTTGAACTAGATTCCATGTTCAGAATGCAAGGTACACCAGTCAGATACACATGACATGTCAATACAAACAATCTCCCAAGTACTGAGTAACAAATGGCTCATCCCTAATTGTCAGAGGGAGCAGTCAGTTCCCCCCACACAGTCACCTGGCAATGGTACAATCAGGAAATCTGTATACTCACCCCCTTTGTGGCTGCTTTGCTGCCCTCAAATGCCCATCCAGCTCTGGGTAGGCCAGTGCCAGAATACAGGCCATTAGGGGGTCATGATCTGACGCACTCCACCCACATTGGGAGGACAGCCCCAGCTGGGCCTCCGCGATCTTTTGGGCCCAGTGTCTCTGGTCCTCCCACATCTTGTGACAGTGAGCGCTCTGCTGGCTGTGGACCCCCAGGTTCTTGACAATGGCTCTCTTAATCCCTTTTGATGGGCGTTGAGCTGCATGGATACACAAACATAAGACATGAAATTATGTCCCCAGATCACATACAAAATGGCTGAGTCACATACATGTCAGTACACATTGCAATGAACCACCTGTTTAGACCAAAATGCCCAAGTGAGGCACATACCAGTCATTGAGTACATGGCCAAGACTACAAACATTTACCAATCTGCAGTCCAAACCACCACCCTGCTCACACCCTCCACTAACTAGGCTGGTCGACTGGCATCTAGTGGGACTTACCCTGGCATCCTGTCAGGGATTTCAAAAGCAATGGGACACAACACAACTCTGTGGCTTACTAAGTCACAGCGACTGCCACTCCACGGCCTTTACTACACATTTTGGCACACATGGGTACAATCTAGCCTGTGAGGAGGGAAAATATGGTGATGCACAGGAAAATGTGTGGACATGAAGCACCTACCTGCTCCTCTGGTGCACCAATGAGCTGTCCATACACGGGTAGGAACTCCTTCATCAGCTTCTCTAGCTCCTCCGGGGAGAAGGCAGGGGCCCTTATCACCTGCTGAGTGTGGCATGATTGTTCCCAGAGGTGGTACACAGCAGCTCAGGACATGGAGGTCTTGCTGTCAGCAGTGTTAGGAGTCAAATGTGGGATTTTGCAGAACATGGCGGTCACATTTGCAGCCATCACCACTGGCAGACATAGCCATTGGCCCAAGACTGCAATTGGCAACAATATTAGCCTATGGCTGTGTCCGCCATGGTAGCAACCACCTACCGCCATGACGACTTCTGTCAGCGGACGTGGGTGCTGCATAGTGTCCAGTAGAGTATGTCAGCCACTTGACATTTTAAGATCATTTTCAGTTGTATTTGGAAAATAAGAAATGTGTCACAACTCTGAAAAATGGTCTAAAAATGGATAAATACTGGTCTTGTCCTGTCATACTTGTTCTTCTACTTTGACAGCATTTGGATCTCTGTTGTCCATTGGAGCCAGCTCTACTGCCTGTCCTTTCTCATCCAAACAGCACACCACTGATTGTACAAGTCATGGCAGTGTTGCACTTCCTGGCCACAGGATCCTTCCAAAATACAATGGCCCTATGTGCTGGGAAGTGTCAGTGTATGGTGAGTCTTGTGTTGAAGGATGTACTCTCACCAATGTTGAAACACATTGACAGCTCTATGCGGTTTCCTCAACATGAGGAATTCTCACATGTGAAGGCTGATTTCTATGCTTTGGTACACATTTCACATGTTGTGGGAGCCATTAATGGTACACATGTTGCCTTGGTTCCACCGCATGGCAACAAACAAGTCTATTGGAACAGGAAGAACTTCCATTCCATCAATGTCCAAGTTGTTTGTTTGACAGACCTCTACATTTTACAGCTCTGTGCCCATTATCCGGGTTCAGTCCATGATGCCTTCTTCATGCAGGACAGTCATTTTCACAGCTGATGTCACAACAGTACCCAGGGAGGAGCTTCCTGGTTGGTATGTCACATATGTCATGTGTGTTTGTATCAAATGTGGGTTGCAAAAGAAATATTGAGAGGGACTGTATGTCGCATCCATTTTAGGGGACTCTACAACCCCAAACTATCCACGGTTGTTGACACCCATGAGTAGCCCAACTACGCCATCCGCTTCAACGATGCCCATTGAAGAACACAGCGAGTCAGAGAGTGGGATTTTGGGCTCCTGAAAGCCAGATTTAGGAGCATAGACAAGACTGGTGGAGCCATCCTCTACTCACCCAAAAAAGTATGTATGATCATTGCGGCATGCTCATGTTCCACAACATTGCCCTGTGGAGGAACATCTCATATATGCCAGATGAGGGGTAGCTGGCAGGACCACCACCAGGTGTAAATCCTGAAATGCCAAGTGAGGATGACAGTGATAAGATGAATACTTGGGTGCAGATCTCATCAGTCAATACTTTAGATGAGTGTAAGTGTGTAAAAATATGTGATTCCTATGATTGTATGGGAAATTGTAGTTGACAGGATGTGTTGAGCGGGCATGTTTTTCACAAAGGACAGAGGATCTCACGCAATGCAGTGTACAGCCAAGGTGTAACAGCAAATTCTGATTGATGGAGGCTAATCCCTTCATTACCTTCCTTGTTTGTGTCAGTCTCATGGAAATGTGTATGGATCTACAGAACTCTGATATGGGGTTTTGGTTATATGTATGTGTTGATCCTGCCTGAACTCATTGCATTGTGTTTTATTTAGGGTTCTTCACCATGCCATCCTCATGTGGGCATTTCCGAGATGTGACATTGGCATGTAACTTTTGCAGTCCTGACATATGAAGTGGACATGGATTGCTCCAAGTAATGTTGGCCACAGATTTGGGGTGTATAAGTCATTTGCCAAAAGCAGCTAGGACAGTGGGTAGGAGGAATTCTGAAGTGCACAATTCACTTGTTTGATGTGGTGTGTTCATCCAATTGTCTCATGTGTGTGATCATATGGCCTTGATACATATTGTCATCCAGTGCAAGCCATGTATTCTCCCTTCACATTATTTTGACAATGATCCCATATAACCTGTATGTAGCTGTCGAAGTGTTACCTCATTGCAGGCCACAGTGCCTGTGCCACAACACTGATATGGGTTGGTATCATACCACCAGATGCTTGTTTATTGTAATGGAATAGACCTATGATTAGGGACTGTTGTGTTGCCCGCTGACTCTGTCATGGCATATGTCACGTTGGTAGACCAGGTTTTGGTATGTAATGATGTTAAAACTGGTGATAAAATCCACTATTCAGTTAGTGTATTCTACGGGAAAAGGTCTGACATTGCCATTTCTTCTATGGTCTGGGGACGGTCCCTTGAGATGCCTAGCCAACATAGATCTGCCATTCTTGGCTATGACAGTCCAGACCTTTTGGCAGTCTATGTGCTGTACAGTGCAATAAAATGTTAGGTGTGACTAGTCACTTGTGTCGTTGTGTTGGCAGTAATCCCCTGCATGCCACTACCTGTGACATTTCCCCTTAATCCATTCCTTTATTATGTATTCATTCTTTTCATCATGTGGATTTCACATTCAACATCTCAAAATGAAATAAAATCAGTTGTGGGGCATTCTTTTAGTATTAGGTGAACTTATTTACATGAGCACAGGAAATTAAGGTTACACTCCAAAAAAGAAATTGCCAGTGAATTAATCAGTAATTGTGGATGTACTCATTAGAGTAGATGCCATAACATTTGGAGTCCAAAGTCCAGTTTACTACTAGCATGGAAAATGGTACATGGTTGGAGAAGAGTCAGAGTTAATCAGTGACACAGAAAGGAGTTTCAACAGGAAGGGCTCACTTGCTGGCAGTGGTTTGTCTCTTGCTATCCGCACCTCCTGGATATTTGGGTGGACATGCCTGCTTGTGGGAATGGGGAGTTTCAGCTACAGAGGCCTTCCTGTGACAGGGCATCCCTTCTTGTGGCTGCCACAGATGTAAAAGGGGCTGAAATTGACTGGCCAATGGAAGTGGTCTGGTGTTGTTGAAAATCCCTACTCAGGGTGGTGTTGATGTCTCAATACCCCATTAGAGAGGCTGTGTTAGTATTGTGTAGTGAATCCTGTGTTTGTTTTAATGGGATAACAGGAGTTAGCTTAGCCTCTGGCTTGTAGACTCGTGCCCCCATCACCTAGTGACTTTTAACCTACTTAGCTTGCTCTGTCTTAGCCCATTTAATTATTTATTTCTTCTAAGATGGCTGCCTTGTTAATAGTTAGGCCACTTGTTATGGGTAACATTATCAGTGTCACCGCGCCAAGGCGTCAAGGTCAAGCACCAAAGACAAACAAACAGTAGGTGTTCACACTTAGGGATTTTCCCTCTCTATACTTTCGAGGGATTGCTGATATTAATTGCCATCCCAAGCATGTCTGTTATCTATTGTTTAGGAACACACCTACGTCAGGGGACCTTGTAGATCTGTATAAGTACATCACACTTTAGACAGATAATCAGAGGGATTCCGACCAGAGGGCATCGCCACCATCGCTGATACCGATGCTGCAGTCGTCTTGACGCTGACCCAGTCTTCGTGTCCCTGCGGAGGTTGAGATAGAGACCTCATTCCAAGGTAACAAGGGTTGGGGGCTCCTCTCCTGGACATGGCATTGGCAGATTAGGTTTAACAAACCCAGCTCTCCTTTAGGTAGGAGGTTAGGCCTTAACACATTAGGGTATTAGGGCATATTACATCTCATATATCTTTTCTATGTATTGCAAGATGGTGGGGGTATTTGTAATAATGACTCTCGTCTTCACAATACTGTTTCTTGCTTTATTCATTATCCTAATCATTGCAGCCCATGCAACTTATCGCAAATTGCAGTTATGCTAAATAAAAACTATTGTAACTTTACTGCATCTGTGTTATTGCCTGTGTTTGTATGAGACCTAATATATCTGTGAGAAAAGGGTAATCTCAATTTAACCACGACACTCCCTGAGATATCTTATTTTCGAGTCCATGCGTAAACGGCTGCCATAAATCACTTGTTACTATTGTGTTTCTGGTGAGGTGCTGCTAGTGAGCCAGTAAGGTTGGGATAACAGTTGCGACTTGTTGTAGGAAAGACGCAGTTGCCTACAAACAAAAGTACTGTCATCCTTAAACCAGCAGTCTTGCTCAGAGCAAGCGTCCAAACTATGACAATTGTGTGTCTCCCACTATTCACAGATTTCCCCAATAGAAGTCCCCCTGTAGCCCCTTGATCTCCCTGAGTTTGGCAAGTACTTGGCCCTTCACAACTTGAGATTGTTGGTATGTTCCCAAGACTTGGATGATGGTATCTGGGCCAGAACCAACCCTAGTAGCCACATGCCCCTGGCCCACACCATGCCTCCCATGCACCATACCCCCATATGCCTGGACCCTTGGCACAGCTTGCCCCCTTCTACTGGTTCCAGGACCATCACTGTTGGAGGTGTCTTTCTGTGACTCAGGAGTCTGGACTGGGGGCACAAAATTGTTGGCAATGTCCTTGGGAGCAAATGGTTGGCTGAGATGTTGACGCAACCGGGCTGGTCGGAGTCGATGTAGTCATGGTGAGGCTAACAGGTCATCTGACCAGGTTGCCCGGATGGGCCTGAACCGTCCTCAATGTCCACATGTCCAGGAGTGATTTCCTCACAGAGGGCTTCATCCATGGAGGCAGTGGCAGTCTCTTGAGTAGTCTCAGCATCCCAAATGGAAGGCAGACCTGTTAATGTGAGAAACAGAATTGTATTGTGTTTTGTATTGTATTGTATTGTGACATCTACCTTCAATTGTTGATAGGCACACATGCTATTAACTGTGTCGACCTGACATTTGGGTAGCATACCAATTCCAATTTCAGTCAACTAGCTTCAGGATGTCTGAGTTTATTAGCACATGTAGGAATGGTCATATACTTATACCTTGCCAGCAGTGCAGTTAAAACCGTGGCTGGGCAGGATGTGATTTAGGTCATCTTAAGACCTAGTTGACTGTCATGCAGGCAGATCTAGAACCTTGTTGTATATGTGACAGTACTCATCATGTGGTCAGTGCTTTGGGAATATGTCTGCTGCCAATACCATTCATATGATGCATTTTAATGCCTTTGATCTGTCTTTGATGTTTTGGGGCACACAGTTTGAGCTGACCTTTCTCTCCACAATTTTTGAATGTAGGCATAACTGCTCAAGATGGATCTAGCTGGTTAGCCACATCACAGACTATACCATGATCTGTATCTTGGTTCATCCCAGGTGGGTAAACTACATCTGTGAATTCATAGGCTGATGCACATTATCATATGGACACTGGCCTGGTTCTTGGAGTTACAGGGACAGACCCTCTTTGGACATGCAGGCATGTTACTTCGAGATATACACACAATATTCACTGGTCATCACCTCAGGTGAGTACAGTTTACTGGTGGAGTAGAGGGAGAAGGGTCACAGTGGCAGAGGACAATGTTGTGGCTGAGAAGAGTGATAGTATCAGGGCCTCCTGGACTTAGCATTTCTGTCATTGCCTTTCCTACCCACATAATGTACACATGCCACCCCCTCAGGTGAGTACAGTTTACTGGTTGAGTAGAGGGAGAAGGGTCATTGTGACAGAGGACAATGTTGTGGCTGAGTAGAATGAGAGTAGTAGTGCCTCCTGCCCTTAGCTTTGCTATCACTTCCTGTACTACCGTCAGACTGTACAGATGCAATCCCTTCAGATGAGAACAGTTTACTAGATGCATACAGGGAGAAGGGTCATAGTGGCAGAAGACAGCATTATGACTAGGTATAGTTAGAGTAGCAGTGCGTTCTGTTAGTGCCTATACTACCCATAGACTGTACAGATGTCATCCTCTCAGGTCAGTACACTCCCGTGTGGAATTTGTAATAAATGTTCATTTTGAGCATGCTACACTGATTTGGTTATGTTGGGACCGTGCCTGCTGGGATTTGTAGTGCTGTCAATCCCTACACTATACCCACTATACAGAGATGTAAGACCCCTAGGTGAGTGTAATTCACATGCTGGTGGCCAGACAGGGGTCTATGGACAGGCAGACACTGGACGATTGAGTAGTGCAACCATCAGGGTGGTAAAAGTTGAGAAGTGAGTGTGCTTGCCAATAAATATTAGAGCCATTTTTCTTGTTGTGACTTACCTGACTCCACTCCCCCAGTGATTCCTGCCATACCCTACGGAAGCAGGATGACCAAGATCTTCTCCTGCTGTGACAAGAGTTGTCTGAGAGGAGGTGGGGGCCCAACATCAGTCTTCTGCACATGCAGCTAGAGGATGCCATGGAACGTACCTTCCAATTGAGGTTGTTACACCTCTTCCTGATATCGCTCTTAGTGCACCGGGTGGGCCCTACAGAATTCAGTCTGTCCCCTATCCTTTGCCACATTTCTATTTTCTTTTCAATCGTGTGCTGTACTTGGGCTCCAAATAGATGTGGCTCCACTCAAATGATTTCATCCACCATGAGTCTTAACTCTTCTTCAGTGAAACAGGGATTTTTCTAGGGTGACTTGGTGGTGAAATTAAATAAATGATAAAGATAGGTGTGGGGAAATGAGAAGGTGATGGGTAGTAAATGGATTGGACGCGTGCAAATGGGTATGATGCAAGTGTGTATAGGGTGTGGAATATTTGCTCAGTGAGAGATGGGGGTGCCAAGTAAGTTGTAAGTATTTTTTGGGGGGGTGCTCTGGACGGTGTATTTTCTGTAGGAGTCACAAAGGATTGTGGTGTGTGAAGAGGTGAGTTTTATAGTGTGGCTTATAGGTGTGTCGAGTGTGTGAATGTGTGTCAGCTTTGTTTTTTTTTTAAATCATCCAATGTGGTGTTTTGTATTACTGTGGTGGCCGTGCTGCAGCGCCAAGAAATCCTAGCTATTACCTCAAACTAAATAGTGGATTTCGCGCCTTAGGCCAATGGATCAACACAACATAGATTTGAGGAGATGTCAATGATGAGTGTCATAATAAACACCAACAACCAAGTAATCAATAATCTAATCACTACCCAATAATCACACAAGTTTATTAAGAAGGATTATAAATGTATTTCCCTATATTAACAACGCTAAAGTCACAAAAATAGCTCTCAAACATAAATGATAAGTGAAAAGAATCAATAAGGGCTGATTAGAACGTCTTATATATATGAGTTTAATCAAAGCAAGTAAGCAAATTATCTGAAGTATTAAAACACAAATTGATAACATCAATATTTGCAACAGTGAAATGGTATACATTTGAGCAAAAGATCAAAGAATGTCAATATAAATCATGAGCATGTAAATGCATATTCCCTCACTAACCACTAATTAGCATTAACATGTTGGGCTTCATGTAAAAACAATTTAGAAACACAAATTTGGAAAACCATGCTAACTCGGGTTATAGTAAAAATATTATCATTATGCAGCAATTAGTTTATAAGTTGCAGCTGGTACCTGTAAAACAAAAGACACATGTAACAATACAATTTCATACATTACCCATAGAACAACAACATGCAGTCTACCTCAGCAAGGGGACACCATTAGAAAAGTCTCATAGGGTCTGGTTTACATCGACAGCTAAATCCACATCACTAATCTGACTCTTTCCCAAGAAGAACCTCCACTAAGCACTCCCTCAATCCGAGCGAATGAACGAACCAAGAAAAACAAGGAAAAGAACGAACCCCAAGAACAGGTGACAGAACAAAGCTCATGATTGGTTAGTACATGGGGTGTTGCATATTCAGCCAATAAAAATACTGTTAGATAACTGAAAGTTCATTGATGACATCATTAACTATACACAATTATAAAAAAAAATTCTTCTCTTCCGTCTCGTCTGTGGCTTCATTGTTCCATCACATAAAAACTTTACTTCTCCGAAAGAAACGTCTCTACTTCCATCCTTGAGGAAGAAACCACATGTTAGTGACAATTTAAACAATAGACCAGTCAAACTCGAGCAATGACTGACTAAATCTAACCTTGTAAGCCATAACACAAAAAACTCACTTCGGGTAGCTATCTACACATCTATAAGCTATTAATCACACTCTTTTAAGGTAAGCATTGCGCAATGGAAAATAACTGTGAATTTTTCTAGAATTATTCTTAGTATAAAACAAAATTAATTATGGGGACCATTTACAAAAGTCCCCCGTTTTTCACATATTAGTTCATCAATGATCAGTACATTATTAGTTAGTAAAATCATGGTTAAAATTTCCACTCCTGCAATCACTCCTCAGATGACTAGCTATGTCATCACACAAACCCATAATAAATGTATTTATTTTCTTTTCAAAATCTTGTTTCTTACATTTTTGCATTAATTGTCTTTTTCGTTTAAATTTTCCATAAAATGTATTATTAGAACATCAAATCTTTCCTGATTCTTTTCAAATCTTTTTCTTTTTATCCATTTGAATAATCTATATGTTCCCCAAAAACTACAATTAGACAAAACATAACTTATGAAACCCATTTTACTATTTTAATATAATTCCTTTCCCCAGAATGCCAAAGCAATTTCCCACAGTTGCAATTCTCTTGCCAGCTTTCTCCTAGATCAGAGTTTCAGTTAGTTCTTTTAGATCTTATTTGTTAATTGTTACATTATTAATCAAACCTCTAATTTCTCTTGAGTTGTCTGGAATATACGTGCAGCAATGACTCAAACCAAGTATATTACAAACTCCACCCTCTTTTGCCAAAAGAATTTCGAACGCAAGGTGGTTCTGAAGTGCCATAGCTCTTGTAGCAGCTAATTCAGTATCTAGAAGAATGATAGCTCCAGAATATCTTGTCAACATATTACCTACTATTGAAGACAACTTCTGTATGTTAATAGAATTTAGAACTACTCCCACTGAAGGAATTATAGCTCAGAAAATGTCTCCCACAATGCTAGAAATTGATTCTTGCTTGTGTCTCATTTGAATTCTCATCATCTTAGGAAATTTACTCAAGTCCTCTAGCTGGTATATTTTTGGAAAGACCATTCCCAAATAACATGTGCCATACTATCCTCTAGGAAGACGGTAATGAGCATTTCTTCCACAATTATAGTAAACACCAGGCACTGGTGAGTCCAGTCCACTCATCATAAAATCACATTTACTCCGGAACATAAACACATGCCTACATTCACTTGTACCCACAAACACTCTATCACTACTACTCTGTGGCCTAAATATACAAAGCTTTCTCACATGTTCAGCGTCCACTGTTAATTTCCTTTGTTTAGTGATGTCAGTATAAGCATAGGCAATCCTAGGTCTACGGCTAATCATTCCCTTAGACATTTTCGCCTTTATTTCTCTCCTTTAATCTTCTGTGTTATCAAAAAAACCTTCTCTACAGGTGTTAGTAAACAGGTCAAATTGTTCTGATGAGCGAAAGCAGTTCCAAAGGATAGAGTAGGCTCAAAGAAATCCCTCTTAATAACTATGGCCCTCATTCGGACCTTGGCGGGCGGCGGAGGCCGCCCGCCAAAGTCCCGCCGTCAAAATACCGTACCGCAGTCGCAAGACCGCGGCGGGTATTTTGACTTTTCCCCTGGGCTGGCGGGCGGCCGCCGAAAGGCCGCCCGCCAGCCCAGGGGAAAACGACCTTCCCACCATGAAGCCGGCTCGTAATCGAGCCGGCGGAGTGGGAAGGTGCGACGGGTGCTACTGCACCCGTCGCGTATTTCACTGTCTGCTATGCAGACAGTGAAATACTAGCGGGGCCCTCTTACGGGGGCCCCTGCAGTGCCCATGCCATTGGCATGGGCACTGCAGGGGCCCCCAGGGGCCCCGCGACACCCCCTACCGCCATCCTGTTCCTGGCGGGCGAACCGCCAGGAACAGGATGGCGGTAGGGGGTGTCAGAATCCCCCATGGCGGCGCAGCGAGCTGCGCCGCCATGGGGGATTCAAATGGGCAACGGAAAACCGGCGGGAGACCGCCGGTTTTCCATTTTTGACCGCGGCCAAAGCGCCGCGGTCAGAATGCCCAAGGGAGCACCGCCGGCCTGTCGGCGGTGCTCCCGCCCCCGTTGGCCCTGGCGGTGCAACACCGCCAGGGTCATAATGAGGGCCTATGTTATTATCCTTGGCTATTTTATTCAAATAACCAATGACAGGTACAAACAAAAACACTACATCAAAATTTGAGAAGAAATACTGGATATACTCTTGGTTATAGAAATGCGTTGGTTAAAGACAGCAACTTATAGCATATATTACAGGCAAACTATAATAAGTAGCTCCTTCTTCCACTGAATTCATAATCTGCGTACATACAAAACAATCTTTCACGTCCATCACTTCAACATAATCATGCAATAAATGATAGAAAACATTAAAGGAAAGCTCTTTCTCTTCATGTAAGTGTTTGACATCTATCCTAAACTTATGTTTTGTTAGTGATGTAGTAGTAGTCTCCAAAGATGTATGGTTGGCTCCATTCGTCTCATAAACAATCACACCTACAAATAACAATAACCATTTATTACACACTCGCTACCGCCAATGCAATGCCTACACATTTGCAACGGTTAATTATACTGTTTTGGTTACTAAAGTTTCTCATGGTCTCTGAAGAATTAGGAAAAGTAAAACAAAAAAAACAAAATTTTCAAAAACAATTTCAAAAACAAAAAACAAAAATCCCTCCTAAATTTCTTTTTTTTTCTCAATAGTTCATTCACACAGTCTTCTTGTCAAATCCGGTATGGCAGCTTGTCAAATTCAGTTATCAATTTTGTCAAATTCATTTATCAATGTCTCTTTTTAAGCACAACTTTCAAAATGTTCTTTCAATTTCAGCATTTTCACAAGCATACCCTGTTGTTCTTCATATACCAAAATGAAAGTTTTCAATGTCTCTGTCAAAACAATAACTGAAAAACTCTTCTTCCAATTAAATTGTAGTTACATATGCCCATTCTGGACCAGAATAACTCTTGCTTGCAACTCTCTTCCTTTTTGGTCTTTTAATACTTTCACCTTCTTCTCCACTACTATTTTCTCCTTCATTCAGCTCTCTTCCTCCTGAATTGGTGGAACCACATTTATCTTTCCTCCTTTCAAACTTTTCTCTGGGCAATTATCTCCTTTTAATGTCTCCTTCGTCAACAATTTTCTCAAAATTGGATTCAAACTTGAGCTTGAGCTTGAACCCTTTTATTCTGACGTTCCTGCAACTGGTTCAGGAAGTGTCTAATCCACTTGGGTGGGATCTGTCTCAATTCCTTTTCCAATGTGGTCAGTCTTCTGTTCAGTTTAGTATGTCAAACTAACTACTTCCTAGGGCACCTTCCTCTGAGCAGATCTTCTCTCAACCAATCGTCTCTGATCACTCTCTTATGAGGACACCCTCCTCTGATCAGAACTTCTCTCAACCGATATTTCTTCTTCCTCTTGTGCTGACGTTTCTTCTACTCCACTTGTTGGCTCTTCACTCTCCTCTAAACTTTGCTCTTTTTCATCCTTCATAGGAGTAAGTACATCTCGAACATTCTCAGGAATCTTCTCCAGCTCCTTTCTTTCTTGCTCTTTACCTGGAATGTTGTTAGCTGTTGGTAATCTCAAGAGCTCCTCTTCTTGTTCTGTTGGGTTATTATTTTTCCTTGTATGGCTGGCATGCACCCAATTCGGCAGAACTACACACTTCACAGCTGTCTTTGTCACAAGGATTATTTGATAGGGCCCCTTCCACTGTGGCTCCAAACATGACTTTCCTACGTGCTTCCGTATGATTACCCAGTCACCGGCTCTCAAGTTGAAACCTTGAGATTGTTGAACTGTTGTAGCTTCCACCTGATTAGAAAAAGATCAAACCACATCAGCCAAACCTTTGCAATAATCTAGCACCATGTCATCGGTAATATTTTCAAGTGCATTTGCAGGTATTGCTGGCAATCTCATTGCTCTCCCCATCAGAATCTCATGAGGAGATAAATCAGTCTTCCTGTCAGGAGTACTTCTCATTGACATTAGAACTAAAGGTACAGCATCTGGCCATTTCAAATTCGTTGACGCACACACCTTTGCCAATCGGTACTTTAAAGTTCTTTTATCTGCTCTACAAGTCCTGAAGATTCTGGGCAGTAACTACAATGTAGCTTATGCTGAATGTTTAAGGCTGAAAATAGTAATTTTATCACCTCATTGTTGAAGTGACTTACTCTATCTGATTCCAAAGAGACTGGGAAACCAAAACTTGGAATACAGCTACTGTAAGACTATCATTTCTCCTTGTTGGATAAGCGTCGCCCCAGTGGGTAAAAATGCACACAATCACTAGCACATATTTCAAACCAGCACATGCAGGCATCTCAATAAAATCCATCTGCATTCTGCTGAATGGAACTCCTGCCATGCCTATGTGTCCCATGCTGACAACCGTTCCTTTACCAACATTCATCTGCTGGCAAACAATGCATCTATCGCAAACCAGTTCAGCCGCCTGCCTAAATTTTGGATTAAACCAGAACTGTTTGAACCTTCTGATCATTACATCTCTCCTTCTGTGTGCTTGACCATGGTATTATCTGGCCATCTGCATCAGTAAACTGTTTGGTAAGACCACTTTCCCTTCCGTTGTCATCCATATATCATCTTCCCTTTGTATACAATTGTGTTTCACCCAATCTCTATGGTCTTCTTCTAGAACATTATTGTGTATAGCCTTCATATCCTCCAAAGTCTCAACAATTTACATTGTAAAATTTGTATGGACTTCATCATTTTCAGGCATCAGTTCCCATTTCCCTTTAAACAAGATACTATTTATGGCACAGAATTTTGCAACCTGATCTGCATAAGCATTTCCCAAAGTCACATAATCCTGTCCTCTTTGATGTGCACGGCATTTAACCATAGCAATTTTCTCCGATTTCTGTACAGCTTGTAGCAATTCATGTATTCTTTCACCATTTTTTTACAGGTGAACCTGATGACGTTAAGAAACCTCTCTGTGACCACATTTGTCTAAAATCATGCACAATGCCGAATCCATGTTGGTTATCAATATAGATTGTTACTTTCATCTGGTCTGAAATTTGTCATGCTCTAGTAAGAGCCACCAATTCTGCAATCTGAGCAGAAAACACTCCTTTAAGCCATGAAGCTTCTAATATGCCTGTAATTGTGCATTCTGCATAATCTGCTCTCAATGTACCCCTGTTATCTCTCAGGCAGGAACCATCAACAAAGATAATTTGTTAATTGTCTTCTAGGCAAGTGTCTCTACTATTTGCCCTTGGTTTTGTGCACAATTCTGTAACTTCCAGTCATGTTCAGTATCATCTATACTATCTGAATCATTTCTCTCATCTGGTAATAATGTTGCTGGGTTAAGCACTGTGCCTCTTTTGATTGTCACATTAGGTGCCCTGAGAATCCCTGTTTCATAACGTGTCAATCTTGCATTGGTCAAGTATTGTGTCTTTGATCATGTCAACAAAATCTATATTGAATGAGGTACCATTTACTGTCGGATAACCCATTACAATATTCTCACTTTGGGTTCTACTCTGCTCGACTGCTGCAACTGTATGCAAGCATCCTGGTAAGGCTGCTGCAACAGGATCTAAAGTAGCTGAAAGATATGCTACTGGTCGATTGACACCACCATGTGTCTGTGTCAAGAAAGACAAAGAACATCCATCTCGTTCATGACAAAATAACAGAACAACTTTTGGGCAATTAGGCATACCTAAAGCGGGTGCTTGGCACAAACTTTCTTTCAATTCAACAAATACTCTCATACATTCCTCATTCATCATTATGGGGTCTGAAACATCCTTATGTGTCAGCTTTTTCAAAGGTTTTGAAATAGCTGAGAAATTTGAAATCCACTGACGACCATATCCTACCATTCCCAGAAACATTCTTATTTCTTTCTGCATACTTGGTATTTTCATTTTCACAATTGTTGTGACTCTCTCTTTCGAAATTCTCCTGGATCCTTTCTCAATCAAATGACCCAAAATATTTCACCTCTCGCTGGCAATATTGCAATTTTGCAGGAGACACCTTTTGACCATTGTCCCTCAGAAAGTTCAACAATGCAATTGGATCCTCCTTGTAGCCCTCTTTTCTCTTCAATGTAATTAATAGAACATCTATATATTGCACTAATGTCACTTGATAGGGCATTACCAATGACCCCAGGTTCTTTTTCAAGATCTGATTGAAAATCGGTGGTGACTCTGAAAACCTTTGAGGAATTCTACACTAACAATAGACTTTGGTCAGGAATTTAAAACAAGAGATATCTACTGTCCTCATGAAGAGGCACGGAGAAGAATGCTTGACACAAATCAATCACTGTGAAAAACTCAATATCACACAGAATCTGAAGCATAATCACAGCTGGGTTTGGCACAACTGGACAACATTTGACAACGATATCATTTATTTTCCTCAAATACAGGACAAGACAAATTTTCCCACTTGGCTTTTTTAAACCAATTATTGGTGAGTTACACGGGCTACTCATCACTTGTTTCAAAACTCCCTGTTCCAAAAACTGCTCTTTTAAAGTTCTTATTCCTTCGATCGCCTCATTTTTCATTGGGTACTGTGCAGTTTGTGGAAATACCACATTTTCTTTCACTGCCACTCTGACTCCTTCAACTCCCTTGATCAGGCCAATGTCCTTCCGTCAAACATCCCAGACTTTTGATTTGACCCTTTCCTGCAAATCAACTGGAAGAACTCTTACTTCAAAAACTGGAAAGAATCAATTAAATCAATTGAATTATTGTCTTCATTTATTTGTTCATCAAAATTAATCATAGGAAACTCCCTAGACAATCATTCTTTTTGCAGCAGTATTCATTGAATCTTCCTCATCACTGTTTGTCTTAAGTGAACATGAAATCGAACAATTTATTTTACACAGCAGATCTCTTCCCGGTAATGACATTGGACTGGAATCGCAAATAACAAGTCTGTGAAAATCCTTAAAATTACCAACTTTAACAAAAACTGGTTCTGCAAGAGTGTTAGTCAAATGCTTGTTTGCAACTCCTACAATCTGAACTGTTTTCTCTGATATTGGTATATCTGAAACTTCTATAGTCCTTACTGTTGAACGCATAGCTCCTGTGTCAACCAGAAAGATAACTTCATGACCATGTACTTCACCTTTCACATAAGGACCCTTCTGATCCACCTCTAATGATGCGCCATCATATAACCCTCCTCATCTGAACTATCCAACAACCATTCATCTTTTATTTCATCCTCACTGTGTAAAGGAAATTGATAAACTTTTTTTCACTTTTGTTTTGTTTCTGATTTGTGACCACCTGCGAAAGCATTACCTGTTGCTGTTCCATAGGACCCTGTATCATTTGGACCTGCCTCTGTAAGCACATTTGTTTTGCAGGCACCATCTGCACCTGTGGCTGCATTTGTTGCATCTGTGGCATTTGTACTTGTTGTACCTGTAGTTGTACATTCTGTATCTGCTGCATCGGCTGCAGTGGTTGAAAACCGTTCATGGCATTTGTATTATTCTGGAAGTTCTGATTTTGACCTCCCATTCTAGATCCTCTCATGCTCTGATGAGAATTGATACCATTTGCACAACACCACCTTGATTCAACAATGGACACTGTCCCTACCAATGTCCAATTACCCCGCAATTATGACAAGGGAACACTCTCCTTCTTTGCTGCTCATCTTGTATCACCACTGAATTCAAATCCACATTTCTATTGACCACCGGAATTATCATGTCACCTTGATAGTGCACCCGGTCCTTAGTAAGTAAAATTACAAGGGGACGCGTATAGGCCGATGAACCTTTTGAATTGCATGGAGTATCCTAATTATGCAGTGATTTCTGTATCAATAATCAACATCAATTGAGCAATATCAAACACTTAAGAACCCAATGGGGAAACCCACATTAATCAGAAATAACCATCACTCACTGTAAAAGATTAATATATTGTATTTCCCTATTGATTACAATTCTAGACAAAATCTTTATTTGCCTTTCCTATGGATCAATGCTTTATTAGTCACCACAAAATATTATTCACCAAAAGTAACACAGACAATCAAAGCAAATCCTAAATCCGCAATTATCAACATTAATGGAGTAATTCAGCAATGTAGATTCGTCAGTCAATTGTCAACGTCAGCGTCTCCCTCGTCAGCCTACCTAGCCAAGATTAGCATCAGCATGTGGGTCTTCATGCAAAAACAATTTAGATAAAACATTAATTCGGAAACATCTACCTAAATGTGAATTTCTATAAAACAGGGCAGTTGGTACCTAGAAGAAAAGGCACAAAATTAGTCAGTCACATTTTCATAGCTACCTATCCAGGATGGATCATCAACAAGTCAGTCTTCGTCCACAGGTCATCAGTAATCAGCAAAGTATCAGGCTCACAGAGTGTAAGCCCAATTATCAGCGCTTTTCTTACAGCGTCTCCTGACGTCATCAACTTTCTCCTCTCCGCTCTGATTTTGCTCCCCTTGTCATTACTTTTTATTAGGGTCTCTAAGTCTGTCCCACTAATTGCTAATTGGTCAACTTATCAGAAGTTATGACTCTAACCTATAGTTTTTGTTTACCAAATCTAGTTCTGCTTAGGCTTCATTTCCATTAATTTGAATGGTCCTTCTGGTGATGAGAACATCATCGGCTCTTAGTTAACGAAATTGTTGCACACAAGTCTTTAGTCAGTGATTCTATTGTTCATGTCCGGGGAAAGTACATTTAGCCTACATTACACGTAATTGCATCAAATTATCTTCATCATCTCCTGTCCGCTGGTACATTTGCAGAATGTTCTAGCAGAGCCATCTGAACTCTGCACAATTCAAGGTCCACCACTCCGGTTACCAGTCCTCACAAGCCTCGTCGAGTCTTCACGTTATAAGCAGGCAAGGCCCAGCGAAACTAGGCCTTTGGTTCAGCTAAGTTAGGAATGCGAATTAACATAAAATATAGGTTAAACATCCAGTTATGATATATTAATGAATTTTACATTAATTCTTATTATTATTTAGCATCTTGTTAATACACATGGTGACCACTCCCTGTGGGCACATTCAGCTTAAACACATTATTTTCTAAGATCAGTTTCACTATGCAATTGTCTCATTAATAAACACTCATTAGTCATTAGAAATTTCTCAAATTAACATATCTGCTCCATTAGTCCCTCCTCTGATGACTAAATATGTCATCACACCTTTCCTTGTTAACATTTCACAGTTTCAGATGTATTTTGGTTTCTTCTTACATTTTCTCTATAAATTCTTCTCCTAGGTTGTTCTTCCCTCCTCTGATCATTCTTACCCCTCTTCAGTTTCACTTTTTGCCATAATTTACATGTTCCCCATATCCTAATATAGAAACAACCACAATTAATATTCCCTGGACAATTTTCCATAATACCCCATCCCAAATTTGACTAAACCAATTTCCCACAGAGATAAATCCATTTCCAACTTTCTCCCAAACTCCTGGTTCCTTTAATTCTTTCAAATCTGTGCTTGAATTAGTTAAATTAGAAAGTAAGGGCCAGATGTAGGTACGTTGGAAATTGCGACTTGCAATTTGCGGGTCCGTGCGACTCGCAAATTGCAACTCGCAATTTGCTATGCAGAAAGGTGTCTCAGACACCTTCTGCGACTCGCAATGGGGTCGCAAAGACCCACCTTATTAATATTAATGAGGTGGGTCGCAGTTTGCGACCCATTGCGAGTCTGGGCACTCACGGGGATGGTGGCCTGCTGGAGACAGCAGACCACCATGTCCGTGACTGCTTTTTAATAAAGCTGTTTTTTTTTTCCATCTGCAGCCCATTTTCCTTAAAGAAAAACTAGCAGCACTTGGAAAAAAATACCGAAACCTTTTGTTTCGGTGTGTTTCAGAGCAGGCAGTGGTCCATAGGACCACTGCCTGCTCTGAAAAACTATTTTTGTGTTCATTCACAAAGGGGAAGGGGTCCCATGAGGACCCCTTCCCGTTTGCGAATGAGTTACCATCCACTTCAAGTGGATTGTACCTGCGAGTTCATTTGCGACCGCGAAAGTAGCAAATAGGAAGGGAACACCCCTTCCTATTTGCGAGTCAGAAACGCATTTTGCGAGTCGGTTCCGACTCGCAAAATGCGTTTCTGCATCGCGTTTTTCGCCGTTTGCGAGGCGCAGAACCCTTGCTACATCTGGCCCTAAGTCTTTTATCTCCTTATCATTTTCAGGGATAAATGAGCAATAGTGCCAGGCATTAATCATTTTACAGACTCTGCCGTCTTTCGCTAAAATTATGTCTAAAGCAAGCCTAATTTGAAGCGTCATAGCTCTATCCGCAGCCAATGCAGTGTTTAACACAAGTATTGCCCCTGTAAAGTTTGTCAGCATATTATCCACAATAGTAGACAATTTCTGTATCTTCTTTGCATTCAAAATAACTCCTACAGAAGGAATTATTGCCCCAAAAACATCTAAAATTGCAGAAGCGGTTTCTCTCTTTTGTCGCACTTGATGTAATTCAGTCACTTTTGGTATTTTCTTTAAATAATCTATCTGATAAATCTTAGGGAAACCTATCCCTAAATAGCATGTTCATACCATCCTCTAGGAAGTCGGTAATAGGCATTGAGTCCACATATATAATAAATCCCAGGAATCACAGGGTCTGCACAAAAAGTCAATTTACTCTGAAACAAAAACACATGCCTACATTCACTTGTTCCCACAAACAATGTGTCAGTCCGTGATTTTGGCCTATATATACAAAGCTTTCCTACATGTAATGCATATGCAAAGCTAATCTCCCTTGTGTTTTAATAGCAGCGTAAGCATATTCATTTTTATAAGTTCTTTTCTCCAGCCCTTTTTCTAATTTCTCCTTTAATGCCTTTCGCCTATCATCAGCCTGCCCTATAAATCTCTTTTCCATTGGTGTTAATAAGCATGTTAAATTATTACGGTGAGCATAAGCCGTTCCAAAAGTTAGTGTTGGCTCAAAGAATCCTCTGACTAATACTATATCGTGCTCCTTAGCCATTTTACTCAAGTATCTAATAATAGGAACAAAGGAAAACCAGGTTGTGGTCTGAATAAAAATACTGGATATACTCTTGGTAATAGAATCTGGTTAGTAGCAAACTACAAGTTATGCCATATGTTAAGGGCAGACTATAATATGTAACCCCTTCTTCCACAGAGGAAGGAATTTGCGTACACACAAGACAATTCTTTGTATCCATTGTCTCCACATACTCATTCAACAACCGATAGAAAACATTAGAAGAAAGCTCTCATCGTGCATTAGTATAATCATGCAAATATTTTTCGTCTAACTTAAACCTCTCTGAAGCTGTTACTGTAGTAGTCTCATGAACAGGAGTAATAGCAGCTTCTTTCATCTCATGAATAGACATTCCCACAATCATTATTATAAGCATTATTTGAAACAGAATTGCCACTCCAACACTCAGATATCTACAATACCTAATATTTACAATGCTATTATTTAAATCAGCCATGATCTGTAAATGTGCTTCTTTCTCACAATTCGGTTTCATACACAAGGACCCTTTTTCTTCTTTTGTCAAAATCGGTTAGCAGCTTGTCATATTCAGGTTTTCAAAAGTCATATCAGGTTATCAATGTCTTCCGGGTTTATTTTACCAGCCTCTATTTATTCTTCTTCAGATTAGCTCAACAACTCAGTCTATTGATTCCCTTCAGGTTGCATCAAAGTATTGATTCGTAACTTCTCTGTCAAAGCAAAAGGACATAAACTCGTTTTGCCATTCACTTTTTGCTGCATATGCCCACTCAGGACCTGCGTATCTTCGACTTGCTACTCTCTTTCCTTTCAACCTTCGTTCTCCTGCTAACTCTCCTTCACTTAGTGTCTATTTCTTCCTCTATTGTCTCATTTATGACGAATTCCTTCTTTTTGCTGATTTGGGATTCAGGCCAGTTGTCCCCTTTCCTTGTTCCTTCTGTCAGTAATCGTTTTAAGATTGGTCTTTTCTCCTTTCCTTTATCTATGGTGTTCTCTCTTGATGGACCTGCAACAGGTTCAGGAGGAGTCGGATCACTTTGGCTTTGATCTGTCTCAACTCTTTCCCCCTCTTGGTCTGGCACTTGGTCTGCTTGTGCTTTGGCCCTGTCTACTTCTGGGAGAACTCCTCCTGTGCTTGGTTCTCCAGTCGCCTCCATTGAATTTGACTCTTGCTCCTCCTCTTGTGCTCCTGCACCTTCATCTCTTACTGGTGTGATTGACTCATCTTCCACCAGCTCCGGGTCAAACTCAGGCTCAACTTGCTCCGGTTCTGGCTCAGGAAGTGCCACTTGCTTTGCTGCAGTTGGTGCTTTCAATAACACTTCTTCATGATCTTGTGGACTCACCACTCTCTTGGTATGACTCGTATGTATCCATTTAATTAGACCGGCACACTTCACAGCTGTCGTAGTTGTCAGCACCACCTGGTATGGGCCTTTCCAACATGGCTCTAGGCATGTCTTTCGGATGTGCTTTTTGATCACAACCCAATCTCCAGCTCTTAAGTTATGACCTGCGTCATGGATGGGTGGCAGGGTAACAGCCTGTACCTGCTGAGAGAAAGATCGAACCACTTCAGCCAGACCCTTGCAGCAGTCCAACACCATATCATCTGTAATATTGACAAGAGCATTTGCTGGAATTGCTGGTAATCTCTTTGCTCTGCCCATGAGAATCTCATGTGGTGACAGTCCTGTCTTTCTGTCAGGTATATTTCGCATTGACATCAACACCAAAGGTAATGCATCTGGCCATTTCAGGTTTGTTGCAGCACACATTTTGGCAATCCTTGATTTCAATGTACCATTCATTTGTTCTACAAGTCCTGATGCTTCTGGGCGATAACTGCAATGCAGTTCCTGCTCAATGTTTAGTGCTGCACATAAAAGTTTGATCACTTCCTTATTGAAGTGCGTTCTAAAGAGATTGGGAATCCGAACAGTGGTATCAATTCCCTAAGCAACAGTTTTGCAAGCATAAGACTATCATTCCTATGTGTGGGGCATGCTTCAATCCAATGACTAAACACACACACAATATCACCAACACGTTCTTCAGTCCACCACATGCAGGCATTTTAATGAAATCCAACTGCATTCTGCTAAATGGTCCTCCTGCTCTTCCAATGTGGCTCAAATTTACCACTGTCCCTTGCCCCACATTTAGTTGCTGACAGATCACACCTCTGTGACATACTGCTTTGGCTGCTTGTCTAAATTGTGGATTAAAACAGTCAACTTTGAACAGACTAACCATGGCATCTCTTCCAATGTGTGCCTGGCCATGGTAGTATCTGGCCATCTGAGTCAATAAATAATTTGGCAGCACCATCTGACCCTCCTCAGAAACCCAAATTTCATCTGGTCTTTGGACACATTTTAACTTCAACCAAAGCTTCTTCTCTTCCTTGTCTGAATTTTCCTGCAACTTTTTTAACTCTTCTAATTTGTCAATTATTTTTAAAGCAAACCTTGCACAATTTGTTTCTTCCTCTGGCATTAGTTCCCACTTATCCATGAACAATATACCGTTCAATGCGCAAAACCTTGCGACTTCGTCTGCATACCCACTTCCCAAAGAAATGTAATCTTGTGTCTTTTGGTGTGCACTGCATTTCACCACCGCAATCTCTTCAGGCAATTGAATTGCGTACAACAACTCTTTTATCCGGTTGCCATTTCTCACTGGTGTTCCAGTTGAGGTCATAAAACCTTGTTGCAACCACAATTGGCCAAAATCATGAACAATTCCAAATCCATATTGACTATCAGTGTAGATTGTGACTCTTAGCCTTGCAGAGACATAGCAAGCCCTGGTATGAGCTACTAGTTCTGCCACTTGTGCAGAATACACACCTGGTGCCATGAAGCTTCTAATGTTCCTGTAATAGTGTACACAGCATAGCCTGCTCTCAGTGTGCCGGTTCCATCTCTGAGACACGAACCACCAACAAAGACAATTTGATCATTTTCTTCTAAACGAGTGTCTCAAATGTCAGGCCTCGGTTTTGTGCACAATTCAGTTACTTTAAGACAATCGTGTTCAATATCTTCCTCTTTTTCGATTTCAACAATATCACTTGGAAGTAATATTGCTAGATTCAGCACTGTAAACTTTTTCAATGTTACATTTGGAGCACCCAAGATGGTTGTTTCATACCTTGTCAGTCTTGCCGCCATCAAATATTGTGTTTTTTGTCCTTGTTAGTAGAATCTCCACAGAATGTGGTACCATTACCGTTACAGGGTATTCCATGACTACCCCCTCACATTGGGAAAGACTTTGACCAGCTGTGGCTACTGCTCGCAGACAACCTGGTAAAGCTGCTGCAACCGGGTCCAAGGTAGCTGAAAAATAAGCTACTGGGTGATAAGCACCTCCATGGACCTGTGTCAAGACAGACAAAGAACAAGCATCACGTTCATGACAAAACAATATGAAAGGCTTTGTGTAATCAGGCATTCCCAATGCTGGAGCTCGGCACAGACTCTCTCTCAATTCGGTAAATGCTTTCATCTGGTCCTCATCTAGGATAATAGGGTCTGTAACTCCCTTATGTGTTAACTGTTGTAAGGGTTTGGTTATTTCAGCAAAATTTGGAATCCACTGTCTACAGTAACCCACCATTCCCAGAAACATTTTAACATCTCTCTGCGAAGTCGGGGGACTTCTCTGCAGAATCATAGTGATCCTTTCTCGGGAGATTCTTCTCAACCCCTCCTCGATCTGATGTCCCAGATACTTAACTGACTTCTGACAATACTGTAACTTCACAGGTAAAACCTTATTTCCAAATTCTCCTAAATGATTCAACAGGGCAATCGAGTCATGCTTACACTCGTCCCTTGTTTTGGACACAATCAACAACTCATCAATGTACTATACAAGAGTCGGTTGGCAGGGCAATTCCAATGACTCCAGATTATTTTTCAAGATCTGATTGAGCAGGGATGGTGACTCTGTATACCCTTGGTGAAGCCTGCACCAGCTGTGAACTCTGTCTAGGAATTTGAAACTGAGAAGAAACTGACTATCCTCATGAAGTGGCACAGAAAAGAAAGCTTGTAACAGATCAACTACTGTGAACCACTCTGCATCGTAAGGAATCTGAAACAGTATCACTGCTGGATTGGGCACAATCAGACAGCATTTAATCACCATGTTGTTAACTTTTCGCAAGTTCTGCACGACTCGTACTTTCCCACATGGCTTTTTCAAACCCATTATTGGTGAATTACATGGGCTACTCAACACTTCTTTTAAAACTCCTTGTTTTAGAAAGTCTCTGATTATTTGTGCCACTTTCATCAAAACATCTTGTGCCATGGTATGCTGTGGAAGCAGCTGGAATTCAACACTCGGTTTCAAAGTGATTTTAATTGGTTCCACACCCTTAATCAGACCCACTTCTTTTCCTGTCAAGTCCCAGACTTCTTCTTTTACAGTTCACTGCAAATCTGCATGCAATTCTTTCAGCGTAAACATTGGGAAAAATTCAGTCAATGGGTATTCTTCACAAGCATTGTTGACTACCATTGCAGATGCCTCTTCTTTTTCATCATCACTGTTTGTCTGGACTTCAATCCCTGTGTCTGAACAGTTAATGGAACATTTGGTCTTGCAAAATACGTTCCTACTTAATGAGGATACAGGACTGGAGTCACAAACCACAAATCCATGCATACCCAAGTAATTTCCAATTTCGATTTGCACTGGTTCCGTGATTGGGTTCGTCAACTGTCTATTTTCCACACCCACAACTTGAACTGTCCTACCTGAAAGAGGTAAATGTGGTACTTCTATGCTTCTCACTGTAGAGTGCGTAGCTCCCGTATCAAGCAAGAATGAAACCTTGTGACCCATCACCTTTCCCTTTACAAAAGGCCCTCTCTGATCTGCTTCTAGGGAAGGGGCAAGTATACAGCATCCTTCATCTGAAAAGTCACTCATCCATTCTTCGTTTATTTCATCCTCACCGTGCAATGGAAACTGATGTACTGTGTTACTACTATTGTCTTGCCTTTGACCTGTGACCTGTTGAGTAAGCATCACTTGTTGCTGTTCCATCGGGGCTTGCGGTACTTGCATTTGCTGTCTAGGTACCATAGAAACCTGCTGCTGTACCGGTGTCAATGGAGTAAATTGTGCACAAGGCACCTGCATTTGCTGCACTGGTAGGAAATTCTGTCCTCAATTAAGAGTATTAGGAAAAATTCCCTTCATTCTCAGGGCTTTCACAGTTTGAAATGTACAGACGTCACCTTGCTGAACCACTCCATCCTGCATCATCAATGGACACTCCCGCTTCCAGTGTCCCACGTTTCTGCAAAATGACGTTAACATCCTTTTCATACTTTGCACATCATTCTGAAAAACCACAGTTCCCAAATCTGGACCGCACATCATATCCATTCCACGCCCTCTGCCCCTCACTTGAGGTTGGAACGTAAGGGCTCTCTGTTGCAGCGGCATCGGCAGCACTAAAGCTCCCTGCGCTCCTGTTTGAGCTGCTTTGATTTTCATCACCATCGCCTTCTCTTTCAATTTCTTTTGTTTCAACTCAATCTCATTACTACAGTATTTAGCGTCTAGCAACACCTCATCAATCAGCTTTGCCTGCAAGCAAATTAAATGATTCTTAATCATCTGTCCCACTTCTTGTCTTAAACCTTCGACAAATCTGAATACAAAATGCGACATGCCTTTTAGCTGAATTGCTTCCTTACCACTGTATTCTTTGAAGGCTTTCAACAGTCTCTCATAGTAAGTATGTATTGACTCTTTAGACTCTTGGACTGTTCTATCAATCTGCTTCCAATCAGTGTTTTTGGGAGAGATTCTAGTCTTCAGGAATTAAATCACCTTAGAATAATTGTTCATTACCTCAGGTGACGGTGCACCTGTTACCTTGTCCCTCTCTGGTTCACTCATCGGCCAGTCTACTGCTCTCTTACCCTCGACCCACGAGTCTGCTGGAACGACTATCTCCAATAATGTGTTCAAGTCTTCCCACAAACATTTGGAAAGCTTCACAAATCTCTCTGTTTGCTGATACCACTTGACTGGCTTTTCTCTCAGCTTTGGATAATCATTTGTAAAAGATAATATGTTGCTCCTGTGCCACAGGACATGAACAAATTGCCCCCCTGGGGTCTCCCTCATTGGAAGCATCTTAACTGATTCCCCTTTATCAGCACCTTCCGCCCCTTCTTGAGAATCTCTTTTCTGTTTTTCTTTTTTATTTGTCCATCTAACTTCTCACTTCTCTAATGCTCCCCAAATCTGCACACTCTGCAGCAATTCTCTCAAGTGTGCTTTCATCCCAGCTGATCTCATGTGTTCGAAATCCTTTGCCTCAAAATCTAATCTGTAGCTGTGTCTCAAATGCTTTGTCATCTTAATGTCAATGTCATGCTTCTCTGCTAATTCTGCTAGCTTCTGATGTATTTTACTCACTTCTTTTGTGATCCTTGGGCATAAGTATCTCAGCTCTTCCTCTGTGTAAGACTCTAATCTGTTCAGCCCCATTGTTCCTTCGACTAATTAATTTGCTTCTATATTCAACCCAACTCGATTTATCTGATCCTCATCCTTGGATACGTTCTGAGGAGTGTTTAGACTGTCTAAACATTCACTTAATTGCTGAGCTGTTAACCCCTGCAATTAAATATTACTTGCATTCGGCGCTGGTAGCTGTTGTACCACTGTGTAGGAAAGTACCATCTTGCCTGGCATGTTACCCCCATTTTTACTTGTGTGTCAGTTTGTTTTTGCCTGTCTCACTGGGATCCTGCTAGCCAGGATCCCAGTGCTCATAGTTTGTGGCCTGAATGTGTTCCCTGTGTGGTGCCTAACAGTGTCACTGAGGCTCTGCTAACTAGAACCTCAGTGCTTATGCTCTCTCTGTCTTTAATATTGTCACTGCAGGCTAGTGACCATTTTTACCAATTCTGATTGACACACTAGAACACCCTTATAATTCCCTAGTATATGGTACCTGGGTACCCAGGGTATTGGGGTTCCAGGAGATCCCTATGGGCTGCAGCATTTCTTTTGCCACCCATAGGGAGCTCAGACAATTCTTACACAGGACTGCCACTGCAGCCTGAGTGAAATAATGTCCACATTATTTCACAGCCATTTTACACTGCACTCAGTTAACTTATAAGTCACCTATATGTCTAACCTTCACTTAGTGAAGGTTAGGTGCAAAGTTACTAAGTGTGAGGGCACCTTGGCACTAGCCAAGGTACCCCCACATAGTTCAGGGCAATTTCCTCAGACTTTGTGAGTGCGGGGACACCATTACACGTGTGCACTACATATAGGTCATTACCTATATGTATCTTCAAAATGATAACTCTGAATATGGCCATGTAACATGTCTAAGATCATGCAATTGTCCCCCCATGCCAAATCTGGTATTGGGGTGCCAATCCCATGCATCCCCGGGTCTCCAGCATGGACCCCTGGTACTGCCAAACCAGCTTTCTGGGGTTTTTACTGCAGCTACCACTACTGCCAACCTACAGACAGGCTTCTGCCCTCCTGGGGTCTGGGCAGCCCAGTCCCAGGAAGTCAGAATAAAGAATTTCCTCTGAGAGAGGGTGTTACACCCTCTTCCTTTGGAAATAGGTGTTAAGGGCTGGGGAGGAGTAGCCTCCCCAGCCTCTGGAAATGCTTTGAAGGGCACAAATGGTGCCCTCCTTGCATAAGCCAGTCTACACCGGTTCAGGGATCCCCCAGCCCCTGCTCTGGCGTGAACCTGGACAAAAGGGAGTGACCACTCCCCTGTCCATCAACACCCCAGGGGTGGTGCCCAGAGCAACTCCAGTGTGTCCCAGACCTCTGCCATCTTGAATGCAGAGGTGTGAGGGCACAATGGAAGCCTCTGAGTGGCCAGTGCCAGCAGGTGACGTCAGAGACCCCTCCTGGTAGGTGCTTACCTGAGCAGGTGGCCAATCCTCCTCTGAGGGCTATTTAGGGTCTCTCCTGTGGGCTTCTCTTCAGATAACGAATGCAAGAGTCCACCAGAGTTCCTCTGCATCTCTCTCTTCGACTTCTGTCAAGGATCGACCGCTGACTGCTCCAGGATGCCTGCACAACTGCAACAAAGTAGCAAGAAGACTACCAGTGACATTGTAGCGACTAATCCTGCCGGCTTTCTCGACTGGGGATAACCAAGGTACATCAGGTACCCACGATAAGCCAGGTCAGTCTCATACATTGGTGGTGCAGCAGTGGGATAAGTACTTGTAACTGCTTTACCACTTTGTCATTGGTACTTTTCATAAGGAAAATATATTCCAAATACTTAGAAATATACACAGTTAACTTAAACAGTTTAACTTTCTTTCTATAAACTTTCTAAAAAAATTCTAAACTGTTTTGAAATTTTTTGAAAAGTTTGAAAAGTTTTTCTCTTTTCTTTAAAAGTTTCTAAAAACTTTTTTCTCTCTGTCTTAAACCCTTCCTAAACATGTCTGCAGTAGCACTTACTCCCACAGTTGTCCAGGCAACCTATGGGAGTTTAAACTTTAAATGTTTGAGGGGCCACTGCTTAGAAAGAGGTTTAAGCATTGGTTAGAACCCTACCAAAGATCTTCTCCTTAGCCTTCTCCTAGAAAGTGACCAGAACCAGTCTGGTCCATCACAGGATCAGGAGGTAGAGGAGGGGGTTACCCAGCAAGAATCAGGGGAGGGCCCTGAGGACTCTGAGGAGGGTTCATCCAAAGAGCTGCCAGCTAACAGTCCACCTTGTGACACTGGTAGTGGGAGGGGGTCACACACTAGTAGGGCATCTTTCACTCCAAAAGGCCAGGTAACTAGAGTCCAGCCAGTTAGAGACAGGCCCACTTCTGCCAATTACCACATTTCCTGTGTGTCTCTGAATTCCCAAGCCTCCCACCCAGAGGATAACACCATAGAGAGGGAACTCAGAAAGCTGAGGTTGGAAGAGGCCAGACTGAAGCTAAGACAGCAGCAGTTGGCCTTAGGCAGGGAATCTCTAGATGTAAAGAGGGAAAGGCAGAAGTTGGGGTTAGTTCCCCATGGTGGCTGCAGCAGTGTTCTTGATAGTAATCCTGAAAGAGAACAAGATTCTATGAACCTGCATAAGATAGTCTCCCCTTAAAAGGAGGGGGGTAACATTAACAAGTGGTTTGCTGCACTTGAGAGGACCTGTATGGTACAGTTGGTCCCTCAAAGGCAGTGGGCTGCTATCTTGTGGCTATCTTACACTGGTAAGGGCAGGGATAGGCTCCCTACTGTCAGAGAAAGTGATGCTAATAATTACAAAGCTTTGAAGGATGCGCTCTTAGATGGATTTTGCTTAACCACTGAACAATACAGGATAAAGTTCAGAGATACCAGAAAAGAGTCCTCTCAGGACTGGACAGACTTTGTAGACTGTTCAGTGAAGGCCTTGGAGGGTTGATTACATGGTAGTAAGGTGACTGACTATGAAAGCCTGTATAATCTAATCCTGAGAGAGCATATTTTGAATAATTGTGTGTCTGACTTGCTGCATCAGTACTTGGTAGACTCAGATCTAACCTCTCCCCAAGAATTGGGAAAGAAGGCAGACAAATGGGTCAGAACAAGAGTGAACAGAAAAGTTCATACAGGTGGTGACAAGGATGGCATGAAGAAGTATGGTAAGTCTTCTGACAAGGGTGGGGACAAAGATAAAAAAACATTCTGCGTCTTCATCAGGCCCACAAAAATCCTCTGAGGGTGGTGGGTCCAAATCCTCTTCCAAAAGAAGCCATGGTGTTATTTATGTAAGAGTAAAGGCCAATGGCCAAGTGATTTCACTTGTCCAAAGAAAAACACCAAGGCTCCCACTACCACAACCCCAACTGCATCCTCTAGTGCCCCTAGTAATAGCAGTGGTGGTGGGAAGTCTACTACAAATAGCCAAAGGGTGTAGCTGGGCTCACCATTGGTAATGTAGTTGGGGTTGGTCTTGTTAGGGAGACCACAGAGGCTACTTTAGTCTCTGATGGTGGTATTGACTTTGCCACCTTGGATGCTTGTCTGCTAAATATGGGTAAGTACATGCAACTTCCCCTAATGAATGGTGCTGAGGTTGAGGCCTACAAGGATACAGGAGCCAGTGTCACTATGGTGATTGAGAAACTGTTTGACCCTGATCAACACCCACTTGGTCAGCAGTACCAAGTGACTGATGCTCATAACAACACTCTTAGCCATCCCATGGCTGTTGTGAATCTCAACTGTGGGGGGGGGGGGGTTACTGGTCCAAAGAAAGTTGTGGTAGCCACTGATTTACCTGTAGACTGCTCACAAGGCAATGATTTGGAGACATCAGCTTGGGCTGAAGTGGAGTTGGAGGCTCATGTAGAAATGCTGGGCATTCCTGGGAATATCTTTGCTTTGACAAGGGCTCAGGCCAAAAAGCAAAGAGGACAGGAAAGTTTGGATCCTGGAACAATGGACCAAGTGCTCCCAAAAGCTTGGGGTAGAAAGGGTAAATCCTTGCCCACTATCCCTCCCTCTCCAGAAGATTCCCCTTTTGAGGAAGAGGAATACTCTCCCTGTGCAGGACCTACACCAGATGAGCTGGCAGCAGACACTGCTGAGCCTTTGGGTGCAGGGAGGCCTGCTAGGCAAGAACTGAGTGTGGCACAGCAGACCTGTCCCGCACTAGAGGATTTAAGACAGCAAGCTGTCAAACAGCATAATGGGGATGTCACTGATAGCCATAAGGTCTATTAGGAAGATAACCTCCTTTATACTGAGTCAAGGGACCCTGTACCTGGAGCTGCCAGGAGATTGGTTATAACTTTGCAGTATAGGGAGTTTCTTCTGACCTTGGCACATGACATTCCTTTGGCTGGACATTAGGGACAGGGCAAAACTTGGGACAGACTTGTTCCATTGTTTCACTGGGCTCACATGTCAGAGGACACTAATGAGTTTTGTTGCTCCTGTGTGACCTGCCAAGCCAGTGGCAAAACTGGTGGCACACCTAAGGCCCCCTTAATTCCACTCCCAGTGGTTGGGGTGCCCTTTGAAAGGGTAGGGGTTGACATAGTTGGCCCCCTTGACCCTCCAACATCTTCAGGCAATAGGTTTATCCTTGTGGTAGTAAACCATGCCACTAGTAATCCTAAAGCAATATTCTTCAGGACCACTACAGCTCCTGCAGTGGCAAAGGCCCTCCTGGGAATCTTTTCCAGAGTGGGCTTCCCTAAGGAAGTGGTGTCAGGCAGAGGTAATAACTTCATGTCTGCATACCTCAAAGCTATGTAAAAGGATTGTGGTGTAACTTATAAGTTCACAACACCTTATCATCCACAGACAAATGGTCTGGTTGAGAGGTTTAAATAAAATCTCAGAGGTATGATTATGGGACTCCATGAAAACCTCAGAAGGAGTTGGGATGTCCTGTTGCCTTGCTTCCTTTTTGCATACAGGGAGGTACCCCAAAAAGGAGTGGGCTTTAACCCCTATGAACTCCTCTTTGGACACCCTGTAAGAGGTCCCCTTGCACTTGTGAAGGAGGGTTGGGAACAACCTTTAAAAGCTCCAAAGCAAGACATTGTGGACTATGTACTTGGCCTAAGATCCAGAATGACTGAGTACATGAAAAAGACCAGTAAAAACCTTCAGGCCAGCCAAGAGCTCCAGAAGCAATGGCATGACCAGAAGGCTGTCGTGACCCAGTGCCTCCCAGGACAGAAGGTGTGGGTATTGGAGCCTGTGGTCCCAAGAGCACTCCACGACAAATGGTCCTGTGGGCTTCTCTTCAGATAACGAATGCAAGAGCTCAGCAGAGTTTCTCTGTATCTCTCTCTTCGACTTCTGTCAAGGATCGACCGCTGACTGCTCCAGGACGCCTGCACAACTGCAACAAATTAGCAAGAAGATTACCAGCGACATTGTAGCGCCTAATCCTGCCGGCTTTCTTGACTGTTTCCTGGGGGTGCATGCTCTGGGGGATGTCTGCCTTCACCCTGCACTGGAAGGCAAGAAGAAATCTCCCGTGGGTCGACGGAATCTTCCCCCTTCTAACGCAGACACCAAACGTCTGGTTTACCAGTCCTCTGGGTCCCATCTCATTGTGACGAGCATGCTCCCTGGAACACAGGAGCTCAATCCAAGTGACCCCGACAGTCCAGTGGTCCATCTGTTCAAATTTGGTGGAGGTAAGTCCTTGCCTCCCCACGCCAGACAGTAATCCTGTGTACTGCATGAACTGCAGCTGCTAGGGCTTTTGTGCACTTTTGCAAGTAATCCTTTGTGCACAGCACAGCCCAGGTCCCCAGCACTCCATCCTGCATTGCTCAACTTGCTGAGTTGACCAACGGCTTCGTCGGACCCACCTTTGTAGTGTTGAGATGACCACCATGCTCAGTTTTCTTGAAACTGTGTTCAAGTACTTCTGCGGGTGCTGCCTGCTTCTGCATGGGCTCACTGTATTGCTGAGCGCCCCCTCTGTTTCCTCCTCCAAGGGGTGACCTCCTGGTCCTTCCTGGGCCCAGGCAGCACCCATTTTCTTCAACTGCGAGCTTTGTAGCTAGCAAGGCTTGTTTGCAGTCTTTCTGCGTGGAAACAACTCTGCTTCCTCCAGCACACCATGGGACATCTTATGTGTAAAGTAGAAATTCCTGGCATCTTCCGTTGTTGAAGAATCGTCAGCTTCTTCCACCTGGAGGCAGCCATTGTGCAACTTCATCCGGGGTTTAGTGGGCTCCTGCCCCCTATGGACACTTTCGTGACTCTTAGACTTGGCCCACTTCCTTTATTGGTCCTCAGGTCCAGGAATCCATCTTCAGTGCTTTGCAGTCAGTTGTGGTCTTTGCAGAATCTCCTATCACAACTTTAGTGTGTTTCTGGGGAAGTAGGGTAACTTTACTCCTACTTTTCAGGGTCTTGGGGTGGGTTATCTTGGACACCCTTAGTGTGTTCTTATACTCCTAGTGACCCTCTACACACTACACTAGGCTTGGGGTTCCTAAGTGGTTTGCATTCCACTTTCTTAGTATATGGTTTGTGTTGCCCCTATGCCTATTGCATCCCAATGTATTCTACAGTTTTTGTACTACTTTTCTAACTGTTTACTTACCTGATTTTGGTTTGTGTGTATAATTGATGTATTTTCTTACCCCCTAAGGGAGTATATCCTCTGAGATATTTTTGGCACATTGTCACTAAAATAAAGTACCTTTATTTTTAGTAACTCTGAGTACTGTGATTCTTATAATATAGTGCTATATGATATAAGTGGTATATTAGGAGATTTGCATGTCCCCTAGCTCCGCCAAAGCTGCTCTGCTATAGCTACCTCTATCAGCCTATGCTGCTAGAATACTACTAATCTACTAATAAGGGATAACTGGACCTGGCACAAGGTGTAAGTACCATCAGGTACCCACTATAAGCCAGGCAGCCTCCTACACACTGTACCTGAAGTTTGCGGAGTCAGAAGTCTCAGACTCTGACTTGTATTCGGGCCATTCACCGCATCTGGAAGTGATACAAGAGGACTAAGATCCATTAGAGGTGTAGGTCCATTGAAAGTTTGTCCTGCAGACGACATTAACTGTGCTGGATCACCCACTCCCCTCCTCACAAGGCTCTGTGATATTTCATTCTGTTCTCCTGCCTCTGACTTCTGTGCAAACAAGGGTACCGCTTGACCAACAGTAATTGGTAGCGATATTTTATCTGGGGCTGCTCTGGCACCTGCACCTTGTGTGAGTGCTACCCCCATTGCCTGATTCATAACTGGTGTAAGATCTGACTGTGTTCCCGTCAGTGGTGTAAACTATGGTAAACCTTGTGCTTGGGCTGAAGGCAATAAAATTGGGGTCGGATCTGACTGAATCAGCATTGGCTTCGGAAGCAACTGTTCCCTCGGTACCATGATATTCGAGACTGTCTCAAAAACTGGTACATCTGGATACATTTTCTGCACTGAAGGTGGGTTTATCTGTGCCTGAACTACATTGCTGGTGCCTGCATTAGGTGTACTCTGTACTACCCCTGGCAATTGACCGCCTTCTGCCTGTACAGCTTCCTTGTGCTGGAGCAGCTGTAAGGGCAGTAGCATTGGTACCTGGACCCCATGCATAGTTCGTTGAAGGTGGAGGTCTGTCTCTCAACAATTGTGTAATGAGATCCTCAACATCAGAATCATCATCATCCACATAGGATTTTCTCTTTTGCTTCCTTCCTTCCTCCACTCTCATCTTCTTTAGCACTATCTTCCTTCTCTGCCTCATCTCCCCCTATAATGGCAGGAAACAATTTAATCTCCTGCATTGTTGCCATCCTCCATCTTTTTTGTTCCCAAACCCATCTAGCTTCCGCTAATAATTTTCCACTTTCTTCATCCTCCTTTTAAACTTCAGCTCCTGTTGCTGTCTGGCCACTAGCTCCCAGATTGCTAAAACCTCAAAATGTGCTGGTCTCGGTAATGGCTTCATGTCATATAATGACATTCGCAATTGAACCAAAATTCTCAAATTAATTGTTCCATGTTCCGGAAACACTAAAGACCCTTGATTTTTTGTTAACTTGCTGCATTGTTTTAACCAAAGGCACAGTGCTACACCTCGCTCTGCCATCACAAAATAAGCTGGAGAATTCTCTAGTGGGGTCGGCTCCCCCACTGATGCCTTAATGTAAGTATCGCCCTTCATTGCACTCCTAAATGCCTTGAAAAACTTTATTTTGCCTGTTCTGTTTACGTTTTAATTCAATAATCAAATGACTTTTACTCCCAAGATTCCTTTCCCCTGCTTACTCAACCAATTGCCTCTTATGGACGGCTGCCAATCTGGTCGCTGCTCTTCTTACCTAACAACCTATCCCAGCGCGGCACACTCTGACGTCATACTCACATACACCGGCTGATAAAGTCTTGCAGCTTGTCTTCCTTAACTCGATTCACACAACTAATGCAAATTATTGCGAGCACCTTAACCAAGTAATAACTAAAACAAACTGCTTATTTACTACAGGAAGAGGCACAATCACTTTAGAGACCTTACGGATTTTCACTAATGGCTCTTTTGCCTCGTATAGCTATTCCTCTTTCTCAGTCCCACACATCCGCAAGCAAAATTCGGCCCGCAAATTATAGTCTCAACTTATCAATGGGTCTGTTCTGGTGCACACAGAACTCCCCAAATCCCAGTCAAATTTTTCTTTTATTCAATTGTCATACACATCGATTTTGTTGACCACCTTCGATCAACCTACTAAACCAGGCAGATTACAACATATAACCAAGTGTCTCCGGAGTTTTTAGACCACACAGGGTCCGTACATCACCAACAACCATGTGGATAATTTTGAGCACAAAGCGCCACATACATATGAAGTTCGATGACTTCCCTACTCTCACATTGCGGAGTACGCACACTCCTACTAACCTTAGCTGTAATACGCAGACTCCCTACTTTTCCTCACATACATCACAATTCACCTGCAATTTGCTTAAGCCTGTGCAAGAGCAACCTACCACTTTCATACTACCTCAAAGATACGCCGAGAACATACCCAACTTTACTAGCAGGATCCAGGATCTGGGAAAGTCATTTCTGGGCTTAAGGGGACATCATCCTTACTACATTTGCCATTTCAGAAAAATAAAATTCAAACCTTATAAAATACGAACAACTAATCCTAACTTAAGCTAATACCATAACCAAAAATCATCACATAACTAGTTCTCCAAGGAAACTTAACCATTAAGCTGCTACCAAAAACTGATAGCGCGCCCGGTCCTTAGTAAGTAAACTTACAAGGGGACACGTATAGGCCGATGAACCTTTTGAATCGCATGGAGTATCCTAATTATGCGGTGATTTCTGTATCAATAATCAACATCAATAGAGCAATATCAAACACTTAAGAACCCAGTGAAATAACCATCACTTATAGTAAAAGGTGAATAGATTTTATTTCCCTATTGATTACAATTCTAGTCAAAATCTTTATATGCCTTTTCTATGGATCAATGCTTTATTAGTCACCTCAAAATATTATTCACCAAAAGAAACACAGACAATCAAAGCAAATCCTAAATCATCAATTATCAGCATTAATGGAGTAATTCAGCAATGCACATTTGTCAGTCAATTGTCATCATCAACGTCTCCCCCTGTCAGCCTACCTAACCAAGATTAGCATCAGCATGTGAGTCTTCATGCGAAAACAATTTAGATAAAACATCAATTAGGAAAAATCTACCTTAGAGTGAATTTCTATCAAACAGCGCAGTTGGTACCTAGAAGAAAAGGCACAAAATTAGTCAGTCACATTTTCATAGCTACCTATCCAGGATGGATCAGCAACCAGTCAGTCTTCATCCACAGGTCATCAGTAATCAGCAAAGTATCAGGCTCACAGAGTGTAAGCCCAATTATCAGCACTTCGGACAGTGTCTCTTGACGTCATCAACTTTCTTCTCTCCACTCTGATTTCGCTCCCCTTGTCATGACTTTTTATTAGGGTCTCTCAGTCCGTCCCACTAATTGCTAATTGGTCAACTTATCAGAAGTTGTGACTCTAACCTATAGTTTTTGTTTACCAAATCTAAAGTTCTGCTTAGTCTTCAAGTTCCATTAATTTGATTGGTCCTTCTGGTGATGAGAGCATCATCCGGTTCTTCAGGTAACGAAATTGTTGCACACAAGTCTTTAGTCAGTGCTTCACTCCGGTTACCAGTCCTCACAAGCCTTGTTGAGTCTTCACGTTATAAGCAGGGAAGGCTCAGCGAAACTAGGTCTTTGGTTCAGCTAAATTAAGAATGCGAATTAACATAAAACATAGGTTAGACATCCAGTTATGATATATTAATGCATTTTACATGAATTCTTCTCATTATTTAGCATCTTGTTAATACACGTGGTGACCACTCCCCGTGGGCACATTTAGCTTAAACAAGTTATTTTCAAAATATCAGTTTCACTATGAAATTTTCTCATTAATAAGCACGCATTAGTCATTAGAAATTTCTCACATTAACATATCTGCTCCATCAACCTCGACCTCTGCCTCTACCTTGACTCAGAAACATGCCATTTCCTTGCGACTGTGGCTGAACATCTGCCTGCATTCCTGTCTGTGCAACCTTAATCTGCATCACCATTGCTTTCTCCTTCAACTTCTTCTGCTTCATTTCAATCACATCACTACAGTATTTTGCATACTGCAACACTTCATCAATTGGTTTGGCTTTCCAGAAAATTAAATGATTCTTAATCATCTGATTAGTTTCTGGTCTCAATCCTTCAACAAACATCAGCACAAAATGATTTATATTCCCTTTCTCATTGTCTTTGCACCACTGAATTGTTTAAACGCCTTCACACAACCTTTCATAGTATGCATGAATTGATTCTTTCGCTTCCTGTGCTGATCTATCTATGTGTTGCTAATCAGCTTTTTTCAGCAAAACTTCTGTTTTCAGGAACTCAACAACTTTATAGTAATATTTCATTACTTCTGGAGATGGTGCACATGTTTTCAAATCCCTTTGCAACTCTCTCGTCGGCCAATCCACACTCCTTTTGCATTCAATCCACAAATCTGCTGGAACAACAATATCAAAGAGAGTATTCAGGTCTTCCCACAGACATTTTGCAAGCTTCACTAATCCATCTGTCTGCTGATATCATTCTACTGGTTTTTCTCTTAAACTTGGGTAAACATTCGTAAAACTTATGATATCACTACCTTCTCCAAGGTACATGTACAAAATTCCCTCCTGGTGTTTTTTTCACTGGCAACATTTTCACAGAATCTCCTTTCTATGTCATGTCTCCTTTCTTTGGTCTTTCTCTTTTCTTGACCCATCTGCCTTCCCATTTGTCTAATGCGCTCCAAACCTGCACTTTTTCAAGTTATTCCCTAAGATGTGTTTTCATCCCTGCAGACCTCAAGTGTACAAAGTCTTCTTCTTCAAGATTTAACCTATAACTTCTCTTAAGGCTTTTCAATTTTGTGAGATCAATGTCATACTCGTCCGCTATTTCTTGTAATTGTTGGTGTACTTTTCCTGCTCCCTTTGTAATTATCTTACATAAGTATCTTAACTGAGCTTCGGTATATGACTCAAGTCTATTCACACCCATTCTACCTTCAAGAAGTTAATTTCCTTCTATTGTCAACCTCACTCGGTGTATTGAGTCTTCCTCTCGGTTCTGTTTTTCTAAAATCTTTGAATTGCTTAAGTCTTCTAACCACTTGGTTATCTCTTGTGTAGATAATCCTTTTAAAGTAAGGATTATCTACACCTGAATATTGTTGTTGTTCTGTGCTCGCACATTGTGCTGTGGAGACACTAATTTCTCCCCCTGAATATTGTAGGATCTGGTCCCAGAATTCCCAACAGGAGACAAGTCTATTGAAGAATTAGTCTCATTTGGGGTTTGTTCTTGTCTTGGAGTCGATTTTTCCAAAACCCCATTCTGAAACTGGACTAAAGAACTCACTCCACTATTATTAGTTTGTGCCTATAGTGGCATAAGCGGACCCATTGTAATAGGTACAGAAATTGCATCTGGGCTAGCAAAAGATCCAGTTTTCTGTGTCTGCTTTGTTCTCATGCTCTGCATTTGAGAAATCTGTATTTGAGCAGGCTCTTTTTGACTTATATTCAGCCCTTGCTGACCTGGAGACAACACTAAGTTAGTAGTCGTCCTTATATTCTGAGCCTCTGGATAAGTTTCAGTAATATTTATCTCCATCTGTTGTCTATTGTTCAATGAATCATTGAAACTACTCTGCATCTGAACTTGTTCATTGCTCAGGATATTCTGTGATACCCCAGGTGTGGATGGTGCAGTAGGACCCGTATTACTGATCCCACTCCCACTCATTCCACTCTCACAAGTTCTCTGATCTCCTTGAGCTGTATGTGGTGGTAGATACGTTTGCAAAATTTCAGAAACTATTTTATCTTCTTCCAATTCGTTTTCATCATTAAACATAACGTGTTTCAATTTGTCTTTTCGTTTCTGCTCCTTATTTACTGAAGAACTCTTTTTCTTTTTCTTTTCAGCTTTTGGCTCTTCCTCATCATCTTTTGTTCTCGCAGGAAATAATCTAATTCCCTGTAGAGTAGCTACTCTCCACCTTTTCTGTTCCTCATCCCATCTAGCTTCTGCTGGTGTCTTTTTTACTCTCCTCATTATTTTTTCGAATGTTCAAAAACAACCAATCAGAAAAAGTGACTACAAACTCACAATCCTCTTCGACACTCTCACCCTCCAATCGCACTACACTAGTGTCGGACTGATAGACTAATTCGTGCGTAAACCTTCTCACTGACCAACCAATCCAAGGGCGGCACAACTTACGTCACACTAATGCACAACCTCTTCTCAGCGTGATTGCTTAGATGCTGACAGTTATTCGGCCTGACTTTTCCACAACTCACACTTTAAACCAATGTAATATTAGTTTGCGAGCAAAATCTTAAACGAAATAAGAAAACAAATTTGCCCATTTACTACAGATAGGGTACTACAATCACTTCACGAACCTTCCAAAGTTTACCTTCGGCTTTCGCTTACTCCTTTTTCACAATTCCCCTCATCCATGTGCAAAATTCGACCTGCAAATTTCACTTCTCAACTGATCATTGGATTGTTGTCCTAGTGCACTTAATACTCACCAAATCTCAGAAAATCCAGTCACATAAATTATCTCACAAACTCGATTTACCAACCACGCCAGATCAGTCTACTAAATGGACAAACTACAACATATACCAAGAGTCTCACTACACTTGTTAATATACTCCAGAGTCTTAGACCTCTCTCATTAGGTCCGTCCTCAACAACCACGTGGACAATTTTTCCGGCAGTAAGCACCACACTCAAATGAAGAATGCCACTTCCCTATTCTCAGACTTATTGGAGTACGCCCACTCCTTTTAAACTCTATTGGAGTACTCCCACTCCTTCTAAACCCATATGCACCTCAATCATCTGCAAATTAGCTTAAGCTGTGCAAACGCAAATAATTTCACCTCACTCAATTCAATGAAAACACTGCCAGAAACATACCCTTCAACCTAGAGCATCTCCGGGGACTGGGGAAAGTCACTTAAGGCAATTCATTTTCTCAGATCCATATAACATTTCAGAGAAAATTAGGAAAGGAGCTGCTCCATTGTTTAGATGGGCAGGTATTAGGGGAAACCAGTTGTGCCAGACAGGTTTTCCAGGGGCATGTAGCTGCATGAGGAGTGATACCCCTTTGGGAGAGGGCAAAATGGTGAATTCTGGCATTGCATAGTCACATTCCAGAAACAGGTTATCCTGTTAGCCCATTGGCTACAAACCTCATCCTTCCCCAGGCACACACATCTCTTTTCTAGAGTGACAAACGAGGAACAAGACTTCCCTGCTGCACCAGCAAAAGGGGCTGCACTGGCATGGACTGCACCTACTGGACCTGGTGGCTAGCAAACATTGACTGTGCCTGCTTTGTCCTGATAATGGTAAAGTCCCCAGAGCCCAGCCACAACAAAGACTCCCAAGTTTCAGTTTGGTGACCTCTTGTTCAAGCACAGGGTGAAAAGGTTGAAAATCCTAGCGAGACAAGTTGCTCAAAGTTGCACCAGAGTTAGCTGTGCCAGTCATCAGAGTGCAGCTTGGTCGCTCAGAGGTAGTTAACACCAAGGGAAGGTCTTATCTGTGACCACAAAACAGGGCAACTGGTAGCCCAGTGGCAACTTGACTTCTGCCAGTACTGAGGAATGGGAAGTCAACCCTGTGACCAGTACTGCCTCATCCCCTTAGTGGACTGAGGAGTAGCTACAGGAAGACCCCTGCCGACTATCACAGCCACACCATCCTCTTATCCTTCTTCCCTTGCATTAGGATCACTTCTATAGGAATCTATTGCAATTAGGATCAAGTACCTAGAGACTGCTTCATCTGTGAAGGCAGCTAGTTCTGAGAAACTTGTTACTCCCCCCTCACTATCTCCCTTCTGGATTTGGTTACTTAGTTATTCTAAATGACCATAATATAACTAGCACAGCTTGGGGAAAATGTATATACTTATTTGAATTTGCCAATGCTTGTTTGCAGTTAAGTGAAATGCTTTGTTTTACTATATCTTGTAAATTATCTCAAGAAGCCTCAGGTGGATTTTTATCAATGTGGTGTATAAAAATAGTTTTTTTTTTTTTTGTAAATTGTTGCTGATTTCCTGAGTTGCCTTTCTTCAGTTTTGGTGCTGTTTAAGTGCCTTACACTCCCTTCATGTAAGCTTTGCTGCTAAGAGCTACAGCTACTAAGGGTTGAGCTGACTATTTGGCAAACAAAAAAAAATCACTACCTCCAACTATAAGATCCACAGATAAATATCTTGATCTTAGGTCAAGCGCACAGTCCACAATATCTTGCTTTGGAGCTTTTAAAGGTTGTTCCCAGCCCTTCTTAACAAGAGCAAGGGGACCCCTAACAGGGTGACCAAATAGGAGTTCAAAGGGGCTGTAGCCCACTCCTTTTTGGGGTACCTCCCTGTAGGCGAAAAGGAGGCATGGCAAGAGGACATCCCATCTTCTGAGTTTTTTAGAGATTCCCATGATCATGCCTTTCAGAATTTTATTAAACCTCTCAACCAATCCATTAGTTTGTGGATGATAAGGGGTGGTGAACTTGTAGGTAACACTAGACTCCTTCCTCATTGCTTTGAGGTATGCAGCCATGAAGTTAATACCTCTGTCTGACACTACTTCCTCAGGGAAACCCACTCTGGAAAAGATTCCCATGAGGGATTTTGTCAATGCAGGTGCTGTAGTGGTCCTTAAGGGGATAGCTTCTGGATACCTTGTGGCATGGTCCACTACCACAAGGATGAATCTATTACCAGAAGCTGTTGGAGGGTCATGGGTGCCAACAATATCAGCCCCTACCCTTTCAAAGGGCACCCCAACCACTGGCAGTGGGATTAAGGGGGCCTTTGGGGTTCCACCAGCCTTGCCATTAGCTTGGCAGGTGACACAGGAGCAACAACTCCTTTGTGTCTTCTGATATATGGGGCCAGTGAAAATGTGGAACGTGTCTGTCCCATGTTTTACTCTGGCCAAATGCCCAGCCAAGGGAATGTCAGGAGCAAGAGTTACGAGGAATTCTCTATACTGAAGGGGGGTGACAAGTCTCCTGGTGGCACCAGGTTTAGAATCCCTTGCTGCAGTATAGAGGAGATTTTTCTCCCAGTAACCTCTGTGGCTGTCATTGACATCCCCCATTTTGTTGTTTGACATCTAGCTGTCTGAGACCATCCAATGTGGAATAGGCTTGTTGTGCCACACCCAGCTCTTCCCTGGCAGGCCCCTCTGCACCCCGAAACTCAGCTGTATCAGCTTTCAGCTCCTCTGGTGTAGGTTCTACACAGGAAGAGAATTCCTTTCCCTCAAAGGGGGAATCATCTGTGGAGTGAGGGATAGTGGACAAGGGTATGCCCTTCCTACCCCTAGTTATTGGGAGAACTTGGTCCATTGTTCCAGGATCCAAGTTTCCCTGTCTTTGCTTCTTGGCCTGAGCCCTGGTAAGATCAAAGATATGCCCAGGAATGCCCAGCATTGCTGCATGGGCCTCCAACTCCACTTCAGCCCAAGTGAAGGTCTCCAAATCATTGCCTAGCAGACATTCTGCAGATAAATCAGTGGCTACCACAACTTTCTTTGGACCAGTAACCCCCCCCAGTTGAGATTTACAACAGCCATGGGGTGGCTAACAGTGTTGCTATGGGTGTCTGTCTCTTGGTACTGGTGACCAAGTAGGTGCTGCTCAGGGACAACCAGTTTCTCTCCCCTTACCAGTAAAGGATAACCAAAGGATAGCAGCCCACTGTACATGAGGGACCCTCTGAACTTTACAGGCCCTCTCAAGTGCAGCAAACCACTTGTAGATGTCATCACCATCCTTGTAAGGAGGGACAACTTTGTGCAGATTCCTAGAGTCAAATGAAGGTTCCCTAACATTTGAATTTCTGAAACTGCTGCTGCCACCATGGAGAACTAACCCCAAACCCTGCCTTTCCTCTTACACTGCCAGGGATTCCCTGTCTAAGGCCAACTGTTGCTATATTAGCCTAAGTTTGGCCTCCTCTAACCTCAGCTTTCTGAGTTCCCTATCTAGGAACTGGTCCTCAGGGTTAGATGTGTGGGATGCCTCTGAAACAGAGGTAACATGGGAATGTGCAGAGGCCACCCTAGTGACCTGGCCTCTAGGGGTGAAGGGAGCCCTACTAGTGTGTGAACCCTTCCCAGTACCAGTTGTACCAAGGGGCTTCTTAACAGATAAATCTGTGGAAGTACCCTCTCCATGATTCAGTGTGCTCCTCTGAGCCTTCTTGGTTGGAATCATCCTCTACCTCTTCCCCTGTCTGATTTGGACCAGTGCTGAGTCCCTGGTCATCTTGAAGGAGAAGAATTAAGAGGAACTTCTTATTGGGGTTCTTCCCAATCCCTAAACTTCTTTCAATACAGAGACCCCTCAAACTTTTAAAGTTAAAATTCTCATATGTTTTCACAACTCCAGGGGTAGCTTCTATGGAAGACATATTGAAAGAGAAAAAGTTTAGGAAAGTGAGTAAAAAGTTAGTATAACAGAGCTAACTTTTTAGAGAAAAGAAGAAAACTTTTCAGAACTTTGTAAAAACTTTTTCCAAAGTTTAAAGAACTTTTTAGAAAGTTAGAAAGTTACTTCTAGGTATATACTATGTATGCTCAAAGTATTGGAGCAAGCTTTTCTTGTGAAAAGCACCAGTAACAAAATGGTAAAGCAACTGCAAGTACTTATCCCACTGCTGCACCACCAATGTACGAGGCTGGAGTGGTTTGTAGTGGGTACCCTGGGTACTTACGCCTTATAGTGGAGAAGTGTGGCACAATGGTTAGAGCGGAAGACCCTGATGCAGAGATCTGGCCCGGGACCAGGGTTCAATTCCCACCTCGTCGGGTCTTGGGCTCAATTCCCTTGGACCAGATAATTCTCACCTCGTGCCTAATCTAATTAATGGGTCCCACTCTGTAACTCTGGGCAATAGCTTACTTAATCTCCACAACGGCCCTCACAGTGCTTGTATGCCTGGCTTCACCCTGGGGCTGTCCAGGAGTGGGCGCCTCATAGGGAAAAGCCAGGAGGGGTTCCACAGCAGTATGCGTACAGTGCCTTGAGACCCTAACGGGTGAGTAGTGCGCTATACAAGTGCGAAGTTTACAGTTTACCAGGTCCAGTTATCCCTTAGTGAAGTAGTAGTGTTCTAGCAGCTTGAGGTGATAGAGATAGCTATAGCAGAGCAGCTTAGGCTGAACTAGGAGACATGCAAAGCTCATGCAATACCACTTATAGTTACACAGTACTTATATACAAGTAAAGACAATACTCAGTGTTACCAAAAATAAAGGTATTTATTTGGGTGACACAGTACCAAAAATATGTAAGACAATACTCCTTCTTAAGGTAAGTATTATACACAATATATACCCTAGACACCAAAATAAGGCAAGTAATTAGACAGGATAGTGCAAACAACAGGAAATACTATAGAATGCAATGAAAGAAAATAGGTCTGGGGCAACACAAACCATATACTAAAAGTGGAATGCGAATCACAAATTCCCCCCTAGACAAGTGTAGTGTGTGCTGAATTGCTGGGAGAGTAACAATACAGTAAAGGAAAGTAAATTACCCCACCCCAGAGCCCAGAAAAGCAAGCGTAAAGTACTGCAAGTTTCCTTAGGACACACTACACCTCATTATTGGAATTATTGCAACAACCAACCAAGTCTACAAACAACAACTGCTGGATTTCTGGACCTGTAGACCTGCAAAAAAAAGGGATTGAACCCAGAAGTCAAAAGAAGTTCCAGGAAAGACAGGAGCCCCTGCCAACCCAGAAGAGGGTGCAAAAGAAGAGTTCCCGGTTGGGCGAAGCCTACAGAAATGCACCCTGGGAAGATGCCAGATGGTTCCTGTTTGATGCAACAGATGTCCAACGACGTGAAGATGGATGGAGATGTGATTTTGTGTTGGAAGTCTTCAACAAGCCTTGGTTACGACAAAGTTGCGTTTTGCGTCAAAATGCCACTGGCTGGACCCACGACGGACCTGGAGGCCTCAATTGTGTGAGGAGGAAGAGGGGGCTCTCAGCACTTTAGAAAGCCCTCAGGATGCCAGCCAGCACCCCCAGGCGTCCCAGGACACGGGGACAAAAGAGGTGCAAAACGCAGTTGGTGCAGCACTGCAAAGAAGGGCTCCACGCCGCTGGAGGTCAACTCGGCGAGTTGAGCATCACAGGATAGAGTGCTGGGGACCTGGGCCAGGCTGTGAACAAAGGAATTTTGCAAATAGTGCACAGAGGCCTCAAGAGGGGAAGAAGATGCTTTGCACAGCGATACTGTCACTCTCAGGGAAGGTAAGGTCTAACCTCCTCCAAATTGCGTCAGCAGGACCTCAGGACAGTCTGTCAATGGGGTCCACCCTCTGTGTTCCAAGGAGCATGCTTGTCGCTGTGAGGAGTCCAAGAGAACCGGTCGTCGACTTAGAAGGTGCCTGCGTGAGCAGGGGAGTGACTCAGTCACCACACAGGAGATTTCTTCGGTCCTTCGGGTGCAGGCTGAAGACAGGGAGTTCTCAGAGCATGTGCACCGTGGAAACTGTTGCAGTTGCTTGCTGAAGTTGCAGAAGAAAAGTATCCCTTGTGGATAATTTGTTGCTGATACAGCGGTTCCTGGAGCAGGCTGCGGTTGATCCGAGGATGAAATAGTAGTTGCAGAGGATTCCTGCTGGAAACCTGCAAGTAGAATCTGAAGAGAACTCACAGGAGAGACCCTAAATAGCCCTGAGAGGGGGATTGGTTACCTCATACGGTAAGGTCCTATCAGGAGGGGTCTCTGATGTCACCTGCTGGTACTGGCCACTCAGAGCCCTCCAGAGTGCCCCCACACCTTGCAAAGCAAGATGGCTGATGTCTGGGACACACTGGAGGAGCTCTGGGCACCTCCCCTAAGGTGGTGATGGACAGGGTAGTGGTCACTCCCCTTTCCTTTCTCCATTTTCACGCCAGAGCAGGGACCAGGGGTCCCCAAACCGGTGTAGACTGGCTGATGCAAGGAGGGCACCATCTGTGGCCTTCAAAGCATTTCCAGAGGCTGGGGGAGGCTACCACTCCCCAGCCTGTAGCACCTATTTCCAAAGGAACAGGGTGTAACACCCTGCTCCCAAAGGAAATGCTTTGTTCTGCCTCCCTTGGACTGAGCTGCTCAGACCCCAGGAGGGCAGAACCCTGTCTGTGAGGTGGCAGCAGCTGTAGCTGTATTGCACGTCTCAGAGAGCTGGTTGGCAGTGCTGGGGGTCCAAGGTGGAGACCCCAGGATGCATGGAATTGGTTCCCCAATACCAGATTTGGACTGGGGGGAGAATTCCATGATCTTAGACACCTTACATGGCCATATTCGGAGTTACCATTGTGAAGCTACATATAGGTATTCACCAAAAAGTAGTGCACATGTGTAATGGCGTCCCCGCACTCACAAAGTCCCTGGAATTGGCACTGAACTATGTTGGGGCACCTTTGCTAGTGCAAGGGTGCCCTCACACTTAGTAACTTTGCACCTAGCCTTCATTAAATGAAGGTTAGACATATAGGTGACTTATAAGTTACTTAAGTGCAGTGAAAATGGCTGTGAAATAATGTGTGCACTATTTCACTCAGGCTGCAGTGGTAGTCCTGTGAAAGGGTTTGTCTGAGCTCCTTATAGGTGGCAAAAGAAATGCTGCAGCCCATAAGGATCTCCTGGAACCCCAATGCCCTGGGCACCTATGTACCATATACTAGGGACTTATAAGAGGGGTCCAGTGTGCCATTTAAATTGGTAAATGAAGTCACTAGCCTACAGTGACAAATTTAAAAGCAGAGAGAGCATAGGCACTGAGGTTCTGATTAGCGGAGCCTCAGTGACACCGTTAAGCAATATACAGACACACACATTCGGCCATAAACTAGGAAGAGCTGTCCCTTTCTTCATAACCACCATATTCAAACAGCAATGGACTGCATATGCCTGTGTTGAGAAATATTTTGCTTAACATGTTCATAGGTCATTTCATAGCTCCTAGATAAGTTGGTATATTAGTTACTTATGAATCCCTGCTCATTTTATATCACCCTGATCAAATGTTTATTATCATAGGTATTTGGCTATTTAAAAAAATGAGTAAAGATAAATAAATGTTAGAAAAGTACACTTATTTATTAATTTCAAGTATTACAAATCTTGAAAGTCTGTGTTTATGCAATACTACTTTTCTTCTCATATTATACCCATTAATATATTCCTTGGACATATATTCCCTTACTATGTACTTACATATCTATTTATTACTCTAGTCCTACTGTACTAGAGAAATAATTAAATAAAAATAAAATCTATAATTCACATTATAAATAAATCTGTATATATATATATACATCTATATATGTGTTAATAATAAAGAATGAAGACATTAAATAAAAACAATTGTTCAAAAATGTGTATATAAACACAAATTATAAATTATAAATAAATACAAATATTATATTTTTACTCTCTTGAAAGCTTTACTTTGTCTACCCATCACCATATGTCAGGTCTCTATCAATTTATCCTCCATTCCCACTCATCCCAAATCCATTCTACTACTTTCATCTCCTAAATAACCCTGCCAAAGCTCTTCCCTCCTCTTCCACATCTAACTTACTCAAACCTCAGTTTACTACCATGATCTCCAAAACAACCCTACTAAATTCTCCCTCATTTATCTCACCTTTAACTCATCCAAAACTCCTCCTGCTACTATGATGTCTCTAACCCTTGCCACAGACTCTACCCTCCTCCTTCCCCCCCTTTACTCATCCCAAGCCTAAATCCTATTATTATAAACTCCCAATTAACACTTCTGGATTCTTCCCTCCTCCACCCCTCCATTACTCCAGTGAATCCAACTAACAAACTCACATATCCGCGGCCCAAATTAACTCATAATAATACTAAAACTGTACTCCTATTTCCCTATACTAAACCTCCACTAATTCTTTTTGGGTTCCGGAGTAGCGTGCTACTCGCCGAAAAGCGTCAGGGGTAGAAAGTGCTACATAAATACTATTACAATACAATACAATACAATAGAATCAATAATGGCTAATTAGAGCGTCTTATATACCTGAGTTTAATCAAAGCAAGTAAGCAAATTATCTCAAGTATTATAACACAAATTGTTAACATCAATATTTGCAACAGGTAAATGGTATACATTTGAGCAAAAGATCGAAGAATGTCAATATAAATCATGAGCATGTAAAGACGTATTCCCTCACTAACCATTCATTAGCATTAACGTGTTGGGCTTCATGTAAAAAGAATTTAGAAACACAAATTTGGAAAACCATACTAATTCGGGTTATAGAAAAATATTATCATTATGCAGCAATTAATTTATATGTTGCAGCTGGTACCAGTAAAACAAAGACACATGTAACAATACAATTTCATACATTACCCACAGAACAACAACATGCAGTCTACTTCAGCAAGGGGACACCATCAGGAAAGTCTCATAGGGTCTGGTCTACATCGGCAGCTAAACCCACATCACTAATCCAACTCTTTCCAAAGAAGAACCTCCACTAAGAACTTCCTCAATCCGCACAAACAAACGAACCAAAAAGAACAAGGAGAAGAACGAACCCCAAGAACAGGTGACAGAACATTATATACATTTTTGCAAAGCTTACAATTGGTCAGTACATGGGATGTTGCACATTCTGCCAATAAAACTACTCTCAGATAACTAAAAGTTCATTGACGATATAATTAACTAAACACAATTCTAACAGTTCCTTCTTCTCTTCCGTCTCGCCTGTGGCTCCATTGTTCCATCACATCAAAACTTTACTTCTCAGGAAGAAACGTCTTGCAAAGTAACATTTACTTCAATCCTCGAGGAAGAAATCACACGTTTGTGACAAATTTAAAGAGTAGAACACTCAAACTTGAGGAATGACCTAATAAATCTGACCTTGTAAGACACAATGCAAAAAACTCACTAGGGGTAGCTGTCTACACGTCTATAAGCTATTATCCACACTCTTTTTAGGGAAGCATTGAGCAATGGAAAATAACTGCGAATTTTTCTAGAATTAGTCTAAGTAGAAAACAAAATGAATTATGGTGACCATTTACAAAAGTCACCCATTTTTCACATATCAGTTTATCAATGATCAGTACATTATTAATTAGTAAAATCATGGTTAAAATTTCCACTCATGCAGCCGCTAACCACTGTGGTGCGGACAACCATTCGAGGACTGCCACAGCATGACAGTCAATGCAATTTAGTTCTTGTAATGGATGTGGTTGTTGGTTGTCAGGCTGTCGGTGCTGGTGGTCGGGCTGCCTATTTCCTGCCCCCCAACATCCTGGAGGGTTATTTTCTGACTGGCTTTTGCCAGTCCAGCCTGTGTAACTCTCAATACAGAGATCTGTATGCTGCCAACAAGGCAGCCGTTTGGCGGCCACCATTATCGCAGTTTGGCAGTCTGACCGCCAAACTCATAATGAGGCCCGTAGTACCTGGTAATTTGAAATTTGGATTGTGAGTGTCAATTTATTTGAAGTATTCTCTTCATTGCCATGTCTTTTTCAAAAAGGGCAGTCTGCCACAGTAGAATTTGCTCCAATTCTAACTGACCCACAACACATACTATGGGAGTACTGGAGACTACACCTGGCTGTCAGCCTTCACTGAAATATGCCTCACAAAGGTTTGAAGGACTAAGCCTTCCCCTCTGTCACGTGTCCCTGGTCCACAGTGTCAACCTTATTAGACCCTCCATCTCCCTGACAAAGGGCCCAGGCCCCATTGGCCATTAATTCTTCCTGGAACCAAAGAGAAATGTTATGTGCACATAGAATGCTCATCTCCCCTTTCTTCTGTTCCCAGCACAGCTCTCAAGAATGTCATCAGTCCACATCTCCTGTGCATGGGTTGCACTCCTCACCTTCACTAGCCTTTTCAGGCCCTGAGTTTCCAAAATGGGATCCATAGGCCTTCATGTTTTATGCAATATACATGCACACATGCATACCAGCACGCATATGTAAGTATCATGGGCTGTCCAGTGCTATACAAATTCCAAGCCGGGCCAAGGGTGAGTTAAGTACACAACAGAGGAATATTATGTGACTGGTCCAGTAGATACTACTCATGTGACAGGTTCAAAGGCCTGTTCACAATTCTGATTACTACTAAACATAAAATTGGCATGCTGCCACTATCCATGTCAAATAATTCCAAGTACGTGCAGAAGCCCTATACAACTATAAGAGCACCACTTTATTCATACCTTCTAGTCTAACAAGACACCGCAACTGGCCTAGGTCATGGCTCACACACACATCATCTCTGTTTGCCCATTACTGAAAATTATTACCACGGATGCAGATATCAATACAGTTGGGGCACTCAAAGCAGAGGAGCATGTTTGTCACCATGTAGGGGAGTTTTCTATCCCAAAATTGACCATAACTACAAATGTACTCACCCATGTAACATTAAAGGATGTCATGAGTGGAGTAGGCCTGAGACAACTATGTGATGTTGAAGTAGATGGTTTCATCCAGTTTGTTCCCTTGCCAAAGGCAAAATGAGTTATCTATATGAAAAAAGATCTGTGTTCCAATAGAATAAATAGTACGTATTCTATAGACATCAAAGTGCTCCTCTACTCTAGAGGAATGCTCAGGATGAGTCACTGCTAAAGTTACTCCCTAGGGGAGATGTAGTGAATAACATGTGCTTAAAAGAGCTTCTCTGACATGGACTGGAATGGGAGACCTTAGGAAGTGAAGTCCCCAAATTTACACATACATCACTAGGAGTCCAAAAGACAATGATCACTATATTCTGAACCATCATTTTCTTGGATGAGGGGAGGTATAGCATAAAGTAGACCCTATGGTTATGAAAGGACTGATTATCAACACTCATAAAATGGCATAAAAAAGGGGAAAAAATATCCGTGTGTAGTTAAGGTGCTGCAGCTATTTAATTTATTGTAACAGAACCACATCAAACGAGAATGCATAAAATTATATAAACCACATTTCAAAGGGGGAGAAATACTTAATACATTGTGCTTTCATAATCTTGACATAAATAAATGGTGAATTACCATAAAAGTTGTGAATCAAGAATATCATGTCTAAAGTATTGTAGGGCAGAATATATATTGTAAGACTATCATTATCTCAGGTATACAGTATATTTTGAAAACAATATACCTTTATATAATAGCATTTAGTTTAAAATAATTGTAATAAATATAATATTTTCATGAATTCAATATATATTACGAATATTATTCTGCTATTATGATAATTGTTTTTCTATTTATTTTAGTATACTTTAGAATTTTTACTGTGTAATGTTAAATTGGTACCTTTAATAATTTCCTACTGAGTAGCATATTATTTGGTTTTGTAGGGGATTAGTGTTATTTGAAATATAAATTATTTTTTTATTTGTATTTATTTTCATGTAAATTTAATAATTAATTGTTAACTGATAAAGAAAGTTATTTAATTGATGGATTGTTATTTTAGTTTGTTCAGCATACTTTGTAATTTTATTTTAGTAATTTTATTTTTTGTAATTGTCTAATTATTTATTTTAATTTCGAAGAAGATTGGTGGTAATATTTCTGCAAATTAAAATATTAACTATTAATCAATTACAAAACTTCTTTAGTTGCTTTGTGGTATGTTAAATTATTTTGTTGTTTAATAATTAATTCATTGATCAGCAGTATTGAATAATAAAAAATGTTTTAAAGTGTTTTATATTTTATTTTTTATTTAATAACTAATTTAATAGTAATCGTTGATTTATAATTGTTTTTCTTCATGTTGGTGTTTCTTGGGTGGTAGGTAGGAAAGTATATTTTAAAAATTCTTAATTTGTTCTAACCTTTTAACTTAATTTTGTATTATGACATTTTTTATTACATTTAATTTGATTATATAATCTACAAATAATATATTTTTGTTGTGAATATGTTTAAATATTTTTGTTTTGTTCTGTATTTATATGTTATTAAAGGTTTATGAATTTGAAAAGTATGTCTACAGTTGCTAAAATGGGAGTGGGAATAGTAAATCTAAACCTTCCCAAGTCCCACTGTATCCTGCATTTGCCTACATTGGCACTAGCCACTCCAAAGTCCAGCATTTCCCCTGCTTTTGCTTACATTGGAGTGGCAATAATAAATCTAACCCCTTGAATGTCCAACACATCTCCTGCTGTTGTTCAGATTCAAGAAGGAACATTAAATGAAACGCTTTTAAAGTCTTACACTTTTCCTGCTATTGTTGCACCATTTTTAGCACCAGCTGGGCGCCATATTTATGGAATGGTGCAAGCCAGTGCAAAGGGTAGTCTAGCTTATAAAAAATGACGGTAGGCAGGTTTGAGTCCAAATAAATGACTCTAACCAGATTAGCATCATTTTTTGACGCTAAGGGGCATATTTATACTCTGTTTGCACTGAATTAGCGTGCTTTTTTTTTACTCTAATTCAGTGCAAAGCTAACTCCATATTTATACTTTGGTGCTAGACCCATCTAGCGCCAAATTTATGGAGTTAAAGTCATTTTTTGGAAGTGGAAACCTACCTTGCCTTAATGAGATGCAAGGTAGGCGTTCCAGTGCAAAAAATGACTCTATGGCCCTAATGCCATATTTATACTCCCATGCAAAAATGGTGCGACGAAGGGAGGAGGGGTCACAAAATGGGGCAAAGCTTGCTTTGCCCCATTTTTTAAAGCCTGGGTCAGGACAGGCGTTAGGGGACCTGTGAGCCTATTTCCATGGTGGAACATCATGGAATAAGCCCACAGGTGCCCTCCCCAGATCCCAGTGGCACCACCACCCACACCAGACCCCATCCCAGGTAAGTACAGGTAAGATTGCATTTTATTTTAGAAAGTAAATGGGTCCCCATACATGGCACAGGGTGCAATGGCCATGCCCAGGGGACCCCTGTCCTCAAAAGGCAGGAGTCATGTGGCATGGTAGATTTAGCACCATAAAATTATGCTAATCTGGTTAGAGTCATTTTTTTTTACTCTAACCTGCCTAAAGTCATTTTTTGGTGCTAAACCCTCTTCTTCTATACTGCCAGCCCCACCTGACTAAAGTCTTTTTTTTTTACTCTAGCCTACCCTTTGCACTGACTTGCACCATTCCATAAATATGGTGCCTGGCTGGTGCACAGAAATGGTGCTAGCCGGTGCTAAACTTTTTGGTGCAAAACTGCGTTAGTGCAGTTTTGCACCAAAAAGTATAAATCAGGGCCTTAATCTGACTAAAGTCTAACTTTCCCTACAGTTGCACATGCTAGAGTGGGAATAGTAAATCTAACACCTCCAAAGTCCTACACATTCTCTACTTTTACATTAGAGCTGGAATACTAAATGTGACTCCTTCAAAGACCAACACTTTCTCTAGTGCCATTCATTTTGGATTGTTTTTTCTTCATTTCTTTTCTTTATTTAATGTTTGAATTATTTATAAAAATGTAAATTGTATTTGTTTTATTATTAGTTTAGTATTATTACTTGCAAAAAAAAAAGTTTGAGATATGTTTGTTATATATGTCTTTGTAACTCGTAATTGTGAATAATTATATAGATATATATATATACACACATATACATATATAAAAAATCTGAGATGAAGTGATAATAATGTCCCCCAGATGAATCTTGTCACACCTTTTATTTTCATTAAGAAACAAATTATTTCTTTCAAATAGCCAGAATTGTTTCCTTTCAAACAACAAACAATCGGTGCTTCTTAAGGGCTTTTTACTACTATAGAAAAGGTAAGCATAAATAACTGTGTAGCTTTTGTTACAGACCTTGAGTACATAAAGCCTGTACAACCTGTATTTCTACGTGTACATACATTAAATTGCTGTGCAGGTTTTTCACATGTTTTATGGATTGACGAAGGCTAAGCATTATTGACACAATAGAAATCACTTTGCAAACACAATATGGTTGCTCGGAACAATAAAAGGGTTAGTGCATAGAAATACACTACAAAATGATTAGTATACTTAGAAAATAAACTCTTTGTATAAATGCTAGCTGTACGTTACAATAGAGTTGTGGCCGCTTTTAATATAATATTGGAAAACTAAAGTGTTCTGATTCTTTACGATTTGAATAAGTATAAATCCATAACCGGTTCTCTTCTTTTTTTAACAGAGAAATGCATAAAAAACATAAACAAATTAATACCTAATACCTTAAAATCTTACTAATTTGTCTCTATTTTGCTCTCAAATGTACCTTTTTGTGTATTCGTTCTAAATGTGCCTCTTCCTTGTGTTTCAAATACAGCTTTTTCACTGTATTTGTCTTAGCCTAGAATAAATATAAATGCTGATTTGACCTATTCTCAGTCTTATTATTATCTCTAATCAGGTGATTGGGGGCTGGTATTAAAATTGTCACTCAATTCTACAATGTGTACATCATGTACTTAGTGCCATTCAGAATACAATTGCAATTAAGGTTTTCGATCCATTCCCCTAAAAAATACTATCTCATGGAATTTTCTGTAAATATATATAATCATCAGTTTTATTCTCTAAAAAGATACTTTAGATGTAAGAAAAACCTATGTACGCTCTAGTCTAGATCTCTCAGCTGTCAGATTTATAAAGAGACTTGAAACTAGGGCCCATATTTATACTTTTTGACGCACAACTGCGCCAACGCAGGTGATATGTTCCACTAACAATAGGACACAGCCTCAAATATAGACAACACAGCACATATTTGGCATGTTTGAACTGTCAGTTCAGGTTTATTTTGACGATCATCCGTAAGCCACAACCCATGATAGTAATGTCCATCACCATACACCAATGCAACCATTTCACAAAACAGGAACACACACAATACCAGAAGCAAGTCTGAGTCAGCACTCCAACTGAAACTAACATCTGCCATGTCACATATGAAACCACAAATATGCATGACCCACACATGTTCTCTCATTCCTTTGCAGCCAACCAAGGTTACGGCATCCAGCCATGGGTGATGACTCTTTTTTGGCAACCTGACAACATTGGAAGAGAGGACATACAATGATGGCACACAAGGACACAAAATGTGGTGGAGAGGAAATTTGGGCTCCTGAAGTCAAGGTTCAGGTGCCTGGCCCTGACAGAAGGAAGACTGTTGTATGCACCACCCATGGTATGCAAGGTGATCCTTGTCTGAGCTATCTTGCATAACATATGTATTTGGACTAATGTCCCCTGGGATGAACTGGTAGATGTCCACAATGAGGAGGAGGAGGATGGCAATGGTGCAGCACAGGTGGAGGGGGAACTACAAAACACTGCTGCTGGAGTTCGCAGGAGACAACGAATTGTACAGAAATTCTACACCTAGACACTGTACAACTAATATCACATTGTAAATATCACCAATAAATCACTTCGCACCAGAATGTCCATGGTGTACTCATTCTCCACGAAATATACCATTGGAATGTTGCTCATACCTCAGAGAGTAGGAAACAAGCACAACAATTACAAAGATGGTTGGTACATTGGTTGTGATGTAAGAGGTTCTAGAGCCTCCATCCCACACATCAGCATCACATAACTCATGATCATGTGGCTCTCGAAGGCTTACATCCACGCACCAGAAAAATATGGCGGCATACTGCAAATTCCTACCCATTTTCCCACATCATGCCCAAAACAAACAAGATGTGTGCAAGGGGGGCGTACATAAAGTAGGGGCTGTTTCCAAATGGTACATTTGAAAATAAGGAACTTAACTGTGTGGGGAACATCATTGGTATCAGTGGACCTTCATTGACTTTTCAGGGTTAAGAACAAAAGTTTGAGCCAAACTCTGCACCATATATCAATGGCATTACCTACCGGTGCCACCATTGGCCTCAAACCTGCCACATTATGTGCTGTACCTCAAATATAGCACACACATGTTGGCTGTGGAGTACACTAAGGATTGCTAGACAAGTGAAGCAGTCAGTCAAGTTTGGGATGTGCATGTATGTCTAGCAATGTCCAAACATGTCACAGACACATTCCTAAGATTGATGATTTCACACACTACCAAGATACACTCATGGTGACAGTGACATAGGTTGTGGAATGCAGATGTGAGTGCACCCTCATGTACACCAAAGAATGTGGAAAGACAGCTGAGAGACTTCCACAGACACTTGGAGATACAACCTGGGGTTGTCACTTGGAGACTACACAATTGCTGTGGCTGGTGTACTGTCATGTATGTGTGGAAGTCATGTAATCCTGCAAAGCCTGAAATGGGAGGAAAACTACCATGTAGCCAGTAGTTGAAGAGGTGTACCTCTTCAAATTACATAAGTCACAAGTAGCATCCTGTCCATGTATGACCAGACAATTTTGCAGTAGAAGACGTGTTCAAAGTGTAAACAGCTTAAAGAATGCCAGCAATGTGGGACCAAAACTATTCCAAATAATACTGACTGTGCAACATAACAATGTCAAAATGTGATCACACCAACTTGTGTTCACAGAGGATGTCTAGGTCAGTACGTAACCCAATCATGTCTGCTACAACAACAACATTGTAGTTGCCCATCATATCCTATTCTGACAGAAGGCAGTGGCAGATGACATCATCTGATCCCCTGGGTCATAAAAAACAAACAAGTTATACTAGAGATACATGCCATAGCCTGGCTGCATATATAAATTACTAAGAATGTATAACCATTTCTGTAAGACCATAAAAAATGATGAGACATGCCCTGCACATACAAGCAGCCAGTCTCCTGTACATGATAGGGCACGCCTGACATCAAGTACCCCAAAGGAAATTGTAAATCCCGGGCAATGTGATCACATTTGTGCAGGTGTCTGTCTGCGAGGGGACTGTGCATTGCTCTGCTGAAAAGCTATTATGATGAGGCTAGATCCATGCCCAAGACCCCCTAACTCCCAAATGCGGCTACATTGACTATTGACATAGTTAGGGGCCTGATGCATGTGCACAGTGTACTGAGCTGAGTGGAGCACCGTCAACCTGCATCAGAACATGCAAACATGAGGCTGTGTGGGCAAAAAATGTCCCACACTGGCAATGATGACTAGGCTGCCATCATTGCCTGACTGGAACAGTGAGACACAGTTTTATGCCATTGTGTGTGACAGTCATAACAAACATGCTGTGGTTGATTGTAAGTACCCAGTTTGTGCCATTCACACATATGTATGATTCCTCAGCACACATGTACCACTTAAATTGTACAGGCCTGGTATTGTGTTTCTGAGTCTGCACAAAAGTCAACTTTCCACTAATAGAAATACATTTGTATCAAACAATCATTGATAGACTTAACTGGCCAATAGATGTGTTCCCACATACTGAAACATAGGTGGCACTGATATGACTACACAGCCATTTAACAATTTTCAACATGTCTCCATGAGGGAAGATAGATATGTGAGGTTTCATAACACATGTCTTTCCACCCACGTCACATACCAACCTTCATTGACACATGTGAGTACACCATCTCCCACATCATTGATGCATTGGGAACCATATGTTATACGTGTAGCATAGCATCATGAACCCTGAACCAAAAAACACACTACAGTGTGGACACACATGTACTTACATTGCCAGATGTTACATGAAATCAACCCAGCCATAGTCTACTGAATCCTCTGAGCACGATTTGTCAAGAGTTTCACATGCATGACCATGCATTGGACATAGCCCATAATATCTATTATGTTGTTGTTAAATGTACATTTGGAAATCAGACATGACAATGTGGTAGACCCACAAATATGTGTTACATCACATTTGTACTCTCCTAGTACATATGTGGTAACATGTATGTGGACAAAGTCTACCAACACATACACATATGCAAATGGTATCTGTCACTGTGTGCATCATTCACACATACAAACATAATGGTAACAGATACAAATATTGCAGTTAAAATAAGAACGCACATGCACACAGAGCTAGCCATACCATACTGACTACATACATGCATAGCTCGTGTGACATGGTATGTGAATCTGGGTGTACTGTCAGCCTGTCCAACAAAATCCACGTATTCCTGTTATGCGAATATTTGACACAACCATCAATATTCCACACTATGCTATTCCAAAAAATGACACCTAGCCCCTGTGAGTCAATTGCAAATCCACAGGCCTTGTCAGCCTTCATGGGAAGGAACATCATGCATGACCGTCATTCGTTAAATTTTGTGACGCAAACATGAATACTCCATACTTAACTAATCAAAAAAATGACGCCTGGCCCGTACCCGTCAATCGCAATTCATGAGGCCTTCTGAGCGTCAATGAGAAAAAATCAACGCATGACCGTCATGCATCAAAAAACCAATGCATGTCAGAAAATGTGACGCACACGCATAGGAAGTGATGAAACAGGGCTTCCTAGCTGCATACATCGTACAGTGATTTTACTTTCACTTTTACTTCACAGTCTTTTTGTGACTGTGAGAGGGTGTGTGGAGCTGGTGCTGCTCCTGCTGTTGAGGAGTGGTGGTTTTGGAGAGTTTTGTGCTGTGTCCTGTGGCTGTTGTGTGCGTTTTGTCTTTTTCATCAGTCTTGTGTAGTGTTTTTGTCCTGTTATTGTTATTGTATTGTGGGGTGTTTGTCTTGGGGTAGCATAGTGTTGTGGGGGATTTGGGGTTAGGTGGCATAGTTTATTATTATATTTTGGGGGGTTTTCATTAGCAGTTACCTTATACTGCAAAATGTCTGGCAAAGGGAGAGCAACTAAGGTGAGTGGAGATGAATTGGGAGGCTTCATCTCGCTGGTGGGACATTACCTCCCCATGATGCTAACTCTGGGTGGCTGGGTAATACAGGGCTACCCCACAGAGGCACAGAAGCAGCAGTGGGGCAAGGTGCTCCCCCATCTACACAGAATGTTCAGAGTTGTGTGCACCGACTACCAGATAAACACCGTTGGTCAGACCTCATAGCACGTGAAGAGGATCTACTGGATCACCTGGGGATTCAGATTGGTGGACAAATTTGTAAGTACCCCATTGGCATAGCAACATCCACATTTGCATGTGCCTGACAAGAGGACATAAGGTTGACTGCAGCATGTTTTGTCAAGGGTCAGGACGGGTTGTTTTAGGCCTGATTTATGAGGCCTAGCGCCACCTTAGCGCTGCCATTTTAAAATATATTTTGACGCTAAGGCAGCACTAAAATGGCATTTTCCCAGCGCCATATTAACTGAGTGGAGAGATGCATGCATAGCGCTATTTTGTTAACCCTTGTGCAACATAATGCCTGCGCCAGGCATAATGAATGCAAGGGGTGCATTCCCATGTTAGGGGTCCAACAAAATGGTGCAGGGAAATCTTAAAGATTTTCTTGCACCATTTTTTCCTGCACTTTTAATGCATACTCAGGACAGGCATTTGAAAGGGGCATACCATTATATATGACGGGCCCCTATGTACTCTGAAGGAGTTGTGTCAAAATGTTGGTGCTACTCCTGCAGAGTACATCACTAACGTCTAAATAAAATGATGTTATTGACCTTACCCTGCGCCACGGATTGCAGTATTTTAAATAGGATGCACAAATGGTGAGGGTGGGGGGGTGCTAAGGTGTGCAAGAAAAGTTGCGCTGCACTAGGTGCTGTGCCACTTTTCTTAAATCTGCCCCTTTGTGTCTTTAGCCAACAGCATTTAAGGGAGCTTAGCTATGCACCAGGTACAGACTACTTGCACATTCCTCTTTGTGTACATTGTGTATCACATACAACCCATAAAGTGTCAAATATCAGACACATATGTGCTGATTTTGTACAACAGTCCTGCCCCATATTACTGGCAATATGGGGGCGGGCCTGCACCTGTGCCAGCACTGGCACATTAATCAGCAGCCTGCGCCAACGCAGGCATACTTGGACCACAGTGCAAGTGTGTCTGTGTTGAGGGGAGTGTCTATGCACAGTTCGATACCCCTTCCTGGACATAAATAGTCTACTATGTTGACAATGGCTGCCCACATAGTAGTGGCAAGACATCTGTAATTTTATTCTGTTAATGTGCGGGAAGGGACAACTACATGCACACAAGGAAACTGCCATGGTATTGTAGTTCTACTGAGTGTGCCTTTAAACGGCGCACACACATAAGAAGCAAGAAACAAGAATGTATCAATGCATTCCTCAACACTTTGCTATGCTCACACCACCCCTGGGCAATTGTTAGTCTTTTGGCGCTGATAATGAGTAAGATGTCTTCAACAACTGGGGTAGGGTCAAAAGCAATAGGAGTTACAATAGGATGGCCACTGCAACAACTATTGCATGCCCCTCTGATGCAGAATAACGTTTTCATGCTGCCCATATGTGCATGGAGATGTAACGCAATAATAAGCTGCATAACAAATCTATGTACATATGGTGCAGCGAATTGCACCACAGGAGCGTCAGGGAAAGTGATGCTTTTGTGGTGCCAGGCCCTCCATTATCTGACCCTTTTTCCTACTGACAGACTTAAAATAATTGGCAGTTCTGAACTACTAATAAGTTGAATTGCTTATTCAATTTAAAAGTTGAATTTGTAACTGTTGTCCATGCACAGAAATGTTTAAAATTCACTAAGCTATGTTTTCCTGTCATGTATTGCCGGTGGGCCCCACACTACACCATGGAGAAGTGACCCAATTTGAAGACATCAATGCAGCAAGTAAGTGTCACCTTGTGTGTCACATGTGTCCTTCCAGAGTTTTGTGTAAGAGGGTATGATGTTTGCAATGCAATAATGAAATGTGGTGTGTGACGAATGAGATGACATCATTTGAGTTAGAAAATGGACATCATGACTGATGCTATTTTGAGTATGGAGAATGAGTTGATTGTTGCACATGGTCCAACGTGAGCTGCTATGGAATTGTGGGTCTTAGGAAAAGGAGATCATGCACACATACACAGTGATGCCAGTCAAGATATGTGTCAGAGGTGTTGTTTATCTGAATAGCATGCCTGTTGCCAAGATATTTGTCACAGCACTTTTTACAGCTCTGTGTGCTACATGCAGATTTCAGTTACTCAGGAAATGGTACAGATGATGTACATGTGTTGAGGTCTCTAGGGGGCTTATGTAGGCGACACTTGCACCACTGGTGCCTCACTACTCTTCAGAATTTAAGTGAGGAAGTGGTTGTGCAAGGAGCATTATTGTGCTGGCAACAGTCAGTTGACTACACAATGAGAATACAACTCTGCTCCAGAAGAATGTGGGACATGTCTAAGGATTGTAGCAAACTAGATGTGTGTAGATTTAACAACATGGTGCACCCATCATCATACTTGTGAGAGATTTTGGTCACATCACATATGCATCGAATGTGAACGCTGAGTGTATACCTGGTACTTAGGAGATATTTGACATGCATGTGCACATGTAGTTCAATAAGTAGGAATACAGTAGCTGCACCCAGGGCATTTTCAATCTTCCTGTGCCCCTTAGGTCACCTATACAGCCACCATGTGTCTGCGCATTACACAATTTGCACACCACACCAGAGGGTAGCGGGCAATAGATACAAAATCTGTAGACAACATAGATGTACTATTCAGGCTTCGGGCAAACTTTGGGCCTTATTATGACCTTGACGGAGGGGTCGCCTCCATCACAAATGTGACTGATAGCCCATCTGCAGTATTAGGATCTCCATAGAATATAATGGGATCGTAATACGGCAAACGGAATAAACATCGCATTTGTGATTGAGGAAACCCCTCCGTCCAGGTCATAATAAGGCCCTATATGGGCACTAAACCTGAATTACACATGGGGGCCCATTGTGAGCAATCATGTGCCCCCTTGTAAAGCGTGCTTTGAGCAGGTGTCAACCCAAGGAAACATGAACGATGCATTACCAGTAGCGAGTTTTCTGTCCAAGATGCCTGACCAAGGCTTAATGTAGCACTAGAGGGCATATTTATATTTGTTTTACGTTGAATTTGCATTATTTTTTTTACGCAAATTCGGTGCAAAACTAACTCCATATTTAGACTTTGGCGCTAGACCCATCTAGCACCAAATTTATGGAGTTAAAGTCATTTTTTGGACGTGGACTTTGCGTCAATGAGAGGCAAAGTAGGCATTCCTGTGCAAAAAATTACTCTATGGCCTTAGCGCCATATTTTTCCCCCTGTGCTAAAATCATACTCGAGAGGGAGGAGTGGTCAAAAATGGTGCAAAGCTTTGTTCAGGGCAGGCATTAGGGGACATGTAGGCCTATTTCCATGAGGGAACACCATGGAATAAGCCCACAGTTGCCCTCCCCAGGCCCCAGGGACACCCCCACCCACACCAGAGGATGGGGGACAGGTAAGTATTTTTTTAAGTGCCATTGGTGGCCCTGAAATGGGCCACCTACATGCCACCTGGTGCCGTGGCCATGCCCAGGGGACCCTGGTCCATGTGGTGCTGGCCGTTGGGGTGATGGGCATGACTCCTGTCTTTTTTAAGACAGGAGTCATATGGCATGGATGGTTTTGCATCAGAAAATGACTCTGGGAAGGTTAAAGTCATTTTTTTTTTTACTCTAACCTGCCTAACGTAATTTTTGGGTGCAAAACCCCATTCTTCCATACCACCAGCCCCACCCGACTAACATCATTTTTTTGGATGCTAGCCTGCCCACCATTCCATAAATATAGTGCCCAACTGGTGCACAGAAATGGTGCAAGCCGGTGCTAAACTTTTTGGAGCAAAACTGCGTTAGCGCAGTTTTGCACCAAAAAGTATAAATCGGGGCCTAGGTGTGTCAAAGTGGTGGATTGCATACAGTGCACCGATTATTGACAATGGCACAGAGATTTGGGACTTGTTGTGCCGCTTGATCCTAACTAGTATGATGACACAAATGTTGCACAAGGACGCAGTACTCAACTTACCTCTGGGTCCTGATGGTCAACAATGGATAGCCGTTACCCCAGTGACGTACATGATACCATAGATGGCTGGTAGGAAGTGTAGTACTGATTTGGATTTTGACAGTGTTGTGGAATTTGTGGTGGACAGCATGTGTCATATGAGGATGGTGTGTACATTGCATGTTTGTTCCACCTCTGCCCAATGCTGTATTTGATGCCATGTGCTCCTCATGTTTTAGCTGCAAATATGACCACAGCACAGAAACATGCATTTGAGAAGAGGGCTGAACATTAAAGAAACATCACAGAGGTACAAGCTGGGTATGAAAGGATGGCAATGAAATATCGGAGAAAGAAATCTACTGGGGCTTGGCTTGCCTTTTCACATGGGAGACCTCTGCTACAGGCCACAACTGTGCAAGCCACATTGGGCAAAGAATCAGGGGTCAGGGGGTCCTCCGCTGGTCGTACCCCCTCCACATCAGCTGCACCTATCCACATTCAGTCACCGCAACAGCCACGGGCACCAGCCACAACCTCAACCTTTGAGGTAGGCATGAGAAGGGACATGGCAGCCCTGATGGCAAGATTGGACAGATTGAATAAGGACAATGCCAGGAGCTACACGTTGCTGAAGTACTGCAAAAAGAAACTTAAAAGGATGTAGACATTTTTGAGCACAGCTTCCCAGTTCCTTCCCTACTCCATTTTTTCTTTTGTTATCTGTTTTAGTGGGTTTTAGATGGGTAGTGATAGGTTAGTTAAATAGTTTAGGTTAGTTGTAGGTTAGTGTAAGTATATTTGGGGGGGTGGTTTAGTGAGGAGTGTGCACTAGTAAGGAGGTGTCCAAATAGACAATATGTAGGATTCGAGATAATGAGAGTCTATAGCAGATAAGTCAACAGTGGTTGATTGAAGAGGGCACATAGCCAACTGTCACAACACTGACATGACGTAAAGCCCAGAATAGAGGAGATACTGTCCATGTATCACAGACTGGTGCTACCAGGTGGTTTTCCGTGTGACTGTTATTCCTTCCACATCTTCATCCTCTGATGTGTGTGGTGCCTCCTGTGCCATGGGTGGTGCTGTTGTTGGAATTGAGGGGACCATACACACATCAGGACCTAGAGATGTGGAATAGAAGGTCCCGGCAGCTGCCATTTGGAGGAACAAATAAGGCATCACTGCAGCAGGGAGGAACTGCTGATTTTTCAACATCTCACCTATATCACGGTAGTTGGCAGCCATGTTATCCCTGAGGGGGGGCACTTCCCGCTGTATGAACTCCAGGGCATTTTCTATTGTCCCAGGCCTGCAGCTGCCACTTTGGGAGGGTAATTGTTGAAGCCTCTGCCTCATGACAGCAACTATGTTGGCCAGGGACTACTGGAGTCCACATAGCTGGGAGTGGGTGAACCTGATGGCAGCTGAGTTGTCCTTATATGGATTGAGGCACTCTGCACTCCCTCTAGGCTGCCTGCCATGGTCTCCATCCCCACCCACACCTGCTGTGCCAGCTCCCACTGGACTCCTACCACTGTCCTCTGAAAAGTCATGTCTTGGTCCTTGAAGTCCAGGGTTTTGGCTGGACTGGTTGGTGCTGTGTGTTGGTAATTGGGTGGTTCAGGTGGAGACCCCGCAACGCTGTGTGTCTTCCCTGCAACTGGGGGGAGGTGTCTGGAGGGAACCTAGGACATGTAGGAGAGTCTTTTTATTGATGGTAGAGAGCTGGTCATCCATCTCATCTGTAAACTCCAGGACAAGTAGGTCAGCAGGAGGTAACCCATCATCCTCTGCAATGACATAGTGAAATGTCAGCCTTTGACTATGCTGGCTGTTGACATGGCTCACCATTTACTTGCCACTGGAGGATCAGCGACATGTCAAAGACCCAGGTTGTAGTTGTTATTTATGCGTTGCATTGTGCATCACACATGGTGAAACCTCTCAAGGTATTTTGTGCATTGATCCCACACACCCATATTCCTTGTAGGCACCATGCCCCAGCCACTGACACCATGGGAGCAGGTCATTTAGCTTATTCACCTTGGTGGACATTCCCACATTGGTGTAATTAGTGTTGTCACTCTTTTGGTGCCCTTGTGTCTGGACAAAGCTAAACCTCTCTAATGAGCTCTAATGAGAGCAAAACACGTGTCAGGGGTTGCTTTTACTCATTCCAGGTTGGCTTGGACGGTACTTTACCAATCCAAAGCTGTAATACTGTGCCTGGAGTGGTAAATGGCTTTTGTCATTTTACAGCTCAGCAAAGTTGACACTGTGTCAAACCTATGCTTAAAGACTTTGCTGTACAAATGGCAAAAGACTTTGTCACTATCTAGCTCGGCGTGGATAGCACTGTGCTGATCCAATGCTTAAAAACTTTGCTAGATAAACAGACATTTGAGGTGAGAAAATCTAGAGTGTCACTGGTGTTGCAGGGTGCTCCTTACTAGAGCTGCTCTCCACCTAAACTTGGGAACTACCTAGAGTTCTCTATTCTTTTTTGCATAATTTATGCATCACTCTAACCCTGAAAGGGATTTGTTTTGATATATATATATATATATATATATATATATATATATATATATATATATATATATATATATATATATATATAGAACAATTAATAATAATTTCTCACTCCTCCTTAACTGCCTACAGTATCGAACCCCTGACCTCATTGACTCTTAGCAATACCTATAAGTTATCGTAGTGTATTTATTTACTATTGAAAATGGTAGGCTACATCACAAAGACTCTCCGATATTATGCCTTTAGCTATCAGTACCTGCACAAAGTTTGACATTCTTCAGTACGTTCACATAAATATAAGTGAAAGAAAACAATAATGAATAAATAATGTTTCACTCCTTGACTACCTACAGTCTCGAGCCCCTAGCTACATTGATTTGTGACACGTCTTTCGTACTTCTAATCTTTCACAGTTTTCTTTCTAGTGAAAACGCCAGACTAGATAAAAAGACCTTTAATAATATGCCTTTAGCTATCGCTACATAAACAAAGTTTGACATTACATAGTATACGCATTAACATAAAAAGGAACGAGAGAAAAAAAGAATACATTAGTTGAGAGAAAATACTTGCTCCTTAAGGCCCAGATTTATACTCCGTTTGTGCTGAATTAGCGTAATTTTTCTTTACGCTAATTCAGCGCAAACTTAACTCCATATGTATATTTGACACTAGACTAGTCTAGCACCAAACTAATGGAGTTAAAGTCATTTTTTGGATGAGTGAACCTACCTTGCATCAATGAGATTGAAGGTGGGCCTTCCCATCCAAAAAAGGACTCTAAGGCCCTAGCGCCTAATTTATCCTCCTGTGCACAAATAGAATACAAGAGGGAGGCAAGGCTAAATAATGGTGCTAAGCCTGCTTAGCGCTATTATTTAACACCTGGGTCAGAGCAGGCGTTAGGGGATCTGTGGACTCATTTCCATCGTTGAATACCATAAAGAGTCCAGAGGTGCCCTCCCCAAGCCCTAGGAACACCGCCACCCACACCAGAGGGGAACCACAGGATGGGGGACCCCATCCCAGGTAAGTATAGGTAAGTAGAGGTAAGTATTTTATAAAAACAAATACAGTGCCATTGGAGGCCCTGAAATGGGCCCCCCTAAATGGCACTGGGTGCAATGGCCATGCCCAGAGGACTCTTGTCCCCTGTGCTGGCCATTGGGGTGGTGGCCATGACTCCTGTCTTTTCGAAGGCAGGAGTCATGTGGTATGGATGGTTTTGGGTAAAGAAATTAAGCAAGGCTGGTTAGAGTCATCTTTTTTTTACTCTAACCAGCCTAACGTCATTTTTTGGTGCAAAACACCATTCTTCCATACCGCCACCTCCACCTGGTTAATGTTATTTTCCAGGACGTTAGCCCACCCTTTGTGTCGGATTGCACCATTCCATAAATTTGGCACTCAGCTGGCGTCCTGGAATGGCGTAAGCCAGCGCTATACTTTTTGATGCAAAACTGCACAAAGGCAGTTTTGCATCAAAAAGTATAAATCTGGGCCTAAGAGTCTCCAGTCTCCAGTATTGAACTCCTTACTACACTAACATATAACGCAGCTATGAGGGCTTGCTTACGAGCTGAAAATACTGAACAAAGTTTTGGAGATTCTTTAGCAATGAGAAATTAATGTTATTTGATTCTTCAATATACTCCACCTATATATATATACTTCTTGTTACAATACATTAAAGAACAACAAGCTTTAACAAAAACAGCCACGCTAATACAAGTGTTCCCTTGCAATCATTATTCATCATTCAACAAAGCAAGCTTATTGTTCACTAAATTTTCATCTGAATCAGACCTATATGTATTAATGCATAGCAATGAAAAAATTATCTGCCCATATAAAGTCCATTCTGTACTGTATGTAATGTATTTATCCAAAAGATTTCCCATGCACTGACTTTTTTCTCAAGATCCCCACCACTCCTATCCAACGGAACATGTTAAATTTCTATGAAGCAAATATTCTCAATTTCTAATAGACTATGGGCCTGTTTTAAGAAAAGTGGTGCTGCACTTACCTTGCGGCCCTCAGCGCCTCCTCACACCACCATGTGTGTGCCATATCTAAGATACGGTGCACCATGGCGGTAGTTAGGGAACTAGCGTCAACATTTTTGATGATAGATCAGAGCTTTGCAGGATTAGCGTAAAAAATAGCCCATTATGAATAATGGTGTGCCACCTTTTAACGTCTGCTCTGCTTTTTCAGCCTCCCTAATGGGGAAGGGCCCCTTTGCATACATTATGCATGTCTAATGTATGATGTAGAGCGAAGGGTTACAAAGTGGTGCAATGCATACATTGCGCCTCTTTGTAAATTTGGCACAGGGAAAAGGCCAACTTTGCGCCACCTTAGCATAAAAAAAATGATGCAAAGACAGTGCTAAAGTAGTACTAGGCCCTCTTAAATCAGGCCCATATATTTCTCTAAAATGAAAGGCCATAGGGTACTTTGTATCAAAAAATGTTATTGCTCTGATATGTCCTTTCCACCTTGTTTTGAGTTTTCTCATCATAGAGCCAATCTATTGTTTGCTACATATAGAAAATCATATTATATCTACAGCAGACGTTTTGCTAAAGTGGTACTAGGTCCTGTTAAATCAGGCCCATATATTTCTCTAAAATGAAAGGCCATAGGGTACTTTGTATCAAAAAATGTTATTGCTCTGATATGTCCTTTCCACCTTGTTTTGAGTTTTCTCATCGTAGAGCCAATCTATTGTTTGCTACATATAGAAAATCATATTATATCTACAGCAGACGTTTTGCAATTAATAAATGAGGCAATATTATAAAGCACATCTTTTTCACTATCTTTAAATATTTGCGTATGATCTATGACATATTTACAGTAAATGCAATTGCCACATCTGTGTGAACCTTTCGGTAGGGTTTGTTTGCTCCACTTTATCTCCCTTCCCATTGTCGTCATAAGATAGTGTAACTTGGACTCAAAAGTGTTTTAAGTGTAGGTGCCTTTCCATATACTATTTGGGGCCAGGATGGTAACATTTCTTTCAAATCTGAGCGTAGACTAAAGATTTCCTAATGTTTTTTGAGACTGCTATGTACTTTCCTATTTCCTTCACTATATGTTGTTATAAATCTCAACCCGCTCTCAGTGGTTTTGTCTTTTATTTTGTCTTTCAATAATTCATCTTGAGTGATAGTTTGCACTCTCTTTTTAGCTTTATGGATTACTTGTAAATCATAACCTCTTCTTTTAAACCCCTCCATAATGTCCCAAGCCACTTTCTCAAATTCTTTTTGATTACTGCATTTGTGTTTAGCTCTCAAGAACTCCCATAAGGGAATATTGTCTGTTTATCTCATCAGATGGCCTGACCCTATGTGTGGAACAGACTTAACTGATGTAGGTTTGCTTTACAGTCTTGATTCAAGTTTACCTTCAGATATGCATAATTTTAAATCTAAGAAGCAAATCTTGGCTTTACTGTATTCTAATTTTAGTGCAATATTAAAGTGATTGTTGTTAAGAAATGTTATCAAAGTTACTTTGCTCCCTCTCCAAACGAGAAATTAGTCATCTATATAACATCCCCAGTAAATCAAGTTCTCATCGAGGGAAGGACCCCAGTAAATCAAGTTCTCCTATCTCAAAGGAACAAACTTTTCATGAACCATGTCTTGGGATAGCACATTATACCCCACACTTCAAAGACTGCCACCAGATATAAATAATGGACCAACAACTTGTCAGTACACTTCTGGACCTGTGGACATTATAGGCAAAATACTGTCTTGTTCCCCTGCCCTACTGCTTGAGATCTGCCTTGAGCCCCAGAAGAGTACCTTGCTGCTACCAGGGGACTACCCTGTTCCTTGGCGACTGCCTTGTCCCCCTGCAGGCTGTCCTGCTGCTTGAAGCCTGCCATGCTGTCTGAAAAGAAAGACTGGACCTGCTACCTTCATCCCAGGCTACCTGAGTGACTCCAAGGGTCAGCTGACCGACCTCTTGTCTGAGCTACAGGGACCCAACAAACTCAAGAGGCCTCCTTGTAACTGTGCAGCTGACCTGCTGTAGTAGTCCTGCCTGGTCCAGCAACTGGATATGAGTTCCTGATCTCCAAGGGGTGCCTCCCAGATCCTGTACCCTTGGCTGGCATCAGTTGAGTTCCCCATGTGAAAGGTGAAAACCTGAAGTTTTGGCCTCTTTGTGAATGTGTTCGTTCATACTGAGACTCTGCCACCCATGATGCCACCAATGGAAAGCTCCAGTGAACCTGAGTCTTCACGCTCTAGCGTCCGCCAGTGGTGACCAGCAAAATGAGATTTGCCCTTCCCGCTACAGCAATGACAGCCTGCAGTGACCTTCATGCCCCCAACTGTCCTTTCATGCTACAGCGACAACCATCTGCAAGGCCAGGTCTGCTCTTCACCCTACAGCGATGACCATGCACAATTCTCTGCCTGCTGCTTGCGGCCTCCGCCACTGGTAATGCGTCCAGCCCTTATAAATTACCTGTACCTGGACACGTTGGATGTCGGTGGATCTTTTAACCGAGTCGGGCTCTCCTCATCCTAGAATAGTCTGGTCACTCAGATCAATAATCGATAACTATTGCAATTGGTAATCAATACTCAATTAATAGCTCAATATAGCACATCAGAAATCAATAACAGTTGGTATTTCGGCGCACCATGACCTTTCAGTCATGAATAACCACACCAGTTTATTAAAAGTTAGTGAATTTATTTCCCTATATTAACAAAGCTAACACGATGTATATAAGTCTCAAAACCAAATGATATATGTAGATGAACATTACTAGCTGTCCGTAGCGGCGGAAGAAACGCAATCTACGCAAAATCTGAATAATGATACACTCAGTTATGGCAATGCAAATCACTAATATGACTAACTGTATTTGACTAATTTCATACATTGGTCAACATAACAAGATTTCAAATTAACATGGTGCATCGAATGAATCCCTCGACTAACCTCTAATTAGCATTGGCATGTGGGATTTCATGCAAAACGAATTTAGTTAACACAAATTTGGAAGCTTCTAACTTGGGCCCTATCAAAATAGCAATTGGTACCTAAAAGGAAAAATACAATGCATAATACATTTATCCTTTCATATTTACCAAATACAAACAGCATTCAAGAAAAGACTTCGTCCCTCAGGTTCCGGTTCGATCAGCATGGGGCAGGTTTCAAAGGGGCAAAGTTAAGGGCAAGCTTCCTTGCAGCGGCAAGGAAAATGGGGCAAAGTTACTTCATGGGCAAGATGGGGCAAATCAAAGTTAAAGTCTCTAGGGTGAGAATTCTTAAAGTCTCTTTCTCTCGAATAGAGAAAAGGGCATCAGGATGTCGTCCAAAATGGAGTCTGGCACCTGGCTTCAAATTGGCATCAAGTAAAAATGGCTGACTTCTCTTTGTCCAGTGGGTTTAAGTAAGAAACATTCCAAATTCTGCAGGGTCTTCCATTGGAGGGTTCATGGGTTGGCTTCAAATTATCCAATGAAAATTGTCTTTTTACTAGCTCTCATTTATGCATACATTGTCCTTGGAGCCGTGGAACACAAGTTGTAACATGGTTTTCCAATTATTTTACTATCTGAACCTTCATTGTCCGCACCTGCAAACTGACCTTGTATCAAAGGGGATGAAACCAGCCTAGTACGAAACCTTGGAGATAAGTGTATTAGTCATCTCTGCTGGAAAAATACAACTTCAAGCAAGAATATATGTTTCATTAGTTCAAGGAAAAGCCATGCAGTTAGAATTTGAGACCAGGCAACTAGGCCAAAGCCCCTACTAAATTTAAGCTAAGCAAAACAGTTTCAACCAAGAAATCATGGCATACATTTGCAATTATGACGGATTACTACAATTTTCAATTCTTCATAATTAATAAAGCTCGTTTATAACGATGGTGAACTACCCCGAGGGCACAATTTCCCTCGTACTTTATTTTCTTTACTAAAATCACACTACATTATATGCTTTTGATTACATGATGTGTATGAATATATGTTGGACCCTCTTTTCTACGTCATCAATCCCTCCTCTGATGACTAATTATATCATCACATCAAATCTACCCACAAATTTTATTCCATTAAAATTCTGTATAGTAAATTGGCACTTCAGTCAATTCCCTTTTTCTTTTAATCCCTTTTGATTTTTCTCTATAAATTTCTACCATTTTTGCTTGTTCCTTTTCTTCTCTTTTTCTTTTGCGCCTTGTTTTCAATATTTTGATAGCTTTCATATTCCCCAAGAGCCTAATAAACAAATTAATATTATTAATATTCCCTTTACTATTTTTAGTAACAATCCGTTCCAAACGTTGCTGAGCCAATTTCCCACAGAAGCAAATCCTTTTCCAACTTTCTCCCAAACTCCTGGTTCTTTCAATTCCTTCAAATCTATACTTTCATTAGTTAAATTTGTGAGCATCGTTCTAATTTTTCCACTGCTGTCCGGTATATATGTACAACAGTGACGTGTACCAAGCATTTTGCAAACGCCGCCATCCTTTGCTAAAAGAATGTCTAAGGCAAGCCGATTTTGAAGAGTCATAGCTCTTTCTGCAGCGAGTTCAGCATCCATCAGGATTATAGCTCCTGAAAATTTTGTCAGCATGTTATCCACAATAGTAGACAACTTTCGTATTTTGATTGAATTCAATATGACTCCCACTGAGGGAATCAAAGCTCCAAATATATCTCCTACCACGCCAGAAGCTGTCTCTCTCTTTTGAACATGATGTGATTCAGACAGCTTTGGAAATTTCTTTAAGTCGTCTAGTTGATAAATCTTTGGGAACACTATTCCCAAATAACATTTCCCATACCATCCTTTAGGAAGACGATAATAGGCGTTAAGTCCACAAATATAATATATCCCAGGAATAACAGGGTCTTGTCCATTCAGCATGAACGTCCACTTAGGTTGAAACAAAAACGTATGTTTGCATTCACTCGTTCCCACAAAAACTGTGTCATAGTATGATTTATGCCTATGTATACAAAATCTCCCTATGTGCAATGTATCTAAAGCTATTTTCCCTTGTGTCTTTATGGCGGGAAAAGCATAGTTATCTACAGATGTCCTTTTGTGTAATTCCCTTTCTAAATCCTCCTTTATTTCTTTCCTCCTATCATCAGTGCGGTCTAAAAAATGTATCTCTACCGGTGAAAGCAAGCATGTAAGGTTCTCTCTATGTGCGTGAGCTGTGTGAAAAGGTGACAACGGCTCAAAGAAGTCTCTCATTAACTTGAAATAATAATCTCTAGATATTTTACTCAGGTACTCGATTTTGGGGACATATGCAAATGTAACATCATAATTAGAGTAAAAATAATGAATGTACTGTTCACCATAAAATCTGGACATTATTATACTACATGTAATTCCGTACGTAAGAGGCATGCTATGATACGTCACCCCTTCCACTACTGAGGTAGGTATTTGTGTGCACACATAACAATCTTTCGCATCCATGGTCTCAACATACTCACTCAGCAAGCGATAGAAAACGTTAGACGAAAGTTCCTTCTTATCATGCAAATGTCTCTCATCTTGCTCGAGTCTCTTCAGAGCTGTTAGTTCAGTAATAATAGTAGGTTTAGAAGTAGAAGCATCATTCGTCTCACTCTCGTTCTTTCCATGCATTCCAAGAACTATCGCTACAATGATTAGTACGCATGCGGTTATTAGACCTATACACATGTATTTACAACACTTCATTTTACGTCCCTGTGTAGTGTAGCCTGTCATGATCTGTATAGAATCAGAAAGTTGAAGACACCTTATCAAAGCGGGTTTGCAAATATTTACAAAGCTGAACGAGTTCAATGTTCACACAGTTTTCTTTAGCAGCTTAGTCTCTTATCGGTTAGCAGCGTTGTCTCAAAATCGGTTTAAAGTCAACCAAGTTAGCAATGTCTTAGCCGGTTGGAGGGTCAATCAGGTTACCAATGTCTCTATTCGGTAAAGTTCATGGAGTTTTACTCCTCAAGTGCTAAAGTGAAGTTCTGCCTCTTCGTTCTCGAGTCTGAGGGATAAGAATTAGTCTGACCAATCATTAGTGGCTAAGTATGCCCACTCCGGACCAGAATATCTTTTGCTCGGTACTCTTTTTCTTTTCAATTTTGCATCTCTCTTCGACTCTCTTTCGCTGGTACTTTCTTCCTTGGCCAAGTCCTTTTCTTCACTTGGTGCTGTTATTGCGACAGACACTTCTTTTCTTTTCTCTTTCACCTTTGGCCCTTCACTTTCGTTCAATGCTTCTCTGATCCTTAATTTCACTGGCGATATGCTTTGTCTTCTTTTTGCACTGTGTCCACTTGATGCACCTGCAATCTCTTCTGAAGGAGTTTGAACCGCTTCGCTCTGTTCTGCCTTGTCTTCTCCCTCTGGGAAGTCAATCAGGTTTTCCTTTTCTTTTCCTGTATCATCTGCTTCTGGGAAAGCCCTCCTCTTATCAGACTCTCCTGCTCCTTCACTTGTCTCGAGCTCTTTGTCACTGTTACCTGCTTCAGGCTCTTTGTTACCTTCAGCTGTTTCAGGCTCTTTGTCACCTTCAGGACCTTCGTCACTTTCTGAGGCTCCTCCTTGGTCTTCCCCAAATGAATCGGTTGCTTCGTCCTCAGAAAATATTTCTCCTTCCTCTATTTCTACCTGTTCGCTTCTGGTTCCTCTTCGCTCTGTCTCAGCCCTTGGCACTTTGTTATCAGACACAGGTGATTTCAGCGCTTCGACTTCCTCTTCTGTGGGACACGTCACCCTCTTTGTGTGACTGGCGTGAATCCAGTTGGGAACTCCCACACACTTCACAGCGGTGGTAGTTGTCAGAATCACTTGGAAAGGTCCTTTCCAACGGGGTTCCAGACACAACTTCCTCACGTGCTTCTTTATCACGACCCAGTCACCTGCTTTCACAGCGTGTCCTGTACCTTGAATCGGTGGCAAGTTGGTTGCCTCCACCTGGTGAGAGAAAAAGCGGACCACATCAGCTAGACCTTTGCAGTATTCTAACACCATATCATCTGTAATATTCAAAAGAGCATTCGCAGGAACTGCTGGAAGTCTCATGGCTCTGCCCATGAGAATCTCGTGCAGGGACAGTCCAGTCTTTCTGTCAGGGGTGTTTCTCATTGACATTAGCACCAAGGCCAATGCGTCAGGCCATTTCAGGTTTGTTGATGCACATATTTTCGCCATCCTTGATTTCAGTGTGCCATTCATTTGCTCCACTAGACCTGATGCTTCAGGGCGGTAGCTACAATGCAACTTTTGCTCAATGTTCAGCGCTGCACAAAGTAATTTTATTACTTCGTTATTGAAGTGACTTCCACTATCTGATTCTAAGGAGATCGGAAATCTGAAACGTGGTATTAGCTCTCTCAAGAGTAGTTTTGCAACTGTGAGACTGTAATTTCTGCGTGTAGGGTATGCTTCAATCCAGTGACTAAAAATGCACACAACCACCAACACATACTTCAAGCCTCCATGCACAGGCATTTCAATAAAGTCCATTTGCATCCTGCTGAAGGGACCCCCTGCTCTTCCAATGTGGCTCAAATTTACTACGGTTCCCTTCCCTGCGTTCATCTGTTGGCAAATGACGCAACAATGGCAAACTGCTTCAGCAACTTGACGGAATTTGGGGTTAAACCAATCAGTTTTAAATAGTCTAATCATGGCATCCCTCCCAAGATGAGCTTGTCCATGATAGAATCTGGCTAACTGTGCCAAAAGACTGTTTGGCAGAACAAATTTCCCTTCACTTGAAACCCATAATTCATCTAGTCTCTTTACACATTGCGATTTGGTCCATGAGAGTTTCTCGTCCTCACTGGCATCATTCTGTAAGGATTTCAATTCATCCATTGTATCTACAACCTTTAGAGCAAAGATTTCGCTTGGTTCAAGTTCTGGCTCATTTATCAGGTTCCACTCGTCCCTGAGCAATATACAGTTCAATGCGCAAAACCTTCCGACTTGATCCGCATATCCATTTCCCAGAGAAACATAGGGGGTCATTCTGACCTTGGCGGTCTTGGACCGCCAGGGCAAGAATGACGGAAGCACCGCCAACAGGCTGGCGGTGCTTCATTCCCTATTCCGACCGTGGCGGTAAAGCTGCGGTCGCACCGCCGGGGCTGGCGGTTTTCCACCGATTTTCCCCCGGCTGTGATAATCCGCCAGGGCAGCGCTGCCCTGGGGATTATGACCCCCTTACCGCCAGCCTGTTTCTGGCGGTTTATACCGCCAGGAAGAGGCTGGCGGTAACTGGTGTCCTGGGGCCCCTGGGGGCCCCTGCACTGCCCATGCCATTGGGCATGGCAGACAGTGAAAAGCGCGACGGGTGCAACTGCACCCGTCGTACAGCCGCAACACCGCCGGCTCCATTAGGAGCCGGCTCCTGTGTTACGGCCTCATTCCCGCTGGCGGGAATGTTGGAATGGGGGCCACGTTATTGCGCCCGCTTGGCGGTTCCCACCTGGCGGGCGCCTGGAGGGCGGCCATAGTCTTGTCCCTTCGAGTGTGCACTGCATTTTACCACTGCTACTTCTCTTGGTAATTGAATGGCATGTAGCAATTCTCTTATTCTTTCACCATTTTTCACTGGTGATCCTGAAGAGGTCATGAAGCCTCTCTGTGACCACAATTGTCCAAAGTCATGCACTATTCCAAATCCGTACTGACTGTCAGTGTAAATGGTAACTTTTATTAATGCGGAAAGTTGGCAAGCTCTAGTAAGGGCTACCAATTCTGCTACTTGTGCAGAGTAAACTCCTTGAAGCCAAGATGCTTCCAGAACACCTTCCAGAACACCTGTTACCGTACATACAGCATATCCTGCTTTCAATATTCCCAGTGCATCTCTTAAACATGAACCATCAACAAAAATGACTTGATCATTTTCTTCCAATCGGGTATCTTTGATATCAGGTCTTGGTTTGGTGCAAAATTCAGTCACCTGAAGACAGTCGTGCTCGATGTCTTCAGCGTTCTCAATTTCGGCATTTTCGCTGGGAAACAAGGTTGCTGGATTCAACGCAGTGCACTGTTTCAGCTGCACGTTAGGTGATCACAGAATTATTGTTTCATACCTTGTGAGTCTAGCACCAGTCATGTGCTGTGTTCGGGAACGTGTCAAAAGTATCTCGACTGAGTGAGGGACCATGACTGTTAAAGGGTGTCCCATCACTAGTCCTTCACTCTGAGTGAGGCTGATACCAACTGCGGCTAGGGCACGCAGGCACCCTGGCAGTGCTGCTGCGACCGGATCCAAAGTAGCTGAAAAATATGCTACTGGTCTGTTTACGCCACCATGGGCTTGGGTCAAGACAGACAAGGAACATGCATCACGTTCATGACAAAACAATGTGAAAGGCTTCGTGTAATCAGGCATACCTAAAGCTGGAGCCCTGCACATGCATTCTTTCAATTCAATAAAAGCATCCATCTTGTCTCCTTTCAGCTCTATTTCATCCAGCGCATCCTTCTGGGTCAGTTTCAGTAAAGGTTTTGCTAGGGTTGAGAAATTGGGAATCCATTGGCGACAGTAGCTCACCATTCCCAAAAACGTCCTCACCTCCCTCCTCGTCTTTGGGGGACTCATTTGAAGTACACTTGTTATTCTTTCCTTCATAATTCTTCGTGACCCTTTCTCTATTTGGTGGCCCAAATATTTCACTTTTCTCTGGCAGAACTGTAATTTTGAAGGGGACACCTTGTGTCCATTCCTTCCCAAATGGTTCAATAGGGCAATAGTGTCGGCTGTACAGCCACTTTCTGTTGTGGATGCGATCAGCAAATCGTCAATGTACTGCACTAAGGTTGACTCGAATGGTAACTCTAATGATTCCAAATCTTTCTTTAGAATCTGATTGAAAATTGATGGTGACTCCGAAAACCCTTGAGGAATTCGACACCAACTGTAGACTCCGTCTAAGAATTTGAAACAAAAGAGAAATTGGCTGTCCTCATGAAGGGGCACAGAAAAGAATGCTTGCGACAAGTCGATGACTCAGAACCACTCAGCATCACAGGGAACTTGAAACATTATCACAGCTGGATTCGGTTCTACGGGACAACATTTGATTATTATGTCATTTATTTTCCTCAAATCCTGAACAATTCGGACCTTTCCACTCGGTTTTATTAGTCCCATGATTGGTGAATTACATGGACTGCTTAACACTTCTTTCAGTACTCCCTGCTTTACAAACTCATCAATGAGTTGGGCGACTTTCATGAGGGTGTCTTGTGCCATATGGTACTGTGGGGTCTGGGGAAAGGTTACATTGGGTTTTACCGTCACTTTCACTGGTTCCACTCCTTTGACCAATCCTACTTCTTTCCCAGTCATATCCCACACTTCCTTTCCGACTGTTTCCTGTAACTCAGCAGGAATATCTGCTTCAGTGAGCATTGGATAAAGAGTAATCAGAGGATACTCCTCATCGACAGTTTCCACTTCGTCCCCTCCTACACTGTCCTCTTCTTCCTCATCACTGTTTGTCTGAATTTTAATTCCATCATTTGAACACATAATCGAACATCCCAATTTGCACAATAGGTCTCTCCCTAATAGTGATATTGGGCTTGAGTCACACACCACAAATTTATGTGACCCTTGATAGTTACCAATTCTGACCTGAACTGGATCTGTGATTGGGTTCGTCAGGTACCTATTTGCTACTCCCACTACTTGGACCGTTCTCCCTGAAAGTGGCAAATTTGGTACTCCAATGCTCCTAACAGTGGAACGTGTAGCTCCTGTGTCAACCAAGAATGAAACGCGATGACCCATAACTCTTCCCTCCACATACGGACCCTTTTGATCAACTTCCAAAGATGCTGCAAGCATACAATTTCCTTCCTCATCTGAACTTTCACTCTCCCATGCATCGTTTATTCCATTCTCACTATGTAAGGGGAATTGGTGCACTTTGTCACTTTGATTCATTCCTTGACCAGTGACCTGTTGAGGAAGCATTGCTTGCTGCTGATTCATTGGTGCTAAGGGTATTTGCATTTGCTGATTAGGTACCATAGGAAACTGCTGCTGCATTGGCTGCAATTGTGCCATTTGCACACGGGCATTTGCACCTGTTGCGGTTGCATGGGTTGTAAACCCTGCATCTGGTTTATATTGTTTTGAAAATTTGGATTCGGACCTCTCAATTTTTGTCCTCTCATAGTCTGAAATGCATTGACATCATTGTTTTGCTGACCTACACCTTCCTGCACCATCATCGGGCACTCCCATTTCCAATGCCCGACAATTCCGCACGTGTGACATGGCATCACCTTCTTCATTGCCTGTATACCATTTGGAATCATAACGGTATTCAAATCAGGACCATTATTCACAAAACCTCCTCGGCCTCTGCCTCTCATCTGCGGCTGAAACATAGCATTTCCCTGCTGCTGCGGCATCTGTTGTTGGAAACCTTGCAAACCTTGAAAACCTGTCTGAGCTGCCCTAAGCTGCATCACCATCACCTTTTCTTTCAGTCTTTTCTGCTTTGTCTCAATCTCATCACTGCAGTATTTTGCATAATTCAACACTTCATCGATCGACTTTGACTGCCAACAAATCAAATACGTTTTAATTATCTGGCTGATTTCGGGTCTCAACCCTTCCACAAACCTGAACACAAAATGGAGCATGTCCTTTGCCTCAATCGTTTCCGTGCCACTGTAATTTTTAAACGCTTTCAACAACCTCTCATAATACGCATGTATATACTCTTTAACCTCTTGGGCGGTCCTGTCAATCCTCTGCCAATCCACATTTTTTGACGCAACCTGGGTTTTCAAGTGCTCGATCACCTTGTGGTACAAACTCATTACCGTAGGTGATGGCGCACCTGTGTCCCTATCTCTCTCTGGTTCACTCGTCGGCCAACCTACAGCCCTTTTACAATCTTCCCACAAATCTGCCGGAACCACAATTTCAAATAAAGTATTCAGGTCTTCCCAGAGACATTTCGCGAGTTTCACAAATCTATCTGTCTGTTGATACCACTCGATCGGCTTCTCTCTCAATTTGGGAAAGTCATCCGTAAAGGATTGAATATCGCACCTGTGCCATGGTACATGTGCAAGTTTTCCCCCTGCTGTCTCTCTCATTGGTAACATAGTTATCAGATCGTCATTCTGTTGTGCTTTCTCATTCCGCTCTGGAGTATTTTCTTTCTTTTTGTCCTTTTTCTTAACCCACCAACTTTCCCATTTGTCTAAACATCTCCAGACCTGTGCACTCTGCAGTATCTCTTTAAGGTGTGTTTTCATCCCTGCGGATCTCATGTGTTCAAAGTCTTTTGTCTCGAAGTCTAACCTGTAACTTCTGCTCAGGTGTTTAGTCTTACTTATATCGATCTCGTTTCTGTCTGCAATTTCTTGTAACTTCTTATGTATGCTGCTTACTTCTCTTGTAATCCTAGGGCACATGTATCTCAGCTCTTCTTCTGTGTATGATTCTAATCTGTTCAGACCCATAGTTCCCTCTACCAGATCGTCTGCCTCCATGCCCAATCTTATTTTTTTCAGGTATTCTTCTCCCTTCCCGCTGGATGTACTCTGTGGGGAGTTCAGGCTGTTGAACCATTGTGTTAACTGTTGCACGTTCAGTCCCATCAGTATAGCAGTTACATCAACTGCTACTGATGGTTTCTGTAATGTTTCAGTCTCTGAGGTTAACGGTACTAATAGTGGTGGATGTGACCTTACGACGGTTGACGGAGCACAAATTGGAATTGGACTGAATTGGAGTTGTTTCTGGAGTGGTTTCTATGCATCTTCTCCCTGTCCCACTCTGTGTCATCACTACCCCTTGTTCGCATACGTTTGGGTCTCCTTGTATGTACAGTGGTACTGGTGGACCTACAGTAATAGGCAGAGATATTCCGTCTGGATTCTGTCTGTTCCCCGAATTTTGTGGCATGTTAATCCCCACATTATGGTTCATCACTGCTGGCATACCTAACTGGCTTTCTGTTACTCGAGTATACCTCGGCACTTCTTGTGCCTGCTTTTGAGGCATCAAAAACTGTGTTGATTCAGCTTGAATCAATGTTGGTCTTTGATAATTCTGTCCTCCCTGTGCCATTGAATCAGAGGTCATTTCCATGTTATGCTCGACACAGCAGTGCCTTTGAACCTGTGGCTGATAATCATCACCAGGTTTTAATTTAGGCACGTCAGGATATATTCTCTGGACCTGTGGTATTTGTGGTGAGAAAGGCATATCGGAACTGCTCTGCCTTTGAGATATCCTCATATTCGGTGTTACATTACCCTGTATTGGTTCTGGAGGGGCAGTACTAATGCTTGAGCCTTTTTCGCTTTCCACATATGGTGGCGGGCGATCATTCAGCAATTGTATAATGAACTCCTCATCATCTGACTCGTCTGACCTTTTCGAGTTTCTGTTGTTCTCTCTCTCTCTGGACTGACTCCTGTTTGTCTTATAGGTAGCTTTCCTTCCTTCCATCTCCGCTTCATCAGTAATTGCTGGAAACAATTTAATCCCCTGCAATACATCTGATCTCCAAATCTTTTGTGTGGTGTCCCATCTAGCATCCGCTAGTGTCTTTTCTACTTTTCTGATTCTTGTCTCAAATTTCTTCTGTTGTTGGTTTCTAGCTATCAGCTCCCAAATTGCTAGTGCCTCAAACTGTGCTGGTCTTGGAGATACTTTCATGTCGTATAGCGCAAATCTCAGATTTTCTAAAACCCTTAGATTAAACGACCCGTGGATAGGGAATGCTACACTTCCATGCTTCTCTGTTAATTTGCACCATTGTTTCAAACAAAGACATGGTGCTACACCCTTTTCTTCAATGATGATGTAAGCTGGTGTACCCTCAGGCGGTGTTTCTTCTCCTACATTTGCTTTAATATAAACATCTCCCCTCATGGCACTCTTAAATGCTTTGAAAAATGTCACCTTTCCATCTTTTATTTTTTAAAAAAAATGTGTAATCAATAAGTGGCTTTAATTCCCGGAATACTCTTCGCTTGCCTTTCCCCTTCCAATTGCGCTTCACGGACTGTGTCCAATCCGTGCGCGACCCTTCTCACCAACGACCTATCCCAGCGCGGCTCCTAGTGATGTCACACTCACACACTGCGGCTGACAAGGTCCCGCGGCTTGTCCTCTTTTCATTCGGCTTCACTCATAAACTAATTTCTGCAATATAACGCGAGCACTTAACCAAAAGAATAAAACAGATCTGTCGGTTTACTACAGGAAAGGTAATACAATCGCTTCAGAAACCTTAGGGGATTTTTCACTAGCCTCGGCAGTTATTCCATCTTTCTCGGTTTCCCGCTTTCGCAAGCAAAATTTGACCCGCAAACTTTACTCTCAACTGATCAATGAACTATTCTAGTGCACTTTAGAATTCGTCAAATCTCAAAGTCGAAATTTTCTTTCATTCCTCAGAATTCATACCGACTTGTTGACCACGCCCGATCAACCTATTAAACCGACCAGATCACAACATCAAACAAGTGTCTCATACACTTTTCAACATACTCCGGAGTCTCTTGACCTCGCAGGGCCCGTCTCAACATCAACAACCACGTGGACAATTTTTCTGCTCAAAGCGCTACACACACGTGAAGTTCGACGACTTCCCTACTCTCACACTTTTGGAGTAACACTCCTCTAATATCTTTTAACCCCCTAAAATCCTCACAAACTTCTCAATTCATCTGCGGCAATAAGCTGTGCAAGCGCGAAACCCTAACTTCACTCATACCGTCACTAGAACCGCCGAAACCATTCTCACACCTCCATGTCCTCCATTCGCAAGCTCCGAGATCCCGAGAAAGTCATTGGGGACTTAGGGCATCATCATCCCTCCAACTTGTTTTATCAAAGAAAATTCTAACTTAACTCCGTCTATTGCTCGGATGGGGTCCCAAACGGCTAAACCATCAATCTCTGCTACCATCTACTGATAACGCGTCCAGCCCTTATAAATTACCTGTACCTGGACACGTTGCAGGTCGGTGGATCTTTTAACCGAGTCGGGCTCTCCTCATCCTAGAATAGTCGGGTCACTCAGATCCATAATCGATAACTATTGCAATTGGTAATCAATACTCAATTAATAGCTCAATATAGCACATCAGAAATCAATAACAGTTGGTATTTCGGCGCACCATGACCTTTCAGTCATGAATAACCACACCAGTTTATTAAAAGTTAGTGAATTTATTTCCCTATATTAACAAAGCTAACACGATGTATATAAGTCTCAAAACCAAATTATATATGTAGATGAACATTACTAGCTGTCCATAGCGGCGGAAGAAACGCAATCTACGCAAAATCTGAATAATGATACACTCAGTTATGGCAATGCAAATCACTAATATGACTAACTGTATTTGACTAATTTCATACATTGGTCAACATAACAAGATTTCAAATTAACATGGTGCATCGAATGAATCCCTCGACTAACCTCTAATTAGCATTGGCATGTGGGATTTCATGCAAAACGAATTTAGTCAACACAAATTTGGAAACTTCTAACTTGGGCCCTATCAAAATAGCAATTGGTACCTAATAGGAAAAATACAATGCATAATACATTTATCCTTTCATATTTACCAAATACAAACAGCATTCAAGAAAAGACTTCGTCCCTCAGGTACCGGTTCGATCAGCATGGGGCAGGTTTCAAAGGGGCAAAGTTAAGGGCAAGCTTCCTTGCAGCGGCAAGGAAAATGGGGCAAAGTTACTTCATGGGCAAGATGGGGCAAATCAAAGTTAAAGTCTCTAGGGTGAGAATTCTTAAAGTCTCTTTCTCTCGAATAGAGAAAAGGGCATCAGGATGTCGTCCAAAATGGAGTCTGGCACCTGGCTTCAAATTGGCATCAAGTAAAAATGGCTGACTTCTCTTTGTCCAGTGGGTTTAAGTAAGAAACATTCCAAATTCTGCAGGGTCTTCCATTGGAGGGTTCGTGGGTTGGCTTCAAATTATCCAATGAAAATTGTCTTTTTACTAGCTCTCATTTATGCATACATTGTCCTTGGAGCCTTGGAACACAAGTTGTAACATGGTTTGCCAATTATTTTACTATCTGTACCTTCATTGTCCGCACCTGCAGACTGACCTTGTATCAAAGGGGATGAAACCAGCCTAGTACGAAACCTTGGAGATAAGTGTATTAGTCATCTCTGTTGGAAAAATACAACTTCAAGCAAGAATATATGTTTCATTAGTTCAAGGAAAAGCCACGCAGTTAGAATTTGAGACCAGGCAACTAGGCCAAAGCCCCTACTAAATTTAAGGTAAGCAAAACAGTTTCAACCAAGAAATCATGGCATACATTTGCAATTATGACGGATTACTACAATTTTCAATTCTTCATGATTAATAAAGCTTGTTTATAACGATGGCGAACTACCCCGAGGGCACAATTTCCCTCGTACATTATTTTCTTTACTAAAATCACACTACATTATATGCTTTTGATTACATGATATGTATGAATATATGTTGGACCCTCTTTTCTGCGTCATCACCACTGCAAATTGAACTTTTCACACTGGACTTTGAGACAGATCTTGTCCCTGTTTCAGTGGGAATGATCTTGTCCCTGTATCTGGCTTGCTCTCCATTGTGTTCGGCCTGAACTTGTGACTTTCCCCTGGCACAACCAGATGACCACTAGTGGCTAGTGGCACTTTATACTTTTAGGTGCTATATGTATCCAAAATTTTAAAATTGAATATCTGATGTTTTACTTATTGGAGTTTTGTCATTTTGGTGTTATTTCATTAATTAAAATAGACTCTATTTTAAAAATTGGTTTGGGTTTTTTCTTGTGTTGTGTTTTAACTTTACTGTTTGGGTACTAACTTTACACATTGCCTCTAAGTTAAGCCTCACTACCAGAAGTTTAAAAACAGGTTAAGTTAGTGACTTTTGTGGTTCACACTGACAAGGATTATGCCTATTGCTTAAGAAGGGTTTTCAACCCCATCAACTAATGGCCCAATTTCTAACAGTGTGGAACCCATGTTAAGCAAGGTTTCAAACCAAAGACAATCACCAGGAATTCAGGATGACTGTGAAGACCTGGATCTTACAAATTATGAGATTTCAAGGAGTGGTATTTGCCAGTCCTAGACAAATCTCACAGCTAGTAATGAACATTAGCACAATATAGTTCACAAGCCAGACTCTAAAGATCATTCTATGGCTGGACTGAATCATTAAACCATCCGGAAGCAATTATAAAGTACTAAATAAATGGGTCCAAATGTTTGGCTAGATCCATGCCGAATAAGGTGACTCCCAAATATATGCCCAGTTATGCAGCACCAATTGTGAATAAAATATATTTAAAACTATCTTATTTAAACTATTATTCATGCCTGGACTAGTAAGGTAGAGCTGAATATAATTCAATGTTTGCATGAACTGGTCCTCAGGGGTCCTTTTGCTACTATTTTACTGTTGCATTATTTCTGCTAACTCTTCTGTCGATATCATGGGAACGGTATTTAACATTGTATGTCGTTTTGCTTGACTGCTTGCATGACAGTTTGTATGACCGCTCGCATGGCAGTTTGCATGACCGCTCGCATGACTGATTGCATGGCCATCTACGTGACACTGTCACTTACACATAAACTCACTCCGTTTCTATTCAAGCTCATGCTTTGCCAGAGAGACAAAAACAAAATAAGAGCACAAATAAAGACTTCTCGCATGGCACCTACACTACGGAAATAGGGCATAAAATATACTCAGCATTTACAGCCATGGCAGACTCATACAGTGGTAGCATGCTACCCATCTGCAGTGCGCTCAAGCACCTCGTCGGAGTAGGAAGGGCCATTACAATATGATATGATACAGCAGAGCCTAGGGAAATATGTATTCGATAGATTACGTGCATTCTTAATAATCTCATATTAGACTCCATTTCAGCATTAAGGGAAGTAGAGGGTGATGCAAATGATGGTGTGGTGGATAAAGGTCCTTAAATCCTACCTATCATGTCCTGTAAACAAATAGACAATGAGAAACACAAGCATACGCCTGAGACACACAACCCCATATCAATGCGTTTTTATATTATTTTATTTACATTTCAAAGTAGCTTATATTTTCATATGAAAGAAGTCTCATAAAAAAACAAAGTGATTAAAATCATCATAGCGGCAACAGCAATGGAACATTTACTGTGCTGTAAAGCAATGCATGTCCATACCATAGACACCTGATAATTAATGTCAAAGTAATAGGATAAGGCTAGAATGTCAAAGCCTGTTGGCTCAGAAGATTTATAAATAAAGACCGAGAGGTCTGGTTATCTGTCAATCTGCAACAAAATGGCAAACAGCAAAGAACATGTCATAAAAAACGTTGAAATGCTTTATCAAGTGGGTGAAGTACAGGGAGGAAACAAAACACTGCGGTGGTTTTACAAGGGCATTACATGTATGTGTAGTACATTGGCATCGATTCACCAAAATACTAGGGGTAGCAGAAGTGAGATCACACTCCCCTTAACCTTAATGACAACACCGGAAGTGGTATCATATGAACCAAGGAAGTTATTTGTCTCTGAAGACATCACTATAATTGCCATCATAGAAGTTCCAAAATAACGGTGTGATTATTATAACACAACACAGATACATTTCTATTTTAGATCGCTGAAAATGGTGAGGCATAATTCTTGACCTGAATTTCAGCGAGTGAGTGAAGTGAGGGAGCCTGGCCTCTTCTGAGTGGGATCAGAAAGGCTCTCCCAAGAGAGCATGTTAACCAAATTGGATTAGTTTCAGTATGCAAAAGTCAATGTCAGACTCACAAGCACATGTCATATTCTCACTCATGTTCACTTACATTTACTTACTCCCATTCTCATTCACTCATATTCATTCATTCACTCACTTGCACCCACTTTTTCTTACTCACTCTATTGCACTCTTTCTTGTTCATTTGCTCTCACTTTCAATCATCTTACTCTGACTCACCCATACTTACACTCACATTCTCACACCCTGATTTTCATGCACTTTCATTTATTCTCACACACTATCTCACTCATTCTTATTAATTCATAGTCACTCACACTTACTCTTACTCCCACTCGCTCATTCTTTCTAGCTCATTCATTTGCTCTCACTCTTACTCTCATTCTTTCTCACTTATTCTCACTCATTCTGATTCACACATTCTCACTCACTGTTGCTCCCACTGTCACTCATGCCCACTTATACCCCCACAAGCAATTTTTTATTCGTTCTTACTCATCTACTCTCACTCACTTGCAGTCACTCTTTTCTCACTCACTGGCTTACTTATACTCACTGGCACTCAATCTCACTCATTCTTACTGTTAGACCTAACAGCCTTAGGGTGGTCAACTTTTTGCCTGCCTCCCTCCACTTTTTGACACTGTTTTTGCTGGTTTTAGGCCTCTGCGCACTTTACCAATGCTAACCAGTGCTAAGGTGAATATGCTCTCTCCCTTAAAACATGGTGACATTGGCTCACAACCAATTGGCTTATTTAATTTACTTATAAGTCTCTATTAAAGTGTACTACATGTGCACAGGGCCTGTAGATTAAATGCTACTAGTGGGCCTGCAGCACTGATTGTGCCACCCACATAAGTAGCCCTTTAACCATGTCTCAGGCCTGCCATTGCAAGGCCTGTGTGTGCAGTTTCACTGACAATTCGACTTGGCATTTAAAAGTACTTGCCAAGGTTTAAACTCCCTCTTTTCTGCATATGTCACCCATAGGATAGGCCCTAGGCAACCCATAGGGCAGGGTGCTATGTAGATAAAAGGCAGGACATATACCTGTGTAGTTTATGTGTCCTGATATTGTAAAACTCCTAAATTCGTTTTTCACTGCTGTGAGGGCTGCTCCTTTCATAGGCTAACATTACGGCTACCCTTATATACTGTTTGAGTGGTAGGTTCTGATCTGAAAGGAGCAAGAGGGTCATATTTATTATGGCCAGAATTGCAATACAAAATACTGCTGAATGGTTGAGTTGAATTTAATATTACTATTTTAGAAATGCCACTTTCAGAAAGTGAGCATTTCTCTGCACGTAAATCCTTCTGTGCCTTACAATCCACATATGGCTGGGTTAGGTGACAGCTCCCTTGTGCAGTTCACTCAGACAAACCCAAACACAGGATTCTCAGTCACACCTGCATACATCTGCATACTGAATGGGTCTTCCTGGGTTGAGTGGAGGACCTGACACTTACATGTCAAAGGACAGTGGCCTGCCCTCACACAATGGACCGTCAAACCCAGTACCTGGTCCCTAGCATGCAGGATGGAAATGAAAGGGGACCTTGTGCACTTCTAGGCCACTCTTTGAAGTCTCCCCCACTTCAAAGGCACATTTGGGTATTTAACCAGGGTCTCTGGCCCTACCAATTCAGACACTTCTTGACAAGATACCTAATGGGAAAGGAACTCTGAACCAGAACCTGCAACCTGCTCAGAGAAGCTACCTGGCTGCCCAAAGGACTCACCTAACTGCTTTGCTGTAAAGGACTTCTGCCTTGCTATTGCCCTGCTGTTGCCCTGCTGCCTTGCCACCCTCTGGCTCTGCTGACAAGTGCTCTCCAAGGGCTTAGATTGAGCTTGCCTGCTGTTTCCTGAAGTCACGGGGCCAAAAAGTCTTCATATCTGCAAAGAACTCCTTGTGCGATGAAATTGACGCATAGCCTGCCGGAATCGACACATAGCCTGCCCTGCCGAGAGAAAATCACTGCAACGCTGAACCGGAATGACACAGACCGGTTCCCTGAGTGGAGATCAACGCAGCGTCAGAATTGCGACTGGAACTTCGCCGCATGGCCCACTGGATCGATGCATAGCTGAGCCAGAACGGCGCAACCCGACTTCCAGCGAGAGGAATCGAAGCAACGCCTGCCGTGTGACAGAAATTTCCCGCATCGCCCACCAGATCGACGCAGCTCCTGTGACTTTGTCCTTTCACGCCCAGGAGTTTTCCACATCATCCCTGGGGTGTCCAAATACTTCGCAACCCAAAGAGGATCCAAGTGTGCATGCCAGAAATTGATGCAAAGCCTTGCTGCGTGGAAAAACATTGACACATCGTTTGTGTGCGCCCGGAGAAACAGATGCACACCTCCCCATTTTCCACGCATCTCCTCATCTGCTGTCCCTTGCGGATCATTTAGATGCAAACCAGGTACTTTGTGCTTGCAAGAGACACTTAGGGGGTCATTCCAACCCTGGTGGTCGGTGTTAAAGCGGCGGCCAACCCGCCAACAGGCAGGCGGTAAAAAAAATGGAATTCTGACCCTGGCGGAAACCGCCAACAGAGACCGCCACTTTAACACTCCGACCGCCACGGCGGGACAAACAAACAGCGCGGCGGTCACCGCCAACAGACAGGCGGGAGACAATGTACCGCCCACCCTATCACAACCCACCAATCCGCCACCTTTTCCGGGGCGGTAGCCCCGCCGATAAAAACACAGCGGAAACAGACATTACGAACGGAAAACGCTCACCTCTACACACTCCACGAGGAATCTACACATCCTACCAGCTATTGTCTTCCTACTCCTCTACCAGGAGCACGAACGCCGGCGCAGAAGACAACGGTGAGTACTGCACCTACGACACAGGGGAGGGGGGAGGCAAAAAATTACGGGGACACACATACGCGACACACCCACCCTCACCCACAACTACATACACATCAATGCAGAGCAACAACTCAGAGTGACACCCCCAAACCCCCCGGAAGAATGCAAAGACAAAATAAAATGATCATGAAGTTTGAAGTATATTGTACGGCTAAGTAAAAAAATATATCAAACATCTATAACTATATATACATATGTAAATTGTCCTGTCCAAATTGGGTATCAGCCATTGTTCGTGGGCCAATGGGCCTAAACACATGGGCAAAGCCCACACAGGATACCCGACTCCAATGGAGAGAACACTGCAGGGGCATCAGATAGCAAAACTACAGGTACCTCAGGGGGAAGGGAAGAGGGGGCACCTCAGCCAGATGAGTCCACGACGCCAGATCCACGAGGGGCCTCCATGGCCACTGTTCAATCCTGGGGAGTGCAAAGCCACAGTCTCACAAGTCTCTACAGTGGGTGGATTGCCCACTGTGCCATCCTGGGGAGTGCAAAGCCACAGTCTCACAAGTCTCTACAGTGGGTGGGTTGCCCACTGTGCCATCCTGGGGAGTGCAAAGCCACAGTCTCACAAGTCTCTACAGTGGGTGGATTGCCCACTGTGCCATCCTGGGGAGTGCAAAGCCACAGTCTCACAAGTCTCTACAGTGGGTGGATTGCCCACTGTGCCATCCTGGGGAGTGCAAAGCCACAGTCTCACAAGTCTCTACAGTGGGTGGGTTGCCCACTGTGCCATCCTGGGGAGTGCAAAGCCACAGTCTCACAAGTGGATTACAGACAGTGGATTGCCCACTGTGCCATCCTGGGGAGTGCAAAGCCACAGTCTCACAAGTCTCTACAGTGGGTGGATTGCCCACTGTGCCATCCTGGGGAGTGCAAAGCCACAGTCTCACAAGTGGATTACAGACTCCACTGGTTCTGGAGGAGGCATGGTGCCCAGAGTGCTTCGTGCAGCCCGGCCCGACACAGATGCGGGCCTGCCCCTACTGCCAATGGGCCAGCAGTGCTTGAGGCGCCGGTGCCCAGCGGAGCGGTGCAGAGACGGCGGTGCCCAGCGGAGCGGTGCTTGAGATGAAGGGCCCAGCGGAGCGGTGCTTGAGATGAAGGGCCCAGCGGAGCGGGGCAGAGACGGCAGTGCCCAGCGGAGCGGTGCTTGAGATGAAGGGCCCAGCGGAGCGGTGCAGAGACGGCGGTGCCCAGCGGAGCGGTGCTTGAGATGAAGGGCCCAGCGGAGCGGTGCAGAGACGGCGGTGCCCAGCGGAGCGGTGCAGAGACGGCGGTGCCCAGCGGAGCGGTGCTTGAGATGAAGGGCCCAGCGGAGCGGTGCTTGAGATGAAGGGCCCAGCGGAGCGGTGCAGAGACGACGGTGCCCAGCGGAGCGGTGCTTGAGATGAAGGGCCCAGCGGAGCGGTGCTTGAGATGAAGGGCCCAGCGGAGCGGTGCTTGAGATGAAGGGCCCAGCGGAGCGGTGCAGAGACGGCGGTGCCCAGCGGAGTGGTGCTTGAGATGAAGGGCCCAGCAGAGCGGTGCAGAGACGCCGGTGCCCAGCGGAGCGGTGCAGAGACGGCGGTGCCCAGTGGAGTGGTGCTTGAGATGAAGGGCCCAACGGAGCGGTACTTGAGATGAAGAGCCTAGCGGAGCGGTGCTTGAGATGAAGGGCCCAGCGGAGCTGTGCTTGAGATGAAGGGCCCAGCGGAGCGGTGCTTGAGATGAAGGGCCCTGTTCAGCAGTTCTTGAGACGGCGGTGCCCTGTTCAGCGGTGCTTGACTTGAAGGGCCCTGTTCAGCGGTTCTTGAGACGGCGGTGCCCTGTTCAGCGGTGCTTGACTTGAAGGGCCCTGTTCAGCGGTGCTTGACTTGAAGGGCCCTGTTCAGCGGTGCTTGAGACGGCGGTGCCCTGTTCAGCGGTGCTTGACTTGAAGGGCCCTGTTCAGCGGTTCTTGAGACGGCGGTGCCCTGTTCAGCGGTGCTTGACTTGAAGGGCCCTGTTCAGCGGTGCTTGACTTGGAGGGCCCTGTTCAGCGGTTATTGAGACGGCGGTGCCCTGTTCAGCGGTGCTTGACTTGAAGGGCCCTGTTCAGCGGTGCTTGACTTGGAGGGCCCTGTTCAGCGGTTCTTGAGACGGCGGTGACCTGTTCAGCAGTGCTTGACTTGAAGGGCCCTGTTCAGTGGTTCTTGAGACGGCGGTGCCCTGTTCAGCGGTGCTTGACTTGAAGGGCCCTGTTCAGCGGTGCTTGACTTGAAGGGCCCTGTTCAGCGGTGCTTGACTTGGAGGGCCCTGTTCAGCGGTTCTTGAGACGGCGGTGCCCTGTTCAGCGGTGCTTGACTTGAAGGGCCCTGTTCAGCGGTGCTTGACTTGAAGGGCCCTGTTCAGCGGTGCTTGACTTGAAGGGCCCTGTTCATCGGTTCTTGAGACGGCGGTGCCCTGTTCAGCGGTGCTTGACTTGAAGGGCCCTGTTCAGCGGTGCTTGACTTGAAGGGCCCTGTTCAGCGGTTCTTGAGACGGCGGTGCCCTGTTCAGCGGTGCTTGACTTGAAGGGCCCTGTTCAGCGGTGCTTGACTTGAAGGGCCCTGTTCAGCGGTGCTTGACTTGGAGGGCCCTGTTCAGCGGTTCTTGAGACGGCGGTGCCCTGTTCAGCGGTGCTTGACTTGAAGGGCCCTGTTCAGCGGTTCTTGAGACGGCGGTGCCCTGTTCAGAGGTGCTTGACTTGAAGGGCCCTATTCAGTGGTGCTTGACTTGAAGGGCCCTGTTCAGCTGTGCTTGACTTGAAGGGCCCTGTTCAGCGGTGCTTGAGATGGCGGTGCCCTGTTCAGCGCTGCTTGACTTGAAGGGCCCTGTTCAGCGGTGCCTGACTTTAAGGGCCCTGTTCAGCGGTGCTTGACATGTGTGTTCAGGTCACCAGTTCCGGCCATTACATGGATTTCACTCGCCACCTGACATGTGGCTGCCGGGCCCTTCGTGCACATCTGTCTTCTCGCTTGCGGGGCCCTCCTGTGCTGCCGTCCCGGGCCCGTGGTGTCCTCCTGCACACCTGGAATGGGGCTGCTGGGGCCCTCCTGGGCAGCTCGCCTGCTGCCGGACTTGTCGGGCGTGCTGCCCTTGCCACCCTTCCCTGCTCGTCTGTGGCCCTTTCCTCCCTTTGGCGATGTGCCAGGTGGCACCACACTCCCTGACGGTGCCAGGGTAGTGCTTTTGGAGCCTGCTGTCTTTGGCCTCTCACGCCGGGCACTGGCTTTCTTGGCTTTTTTTTCTGGGGGTGGGCTGGCCGTCTCTTTACTCCTGGCAGAAGTAGCTGGCCTTGAAGGTGGTGGACTCCAAAATCCTTGGACTATTGTCTTTGTAGGTCCAGGTTTTGTGGTGGCTGAGGTGCTGATTGGAGTCTTATGAGATGGAGGGGGTGGGTCAGTTGTTGGAAAGAGGTCAAGGTTGGAAAGGAAAATCAATTTAGAAAGACAGGGACGGGTAGTTGTAGTGGGTATGGGAGTTGAGGAAGAGGATGTGGTTGTAGGAGAGTGAAGTCTGGTGTCTTTGGGTGCAGGTGCTTGTGCTGGAGGCTGTCGTGAGGTGGATGGCTGTTGGGTGGGTGACTCCCTGCGTTTGTGTGGTTTGGAAGAGGGGGTGACAGACACACTGGGAGAGGACACAGGGGATGTGTAAATGGTAGTGGGGGTGGTGACTGCACGTGTGCGGAGTGTTCTGGTGGGTGTGCTGGTGATGGACGTAGTGGCTGAAGATGTTGTGCATGCAAGTGTGAGTGGAGACGTCACAGGTAGGGAGGAGGAAGACGAGGAGGAGGGGGACACAGACGAGGCAGTGGCTGTTGGCATGTCTGCATGTGGATGTTGCTTGTGTGAATGCTTGTGTGATGTGTGGTGCTTATGTCTGGATGAGCTTCCCTTGGGTGTTGAGGTGTGTGCAGGCTGGTCTGTAGGTGTGTCTGGGATAGGCAGAGGTACAGGGGAGTGGGACTGGGTTGAGGAAGTTGGAGGAGGGAGGCAGGAGACAGGGACAATGGCTGCCGTCAGTGCTGAGGCCAGAGCGTTGAATGATCACTGATGGCCAGCCTGACCCGAATGAATGCCCTCCAGGTATGCATTACTCCGGTGCACCTCCCTTTCTACACCCTGGATGGCATTCAAAAGGGTAGACTGCCCAACAATGAGCGTCCTCAGGAGGTCAATGACCTCCTCACTGAGGGCAGCAGGGGTAACTGTGTCAGGGCCTGAGGTGCCTGGGGCGAAGGAGATGCCCACCTTCCTGGGTGAGCGGGCACGGGGCGAAGGCTGAGGGGCTGCTGGGAGAGCGGAGCTGGTACGCTGGGTGGCGGCTGCACCTGTTGTTGCGGTGGGCACGGATGTTGCCGCCACCACAAGGGAGCTCCCTTCCGAGGACGTGTCTGTGTCGCTGGTGTCACCACGTGTCCCCGCTGTGGAGCTCCCCTCGCCCTCCGTCTCACTGGTGAAATCCAAGTCAGTTGCATGGCCCTCCATGGCCATGTGAGATGCAGCTCCCTCGTCCTCCGATGCCACTTCTCCTCCGCCTGATGATGCTAATGCACACATGAACAGGAAGACCACAAAAAAGGGGGGGGGAGAAAGAAAGACATGTTGAGTGCATGGATTACCGCTACCGTTGGCGGAGAGGACAGACACAGAAGCCCCCTGCACTACGCTGCGCACTTGGGGTCCACTACTCAATCCGTGGGACATGGCCTACAAGCCTATGGACGACAACTCCACACATAGGTGACACAGGGCCATGAATAGCTGTACTAGGCAACCTACAGAGGTGAGGGGCGGGGCACAGGGCCATGCCTAATGGAGGGACCTAGCCTTCAGAAATCGCCCTGGCCTAAGGATACCCACAGCCCTCCTTCCCCACCCAGACACCTCCAATGTGCACAAAATCAGCAGAATGTGCTTGTACTCACCCCCTTGTGTCTGCTGTGATGTCCTCACGTGCCCATCCAAATCGGGGTAGGCCACCGCCAGGATCCGGGACATCAGGGGGGTCAAGGTACGACTGGCACCCCTCCTACATTGGGAGGCCATCCCCAGCAGAGCCTCCGCGGTCTTCCTGCTCCCGCGGCGGATGTCCTCCCACCTCTTCCGGCAGTGGGTGCCCCGTCTGTTGTGGACCCCCAGGGTCCGGACGTCCTTGGCGATGGCACGCCAAATGTCGATTTTCTGATGGGCGCTGACGTATGTGACATGTACAGGGGGAGAAAAATAAAAATCATCACCTTCTGCATGCTCGATGTGAGTGGCCCCCCATCCCCACCCTTGCCATGTGGCACATGCTCTCATCTGTCGTTTGATGCATGCCTCATTCGCTCCCCTCCCCACCATCATTCATTCACCCCACTCAACCCAGGGATTGGCCACAAAGCATGGTCCCAGTGTACTTACCTGTTGGTCTGGAGGACCGTAGAGTAGCGCATACTGGGGGAGGACCCCATCCACGAGTTTCTCCAATTCTTCAGAAGTGAAAGCAGGGGCCCTTTCCCCAGTCGCAGCAGCCATTGTCTCTTCCAGACCGAGGTCACAGCAGCACTTGCAGTATAGGTCCTCTCCTGTGGATGATCAGGTATCGAGTGATTAAGCAGATAGAAAATGGCGGTCACGCCTGCTGCGGTGCGTACCGTGGCGGGGCGTAGCGCAACTGCCGGCGCACATCGTCATTGGCTCCTGAAACCCATAGGGTTCAATGTTAACCAATGCGGCTTTGTGCCGCGGTCTTCGACCGCCTACCGCCACGGTGTGCCACGCCAGCGCATTGACCTCACATCCCACTGTCGCACTTCACAGGTCAGGCAGCCGCCATTTCAAGGGCCCCCATATCTTAATTTCTACTGCGTCACACATGCCTAGGCCTTGCATCAACACTCATACAAGCCATTCAATGCATTGAGAATTGTGTACTGTGCAAGTTGTGGGAACGTACCTGTGGGTTGATTGACTCTGTGCTCCATGTTGTCCTTCCTAGGCACCGTCCGCTGGGACTTGCGAGGAGATGGAGGAATCTTCCCGTGTACAGACCGCTGGTGGACCTGTCGACAATGGAAGAAAGACATGTCATACTGACATACAGGCTTGACAGAGCCACTATACAGGAACTGTGTGCCCAGCTGGAGCCAGACCTGATGTCACCCATCCGCCAACCCACAGGGATCCCCCCTCTAGTGCAGGTTCTGTCAGTACTCCATTTTCTGGCAAGTGGGTCATTTCAAACAACAGTGGCCATTTCTTCAGGGATGTCTCAGCCTATGTTTTCCAAGGTGTTGTCCAGAGTGTTGTCTGCCCTGCTGAAATACATGCGGAGCTACATTGTTTTCCCTGAGGTGGGCGATTTGGCTACAGTGAAGGGTGATTTCTATGCGCTTGGACATATTCCCAACATCATTGGTCCAATTGATGGGACACATGTTGCTTTGGTCCCCCCCAGCACGAGTGAACAGGTGTACAGGAACAGAAAAAGTTATCATTCCATGAATGTTCAGGTGGTCTGTTTGGCTGACCAGTACATCTCCCATGTAAATGCCAAGTTCCCTGGGTCAGTGCATGACGCGTACATCATGCGAAATAGCAGCATCCCTCACGTGATGGAACTACTTCAGAGACACCGTGTGTGGCTAATTGGTGACTCTGGTTACCCCAACCTGTCATGGCTACTGACCCCAGTGAGGAATCCCAGGACCAGGGCAGAGGAACGGTACAATGAGGCCCATGGGCGTGCTAGGAGGGTGATCGAGCGGACCTTCGGCCTCCTGAAGGCCAGGTTTAGGTGCCTTCATATGACAGGTGGATCCCTAATGTACTCACCAAAGAAGGTGTGCCATATCATCGTGGCCTGCTGTATGCTTCACAACCTGGCTTTGCGACGCCAGGTGCGTTTCCTGCAGGAGGATGGTCCAGATGGTGGTGTTGTGGCAGCTGTGGAGCCTGCGGAGAGTGAAGAGGAGGAAGACGAGGAGGACGACACAGACAACAGGGACACAGTAATACAGCAGTATTTTCTTTTTTTTTCTTTTTTTCTTTTTTTGTTTTTTAAGTTTCAAAAGTTTTATTAAGAATATATAAGGCGATACATACAGCATATAAACAAACTGTTTAGCTTTCAAGACATTGTTTTTGTTCTTTTACCACAATTATTTCCATTGTGAGCATATATGCATGTACTGTCAGGTAAGTAAAAATTCCCAGTTGCATAGTTGAGTTTTGTACCCTTATTTTGAAGAAAAGTGGAGAACAGGTGGGGGGGGGGAGTGGTAAAGGGAAGGGGAGCGAGAATAGGATTATGTGTGAGGGGTTGATCTTGGTATAGGGGAGAGACGAAATAGTCATATGAAATGGGGAGGGGGAGAGAAGGGGAAGAAAGAGGAGGAAAGAGGAAGGGTAATCGCGGTGGAATGTAGAATGAAGAGATTCGAGGTAGGCAGGGGGTCTTTGTATCCTGAGACTAGCTTGTTCAGGCCTAAGAGTAGATCGTTCTGTACTGCTCCGTCTGCAGCAAGTTATTATCTAGGGGTAGATAGTATGTATGTTAGATATGGTAAGGTCGGTTAGAGAATGTCTACGTCTTATGTGAGTTGATTTCTCAGTCCTTGTTTGTGTTAGGTAGCGACTTGTATTACTATGTTGGGTAGTTCAGGGTCTCTTGCATATGACAAAATTAGAGGCCTGTGGATTGATAGAGAGAGAGAAAAAAGAGAGAAAGGGGAGAGGACAGCGTAGCTAGGGTGAGAGAAAGGGGCCAGTAGGAGATTAAGGGGGTCATTCTGACCTCGGCGGTAAAAGCCGCTTACCGCCGGTCAGAAGGCCGCCACAATACCGCTGCGGCCGCGGTCAGCCGCCACGGACATTCTGACCCACAACTGCAAAACCTCCGAAAATCCGCCCTCCACTGCAGTCCGCCACATCAGCGGCCAGCGGTAAACTGGAGAAGACCAAACCTCCACCGCCACGCCAACAGAAATACGCCCATCCCATTATGACCCGCAAATCCACGCGGCGGTCATTCAACCGCGGTATTCCATTGGCGGTACACACCGCCGCGGTCAAAATACAGACACCTTTACAAACCCCTACCACATTGGACAATTTGAAAGGCACACACCTGAAACCCATACATACACCACTCCCACACATCCAATACCATATAAAACACACACCCACATCACCCACAAACCCCTACCAACAAAAACCAGAGACGAAGGAGAGAGAGACACACATCAGAGAATAGATAGCCAGACACACAGAGGCACACCGCAACATCACACACACCACATAGAAGCACAAAGCACCACACACCAACACACACATCATCACATACACCACCCCACACCTCATACACACCACCCCATGGCACCACAAAGGCACCCACGCTTTTCGGACCAAGAACTCCGGGTCATGGTGGAGGAGATCATAAGAGTGGAACCCCAGCTCTTCGGCTCACAGGTCCAGCACACCACCATAGCGAGGAAGGCGGAGCTCTGGCAGCGGATCGTGGACAGGGTCAACGCGGTGGGACAGCATCCCAGAAATAGAGAGGACATCCGCAAACGATGGAACGACCTACGGGGGAAGGTGCGCTCGATGGTCTCGCGACACAACATCGCAGTGCAGAAGACTGGCGGGGGACCCCCACCCACTCCACCCGAATTCACAACATGGGAGCAGGAGGTACTCAACATCCTGCATCCTGATGGCCTCGCTGGAGTACACAGAGGAATGGACTCTGGTAAGTACAAGGCCAACCACTTCACCCCACACCCAGCATGCTAACCCCCACCCTCACCCCCAACCCCCCAGCACACATCCTCCCTGAGAATGTCTCCCCAGCACAACCCACCCAACACCAACCCCTGCATGCCACCCCCAAACTATGGACACCCATCACCTAAGCATGACCACTGCACATACCCATCACCCCCCCCCACAAAACACCCTCACAACACCTCCCCCAAGGGAATGCCAGCACTGGAGGACAAGGGCACCTATAAAACGCAAGCTAATGCACACACAGAAACAATAACCATACCCTCTTACCCCATGCAGGACCCGAACGACAACACACCGGTCAGGAGGGACCAGAAATGTCCATCCCACCCCCGGAACAGGCCACTAGTGATGACAGCAGCTCTGTTGACCTGGAACCTGACGACCAGCCCGGACCATCGGGGACCTCTGGGCAGTCGGTTCCCCTCACCCAGACACAGGCCACTGCAGACCCAACCCCCTCTGGGAACAACCGCACAGCTCCCACCCAGCGGGCCCATGCCTCTGTCTCTAGGACAGGTCAAGCAGCGGTGTGTCTACCACTACAGGGCCCCCAGGGTAACCCACCAACCCAACAACAACAGGGACCTGGGGGCAGTGGGAGTGGGCACACCGTCCAGGGGACAGAGGCCCAGGGAAACAGGGCAACTCGGAGGGCTGCTGTGCGACAGGGGGGGGAGGAGAGGCCCAGGGAACCCACTCTCCAAGAGGCCCTCACCACCATCATGGCTGCCTACCACCACTCACAAGAGACGATGGCGACGGTACTGGCCAGGTTCCAGGAGATCCAGGCACAGCAGGAGCAACGCTACATGGAGTTCAGCGACCAACTAACCAACATCTCAACCGCTATGGGGAGCATAGTCCAGGCCCTGAACCGCATAGAGGACACGTTTCGGGACCATGTGGCATCACACCGGGCCCCTGTCACTACCCAGGAACAGGAACAGCCTACCACCTCCGCCGGCGCTAGTGGACAGGAGGCCCCACCACAACGACAGCCCCCCAGAACCCCACCTCCTGCTGAACAACAACCGCCCCGCAAAAGGAGCCTGAGATAAAAAAAAACGACAGAGTAGGATGTCAAGTCCCCCGCCAGCATCACATACCCCCTGAAGTCCTCCCACTGTCCCACATGGCCACCCTGTCAAACCTTGAACTGCCCCTGCTCCATCCTGCCACAGGCGTATGGACAATGCACCTGTGAGACTGAGAACTGGACTCCGCCATGGACATTACTCCACCCCACCCATCACTGTTTCACCATCATGTACCAATATCTATGCACTAATAATAAATCACACATTGCACTGAAATCAATCAGGACTCTGGCTGTCTTATTTACAAAAGTATGACAGATTACATATCAATTACGTATTGTGAACATTGTGAATTACACATACCGAGGTAACTTAGCATTAGTCCATGGGCCAACCAAGCCGAGGTCACGCAGTGGCTCATACAGCACAGAAAAGGCAAGGGAAATTCAAACATCATGTCCATAGGTCTGGGGGGAAACCGACAAAGTTGAGATGCAGGAGGCTTTCAGGAAATGTAAAATGGCATGGGTGATCATTACCTGTGTGCTACTGGAAATACTGTGCTATTACTCTGTCCCTGTTGTCTGTGTCGTCCTCTGAGTCTTCCTCCTCTTCACTCTCCGCAGGCTCCACAGCTACTTCAACACCACCATCTGCACCATCCTCCTGCAGGAAAGGGACCTGACGTCGCAATGCCAGATTGTGAAGCATACAGCAGGCCACGATGATCTGGCACACCTTCTTTGGTGAGTAAATCAGGGATCCCCCAGTCATATGCAGGCACCTAAACCTGGCCTTCAGGAGGCCAAAGGTCCTTTCGATGATCCTCCTAGCTCGCCCATGGGCCTCATTGTACCGTTCCTCTGCCCTGGTCCGGGGATTCCTTACTGGGGTCAGTAGCCAAGGCAGGTTGGGGTAACCAGAGTCACCTATTAGCCACACACGTTGTCTCTGTAGCTGCTCCATCACATAGGGGATGCTGCTATTTCGCATCACATACGCGTCATGCACTGACCCTGGGAACTTGGCATTTACATGGGAGATGTACTGGTCAGCCAAACAGACCACCTGGACATTCATCGAATGATAACTTTTTCTGTTTCGGTACACCTGCTCATCGTCTTTTGGGGGTACCAAAGCCACATGTGTCCCATCAATGGCACCAATGATGTTGGGGATATGTCCAAGGGCATAGAAATCACCCTTCACTGTAGGCAAGTCACCCTCCTCTGGGAAAATGATGTAGCTCCGCATGAGTTTCATCAGGGCAGACAACACTCTACTCAAAATCTTTGAAAACATAGGCTGAGACATTCCAGATGACATGGCCACTGTGGTCTGGAATGACCCACTCGCCAAAAAATGGAGGACTGACAAAACCTGCACCAGAGGGGGAATCCCTGTGGGTTGGCGGATGGGGGACATCAGGGCTGGCTCCAGCTGGGCACACAGTTCATGGATAGTGGCTCGGTCAAGTCGGTATCGTAGTATGATGTGGCGTTCTTCCATTGTCGACAGGTCCACCAGCGGGCGGTACACGCGAGGATTCCTCCTTCTCATCGCAAGTCCCAGCGGACGGTGCCTAGGAAGGACAACATGGAGCACAGAGTCAGCCAAACCACAGGTACGTACAGACAGCTTGCACAGTTAAAGAATGGCAATGGGTTGAAAGGCGTGTATGTGTGGCAATGCAAGGCCTAGGCCTGTGTGTCGCAGTCAAAATTTAAGCCATGTAGGCCCTTGAAATGGCGGCTGCCTGACCTGTGAAGTGGGACAATGGGATGTGAGGTCAATGCGCTGGCGGGGCACACCGTGGCGGTAGGCGGTCGAAGCCCGCGGCGCAAAGCCGCATTGGTTAACATTGAGGCCTATGGGTTTCAGGAGCCAATGACGAAGTGCGCCGGTGGTCGCGGTACGCACCGCCGCGGGCGTGACCGCCATTTTCTATCTGCTTAATCACTCGAGACCTGATCATCCACAGGAGAGGACCTATACTGCAAGTGCTGCTGTGACCTCGGTCTGGAAGATACAATGGCTGCTGCGACTGGGGAAAGGGCCCCTGCCTTCACGTCTGAAGAGTTGGAGAAGCTCGTGGATGGGGTCCTCCCCCAGTATGCGCTACTCTACGGTCCTCCAGACCAACAAGTGAGTACACCGGGTGCACATGGAATGGGCTATGCCTGTGTGGATTGGGGTGGATTTAAGTTGGTGGGGTGGGGGGCGAATGAGGAGTGCAACGCCCGACACATGAGAGCATGTGCCATATGGCAAAGTTGGTGGGGGGGGCCAATCACATCTAACATGCAGGTCATTGATGAATTCCTCCTTTCCACCCTGTACATGTCAAATAGGTCAGCGCCCATCAGAAGATCGAGATTTGGCGTGCCATCGCCAAGGAAGTTCGGAACTTGGGGGTCCACAACAGACGGGGCACCCACTGCAGCAAGAGGTGGGAGGACATCCGCCGCGGAACAAGGAAGACCGCAGAAACACTGCTGGGGATGGCCTCCCAACCTAGGAGGGGTGCCAGTCGCACCATGACCCCCCTGATGTCCCGGATCCTGGCGGTGGCTTACCCAGAATTGGATGGGCGCTTTAAGACATCACAGCAGACACAAGGGGGTGAGTATCAGCACATTCTCCTATCTTTCTGCGCAGTGGAGGCGTCTGGGTGGGGGAGGAGGGCTGTGGGTGACATTAGGCCAGGGCGCTTTCTGTAGTGTAGTCCTCTCCCTTAGGCATGGCCCTGTGCCCCCGGCCCCCACCTCGGTAGGGTGACAAGTACAGCCATTGAAGGTCCTGCATCTCCCATGTGCGCGTTTGACGTCTCTTGGCCTGTTGTCCTAGTCAGTAGTACTGAGTAGTGTACCCCGAATGCGCGGCTTAGTGCATTAGGCTCCTGTGTCTGTCCTCTCCGCCAACGGTGTTGACATTGCATGCACTCAACCTGGTCTTCTTTTTTCTCCCCCCACCCTTTCTCTTCATCTTCTTGTGCATGTGTGCATTAGCATCATCAGGCGGAGGAGACTTGGCATCGGAGCACGAGGGAGCTGCAGGACACAAGGCCCCGGTGGGCCCAGGAACAGACACCGAGGGCACCAGTGATCCGGAGGACGAGGGGAGCTCCACGACGGGGACCGCTGGTGAGAGCAGCGAAAGCGACACGTCCTCAGACGGGAGCTCCCGAGCGGGGGCGGCAACATCCGTGCCCCCGCCTCTACAGGTACAGCCGCCACCCAGCGCACCAGCCCCGCCCTCCCAGCAGCCCCTCAGTCTTCGCTCCGTGCCGGTTCGCCCAGGAAGGCGCGTGTCTCCTTCGCCCCAGGCACCTCAGCCCCTGCCCCTGTTGCCCCTGCTGCCCTCAGTGCGGAGCTCATTGACCTGGTAAGGACGCTCATTGTTGGGCAGACGACGCTTTTGAATGCCATCCAGGGTGTGCAAAGGGAGGTGCAACAGAGCAATGCGTACCTGGAGGGCATTCATTCGGGTCAGGCTGCCCATCAACGAGCGTTCACTGCTCTGGCCTCAGCACTGACGGCAGCCATTGTCCCTGTTTCCAGCCTCCCTCTTCTTACTGCCTCCAGCCTTTCTCTGTCTCCTGTCCCTCAGCCTATCCCATCCACACCATCAGACCAGCCTGCACACACCTCAACACCCAAGAGCAGCTCATCCAAACACAAGCACCACAGATCCCACAAACACTCACCCAAGCAACACCCAGATGCAGACATGCCAACAGCCACTCCCACCCCTGTATCCCCCTCCTCCTCGTCTCCCTCCTCCCTCCCTGTGACGTCTACACTCACACCTGCATGCACCCCAACATCAGCCAGTGCTTCCATCACCACCTCACCCTCCAGTACAGTCCACACTCGTGCAGTCACCACCCCCACTGCCATTTACACGTCCCCTGTGTCCTCTCCCACTGTGTCTGTCACCCCCTCTTCCAAGACACACAAACGCAGGCAGCCACCCACCCAACAGCCATCCACCTCACGACAGCCTACAGCACCAGCACCTTCACCCAATGACAGCACACCTGACTCTCCTACAACCACCTCCTCTACCTCCACTTCCATCTCCACTTCTCCTCCCTTTTACCTTGGCCCTAAAAAACTTTTCCTGGCTAACCTTGACCTCTTTCCCCCCGATGAGCTCCCCCATCCATCTTCAATGAGTCCCAAGAGCACCGCAGCCACCACCAGCCCAGCTTCGGGTGTCACTGTTGTGCATGGGTTCTGGAGCCCACCCTTTGCCAGCAGTGACACATCCATCAGCAGCAAGGACACGTCCAGCCCCCCCCCGGCAAGAGGACCCGCAAAAACAAGGGCCGCCGTGCGAGGACCGACAGGGCTGCCCCCAAGGAGCAATGTGCGGCCACTTCACCACCCACACCATCTAGGGGAGGCAAGGGCCCGAGAGCCCCATCAAAGGAGCGGAAGGGCAGCAGGAGCGCAGAGAAGGTGGACCCCACATGCCACATCCCAGCTGGGAAGGAGGACACTAAGGAGGCCAGGAGTCCATCCCCGAAGGGTCCAGATACGTCACGGTCCGAGGGCGACTGAGACGGGAGTCCAGGCCAGGTCTGGCTCCCTTGACCTGCTGGATGAGCACCGCTGAACAGGTCCCGCGGTGCAGAAGAGCACCGCTGAACAGGGCCCCGCCGTGGAGATAGGCACCGCTTAACAGGGCCCGCGGTGCAGAAGAGCACCGCTGAACAGGGCCCCGCCGTGGAGATAGGCACCGCTGAACAGGGCCCCGCCGTGGAGATAGGCACCGCTGAACAGGGCCCGCGGTGCAGAAGAGCACCGCTGAACAGGGCCCCGCCGTGGAGATAGGCACCGCTGAACAGGGCCCGCGGTGCAGAAGAGCACCGCTGAACAGGGCCCGCCGTGGAGATAGGCACCGCTGAACAGGGCCCCGCCGTGGAGATAGGCACCGCTGAACAGGGCCCCTTCATCTCAAGCACCGCTCCTCTGGGCCCTTCATCTCAAGCACCGCTCCGCTGGGCACCGCCGTCTCAAGCACCGCTCCGCTGGGCCCTTCCTGTCATTCACCGCTCCGCTGGGCACCGCCGTCTCAAGCACCGCTCCGCTGGGCCCTTCATCTCAAGCACCGCTCCGCTGGGTACCGCCGTCTCAAGCACCGCTCCGCTGGGCCCTTCCAGTCATGCACCGCTCCGCTGGGCACCGCCGTCTCAAGCACCGCTCCGCTGGGCCCTTCATCTCAAGCACCGCTCCGCTGGGCACCGCCGTCTCAAGCACCGCTCCGCTGGGCCCTTCCTGTCATTCACCGCTCCGCTGGGCACCGCCGTCTCAAGCACCGCTCCGCTGGGCCCTTCATCTCAAGCACCGCTCCGCTGGGTACCGCCGTCTCAAGCACCGCTCCGCTGGGCCCTTCCAGTCATGCACCGCTCCGCTGGGCACCGCCGTCTCAAGCACCGCTCCGCTGGGCCCTTCATCTCAAGCACCGCTCCGCTGGGCACCGCCGTCTCAAGCACCGCTCCGCTGGGCCCTTCATCTCAAGCACCGCTCCGCTGGGCACCGCCGTCTCAAGCACCGCTCCGCTGGGCCCTTCCTGTCAAGCACCGCTCCGCTGGGCACCGCCGTCTCAAGCACCACTCCGCTGGGCCCTTCCTCTCAAGCACCGCTCCGCTGGGCACCGCTGTCTCAAGCACCGCTCCGCTGGGCCCTTCATCTCAAGCACCGCTCCGCTGGGCACCGCCGTCTCAAGCACCGCTCCGCTGGGCCCTTCATCTCAAGCACCGCTCCGCTGGGCACCGCCGTCTCAAGCACCGCTCCGCTGGGCCCTTCCTGTCATGCACCGCTCCGCTGGGCACCGCCGTCTCAAGCACCGCTCCGCTGGGCCCTTCATCTCAAGCACCGCTCCGCTGGGTACCGCCGTCTCAAGCACCGCTCCGCTGGGCCCTTCATCTCAAGCACCGCTCCGCTGGGCACCGCCGTCTCAAGCACCGCTCCGCTGGGCCCTTCCTGTCATGCACCGCTCCGCTGGGCACCGCCGTCTCAAGCACCGCTCCGCTGGGCCCTTCATCTCAAGCACCGCTCCGCTGGGCACCGCCGTCTCAAGCACCGCTCCGCTGGGCCCTTCATCTCAAGCACTGCTCCGCTGGGCACCGCCGTCTCAAGCACCGCTCCGCTGGGCCCTTCCTGTCAAGCACCGCTCCGCTGGGCACCGCCGTCTCAAGCACCGCTCCGCTGGGCCCTTCATCTCAAGCACCGCTCCGCTGGGCACCGCCGTCTCAAGCACCGCTCCGCTGGGCCCTTCATCTCAAGCACCGCTCCGCTGGGCACCGCCGTCTCAAGCACCGCTCCGCTGGGCCCTTCATCTCAAGCACTGCTCCGCTGGGCACCGCCGTCTCAAGCACCGCTCCGCTGGGCCCTTCCTGTCATGCACCGCTCCGCTGGGCACCGCCGTCTCAAGCACCGCTCCGCTGGGCCCTTCATCTCAAGCACCGCTCCGCTGGGCACCGCCGTCTCAAGCACCGCTCCGCTGGGCCCTTCATCTCAAGCACCGCTCCGCTGGGCACCGCCGTCTCAAGCACCGCTCCGCTGGGCCCTTCCTGTCAAGCACCGCTCCGCTGGGCACCGCCGTCTCAAGCACCGCTCCGCTGGGCCCTTCCTGTCATGCACCGCTCCGCTGGGCACCGCCGTCTCAAGCACCGCTCCGCTGGGCCCTTCATCTCAAGCACCGCTCCGCTGGGCACCGCTGTCTCAATCACTGTTTATGGTTCACTGTGCCCACCATGCCTCCTCCTTGACCAGTGGAGACTGTCATCCACCTGATGGACTGTGGCTTTGCACTCCCCAGGATGGTCCAGTGGGCAGCCCACCCACTGTAGAGACATTGAGAGACTGTAGCTTTGCACTCCCCAGGATGGTCCAGTGGGCAGCCCACCCACTGTAGAGACATTGAGAGACTGTGGCTTTGCACTCCCCAGGATGGTACAGTGGGCAGCCCACCCACTGTAGAGACATTGAGAGACTGTGACTTGGGGCATGGTGGCTCCTCGTGGATCTGGTGTCGTGGACTCATGTGGCTGTGGTGCCCCCCCCTTCCCTTCCCCCTGAGGTGCCTGTAGTTTTTACATCTGATGCCCCTGCAGTGTTCTCTCCAAAGGACTCAGGTCTCCTGTGTGGGCTTTGCCCTTATTTCTCAAGACTTTGGCCCACGGACATGATGAATTCGTAGGATGTGCAGGACTTGTTACTTCAGTTATACACTGATGTGTATGTCATTAGTTTTCTTGTGAATATCTTTCATGGTTGTACGATAATTTTCTGGAGCTTTTTGGTACATAAATATTTATTCCAAATTTGATTATGTCCTAGCATTTTTCAGGGGTGTTTGGGTGGTGTCACTGTGACTTGTTGCTCTGCATTGGTGTGTACATAGTTGGGGGGGGGGGTCGCATATGTGTGTGCCCGTAACCTTTCGTCCTCCCCCTCCCGTGTGTCGTAGGTGCAGTACTCACCGTTGTCGTCTGCGCCGGACTTCGTACTCGTGGTAGATGAGAAGGTAGACGAGAGCAGGTAGGATGTTTAATTCGGGTTCCATGCTGTCCTCCTTCCTCCTGGAGTGCGTAGTGGTGAGCGTTTTCCCGTCCGTAGTCTGTTTCCGCCGTGTTTTTATCGGCGGTGCTCCCGCCCCGGAAAAGGTGGCGGATTGGTGAGTTGGAATAGTGTGGGCGGTACATTGGCTGCCGCCTGGCTGTTGGCGGTGACCGCCGCGCTGTTTGTTTGTACCGCCGTGGCGGTCGGAGTGTTAAAGTGGCTGTCTGTGTTGGCGGTTCCCATATTTTTTACCGCCAGCCTGTTGGCGGGTTGGCCGCCGCTTTAACACCGACCGCCAGGGTTAGAATCACCCCCCAAATGTGTTTCCGGAGTCTAGGGTTCTCAGAGGGTGATTGGTAATTGATATTCCCTAGTCATTGATCATTGAACATTGATCATCCGTTGGTCATCCGCCAGCCGCTTCATGGTCTCTTCAAGAATGGGCGCCAGACCTCCTCAAATTGTTCTGCTTGGTCCTGTAGGTTATAAATCACTCGTTCATGGGTAGCCGTTTGATACATGGCCGTCATCCATTCTATGGGTGTGGGGGCAATGCTAGATCTCCAGTGCCGGAGTATGCATATTTTGGCCGTGGCAAGCGCCGTGTGGATTAATCGTTTATGTGCCCGCGATAGGGAGGGATACGGACGAATGTCATGTAGAATGATAAATGCTGGTGGGGTCGGTTTTGGTATCTGTATGAAGTCCGATAAGGCGAGGCGTACCGCGTCCCATAGTGACTGTACCGTTGGACAGTGGCATAAAATATGAAGTTGGTCACAATATGGCTCTGCGCATCTCCAACAGTTCGCGTGAGGTATCAGCCCTGCCCTGAAGAGTTTAACGGGGGTCCAGTACCACCCCTGAAGGATTTTAAATAGGCAAAATTTCAGGCGTGCTTCACGTACGCCCCTGTCGAGGGCTTCTAGTATGTCTGGCCATTCTTCGTCCATGTAGGTTATCCCTAGTATATCCTGCCACTTTAAGCGTATTCGTTCAAGTAAAGGCTGAGAGTAAAGGTGGTTAGTTAATTCGGCATAGAGGCCAGCCAAGACGCCTTTTTGTCGGCCCCATTTCTGAAGATAGGTGACGATGGGTGAGGTTTTGAGCTTCCACGGGTGGGTTCCTAATGTTCTCCGCATAGTGTTTGAGCTGTAGATATCGCCACTCCTGGTTACTTTGGATGTCGAATTCTTCCTGGAGGGAGGCAAATGTGCGGAAGCTATCTCCATCTATTATGTGAGATATATTGTGGATACCTGCCTCGGACCATTGGGGCCATCTGAGAATATTCCCTCCTATTTTAATGCTTTTATTCCCTGCTATGGGAGCCTGAGTATGAAGAGAGGGGTGTACTCCTAGTAGTCGATGGGCTCTGCACCACGCTGTGTTTGTAGCCTTGAGGATGGGGTTAGCTAAGAGAACATGGTCGGCGTATGTTCCTCCCATCTCCGTGTACTGTCCATATAGGAGTTTCTCTGTGATCACCCATTGCGGTGGATCGGCTATATCCGGAAGTGTATATATTAGCTGTGAGAGTTGTAGGGCCAGAGAATATTGTTCTACCGAGGGTAGTCCTAATCCTCCGTAGGGCCGTCGTGCCAGTATTATTGCAGGTTTCAGTCTTGGGCGTGAGGAGCCCCAGACGAAGGTCCTTATGGATGCGTCTATCAATCGGAGTGAGGAAAGAGGTATCTGTAGGGGGAGCATGCCTAGCACGTATGTGAAGCGTGGTAAGGTGACCATTCTGACCGCCTGTGTCCTGCCCCACATGGACAGGCCTAGTAGGGACCATTTGGCAAAGTCTTGTTTCATTTTAGATATAAGGGGGTCTATGTTGTCCCTGACCATATGTTCTAGACCTCTGTTAATGAACGTTCCTAAATATTTAAGGCGGGTCGGGGTCCATTTGAATTGGAGGCCATGTATTGCTGCCCTCGTCGTTATGCGGGATAATGGTAGTGCCTCACTTTTATCCCAGTTCACCCGATATCCGGATAGGGATGCGAAGTCTTCTATAGTGGAAAGTAATGCTGGGAGCGAGGTTTCTAGATCGGACATTGTAAACAGAATGTCGTCTGCGTAGAGATATATTTTGGATATGCCCCCGGTGATATGGATCCCTTTTATTTGGTGAGAATTTCGTATGGTGGCAGCTAGGGGTTCCATGGCCAATAAAAATAGAAGTGGCGACAAGGGGCATCCCTGGCGTGTGCCCCTTCCGATAGGGAATGGGTCTGACATGATGCCCCCACAGTTAACCTGTGCTGTGGGATGGTCATATAATAAGCGCACTTTAGAGATAAATTGTTCCCCCAGGCCAAAATACTACATGGTTGTGAATAGGTAGGACCACTCAATGCGGTCGAATGCTTTCTCCGCGTCTAGGGACAGGGCTAGGGCTTCGTCAGGTAATTGTATGGATTCTAACAGTGTATGGCAAAGAGTTCGCATATGATTTCTGGAGGTACGGCCTGGTACAAATCCTACTTGGGTATTGTGAATCAATGATGGTATCACCTTGCGTAGCCGCGCTGCTAGAACACTGGCTAGGAGTTTGACATCCCCATTCAAAAGGGAGATAGGACGGTAACTGCCGCAAAGAAGGGGGTCTCTCCCTGGCTTAGGCACGATGACAATCGTGGCTTTATTGGATAGAGTGCCCAGGGAGCCTTCTTGACATGCTTCCGTCAGTGCTTCATGTACTGCGGTCATTGCCTCTTCCCCAGCCCATTTATAGAATTCCGCAGGGAATCCGTCCTCTCCTGGTGATTTATGGTAGGGGAGGCTTGTTATAACTTGGGTTATCTCTTCTTTGCTTATGTTACCGTCCAAGAGGGCCCTGCCTGCCTCAGACAGACGGGGCAAATTGGCCGCGATAAGGAATGTCTCCATTTGTGTTTGATCTGTCGTTGTTTCAGGAGTGTACAAATGTCGGTAGTACTTGGCGAACTCGTTTACAATGTCTTGTGGGCGAGTTAGTACTGCTCCTGAAGAAGATGTTATGGCCGCAATGGCAGAAGCTGCCTCTCTTTGTCGGAGCTGCGCCGCTAGGAGGCGACCTGCTTTTTCCCCTTGTTCGTAATGGCGGCCTTGCAATTTTTGCAGTGCATATTCCGCCTGAGATGTATAGAGTTCATTGTGTGCCATGCGGGCCTGTTCTAAGGCGTGTCGCAGCCTAGGGGATGGTTGGGCGGTATATTGTTTAGTGAGGTCCTGTATCGTGGTCTCTAAGGTGGTTTGGCGAGCTATTCTGTCTTTGTTGGCCAGTGCTGCATCTCGCATCATATTCCCTCTTAGGGTTGCTTTTGCTGCCGCCCATAGGATCCTTTTTGAGGATACAGTGCCTGTATTCTCGGCCATGTATGTAGCTACATGAGCTTTTAATTGTTCCTTCCCTTGGGGAGAGCGATATCTGTGTACAGCCAATCGCCATGGTTTACGACCAGAGAAGGAGAGTCCCACCTGGATCCAGATTAGTATTGGGGAGTGATCTGAGAGCCCGCTATCTAGGATGCAGGTGTCTTGTATATAAGGGATTACAGTGTGTGATACTAAGAAATAATCCAGATGCGATTGGGTGCCATGGACGGTGGATAGGAAAGTATATTCCTTATCTTTTGGTGTTGTATTCTCCAGCAGTCCACCAGACCGACGTCGGTGTTCAGGTCTGTCAGAAGCGCTCTGTCGTGATTGTTACATATATCAACAGGGCCTGTCCTATCCATTATGGCGTCTTGGACGAGATTCCAGTCTCCCCCGATTATGTATCGAGTAGTTCCGATTTCTGTCAGGAGGCGATTTAGCTGTAGGAGGAATGGGCGTTTTGGGCCGGTTGGTGTGTAAATGGATCCCACGCATAAAACAGTGTCCCCTAGTTTTAGTTTAGCAAATATATACCTTCCTTCCGTATCATTCCAGGTTTTAATGATAGTGACCGGGAGGGACTTACGTACTAGTATCGCCACTCCACATTTGCGGGGTCCGTTACTTCCAGATTCCTGACTCGTCGGACGGCAGCTGAAGGCAACCCTCCCTACCCAATCCCGTTTAAGTTTACTGGATTCCAGAGTGTCAAGGTGAGTCTCTTGAATCAGAGCTATATCTGTTTTTTTGGATTGAAGATAGGACAGTATCTTTTTCCGCTTAACATAGCTCGTCATGCCGTGTACATTCCAAGAGAGTATGCGTAATGGTCGCGTCGCTTGAGGGTGGGACTTCGACATATTGGATAATTGTGAGTAAGCACCCTCGTTCCGGAGTTGGTGTTGGTGGGGGGGGGAGGGAGGGTGGGAGATATTGACTTAGTTGGTAGAGTGGGAGTTGTGTTTCGATATGATACGGTGTTTTATTTTATACGGGGGTTAGCGGCTGGTGGAGGCCAAGGGAGTCCTCTGGAGAAGAAAGAGAAGAGAGAGGAGAGGGTGAAGGACGACTGGTAATATAAGTAGGATGAGAGCCAGATGGAGGGGAAATATGAGGGGAAAAGAAGACAAGGAGAAATGAGAGGGAGAAGAAAAGAGGGAGAAGGAGGGGGAAGGGATGGATGCGTGTGCTAAAGTTGAGATTGAGAGTATAGCAAGAGAGCGTACAATTTGGGGGAAGAAGTGGAGAAGGATAGGGATGAGGGAGGTTAGGAGTCCAACCTCCTTCGTTCGTTAGGTCTGTAAACGGCGGGACCGATTTCTCTCGGAGCTCTCGTGCCGTCGGGCGATCTCGATCGCGGGGGGGCGAGGGGGGAAATAACAGACAGCTGGTTATTGATATGTCGGTGATAAGGAGGGGTGGGGGGGGTACACAGCAGTGCTTATGTTTATGTATCGGGAAGTGGGTCTGTTCATCAGTGGTTAGTGGCTAGTGTATTAGTTATATAACTAAAGTGTATATTGGCAGAAGTAATGGTCGGTTAATAACTATAATACCTGGGCGGCGCTGGAGAGGAGGGGGGGGTGTCGGGTGTCGATGGGGTATAGTGTTTAGGATATTGTGCCTAGTACTTGATGTTGTATGATATCGTAGGGTATTTAAGAGTTCATAAGATAGGATCGTAAATTAAAGTAGGGACTGGGCAGACAGAAAGACCGAGACCGGCTGGCGAGGGGTGGGGGGGCAGGGCGAAGGAGGGGGGGGAAAGAGCTCAAACAGAGTATTACAGTTCTCGCGTATGCATGGGTACATAAAGATACCAATATACAGTATAATATAATACTTCCTGATCATTTCTATTCAACTATAACACTGCCTCGTCTCGTCTCGCCTTACAACTTTTCAATGACATATTAGGTTGATCAACATAGCATATCCTGGTATCTTATCACATTATCATGTTAGGAGCCATTATGCCAAGCGTCTCTCTATTAATCGTAGGATAGGTAATGAGTGTAGCTGAGCCCCGGATTACGCGAGGATAATGCGTATCTCGTCCTATTACTAACTCCTTGCCGTGTATTATTACATCATAATACTGACCTACTAAGGTCTTACTTGGTATGTGTCACCATCATAGTCGTTCTATTATAGATGGTAGGTTAAGATAGTAATAATGATTAGGATGGAGGTAGGTACGAACATCTGGGGAAAGGAATAGCTAATAGTTTATAATTTACATTGTGATGTTATAACGTGGTGCGGAGTGGCAGTGTAGAATGTCACATTATTTCGCTTCGTTATGTGGTATTATGTTGTATTATGTCCTCGTGTTCTATTTTTTTTTTTTTCCCAGGTTCTTATTGTAGAATAAAGTAAAGTCAAGTAATGGGAGCTTTGATATGTCTCAGGTGATATCATATTGTGTGTCCCTGTATTGGAATTAATTTATCTTTACGTGGTCTAGTCCCATCCCTTGGGGTGATAATGGGAGCTAAGCGGTTCTAATGTCAGCGCTGGTCGAGTGTGGTGTGTACTAGGGAGGTTTCACATACTTTGTTATTTACTACCATGAGATATTTTGTAGTGTGTGGAATATAAGGTAAGTTCCATGATAGTTAATTAGTGTTTATTTTTGTTATCTGTTTAATGCCCCTGTTACCTTGTTACCTTGTTATAGGGTTATAGGGTCGGGACCAGGCTCTTATTCAACATACAGGGAGTTGGTGGGGTCTGATCCCTGTTCTAATAATCATCATCTGTTGTGTACTGAGGGCAAATAATGATTTACTGGTAGTTTTCCGTTATAGGGCCTCGGCTCTAGTCATAAAGAGCATAGGTTTTTCATGTATCTGGTTTTAACATTGATACTAGCAGTCTTAGACAATTACAATAGTAAAACACATATGATCTGGAAAGGTACTCATCCTTCCGCAGAGTCTATAGTTGTTATTTTCGACTCTCTAGCGATAGTCCCAGAAGTCGTCTTGTCGCGTTACCTTCTCAAGAAGACCCAGTTGTAGGCTTTAAAGGGGAGCGGGATTTGTCTCTTTCCGATAGTTGGGTGTGGGTTACTACTGCGTGTAAAATCTGACCCCTGTCATCATATGATCTGGTTAGTCTCTCCATGTCTCTACCTCTATGACTGGCTCCAGCGTCGTGTAGAGCCGACTTCACCTTTTCTATTCCAGAGTGGGGGGTTTCGGCCCTATCACTGCCTCCTACAATGTCATGCTCACTGTCTGTGTTGAGAGAGTCCATAGGCTGGGGTTGGAAAGAGTCAAGGAAGAGTCTCAATTCGTCGGGGTTATAAAAGTCCTTGGATACTCCATTTTTGGTAACCCACATTCTTGCAGGGTCAAAGAGACCGTATTTCATCTCTAGTTTGCGAAGCCGGGGTCGTAGGGCTAGGAAAGCCTTTCTACATTCGTTGGTTTCCTTGGAGTAATCAGCAGTTATTCGGATCTCGTGCTGGTCTATTCGGAAAGGGCCGTGGTTGCGTGCTACTTGGAGTATTTGTCGGGTTTGATTATGCCGCAGCAAGCATGCGATGATTGGGCGGGGCCTTGAGGAGTTGTCAGAGCGTTTTGGGCCTATCCTGTGTGCCCGTTGGAATTCTAACGGCGGGTCAAAGTCCAATGAAATCATTTTTGGAAGAGTGAAGGTCAGAAAAGCCTGCATATCCGAGCCTTCTTCGTTTTCCGGGATCCCAAGTACGCGGATATTGTCTCTCCGGCTCCTGTCCTCCATGTCCGTTAGTTTGCTCCTGAGGTAGATGAAGTCTTGTTCTCGCTCCTGAGACGTGTTGATCTGCGTCTCTAGTGATCCCATGCGTTGCTCTAGCCCTGTCACTCTAGATTGAAAGCCTGCAATGTCAGATCGCATGGATTTGGTTTCTAGTGTCAATGAAGTTATAGAGGCGTCCATCCCCTCTATGCGGCGGCTGACGGTGGTGATCTCTTGTAGTATCCTGTCCATAGTTGTGGATTGATCTTTATCAGACATCGTGGTGGACTCGTTTAAGGGTGGAGATGTTTGAGAGTTTATCTTCGTGGGGGTTAGGCGTTTGTGTTGTAGCGCTTCTGAGAATAATAGTTGTCTTGCAGGCTTGCTGACAGGTTTATGGTTCGGTTTGTTGCCGGGCATCGCCTCAATTGTCCACAGAGTCTGGCCACGTGGGGCCCGAGATTCCCTCCGTGGATTCTGATAAGGATATAGATGTTCGGTGACTTACGCAGGTGCCAGTCCTCTCCCTTCTCCTGTATCTCTGTTCTCTAGGCTCCCTCTGGCTCTCTTCATCTCCGATGCCCCTCCAATCGCTCACCCCTCTCGTCTCCTCGCCTCCACGTGCCTCCCGTCGTGCCCCTCTGCCCTCCTCAGTATTAGTTGTCTGGAGGGAGGGGAGGCGAAAGTTTATTATCCCAGCGGGAGGGTTTTTGTTGTCCCTCTGTGATGGAAAAGAGGGGAGAAGTTGCGCCTCTGCCTCCAGCGATGCCGTTCTTAGTTTGGAGAGATTCGATCCTACCTCTCTGACCGGGTTTCTCTCCCGGCTGTCGAACGGGCCGCACCCCTTTGCTGCGTCTCCCTGTGAGGGGTCGAAGGTCCACGGGTGTTTGTTGGTGTTGTAGGGAGATGGATGCGGGTCGTCACGGCTCCCGCAATCCCTGCGGCCTATTCAGCTTGCTCCTTGCCGCTGCGGGCACGCCGTCCCCGGTCTTTCCGAAGACGCGACTCCGCCCCTTTTGTCAGGCCTTATCGGCCTGGGGCGAGTTGTGAGTTTCCTGCCTTGCATCCCGCTCCTACGGGGTCCCCAGACATGATTCCGTGTCGCCGCTGTTGTAAGGGAGGAGGGGCACCGAACCCGGTGTGCTGTCCGGCTGTCTTCTTGCCTCCGTCGCCCCTCCGGGACCGCCTCGGCACGGAGCTCTCGTTCTAAGCGGCCATCTTGTTTCGTGGCCCGGCCACGCCCCCAATACAGCAGTATTTTCAATGACATACAGGTAAGAATCAAAACCAGCATTTTACATTTTCTTAAAGTCTCCTGCCTCTCTGCTGTCTGAGTTTCCCCCCAGTGTATGTTAACTGAGTTGTGACTTTCCCTTCCAATTTCAGAGATGTGGGCCCCAGTCCGTGACCTCTGCTTTGTTTCCCCATGGACTACAGCAGTGTGACAGTGGTATGTTGTCATCACAATGTAACAGGACATTTTGGCACGGTTCTGTGTAATACATTTGTTCAAAAATACAGGCAGACTCCAGATTATTTTTGTGCAATAAGTGTGTTTATTAAAGTGCTCAATTTTGGGTAATGGTTGCAATTCGGTGATGGGTCACGGTGGAGGAATGTCCATGGCAGAGTCCAGATTTTCAGTCTCACAGGTGCATTGTCCATATGCCTGTGAAAGGTGGAGCTGGGGCAGTTTAAGGTTGGACAGGGTGACAATGTGGGACAGTGGGATGACAATCAGGGGGTATCCTTTCCTGGCGGGGGTCTTGGCATCCTACTCTGTCTTCTTCCTAGATCTCAGGCACCGCTTGGTTCTCCTTCTGCAGGGGGTGGGATTCTGGTGACCTGTTGTTCTTGTGTCGGGGCCTCCTGTCCACTAGCGCCGGCGGAGGTGGTAGCCTGTTCTTGGTCCATGCTAGTGACAGGGGCCCTTTGTGGTGCCACATGGTCCCGCAATGTGCTGACAATCTGATTGAGAGCCACAACGATGGTGCCCATTGCGGAACTGATGTTTCTGAGTTCTTCCCTGAACCCCATAAACTGTTCCTCCTGCAGTACCTGGATCTCCTGGAACCTGGCCAGGACCGTCGCCATCGTCTCCTGGGAGCGGTGGTATGCTCCCATGATGGAGGATAGGGCCTCGTGGAGAGTGGGTTCCCCGGGCCTGTCCCCCCCCCTGTTGCACAGCAGCCCTCCCAGTTCCCCTGTTTTCCTGGGCCTCTGTCCCCTGGACTGTGTGCCCACTACCACTGCCCCCAGGTCCCTGTTGTTGTTGGGGTGGTGGGTTAACCTGGGTGCCCTGTAGTGGTGGACACACCGCTGATTGACGTGTCCTGGAGACAGAGGCATGGGCCCGCTGGGTGGGTGCTGTGCTGGTGTTCTCAGAGGGGGGGGTAGGTCTGCTGTGGCCTGTGGCTGTCTGAGGGGAACCGACTGTCCCGAGGTCCCCGATGGGCCGGGCTGGTCATCTGGGTCCAGGGAGACAGAGCTGCTGTCATCACTGTGGGCCTCTTCTGGGGGTGGAATGGACATTTCTGGGCCCTCCAGGGCGGTGTTGTGGCGTTCGGGTCCTGCAGGGGTATAAGAGTATGGTTGTTGCTTCTGTGTGTGCCATAGCGTGCAATGGGTGGCTGCCCGTGTACCCCAGTGCTGGCATTCCCTTGTGGGGGCTGTTGTGACGGTGGTTTGGGGGGGATGGGTATGTGCAGTGGGCATGCTTAGGTGATGGGTGTCCATGGTTTGTGGTTGCATGCAGGGCTTGGTGTTGGGATGGGTGGGTTGTGATGGTGAGACATTAGCAAGGAGGATGTGTGATGGGGGTGGGGGGGGGAGGGTGGGGGTATGATTTGGCATGCCGGTGGGTGGGGGGGGTGAAGTAGTTGAGATTAGACTTACCAGAGTCCATTCCTACGCCTACTCTTGCGAGGCCCTCAGGATGCAGGATCGCCAAGACCTGTTCCTCCCATGTTGTATATTCTGGGGGTTGAGGTGGGGGTCCGCCGCCAGTCTTCTGCACCGCAATGTTGTGTCTGGATACCATGGAACGCACATTCCCCCGTAGGACGTTCCACCGCTTCCTGATGTCGTCTCGATTTCGTGGATGCTGACCCACAGCGTTTACCCTGTCCACTATTCTTTGCCATAGCTCCATCTTCCTGGCAATGGTGGTGTGCTGCACCTGTGTCCCGAAGAGCTGGGGCTCTACCCGAACTATTTCCTCCACCATGACCCTGAGTTCAGCGTCTGAAAACCTGGGGTGTCTTTGGGGTGCCATGGGGTGGTGTGGATGAGGTGTGGGGTTGTGTTTGTGGTGATGAGTGTGGTGAGTGTGGTGGTGTGTGGTGTTTTGGGCGTGGATGTTGTGTGAGTGATGGTGTAATGTGCCTGTGAATGCTCTGTACTAGCTGGTGGTGTCTCTCTCTGGCCTTAGTCAATAAATGGTGGTCGTAGGGGTTTGTGGGTGATGTGGGTGTGTGTTTTATATTGTATTGGGTGTGTGGGAGTGGTGTTTGTATGTGTATCAGGTGTGTGTATTTTAAAATGTCCAATGTGGCCGTGTTTTGGAGCTGTGTGTGTATTTTGACCGCAGCGGTGTGTACCGCCAATGAAATACCGCGGTTGAAAGACCGCCGGGTGGATTCGTGGGTCGGAATGGAATGGGCGTATTTCTGTTGGCGTGATGGTGGAGGTTTGGTCATCGCCAGTTTTTCGCTGGCCGTTGGTGTGGCGGACTTTTGTGGATGTCGGGTTTTTGGCGGTTTGCCTGTTGCGGGTCAGAATGACCGTGGCGGTTTCCCGCGGCCGCGGCGGTATTATGGCGGTCTTCTGACCGGCGGTAAGCGCCTTTTACCGCCAAGGTCAGAATGACCCTCTTATTGCTTTTTAAGAACTAAGGGCCAGATGTAGGTAAGTATAGTTTTGCGACTTGCAATATGCGAGTCATAGCGACTCGCAAATTGCAACTCGCAAAACCAAATGCAGAAAGGTGTCTCAGACACCTTCTGTGACTCGCTATGGGGTCGCAAAGACCCACCTCATGAATATTAATGAGGTGGGTCGCAATTTGCGACCCCATAGCGAGTCTGGGCACTCACCGGGATGGTGGCCTGCTGGAGACAGCAGACCACCATGTCCGTGACTGCTTTTAAATAAAATTCCTTAAAGGAAAACGAGCTGCACTTAGAAAAAAAAAAACGAAACCTTTTGTTTCGGATTTTTTCAGGGCAGGTAGTGGTCCCTTGGACCACTGCCTGCTCTGAAAAAATATTTTTATGTCCAGTCACAAAAGGGAAGGGGTCCCTTGGGGACCCCTTCCCGTTTGCGACTGGGTTACCATCCACTTCAACTGGATGGTAACTGCGATTCCATTTGCGACCGCTTTCGCGGTCGCAAATGGAATTGCATAGCATTGCGAGTCGCAAATAGGAAGGGAACACTCGCAAAATGCATTTCTGCATTCCGGTGAGGCTTTTGCGACTCGCAAACGCTTTGCTACATCTGGCCCTAAATACTCTATTTATCATTACAAAGGTGATATTTAAACTTCTACTTATCAAATCATGATTGTTTGTGACCTTAATCTACTCAGATAAATACTCTATATTTTTCTAAACTTGTGTGGCATAATTTTGTGGTGTTATACTGTGTTGTTGCATGATTTATTGCACAAATACTTCACACATTGCCTTCTAAGTTAAACCTGACTGCTCGGTGCCAAGCTACTAGAGAGTGGGCACAGGATAATTTGGATTGTGTGTGACTTACCCTGACTAGACTGAGGGTCCTTGCTTGGACAGGGGGTAACCTGACTGCCAACCAAAGACCCCATTTCTAACATTAGTGATCAGTGGTGAGGATAGGACTTGTATTTGTGCAGTGACATACAATAGCTATGTGTACACTACCTACCCACAGTTAAAGGTAAACTTAATTTTTCTCTTTTTTCTGCAAAGTTCGTTTTTGTACCTGACATTTTAACCTAATCCTCATTCAACATGTCTCATGCTGGGTCTCAAGCAGAAGCTGAAGAGTTTGACCTAGCCAAGCTGGAGACATACACTGTTAACCATCTGAACGGGTTCTGCAAGGGGATGGGAGTACCTACCCAGGGTGCCAACAGAAAGAAGGAATACCAAAAGGCACTGAGTGCCTGGGCTGAAGCCCGTACACAAGAGGTTGTTGAGGAGGAGGAGCCAGAGGATGGCCCCTCAGAGGAATTTTCACCAGTAATGGGGGATGTTACCCCCTGGAGCTGTGCCCACTGGTAAACAAGGGAGCAGTGTCTCTATCCATGGCCTGACCGCAGAGGAAAGGAGGGAGGAGAGAGAATTCCAATTGCAGATGGCAAAGTTAAACAAGGAGGCAGAAGAGAGGAAGGCTGAGAGAGAAGTTAAACAAGCTGAGGCTGAGAGGGCTTTGACTGAGAAGGTTCTTCTAGCTCATGAACTGAATCTCAAAGAGCTGGATATCAAGGTGAGGCAGTCTGAGTCTAGCAGTGATGGTGGCAGCATACATACAGGACCTGCTGGGGAAAGGAAGGTTCATTTACCCAAAAATGTAGTGCCACGTTATGTGGTGGGAGATGACATTGGTAAGTGGTTGGCTGCTTATGAAGTTGCAGTAAGGGCTCATGGGGTTTCTGAAGAGCACTGGGGGGTGGCCCTGTGGTGGTATGTACCAGTTGTGGTCAGAGACACACTCCTTGCATTGGATCCAAGGGATCAAAACACATATGCACCCATGAAAAATGCTTTACTTGCCAAGTTTTGACTGACCCCTGAGAAGTACTTTCCACACAGAAGTGGGTGGGCTTTTTTGATTTCTCCAGTAAGCCACTGAACGGATGGGTGCGGGGCAGTAAAGTAGATGACTATTTGGGGTTATATAATTTGATCCTGAAAGAGCATATGTTCAGGGTTTGCTTTACAGACTTATGCCAGCACCTAGTTGACAGAAAGCTTGCTAAGGAGGCGGACCTCTGGGTTAGCACCAGAGTGTCCAAAGAGGTTACATGTGTGGGTGGGACACTCAGAAAGGTGGTCAGGGTTCCCACCAGAAGAAAGAGGGGGGAGAAAAACTTAAAAATAACAAGTTCTCAAAAGGCCTCCAAAACAATTCCGGGGTTAACCAGTCCCCAACTGAATCTGACAAGAAGGCAGGGTACTTTGACGAGAAGAAAGGGAAGTTTATCCCCAAATGCTTAGAGTGCTTCTAGCATGGACACTCTAAGGGTGACTCCCAGTGTCCCAAGAGGGCACAGTCCCCCACTGGAGGTCAGACACCTGGGTTGGCTAATGTAGCACTCAGGGGCGGGGGAATAGTCCCAGTTAGCAGTGGGGAGCAAATAGAGGTGTCCCTAGTATCCCTGGGAGATGAGGAAATAGTGCCAAAAGCCCACATGCTTGTCAATACTTCCAAGTATAGGCAGTGGGTCACCATTAAGGTGCAAGGGTGGAGGCACTGTGTGACACAGGAGCCAGTATGACAACTGTCAGGAGTCAGCTGGTGTCAGCAGAGCAGGTCATCCCTAATAGATTCCACCAGGTCATAGTCACTGACAATCGTGAGAGTCACCTAACTGTGGCTCTCGTTCCCTTTGAGTGTGGGGGTCTCTGGTACTCTAAAAGTAGCTGTGCGTCCTGCCATGCTTGTAGAATGTCTGTTAGGCAATGACCTTGCGCATACTACCTGGAAATTGGTGGAGCTCAGGTCCCACCTGGAGATGTTAGGTTTACCTGAATGGGTCTGCATGACCACACGTTCCACGGCGCCTGGAAAGGGAGTCAAGGGCGTCTGGAGCCTGGAACAAAGGCCTAGACAGCTGCACAGAGGAAGGGCAGGGGGCGCAGGAAATTCCTGCAGTGGTTTACAGGGTCCCAGAAGTGGAGGCCCCTGAGCCAACTGGGTAAGACATTGCCGCCCTGGGTAACCTGCCTGAGCTTGCTAGCTGGCGAGTAGAGGGTGCGCCAACCAGGGAGGATGTCTGCCAAGTGCAGAAAGAGTGCCCAACTCTTGAGTGTCTAGGTAACAGGCCTCATCCCAGGCAGCAGGTGAAGTCTCTGGCGATCACCACATATATTGGGAGAACGATCTCCTCTACGATGAGCCTAAGGTACTGGCTGATAGGGCAGCATGTGCGCTGGTGGGCCCCCAGTATTATTGGGCCTTCCTACTGGGCCTGGCTCACAACATCCCCCTGGCAGGACATTTGGGGCAAGACAAGACCTTTGCCAGGCTTCTCACCCACTTTTATTGGCCACGAATGTGGGTAGCCTCAGATGCTTTCTGGAGGCCATGCCCAACCTGCTAGGCTAGTGGGAAGACAGGGAAAAGGCTTAAGGCCCCCCCGATCCTACTCCCCATCATTGGCACCCCCTCTGAAAGGGTGGGCATTGACGTCATTGGTCCCTTGGACCCCAAAACCACCCTAGGCAACAGGTTTATCCTGGTTTTGGTGGACCATGCCACCCGCTATCCAGAGGCAATCCCTCTAAGGATAGTGACTGCACCGATGGTGACCAGAGCTCTAATGGGGATATTTATCCGTGTGGAGTTCCCAAAGGAGATTGTGTCTGACAGAGAACCATGTGGAATGAGTGTGGGGTAACCTACTGGTTTACCACCCCTTACCATCTTCAAACCAACGGGCTTATAGAAATGTTCAACAAGACCCTGAAAGGCATGATCACTGGCCTGCCGGAGGCCATGAGGCATAAGTGGGACATCCTCTTGTCATGCCTTCTCTTTGCTTATAGGGAGGTACCCCAGAAACAGGACAAGAGCAACCTCGAGGCCAGTCAAGAAGGCCACCCTGGTAGAATTCTCACCTGGAGACAAAATATGGGTGATGGAGCCAGTAGAGCCTAGAGCTCTCCAGGACCACTGGAATGGCCCATTTGAAGTCAAGGAGCAAAAGGGGGAGGCCACTTACCTAGTGGACCTCAAGACCCCCAGAAACCCCCTAAGGATTCTCCACCACAACCGACTGAAGCCTCATTTTGAGAGGTCTGACGTCAGCATGCTTCTTGTGACAGATGTGGGCATGGAAGAGGAGACTGAACCTCTCCCCGATCTCCTCCCTGCCAAGGAAGGTGATGGGTCAGTGGAGGGTGTTAATCTCTCTGACTCCCTGACTCTAGATCAGAGGCAAGACTGCTACCAGTTGTTGGAGCAGTTTTCTTCCCTGTTCTCCCTCACGCCTGGGCTCACACACTTGTGTGTCCATGATCTTGACACAAGAGACAGTCCTCTTGTAAAGAATAGAATTTACAGGGTGTCAGATGAAGTGAGGTCCAGCATCAAGGATGAAGTTGCCAAGATGCTGGCTCTTGGGGTAAAAGAGAAGTCCAGCAGTCCCTGGTCCAGCCCAGTGGTGTTGGTTCCCAAGGCTGCAGCTCCTGGTGCCAAGCCAGAACCTAGGTTCTGCATGGACTACCGGGGTCTCAACTCGGTCATAAAGACTGATGCTCACCCCATCTACCAAGCTGATGAGGTTGTAGACAGGCTAGGTGCTGCCAAGTTCCGTAGCACCTTTGTCCTCACGTCAGGGTACTGACAGATCGCCTTGACTGAAGGGGCTCAAGAGAGATCGCTTTTTCTACTCCAGAGGGCCATTACTAGTTCAGAGTAATGCCCTTTGGACTGCAAAATGCCACCGCTACCTTCCAACGGTTGGTTAACAGGGTACTTGCTGGCAAGGATGCCTTCTGCTCAGCCTACCTAGACGACATTGCCGTCTATAGTTCTAGCTGGGAGAAACACCTGCTCCACCTGAAGGAGGTCAGTAAGTGCCAGATTGGGCAGGGTTCCGTGGTGTACTTGGGACATCTAGTAGGTGGTGGCAAGGTGCAGCCCCTCCAGACCAAGATTGAAACTATCAAGGCCTGGCAACCACCTAGAACTCAAACAGAGGTGAGAGCCTTCTTAGGACTCACCGGATATTACCGCAGATTTTTTAAGGGATATGGCATCATAGTAGCCCCCTTAACAGAACTAACATCCAAGAAACAACCTAGGTTGGTGAATTGTACAGAGGCTTGTCAGAAAGTCTGTGACTCCCTGAAGGGAGCTGGTTTTGAAATCAGTGCAAGGGAGCCAATGGAGTTCCATTCAGGATGGGGGTGATAAGATCATAGTTTTTTAAGCCCTTCATGAGACACGCTTTGGCGTGTAGGATGGCATTAAGGAGTGCTTGTGTGAAGTCATGGAGGCTATGAAGCAGGAGTTATTAGGGCTTGCACAATGGTTCTGCAGTTGCTTTCTGGAGGAAATTGTTGCCTTTTCCTTAGACGAGAACTCATGCCAAGCCGTCTTTTTTTTTTTTTTTTTTTGGTAGTTTGTTCCTTAAGGGTAAGGTTGGTGCCCCTGGTAAATTCTAGTAACATGGCATTCAGTGAAAGTTGGGTCTCGAAGCCATCAAAGTTCATGGCATTGAGCTAGGTTTGAATTGTTTATTGCTTGTGGTTCTTGCAAAAATGATAGGAATTCTGTGTTGGCTTGGCTGAGCTTCAGATAAGCGCTGAACATCTATGTCTGGATTATATGCTGGCAGCAGTTGAGTCACTGGATGTCTGAAGCAGAGGAGACATTCAAGCAGAGTTGTATATCATCAGCATATTGGTGAACCTTGATAGTGTTATCTGTGAGCATAGCACCAAGCAGCTCCATTTAGAGGCAGTAGATGATAAGGAAACAGTATGGAACCCTGGGGACACCAAAAGTTATTGGAATCTTTTGGGACCTGTAGGTGCCCTTGTGAGCAAACTAGTGTTGATTGGAAAGGTGGGAGGAGAACCAGTGAATGACACTGACAGTAAATGCCATTCTAGACTTCGGGCATGTATGAGAGTGGGATCATTGACTTTAAGCACACATAAATGCAAGTCACAAAGCTGTGGGCATAGATCTCCAACTGAGCTTCTGAAAGCTCTCATGCGCAGAGTTTGCCATGGTTCTAGAGAACTTCACAAATGGAACTACTTATTAAGTGGAAATGTTGGAATAGCAAATAGAAGTGGCTGCATAATGCTGTCTTTGTACTACAAAGTGGAGGAGAAAAGGGAAAATTAAGATTAAGAAAGATCACAGGGAGGAACAGACAAATACGAAAACAAACTGACAAAATAGTTAAGTCAACAGTTGTTAGACCTGACAGCCTTAGGGTGGTCACCCATAACTTTTTGCCTGCCTCCCTCCACTTTTTGGACACTGTTTTTGCTGGCTTTTAGACTCTGCGCACTTTACCACTGCTAACCAGTGCTAAAGTGCATATGCTCTCTCCCTTAAAACATGGTAACCTTGAATAATACCTGATTGGACTATTTAATTTACTTATAAGCCCCTAGTAATGTGCACTCTCTGTGCCTAGGGCCTGTAGATTAAATGCTACTAGTGGGCCTGCAGCACTGGTTGTGCCAACCACTTAAGTAGCCCCTTTTCCTTGTCTCAGGCCTGCCACAGCAAGGCCTGTGTGTGCAGTTTCACTGTCACCTCGACTTGGCATTTAAAAATACTTGCCAAGCCTAAACCTCCCCTTTCTCCACATATAAGTCACCTCTAATGTGTGCCCTAGGTAACCCCTAGAGCAGGGTGCTGTGTGGGTGAAAGGCAGGACATGTACCTGTGTAGTTTACATGTCCTGGTAGTGTAAAACTCCTAAATTCGTTTTTGCACTACTGTGAGGACTGCTCCCTTCATAGGCTAACATTGGGGCTGCCCTCCTACAGTATTGAAGTGGTAGCTGCTGATCTGAAAGGAGTAGGAAGGTCATATTTAGTATGGCCAGAATAGTAATATAAAATCCTGCTGACTGGTGAAGTTGGATTTAATATTACTATTCTAGAAATGCCACTTTTAGAAAGTGAGCATTTCTTTGCACTTAAATCTTTCTGTGCCTTACAATCCACGTCTGGCTGGGCTTAGTTGACAGCTCCTTGTGCATTCACTCAGGCACACCCCAAACACAGGGTACTCAGCCTCACTTGCATACATCTGCATTTTGAATGGGTCTTCCTGGGCTGGGAGGGTGGAGGGCCTGCTCTCACACAAAGGATTGCCACACCCCCTACTGGGACCCTGGCAGACAGAATTGAACTGAAAGGGGACCTGGTGGACTTCTTAGCCACTCTTTGAAGTATCCCCCACTTCAAAGGCACATTTGGGTATAAAACAGGGCCTCTGCCCTACCTCATCAGACACTTGCTGGAGAAGAAACCTGAACCAGAAACTACATCCTGCCAAGAAGAACTGCCTGGCTGCTCAAAGGACTCACCTGTCTGCTTTCTACAAAGGACTGCTGCCTTGCTGTTGGGCTGCTGCCTTGCTGAACTCTTGTCTGGCTGTGAAAGTGCTCTCCAAGGGCTTGGATAGAGCTTGCCTCCTGTTCCCTGAAGTCTCAGGACCAAAAAGACTTCTCTTCTTCAGTTGGACGCTCCTTGTGCCGAAATTTTCGACGCACAGCTTGTTCCGCGGTGAGAAAAACGCCGCACACCGACGCTGATCGACGCGACGCCTTCGGGACGACCGGAACTCCGACGCACGGCTTCGCAAGGACAACGCTGCCCGACTTCCAGAGGAGAAATCAACGCGACACCTGCCGTGAGATCGAAATTTCAACGCGCAGCCCCGCAGAACGACACGCAGACGGAAAACAAGCAGGAAAATCCACGCACAGACCCGGGACATCTGGTAATCCCCGCGATCCACAGAAAGAGACTGTCCGCATGCCGGAAAATGCCGCACGACTTCCCCGCCCGAAAAATAACGACGCAAGTCCATGTGTGCTGGGGAGAAATCGACGCGCACACCCTTTTTCCACGTATCTCTTCTTCTGTGGCCCTCTGAGGAGATTTTCCACTCCAAACCGGGTACTGTGTGCTTGAAAGAGACTTTGGGGGTCATTCCGACCCCGGCGGTCATTGACCGCCGGGGCCGGGGCCGGCGGGAGCACCGCCAACAGGCTGGCGGTGCTCCACAGGGTATTCTGACCGCGGCGGTTCAGCTGCAGCCAGAAAGGGAAAACCGGCGGTCTCCCACCGGTTTTCCGCTGCCCTGTAGAATCCTCCATGGCGGCGCAGCTTGCTGCGCCGCCATGGGGATTCTGACCCCCATACCGCCACACGATGGCGGTATGGGGTGTCGTGGGGCCCCCGTAAGAGGGCCCCACCCTGAATTTCAGTGTCTGCTTAGCAGACACTGAAATTTGCGACGGGTGCTACTGCACCCGTCGCACATCCTCCACTCCGCCGGCTCCATTCGGAGCCGGCATCCTCATGGAGGGGTGTTTCCCACTGGGCTGGCGGGCGGCCTTTTGGCGGTCCCCCGCCAGCCCAGTGGGAAACCCAGAATACCCGCGGCAGTCTTTTGACCGCGCAGCGGTATTCTGGAGGTTCCCTCCAGGCGGGCGGCTCCCGCCGCCCGCCGGGGTCAGAATGACCCCCTTTGTTTGCTTTTTAAAGACTTAAGATACTTTATATCACTTTTCAGTGATATTTCTACAAATTCACATTGCAACTTTATTCGTTTTGACCTACAATTATCCTGATAAATATTATATATTTTTCTAAACACTGTGTGGTGTATTTTTGTGGTGCTATATGGTGGTATTGTATGATCTATTGCACAAATACTTTACACATTGCCTTCTAAGTTAAGCCTGACTGCTCGTGCCAAGCTACCAGAGGGTGGGCACAGGATAATCTTGGATTGTGTGTGACTTACCCTGACTAGAGTGAGGGCTTTTGCTTGGACAGGGGGTAACCTGACTGCCAACCAAAAACCCCATTTCTAACAACAGTGATTTACTAAACCTATATCCACATTTAGTCCAAGAGTTCTACAGCTGAAACAGATTCAAATGTACCTCAGTCCAGCTTTGGAATGACACACCACACCATACCTTGCTTGGTTCCTCATAGTTATCACAGATATCTGTTAACACAACACGGTTGCTTTTCCTATGCCTGTTTCTTATAGTACGATTTTACCATTTTGTCCTGGTGACTCCTGCTCTTCTCATTCCACAATGCATTTTTCTGGTATTTTGTAAATTGTATGTGCCTTCTGGGAGATATTTTCTGGTTCTACTCTTGAGGCATGCCAACCTTAAGCAATGTAGGTTTGCTATGGTTTTTATCCAAACTTTACCCTAAACACACATTGGTAGGGCGGTAGTCAAGTACCTGCAGTGTGCTTTTACAGTGAGAAATGATTTTTGATGATTTATTTTTCTCTTGTGTCTATCATTGAGATATTGACTGTTAAAGCTTTGCTAGTTTAAGATAAGAGGGGGAATCAATTATGACAATGGATTTTATGATTTCATTTATAACTTGTGGTTGTAACTTTTATTGTTGATTTGAGGAAATTATTTAATTTTCTATTATGATGTGTTATAGCAACTTGCAGTTTTATAAACATGATGCAACTGATGTACTTTATGTTATGTATGTTTATGGTTTGAATTCAAAACCAAATGAAGTTTATTGACTGACTGATACTCCGCACCACACACGGTCACTCTAAGGAACTTCAAGGGATTCTCACTTAAACCAGTGGAGGCAGGGAATCACACCAGTATCACAAATACCTATGCCTAAAATCTTTAAGAAAATTGAAGGCAAAATGGTTATATGAACATACTTGAATTTAGATATTGCAGACCTCTCCACATACTACATTTTAACTGTGAACATAACAGATGAACATATTTTTAAAAATGACATATATATGTAAATTGTTGAAGTTTCATGAAGACTCATGACTCAATCTCAGACCTATTACTACTCTACACACTCTCAAAGACACACTCAGGAACACAAACAGAATGACATAGCACAGCTGTAAGTGGTATTTGGCCCAGTATGCGGGCCATATTCATGTGCCTTCACTTATAACTACTAAGATGTGTTACTTTCCGCATGTGTAGCCTATTTCCTAATTTTTCTAAAGGAAATTTCTATTTAGCGACTGCAGAGATCTCCACAAATGCCATGCAGAAAATATTTTGGCTGATTTAGGACTAAAATATGCCTCTAAAGTGATTAGCGGTAACTTGATGCTCATGTTTTGAGTCACACGTCTCCACTTCCTCATTAAGTTGTGGGAACATGATTGCCTAATATTAGGTATAAATCTCTGCCCACTGTATTAAGATTTACACAATGTGCAGAGAGTTTAACATATGTTGATTTATTTTCATAAATTGCCCCCATTATCATTAAGGATTGACCTCTATTCATATTGACTACCTTATCTAATAGGTAATAAGAGGGAGGAAGGAGAAACACAGGGCCATATTTACAAGGAACTGGAACAGTGTGGCGCTGTGCCAAAATTGGGAGCACCGCGCCAGTTCTGAAAAGCAGAGATGCGCCTTATTTACAAAAATATGGTGCACGCCTGTGTTTCCTGTGTGGCCCTAAATTTAGCTGCCAGCTCCAACACAGGCACACGTGCACCAAAATGCAAGTGTGTCTGTGTTGAAGGGATGATTATTTATGTGTAGAAAGGTGTCCCTTCCTCCACATAAACAATCTACAATGGCAATTTGGCACTTCTATGTGTGCTGCGTAATGCAGCACACATGGAAAAAGCAAAAATGAGGATAAATAAAAGTGTTTCTCCTCGTTGCACCATGCTAACGCCACCCCTAGGGTGGTGTTAGTTTTTGGTGCTGTCTCAGATTTACAATTCCTTGTAAATCTGGGGCAGCGTCAAAAGCAATGTGTGTTGCTGTGGAACGCCCACTGCAACTCCCAGAGCACACCCCTCTGCCACACAAAACTGCACTGGAGGGGCCCATAATTACAAGGCGACATTAAGCTACAATAAGTATTGTAAATATGGTGCAGTGCACAGCGCCACCGGAGTGTCACAAAAAGTGACGCTCCGGTGTCGCTAGGGGCTTGTAAATATGACCCAAAGTATTGAACATCTACTACTCATATTTATCATTCAATTTATACAGTAAAGTAAAAGATATCCAAGGCCAGATGCTGGTGAAACAGCCACATTCTCAGGGCTTTCTTGAAAGAGAGGATTGTTGTCTGTTTTCTCATTTGTGTAGGTGTGAAATATGATCTTGAAGCCTTGACTGATATAAAGTTAAGAGCTTTATTTTCTTCAGACCTCATTCACCAGCTCTGCAGCCCAACTACATTGTCAAATACCACTCAATAAACATTCAATGCAGTGTTTCATAGTATCACATTGCAAGATGCCACATTTCTTCCCTTTTTAAAAAAATAATTCTGCAAAAAAGCACATTTTGAAGAATATACATATTAGCATGTAACACTGAAAATAAAGATTGTCCAAAAGATTGAATCACATCAAAACAATGTACAAGTAGTACATAACGGAAACTTCATCCCAAACATTTAGGGCCTCCTTTACGAGGCCATAGAGGCACTCTGTGCCACTGGAGTGCCATTTTTTGATGCTCTGGTGACGCAGTGTGCTGGCACATATTTACAAGGCCACGCAAAGCCACGTGCCAAGCCACATGGCTTTTAATGGCCTTGTTTCATGCATAACCATGTCTGAAAGGGTGTTTGATGGGTGTTGATGTGGGTGTTACCACTCAACATCCATGGAATCTGATGGAATCAGACACATTCCCAGGTTTACTAGTCTGGGAATGCATCAAATTCCTATGCCACCTCAGGGGTGGCATTAAAGTAGAGCAACAGGGAGAGATAACATTATTTCTCCCCGTTTCTATGGGTGTGCACAAAGCGCTCCGTCCCATGCAGTAATCTCTCTTTGGGTTTCTAACCATGCCCATGTCACTTCAGTCACTTCCATTGTTTTGTGGGCTTGCCTTTTGAAATCCGCGTGCTTTCATTTGTGAAAGGCATGCATACATCATGCCTTTTCCGGTGTTTAGCCTAACTACACAGGACCGGTAAACTACTGAAACCATTTGAGGCTCGATGTTTTCAGCATGGTTTCCAGACTACTTTATCTTTTTATTTTCCACGCAAAGTGTTCGCGCTGGGGTTTCCATAGCGCAATCGCCCTCAGTTTTCCCATTTTCAATTCCAGCATTGTTTTCCTTGTAATTTGTGTGGCAAGAAAAGTCCAGTTAGGAATTTACAATGCTAATAGCTCTAACTCAAGCAAACGTGAGACCCGTTGCATTGCAAATGCTTGTTTCCTCTTGCTATGTGTGCTGCATTCTGCAGCACACATAAAAAGAGGAAAACATCATTAAGGATTGTTTATGTGCAGGAAGGTGTCCCTTCCTGTACATAAACAATCATCCCTGCAATGCAGGCACCCTAGCACCATGGTGCAAGGGTGCCTGCGTTGTTGCGAGGCAGCAATTTGTGGGCCAGCACAGGTGACAAGGACAGGAATGCAGTGTATTTTATAGATACAACTCATTCCAGCCCTTTTGTTTTGAAGCAGAGCAGTTCAACAAAAAGACTTGCAGCGCTGCCCTGGGTCAAAATTTAGTAAATGAGGCCTTAGATATTAGACATACCCCTTTAGGTAGCCACGTTTCTGGGCACTCCTAGATCCTCTACCACATATCCTTCTCCAGATAACTCACCACAACCATGCTTCTAAAATATAAAAAGGAAGATTTTGATTTTTTTCTCACTTCACTGTCATCATGAAAATTGGCCTATTATCATCAGTTTTTTAAATAACTTACGAACTTTCATGGGTTGTGAACATTTGGGCATATGTGCACATGCTACAGGCATTCTAATTTTCACCCAGTCACCCACAATCAATGAAAAACTTGCAGTGGCACACCAACTATCATACTCAATCTTCCTTTTATCATGCCACTTCCTCTTTGTCTTCCTGAAAAGGTCATCACTAGAAATGCTCACACTTTCTTTATGCCACCTTGGAAACAATCCATGTGTTACTTTTCCTTCCTCTAAACAATTCAAATAGTGATTGGCCCGTTGTGGAATGAGGACAAATCTAATACGCAAACAAACTTTTTTTAATTCATCCTTCCAAGGAACACCATTCACTCTTGCAATCTAGAAACCTTCTTTGAGGGTCTTGTTAACATGCTCAACCACACAATTAGCCTCCAAATGGTAAAGCACCCATTTCTTGTGCATCACACCACACTTGGCAGAAAATTCCTCAAGTTCACCAAAATTAAACTTTAATCTACTAGCACAAAAAGTACAGAGTAGCATGATCACCTTGCAATGGACAAACCAAATTGATGGTAATCTCTCCCTACTGCGACTGTGATAGATGCCTCTCTTGCATGGGAGGCCTCTGAGTCTCTATCAATATTACAAAACCCAGATCAATCACGCACCACCCTCTCAGTCATCACATCAAATCTCGGCCTAGGCCATTACAAATCTTGTCTATACTATTGCTTTATCCTCACTATGCCCAGATGATCAATGTGTCCCAACTTCACAATCCTGTCTCCTAACGACCTCTGAGGAATTAACTGGGTTACGTCAAAGAAGTAAACTTCTCTCTTTCTCAGTTCTTCCCTCATACTTCAAAAAGGACTCAAACCAAAGTTATTTTCTTTCCTTCTATCCCAATTATTCTTTGACTCCAGTACTGCCTCCATTATAAACACACCATTCTTCATCTCCTCTTTCCACTCCTCGTCCGTGACCACCCCATCAGTAATCGTACACACACTCACATTCATAATCTCACCCAGCTCATTCATATCCTCACTTTCCTGCATCAGTTGAACTGAACTTGACAATCATCAGCACTGTTGCACACACTTAAGGACTACTCCTGAAGGTCAAGCACCCTCTGCCAAATTTTTTAAGACACTGAGTCAAGACATTTAGGCCCATATTTATACTTTTTGAGCACTGCATTTGTGCCGATTTTTTACGCAAAAGTGGCACAAACTTACAAAATACAATTGTATTTTGTAAGTTTGTGGCGCTTTTGCGTCAAATAATGATGCAAATGCGGCGCTAAAAAAATATAAATATGGGCCTTAGACATTAAAATATTGAGAAAGGTCTTTAGTGTCTCGCACACTGTAAAGTTCTTTCTCTCAGTTACAGAGCTAAAAGACTCTGGCCCCTTAAGGAAGCTACTTGCGAAAGAAATGGTAACCTGCCCTTCTTCTTACCTCTACATGAGCACCACGACAATTCTTCTAGTTCTGAAACTGGTTGTCATTTAAGTGTCTCTAACTGGTACAAATACCTTAAGATTCAGTGGCCTCCTCAAATTGTTTTTAGTGTCTAAAAATTCTAACTTGTGCTCCTTAGTCTAATAGAAACAGTTTTCACATAAACTGAGTCTTATTTCCCACCCCCCTGATAAACCCTGACCTCAATCACTGGTAAAGGCATTTTAATAATTATATCCACTGTTTACTTTCTTGGGCATACACCTTTGCCTTCTGCAAAAAAATCACCTCCATATATGGCAACTTCGACCCTCAATCAAACCCCCATCACAGATGCAATTCAACTTCCCATCACAGCCAAAGAACAAATCGAGCTGTCAATTTTACAGTGCTTGGGTGAGCTTCAGTAAAGGAGCTCTTATAAGGAGACAATTTTCAGTGAGAGTGTAGTGCTAACTCTACATCTACAAATGTTGAATCTTAGGACTGAGCTGGGATCCAAGAAACACATTTTCTAACAGTAGAATGATTTATTTATGTTTCCTGCAGTAAGGTTAAAAACATCAGACATTGAAGGTTTTATTTCATCTCTTTTATCCATGAGTCAACATGTTCTAGCCGACAAACTAGAGGCCCAGCCAGGGTCTATGGCTTTCATCAGAACCAGGATCCATGTGAGGATAACTACACCTCAGCTATTAGCGTGTAGGCTTAACCTACAGTGTGGTAGATAAGGCCCATGCAAAATAAAGAAAAGGTAAAAATGTAAAAATAATTTGATTAGTTCTTGAGTCAGGCGCCAGGAGTATACCTAAATAGGAAAACACAATAAAATACTGCATGTGAAAAGCAATTCAGGTAGAAAACACACTGTTTTGGTACCTCAGTTTATACATGTGTGAGAATATGGATTTTCTAATATGTTTAATAATGATTTTCATAACTAAAATGTTTAATGAATTAACGTGTAAAACGAGTTTTGAAAATGATCATTAATGTTGGTTTTCTGTTCCTAACTGAGCAAAACTCTAACTAAACGTTGTGGTTAATTTCCATAATTCAAAGCTTACATAAAAGTGTTTTCGAAGTTTAAATAAATGTGTCCACAGCTACCCCTAGTGGGTTGCTGCATTATGTCTTAAAAGGTCGTGTTTTAACCGAGCATTTCATAAGTTGAATGTCCTATTGATTTGAGATTGTTACTACTACTTGGTCTTTCCTCTAGGATGGAAGTAAAGAGAAACTGTTATCATTGGTAAAGTATGTCATTGTAATGTATAATAATATGTCTCTTTTGCTTTTCAGGTACCAGCTGCAACTAATGATTAATTTGCTGCACATTAATAATATTTTTTTTGTTAACTGTGTTAAAGAGTTTTTCTAAATTTGTGTTACTAAATTCTTTTCACATGAAGCCCAACATGTTGATGCGAATTTGTGGTTAGTGAGGGAACTTATTGAAATGCTCATGACATATCTTGAGATCATTTGAATGCTGAGCTAATGTATACTTTGCCATTATTACCGGCTTTAGTATTTTTAATAAGTGTGATTCTTTTGGAAATATTTTGTTTGGTTGTCTTAATCAAAATGAGATATATAAGACATTCTAATCAACCGCTACTGATCTTATATGCTTATCATTTGTGTTTGAGAGTTATTTTTTTTACCATAGCATTGTTAATCTAGAAAAATAAATGTTATAATTCTTCTTAATAAACTGGTGTGGTTATTGAGTGAGGTTTATATTATTGATTGTGTTGATTATTGTTGATGTTCATATTGTCCATTGATGACATCCCCTCAAACCTATGTTGCTTCGATCCATCGTCTTCTAGCGCAGAATCCACTATTCTGTGTAAATAATAGCTAGTCTGTGGCACTGCAGCACATGAAAGGCTTCACTATTTATATGTTTGGTAGATGTGAAATTTCATGTAAAGTCATGTCAAAAAACAAAGCAAACACATGCAAAAATTGCTAACGTTGTCTTAATATGATCAAATAATTTTTCACAAGAACAGTGTATTGTAAATTTGCAGAAGAGCGCTTATCCTACTCGAAATGTAAACAGGCCAACATGTAAGACAATGCCAGGGCGCTTATACTATAACAAAGTATGTAACAAAATGATTACTAAGATTCCCAGAAGAGATCTAAAAATGCTGTCTGGTTGTGATAGAATAGGACAGTTCTTACCTATTGAAACATGCCATCCCAAGGGTTTTCTTAAATCAAGCGACATATGGCTGACAAGGCTGGCCCATGTTTATGTACTGACACAGTGCGCTTGTATGTGGGTGTCAGTCAGTACCCAAGTGTCTTCTCCACTCAGAACACTTTACCAGGAATCGAGTGCAGTCCAGACTCTGTAGCCACTGTAAGCTCACTAGGAAATAACCTAGACATGATTCCCAGCAGTTCGGTTAAAAGTGAGGGTCAATAAAGTACATTGCAAATATTGTATGTGCAGCGTGGCACTGCAGGTAAGCTGCACATAAGTACATGGTCACCAGACTTTAACTGCGGTCAGAACGTAAATGACTCCGCCCATCCCATGGGCTACATTTATTAGTTAGTCTGACGGCAAACACAACTATATACCAAATTGCACACGGGGAAAACCCATGAATCCCCTTCCATGGGATTCTCTTTCGTGGTGCTGGAGTAAAAGATGCAAAACTACATCCCTCCCTTAGCAAAGAGCAACAGAAAACTAAAACAGAATCCAGAACACTCACTTAAACATGGTCTGTTAACATCAGAAGACTGGCAAGCTGTGATGAAAAACCCTTGCTAACAGTGCCAGTTCCCATCTCATTTAATCAGACAAAAAAGTCTGCAAAACGTTGGCACAGGGAGTGAAATAGCAGTCATACCTCAGGGCAAGCACTTAATTTCAATACCCCAGGGGCACCGGTTAACATCCCCTTGATCATGTGTTCCAAAAACTTTGGTGGTGCTCGATATGCTGAAGTTTAGACTGGTGTACCACCAGAGACCCACTTGTGTGGAAAAAGTGGTTATAGGGTGGGAGTCTGGGTGCAGCGGTATCTGGTGATATCCAGACCGGAGATCCATTTTGGAGAAGCACTTTAATCCTGAGAGTTCTCTAAAGAGGTCATTGATAGGCAGTTTCAAGAGCTGCTACCATTTGAAGGCCAGGTTTCTGTTACTATAATTTGTATAGCACACATACAGCAGATGGTTTCTTGGCACTGAGGTAACTACCACATAGGAGGCTCAGTATATTAATTGTAGGTTTGCTTGAAGAGTCAAGTTTTTAACATCTGTCAAGTTTTTTACATCTGTCTGAATTTCCCACAGTTGAAGGTAGTCCTAAATTCCAGAGCCAGGAACTTTCAGATGCAGGGGGCAATGACTGAAAATCTCAATGTGCCTGTCCTTTTCTTATTGAACTGAGAAATTGCTAGAGGGTGTAAATAGGAAGATCTAAGATTTTTATTGGGAGTTTACTTTTGGATATGGGATCTAATGAAAACTGTACTTTTCATGTGGAGGGATTTGAATGCAATGCAACATGTTTTGACAGTGGATCTCTGGGCAGCTAGGAGCCAGTGGAGATCTTTCATCATTTGAGAAATGTTGCAATGTCTAGGAAGTTAGTAGATTAGCCGTGCTGCCTGGTTTTGAACCAGCTAGAGCCTACGAGTGAGGTAGTTGGGAAGGCCCACATAAAGAGAGTTAGTGTAGTCTATTCTTGAGCTAACCAGGGCAACTATGAATTGGACTAGTGCATCTTCATTGAGTAATGTCTTTATTTTCTTAATTCTGTGGAGTTGGAAGAAGCAGGAAGATATTATAGAGCCAAGTTGTGATTTCAAGGTGAGTTCCTCATCAATGAGGACTTAGAGGCTTCTTACCAACTTCTTGGGTGTGGAGTACCCATTGCAGTGGGCCAGAAAGAAGGACTCCAGATGTTAAGCTTGTTTTTGGTGATAACTATTTCTGTTTAGTTTCAGAATGTTGCTGTTCATCCTATCCCGAATTAACAACATTGTGTCTTGCAAATGCTTCCTACAATGAGGGCTATTGTCAATTGTAAAGAGAACTTGCTTATCGTCAGCATAAATATGTTTTTTGACCTTCATGTTTTTAAGAGAGTGCACCAGAGGTTGAAAAGGTATGGAGAGAGGGAAGAACCTTGTGTCATCCCACAATTCAGTTGTACTTTAGGAGAAATGAAAAGGGGAGATGAACCGATTGAGATCTACCTTTTATAAAGAAGTGATCGAGGTGATTGCAGAGTCCTGTAGCTCTGTGGCCCTAACACATTCCACTAAAAGATTAAGGGCCTCTGAGAGATCAAGAAGGACGAGGGCTTGAGAGAGCCTTTGTCTGCCTCTTCTCGCATGTCATCCATGACTGAGAGGATAACTGTTTTTGTGAAATGGGCAGGTCAGAAGCCCACTTGGCATGGGTCAAGAAAGCCTGAGTCCTCAAGGAAGGAGCAGAGGTTATGCTCTAGCTTTTTTGCAATTATGGAAGTGGGGAAATCGGGCAATAGTTTTTTTAGATCAAGGGAGTCCTCACCTACTTTCTTTTGTAAGGGAACTACTATTGTCTCTTTAAAGGAAGTGGGAACCTTGCTTTGGTCAAGGGTCAGTTTAAGGAAGGATAACCCTGAATCAGGAAACAGTGGGAATAAAATGTTTTATATGGTCGGGGGCATGTATCATTGCGGGAGCCTGATTTAACTTTTATCAGAAGGTCCATTAGGCCCTTCTTTCTGATATCAGAAAAAGACAAAACAATACATGTGTTCTTGTCTCCAGATGGCATACTATTTTACAGAGGACTGAACAGAATGCTCTTTTTGTCAATAAAAAGGTGTTGAGAGAATCACAAAGATTTAATGAGGGCTTGATAGGTAATTCTATCCAGGTTTGAGAGTTCTGTGGTGATTAATAACATCTCTTTTGACTTGTTGGAGGAGTCCAGAATTTTATTAGTGAAGAAGGTAGCTTTGGCTTGCCTAATCAGCAGTTTGTAATTTTTAAGTTCTCTTACATTGATTTCCTCAAGGTCAGGTGAATATTTACTCCACCATTTGCATTCACATTGCTGAAGATCCAATTTGACTGCTTTCAGCTCTTCTGAGAACCATTTAGTGATGTCATGTCATCCAATCTGTTTGGTTTTACGGAGGAGACATATGTGTTGCTGGCCTTGACTAGCCATTCCATGACCGCTATGTCTTATGTTTTGGAAGGGTTTTTTCCACGAATTGCAAAATGTCTTCAGGTGAGCTCGGGACCAACTACTGGTTAAAGTACCAAGGCTAGAGGGTGGTTTATATGGGGTAAGATCTGATAGGGAAAATTGAATCAGAAGATGATCATACCATACACAGTAGGCAGTTGCCAGGTTTCTCATGGAAAGGTTAGTGGTCCAGACTTGGTCCAGGATATGCTTCTAATATGCTTGGGCTGAAATACCTGCTATTTGTTAGTAAAATATAATCATTGGTTGGAAGGGCAGAACCATGTTTCGGTTAGTAGCAACATATCTGGTGCTTCGGTATCTAAAAAGTGGAATATTTCTGTCTAGTGTTTGACCAAAGAACGTGTGTTAATTAATAACACCGTAAGATGGGTGGTGTTCAGCTTATGAGTAGAGGTGGTGCATCTGTTTAATCTTGACGAGTGTTCAGATAAACAACAAGTTGTAGGAGTACAGGTGTTTACCAGCCTAATTTATGTAAGTTCATATTGAGGGAAGGGGCTATATTTAGGCTTACGGAGTTCAGACTTTGGAGCTCTTCTGTGGAGAAAATGAGAATTTGGGCAAAATTACTGGCCCCTAGCCCCGGCCGAAGGAGGACAGTTGTAGACAGGCTTACCTTTAGCACACCATGGGTGCACTGACAGCGCGCCTGCTGCGCTCATTCCCTGCGCATCCATGCCATGCTTCTCATTAAGTAGGCGTGAAGCCTAACATACTCCGTATGCCCTTGCTCTAATAAACCCGCTGATTGGTTTCCCGACTGACCAATCTTGTCCCAGTTAGGGTGCGAAAATACAGTACAATTCAAAAGACTTTTGCCAGAGCGCTTTTATAGTCTAAAACATTTAAAGAACAGTAATTTGAGGAAAGTTCAAAATGCAGACGATGCATAGGAAGGTGCCACTAAGCAAGAGTTACCAACGCGTCCGCACTTCTCATTAGGTTGGCATGAAGCTTAACCCACTCTATACATCTTTGCTTTAAGGTTGCTGCTGATTAGTTCCCCTGCTGACCAATCACATCCCATTTACGGCACAAAATGCAGTGCAATTCGGTACAAAATCAAGAGTTTTGCGAGAGTGCTTTTACAGTCTAAAACATTTGAAAAACAGTATTTTTAGGAAAGTGGAGAAATGCCAAAAAAGGTGCCACTAAGCAAGAGTTATCAGCGCTTCCGTACTGTGCTTCTCATTAAGTAAGTGTGGAGTTTAACACAATCTGTACACCTTTGCTCTAAGGTTGCCGCTGACTGGCCCACCTGCTGTCCAATAATATCCCAGTTATGGAGCAAAATACAGTACAATTCAAAAGAGTTTTGCGAGAGAACTTTTACAGTCTAAACAATTTGAAAAAAATGTATTTTGAGGAAAGTGCAGAAAATACTTAAGAAGGTTGTGCACCCTCATGTGAATGCAGATCCAGACTGCATCAGGCTGTTTGGATTTTTTCGGAACGACAATGGGGAGGACCCATGAAGATGGGCCAGCCTCTTGCTCAATTTTGCCTGCCTCCTTGATGAGTCTCATTTCCTTCTCTACCTTGGGGCAGTGATGAAAACCTATCCCCAGTGGTGGAGTGCTATTTGTGTTATTGACTCATCGATGTGCAGGCAGACAGTCTTGCCTTTAAGACATCCAATGCCTTCAAATAGGGGAGCAAACTCCTGTATAAGTCCGTCAATATCAATGGCATGAACACTGTATGTGAAACATACTGGCTTGAGATCTTGAGTGGTTTGGCAAGTCAAGAGGAATCTAGCACCTAGGACACATAGACCTTGGCTTTCGTGGATGTTGTATGATGGGCAACATCTGCATGGAAGACTCCTGCCAGAAGCAGAGGGAAGCGGTTACCATAAGTCTACACCTTGATCTTCATGGCATGCAGGGCAGATGTGGCTGGCAGTTTGCAGTACAAATCTGCAGCCATGAGGTTAATGGAGGCCTTGATGTTGATTAGAGTTGTGCTTGGTTGGCCTTGGGCACTGAAGAGACAGGTGAGAGCCAACTGGGGCGCTATGCACTGCAGATCAACAGACTGTTTTATGAGGATAACTTCTTGCTCCTTGCCGTCCATGTCACTTTTTGCCAACAGTGGATACTCCTTATCAGCTGGGTTGGTGATTGTCTCTGGGTAGAGTCGCATACCTTATAAAATCTGTTCAGTTTTACGTATATACTGCACATTTTGTCTTTCACTGAGCATTCACCTGTGTGGGCCTATGAACCTCCACACCATCTGCAGGGCCGGCCTGAAGCCTTGGGTTTGGATGTCTTCGGCTTTATGGGTTGAGGATGGCATTGACAGGCTACTCTTTGGTGGGCGACTGCTGCTGCACTGTGGCCATGTGGGTTGCCCTCATTTTGGAGAGCTCTTTGAACCACCCTGGGGACAAGATGTCTCTCCTTGACATGTGAGGGTCATGCAGAATGCGTTCTTGGAGTTTTACAGATGCACGCTTTTAGAAATGGGGTCTCTAGTTGGCACAGTGTAGGAAGCTGGCCTGGTGTGTGGTGGAGACCTATGGTACTTACACCTTATTCCAGATCCAGGTATCCCCTCTTAGTGAAGTGTAGGTAGTGTCTAGAAGCCAGGCTTCCCAAAGGTAGCTGTGGATAAGCAGCCAAGGCGTATCTAGGAGACATGCAAAGCTCATGCAATACCACTGTAGTAACACCGCACTTACACACATGAAAGAAAACACACAGTTGTACAAACCTAAAGGTACTTCATTTTTGGAATAAATCACTACAAAATACTAAACAGGTGGCGCACCCTTAGGAGTTAAGTAATACCCTAAATATATACACTAATAATGAGAAACAGGCAAAGACATTGATTTAAAAACCAGTGCAAATAGCAATAACCAATACTGACCCTATATGGAGCGCAAACCAAATACTAAAAAAAAGGAATTTGAACAAGGTACCCCCACCGAGGCAAGTAAAATGTGTAGAGGGGAGCTGGGGATATTAGAAAACCACCAAGGTAAGTAACACACTACTCCCCAGTGACCAGGAATGAAGGAGTAAAACACTGGATTTTCCCCAAACCACCCAAAAGGAGGAAAAGAAGGAAAAAAAGACACCAAGAGAAGACTGCAAGAAAACCAGCCGTGGATTCCTGACGAAAGAAGACCTGTGGAGAGATAGGGCTAAGTCCAAGAGTCACAGTGGGATCCAGGAGAAGTAGGAGGTACTACCCACCCAGCTGTGGATGCAGGATTTGGTCGAAGGTGATGAAGAACAGGTCAGCACTGCAGACCTGGAGCTGGAGAAGAGTTTCTCATGGATGCGGAAGAAGCCCCCACTGGACGGAAGATTGCAGATGGGTGTCAGTGCAGGAATTCCATCAACAAGCCTTGGCAAAGGCTAATTTGTGGTTAGCGGAAAAGAGATGCTGCCAGGGAAAAGCAACGTCCAGGAGGACTCAACCCAGGAGAGGGAGTCCCAGGGGACACTCAGCATTGTAGAGAGTCCACAGGAGCACAGGCAGCACCCACAGGATATGGACACAGGAGTCGCAGAAGGAGCTCACGTAGTACTACAAAAGTAGATTCCACACCGCAGGTGAACCACGCAGGAGGCTGTGCTTTGCAGGATGGAGGGCTGGGGGCTAGAGCTACATGTTGCCTGAAGTTCCCTTTGAGGAGAGGCAAACAAGCCTTGGCAGCTGCAAGAGACGCAGTGCATGGCGGTACTGTCTTGCGTGGTAAGTGAAAGGCTTACCTCCACCAAAGTTGGACAGCTGTCAGAGAGGACCAAAAGAACTACTTCGGACAACCACTTGTGATGCAGGATCCACGCAGCTCAGCAGGAGAAGGGATCCACGCAGTGGGTCGTTGCTTGTTGTAGGTGCTTGCTGTTGGAATGGGAATGACTCCTTCACTCCAAGGGAGATTCCTTCTTCTTCTTGTGCAGGCTGAAGAGTTGCAGTCTTCTGAGGATGCACAGGGAGGAAATTGTTTCAAAGCTGTCAGGAGCCCTTGAAACAATGTCGCAGAAGAGTCCTTTCTTCTTGGAAGCAACTTGTCAGGTCCTGAAGGTTCCAGTCGCTCTTTTGGAGGCCAGAGGTCGAAGTATAGGTTTCAGAGGAGTCCTGCAAGCTGAATCTGAGGATCCACCCAAGATGGAGACCCTAAATAGCCCTGAAAGGGGGATTGGTAGCTACTTAAACAGGTAAGCACCTATCAGGTGGGGGCTCTGATGTCACCTGCTTGGCCTGGCCACTCAGATGCTCCCAGAGTTCCCGTCCAATCTTGGAAACAAGATGGCAGAACCCAGTGACCCTCTGGAGGAGCTCTGGGCACCACCCCTGGGGTGGTGATGGACAGGGGAGAGGTCACTCTCCTTTACATTGTCCAGTTTCGTGCTGAAGCAGGCACTGGGGGTTCCTGAACTGGTGTGGACTGGTTTATGCATGGAGGGCACCAAATGTGCCCTTCAAGGCAAACCAGTGGCTTGGGGAGGCTACCGATTTCCAAAGGGAAAGGGTGTTACCTCTCTCTCCCAAAGGAAATCCTTAGTTCTGCCTTCCTGGACTTGATCAGATCAAGCAGCAGGAGGGAAGAAACCTGTCTGAGGTGTGGCAGCAGCTGGGCTGCGCAGAAAGCCCTGTAGGACTGGTGGTAGCAATGCTGGGGGTCCTCTAAAGAGCCCCCAGAGTACACGGAATCATACTTCCAATACTTGCAACAGTATTGGGGTATGATTCTAATATGGTTGATACCAAATACAGCCAGGTTTGGAGTTACAATTATGTAGCTGGACATAGGTAGTGACCTATGTCCAGTACACGCATAAAATGACATCCCAGCACTCCCAGAATCTAGGAAAATTGATTGGGAGTTTGTGGGGGTGCCTCTGCTAGTGCAGAGGTGACCCCACACACAGGTGTAGTAACCTGTAATGAAAACGGGTGCATGCACCCGTTTCAAGCAGGCTGCAATGGCAAGCCTGCAGAACCCTTTGCATGGGCTCCCTATGGGTGGCAGAATAACTGCTGCCGCCCATAGGGATCCCCTGGAGTTCCAATGCCCTGGGTACTTAGATACCATATACTAAGGACTTACATGGGGGTACCCGTATGCCAATTGTGGGAAGAAAAAGTTACCAGCAACCAAATTTAGAGGAGAGAACATAATCACTGGGGTCCTGGTTAGCAGGGTCCTAGTGATCACAGCCCAAAACACTGACAAACAGGCCAAAAGTGGGGGTAACCAAGCTAGAAAGAGGCTACTTTCTTACACAGAGGTATACACCCTTGTCCAAATAGGGACCACAATCCTAGTCAGGGTAAGTCACATACAATGCAAAGTATCCTGGGCCACCCTCTGGTAGCTTGGCACTGAACAGTCAGGCTTAACTCAGAAGGCAATGTGTAAAGTATTTGTGCAATAAATCACACAGTAACACAGTGAAGACACCACAAAACTACACTACACAGGAATAGACAAATATACAGTATTTACTGGATTAAAATAAGGTCAAAACTTTAAAGATTCAATAAGCACAAGTTGAAATAACACTTTTGCAAGATTAAAAAGAGTCTTAAATCTTAGAAATCAACAGTTGCCTCATGATTCCACAAAGTACCTGGTCTGCGTCAAAAATAACACGCACAGAGACCACAGAAGAGGATATGCGTGGAAAAATTTGGTGTGCATCGGATTTTCGGATGTGGCACAGACGATGTGTCATTTCTTTCCACTCTGCAAGGGGATTTAGTTGTTTTTTGGCATGCAGTCTTGGTTCCGCACTGAGATGCGGGAATCATTTTGATGCCAAGGGATGATGCGGAGAAATCCTGGGTGCGCTGGAAGAAATCACAGGTGTTGTGTCGATCCGGTAGGGTGATGTGTCGAATTTTCTGTTGCACAGCAGGTGTTGCATTGATTTTCCACTCGGGGAATCAGCTGCTTTGTTCCAGTTCGGCAGTGCGTCGATCCGGTAGGGCAGTGCGTCTAATTTTCAGTCTCAAGGCAGGCGCTGTGTTGAATTTCTACTCGGGAAGTTGGGCTGCGCCATTTCGGTTCGGCTGTGCGACAATTTCTCATTTTCAAGGCAGGCTGTGCGTCATTTCCGGCAGGCTGTGCATCGATTTTTGGCGCACAAGGAGTTTCCTGAAGAGATAAAAGCCCTCATTATGACTTTGGCGGACTCTGAGCGAGACCACCAGAGCCACAGGCACCAGACGACCGCAAGTGCTGGCGGTCTCTCGCCCACCATATTATGCTTACTTCCAGATTTCTGCCACACTTTGGGCGGATATCCGGCAGTAGCTATGCTGGCGGACGGTGGCACACTGGCATTGATACCTTCTGCACTGCCTGCCAGTAGGATGCCACCAGCTGTATTATGATCATTAACACTGTCTGGCGATGTCCTGCTGGTGGGGCGCTGCTGGTGGTGGCAGCGCACCTTCCGGTTCTCTGCCGGACGACCTCCTTAGCGGACAAGGTAAGTCGGATGTCCGACAGGGGATTATGGGGTGTTGTTTGTGAGTGTGTGGTGTCTGCGTTTGTGTATGAATGTGTGTGTGAGTGTGTGAATGCATCTGTGAGTGTTGTGATGTATGCATGGTTGTATGCATTTGAGTGGATGCATGTATGAATGTTGCAGTGAGTGCGTGTCTTCATGTCACTGTGAAAGCTTGTGAGCATATTAGTGTGGATTCGTACCTGAATGTGTGTGAGTATGTGTTTGTAAATGCATGTATGAATGAGTGTGAGTGAATGCGTGTATGGATGTGTATGAGTGGATGCATCTCTGGAAGTGGAGGTGAATGGGTGTATGCGTGGTGCGTGTGGGTGTGTGTGTGCATGTATGTGGGGAGGTGGGTGGGGGAGCTTTGACTGTAGTGCGGGTGGGGAGGTCAGGTGATTGTTGGGGGGTGGGGGCGCTGTGACTGTATGGGGTTTGGGGGATCAGGAGATTGCTGGGGGGTGGGGGAGCCTTCTACTGGTGACAGGGAAGGAGTTCCTGTCACCGGTAGCCCTACTGCCATGGTTTTCGTGGCAGTGCTACTGCAGTGGAAACCATGGCAGTAGGTCGACTCATAATGCCACCGGCAGTCTTCTGTGGACCGCCGGAGATGAATAAATATCACGGTGGTTCATACCTCCATTGCAGTATGAGTGGAGATGTGGCGGGTTGGCAGCGGCCAAACCACCACACTTATAATGTGGCGGTATACACTGCCAGCCTGCTGGTGGTGATACCGCCACATTAACTCAACAAACAACAAAAGACCACCAGGGTCATAATGAGGGCCGAAGTATTTTTGCCCTGAGATTTCAGAAAACATGAGACAAGCTCAATCCAAGCCATTGGAGAGCACTTCTTAGCACAGTCAGAGGCCAGCAGGGCAGTAGGGCAACAGCAGGGCATCAGTCCTTCTCAGCAAAGCAGTCCAGATGAGTCCTTTGGGCAGCCAGGCAGCTCCTCTTCACAGGTTGCAGGTTCAGGTCCAGAAGTGTCTGTGTTGGTGGGGTCGGAGACCCAGTTCTTATACCCAAAATGCCTTTGCAGTGGGGGAGACTTCAAAGAGTGGTTTTAAAGTGCCCAGGTTCCCCTTTCAGTGCAGGTCTGTGTGCCAGGGTCCCAGTATGGGGTTTGGCAGTCCATTGTATGAGGGCAGGCCACTAGCCTTTGAAATTTAAGAGTCAAGCCCTCCACACTTCCAGCACAGTAAGACCTATTCTGTATGCAGATGAGTGCAGGTGTGACTGAGTGTCCTGTGCTTATGGTTGTCTGGGTGAAATGCGAAAGGAAGCTGTCAACCACCCCAGCCCAGATGTTGATTGGAGACGGGCTGTAAAGCACAATGGTTTTCAAGCGTAGAGAAATGCTCACTTTCTAAAAGTGGTATTTCTAAAATAGTAATATAAAATCTAACCTCACCGTTAAGCAGGATGTTCTATAACCATTCTGGCCATACTAAATATGAGCTGGTTACCCTTTTCTGATCCGAATCTACCACTCAAACAGTATATGAGGGAAGTCATAATGCTAGCCTATGAAAGAAGCAGGCCTTAAAGTAGTGGAAAACAAATGTAGGTGTTTTCCACTATCAGGACATGAAAAAACATACATGTACATGTCCTGCCTTTTACCTACATAGCACCCTGCCCTATGGGTTACCTAGGGCCTATTTTGGGGTGACATATGTGGAAAAAGGTGAGTTTAAGACTTGGCAAGTACTTTTAAATGCAAACAGCAGGTAAGTCCCCAGGCTGAGGCAGGCAGCAGGTAAGTCCCTCAGGCTGAGGCAGGTGGGTGGGCCAGCCGAAACTATCCTCAGCTGGGCGAGGCATTGCACAGGGAGCGGGAAGCAGGGGCTCCCTGTGTGCAGGACCCTGCAGTGGGCTTGTCCTCGTAGGCTTCAGGACCAGGCCACAGGGGCTGAGCAAACAGGACCCGTGAGTCCCTCCGCACCGGGACAGCCTACAGGAATCAGGTAAACCTTCACCACGAAGCCGATGATGGGCCATGCGGTGAACTGCATATCAGAGAGCCATGCTGGTAATAGCTCCAGCAAACCACGTGCTGATTCGGCAGTCGGGCATGGCAGGTGTGCGAGGAGGGTTCGTGTGGCCTCCTCATCACCATTGTAGCATGGTACACTAGATGCGCTGCAAATAATTACATAGACACTAGGCTTTAACTGCAGAACGTAGCTGACTCCTCCTATCCCATGGGCATATTTATTAGTTAGCCTGAGGCCAAACACGAGGACATACCAACTTGCACATGGAGAAAACCCACAAACCCCCTTCCCTCAGGATTTCCCATATTGGTGCTTGAGTAAATAAAGCAACATTACACAGTCACGGCTCGCAGGGATTAATGGGGGCGGGGCGGCGCATATGGGGTGTTGAGGGTATTAATAACCTTTAAAAAAAAAAACTTACCTCCGCACCAACGCCGCTCCAGGCAGGCACAGGCTCCCAGCTCAAAGCAGCATCAGACTGGGAGCCTGTGCAGGCTCTCTCCAGCCCAGCAACTGTGTTGCTGGGCTGGAGAGAGCCCTGTGCGCATTTGTTTGGTCGGCCCGAGATGGCCAGCCAAACGCACATGCGCTCTGAGGGGATTGCACAGTGCGCTCCCCTCTGTTGGTCACCTCCAATGCCCCACCCCTTTCACAAGAAAAGGATAATAAACACAGTTTATTATCCTTTCCTTGTGAAAGGATTTACAGTGGTTGCTGCTGGCGGGGGCGACGCTCCTCCGCAATTATGTAGGAGCCGTCCCTGACATTACATAATGGTCTGCCTTGTATTTTACTACATTTAAAAGGGTCAGAATGGAAAATGGTACCTAAAAGCTATGAGTACACTTTGCTAGGACCATAATTAATTAACTTATGCAACATATAATGACACTTAGGAGGTTACTACCTGCAAAGAAATTACAAGTACCAGATTCTGATTATTAAAAGCATCCTATGTTGTGGAGCTCTATAAATGGAGGGGGACCCCTCCAAACACAGAAGATATTGGAAACTACTACACATTACTGTGGGATCATACGATGAATTACATAATAAATGATACTGCTTATCATTATGAGGCACAAAAGCACCCTATACTACAATGTTCATATGAGAAATGATGGTCACTTACGAATAAGCAATTTGACCCTCAATTGTAGAATCAACCATTGATTGTTGGCTTTCATACCATGAATATATTTCTGTAATTTGTATACCCATCACTGCTTTTCAGTGAACAGTAAATGACAGGTTGTGGGGATGATCTGCATTAGCTGAAAGTATCTCTAAAACCATCAATTTTATTTCATTTTCGGTGGCACCTAACGTTCCTTTTATGATCACCAATGCGTATTTTAACTCTTCTTGTGGTCATACCCACATAGCGAAGCTACAGAGGCAAGCATGTAAATGGAATTTTGCATCTTACAATTAATTTGTTTGTGTAGTTAGCAAGCAGTTTGCATTCCTAAATTAATTCCTGTTGTTGTGCTAGAGAAAGGGTATACACTGCATCTTTGGCAGGGATAGTGGGAAGTGACGTAAAGAGTAGAATGTGTCTATATGTCCGAATTGCCCTTACAGCCTCTGCGTGTAAGCAGTCAAATATTGCAAAGCGCCATGATCAGTAGGAAAATACAGAAAAAAACTGCCTTTACCAAATGAAAGTGCCTCATTTTCTGCAGATGTGACGGATTACCCATCCACTAAACTGTCAGTCCACACATGCACATCTCAATCAAGCAGATTAACACTTTGCTGACATTGCTGCCCCTGCTGGCTCTGTCATCTGAAAATTCATTCCAGGGGTCTGATAGAGCAGGGCTGTCAGAATAGGGACTTCAGGGTACCCATTTTACTTAGAACTGATGGTCTTGATTCTTTTTTTCTGTCCTTCACCACCAGGAAAACCTGGTGGTACCAGAGAGACACAAATAACCCCCACCGTATGACAAGATTCCTAGGGTGTGGATGCCATTAGTTTTTGTTTTTCAGAAACAAATTCCCTCTTACTGTACCTCTTTCTGGAAAACAAAAAAAAAATGCTTTAACAGATGGTGGCTGTCCACCAGACTTGTAGTGACTTTAGAGGAACTGCAATGACGGAGGTTCTTCTGAAGGCACAGAGATTACTGATGGTCTGGTGGTGACAAATTTGGCAGGCAGTAGTCTGTTAGATTGGCAGATGTAATGTGGGCAGTGCCTCAAACTCTCATTCAGCCCTATAGTCCTTTATATCCAAGTGCCTCAGCAGGCATTAAATCGTCAATAAAGAAAGTGAAGAAAAAGAGTCCGCACAGCCATAATTGGGGTGCAGTCAATATCTTACATACTTGGCCCCCAGCACTACTGCTCATGCTGCACTAATGATAGCTAAACTTGTGCCCATTACTGTACTCTATTACTGTAGAAAATATAATTCACAATCATAATTAAATTTGCATCGTGATTTTTTTGGAATATTTTTAACCAAATGTTCATAAAACTGAGTGCATAACCTTGTAGTAACTCCCCTCTCTCTCCCCTTGCAATGGCACATTATCTGGCAGTCAAATAAGATCTCAATAGGACTTCCCAAATAACACAACACTGGAATGCATAGTGACCCACCATTTTGGTTGAGACCAATGGGGCTCCGTCTCAAGCCTTGGCCATCTCAACACTTCTGTCTTCTGATGGTTCATCTTCCAATCCCTTTCATGATCCCCACACTTTAGTAAATTTATTTGGGTATACCTGTGCTTCCTAAATCTGTTCCTCCACTCTCATGCACCAGTTCATGTTAACCTCCCACCCCCTCTCTGTTGGGACCATTGTGCACCACTACTTCTGTGTGATATCTTGCTATGAAGTCATCAGGGAATGTGCATCAGAAGAAGAGTGTGTATTTATTGAGCATCACTACTCGAGCATTTGATCTCCCAATACACCCAGCATTACTACTCTGTGTCAGCGAGGCCAAATCCTCAGGGTATACGCGCTGTTGTAAATTTGCCCACCTCCTGGCACCTCCAACTCTACTGGCCAAAATAGTGCCAAGATTTAGAGTGGCCCAGCGGAGGGAAGGAAACTGCTGGGAAGGAGACCTGTGGAAACAAGAATCAAAGGTGAACAACACAAACATAGATTTTTATATCTCTATGCAATAAATCCTGCACTTATTGCCTCACAATAGATTTAGATGAAACTAAATTGACTCTTGTTGTAGTGTTTAGATAATAGCATACTTCTGCTATCTTAATTAGTTTGCGAAGGGCTGAAAGATTGTTAGGAAAATGCCAAATTAAATGTTACATCACATTTCAAAGAATACAACAAACACGATTTCAATTTGCCTCATTAAATCGTGTTATTCCCATTGATACGTTCTGTCACAGAAATAAGAATTTTGTAACATTTTCACAGAATCATTCCTCAAGAAAAAAGAGACTCTAACTATTTGGAACCAAGCTCTATCCAATGTGTCTCTTTTCGCTTTGCCGCTTTAAAGAGTGATTTAGTACAATGTATCTAGTGTTGCTCAACCACTTGAGAGCAGCAACTATGAATCAAGAAATTACTGTTAGAGATAATCATGCCATCAAGAAATGGTATTAGAGATTACTTAGTAACAAGAGACAATTGATGGTGGGAACCAAAAAAGCACCATCTGTTTTACAGTCCCGGGTTTCACATGAACTCTGCCTCGAACTCCGAACGAGCGGGTCACAGAGGGGCTGCAGTAAAAAAAAAAGAACTGCGAGTCTGGAAAATCCGGACCGGGTCAAGGAGCACCAGACCGGAGCTTCTGTTCCCCATGAGGATCTCAGAAAAGTGAGCACTGGTAACTGAGCAGGGCTGCTTAAATAGAAGTGCCCCCCCCCCAAGATGGTTGCCACAAGGACAGCAGTGACTTGAAGTCCTTACATAACAATAGCAGTCCCTGAGATCCAGGAACAGGACAGAGCACGATGGCAAGACCCCTGCCAAGAAATGAGACCACCCTGATTGTCATCCCACTGTCCCACTTTGTAACCCTGTCCATATTGGAACTGCCCCAGCTCCACTTCCTATGCCCATATGGGCAGTGCACCTGTGAGACTAATAGACTGGACTCTGCCATGGACATTCCTCCACCATCACCCATCCCCATTTTACCAGCGCCTCCAATAATTAGCACTTCAATAAACACACTTGAAGCACAAAACAATCTGGAGTCAGTCTGTGATTTTGAAAATGTGTATTAGCTATGACAATGACAAAATCCGTTCGAAAATGTAATGTCAACATACCTATGTCACACATCACAAGTCCATGAAGGATGCAAGCAGATGACACACGTTGGTAACCACACCTGTGAAACCGTAATGGAAATGTACAACTCAGTTACCAAATACTGCTTGAAATTTAGAGGCAGGATAGAGGTAGAAGTGTGAAAGTAAATGTATTTGTAAAGAAAGTGTTCTCACCTGTGTGTCACTGGAAATATTGCTGTATGACTGAGTCCCTGTTGTCAATGTCTTCTTCCTCTGCTTCCACCTCATCACTGTCCACAGGCTCCACAGCTGCCACAACACCGTCATCTGGACCATCCTCCTGCAGAAAAGACACCTGGCGTCGCAAAGCAAGATTGTGAAGCATAGAGCAGGCGATGATGATCTGGCACACCTTCCTTGGTGAGTAGAATAGGGAACCACCTGTCATATGGAGGCACCTGAACCTGGCCTTCAGGAGGCCAAAGGTGCGTTCGATCACCCTCCTAGTCCGCCCATGGGCCTCATTGTAGCGTTCCTCTGCCCTGGTCCTGGGATTCCTCACTGGGGTCAATAGCCATGACAGGTTGGGATAACCAGAGTCCCCTAATAGCCACACCAGGTGCCTCTGGAGTTGACCCATCACATAAGGGATGCTGCTATTCCGCAGGATGTAGGCGTCATGCACTGAGCCAGGGAACATAGCATTTATCTGCGAGATGTACTGGTCTGCCAAACATACCATCTGTACATTCATGGAATGATAACTCTTCCGGTTCCTGTACACCTGTTCACTCCTGTGGGGGGGGACCAGAGCTACATGGGTCCCATCAATGGCACCTATGATGTTAGGGATATGTCCCAGGGCATAGAAGTGACCTTTAACAGTAGCCAAATCCTCCACCTGAGGGAAAACGATGTAGCTCCTCATGTGTTTCAGCAGGGCAGACAACACTCTGGACAACACGTTGGAAAACATATGCTGGGACATCCCTGATGCAATGGCCACTGTTGTTTGAAATGACCCACTTGCTAGGAAATGGAGCACTGATAGCACCTGCACTTGAGGGGGGATTCCTGTGGGATGGCGGATTGGTGACATAAGGTCTGGCTCCAACTGGGTACACAGTTCCTGGATTGTGGCACGGTCAAACCTGTAGGTGATGATTAAATGTCGCTCCTCCATTGTCAACAGGTCCACCAGAGGTCGGTACACCGGAGGATTCCGCCATCTCCTCACATGTCCCAGCTGACGGTGCCCAGGAAGGACAACAGCGACCACAGAGTCAAGCAACTCAGAGGTATGTACCCACAGCTACACAGAACACGAAACAAAATCCAAAAGGTTGTCTGTATGTGTGTTGAGTCCAGGCCTAGGTATGTGTGACGCAGTTGAAAATGAAGCCATGTGGGCCACCCCTGAAATGGCGGCTGCCTGACCTCTAAACTGGGACAATGGGATGTGAGGTAACTGCGCTGGTGTTGTACACTGTCGCGGTAGGCGGTCGAAGACCGCAGCGCAATGCTACATTGGTTAACATTGGACCCTATGGGTCCCAGGAGCCCATGACGAAGTGCGCCGGCGGTGATGATACGCACCGCCGCGGAAGTCACCGCCGCGGACGTGACCGCCATTTTCTATCTGTTCAATCACTCGATACCTGATCTTCGACAAGAGAGGACCTACACTACAAGTGCTTCTGTGACCTCGGTCTGGAAGAGACAATGGTACGTGCGTCTGGGGAAAGGGCCCCTGCCTTCACTGCACAGGAGTTGGAGAAGCTCGTGGACGGGGTCCTCCCCCAGTACACGCTACTCTACGGTCCTCCAGACCAACAGGTGAGTACACAGGGAGCAAGTTGTATGGGCTATGGCTGGGTGGAGAAGGCTGGATGTAAGAAGGAAGGGGGCAGAGTTTTGCTAGCATGAAGGACTGTGAATGCATGTGCCACATGGCAAGGGTAGGGATGTGGGCCACTCACTTCGACGGTGCAGTTGGTAATTACTTCTCTTCTTCCCCTGTACATGTCATGTAGGTCAGCGCCCACCAGAAGAAGGATATTTGGCGCGCCATCGCCAAGGACGTCCGGACCCTGGGGTCCACCAGAGACGGAGCACCCACTGCCGTAAAAGATGGGAGGACATTCGCCGCTGGAGCAAGAAGACGGCGGAGGCTCAGCTGGGGATGGCCTCCCAACGTGGGAGGGGTGCCCGTCGCACCATGACCCCCCTGATGTTACGGATCCTGGCGGTGGCCTACCCTGAGTTGGATGGGCGCATGAGGGCATCACAGCAGACACAAGGGGGTGAGTACACTCTCATTCTGCTGACTTTGCACGCAGTGGAGGGGTCTGGATGGGGCAGGAGGGCTGTGGGTTTCCCTAGGCCAGGGCGAGTTCCGTAGGCTAGGACCCTCCGTAATGAAGGCCATGTGGCACTCCACCCCACCTCTGTAGAGTGCCAAGTACAGGTATACATGCCCCTGTGTCATCTATGTGTGCAGATGTCCACCATAGCCATGTAGGCCATATCTCAGGAACTGCATCTGTAGAGCCCAACAGCGCGGCGTAGTGCAGGGGGCTGCTGTGTCTGTATTGTCCGCCAACAGTAGCGGTAAGCCATGCACTCAACCTGTCTTTCTTCTGTTTCCCCACCCCTTTTTGTGCTCTCCCTGTTCTTTTGTGCATCAGCATCATCAGGTGGAGGTACAGTGGCACCGGAGCACTAGGGGGCTGCATCCCACATGGCCATGGAGGGCCACACCACGGACTCTGAATACACCAGTGGGACGGAGGGCGAGGGAAGCTTCACGGCGGTCACCGGATCAGCAACCAGCAACACGGACTCGTCCTCCGATGGGAGCTCCCTTGTGGTGGCGGCAACACCTGTGTCCCCCACTTCTACAGGTACAGCCGCCACCCCTCCTACCAGCACCGCCCTCCCAGCAGCCCCTCAGCCTTCGCCCGTGCCCGCTCACCCAGGAGGGTGGGCATCACTTTCGCCCCAGGCACCTCAGCCCCTGCCCCAGTCACCTCTGCTGCCCTCAGTGAGGAGGCCATTGACCTCCTCAGGTCCCTCACTGTTGGGCAGTCTACCATTGTGAATGCCATCCAAGGTGTAGAAAGGGAGTTGCAACACACTAATGCATTCCTGAAGGGCATTCATTCTGGTCAGGCTGCCCATCATCGAACCCTGCAATATCTGGCCTCAGCATTGATGGCAGCAATTGTCCCTGTGTCTAGCCTCCCCCCTCCAACTTCCCCCACCCAGACCCAATGCCCTGTACCTCTGCCTATCCCAAGCACACCATCAGACCAGCCTGCACACACGTCAACACACAAGGGCAGCTCAGGCAAACATAGGCACCACACATCCCACAGGCAATCACACAAGCATCCCCCACATACAGACACAGCAACATCCCATGCCTCCACTGTGTCCCCATCCTCGTCGTCTCCCTCCTCCCTCTCAGTGTCATCTACACTCTCACCTGCATGCACAACCACTACAGCCACTAGGACTCGCACCAGAACACCCACCATCACACCCCGCTGACCTGCACTCACCACCCCCACTCCCATTTACATGTCCCCTGTGTCCTCTCCCAGTGTGTCTGTGATGCCCCCTCCCAAAGTACACAAACGCGGGCACACACACACCCAACATCCATCCACCTCACAATCGCCTCCAGAACATACACCTGCACCCAAATCATCAAAAGTTACACCTCCTACAACCACCTCCTCTTCCTCCACTCCCAGACCCCCTCCAGCTACCTGTCCCAGTGTTCGTCAGAAACTTTTCCTGAGCAACGTTGACCTCTTTCCCACAACCCCCCCTCCAATTCATAGGTCCCGTATTAGCACCTCAGCCAAAAAAACTCCGGTACCAGTGGTGCCTGTTAGAGGTATGTGGAGTGCACCGGGCACCAGGGCAGCCAGTGTGACACGGAGCCAAAGCTTAGCCATTCCCCCCCCCCCTGTGAAGCACCAGAAGTTGGACAGTGCCCGACGGGAGAGGGGGAAAACTCCTGCCGGCAAAGCTGCTCACAAGGGTCCCGGGGAGAGTGTTGAGTCAGCTGTGACTCCTCCCATGGTGGGGAAGGGGCAGAAGAAAGCACCAAAGTCTGGGAAGAGCAGCACGACGGAGAAGGCCGCCATCATCCCCGCTGCCCAGGACGCCACCGCCAGCCCCATCATTACTGGTCAGGAGACCACCGCCAGAGTCAGTGCCTAGGAGGGCAGCCCAATCGTCACTGGTCAGGAGACCACCACCAGAGTCAGTGCCCAGGAGGGCAGCCCAATCGTCACTGGTCAGGAGACCACCGCCAGAGTCAGTGCCCAGGAGGGCAGCCCAATCGTCACTGGTCAGGAGACCACCGCCAGAGTCAGTGCTCAGGAGGGCCCCGACAGCCACAGCCCCGCTGGGCAATGAGGGACCGCCATGGCAAACACCGCTGCACAGGTCACAGACAGCAAAGTCAAGCACCGCTGAACAGGGCAAAGACCGCCATGGCAAGCACCGCTAAACAGTGCAAAGATCGCCATGGCAAGCACCGCTGAACAGGTAAGAAACTGCTAAGTCAAGCACCGCTGAACAGGGCAAGCACGGCTGAACAGGGCAAAGACCGCCATGGCAAGCACCGCTGAACAGGTCAGAAACTGCTAAGTCAAGCACCGCTGAACAGGGCAAAGACCGCCATGGCAAGCACCGCTGAACAGGGCAAGCACCACCAACTCAAGCACCGCTAGCCCATGTGCGGCAGGGGCAGTGACGGAACTGGGACCATCACGGGGAGAGTGATGCACTCTGGGCACCAGTCCCCCTCCAGAACCAGTGGAGAACAGCATCCACTACATCAGTCCTTAACAGGATGAAGCACTCTGGGCACCAGTCCCCCTCCAGAACCAGTGGAGAACAGCATCCACTACCTCAGTCCTTAACAGGATGAAGCACTCCGGGCACCAGTCCCCCTCCAGAACCAGTGGAGACTGTTATCCACTTGTGAGACTGGGGCTTTGCACTCCCCAGGATGGTACAGTGGGCAAACCACCCACTGCAAAGACTTGTGAGACTGTGGCTTTGCACTCCCCAGGATGGTACAGTGGGCAAACCACCCACTGAAAAGACTTCTGAGACTGCGGCTTTGCACTCCACAGGATGGTACAGTGGGCAAACCACCCACTGAAAAGACTTGTGAGACTGCGGCTTTGCACTCCCCAGGATGGTACAGTGGGCAAACCACCCACTGCAAAGACTTGTGAGACTGTGGCTTTGCACTCCCCAGGATGGTACAGTGGGCAAACCACCCACTGCAAAGACTTGTGAGACTGTGGCTTTGCACTCCCCAGGATACATCAATGGGCATGGAGCCCCGTCGTGGATCTGGCGTGGTGCTGTCATCCGGCTGAGGTGCCCCCCCTTCCCTTCCCTTCCCCCTGAGGTGCCTTTTGTATTTCGATCTGATGCCCCAGCAGTGTTATCTCCGTTTCTGGACAGGTATCGTGTGTGGGCCTCGCCCATGCATTTACGGCCCAGTGGTCCACGGACATTGAATGGTGCATACCTGCACTACTAATCGTGATGTATACATTTTTTAATGTGTATGTATATCTGTATATATTAGCTTACTGTATTTTGATACATTACAATGGTTGAACTAATTTCATTTGGCTTTGCATTCTTCCGGGGGGTTTGGGTTGTTACTGTGATGTTTGGAAATGCACTGGTGTGTGTGTTGTAGTGTGCGAGGGTCGGGTGGGGGTGTTGCGTGTGTGTGTCCCTGACTTTTGCCTCCCCCCTCCCCTATGTCGTAGGTTCCAGTACTCACCGTTGTCTGCGGCGCCGGCGCTGCTGATGATCGTAGAGGAGCAGGAAGACTCTTGCAGGAAGTATTTGGAGTTCCGGCTTCATGGTGTCCTCCTTCCTCGTGGAGTGTGTTAAGGTGAGCGTTTTCCCATTGAAATGGCTGTTTCCGCCGTGTTTTTATCCACGGTGAATCCGCCCCAGAAAAGGTAGCAGATTGGCCTGTTGTAATACTGTGGGCGGTACTTTGTCCTCCACCTGTCTGTTGGCGGTGACCGCCGCGCTGCTTGTCTGTACCGCCGTGGCGGTCGGAGTGTTAAAGTGGCTGTCTTTGTTGGCGGTTTCCGCCACGGTCATAATTCCCTTTTTTTTTTCGCCGGCCTGTTTGCGGTATTACCGCCGCTTTAACACCGTCTGCCAGGGTTGTAAAGACCCCCAAAGTACTCTATATGCTAATGGGCACTCAATGGCCATCTCCTCTACTGGTTCTGTAGGGGCCCGGTGGAGGTGCCTCACCTGGAGGGAATGTATATCTTGTGCCCCAACTACCTCTTAGTGAGCTTGGAGTCTGACAAACATCCACATCCTTTGGTTTATCCAAAGGTCTCCCAGTTATGATATGCCTATCATGACCCATCTCTCAGGGCCCTCAACACCCTACAGTGTGGCTAGCCTGGCTAACTCTGATAATGGTGTTTCCGGTGTTAACACTCTCTGCCGCCCAATCCATTTGGTATTTTTTTCCATGCATCTATGACCATCGCAGTTGGGGTTGGTAGCACATTTGGCCTTTTCCCACATATCCATTTGACCTATTCATGCAGGTCCAGAGCCTCCTGTCCTCTTGCAGGAAGGATACTATCTGGTTTGCAAAGGACCATTCATTGAGCACTACCAACTGTGTTGCCCCAATAGTAAAGTTGCAGATTCAGCAGTGCAATCACTCTGTCCACCAATTTTCTGGGAAGTGCCTCCATCTTTATACATGGTGTGCCCCATCCCATAGCAGAACCCTGGTTTCAGAGTCCACCAACTTAAAGAATTGTTCAGGGATTTCAAACAGTGAAATTTTTAAGGCGTACACAGATTTCAGTATATAGATCGTTTTATAAAGGACTGTGCTGCCCATCATTAATAGGTGGTGCGAGAAGAAAAAGCATCTGTTTTGAGTGATATGGATATCAAGGTAGCTAAACCCCATCTACTCCTATTGTATGGGGCAGCCCCAGATTACCTGGGGTGTCCAAACCAAAATTGGGAACAAGCAGGGCTTGGTTCAAATGATGCAGATATCTGTGCAGCATCTAAACACCTTAGCAATTTCCAGTATCCTGCTCATTGAGTCCCATCACCCCGTAATTAGAGCGTCTCTTCTGATGCAAATGGCCCCAGCCTCTATTGCCATCGCAAAGAGGAAGGGGGGACACCTAAGGCATCCAGACCGCAATAGGGAAGGTTTAGGTTCAATAGATGCAGATATCTGTGTAGCATCTAAACACCTGAGAAATATCCAATATCCTGTTCATTGAGTCTTCTAGCTCAGCTAGATATAAGAAGGCATCAGCAGCGTAAAGTGAAACAACATCCTCCCAGTCATGGTCCCAATTGCAAGCCCCTAATAAGAGCATCTCTTCTGATGCAGATGGCCTGAGATGGCTCTATTGCTATTGCAGAGAGGAAGGGCGGGTCAGTCTATATCCTTGTTGTGTCCCTCTCCCAGGAAGACTTCCCCAGAAAGTGCTCCATTAATTTGAGCTCGGGCCATGGAGTTGGAGTAGAGCAACTTAACCCATGTTTGGAAGAATGGGCCAAAGCCCATCTGCTCCAAGATTGCCTGTAAATATGACCAATCAACGTAGTCAAACACCATTTTTGCAACGAGGGCGATGAGCACAGATGACTAGTCGAGTCTCCCCTCCCTTGCTAGACAACCAAAAATATGCCACAGGTTATGTCTGAGGGATCTATAGGGTATAAATGCTGGTTAGTCCTGGACCACCACTTGATGCATTCCCTCATTAGGTGGTTCACCAACACTTTTTCTAATAATTTCACCTCCACATTTAGGAGTGGGATTGAGCAGTAGGAGGAGCACTGGTCGGGGGGGGGTCTTGCCTTCGTATCGATAAGAACTATTGTTGCTTTTGCAGGTCTCCTTTCTGTTTGGACTTTTAGGGCATGGTTCGTATTCACTTCACCATCTGACTTTAAATACATAAAAAAAAATCCAAAGGAAAGCTTTTGGGTCTGGACACCTTCCCACTGTTTATTTGGATCAGTGCCTCTGCTACCTCCTTCTGGTTGTCCTCCTCCAGGAGTTTTAATGCTTTTCTCCCAATGTTGGCATCAGGATGTCAGCAAAAAAGCCTCCCCGCTTGCAGTGCCCGTGCGTGGTGTGTAGAGGTGTTGCAAGAACTCTGCAATTACCTGTGCTATGTCTGATGCTGTTTTCACCTCTGGTGCAGCAGGAGTAGAGGTCTTCTGCACTTCTATTTGCTCCCCCTTTGCACCAACCATGCTATTTCCCTGATTTATTGCCACTTTATATAGCTTGTGTTGTTGGGTTCTAATTATTGCTCTGACTTCCTGGTACCTGAGGTTCCAGTATTCCCTCTGCATGGTCCCTCTTTGGGTCACCAACCATGGGTCTGGATTTGAAACATACTGGGTTTCCCTTTCCAACAGTGCCTCCTCCATTCCACAACCCTTCCTTTCATGCTCTTTCCATTGTACTGCCATATGTGCTATCATCTGCCCCCTCACTACTCCGACACTTAAACGCTTCTCAGCCAGTAACATCCAACTACATGGAGCCTTTATCCTCCTGAAAGTACAGCTTCACTGTCTCTTGTATAAAGTGTCTGGTCACTCAGTCTGTCAGGGCCCAGATATCTAGAATCCAGCCCACTGCTGTGCGATGGTGTGGTTGTGGTATTTGCATTGAGAGTGGAGAGTGTCTGAGTATTGTATATTGCACCATCTCCCCAGGTAGCTCACTGGAAGTAGGAAGTAGTCAAGTTTAGAGAGAGACATCAACTTATTGGTCATGTAGGAGTATAGTAGCTCTGTCAGGTGTGTGGTTCAACATGGATCAACTAGTCACAGGGCTTCTCCAAATGCACCTAGGCTTGTGTCCACTTTTGATTGTGCCTCCCTTAACCACTCTTTCAAAGTCTCCCTATAGGGTTAGGTTCAGGTCTCCGTCGATCACTAGGAGCTATTCTGGGCCTTGCAATATCCATTCTCCCATGGCTTTCAATCCTGTGCCTCCAGCCCTGTGGACAGGTACCAAGAGACAACCCACACCTCTTCTCCCTGCCAGATACCTCGAACCGGTGCCCAGCAGCCCTAATCATCCTCCCCTTTTCCCAACACCTGAAATGGCAGGGATTTGTGCACCATGATGCTTGTTCCCCAGGTTCTCTTGGAGAAGCCTGCATGTGCAATCACTGTGTATTTCCCCCTCCCCATGAATTGGGTTTCCTGTAGTAAAATGAAGTCAGGGGAGTAGCAGACTAAAGATTTCCACACCACACCGCTATTTATTTTGTCACCCAACCTCCAGGATTTACATTCCAGGACAGGATGGTCAGCAGGGTGTTGACCTACCTATGTGGTGCCCGTGAGAAGTTCATGTGTGGTTCCTGTGTCTGTCTGACACCCACATCTTGACCAGGCAATACTTTGCCTGCACTTTTGATGTGTCATCACATCACATTTTGATGAAACACCCCAACAACTTTCATTGCCTTGTGTCACCTCATGCAGCAAGTTTAAAACTACCTGCCTCTCCAACACATGCGATGCCTGTTGCCCCCACTCTACCTTTTTATACAACCCCTCACTGAAGTGAGAAGCTACTTGTCTGTGATGGGACAGCCGTCATCATGCAGGCCCATGCTGATGCTGCCTGATAGAGACGGATCCCCTATCATCCCTTTAGTGATTGCCATCTGCATTTGGATGAGATCCTTAACCTCCACCAGCAGTGGCTAGATCAGGCAATCTGCAGGCATTGGAGTGACCGCCAGCATGGCAGCTTCATCCAGCTCCTCTCCGGGAGCTGCGTTGCTGTTGTTGGACTTTGACGATCCTTGTCTGAGGAATGTCCAATTATTGTTTTCTGCCAAGGGGCTCTCTTTTTGGAAATCTAGCACCACTGGAGCTCTCTCCTCACTGGCTTGCTCCTTTGAGGGTGTCAAAGTCCCTCACGGCAGACCCCATATGGGATTCCCCCAGATATGGTTTCAGCCCAGGAAGCACCTTCCTTAGATGTGAGCAGCAGGTTTCCCTGTGCTTCCAACTATTTTGAGACTTTGCTCACCGTTGGGAAGAAACCAGCATTTCTCCAGCGTGGAGATCCAGAGCTTTGTCAGGAAGAGCAGCGCATAATTAAGACCCAGGCTACGGAGATGGCTCAACACTGGTATGAATGTTTCTCTTTGCCAGTGCACTGTATTGGTATAGTCTTGGAAGTTATTCACCAAATTACCTCCAGTCATCCATGATCAGTCTGTACAAGCCACCTGCTGAATAGGGCTGCAGTCTTTGAATTCAACAGTCTGGCTCTGATCAGACTTTGGGGCGCTCTCAGGAATTGCAGGGCACCCCTGGACTCTTTGAGCTCATTCTACTGTGTATAGAGTTAATGCCTGTCCACCCAGCATTGCTTCAAGGAGCCACTTTTCAACAAACAAATTGGCACTGGGGTCTTCAGCCCCTCTGGAGCATCATTTATGCACAAATTGTTGCATCTGGAACAAACCTCTTTGTCATCCCTGTTAAAGTCTTGACTTCCATTTGAAGTTTAAGCAGATAAGTTGTATTGTCCTTGGACACCGGTACAGTCAGTTCTCTCTCCACCTTAGTCACTTTTATCGCCAGTTTTTTACGGTTGATGCACAGTAGGCCCGCATCTAGCACAACCTTATCAATTTTGTGTTCCAGTGTCACTTTTGTTTCTTGAATCATCACTAGGACCTGTTATGTGTATTCTTCCAGGTGCCCCCGCCATATGGTTCTATATTCTGTCCCATTTTGCTAGTTTCAGGAATCTTCATTGTGGATGGCCCCCAGGTAGGGCAGAGTCCGTTTGGCAGTCAGATTCCCCTCTCGGACCCTGAGGTCTGTTGGTACCTGCAGTGTTCAGACTTGAGGTGTGCCCCCCCACAGGGTGGGGCATCCTCCCTGCTGTTGTGCTAGGGGTGCTCCTGTGTACCCCTCAGTAGCCTCCCTCTGTACGGGGAGTTGCACCAATATTGCCCAGGAGGGGGGTGGCCTTACCTTTCACCGCCATTTGCTGCTGCTCACTGGGTGCCCACTCACCCCTTTCTAGGAGGGGGCAGGTCTTGTGGTTCTGATCACTTCTTCAGACAGGCACCCTCTTCCAGTTTTTGGGTCCCTCAGAGACCTCAGCTTATCTCTCTGTCCTGGGGCCTCACAGCACCAGGCCGCTCACCACACCAGCTTTGTGCTCCACCATAGTGGTTGCAATTCAGCTGTCACTGAGAGTCAAAATTGGGCCTCCCCAACACCTCCTCAAAGGCAGAGGTGATGGGTCCTGCTCCAGGGGTCTTTACTGAGTTGGGGGCTACTATCAGGCAGCTCAATTCTGCCCTGGCACCTTCCACCTTCTCTGATGCAGGCCCTGCAGTGTACCACATCCGCAGTTGCCCCGTCCTCCGGGATCCAGGGGGAGGCTCCTAGACTGGTGCCTCCATCCACTAATCATCCTCTGTCAAGCAGGTTGCTCTTGACCCAAAAGGCTCAGGGATTAATGAGCCCCCAGGAGTTGCGGCCATGGAGCTCAGTACTGCTTGTCCACCTCCACTGCCAATTAGTCCACATCCCCTTGCAAAGTGCTATCATACACACCCATAGATGATTGATTTTGTGATTCACAAGAGGACTGACAGCCAGACCCAAAAGTTTCAAACACGTGTATAACTAGTGTGGTGTGGGGTTAGTAGGATGTCTCATTTTGAACTTTGTACTGCAATAGATGCAGTGGACAAGGCAATCTCTTCACAAAGCCTTTTACTGCGAGGATTTGTGAAACCTTATCACTGTGTTCTGACACCCAGATTTACTATGATTTTGCATCAGGGTTCCTTCACTTTTGTGGGGCAGAATATTGCAAAATCAATTTTGGCATTTACTAAGCCTTTTGTGGTTTTTCATGGTTGAGTGCATAAAAAGTAAAGCAAGTCATAGCTCTGCCTTGCTTTACTCTGCATAGATTGGATAGGTGCTACATGGGTGGAGCATGGCCATTCCCATGCATGCACCCATGTATTTTGATGCAAATGCAGATTTACAAAGACTTGTAAACCTGGGTTTGCTCCAAATTAGTGCACCTACCAGGCAGAGGCATTATAAGGAGAAATATCATAATTTTTTCTCATCTCAATTTTTTCGCTTCCCATTTATGCTTCTACAGATTGCTTTTGTGCAGGAAAGTATCCCTTCCTGCGCAAAAACAATGCTTCCCGTAACTTTGTGCAAGGGTGCCTGCATTGGCAATAGGCAGCACATACTGAGCTGCTCAAGAAGAAGCAGTAGCACTCTATATCTTTGTAAATATGGAAAATTTATGCTCTCTTTCACGCAGTGCAGCACATCACAACACCGCAAGTTTCCTTGCTGGGTCACATTGAGTGAATATTAACAAAACAAGCCGTGTTGCATCAGTGATTATCAGTTTATTACAGAACCCCCCTCCATTATCACGCAGAGCAGTCCTTAAATAAAATGGTTCCTGCACTATAGACTAATTTAATGTACATGTAGAAAATAGTCACATGGAATTTGCATTTGGAGTGCATGACAGATACACTTTTGTCTCCAGGAACAATTCACATGCTTGAATCAGAACAAGTAATATACTGTGTTACCCCAAATTATACCAAATGTCTGATTCTTTTTTTAACTCTTTTTATTATACAGTGGATACCGTAGTAATATTGCAGCCATTATTTTGTAAACAATACTAAAACAGACCAAGCAGGGTTGGAACACCTCCATTACCGTTACATTAGGGTAGTAGATTACTCAGACAAACAGTATTGATCAATCCAAAACAATAGCAATTAGATAGTATAACTCTCCCTTCTCCCTTCTCCCTTCTCCGTCCCCAACCCCATCCCATTTGCTCAGTACCCTCAATATGTTTGCCAGTACCCCGGCAACTTGTCCCAATTCTTTGGATAACCTCTACCCTCATAGACTGTCTTTTCCGTCAACTGGCACTGGTTTAGATCTGATTTTCAGTATTCCACTTGTGGGGGAGGGCTGCACCCCATGCCCTTGCAATATTAAGTTTTGCCTCTTCGCTACCAGCAACCAGATTTCTGATACTTCTGCTAGGTGTTTTTCCCTATGATAGACAATAGGAATTATTTTGCATGCACGGGACTGTCTGATCTCGCACCTGAGACATTATCTCTACCACTTCCTCCTAGTATCTTTGTATCAATGGGCATTCACAGACTATATGGAAAATGGTTTCATCTAGACCACATCCCCATAAACAAAATGGTGAATCCCCCTGCCCTTCTTCAGGAGCAGCACCCTGGAATAGTAGGACCTATTCAAATTTCTCTCATACACCAATATAAATCTTGTATGGATTGCTATTTCTCATGGGCTCTAAAGCACCTCTCCCAGTCCTCTTCTCCAAGTGTTCCCACATCTCTCGCCAAGGACCCTTTCAGGGCAACCATAGGGTTCGGGGAGTCATTAATCAATTTCCTGTATATCACTGAGATGGCCTTTGCTGTTATAGGTTCAGACAGAAGGTGATCCTCAAGAGGTGTCACCTCTGGCAATTGCTCCCCCTTCAGTATATGACAACAAAGGGCATGCCTGAGCTGTAAGTATTGGATTTGTGCCTTCTCGGCCATGTCAAATTCTTGGTGTATGACGTCAAATGACACTTGGGTGTTGCCTGTACGAACTTCATCAAAGTGTTCTATGCTGATCAGAGACAACTTCTTGAAGTCCTGCAAAGATTCTACCTCCCACAGGAAATCACTGTCCCGAAGTGGGGGGGTCAAGCTGGTAAGCTTGCCTCTTCATCCTAACTGACCAGTGGCCTCTGTTCATGCTCTGCCTACCATCTGGGTATGTACATGTAGGAGCATTTTTTGGTTCTTCTTATACAATGTGGCCTCATTCCCTCTAGCACCCATGGCCTCTCTATCCACTCGATATGCAGGTTTCTCATGGTTGGCAAACACCCACTCATTCACTACAACTAACTGTGTCACTCAATAATACTTCAGAATATCCGGGGTCACCAGCCCCCCTCATACACTGCTCTCTCTATCTTGCACAATGTGGTACACAAGCAACCACCATTCTGCAGTAGTATTCTGACCTCATGCTCTATTTTTCAGAAGAATTCTGAGGGAAACTTGAACAGCATGTTTTGGAACGCAGAGAGGAGGTAGAGGAGCTTCATCATTTTATACGGGGCAGCTCTGCCCAATAGCGTCAGTGGCAATCGCCTCCAGTGTTCTACATCTTTCCGCAGTCTGTCAAGCTGCAGGAACAAATTTTTGCACAGAAACTCAGTGGGATCTAGGGTGATATCAATCCCCAGGTATGTAAAGCCCGCCCATTCCGGTGGGAGTGTGCCACAAACGGTGAGTCTCCTAGTGACTCATGTCAGGGGGTAGACTAGCGACTTAGAGTGTAATTTGGAGTTTGGCTGTTGGGTTGCTTTGTCACAAACGTGACAGATATCCTGCCCTGTGTATTTCGATCTCCATAGACTATTATGGGATCGTAATACGGCAGGCAACATATCTGTCATGTTTGTGACAGAATAACTCGCTCTGCCAAACTCTAAATCAGGTTCTCAGTCTACTTAATACGATAAACAGAGTGGTCACAAAAAATATCAAATACCTGCAGTACTCTGTCAATGAACAGGCTTGGGTTTGTAATGTAAGGCAACATGTCATTTGCATATAGAGAGATGTGCTCCTCCTATCCCCCCTCATTTCATATCCCCAGTATAAGCAGAGACTGGCGGACCCAGGCCACAAGCGGCTCGAGTGCCGGTGCGATACAGAGGCACCCCTCCCTCGATCCCTTTTGCAAGTCATATAATCTGAACAAAACATTATTGACCTTCACCAGTGCAAGTGGCTCTTGATGTAAGAGTTGTGCCCAACCACAGAAGTTTGGCCCGAATCCCAGCCTGACCAGCGTTGTGAAGATATGATTCCACTCAATATTTTCAAACACCATTTTGGCATCTCGGGCCCTAAGCGCTGCCTACCTGGCCCCAGGTTACCCAGTCAAATGCAGCACCCCCAAGAGATGTCAAAAGTTAAGCTGCATGTACCTATGGTTCATGCAACCTGATTGATCAGGATGGGCTAATGAGGAGATGACCCTCTGTAGGCTGGTAGCAAGAGCCTTGGCTAACATCCTGGCCTCTACATTTAGTAGAGATATGAGCTTATTTGACCCACAGTCTATTTTGGGATTTCCTTTTTTATGAATGACCACAATGGTGGTCCTTTGTTGGTCTACCGGCAAGCCTCCCGTTTATCGCACTTCCAAGAACATAGCCAACATATTATGTTCAATTTTATCGTCTGTACCTTTATACAACTCCACTGGAAGGCTGTTGGACTCAGTTACCTTGCCCGACTTAAGGATTCTAAATTCCTCTACTATCTCAGCTGTAGTGTGGTCCTCCTCCAAGGCTTTCAGGTCTTCAGCGGTTAGCATCAAGAGGTTTTTTTCTTTCCAAATTTCTGATTCCATTCATAAATTTACAACTTCTGCTTCACCACTCCAAATATCTAGCACCTCATGAGTCATCTGTGTTAAAAATATCAGTGCTGAAATCCCTTACAAGTTTTCCACAGAAATGCAACTTAATTCACCCCTGTGGTACAATATATTCCACTTTCCATCACTGTAGGTTTATGAATTTTAAATTTCCCTTAGCTACCCCATCATCCTGTGCCACTTTTGTAAATTCTATTAAGGGGACCACTGCCAACTCTTAGTGAAAATTTTAAAAAAATAAAACATTTTTTTTAAAACAGTTCTTTTTCATTTAAGAAAAATGACTGCTTTAAGGAAAAAGTTGTGTCTTAGGTTTCACATGTACAACGCACATGCGTTGTCAGCAAAAACTTTTCTAAATAAAACAAAGCTCAAAAAGGGACTTACAGCAGTAGTCTTCAAGCTTTTTTTGGTAAAACCCCACCAGCAAAATGTTTTTAGTGGTTGGGCCCCCCTACTACCACTAGAGGAAAATTTCTGGATGGTGGTAATCTGTATCATCGACAGCCATCCCCAATTGCATATCCCAGGTCATATTTGGGTGTATTTGGCAAATAATTTCAAACATAAACCTGTTTAGCAAACTGAAGATTTGTGAGTGTCTGTGGTTAGATGACAGGGGCTTATTACACAGTTCAAATCAAGATTCCCCCAAAAATGTCTTCAAACATTTAGATTGTTGTTGCATTTTCTACATAAAACATGTATTTTCATTTGAAATAGATAAAAACACTTTCAAAACTAGTGTGGCATGTGTGCCTGTTTTTCCCCACAGAGACTGTCAATCTGCGCCATTATATTTGCTACTGCCATCCTTAGGTTGTGCCCCACTTCGAGTCCTGAATGATACTTTGTTTTCAATACTGAAAGAGCTGAGAACCCAGTCTCACATAAATACCATGAGCTGAAGAGTTGGAGAGTTTTGACAGCAATTTCTGTCAAAGCGGACTGTTCTGCAGGTATTTTAAGCCAAAACTCTCCCAGAGACAGTGCAGTGTACTGTTACTCTGGAACTCAATTAGTTCTTCCTGCATGTGAATCAGGAGATGGGCCCCCCTCCTCCACAAATGGTTGAAAGACCCAATCATTCATGTGGTCATTGTCCTCAGGGAAATACTTTTGTAAACTGTCCCTAAGTGAGGTCAGGTGAATTTTATTAACAACACTTGAAATTTCCTGAAGAGCAGCTGCTAGACATGGGAATGGCTCAAGAGACCAGCTTCAATTAGTCTTCTCTATAACTCCAGCTTCTTCTTGAATGCAGATATTGTTGTATTCATTGTAAAAGAATTGATTTCAGGTCCTTGCAAAGACAGATTGAGAGAATTTAATTTCTCAAAGTTGTTGGCAAGGTATGCTAAAATAAGAAGCCAATGGGAATTACCTAGCTGTTAGGCTTTGCAGGGGTCAAAATCCAGAAGAAATTGCCAAACTTCATTCTGTAATTTAAAAATGCAAATCAGTATTTTCCCCCGGGGACAACCACCGGACTTCTGTGTGAAGTAGCAAGTCATCATGTTGAGCTCCCATTTCACTATTATGGGGTAGATCCTAATGAAATTAACTAATTTTACTGTAGAATTCAGCACATCCTCAAGTTGAATGTCCATGTTTCGAACAACAAGAGCTTTCCTGTATATCATACGGTGGGTCTACAGAATATATAGAGCCACTTCCAGCACTTTAGCTTTTAGGCCACACCTAGCACCACAAACATAAGGAGCACCATCTGTGCAGATCTGGACACAGTTTTCCCACTTGAAGCTGTGGAGACAAAACAAGTAATTGACAATGTCACATAGGTCACATGGTATTGCTCGCCTCTTGATTGACTAGCAGAATAAAAAATCATCCAGGGTTGCAGTTTCATAACTATATCAGACATAAGCAATTAAATGGGCTTCTTTTGACAAGCCAGTCACGTCATCCAACTGCAAAGCAAACCAAATCGATTTCAACTATGAGTTGCCGATAGGTGTCTTCTGATGTGTCAGAGACGCAGCAGCAAATTGTTGCATTGGAGATGGGTATCGTTTTTAACTTCTGTACTCCTTTTTTCCCCAAGCATTTTCTTGGCCACATCAAGAATTGCTGGCAGATTAATCTTTTCTCCATCTGTTAAAGGTTTTTTATTTTTGGCTATGTGATACGGCACTTGGTCTAATGCTTTCAATGCATTTGCTGGGGTAGATGCCACATTTTTCACAGTTTCTTTCTGTTGTATGATCTTTCGCAATTTCCTGGCAAAACATCTCTACTCTTCCCTCGAAGAGAACCATGTTTCGTGTCCAAGTGACGCATTAGTTTGGTTGGTTGCTAATTGTCACTAGCTAAGGTGACACAACAAATCACACATTGTGGCCTAATTTCTCCAGTAACAATGCAGGTAAAACCGAAGTCCAAGTAGGAGGCATCATACTTACTCATTTTTGCAGCTTTTCTGTGGTCATCTGTTTCAGTCTTTCATTTGAGAACCCAACCATCTTTTGGCAGCAGGAAACGATCCATCTCAAAAGTGTGTTTGACCTAAGATACAAAATTGTGAGCCTGCATGTTAATAAATAGCAATCATTTGCTGTTTTCAAACACACAGCTGCAATTGCACAGTGGCCTGAGGGTGAACCGTTTTTTAAACTTTGTAGTTTCAAAACATGTTTTTTTATGATATATAAAATATGGATGGAAGAATAGTTCAATGGTAAGTGGATAAACAGTTCTTACACCTCACCCAAAGTGCACGTGGATTCTCCCAATACAGCTGCAGCATTTCCCTGCAGATACCAATGATGAGCCTGCTCAATTCATTTTTTTACAGGTAGAGAGGAGGAACATAAACATTGTCCCTCATCCATGACTCCAAAAACCAAAAAAATGCGTACTCTCTCTAGTGGTCCTGCTACTCGAGTAGAAGTGTTTTTCCCTTGCAAATGAAGAAAACAAGTTTAAGAACTGTTTCTTGTATGTTCTGAATATGTCTTGTGTGACAAAAAAGGTAAATGGCTAGATCTCTGGCCTCTGGACTTTCGCTCTGAAAACAGGCACAGTTAAACGACTCCCTGTGAAGTAAAAGTTAAAGCCCATGCCAGGATTCTAACAACAGGAGGAATGCAGGTCCTTCAGAATGAAAACTCCAACCACTAGAACATCCATGGACTCCGGATGCTAAGTGCATACAGAGGAGGGAGATCTGTGTGCTTTGACTGCTTAATACCAAGTGGGCTGTGGTGGGTGCAAGGTCAGCCTTGGACATCCAGTCCAGGAGTGCTCATTTAGAATAAGCAGCAAAATGGGAAGTGTTTTAGTCCCCTTCACCATCTCCCAATCTAATATAAGGATGCAAAAAAAACTGAGGTATGACCAGTATTTTGGTGCCTCTGTGAACTTTGCGTTACTGCATCAGGACATATTGGTTTAGAAGTAATTTTCCATAGCATATTAAGAAATGTGCACTTTAGTAATGTTTGTGTATCACTTCTGACAATAGAGTCATTCATTTAATTTTTCCTTGTTAGAAATGGGTCTCTGGTTGGCAGTTAGTTTGCACTCTGTCCAAGCAGGGACCCTCACTCTAGTCAGGGCAATGGAGATACACACTTAAGATAACTACTGCTCACCCCCTTGGTAGCTTGGCACAAGCAGTCAGCCTTATCCCAAAGTCAGTGGGTAAAGTATTTGTACCAACACAGTAATTCAGTGAAAACACTACAAAAGGGACACCACACAAGTTTAGAACAATAGGCAACATTTATCTAAATCAAACAAGACTAAAATGACAAACATCCAACAGATACAAGTCAAGATATGCATTTTCAAAAGAATAAGCGTCTTACGCCCTAGAAAACAATGGAAACGTTGTTGATACACAAAGTACCTGGTTGGCGTAAAAAATAAAGCTGCACGGATGAGAGTCCATTGGAAAAGTCAGCGATGCGTCAATTCCCCACTCGCAAGTGAGGCCATGCATCGTTTCTTCTCCCGTCAAGTAGGCAATGTGTCGTTTTTCTCCCTCGCAAGAGAGTGATGCATTGATTTACAGACAGGGCACCTCCGATCCGCGCAGGTTCACGATGACTTTGACACCCAGCGATAATGCGTGAGAAATAAGGTTGCATAGTGGTAGAAAACCACACTGCATGGGATGTGTGTAGTTATCAGCAGCCGCAAGGGGTTGTTGCATCATTTCACCAGCTGCAATGCATTGATTTACCAGCAGTGATGCAGGTGGAGCATCGATTCTAGCAACGAAGTGCCCGGCGCATCATTTTTCAGCCACATTGGAGGTCGTGCATCAAAAATATTTCTGCACGATGTTCTGTGCATGAATTTCAGTCCTCGTTCTGCCAACTTCACCTTACAAGGGCCCAGGGACTGGACCTCAAAACAGGAGGCAAGCTCAGTCCAAGCTCTTAGAGATTCTTCTCAACTAAGAATGCACAACAAAGTCCATTCTTTGCCCCCTTTCACAGACAGGAGGAGCACCTGCAGGATAGCCCACGAAAGCACAGCCACAGGCAGGGGCAGCACTTCTCCTCAGCTCCCCAGCTCTTCTCCTCAGCAGAGGTTCCTCTTGAATCCAGAAGTGATCTTGAAGAAATCTAAAGTCTGGGGTTTTGGGTCCACCACTTATACCCTGTTAGAAATGGGGTCTATGGTTGGCAGTCAGGTTACCCACTGTCCAAGCAAGGACCCTCACTCTATTGAAGGTAAAGGAGAACCATCCTCAGTTAACTCCCACTCTACCACTTGGTAGCTTGGCACAAGCAGTCAGGCTTAACTTCAGAAGCAAGGTGTAAAGTATTTGCACCAACACACAAAGTAACTTAGTGAAAACATCACAAAATGACACAACACAAGCTTAGACAAATAGACAATATTTATCTAAACAAAAGAAGATCAAAAACAACAAAAATCCAACATACACAAGTCAAGTTATGAATGTAAAAAGTAAAAGAGTCTTAGGGGGTTATTCTAACTTTGGAGGAGTGTTAATCCGTCCCAAAAGTGACGGTAAAGTGACGGATATACCACCAGCCATATTACCAGTTCCATAGGATATAATGGACTCGTAATACGGCTGGTGGTAAATCCGTCACTTTTCCGTCACTTTTGGGACGGATTAACACCTCCTCCAAAGTTAGAATAACCCCCTTAAATCCTTTAGAAAACAGTGAGAACTTTGTGAGCATACAAAAGTGCCTGGGTTGCATCAAAATAAAGCCGCACTGGTGACTGTGCATCGAAAAAGGTCAGCAATGTGTAAATTTCTCACCCGCAAGCGAGAGCGTGCGTCATTCCTTCTCCGGTCAGATCAGCGTCTGCCGTTTCTTCTCTCCCGCAAGACTGCGATGTGTCGTTCTGGACGGGCACCTCGGGTCTGGGCTGGCTTTGCATTTATTTTCTGCACACAGCAGTGTTGCATCGAAATCAGGTCGCACAGTGTCAAAGAACCACGCTGTGTGAGGGATTGCATTGTTAAAAGCAGCCACTGCGGGTGTTGTGAGTCATGTCTCCAGCTGCGTTGCATCGATCTTCCAGCCGTGATGAAGGTAGAGCGTCGTTGTTAGCCTCAAGGCCGGCGTCAAGTAGTTTTTGAGCTGAGAGGCAGGTGGTGCGACATCAGTTTCCCGCACAGCAGTCTTTGTGTGGATTTCTGTCCTTTTCCACCAGCTGCACCTTTCCAGGGCCCAGGGACAGGTTAGGGCACCACTTGGCAGGCAGGACTTTCAGCAGAAAACCCAGGTGCTGGCAGAGAGAAGTCTTTGATGTCCCTGAGAATTCAACAACAGGAGGCAAGCTCAGTTCAAGCCCTTGGAGATTCTTCACCAGTGGTAAGTCACACAAAAGTTAGTCTTTGTCCTTTCCCAGGCAGAAGCATCTACTGCAGGGCAACCCAGCAAAGCACAGTCACAGGCAAAGGGGCAGTACTCCTCCTCCAGCTTCTCCAGCTCTTTTCCTTGGCAGAGGTTCCTCTTGGTTCCAGACGTAATCTGATTTTCAGGGGTTTGGGTGCTCTTCTTATACCCCTTTTTTGCCTTTGAAGTAGGCCTGCTTCAAAGAGAAGTCTCTTTTGTTTTCAAGATCCTGCCTTGTCCATGCCAGGCCCCAGACACACACCAGGGGGTTGGAGACTACATTGTGTGAGGCAGTCATATCCCTTTCAGGTGTAAGTGACCATGCTTCCCCTTGCGTCAGCCCAGATGGCCCATCAGGATATGCAGGCTACACCCCAGCTCCCTTTGTGTCACTGTCTAGAGGAGAGGTGCAAACAGCCCAACTGTCAAACTGACCTAGAAAGGGAATCCACAAACAAGCTGAGTCACAGAGTGGTTTAAGAAAGAACATGCCTAGTTTCTAAAAGTGGCATTTTCAAACACTCAATCTAAAAAACAACTTCACAAAAAGATGTATTTTTAAATTATGAGTTCAGAGACACTAAACTCCACATGTCTATTTGTTCCCAAAGGGAACCTGTGCTTTAATAATATTTAAAGGCAGCCCCCATGTTAACCTTTGAGAGAGATAGGCCTTGCAACAGTGAACAATTAATTTGGCAGTATTTCACTGTCAGGACATGTAAAACACATAAGTACATGTCCCACCTTTAACATACACTGCACCCTGCCCATGGGGCTACCTTGGGTCTACCTTAGGGGGGCCTTACATGTATAAAAAGGGAAGGTTTAGGCCTGGCAAGTGGATACACTTGGAAAGTCGAATTAGCAGTTTAAAACTGCACAAACAGACACTGCAGTGGCAGGTCTGAGCCACATTTACAGGGCAGCTTAGGTGGGTGGCACAAACAGTGCACTTTACTAGGGACATACTAGTAAATCAAATATGCCAATTATGGAAAAGCCAATTACACATACAATTTCACATAGGGAGCACTTGCACTTTAGTACTGGTCAGCAGTGGTAAAGTGCCCAGAGTTACAAAAACAGCAAAAACGAGTCCAGCCCACAGCAACAACCTGGGAAGTAGAGGCAAAGAGTTAAGAGAGACCACACTAAGGGTGCCTGGTCTAACATTCCTCATTCCATGGCTAGTGTAGTCCGGACTTTGAGTGAGTTGCAGCGGGAAGGTTTGCATGCTATGTAAGACACAGCCGAAACTGCCATCTTAAAATGTCTCTCTGAGTACTGCATAACATGGATTACCTGAATGTGCTATGCTGGCTAACATGTCCTGCTGCAGCCTGGATGTTCCACCCTGATTCAGAGCAATCACCCAACCTGAAGAGAGGACTGAGCAGTGCACTGAGCACCATGAGCTTATCAGACTTTATGACATTGGGTACTTGACTGGGCGCCGATCGATAAAGGTTCTCTGACTGCTGCATGCTGCTCAGAGGGCCTTTGTGAGCCACTGGGATGATCATGTTTCACAGAACTGTCCTAGTAGAGGGACACCAGGAGCTGCAAGATCAGCATTTATGTTCACACTTTATGGAAAATGAAAGCTTGCTGTGCCTGCTTAGTGAAAGATAGGATAGGCCAATGCCAGGGCACGGTTAAGAGGTACAAATGGACTGACTGTGAGAATTCCAACTCCCCCGCATTTCTCATACATGTGGGGCCTTCCACAGATTAATTTTGATGGAAGGGAGGGTGCATGTTTGTTTGTGCTGAAAAAAAATGAGCATGGAAAGATTAGACATGTCCGCTATCAGAACACTAATGCCATTTAGCAACAGTGTCTGCTTAGGTTTAGTTTCTGGACCAAGTCCAAGAAATTTGGGATACTGCTACACCCACCTCATTTTTGTCAACTCAAATATGAGGCATTACTTCAAAAAGATGCCCATACTGCAATGTCTATCAAAGCAAGGAACTGCAAACAAGTATGCTCCTGTTAAAGCCTCAGTGAGGTTGTCAGGTTCTGGGCTGTAACTTGGTGCAATTTATTTACTTGCAGAGATGTCTGGTCTTTTCCTTGTCTCTCCCCTTCTCACAACAATTTCTCCCCTTTGCTTTGCTTTCTCCCTTCTCCTACTCCCACAAATCTCCCATCTGTCTCTTCTCTATGTGTTTAATTATTTCTCTTTTCCCTGTCTATACCTTTTATTCCGTAGGATACTTTTGTAATCTGCAACGTGTGTTGTATCTCCTCTTCTTCACCAATGCCTCTGATCTTTCCTCCTCCCCTTATATTCTGTCAATTTCTACCTTGTCTTATTTACCTAGTTAACTATTTTATTATTATTCGGATGCCCTGCCCTCTCTCCTTTACCCATGTACCATTCTTTTCAGTGTACCTCATCTCTCCAACTTCTCACTTCCCCACTATACTTGTCTCTTCCTTGTCTTTAACTCTCCACCCCCCATTTTCTGCTACTTATCTCTACTATCAGTTTTCATACCTGTCTCGACCCTCTCTGTTATCATGATGTCACATTCTGCACTCACTTCTATATATTACTCCCTCCTTTTGTTTTCTGTATTCCATCTCTGTTTCTTCTCCCTGACATTCTCCAGTCCCCCATTCTATGTTTTCCTTATGTCATTGTCTGGACTCTCCTCACTATGGCTCCCGTGTATGAACGTCTCCTTATCTGCGTGTTTTCCTTGTCTCGCCTCTCAACTTTCTGCCCTATTTTCACTGTTTTACCACTAACCCTTTACCTTTACCACAGAAACTATTTACTCAGGTGAAAGTCAATGCGAGGGTGGATGTGCACACTCTGCTCACTCTGCAATTTGAGGTAAATTTTGTGCCCTACGACTTTCCACTAACCGCCACAGCAGGTCAACCAAAGTACCTTTTCTCTTGGCCCAGCTTATTCTGCCAGCTGCCAGGGACATTAAGATCAAGCGGGCAATGGCTAGAAGTGCACATGATATAGTTCTAAGTATCTCAATGTTTCCAGAGGAGCTAACATGCATGCATTTATATGTAAAAGCTGTTTAGGCTTACCAAGGAACGGACTGGTAACCCAAATCAGACCTGGCAAATATTGCCAGGCCAGAGCCCGGATGGTGCATAGTGAATGCAGCGAGTGAGCCTGTTGGAGTGTGACCTTTAAAAATAATATTAATATGAAAAGCTTGCAATATAATGTGTAGTGAAACTGCATAGAAATATGTTAACATAGAAAATAATGTACGCGTTTGAAATGTGCCCAAGGGGAGCGGCCACCAATGTATACGATGATTAATGAAACTGACTAATGATGAATTAACAATGTACTAATGTATGACTTTGTATTGGCATTAAGAGTTATGCATTAGGGGGGTGCTAAATTAAACACTAGGCCTTAGTTAGCGAGGGTCTGGGCCTGGCTGCCTGGTCTCATATTAATTGTGTTTTTCTAACATGCAATGTGCTGCTTTCCTGCAGGACACGAAGCTGTACTTTTCCAGAAGTTAGATATGTGTGTGGAGCCGTAATAAATTCTTTCTCAGGGGACCCGACTTGCTAAAGGAGACATTCTTGCCAAATGCAACAGTGTAATTCACAACAGGTGCAAGGCCGCCTGGACTAGGAGAAGACAATGGAACTACTGACTGGAGCGTAAAGTGTAACTTTTCTTACCTGACATTCCACCCATTGAAGACGTCAATCACAGGAGCCAATAGACTGCATGAGAACTGTGTTTTGTGGAAAATTCTAGTAAGGTGGGTGGAGAATTATTGGACAGAGATAATGATCCACCAAAAGTGATCCAATGAGAAATTGAGGACTAGTTCGACAGTTTTGATATAACAGCATGACACGAGAAGAAATCAGCTATTATTGGGACATTCCCCACCATCCTTCACTGCCACTTGCCACTCTACCGAGAAATTATTATACTTTGAGACTTTGCTGTTCTGATATCTTAACCATCCTCTATCAAATCCTTACCTGATACTGACTTCTCCTCCTTATGAGGGAAGAGCCTATTCTTAACTACACCATACTGAGACATGTCCCGTCCTATCTTTGCTGATGGCGAATCGACTGATGTCCAGAGGACGAAGACTGATGCTGATTGCTGATACGTTGGAGGGGGAACTATCTGATGAAAATTGTAATTGTCTGTTTGCCTTTACTTTCTAGGTGCCAACTGCTCTTTTGATAGAGGCCATAGTTAGATGTTTTTCTAAATTTGTGTTTGCCAAATTGTTTTGCATGAAGCCCAACATGCTGATGCTAATTCGAAGTTAGTTAAAGAATTCACTAATATCGGATGCAAGTAGACAAATGACTGTATTCTTGCTTTGTTGAATAATGTACTAATGCTACTCTGCTAAAGCTGATTCCTGTTAACGTTGTGCTTTATTCTAATGTTCATGATCTATGCTTTGGTAAAGTTTTGGTCTGATTGCCAAGTTATAGTGGTTTTGATGTGCTTGTTGTTGTTGAAACTAATAAATATGATATTAGATTGTAACTTTTAGGGAATAAATATCCTAACACAGGTTTGTGTGGTTATTCATGGCTGAAAGGTCATGGTGTGTTTGCTGTACTGAGATATATTGAATGTCATTGATTAGCTTAATGATTAGTTATTGCGAATATTGAAAGAGTTATTGACATATTGATTGCAATGCTAAACGGATATCTCGTTCTGGGAAGTCTCCAAACGTGGTCAAAAGGTTCATTGACCTAGACGTGTCTCCTTGTAAGTTTACTTATCAAGATTCTGACGCATTATCAAGCTTGATCACTACAAAGGGAGGTTTTCAGGGGGGTTCTCCCTCAAGAAAATTTGGGGAAAAAGTGGTGCATTCTGCAACACATTTCTCATTATATATTCCGTTGTATTCACTATTAAAGCATAGTAAATGATGACCTTATTATGCACTAGGATACCTCTATCTATGTTGGGGCACTTCAATGATTCCCTCACTATCAACTTCTAACAGTTCCTCTCATCTCACCATAGCCCCTCTCACACTTGTAGTTAATTTATTTTATAGCACCTTTCATACAAGTGTAGGGTGCCAAAGCAATTTACATCACACACACACACAAACAGAGCAATGCACCAAACATGTGTTAGTCAGTGTACAGAAAATGTTACATAAGGCAATTGTGACTACAAGGTGTAGGATTCACATGCCTCCATACTGGTAAGCACTTTTGACTAGTGCTTTGTCTGGTGTAGCATAAACTAATGATTCAGAACACACCACAGTGGTCAGGGTTGACTTTAATATTAAGAATGTATTCCTACCCAAAAAATATTTTAAGCAACCTCAGGATAATGAAAGTCTGGGAAAATACATAACTTTCTAACCTGTCCTATGTAGTTTTGCATGCAGCTCTTTGATGGCCGTTCATTACTGACTGTGCTACAATATGATTATATCTTATGAACTGTACAAGTAATAAAAGAATCTCCATGACAAAAGCAGAAACCGACTGAGCTTGCTGCACATAAAATATTGTTCTTTCATATGCGTGGTCCACATTCTTGCAACAGGCATATTAAACCTCTGCACTACCTCATCTCTCTCCAGTAGGTACAATAAGTACCATCGTTAACTCCACACTTCTATTGTTGCCCAAAAAGTGCTTAGTATACAAGGAACTTTGCAGTGTTTCTAAAACTGCTACAGTGCTACAAAACCGCTACATGCTTGTTAGAAACTGGGTCTCTAGTTGGCAGAGGTATCCACCCAATCCAAGTAAGGACCACAGCTTCAGTCAGGGCAAGTCAGTGACACATCATAAATTAGCCTGTGTTCACGTTCTGATAGCTTGGCCAGAGCAGGCAGGCCTAACTTAGGGTACAATGTGGAAAGTTCTTGTGCTACACACACACAATAATTATAAGAAGCACACCACAGAAAAATACTTCACACTAGTATATAGAAAAATAAAACTCATTTATCAAGAAAACCGCTTGTGTGAGGTTGAAGCGATGCAAGCGGAAAATCAGTCCAGAAGTTGCTTGGATAAAGTTGTTGCGATGCAAGCAACAAAGCAGGCCAGAAACCACTCAGGTGAAAGTCGATGCGATGAGAACCTCAAAGGAGGGCAGGAGCCACTCAGGTGAGGTCGAAGCAATGCAAGCAGCAAAGCAGGCCAGAAGACAATCATGTGAAGTTGTTTCGATGCAAGAGGACAAGCAGGCCAGCAGCTGCTCGGGTGGAAGTCAATGAGATATGAGGCAAGCAGTGAGGGGAAAGCAAGACCACTCGGAGTCACTCTGATCTTGGAGATTGAGTCTTGGGTTACTGGGCAGAGATCAGCAGGCAGCAGGGCGTCACAACCAAGCAGGGCAGCAGTTCCTGAGGGTAGTCAGTCCTGGCAGAGTAGCAAACCTGGTACACAGCAGTCCTTACTCCAGAAGCATGTCTTGAGTCCAGAAGTATACTGCCTAGATGCTCAATGTTTATACCAAAAAGTACCTTTGTTGTATGGGGTGACTATAAAGAGTTCTTGTGAAGTGCACAGGCCCCCATTTTATGTCTGCCTTAGCTTCAGACTATCAATGGGAGGTAATAATCCCCTTTGTGTGGCCTCCAGACACTGACCCTTTGAAGTGTCGGTGTGTGAGCCTTTCCCAACCTCCTCCGCTGGAAGACCCACCAGTATGCAGATTGTTGGAAATGGCCTTCCTGCAGTGTCACCCCCAAACTTTTTGCGTTCCTCCTCCTCTTTTTCTGACCTAATTTTTGCTGGCTTTAGGACTCTGCACACTTTACCACTGCTAATCAGTGCTAAAGTGCATATGCTCTCTCCTTAAAACATGGTGACTTTGGCTCATACTCAATTGGCTTATTTATTTTACTTGTAAGTCCCTAGTCAACTGCACTACATGTGCCCAGGGCCTGTAAATTAAATGCTACCAGTGGGCTGCAGCACTGGTTGTGCCACCCACATAAGTATCCCCATAACCATGTCTCAGGCCTGCCTCTGCAGTGCCTGTGTGAAGTTTCACTCCCACTTCGACTTGCCAATCCTTAAACTCCAGTTTTTCTACATATAATTTACCCCTAAGGTAAACCCTAGGTTGCCCATAGGTCAGGATGCTATGTAGGTAAAAGGCAGGACATGAACATCTGTGTTCTATATGTCCTTGTAGTGTAAAACTCCTAAATTTGTTTTACACTGCTGTGAGGCCTGCCCCTTTTATAGGATAGCAATAGGGCTACCCTCATATACTGTTTGAGTGGTAGATCCTGATCTGAAAGGAGTAGCCAGGTCATATTAAGTATGGCCAGAATGGTGATACACAATCCTGCTTAATGGTGAAGTTGGATTATATATTACTATCTCAGAAATGCTACTTTTCGAAAGTGAGCATTTCTCTACACTTAAATCCTTCTGTGCATTCCAATCCACGTCTGGCTCGGTTTAGTTGACTGCTCCCTTGTGCATTCACTAAGACAAGCCCTATAACACTGGATGCTCAGTCACACTTGCATAAATCTGCATATTGAATTGGTCTTCCTGGGCTGGGAGGGTGGAGGGCCTGACACATACATGTCAAAGGACAGTAGCCTGTCCCCACACAAAGGACTGCCACACCCCCTATTTGGACCCTGGCAGACAGTATGGAACTGAAAGGGGACCTTGTGCACTTCTAAGCCACTTTTTGAAGTCTCCCCCACTTTAAAGGGACATTTGGATATTTAAGCAGGGTTTCTGACCCTACCAACTTAGACACTTCTGAGGTAGACACTCTACTTCATCAAGACACTTCCTGGAGAAGAAACCCCTGAACCAGAACCTGCAACCTGCAAAGAAGAACTGCCTGGCTGCCCAAACGACTCACCTGACTGCTTTTCTGAGAAGGACTGCTGCCTGCTGTTGCCTTGCTGCCTTGCTGCTCCCTGGCTGTGCTGAGAATTGCTTCCCAAGGGCTTGGATAGAGCTTGCCTACTGTTCCCTGAAGTCTCAGGCCCAAAAAGACTTAATTCCTGCAAGAGAGCTCCCTGTGTGGCAAAAATCGACGCACAGCGTGCAAGAAACGACGCACAGCCTGTATCGCGGTGAGAAAATCACCCCACTCCGAACTAGAACGACGCAGCCTGACTTGGCAAGGAGAAGATTGACGCAGCATAGCGACCGGAAATTCAACGTACGGCCCACTGGATTGGCGCAAAGTGGAGCCAAAATGACACAGCCCGACTTCTAGAGAGGAATCATTGCAGCGCCTGCTGTGCAATAGAAAGTTCCACGCAACGCCCATCGGATCAACGCAGCCCCTGTGACTTCGTCCTGCAAGTGCCGTATTTCAACGCATCATCCCCAGGGCATCCGAAAACCACGCAACCCAAGGAGGATCCCAGTCTATGCACCGGAAATTGACAAAAAGCCTGCCCTGCGTGAAAACTCGACGACGCATCATATGTGTTCACCAGAAAAATCAACACACACCTCCCCGTTTTCCACGCATCTCCTCCTTTGCGGTCCCTTGAGGAGAATGTGAACGCAAACCAGATACTTTGTGCTTGCAAGAGACATTTGTTGTTTTTAAAAGACTAAAGACATTTCATTTTTACAGTGATATTTCAACATAAACTTATTGCATCTTAATCGTTTTGACCTGCATCTTAGCAGATAAATATTAGGGTCCATATTTATACTTTTTGACGCAAACCAGCACCGGCACTGGTTTGCGTATTTTTTTTTACCGCCGGCTAACGCCATTCGTATGCGCCAAGGCGTGGCCTTATTTAAGGAATGACATTAGCCGGCGCTGCAGACTTGTCTGAGTAAAAAAAAAAGACTCAAACCAGGCAGCGCCGGAGTAGGGGAAAATGGGGGTTGTGCGTCAAAAAATGGTGCAAGTTAGGTTTGAGGCAAAAAACATGCCTCAAACCGGACTTGCGCCATTTTTTGACGCACAACCCCCATTGAAATTACTCCTGTCTTAGCAAAGACAGACAGGAGTTTCTGTCCCCTGGGCATGGTCATTGGGCACAGTGGCATGTAGGGGCACCCAAATTAGGTTCCCCATGCCACTTTAAAAAAATAAAATAAATACTTACCTCACCTTACCTGTACTTACCTGGGATGGGTCCCCCCATCCATGGGTGTCCTCCAGGGGTGGGTGAGGGTGGCAGGGGGTGTCCCTGGGGGCAGGGAAGGGCACCTCTGCACTCCTTCCATGGTCAGAGACCATGGAAGTGAGAGAGCATAGTTTAAATATTACATATTTTAGATGTGAAATGCTTATACTTAACAATGCTGCATTAATAATCATAAAATATTATTCATTTGAATATATTCTAAACATACTTATAAGAGTGAAGTTATTATTGTACACATATACTAATATCGACTATAAGAAGTAATTGTCTGCATTATGATTAATTGGATATGTTAACATTTACGAAGATTGCATTTATTAGAATCCATAAGTCTTAAGTTAGCGTGAGCTGAAAACTTAGCTGTGTAGCTCTCATATTAAAGCATATTTTTCTGTTTCTCCAGTGTGCTGATTCGCAAAAGGCCATGACCCAGCATGTGTTCTTTTCTTTGTTTTATGTTGCAAGTGAGGATTTTTATCACTCGCATGCTAGCTGTTTTAGTATAAGTTTTATACGTTTTTGCAACATTTTTTGAAACATCCAAGGACAATCGACCATGGAAAAGAGAACTTTTGACCTGAAGAACGTGCCAGAGAATGAAGTAACCCCGGATGTGCCACCTACGAAAAACGTCAATTATGAAGACCAATCAAAGTGTTATAAATTATCGTGGGGTGACAAGTACATTACTTAATGTATAATTTGATAGGTTAAAGATAGTGGGGTGTAGCGACTATCCAATAGAATTTTGGGGGAAGGTATTGCAAAAAAGGGATAAAAACCCATGACACAGAAGACTCGAGAGAACTAGGTAGGGAATGATATCGATTGCATCCAGAAACTCTGTCACTCTATTTGGTGATTTGAGACCTGAAATAAACCATCCTTATCCATAGACTGCCCCATTACACTTTTCCTCCTTATGAGGGAAGTGTCCCCTGTCCCTTAGATGAGATAGATTGACGGCGATCTAACTGATGTCCTGAAGACGAAGACTGATCCTGTATGCTGACTTAATCTGAGGAGGGTAATTATGACAATTGCTATTGTAATTTGTCTACATGCTTTTCCTTTCTAGGTACCAACTGCTGTATTTTGGATAGAGACCTTAGTTAAATGTTCCTAAATTGGTGTTCTAAATTATTTTTGCATGAAGTCCAACATGCTAATGTTAATTAGTGGTTAGATTAGGCGTTCACCTTGACTGACGTGAACGGACGTGACTGACATTGTGCTATGCTGAACTTAGGCAAATATGATGTTCTATGTATACTGATCTGTGTATCTCTTACATTAGTGTTTTTATGATCTTTGCGTTGTCAAAATCTTATCACAGTTGCCATATCGTGACTATGCTCTTTTGCTTCATGGTTTTGAGATTAATACTCTTGCTACTAGATTGTAATCAATAGGGAATAAAATTCACAAAACTCCCATAAAGGTGTGGTTATTCATGACTGAAAGGTCATGGTTGCGCCGACAGTTTAACCAATGTCCAAAGTGAAGTATATTGTGGTGTTATACGTTGATAATATTATCAATATATTGCTTGACATATTGATCAGTTATCTCGTTCTACGGTGTCTCACCACTGGGTCAAAAGATTAATCGGCCTAAAACGAGTCCTAATGTGTATAAATTAACATAGAGGGACGCGATAACAGTTCTGGTAGCAGAGGATGGTTTGGCCCTTGGGGGCCCTAGGACAGAGATTCATTGCTTAATTTGTTTTTCTGTGATAATGCAATTTGGAAGTATGATGGGTTTCTAAGTTCACCATGGCTTTCCCGGGATCTCAGAGCCTGCCTAAATGAGTTGGGAATGTTCTCAGCGCCATAATGTATGTGGTTAGGGTTCTTGCGCTTGCCTAAGCTTATGCATTTTGCAGGTGATTGTGAAAAATCTGTGTGTATTTAGGCCAAATTAAGTGTTGTTTAGCAGGAGAGGGCGTACTCCACAGTATGAGAGTAGGGAAGTCGGCGTACTTCATGTAAATGTAAGCGCTTGTTGATCAAAATTATCCACATGGTTGGTTGTTGTGTACGGACCTGTCGAGGTCTAAGACTCCGGAGTATGAAGATAAATGTGGTCCATGTTGTAATCTGTGCGGTTTAATAGGTTAATCGGGCGTGGTTGACAAGTCGAGTTTGAGTTATAACGTGTGTATGAAACCTTCGATGGAGATTTGACAAATTCTAAAGTGCACTAGAAGGAGTCATTGACAAGTCGAGAGTAGAATTTGCGGGCCGAATTCTGCTTGCGTATGCGGGAACTGATAAGGAGAGAGTAGCGGCTGAGGCTTCAAGTGAAATCTCTGTAAAGTTCTGAAGCGAATGTGTTACCCTTCCTGTAGTAAACCAACAGATGTGTGTTGTCATTTTAAGGTGCTCGCAATAATTTGCATTAGTTTGTGTAAGTTGTAAGGGTTCTGTGAAGAGCGGACAAGCCGCAAGACTTTGTCAGCTGCAGTGTGTGTGAGTGTGATGTCAGTGGTGCTGCGCTGAGATAGGTCAGATGTCGAGAGGGGTGGCGCACGGATTGGCTGCCGTTCGTGAGAGGCAATAGGTTGAGAAAGGCAGATGAAGAGTGTCCTGGGAACTAAGACATTTTTGATTGAATAACGAATTAAGAGAATCGCAAAAATGAATTTTGTCAAAGCATTTAAGAGCGCTCTAAAGGGAGATGTATATATTGTTGCAACCGATGGGGAACCCACACCACCTGAGGGTACTCCAGCTTATACGGTTATGGAAGAGAAAGGTGTCGCGCCTTGTTTATGGATAAAGCAGTGGCGCAAATTAACAGAAAAAGAAGGGTGTCTAGCGTTCCCAGAGCATGGGACGTTTAATCCAAAGGTACTAGAAAATCTGAGGTGGATGTTAAGTACGCAGAAACCACCTCCGAGACTGGCACAATATGAGGCTTTGGCGATTTGGAACTTGATGGCTCTTAAACATAGACAAGAAAGGTTTCAGAGAAGACTGAGAAGGGCAGAAAATCCTATGCAGAAGCTAGATGGGACAATGAGAACAAAATGTGGAGACGGGGAATTGTAGATGGGTTGAAGTTATTCCCAGCAATAACTCAGGGAGAAGAAACACAGGGAAAGAAAGCCTCTTGTAAAACCGATAAAGACTCAGGCAAATCTAAAGAAAATAAAAGATCTTGGGAAGAGGAAGATGATTCAGATGATGAGGAATTTATGGATAGATTGTTACATGATCGTCCGCCACCATATGCGGTGAGCGACAGTGCTCCAAGTACTAGCTTGGATCCTGGGAACCAGACACAGGAAAAGGGAGTTACTGATACGGTACAGACTAGCGATACAGCTTTGATACAGAATGGTGTCAGTGTACCCACTGCACCCGACATGCCGATACAGTTGCAACCTCCACCACAGATAAAGAGAATCTATCCTGATGTCCCAGTGCTTGAAACTACTACGAATTTGATAGTGCCGCCGGACCCAATATACCCGAAGCCAAAGCTAATACAGATCGAATCGACTCAAAAATTAATGTCCCAACCACCACCACAGTTGATACCAGAGTATAATCCTGTAGTGGGACCACCATTAGTACCTGTTCCGGGTACATTGGAACAGACCTATGGCGTAGGGGCTCCAAGGAGTTTGGGACCAGGTCAAACACCCGCCGCTATATCATTACCCATTACTGTTGGTCCCCCAGTACCATTGTACGCACAAGGTAAAACAGGGGTGTGTGATCAGGGAGTAATGACTCAGGAAGCAATAAGAGGAGGGCCTATGGGAACTCCACAGATAATGGTCCCTGGAGAGCAAGTAAATGAGCCACCGAGACCCTTAATGGAACTTAGTCCAGTAGTGGCACCTCTCGAAGCAATGCGTCAAGCAGGATTGGGAGTTTTAACTCCCCAAACCATGAGTACGAATACTTCGCATTCTCCAATGATACATGCAGGGAACATTTCACTACAGGGTTTTACAGTAAAGCAGTTAAATGAATTATTAGAGAAAACTTATACTTCACAAAAGACTGCAGTGGCTACAGTTGAACCTGAGAAAGAAAAACAAGATGAATACCTGAACCTTGTACGACTAGGGGCGGAAGCTGCCGAGTTAGTGGAAGGAACAATGGGAGTAAATAGATTGGAATCATACACAGAAGCAGAACTAAGATATTTGTGTCCCAAGGTTACCAAGGAAGTAGGCAAGGTACATCAGAGATTAGCGAACTTGGCAGACAAATACAATATCAACATCGGAAACACTAAGCATTTAAAAAGGAGTTACAGATTAGACTTTGATTCAAAAGATTTTGAACACATGAGATCTGCAGGCATGAAGGCCCATTTGAGAGAACTGTTGCAAAGTGCACAGATTTGGGGTGCATTGGAGAAGTGGGAAGGCCGAGGGGCAAAGAAAAGGGATAAGGGAAAGAGTGATAGCCCAGGGTCTAATCAAGTCAGGACATCACCTGATCTGGAATCGGTAAAAATATTGCCTATGAGAGAGACAGCTGGTGGTGTTTTAGTACATGTGCCATAGACTAGAGGAGACATTTTGGGGGTTATTACAACTTTGGAGGAGGTGTTAATCCGTCCCAAAAGTGACGGTAAAGTGACGGATATACCACCAGCCGTATTACGAGTTCCATAGGATATAATGGACTCGTAATACGGCTGGTGGTATATCCGTCACTTTACCGTCACTTTTGGGACGGATTAACACCTCCTCCAAAGTTGTAATAACCCCCTTTATCTTTTACAAATGATTATCTCAAACTGAGAGAGAAGCCGATCGAGTGGTATCAACAAATGGACAGGTTTGTGAAACTTGCAAAGTGTCTCTGGGAAGACTTGAATACTTTGTTTGAGATCATTGTTCTGCCTGATTTGTGGCTCGAGTGCAAGAGAGGGGTAGATTGGCCGACAAAGGAGCCGGTGAGAGATAAGGTGACCGGAGCACCTTCAGAAGAGGTGATGAAATATTATCATAAAGTAATTGAGTTCTTGAAACAAAAGGTGTCGCCGAAGGTGACTGATTGGCAGAAAATCGACCGGACTTCTCAAGAGGTTAAGGAGTCAATACATGCTTATTATGAGAGATTGTTAAAAGCGTTCAAGCATTACAGTGGTACTGAGACAATCGAACCAAAGGACATGAACCACCTTGTGTTTAGATTTGTTGAAGGATTGAGACCTGAGGTCAGTCAATGATTAAGAATCATTTGATTTGTTGGCAAGCTAAACCGATTGATGAAGTATTACAGTATGCAAAGTACTGTAGTGATGAGGTCGAGTTGAAGCAGAAAAAGTTAAAGGAAAAGGTGATGGTGATGCAGATAAGGGCTGCACAAGCTGGAATACAGGGAAATGGAGTTCAACAGATGATACAGCTTCAACCGCAAATGAATGGTGTGTTTCAGTCTCAACCGAGGGCCCGAGGTCGAGGGTTTGTGAACCGTGGTTCGGACATGAATAATGTTGTTGTCCAAAATGATGTTCAAGGGGTGAAAAAGATGTCACCATGTCACGTGTGCGGGGGCGTGGGGCACTGGAAACGGGAGTGCCCGAATATGATGCAGGATGGTGTAGTTCAGCAGAACACTAATGTTGGTAAACTAAAAAATTCACGAGGTCCGAAGGTGAGACATCAAAACCCAAATTTTCAGAATAATTTGGTACAAATGCAAGGGGTACAGCCCATGCAGCAGATGAAAATGCCGCGTTTTCAGTCAATACAAATGCAACCAGTGCAGCAGCAGAATTCTATGGTGCCTAGACAGCAAATGCAATTACCAATGGCTCCGATGGGACAGCAACAGGTGATGCTTCCTCAGCAGGTCACAGGCCAGGTAACAAATCAAAACAATACTGTGCAACAATTCCCATTACGAGGTGAAAATGGCATGAATGAGGATTGGTCAGATGATAGCTCAGACAGTGAGGAGTGCAGGCTTGCAGCATCCTTAGAGGTGGATCAGAGAGGCCCATATGTAGAAGGGAAGGTAATGGGTTATAAGGTTTCATTCCTGGTTGATACAGGAGCTACATGCTCCACAGTTAGAAGTGCAGAAGTTCCAAGATTACCTCTCTCAGGGTGTACTATACGAGTGGTTGGAGTAGCAAATCAGTACCTGACTAACCCGATTACAGATCCAGTACAAGTTGAAATTGGCAACTTTCAAGGGCTACATAGATTTGTAGTATGTGATTCAAGTCCAGTATCCCTATTGGGAAGGGACTTACTCTGTAAGACAAAATGTTCAATTACCTGTTCCAACGATGGAATTGAAGTACAGACAAATAGTGACGATGAGGGAGATGAAAGTCAATTTAATGAGGAAGAAACAGGGACAAATGAAGACTACCCTTTGATTACTCTATTCCCAATGCATACTTTGATTGATCTACCTGTCGAACTGCAAGGAACAGTGACAGAGAAAGTGTGGAACTTGACCGGGAAAGAAGTAGGATTAATAAAGGGAGTGGAACCAGTCAAAGTACAGATAAAACCGAATGCAGTGTTCCCACAAGTGCCACAATATCACATGACCCAAGACGTCCTAATTGAAGTGTCACAAATAATTGCAGACTTCCTCAGACAGGGAGTTCTGAAAGAGGTCTTGAGCAGTCCATGTAACTCTCCCCTAATGGGTTTAAAGAAGCCCTGTGGAAAAGTTCGAATTGTGCAGGATTTGAGGAAAATAAATGAAATTGTGAGAAAATGCTGCCCTGTGGTACCTAACCCAGCGGTAATAATGTTCCAGGTTCCCTGTGATGCTGAATGGTTTACTGTAGTAGACCTATCACACGCCTTCTTTTCGATACCTCTTCATGAGGACAGCCAATTTTTGTTCAGTTTCAAATTCCTGGATAACGTGTACAGTTGGTGCAGAATTCCTCAAGGATTCTCAGAGTCACCATCCATCTTCAATCAGATATTGAAAAAGGATTTGGAACCTCTTGTGCTGCCTTTTAATTCAACTCTTGTGCAGTACATCGATGATTTGCTAGTTGCGTCTAAAACAAGAGACAGTTGTAAATATGATACCATTGCATTATTAAATCTTCTGGGAAAGAATGGACACAAGGTGTCACCCAGAAAGTTACAATACTGTCAGAAAGAAGTAAAATACTTGGGACATTTGATTGAGAAAGGATCCAGAAGAATATCAAAAGAAAGGATAACAGCAGTTTTGCAAATGAATCCCCGACAACAAAAAGAGATGTCAGGATGTTTTTGGGAATGGTGGGCTACTGTCGTCAGTGGATACCCAACTTCTCAATCATCTCAAAGCTGTTAATAAAACTGACAGGAAAGGAAGTCAAGAATGAGCCATATACTATAACTTTGTCAAAAGAGGAGCTTGAATCATTCGTAGAATTAAAAGAATGCATGTGCAGGGCACCAGCATTGGGAATGCCAGACTACGAGAAACCTTTTCTGTTGTTTTGTCATGAACATGATGCTTGTTCTTTGTCTGTCTTAACACAGGTCCACGGAGATGCAAATCGCCCTGTAGAATATTTTTCAGCTACCTTGGACCCTGTCGCAGCAGCCTTACCGGGTTGTTTGCGTGCAGTTGCAGCAGTTGGTCAGAGCCTTTTACAATGTGAAGGCATAGTCATGGGATACCCTCTGACAGTAATGGTTCCACATTCAGTTGAAATTCTGTTGACACGAACTAAGACTCAACACATGACAAATGCACTTCTCACTAGGTATGAGACGATCATACTGGGGTCGCCGAATGTCACTCTTAAGAGATGCACTGTACTGAACCCGGCAACTTTACTTCCTAATGAAAATGCTGAAATCAAAGATGGGGAAGAATTTGAACATGATTGTCTTGAAGTGACTGAACTGTGTACCAAACCTCGCCCAGACATACAGGATACCCAGTTAAAAGAAACTGATTGCATTATGTTTGTCGATGGGTCCTGTCTAAGAGATTCTGCAGGAACATTGAGAGCCGGTTACGCGGAATGTACCATAACTGGCATCGTCGAAGCCTCCTGGCTCGAGAGAGTGTTTTCTGCACAAGTGGCAGAATAAATCACCCTTACTAAAGCATGCCACGCAGCTGTAAATTTGAAAGTCACTATCTATACTGACAGCCAATACGGATTCGGAATTGTGCATGATTTTGGTCAACTTTGGTCACAGAAGGGTTTTATGACCTCCTCTGGTTCTCCTGTGAAAAACGGTGAACAAATAAGAGATTTGTTACACGCGATTCAGTTACCTCATGAAATTGCCGTGGTGAAGTGCAGTGCTCACATCAGATCACAAGATTTTGTGTCTATGCGAAACGGCTATGCAGATCAAGTCGCAAGATTTTGTGCACTGAACTGTATATCGTTCAAGGATCAATGGGAATTGTTACCACAATCTGAAAATGATACGTGTTTAAATCTAGCATTACGAGTGGTTGATACCTTAGATGAACTAAAAACATTACAAGGTTGTGCTAGCAAGGAAGAAAAACGTTCTTGGCAGAGAATGCAATGTGTACAAAGAGCTGATGATCTATGAGTTTCAGAGGAGGGAAAATTGGTCTTACCAAATAGCCTTTTGTCGCAGTTTGCCCGGCTCTATCATGGGCAGGCACATCTGGGAAGAGATGCCATGATCAGGTCCTTTAAGATTGATTGGTTCAATCCAAAATTCAGACATGCCGCAGAAATCACCTGCCACAGGTGCGTCATCTGTCAACAGATGAATGCTGGAAAAGGAACTGTGGTAACTTTGAGCCACATTGGGAGAGCTGGAGGTCCATTCAACAAAATGCAAATGGGTTTTATCGAAATGCCTGTTTGTGGAGGTTTGAAGTACGTGTTGGTGATTGTGTGTGTTTTCAGTCATTGGATTGAGGCATATCCCACACGTAGGAATGACAGTCTTACACTTGCAAAACTACTACTCAGGGAGCTGATACCAAGATTCGGGTTTCCGGTTTCTATAGAATCAGATAGGGGGAGACACTTCGACAATGAGGTGATTAAACTTCTGTGTGCCGCACTCAACATTGAACAAAAGCTGCATTGTAGCTATCGCCCTGAAGCATCAGGATTAGTAGAGCAGATGAATGGTACTTTGAAATCAAGGATGGCAAAAATGTGTGCAGCAACAAATATGAAGTGGCCAGATGCCTTACCTCTAGTGCTGATGTCAATGAGAAACACCCCAGACAAGAAAACTGGATTATCTCCCCACGAAATCCTCACGGGCAGAGCTATGAGATTACCAGCAGTACCTGCAAATGCACTAGTGAATATTACAGATGATATGGTGTTGGATTACTGCAAAGGTTTGGCTGACGTAATTCGCTCTTTTTCTCACCAGGTAGAAGCTAACACGTTGCCACCGATTGGCGATCCAGGCCACTCTCTACAAGCTGGCGATTGGGTGGTTGTCAAGAAGCACGTGAGAAAATCGTGTCTAGAACCACGTTGGAAAGGGCCGTATCAAGTAATATTAACGACTACTACTGCTGTGAAGTGTGCCGGAGTTCCCAACTGGATACATGCCAGTCATACGAAAAAGGTAACGTGTCCTGTTGGAGAGTAACTTGAAGTTTCCGGCACAGCGACTTCAGGAAGAGAAGTCTCAGGGTCAGAGAACAGTCAAGAAGGAACTGAGACTACCGGAGGGCCCACTGAGAATAGCCTTGTCCCTCAAACTATCAATGAGTTCGAGAGAGGTGACAGAGTGCCTATCTCAGTAGAGGCAGCAGGAGAACTGAGCCAAGGAGAGGTTCTCCCCGAAGTAGACGAATACGGGTTAGAATCTGAACCCAACATAGAACCATTAGAAGAAAGAGAAGGAGAAACTGTGGATACCAATCAAATCGTGTCAGAGTCTCCCGAACCAGTTGCAGGTCCGTCAAGAGAAAACACCATATCACAAGAAGAGGGTGCTGTCCAACGTTCTGAAGGAAAACATTGAGTAAAGACACATAGAGGTGACAATTGGCCAGACAAGTCGCATCCTAAGATAAGGGAGGTATCAAATGACACCATAATAGAAGAGAGTGATACCTCACAAGCAGATGATTTGAGTGAGGGAGAATAACAAGGTGAACGAAGATTAAAAAGAAAAAGAATCGTGAACAGAAGATATACAGGTCCTGAATGGGCGTATGCTACAACCTCTGAATGGCAACAAGAATTCCTAGCATTCTGTTTTGATTGAGAAGTACCAGGCCAATACTACGGTACCTGAAAAGAGTTCAAAGAAAAACTTGGCTAAATTTGAAATTTTGAAAAACTGAAAAGAAAGAGACTCTAGAAACTACCGGAAGTGACACGAAAACCGAATTTGACTTTTAAAGGAAACCTGATTACGACAAGCTGCTAACCTGAATTGAGGAAAAGGGTCCTGGAGTGAGTGAAGACGCTGTAATGTACGCAAAAAATAAAATAAAAAGGGGTTTATCCTCAAGTTGATTGTTGATCTGCTATTCTGATTCTATACAAACATGGCTTACAATAGAAATAGTAGCAAAGGGAGTAAAGTGTGTGGTTGGTTAGGTCTTATAATAAGTGTTGTGTGTGCAGTGATGATTGTAGGAGTGATTGTGGGAATGCCATGGAGGGAGAAAGAAACTATTAACGCAACTTTAAAACCTGAAACTACTACACTAACACCGTGGGAGAGATTTGAGCAGGATGCAAGACATATGCATGAAGGGACTAATGCAAAGGGAGAACTATCTACTAATGTCTTCTATCGCTAACTAAATGAGTATGTGGAAACCATGGATGCGAAAGATTGTTATGTATGTACTAAAATTCCTTCGTCTGTGCAGGAGGGAGTTACCTATCATAGTCTCCCTCTTACTTATGGAATTAGTTGCAGCTTGCTACTAACAAGATTCTATAATCAAGAGCATGTGCAATACTTTTATTCGAACTTGGATGTTGTGTTTTCCTTTGTGCCTGTGATTGAATTCTTAAATAAATTAGCTAAAGAACACGATATAAAAATAGTTAGTGGATTCTTTGAGCCAACACTTACATTTGGAACTGCTTATGCACATCGCAATAATTTTACTTGCTTATTGTCACCTGTAGAGAAAAGCTTTTTAGATCATACAGACGATAGACACAAAGCACTGAAAGAAAGATTAGAAAAAGGATTAGAGAAACGTACATATGCAAATGATTATGCTTATACTGCAATCAAAACGCAAGGCAAATTAGCTATAGATGCATAACACGTAGGTAGGCTCTGTGCATATAGGCCAAAATCTGATCAAGACAATTTGTTTGTGAGTACGAGCGAGTGTAGGCATGTGTTTTTGTTTCAGAGTAAATGGACCTTTACGTTGAATGGACAAGATCCAGCGATCCCTGGAATCTAATATATCTGTGGGCTAAATGCTTATTACTGTCTCCCTAAGGGATGGTATGGGACATGTTATTTGTGGATAGTATTCCCAAAGATATACCAGATTGATGACTTAAAACAAATACCTAAAACGTCTGAATTACAACATCCTAGACAAAAACGAGAATCAGTGGCGGCTTTCATTGGTGATATATTTGGAGCCATAATCCCATCAGTAGGGGTTATCTTGAATTCCATGAAAATTCAAAAGTTGTCTACTATAGTGGATAACATGTTGACAAATTTTACAGGAGCCATAGTCCTGATGGATACTGAACTTGCTGCAGAAAGAGCTATGACTCTTCAAAATCGGCTTGCTTTAGTCATTCTTTTAGCAAAGAGTGGAGGAGTCTGCAAAATGCTTAATGAGCGTCAGTGTTGCTCATTTATACCTGATAACTGTAAGTAAATTAGAAGCATGCTTACTAACCTTACTAGAGATAGTACAGATTTGAAGGATTTGAAAGAACTTGGGCCCGTATTTATACTTTTTATACTTTTTGACGCTAAACTGCGTTAACGCAGTTTAGCGCCAAAATTTTTTGCGCCGGCTAACGCCATTCTGAAGCGCCATGCGGGCGCCGTATTTATTGAATGGCGTCTTAAAAATGGTGCAAGTCAGGTTGACGCAAAAAATCGCCTCCACCCGATTTGCGCCATTTTTAACGACGCCCAGACGCCATTTACATGACTCCTGTCTTAGTAAAGACAGGAGTCATGCCCCCTTGCCCAATGGCCATGCCCAGGGGACTTATGTCCCCTGGGCATGGTCATTGGGCATTGAGGCATGTAGGGGGGCACAAATCAGGCCCCCCTATGCCAAAAAAAAATATTTAAAAAAAATTATACTTACCTGAACTTACCTGAATGTCCCTGGGGTGGGTCCCTCCATCCTTGGGTGTCCTCCTGGGGTGGGCAAGGGTGGCAGGGGGGGTCCCTGGGGGCATGGGAGGGCAGCTGTGGGCTCATTTTGAGCCCACAGGTCCCTTAATGCCTGCCCTGACCCAGGCGCTAAAATCCGGCGCAAATGTGGGTTTTTTTGCCCCGCCCACTCCCGGGCGTCATTTTTGCCCGGGAGTATAAATACGACGCATTTGCGGCGCAGTCATTTTTTTACACGGGAACGCCTACCTTGCATCTCATTAACGCAAGGAAGGCGTTCACGCAAAAAAATTACGCTCTTTCCTCATACTTTGGCGCTAGACGCGTCTAATGCCAAAGTATAAATATGGCGTTAGTTTTGCGCCGAATTTGCGTAGAAAAAAACGACGCTAATTCGGCGCAAACGGAGTATAAATATGCCCCTTGGTGTTTGGGAGAAATTTGGAAAGGGAGTTGCCCGAGTCGGAAGCTGGTTTACCAATATTTGGAATGGAGTATTGCAAAAATATTAATGGGTCTATTAATTATTCTGGTTTGTCTATTAGGACTATGGGGAGCATGTAAAATTAATGACAAAGTAAAAAGAAATTGGACCAAAAGAGCCAGAAGAAATGAAGAAAGTGAAAGAGAGAAAATGTTCAATGAGATATGGGAAAGCTCTCATAAAGGACAAGATGTTGAAATGCGTATTATGCGCAAAGTGAAAAATTAAAAATGAAAAAGATCAAAAGAAAGATTTGTGTGATGACGAGCGTCATCAGAGGAGGGACTGAGAGAGCGTAGTTTAGATGTGAAATGCTTATACTTAACAATGCTGCATTAATAATCATAAAATATTATTCATTTGAATGTATTCTAAACATACTTATAAGAGTGAAGTTATTATTGTACACATATACTAATATCGACTATAAGAAGTAATTGTCTGCATTATGATTAATTGGATATGTTAACATTTACGAAGATTGCATTTATTAGAATCCTTAAGTCTTAACCCCTTAGCTGCTGGGCCTTTTCCCCCCCAGTGCTGAGCCCTTTTTTGGCTATTTGGGGTAGTTCGCGCTTAGGGCTTCATAACTTTTTGTCCACATAAGCTAACCACGCCAAATTTGCGTCCTTTTTTTCCAACATCCTAGGGATTCTAATGGTACCCAGAGTTTGTGGTTTCCCCTGGAGGAGACCAAGAAAATAGCCAAAATACAGTGAACATTTTGTTTTTTCCAAAAAAATGGGAAAAAAAGGGCTGCCGAAGAAGGCTTGTGGTTTTTTTCCCTGAAAATGCCATCAACAAAGGGTTTCTGGTGCTGAAATCACTAGCTTCCCACCTTTCAGGAACGGGCAGACTTGAATCAGAAAACCACATTTTTCAACACAAATTTGGCATTTTACTGGGACATACCCCATTTTTACTATATTTGGTGCTTTCAGCCTCCTTCCAGTTAGTGACAGGAATGGGTGTGAAACCAATGCTGGATCCCGGAATGCTAAACATTTCTGAAAACTAGACAAAATTCTGAATTCAGCAAGGGGTAATTTGTGTAGATCCTACAAGGTTTTCCTACAGAAAATAACAGCTGAAATAAAAAAATATTGAAATTGAGCTGAAAACAACAGCCATTTTTCTTTATGTTTTACTCTGTAACTTTTTCCTGCGATGTCAGATTTCTGAAAGCAATATACCGTTTTGTCTGCTGGACTCTTCTGGTTGCGGGGATATAAAGGGCTTGTAGGTTCATTAAGAACCCTAGGTACCCAGAGCCAATAAATGAGCTGCACCCTGCAGTTGGTTTTCATTCTATACTGGGTATACAGCAATTCATTTGCTGAAATATGAAGAGTGAAAAAGAGGTATCAAGAAAACCTTTGCATTTCCAAAATGGGATCAAGATAAGGTTTTGAGGAGCAGTGGTTATTTGCACATCGCTGAATTCCGAAGTGCCCATACTAGCATGTGAATTGCAGGGCATTTCTCAAATAGACGTCTTTTTTACACACTCTCTTATATTTGGAAGGAAAAAATGTAGAGAAAGATAAGGGGCAATAACACTTGTTTTACTATTCTATGTTCCCCCAAGTCTCCGGATAAAAATGATACCTCACTTGTGTGGGTAGGCCTAGTGCCCGCGACAGGAAATGCCCCAAAACACAACATGGACACATCCTATTTTTTTTATAGAAAACAGAGCTGTTTTTTTCAAAGTGCCTACCTGTAGGTTTTGGCTTCTAGCTCAGCCGGCACCTAGGGAAACCTACCAAACCTGTGCATTTCTGAAAACTAGAGACCTAGGGGAATCCAAGGAGGGGTGACTTGTGGGGCTCGGACCACGTTCTGTTACCCAGAATCCTTTGCAAACCTCAAAAAGTGGCTAAAAAAACACGTTTTCCTCATATTTCGGTGACAGAAAGTTCTGGAATCTGAGAGGAGCCACAAATTTCCTTCCACCCAGCGTTCCCCCAAGTCTCCTGATAAAAATGATACCTCACTTGTGTGGGTAGGCCTAGCGCTCGCGACAGGAAACGCCCCAAAGCGCAACGTGGACACATCCAAATTTTTTTAAGAAAACAGAGGTGTTTTTTGCAAAGTGCCTACCTGTAGATTTTGGCCTCTAGCTCAGCCGGCACCTAGGGAAACCTACCAAACCTATGCATTTCTGAAAACTAGAGACCTAGGGGAATCCAAGGAGGGGTGGCTTGTGGGGCTCGGACCAGGTTCTGTTGCCCAGAATCCTTTGCAAACCTCAAAAAGTGGCTAAAAAAACAAGTTTTCCTCACATTTCGGTGACAGAAAGTTCTGAAATCTGAGAGGAGCCACAAATTTCCTTCCACCCAGCGTTCCCCCAAGTCTCCCGATAAAAATGATACCTCACTTGTGTGGGTAGGCCTAGCGCACGCGACAGGAAACGCCGCAAAGCGCAACGTGGACACATCCAAATTTTTGGAAGAAAACAGAGGTGTTTTTTGCAAAGTGCCTACCTGTAGATTTTGGCCTCTAGCTCAGCCGGCACCTAGGGAAACCTACCAAACCTGTGCATTTCTGAAAACTAGAGACCTAGGGGAATCCAAGGAGGGGTGACTTGCGGGGCTCGGACCAGGTTCTGTTACCCAGAATCCTTTGCAAACCTCAAAAAGTGGCTAAAAAAACAAGTTTTCCTCACATTTCGGTGACAGAAAGTTCTGGAATCTGAGAGGAGCCACAAATTTCCTTCCACCCAGCGTTCCCCCAAGTCTCCCGATAAAAATGATACCTCACTTGTGTGGGTAGGCCTAGCGCCCGCGACAGGAAACGCCCCAAAGCGCAACGTGGACACACACAAATTTGTGGAAGAAAACAGAGGTGTTTTTTGCGAAGTGCCTACCTGTAGATTTTGGCCTCTAGCTCAGCCGGCACCTAGGGAAACCTACCAAACCTGTGCATTTCTGAAAACTAGAGTCCTAGGGGATTCCAAGGAGGGGTGACTTGCGGGGTTCGGACCAGGTTCTGTTACCCAGAATCCTTTGCAAACCTCAAAAAGTGGCTAAAAAAACAGGTTTTCCTCACATTTCGGTGACAGAAAGTTCTGGAATCTGAGAGGAGCCACAAATTTCCTTCCACGCAGCGTTCCCCCAAGTCTCCCGATAAAAATGATACCTCACTTGTGTGGGTAGGCCTAGAGCCCGCAACAGGAAAAGCCCCAAAGCGCAACGTGGACACATACAAATTTTTGGAAGAAAACAGAGGTGTTTTTTGCGAAGTGCCTACCTGTAGATTTTGGCCTCTAGCTCAGCCGGCACCTAGGGAAACCTACCAAATCTGTGCATTTCTGACAACTAGAGACCTAGGGGATTCCAAGGAGGGGTGACTTGCGGGGCTCGGACCAGGTTCTGTTACCCAGAATCCTTTGCAAACCTCAAAAAGAGGCTAAAAAAACAAGTTTTCCTCACATTTCGGTGACAGAAAGTTCTGGAATCTGGGGGGAGCCACAAATTTCCTTCCACCCAGCGTTCCCCCAAGTCTGCCGATAAAAATGATACCTCAATTGTGTGGGTAGGCCTAGCGCTCGCGACAGGAAACGCCCCAAAGCGCAACGTGGACACATCCAAATTTTTTTAAGAAAACAGAGGTGTTTTTTGCAAAGTGCCTACCTGTAGATTTTGGCCTCTAGCTCAGCCGGCACCTAGGGAAACCTACCAAACCTATGCATTTCTGAAAACTAGAGACCTAGGGGAATCCAAGGAGGGGTGGCTTGTGGGGCTCGGACCAGGTTCTGTTGCCCAGAATCCTTTGCAAACCTCAAAAAGTGGCTAAAAAAACAAGTTTTCCTCACATTTCGGTGACAGAAAGTTCTGAAATCTGAGAGGAGCCACAAATTTCCTTCCACCCAGCGTTCCCCCAAGTCTCCCGATAAAAATGATACCTCACTTGTGTGGGTAGGCCTAGCGCCCGCGACAGGAAACGCCCCAAAGCGCAACGTGGACACACACAAATTTGTGGAAGAAAACAGAGGTGTTTTTTGCGAAGTGCCTACCTGTAGATTTTGGCCTCTAGCTCAGCCGGCACCTAGGGAAACCTACCAAACCTGTGCATTTCTGAAAACTAGAGACCTAGGGGATTCCAAGGAGGGGTGACTTGCGGGGTTCGGACCAGGTTCTGTTACCCAGAATCCTTTGCAAACCTCAAAAAGTGGCTAAAAAAACAGGTTTTCCTCACATTTCGGTGACAGAAAGTTCTGGAATCTGAGAGGAGCCACAAATTTCCTTCCACGCAGCGTTCCCCCAAGTCTCCCGATAAAAATGATACCTCACTTGTGTGGGTAGGCCTAGAGCCCGCAACAGGAAAAGCCCCAAAGCGCAACGTGGACACATACAAATTTTTGGAAGAAAACAGAGGTGTTTTTTGCGAAGTGCCTACCTGTAGATTTTGGCCTCTAGCTCAGCCGGCACCTAGGGAAACCTACCAAATCTGTGCATTTCTGACAACTAGAGACCTAGGGGATTCCAAGGAGGGGTGACTTGCGGGGCTCGGACCAGGTTCTGTTACCCAGAATCCTTTGCAAACCTCAAAAAGAGGCTAAAAAAACAAGTTTTCCTCACATTTCGGTGACAGAAAGTTCTGGAATCTGGGGGGAGCCACAAATTTCCTTCCACCCAGCGTTCCCCCAAGTCTGCCGATAAAAATGATACCTCAATTGTGTGGGTAGGCCTAGCGCTCGCGACAGGAAACGCCCCAAAGCGCAACGTGGACACATCCAAATTTTTTGAAGAAAACAGAGGTGTTTTTTGCAAAGTGCCTACCAGTAGATTTTGGCCTCTAGCTCAGCCGGCACCTAGGGAAACCTACCAAACCTGTGCATTTCTGAAAACTAGAGACCTAGGGGAATCCAAGGAGGGGTGACTTGCGGGGCTCGGACCAGGTTCTGTTACCCAGAATCCTTTGTAAACCTCAAAAAGTGGCTAAAAAAACAAGTTTTCCTCACATTTCGGTGACAGAAAGTTCTGGAATCTGAGAGGAGCCACAAATTTCCTTCCACCCAGCGTTCCCGCAAGTCTCCCGATAAAAATGATACCTCACTTGTGTGGGTAGGCCTAGCGCCCGCGACAGGAAACGCCCCGAAGCGCAACGTGGACACATACAAATTTTTGGAAGAAAACAGAGGTGTTTTTGCGAAGTGCCTACCTGTAGATTTTGGCCTCTAGCTCAGCCGGCACCTAGGGAAACCTACCAAACCTGTGCATTTCTGAAAACTAGACACCTAGGGGAATCCAAGGAGGGGTGACTTGCGGGGTTCGGACCAGGTTCTGTTACCCAGAATCCTTTGCAAACCTCAAAAAGTGGCTAAAAAAACAGGTTTTCCTCACATTTCGGTGACAGAAAGTTCTGGAATCTGAGAGGAGCCACAAATTTCCTTCCACGCAGCGTTCCCCCAAGTCTCCCGATAAAAATGATACCTCACTTGTGTGGGTAGGCCTAGCGCCCGCGACAGGAATGGATCACACAAGGGTCAATGGTAGTCATTGCTTGAGGTCTACTGTTAACCCTGGAGTGATTCATTCCTGAAGCATGCACTAGGCGCAGGCACACAAGCGGGGTTGTGTTTTTATCAGGACAAGTGGGGAAACACTGGGTGGTAGGAATTTTGAGGATCCCTGCAGATCCCTGGACTTCTGCTCATTGAAATGCAAGGAAATGTGTTTTTTAAGCACATAGGGCCTGATTTTAACCTTGGCGGACGGCGGAGGCCATCCGCCAAGGTTCCGCCGCCAAATGACCGCACCGCGGTCACAAGACCGCGGCGGCCATTCTAACATTTCCTCTGGGCCGGCGGGCGCTCTCCAAAAGAGCGCCCGCCGGCCCAGAGGAAATGCCCCTGCAATGAGGACGCCGGCTCAGAATTGAGCCGGCGTAGTTGCAGGGGTGCGACGGGTGCAGTTTGCACCTGTCGCGTATTTCAGTGTCTGCATGGCAGACACTGAAATACTTTGCGGGGCCCTCTTACGGGGGCCCCTGCAGTGCCCATGCCATGGGCATGGGCACTGCAGGGGCCCCCAGGGGCCCCGCAGCACCCCCTACCGCCATCCTGTTCCTGGATGGCGGTAGGGGGTGTCAGAATCCCCATGGCTGCGGAGCGCGCTCCGCAGCCATGGAGGATTCCCCCGAGCAGCGGAAAGTCGGCGGGAGACCGCCGACTTTCCGCTTCTGACCGCGGCTGAACCGCCGCGGTCAGAATGCTCGTGGGAGCACCGCCAGCCTGTTGGCGGTGCTCCCGTGGTCGGTGGCCCTGGCGGCCACCGGCCGCCAGGGTCAGAATGACCCCCATAATGTAATTTCAAAGGGATTCTGGGTGAAGGAAAACTGGTGAGAGCCATGCAAGTCCTGCACCCTTGGACTCCCCTGGTACTAGTTTGTTAAAGTTAACCCACCACTCACACTGGTTGGTTTTAGCACCACCAGAAATTATGGTTTCAAAGCATGATTACTTATCAAAGTATCTGAATATTGAAACCAAGCCTTCTGAAGGTGGGCCATAAAGCCGCGTCCAGGCACCAACCTCTTTATGGTCCATTCACACGCCATTCACGCACAACAAACAACCCTTTCATATCGCCAGCCACGGGCCCAATCCAATCAATCACTCCACTCACATTAACTTACCGCTGCCAGACAAGGGCCCATCACATTCACACGCCACAGAACGGAATAAGTTTGACTACATTTTACCACCTGTCAAGTAACTGCCTCCTTCTTCCTTAACATTAAAAAAAATGCATGCGTAACAAACCTTTACTAATGACTCCTGTGACAGCCACCTGAGGCTCAGGAAGACATGTTTTTGATGCGCCTTTAACGCACTCTCTGCGCTAAATCCAACTCCTTCCAGTTTGTGGATGCAAGTTGGGGGTGTCCGAGTATGCCATACAAAGCGATTCCTCTAACTGAGTGTGCATATCTACCTTTGAAACTAAGGGAGACATGCTGGGGATTTCTCATGCTGTTACCTAAAGAGAAGGTCATAGGCTACCTGCCTCCTTCTTCCTTAACATTACCAAATGCATGCGTAACAAACCTTTACTAATGACTCCTGTGACAGCCACCGGAGGCTCAGGAAGACATGTTTTTCATGCGCCTTTAACGCACTCTCTGTGCTAAATCCAACTCCTTCCAGTTTGTGGATGCAAGTTGGGGGTGTCCGAGTATGCCGTACAAAGCGATTCCTCGAACTGAGTGAGCATATCTACCTTTGAAACTAAGGGAGACATGCTGGGGATTTCTCATGATGTTCCCTAAAGAGAAGGTCATAGGCTATGGAAAAGGGTAGTGTTTGGTACATAGGGGAGTCCATGAGAACGTAGCATATGTCCCAGCCAACATTATGTGCAGTGATATGACTATAATGCACTTATACAGCAAACTGAACATCTACTAAGTTCTGATGGAGGATGAACATGAAAAGCAGGTCAAACACTGACCTATACAAGTCATTCTCCTTCAGTGCTGGGATGGCACCAATGGGTTTCAATCCATAGGTGTAGATGATGTACATCTGTACTACCTTTACTATCTGCCTTCTACCTGTGCAATAACCCTGTGAAGGCACTCCTACCATAAGCTTTCCTTACCCATCCATGTCTCTGTTCTCATCAGAGTCCTGGCTAATCCTGTATAATAGCCAAGTGAACCTATACTAGTTTGTGGAAGCAAGTTGGGGGCTTCCAAGTATGCCCTACAAAGTGATTCCTCGAACTGAGAGAGCATATCTACTGTTGAAAGTAAGGTAGACATGCAGGTGAAGAAAGGGTACTCCATGGCAATGTGGCATATGTTCTGTCCACTAGTATATGCAGTAGGGAGAAGAAAATGCATGTTAATTGAACAGAACACCGACCACGCCAAAAGGAAGTCCATGATGAAGTAAAATTCTGTGGCTCCTTGCCTAACGAAGCAGTGGCCCATGGACGTTCGGTCTCCATGCACTGCCACTGAAAGGATTACCCAACAGCAGCTCAACCTCAGTCGATTTCCCAGAACTTTGCTTTAGTATGATACAACGTAAAGCAAGTAGGGATACAGAGGCCTGGTTGTGATGGACACTGGGGACAGTAATACCGACTCTCCTGCCGCTTTCCATGCTTTGAGCACACTTTACAGCGACGACATGGACGATCCTTTTTGGGTGTTTTAGGTATGCGATCAGCAAAGTGTCGCTCCTGCAGCCTTGCCACATCCTCCAGAACATATGAGGTGGAGGCTGCTGCTTCTTCTGTAACAGCAGTGAGGCTTTCAATTACAGACAACTGGAAGTCAAGGAAAGTCATGAGTCTTCCTGTTGTTGTCTGACGGCAAACAACATACGCATTATATGTTGCCATCTGAATCAGGTGGGTAAACAGTTTCTTGTACCAAGTGCGAGTTTTACGACACGCATTGTATGGTTGAAGAACCTGGTCGTTCTTGTCCACTCCACCCATGTACTTATTGTAATCGAGTATACAGATGGGCTTGTGGACTTCGGCCATCTGACCCCAAACCGTGATGGGAGAAGTGCTCTCATCATGAATTGTAGTGAGCATGTATACATCACGTCTATCTAGGAACTTGACTGCGAGCAGTTCGTTAGAACGCAATGCAGTACTCTGTGATTTCTGGAGCTTCTTGCAAACAAGCTCCCGCGGGAATCCTTTGCGGTTACAACGAACTGTACCGCAGGCCACAGTGCCAGCTTTGTAGAGCTCACTGAACAGCTCTACTCCTGTATAGAAATTGTCCACATAAAGGTTATAACCTTTGTGAAGAAGTGGCTGGACAAGTTCCCATACAATCTTACCTGTGAACCCTAACACAGGAGGGCAACCTACAGGGTTTAGGGTAGAATCCTTCCCTGTATACACTCTCAGGCTGTACACATAGCCAGTAGAGCTCTCACACAGCATGTACAGCTTTATGCCATAGCGAGCTCTTTTGCTCGCAATGTACTGTCTGAAAAGCAGCCGTCCTTTGTACAGGATCAAGGACTCATCGACTGCTATATTCTTTCCAGGAGTATATATCTCTGGAAACCTGGCAGACAAATGTTCCACGACAGGCCGAATTTTGAACAACCTGTCATGATCTGGATGGTCCCGGGGCAATGCAGCAGAATTGTCATTGAAATGCAGCATGCGCTGCAGTAGCAAAAAACGATCTCTGCTCATGTATGGTGCGAAGATGGGAGTTACCCAAACCGTGCGAGTCGTCCAGTAGGACTGCAAGGTGGGTTTCTGTACTAACCCCATTTTGAGCGTAAGGCCCAAAAATATCTTCAACTCCGCCAGCGAAGTGGGAGTCCACTGGCGTGCCCTAGAACGGGGCCCTAGAGTGCCTCCGCGCTCCCTCAGAAATTGGTCTGCACGCACATTTGTTTGCTGCACAACTTTCTGAAGAAAGTCAACATCCAAAAACAGATAGATGTAGTCGACTGGCAAAAAGTTAGCTGTATCGACTTTACATCCAGCGTCACCAGTAAAAGGTGGAATTTGGGGCTGAACCAAACAGGGGGGCTGCCAAGAGAGCACTCTCTCTGTGCTTGCGGCAGCAAGAACGTGCTCTCTGGGTTCGGCTAACCCAATGTGGTCCCGCTGCCCCGAATGTGCTTGCGAAGGGACAGCACGGATGTCGTCATTGTCTCCTTCAGACTCACTGGAAGAGGTGTCGTCAGATGGGACTCCGCCGACTGAAAAATCACTCCCAGAATCTGCCCCATTGTCCTCTCCCTCAGATGCTGTCTCAGTATCTGCTGTCTCAGTCTCTGAGCCTACATCAGAACTGTCCTCCATAACCCGAGCTAGGGCTTGATCAGCAGTCATCCAACGAGACGCCATCTCTGCAACTGGCTAAACTGTACCTCTAAATTACTAGCCTACGTAGAAGGCAGATAGTCACAAAATTGCGTGTGCGAATGTTTGTTGTGTACAACAGGAAATGTCGTCACCTTACCTTCGCTTCTTCTCCAATTCTGCAGATTTTCTGAAAACACTGAAAAAAACAAAAAAATAATGTATTACTTCACCTTACCACACACCCTGTGCAACAGTCATTTTTGGTGCTCTGCCTCCCATTACCTCCTCTTCTAATTCCCTCAGTACTACCCAGCAAAAGTGCCACTCATATCTCCATAGTCCCCCTGGCATTACATTTGTTTTAAAGCGCAGGTAACGCTTGCCTTTACTAATCCACTCAGCTACTTTATGGCAACTGCCACTACAGAAAAGACATGCATGCATGCATATATATATATAATATATATATATATATATATATATTGTGTGAACAAGATTCTCACCCCACTACACAAGGTTCAAATTGACATCTTTTATTGCAAGCAACAGCCACGTACGCGTTTCGACTCTCAAGGATTCTTGATCACAGTAAATGAGTCCCTCTTTTCTTTCATTGTTTATACTTGCGATAAAACATGTCAATTTGAACCTTGTGGAGTGCGTTGAGATTCTTGTTCACAAAATATTTCCGAGTTTGCTCTCCTCCATCACTGAGCACCGGCAGTGGAGTGCACTGCGCAACAGTCTTTTTAACCAATTTGTGTTGCATATATACTGTATATATATATATATATATATATATATATATATACTGTATATATGTTTAGAAACAAAGTGGTTGAAGGGTTGCTGGCCGCCACACTCCACTGCCGGTGCCCAGTGACAGAGAAGACCAATCTAGAAATTATCTAATGCCGAAAAATGTCACCGCACTCCACGAAGTACAAATAAAAGTGTATTTTATTGCAGTCAATAACCACCAACGTGTTTCAACTCACCAAGGAGTCTTGATCACGGTCCTCGTGGAGTGCGGTGAAATTGTTCACCATATAAAACAACACACACAAGAATAACAAGCATTTACAATGTAATGGGTCTCGCATCTGCTCGAGTTAGAGCTATTAGCGTTATAAACTCCTAACCCAACTTTTCTTGCCACATAAATTGATAATTGAAAGTTAAACTCTTTCACATAAGAGAGCCGATTCACAGCGCCACGGCCACCATGAGCATCATGTGAAGAGTTACACAAAAGGAAAAGAAGTTCGCTCGCAGTTAAACATAACTGCAAAAGTGCACTTAGCCTTGTACCAGGGGCGATGGCCAAGGCGGTAACAAAACCTCCCCAAGGAGGGACAAAGGTAAATCATTTTCCAATGTCATCAAAGGATTTTTGAAGGGCAAGCCCACGAACGAGTGGTAGTGATGGGCGTGAGGTGGGCGTTGTTAGAAGCCCAGATACACACCAACAAGTCAGAAAAGCAGCACATGGACGCTGCAATGCTTGTCCTGAAAAAAAATATGTATATATATATATATATATATATATATATATATATATATATATATATATATATATCTATATATATATATGTGTATACATATATACACATATATATGAGAGAGAGAGAGAGAAAGAAAACACAACACTCATGTCACAAACCTTTTTTTTATACATGTGTGCTTGCCCTTGCCAAAGCACACATGTATAAAAAAAAATTGGCCCCATTGATGGTCACCCTAAGGGCTGACCAACAATTTTTTTTATTTTTTATTTTTTACCCTGGGGGGGGCGAATGGCCCCCCCAGGCAAACTACATGTTTTCCCCCCCCCCCCGGGGTTGGCCCGTGTTCCAAGGGCCGACCCCGCCATTTTTTTTAAATTTCGTTTTTTTTTTAATTGTGGGGGGCGCGATCGCCCCCCAAAACTGTGTAAATTATTAATTATTGCCCCCGGGGGGGGGGGGCGGCCCGTTTACGAGGGGGCGACCCCCCCAAAGAAGATCCCTGGTGCCTAGGGGCGTTTCCTGGCCGTGGATCGCAGCCGCGCTGCGATCCACGGCCAGGAAACGGTGCCAGGGAGGCATCGATGGAAAGGGGAGAGCCTCCCCTTTCCATCGATGCCTCCCTGGCATCTGGGGAGGCCGTTTTGGCCTTTTTTTCCCCACCGGAAAAGAGAGAACGCTTACCTGCTTCTCTCCTTCTCCGGTGGGGAAAAACTGTGACGTCAGCGCGCCTCGCGGCGCGCTGACGTCATAAGGGGGCGGGAGGGGGGTGGAATGGAGACGCGTAAGCTCTTCCGCGTCTCCTACCGTAAAAAAAAAATAATAATAAATCCTCCGGTGCATCGCACCGGAGGATTTTTAACCCCCTCCCGGGTGTCGGCCACTGGTCGTGACCCGCACCAGGGAGGGTGTGTGGGCGTCGCCCAGTGGCCGACGCCCGCCCCAAAGCGGTTAAGTTAGCGTGAGCTGAAAACTTAGCTGTGTAGCTCTCATATTAAAGCATATTTTTCTGTTTCTCCAGTGTGCTGATTCGAAAAACGCCATGACCCAGCATGTGTTCTTTTCTTTGTTTTATGTTGCAAGTGAGGATTTTTCTCACTCGCATGCTAGCTGTTTTAGTATACGTTTTATACGTTTTTGCAAAATTTTTTGAAACATCCAAGGACAATCGACCATGGAAAAGAGAACTTTTGACCTGAAGAACGTGCCAGAGAATGAAGTAACCCCGGATGTGCCACCTATGAAAAACGTCAATTAGGAAGACCAATCAAAGTGTTATAAATTATCGTGGGGTGACAAGTACATTACTTAATGTATAATTTGATAGGTTAAAGATAGTGGGGTGTAGCGACTATCCAATAGAATTTTGGGGGAAGGTATTGCGAAAAAGGGATAAAAACCCATGACACAGAAGACTCGAGAGAACTAGGTAGGGAATGATATCGATTGCATCCAGAAACTCTGTCACTCTGTTTGGTGATTTGAGACCTGAAATAAACCAACCTTATACATAGACTGCCCCATTACACTTTTCCTCCTTATGAGGGAAGTGTCCCCTGTCCCTTAGATGAGATAGATTGACGGCGATCTAACTGATGTCCTGAAGACGAAGACTGATCCTGTATGTATGCTTAGACCACCATAAGGATGTCAGGTCTAACAATGCTCCTCAATGTTTTGTGTTCAGCAGAACAAGACATGCCTTGGCCAAAACTCACAAGCAAACACCGACCAGGAACCTACTGTCTGCAGACAGATCAGGTTACCCAAGAGTGCAAGTAGCCCTTTCACATGGCAAATATGCTAACAACACCTCACATCACCCAAGCAGGGCATTTCATAAAAGGGAAAATTACAATCAAAGCAACTTTAGAACTGTCAACACCTTTACAAAAATAAAGTCATCCTAGTTCAGGAGATAATTTCCACTTATAAAATGGGTCACAAATTGACATTAATGGACAGATTTAGGACATGACCATATTTTTCTACCTACCTACTAAACACACAGGACTTATAGGGTGTCAGAAACACAGCTTACATTTAGCAAATGCAAACCAAATGTAGGAAATGCCTGATGTCCGGCTTACCTGTTATTCATTTTTATCTTCTCTCCTGGGAACCAGCGAGGCAGTGAAAATCAGAAGCTACAGCATTGGCAGGAACCAGGAGGCAAAGGGCAGCAGCCACGATGGGAAAGCAGCAAGCAGGAAGCAAAAGGCAGCAAACGGGAGCTGAAAGGCAACAGTAGAGAAGAGCCACTAAAAGAATAGTAGCAGGCATTCTGGAGCTTTATGATGATAAAATGTGCGCTGTTTCCAATTTCCTATAGTGCTGCTCTCGCTGTGATTGGTGCTACATCATGGTTAATGGTGCTGGCTCATGATTGGAAGATGGGGGAAATAGAAAAGGAAACAGACGTACTTTTGATGTTCGAAAGTACACAATGGAACGTTAGATGCTCGGGTGACATGCGTGCTCCCCCCAGGGATGATGCTGTGCCCCCTCCCCCTGGGGGGCTCACCTCACAGTTTGAAGATCAGTGGCTTATAGCCCACCCCATAATTACCATTACTTTCCATCTTGCATCTGATTGGTCAGAGCCTGCTGCTGCTTCCACTTTCTCTTCAGTGCTTGCGGACATCTGACCAAATATGGAGCTTATACAAAGTACAGTTTCCAATCTTTGCAGCGAGTGTCCATCCACTGGCCGCGGCTTCTAGAGGCCCTTTATTTCTTAGTGATCAGACACTCCTTAAGAGTGCATCACATTGTAGGCTCTGTCTACCCCTCTTCAACCCTCTCACCACCTCTTGTCATTGTTTTGATGTGGAGTAGTCAAGCCTGGCAGCTGAATGATATGCACTGCCAATGTTTCTGACTGCAAAAGAACCATCATCTGCCAGTTTAGTAACAATCTAGGTATTTTAAAGCAAACAAACATTATTTTATCTCTGAAAGAAGAACATAGACAGTCTTTCTGGGGTATTAATCTGCTCTGTAAGCAATCTGCTTTAAAAATAATTCAAAATACAGGTGCCTTTTCAGCTCCGAGTCACCAAACTGAAAGTTCTCCAGGCCTGTCTTTGCAGCTCTCCGTTTTGAGTTTATCCCAATGTGGTATTCTATGTCACGACCGGAGGCTTCGGATTATGCTTCTCTTTCTTTACTATCAATTAAAACAGCAGCCAATAAGTTTACAGGAAAAAGTAGAACTACAGCTCCCATGAACACCTGTAGTCCAGCCTGACCAATCCCAGGTTAGCCCCTCACTATAAGAGCCACCATAATAATAGTCCTCCCTCTTTCTTTGCTGCTGCAGCCGGAGTTAAGTCACTTTTTCCCTTAATAACGCTTTTATTGTATGATTGTTCTTTTCATAGTTTTATTGCACTAGGGCTCTGGAGCGGGAGCAGGGCTGAACAGTGCTCAGTTTCTGGTCTTATTAGGACATGCTTGTGGTCCTGCCCTCATGCAATTTTGACCGCCCGGAGGATCGGGGACTTTCCTTTTGTCCGATCGCGCGATGCAGCTTTGATCTCTATAGCCGGAGGATCCCGCCGCGCTCCGTGAGGTTTTTCCTTTCAGCGTGGCTTGCCGGCATTCCCCTCAGGCATTCTGATCTAATTACAGGCCTCCGTGGGAGGCCTGCCGAACGCTGCCACTGAGAGCAGTCTGCTCCCTATTTTTAGCGCCTACTCGCGCATGCGCACAGCCGGAGTTCAGATTTTCAATCGGATTTCGGTCTAATGCTGCACGCGAAGTGCTGAGATTATTTGCATGCCCCAAGAACACCCGACGGGGTGCAAAAACATTTGAGGCCTGCCCTAGGGAGTTGTTACAGGTGCTCCCTCCACATAATTTGAGCCCTATTGAGCAGTGCCTACCAGAACGTTTTTCTGCTACTATTTTTTTAACCTGGAGGGGTTTTTCCTCCCTCCATTTAACTTATTCTGCTTTCCTACTAGGGCTTATTTTGCCGAGGAGGACAAATATTATCAGGAAGAGGTGGAAGAGCCCTTTCCTGAACAGATGGAGGAAAGATTGGTACAGGCCCTTGGTCACCATGCACAAGACTCAGTAAATCAAGCTTTAATTAAAGCATTGAAACCCTTTACAGCGCCCTTAGTAAGATATGGGAAAAGAGAGTTGATGGAACCTCCATCCTCTGGGTCACGGATTAGAGAGCCTCAATCTGAAGAAGGCGGTTTTACTTCCAGAACGTCCTTGGGTTCTTTATTTTAGGCAGAAATTCTTTCTCAAATGGCCAGTGAAGTCCTTAGAAATCACGAATATGGTCCTGGTCTTGCTGCCTCTTCTGATAATTTCCCTCCACCATCGGACTCACGCAAAGAACTTTCACAGTATTCGGATTCTCACTCCGACTCGGAGTTCTCTGAGCCAAAGCAATCTGGTAAATGCAAGCATAAATCCCATCACGTTACAGATGAGATGATGTCTCAAAAGAATTTACTGTTTGACCCTGAGAACATCATTCACCCGCGTTCCACAGAATGGGTTCCATGTTTGGAAGTGGCGCACTATGTGCAAGATAGACTGCGCAGGAGTTTCGATAAAGATATGCGCAGCACCTTGCGTTCCAAGTGTCCTCGTCCCTCACTGCTTGGGAAAGTGGCTGACATTCCGGAGCTTGACCCCAGTGTCGCTACCTTCTTGAAGAAGTTCACGAAGGATTCCAAGAAAGGACTTGATCATGACTAGAAGGGCTCTCCAGACAAAATGCTAGACCTATCGGGCCCCATCACAAAGATTCTGGAATTAGCTGTTCAAGCTAAAGAGACTAATACGCCTTTGGATCCGGAGACCGTTCTTGAATGGGCGCAGAGAGCCATTTGTCTCATGGGAAACACAAACTGCTCCATGTCCACTGAGCGCAGAAAATCCTTTCTTATGCGCATAGACCCTAAATTGGCAGAACTGGCTCCTACTGAAACAGGTACCCTGGCTAATAGACTCCTCTTCAGGGACAATTTGTTAAGGACCTGGGTAAATATGTTTCCACCTTTACAGCGTTAGATAACGCCCAATCTTCAATGAAACGGATGTTCAGTGGCGGCCTTTTTACCAGAGCCGGACACTACAGAGGTCGTGCGCCAGGCCGAGGTTTCCATCAGACCTCCAACAACTACGCCCCTAGAGGCCGAGGTTACTACCAATCCTCATCAAGATTTTATCCAGCCAGAGCCAGAAGAGGCCAAGGTTGCGGCTTCCAAGGGTTATTCCACCCCGGTTCAACATCATCTCCCTCTTCCTCTTCTTTTTCCCAAACAGAGAGTGCCTGTATAGACGTGGAGATCGAAGATCTTCCTCACAAAAACGCAATAGTCTGCTCAACTCCACATCCAAATGGGTTTGTCAGTAGTATTTTCCTAGTACAAAAGAAAGGCGGAGGCTTCCACCTAGTACTAAATTTCAAAGATTTCAATTCTTGGATTGTCTATCATCATTTCAGGAGGGAAGGAATCCATTTATTACAAGATCTCTTACTAGAAGGAAATTGGTTAGTGCGTCTAGATCTCAAGGACGCCTATTTAACGGTGCCGATCTTTTGTCTGCACTGCTATTTTCTATATTTCCTTTGGCGACACCAATGGTACGAGTTCAAGGTTCTCCCCTTTGGCCTATCGTCCGCCCCTTGGTGTTTCACCAAATTGCTTCGCCCTGTAGCGCAATTCCTTTGAGAACGAGGCATTCGTCTCATCATATATCTCGACGACATGTTGATTATATCCCAATCCAAAGACTTAGCCTCACTGCATCTGTCCTGAGCGATTCAACTCCTCCAAGACCTGGGTTTCTTAATCAACAGAGTGAAGTCAGTAACTCTCCCCTCGCAATGTGTAGAATTCTTAGGCTTCCAGGTAGACTCGGTTCAGGCCCAGCTAAGATTACCGTTGACGAAATGGTCTTCCATCAAGAAAGTGTTACCAAAAGCCCTTGCCTCTCCGACTATATCCTTACGGATTTTGGCATGGCTGGTGGGGCTGCTAGCTTCATCAATTCAGGCGATTTTTCCAGGCCCATTACACTATCGGGCTCTTCAATGCCTAAAGATTTTGCACCTCCGCAGAGGTCTAGCTTATGCGGAACGGATTCTGTTATCGGAGGAAGCCAAAATGGAGATCATGTGGTGGAACAACAGGGCCATTTTTGCATCCTCCCCAGAGGTTGTGATAGAATCGGATGCCAGTCAGTGCGGCTGGGGAGCTCGTTGTGGCTCGGCGGAGATGGGAGGACGGTGGTCCTCTGAAGAATTGAGTATCCACATCAATTGCTTGGAGTTACTAGCAGGAGCCTTTGTGATTGGCTCGCTCTCCCCCAACAAAGCCCGTTGTTGCATTCTTCTTCGAATGGACAACATCTCAACAGTGAGATATATAAATCGACTGGGCGGGACCAGATCTCACATGCTAGTGGAGATCGCCAAGGAGTTTAGCCATTATTGTTTTTGGAACCAGATACATGTGATAGCAGAGTACATCCCAGGTCACTCCAATGTGGTAACAGATTGGAACTCTGGGTTTCTGAGAGACAGCAGCAACTGGAAGCTTCACCAGTCGGTTTTTCAAAATCTTACACACAGATGGGGTCCCTGATCAACAATAGACATTTTTGCATCATGCCTCAACTCCCAACTACCTCAGTTTTTCAGTTGGAGGCCTGATCCCTTAGCGATGGGATTGGATGCTTTTCTTCAGACCTGGTTGCGGGATCTGCTTTATGCTTTTCACCCATTGTCAATGATTCAGAGAGTCCTGGATCAGGTGAAGTGACAACGGTCTGAGATCACTTTAGTGACACTGCTCTGGGAAGCTCAGGTTTGGTTCCCAGTTGCGATGTCCCTATCATGTGCACCATCGTTCCGGTCACTGCTTCTGGATCCTTGGGGTCTTCCCCACTGTCTAATAGTGCAGGGACAGTTGAATCTCATGGCTTGGCGACTTTCCGGAGATGTTGGCAAATGCCAGGAGTTTCAGGAGAAGCTATGTTCTTCCTATGTCAGTCATGGGCTCCCTCCACCCATAAACAATATGAAGCCTCCTGGAGGAAATGGGTGGGTTGGTGCAGTGAACAGAGTATTGATCACTTGGGGGCCCAGATTTCCATGATTGCTAATTTCCTCTCAGAATTGGCAACACACGGACTTGCTTACAGAACTGTTAATAATTTCAGATCTGCAATCTCAATGGGTTCATCAACACGTGGACTGTAAGCCCATTGGGGAACATACTTTGATTTCAAAAATCCTTTTGGGTATTCGAATGGTTAATCTCCCTCAAACTCGTTACTCTGTTCTTTGGGACGTGGATATTGTCCTTCTTTCTATCAGGTCTTGGCCGTCCAATGATGATTTGTCACGTAAACAATTATCTGCCAAGCTGACAGTTCTTCTATGCCTAATCTCGTGAAGACGTGTATCGGATGTGCGAGCGTTGGATTTGACAGGTAGAGTATTTACTCCCTCCCGAGTTTCATTCACAATTTCCAGAAGTACAAAAACTGCAACTAAATGTATTCTGTACCCTGCTATTCCTCATAATCAGAAATTGTGTGTGGTGCAATGTTTGAAGACTTATGAGAACTGTACGCAGGAGTTGCGTAGAGATGTAGGGGGTCAACTTTTGATTTCTCTGCGAAGACCTTATGGCCCCGTGTCTTCAGCTACTTTAGCTAGATGGGTCAAATGGGTTTTGGGGGAGGATGGAATAGACACTTCCATTTTTGGTGCTCACTCGATTTAAGGAGCTATGGCATCTAAGTCTTTAGGAGCAGGGTCTAGTTTAGAGGATATCATGGCAGCGGCAGACTGGTCTTCAGAAAGCACATTTAAAGTGTTTTATCATAAACCTATTGTAGATATTGCAACAACCGTAGTGGCTCAGCTTTAAACTAGCATAATCCGAAGCCTCCGGTCCTGACATAGAATAAAATAAATTCTAGCTAACGCGTCAAGAATTTTCAATTCTATTAAGGACAAGGAGGCGAGGATTATCCCACCCGTATATGTAAATGGTAATCATATTGACTGTTAAATATTTAATGATTGTGATACTCATGTTGAGATGTGTTACTATCTCTAAAAAGTTTTACCCCCCTGTTTTTTTGTGATTAATTTTTCCGAATGGTATTATGGGTGCTTTTCCTTTGTTCTAGGTGCTGGTAACAAAGGCGAGTGATACTTTGGACAGAGGATGGTTTGAGTTTGTGTTTCCGTCGATGGTTGGTCAGCATGTTCCGCTACAAGTTTTATGATGTTATGGAGAAATAGTCGTCTGACGCAAAGAAAGAGGAAGGACTATTATTATGGTGGCTCTTATAGTGAGGGTCTAACCTGGGATTTGTCAATATGGACTACAGGTGTCAAGCTGTAGTTTTACTTTTTCCTGTAAACTTATTGGCTGCTGTTTTAATTGATAGTAAAGAAAGTTAAGCATAATCCTCGTCTCCGTGTCCTTAATAGAATTGAAAATTCTTGACGCGTTAGCTAAAAAAAAAATTATTCTTCTACAGGAAGCCTTCACAGTCCACAGGGGAGAGACCTGCAAACCAGGGACTGGATCCTGCCAGCACTGAAATGGGTTTGACTCGACAGCTGGTCCGTAACCAACAAGATAGGGAATCCCACAGAAAACTCTGCTGCCTGCTTCTCTCTCCCTGGCTCTTCTCCTCTTTATCACAATCTCTCACACCCCTTGCAACACTTTTCATCCCCATTTATCAGCTTTATCAGTTGGCTGGCTAAATGTTTCTCTCCCCATTAAACTTCCAACTGTGTGTATGGGTTGTTTCTTAGCTTTTGGTGCCCTGTTGAAGCTGTCCTCAAGGATATCTTAAACGGACCGTCCAGAGTAAAATGCGCCAAGCTCCCTTTTTACTAATACTATATTAACCCTCCAGTCCCATCTACAAAAGCAATTCGAGCATGTTCTTTCCCGATGCCTTTGTGGATTCTGACCTCCTTCACTAGACGATCTCTTTGAAAAGCATTTTTAGGTCACTCCTGCATCTCATCTATTGTATGAATTTGCTCTTTCTGTGTTTTGGGGCCAATTCTGTGTAACTTGAGGATCATTAGTGTAGGGAGGCAATGATGGAGAAAACAGACGTGGGTCTTGTAATTATGAGAACACCATCCAAGTGCAGAGAAATCCATTTTGTTTCAGCTGCAAGAATATGCCTGGTACCTGATATGAGTATCAAAAACTGCAATGCTAATAAGTGATGGCATGTGTAGTCTACAACATAAAAATAAACATGTATGTTGTTACCTACTCTGTAATTGTGGCACAAACTCGTATTGTGGCCCTTTACATGAATACCACTTACATAACACAAGTTCACGTCCATGTAATTTTTAAAGCGGAGAGATTAAGGGCCACGCCTTTCCATCAGAAAACCTGTACGCCACCTTGGCGGTCAGCTCACACGGTATAGATGTTGCCAGGACCATGGGCGAAATACTGCCAGAGTCCCGCCGACTCTGCCAAGAATCTCCAGCTGCAACAATGGCAGCATTAAGAATAAGGGCTGACGGCAAGACTTCAGCCATCTTTACCACCAAGCAGATTTGGATGTGTCTTACCGCTAAACCAACTGTGTAGGTCCAACCTTCACACCTGAGTTGGCAGATTGGAGGGGAAATGGGGTGCAAACCTTTCTTTTATCCCCATTTCACTTATGTTTTTGACTGGACATGGCAGGAGAATACCTTCCTTCGCTGCTGCTACTGGACCACGGAGAAAACACAACTTAAAGGTAAGAAGCCTGCCTTGGCTGTGTACATTGTGTGGTCACCACACATGAGCTTGAAACCACTGCAGTCATATACATGCCATTTTTAATTACTGTGCCATGCATATGTCACAAGCACATTTGTGTCACAAATGTCACAAAATTGCATATGTCACAAGCACATAAACTACTGTTTACAATAAAAGGCTTGGAGCTCGCCCAATGATTTCCATTTGTTGGCTTCGGTGTCACTCTTCTTTGCAGCCTCCTAATTGTCCAACACAGGCCAGGCGTCACTGCCACTCCTTTCTGTGGAGCACGGACCAAGCAAACTGTGACTGAGCTTAATTAGTGCCTGTCTACTGCTCACACTGTGATTCAAGTATTAGTTCTTCATTCCCCTTCCTGCTTCTCTTACCTGTGTGGTGCTCCTTTCCTCCTCCCTGCTCTGTGTTGCTCCCCCTGCTTTTTATTTTTGCATATTGCACAAGGCTAAAAAAAGAGAAAAGTGATATGATGCGTTTAACACTGACCACATCACAGCGCTTTTTTTCTTCAGATAAAGCCATGTTGCACAGCAGTTCACATTGACAAAGCCAATAGATCTGAACTAGGCGAAAGCTACTGGCTATGCAAATGCTTGTATTTAAAAGTAATCACAGGCCTGGTGGTCATCCTTGTGATTGCCACATATCAAACTGAGTCACTCTTTGTGATGTGCCTAAAAATACTAATTATGTAGATCCCATTGTGACAAAATCCAATTCACAATTTTATGAACCCACATATTAGTAAATCAGTGGTGTAACAAAGCCCCCCGCAGGCCACGCAGTGAGGGATGGGCCTGAGCTCCAGGCGCCCCCCCGGCACAGCATCTGGTCTTAGTGAGTCCAGAGGAGGAGCCCACTCCATGTGTTTTGCAGGGTGGGGCCTCCCGTTTTGTAACACTACTGTAGTAATAGGTGGTTCACAAAAAGATTGGTCGCACATTTTGACCACTTTTTGTGAAATGTCCCTTCATATATTTGGCCCATGGTTTCTTGTAGCATTTGTTAACTTGATCCAGACATTCACCTCTATTGTGCCGAAGTTGCAGAGAACAATGTGATTAAATTCACAATATATCAGCTGGTGAGAAATGTATATACTGTAACCCTTGTTTGCGCGTCTGACCTTATTTGGTTATTTGTCATTAGTTTATAAGGGGACACATTAAAGGTTAGGTGGACCTTTGACTGCGCTTAGAGTAGTTCCCACCATAAATTCAGTTCCGGTACAAATCAATAACAAATATCAATCAGTAACATCAATAATCTTAGGACTCAGTAATTTCCATGACCCCTTGACCATAAATAACCACACCTTTATGTAAAAGTTAGAATGTTTATTTCTCTATATTAACAATGCTAATATCACATAACTTAGTCTCAAAATCAAATGATAAGCATACAGAAACAATACTGTTTGACCGAATCTTCTAAAGAATCTCAATTTAATCCAAGCTTGGATCCCTAAACATTCTAGAGTCATGGTACAAATTAATAGCAAGAATAACTGCACACTAGAAATGACATACATTTAGATTCAGCAAAGAAAATACATCAACTGCTGTTAATATTTAACAGGCATCAATCAGTGAGTATCCTAACTAATCTTCAGATTAGAATAGCATGTTTGGGCTTGGTGCAAAACAATTTAGTCAGCACAAATTTGGAAAACATCCAACTATGGCTCTATCAAAATTAGCGGTTGGTGCCTAAGGACTAAAGCAAATAGACATCATCCTCAGTATGATTCAGCAAGTTGTAACTGTCTTCGTCAACTGGACATCTGTTTGGTCAGCAAAGCATCAAAATTCAGCATTAAAGTTCAAGCTAGAAATGTCTCTTCATGCAGTTTGGAAAGAATAATGACTGTCTCCTCTCAGTGCAGTCTGGCTAAGTTAGATTCCCTAAAACAACTTCCTATGTTGCTATTGGTCGAAGGATCGTACATTTACGTTTAGTCCAATGAAAGTAGAACCTCAAATCTAAGAATACACGAAACCATTGTTCACATGTCGATGATTGGCTCCTCTTCTTCTGTTCCCGTCGTTGGGCTTGTCAGGTAACAAATTTGTATCAGCTTGTACTCTAGTCAGTGCATCCATTCTTAACTCCTGGGAACATTGCCTTTACACACACTAAGTTATGCAAAGTATCCTTAGCTAGTACAACATATTCTGGCCAGCAGTTCTCATGGGAAAGAATTCTAGCTACTAACATTCAGTCAATGTAATGGAAAATTAATTCTCTAAGCAGCCATTTTATAATTTGTCTGAGCAATGCAACTTGACATGAGGCCATGCAACTGGGCCCACGACCTTGCTAAATTAAGGCCTATGCTTAATAAAGCAAGTACATAATACATAATCATTAATATGACATATTACTACATTAATCCAAATATGAGCTCGACATTTTACATTAATAAGCTGTTAATAAGTACACTTCGTGATTATTGGTGGTCACTCAAGTAGGCACATTTTCAAACTCCTGTATTAATGTTCTATTTTAACTCATTTTCTATTCAGAGTTAACATTCAGATTACATGAATATTCATTAGCAAAATGTCAGTGTTAACACCCTCTTTGAAGTCGGGCAAGTTCTTCACTCAGCTGTGACCTATTTTCATATTCTTTAAGCATCAATATAGCCAATACAAGGTCTGCAGTATCCTCAGATCTCGTCTAAAAAAAAAAAAGTTACAATCAGCTGAGGAAACTCTTGAAAAGCTGAACTGTTTAAACAGGCTTTCAATTAGGGCTGATATTGTCCCTGACGTGATGGGTTTCCGCATGTTACTGGACTCTAACTACCACAGCTTTAGAACTTTCTCTTTGTTTTTTTCGTTTCCCTTCTTGGCTCCGAAGTAGCATATAAACAGATCTGGCCTAAAGTCATGTTCTTGTTAATTCATCCACACTGCTGTAAAACCTTAGAATCTCATTTAGAGTTCGGCTGACACATAACATCTGCCAAAAAGTGATGGATGTCGCATCTGCCCCAGTTCATAGAGGTTCTATACACTCTTGGGTCCTGATTAGGAGGAAGATTAGGTGCTATTTATCACGCATGACAAATTACATTACTGTGGGGATATTATTAGGTACAATAAGTAACACCAGTCCCACTTTTTTGGGGACTAACATGACGATTTTGATGCTTAATTAACCAAAATCTACATGGTTCTGTAAATACTGTGCACTTTCCCACTATTAAAGTCTGGCAGGTTTGAGCTGCTGAGGTTTAAGAGTGGGGCATTTAATGTACTCAGTAATTACTGGGTATGGTACATACCATCCATCTCGGAAATCTGACATTGCACAAACAAAGGTTTCTGCTTGTGTCAGAAACGTAGGTTGAGTTCAGAATCAGAGCCTAAATGGGGCAGAGGGGGCATCAGAAAGTTTTGGTGGATGTTCCACATCCTCCATACTCTAAATATATCTCTTAATGGAATTATGACCTTCCTTATTAGCGTGGTATCTCATTAGTAAGACAAAAAAACTTACCACCTGACATTATTCCTACTGCCATTAGCAAGAAGTGGTTTTAAAAAAATGCAAATCAAATTGTGCTGCATTCAACTTCCTTCGGCTCTAGCACCCGTAGAACATACTGCACTGTAATGCAAAAAGCTAGACTTATGTGCTGAGCTTCACAACTCTGCAGATTTGTGACACGAGCAAGTTACCAACCTCTAATTATTATTATACTATAATGACATCTATTCTTTAGACAGTGAAATAAAATTCCCCGTTGTTTCATTTTTCTTTAAATGCTCTAGCAAACAAAAATCTGATTAGTCGTGCAACCAGATTCCTCTCTTCGTGATTCAAACAGGCTGCAGAAAAATAAAGTACTAATCGCTCACCCACGCACAAGAAGGCTGGTAGAAAGGTATTTTAATAGGTTTCAAACTCTTCAAATTTTAATTTGAATCTACTGCTGGAAATCCATTGTTGAAATGAATTGCTGATGATCATTAAAACTGTTAATGGACAAGTGATGGCATTATACCTTCAAATCCTTGAAACTAGAGAGTCTTCTGTCTTCTCGCAGGTTTGTCGCTGTTTCGGTGGATATTTTTGAATGTAACATATCTACCAAGGGTGAGTGGTACACAACTGCTGCAAGATGATCAAGAAATCAAGAGGCAGCGATTACAAGAGGCATCAAAAGACTACTGCTTAGGGCGCCCCCCCCTTTGAAGGAATGGCGAGCTCTACCTCTGTCCTCGCACTTCTCCTGAGGGAGTCAGATATGCTTTGTGAATATTCTCAGAACAGCAGCAGGCCACGATTTTTTGTAATCTCCAATGATAGATTTCACCTAGGGCAAAGGGGTGCAAAAGTGAGTAATTTCTTCTCACTAAGGGCCAGCTGTATCATTGTTTTCAAATAGCGATCACCCAATTGCGATTATCTGTAAATCGCAATTACGTAATTGCTATTTGAATGTATGAAACTCCAGGAGTTTCAATTAGCGATTCCCAATGGCTCGCAAATCGACCTACCTCATAATATTCATGCGATAGGTCGCAATTTGTGACCCATTGTGAATGGCGATAATCACAGGGATGGTGGCCTGCTGGGCTCAGCAGACCACCATGTCCGTGATTGCTTTAAATAAAACAATAGTTTTTTTTTTAAATGCAGCCCGTTTTCCATATAGGAAAATGGGATACGTTTATAAAACAAAAATGAAAAGTTTTCTTTTAATTTTTTAAGAGTAGCCAGGGGTCCATGGGAACACTGCCTGCTCCTAAAAAATGTTTTTGCATGCATTCACAAAGAGGGACCCCTTCCCGTTTGCAAATGGGTCACAACCTAATTGAAGTAGGTGGTAAAATGCAAATGTTTTGTGGCCACATTTGGGTCACAAAACATTCCTACATTCTGCTTTAATTTTGTATTAGGAAGGGCCGCCCTTGACACACCCCTTCCTAATACCAAATCGGTATGTAGTCGCAATTCCAATTTGCGATTCGGTAACAAGGTACTGAATCGCAAAATGGAATTCATACATACCAAGATGCATTTTTGTGATCGCAAATGGCCCGTATAAAAAGCCATTGACAAAGCCAATATATATGCATTTAATGTAGTAACTCATGTAAACAGAAATTGCACATGCCGTTCATTGGCACATTTCATCTAGACCATGAGTTCACCATATGCATGTGTTTCTTAGCACAACGAACGTGCAAGAGAAGAGAAAGCTTTACATGGGGATTTGGCCCTTATGTCTTGAGTCAAAAACTACACTGAAACATCTTATTTTGATAATTTATTGGAATAAGGTTTGTTAAATAAAGAGCCTGCCATTAAAAACAAACCCATAGTTGTCAGTGACATTTGTTCTTTGGTGACACTAGAGATCACCGACACCGTTCATGCACCAAACAAGAAATAGTTGGTCTTTATCTAAGGTGTAAGCAGGATGTGTCCCTATAAACCCTGGTATTAGAAATGGGGTCTTTGGTTGACAGTCAGGTTACCCCTGTCCACGCAAGGACCCTCACTCTAGTCAGGGTAAAGGAGAATCACACTCAGTTAACCCCCACTCACTCACTTGGTAGCTTGGCACGAGCAGACAGGCTTAACTTCAGAAGCAATGTGTAAAGTATTTTTCCCAACACATACAGTAATACAGTGAAAAGACCACAAAATGGACACCACACCAGTTTAGAAAAATAGATAATATTTATCTACATCATACAAGACCAAAATGACAAAAATCCAACATACAGAAGTCAAAATATGAATTTTCAAAATAATAAGTGTAAAATCTGGTCACATGGTATTGGAAAACCTCACTTCGTGAGGTTTGCGTCGTTATCAGCCTCCGTTACCGAGTGTTGCACGCTGTTTCTCCAGCTGCAATGCGTTGATCTCCCAGCTGCAATGCAGGTGGACCATCGATTTCAGCCACGAAGCCTGCAACGCGTCGTATGTCAGCCGCATTGTGGAAGGTGCATCAAAAAATTCCCAACACAGCATTCTGTACATGGATTTTCAGTTCTTGTCTGCCAACTTCACCTTTCAAGGGCCCAGGGACTGGATAGGGCACCACTTGGCAGGGCAGGAGTCTCAGCAGAGAGTCCAGGTGCTGGCAGGGGAAGTCTTTGATGGCCCTGACACTTCAACAACAGGAGGCAAGCTCAGTTCAAGCCCTTGGAGATTCTTCTGAAGCAGGAATGCACAACAAATCCCAATCTTTGTCCCCTTTTACAGGCAGAAGCAGCAACTGCAGGATAGTCCAACAAAGCACAGTCACAGGAATGGGCAGCATTTCTCCTCAGCTCTTCAGCTCTTCTCCTTGTCAGAGGTTCCTCTCGATTCCAGAAGTGATCTAATTTTCAGGGGTGTTGGAATCCACTATTTATACCCCTTTCTACCTTTGAAGTAGGCAAACTTCAAAGTAAAGTCTTTCTTGTTTGTAAGATCCTGCCTTGCCCAGGCCAGGCCCCAGAGACACACCAGGGGTTGGAGGCTGCATTGTGAGAGGGAAGGCAGACTCCATTTAGGTGTAAGTGACTACACCTCCCTTCCTCTCCAGCCCAGATGGCTCATCAGGATATGCAGGCTACACCCCAGCTTCCTTTGTGTCATTGTCTAGAGGAGAGGTGCAAACAGCCCAACTGTCAAACTGACCAGACAGAGAATCCACAAACAAGCAGAGTCACAGAATGATTTAAGCAAGAAAACGCCTACTTTCTAAAAGTAGCATTTTCAAACACACAATCCAAAAATAACCTTTACCAAAAGATGTATCTTTAAATTGTGAATTCATACACCCTCAACTCCATATTTCTATATTTCTATCAGCTCCCAAAGGGAATCTGCACATTAATAAAATTTAAAGGCAGTCCCCTGTTCACCTATGAGAGAGGTAGGCCTTGCAACAGTGAAGACTGAATTCATCAGTACTTCACTGTTAGTACACATAAAACACATTAGTATATGTCCTCCCTTAAACATACACTGTACCCTGCCCATGGGGCTACCTAGGGCCTACCTTAGGGGTGCCTTACATGTATGAAAAGGGAAGGTTTAGGCATGGCAAGTGGCTACACTTGCCAAGCCGAATTGGCAGTTTAAAACTGTACACACAGACACTGCAGTGGCAGGTTTGAGCCATGTTGTCAGGGCAACTCATGTGATTAGCACAACCAGCGCTGCAGGCCCACTAATAGCACTTTACTAGGGACTTGCTAGTAAATCAATCATGGAAATCCAATTCCACATACCTTTTACATAGGAGCACTTGCACTTTAGCGCTGGTTAGCAGTGGTAAAGTGCCAAGAGTATCTAAACCAGCAAAAACAGAGTCCAGCACACATCATTAACCTGGGAAACAAAGGCAAAAAGTTAGGGGAGACCACACCAAGGATGCCAAGTCTAACATCCAGGTAAATGTGTCCTGTGTCCATTCTTAAACTAGGGGTGCAACAAGCTGCTTCCGCCCCTACCCAAGATGCATGCAGGATGCGCTGCTCTATGTATGTCACATACATTACCTCAGCCCACTCTCACCCCTCACTTCAGCATTTAACTGCTCCATGCTGCCCCCCCTCACCATGCACACTCAGAAGAATGACATACTGCAACACCGCTCTTCCTCATTTGGGTCCATCTCCATGTTATCCCAGTTCTCTGAACCAGGGGACGCACTCTACCCACTGTGTATAGCCTCAGGGCTTTACTTGTGATGCTAAAAGTGTGGGCAGGGGAGAGGTTCTCTAAAAGCGGCATGGCTTGTACAGTTAAAGGTGTAGCTGAAACATGTGCTTGTGAACCCAATTCTGTACCACCTGACCCTTGTTTGCGGGCAATATTAAGTAAAACGTGACAAAAGAAGAACTAACTGACTGAAATGAAATACCTTAATGTTTTTCAGATTATTGTTCACCAATCAACCAGTGCTTTTTAGCAATAAAGTTAAGGACATGAATATAAAGCCCAATCAGGACCCGGTTCAATCTCCGTTTGTAATTACAGACATGTCTGAGACCCAGTGGGAGCCAGCCTATTTAAAGCCCTGCATAGCCTGACACTCACCCTGAACTGTGCAGGGAGATGGTTCTGCATCAAGCTGCCTCTGAGGGGCGACAGGGGTGGTTACTGCCTTAGGGCATTGCCCCACTCATGTTTTGGCCTTCCCGGCCCACCGCTATTACGTATCAATATAATAAACTTATAGTACAAACAAAGAATTCAAAATTATTTATATTTTATTATTCAGCACTGCCCGCACCTGTCAGTCTTCGGCCACGGCATCGGCGGTTCTGAAGGGGTTGGGGCTTCAATTCGATAGAGAAATGTACATACAGGTGGGTGACAGTGAGCTCATTGCACAAAGTGCGCATGTCGGGTTGGATGGCTGCCTTTCTTTGGCCAGCCCGACATGCGCACTAGAGGCTTTTCTTCACCTGCACATTGCCTTTGGGGGCCTTACAGTGCATGCAAAGAGTAAACGTAAAAAATAATTGGGGTGTACTGACTAACGAGGCACACCTTTTATTGCGAGGTATTTTAAATAAATCGCCCAGAAACACATCTCCCATCTTGCAAATCCTAGTCCCTTTACTGGCATTGTTCACTTCCGGTATAGCAGAATTGTTTTGAACCATCATTGTTTGGTTAGATTCTGGTAACGTATTTCGGATTTTAAAACAATGTACATTTCTCCAGTTTGAAAGACACTCCTTCTTAGACAGGAGCAGGCCCGCAAGTATCATTCTTTGCTGTCTGCCAACATTATTACATCTACTATTTGCTGACAGACTGGTCTGTCATCATCCTATGAAATCTCTCTTTATTGATGTCATAACTACACTTTCTCAATTGCCTTATTGACCTTCTTGCTTTCTCAAATATGCTTGAAAATGCACCATTTGCCCACTCTTTTTTAAACATTTTCTCAGGGAAGAGAACCCCTTTGAAGCCCCTCCTTATGAAGGTTGGGCTTGCTCATTATGCTCGCTCGCCACAGGTCACTCACCCCAAACTTTTACACCCCACTATTTTCAAATGCCACCAGCCACTACTTGGTGACATGGTAGGAAGCTCACATGTCTGCTTTCAAAAGGAAGAATTGAAAAAAAGAACAATGTACTACTAGTCAGATTTCCCCCAGCATTGCTCATTCTGTTAATCAATGTCCAATTTTATGTAAACAAAATTATATTTGGAGGTTAGTAAAATGAGATTGCTGGCTCTGTGGAATTCTAACTCTCACCTTAGAACTCACTTGAGCTTCTATTCAGTTTCCCTGATCACTCAACCATACACTGGGCCTGATTTAGGTATTGGCAGATGGGTTACTCTGTCACAACAGTGACAAATATCCCATCCTCCAAAATCTAAATATGATTATTTCCTATGGGATTTAGATTTCAGCAGACGGTATATCCCTCACTGTTGTGAATGAGCAACCCTTCCACCAATATCTATATCAGGCCCTATGTGTGGTGCAAGAGTGCCACAAATTGCTTAGAAATAGGAAATCTACCTTTGACATCTGCCTCTATCAAGAAAAACACCAGTTTCCACAAACCTTCATTGTCTATAGTACAGAGGGGATGAAAGCAAAAGAAAGAACAATGAGTGGTTCATATCAGAAGTTGCAACCTAGTACGAGAGCATGTTTCCAATGGTACTCCCAATAATCCACTGAATGTTAGAAATGGGGTCTTAGGTTGGCAGTCAGGTAACCCCCTGTCCAAGCAAAGACCCTCACTCTAGTCAGGGTAAGTCACATACAATCCATATTATCCTGTGCCCACGCTCTGGTAGCTTGGCACTGAGCAGTCAGGCTTAACTTAGAAGGCAATGTGTAAAGTATTTGTGCAATAAATCATACAATGAAACAATATAGCACCACGGAAATACACCACAGTGTTTAGAAAATATATAATATTTATCTGTGTTTGAATGCAGGTCAAAACGATTAAAATGCAATAAGTATATGTTGAGATATCACTGAAAAGTGATACAAAGTGTCTTAAGTGTGCTTCGCATGAAAAATCCCCACAAAGAACCGCAGAGGAGGAGATGTGTGGAAACAAAGGGGGTGTGCATCGATTTCTCGGGCCGCACACGGCAATGCGTCGTTTAGTTTTCAAGCAGGGACGGCTGTGCGTTGATTTCCGGTGTTCGTCATGGTTCCTCTTCGGGTTGCAGGGTTTTCAGACATGCCGGGGACGGTGCATAGATTTCCTGCACTGGCAGGACAAAGTCACAGGAGTTGTGTCGATCCGGTGGGCGTTGCGTCTAATTTTCTACCACACTGCAGGCGCTGCTTCAATTCCTCTCTGGAAGTCAGGCTGCGTCGTCCCGGGTTGGCTGTGCGTCGATCCGGTGGACAGTGCGTCAAAGTTCCGGTCATAACGCAGGCGCTGCGTCGATCTTCTCCTTGCGAAGTCGGGCTGCATCATTCCAGTTCGACGTGCAGTGAAATATTCACCACAGAGCAGGCTGTGCGTCGTTTCTGGCAGGCTGTGTGTCGAATTTCGCTGCACAAGGAGTCCTTCTTGAAGAGGTAAAGTCTTTTTGGTCCTGAGGCTTCAGGGAACAGGAGGCAAGGTCTATCTAAGCCCTTGGAGAGCACTTCTTCACCACAGCCAGAGAGCAGCAAGGCAGTAGGGCAACAGCAAGGAAGCAGTCCTTCACAGAAAGCAGTCAGGTGAGTCCTTTGGGCAACCAGGCAGTTCTTCTTTGCAGGATGCAGGTTCTGGTTACATGTTTCTTCTCCAGGAAGTGTCTGAGTTGCTAGGGGCGGAGGCCCTGTTTATATACCCAAATGTGCCTTTGAAGTGGGGGGACTTCAAAGAGTGGCTTAGAATTGCACCAGGTCCCATTTCTGTTCAATCCTGTCTGCCAGTGTGTGGCAGTCCTGTGTGTGAGAGCAGGCCCTCCACCCTCCCAGCCCAGGAAGACCCATTCAAAATGCAGATGTATGCAAGTGAGGCTGATTATCCTATGTTTGGGGTGTGTCTGAGTGAATGCACAAGGAGCTGTCAACTGAACCCAGCCAGACGTGGATTGTAAGGCACAGAAAGATTTCAGTGCAGAGAAATGCTAACTTTCTAAAAGTGGCATTTCTAAAATAGTAATACTAAATCCAACTTCACCAGTCAGCAGGATTTTATATCACCATTCTGGCCATACTAAATATGACCGTCCTACTCCTTTCAGATCAGCAGCTACCACTCAAGCAATGTATAAGGGCAGCCCCAATGTTAGCCTATGAAGGGAGCAGGTCTCACAGCAGTGTAAAAACTAATTTAGAAGTTTTACACTACCAGGACATGTAAACTACCCAGGTACATGTCCTGCCTTTTGCCCACACAGCACGCTGCCCTATGGGTTACCTATGGCATACCTTAGAGGTGTCCTATATGTAGAAAAAGGGGAGTTTTAGGCTTGGCAAGTACTTTTAAATGCCAAGTTGAATTGGCAGTGAAACTGCACACATAGGCCTTGCAATGGCAGGCCTGAGTCAAGGTTAAGGGGCTACTTAAGTGGGTGGCACAATCAGTGCTGCAGGCCCACTAGTAGCATTCAATCTACAGGCTCTGGGCACCCATAGTGCACTCTGCTAGGGATTTATAAGTAAATTAAATAGTCCAATTGGGTATGATCCAATGTTACCATGTTTAAAGGGAGAGATTATATGCACTTTAGCACTGGTTAGCAGTGGTAAAGTGTGCAGAGTATAAAACCCAGCAAAAAACAGTATCTAAAAAGTTGAGGAAGGCAGGCAAAAAGTTAGGGGTGACCACCCTAAGGCTGTCAGGTCTAACATCCACCCACTATCATGTAAAAATGCTGCACCCCCTGAGCCAGTGTGGCTGATTGTAAAGGATGGAAGAGAAGTGAAAACAATATGGCAGACAGCATATCCCTGGAATCCACTGGACATCATTTTGGCACATACAAAGCCCTTCAAGCTGACCTCACACAGAAGGACAGAATACATTGAGGGAAACACAATCACGTCAATGTACAAAAGTACACAGTGAAATTACCTGTTGCAGCTGTTTCAGTGCGACATCTTGAACGGGGTCGAAGGAAACTGGAAGCCTTCTCAAAATCTGGAAATGGAGGAAATACATGCTGGGAGAATGAGACTTTACAAAGCAATACCAACGAGATTCCATTGGCCTTATGGTGATGGGAATTGGACCCATGATAAGAAAAAATGTAATTCAGTAAAAGGGATGCTAGAAGAGGCTACAAGCCGAGCACAAAAGGGGAAGCAGAGCCCTACAACCTAGCCAGGTCAATTGGAGCATGTTCTGACCCTGCCTATTGTGTCCTGGACAAGATATGTTTTGACACACTGTTTTGCAGTGAGGGTGGCTTTTCCAATCTAGCATGCCTCACCTGCCACAGATTTGTCTACTATTATCTCCAAAGTCCTCCTGTCAGGGACTGAGCTCCCTGATGTCAAGCGTGCCTCATTCTACACACCTGGTTCCCCTGTGGTGGCAAGCAGGGCTAGATAGGCCTTTTTATTCCACTGGGGATTTTCCTGATGGATCGGCCCCACTTGAAGCTGGTTTGAAAGCCTTAAGGCCACTCTTGTTGCCTCTGTCGGCTTCCCGAACTCCCTGAGATTTATTGAAGCCGACAGGGGGAGCTAGAAAGAGAAAGTCAGAGAGAAAGAAAAGAGAGAGGAGAGAAGGGGCAGACAGAATGGATGAATGGGAAGGGAGAAAGAGTGTGAAAAGCTAAAGGAAGTATGACATGGACGTCGTTTAGGGGTCGCCAGGAGTCAGATCCTTGATTCCTGGCATGGCCCTTACAGCCCACAGCACTGATTATGCGACCCCCTGGCCTCAGAGGTGGCAAAATCAGTGCCAGGAACACATAGGCAGCTTGGCTGTAGTCCTTACAGCTGAGCTGGAGCTCCACTCTATGTTCTTTCATTTTTTTATTACAGTAACAGCGAATAATGTTTCATATTTCATTATTAGTGTAATAAAAAATGATGTACAATTAGCTGAGGTGAGTGAAAATAATGCTATTAAATGTATGTTGTGTTAGTGCAGGTTAGTGTGTTTTTACATTAGAGAGTGTGTGTGTGTGTGTGAAAGTGTAAATGTGTGTTTAATTGTAAGTGTGTGTGTATGTGTAAGCATGTGCGTGTGAGTGAAACTGAAGTATAAAGGGCATATGATATCATAACCGCTACCCCTGGCAGTATAGTGAATTGAGATTCATGAAGCAGGGCTGGTTTGAGCATTTTTGCAAGGGCTGTCTTTCGTTCCTCAGTCTGGCCTTGGCAGGAAGTGTTGGCAGTGACTGGGAATCATGTCACCTCAGCAGAGAGTGGAACATAGATGCAGGCATGTTTTTTGATTATGTATTGAGAGGCAGAGCACAACAGCAGAGGATTTAAATTTGATGTGGACGCAGCAGCAAGAATGGAATTCCAAGTTCGAAGTGCGCATTCTCATGCTAAGTGGGTGTCCTGCCATTTGATAAAGTTTTGTTTTGACCAATGACTTTGTGTTTCACCACTGCGCATATTAGTTGCTCAATGTTCACCAGTAGCACATGGTATGTTTTGTTCAGTTGAGCCGCCTATGGGCTTTGACATTGCATTAGTCATTACATTCTGTATTCTGCCTATTGGCTTTGACATGGCATTAGCCATTACTTTCTGTATTCAGTTGAGCCGCCTATGGGCTTTGACATTGCATTAGCCATTACATTCTGTATTCTGCCTATTGGCTTTGACATGCTGTATCCAGTCTAGCCGCCTATTGGCTTTGACATTGCATGCCTATTGACTTTGACATGATGTATTCAATTTAGCTGCCTATTGACTTTGACATGCTATTAGATATTCTGCCTATGGGCTTTGACATGATATTATATATTGCATTTTGTATTCAGCTTAACTGCCTATTGGCTTTGACATGATATTCAGCTCCGCTGCCTATTGGCTTTGACATGATATTATACATTGCATTTTATATTCAGCTCAGCTGCCTATGGGCTTTGACATGATATAAGACATTGCATTTTGTATTCAGCTTAGATGCCTATTGGCTTTGACATGACACTAGACATTGCATTTGATATTTAGGTTAGCTGCCTATTGCCTTTAACATGACATTGCATTTGATATTTAGGTTAGCTGCCCATTGCCTTTAACGTGGAGTTCTGTATTTTTCCAAGCTGTGTTTTTGCACCAGAGAACCAAGATGTTTTGCTCTCACAGTAGACTAGACCTGATAAGAGAGAGTACATGGGCGTCGTTTCTCTTCCCTTGAGCTTGGGAACAGGAGTAGTCTTGGAGACCTGGCCAGTCTCCAAAAGGCTTGCTCAGTTTCCCAGGTCTGAGAGGAGGGGGCACACCTTTGTAACGAATGTAACAGGCTGCAGAGAGTTAGATTCGAATCTGCCGGACCTCGTGCTGGAGCTTGGCGCAGGCTGCCAGCAATCCCGTGTGGGTAGATGAATCTCTCTTTCTCGCGGTTGACAGGGGTCCTCAGCTTGCAGACCTTAGAAAGATGAAGCTGTGAATAGTTCCCACACGGTGAAGTATTTGTTTTGCTTTGCATTCAATATCTTATAAATATAACCTGCTGTGTATATTGCAAACTGATATATTTTGTTTGATTAACGTGGACTTGAAAGCTACTAATTCGTCATTCATTCATAAACATTGTGGTTGGGGAAGAATAAAATAACAATAAAAGTCTTCTTTGACCTCAGAAGTGCATTTCTGTTGTGTTATGTTAGTGCTTAGAAACTAAATAAGAGGAAAGCACTACAATTGGTACCTGGAGTCGTGGGGTGTCGGTCATTAAGAGGTGATTAAAAGGGGTTTGACGAGTTAGTAGATTTCTAAGTGCACACTTTAAAAGTGTAATTGTTTTTGTTGTTTGGAGAATTACAGAAATTGTTTTCTGTTTGGAGAATCACAGTAGCACGGCAGACCATGTCTGAGAATACATGTGTTGATGAACTGCCTGATGGTGCTAAGAAAAACTGTGAATTGTTTTCTGTTTGGGGAATTACAGAAGAAAATGCATGTGTAGCTAAAAGGCCTGATAATGTTTTGAGAAATAATTCCCGTTGTATATATGTAGAAAACGTGTGTTTTGGAAGTAATGATGACAGAAAGGTCTGGATACCTTTATCTGCTTACAGAGAAATGCAGGAGAAATGTAGGAAGTTGGAACATGAAAATAGGAATTTACGTGAGCAAATTAGCCAGGATACAATAATTCAAAATAAGACTGAAAGTTATAAAAGGGCTGTTTTTGAAGAATCTTTCTTGTCCCATTCCAGTAATGAGGGGGTTAAGACAGCTCCGAGCTGCATTGAGTTTCGTGTGAGCCAGGGTTTTTGGCAGCCAAAATGCATTCCTTAACTGATAACAAGGAGGAGAGAGACCAGAATGTGATTTACGAGTTACCGTTGCAAAATGCACAAGTAAAAGGAAAGATTTTAGAGCAAGACACCCCGAGTTTCATTAGCTTGTTTGATTTTTGGAAAAAGAATAGCCCTCATTTGAGAGAAATCCTAACACTTTTGTATATGGTCACTGTGAAAAATAATATGCAGCTGCGTGCTTGTGATTTGGCAAATGAAATAATGCAGACTTTAGGTTTCTGCGCAGTGCAAGAAGGAAATACTTATGTACATTTAAATCATGAACAAGGGAAGAAAATAGTGCCCCTAGCTAGAATCATACAATGGATCTGGTACTTGCAAGACAGGGCTAGAGTACCACAGGTAAAAGAATTATCAATGAAATTGTGTGCACCATTTGAATTCGTGTCTACTGAAGATAAAAAGCATGTTTGTTTTACTGATGATTCATTGACTGAAATGTTGTTTTCTGGCACCGTAGAAGGAACAGAGTTGTATAATGTGTGTCAGATTTTAAAGCAAAAGCTACGTGAGATGTGTCATTTTTATGCTGATTTTTGGTTCTTTGATAATGTTTTAGCACCTAACTGGTTCAATTACCTTGCAGATGTTAATGAGAAAAATGCAGAGAGAGAAGTGTTCACCCAGAATTCTGCCTTAGTGGGGATGGCTATGTGGGTGCCCCAGAAATGTGAAAAGGCCACTTACAGGTGGGCAGAGATGAGAGAGATGCCCATTCCCCTAGATTTGATAAAAACTGTGCAGCATGCACAAAAGCAATCTGTCATGCAAGCAGTCACAGAGCAGTTGGGGAGAGGAAAGTTACCAGGACAGAAATGGCAAAGTGATCAGGTTTTAGGGAGAGTGATTGCTGCAAATTACCAAGGAAAAATCGAAATTATGCTGATACCTAGAAAAGAATCTGATTCATTCATACAAATTGGAGACAGAATGGCCCAAATTGACAAAAGTGCAGTGAATGGAGGTTTGGTAAAGAATGAGTCTGCCCCAGCCCTTCTGACAGTGCAAGAAAAAGGAAGCTGTGGCGCAGCAGATAAAAACCTCAGTACTGATGTGTGGGCTGAAGCCCCAAGTGACCCTCCAGAACCTGCAGAAAATATAACAAAGGGCCCCAAAAACGTCCTGCTGATTATAAAACAGGGAAAGAAAGAGGAAGGGTGCAGTTTAAATGAAAAATGTTATTTGCAAGAAAAGTCATACTTGTTTCTTTTGCAGATCCGACCACGTTTCGCCACTGTCCTTGAGTGCGCTGTGTGGTCCCCCTTCCGGTGTGTGCGTGTGGGGTCGGGGAAGGGACCGAATCCCCAACCTGAACCTGGCTGAGTAAAGTGCCAGCACCATGGATCCATTTTGCGCAAACTGCGCCTTCAGTTCAAGTTCAACTTGTTTGCTGTTTTTTTTTTTTTCCCTCTCGTATGGAACTCTGACTTTTGCTTATCTTCCAGCAAACCTTTCAGGTGGACCGTGCCTCTTTACATGAGCAGAACTCATGCCACATCAAATTGCTAACACTGTTGAATTAAAGACTCATTCAGAGAAAAAAAAAAAAATTGCCCAGTCTTTTCTATGTAGATGTATCTGATGTGAAAGGTTATGAGATCAATGTGTTAATTCACTTCTATTGCTTTACAGGGATTACTTTGATCATAATGTTTTTTTTTGTGCTGATGTTTTTTTTTCTTTTGTTTGAAATATGAGATATGTGAAACAAAAATTCATTGGTCAAAGGGCGGAATGTCCTGCCATTTGATAAAGTTTTGTTTTGACCAATGACTTTGTGTTTCACCACTGCGCATATTAGTTGCTCAATGTTCACCAGTAGCACATGGTATGTTTTGTTCAGTTGAGCCGCCTATGGGCTTTGACATTGCATTAGTCATTACATTCTGTATTCTGCCTATTGGCTTTGACATGGCATTAGCCATTACTTTCTGTATTCAGTTGAGCCGCCTATGGGCTTTGACATTGCATTAGCCATTACATTCTGTATTCTGCCTATTGGCTTTGACATGCTGTATCCAGTCTAGCCGCCTATTGGCTTTGACATTGCATGCCTATTGACTTTGACATGATGTATTCAATTTAGCTGCCTATTGACTTTGACATGCTATTAGATATTCTGCCTATGGGCTTTGACATGATATTATATATTGCATTTTGTATTCAGCTTAACTGCCTATTGGCTTTGACATGATATTCAGCTCCGCTGCCTATTGGCTTTGACATGATATTATACATTGCATTTTATATTCAGCTCAGCTGCCTATGGGCTTTGACATGATATAAGACATTGCATTTTGTATTCAGCTTAGATGCCTATTGGCTTTGACATGACACTAGACATTGCATTTGATATTTAGGTTAGCTGCCTATTGCCTTTAACATGACATTGCATTTGATATTTAGGTTAGCTGCCCATTGCCTTTAACGTGGAGTTCTGTATTTTTCCAAGCTGTGTTTTTGCACCAGAGAACCAAGATGTTTTGCTCTCACAGTAGACTAGACCTGATAAGAGAGAGTACATGGGCGTCGTTTCTCTTCCCTTGAGCTTGGGAACAGGAGTAGTCTTGGAGACCTGGCCAGTCTCCAAAAGGCTTGCTCAGTTTCCCAGGTCTGAGAGGAGGGGGCACACCTTTGTAACGAATGTAACAGGCTGCAGAGAGTTAGATTCGAATCTGCCGGACCTCGTGCTGGAGCTTGGCGCAGGCTGCCAGCAATCCCGTGTGGGTAGATGAATCTCTCTTTCTCGCGGTTGACAGGGGTCCTCAGCTTGCAGACCTTAGAAAGATGAAGCTGTGAATAGTTCCCACACGGTGAAGTATTTGTTTTGCTTTGCATTCAATATCTTATAAATATAACCTGCTGTGTATATTGCAAACTGATATATTTTGTTTGATTAACGCGGACTTGAAAGCTACTAATTCGTCATTCATTCATAAACATTGTGGTTGGGGAAGAATAAAATAACAATAAAAGTCTTCTTTGACCTCAGAAGTGCATTTCTGTTGTGTTATGTTAGTGCTTAGAAACTAAATAAGAGGAAAGCACTACAGTGGGGAACCGCAGTTGCTACCCTGAAACTGACCTCTTTTCTAACAATCATTATTACAAACAGGAGTGGCCCCTCCGCTATGGTGGAGGCATGTCACCCCCCTACTGAAAGGAAGAAGCAGGGAAGCAGAAAAAAAGAATGATAATAAAACCACTTTTATTATCATTTAATTTTTCCGCTTAGGTAGGGTGGGGTCAGCATTCTCTGCATCAAGGGAGGGGTGGGGGAAAGGAATGCTAGGTGCACTCCAAGTGTGCATGTTTGTTTGACCGAAAGTTCGAGGCCGGCCAAACTGACATGCACACTTAAAACTCTCCACCCGGCTGTATTTCATGCTCCTACTCCCTCTCTGAACAGCATTTCAGCCTGCTCAGGCCAATCCCGGTGCTTCATAACAGCATGAAAGAAGCATCTGGATTTGGAGGGGAGGAAGGCAGAAGCACAAAGGTGGCAGGAACGGTGGAAGTGAGGTGGCATGGTGCAGCAGATAAATGTTTTTTTTTTTTATTATTTGTCACCCCGCTCCTCTCACAGCCCCTCCAGCCCTTTCTGCCAGCAGCAGTCCCTGATTGCAAAACTACAATGTAAAATGCATAACTGCGTATAAAGCCTGTGTGGTTATTCAACACATGAAAAGCTTCTCAAACAAGCAAAGGCTTAAGAGGGCTGATCCAAACAAGCCAAGAGGTGAAGTGTATTATTATTGACTGCAAAATGTCTTGGGTGTATCAGCCGTGAAAAAAAATATTAGAGGTGCAATAACCATGAAACTAATCATGCTTTCTCTGTATACCGTATAAGTAAAAAAAAAAAAAAAAAACTAATTGGCCACAGTGCTCTCATGTTTCAAACGTGCACCAATGAGTTTGAAGCTCATATGTCATGTGCCTTTCATTGTCCTGACTTTGACTTTGAGCATTTCAGTATCCTTCTGCATTAGCAACATTGTACAGATTATCAACAGGATGGTGTCACTCAGTATGTGGATGATTTTTAGGGTCGAGCATGCAAAGCGCTCTGTCCCTGGTGTAATCTCCCTGTGGGCTTTTAACCACACCGATGTCACGCCAATCAGTTTAGTTGGTTTGTGAGCTTGACTTTCAAAATTCACTTGATTTAATTAGTGAAAGGCATGCATACGTCATGCCTTTTCTGGTGTTTAGCCCACCTCGAGCGCACCGGCAAAATACTGAAAACATATGAGGCTTCATGTTTTCAGTATGGTTTCTGGACTACTTTTTCTCTTTATTTCGCCAGCCAGCAGAACACCGCCAGGCCATATTATTTGTCATAATGTGGCTGGCGGCGGTCTACTGGCATGGTTCTGCTGGTGGTAGCAGCGCCACCTTACCGCCATCGCCACTATGGCCACAGCTGGATTTCTGCCATTCTTGTGTCTCCCTTGTAAGTTTACTTAATAAGGAGTGACGCACTAGCAGTAGCTGGAGTCAGACTTATTGATGACCACAAGTGTTAAATTACTTGGCCCTTGGTAACCTCGGAGCCTTTCAGCTTTTGACCATGTATAAAACACATCTCTTTTGCTCTATGGAGACTCTTTGGCCTTCAGCAGTGGCCCAAAGGAATTTTATAGTTAAAGAATAGTGCATCACTCAGATCTTGCAAGTTTCCGAGGTCCATGTATGAATAGCTTATCCATCCTTGTAGCTTCCTTGCATTCTGGTACTAGTAGTCTCGCTTTTATAATGAGATAAACAGTACTACACGTTCCAGAATGCAAAGAAAGAACCTGGACTGGAGGAGCTACTCAGGTGTGAAACTTGGAAACTAGAGCAGAGCTATTGCTTGGCAATATTACAAGAACTTTGCACTATTGACAAACAGCAGAGAAAATATGTTTATTCAACATTTGCTACTTGTTTAGAAATGGAATGGAGAAACTGTACTTGCACGATGGCAAACCTAATAAAACTACATTCACAATATTTCTCCAGTGTTATTTGTCGTAGGTTGGGCTGTTTTGGATTGCAAAATAATTGTATTCCTCATTTATACACCCAAGTGACAAAAACAATGACAAATCAGTTTGCCTTTTTCACACTATGTTCCTGGCTAAAATTCTGTTGAAAAATTCCCTATGATGCATGTAAAATGATTTAGAAGCTTAAAAGTGTGCAAATATGTTTAGCAGTGCAGTGCTACCGCAACAAAACTTTTCCTATTTCTGCAATGGTGCAAAAACCTTTCTTTGATAAGAAATGACAGTATTTGTTTTACTCAGTTCCTTATTTATAATCAACAAAATAGCACTCATCAGTTTTGCACTTATTTGTACCAGTGGAAAGCATTTGTAATATAGCCCCAGTCTTCTGTGATATATTGATTTCGATTCCAAGATAGACTTTTTTCAAACACGTTTTCATGCTCATGAGACACAGAAATCTGCATACCTCCTTCCTGAATGTAAGTATGCTTTTTAGCTCTCACATACCAAACAGCTTTTAGCTGTCTGGTTGCAAAAGACCTCTTGGGGACCATACCAAAAACATAAAGTGTGATTAGAGCCCACCCATCGCTTACCATTGTTTGGCTTTACTGTCACTCTCCTTTGCATGCTACTTATTCAATGGCTTGCCTTCCTCTTCTTCTGCAGACTCATCCCTTCGAGCCTCACCTCTTTGCCATCCTTTTCATTGGATGACTTGTATTCCTTCACTGCTCACATTCAGTGAGCTACTTTTTCCTTTCTTTTAGCTCACTATGAGTGCAAGTGTTTTCTAACTCACTCACATTCTGCTTCCTCTCGAACACCTTCCCAACCCCTTACACTCACTGTTGCTCCCTCATCCCTCCCCCTAAGTTCATCCATTGCTTTCCTCACATCTGCTTTGCCATTTCTTTTTAGGTCGAGCCTGCAACAGCGCTTGTGCTGCATGCCTTCTCACTTGCGAGACACTACTATTTACAATAAAGGACTTGGAGACCACCCATTGCTTACCATTTGTTAGCTTCAATGTCACTCTTCTTTGCAGCCTCCTAATTAGCCAGCACAGCCCAAGTATCACTTCCACTCCTTTCTGTGGAACATGGACCAAGCAAACAGTGACTAAGTTCAATTAGCGCCCTTCTGCTGCTCACACTGTGATTCAGGTATTAGTTTTTCTTCCCCCTTTCTGCTTCCCTTGCCCTGTCTGGTGCTCCTTTCCTCCTCCCTCCCCTGTGTTGCTCCCCCCCGCTTTTTATTTTTACATATTGCACAAGGCTAAAAAAAAGTGATATAATGAGTCAACCCTGGCTACCTCATAGTGCTTTTTTCCTTCACTAAAAGCCATGTTGCACTCCAGTTCGCATTGACAAAGCCAATAGATCTCGACTAAGCAAAACCAATTGGCTTTGCCAATGCTTGTATTTAAAAGTAATCACAGGCATGGTGGTCTGCGGACTCTTGCAGGTCATCACCCTTGTAATTGCCACAAATCGAACTGAGTCACACTTTGTGACTTAAATAAAGAATACTAATTATGTAGATCCCACTGCGACAAACTCCAGTTCACAATTTTGTGAACCCACATATTAGTATATTATTGGTGTAACAAAGAGCCTTGCAGCCCACAGGGTATGGGAGGGGCCTCTAGCTCCAGCTCCCCCCCCCCCCCCCCATCAGCACAACACCTTGTCTGAGTCATTCCCTGGGGTCTGAGGGGGCTACAACGTTTTTTGCAGGGTGGGGCCTCCAGTTTCGTTACACCACTGGGTGGTTCACAAAATTAGATACTGGCTGCCAAAAGATTGGACGCACATTGTGACCACTTTTTGTGAAATGTATCATCATCTATCAGGCCCATGGTTTCTTGTAGCAGTTAACTTGATCTCGACTTTTACCTCTTTTGTGCCGAAGTTGCAGAGAACAATGTGATTAAATTCACAATATATCAGCTGGTGAGAAATGTATATACTGTAACCCTCTTTGAAGTCGAGCAAGTTCTTCACTCAGCTGTGACCTACTTCTATGTTCTTTCAGAATCAACATAGCCAATACAAGGTCTGTAGTATCCTCAGGGCTCGACTCCCAACAGAAACATGTTACAATCAATCAGGAAACTCTTGAAAAGCTGAACTGTTCAAACAGGATTTCAATTAGGACTGATATCGTCCCTGAAGTGGTGGAATAACAGGTTTCCGCATGTAACTGGACTCTAACTACCACAGCTTCAGAACGTTCCCCTTGTGTTTGCTTGTTCCTCCGTGGCACCGAAGTAGCATATAAATAGATCTGGCCTAAAGTCATGTTCTTGTTTATTCATCCACACTGCTATAAAACCTTAGGGTCTCATTTAGAGTTTAGACGCAACATCTGCCAAAAAGTTATGGATGTGTCCTATCTGCCCCATTTATAGTGCATAGAGGTTCTATTCACTCTTAGGTTCTGATTCCAAGTTGGGAGGTAGATTAGGTGCTATTTATCACACCCGACAAATAACCTTGCTGTGGGGGACATGATTTATTAGGTACAATAAATAACACTGATCTCACTTTTTTGTGAATAACATGGATATGTTGATGCCTAATGAACCAAAATCTACATGGTACGGTAAATGCTGTACACTTTTCCCCTATTACAGTCTGGTAGGTTTGACCTACTGGCATTTAATAAAGAGTGGATTATTTAATATACTCAGTAATTAAAGGGTAAGGTAAATACCATCCATCTAGGAAATATGACGTCGCACAAACAAGTTTGTGCTGGTGTTAGAAAACTATGTGCAATTTAGAATCTGGGACTAAATTGGGCAGAGGGGTCATCATACTGTTTTTTTGGTGGATGTCCCACATCCACCAAACTCTAAACATACACCCTAATGGAATTCTAACCTTCCTTATTAGTGTGGCATCTCATTAGTAAGACAACAAGCTTATCACCTGTCATAATTCCCACTGTCATTAGCAAGAAGTGGTTTTAAAAGGATGCAAATCAAATTGTGCTGCATTCTCCTTCCTTCATCGTCCTTCTTCTCTAACATCCGCAGAACATACTACACTGTAATGCAAAACGCTAGACGTATGTGCTGAGCTGTACAACACTATTTGTAGATTTGTTACACGAGCAAGTTACAAATCTTTAAAGCTGATTTTTTATACCATAACGAACTCCTTTCGTTAGGCAGTGAAATGAAATTCCAGTGGTTTCATTTTTCTTTAATTGCCCCAGCAAACACGAATACGATTACTCGTGCAACCAGATTCCACTCTCTTCATGATTCAAACAGGCTGCAGAAACATAATTATTAATTATTAAATTATTAATCACTCACCCAGGCACAAGAAGGCTGATCAAAGTGTATTATAATAGGTTTTAAACTATTCACATTTTTATTTGAATCTACTGCTGAAAATCCATTGCTAATAAAAATTGCTGCATTCAAATTGGTAATAGCCAAGCAATAGCATTATAACTTCAAATCCTTGAAACTAGAACGTCTTCTGTTTTCTCGCAGGAACCGATACATTCTATTCGCAACATTACAGTTTGTCGCTGTTTCAATAGATTTTTTAAATTTAACATATCTACCAAGTCTGAGCGGTGATCAAGAAATCAAGGAGCAGCGATTACATGAGGTATGATAAGCCTACTGCCTACCACGCCACCGCTTTGAAGGAATGGCGAGCTCTACCTCTGTCCTCGCGCTCTTCCTGAGTGAGTCAGATATGCTTTGTGAATATTCTTAAAACAGCAGCAGGCGACGATTTCTTGCAGTCTCCAATGGTAGATGTCACCTTGGACAAGGGGGTGGAAAGTAAGTAATTTCTCCTCACTAAAGTTTGTGAAATTCCATGAAAACGTAATAAAATTGCACTTTCATAGCAAAATGATGTTTGTGGTTACTAATACGACTTTATGGGACAATTGTGTACCAGTCATAAAATAGTTGTGTGAGATACCGCCAGAACGCTGGTTCAAGCAGAAAATGTCTCAGAGGCTCCTTTTCTTTGTGTGCCTGTCTCCCCGTGTCAACGAGCTCGACTTTGAAAATGTTGAAAAAGTTACACCAAAGCACCTCATGTGTAGTTTTGAGAAATTTCACAGTTGTTGTGTTGCACGAAATTTGGGATTTTCACCAGCATAAATGAAATTTGTTTCAAAAGCATAAATGAAATTTCACCTCAGGCCTAGCTGACATACCCTTCACTCATTGTGCACATAACTCGTACAGTGAACCCAGAAAATCTGAAAGCATGGGTCACAAGAAGTTCTTACGATATAACTGTCACTATTTTATGAAAGTATGACCAGCCAGCTAATGCTATCTTTTGTAGACATTGGTTTCACATCAGCAATCAGCATGCAACAAAACATAGTCCAAAGGTGCTTCACCCACCCAATATAAACACCACAATAAAACAAGCATTTCCAATGCAACAGGTCGCGTTTGCTTGAGTTAGAGCTATTCACGTTTTAAACTCCGAACCGGACTTTTCCTTCCCCATAAACTGAAAAGTAAAACAGCTTCACATAAGCGAGCCCACGGCCACCATGAAGTGTGACGGAAACACACAAAAGGAAACAGAAGTTCGCTTGCAGTGAAACATATCGGCAAAAGTGCAATTATCCATGTAACCGGCAAAAGTGCTATTAGCCATGTAACTGCAAAAGTGTAATTAGCCATGTAATATGGTCGATGTCATGCAAAGCGCTTGACTACTGCCCAGCGAGGTCACGCTGCCTGCGAAATAAAGGGAAAAGTAGTCCAGAAACCATAAGGAAAACATGGAACCTCGTATGTGTTCAGTAGTTGGCCGGAGCACTTCAGGAGGGCTAAACACCAGAAAAGGCATGACGTCTGCATGCCTTTCACTAATGAAATGAAGCGAATTGTAAAAGGCAAGCCCACGAACCAACCAAACTCAGAGACATGGTTAAAAGCCCATAGAGAGATTACACCAGGGACAGAGCGCTTTGCTCTCGACCCTAAAAAGGCATTGACAAACCCACTATTGCTGTGTTTAACGTAGTAACTCATGTAAACAGCAATTGCACATGGCAGTGTTTGCATGCACTGGCACATTACATCTATACAATGAGTTCACCATATGCATGTGTTTCTATGCACAACAAATGTGCAAGACAAGAAAAAGCTTTAATTAGGGATTTGGCCCGTATGCCTTGAGTCAAAAAGTACACTGAAACATTTTATTTTGATAATTTATGTGAATGGGATTTGTTAAATAATGAGACTTCCATAGAAAACAAGCCCCTGGTCGTCAGTGACATTTGATTTTTTGTGACACAACAGACCACCGGCACCTTTCATGTACCACACAAGAAATAGTTGTTCTTTATCTGAGGTGTAAGCAGGATGTGTCCCTATAAACCCCAGGTAAATGTGTCCTATGTCCATCCATAAACTAGGGATGCAACAAGCTACCCAAGATGCACACAGGATGTGCTGCTCTATGTATGTCACATACATTACCCCGGCCCAGTCTCACCCCTCACTTCAGCACTTAACTGCTCCAAGTGCCTTCCCCTCATCATGCACCCTCAGAAGAATGACATACTGCAACATTGCTTTTCCTCATTAGGATCCACCTCCATGTTGTCCCAGTTTACTGAACCTGGGGACGCTCTCTACCCACCGTGCATAGCCTCAGGGCCTTAAGTGTGATGCTAAAAGTGTGGATGGAGGGTCTCTAAAAGTGGCTGTGATTGTATAATTAAAGGCATAGCTTAAACATGTGTTTGTGAACCCTTTTCTGTACCACCTGACCCTTGTTTTGGGGAAATATTACTTAAAACATGAAAAATAAAGAGGAACAAAATGACTGAAATGGAATACCTTAACATTTTTCAAATTATTGTTCACCAATCGACCAGTGCTATTTACCAATAAAGTTAAGGGGATGAATATGAAGCCTGATCAGGACCTGTTTCAATGTCCGTTTGTAATTACTAACATATCTGAGATCCAGTGGGAACAGGCCTACTTAAAGCTCTGCAGAGCCTGGCACTCACCTTGAACTGTGCAGGGTGATGGCTCGGCAATCAAGCTGCCTCTGAGGGCCGACAGGGGCGGTTGCTGCCTTAGGGCATTGCCCCACCTATATTTTGCCTCCTGTAAAAATAATAAACTTATAGTGCAAACAAAGAATTCAAAGTTATTTATATTTTATTATGCAGGCCTGCCCGCACCCGTCAGTCTCAGCCACAGCGTTGGCGGCTCTGAAGGGTGTGGGGCTTCAATTTGATAGACAAATATACATACAGGTTGGTGACAGTGAGTGCACAGCACAAAGTGCGCATGTCGGGTTGAATGGCTGCCTTTCTCTGGCCAGCCCGACATGCGCATTATAGGCTTTTCTTCACCTGCACATTGCCTTTGCGTGCCTTACAGTGTGTGCAAAGAGTAAACGTAAAACATAAGCGGGGTGTACTGAATAACAGAGACACACATTGTATTGCAAGGTATGCAAAAGAAAGGGCTCAGGAACACATCTCCCACCTTGCATGTCCTAATCCCTTTACTGGCATCGATCATTTCCAGTATGGCAGAGTTGGTACAAACCATCATTGGCTAGTTGGATTCCGTTAATGTATTTTTGATTTTTTTTTTAAATGTACATCTGTCCTTTTTGAAAGACACGCCTTCTTAGACAGAAGCAGGCCTGCAAGTATCATTCTTTGCTGTCTGCCTCCCATTAACGGAGCGGCACTTTTACATCCGCCATTAACTGACAGACTGGTCTGTCATCATCATATGAAACCTCTCTTTATTGATGTCATAACTACACTTTCACAATTGCCTTATAAACCTTCTTGATTTCTCTAATGTGCTTGGTAATGCACCATTTGCCCAATCTTTCTTCAAAAATTTCTTAGGGGGGAGAACCCCCTCGTAATCCCTTCCTCATGACATTTGGGCTTGCTCACTATGCTCGCTCGCCACAAGTCAGTCACTCCAAACTTTTACGCCCCACCATTTTCAAATTCCACCAGCTGCTGCTGGGTGAGATCATAGGAAGATCACATGTCTGCTTTCAACAGTGCAGGGCTGTTAACCTGCAACTGGCCCTCCAACCTGGGGCCTGTACCTTCAGGTGGGACTAGGGCCCGGGGTGTGGCTTCCCACCCCCTGCCCTCCCTTCTGGGGTCCAGCACCCTCCAACTAGGAGTGGCCTCCTCAGAAGACAACATGGTAGGGGCACTGTTATCAGTAGCCCCTCCCTCCAGGTCCGGGGGGACACCCTGAACCTGGTCTTCCAGCCCAGGGTCTGTACCCTCAGACTGGATCACTGCCTGGCAAACCAGGACTTCCTGGGAGGCACACCTACCCCCCACCAGGTCAGAGTTTAACCTCTGCACCTGACCATTCAACTCAGAGTCACCACCCTGAAGTTGAACAATTGCCTGGCACGCCAGGACTTCCTGGAGGGCACACTGACCCTCCACCAGGTCAGAGTTTAACCTCTGCACCTGACCATTCAACTCAGAGTCACCACCCTGAAGTTGAACAATTGCCTGGCACGCCAGGACTTCCTGGAGGGCACACTGACCCTCCACCAGGTCAGAGTTTAACCTCTGAACTTGGCCATTCAACTCAGAGTCACCACCCTGGAGTTGAACAATTGCCTGGCACGCCAGGACTTCCTGGAGGGCACACTGACCCTCCACCAGGTCAGAGTTTAACCTCTGAACTGGGCCATTCAACTCAGAGTCACCACCCTGAAGTTGAACAATTGCCTGGCGCACCAGGACTTTCTGGGAGGCACACCTACCTCCCACCAGGTCAGAGTTTAACCTCTGAGCCTGGTTCCCCAACCCAGGGTCACCACCCTGAGGTTGGGCAATTGCCTGGCACGCCAGGACTTTCTGGGGGGCACACCTACCCCCCACCAGGTCAGAGTTTAACCTCTGAACCTGGTCATCCAACCCAGAGTCAACACCCTGAGGTTGGACAATTGCCTGGCACAGCAGGGCTTCTTGGGAGGCACACCTACCTCCCACCAGGTTAGAGTTTAACCTCTGAACCCGGTTATCCAACCCAGAGTCAGCACTCTGAGGTTGAACAATTGCCTGGCACGCCAGGACTTTCTGGGGGGCACACCTACCCCCCACCAGGTCAGAGTTTAACCTCTGAACCCGGTTATCCAACCCAGAGTCAGCACTCTGAGGTTGGACCACTGCCTGGTACACCAGGACTTTCTGGGGGGCACGCCTACCCCCCAACAGGTCAGAGCTTATCCCCTGAACCTGGTTAGCCAACCCAGAGTCACCACCCTGAGGTTGAACCATTGCCTGGCAGGCCAGGACTTCCAGGGAGGCACACCTACCTCCCACCAGGTCAGAGTTTAACCTCTGAGCCTGGTTCCCCAACCTACGGTCACCACCCTGAGGTTGGGCAATTGCCTGGCACGCCAGGACTTTCTGGGGGGCACACCTACCCCCCACCAGGTCAGAGTTTAACCTCTGAACCTGGTCATCCAACCCAGAGTCAACACCCTGAGGTTGGACAATTGCCTGGCACAGCAGGACTTCTTGGGAGGCACATCTACCTCCCACCAGGTCAGAGTTTAACCTCTGAACCTGGGTATCCAACCCAGAGTCACCACCCTGAGGTTGAATCTTTGCCTGGCATGCCAGGACTTCCTGGGGGGCACTCTCACCCCCCACAAGGGACACACCGTCCCCAAGGGCCACACAAGAGTCTGGTTGGCGCATGTCTCCCGACCTCTGCCCATCCGGCAGAGTCTGGGTTTCCCCCAAACCAGAAACGGTTTCACCTGGGTCATTCCTGGGGGGCTCTGCTCTCAGAGCTGTCCCCTAATTCTCAAGGTCCTCCACTGGGGTCTGCAACTCCCTCTCAACCCTATGTCTGGACTTCTGCACCCCCTCACTATGAGGGGTACTGCCAGACACCAGAACTGTTAGGATGCTGGCTACAGTCACCCCCCCAAGTTCTTCTGACACTGCGGGGCTTCCCTCAAAAGGTGGCCCTACGGTACAGGCTAGGCTTCCCTCCTGGTGTTCCCTCATGGAACCCTCTAGGACCTGGGACCTACCTGGGACACTACAATCCTTTCCCACCACACTCGGTTGGGAACCACCTAGACCACTCCCTTCAGGAGCACCCCCAACTGCCTTTTCAGACTCTCTGGTACTCACCCAGAAGTCTGCCTCCATTGTAAGCTCCCTGGGGTCAGAGAACTTATACTCCACCTGGTGTTGGCGTAGCTCTGGAAAATAAGGACCAGACATATGCTCTCCAGCAATTACATCACTCTGCCCTTCACATGTATTAACCACAGTACCCTTCACCCAACCACCCAGTAACTCAACCTTGGAAAAGCACTCTACTTCGCCCTCCTGAGACTGGTGAGACAGTATCTGTCTGTCCCTGACACTCAACCCAAACTCTTCTGGGATGTCTCTACACTCTATATCCAGGACGTCCACCAGGGGGGAACCCTTTTCTCTGTCACTCTCTGCTAGAGTCAGTAAAGTGTCCCTCCCCCCAGTAGGAATATGACTCCCTGTGCCAGTTCCCCAATCCTTCTCAGGGACCCTGTGCATAACGGGAACTACCTCATACCCTTGAACCGCCTGGGGTGTGTCAACTCCCTTCTTCAAGTTGGGCACCACATCTCTGGGCTTGTGCCCTTCTTCAGCAGTACTGGATGCAAGATTTTTGCTGCCACCATCTGAACTGGACTCAGCCCTTCCGGCCTCCAGTTTCAGCTCTTTACAGCTCAGCTCTTGAGCTGCAATCGTTTCTTCTTCCAGGGCTAAGAGACTTGCTGCCTCAGCCCTTTCAAGCTGCTCATCTAGCTCTTCTAGACACAGCTCTAGAGCTAGGAGCCATTCATCTCCCACTGGTTCTCTTTCCTCATCTGAGTAGTCTTCCTCCTCAGGTGAGCAGTCTTCCTCCTCATGTGAGTAGTCCTCCTCCTCATCTGAGGGGTACTTAGTCATTTGGTTTCTTGCTGCCTCTCTCTCTGCCCATCTTTCCTCCCCCCAGACTATGTAGTGATGGAGCATCTCCGCCTTAGTAGATCTCCTTGCTACAGGAAGGCCCCATTTTCTGCAAAGCTTCCTTAGGTCAGCCTTAGTGAGGTGGTCCGTACGAACAAAGAATGAGTAGGTACACAATCCCATTTTGATAAGATCTTATCAGCAAAAACCAAAATCCAAAGTCCAAAATATCAATAGTATATCCAGGAGGACATCAGAGAACCAAGAGCCAAAAAAGATGAAAAATCAAGATGACCTTCAACTGTGGGTAGGTAGTGAAATACTTAGCTACTGTATGTCACTGCACAAACACAAGTCCTATCCTCACCGCTGATCACCAATGTTAGAAATGGGGTTTTTGGTTGGCAGTTAGGTTGCCCTCTGTCCAAGCAAGAACCCTCACTCTAGTCAGGGTAAGTCATACACAATCCAAAATCAGCCTGTGCTCACCCTCCGGTAGCTTGGCACGAGCAGTCAGGCTTAACTTAGAAGGCAATGTGTAAAGCATTTGTGCAATAAATCATACAACACTATAGCATAACACCACAAAAATACACCACACAGTATTTAGAAAAATATATAATATTTATCTGGGTATCTTCAGGTCAAAAACGATCAAAGTTGCAATATGAATTTGTAAAGATATCACTGAAAAGTGATATAAAGGGTCTTAAGTCTTTAGAAAGTAAACAGAGTCTCTTTCAAACACAAAGTACCTGGTTTCTGGTGGAAAATCTCCTCAGAGGGCCACAAAGGAAGAGGTGCGTGGAAAAAGGGGTGTGTGCGTCGATTTCTCCCCAGCACACACGGACTTGCGTCGTTATTTTCCACGCGGGGAAGTCAGGCGTCATTTTCCGGCGCGCGTACAGTCTCTTTCTGTGGGTCGCGGGGATTACAGATGTCCCGGGTCTGTGCGTGGATTTTCCTGCTTGTTTTCCGGCTGCGCGTCGTTCTGCGGGGCTGCGCGTCGAAGTTTCGATCTCACGGCAGGCGTCGCGTCGATTTCTCCTGCGGAGTCGGGCGGCGTTGTCCTTGCGAGGCCGTGCGTCAAAGTTTTGATCTCACGGCAGGCGTTGCGTCGATTTCTCCTGCGGAGTCGGGCGGCGTTGTCCTTGCGAGGCCGTGAGTCAAAGTTTTGAGCTCACGGCAGGCGTCGCGTCGATTTCTCCTGCGGAGTCGGGCGGCGTTGTCCTTGCGAGGCCGTGCATCAAAGTTTTGATCTCACGGCAGGCGTCGCGTCGATTTCTCCCGGGAAGTCGGGCGGCGTTGTCCTTGCGAGGCCGTGCGTCAAAGTTTCGGTCGTCCCAAAGGCGTCGCGTTGATCAGCGTTGGTGTGCGGCGTTTTTCTTGCCGCGGAACAAGCTGTGCGTCGAAAAGTTTGGCGCACGGAGCGTCCAAGAGGAAGAGTGAAGTCTTTTTGGTCCTGAGACTTCAGGGAACAGGAGGCAAGCTCTACCCAAGCCCTTGGAGAGCACTTTTACAGCCAGGCAAGAGTTCAGCAAGGCAGCAGGCCAACAGCAAGGCAGCAGTCCTTTGTAGAAAAGCAGACAGGTGAGTCCTTTGAGCAGCCAGGCAGTTCTTCTTGGCAGGATGTAGTTTCTGGTTCAGGTTTCTTCTCCAGCAAGTGTCTCTTGAGGTAGGGCAGAGGCCCTGTTTTATACTAAGTTGTGCCTTTGAAGTGGGGGTGACTTCAAAGAGTCTCTAAGAAATGCACCAAGTTCCCTTTCAGCTCAATCCTGTCTGCCAGAGTCCCAGTAGGGGGTGTGGCAGTCCTTTGTGTGAGGGCAGGCCCTCCACCCTCCCAGCCCAGGAAGACCCATTCAAAATGCAGATGTATGCAAGTGAGGCTGAGTACCCTGTGTTTGGGGTGTGTCTGAGTGAATGCACAAGGAGCTGTCAACTAAACCTAGCCAGACGTGGATTGAAGGGCACAACAAGATTTTAGTGCAAAGAAATGCTCACTTTCTAAAAGTGGCATTTCTAGAATAGTAATATTAAATCCGACTTCACCAGTCAGCAGGATTTTGTATTACCATTCTGGCCATACTAAATATGACCTTCCTGCTCCTTTCAGATCAGCAGCTGCCACTTCAACAGTGTATGAGGGCAGCCCCAATGTTAGCCTATGAAAGGAGCAGGCCTCACAGTAGTGTAAAAACGAATTTAGGAGTTTCACACTACCAGGACATATAACTACACAGGTACATGTCCTGCCTTTTACCTACACAGCACCCTGCTCTAGGGGTTACCTAGGGCACACATTAGGGATGACTTATATATAGTAAAAGGGGAGTTCTAGGCTTGGCAAGTACTTTTAAATGCCAAGTCGAAGTGGCAGTGAAACTGCACACACAGGCCTTGCAATGGCAGGCCTGAGACAGGGTTAAGGGGCTACTGAGGTGGGTGGCACAACCAGTGCTGCAGGCCCACTAGTAGCATTTAATCTACCTGCCCTAGGCACATGTAGTGCACTCTACCAGGGACTTACAAGTAAATTAAATAGTCAATCATGGATAAACCAATCAGTAGTAAAATTTACCCAGAGAGCATATGCACTTTAGCACTGGTTAGCAGTGGTAAAGTGCCCAGAGGTCAAAAGCCAACAACAACAGGTCAGAAAAAATAGGAGGAAGGAGGCAAAAAGTTTGGGGATGTCCCTGTCAAAAAGCCAGGTCCAACACTACTAGTATGATTTCCCCCAGCATTGGTCACTCTGTTAACCAATGTCCAATTTTATGAAAACAGAATTATATTTGGAGTTTTGAAAAATGCGTTTGCTGGCTCTGGTGGAATTCAAACTCTTGCCTTAGAACTCACTCGAGCTTCTATTCTGCACCTCTGACTACTCAACCACACACTGGGCCTGATTTAGGTATTAGCAGATGCATTACTCTATCACAACAGTGACGGATATCCCATCTGCCGAAATCTAAATGCGATTATTTCTTCTGGAATTTTGATATCAGTGGACGGGATATCCCTTATCGTTGTGAAGGAGTAACCCCTCCACCAATATCTACATCAGGTCTTATGTGTGGTGCAAGAGTGCCACAAATGGCTTACAAATAGGAAATCTACCTGTGATATCTGCCCCCTATCAAGAAAAAACACCAGTTTGCACAAACCTTCATTGTCTATAGTACAGAGAGGATAAAAGCTAAAGAAAGAACAATGAGTGGTTCATAACAGAAGTTGCAACCTAATATGAGAGCAGGTTTCCAATGGTACTCCCAATTATCCACCCCCGCCTGTGAAAATGCTCCGCCTCCTGAGCCAGCGTGGCAGATGTTAAAGGATAGAAGAGAAGTGAAAACAATATGGCAGACAGCATATGTCTGGGATCCACTAGACATCATTTTGGCACATACAAAGCATTCAAGCTGACGCACACAGAAGGACGGAATACATTCAGGTACACACAACCAAGTTAACGTACAAAAGTACACAGTGAAATTGCCTGTTGCAGCTGTTTCAGTGCGACATCTTTAACGAGGTCGAAGGAAACTGGAAGCCTTCTCTAAATCTGTAAATGGGGGAAATGCATGCTGAGAGACTGAGGCATTATAATGCAATATCAATGAGCTTCCATTGGCCTTGTGGTGAAGATAAGACAAGATAAGAAAAAAATAAATCCAGTAAAAGGAATGTTAGATGAGGCTACAAACCAAGCACAAAAGAGGAAGCAGAGCACTACAACCTAAAAAAGTTGTCAGGTCAATTGGAGCATGTTGTGCCCCTGCCTATTGTGCCCTGGATGAGATGCGTTTTGACACACTGTTTTGCACTGAGGGCAGCTTTTCCAATCTAGCATGCCTCACCTGCTAAAGACCTGTCTACTACTACCTCCAAACTCTTCCTGTCAGGGACTGCTCTCTCTGATGTCAAGCGTGTCTCATTCTACACACCTGGTTCCCCTGTGTTGGCAAGCAGGGCTAGATAGGCCTATTCCACCAGATATTTCCCAGATGGATCGGAGCTACTTGAAGCTGGTTTCAAAGCCTTAAGGCCACTCTTGGGGCCTCTGTCAGCTTCCCGAACTCCCCGAAATTTATTGAAGCTGAAAGGGGGAGCTAGAGAGAGAAAGTGGTCAGAGAGAGAATAGAAAGAGGGGAGAAGAGGCAGACAGAATGGATGGATGGTAAGGGAGAGAGAGTGTGAAAAGCCAAAGGAAGCAGGGCATGTACGTCTTTTAGGGGTTACCAGTGTGAGATTGTGAATTTTCTAACATGCTTATTAATGATTTTAGCATATTAATTATATGGTGAATTAACATGTGAAAATGGGTTACTTTTGAAAACGGTCGCCACAGTTCATTTTCTGTTCTTAACTGAGTAAAATTCCAATTAAATGTTGTAGTTATTTTCCATAATTCAATGCTTACATAAAAGTGTATTCGATGCTCTAATAGATGGGTCCACAGCTACCCCTAGTGGATTGCTGCATTATGTCCTACAAGGTCATGTTTAACTGAATTCTTGAATAAGTTGAGTGTTCTATTGTTTGAGAATGTTACTAATACGTGGTTTCTTCCTCGAGAATGGAAATGAATGTTGCAAGTGTGAAAGTTTCTTCCTGAGAAAAGAAGTTTAGATGAGATGAAACAATGGAGCTACAGATGAGACAGAAGAGGAAAAGTTACTGTTGAGAAAATATCTTAGTTGATGTGATGTCATCGTATTTTAGGTTATCAATTAAAATTCTATTGGCTGAAACGTAACCACACCATGAACTGACCAATAATAAGCTTTTTGAAGATTAGTATAACAACTTGAGTAGGGTCTTCTTTAGTTAGAGTGAGTGATTTAGGAATCTATGATCAGAGAGTTCCTCTTGAGTCATATAAGCAGTGTGGGTTTGACTGTCGATAGGCCCGATTCTTCTGAAGACATACCTAATGGTGTCCCCTTGCTGAAGAAGACTGCATGTTGTTATCGATTAGGGTAACATACAGTACTGTAATGTTATATGTGTCTCTTTTGCTTTGCAGGTACCAGCTGCAACTTCTAATTTGATTGCTGCATACTTATAATTTTTTTTATAAAAACCCGAGTTAAAGAGATTTTTTCCTAAATTTGTGTTTCTAATTTCTTTTTACATGAAGCCCAACATGTTGATGCTAATTTATGGTTAGTGAGGGTATTAACTTGGAAATGCTCAAGATTTATATTGACATCTTTAGAAAGTTGTACTAATGCATACTTTGCCATTGTTACCAATTCTGGTTCTATTAACAAGTGTAATCACTTTGAAGATTATTTGTTTGATTGTTTTGATTAAACTTAGACGTATAAGATGTTCTAATCAACCGCTATTAATTTGATATGCTTATCATTTGTGTCTGAGAATTATTTTCGCGACATTAGCATTGTTAATCTAGGGAAATACATTTTATAATTCTTCTTAATAAACTTGTGTGGTTATTGCTGGAGGTTCGAGATCTTTGATTACATTGATTATTGTTAATGATTACATTCCACATTGATGACATCCCCTCATTCCTATGTTGTGTCGATCCATTGACCCCTTTCACAGAATCCACTATTCAGTTTAAGTAATAGCTAGGACTCTGTAGCGCTGTAGCAGTTTTTGGTAGCAGATTACGGTTTCGTCATCTGATGTCATAATGTGGTTAATGTAAGGTTTTCCTTGTGAAAATAAAATTTGTTGGGTTTTCTTTTTCAAAGATGTTATACAGACTTAACAGGATGAGTTGCTAGTTGCCTTAAGTGACTTTCCCCGGTTCTTGGAGACCCTCTAGGTTGAAGGGTATGTTCCTAGTGGTGTTTGGTTGAATTGAGTGAAGTGATTTGCGCTTGCACAGCTTGAGCTAATTTGCAGATGAGTGAGGTGAGTATGAGTTTAGAGGAGTGGAAATACTCAAGTAGATTCTGTTCATTGGCCAGCGAGCGCACCGCAAAGATATTTGAAAACAGGTGCGCCATCTCCGGAAGTGATGAAATATTACTATAAGGTCATTAAGTTTTTGAAGACAAAAGTTTCACCAAAAAATGTTGAATGGCAACACATAGATAGAACACCACAGGAAGGAAAGGAATCAGTTCATGCATATTACGAAAGGTTGTTGAAAGCGTTCAAACAATTCAGTGGTGTGGAAACAAATGAGAAAGAGAGCATGAATCATTTGGTGTTCAGATCTGTCAAAGGGTTAAAACCAGAAATAAATCATATGATTAAGAATAATTTAATTTGCTGGCAAGCAAAGCCGATTGATGAGGTGTTGCAGTATGCTAAATACTGTAGTGACAAAACAGAGATGAAGCTGAAAAAGCTGAAAGAAAAAGTGATGGTGATGCAGATTAAGGCTGCACAGACAGGATTACAGGGAAATTTTCAGCAGCTGCCACAGGGAAATAGCTTGTTTCTGAGTCAAGATCGAGGCAGAGATCGAGGTGGAATTATGCTTCCGGTAGTCAATAGAAATGTGGATTTGATTTTGGTAGTGATGCAGGATGAGCAGCAAAGACGAAAGGTGTTACCTTGTCATATTTGCGGAGTGAGTGGACATTGGAAGAGACAGTGCCTGATGTTAAATTAAATTAAGGAGGAATCGTGCAACAGACAAATGGTGTCAATCCATATCAGAGCATGAGAGGTCCTAGGATAGGGGAGTCAAAATCAAAATTTCCAGAACAATGTGAATAATATGCAAGGTTTTCAGCCTTTACAGCCAATACAGCAGGTACAGAATGCACAACATCAGGTACAAATGACACAAATGCAAATGCAACAAATGCACCCACAGGTGCAGATGGTACCTGTACAGCAAATTCACATGCCGAGACAGGTTCAAATGACACAGAGCCCTATGGATCAACAACAGGTAATGCTTTTGCAAGTGGTCACAAATCAGAGTAAGAACAAAAGTGTAAAAACACCTGAACAGTTTCCTTTACACAGTGAGGATGAAATAAAAGCTGAATGGCTGTTGGATAGTTCAGATGAGGAAGAGTGTATGATGGCTGCATCATTAGAAGTGGACCAGAGGGGTCCTTATGTGAAAGGTGAAGTACATGGTCATGAGGTTAATTTTCTGGTCGATACAGAAGCAACGCGCTCGACAGTGAGAACTGTAGAAGTTCCAAACATACCGATTTCAGAAAAGACAGTGCAAATAGTAGGAGTTGCAAATAAACATTTGGTTAATACTCTTACAGAACCAGTTCTTGTGAAAATTGGAAATTTTAGAGATTTCCATAGCTTTGTTGTTTGTGATTCTAGTCCAGTGTCATTATTGGGAAGAGACTTGCTGTGCAAAATAAATTGTTAAATTTTGTGTTCAACGAAGGGGATTGATATTGAGACAAACAGTGATGGAGAAGATTCGTGACATTAGTGCAGTACATTGATGATTTGTTGATTGCATCAAAGATAAAAGAAGGTTGTAGAGAGGATACAACTGTATTGAATTTTTTGGGAGACAATGGTCATAAGGTATCTCCTACTAAGTTGCAGTATTGTCAGCAAGAGGTGAAATATTTGGGTCATTTGATCGAGAAAGGAACAAGGAGAATTTCGAGAGAAAGAGTAGCGGCAATATTGAAAATGAAAATACTGAGTTCACAGAAAGAGTTGAGGTTGTTTCTGGGAATGGTGGGATATTTTCGCCAGTGGATTCCAAATTTTTCAGCTATTTCTAAGCCACTGCAAACACTGACACATGAGGATGTTTCAGATCCCATGATGATGGATGACAAATGCATGAGAGCATTTACTGAACTGAGAGAGAGTTTGTGTCAAGCTCCAGCTTTAGGTATGCCTGATTACACAAAACATTTATTGTTGTTTTGTCATGAGTGTGATGGATGTTCTTTGTCTGTCTTGACACTAACACATGGTGGTGTCAATCGTCCAGTAGCATATTTTTAAGCTACTTTAGATAATGTTGCAGCAGCCTTACCAGGATGCTTGAGAGCAGTTGCAGCAGTTGAGCATAACTCAGAGTGAAAATATTGTGATGGGTTATCCTCTGACAGTAATGGTACCTCATTCAACAGAAATTCTATTGACCAGATCGAAAACACAATACTTGACAAATGCAAGATTGACACAATATGAGACAGTGATTCTTGGAGCACCAAATGTAATGATCAAAAGGTGCACAGTGCTTAAACTGGCAACATTGTTACCAAATAAGGGTGAAAATCCAAATAAAATAGATGACATTGAACATGATTGTTTAGAGGTGCAACTATGCACCAAACCAAGAGATAACATTAAAGACACTTGTTTGGCAGACAATGATCAAATTTTCTTTGTCGATGATTCTTGCCTAAGAGACAACAAGGGTGCACTGAAAGCAGGTTATGCAGTATGTACAGTTACTGGCATACTAGAAGCCTCATGGCTTAAAGGAGTAATTTCTGCACAAGTTGCAGAATTGGTGGCTCTTACTAGAGCATGCCTATTATCAGACCAAATGAAAGTAACGGTCTACACTGATAGTCAGGATGGATTTGGTATTGTACACGATTTTGGGCAAATATGGTCACAGAGAGGGTTTCTAGCCTCATCAGGTTCACCTGTGAGAAATGGTGAAAGGATACATGATTTGTTACAAGCTGTCCAGAAACCTGAGAAAATTGCCATGGTTAAATGCAGTGCACACCAGAGAGGACAAGATTCTATAACATTGTGAAATGCTTATGCAGACAAGATTGCAAAATTTTGCGCATTGAATGGAATTTCATTCAAAGGAAGTTGGGAATTAATGTCTGAGAATGATGAGGTGTACGCAAATTTTACAATGCAGATTGTTGAGACATTAGAAGAGTTAAAGGCCATACAGAACAATATTACAGAGGAGGAGCGTAGGGATTGGCTAAAACATAACTGCATACAAAGATAAGACGAACTTGGATGACAATAGAGGGAAAGGTGGTTTTACCAAACAGTTTGTTGACACAGATGGCCAGATACTATCATGGTCAGGCACATATAGGGAGAGATACAATGATAAGATTTTTTTAACAGTTTTGGTATAATTAAAATTCAGGCAAGTTGCTTAACTGGTTTGCCATAGGTGTGTGGTTTGTCAGCAGATGAATGTCGGCAAAGGAACAATTGTCAACATGGGACATATAGGTACGGCAGGAGGTCCATTCAGCAGGATGCAAATGGATTTTATTGAGATGCCTGCGTATGCTGGTTTGAAATATGTGTTTGTGATTGTGTGCATTTTCAGTAACTGGATTGAGGCATATCCAACAAAGAGAAATGACAGCCTCACAGTAGCTAAGTTACTCTGGCGAGAACTAATTCCACGTTTTGGTTTCCCTGTTTCTATAGAATCAGATAGGGGAAACCTCTTCAATAATGAAGTGATACAATTGCTTTTTTCAGCATTAAACATTCAGCAGAGACTACATTGTTGTTATCGCCCAGAAGCTTCAAGACTCGTAGAGCAACCGAATGGAACATTAAAATCACGATTGGCAAAAGTACGTGCATCAACAAATTTAAAATGGCCAGATGCTTTGCCACTAGTGCTAATGTCAATGAGAAGCACTCCTGATAAGAAGACTGGGTTGTCTCCACACAAGATTTTGATGGGGAGAGCAATGAGATTGCCAGCAATATCTGCAAATGTGCTTGTGAATATTACAGATACAGTGCTAGATTATTGCAAAAGCCTAGTTGATGTGGTTCGGTCTTTTTCTCATCAGGTGGAAGCAACAACAGTACAACAAATGGAAGGTCAAGGCCACAGCTTGAGAGCTGGTGACTGGGTGATCATACGGAAGTATGTGAGAAAGTCTTGCCTGGAACCACGGTGGAAGGGTCCTTATCAGATTGTGCTCACAACAACGACAGCTGTGAAGTGTGCTGGTTTGCCGAACTGGGTGCATGCTAGTCACATGAGAAAACTGAATGATCCAACAGAAAGAGAAGAAGAACTGTTGAGATTACCAACAGTTGATAACATTGGGAGCAAAGAGAAGGAAAGTGAATTGAACATTGAAAATGAGACAGATGTGCCTACTCCTATAACAGATGAAAAGGAACAAAGTACAGAAGAAGCAGAACAATCTGCAGAAGGAGTAAAAAGTCAGTTCGTGAAGAAAGTGAAAAGACTGATTCTGATCCTAGGAGGTTGTCCTCGAATGAGAGTAATCAAAAAGAATTGACTGAGAGAAGATATGCTCAGAGGAGGGTGTCCTCAAAAGCAGGTGGTTTGACATACCAAACTGAACAAAGGACTGACCCCATTGGGAAAGGAATTGAGGGTAGTCCCACCCAAGTGGATTATACTCTTCCTGTACCAGTTGCAGGAACATCAGAAGAAAAAGGTTGTAAGGCAAGTGAAGATTCAATCTTGAGAAAATTGTTGACGAAACAGGCATTAAAAGGAGAACATTTGCCAGAGAAGAGTTCAAAAAGTGGTAGAACTAATGTAGTTCCACCAATTCAAGAGGAAAAAGGGTTGGATGAAAGAGAAAATACTAGTGGAGAATCAATCAATCCTTCCTCTGGCGGTAGTGCAGCGGATGCGGGGACGGATGCAAGGGCAAGGCTGGCGGAGCGAAGATTGCAGGTGGGGGTGTGGAAGGTGAGTCTGTCGTTGAGGTAGGCTGGACCTGGGTTGTGGAGGGCTTTGTGTGCGTGGGTGAGGAATTTGAAGGTGATCCTCTTTGATACTGGTAGCCAGTGTAGGTCTCTAAGGTGGGGGGCGATGTGGTTGTGGCGTGGGATGTCAAGAATGAGGCAGGCGGATGCGTTCTGGATTCTTTGCAGCTTTGTTTGGAGTTTGGTTGTTGTTCCTGCATATAGGGCATTTCCGCTGTCCAATCGGTCGTGGACCAGGGCGCGGGTGACAGTTTATCTGGTTGCGACGGGAATCCACTTGAAGATTTTATGGAGCATGCGGAGAGTGTTGTAGCAGGAAGAGGAGATGGCGTTGACCTGCTGAGTCATGCTGAGTGTGGAGTCCAAGATGAATCCCATGTTACATGCGTGGGTGGTGGGTGAGGGTGCAGATCCTAGGGAGGTGGGCCACCAGGAGTCGTTCCATGCTGAGGGGTTGGCACCAAAGATGAGGATCTCTGTCTTGTCTGTGTTTAACTTGAGGCGGCTTGATTCCCTCCAGCTGGCGATAGCGTGACGTCCGTTGTGGAGGTTGTTCTTTGGAGTAGTAGGGTCTTTTGTGAGGGAGAGGACTAGCTAAGTGTCGTCTGCATAGGAAACTATGTTGATGTGGTGGGTTCGTGCAATGTTGGAGAGTGGGGCCATGTAAACGTTGAAGAGCATGGGGCTGAGCGATAATCCTTGGGGGACGCCACAGATGATTCTGGGGGCTTCTGACAGGAACAGTGGAAGGCGGACTCTCTGGGTTCTGCCTGCGAGAAATGACGAGATCCAGTCGAGTGCCTTGTCGCAGATTCCGGCGTGTGCGGAGAGTGTGATGACATACCGTGTCGAAGGCTGCGGAGAGGTCCAGGAGGATGAGTGCTGCTGTTTCTCCTTCATCGAGCACGGTCCTGATGTCGTCTGTGGCAGCAATGAGTGCGGTCTCGGTGCTGTGGTTTTTGCGGAATCCAGATTGGGAGGTGTCGAGTGCCTTGCTGTCTTCCAGGAACCGGGATAATTGGCTGTTCACAATTTTTTCGATGACCTTGGCTGGGAAGGGGAGGAGGGAGATCGGCCGGTAGTTCTTGGGGTTGTCTGGGTCTGCCTTGGGCTTCTTCAGCAGGACGTTGACTTCTGCGTGCTTCCATCTTTCTGGGAAGGTGGCTCACTCGAAGGAACTGTTGTTGGTGTTGCAAAGGTGGGGAGCGATGATGGTGTTTGCTTTATTGAAGATATGGTGTGGTCAGGGGTCTGATGGTGATCCGGAGTGGATGGAGGCCATGGTGTTGGCGGTGTCTTCTTTGCTGACAGGGGTCAAGGTGTGAAGGAGGTGGGTGTTGCTTGGGGCGTTGGGAGATGAAAGTAGCAAAAGACCAAAAAGAAAAAGAGTTGCAAGCAAGCAATATGCTGAACCAGATTGGGCGTATTTAACTACGAATGATTGGCAAGAAGAATTTTTGAGCTATTGTTTTGACGGACATATTGAAAATATTTTTTCTGGCACGTGAAGATTGCGAGAAAAGACTTTGGGAAAATATATTGACAATTATATGAAAGTCATGCTTAACAGAGACATTAATGACTGGAGTTGACAAAAGAATAACAGGATTTGACAAGCTGATATACTGAAATTGACAAAGAGACTGTCCAGAGTGAATGAATTTTTTTGAAAATTTAGGAGGGATTTTCATTGTTTTGTTTACCTGATTTTTGAAAATGTTGGAAAATGTTTATTTTTTATTTTTTTAAACTATGAAGATTATGAGAAACATGCATAACCAAAATAGTAGAATCAGTTGTTCTAAAGTTCTAAGTATTGGATTGGCGGTAGTAAGTGTGCAAAGTGTTTACTGTTGTTTGTAAGGGTAACTTTTTATGAGATGAATGGAGCCAACCAGATTACAAAGATTGATAATTCTATGGATATAACTGATACATCACTAACAAAAGATAGGTTTAGAATAGAAGTTAAATACTTACATGAAGAGAAAGAGCTTTCTTCTAATGTTTTCTATTGCTTATTGCATGAGTATGTTGAGGTGATGGACGTGAAAGATTGTTATGTATTTACACAGATTCCGACTTCAGCGGAAGAAGGAACTACTTACCACAGCTTACTTGTAGCTTATGCTATAAGTTGCAGTCTTTTACTAACGCATTTCTATAATCAAGAATATATTCAGTATTTCTATTCAAATTATGACATGGTATTTTCATTTTTACCTGTCATAGGTTATGTGAATAGAATAGCCAAAGATAATAACATAGTTATTATGAGAGATTTCTTTCAGCCTACTTTAACCTTTGACACTGCATTCACGCACAGGAAAAACCTAACATGTTTACTAACTCCTGTAGAGAAGACATTTTTAGATAACACAGAAGACAGAAGAAGAGAAATAAATGCAAAGTTAGATAAGGGAATAATAAGTAGAAAACTTGGGGTTGATTATGCTTATACTGATATTACTAAACAAGGAAAACTAACATTAGATGCTGAACATGTGGGAATGCTTTGTATATATAGACCTTGGAGTCAGAATGACAGAGTGTTTGTAGGAAAGAGTGAGTGAAGACATGTTTTTATGTTTAGGAGTAAGTGGGATTTTATGATGAATGGACAGGATCCACCAATACCTGGAATTTACTATATTTGTGGGAGAAATGCATATTACCGTCTTCCTACAGGACGGTATGGAACATGTTATTTGGGAATAGTCTTTCCAAAAATCTATCAGTTGGAAGACTTGAGTAAGATACCTGAAATGATAAAATTTCAAATGAGACACAAGCGAGAATCAATTTCTAGCATTGTGGGAGACATTTTTGGGGCTATAATTTCTTCAGTGGGAGTAGTCTTGAATTTGATCAAAATACAGAAGTTGTCTACAATAGTGGATAACATGTTGACAAGATATTCTGGAGCTATTACTCTTCTAGACACTGAGTTGGCTGCTACAAGAGCTATGGCACTTCAGAACCGCCTTGCGTTAGACATTCTTTTGGCAAAAGAGGGCAGAGTTTGCAAAGTGATTGGTTTGAATCATTGTTGCTCATTCATACCTGATAATTCAGGAAAAGTTAAAGAGTTGATTAAAAATGTAACAATTTACAAAGAAGATTTAAAAGAACTAACAGAAACTACAGTTTGGGAAAAAGATGGCAAAGGAATTAAAGCTGTGGGAAATTGGTTTAGTAATGTGGGAAGAGGTGCTATTTTGACAATAGCAAAATGGATGTAAATAATTTTGTTTTGTTTAATTGGAATTTGGGGAACATACAAAATGATAAAATGTTTTATAAGAAGAAAGTTGGAGAAGAATAGAAGGAAATTTGATATACAAATGACTACATTTTATGGGAAAAATAGAAGGAGAAAGAAAAATAATGCGAAAATAAATGAGACCAAATTTTGAAGAATTTATGATAATAAATAAATTTATTATGGATTGATGTGATGACATAAATAGTCAGCAGAGGAAGGACTGTGAGAGTGTGAATTTTCTAACATGTTTATTAATGATTTTAGCATATTAATTAAACGTTGAATTAAAATGTGAAAACTGGTGACTTTTGAAAACGGTCGCCACAGTTCATTTTCTGTTCTTAACTGAGTAAAATTCCAATTAAATGTTGGAGTTATTTTCCATAAGTCAATGCTTACATAAAAGTGTATTCGATTTTCTAATAGATGTGTCCACATCTACCCCAGTGGGTTGCTGCATTATGTCTTACAACGTCATGTTTAACTGAATTCTTGAATATGTTGAGTGTTCTATTGTTTGAGAATGTTACTAATACGTGGTTTCTTCCTCGAGGATCGAAGTGAATGTTGCAAGTGTGAAAGTTTCTTCCTGAGAAGAGAAGTTTAGACGAGATGGACAATGGAGCTACAGACGAGACAGAAGAGGAAACGTTACTGTTGAGAAAATATCTTAGTTGATGTGATGTTGTCGTATTTTAGGTTATCAATTAAAATTACTATTGACTGAAACGTAACCACCCCATGAACTGACAAATCATAAGCTTTTTGAAGATTAGTATACCAACTTGAATACGGTCTTCTTTAATTAGAGTGAGTGATTTAGGATTCTATGATCAGAGAGTTTCTGTTGATGGTTTGTGTCATGTTAGCAGTGTGGGTTTGGCTGTCGATAGGCCCGATTCTTCTGAAGACATACCTGATGGCGTCCCCTTGCTGAAGTAGTCTGCATGTTGTTATTGATTAGGGTAACGTACAATATTGTAATGTTATATGTGTCTCTTTTGCTTTGCAGGTACCAGCGGCAACTTCTAATTTGATTGCTGTATACTTATAATGTTTTTATAATAACCTGAGTTAAAGAGATTTTTTCCTAAATTTGTGTTTCTAAATTCTTTTTACATGAAGCCCAACATGTTGATACTAATTTGTGGTTAGTGAGGGTATTAACTTAGAATGCTCAAGATTTATATTGACATATTTTGAATGTTGTACTACTGCACACTTTGCCATTGTTACCAATTCTAGTGCTATTAACAAGTGTAATCATTTTGGAGATTATTTGTTTGATTGTTTTGATTAGATTTAGACATATAAGACGTTCTAATCAACCGCTATTAATTTGAGTGCTTATCATTTGTGTCTGAGAGTTATTTTCGGGACATTAGCGTTGTTAATCTAGGGAAATACATTTTATAATTCTTCTTAATAAACTTGTGTGGTTATTGTTGGAGGTTCGAGATCTTTGAAAATATTGATTATTGTTAATGATTATATTCCACATTGATGACATCCCCTCATTCCTATGTCGTGTCGATCCATTGACCTCTTTCGCAGAATTCACTATTCAGTTTAAGTAATAGCTAGGATTCTGTAGCGCTGCAGCACCAGGAGTCACATCTGTGACCCCTGGCATGGCCCTTACGGCCCCTGGCACTGATTATGCGACCCTTGGCCTCAGAGGTGGCAAAATCAGTGCCAGGAACACATAAGCAGCTTGTCCTTAGTCCTTACGGGTCAGCTGGGTCCCCGCTCTGTGTTCTGTAATTTTTTGTATTACAGTAACAGTGAATAATGCTTCAATTTTCACTACTAGTGTAATAAAAAATGATGTACAATTAGCTGAGATGAGTGAAAAAATGCTTTTAAATATATGCTGTGTGTGTGCTTGCAGGTTAGTGTGTGTTTATATTCGAGAGCGTGTGTGTGTGTAATTGTGAATGTGTGTGTATGTGGAAGCTTGTGAGTGTCAGTGAAATTGAAGTTCAAAGGGCATATGATGTCACATCCGCATTTTCTGGCATCAGGTGAATTGACGTTCATTAAGCAGGCCTGGTTTGAGCATCTTTGCCAGGGCTGCTTTCGGTTCCCCATCCTGAGCATGGCAGGAAGTGTCTGCACTGCCTGGGAAACCTGACACCTCAGCAGAGAGTGGAACATAGATGCAGCCATATTTTTTGATTATATATTGAGAGTCTCAGGCACAGCAGCAGAGGTTTTAAATGTGATGCGGACAAAGCAGCAAGAATGGGATTCCATGCTGGAACTGCACATGCTTGCAACCCTGAAAGTGATCTCTTTTCAATCACTATTACAAACAGGCATCACCCCCCCCTGCTGAAAGGAAGAAGCAGGGAAGCAGAAAATGATAATAAAAGCACTTTTATTATCATTTTATTTTTATGCTTAGGTAGGGCGGGCCAACATTCTCCGTGTCAAGGGGTGAGTGGGGAGGAGTGCTAGGGGCACTCCAAGTGTGCATGTTGGTTTGGCCTGACATTCGAGGCTGGCCAAACTGACATGCGCACTTAAAACTCTCCACTCGGCTGTGTTTCACAGCTGGGTGGAGAACAAGTTCAGGCTCCCCCTGAGCAGCATTTCAGCCCACTCAGGCCAATCCCGGCGCTTCATTTATGGTAAGTGTTCTTTTTTTTAATTATTATTTGCTACCCCCACTCTGCGTGGGGCCCCACCAGCCCTTCCTGCCAGCAGCTGCCCCTGATTGCAAAAACACAATGTAAAATTCATACGTGTGCATAAAGTCTGTGTGGTTATTCAAAATATGAAAGGCTTCTAAAAAAAAAACAAATTAGGGGACAATAACTATAAAACGAATCATGCTTTCTCTGTATACCGTATAAGTAAACAACTTACTCTTTCAATTTGCCACAATGCTCTCATGTTTCAAACACGCAACAATGAGTTTGAAGCTCATATATCATGTGCCCTTCATCATCCTGACTTTGACTTTGAGAAATTCAGTATTCTTCTGCACTAGCAACATCGTACAGATTATCGACAGGATGGCGTCATTCAGTATGTGGATGATTTTTTTCTTTGTTGTGTCAACAGGTTTAGATTAGTCCAGTACAATAATAAAGCCTTGCAAATAGTGTATGATGTTTGAGGGACCAATCATGCGTTTGACATTTTAGGAATATGGCTGTGCATAATTAAACAACAACGAAGATTTTTAAGAGATGAATTTGACACTTCCGAGGCCGTACTGAGGTGCTAATGCTAACAGAAATAGTGATATTCATCTGAATATGTTCATTCATAGAACAAGCGAACATCACCATCTAAACGATTACATTTGGTGGCTATCCACAAGGTGCCTAGATGCACCTATGGTATACCTCTGGTATCACAGCCATGTGGTAATGTTGTCCCAAGGGAAATAAGACTTTGATGAATTCATAACGAACTTCTTGATGTATGACTTTGATGGGAGGTAATGTGTTACGTTATAGGCAGATAAGATTGGAAGTGCTTGATCTGGCACAACAGTAGGCCATAATTGGTGTTGAGTGCTACGAATGGATCAATGAAAACATTATAAGCTTGAAAAATATGAAATATTTACTTCTAGTAGCTCTTCCCATTACTAGCTCTAACGGTACTGGAAACACTTTTGGCCAATGAAGATATTTTGTTCTGCCAGGTATTTGTTCTAAACTATTAACAACCCACACAACATATTGTAAGTTGTAAGAGAGCTAGTGGTCGAAGATATATGGTTAATAATGTGCATCTATGTTTGCTCAAAAATTCGATCACTTCTTGCATTGTCTCGTTTTGAGACGCACAAGTTCCAGAGTCCGTAGCCAAAGAAAGATGAAAACGTTACCATCTTCCTATCATACATGTTGTGTTTAAATTTGACCATCACAACTGAATTACATTAAATTCACTGAAAGTGTACGTTCTCATTAGGTTTGTAAAATAATAACAGGATCAGTAATTGATACAGATGGTATGATGAGACTCATCAATGACATTCAGATGACAGGGGTCAAATTGACAGTTCAGAAGGAAATACAAAATGTTGTCAACTTGGAGGGCTGTTCAATTAATTTCTGACGATAGGTACTGAGATCAGAGACACTTCCTCGAAATGATCGTTTGATGGAATTAGAATGAAGGTGCCAGAAATAAAGGAGAGTTTATCATTTTGGTCTTAACAATTAGTGTGGGATTAACAGGCCGGCTTATGTTGTTTTATTTTTCTTAACTGATGGTCTTCTTTGATGACATGAGGGTGAGTGGACTAGCAGAAGGACTGAATTAGGATACATCAATAGAAGTAAAAAAGGAAAGCTGAGGGATAGAAGTAGGCAGAAAGGTTTTAATGGACTTATGGAGACGATCTTAAATTACCATTCAAGCGAACAGTGGTTGTGTTGTTTTGCCCACAGTATACTTAACATTGTGAACAAAAATGCCAGAGACCTTACTACTTTCTTTTAATTTCCACCAATTCAGCAGTGTCCTGAAGGCAGATATAATAAAACATGGTTAGGATCACAAGCACTAAGGGGTCAGTAATTGCATCAAATACTAATTATGCTGTTAAGTCCAAGGTGTACATGACGAAGGTTCAAGGTAGTAGGTCTAGGGATTTTGAAAGCTATTTGTGCTGATCCTCGGGTGTCCTGGCAGTCTGCGCTGAGATGCCTTCAAGAACAATTAGTCACTATCGGGTCGGGCCAGGGGACCCCATTGTCTGTTATTCAAGAATATTAAAATATTATTGTTTTCTACTCTAGAAATCAAGGCCCTAATTACGATTTCGGCAGTCCGTGGAAAGCCACGGTGGAGGTGGTGGGCGCACCACCGCAGCCTCGGTGGAGCGGACCTCCATATCATGAGCATAGGGATAGAACCAACAGAACACAACCAAGTCACCGCTCGAACTTCCACTGTGGATAGACCGCCGCGGCACGCATATCCAGGCCGGCGGTGAGGCTGTTTACCACAACCCTATGATGAGGCTGCACACCGCCAGGATTTCCGGGGCGGTCACACCGCCACGAAAAGCCCGGCGGAAACAATTCTCTCAAAAGGGAACAATCACCTTCAGGAACACAGGCACGTCTGCAGGCACCATGGCACGCAAATTGCACGTTTTCTCAATGCTCCTGCTGGCTACTGAACTCCAGGACCAGCGACGGCAGCGAAGACACCAACCGTAAGTACACCCACCTAGTACACACTGAAGGGAAGGATACTAGTACACATACAACACACACATACAGCACACCATGCCACACACACATGCAAACACCCGTACCAACACACACACATACACACACTCACACGTGCCTAATCACATATACACCACACATACCTGTGGAAAGAAAGCCAGGACAAGGTGGTTATCATCTACATCAACGATACAGTGCTGTATAAAATATATATATAAATATAAAAACAACATAATCAACAGATAAAACAATGTACACTGCGCCCCAAGGCCCAGTCCGTCAAGTCCATTGTGCTCCTTGCACACAGGGCACAGAATGAGGGCCCAACCTGACTCCTGACTGAAAACTGCTGGCGTCCATTTGCAGGGGCAACAATGGAGCATGCAGGCACCTCAGGGACAAGGGGGGACGGCGGTAGTGGTTTGGGTTTGGAGGGGGGTCCTTAGGTTTGGCTTTTGAGGGGAGGTCCTAAGGCTTGGAAGGAGGGGATTTGGACATTGATTTGGGTGGAGTGGGCTTGGGTCTGGTGTTGGGAGGGCTGACAGTTGACTTGGTGGGGGTGGAAGTCTTAGGAAAGGGAGTGGCAGGGCAACGACCAGGGGAGGACTGGGAGGTGGAAGGCAGGGGTGTTGGGATGGTAACAGGGCGCTTGGGGGGAAGGGACAAGGCCACTGGTGGGGAACAGGAAACATTCCTTAGGGGCACAGGGATGGTCAAGGGGTAAGGAATGGGAGTGGAGGTAGAGGGAGTGGTTAAGAGGCGAGTACATGGAAGTGATTTGGATGCAGGTGCGTGCTTGGATGCCATGTGTGTGCTGCATGACTGTTTTGGTGGGTGACTGTAGGTGTTTAGATGTAGTGGTAGGAAGGGGAGGAGATGCAGGGAGATGGCAAGGGGGATGTGTGAATGTATGTTGTGGTGGTGTCTACAGGTAGGGTGGGTGTGCTGCATGTGGGGGCATAAAATGTCATGCTGAGTGTGCATATAGTGTATGGGGTGCATGTGTGCTGGTCGGATGATGTGGTGATGGTGGCAGTGAGGACACTTGAGGCAGGATCTGGGACTGATGACGTGCTGACTGCAGGTGTGAGTGGTGTAGTGCCAGTGAGGGGGTGATAGTGGGGTAGTTGGTGTAGGGAGTGGATGTTGTAATGTCTGTATCTGAATGTTGTGTATGTGCATGGCAGTGGTGGTGTTTGTGGTGCTTATGTCTGTCCTTGTGTACCATTTCTGTTGATGTGGATGCATGTGGGTCAGGAAATGTGCTTTGGATGGGTGAGGGGTGAGGGATGCGGGAATGGGCACAGCTAGCTGGAGGGAGGATAGAGGAAGCAGGGTCACTGGATGCCATCAATGAGGAGGCCAGAGCCTGAAACGATCTCTGTAGGCCAGCCATGGCACCGTGAATGCCTTCCAGGAACGCATTGGACTGTTGCATCTGCCAGTCCCTGGATGGCATTCACGATGGTTGAGTGTCCCACCGAGATGGGCCTCAGGAGGTCAATAGCCTCCTCATGGAGGGAAACAGGAATGACTGGGGTGGGGCAGAGGTGCCTGCGGCAAAGGAGGTACCCACCTTCCTGGGTGAGCGGGCACGGCCAACTGAGTGGGGAGCTACAGGGAGGGCGCTGCTGGAAAGAGGGGTGGCAGACAAGGATGTAACTAGAGTGGTCCCAGATGGGTCTGCCACTGCCAGGGAGCCACTGTCAGAGGAAGAATCTGATGATGGTGTGTTCGATCCTGTCTCCCCTGTGGCACTCCCCTTGCCCTCCATCCCACTAGTCCCCTCGGCTCCGCTGGAGTCAGCCTCCTGGGTCCCGTGGGCTGCCGCTTTCTCACTCGCCTGTGCCCCTTCTCCACTGCTGATGAACACAAGGACAGAGGAGGAGAGGGAGGGAAGGAGAGTGGGAGAGAGAGAGACAGGGTGCAATGGGTTAATGCCAGCACAACAGACACACACTGTAACAACATCATCTGCTGCCATGCCATGCCACGCCATGCCCTCACCTATACAAGCTACAACAGAGAGACACCATGGAACAAACCACAGCAATGCTGATCTGTACTGCTGATGGTACTACAATTGTGCACATGTATTTGATGTGACCCACACTAGTCACACATGTCCAGTACTTGCCAACGCCACATGGCTGTTTAGGGAAACAAAACCTGTACACCTTTATCAACTGAATTCTGCATCGGTAGGTAGCATGCCCACTAAGCAAGTGACATCTACAACACTGACAACTTGCCCCACTCTGTCTGACTACACATAGAGTAAAGGGTGGCAGAATGAGGACTCACTCATCTCCCCGGGCACAGTTAAGGATAAACACAGATGACAATTCCCTAACTCCTCAGGTTAACTTATGCCGTTGGCAGGAGCTGACTACCAGAACATGTTTGTGGGTTACCACACACATTACACATTGGATGTACTTACCCTCTTACGTCACTAACTGAATAGAATGGGCTAGGGGTGTGCAGCTGTGTTAAATGGGGTTGATTGGGGAGAGATGGTTGGTGGGGACACATTCTAAGCAGGAGAGGCTAATGGCTGGGGGTGTTGTTACTAGAGTGGAACCCTCTGGTGATTCCAGTCAGGCCCTCAGAATGCATGATATCCATGACCTTCTCCTCCCAGGATGTCACCCTCTGGTGATTTCAGTCAGGCCCTCAGAATGCATGATGTCCATGAACTTCTCCTCCCAGGATGTCAGCTCAAGGGATGGAGGTAGGGGCCCATCCCCAGTGTTGTTCAGAGCGATCTGCTGCCTGGACACATTGGAACGCACCTTCCCCCGGAGGTCGTTCCATCTCTTCCTGATGTCCTCCCTTGTTCGTGGATGTGTGCCCACTAAGTTGACCCTATCAACGATCCTCTGCTATAACTCTGGTTTCTTTGTCATCAATGGTTGCTGGACCTGGGCACCAAAAAGTTATGGCTCTAACCTGATGATTTCATCTATCATGACCCTGAACTCATTGTCAGTGAAATGTGGGTGATTTTGAGGTGCCATTTTGGTGGGGTGAGGGTGTTTTGTTGTGGATGCAGGTGGGGTGTGGTGTTGGTATGTGTGTGTGTGTGTGTGTGTGTGTGTGTGTGTGATGTGTGTCTTGTGCAAAATGTGATGTTGTGTGGTGTGTGCTGAGTGCTCAGTGTGAATATGCCTGTGGTGTATGAGTTCTGTGTAACTGGGTCGTCGCTATGTGTGCTGCTCGTAGGGTTCGCAAGGGATTGTGGGTTGATGAGGGGCTGATTTCTAGTGCTGTGAACAAGTGCGTGTGGTTTGTGTATGTGTCTCAGGTGGGGGTACCGTTTTTGAACCACGGCTGTATGCACCGCCAATCGTGTTCCCATGTGCATGGTCCACTGGGCAGGAATCTGACAAGTGACAGGGTGAACAGAAAGGTGTCGGTGTTGGGGGGGCTGGTGGTCGAACTGTCATTCTTTCGCCATCCGTCGGCCTGGTGTTGTGGCATTTATGGCTGAATTTCAGGCAGTTTTCACTTTGTGGCTCGTAATATGGTGGTCACTGTACCACCGGCACTGACGGTATGGTGGCGGTATTCCGCCAAAATTGTACTGAAGGCCCAAATGTGGTCATCTAGTCCTTGCATACCCATGTATAACAGAAGTTAAATACACTTTTCACCAGGACATATTTGTTTTCTCTTTATGCATAATTTTGCCCCTAAGCCACTCCTGATACCAGAAGCAGGGCATGAACACCCTAACATACAGAGTTTTTCTCCTTATCTCTTGAATACCGCAATGTGTTTCCTCTCAAGTGCGATTTTGTAAAAATTGCACCATGTACTTAGGTATAGAATCATGCCCATTTTTTATGTGTGGAACATGTGCGTATGGTACTCAGGATGCAAGCAAAACAAATCATTATTAGGGATGCAAGACTGCCTGTCAAGTTTGGGTAGAGGCGCCATAACGCCCCAGGTTCTGTACTTTTTAGGGGCCCCTTCTGTTTCATTAAAAGCTATTTATACATTTTTAAATTGAAGCAAGTTTTTTTTTTGCTAAAGGGCAGCTTACGTGGCCATACTAGATGATGACAAATAACATGTTTTCTTTTTTACGTGGAGTGCATTTCAATACCAACATTCAGGTGCTTCGAACACCTGTCAAAAAGGAAAGAGCCATTTTAATTACAAAAATATAAGGTTGGATGTGAGTTATTTTAAACTTGATACTGGAGTGAAGTCATTCTTGAATCTTGTGTGCAGCTATTTCTAGTGTCAAGTGATAGTTTAGTGTGATGCCATGGTCGCTCACATTCCATCACAATGCTCCCCTAGGATTTATAATCTTACCTGGGGAGGAATGTATTGGTCGGGCGAGTGGTGTGATAAATGTCTGATACTTTTCCTCAGCTGGTCACCCATAAAACTTCAGACAAAAAGGGGCATATTTATACTCTGTTTGCGCCGGAATTGCATCGTTTTTTTAGACGCAATTCCGACGCAAAACTAACTCCATATTTATACTTTGGCGTTAGACGCGTCTAGCGCCAAAGTCCATGGAGTTTGCGTCATTTTTTAGCGTGGACACCTACTTTGCGTTAATGATATGCAAGGTAGGCGTTCCCGTCTAAAAAATGTACTCCGAGGCATGTGCGCCGTATTTACACTCCCGGGCAAAATTCACGCCCGGGAGTGGGCAGGTCAAAAAAAATGACGTACGGCCGCTTTTGCGCCGTTTTTTAGCGCCTGGTCAGGGCAGGCGTTAAGGGACCTGTGGGCTCGGAAGGAGCCCAGAGGTGCCCTCCCATGCCCCCAGGGACACCCCCTGTCACCCTTGCCCACCCCAGGAGGACACCCAAGGCTGGAGGGACCCATCCCAGGGACATTAAGGTAAGTTCCGGTAAGTATTATTATTTTTTTTTGTGGCGCTGCCTGGTGTACGTCGTTTCTTTCCACGCACACCAGGCAGCTCCGGCGGCTAACGCCGGCTAACGTCATTGATTAAATACGGCGCCTGCATGGCGCTTCAGAATGGCGTTAGCCGGCGCTAATTTTTTTGACGCAAAACTGCGTTAGCGCAGTTTTGCGTCAAAAAGTATAAATATGGCCCAAAGTGTTGCAAACTGACATAAAGAGTTTTTTGGTATTTACTTTCAAGAGCAAAACTTGTTTTGTCCTGGCAAGTCCTAATGTAATGGAAAGAAGCACTATGGTAATAGGGCATGTTTATTTGAGCAAAACAGCCTAAGGTGCACTCTTAGTGCTAGGAAAGAAAGCAACAGCAAGGGCATAACATAATGGCCAGAGCTGCTTCATTTGGAAGTGGGGAACTAGGTTCCAATTTCGGTGTTGGCTCAACATCATGTTATTCTGGGAAAAATGACTTAATCTCCCCGTGCGTCCATAAAAAATATTTTCTTTATATTTGTATTTATTTTGTTATTTTGATATCATGCCAATTGGGCAATACAAACCATACTTATCAGGACATATCCATTGAAAGATAACATTTTATCAAAATAAATATAAACACCAATCAAGATATCCATTTTTTACAAACAAGCATTTATCTCCGATTGGAGAACTGTAGGGCTTTTATCCCGGAGCCCAAGTGCAAAACTAAATCAACCCTGTGATGAAAAAAATGACCTGAGGCAAAGACAAACATCAAATCCTGAATAAAATGATTAAACACCTAGAGTTTACAAAGATAATTACAATGCAAGGCAGACCTGAGGCTGCTTGAGCAATCACAAGCCATGTCCTAGAAATGCTCCCTGGGGTGCACTATGGATACAAATTGTGCAGATCTGCGTGAAAGAGCACGTTCATCAATTTTGAAAGATGGAGCCCTAATACAAGTCATATAGCCCAACTGGCCAATATTTTTTCAATATTATCAAAAATGTGCCCATGCAATAATTCCAGACAAGGGAAAACCAAGCTACAAATAAATAGGATGAATTTCATAGATAACACGAACCCCTAGCTACAATATAGTAAAGGTAGCGAACCTTTCATCTACTACAGACAGGACGTTTGCTAAAACCTAACATACCGTCATGTTATTGCACTGCAAAATGATCCTCATTAAGTCATTGATGCGACAAACCTGCACATTTCTGAAGACGGGCAGTAACAGGCTACAACTTATTTCAACAAAGCATGCACAGAAAACAACTAAGTGCGAGAATGACAGTACATCAAGTTGGCAAAAAGGGCAAATATCTTTATTCAACCCAGCCTGTATAGTCCCTTTCCACCTGATGAAGGAAGAGTCTTGATCCAGCCTTGCCCTCAAGGCCCACCACCGTACAAATCTGCTTTTTACATCCGGCAGGTAGGGCTTTATTAGGCCACTATAATCTGCCACCAATAAATGCTTCGGGTTAGTCCTACTATGCACCTCAGCTAGGTCACTGTTCTGCAAGCACTCTTATACCAGATGTTTTAATACTAATTTCTGCTGGAACGTTGACCTGTTTAGGGAATCATACTGAGCGGGGAGATTCAGAGAGAACTCGATTTCTTGCAGATTATCGACCCATTGACCTGCATACTTCCTGTGTAAGTGGAGTTTTATTAAATGCCTCAAGAAGCCACCTTCAGATTTTTTTAAAAAGCCCAATAATTAAGCAACCGCTATTTATATTTAAGTAAAACGATAGTGAGGCCCAAATCAAGCCTCAAGTTACTATTTGCGGAGCCTCTGGGCAGCCCCAGCCATCTTTTTTCAGATGTTTGTTTCTACAATTTGCAGAGGCTTAATATTTTTCTCTGACAAAATCTCACAACCATAAAGTGACAGACTTATGATTTTTGCATTGTAGGTCTCTCTCAAGACTTCTACAGACGTGTGGCCCACAGCTAAATCTTGCATTTGTAGCACACCGACAATAGACTTGGCACGCAATTCCTGGAGGGTAACATGAGCTTTAAAATTAAAAAATTAGGCATGGCTCATCGCCCGATGAAGATAGCAGCATCCTTTTGAAGCTCCACAGATGGTACACTGGACAAAGATGTGTGCTACAGTGTCCCGTGGCGGCTTGAGCTCTCGACGTTGTATTGTGGTTCAAGATGATGCACACCTCATAACCCGTGTTTTTTCAACCCGGGGAACGCGTATCTCTTCATTTCAGCAGATCGTCTTCCTCTCTTCAGAGGCGCCTGCCATTTTGCCAGAATCAGAGTGGTAACACGAAGGCTGACAGGAGTCCACGCTCGCTGTTGAACACATCTCTGTTCATGCTGCTGCTAGCGCGCCCGGTCCTTAATAAGTAAACTTACAAAGGGACGTGTATAGGTTGATGAACCTTTTGAATCAAAGGGAGTATCCTAGTCATGCAGTGATTACTCAATAAAATCAACATCAATTTATCAAGATCAAACACTTAAGAAACCACAAAGAAAAACTATACTAATCAAAAATAACCATCACTCATGGAAAGGTTAACAATTGTTATTCCCTATTGATTACAATTCTAATCAAACGTTAATTATGCCTTTATTAATCAAACTTTATTAGTTCATCAAAGAAAACATTTTTCTCCAAGGAAAACATGAGCAACAATGCAAATCATAAGTCAGTGAATATCAGCAATAATGATGCAATTCAGCAAATTAATTTGTCAGTCAATTGTCACTGTCAAAGTCTCCCCTATCAGCCTACCTAACCAAGATTAGCATTAGCATGTGGGTCTTCATGCGAAAACAATTTAGAGAAAAAACATTAATTTGGAAAAATCTACCTAAGAAAGAATTTCTATAAAAACAGCGTAGTTGGTACCTAGAAGAAAAGGCACAAAATTAGTCAGTCACATTTTCATAGCTACCTATCCAGGATGGATCAGCAACAAGTCAGTCTTCCTTCCCAGGTCATCAATAGTCAGCTACGGATCTGGCTCGCAGAGTATAAACCCAATTGTCAGCACCTCGGACAGCGTCTTCTGACGTCATCAACTTTCTCCTCGCAGTTCTGATTTCGCACCTTTGTCATGACTTTTTATTAGGGTCTCCCAGTCCATCCCACTAATTGGTCAGTCCATCGGAAGTTATGACTCTAACCTATAGTTTTTGTTTACCAAATCTCTAATTTTGCATAAGCTTTATGTCCCATAAAACTGATTGGTTCTTCTTGCGATGAGAACATCATCCGGCTCTTCAGGTAACGAAATTGTGCATACAAGTCTTTAGTCAGTACCTCTATTGTTCAAGTCCTGGGAAAGAACATTTAGCCTACACTACACATAAATGTGTCAAATTGTCTTTATCATCTCCTGTCGGATGGTACATTGCAGAATGTTCCAGCTAAGCCGTTTGAACTCTGAGCAGTTCAAGGTTTTTCCTTCCAGTTACCAGTCCTCGCAAAGCATTCTGAAGTCTCCACGTTATGAGCAAGCAAGGCCCAGCGAAACCAGGCCTTTAGTCCGGCTAATTTAAGAATATGAATTAACATAAAACATAGGTTATACACTTCGTTATGACATATTTGTACATTTTATTATTCATTTTTCATTATTTTGTATCTGTTAAAACACATGGTGACCGTTCTCCGAAGGCACAATTTCAATTATACACATTATTTTCTAATCTTCATTTTTCTATGCATTTTTCTCATTAATAAACACACATTAATCATTAGCAATTTCTTTAATTAACATATCTGCTCTATCACCTCCAACTCTCCTGTCAAAAGATTACACTCTATTTAAAGCAATACCATCCTTTTGTTTACTATGGGCAAGTGAAATGCCTTTCAACTTATAAGGAATGACTTAGAAATGACTGCATTCACCATAATACTCCAATTTACTCAGCCTTCTGATTTTATACATATGTTTTAATATTCTCACGGCTTAAAGCGTATGAAAGTATATTCTTAAATACTATTCAACTCATACATCAGTTAGGCTTTCTTATCTACACTAATATGTGACTTTGAGTAAATTTTGCCACTCTTCAGAAGTGCAATTCCTCCTAAATATGCGCCTCCTATTTCAAAGCAGAAACTTCAAAATTTAGCATTTTCTTCTTTTCTGGGTGGAACATACAGATGTTTAGTAATCATTTATAATGTATTGCTTCTTCCTTTAGTCCTGCTGGTTGCCCTTGTACATGGGAAAGCTTGTGAAACGTAAACATCCTCTAAAGAATACGCCTGTTAAATATCTTAAACATTTCACTCTAGTTCAACAACATTCTACAATGGAAGACTCTCGCTCATCTTCACATAAAAAAATTCTTATGTGTGACCCACAATCTCCACTCCAATGCCTGCACAATTAACCTCAAACAAATCTTCAACCAAAGACTTAAAAAAGATCCGCCATCCCCTACAAAACCGTCATCTAGTGTTTCAATGGATCTTTTGTTGAAGAGATAAGGGCCTTGTATGGAAGAAACAAATGCTAAACTACAATCTCTTGGGGATAGATAGTCTCACATGGAGAAGAGGATGATTGCAGCGGAGCATCAAATTAAATCTGTCAATGATTCTTCTCTCATAGTGAATTCTCTCCGATCACAGGTCCACACTTTACAGGACGTTTTGACACATATCAAAGCTTGTTTTGTTTTTTGCAAGAATCACATCTCACAGAAATTGAATCTTTAAAATTAAAAAGGGGATGGGTGGTAGAAGTCTTTTTCACACCAGAAACTGGTAATAAAAATGGTGTTGTAATCCTTTGTCAAAAATGTCTTCATATCCAATTTATATCACAAGAAACCGTTGAAACTGGGTGTTGGATATTGCTCAAAATATTGATTGACAATGTGCCAATTGCTTTAATGAATATGCACAGCCCGGCTGCCCCAGACTGTCAATTCTGGACAACTGTTAACCAAAAACTCTTAAAACACTGTGATGATAATTTTGCACTTGCAGGAGACTGCAATCAGCTTATTGATCCTTTTATAGATGGGCACTGTACTTTACATTATATACCCAACAAACCCCAGAAAGCCTTTCTTCATGCAATTAAACAACACAATCTAACTGATGCATGGAGATTATGTAATCCCAATCTGAACGAATATACATATTTACTCCAGTACAGTATACGTAACTGTTAGAAATGGGGTCTTTGGTTGGCAGTCAGGTTACGCACTGTCCAAGCAAGGACCCTCAATCTATTCAGGGTAAGTCACACACAATCCAAATTATCCTGTGCCTACCCTCTGGTAGCTTAGCACTGAGCAGTCAAGCTTAATTTAGAAGACAATGTGTAAAGTGTTTTTGTAAAATAAATCATACAATAAATCAGTATCACACCACAAGAATTCCCCACACAGTGTTTAGAAAAACTATATAATATTAATCTGATTAAATGCAGGTCAAAACGTTGAAATATCACTTTAGAAAATGATTAAAAGAGTCTTTAGACTTTAAAAAGCAGTGTCTCTTGCAAGCACAAAGTACCTGGTTTGCTTCGAAATTCTCTGCAAGAGACCGCAGAGGAGGCGATGCGGGGAAAACGGGGAGGTGTGCGTCGGTTTCTCTGGGTGCACACAGATGATGCGTCAATATTTTTCCACGTAGTCAGGGCCTTGCCTTGATTTCTGGCACAAAGACTTAGATCCTCTTCAGTTAAGGGGGGTATTTGAACGCCCTAGGGACGATGCGGAGAAATCCTGGGCGTGCAGGACAAAGTCACAGGAGCTGTGTCGATCCGGTGGGTGATGCGGGGAAATTTCTGTCGCACGGCAGGCGCTGAGTGATTCTTCTCACAGGAAGTCGGGCTGCGTCGTTCCAGCTCGGCTATGAGTCGATCCAGTGGGCTGTGCGTCAAAGTTCCAGTCGCAATGCTGGCGCTGCAGCAATCTCCTCTCTGGGAGCCGGGCTGCGTCGTTCCGGTTTGGCATGCAGTGATTTTCTCACCGCGATGCAGGCTGTGCATTATTTATGGCAGGCTGTGCGTCAAATTTTCACCTCACAAGGAGTTCTTTACAGGATGAAGTCTTTTTGGTCCTGAGACTTCAAAGAACAGGAGGCAAGCTCTATCCAAGCCCTTGGAGAACACTTCTTAGCAGAGCCAAAGGGCAGCCAGGCAGCAGGGCAACAGTAGGGCAGCAGTCCTTTGCAGAAAAGCAGTCAGGTGAGTCCTTTGGGCAGCCAGGCAGTTCTTCTTGACAGCTTGCAGGTTCTGGTTCAGAGTTTCTTTACCAGTGGGATCTTGTCCAGAAGTGTCTGAGTTGGTAGGGTCTTCAAGAGACTTCAAAGAGTGGCTTAGAAGTGCACCATGTCCCCTTTCAGTTCCATCCTGTCTGCCAGGGTCCCATTAGGGTGTTTGGCAGTCCATTGTGAGGGGGCAGGACACTGTCCTTTCAAATGTAAGTGTCAGGCTCTCCACTCTCCCAGCCCAGGAAGACCCATTCAGTATCCAGATGTGTTCAGGTGTGACTGAGCATCCTGTGTTTGGGGTTGTCTGAGTGAAAAGCACAAGGGAGCTGTCAAGTAGCCTAGCCATACATGGATTGTAAGGCACAGAAGTTTTTTTTAAGTGCAGAGACATGCTCACTTTCTAAAAGTGGCAGTTCTAAAATAGTAATATTAAATCCAACTTCACCAGTCAGCAGGATTTTGTATTACCATTCTGGCAATGCCAAATATAACCTTGTTATACCTTTCAGATCAGAATCTACCACTCAAACAGTATCTGAGGGTAGCCCTAATGTAAGCCTATGAATGGAGCAGGCCTCACAGCAGTGTAAAACGAATTTAGGAGCACAGATAAACTACACAGGTACATGTCCTTCCTTTTACCTACATAGCACCGTGCCCTATGGGTTACCTAGGGCCTGCCTTAGGGGTGACGTATAATTAGAAAAAGGGGAATTTAAGGCTTGGCAAGTACTTTTAAATGCCAAGTCAAAGTGGCAGATAAACTGCACACATAGGCCTTGCAATGGGAGGCCTGAGGCATGGTTAAGGGGCTACTTATGTGGGTGGCACAATCAGTGCTGCAGGCCCACTAGTACCATTTAATTTACAGGCGCTGGGCACATGTAGTGCACTTTACTGGGGACTTACAAGTAGATTGACTAAGCCAATTGGGTATGAGCCAATGTCACCATGTCTTAAGGGAGAGAGCATGTGCACTTTAGCACTAGTTAGCAGTGGTAAAGTGTGCAGAGTCCTAAAACCAGCAAAAACAGTGTCCAAAAAGGGGAGGGAGGCAGGCAAAATGTTCGGGGTGACCACCCTAAGGCTGGCAGGTCTAACATGTGTCCCCCCAGCTGAAAGTGGGGAGAGCTACCCAACCTCCTGGGAGCTCTGATCGCTAAGGCGGAAGTATCTGGAGAGACCATCAGGGTTGGCATGGTCAATCCCCGGGCGATGCTCCACCGTAAAGTCCATCCCCTGTAGGGAAATGGGCCACCTGAAGAGATTAGGATTCTTGCCCCTCATCTGCATGAGCCATCTGAGGGGCCTGTGGTCTGTCTGAACCTGGAAGTGAGTGCCAAACAGGTATGGTCTCAGCTTCTTCAGTGCCCAGACCACAGCAAATGCTTCTCTCTCAATAGCACTCTACCTCTGTTCCCCTGGTAATAGACTTCCACTAATAAAGACTACCAGTTGGTCTAGGCCCTCCTCATTTAGCTGTGCTAGAACCGCCCCTATTACATGCTCTGAAGTCTCCGTCTTCACAATAAACTCCTTGGAGTAGTCAGGTGCCTTGAGCACGGGGGCTGTGCACATGGCTTCCTTCAGGGAGTCAATGGCTTTCTGACAAGCCTCTGTCCAATTCACCAACCTATGTTCTTTTTGGATGTCAGTTCTGTTAGGGGGGCTACTATGGTGCCATATCCCTTAACGAATCTGCGGTAATATCCTGTGAGGCCTAAGAAGGCTCTCACCTCTGTTTCGGTTCTAGGTGGTTGCCAGGCCTTGATAGTTTCAGTCTTGGTCTGGAGAGGCTGCACCTTGCCACCACCTACTAGGTGTCCCAAGTACACCACGGAACCCTGCCCAATCTGGCACTTACTGGCCTTGATGGTCAGGCCTGCCTATTGCAGAGCCTGAAGCACCTCCTTGAGGTGGAGCAGGTGTTCCTCCCAGCTGGAACTATGGACGGCAATGTCGCCCAGGTAGGCTGCGCAAAAGGCACTCTTTCCAGCTAGGACCCTGTTAACCAACTGTTGGAAGGTAGGGGAGGCATTTTTCAATCCAAAGAGCATTACTCTGAACTGGTAATGGCCCTCAAGTGTAGAGACAGCAGATCTCTCTTGAGCCCATTTAGTCAAGGCGATCTGCCAGTAGCCTGATGTGAGGTCAAAGGTACTAAGGAACTTGGCAGCGCTGAGTCTGTATGTGAGCTCATCAGCTCGGGGGATGGGGTTAGCATCTGTCTTTGTGACAGAGTTGAGACCCCAGTAGTCCACGCAGAGCCTAAGTTCTGGCTTGGCACCAGGAGCAGCAGCCTTGGGAACCAACACCACTGGGCTGGACCAGGGACTACTGGACTTCTCTATCACTCCCAGAGCCAGCATCTTGGAAACTACATCCTTAATGCCGGACCTCACTTTGTCTGTCACCCTGTAAATTTTGTTCATCACAGGTGGACTGTCTCCTGTGTCAAAGTCGTGGACACACAAGTGTGTGAGCCCAGGGGTCAGGGAGAACAGGGAAGAGAACTGCTCCAACAACTTGTAGTAGTCTCCTCTCTGATCTAGAGTCAGGGAGTCAGAGAGATTAACACCCTCCACTGACCCACTTTCTTCCTTGGCAGAGAGAAGGTCGGGAGAGAGTTACTGTCCTCTTCCATGCCCTCATCTGTCACAAGAAGCATACTGAAGTCAGTCCTCTCAAAATGAGGCTTCAGTCTGTTGTGGTGGAGAACCCTTAGGGGGTTTCTGGGGGTCTTGATGTCCACTAGGTAAGTGGCCTCCCCTTTCGCTCCTTGACTTCAAAAGGGCCAGTCCAGCGGTCCTGGAGAGCTCTAGGCTCTACTGGCTCCATCACCCATACTTAGTCTCCAGGTGAGAATTCTACCAGAGTGGCCTTCTGGTCATACCACTCCTTCATCACCTCTTGACTGGCCTTGAGGTTGCTCTTGGCCTGTTTCCAGAAACACTGTGTCTGGTTGCGGACGGCCAGCATATAACTGAGCACAATCTGGGGAGGTTTCTTGGGAGATTTCTCCCATCCCTCCTTCACTATGCTAAGTGGTCTCCTGACAGGTTAACCATAGAGAAGTTCAAAGGGGCTGAACCCCACCCCTTTCTGGGGCACCGCCCCATAAGCAAAGATAAGGCATGGTAACAGGACGTCCCACTTGTGTCTCATGGGCTCAGGCAGGCCCATGATCATGCCTTTCAGGGTCTTGTTGAGCCTTTCAACAAGCCCATTGGTTTGAAGATGGTAAGGGTGGTAAACGGGTAGGTTACCCCACACTCATTCCACATGGACTTCATGTACGGTGACATGAAGTTTGTGCCTCTGTCAGACACAACATCCTTTTAGAACCCCACACGGGTAAATATCCTCATCAGAGCTCTGGTCACCACCAGTGGAATCACTGTTCCCAGGGGGATTGCCTCTGGATAGCGTGTGGCATGGTCCACCAAAATCAGGATAAACCTGATGCCTAGGGTGGTTCTGGGTTCCAAGGGACTAATGACGTTGATGCCCACCCTTTCCAAGGGGGTGCCAATGACGGGAAGTGGGATCAGGGGGTCCTTAAGCCTTTTCCCTGTCTTACCACTTGTCTGTCAGGTTGGGCAGGACTTACAGAATGCATCTGAGGCTACCTGCATTCAAGGCCAATAAAAGTGGGTGACAAGCCTGGCAAAGGTCTTGTCTTGCCCCAAATGTCCTGCAGAGGGATGTTGTGAGCCAGGCCCAGTAGGAAGGCCCGGTAACACTGGGGGACCACCAGCACACGTGCTACCCCAGCGGCCAGCACCTTAGGCTCACTGTAGAGGAGATCATTCTCCCAATATATGTGGTGATTGCCAGATGCTTCACCTGCTGCTTGGGCTGAGGCCTGTTGCCTCAGACCCTCATGAGTGGGGCACTCCTTCTGCGCTTTGCAGAATTCCTCCCTGATTGGCCCGCCCTCCACTTGCCAGCCAGCAATCTCAGGCAGGTTACTTAGGTCGGCATTATCCTCCCCATTTGGCTCAGGGGTCTCCTCTTCTGCGACCCTGTCAACCACCGCAGGAATATCAAGGGCTTGTTTCCCACGCCCCTTGCCCTTCCTCTGTGCAGCGGTCTGGGCCATTGTTCCAGGCTCAAGGCGCCCTTGACTCCTTTCCCTGGCAGCCATCGACCGTGTTGTCATGCAGACCTATTCAGGCAAACCTAACATCTCCAGGTGGGATCTGAGCTCTACCTCCTTCCAGCAGTGTGTTCAAGATCATTGCCTATCAGACAATCTACAAGCATGGAAGGACTCACAGCTACTTTTAGAGTACCAGAGACCCCACCCACTCCAAGTTAACCAGAGTAACCGGTAGGTGGCTCTCACAATTGTCAGCGACTATGACTTGGTGGAATGTATTAGGAATGACTTGCTCTGCTGACACCAGCTGACCCCTTATAGTAGTCATACTGGCTCCTGTGTCAAGCAGAGTCTCCACCCTTTCCCCATCAATGGTGACCCTCTGCCTACACTTGGAATTATTGGCAGGCATGTGGGCTTTTGGCACCATTTACTTATCTTCCAGAGACACTAGTGATACCTCTATCTGTTCCCCCAAGCTAACTGGGACCATCTCACTCCCCGAGTGGTACACTAGCCAACCCAGGTGTCTGCCCTCCAGTGGTGGGCTCTGCCCTCTTGGGACACTGGGAGTCGCCCATAGAGTTTCCAAACTTAAAGCACTCTAAGCATTTGGGGAAAAACTTCCCTTCCTTCTTGTCAAAGAATCCTGGCCTCTTCTCAGACTCAGGCTGGGGCTGGTTACCACCACCCTGTTGGGAATTATTTTGGGGGCCTTTTGAGAACTCCTTACTTTTAAGTTTTTCTCCCCCTCTCTCTTCTGGTGGGAACCCTGACCACCTTGGTGGGTGTCCTCCCCAGGTACCTTCTTGTACACTATGGTGCTAACCCAGAGGTCCGCCTCCTCAGCAAGCTTCCTAGGGTCAGTCAGCTTACTGTCAACTAGGTACTGGTGCAACTCTGTAAAGCAAACACTGAATTTATGCTCTTTCAGGATCAAATTATATAACCCTAAATGGTCATCTACCTTACTGCCCCGCACCCATCCATTCAGTGCCTTACAGGAGAAATCAAAAAAGTCTACCCAGTTTATTTGGAGAATGTGGTGCTGTACGTGAACCTTTGACAGTACTTCACAGCGGTCAGCCCAAACTTGGCAAGCAAAGCAGTTTTCATGGGTGCATATCTGTTTTGATCCTTAGGATCCAATGCAAGGATTGTGTCCCTTCCCACTACTGGTACATAAGACCACAAGGCCACCCTCCATTGCTCCTCAGAGACCCCATGAGCACTTAGTGCAACTTCATAAGCATCCAAACACTCATCAATGTCCTCTCCCACCACATAACTTGGCACTATATTTTTGGGTATAAAAAACCTGCCTTTTTGCAGCAGGTCCTGCATGTATGCTGCCACCATCACTGCTGGACTCAGACTGCCTCGCCTTGATATCCAGCTCTTTGAGACTCAGTTCATGAGCCAGAAGAATCTTCTTCACAGCCAAAGCCCTTTCAGCCTCAGCTTGTTTGGCTTCTCTCTCTGATTTCCTTTCTTCTGCTTCTATGTGTAACTTTGCCATTTGCAGTTGAAATGTTCTCTCCTCCCTCCTTTCCTCTTGGAGAGCACTTCTCAGCAGAACCAGAGGGCAGCAAGGCAGCAGGGCAGCAACAGGGCAGCAGTCCTTTGCAGAAAAGCAGTCAGGTGAGTCCTTTGGGCAGCCAGGCAGTCCTTCTTTGCAGGTTCTGGTTCAGAGTTTCTTCACCAGTGGTATCTTGTCCAGAAGTGTCCGAGTTGGTAGGGTCAGAGGCCCTGTTTAAATATCCAAAAGTGCCTTTGAAGTGGGGGAGACTTCAAAGAATGGCTTAGACATGCACCAGGTCCCCTTTCAGTTCCATCCTGTCTGCCAGGGTCACAGTAGGGGGTTTGGCAGTCCATTGTGTGAGGACAGGCCACTGCCCTTTCAAATGTAAGTGTCAGGTCCTCCACCCTCCCAACTCAGGAAGACCCATTCAGTATGCAGATGTGTGCAGGTGTGACTGAGCATTCTGTGTTTGGGGTTGTCTGAGAGAAATGCACAAGGAAGCTGTCAAGTAACCTAGCCAGACGTGGATTGTAAGGAACAGAAGGATTTAACGGCATAGAAATGCTCATGCTAAAAGTGGCATTTCTAAAATAGTAATATTAAATCCAACTTTTACAGTCAGCAGGATTTTGTATTACCATTCTGGCCATACTAAATAGGACCTTGTTACTCCTTTCAGATCAGAATCTACCACTCAAACAGTATCTGAGGGTAGTCCTAATGTTAGCCTATGAAAGGAGCAGGCTTCGCAGCATTGTAAAATTAATTTAGGAGTTCTACACTACCAGGACATAGAAACTACACAGGTATATGTCCTGCCTTTTACCTACATAGCACCCTGCCCTATGGGTTACCTAGGGCCTACCTTAGGGGTGACTTATATGTAGAAAAAGGGGAGTTTAAGGTTTTGCAAGTACTTTTAAATGCCAAGTCCAAGAGGCATTGAAACTGCACACACAGGCCTTGCAATGGCAGACCTGAGGCATGGTTAAGGGGCTACTTATGTGGGTGGCACAATCAGTGCTGTAGGCCCACTAGTACCATTTAATCTACAGGCCCTGGGCCCATGTAGTATACTTTACTGGGTACTCACTAGTAGAATTAAATAAGCCAATTGCGTATGAATCAATGTCACCCTGTTTTAAGGGAGAGAGCATAGGCACTTTAGCACTGGTTAGCAGTGGTAAAGTGCGCAGAGTCCTAAAACCAGCAAAAACAGTGTCCAAAAGGGGAGGGAAGCAGGCAAAAAGTTAGGGGTGACCACCCTAAGGCTGTCAGGTCTAACAACAATTAAGATTGTATTTCATGTTTCTTTCTCATAATTTGACCCAGACTAGATTCTGCAGAAATAGGTTCTATCCTGATAGCTGATCATGCCCTGATTTCTAAACATCTAGACATCTTACCCAAATCCATATACAGATCCACATCTCTGAAGCGGTAGAGATTCAACAATTTACTATTGCTAGGTTCCTCATTTACCTCCTCTTTTACAACTTTTTTCCACAACTACTTTCAGGTTAATGACACAGTAGACATGTCATTCCATACAATCTGGGATGCATTTGAAACTTCAGCTCATGATTTTATAATTAATCTTGTATCAAAGAAACTGAATCCTTCCAAAGATCAATTACTATTTAAGGATATCAAATGATTAGAACATCCAGAATATACCTCAGAAACACAGCAATACCTACAACACCTTAGCTAGGCTAAACCGCACTTTAATAAATTATCAACCGACAATGTGTTTTCTTACCTTCTTAAAGCAGGGAAGTGACTAGCAAACTATCTCAAAATTAAACAACATAAATTTCATATTGATCCAATTACAGAACAATACTTCCTATCACAAAGACTCAGACATTTTAAATCATTTGAACAACTTTTGCAAAAATGTATATCGACCAGGACACTCTCTCTCTCATTCAAACATCCCACATTGTTTACCCTCCATACAAAAACACACATCTCCACAATTAGATTTTTCTCCATTGGAATCATACATTACACAAATGGAGCTTCATACTTCTTTATTTACATTTAAAAAATATAAAGCTTCAGGGCTTGATGGACTCACAGTAGAATTGTATACACGTCACTAAATTGCTTCTCCCTAAATTATTAACCCTTATTGAATCCTTTCTTCTTTATTTTTCATCATTAGGATCCATTTTAGAAGCCCTGATTTGTCTTATCCCAAAGAAAGGAAAAGAACCACAGTTTTGCAAAAACTATAGACCCATACCTCTTGTTAACATAAACATTTCTTCAAAAACATTGGCCCTTAGTTCAGAACCTTTCCTTCCTAACCTTTTAGGAAAGGAACAATCATATTTTGTCAAGGGGAGATACATTTCCAATAACAATTAGCTGCTTTTAACCTGTTCTGTGCCTTGGATGAGGTGACCTCGTCCAAGGCTACAGTTCCCCTGTGCCTTGGACGAGGTCACCACTAGGCACCGGGGATTTGTTTTTTGGCACCAATGTCACGCAGGGGGAGCGCCCCCGTAGGCAAGGGTCGCTCCCGGGGGGGTGGATTGGGGAGCAAATTTATTTTAGGCCATTTCTGCCCCCCCTGGCAGAAACCTCTAGGCGCCAGGAAAAAAAAAAATTGTGTTTTTTTTTTTCTTTGTTTGTTTTTTTAGAGATGGGGAGCGGCCCATTAGGCAAGGGTCCCTGCCCTGGGGGGCAAATTGTATTTAGGCCATTACTGCCCCCCTTGGGGGCAGATTGGCCGATTTTAGGTCTCCAAGGGGGCAGAAACGACTAGAAACCTGGGATTTGTTTTTTGGCGCCAATGTCACACAGGGGGAGCGACCCCGTAGGCAAGGGTCGCTCCCGGGAGGGGGGTAGGTGTTAGGGGGGCAAATTTATTTCAGGCCATATCTTCCCCCCGGGGATTTTTTTTTGTTGTTGTTTTTTTTGTTTTTTTTAGAGATGGGGAGCGACCCATCAGGCAAGGGTCGCTCCCCTGGGGGCAAATTGTATTTAGGCCATTTCTGCCCCCCTTGAGGGCAGATTGGCCGATTTTAGGTCAATCTGCCCCCAAGGGGGCAGAAACCGCTAGGCACCGGGGATTTGTTTTTTGGCACCAATGTCACGCAGGGGGAGCGGCCCCGTAGGCAAGGGTCGCTCCCGGGGGGGTGGGGGTTGGGGGGGAATTTATTTTAGGCCATTTCTGCCCCCCCTGGGGGCAGATCGGCCTATTATTAGGCCGATCTGCCCCCGGGGGGGGCAGAAACATCTAGGCGCCAGGGGATTTTTTTTTTTTTTTTTTTTTTTGTTTGTTTTTTTTAGAGATGGGGAGCGACCCATCAGGCAAGGGTCGCTCCCTTGGGGGGGAAATTGTATTTAGACCATTTCTGCCCCCCTGGGGGCAGATTGGCCGAGTTTAGGTCAATCTGCCCCCAAGGGGGCAGAAACCACTAGGCACCGGGGATTTGTTTTTTGGCGCCAATGTCACACAGGGGGAGTGACCCCGTAGGCAAGGGTCGCTCACGGGGTGGGAGGGGGGGTTGGGGGGCCAACTTTATTTTAGGGCATTTCTGCCCCCCCCCCGGGCCGGCTGAGCTACAGGCCAAACTCCACAGGTAGGCACCTTGCAAAAAACACCTCTGTTTTCTGTGAAAAAATATGTTGTGTCCACATTGTGTTTTGGGCCATTTCCTTTCGTGGGCGCTAGGCCTACCCACAGAAGTGAGGTACCATTTTTATCGAGAGACTTAGGGGAACGCTGGGTGGAAGGAAATTTGTGGCTCCTCTCAGATTCCAGAACTTTCTGTCACTAAAATGTGAGGAAAAGGTGTTTTTTTGGCCAAATTTTGACGTTTGCAAAGGATTCTGGGTAACATAACCTGGTCAGAGCCCCGCAAGTCACCCCATCTTGGATTCCCCTGGGTTTCTAGTTTTCAAAAATGCGCTGGTTTGCTAGGTTTCCCCAGTTGCCGGCTGAGCTACAGGCCAAAATCCACAGGTAGGCACTGCTTTTTATGAAAAAATGTGATGTGTTCACGTTGTGTTTTGGGCCCTTTCCTTTCGTGGGCGCTAGTCCTACCCACACAAGTGAGGTATCATTTTTATCGGGAGACTTGGGGGAACGCTGGGTGGAAGGAAATTTGTGGCTCCTCTCAGATTCCAGAACTTTCTGCCACAGAAATGTGAGGAACATGTGTTTTTTTAGCCAAATTTTGAGGTTTGCAAAGGATTCTGGGTAACAGAACCTGGTCCGAGCCCCGCAAGTCACCCCATCTTGGATTCCCCTAGGTCTCTAGTTTCCAAAAATGCACAGGTTTGGTAGGTTTCCCTAGGTGCCGGCTGAGCTAGAGGCCAAAATCTACAGGTAGGTACTTTGCAAAAAACAGCTCTGTTTTCTGTCAAAAAATGGGATGTGTCCACGTTGTGCTTTGGGGCATTTCCTGTTGCGGGCGCTAGGCCTACCCACACAAGTGAGGTATCATTTTTATCGGGAGACTTGGGGGAACGCTGGGTGGAAGGAAATTTGTGCCTCCTCTCAGATTCCAGAACTTTCTGCCAAAGAAATGTGAGGAACATGTGTTTTTTTAGCCAAATTTTGAGGTTTGCAAAGGATTCTGGGTAACAGAACCTGGTCCGAACCCCGCAAGTCACCCCTCCTTGGATTCCCCTAGGTCTCTAGTTTTCAGAAATGCACGGGTTTGGTAGGTTTCCCTAGGTGCCGGCTGAGCTAGAGGCCAAAATCTACAGGTAGGCACTTCGCAAAAAACACCTCTGTTTTCTTTCAAAAATTTGGATGTGTCCACCTTGCGCTTTGGGGCGTTTCCTGTCGCGGGCGCTAGGCCTACCCACACAAGTGAGGTATCATTTTTATCGGGAGACTTGGGGGAATATAGATTAGCAAAACAAGTGTTATTGCCCCTTGTCTTTCTCTACATTTTTTCCTTCCAAATATAGGAGAGTGTGTAAAAAAGCCATCTATTTGAGAAATGCCCTGTAATTCACATGCTAGTATGGTCACTCCGGAATTCAGAGATGTGCAAATAACCACTGCTCCTCAACACCTTATCTTGTGCCCTTTTTGGAAATACAAAGGTTTTCTTGATAGCAATTTTTTACTCTTTATATTTCAGCAAATGAATTGCTGTATACCCGGTATAGAATGAAAACGCACTGCAGGGTGCAGCTCATTTATTGGCTCTGGGTTCCTCAGGTTCTTGATGAACCTACAACCCCGCAACCAGAGGAGTCCAGCAGACGTAACGGTATATTGCTTTCGATAATCTGACATTGCAGGGAAAAGTTACAGAGTAAAACGTAGAGAAAAATTGATGTTTTTTTCACCTCAATTTCAATATTTTTCTTTTTCAGTTGTTGTTTTCTGTAGGAAACCCTTGTTGGATCTACACAATGACCCCTTGCTGAATTCAGCATTTTGTCTACTTTTCAGAAATGTTTAGGTTTCTGTGATCCAGCATTGGTTTCATGCCCATTTCTGTCACTGACTGGAAGGAGGCTGAAAGCACAAAAAAATAGCAAAAATGGGGTATGTCCCAGTAAAATGCCAAAATTGTGTTGAAAACTTCGGTTTTCTGATTCAAGTCTGCCTGTTCCTGAAAGCTGGGAGGCTGCTGAGTTTAGCACCGCAAATCCTTTGTTGATGCCATTTTCAGGGGAAAAACCAAAAGCCTTCTTCTGCAGCCACTTTTTCCAATTTTTTTGAAAAAAACTAAATTTTCACTGTATTTTGGCTAATTTCTTGGCCTCCTTCAGGGGAACCCACAAAGTCTGGGTACCTCTACAATCCCTAGGATGTTGGAAAAAAAGAACGCAAATTTGGCTTGGTTAGCTTGTGTGGACAAAAAGTTATGAGGGCCTAAGCGCGAACTGCTCCAAATAGGCAAAAAAAGGCCTGGCACAGGAGGGCGAAAAGGCCTGGCAGCGAAGGGGTTAAATGTCTTTCCAAAATCCACAGTACTTAATGAACCCGTGGCAGCCATTGCTTCAGATGCGGAGAAAGACTTTGATCATGTAAATTGGAAATGTTTGTTCAACACCCTTAATGGGATTGGTTTTGGCCCCAAAAGAAATATCCTTATCTTATTTCTTTATACCTCCCTTTGATCAGCTGTTTATGCAAATTGGCTGATTTCTCCATATTTTCCCTTAAGCAGGGGTGTACGTCAGGGATGTCCTCTTTCTCCATTTCTCTTACGTCTTACCTTAGAACTATTCTTAACTGAACCTAGACAAAATTCAGATATACATGGTTTTCCATATAATGATCAGCAAATTAAATTGGCTGCAAACGCTAATCATATCTTAATATCTATGTCACCGCCTCAGTCATCTATTCCTGCTTTTTATCTGAGGTTAGTTCATATGCTTTCATTTTGCGGATATACATTAAACAATGACAAATGTGAAATCTTACCTTTAAATACATTTAGGGGGTGATTCTGACTATGGCGGACGGCGGAGGTCGTCCGCCATAGTACTGCCGCCAAATGACCGCACCGCGGTCAAAAGACCGCGGCGGCCATTCAGACATTTCCTCTGGGCCGGCGGGCGCTCTCCAAAAGAGCGCCCGCCGGCCCAGAGGAAATGCCCCTGCAACGAGGACGCCAGCTCAGAATTGAGCCGGCGTAGTTGCAGGGGTGCGACGGGTGCAGTTGCACCCGTCGCGTATTTCAGTGTCTGCAAGGCAGACACTGAAATACTTTGCGGGGCCCTCTTACGGGGGCCCCTGCCGTGCCCATGCCATTGGCATGGGCACGGCAGGGGCCCCCAGGGGCCCCGCGGCACCCCCTACCGCCATCCTGTTCATGGCGGGTTTCCCGCCATGAACAGGATGGCGGTAGGGGCTGTCAGAATCCTCATGGCGGCGGAGCGTCCTCCGCCGCCATGAAGGATTCCCCCGAGCAGCGGTAAGTCGGCGGGAGCCCGCCGACTTGCCGCTTCTGACCGCGGCTGAACCGCCACGGTCAGAATGCTCGTGGGAGCACCGCCAGCCTGTTGGCGGTGCTCCCGTGGTCGGTGGCCCTGGCGGCCACCGGCCGCCAGGGTCAGAATGACCCCCTTACTTTTAAACATGATTTTTTTTTCTCGTCTTCTAAATTCAATTTGAAACCTCATCTTGGTCTTTAATTCACTCCATCCCTTAAAACCTCAATGTCCCTAAATATGGATGTGTATAAATAAAATAACCTCCTTAACCAATTGTTGGCACCCCTTTTACCCCCTCATGGTAAGGCTGAACACCATCATATCATGTAGTCCTAAAGAACTTCATACTCTCCTTCAATCTACCATTTGGCATAACCTATACAGTAAAATAAGCAATCAACCTACATATTGGAAATCCTGGATCGAACGAAGATTGTAGTGGGTTAATCTGGTATTCCATCAAGGTTCTCTTATCTCTTTAATACAAGCTCAAATACTATTTGGATTTCCGACCTCGTACCAACATAAATTTCAACTCTTGCTGCATAGTATCGGGAATGCATGTAATACGTTTGAATTAGTCCCCAATAGTACATTGATTCCGGTAAATTCCCTTGATGCTCTTTTACATACAAATCCCAAATCTTCCAACGTATACTCACATTTGCAATGTGCTTCTTCTAATAGAGACAAAACGAATTTTGAGCTGTCCTGGGAACATGATTTAGATGTTACATGGTCCATTACTATGTGGAGACAGATTTGGACCAAAATCAGAAAATCATCTGGAGCATCTAGCTTCTCACAAACATTATTTTACATTTATAACAGATGATATCTCAGTCCAATTGCCTTTCATAAAATGAATTCAGATAATTCAGATTCTTGCTGGACATGTTCAACACAACAAGCTGACCTAAAACAGTTGGGGTCAGATTTAACAGAAACTGACGGTGCGCATCACTGTGCCAAATTTGGCAGAGTCACGCACCATCATTTTCAAAATGCAGGGATGCGCAGTATTTACTAGAATACGTGGCACTCCTGTGTTTCCCCCTACACCAGCGCTAAATTTGCTGCTGTGCACCAATGTAGCAACTCTTGCACTATAGTGCAAGAATGGCTGCATTGAGGGGGAGATTGTTTTTGTGCAGGAAGGAACACCTTCCTTCACAAAAACAATCTTAAATGGCGATTTGCTCTTTCTATGTGTGCCGCAGAAAGAGCAAAAAACAAGGAGAAATGAAAGCATTTTTCCTCGTTGTGCCATGCTCCAATGGTGGCGTTAGGTTTTGGCACTGTCCCAGCTTTACGAAAACTCAAAATGCAATGGGTGTTGCTGTGGCGCACCAACAGCAACACCCATTGCACGCCCCTTCCACAAAAAGTGCTGCGTGTGAAGGGGTGGTAGTAACAAGGTCATTTTAAGCCACAAAAAGTGGCTTAACCCCACTTAGTATATATGGTGCAGGGCATTACGCCAACGGAGCACCATGAAAAGTGATGTTCTGGTGGAACTAGGGGCTCTAAAATATACTCCTTGCTTTTTATGTACCCTCCCATGAATCCTTTATGGTTGCAAATTTCGGAACAAATTAATATCATTTTAATGCAAATGTTCCTTTTTTCATATCTAATGTATTTTTGGAATGTGTGTCAGATGATTGGAACAGTGTCTTATTGAATGTTAAGATATTTAACTTTTTACTAGCAGTGACTTTCAAACAGGTCACAACTCACTGGAAAGATTTATGTCAAACATCATTTAAAGCATGGTGGTATGCAGTTTGTCATAATCACAGACTGAATACAGTGTACATGCATCCTTTATCACTTGTCTTCAAACGCCATAACTTGTGGATTTTAGTCAACCTTTCCTGGACAAATCTGGACAAATCTGCTAGAACGTTGAACACTCCTGCTATACAAGATGTTCTTCAACCTTCTTGCATTTCTATGTTTTAGAATATTATTATCTTTTGCTGTTAAATATTATATTGCTTCAAAATCAAATCCTTTATGTAATCTTGTCAGACTATAAATCATTCAAACAAACCATGTATAGTTCCTTCTTTTCCTTTCCTTTTTCCTTTCTCCCTGCAGTATATATTTGTGCCAATTTTTCACTTTTTACTGTAATATGTCCTTAAAGTATTGCATATTTAATTCTAACATCTTATTCTTATAACAAACATCTACTTTAAAACTCAAAAGATTGAAATAAAGGGCACTTATTTAAAGGTGAAAAAATAAAATTTAAAGTATAACTAAATAGAAGGCTTGGGTATCTACATATATTTACAACCTCCACTTGAACACATCTCAATCACCACTTAAACTTTATGGGCGACCTCCTTTCATTTGAAAAAAAACATGACCTTAGGTTTGGCAATATTTATCTTCAAGTCATTTCCCTTACAATAATGTGAGAAAACATTCAGTTGTGAGTGAATAAAAGTGAATGTGTCCTTGTGTAATGTAACTGATGCTCATTTTAAGTGCTTCAATACTTTTGGGTTGAGTTTGCTCTGTATAAAACTGTAAAAAGTATATATGTATATTACTAGGTATGCACTGTTCTCCGCGAAGTGCAGCACCTTTGAAGCTGCTCAGTGTTGCGTGAAAACTAAATAAATCTGCCACATTGTTTGTAACAACTGAAATTCTATTTGCCTTATGTGCAATGTCTAATACTCTCTTGCTGACTCAAATACCAAATCCTGCTTTAATAATAATAATAATAGTAATACGGTTCATAAATATTTATTCACATTAAAATGAATCCATAAAGGAAGAGCACAACTAAAGCAGTACAAAAAATGCTCAACCACATTATACAGTGATAAAATATATCATATTAAGACATATAGGCCCTCATTATGACATTGGCAGTAAATCCCTCTTACTGCCACGGTGATGGCCGCCAACATACTGCAGCGGTGGAGAATATCTGTTTGCCATATCACAACACACACACACAAACTAAACCTACAGAATACTGCCCCAAACACAAATCCGCCAGCCCAAAGGTCAGTGCAAAAGTGACAGTACCAACACCAATACCTTTACGCCAACAAAACAGCACCCACCACATTATGACCCACGAATCACCACGGCGGACATTTAATGGTGGTAAACCATTGGCGGTACACACCGGTGAGCTCAAATGGCCACTCTAATACAAAACAAAACAACTTTGGCCAAAACTAAACACACACCTGACATACACACACCATACCCACCCACCCATAGCACTATAAAACACACTCCCACATCACACACCACCCTTTACGAATACCAATAAGCGCCACAAGACTAACACAAAGACCACTGAGACAACTACACACATACCACAAACACCCATACATCCATCAAGCACCCCCATCCCACACCCCACCACATCACTCAACACCTTCTGCACAACACACACCACACAACACCCATGTCCCAACAAGGCACCCCCGTTTCACCGATGAGGAGTTGCGAGTCATGGTCGAAGAAATAGTCAGGGTAGAGCCACAGCTGTTTGGAACACAGGTACAGCAAATATCCATTGCCAGGAAGATGGAGCTATGGCGGAGAATCGTGGAAAGGGTGAACGCCGTAGGACAGCATCCAAGATCAAGGGACAACATCAGGAAGAGGTGTAACGACCTATGGGGGAAGGTACGTTCCGCGGCAGCAAGGCACCAGCTCGCCATCCAAAGGACAGGCGGTTGAACCCCACCTCCTCCCCCACAGCTCACATCATGGGAGGAGCAAGTCTTGGCAATACTGCATCCTGAGGGACTCACTGGAGAAGCGAGAGGACTGGACACTGGTGAATCAACATTTATTACTTATCAACCCCCATGCCTGCATGCCATCTCACCCCCTCACCCTCACTCCCATAATTCCAAACCATCCCACACACTGCACCTACACATATGACTAACCCCAATGCCAAGCACTGTATGCCATACCAATGCATGGACAACCCTCCCAGCCCTGCATGGACACCCATCACCAAAGCATGCACAGCATGGAGAACTAAAAAGCCCACAATACATCACCATACACAAACAAAGGTGGCAGGGCAACAGCACAGGAGAGGGGAAGCAAGGGTTGTACAATATGCCACAGACATGAAGTATAATACATCAGTTACATCCCCACAGGTGCCCAAGCCAATCTCAGCGACGAGGAGGTGCCACGACTGACCAGCCCCCCAGAAGAAGACACCCCCAGTGATGACAGTAAATCTGGACTTCAGGATCTGGATGAACTACCTGGCCCATCAGGGACCACTGGTCAGTCGGCCATCCCAGCCCACTCACAGTCCACCACAGAGCCTCCCCCATCAGTATCCAACACCACAGCACCCACCCAATGCCCCCACACCTCTGTCCCCAGGACAAGTCAATCTGCAGTGTGCCCACCTCTACAGGGACCCCAGTCCACACCTCACAGCCAAGAAAATCAGGGTCTCGGGGTCAGTGGCAATGGGCACACCGTTCAGGTGACAGAGGCACAGGGGAACAGGGACACTGGGAGGACAGCTGGGTGCCAGGGGGAGGACAGGCCTAAGGAACCCACTCTCCAGGAGGCGCTCACCAATGTCCTGGGGGCTTACCAACAATTCCAGGACAAGATGGGCCAGATCCTAACCAACATGCAGGAGAACAAGCGGCTGCAGGATGTACACCATCAGGAGATCAGGGAGGATTTACAGGCCCTAAACACCACCATGGTCTCCATAGCAGGGGTGCTGGCAGATATGGCCAACATCAAGAGGGAATGCACAGCACACCAGCAGGCCCCTATCACTAGCCAGTCTACTGACCAACCTTCCACTTCCGCTGCAGCTAGTGGGCAGGAGGCCCTGCAACGGGGCCCACAGGCCACCAGCACCCCTTCTCCTGCAGAAGGTGAATCACCCGCAAACGTTCCCTGTGACCCAGACAGAAGCCAGAGACACTTGCCAAGACCAAAACCACCACCAGCAAATGAGACCCTCCTGAATTTCCCCCTTGTGTCCCACCTTGTCACCTTGTCCACTTTGAACTGCCTTTGCTCCTCTTCCTCTGGCCCCTTGGACACTGAACCTGTGCTACAAATGACTGGAACAATACCCTGGACTTTCCTCAATGATTACCCCATTCCATTGCACCTTTCCATCAATTATTTGCAATACAATAAACAGCCTTGGACACGGCCTAAGTGAAAGTGTTTTATGTGATGAAAATGTGCATATATGGAAACAGTTATATCTTGTGAAAATGATCTGAACACTGTGATAGCATACATTTAATGTTGCCATATCACCAACATCTGCAAAATGAGAAGCCATAGGTGACAGTAAGTAGAGATGCAAATGAAGTGAATGCCACCCGGCTACAGCCACACAGAACACCTCAATAATCAGAGGAATGGTCAGTTCCACTGTCTCACCAGTGTGTCATTGGAAGTATTGAGGTATACCTGATGTTCTGTTGTCCACATCCTCATCCTCTGCCTCCTCATCCGCACTGTCCTCTTTGTCCACTGCTGCCACAGGGGCATTTCCAGTCTCCTCCTCCTGCAGATAAGGCACATGTCGTCTGAGGGCCAGGTTGTGCAAAATGAAGCATGCCACCACTATCTGGCAGACCTTCTCGGTGAGTAGCACAGTTATCCACTGGTTAGATGGAGGCATCTGAACCTGCCCTTCAGGAGGCCAAAGGTCCTCTCAATAATTCTCCTAGTTCCCCCATGTGCATCATTATAACAATTCTCAGCACCTGTCCTGGCATGCCTCACAGGGGTCAGGAGCCACAATAGGTTTGGGTAGCCAGAGTCACCTGCAAGTATTGAGGGACAAACATTAGCCTTACAAAGTGGTATGGGGTCAACTCCAGAATGCATACACTGACATACATTGGGTGGGAACTCAGCCTCATCCATTAGCCACACCCTGTGCCTCTGTAGTTGTGCCATCACATGTGGAATGCTGCTATTCCTCGTGGCGAAGGTGCCATGCACCGACTCAGAATACTTGCCAGTGACGTGGGAGATGTACTGGTCCACCAGGCACACCATTTGGACATTGAGTGAATGGAAATTCTTCCGATTCCTGAGCACCTGTACATTCTGTCGGGGGGGACAAACACAACATGTGTACCATCAATCACCCCAATGATGTTGGGTATATGTCGCATTGCATAGAATCCTGCCGTCACAGTGGCCAAATCTTCCACTTGAGGGAAGGCGAAGTAGCTGCACATGTGTTTTACCAGGGAAGACAAAACCCTTGCCAGCATGATTGAAAACACTGGCTGTGACATTCCTGCTGCCAAGCTCACTGCCACTTGAAATTAATCAGTTTCCAGGAAGTGGGGCACTGATAGAACCTGCACTAGAGGGGGATCCCAGTGAGATGACGGATAGCAGATATCAGATCAGGCTCCAATTGAGCACATAGCTCTGTGATCGTGGACCTGTCCAGTCTATAGGTGAGTATTACATGCCTCTCCTCTAGTGCAGCCAAGTCCACAAAGGTTCTGTACACAAGGGCTTGTCTTGTCCTCCGATTCCTCTACAGTGGTAGGTATCTAAGGGACACAAGAGTGGGTAGGCTGTCACAATTTAAACAATGGAACCACCACCTCAGTGTACATAGAACAGGAACATGATGGGACATTGGGAATGTCAATGTATGAGCAAAAAATGGAAATTACTCAGTTCTCGATTATCTGAATACTGTCCACCACCACAAAATGTCGCCACCTGTCCTGTAGGTAGGGACAGGTGGAAGTGAGGTAACTCCGCCAGCGTAGCGCGTAATGGGAGAAAGCGGTCTAGGACCGCCGTGCTATTCCTCATTACATAACATGGGGCTCTATGGAGTAAAGTGGCTAATGGGGATCACCAGCGGCGGTGACAGTGTACACCGCAGCAGACGTGACCGCCATTTTCTGTCCATAATCTCACTCGATTCCTGACTTCCCACAGGACAACACCTACACTGCGTGTGCTGCTGTGACCTGTGTCTGCATCTGCAATGGACCGTGTGACCCGGAAAAGGGCCCCTGCCTTCACTTCAGAGAATTTGGAGCATTTGGTGGATGGGATCCTACCACAGTATGGGCAGCTGTATGGGTCTCCAGACCAACAGGTGAGTACACCTTGGGTACGAGGCATGTGGCAGGGTTGCATGGAGATGTGTATGCAAGTATCGCGTAATTTGGGGGGGTCGTATGTCTGGTGGTAGTGTACATGGTGGGTGCTGAGTAACGTGTGCTCCAATGGGGATGGAAGAGGATCTGTGGGCCATATTGTGTTACAGGCTGGATTGTCTGGTTAATGGTGTCCTTGTGTCTGTGTTTCCTCTGCAGGTCAGCGCCCATCAGAAGAAGGGATTGTGACGTGCCATCGCCAAGGATGTGCGGACCCTTTGGGTCTACAACAGGCGGAGCACCCATTGTAGGAAGAGGTTGGGGGACCTAAAACACTGGGCCCGAAAGACCTCGGAGGCCCAGCTACGGGTGGCCTCCCAATGAGGGCGGGATGCCTGTCGGAACCTGACCCCCCTGATGGCCCGCATACTGGCGGTTGCCTACCCAGAGCTGGATGGGCGCTTGAGGGCATCACAGCAGCCACAAGGGGGTGAGTACAGTGTGCATTACAACTAAGATTGGTAGGTGGCATGGGCATGGTGGTGGGTGTCAGTTAGTGGGTGCCCCTTAATGCCAGCTCAGCGAAAGCAGAGTGATCTAGCTCAAGGGTAATGAGTGTATTGCTAAATCTGGTGACATAGCTAGGTTGCATACCATGTCAGATGAGGTGTAGGGGGTATCAGGAGGGGTGCAGTTGGCAGTGTTTGGCTCTCATCTTGCTGTGGTACCTAGCCAATGTAATGCCAGTGTGATGCATAGGACACAATCCTGATCCCTGTGTGTGACGGTAAGTTGTATGCCATATGTGGTGTTGGTGCTGTAAGTGACCCAGTGCTCCCTTTCTCTCTACCCCCCTTTTTTCTTCTGTCATCCTGTTCGTGTGTGCATTAGCATCATCTGGGGGAGGAGCAGGGACACCGGCGACAGAGGGAGTTGCATTACACGGGACTCAGGAGGCAGAGTCCACCGATGCCGAGGGGACCAGTGGGATGGAGGGCGAGGGGAGCACCACAGCAGACAGGAGGTGACAACAATGACTCTTGTACCTCCTCTGTGGAAGCTCCCTGCTGGTGGTGGACACCTCTGGGACCACCCTAGCTCCAGGTACAGCTGCCACCCCTGTACCAGCACCGCCCTCCCAGTAGCCCCTCACCGTGTTGCCCATGCCCGTACACCCTGGAGGGTGGGCATCTCCTTCGTCCCAGGCACCTCAGGCCCTGCCCCAGTCAGCCCTGCTGCCCTGAGTGAGGAGGCTATTGACCTCCTGAGAACCATCTCTGTAGGGCAGTCAACCATTGTGAATGCCATCCAGTGGCTGGCATCCCAGATGCAGCAATGCAATGCATTCCTGGAGTGCATTCACTGTGTATTGGCGGCCCAACAGAGATCGTTCCAGGCTCTAGCCTCCTATCTGATGGCAGCCATTCTCCCTGTTCTTACCGTCCCCCCTCCAACTACCACTTCCCAGTCCCAATCTCCTCAGCCCCAACCCATCCCATGCACACATATAGGCAAGCATGCACACAAACCATCACACAAGACTGGCACAGACAAACACAGGTAGCACACTTCAGGCCACAAGCACACAACAGTCTGTAGCACACACGACAACATCCACTGCCTCCACTGTCTCCCCCTCCTCCTCCTGCCTTACTGTTACATCCGCACTCACACCTGCATGCACTGCATCAATGGCCACCACCACCATCACCACAACAAGGAGCACACTCACCTCACTTGCAGACACCTCTACAACATCCATCCACGCTTCCCATGTGTCCTCTCCCACCCTGTTTGCCCCCATCACCTAGGAGACACAAACACATGCACAGACACCAAACAGATATCAATCAATCAATCATTCGCATTTATAAAGCGCGCTACTCACCCATAAAGGGTCTCAAGGCGCTGGGGGGGGGGGGTCAGTGCTTGAAGAGCCAGGTCTTGAGCTGCCTTCTGAAGGAGAGGTGTTCAGGTATGGCGCGAAGGTGGCTGGGCAGAGAGTTCCAGGTCTTCGCTGCCAGGAAAGAGAAGGATCTTCCTCCGGCGGTGGCTTTGCGGATGCGGGGTACGGCTGCCAGGGCCTGTCCGGCGGATCGTAGAGTGCGCGGAGGAGTGTAGAAGGAGACGCGGTTGTTGATGAGTTTGGGTCCGAGGTTGTGAAGGGCTTTGTGTGCGTGGGTGAGGAGTCGGAAGGTGATCCTCTTGTTGACGGGGAGCCAATGGAGTTTTTTCAAGTGTCCTAAGATGTGGTGGTGGCGAGGGATGTCCAGGATGAGTCTTGCGGCAGCGTTCTGGATCCGTTGGAGTTTCCTCAGCAGCTTGGTGGTGATGCCCGCGTACAGGGTGTTCCCGTAGTCCAAGCGACTGGTGACGAGGGCGTGGGTGACAGTCTTCCTGGTGTCGGTGGGGATCCAGCGGAAGATCTTCCGGAGCATGCGTAGGGTGTTGAAGCATGCTGAGGTCACCGAGTTCACCTGTCTGGTCATGGTGAGGGATGAGTCCAGGATGAAGCCGAGGTTGCGTGCGTGGTCGGTGGGTTGGGGAGTGCTGCCTAGGGCGGGGGGCCACCAGGAGTCGTCCCATGCGGTGGGGGTGGGGCCGAGGATGAGGACCTCCATCTTGTCGGCGTTCAGTTTCAGGCGGCTGTCTGTCATCCAGTTCGCCACTTCCTTCATTCCTTCATGAAATCTGGTCCTAGCTGAGGTGGGGTTGTTTGTGAGGGATAAGATGAGCTGGGTGTCGTCGGCGTATATTATTAGGTCGAGTCCGTGTTTGCGTGCGATGTTCGCCAGGGGGGTCATGTAGATGTTGAAGAGAGTGGGGCTGAGGGAGGATCCTTGAGGTACGCCGCAGATGATCTCCGTGGCTGTGGATCTGAAGGGGGGCAGGCGGACTCTCTGAGTCCTTCCGGAGAGGAAGGAGATGATCCATTCGAGGGCATTGCCTCTGATGCCGGCGTTGCTGAGGCGTCGTATCAGGGTGCGGTGGCAGACCGTGTCGAAGGCTGCGGAGAGGTCCAGGAGTACGAGGGCCACGGTCTCACCTCACCTCACATAAGCACACTACCCATGCACCTGCACCCAAGTCCAGCAGACGTACACCTCTGACAACCACTCCCTCAACCTCCACTACCATCCCTCCTCCCTCATCCCACCCCACAGTCCCTAAGAAGCTTTTCCTTGCCCAACTTGACCTCTTCCCTCTCCACCCCCCATCCTGCCCGTAAGAGCTGGGTCCCAACGACCCAGCCCAGCACCTCAGTCAAACAGTCCACAGGGACAGTGGAGGCACCTCCTAGTCGAGGAGGCAAGAGAGGGAAGGATCCCACTCCACCAACCAGGAAAGGGAAGGATCCCACTCCACCAACCAGGAAAGGGAAGGATTTCACTCCACTAGCAAGGAAAGGGAAGGATCCCACTGCATCAGCCAGGAAAGGGAAGGATCTCACTCCACCAATCAGGAAAGGGAAGGATCCCACTCCACCAACCAAGAGGGGCAAGAGGCCTCCCCCAACAGCAGTGGTCAAGGTGCCCTCACCTCAGGCTGGGACACAGCAGCCCCCACCTCAGGCTGGGACACAGCGGCCCTCACCTCAAGCTGGGACACAGCATTCTTCACCTCAGACTGGGACACAGCAGCCATCACCTCAAGCTGGGACATAGCAGCCCTCACCTCAGCCTGGGACACAGCAGCCCTTACCTCAAGCTGGGACACAGCAGCCCTCACCTCAGGCTGGGACACTGCAGCCCTCACCTCAGGCTGGGACACAGCAGCCCTCACCTCCAGCAGAGGGCATATAGGCCACCCCCAGGGAGTGTTGTACAAGGAACCCCCTCCATAACCAGTGGGCAAGTCCCCCACCTCAGAGACTGTCCCAGCTAATTGTTATTGGCATGGAGCCCCCTCCAGAACCAGTGGGCAAGTCCACCACCTCAGAGACTGTGACCTTGCACTCCCCAGCTAATTTTTATGGCATGGAGCCCCCTCCAGAACCAGTGGGCAAGTCTCCCAACTCAGCTGAGGTGCCCCCCAACCCCCTTCCCCACGAGGTGCCTGGCCATTCCCACCACAATGCCCCTGCACAGTGTAGTGTGGATAACGTCAGGGAAAGAGTTGGGGCTTGGACTGTGCCCTGTGGCCATGTGAGCCTTTTGTACTTTAGACATTGGCCCTTTCTGCACAGTGACTCATGTGTATTTTTTCACATTGACAAAATGGTGGCTGTTTTCATCCAATTACACTTTCAGTTCTGGAATGCTGTAGTCCTTGCACTATTATGACGTGTGTCCTGTCACATTGTTTTTCGTCTGCAGCTGGTTGTATGTATGGTGTGTGTGTGTCTCTGGTGTGTGTTGTGCATGTGTGTGTCACTTTCCTTTTCCTCCCTCCCCCTCTTGTGTGCTAGGTGGCTGTACTCTCTGTCGTCGTCTTCGTCAGCATTGGTGTTCCAGGTGGAGCATGGTGTAGAAGAGCACGAGGAAGACTTGCAGTTTTGGTTCCATGGCAGCCTTGTTCTTCTCTGTGTCTCCGAGGGTGAGTCTTTGGTCTTCTGTATTCTGTTTCCACCAGGCTTTTGATGGCGCTGGTATCACCCCGGAAATCCTGGTGGTGTGCTTTGTCATAATATGGTGGGCGGTACCTTGTCCTCTGCCTGGCTGTTAATGGCTACCTCCTTGGTCAGTGGTCTTTACACCCTGGCGGTTGGTGTGGTATATTGGCTGTCTATGGGAGTTATCATTACCGGCAGCCTGTTGGCGGTGTTACCGCCACTTTATCACTCACTGCCAATGTCATAATGACCACCATGGACTGTTAGTCCTAAAGTGCATAGCAAACCTATAATCCTTTTAACATATGTGCAATAATCGCATAAACAATGAAAGTGTTTAAGATCATCACCATGTCATAATCAAAAACCTAGCCATACAGAATACAAAGGAGAGGCTAGTTACATCTTCATCATCATAAAAGGCCTGAAAAGATGAAAAGTGAAATAGCAATAAATATCTAAAATAGCATAAGTAAAACAGCAAATATAAAAAATTGTCTAATATCACTTCTAAAGACCCTGATAGCTGTTCTGCAGTCTCTAAACCCCAGGTTGTGACAAAGTAGTAAAATCCACTTCCTTGAATACCCGACATAAGACAGGCAAAAAATAACAACATACACATTAGTCTCGGACACCTGGGTACAAAAAAGACAACTCCCATCTGAATTATTGGATGCATGTCGCCACTTAAACATGACTGACCGAAAAGGCAGGGTCCAAACCAAAATTTTGTTTATAAAGTTTTAGCTAGGGAGATTCAATCTCATCTAAATATGCTTCTGTAATATAACTGCCTTTGTGTTAAAAAAGGTGGTGATGAAGGAACCCACCATAGCTGAGCTAGAAACAAATTGTTTACATATTGCCAAGACAGACTTTTAAGTGCCTCTTTCGAAGGCCCTGAAACTTCCTTAGGGGTAGACCAAAGATTCCCACACCCAATTCCTCTCCATTGATGTTGATTAAACCTAAGCCAGTGAATTCTGGAGGCCTCAAGTAGTCTCATAACATCCTTCAACCCCTGCCTGTATGGCAGTAGTACTGAAGTCACCCAGATCCGTCACCAGTACAAGTTTGGTCTAAGTCCCACTTTGTCAGAGAGTGATTGAAGTCTCAAATCAAGTCACATGGGCTTTAGAGGACAACAGGGAGATTAATGAGGAGTCATAGGCCAATCTCCAAAATCCATATGGCCCAACAGTTCCCCACAATGAAAGGTTGTCCCAAGAGTTTGGAGATTGTAAATGGGGTGATACCGGTCGAAAAGAGGGGCCTTCATGGGACATTATGATAACCCCATACATTGCACCACCTTAAGTCTACACTTTTGGGTGTGTGATAAATTGTTCTATGACTGTGATCCCTAGTGTTAGAAATGGGGTCTCTAGTTGGCATAGGTATGCATCCTGTCCAAGTAGGGACCACTACTCTAGTAGTTAAACATTTATAATAAACCTGTGCTCACCCCGAGTAGCTTGACTCAGAGCAGTCAAGGTAAACATAAGAGGCAATATGTAAAGTGTTTGTGCACACATACACACACACGCACATGCAGTAGCTCGGTGAGAACACCACAGAAAAGCTCCACATTGATGTGTAAAAATAGGATAGCTTTATCTGAATCAAACAAGACCAAAACTACAAAAATCCAATATGTACATATCAGAATATGAGCATGTAAAAGTAAACAGAAGGTTTAGTGCTTCACTGGCCCTCACAATTGCTTAACACTTGTGAGCATGTAGAGGAAAGTAGCACAAACCCAGATCAAATGGAGTGGGGGGTGAAAGGTTTTGGAACCCTTCCAGTAGTCATGTGGCCAACAACCGTGATGTTTAAGTGGCATTTGCAGAAAAGCGGTCCACGGGTCCCTGGTGACCAAAGAATTAAACAAGTCTTCAATGAGAGTGTGCGGCTCAAGGTAAAGGGATCTCAGCCTCAGTTGTGAGAGCGGGCCATGGCTTGATTCAGCACGAGCCACAGAGGTGATGGCCTCGGGGTTTGGGACCTCGTCACTGGGGCCCCTCAGTCAAGCAGGCAGTGTGGCAATGGGCCAGGTGAGTCGATCTTTGGTAATTGCAGTGATTCCCCTCAGGATACCAGCAGGTTGACAGCATAGGAGTGCCGTGTTGACTCCGGTCACATAGGCGGCTGATGACGTCACTCAGGAAAGCTCAGTTCATTTAGGCAACATGGCTAGGCCACTCTGAAAGGGCTTCCCTTCTGTGTTGTGGCTTCTTTGTCGAGTGCAGGGGGAACTGTAAAGTGCTCAAAACACGCTGATCAAACTCAAAGTTCCCCACATATGATGGCCTTTGCACTTGGAGGAACAGGAAGCTCTCAACATGCGCTTATATGGTAAATTGAAGAGTGAGCGATTGATCACAGCTCCCAATCAGGATGCCCCAGCCAGACTCATGAGTGACAAAGTCCCATGGCAGTCGGATATCCCGGAGATTTCAAAAGAGGGGGCAGGAAAACAAGCACTTGAGAACCTTGGTTTCATGATGCAGAAGTTAGGTTTAATCCTTCTCACTCCAGGTAAGAATCAGCAGGCCAACGCAGCAAAGCAAGTAGCAAAGCGTCAGTCCCGCCTACAGCACAGCACACAGCAAGCAATCATCTCATAAACTTTCCTCAAAATAACCAGGCACAGAACTTCACTTTAACCTACGACAATTGCTAGTTGGTGTCAGACTCCTGTCAAAGGGTACTGCAAGTGAGCCAGGACTACTGGGACCAAATGCACTCAAAGTAAGACAGTGTACTATGGTCACTATCATGTCGGGGATCACAGACTTGTCGATCAACATGGGCCACAACCTGACATATAGCAAAATGCAGTTAATGAACCTGGTCTAATGCAGTCAATTAAAGGTATGCCTTCACTCTCTATCTGACAACATTCTCCATTACATGCTTTGATGCCATTGTTTAAGGTAAATGCATTTAACTGTATGATAGTGGCTGTCCATCTCTTAACAGCTGGAAGTGTGAGAAATGGAACTGACCAAACTGTGTCCTCCTCCCCGGACAGGGTATCAGAATCGATGCCCAGCGGCTCAAAATTACAGTTGAAATCACCCACCACAAATTTAAAGCATCATGCCGGGTGAGTCACAAGGTGTGTGTTAGTTGAATTGCCAATGGATATTTCATTTTTACCACCACATGCCTATAATAAATATTATATACACACAAGGAAACACTTGAGAGGAACTGCAGAGTAACACACAAAACACCTCAAAAGCCTAAATCAATAGCTTTAGATAGGCAGGGTAAAGTGCATTTAATGGGGGTTGCCAGCCCCCTAAGAAGCCACCCTTTCTCTGAAGACACTGCAGCCTGATCAAAACAGATGTACCTGGAATTCAGTTGTGGAGACGGTTCCCAAGTCTCTTGGAAAAAACAAATATCATATGTATCTATAAAAAGGCACCAATCTGGGCAAACTAGCTTTGACGTCATGCCAGCAAAGTTCCAAGAGACTGGATTGGTGGTCGAACAATTGAATGCATGGAGACACAGGAAGGTGACAGAGCCAAACTCTTGGGGGGAATACAACCACCTCGGCTGTGCCCTTGAATGGTCAGTCCAACTCAGTGAGACCTTCTAGAGGTAAAAAACTATCACGACATGGGATGCTCGAATCAGACCTCAGTGGTGCTGGTAGAGTGGAGGGCACGTGGGAGGATTTATATCGACTTCCAGGTGCCTATAGAAGAACCCTAGAGCCAAAATAGTAACAGTCCCATCGCTAGAAGGCTGATGATGCTGATTCAAAATGTGTTCCACCAAAAAATGGAAATCTAAATTTAATGATAAAATAGTCCCTGTGCAGAGATTTCTCCAAAGTGCCAATCAAACCCACATGCCTCACCAATATGATATGACAATAGTCTTTCATGGAAAAGTTAGAGTGACAGGATAATCAATGTGATACCATATTTTTAATTTGAACAAAGGTCTCATATGGGAGTTATCCAAATCAGGTACATTTCCCAAGACAACAACAAAACAACAACACTCCGAGGGAAGGTTGACATGTGGAAGGGTGCTCGTATTGCCAGGGGTAAGATTCAAGACCTGGTAGGGTTAAAGTCCAGATTACCCCACTGACCAATTATACATTCAGACACACATTCACCTAGGGTGATAGCAGATGTACACCTTTCAGGGAGAGCACCAGAAGCTAATCCCAATTCAGGTACAACAGAGCCCAAAGTGGCCTTTGCTTCAGTCGAACATGGTAGAGAGGGTGCTTCAGTGGGTACAGCATGTTAAACCGCAGGGGTCAGAATCCCCACTCGACACTACCAAGCCTTAGAAATTTTGGAGATATCAACTTCCATTTTATCAAGTCTGGCAAATAAAGAATGAAAATAAGTTTTAAGGGTGCCAGACAGTAGTGTCAGGCAAGGATTCAAAGTAGACACACTTAAGGAAACACAGACGCTGCCTCCAGGAGCCAAAGACTGGCCATGATCCTGTCCGGTTGCCCTAGCCTCATTGGTTTGAAGGGCACCCTTTTGGTTTTGCGCTTATGTTTGGAAGCTGGGCTAGAATCAAGAACTGACTCTTGCAATGACAAGCCCTGGACTATCTCATTAATCGGTAGAACTGCTTTGTTATGAGGAGGTGAAAGGGACAATTGTGCAGCAGGTGGTAGATCAGATGCCGTACCCATGGTAGGAACCAGGGTGTCAGTTAGATCCAGTGACAAGCGCCTCCCTACTAAATCAATCTCTTTAGCATTGACCCCAATAGCCCTGACTAAGAAACTATCAATAGGTGTGCAACTGGACGCCACCAAAGGTCTAGAGCAGAGGTCTTAAAACTGGGGGTGAGGGGGGCTTCAAGTGATCCCAGGGGAGGCATCATAATCTGGCCAAAAGATGCATTATACAGATAATAGGCCTTTGTTTTCAGCAGAAGCATGTTATTGCATTTTTAAAAAGGTAACAGTACGTAACTGCAATGTTTGGATAGATCTAGACATATTTAATCATTGCCATCTTTATAAAATAATTGTGAAAAATTCTGAGGGGGGCCCAATGATTTTTATTTTTCAACTGAGGGGGGGGGCACGGCATTAAAAAGTTTAGGGTGCAGCCTTCCTCTCACCCATTGCCAAAGCCAGAAAAACACCCATTCAGCAGTTGGGGACTGAGCATTTAATACATTTCGAGGTGTTGGCAAATTCCCAAATAGAAATATCCACTGAAAGTAGGCAAAAGAAGATAGGCCAGGACTCTTCTGGGCGATGACAGATAAAGATGGGCCCAATCTTGGCCTGGTCTTTGCCCAAATGCACACCTGGGCATGTAACACATGCGTCCCACGTTGCATGATCCCTGCAGTGCTTATAAAAACCAGTGAAGCTGTTAGGCCCCACCTGCTGCAATGATGACTGGGGAACTTAGTCCCACTCCAGTGACAAAGAAAAGGCAAGTTCGGGAATGCTGGCTAGGGACGCTGCTGGTGTCAGCACTGCCATTACAAAGAAAAGGTAAGTTCAGGAATCCAGGCCAGGGAAACTTGCATTGTCAGCAATAATAATGTTATCTTTGCTAATTTGACAAAATGTACATATGAAAACTTGTTAGCACGTGGCCAAAGGGGTGCAGTGACCACTCGTTGTAGTGGTGGATAGAATTTATAATCACAATTGTCAGTCATCCCTCTCACAGTTACTATGTATGTGTGACCTTTCTGAGTGAACAGCAATCTTTTGAGAGTCTCACTATATCTGAGCCTTTTTTCATTATCACAAATATTTCAGCAATTTAGGATTTTGATGAATTTGCAACCATCATTTGAATTCGGTGTATTGCATTCATAAGTATCTACTTATATGTGAGTGATGTTGCTAAATGGATAGATCTGCCTCTTGTGCCTAAAAATACAGGTTGTCTCGTAAGTAAACAATGAATCACATGTAGCTTTCCCAGGTATATTTTAAAAGAGAATCCCCTAATTGTGAATACCATCTTACATCTCTCTTTCTGAGGCAAAATTTAAACTCTAATACATTAATTGATATTGCAATAAAACCATAAATTAACCATGTATTACTTCAGTTTTCTTAGGAGTGAAAGCAGACAATTCAAAATTGGTAACGGAGAATAAATTACTGTCAGGGTTCTCTTTTGAGAAACATTCTTTGATTCTTACTCAAACTGTAAAATTCAAAGATAACAGATTCATTAAAGGAGATTGTAAAGCAAACATAGCTTTGCATTGCTCTTGTTCTTGTTATAACTATCCAATTATTATCATTTTGAAGTCACTGTCAATTATCTTATAGGTTCCCTGGACATTTTCAATTGGTATTTCTATACTTTTCTTAGCTGTTTCTATAGCATATTTATCTGTGACAGCCATTGTATGGTAGAATTTCAAGAACATCCCCTTCGTTGGTGGCCAACCCCCACAGCGCACAAGCAAAGGCCATGCAAGGCAGAGAGTTGGTCAGCTGTTGGGGGTGGGCTCAGGGCCTGGCCTGCAGCCAGGACATGTGCCCAACCCTCTGCCATGCATAGCTGAAGGCTTTGCACATCAGGGGGATGACCAGTGGCAGAGTATCGGGGGCAAGGCCGGGCTGCAGGCCAGGCCGTGAGGCCAACCCTCCAGTGAGTACGGGCGATGGGTGGTGGTTTGACATAGACTTAGCTATAGTCTTACTGTTAGACTTGACATCCTTGGCCTGGTCTCCCCTAACATTTTGCCTCTGATTCCCAGGTTGTAGATGTGTGCTGGACTCTGTTTTTACATTTTTTCATACTCTGGGCACTTTCCCACTGCTATCCAGTGCTAAAGTGCAAGTGCTCCTGTGTAAAATGTATGTGTAATTGGCTTTCCATGATTTTCCATATTTGATTTACTAGTAAGTCCCTAGTACAGTGCACTAGAGGTGTCCAGGGGCTGTAAATCAAATGCTACTAGTAGGCCTGCAGCACTGGTTGTGCTACCCACATTAGTAGCCCTGTGACCATGTCTCAGACCTGCCCCTGCAGTGTCTGTGTGTGCAGTTTTAAACTGCCAATTCAACTAGGCAAGTGCACCCAATTGTCAGGCCTAAGCCTTTCCTTTTTACACATGTAGGGCACCCATAAGGTAGGCCCTGGTTAGCCCCATGGGCAGGTGCAGTGTAAGTTTAAGGTGGGATATGTATTTATGTGTTTTACATGTCCTGACAGTGAGATATTTCCAAATACGGTTTTCACTGTTGCAAGGCCTAGCTCTCACATTGGTTAACAAGGAGGCTGCCTTTAAACATTTTTAAAGTGCAGATTCCCTTTGGGAGCAGATAGACATGTGGAGTTTGAACTCACAATTTAAAAATACATCTTTTAGTGAAGTTGTTTTTTAGATTCTGTGTTTGAAAATGTCACTTTTAGAAAGTAGGCATTTTCTTGCTTAAGCCATTCTGTGACTCTGCCTGTTTGTGGATTCCCTGTCTAGGTCAGTTTGACAGTTGGGGTGTTTGCACCTCTCTCTAGGCAGTGACACAAGGGGAGCTGGGGTGTAGCCTGCATATCCTGATGAGTCATCTGTGCTGGGAGGGAGGGGAGGAGTGGCCACTCACACCTGAAAGGGCTGTGCCTGCCCTCACATAATGCAGTCTCCAACCCCTTGGTGTGTATCTGAATCCTGGCCTGGGCAAGGCAGGATCTTGAAAACGTCAAAGGACTTCTCTTTGAAGTAGGCCTATTTCAAAGGCAGAAAGGGGTATAAGAAGTGCACCCAAAACCCCTGAAAATTAGATCACTTCTAGAATAAAGAGGAACCTCTGCCAAGGAGAAGAGCTGAAGAGCTGAGGAGAAGTGCTGCCCTTGTCTGTGACTGTGCTTTGTTGGGCTATCCTGCAGTTGCTGCTTGTGCCTGTGAAAGTGGACAAAGAATGGACTTTGTTGTGCATTCCTGCTTGAGAAGAATATCCAAGAGCTTGAACTGAGCTTGCCTCCTGTTGTTGAAGTCTCAGGGCCATCAAAGACTTCCCCTGCCAGCAGCTGGGTTATCGGCTGAGACTCCTGCCCTGTCAACTGGTGCCCTATCCAGTCCCTGGGCCCTTGAGAGGTAAAGCTGGCAGCCAAGAACTGAAAATCGACGCAAAGACGGGAAACATTCAACGCACCACCCACCTCATGGCTGATAAATGATGCTCCACCTGCCTTGTGGCTAAAATCAACGCTCCACCTGCATCACAGCTGGAAGATCAATGCAACCCGGCTGGAGAAATGATGTGCAACACCCACAGTGGCTGCTGTTAACAACCCAAGCCCCCACGCAGTGTGGTTTCTTGGCACTGTGTGACCGGATTTCAATGCAGCATCGCTGGGCACGGAAAATCAACGCAAAGCTTGCCCGGACCCAAGGTGCTCACCTGGATCGACGCATCACTCTCTTGCGGGAGAGAAGAAACAACGTATGCCAACCAGACCAAAGGAGGAACGATACACATTCTCACTCGCGGGTGAGAAATCGAAGCATCGCTGGTCCTTATCGACGCACACTCACCTGTGCGGCTTTATTTTGACGCTACCCAGGTACTTTTCTCACTGTTTACTCAGGATTAAGACTCTTATTCTTTTGAAAATTCATATCTTGACTTGTGTATGTTGGATTTTTGTCATTTTGGTCTTCTTATTGTTTAGATAAATATTATCTATTTTTCTGAACCTGTGTTGTGTTATTTTGTACTGTTTTCACTGAGTTACTGTGTGTGTTAGTAAAAATACTTTACACATTGCTTCTGAAGTTAAACCTGCCTGCTCATGCCAAGCTACCAAGGGGGTGAGCAGGGGTTAACTGAGGGTGATTCTCCTTTACCCTGATTAGAGTGAGGGTCCTTGCTTGGACATGGGGTAACCCAACCAAAGAACCCATTTCGAACAGTCACATTAAGCTTTGTGTTTTCAGTGCATTTCTGTTTCTTGTTTAGCCTAAAGTGACTAATTTTATTGCCATATCTAACTATTCCAACACTCGCCTTTTGTAACAGTAACTAAAAAATGTTAATTAAAAATTTAAGTTAATAAAACATATATCACAGTTCCCAATCTAATCAACATGAGGGAAAGTGCTGAATTTTGGAGGGATTGATTTAGTATTCCCACTCAAAATAATGCAAATTTGGGAAAGTATTGGACCTTGGAGGGGTTAGATTTACTATTCCCACTCCTATCTACACAAGAGTAGGAAAAGTGTTGAATTTTGGAGGGGTTAGATTTTCTATTCCTTTTCCAATCTGTGCAACAGTATGGAAAGTGTTGGACTTTGGATGTGTTAGACTTATTATTCTCACTCCAAACGATACAACAGTAGGGAAAGTGTCTGACTTTAGAGAGCTAAGATTTACTATTCCCACATCAATGTAAGCAAAAATATGGAAATTGTTGGACTTAGGAAGGGAAACAAATATCATTTTAACCATTTTCCCCTAATTATTTTTAACAAATTATTAAAATAACTAACAACACACAATTATTAACATATATTCAAAGTAATATATATGTGTGTGTGTGTGTGTACATATATATAAATAAAACATTTCTAAATAAGTTAAACTTTTAAAAAGTACTTTGAAATAAATAGCTTTAAAATAAATACACCATCATCTCTCGTACCGACAAACATCCACAATGCCCCCAAAAATAAAAAAATAAAAAAACAATAATACTATTAAAATAGTAATTGAATAAAACAAATAAAATACAACTAGTATAAATTATAATATACATTTCACAAACATAATAACTATACACACTTGTCAGCAAATTAACAACTAATAAAAATGCAGCAAATAAATCAGATAACAAATAGTCAGTTGAGCAAATTATGTAATATATTTCAGGATAAATACTTAATGTAAAAAAAGTAAAAATGTATAATTTAGAAAACTTACCACCCTATTACCCTACAAATACAACCTGCTGCTAAAATATAAATTAGTGATTAAGCTATACAAAAATAAAACATACACACAAATTCACAAAATACACTTGATTGAAATAATAATTAATCTATTAAACAATTTAAATAATAACCAATTATTATATATTTAATTAACATAAAAACTTAATGTAAAAAATAATTTAAATAACTTCCTACCCTATTCCCCTCAAAACCCTACAGCCCACTACTAAATTATAACATAGTAATTAAACTATATAAAAAATAATTATACATTAAAATAAAATCACACTTAAAAAAATATAAATAGCAATTATTAAAATGCTTAAATGGCATAGTTGCACATTTAAATACATTCCCCTCGTTGATAATGAGGCTATACACTTTGCGGGCTGGTATAAAAAGATATGGAGATGTGGGCAAATGAACAGAAGATAATCCTGCTTCATCAAACTGGTTATAGGGTAGGGACTGGAACATCTGTAAAACATCTAGCAGTCTTGACCTTAATGTAGAAGGCAATTGCAATTAAAACCATGTTGTAATCTGTTTGTGGACTTTAAAGCAGCTTTTGTCTCTGTCCCCAAAAGTACCCTATGGCACAAACTAACCTGCTGGAGCATTCCACCCAACTTGCTAAAATGTATTAGAGCTTTATACACGTATACCTGGCTCCACGTTAAAATCAGAAATGGCAGCACCTTTACTCGTACAATTAACATCGTGATTGGCTTAAAACAGCACTATGTTTTGGTCCCAACACTTTTAAATATCTTTATAGCTGACTTACTAAAAGAACTGGGAAAGTTTAGCATGCACTCTCCAAAGCTCTGTGGTAAGCCTGTCATATACATTCTGTATGCTGACGATGCTCTCAGAGGGCCAGATATACAACCCTCTTGTTTTGCGACTCGCAATTTGAGATCCGTTTGGGAATCGCAAATTGCGAGTCGCAAAACAAAATGTACAACGGTGTGAAGTACACTGTTTGCGATTCCCAATAGGGTCATAAATGACCTACCTCACCAATATTCATGAGGTAGGTCCACCATGTCTGTGACTACTTTATAAATAAAGCAGATTTTTGTTTTTGAAATGCAGCCCATTTTCCTTAAAGGACCACTACCTGCTCTGAAAATGTTTTTTCACTTTCATTCACAAAGGGGAAGGGATCCCTTGGAGAAACCTTCCCATTTGCAAATGGGTTAACATCAACTTTGATTGTTTTGCAACCGCATTTACGGTCACAAATCAATCATACATACCACTGTAACTCTCAGATAGGAAGGGACGACCTTCAAAAGCCCCTTCCTATTTGCGACTCACAAACCCTTTTTGCTATTCAGTAAATAGATTACTGAATCGCAATATTGGGCTGTTTGCAACAAGAAAAAAGCTTTGTTCATCTGGCCCTTAATGAGTGCATCCCAAAAGAGCTCATTAAAACATTCACCACTAACTGTAGGCTGTGCAGCGGCTACAAGGAATGTATAATCTACATAGTATCTATATTTCCAATGTTACTAAAGGAAAGGCATGCTTTTCTGAAACCTATTTTTCATCAGTTGGGACTCCATTCCTGCAGGCATGTAGTGATGGAATGCCACCCAGTAATGCATTTACCTCTTTCTTTGTGGGATTTATAAAATTTAGCACAGAAAGAAAGCTCAGGGCTGCATAACCTGTCAGACTTGAATCGGACTCAAGGCATCTGCACTGATTTAGCACTTTGAAGACTTGTGGTGGGAACTCCATTGGATCCTCTTATACTTGAATACAATCACACTTTTCACTTTATTATAGCTATTTTTTGGCACCAGCACTTTAATCATATGTTTATAGATCATATTGCTACCTTTGTTCATTATGGGCTTGATTACGACTTTGGCGGTCATTTTTGCAAGACCGCCACGGTGGCGGTGGCCAAAAGGCCACCGTGTTGGTGGTAATCTGACTGCCATAGTAAGAGTCACACTGTGAAGGCCGCCAAAAAACAGGCAACATTCCAACACCGCCAGGACACAGGAGGCTGGGAAAGAGGTGGTTCCACCACCAGCACTGCCAGCCCAACACAAATCCACCCACCACATTATGAGCCACAAATCACTACAGCGGTTATTCAATTATGGAAAACCATTGGCGGTCTGAACTGCCACACTCAGTACACCCTCCTGTCAGAACATAACACCCTATTGGACAGTTTGAATACCCCACGCCTGACACAAATACACATACCAGACACCCTTACTGCTCTATATAACACACCCTCATGCAACCCTCAATCCTTTGCAACTAATACCACATATACAGATACCAAGATCAGGCAAATACACTAATATAGCACATATACACTGTAAGCAGACATACACATCTAGCTCAGCACACATCACACATCTGCACTACAAACACAATACACAAATAATGATCACACACAAACACCACAAACGTCCAACACTCACAACGCACCACCCACAACCCCTTCAATCACCCAACACTGCACCCTTACACACACAACACCCATCACCCTCATCACAACCACTACCATGTCCCTGCAAAAGCACACACGATTCACAGACAATGAGTTGAGGGTCATGGTGGATGAAATTGTCAGGGTAGAGCCACAACTGTTTGGAGCACAGGCCCAGCAAACCTCGATTACCAGGAAAATTGAGTTGTGGCAAAGAAAAGTCGACAGGGTCAACTCAGTAGGCAGCCATCCACACACAAGGGAGAACATCTGGAAGAGATGGAACAACCTACTGGGGAAGGTGTGTTCCATGGCATCACAACACCAGATTGTCATTCACAAGACTGGCCGTGGGCCCCCAGTTCATCCCCCACAGTTCACATCTTGGGAGGAGAAAATCTTGGACATTTTGCATCCCGAGGGTCTGACAGGGATACCGGGTGGACTGGACTCTGGTAAGTACCCACAACTTCCATGTCACACATTTGTCATGTCCTGCATGCCTCCTCATCACCCAAATACTCCCCATTCACTGTTTGTCTCACTACACCTCCCACTTATTCACATAATGCCCCCTCCTGCATGCTACACCTGCACCCAGGCCCTCTGCCCACAAAGCCCATTCCAAAAGCACGGATAGCATTGGCAAATACTATCACTATGAAACCCACAATGCACTAGCCCATCTACGTGAAAACCTGGAATGTGCACATTACTTCACATCCCATGCATGTATGACTATTGTACTAGCTACACCAACTAGATGGTACGACTGAGGACCACTATATGGCAATTACAGCAATGCAATGGCAAACCACAATGGCAAACAAGGCTAAAGACAGCTACAGCTCTGTGACTAATCCAAATACCCACTTATCAAGATCTCCAACCCTGAAATGGACTCATGGAATGGAAGATGGCAGACTCCATGCACATGTACAACATGCACAGGCAGGACATTTAACCTTACATAGTCACATACTCTCCTCCCACTGCAACACTATGCTGCAATGTCCTGTCCTTTCGTGTCAGATCTAGCAAGATTGATTAGTCACTAGGTAACAGTGCTGAACAGTCATATGAACTATCACTAGGGACCTGAATACATTCACAGAGCAATAATTACCAAACCTGATTGACACCAACCAACATGGAGAATACTACACATGTTACAGACTACTACTTACTACCAATGGTGTGCTGTGCAACATCTGTCATTGTTATTGCTGGGAATCATGTTGAGCCACTGTATGCATCTGATAAACAGATACCCAAACACACTTCCTACATGTAACTCTGCCTCTCACTCCATCTACAGGTATCCCTGCCAGTGCCACCATGGAGAGGATACCAGAGACTGCCAGCCCTCCTCAGGATGAAGGCCCAGTGAGGACAACATGCCTGGATGTCTGGACCCTGACGACCTTCCTGGCCGACTTGGGACACCTGATCTGCCTACGACTCCCTGCCTCACCCTGCCCACATCAATCCCCCCAACCCTATGGCATCAACATCATAGCCAACCCTTCGTATACAAACCTGTGTCCCAGGACTGTTCAAACTGTAGTATGCCCCACAGTACGGAGACCTGAGTCAACCCGTGACACCCCAGGCAGTGGAGGTCCTACAGACACTGGAAGTGGGCACATCATGCCAGGGGCACGTACACCTGGAGGCATGGGGTGTGGGAAGGAAGCTGTGGGCCAGAGGAGGAGGCCCCCAAGGTATTCCACTGACCAGGAAACCACCTCCCAAGTCCTGGGAGCATACCAACATTCCCAGAACAGGATGGACCACATTTTCACCATGTTAGGGAAAACCAAAGGCTGCAGAGGGAATACAAACAGGAGGTCATGCAGCATTGGCAGGCCCACAATGCCACCATGGCCTCCATTGCAGGGGTGCTGAGGGACATCAACACTACCCTACATGCTTCCTCCAGCCACCAGCAGGTCCCTTCCAGGGGTAACCTAACATCTGAGCCAACTATATCAGGGGCAGTTAGTGGAATAGAGGCCCTGCCAGGGGACCCACAGGCCTCAGACACACCTCTCTCTGTAACTGAAGAACCCTCCGCAAACTTGGACGTCCATCCACACATCCTGCTGGAGCAGATGCCAAGACCAAGCCCACTGCCAGGAAGTGAACCTCTCCTGATATGTCTCTCTTGTGTGCCACTGAGATACCATGTTGACTGTTCAGTGACATTGATGTCTGACGATTCCATCTACCATGACATCACTCATCACCTGTTGGACAATGTATGCACCTTTGTGTGCCTTACAATATCATGATATGCCAAATAAGCCAAATGGAACATAGATGCTGTATATGTGTCTGTAATTAAAAATCAACTAATGTCATGTATGACAAATGTGGTCTGGTAATTTCCCCCTACATCCAATAGGCAGTAAATGGACAGCAGAGGGACGCTTCCTTAACAGGAGACAAAGTACAACAGATATGTCTCAGGACAAATGTCAGAGAGGTATAAATCTTGGACCAGACAAGGGTGTAGTCAGTATTTCAACCTGCAAAAATACCATGGCAGAGAGTACCATCAGGAAAGAAGTCCTGATGCCACACATACCACATATTCAGGTCATAGATGTCATGCCCACTCCAGCATAGCTCCTAAGCAGGGGCCCCCAGATAATGCCTATACATCACCAGTTACACATTTTACACACTAATCACTTTATGTGCCAACTGCCATGTTCAACAAACATTTCTTCTATCACTTACCAATGGCCAATGACAATGAATGCCTCAAACCATAGGTATCAGAGGTACTGAGTAAGATACCACAGTCAGTGGGTGGAATGACATGAGAACAGGAGAATGCATCCAATATACCTCAATACTGGTCTTTCCATTTTAGATGTGAATATAGGAAACTGCAGTGAAAACATGTGTTAGAGCTGGAACACTTTTCCTGTGCACCTTACATTCTATCAGTCAGTTCCCACATATCACACATTGGGCCAGGACTGCACATTACCTCCACTGATGAACCAAGTCAGGAGGACAATTGACACCAATGATTGTAGACATACAAGACTTGAACATCCCACTCAACATACCTGTATGTCACTGGAAGTACTGATTGATGAGCTCAGTCCTAGCGTCAGCTGCTCCTTCCTCCTCTGCCTCCTTATAACTTGTCATTTCAGCATTTCCAGCCACTGGTCCAGCTGCCTCACCCTCATCATCTAGTAATGGTATCTGATGACTCAGTGCTAGATTGTGGAGCATGCAGCAGGCAACGATAATCTAGCATACCTTTTGGGAGGAGTAGAGGAGGGCACCTCCAGATAGGTCCAGGCACCTAAACCTGGCCTTCAGGAGGCCAAATGTTCTTTCGATTACACGCCTTGTCCTCTTGTGGGCCTCATTGAAATGGAGATCACCTTCCATGGCTGGGTACCTCACTGGTGCCAACAGCCAAGGAAGGATGGGATAGCCAGAGTCACCTATGTGCATAAATGTAGTACCAGTGAAATTACAGGTACAGCAACAAGGCCGATAGTGATGACAGGTGCTATGATAGTGAAACCCCTTATAATGCAGACATACCAAGGAGCCAGGCCTTCTCTGTGTGTAGTCTTGCCATCATGTGTAGGACATTGCTGTTCCTCAAAATGTAGGAGTCATGCACAGATCCAGGAAACTTGGCTGTGACTTGTGAGATGTACTGGTCTGCCAGTCACACCACCTGAACATTTATGGAGTGGTAGTTCTTCTTGTTCCTATACACCTGTTCATTAGCACTGGGAGGGACCAGGGCTATATGAGTGCCATCAATGGTCCCTACCACATGAGGGATGTGTCCCATATCATAAAAGTCTCCCTTTATATTGGCCAAGTCTGCAAGTTGGGGGAACCTGATGTAGCTATCCAAGTGCTTTAACAAAGCACACAGTACATCCTTCAACGCCAGACTGAACATGGGGTGAGACATCCCTGCAGTTAAGCCCACTGTAGTCTGAAAGGAACCTGTGGCATGAAAGTGTTGCACTGACAAGACTTGTACTGTGGGAGGGATGCAGTAGGGATTGTGTATGGCTGGCAAGAGATCTGGCTCCAACTGTGTACATAGATCCATGATGATATGACGATTCAGAAGATAGGTCTGGAGGACATGCCTGTCCTCCTTGGTCGCAAGGTCAACTAGTGGATGGTACACTGGTGGTTGTCTCATTCTCCTCATGGCAGAATATCTAGGATGACAGGAGAGAATGTACATTGAGTAAAGCAGCTGACACATGTAAGAAGAACATGTTAAAATAACACACACCTAACACTGTAGGACATGCATAGCACTACTGACATGTACCATAACGGCCATGGTGAAGCTCTTTGGACACCATCTTTGCAGCAGATTGTTGTCCATGTAAGTCGTATAGGACAAATGTCACATGCATGATATATCATATGTGGCAGACTGAGCAGTCCTGCACTGATCAAGTGATACTAAATGGAGTATACCAATATAGTGTAATCACCTATGTGCCTCCGAGTATTTCACCATGGCCATCGTCATATATATAGCCACATCACGTTATTGTGTCATGACTGTCACTATTTTTTGCATTAATATGATGATGCCACAACATAGGCTTACTCCTACGTGGCTCTATGCTGTTAGAAATGGGGTTTCTAGTTGGCTAAGGTATGCACCTAAGCCAGGAAGATCCTACCCACTCTAGTCAGGGCAAGGGATTTACACGTCCAAGATAACGCCTGCTCACCCCCTTGGTTGTTTGGCACAAGCAGTCAGGCCTAACCCGGAGGCAATGTGTATAGCGTTTGCACAACACACACAAAAGACGTGACGCAATATGTACACCACAAAGTAAACACAACACTGAGCTATGCAAAAATAAACTGTATTGCACAAAACATAATTAGGCCAAACATTACATGTCAGTAATACCCTGCTAGCTTAGCAGTTGTCAGAACGTTACTCAGGTTACTAATACTCTGCAAGATTAAGCAGTAGTCACATTAGAACACATAAGTACTCAGGATTCTGCAACATAAGCAGTAGTCACGAATCACAGTATAACAGAAATGCACTTGTCATGGAAATATAATAAATGCCTTTACTAAGGGCATTCTAAAATCCTATGGCAAATCATAAAACACATATAAGCATGTCATGCCCATAAAAGGAACACTAGCACATATATGTAGCACATCATAAACAAGCAGGGTAACATATACATCCTTAATGTCCATACCTGGAACACATGAAATATATATGTCCTTGAAAAGTACCTGTATTAAGATGTGAGGGCACTCCTAGTGCAAAGAGGATTGATAAGGGGGACTGCTGGCACTCCCATGTGGAAAACAGGGGCCACGTGTTGATACTGCGGGGATGGGGGCGGCACACACCCTCTCCGGTCTTTATAACAGGCCCCTCCTGGGGCCTGCGATCTCTGTGGGCCCCCCGGGCTGTACCTGGCCCTCCAGAAGGGGGGGCAAAGTCCAGAAGAACACCAAGTGGGCCCACAGATGGGGGCCTCACCCAACTCTCGCGGAGACCCCCAAGGGAGACCTGCAGCATACGGGGCCTCCAACGAGGCTTCCACCCCGTCTGCGATCTCTGGGGATCACTAGGGGCTTCTTTGTGGAAGGAGGGAGCCTCCGATGATGCTTCCTTCCCCCCTCTGCCTGTCAACAGAACAAAAAGGGCTCTGGTGGGGTGGGGAGCCTCCGATGAGGTTTCCTTACCTGCCCAGCTTCAAAAATGGAGGTCGTGGCCCGCCCGGGCCGTGGCGTGCAGGCACCACAGTAGGTGCCTGCGTGTGCCCCAGGGGCACCTCTTTGAGCGTGCTTCACCCCGGGGGCAGAATAGGAGCACGCTCGCTCCTTTCCATCATTAAATGGTGCCTTGGCGGTCCCAGGGACAACGCGATTCAGACGCGCTTGGCAATCTCTCGATGCCTGACTTGCAGCGGTTATTTCGGCACAGCGACGAGCTCTTCGAAGTGTAGGGACCCTTAAATGAGCCCCAGGCTGTGGCGGTGAATGTTCCTGCATGGCAATGCGCTTAGTAGCGCAGGGGGCACAAAGAAAAAAATGTTCTCCAGGTGCTTTATGAGGAAATGCAGCACTCCTCATACTGTGGATGATTACAGTGGTAAGGGGCTACTGCACCCTGCCCCTGGAGACAGAAGAAGGGGGAACTCACAGGGCTAGCAGGCCCCAACAACAGGCCAGCACAAGGGATGCTGATGGTAGCTGTTCCTCCTGGTGACCTAGCAGGTCACAGGTCAGCACAGCAGCAGCAGTCCAAGGTGGGTCCTGGTGAGTCCTATTCAGCAGCATCCTGTGTCCAGTTCCAAGAAAGTCTCTTCATGTCTAAATTGTGGGGAAAAATCCCCTGTACTTATGCTCAGTTTACAACGTGTTTCACAAAGAATGGAGGTTCTAACCAGTTACAGCTGGTTCTGGGAGTGCCCCCTCTCTCCTCGAGCACAGGCTCCCAACATCAGTTGGGGGTAAACAAACCTATTGTGTGAGGCAAGGGCACAGCCTTTACAAATGCAGGTGTGCCCCGGCTCTCCCTTCTCTCAGCCCAGGAAGACTATTCAGTATGTAGATGCACCTCTGTGACACCTCCACCCTCCCTGTGTACAGGCTGTGTGAAAAGTATGCACAAAGCCCAACTGTCACTCTGCTCAGATGTGGATTGGAGTCAAGCTGCAAAACATCAGAGTCATAAGCGCAAAGTAATGCTCACTTTCTAGAAGTGGCATTTCTGTAATGATAATAAAAAATCCACCTACACCAGTAAGCAGCATTTCTCACTACCATTATAACCATACCAAACATGCCTACGCTACCCCTCATAAATCAGACAATACCCCCTACACAGAAGGCAGGGCATTTCTAATGCAATCCTATGAGAAGGCAGCCCTCACAGCAGTGAGAAACCAAATAGGCTGTTTGTCACTACCAGGACAGGCCACATTACTAGGCACATCTCCTGCCTTCTACATACATGGCACCCTGCCCATAGGGCTAGTTAGGGCCTACCTTAGGGGTGACATACATGTAGGCAAAGGGAAGTTCTGGGCCTGGCGAGTAAATTTAGATGCCAGGTCCCTGTGGCAGAAAACTGCGCTAGCAGGCCTGAGACAGGTTTGAAAGGCTACTTCAGTGGGTGGCGCAAGCAACGCTGCAGGCCCACTAGTAGAATTTAATTTACAGGCCCGGGGGAAAGGGATACCACTTTACAAGGGACTTATAGGTAAATTAAATATGCCAATTAGGTATAAGCCAATCATACCAAGTTTACAGGGAAAAGCACATGCACTTTAGCACTGATTAGCAGTGGTAAAGTGCTCAGAGTCATAACGTCAGCCAACAAGGGCCAGAAAAATAAGGAGGGAAAGGCAAAATGTTTGGGGAATGACCCTGTAAAAGGGCCAGGTCCAACAGCCGCCATTTGGGCGATCATGTGTGGAGCACTTATTTTGGGACATCTATCGTTTATAGGTGCCCAAAATGGCAGCCGCCTGCCCTGCTGAAGTGGACAGTTGGAAATGACCTAAGTCTGCTGGCAGAAGTCATTATGGCGGTAGGCGGTCGCAAATGCCGTGCATCTTGTCATTGGTTAACATTGCTGCCTGTGGCAGACTGTGGCCAATGGTGATGACTACCGGCAGTGACGGTCTTGTACGTGGAGGCCGTGAGTGCGATTTTCTGCAGCCTTGCTCACCTGACTCCTGACACTTTTGCTAGCAAGACCTCCACAAGCTTAGCTGCTGTGTACTGTCTCTGGGAGCCATCATGCCATATCATGCAGGTGGTAGGGCCCCAGACTTCATCCCCAAAAGAGCTGGAGAAGCTTGTGAAGGAGGTCCCTGTATGGACAGCTATATAGGGCACAAGAGGAGCAGGTGAATCCAATGCCATAGTCATGTGTAAAAAGAGTTGCGTGTCACGGTGAATCGTGCATGTGAGCCGGTGAGGGACCATATGCATGCAGGCGCATAAAGTGAAGGCGTGTGAGCAGAGAGGATGGTTGTGTGTGGGTCCTTGCTGAGACAGATGTGTATTGCCCACTGCTGTTAGTAAAGTGTCAATGTACATGACTTTCTCCTCTGTCTGTGTCATCCATGCAGGTGAACGCCCATCAGAAGAAAGGGATCTGGCGAGCTATCACCAGACAAGTGCGGACCCTGGGGGTCCATAGCCCGCGGAGCACCCATTGTCACAAGCAGTGGGAGGACCTGAGACACTGGGCTGGAAAGACCGCGGAGGCCCAGATGGGGGTGTCCATCCAACGAGGGAGTGGTGCCCGTCGGACCCTGACCACCATAATGGCCCGCATTTTGGCAGTGGACTACACTGAGTTGGATGGGTGTTTGAGGGCAGAACAGCAGCCACAAGGGGTGAGTACTGACTGTATCTTGGGACTTGGCTCTGGTTGTATGGTGTTAGGTCCCTCACTTTAGCTTCTATGACAATGTAGTTTGTGCAACATGTACGTAGACTAGTGGACATGAGTAGTACCCACCCGGCCTGACTATAAGTTGTAGATGTGCTTTCATGGTTTGCTGTCAGTGGATGTACATCTTCTGTATCAAGACATCTCCATGTCTGCATGCGGAGATGGTCAAATGGCATTGGCACATGTGTGACTCCATCCTACATTTTCTATGGATGTGAGTTTGTGTTTCACCTTACCCATTGCGTGTGACCTGGTCGATACATCAACATTTGACCATCTGTATTGCTCACCTGTATTTGCAACTGGGTGACTCTCGTATTTGCACAGGGACTATAGACATAAAGTAGTGGTACTGGTATTGAATCCATGTGAGGCAGCCATTCCAGTTCTACCACAGATATGGCCTGTATAGGACTTAACTTATGGCTTGGTAGTTGTATTTCCAAATTGTAGGAAGTTGGCTCTGTATATACTATTTCAAAGTAAGAAATAGTGTGCACAGAGTCCAAGGGTTCCCCTTAGAGGTAAGATAGTGGCAAAAGTAGATAATTCTAATGATCTATTTTGTGGTAGTATGGTCGAGCAATAGGCTTATCAGATGGTAGAGTTAAGCATTTGTTGTACACACATAGGCAATAAATGAGGAACACACACTCAAATACTTACTCCAGGCCAATAGGTTTTTATATTGAAAAATATATTTTCTTAGTTTATTTTAAGAACCACAGATTCAAGATTTACATTAAACACTTTAAATGTAAGGTACTTCACTTAGATACTCTAGGAACTTTGAATAAAAGCAATATCATATACAGTCTGTAAAAATGACAATAAGCTATTTTCAAAGTGGACACAGTGCAACAGTTCCTGGGGGAGGTAAGTAAAGGTTAGATTAGGAGGTAAGTAAAACACTTACAAGTCTCAGTTCTGGGGCATAGGCAGCGCACCGTTGGGGGTTCAAGGCAACCCCAAAGTTACCACATCAGCAGCTCAGGGCCGGTCAGGTGCAGAGGTCAAAGAGGTGCCCAAAACACATAGGCGCCTATGGAGAACAGGGGTGCTCCAGTTCCAGTCTGCCAGCAAGTAAGTACCTGTGTCCTCGGGGGCAGACCAGTGGGGTTTTGTAGAGCACTTGGGGGGGGACAAGCAGGCATGCAAAACACACCCTCAGCGGCAGAGGGGCGGCCAGGTGCAGTGTGCAAAGCAGGCGTCGGGTTTTGTACAGGTTTCAATGGAGGGACCCGGGGGTCACTCTAGCGGTGCAGGCAGGCACAGGAGGGGCTTCTCGTACAGCCACCACCTGGGCAAGGCAGAGGGTCGCCTGGGGGGTCACCCCTGCATTGAATTTTGGTTCCTTCAGGTCCTGGGGGCTGCGGGTGCAGTGTTGGTTCCAGGCCTCGGGTCCCTTGTTACAGGCAGTCGCGGTCAGGGGGAGCCTCTGGATTCTCTCTGCAGGTGTCGCTGTGGGGGCTCAGGGGGATCGTCTCTGGTTACTCACGGGTTCGCAGTCGCCGGGGAGTCCTACCTGAGGTGTTTGTTTTCTGCAGGTCGAGCCGGGGGTGTCGGGTGCAGAGTGTAGAGTCTCACGCTTCCAGCGGGAACGTGAAGTCTTTAGAAGTTGCTTCTTTGTTGCAAAGAAGTAGCTGGTTTTGAACAGGGCCGCTGTTCACAGGAGTTTCTTGGTCCAGGGCAGTCCTCTGAGGCTTCAGAGGTCGCTGGTCCCTGTCGGATGCATCGCTGGAGCAGGTTTTCGAAGTTAGAGACAGGCCGGTAGTGCTGGGGCCAAAGGAGTTGTTGTCTTCCTCCTTCTCTGCAGGCTTGTAGGTCAACAGTCCTTCTTCTTTCTTCAGGTTGCAGGAATCTGATTTCCTGGGATCTGGGGAGCCCCTAAATACTGAATTTAGGGGTGTGTTTAGGTCTGGGAGGGCAGTAGCCAATGGCTACTGTCCTGGAGGGTGGCTACACCCTCTTTGTACCTCCTCTCTGTGGGGAGGGGGGCACATGCCTAATCCTATTGGGGGAATCCTCCAAACTCAAGATGGAGGATTTCTCAAGGCAGGGGTCACCTCAGCTCAGGACACCTTAGGGGCTGTCCTGACTGGTGGGTGACTCCTCCTTGTTTTTCTCATTATCTCCTCCAGCCTTGCCACCAAAAGTGGGGGCAGTGGCCGGAGGGGCGGGTATCTCCACTAGCTGGGATGCCCTGGGGCGCTGTAACAAAAGGGGTGAGCCCTTGAGGCTCACCGCCAGCTGTTACAGTTCCTGCAGGGGGAGGTGAGAAGCACCTCCACCCAGTATAGGCTTTGTTCCTGGCCACAGAGTGACAAAGGCACTCTCCCCATGTGTCCAGCAACTTGTCTGGTGTGTGGCAGGCTGGCAGAAACTGGTCAGCCTACACTAGAAGTCGGGTAGGTATTCAAGGGGGCATCTGTAAGATGCCCTCTGGGTGTATTGTACAATAAATTGCACACCGGCATCAGTGTGCATTTATTGTGCTGAGAAGTTTGATACCAAACTTCCCAGTTTTCAGTGTAGCCATTATGGAACTGTGGACTTCGTGTTTGACAAACTCCTAGACCATATACTCTTATGGCTACCCTGCACTTACAATGTCTAAGGTTTTGCTTAGACACTGTAGGGGCATAGTGCACATGCACATATGCCCTCACCTGTGGTATAGTGCACCCTGCCTTAGGGCTGGAAGGCCTGCTAGAGGAGTGACTTACCTATGCCACAGGCAGTGTGAGGTTGGCATGGCACTCTGAGGGGAGTGCCATGTCGACTTAGTCATTTTCTCCCCACCAGCACACACAAGCTGTGAGGCAGTGTGCATGTGCTGAGGGAGGGGTCCCTAGGGTGGCATAAGACATGCTGCAGCCCTTAGAGACCTTCCCTGGCATCAGGGCCCTTGGAACCAGGGGTACCAGTTACAAGGGACTTACCTGAGTGCCAGGGTTGTGCCAATTGTGGAGACAAAGGTACAGTTTAGGGAAAGAACACTGGTGCTGGGGCCTGGTTAGCAGGGTCCCAGCACACTTTCAAATCATAACTTAGCATCAGCAAAGGCAAAAAGTTAGGGGGTAACCATGCCAAGGAGGCATTTCCTTACACATATTGTGCTAATCTTCTATCTATGAGGATGTGAAGGTTGCAACAGTAGGATTAATTAATTCGTGTCTTTGATTTGGTAGGATTGCAATTATCATGGATTTCAATGTGCTAGACTTGTGGGGATATGACGTTGAACCTTATGGGATAGTACTAAAGGTGGTAAGTGCCTACACAGACCTCACCTATGACAATCTGTAATACAAATGCCATGTATGCCAAGGCCCTAGCAATTATAGTGCAACATTGTTTTGTTACAGCCTACATCATGTCTCATTGGTTACCTGGGCGCACATCTCATGGAGTGGGACAATGACTGACACCTTTGGCCTAGTTAAAGAGGGTGATTTAGACAGGATTCAGTATTGTATGACTCATGAGATGTTGATGTGAAATATTTGTTGTTCCTTCTTTCCTGTTGCTACCTTATGCAGTTGTGGGATCTGCTGTCAGTGCTATGGCAGTCGTGTTGGTCCTTGTGTGCATAATGCTTAGATGTTTTTTCCGTCTGACATGTGTGTTGTCTGGACTTGGGTACAGGTTATCACATGTCCAGAATGGTGTGAGTGATGGTGGTTTTATCATGTTGTGAAGTACAACTATTGAAACTGCATGTCTGGTTGAATTGTATGTGGGCCATGATGTCATGTGTGTTCCCGAAGTTCAACAGTTGTGACACTGCACTCAGTGATTGTGTATGTATGTGTAATGTGTGCCATCTGGACCATTGTGGATGCACTTAGTTGTAAGAATAGTACTGGTATATATGTGTTTAGTGTCTGCAGATCTCCCTCTGTGATTGTGTCAAACTTACCACATGCCTATGCCCCTGACCTGTATTCTACACATCAGATGCTACCTGTATGGGTGTCCGACTTGTAGTGGCTACATCAGTTATCAGTTCACTATTGATTTTTCTGCATAGAGTGTTAGGTCAGCCATGTTATGTGACAGGCAGGTGCTCTGCGGTGTGTGAGTGGAGTAGTCTTTACTATAATGGAAATTTACAAAGGCCATGGACTGATCAGGTGTTATAACTGTACAGGCTTTATGTGTTTTGTTCAGTCACCAGTACTTCTAAAAGGTGATAGGAGTATGGGGAGGTATGAAGAGGATTCTGGTAGCCATTTGTACTTCAGCCAGGGCATGAAGTGCATGCAAACATGGCTTTGGGCGATCATGTGGACGTCTCCAGTCGTTCTGACTTACTTGAATTTAGATGTGGATGTGAGCCTTGCCATACAGGGGTGGGTAGTAGTGAAATGTTGTGACATGCTATAGGATGTGTATTGGCACCAGAGATAGCCCAGCCAGGGGATGTATTCCTACAGATGTGCATGTATCCCTACAGATGTGTATGTGAGGTATATGTTAACCCTCTCTCTCCCTCTCACTCAATCTCCCTCCCTCCCTCCTTTCCTCCCTCTCTCTCTCTCTCTATTTGTGTGCATCAGCTTTGTGTGCATCAGCATCAGCATCAGCAGGTGAAGGAGACAGGGCACAGGCGAGTGGAGATGCTGCATGCCACGGGACCCACAGTGCTGTCACCAACGACAGCAAGGGACCCAGTGGCACGGAGCACAAGGGGAGTAGCACGGGGGTAACCAGATCTTCACCATCTTCTTCTCCAGTGGACACTCCCTGGTGGTGGCAGACCCTTCTGGGACCACCCCAGCTACATCTTTGTCCACCACCCTTTACTATTACTGCCCTTCCTGTAGTTCCCCACCCAGTTGTCCGTGGCCGCTCACCCAGGAGGGTGGGCATCTCCTTCGCTGCAGACACCTCTGCCCCTGCCCTAGTCAGCCCTGCTGCCCTCAGTGAGGAGGCTATTGACCTCCTGAGGTCCATCTCTGTGAGTCAGTCCACCATCATGAATCCCATTCAGGGATCTGGCAGCTCAAGTCCAGCAGAGCAATGCATTCATGGAGGGCATTCACGATGCACTGACTGACCTACAGAGATTCTTTCAGGCTCTGGCCTCCAAACTGATGGCAGCCAGCCACCCTTTTTCTTCTGTCCCCCCCTCCACCTGCCTCTTCCCAATCACAAAGCCCTCTTCCCAAACCCAGCCAAAGCACATAGACAGACAACCATACACCCACCTCAACATCCAAGGCTACAGCTGAGAAACACAAGCACTATAAGTCCCACCACCGACATGCACACAAACAACACCCACCTGCAGACACCAGCATCCACTACCTGCACAGACTCCCCACCATGCGCTCCTTCACAGACACTACACCAGACACATCTGCAGACACCACATCAACATTCACCAATCCAGCCACAACACATATCTTACCCTCAGTCGGCGCAATAGCAGACCCGCAAACATCCACCCTAGTCACCACATGCGGACCCACCACAACCACTGACACACCCACATTCAGTACATCATCCATACCTGTAGACACCACCCCAACAGACAGTCACCCATCCAGCATGGCATCTCCCACGACCTCCTCCCCCCTCATCCCAAGACACATAAACACCCTCACTCACCCACCCAACAGACACCCAGCACTTACAAGCATTCCTCACATGCACATGCAGCCAAGACATCCACCAAGACACCTCCTACAGCACTACCTCTCCATCCACTCCCAAACCCTTTTGTCATGACCATTCTTGTGTGTCTAAAAGTTGTTCCTCTCAGAGTTATCACACTTCCCTACTTCTCTTATACCTGTGATACCCCCAAACGGTCTGTGTCCCTCCCCAAGTCCAGCCCCTCCACCTCCAAGTCCTCCCCTGCTCCCCTGCTAGTACCCATGCCCCTCCACCTGTCAATACGTCAGCCCCTCCCAAGTGTTCCCAGCCCTCCCCTGAAGCTCGCCCTGGGCCCCCTCCGAAGCCCAGTCCCAATGACCCCTCTCCCAAACCCAAGCCCAAACTCCCCCTCAGGGCCCCCTAATCCCTGAGGTGCCCGCCTGTCCCCTTGATGCCCCTACCCTGTGGAGGACATATGGCAGTTAGGAGTCATGTAGGGGCACACAGAAGTGCCATTTGTGCATTATGCACTTTGCAGTTTGGACTAGCCTATGGCCTTTTATATTGTACATAGTTTTTTTATTTCTTGTCATATTTATATTTTTTAATATCTGAACCAACCAGTTGTTGGTTTCATGGTCATATATTTTCCCTGCCTTTCTTTCCACATGGCTGTTTAGGTCTTGCCTGCTTTGGTTTGTGTGTGAGTGACATGTCCGTGTGTTGGTTGTGCTAGCTGTTGTGTCTGGGCAGCATTTGTGGGTGTGGCATTTGTCTGCTGTGATGGCAGTGTATTGTGCGTAGGAAATGTTTGTGTTTGGAACTTGCATGTATGTTGATATTTTGTGTATTTTTGTGTTGACATGTTATATTGATGCTGTGTGCCCTTGTGTGGTTGTAGTGTGTGCATGTATGTGGTGATGGCTATATCAGAAGCGGTGTGTGGTGTGTTAGCGTAGTATGATGTATGCTTCATTGTATGGCTGTGTGATTGTGTGTATTGGTTGTCAGGTATTGTTACATGTTGTTGTATGTATGTTGTGTCAGGTGGAGGTGTGTATTTTATTTGCTTACCAAGGACTTTCTGTTGTTGCAGTTGAAGTGGTGTAGTTGTGTGAATCAGTGGTGTTGTGTATTGTTGTGTTCGACTGTGATGGTGCTGTATGTCTGCGGGTTGGTGTGTGTATTGTACATGTGCGTTGGCTGTGGTGTGTGTAGTATGTGTGTGTGTATGTGGCTGTGTGTGAATATGTGTATCTGTGTGAGGTAACATGTGTGTGTCGCCCTAGCCACTCGTCCCGGATGTGTATGTTGTGTGTGTGTGTGGGCACTTTAGCTTTTCCCTACAGAGTCAGGTAGGGCAAGGTACTCACGGTTGCCGTCGTCGTAATTGGTTCCAGAGTCATTGTGCAAGCAGGAGCAGTAAGAGGACGCGCAGTTTAGGTTCCATGACAGCTCCAGACGGGTATGTTTTCCAGAAGGTGAGTGTCTTCTTGTATAGAGTTGGTTACTGCCAGGGTTTCCGTGGTGGTGCGACTGCAGTGGAAACTTTGGCGGTGTGCAGCCTCGTAATCTGTCCAGCTGGAACATGGTGTCTGCCGGCCTGAGGGTGGCTACCGCCATTCGTGGCGGCCTGACCGACTGGCGGTGCTGACAGTGGATTGGCTGTTTTGTGTTGGGAAGACTGCCATGGTCATAATTTGGCAGTCTTCTCCACTGGCGTGTTGTTTGTACGACCGCCACTACCAACATGGCGGTCCTGAGACCGCCAAACTCGTAATGGAGGCCTATATCTGTAGTGTAACAAAATGGCAGATAATTGGTACAATGGATATTGGAGAGGAACAGGTTTGGTCCCTGCATAGTCAGCTTTCCATAGATGGGCATTGCAGTTGTCATGAAATACGCTACTCAGGGCTTCATTACGAGGCTGGTGGTACAAGGACCACCAGCCTCGCGGTAACAGTCAGAACCCCGCAACTGTGGCTGTCCGACCACCACATTACGACCATGGTGGTGAAGACTTCCATCCCCGCCGGAAACATGGTTCCTATGGTCCAACAGTGGTCTGAGTTGTACTCAGCCAGAGTGGCACTGAGTTCAGAGCCGCCTGGCTGATTACAACTCTACTCATCCCCAGCCTTGCTATGGCAGTCTGGAAAGGCTGGTGGTAAGCCAGTGCTGGAGTCACAGGGGGTCCCCTGCACGGCCCATGCCCATAGCATAAGACAGATAAGTCCCCTGGGCATGGCCATTGGGCTGGGGGGCATGACTCCTGTCTTTACTAAGAAAGGAGTTACGTCCATGGGGGTTGTGCGTCAAAAAAATGACGCTAGTCAGGATAGAGTCATTTTTTTTACTCCAACCTGACTAGCGCCATTCTTTCCCGCACAACCCCCAGTTTTCCCTACTCCTCCCATGCCCGGTTAGCATCATGTATTTTGAGGCTAACATGGGCCTTAGCGCCGGCTTGCGCCATTCCTTAAATATGGCACCCTGCTGGCGTCCTGGAATGGCTCTAGTCGGCGCCATCCTTTTCGACGCAAACCTGCACTCAAGCAGGTTTGTGTCAAAAAGTAAAAAATAAGCACCTAGGTCCTAATGATAACTACCTATAACTATCTACTGGCCCCATTCCTCCATTTAATTAAGGCCAGAGCCCAGAGAAAGAGGTTCTCAGATTTTTGATTGGCAAGGGTAATTTTAGGGTTTAGGGTGGGTATGAGTTTTTGGGTGGCAAGGGTCATTTTATGATTTTGGGTAGGTATGGATTTTTGGGTGCAAAGGTAATTTTAGGATTTAGGGTGGGTATGGGTTATTGGGTGGCAAGTGTAATTTAAGGGTTCAGAATGGGTATGGGTTTTTGGGTGACAAGGGGTATTTTAGGCTTTGAGGTGGGAATGGGTTTTTGGGGGGGTAAGGACACATTTAGGTTTTAGAGTGGGTGGGTGTTTTGGGTGGCAATGGAATTTTTAGGGTTTGGGGTATGGGTTTTTTGGGTGGCAAAGGTATTTTTAGAGTTTAGGGTGGGTGTGGGTTTTGGGGTAGCAAGGGATTTTTTAGGGTTTAGGTTGGGTATAGGTTGTGGATTTTAAGGTGTTTTTAGGGTTTATGGTGGGTATGGGTTTTTGGGTGGTAAAGCGTTTTTAGGGTTTATGGTGGGGATGGGAGGTGGTTGGATTAATGCATTGTGAGAAAGTAGCCTCTTTCTAGCCTTGTTACCCCCACTTTTGGCCTGTTTGTGAGTGTATGTCAGGGTGTTTTCACTGTCTCACTGGGATCCTGCTAGCCAGGGCCAAGTGCTCATAGTGAAAACCCTATGTTTTCAGTATGTTTGTTATGTGTCACTGGGACCCTGCTAGTCAGGACCCCAGTGCTCATAAGTTTGTGACCTATAGGTATGTGTTCCCTGTGTGATGCCTAACTGTCTCACTGAGGCTCTGCTAATCAGAACCTCAGTGGTTATGCTCTCTCATTTCTTTCAAATTGTCACTAACAGGCTAGTGACCAATTTTACCAATTTACATTGGCTTACTGGAACACCCTTATAATTCCCTAGTATATGGTACTGAGGTACCCAGGGTATTGGGGTTCCAGGAGATCCCTATGGGCTGCAGAATTTCTTTTGCCACCCATAGGGAGCTCTGACAATTCTTACACAGGCCTGCCACTGCAGCCTGAGTGAAATAACGTCCAGGTTATTTCACAGCCATTTTACACTGCACTTAAGTAACTTATAAGTCACCTATATGTCTAACCTTTACCTGGTAAAGGTTAGGTGCAAAGTTACTTAGTGTGAGGGCACCCTGGCACTAGCCAAGGTGCCCCCACATTGTTCAGGGCCAATTCCCCAGACTTTGTGAGTGCGGGGACACCATTACACGCGTGCACTACATATAGGTCACTACCTATATGTAGCTTCACAATGGTAACTCCGAATATGGCCATGTAACATGTCTATGATCATGGAATTGCCCCCTCTATGCCATCCTGGCATAGTTGGCACAATCCCATGATCCCAGTGGTCTGTAGCACAGACCCTGGTACTGCCAAACTGCCCTTCCTGGGGTTTCACTGCAGCTGCTGCTGCTGCCAACCCCTCAGATAGGCAGCTGCCCTCCTGGGGTCCAGCCAGGCCTGGCCCAGGATGGCAGAACAAAGGACTTCCTCTGAGAGAGGGTGTTACACCCTCTCCCTTTGGAAAATGGTGTGAAGGCAGGGGAGGAGTGGCCTCCCCCAGCCTCTGGAAATGCTTTCTTGGGCACAAATGTGCCCAATTCTGCATAAGCCAGTCTACACCGGTTCAGGGGACCCCTTAGCCCTGCTCTGGCGTGAAACTGGACAAAGGAAAGGGGAGTGACCACTCCCCTGACCTGTACCTCCCCTGGGAGGTGCCCAGAGCTCCTCCAGTGTGCTCCAGACCTCTGCCATCTTGGAAACAGAGGTGCTGCTGGCACACTGGACTGCTCTGAGTGGCCAGTGCCACCAGGTGACGTCAGAGACTCCTTCTGATAGGCTCCTTCAGGTGTTGCTAGCCTATCCTCTCTCCTAGGTAGCCAAACCCTCTTTTCTGGCTATTTAGGGTCTCTGTCTCTGGGGAAACTTTAGATAACGAATGCAAGAGCTCATCCGAGTTCCTCTGCATCTCTCTCTTCACCTTCTGCCAAGGAATCGACTGCTGACCGCGCTGGAAGCCTGCAACACTGCAACAAAGTAGCAAAGACGACTACTGCAACTCTGTAACGCTGATCCTGCCACCTTCTCGACTGTTTTCCTGGTGGTGCATGCTGTGGGGGTAGTCTGCCTCCTCTCTGCACTAGAAGCTCCGAAGAAATCTCCCGTGGGTCGACGGAATCTTCCCCCTGCAACCGCAGGCACCAAAAAGCTGCATTACCGGTCCCTTGGGTCTCCTCTCAGCACGACGAGCGAGGTCCCTCGAATCCAGCAACTCTGTCCAAGTGGCCCCCACAGTCCAGTGACTCTTCAGTCCAAGTTTGGTGGAGGTAAGTCCTTGCCTCACCTCGCTAGACTGCATTGCTGGGAACCGCGACTTTTGCAGCTACTCCGGCCTCCGTGCACTTCCGGCAGAAATCCTTTGTGCACAGTCCAACCTGGGTCCACGGCACTCTAACCTGCATTGCACGACCTCCTAAGTTGTTCTCCGGCGACGTGGGACTCCTTTGTGTAACTTCGGGTGAGCACCGTTTCATGCATCCTCGTAGTGCCTGTTTCTGGCACTTCTCCGGGTGCTACCTGCTGCTAAGAGGGCTCCTTGTCTTGCTCGATGTCCCCTCTACCTCCTAGTCCAATTTGCGACCTCCTGGTCCTTCCTGGGCTACAGCAGCATCCAAAAACGCTAACTGCACGATTTGCAGCTAGCAAGGCTTGTTGGCGTTCTTTCGGTGAGAAAACACTTCTGCACGACTCTACAAGGCGAGAGAGATCCGTCCTCCAAAGGGGAAGTCTCTAGCCCTTTGCGTTCCTGCAGAAACCGCAGCTTCTTCTGTCCAGTAGAAGCTTCTTTGCACCCGCAGCTGGCATTTCCTGGGCATCTGCCCATCTCCGACTTGCTTGTGACTTTTGGACTTGGTCCCCTTGTTCCACAGGTACCCCAGATTGGAAATCCAGCATTGTTGCATTGTTGGTTTGTGTCTTTCCTGCATTATTCCTCTAACACAACTTCTTTGTCCTTAGGGGAACTTTAGTGCACTTTGCACTCACTTTTCAGGGTCTTGGGGAGGGTTATTTTTCTAACTCTCACTATTTTCTAATAGTCCCAGCGACCCTCTACAAGGTCACATAGGTTTGGGGTCCATTCGTGGTTCGCATTCCACTTTTGGAGTATATGGTTTGTGTTGCCCCTATCCCTATGTGTCCCCATTGCATCCTATTGTAACTATACATTGTTTGCACTGTTTTCTAAGACTATCCTGCATATTTTTGCTATTGTGTATATATATCTTGTGTATATTTCCTATCCTCTCACTGAGGGTACACTCTAAGATACTTTGGCATATTGTCATAAAAATAAAGTACCTTTATTTTTAGTATAACTGTGTATTGTGTTTTCTTATGATATTGTGCATATGACACTAAGTGGTACTGTAGTAGCTTCACACGTCTCCTAGTTCAGCCTAAACTGCTCTGCTAAGCTACCATTATCTATCAGCCTAAGCTGCTAGACACCCTATACACTAATAAGGGATAACTGGGCCTGGTGCAAGGTGCAAGTACCCCTTGGTACTCACTACAAGCCAGTCCAGCCTCATACAGGCATAGTAAGGAAAATTATTTTACATTTAAAAACACAGAAAAAACAAAGTTTGTAGGGACGGTATAGTTAGGAAATAGAATTAAAAAACATAGAAATTCACTTAAAAAAACAAAGGTTACAGGGACGTTATCTTTAGGCTCACATTTTAAATGTACAAAGCCATTGAAATTCAGCTATCATAGTTTGTTATTTCAAGTTACTATAACTTGTGTACTAAAGTAAATATAACGTGTGCCCTTGCCATGCAATGCTAATTACTTGAGATATTACAGCACTCATAAAATCTTTTAGAACACCATTGATAATGTTATTTTAACACCTGCTGCAAAATTATTGATGAGATATCTGTGCATTGCAAGGGTGTGAGTAATAGTTATCATAGGGCACAAGCTACAGTTCCTTGGAATGAAAAAACTATAATAGCTGAATTTCTATGTTTTTTTGTGTTAAAAATGCTAGCCTGACTATAACAATGTTTTTACTTGCCTATATTTTTAGCCACCGTTTGACGAATCTTCACAGAATTTTCCCAAAAAATTCTTGTTGCACACAGAAGGTTTCAGGGTGATCTGTCAAGCAGGAGCTGAGAAAAAAGGGGTCAAAAAAGTTGTGTCACCCATGTTAATTCCCATAGGACCTTTAGACAGGTCTACAGCCCGAACCACTAGTTCAAATTTGGCTTTTGGTACACAGATTGATCTTTTGCTTATTTGGTGTAAATCAGTTCAGTATTTTTTGAGAAATTTTGGGAAATTCAAATTTGTATATCTGTGGCCACAAAGTATTCGCAAACAAAGATGAGCTTGTACAGGGAAATGCACAGCTTTGATTGGCCGCCAACACTTTAAACCAGAAAGTGTTGGCAGCCATCTTGGGACTTGGCTTCAGCCGAGTACCAGTAATAAAGTTTAAAAAAAGTGGCCAGGGTGGGGACACCCTGGCCCCTTAGCTCTGGTGGTGTAGGGTCCCAGAGTGACCCCCCATGGAGCAAAAATGCATTTTAAAATTATTTTTGCCGTAAAATCACAATATTTGCGAATTTGCTGCAAAAAAAGTTTAAAAAGCCAAGCACAAGCTTCAGAGCTTGTTTTTGATAGGCCCCCAGATGGGCTAGGTCTTGAAGGCAATAATAATCTGAGTGTGGGGGGCCCCCATAGCCCCGGGGACCACCACCTCCCTGGGGTGACTTTTTCTGACATAGACAAGGCTGCCCGTGGCCACCCCGTTCCCCAGGGACCATCAACTCCTTGGGGCAAATTGATATAAGTGCATGGGGGAGGCCCATCGGCCTCCGCCACAGACCCAGGGACTGCCACCTCCCGAGGTTTTAATTGTAATAAATGCAGTGGCCAAGTGGGCCACCCTGCAGCCCCAGGAATCACCACCTCCCGTGGGCAAACAATAAATATATGGAGAGGGGGTCCGTGTCGGACCCCCAAGCACCGGGGATGACCACCTCCCTGGGGCTATGTGCACATTGGAGGTGGGCTGCATGGCCCCCCTCAAGGAGCCACTGATGGCCCTGGGGACCTCCACCCCCCCCAGGGCTGGCTCCTGCTATGTCCTGGGGTGCCCACCCCCAGGACATAGATGTTTGCTGTGGCTTGGCTACAGCTTTGCAGCCAAGCCAAGTCACAGCAAACACTTTGGTTTTTGACAGTGGGACCTGTCTAACAGCTCCTGCTGTCAAAAAATGAAGCTTTCATCTCTGTTCCCTGCACACGTGCAGGGTCAGAGATGAAATGCTTCAGCAAGCATGGAGCTGCTGTTAAAGCACCTCCTTGCTTGCTAATCAACGGCACCATGGGAGAGGCCTTGAGGTTTCCCCTGTAGTGCCAGAAAGCCTGTGAACGGCTTGTTAAACATTACAAAAATAATCCATATATATATATTAAAAAAATATGAAGGGACCACGGGGAGTCCTTGAGGGCTCCCTCAAAGTTCCAGATAGCCCTTAAAGGGCTGAAAAAAATGCAAACAAATAATAGAAACACTACTAACTACTCTACATACTGTATCATTGATGACATCTTCTATCCTGTCTTTCATATTATCACTGCAACATTTGCAAAACATTATTGATGAGACAACTGTGCATGGCAAGGGCGCAAGTTATAGTTACTTTAGGGTGTGAGTTATATTTACTTGAAAGAACTCTAACTGTTACTACTGAATTTCTATGTTTTTGTAGGTGTAAATTCAGAACCTAAATATAACGTCCCTGTAACCTTTGTTTCTTTCAATTAATATATATATATATATATATATATATATATATATATATATATATATATAATAGTGGGGGGACTAAGGGTCACCCCTGTTTTAGGCCGTTTTACACCCATTAGAGTATTCATTAGAAAAACCCCAAAGGTTCCTGACCCAAGTCTTAGAATGAAGGTGGATCAAGATAACTTATTGAACTGGTGGAATGTCATAATGTAATAACTTAGAAAAGACTATGGCAAGGTCAACACAGTCAAAAGCCAAAGAAAGATCAATAAGTGCTGCATACAAAATTACCCTCTTCTAAACATGAATATTTTTTAGAGTATTAAACATTAGGATGTTGTCCATTTGTTGACCTGCCAGTGTGAGAGCCAGGTTGTTCAAATTCAGTCACATTTTAGCATTTGCCCAGTTGGTAAGTGCCTCCAGATTCATTTTGGCAACAATTTCCCAGCATCATCGAGCTAGGTAATTACATGATTATTTTTAGACAACTCTTGATATCCTTTTTTTAGACTGGCAAAACTAATGAACCATTCCACAAAAAAGGGATAGTGTACTACGATGATTAAATAATACTTGCCTATTCAACAGGATTTACTTTGAAATCAGATGTAGACATTCCATTTGGAAACTCTGCCAAGGAGCTTCTAGTGGTTTCAATATGCTTTGATGTATGGCCTAATTATGAGTTTGGCCCTCAAGGACAGCAAACTCTGCAGTGGCGGTTGGAATGCCTTACTCCTGGTGGTTCAGCTGCCAGATTATGACCCTGGTGGTCAGATAGCCAGGGGACCACTGCCACCAATTTGATCATGGATCCCAATGGGGTGGTGGTGGTCAGAGTTGTGGTCCGCCATAGCAGAACTGAATTCAGCGCCACCGTGATGATCTCAGTCCTCTTTCCCCCAGCCTTTCCAAGGTAGGGTCCATGTCATAAAAACCATGGTGGAAAGCCAGTGCTGGGGCCACAGGGGGGTGCAGGGGCTCACCTGGCAGCACCCACAGAATAAGCACTGTCTGCATTCTGAGGGTGCTGTTTTGCCTCGTCATTGGCCTTGACTCCTTCAATGCCATGGCACTGTTTCCGCTGGTCTGACCAGCAGAAACTTCATATTACGATGTTTTCACCAGTCAGCCCAATGGAAACATCGTAATATGACTGGGGGGAGGCCACCAGTATGACGGCATCCTCCTCCCCATAGCTTTGGCGGTTGGCTCATCTGACTGCCAAAGTCGTAATTAGGCCCATAGTCTCTTTAGTGAAGAATAATTTTTGACACTAATACCAAGTTATGAATATGATGCTTATGCTATTTTAAGTGCTCTTACTCGCTTGTTATTGTTGGGCAAAAGATGGCAGCATGATGTTTTTGGGGCAGAGTGCCTGGTTGCTATGTTTAATGTTAATTAAGGCTGATACCATGGAAAAAGAAATGTAAAAAGAACTCAATATCATGACCAAAAGGATTTATTTCCAAATATTCAGTTAAGTAACTGCCAAATTCTTTAGAACATGTTCCTCCCATATTAGAATGATATCTTTATGTTGTATATATTGACCATCACATAATGCTACTTTAGATGTTACATTAATATTCATTCTGAAAAATATTTCAAAAGAGATATAACCACTCACATTACCCTTTACAAAGACAAAGCTTGACAAATGCACGCTTCTATATGAGAACAATGCATAATTAAAGAAGTCATTCCTCACATGACCATTCATGAGAGCAACATACAAATTTAAGGCCCAATTAAGTACAATTGTGTTTCTAATATCAATTTTGGTGTTATATGTAAATGGCATTGGTGCCTTCCAGATCTCATCCAATTGCATCGAAGGTCATTGAATATATATAAAGATGTGATAATACGAGAATTAAAATCACCAACAAAAAGTAAGTAAACTGGGTTGAATATTAATTATGTCTAAGATGACAGCCATAACAAATAATGATGGTTAAGGTGACAGCCATGGTGTCATGAAATATGATATCATGTAAGTTACCTGTTGGATTGCATATGCTGAATAGCAACTCAATGGTTTGCGAGTTCGATAAAGACAAATCAATTTTCAAAGCAAGTAGGGTGTTTAAATCAGAATCAACTGGCAGACAATATCAATTGGTACTTTTATCAAGAAGGCTTGCCAAGTCCCTCTTTGCATGCCCATCCTAGATGTAGTAGCATGCTTATAATAAGTCTTGGAGTCTTTTTATCCTATTAATAAATTAGTCAAATTTCCTGAAAACAGATTATTTTTGCACTGTAAAAATCAAACTTGTGGGCCCGATTATCAATTTGTGAAGGGCTGAAATATTCCATGAGCCAAGCTCCAGCTCCTTCTGAAGACCTTAGATTACAGCTTAGGACCAACCTCCATGGTACATTAGTATTGGAGGTTACATGGTCCCACTCTAACTCTATTTTGAGAGTTGGAGTAATTTGCCTGCCCTCATCAGATATTCAATTGACAATTCATGTCGGGAAAGATAGCCTTGGACAAGGTACGAAGGTAGAAAGAGACTGAAGGTGAGCTAAAGAAATCCACAAACAGAAAATAAATATCTATGCCCTATCTATGAAGACCACCAAGATAATCCAAAATCATGGTGCAAACTGTAAGTAAAGAAAATTCAAGTCTTACATTCCAAGCGGAAAAATCATGATTTAATATCCTATAAAAAGAATATCTCTTAAATGAGTAATACTTGGTTCTGTTATAAGATGTAGAAGTGATAATGGGCGAGCTTGATTCATTGCTTGAAAAGAATCATCAGGAATTAAGGGGCATATTTATGAAAAATTTGAGAGGGGCAGCGCCGCAACCCTTTTTGCTGGTCTTCCCTATGCCAATTTGAAAGGACAGGAATGCACAGTATTTACAAGATAAGGTGTATTTTTGTCCTTTCCCCCTGTGCACACTTTGGTGCCTAGCACCATCGAAGGCACCCTTGCACCATGGTGCAGGGGTTTCTGCATAGTTGTCAGGACTAAAACTATTCTCGCGCTCCAGCCGTCGCAGGAAGCGCTGCTCTGTGCCGGGAGGTGTGCCAAAAGGGCAGGAGCCCTTTAAAACTATTCTCGCGCTCCCGCCGTCGCAGGAAGCGCTGCTCTGTGCCGGGAGGTGTGCCAAAAGGGCAGGAGCCCTTTAAAACTATTCTCGCGCTCCCGTTCCCGCCGTCGCAGGAAGCGCTGCTCTGTGCCGGGAGGTGTGCCAAAAGGGCAGGAGCCCTTTAAAACTATTCTTGCGCTCCCGCCGTCGCAGGAAGCGCTGCTCTGTGCCGGGAGGTGTGCCAAAAGGGCAGGAGCCCTTTAAAACTTTCTTCGCGCTCCCGCAGCGCGGGACGCGCGCGGGCGGCGCCCGGGCAAAGCCCGGGCCAAGGGCGGGCCCGTCTTTGCCCGTCATTGCCAGGAAGAGGCAGGGCAGGACCACCCCCCTGACATCCAACCAAAGACGTGGACCATACAGCAAACTTGTCTGTGGCTGCCTGAAGGAGATCTCAAGTTCCACTGCTCGGTGCGTGGGTAGTCCTCTCACAGAGCCCCAGGCCCCATCAAGTACGCGGAAATCTATTAACCTTAACCGGATACTTGCAGACTTTTCTGTGTACCCAGCCGAATCTATTTCGGTTCATCATATAACTGCTTATTGAATCACGTTTTTTGGAGGGTGGAAGGAGGTGGCACCATTCTTCCTCTCCCAAGGGCAGGAGTCCATAATTCATTACCCGCCCTGTGCCCGTCTGAGCCCGATAAGTGGTTGGGTCTGGCGATATATATTCATATATACGCTTTGGGCATCTTACTGTGGTCCTGTCTTTGAGATTTGCTAACAGTAGGGTCTGAGAAGCTTATTAATCACACTATAGTGCCAGTATCTGGGTCTCAAAGGCCTACACATCCACATAAGCCGGGGGCTCACTAAAGGCCCCTGATTTAAAGAATAATGGGCCGTCGACGTGGGGGTGGGTTGGAAGGAAAGCAGCACTCTAACAGAACCCTAGATGGTTTCCTGCAAAAGGCTGTTGAGGAACTTGAAAAAGAAATTGAGTTAGTGCAGCGAAGCTTAGCTGCCCCCTCTTCTTCAACCAACATCCTAGTCCATGATAGCTCGGCCCTACAGCCCTCCCCGCGAATGGAATTTCAGCCTGTACTGACTTCCCCTTTCCCTTCCCCCTCTAAAAACTCCCAGGAGAACCAGGACGAAACCACAACTGTAATCACCACCCGCGCTGTCCCTATTCTGCCGGCCCAGAGTCTCATAAATGAAGGCCCCCTCACCTTAGCAGATTCCAATACCAAAGGAAAAAGGAAAACGAAGGGAACCCGCTCTTAAAAATAAACGATCTAGGACTTTGAGCCCCCCTATCATGGCCCAACCCTCTAAAAAGGATACGGCATTAATCCCCTTACACAACACAAACGAGTGCCATGCAAATGAGCACACCAGGGATCTCATAAAAGATGAGCTTTCAAAACTACTTCTCCCAATTCTAACTCGCCTCCAATCAATCGAGGACAAATTGGAAAGCCTTATTAATAGTCAGCCACCTAAAACTGTTACACCAGTAGAAATCCAATCCCATCCCCTTGTCAACCATGACCTCATCACTGCTAACAGATCCACTGGCCAAACAGCCAAAATCCCTTTTTCTTCTTTAAATCAAGATTGGCCCAGCACCGTTAAAACAGCTAGTATTTTAATGAATAAGCCCCACAGGGTTTCAGTTCCCTTCATAAAAGGAAACGCCCCATTGAATAATCCAATAACTATTTTGGGAGTTGGCAACCCCACTTGGGAGTACCCGCATACAGAACACCAGAAGAGTGACAAGACCAGGGGTCTCCCTGATCAAAAAGTGCTTCATTTGCCTCCAGAATCATGTCATTATGCACTCATTATATCGAATGTCCCTGAACTCAAACCTCATTCCACTGAATCTTTTATCGAACTTAAAAACAAGGTTATCCATTGGTTGCACGTGAATGCAGGGTCTGCTTTTTCCATGACACCCTCAATACTGATGGTGAGAAGGGTAGGGTGGGTGGGCTCCCTAGCGAAGATCGGTTCAGGGGACTGCATAGTCATCAACTTCAATTCTCCTGACCTTGTTCAACGGCTCTTTTTAAACGCTAATAGACCTTATCCTACAACTGAAAAAACCTCCCTTTGCAGGCTACAAGTGTTTTATCCACCTCCCATGCCAGCTTGGAGTAGACAACTGCCAACGTTATATGGGGCTCCCTCGGCTATCCACACACAGTCTATCCCTGCACCTGGCCCTAGATGCCCTTCGTCATCTCTTTCTGAGACAGACTGACTAGGAGATGACCTTTCGGAAGTGGCTTTGAGCAATGGTGAGACTGAGGTTATTCATCCCACTGCCCTCAGCATCTCTAACTTTGTTGCCCCTTTGACCTTGGCAGATCCTGTTAATCAGGGATCACCCACAAGCATCACGAGTCAAGCTAGCAAGGAACGTATTCTGTTCCCGGCAACTGTTCTACACATTCTGGGGTCTAATCTACCTAATTCATATATAGCTGGGGCTATATCCAGCGAGGTTAACAAGGCACATATTGAGATAGCCACTGGTCCTAATATACCTGAGGGAATTAGCATGGTTCCTAGCAGTTCCCCCCCCGGTGGGAAATATTCTCAGAATAAAGCAGGGTCCATAAAAACAGAGGATCTCGATAAGGTACTCAGCTAGAACATAGCAGGGTTGGAGAGCAAATTACAAAGCCCAGGATGGGGCTGTCTTATTGATGATCACCTGATCTGTCTCTTCCAAGAAACGTGGGCATTAGAACCCAAATATAGACTAGGCTTCAAAAGCTATTGGGTTCCAGCACGCAAGTCATCTTCTGGGAGACCATCGGGAGGGCTGCTTGTGTGGATCAACACTTCTCTTAGGTGCAAGATAGAAGAAATAGATACGGGTTGCCGTGACTTGCAAGTCCTATTAATAATGATTTCTGAAGAGAGACCTTTACTTTTAATTAATATCTATAACAGGAATGTGAGCTCCCATGCTGATTTTGTTGTCCTGTCCATTTTGGACAGTCTCCTCAAAAACAATCCCTCCTTCTTTGTTTTGATTGGAGGGGACTTCAATGTCACTTTTGAACCTAATCCTCTAGTCCAAGGAATTTATAAAGAAGAGGATGCCCATTGGGGCATCCCTCAGCTAGTCTCCAACAAAAAACCAAGGCTGAACAAATCTGCGCGCTTACTGGCCGATATCACACTAGCCCATGGCCTCCGAGCCTGTAATGGTCGCTCGCGCTCGGATGTAAATTTGCAAGCTACCTTTAGGCGCGGAAGGGTCAGCAGTCGCATTGATTATATACTTCTTGACATCCGACTGTGGAGCCACATGTTCGATATGAGGGTCCAAAAGCAAATTGAGAGTGATCATGACCCGTTGATTTTATCGACCAGAGGACTTTTTCCTTCGTTCAATGTGCCCTACTCCAAGAGTCATGCCTTCCAGCTGGCTCTAACTAATAACAGACGCAACCTAAAATGGGAATCTATTAGTTCTTCCCCTAAATATCTGGCACCTATTTACAACCTGCTTGCCAACCAGATGGAGTGCATGATCCGGCTAAATGAAAATGGGGAGGGTCACAAAGTCTTAGCAGCCCACACTGACCTGTTCCAATCTTTAAAGCATCTCTTTACAAAAAAAAATCTTAATAATCCTAACAAAAAGCACTGCGCTCCTTGGTTTGACAATTGTTGCAGAGAAGCACAACTGTCTCTCCTGGAAGCAATAAAAGATGGCCATGTTGAGCTGTTAAGAACAGCCAGAAAAGTTTATAAGAAGGAATGTTCTAAGGCACGCAGAAGCTGGGAAGAGGCCAGATGGGTTACTATTTTGGAGACTGCTAAATCCAATGATACATCTAGGTTCTGGAAACTAATAACTGATGATTGTAGCAATTCCCCTGCCCTCCTGGTTCTTCAATCCCCTCAGTATCATGGGTAGAGCACTTTGGGCAACTATACGAAGGGCCATCTGAAGCATCCCTGTGGGCCCCCGATGCCTCAATAAACCAAGAGACCACCTCAATCTCATTCTCTCTAACCGAAACAAGAGCAGCAATAGACTCACTGAAATGGGGAAAGGCCCCTGGCCCAGATAAGATTCCAGGCGATCTATACAAATCAAGACCAGACATATGGGCACCATACCTCAACCTTATCTGCAATGCTATTGCAGCAGGGGCCCCTGTTCCACCCACTTGGAAAGGGGCTGAAATAGTACCCATTTTCAAAAAAGGAAATCCTAGCATCCCTGCCAACTATCGTCCGATTAGTCTCCTTGATAACTCCCAGAAAATCTATGCAAAGCATCTTCTGTTCCATCTCGAGGAATGGATTATGGAGTCCGAAGCTCTCTCTGACCTACAAGCAGGTTTTAGACTTGCAGTGAGTACAGTTGACCAAGCCCTAAGATTCATGTCAATAAAATGGAAGAACGTTGACCTGGGGAGGGGCAATCTTTACGTGGTCTTCATAGACCTCAGAGCCGCATTCGATTTGATCCCCAGGAACCTGCTGTGGTCAACATTATCTAACATGGGAGTGCCATCTGGTCTCCTGAAACTCATTGCTCAACTGCATGAAGATACCTTTGCTCAAATTAGATGTGGCCAGGGGGGCGAGTTGACTGACCCCGTAGCTATTAAAAAAGGTGTTAGACAGGGATGTGTCCTGGCACCCACCCTTTTTCTGCTATATATCAACAAATGCATTCACTACTTAGAGAACTGTATAAATGATTCACCTAAATTGGTTGGGAAAAAAATCCCGTGTCTGCTATATGCAGATGATACAATTTTGATATCTAAATCGCCAATGGGAATCCAAAACCTGATCAACCAATTTTGTGTTTTTTGTAGTGATTATGGTCTGGACATAAACATTAAGAAAACAAAACTCATGATATATAGTACCTCCAAGAAACGATCACGTGCTAGCATAGAAATGAACTCGATCCCTTTGGAGAAAGTAGAAGAGTTTGACTATTGGGTTTCAGACTATCGACCACAGGCAAATGGAAGGCAGCCCTTGACAAAGGGGCTCTCATTATAAGCCAGAGAGGTGGGGCCCTTGTCCGTAGATCGAGAAAGGCTCCGAGCCCCCCCTTGAACATACTTGCAGAGATTTACAATGTCCAAATCAGAGCAGCGGCCCTTTATGGAGCGGAACTTTGGGGGTCCCACAAAAACCTTGATATCCTGCAAACCATGGAAAATCATTTTCTTAGACAGATCGCCCGCCTAGGTATGGGCTCACCAATGACCCCTCTAAGGCTAGACCTAGGTTTAAACAGTATTAAAACCACTGCAGCCCTAAGGCCTCTTTCCTATTGGATTCGTTTATGGAAATCTGTTGAACTCGAACCATACAGGCTGGCCATAAGAGAGCTCATAGCCACCCCTCAGGCACTGGAGAAAATTCCATGGCTGAAGGAAATGAAATCTGCCTGGGTCAAAATAGGTTTTCCTTCCTACTGGAAATATCCGGAGCAAATCCCCGATAATGCAAGGAAACTTGTTACTAAAAGATATTGGGAGAAAGTTAATGAAGACTCCTTGCATCAAAAAGGGGCGGGCAGGCTAACAATGGAATTTCTCCAACTTAAGCACGAGCCCTGGCCTGAGAACTTCTTGAACCTTCCCATGCCTCCGTACGCCCGTGCTTTATATCTCCAACTAAGATATGGTACACTGCCTATCAATGGTTTTACGGCTCACTGGTCCTCTAACATCGTTTCAAATGATAGATGTATCTCTTGCCAAAATCGTAAAGAAACAATAGAGCACATACTATTTTTTTGCCCTTTGTATAAGAGCCCCAGAGGGAGGTGGATCATTCCCCTCTGCAAAAATATGTCATTACATGATAGAGAAAGCGCCACCAGAATCTGTACATACGACACATCCTCCGTGATAGCTATTACAGTTACCAAATTTTTAGCGGAGGCCTGGTACATCCGGCGTAGGCTTATTGTTTTAAAGGGCATGTGAGCCATCTTGACATTAGTCGACAGAAGGAGTCCCAGCTGTTATTTTTTAGTAGTATCAGTAGAAATTTCTTACCAGGAACCTGTTGCCCCCTATATGAGGATTGATGAGGACCAGGTCCTACGGGGAAACACTTGCACACATTGGTATGTTAGACAGAATTTTATATCCTAGTTTTTATCCTTTCTCTCATAACATTTTAACCCATGTCTTATTTATTGTACTTTTTATCTACAATCAAATATCTAGTCTTGTTGATCTTATTCTAATACTGTCCTGATTACTACTGTTTTTAAATTGTTATTATTTTATTTAATTTTTTTCTCCCCAAACAAACACTATTTATTATGTATGATTGTTATCTCTGTTATTTTAAATGGCCTAGATTTCTAGACCGAATGAACTCAAATAAAATAAAAATATGATATCATGTAAGTTACCTGTTGGATTGCATATGCTGAATAGCAACTCAATGGTTTGCGAGTTCGATAAAGACAAATCAATTTTCAAAGCAAGTAGGGTGTTTAAATCAGAATCAACTGGCAGACAATATCAATTGGTACTTTTATCAAGAAGGCTTGCCAAGTCCCTCTTTGCATGCCCATCCTAGATGTGGTAGCATGCTTATAATAAGTCTTGGAGTCTTTTTATCCTATTAATAAATTAGTCAAATTTCCTGAAAACAGATTATTTTTGCACTGTAAAAATCAAACTTGTGGGCCCGATTATCAATTTGTGAAGGGCTGAAATATTCCATGAGCCAAGCTCCAGCTCCTTCTGAAGACCTTAGATTACAGCTTAGGACCAACCTCCATGGTACATTAGTATTGGAGGTTACATGGTCCCACTCTAACTCTATTTTGAGAGTTGGAGTAATTTGTCTGCCCTCATCAGATATTCAATTGACAATTCATGTCGGGAAAGATAGCCTTGGACAAGGTACGAAGGTAGAAAGAGACTGAAGGTGAGCTAAAGAAATCCACAAACAGAAAATAAATATCTATGCCCTATCTATGAAGACCACCAAGATAATCCAAAATCATGGTGCAAACTGTAAGTAAAGAAAATTCAAGTCTTACATTCCAAGCGGAAAAATCATGATTTAATATCCTATAAAAAGAATATCTCTTAAATGAGTAATACTTGGTTCTGTTATAAGAAGTAGAAGTGATAATGGGCGAGCTTGATTCATTGCTTGAAAAGAATCATCAGGAATTAAGGGGCATATTTATGAAAAATTTGAGAGGGGCAGCGCCGCAACCCTTTTTGCTGGTCTTCCCCATGCCAATTTGAAAGGACAGGAATGTACGGTATTTACAAGATAAGGTGTATTTTTGTCCTTTCCCCCTGTGCACACTTTGGTGCCTAGCACCATTGAAGGCACCCTTGCACCATGGTGCAGGGGTGTCTGCATAGTTGTCAGGATTGTTTTTGTGCCGAAACAATCCATTGAGGCATTTTCCTCTTTCTCAGTGTTCTGCAGAATGCAGCACACATAGAAAGAGGAAAAAACAAGGAGAAATAAACATATTTTTCATCGGACTGCCTCCCATGGGAGACGTACGGCTTTGAGGCTTTTCCAGGTTTACACCTCCTTGCAGATCTGGGAAAGCATTGAAATCCATGGGTGTCGTGTGGGAAAACCCACCACAGCACCCATGGAACTCCCCCCTCACGCAGTGTAAGGAAAGGCAGTGATTTTGTCTACACCATATCTACAAGGCCATGAAGAGCCGTGCACAGTGGCTATGTGTGGCTTTGGAGATATGGGTCTGCACTCTGCACTGCTGGAGCGTTAAAAAAAGGTAATGCACTGGCGGTGCAAGAGGCTTGTAAATATGACCCTTAGTTTTCAGATGCAAAGATAGGGCTACGGCACATAAAAAAAGCTGTTGGGCCACAACTAATATTAGGTCACATCATAGTAGATACCCTATTTGGGTGATGGATGAATACCCAAAGATATAATATAAGATGCTTTTAATTGATGAGTTGTGATGATACATCTTCTGGAAGAGTTGTCTTGATTTGGGCTTCTTCTTCTGTAGAAGGTTCCAGAATTCGAATAGACAAATAATAGAGATCAAGATTGCTGTCATCATCACCAAGAGAAATATTGGGGCATTTTTACAAGCCTCTTGCACCTCCTTGCGCCACATTAGCGTCATTTTTTGGATGCTAAGATGGCGTGAAGGAGGCATTTTCGTCACCCCATATTTACAAAGTGGCACAATGCAAGCATTGCACCACTTTCTAACCCCTTGCGCCACATTGTGCCTATGCAAAGGAGGCGTTCACCCATGAGAAGGCCCAGAAAAATGGTGCAGTGAAATCTACAACATTTTGCTGCACCGTTTTTACCATAATTTTTAACTAATTTTAAAAAAGGGGGGGACTGAGAGCCATAAAAAGGTCCAGTATAGTGGCTCTGTGTAAATATTGATGAACAAAAGAAGAGGAAACTGTTCCTAATCAGGAAAGTCTGCATGTACACGTGGCTCAGAAAAGGTAAATTACCGCCTTTATTTTTGGTGCCTTCACAAACCACGCTCCATCATAGGACTGCTCCTCGTAGGACCGGTGCAGCAATGTCCGATGGGCCCCATGAAGGATCAGTTTGCAAAGCTCTTTCTTTAAATGCCATTTGTGTGAAGCCTATAAGTGTGAGGGTGTCCTAAAAATGTGAGGTCAGATGTCCAATGTTAAGTGCCATTGGAAAAAAAAGAATGAGAAAATTAAGACAGTAATTTTCCCTTTTAAGACCTGCGTGCACGTACAGACTTTCCTGGTTAAGAACAGTATCCCCTTCATTTGTTCAGCGTCATTTTTAATGCCTGCCTTAGCCAGGCGTTAAAATGACTCACCCATTGTCCTTAATGGGCCTCCCTTGACTTTGGTGGATTAGCCCCATAATTTGGGGTGCTAATCCACCAAAGCGTCAAAATAGTGTCAAATGTTTTGACACTCTTGGCCTAATGTGCACCATGGTGCACCTGGTGTCATTAGGAGGGCGCAATGGGGCGCAAGAAAAGTGGCACATCATCTATGATTTGCCACTTTCTTGTAAATATTAGGGGTGGTTTGAGCTCATGGAGTTCAACTCTGTAGAATTCCGCAGTTAGCTAAAAACTCAGTGGAATTCCACGTAGTTACGCGCGCTGCGGAGTGCTGCCTGCCCTACTGGCATCCTAGCCAGAAAGCGCCCAATCTCAGCTTCGCACTTCGAGATCGGACACGTTTAGGTCAGGGCCCAAGGCAGTGAAAACTGCCTGCCTCTGACACAGCCCACTGGTCTGCTGCCTGCTGCTCTTAACCACACCTTACTCTTCCCTTCACCAACTGCCCTCCTTCACAAATTTGCAATGGAAGGCCAATCACACCCCCTGTCTTGCACCAGCCGTGCAATCACTTCCTCTGCACACAGCCTCAGTCTCCTCTTTTTTTAGGGCCCAGCACTAGCAGCTGGCACTGACCTGGTCTTCAGCTGTACCTGCTGGCCTCAGCACTGTACCTCCTAATACCACTTCCTTTCTCAAGGACTCTGGGGAGACAGGTTCCTTCTGTGGATCTCTGACCTTGTTTCCTTTCTTCCGGGCACAGATCCCCATCTCCCTGCCCCATCATATATGCAAATAATGTCTAGGCCCAGTGCCCCCAGCCCCCATAGATGAGAGGCAGAGGTGGCGGGGGCACTAGGTCTGGACATTATTGCATATGTGGCTGGGAGGGGGGTCTGTGCTCAGAAGAAAATGAACAGACTCAGAAAGTTCAGGGACTCTGGGTAGACAGTTTTTTTATGTGGAGCTCTGCTTGCAAGTTTCCTTTTTTCCAAGCACACAACCCCCCTGCTATGCAAATAATGGCCAAGCCCAGTGCCGGCCCCGTGTGCACAGAGAGAAGAAAGGAAAAAAAGGAGAGGCTGGAACAAGAGCTGGTGCCAGTGTACCCTCCACCCCCCCAGCAGCAGCCTGCTGCTGCAGCAGTTCCACAACTGGCAGAAAGTAAAGCCTCAGGTAGGGGTCTCCTTGTTTGTACAAGGGCAAATGTCTTAATTTTGGGCCAAGTGTAAAGTGCAGCCCAGTTGTCCTGGGCCACAAGCCGGTGAGCTCTGCTCCATTGCCAGGGCTAGCAGAGTTTTTACCCAAACCCCATGCTCTGGCGTAGTGCGAAAAACTCCGTTAACTTCGCCAGCGGAGTGGAGCTCACTGCCCACCCCTAGAAAATATGCCCCAGTGATCTTAACATGAGCAGAAAGAAATTATTATACAGTCATGATTTAATCTTGATGGTTAATCATAGTCCTTGGTCTGAATGGATTTCACCAGATAAGGGGCGTTTTGTATAGTTATTACACCTAAAATAAATGTAAGCATTTCCAAAGAATGTTTTTATGAGTTGCTTTGCAAGAAATTTGATCAATGAAGTCAAAATATTTTGGATTGCTATTATCGTCTGATATTGGAGGACACACTATTTCAGGTTGAGGTGCATTTATATGGACAAGCAGGGTGAGCCTACGTTCCAAGGAGGTAAGGCATAATTCATCGAAGTTGGCTAATATAGTATAGTTAATACTGGTAGACTAAACTGGTTGAAAGGAATTGGCCCCACGATAGTTGTTGATGTAGCTAATCAGAGGAAAAATCCAAGAGGCCATTTGGAGGTCTTGAGGTAGAAACACGACTGGAAATGAAATAATTCGACACTTTAGAATCTTCTATTATGTATGTGTGATATATTTGTTTGATGTCAATATTGGTCTCACAAGGATATTTTACGTTATTAGGTGACAAAGCCTTTAAAGGTTTAGAATAAGTCGAAGATATTTATTTTCTTTTTCGGCCACTTATGATCAGATAGATCAATAATCTAAGATATACATTCAAATTAGATTTAAGAAAAAATGTGAGACGATAAAATACAATTTTGAACATCATAAACAATCAACATATGTCTCAGATTTCTGTCCTAAGAGAGGGATAAACCCTTGTTTACAAAACATCAGGCATATAATCAGAAGAATTTAAAAATAAAAGTAAAACAATACTTTCCTTGGAACCATGGACTCTATATAACATTTTCTATTGCATTTAATAGCATAACCCAAGTAGATGAAGGTAGTCTTCGTTTAAAATCAAGGCCAAGTGCAAGCACTGCTGCCACCCTATGGCCATTTTATAATTCTAAATAATCATGCAGTTTATGGTTCCAGTTTATGGCTGCAGAGAGCACAAACCTCAAAGTGGCATCAAAACAGTGGATATGAAGAGATGCAAATTTGATCCAAGGGCTGAGCTCAAGGTTTGTGTGAAAAGTCTTGGGTGTGGAGTGTTTTAGATGACTGGTGGTAAAGAAGATAGCAGTGTGATTTCCAAGAAATTAACAGTCATTCACTCAAACTGGTCGACTTCAATGTAAAAATCTGTCTAGGAAAATGGCCAGTCGGAAATGTGAGATAGTGCATGTAACAAAGTTAGACAGGGGTATCTGAAAGGGAGCTGACTTCGGGTGATGGAGGAATCCACTCATGTATTAAAGTTGCTAGGAATCATTGTTTACAATGCTTGGCAACAAGGGGGCTATTATGCCGGCAAGGTATTATCCAAAGGAAGCAGCAGGCTAGGTGAATAATAAAAAATAATTTTAAGAACTACTAGGGTACAAGTTGGGGTAGATGTTTTAGGAGCTTCGAACGGAGGCAGGGGAAGCGGGTAGCTCTGAAAGAGATGCATCTGGCCACAGCAACACCGGTGTGGTGGTAAAATAGCAAGGAGACTGGTGATGCTAAAGGTGTGCAGTCAAATGGGTTTTAGGATCGAGTAAAGGAGAAAGGTCAAAACGTTATAGATTTATGAGTCAAAAGATCCCGCTCAATCTCCCTAAGGGCTTCCCCTCATCACTTAGGGCCATATTTATACTCCGTTTGCGCCGAAATTGCGTCGTTTTTTTTGACGCAATTTCGACGCAAAACTAACGCCAACTAACGCCATATTTATACTATGGCGTTAGAGGCGAATAGCGCCAAAGTTCCCGGAATGTGCGTCATTTTTTAGCGTGAACCCCTTCCTTGCGTTAATGATATGCAAGGGAGGCGTTCCCGTCTAAAAAATGACTCCCAGGCCTTTACGTGGTATTTATACTCCCGGGCAAAAGAGACGCCCGGGAGTTGGCGTGACAAAAAACGGCTCATTTGCGCCACTTTTTAACGCCTGCTCAGGGCAGGCGTTAAGGGGCCTGTGGGCTCAAAATGAGCCCACAGGTGCCCTCCCATGCCCCCAGGGACCCCCCCTGCCACCCTTGCCCACCCCAGGAGGACCCCCAAGGATGGAGGGACCCACCCCAGGGACATTCAGGTAAGTTCAGGTAAGTATGATTTTTTTTTTTTTATATTTTGTTTTGGTGGCATAGGGGGGCCTTATTTGTGCCCCCCTACATGCCACTATGCCCAATGACCATGCCCAGGGGACAGAAGTCCCCTGGGCATGGCCATTGGGCAAGGGGGCATGACTCCTATCTTTACAATGATAGGAGTCATGTTGATGGGGGATGGGCGTCGAAAATAAATGGCGCAAGTCGGGTTAAGACGATTTTTTCGACGTAACCTGACTTGCCCCATTTTAAGACGCCCATGCGCCATTTTCCCCCTACGCCGGCGCTGTCTGGTCTACGTGGTTTTTTCCCACGCAAACCAGGCAGCGCCGGTCTGATTGCGCCGTCTAACGCCATTCCATAAATACGGCGCCCGCATGGCGCTTCAGAATGGCGTTAGACGGCGCAAAACTTTTTGACGCTAAACTGCGTTAGCGCAGTTTAGCGTCAAAAAGTATAAATATGGGCCTAAAAGTCTTACTGGAATGTGTAGATGTGCTTGGTTTAGGCACAACTGTGGATCTCTTCTGACTTGTCCGCAGTTTGCCCACTTGTGTGTTTGTGCTGAGATAACAGTAAATGACTCCTGGCAGTAACAGCTGACGTGCATACTGTCATCTCGGCCAACGGCCTGAGGGACAGGCTGCTGACAGAATCAGAGAGTGGAGGGAAGAGTTGAAAAAGTGAAATACAGTCTTCCATGCCTGATCAAACTAACAAGATGGGGTAAAAATTAGTCATTGCTATGACTGTCGAACATAAGTGAAATTAAGGTAACTCTTGAGGAGGCTGTTCAAATGTCTGACTTCATGTATCCTGAATTCCAGAGATTCTCTTGTTACCCAACTTAATTACGGTGTTTCCTGGTCTGAAAAGAGGAATGCTGCTTGTTATAGGCTCTCCTGTGTGTGAATAATACGGGAAAGATGGCGTTCATAGTACAATTTCCAATCCAAAAATCACCTGCACTGACATTAGTCTGAGTAGAGTTTTCTGCAAGGAAGCCCCGGGATGATATATAGCATGCATTTAGGAGGGAGACAATAGGTTGTATGATTTTCAAACATTAGGGCTATGATAGACTGTGAGAAAGCCATCCTTTTTGCCCTGATCACCCCCATTTCTTCATTGATACCGGTGGTTACTGCCTCTGATTGTACCCTGGGCACATTGCTAATCAGGACCAGTGCTCTGTTTAAAATGATATATGGTAATTAGGCGTACTTACAATTGGCTTTGAAAACCTACTCCTTATGTCCCTTGGAAATGGTAGGGCATGCAGGTTTAGAGGTCCAGTAGATTTAGTGCAGTTAAGTGTGCACTGCTGTGGTGCCTGCTGCCGTTTTAAAACCAGTCCTGCATTTATGCCTGCTTTTATAATAAAACTATGCCCAAATGTAACTTTGAATTAAAGGTACTTCCAGTCTTAATCTACCTTATTTTTACATGTCACCCCTAAGGTCTACCCTACATGCCCCAACGGAAGGATGAATTGTAATAATAAGCAGCTGCATTGTAAAAGATGTTTTATATGCCCTGGTGACGGCCAAAAATGCCCCTTTAATTTTTTCCTATTGTACCACTGCTAGCAGGCTAAAATGGCAAGGTTTCATCACATTTTCATAAAGTCTAACTTTTGACAGGAGTGAGCTAGAACAGTGATTCAAAGTGTCAACATATTAGTTACAATAAATCCAACAGCTTGCCGCCGTTAGGTTTGTTATAACTATTGCAGGAAAGTCCTTTTAAAACTGTTTTCTTTAAGTTACCTAAAATCAGCCCTGGACCAGCCTCTTTTGGTTGGTCAGCCTTTGACAGGCTGAGCCAAGTTGCTTGATTAAGTGTGAAGTGGCCTGGGCTGAAACAAAGGAACCATCTGGTGGGAGGAGATTCCCTGCAGCAAATGCCAGGACAGGAAGAGGCTGGGTAGCCAAACTGGTCTTCAAAGGGAAAAAGACAGCTAGTGCAGGACCCAGTCCCACCCCCACTTCCTGCACCCCCGCTAGATGGGAGCCTCTCTAATTAGATTAGGAGATGAGCTAGAAGGGAAGTGTAGGGAAAAGTTAGCTACACCTGTGGGTTGGATTAACCAGGCCTAAACCTCCAGGAGAGATTTTCTCCATTTAGGATTTTTGTGAAACAGTGCTTTCTGGGACACAAATATGCCACACCTTTAAGAAAGCTGTCACCACAAAGACTGACACCCTGTACCTCATTAGTCAGGGGTGCCTCCCTGCTTGTCAGCTTAGAAACCTGGATAAATATGGGAGAGCTGTCCTGCAAATCAGATCCCTGCTGAAAGAAATCTGAAGAAGAAGAACTGCCCTGGTGAGCCCCTGGTCTGCATCAAGCACCCCCTGCCTCCCCACACACCTCCCGACCATCACCTCACGTTCAGTGTCCCAAATGGCCCTAAAGACCTGTCTGTTCAAATAAGCCTCTGGGACCTGCAAGCGCCTGGATACCCTATTGGGTGATTAGCCATGCTTTAGAAATCCTGATTGATTTATTGAGAGAGCTCTGCACACCAAATGACTTAGCCTGCTGCACACTCTGGGCTTCACCCAAAGAGCACTTTGCCTAGCTTCCAACATTCATAAGTGGACTTCCTGAAAGCAACAGGTAGAAAATAGCTACCAAGAGTCATCTGCATCACGTCCTGCAAAGACAAACCCAGCTGATCAGCTCAACTGGACTTTAAAGGATTTTTACAGTTGTCTTGAGGGAATTATAGTCCCAGACCTCCAAAGAGCAACTCAGAGCTTCTGGAACCTTGGCTGGTGTTTTGTGGACCCTCCAAAACTCCAAAAGAACCTTCTGGGAGAAGATCCAGAAGTTTAAAATCATTTGGAGAATTTTGGGCAAAAAGCTCCGTAAGTTCACCGACCCATCGTCAAGAGTCAAGCCGGGGATGTCAAACCGCAACTCGGCCTGAGATTCAGGTTTGCCCTGCTCTGGAGCTCTTTTCTGTCAATGACAAGAGCCAAGGCTTCCAGGAATCAACGAGGCCTCATTGTCAACTACAACCTACCCAGCCGAGAAGACTCACTCGAATTTGAGAGAAAAAGCTTCAAAAAAGTGACTACGTGCAAAGGTGAAATCTTGACCGGCCCCAACCATTCATTGTAACCGACCTGTACTCCTTTTTGGTTGGCCTAAAACTTTGACTTTGTCCCAGTCCAATGCGCCTAGAAAGCCGCAGTTGGTGCTTTTTGCTTTTTCACGCTGGAAAGCACATATTTACATTTTGTCTTTAAAAGTTCATATTGCTGGTTCCCTACATTGGATTTTTGTTGTTTTGGTGTCATTTAACAAATATACATATTCTCTATTTTAATAAATTAGTGTTCCATTTTTATTTTGTGTTGTGTCTTACTTATTTATGGTTTTGATAATATTCAATAATGCTTTACACACTTGTCTCCTAAGTTAAGCCTGACTGCTCGCCAGCCAAGCTACTAAGGGTTGAGGTGTTGCACTTGCATACTGCTCAGGTTATGAACTTCGGAAGAAGCAGGCATTGTCAATCTATTTGGTTACTCGCTCATTTCCTTGTAGTTTTTCTTTTCTTGTTTTATTTAGCATGTTAGACTTGGCATCCTTGGCGTGGTCTCTCCTAACTTTTTGCTTCTGTTTCCCAGGTTGTTGATGTGTGCTGGACTCTGTTTTTGATACTCTGGGCAGTTTACCACTGCTATCCAGTTCTAAAGTGCAAGTGCTCCTATGTAAAACGTATGTGTAATTGGCTTTCCATGATTGGCATATATGATTTACTAGTAAGTCCCTAGTAAAGTGCACTGGAGGTGCTCGGACCTGTAAATCAAATGCTGCTAGTGGGCCTGCAGCACTTGTTGTGCCACCCACATTAGTAGCCCTGTAACCATGTCTCAGACCTGCCCCTGCAGAGTCTGTGTGTTCAGATTTAAACTGCCAATTCGACTTGCCAGGCCTAAACCTTCCCTAAACCTTCCCTTTTATATAAATGTAAGGCCCCCCTAAGGTAGGCCCTAGGAGCCCCATGGGCAGGGTGCAGTGTATGTTAAAGGTGGGACATATAGTTATTTGTTTTAGATGTCTTGACAGTGAAATACTGCCAAATTCAGTTTTCACTGTTGCAAGACCCATCTGTCTCATAGGTTAACATGGGGACAGCCTTTAAATGTTATTAAAGCGCAGATTCCCTTTGGGATCAGATAGACATGTGGAGTTTGGGTTCTCTGAACTTACAATTTAAAAATACAACTTTTAGTGAAATTGGTTTTTAGATTGGGTTTTGAAAATGCCACTTTCAGAAATTAGGCATTTTCTTGCTTAAACCATTCTGTGACTCTGTCTATTTGTGGATTCCCTGTCTGGGTCAGTTTGACAGTTGGGCTGTTTGCACCTCTCTCTAGACAGTGGCTCAAAGGGGGCTGGGGTGTAGCCTGCATATCCTGATGAGCCACCTGTGCTGGGAGGGAGGGGAGGAGTGGTCATTCACACCTGAAAGGGCTGTGACTGCCCTCACACAATGCAGTCTCCAACCCACTGGTGTGTGTCTGGGGCCTGGCCTGGGCAAGGCAGGATCTGGAAAACAACAGAGACTTCTCTTTGAAGTAGGCCTACTTCAAAGGCAGAAAGGGGTATAAGAAGGGCACCCAAAACCCCTGAAAATTACATCACTTCTGGATTCAAGAGGAACCTCTTCCAAGGAGAAGAGCTGAAGAGCTGGGGAGAAGTGTTGTCCCTGCCTGTGACTATGCTTTGTTAGGCTATCCTGCAGTTTCTGCTTCTGCATGTGACAGGGGACAAGGATTGGAGTTTGCTGTACATTCCTGCTTGAAGAAGAATCTCCAAGGGCTTGAACTGAGCTTGCCTCCTGGTGTTGAAGTCTCAGGGACATCGAAGACTTCTCTCTGCCAGCACTTGGGCTTTCTGCTGAGAGTCCTGCTTAGCAAGTGGTGCCCTAAACTGTCTCTGGGCCCTTGAAAGGTGCAGCTGGTGGAAAAGAACAGAAATTCATGCAAAGACCACTGTGCGGAGAAACTTTCGACACACCACCTGCCTCGCAGCTGATAAATGACACACAGCCAGCCTTGTGGCTAAAATCGACGCTCCACCTGCATCGCGTCTTGGAGATCAACGCAACGCGGCTGGAGAAGTTATACAAAACACCCGCAGCGGCTGCTGTTAATGACGCAAGCTCCCATGCAGCGCGGTTTCTTGGCACTGTGCGACCGGATTTCAACGCAACATCGCTGGGTGCGGAAAAGCAATGCAAAGCCTGCCTGAACCCGAGGTGCTCGCCCAGATCGATGCATTGCTCTCTGGCGAGTGGGAAGAAACGACGCACGCTGACCAACCACAGAAGGAACAACGCACGTTCTCGCTTGTGGGTGAGAAATCTACACATCGCTGGCCTTTTTCGACACACACACTCGCCCGTGCTGCTCTATGTTGACGCTACCCAAGTACTTTTGTACGCAAACAATGTTTTCACTGTTTTCTAAGAGATTTAAGACTCTTTTGCTTTTTAAATTCGTATCTTGACTTGTGTATGTTGGAGTTTTTTTGTTTTAGTCTTGTTTTGTTTAGATAAATATTACCTATTGTTCTAAACCTGTGTTGTGTCATTTTGTAGTGTTTTCACTGAGTTACTGTGTGTGTTGATACAAATACTTTACACATTGCTTCTGAAGTTAAGCCTGCCTGCTCATGCCAAGCTACCAAGGGGAGGTGAGCGGGGGTTCACTGAGGGTGATTCTCCTTTACCCTGACTAGAGTGAGGGTCCTTGCTTGGACAGGGGGTAACCTGACTGCCAACCAAAGACCCCATTTCTAACATAGCACAAGGTGCTTTATTATTTTAACTAGTTTTACTTTATAATTTTACCACCCCTTGCTAGTTTGATCTTTCAAGGAGTAAAAAGAACTGGACTGCACTCCCTTCACCGGAGATTTCTTGAGACCTCCACAGAAAGGAGTCAAGTTGTTCAAGTTTGAGATTAATTATTGTGTTAGCTTTTAACATAAGCCATGTAACATGCAAATAATACAATCCTCATTCTAGTGCTTTAATATAATAAGAATAGATATGAACAATTAATTAGGGTCATAAACTGGTGTACGACTGATATACAAACAAGGGCAACAGAGCACGTTAGACATGTTACTAACTCATCCTGGATGGCTAAAAAGTCAGGAAATGTAACTAAGAAAGTATTCATTGCAACTAACAAATAATTCATATGCAATTTTGGGCATGAAGACTATAACAACATAAGAAGTTCCAGAATTCTTGTCCAAGGTAATAGTAAAGTATACTGGATACAACTCTTTTATCATGTAGTTACAAAGGGCCCTTGTTTGCATGCCACATACATTAGTCTGTTAATGTGAACCATTCTTGTGACTACAAGTTTAAGGAGGGGCACATTTGAAACTTCGTAGACAACTTTCACAGCACATTGGTATTCCTTGGCCACTATTATTTTTGATAAGCAACAGGGTCTCACTAGTACAAAATGCACAAACTAGATACATGTGAAAAACGATGATACTAGAGCAAGTCAATGTGATTTAAAATTCAGAAAGCACACTATAAACGGCCAGAAAATATAATGAAGGCTATCCAATCAAAATGTCGCCAGTAGACCATACTAAAATGCTCTGTGCAAGACGTTTCAGGCTTGTTCAAGTGCTTCATCAACTTAAAAATAAACCCAATTAAAAAGTAAAATAACAATGAACTTCTAGTAGTTAAGGTGCTTCTAAAACTCGGACATGTGGCTGTCTAGATCGTGGCTGCGTGGCTTTCCATGCTTCATAAATATAGGAAACCACTGGGTTAAAAATGTAGTTGGTTTTGTGTCTACCGAATAAGTGCGTTGCAGTGTTACAATGTCTAATCTCATGCTTCATAAAAAGAGGGCGAAGAAATCTCCTCCTTGCTGGAAAGAAAAAGAGCATAGAAACATAAAGTGGATAAGGGTCTCATCACCACCTTGTAGGTAAGGGCAAGTAGAGTTCCACTAGACTTTGAACAATTCCGTGTAAAGGTATTTAAGGGAAGACACTCTAGCCTGAACTTTATGGCCAGTGCTCTCTTTATCAGTGGAAATAAATGGTCAATGTAGACCTTAAACCAGGTGTGGATGTAGTTTTCTGCAGTGTAAGCAGCAATTTACCATTGGTGCTGTTCTGAAAGCCATGCCAATAGTTCCCTTTTATTATATCTAGGGTTGTGGGTCCAATGGTATCTAGAGAGATCCAAAATACATGACAACCAATGCTGTTAAGAGTACTTGCAATATGTTTGAACCAGAGTAGCCAATAAGAATTGCTACTTTCCCAAAGTTCACTGATTGGCTTGATAATGTTGGTTTGGACCACATTCGATGCCAAAACAAGAGTGGCTGCAATGCTGCATCAGTTTCAATGCTATTCATGCCCAGTTCAAGTCTAAGTGATGGCACTGCAGTCCCAACGCCCAGTTGTAATAGGCAACACAGAAATTGATTTTCTAATATCTGGGGGCCTGTTGCTTTACTGCTCCTCTAAATATCAGCCCCACGTAGGCGTGCAGCATGAGGGTTTATCATGATTCCTGGCAATCCCGAAGCACTGAACGAATCGCTTCTTGTCCAACACTACTACTAAAATGGAAGACGGTATTTGATTGCTGGAGCATCGCACTTGACTCAACTGTTTACCCCAGGATAACTTGGAATCGAACCTTATCAAGAGAAGGTCATAAAAGCTGGCCCGGTCTAATGGCAGGTTATAAACTTGTTGTTGATGCCCTGTTCCTCCAGGGCATGGCAGAGGGCCTGACTGTCCTTAGGTACAAAGACTATTTTAAGATCGATGAATACTAAGAAGAGAGCTTATAGTTTTTCAAAAGTGTGCGTGAAGCACTCAGGCCCACATTTATATTTGGCGCAGGGCGGCACAGAAAGTCACCTTGCTGCACTGCCGTGCATCAAAGCGAGATGACAGGACTGCACCGTATCTATGACATACAGCGCATTCCTTCCCTTTTCCCCTGCACTGACTCCATGGTGCAAGGGTGTCTGGTTGTAGGCAGGATTGTTTTTGACCATGGAACGCCTCACTGGTGCAGAGTAAGGCAATACAGCGATTTGCACTGCATTATCTTACTCCATCTATGAAGCCATTCAAAGCTACCCAAAGCTTGATCATCCATGCCTCGCGACTTATGGAATCCAGATTGGAATGGAGACAGAACCTCCTGGCCTTCTACCCAGGCCTCTAGCCGAGTTAACAGTAATTTAGCATAGATTGTACGTCCAAGAGAGAGGTTGGGCGGTCATTTCTTTAAACATTCCCAGGGCATTTTTTGTGCAGAAACACAATGATTACTGCTCTCCAAGAAGCTGGAACTTCCCTGAATTCCCAGACTGCACCGTAGGCAGCAGTTAGGATTGGAACCCAGATGGTTACTTTGTTGCGTTAGGTGTCAGATGGATTTTGTCCGGGCCAGGTGCTTCCATACATTTTTTATTCAAAATGGCAGCTCGAACTTCACTTTGCACAAATTCTAGGTCTGTGAGGCCAAATTTTACAAGCTGTTTCAACACTCAGGGATTGAACCCGATCTTAATCCGAATGACTGTACCATGCTGGGTTACATACATTTTTAAAATGATCAGTCCAGGCATGTGCTGTGGTGCTGTGATGCGGACTGATCAAATGCCAGCACAATCTTTCTATTGTTTTCTTGAATTGTTCCCATGAGTTTTGACCAGGCTTTGACATACAGATTTTTTTTTTTAGCCTAATCAACTGCTTTTATTATTTTCATAATGACAGCAGACGTTCACCCATTACAGAGTTCTTTCTGGAACGTAGAGCCGATGCTAGGGTGGTTTCAATAATTTAAGATTGTCAGGGTGTCAATTTAAAGCCTGGACAGCAGAATTTGTGCATCTAAATGGCGTCTTGTCCAATCTATATATTACATCAAGGAATATATCTGGAAATAGGTTATTGTCAAAAGTCAAACTGTTTACATTTATGATTTGGGTTTAGAAAACTTAACTGAGTGATAATTTTAACTCCATTATTAAAACCATTAAACTCCTGCGGAGTACCACGTTACCCATCTTCAAATGAAGTTTGATGCTTCGTAAGGCAGCAAAGTGCAAAAGATATTGAACTAAACAATTAGCAACACTACATTAGCTATAAAAAAGACATGTTCAAAAAATGCTGGCATAATTTTACCATGTACTACAACTTCCCATAAATGCACTCTGAGAAGCTGCATGGGTGATCTGTGTACTGATAGCTCTCTTATTAACCCCTTCGCTGCCAGGCCTTTTCCCCCTCCTGTGCCGGGCCTTTTTTTGCCTATTTGGGGCAGTTCGCGCTTAGGCCCTCATAACTTTTTGTCCACATAAGCTAACCAAGCCAAATTTGCGTCCTTTTTTTCCAACATCCTAGGGATTCTAGAGGTACCCAGACTTTGTGGGTTCCCTTGAAGGAGGCCAAGAAATTGGCCAAAATACAGTGAAAATTTCGTTTTTTTCAAAAAAATTGGAAAAAGTGGCTGCAGAAGAAGGCTTGTGGTTTTTCCCCTGAAAATGGCATCAACAAAGGGTTTGCGGTGCTAAACTCAGCAGCTTCCCAGCTTTCAGGAACAGGCAGACTTGAATCAGAAAACCCAATTTTTCAACACAATTTTGGCATTTTACTGGGGCATACCCCATTTGTGCAATTTTTTGTGCTTTCAGCCTCCTTCCAGTCAGTGACAGGAATGGTCATGAAACCAATGCTGGATCCCAGAAACCTAAACATTTCTGAAAAGTAGACAAAATTCTGAATTCAGCAAGGGGTCATTTGTGTAGATCCTACAAGGGTTTCCTACAGAAAATAACAGCTGAAAAATAAAAATATTGAAATTGAGGTGAAAAAAACATCAATTTTTCTCTACGTTTTACTCTGTAACTTTTCCCTGCAATGTCAGATTATTGAAAGCAATATACCGTTACGTCTGATGGACTCCTCTGGTTGCGGGGATACATAGGGTTTGTAGGTTCATCAAGAACCCGAGGAACCCAGAGCCAATAAATGAGCTGCACCCTGCAGTGCGTTTTCATTCTATACCGGGTACACAGCAATTCATTTGCTGAAATATAAGGAGTAAAAAATTGCTATCAAGAAAACCTTTGCATTTCCAAAAAGGGCACAAGATAAGGTGTTGAGGAGCAGTGGTTATTTGCACATCTCTGAATTCCGGGGTGACCATAGTAGCACGTGAATTACAGGGAATTTCTCAAATAGATGTCTTTTTTACACACACTCCTATATTTGGAAGGAAAAAATGTAGAGAAAGACAAGGGGCAATAGTACTTGTTTTGCTAATCTATGTTCCCCCAAGTCTCCCGATAAAAATGGTACCTCACTTGTGTGGGTAGGCCTAGCACCCGCGACAGGATATGCCCCAAAACACAACGTGGACACATCACAGAAAACAGAGCTGTTTTTAGCAAAGTGACTACCTGTAGATTTTGGCCTCTAGTTCAGCCGCCACCTAGGGAAACCTACAAAACCTGTGCATTTCTGAAAACTAGAGACCTAGGGGAATCCAAGGAGGGGTGACTTGTGTGGCTCGGACCAGGTTCTGTTACCCAGAATCCTTTGCGAACCTCAAAATTTGGCTAAAAAAACACATGTTCCTCACATTTCTGTGGCAGAAAGTTCTGGAATCTGAGAGGAGCCACAAATTTCCTTCCACCCAGCGTTCCCCTACGTCTCCCGATAAAAATGATACCTCACTTGTGTGGGTAGGCCTAGCACCCGCGACAGGATATGCCCCAAAACACAACGTGGACACATCACAGAAAACAGAGCTGTTTTTAGCAAAGTGACTACCTGTAGATTTTGGCCTCTAGCTCAGCCGCCACCTAGGGAAACCTACCAAACCTGTGCATTTCTGAAAACTAGAGACCTAGGGGAATCCAAGGAGGGGTGACTTGTGTGGCTCGGACCAGGCTCTGTTACCCAGAATCCTTTGCAAACCTCAAAATTTGGCTAAAAAAACACATGTTCCTCACATTTCTGTGGCAGAAAGTTCTGGAATCTGAGAGGAGCCACAAATTTCCTTCCACCCAGCGTTCCCCCACGTCTCCCGATAAAAATGATACCTCACTTGTGTGGGTAGGCCTAGCGCCCGCGACAGGATATGCCCCAAAACACAACGTGGACACATCACAGAAAACAGAGCTGTTTTTAGCAAAGTGACTACCTGTAGATTTTGGCCTCTAGCTCAGCCGCCACCTAGGGAAACCTACCAAACCTGTGCATTTCTGAAAACTAGAGACCTAGGGGAATCCAAGGAGGGGTGACTTGTGTGGCTCGGACCAGGCTCTGTTACCCAGAATCCTTTGCAAACCTCAAAATTTGGCTAAAAAAACACATGTTCCTCACATTTCTGTGGCAGAAAGTTCTGGAATCTGAGAGGAGCCACAAATTTCCTTCCACCCAGCGTTCCCCCACGTCTCCCGATAAAAATGATACCTCACTTGTGTGGGTAGCCTAGCGCCCGCGACAGGATATGCCCCAAAACACAACGTGGACATATCACAGAAAACAGAGCTGTTTTAACAAAGTGACTACCTGTAGATTTTGGCCTCTAGCTCAGCCGCCACCTAGGGAAACCTACCAAACCTGTGCATTTCTGAAAACTAGAGACCTAGGGGAATCCAAGGAGGGGTGACTTGCGGGGCTCGGACCAGGTTCTGTTACCCAGAATCCTTTGCAAACCTCAAAATTTGGCTAAAAAAACACATGTTCCTCACATTTCTGTGGCAGAAAGTTCTGGAATCTGAGAGGAGCCACAAATTTCCTTCCACCCAGCGTTCCCCCACGTCTCCCGATAAAAATGATACCTCACTTGTGTGGGTAGGCCTAGCGCCCGCGACAGGATATGCCCCAAAACACAACGTGGACATATCACAGAAAACAGAGCTGTTTTTAGCAAAGTGACTACCTGTAGATTTTGGCCTCTAGCTCAGCCGCCACCTAGGGAAACCTACCAAACCTGTGCATTTCTGAAAACTAGAGACCTAGGGGAATCCAAGGAGGGATGACTTGCGGGGCTCGGACCAGGTTCTGTTACCCAGAATCCTTTGCAAATCTCAAAATTTGGCTAAAAAAAACACATGTTCCTCACATTTCTGTGGCAGAAAGTTCTGGAATCTGAGAGGAGCCACAAATTTCCTTCCACCCAGCGTTCCCCCACGTCTCCCGATAAAAATGATACCTCACTTGTGTGGGTAGGCCTAGTGCCCGCGTCAGGATATGCCCCAAAACACAACGTGGACATATCACAGAAAACAGAGCTGTTTTTAGCAAAGTGACTACCTGTAGATTTTGGCCTCTAGCTCAGCCGCCACCTAGGGAAACCTACCAAACCTGTGCATTTCTGTAAACTAGAGACCTAGGGGAATCCAAGGAGGGGTGACTTGCGGGGCTCGGACCAGGTTCTGTTACCCAGAATCCTTTGCAAACCTCAAAATTTGGCTAAAAAAACACATGTTCCTCACATTTCTGTGGCAGAAAGTTCTGGAATCTGAGAGGAGCCACAAATTTCCTTCCACCCAGCGTTCCCCCACGTCTCCCGATAAAAATGATACCTCACTTGTGTGGGTAGGCCTAGCGCCCGCGACAGGATATGCCCCAAAACACAACGTGGACATATCACAGAAAACAGAGCTGTTTTTAGCAAAGTGACTACCTGTAGATTTTGGCCTCTAGCTCAGCCGCCACCTAGGGAAACCTACCAAACCTGTGCATTTCTGAAAACTAGAGACCTAGGGGAATCCAAGGAGGGGTGACTTGCGGGGCTCGGACCAGGTTCTGTTACCCAGAATCCTTTGCAAATCTCAAAATTTGGCTAAAAAAACACATGTTCCTCACATTTCTGTGGCAGAAAGTTCTGGAATCTGAGAGGAGCCACAAATTTCCTTCCACCCAGCGTTCCCCCACGTCTCCCGATAAAAATGATTTCTCACTTGTGTGGGTAGGCCTAGCGCCCGCGACAGGATATGCCCCAAAACACAACGTGGACATATCACAGAAAACAGAGCTGTTTTTAGCAAAGTGACTACCTGTAGATTTTGGCCTCTAGCTCAGCCGGCACCTAGGGAAACCTACCAAACCTGTGCATTTCTGAAAACTAGAGACCTAGGGGAATCCAAGGAGGGGTGACTTGTGTGGCTCGGACCAGGTTCTGTTACCCAGAATCCTTTGTAAACCTCAAAATTTGGCTAAAAAAACACATGTTCCTCACATTTCTGTGGCAGAAAGTTCTGGAATCTGAGAGGAGCCACAAATTTCCTTCCACCCAGCGTTCCCCCACGTCTCCCGATAAAAATGATACCTCACTTGTGTGGGTAGGCCTAGCGCCCGCAACAGGATATGCCCCAAAACACAACGTGGACACATCACAGAAAACAGAGCTGTTTTTAGCAAAGTGACTACCTGGAGATTTTGGCCTCTAGCTCAGCCGCCACCTAGGGAAACCTACCAAACCTGTACATTTCTGAAAACTAGAGACCTAGGGGAATCCAAGGAGGGGTGACTTGTGTGGCTCGGACCAGGTTCTGTTACCTAGAATCCTTTGCAAACCTCAAAATTTGGCTAAAAAAACACATGTCCCTCACATTTCTGTGGCAGAAAGTTCTGGAATCTGAGAGGAGGAGCTACAAATTTCCTTCCACCCAGCGTTCCCCCACGTCTCCCGATAAAAATGATACCTCACTTGTGTGGGTAGGCCTAGCGCCCGCGACAGGATATGCCCCAAAACACAACGTGGACATATCACAGAAAACAGAGCTGTTTTTAGCAAAGTGACTACCTGTAGATTTTGGCCTCTAGCTCAGCCGCCACCTAGGGAAACCTACCAAACCTGTGCATTTCTGAAAACTAGAGACCTAGGGGAATCCAAGGAGGGGTGACTTGCGGGGCTCGGACCAGGTTCTGTTACCCAGAATCCTTTGCAAACCTCAAAATTTGGCTAAAAAAACACATGTCCCTCACATTTCTGTGGCAGAAAGTTCTGGAATCTGAGAGGAGCTACAAATTTCCTTCCACCCAGCGTTCCCCCAAGTCTCCCGATAAAAATGATACCTCACTTGCGTGGGTAGGCCTAGCGCCGGCGACAGGAAACACCCCAAAGCGCAACGTGGACACATTCTAAATTTTGGAGAAAAACAGAGGTGTTTTTTGCGAAGTGCCTACCTGTAGATTTTGGCCTCTAGCTCAGCCAGCACCTAGGGAAACCTACCAAACCTGTGCATTTCTGAAAACTAGAGACCTAGGGGAATCCAAGGAGGGGTTCGGACCAGGTTCTGTTACCCAGAATCCTTTGCAAACATCAAAATTTGGCCCAAAAAACACTTTTTCCTCTCATTTCGGTGACAGAAAGTTCTGGAATCTGAGAGGAGCCACAAATTTCCTTCCACCCAGCGTTCCCCTAAGTCTCTCGATAAAAATGGTACATCACTTCTGTGGGTAGGCCTAGCGCCCACAAAAGGAAATGGCCCAAAACACAACGTGGACACAACATATTTTTTCACAGAAAACAGAGGTGTTTTTTGCAAGGTGCCTACCTGTGGTGTTTGGCCTGTAGCTCAGCCGGCCCCAGGGGGGGGGGGCAGAAATGCCCTAAAATAAATTTGCCCCCCCAACCCCCACCCTCCCCCGCCGGGAGCGACCCTTGCCTACGGGGTCGCTCCCCCTGCGTGACATTGGCGCCAAAAAACAAATCCCCGGTGCCTAGTGATTTCTGCCCCCTTGGGGGCAGATTGACTTAAAATTGCCCAATCTGCCCCCAGGGGGGCAGAAATGGTCTAAATACAATTTGCCCCCCCAGGGGAGCGACCCTTGCCTGATGGGTCGCTCCCCATCTCTAAAAAAAGAAACAACAAAAAAAAAAAACACAAATAAAAAATTGCCCTGGCGCCTAGAGTGTTCTGCCCCCCCCTCCGGGGGCAGTTCGGCCTAATAATAGGCCGATCTGTCCCCCGGGGGGGCAGAAATGGCCTAAAATAAATTTGCCCCCCCAACCCCCACCCCCCCCGGAGCGACCCTTGCCTACGGGGTCGCTCTCCCTGCGTGGCATTGGCGCCAAAAAACAAATCCCTGGTGCCTAGTGGTTTCTGCCCCCTTGGGGGCAGATTGACCTAAAATTGCCCAATCTGCCCCCAGGGGGGCAGAAATGGTCTAAATACAATTTGCCCCCCCAGGGGAGCGACCCTTGCCTGATGGGTCGCTCCCCATCTCTAAAAAAAGAAACAACAACAAAAAAAAACACAAAAAAAAAATTGCCCTGGCGCCTAGAGTGTTCTGCCCCCCCCCCCCGGGGGCAGTTCGGCCTAATAATAGGCCGATCTGTCCCCCGAGGGGCAGAAATGGCCTAAAATAAATTTGCTCCCCCAACCCCCACCCCCCCCCGGGAGCGACCCTTGCCTACGGGGTCGCTCCCCCTGCGTGACATTGGCGCCAAAAAACAAATCCCCGGTGCTTAGTGGTTTCTGCCCCCTTGGGGGCAGATTGACCTAAAATTGCCCAATCTGCCCCCAGGGGGGCAGAAATGGTCTAAATACAATTTGCCCCCCCAGGGGAGCGACCCTTGCCTGATGGGTCGCTCCCCATCTCTAAAAAAAGAAACAACAACAAAAAAAAACACAAAAAAAAAATTGCCCTGGCGCCTAGAGTGTTCTGCCCCCCCCCCCCGGGGGCAGTTCGGCCTAATAATAGGCCGATCTGTCCCCCGAGGGGCAGAAATGGCCTAAAATAAATTTGCTCCCCCAACCCCCACCCCCCCCCGGGAGCGACCCTTGCCTACGGGGTCGCTCCCCCTGCGTGACATTGGCGCCAAAAAACAAATCCCCGGTGCTTAGTGGTTTCTGCCCCCTTGGGGGCAGATTGACCTAAAATTGCCCAATCTGCCCCCAGGGGGGCAGAAATGGTCTAAATACAATTTGCCCCCCCAGGGGAGCGACCCTTGCCTGATGGGTCGCTCCCCATCTCTAAAAAAAGAAACAACAAAAAAAAAAAACACAAAAAAAAATTGCCCTGGCGCCTAGAGTGTTCTGCCCCCCCCCCCCGGGGCAGTTCGGCCTAATAATAGGCCGATCTGTCCCCCGGGGGGGCAGAAATGGCCTAAAATAAACTTGCCCCCCCAACCCCCCCCCCCCCCCCGGGAGCGACCCTTGCCTACGGGGTCGCTCCCCCTGCGTGACATTGGCGCCAAAAAACAAATCCCCGGTGCCTAGTGGTTTCTGCCCCCTTGGGGGCAGATTGACCTAAAATCGGCCAATCTGCCCCCAGGGGGGCAGAAATGGTCTAAATACAATTTGCCCCCCAGGGGAGCGACCCTTGCCTGATGGGTCGCTCCCCATCTCTAAAAAAAAAAAAAAGAACAAAAAAAAAAAACACAAAAAATAAAATGGTCCCTGGTGCCTAGAGGTTTCTGCCCCCCCTGGGGGCAGATCGGCCTAATAATAGGCCAATCTGCCCCCAGGGGGGGCAGAAAAGGCCTTCCTAAAAAAATGCCCCCCTGGGAGCGACCCTTGCCCAAGGGGTCGCTCCCTTTTGCCAATTTCAAGAAAAAAAAAAAATCCCTGGTGTCTAGTGGGGTTTCAAAAGCCGGATTGCAAGCAATCCGGCTTTTGAAACCTGTGAGAGACTTCAAAGGGAAGGAAATACATTTCCTTCCCTTTGAAGCCTCTGGGGGCCTCCCCCATGGGATTGAAAAAGAAATGCAAAAGAATTTCTTTTTCAATCGCGCTGGAAGCTCTGCTTCCAGCGCGATGGGGGAGACCCTGTGACTAATCAGCGCGCGCTCGCGCGCTGACGTCACAGGGGGGGTTGGGGGGGTCGGGGGTGGGAGGGGAAGGGCTTCCCCTTCCATCCCTGACTTGGGGGGGTGGGGGGGAACCCCACAGAGGGAGCGAGAACGCTCCCTCTGGGTTCTGTGCACAGGACGTAATGGTTACGTCCTGGGCACAGCAGCACTGTGCCTCAGGACGTAACCATTACATCCTGGGCACAGAAGGGGTTAAACTAACATTTATAGTGATTTGAAAAACAACATTCATATTCATTAACCATAGCGCATGAGTCTAGGCATATATAGCAGGCTACAACTACAGCATTAGTGCAAGTAAAGCAGTTTCCCGGATGAAAGCAAAGCGCAATGAACACTTAGGAACGTTTCAGAAAAAAAAAAAACAATTACGTCATATATTTAGGGTGTTATTGTCCAACATGTTTCGGGAGGAAATATATGACTGAGAGAGGAAAAGCTTCCATCTAAATCACACAATATTTTGTGGGAAAACGTTATTCAAAAACACTTTTTAACAGAAAATTCTCATGCTAATAGTAGGCATTGCAGAGTTTTAATTCCTCGGTTTTTCATTACTGGATTTTTTGACCTGCTTTCTTAGTTAAAAACAAAAACTTAAAACTTCTGGATTCAAGAGGAACCTCTTCCAAGGAGAAGAGCTGAAGAGCTGGGGAGAAGTGTTGTCCCTGCCTGTGACTATGCTTTGTTAGGCTATCCTGCAGTTTCTGCTTCTGCATGTGACAGGGGACAAGGATTGGAGTTTGCTGTACATTCCTGCTTGAAGAAGAATCTCCAAGGGCTTGAACTGAGCTTGCCTCCTGGTGTTGAAGTCTCAGGGACATCGAATACTTCTCTCTGCCAGCACTTGGGCTTTCTGCTGAGAGTCCTGCCTAGCAAGTGGTGCCCTAAACTGTCTCTGGGCCCTTGAAAGGTGCAGCTGGTGGAAAAGAACAGAAATTCATGCAAAGACCACTGTGCGGAGAAACTTTCGACACACCACCTGCCTCGCAGCTGATAAATGACACACAGCCAGCCTTGTGGCTAAAATCGACGCTCCACCTGCATCGCGTCTTGGGGATCAACGCAACGCGGCTGGAGAAGTTATACAAAACACCCGCAGCGGCTGCTGTTAATGACGCAAGCTCCCATGCAGCGCGGTTTCTTGGCACTGTGCGACCGGATTTCAACGCAACATCGCTGGGTGCGGAAAAGCAATGCAAAGCCTGCCTGAACCCGAGGTGCTCGCCCAGATCGATGCATTGCTCTCTGGCGAGTGGGAAGAAACGACGCACGCTGACCAACCACAGAAGGAACAACGCACGTTCTCGCTTGTGGGTGAGAAATCTACGCATCGCTGGCCTTTTTCGACACACACACTCGCCCGTGCTGCTCTATGTTGACGCTACCCAAGTACTTTTGTACGCAAACGATGTTTTCACTGTTTTCTAAGAGATTTAAGACTCTTTTGCTTTTTAAATTCGTATCTTGACTTGTGTATGTTGGAGTTTTTTTGTTTTAGTCTTGTTTCGTTTAGATAAATATTACCTATTGTTCTAAACCTGTGTTGTGTCATTTTGTAGTGTTTTCACTGAGTTACTGTGTGTGTTGATACAAATACTTTACACATTGCTTCTGAAGTTAAGCCTGCCTGCTCATGCCAAGCTACCAAGGGGAGGTGAGCGGGGGTTCACTGAGGGTGATTCTCCTTTACCCTGACTAGAGTGAGGGTCCTTGCTTGGACAGGGGGTAACCTGACTGCCAACCAAAGACCCCATTTCTAACATAGCACAAGGTGCTTTATTATTTTAACTAGTTTTACTTTATAATTTTACCACCCCTTGCTAGTTTGATCTTTCAAGGAGTAAAAAGAACTGGACTGCACTCCCTTCACCGGAGATTTCTTGAGACCTCCACAGAAAGGAGTCAAGTTGTTCAAGTTTGAGATTAATTATTGTGTTAGCTTTTAACATAAGCCATGTAACATGCAAATAATAAAATCCTCATTCTAGTGCTTTAATATAATAAGAATAGATATGAACAATTAATTAGGGTCATAAACTGGTGTACGACTGATATACAAACAAGGGCAACAGAGCACCTTAGACATGTTACTAACTCATCCTGGATGGCTAAAAAGTCAGGAAATGTAACTAAGAAAGTATTCATTGCAACTAACAAATAATTCATATGCAATTTTGGGCATGAAGACTATAACAACATAAGAAGTTCCAGAATTCTTGTCCAAGGTAATAGTAAAGTATACTGGATACAACTCTTTTATCATGTAGTTACAAAGGGCCCTTGTTTGCATGCCACATACATTAGTCTGTTAATGTGAACCATTCTTGTGACTACAAGTTTAAGGAGGGACACATTTGAAACTTCGTAGACAACTTTCACAGCACATTGGTATTCCTTGGCCACTATTCTTTTTGATAAGCAACAGGGTCTCACTAGTACAAAATGCACAAACTAGATACATGTGAAAAACGATGATACTAGAGCAAGTCAATGTGATTTAAAATTCAGAAAGCACACTATAAACGGCCAGAAAATATAATGAAGGCTATCCAATCAAAATGTCGCCAGTAGACCATACTAAAATGCTCTGTGCAAGACGTTTCAGGCTTGTTCAAGTGCTTCATCAACTTAAAAATAAACCCAATTAAAAAGTAAAATAACAATGAACTTCTAGTAGTTAAGGTGCTTCTAAAACTCGGACATGTGGCTGTCTAGATCGTGGCTGCGTGGCTTTCCATTCTTCATAAATATAGGAAACCACTGGGTTAAAAATGTAGTTGGTTTTGTGTCTACCGAATAAGTGCGTTGCGGTGTTACAATGTCTAATCTCATGCTTCATAAAAAGAGGGCGAAGAAATCTCCTCCTTGCTGGAAAGAAAAAGAGCATAGAAACATAAAGTGGATAAGGGTCTCATCACCACCTTGTAGGTAAGGGCAAGTAGAGTTCCACTAGACTTTGAACAATTCCGTGTAAAGGTATTTAAGGGAAGACACTCTAGCCTGAACTTTATGGCCAGTGCTCTCTTTATCAGTGGAAATAAATGGTCAATGTAGACCTTAAACCAGGTGTGGATGTAGTTTTCTGCAGTGTAAGCAGCAATTTACCATTGGTGCTGTTCTGAAAGCCATGCCAATAGTTCCCTTTTATTATATCTAGGGTTGAGGGTCCAATGGTATCTAGAGAGATCCAAAATACATGACAACCAATGCTGTTAAGAGTACTTGCAATATGTTTGAACCAGAGTAGCCAATAAGAATTGCTACTTTCCCAAAGTTCACTGATTGGCTTGATAATGTTGGTTTGGACCACATTCGATGCCAAAACAAGAGTGGCTGCAATGCTGCATCAGTTTCAATGCTATTCATGCCCAGTTCAAGTCTAAGTGATGGCACTGCAGTCCCAACGCCCAGTTGTAATAGGCAACACAGAAATTGATTTTCTAATATCTGGGGGCCTGTTGCTTTACTGCTCCTCTAAATATCAGCCCCATGTAGGCGTGCAGCATGAGGGTTTATCATGATTCCTGGCAATCCCGAAGCACTGAACGAATCGCTTCTTGTCCAACACTACTACTAAAATGGAAGACGGTATTTGATTGCTGGAGCATCGCACTTGACTCAACTGTTTACCCCAGGATAACTTGGAATCGAACCTTATCAAGAGAAGGTCATAAAAGCTGGCCCGGTCTAATGGCGGGTTATAACCTTGTTGTTGATGCCCTGTTCCTCCAGGGCATGGCAGAGGGCCTGACTGTCCTTAGGTACAAAGACTATTTTAAGATCGATGAATACTAAGAAGAGAGCTTATAGTTTTTCAAAAGTGTGCGTGAAGCACTCAGGCCCACATTTATATTTGGCGCAGGGCGGCACAGAAAGTCACCTTGCTGCACTGCCGTGCATCAAAGCGAGATGACAGGACTGCACCATATCTATGACATACAGCGCATTCCTTCCCTTTTCCCCTGCACTGACTCCATGGTGCAAGGGTGTCTGGTTGTAGGCAGGATTGTTTTTGACCATGGAACGCCTCACTGGTGCAGAGTAAGGCAATACAGCGATTTGCACTGCATTATCTTACTCCATCTATGAAGCCATTCAAAGCTACCCAAAGCTTGATCATCCATGCCTCGCGACTTATGGAATCCAGATTGGAATGGAGACAGAACCTCCTGGCCTTCTACCCAGGCCTCTAGCCGAGTTAACAGTAATTTAGCATAGATTGTACGTCCAAGAGAGAGGTTGGGCGGTCATTTCTTTAAACATTCCCAGGGCATTTTTTGTGCAGAAACACAATGATTACTGCTCTCCAAGAAGCTGGAACTTCCCTGAATTCCCAGACTGCACCGTAGGCAGCAGTTAGGATTGGAACCCAGATGGTTACTTTGTTGCGTTAGGTGTCAGATGGATTTTGTCCGGGCCAGGTGCTTCCATACATTTTTTATTCAAAATGGCAGCTCGAACTTCACTTTGCACAAATTCTAGGTCTGTGAGGCCAAATTTTACAAGCTGTTTCAACACTCAGGGATTGAACCCGATCTTAATCCGAATGACTGTACCATGCTGGGTTACATACATTTTTAAAATGATCAGTCCAGGCATGTGCTGTGGTGCTGTGATGCGGACTGATCAAATGCCAGCACAATCTTTCTATTGTTTTCTTGAATTGTTCCCATGAGTTTTGACCAGGCTTTGACATACAGATTTTTTTTTTTAGCCTAATCAACTGCTTTTATTATTTTCATAATGACAGCAGACGTTCACCCATTACAGAGTTCTTTCTGGAACGTAGAGCCGATGCTAGGGTGGTTTCAATAATTTAAGATTGTCAGGGTGTCAATTTAAAGCCTGGACAGCAGAATTTGTGCATCTAAATGGCGTCTTGTCCAATCTATATATTACATCAAGGAATATATCTGGAAATAGGTTATTGTCAAAAGTCAAACTGTTTACATTTATGATTTGGGTTTAGAAAACTTAACTGAGTGATAATTTTAACTCCATTATTAAAACCATTAAACTCCTGCGGAGTACCACGTTACCCATCTTCAAATGAAGTTTGATGCTTCGTAAGGCAGCAAAGTGCAAAAGATATTGAACTAAACAATTAGCAACACTACATTAGCTATAAAAAAGACATGTTCAAAAAATGCTGGCATAATTTTACCATGTACTACAACTTCCCATAAATGCACTCTGAGAAGCTGCATGGGTGATCTGTGTACTGATAGCTCTCGTATTAACCCCTTCGCTGCCAGGCCTTTTCCCCCTCCTGTGCCGGGCCTTTTTTTGCCTATTTGGGGCAGTTCGCGCTTAGGCCCTCATAACTTTTTGTCCACATAAGCTAACCAAGCCAAATTTGCGTCCTTTTTTTCCAACATCCTAGGGATTCTAGAGGTACCCAGACTTTGTGGGTTCCCTTGAAGGAGGCCAAGAAATTGGCCAAAATACAGTGAAAATTTCGTTTTTTTCAAAAAAATTGGAAAAAGTGGCTGCAGAAGAAGGCTTGTGGTTTTTCCCCTGAAAATGGCATCAACAAAGGGTTTGCGGTGCTAAACTCAGCAGCTTCCCAGCTTTCAGGAACAGGCAGACTTGAATGAGAAAACCCAATTTTTCAACACAATTTTGGCATTTTACTGGGGCATACCCCATTGTGCAATTTTTTGTGCTTTCAGCCTCCTTCCAGTCAGTGACAGGAATGGTCATGAAACCAATGCTGGATCCCAGAAACCTAAACATTTCTGAAAAGTAGACAAAATTCTGAATTCAGCAAGGGGTCATTTGTGTAGATCCTACAAGGGTTTCCTACAGAAAATAACAGCTGAAAAATAAAAATATTGAAATTGAGGTGAAAAAACCATCAATTTTTCTCTACGTTTTACTCTGTAACTTTTCCCTGCAATGTCAGATTATTGAAAGCAATATACCGTTACGTCTGATGGACTCCTCTGGTTGCGGGGATATATAGGGTTTGCAGGTTCATCAAGAACCCGAGGAACCCAGAGCCAATAAATGAGCTGCACCCTGCAGTGCGTTTTCATTCTATACCGGGTACACAGCAATTCATTTGCTGAAATATAAGGAGTAAAAAATTGCTATCAAGAAAACCTTTGCATTTCCAAAAAGGGCACAAGATAAGGTGTTGAGGAGCAGTGGTTATTTGCACATCTCTGAATTCCGGGGTGACCATAGTAGCACGTGAATTACAGGGAATTTCTCAAATAGATGTCTTTTTTACACACACTCCTATATTTGGAAGGAAAAAATGTAGAGAAAGACAAGGGGCAATAGTACTTGTTTTGCTAATCTATGTTCCCCCAAGTCTCCCGATAAAAATGGTACCTCACTTGTGTGGGTAGGCCTAGCACCCGCGACAGGATATGCCCCAAAACACAACGTGGACACATCACAGAAAACAGAGCTGTTTTTAGCAAAGTGACTACCTGTAGATTTTGGCCTCTAGCTCAGCCGCCACCTAGGGAAACCTACTAAACCTGTGCATTTCTGAAAACTAGAGACCTAGGGGAATCCAAGGAGGGGTGACTTGTGTGGCTCGGACCAGGTTCTGTTACCCAGAATCCTTTGCGAACCTCAAAATTTGGCTAAAAAAACACATGTTCCTCACATTTCTGTGGCAGAAAGTTCTGGAATCTGAGAGGAGCCACAAATTTCCTTCCACCCAGCGTTCCCCTACGTCTCCCGATAAAAATGATACCTCACTTGTGTGGGTAGGCCTAGCACCCGCGACAGGATATGCCCCAAAACACAACGTGGACACATCACAGAAAACAGAGCTGTTTTTAGCAAAGTGACTACCTGGAGATTTTGGCCTCTAGCTCAGCCGCCACCTAGGGAAACCTACCAAACCTGTGCATTTCTGAAAACTAGAGACCTAGGGGAATCCAAGGAGGGGTGACTTGTGTGGCTCGGACCAGGCTCTGTTACCCAGAATCCTTTGCAAACCTCAAAATTTGGCTAAAAAAACACATGTTCCTCACATTTCTGTGGCAGAAAGTTCTGGAATCTGAGAGGAGCCACAAATTTCCTTCCACCCAGCGTTCCCCCACGTCTCCCTATAAAAATGATACCTCACTTGTGTGGGTAGGCCTAGCGCCCGCGACAGGATATGCCCCAAAACACAACGTGGACACATCACAGAAAACAGAGCTGTTTTTAGCAAAGTGACTACCTGTAGATTTTGGCCTCTAGCTCAGCCGCCACCTAGGGAAACCTACCAAACCTGTGCATTTCTGAAAACTAGAGACCTAGGGGAATCCAAGGAGGGGTGACTTGTGTGGCTCGTACCAGGTTCTGTTACCCAGAATCCTTTGCAAACCTCAAAATTTGGCTAAAAAAACACATGTCCCTCACATTTCTGTGGCAGAAAGTTCTGGCATCTGAGAGGAGCTACAAATTTCCTTCCACCCAGCGTTCCCCCACGTCTCCCGATAAAAATGATACCTCACTTGTGTGGGTAGGCCTAGCGCCCGCGACAGGATATGCCCCAAAACACAACGTGGACATATCACAGAAAACAGAGCTGTTTTTAGCAAAGTGACTACCTGTAGATTTTGGCCTCTAGCTCAGCCGCCACCTAGGGAAACCTACCAAACCTGTGCATTTCTGAAAACTAGAGACCTAGGGGAATCCAAGGAGGGGTGACTTGCGGGGCTCGGACCAGGTTCTGTTACCCAGAATCCTTTGCAAACCTCAAAATTTGGCTAAAAATACACATGTTACTCACATTTCTGTGGCAGAAAGTTCTGGAATCTGAGAGGAGCCGGAAATTTCCTTCTACCCAGCGTTCCCCCAAGTCTCCCGATAAAAATGATACCTCACTTGTGTGGGTAGGACTAGCGCCCACGAAAGGAAAGGGCCCAAAACACAACGTGGACACATCACATTTTTTTATAAAAAGCAGTGCCTACCTGTGGATTTTGGCCTGTAGCTCAGCCGACACCTGAGGAAACCTAGCAAACCAGTGCATTTTTGAAAACGAGAAACCCAGGGGAATCCAAGATGGGGTGACTTGCGGGGCTCTGACCAGGTTATGTTACCCAGAATCCTTTGCAAACATCAAAATTTGGCCCAAAAAACACTTTTTCCTCTCATTTCGGTGACAGAAAGTTCTGGAATCTGAGAGGAGCCACAAATTTCCTTCCACCCAGCGTTCCCCTAAGTCTCTCGATAAAAATGGTACATCACTTCTGTGGGTAGGCCTAGCGCCCACAAAAGGAAATGGCCCAAAACACAACGTGGACACAACATATTTTTTCACAGAAAACAGAGGTGTTTTTTGCAAGGTGCCTACCTGTGGTGTTTGGCCTGTAGCTCAGCCGGCCCCAGGGGGGGGGGGGCAGAAATGCCCTAAAATAAATTTGCCCCCCCAACCCCCACCCTCCCCCGCCGGGAGCGACCCTTGCCTACGGGGTCGCTCCCCCTGCGTGACATTGGCGCCAAAAAACAAATCCCCGGTGCCTAGTGGTTTCTGCCCCCTTGGGGGCAGATTGACCTAAAATTGCCCAATCTGCCCCCAGGGGGGCAGAAATGGTCTAAATACAATTTGCCCCCCCAGGGGAGCGACCCTTGCCTGATGGGTCGCTCCCCATCTCTAAAAAAAGAAACAACAAAAAAAAAAAACACAAATAAAAAATTGCCCTGGCGCCTAGAGTGTTCTGCCCCCCCCCCCCCCCGGGGGCAGTTCGGCCTAATAATAGGCCGATCTGTCCCCCGGGGGGGCAGAAATGGCCTAAAATAAATGTGCCCCCCCAACCCCCACCCCCCCCCGGGAGCGACCCTTGCCTACGGGGTCGCTCCCCCTGCGTGACATTGGCGCCAAAAAACAAATCCCCGGTGCCTAGTGGTTTCTGCCCCCTTGGGGGCAGATTGACCTAAAATTGCCCAATCTGCCCCCAGGGGGGCAGAAATGGTCTAAATACAATTTGCCCCCCCAGGGGAGCGACCCTTGCCTGATGGGTCGCTCCCCATCTCTAAAAAAAGAAACAACAAAAAAAAAAAACACAAATAAAAAATTGCCCTGGCGCCTAGAGTGTTCTGCCCCCCCCGGGGGCAGTTCGGCCTAAAAATAGGCCGATCTGTCCCCCGGGGGGGCAGAAATGGCCTAAAATAAATTTGCCCCCCCCCGGGAGCGACCCTTGCCTACGGGGTCGCTCCCCCTGCGTGACATTGGCGCCAAAAAACAAATCCCCGGTGCCTAGTGGTTTCTGCCCCCTTGGGGGCAGATTGACCTAAAATTGCCCAATCTGCCCCCAGGGGGGCAGAAATGGTCTAAATACAATTTGCCCCCCCAGGGGAGCGACCCTTGCCTGATGGGTCGCTCCCCATCTCTAAAAAAAGAAACAAAAAAAAAAAAAACACAAAAAAAAAATTGCCCTGGCGCCTAGAGTGTTCTGCCCCCCCCCCCCCGGGGGCAGTTCGGCCTAATAATAGGCCGATCTGTCCCCCGGGGGGCAGAAATGGACTAAAATAAATTTGCCCCCCCAACCCCCACCCCCCCCCCCCCCCGGGAGCGACCCTTGCCTACGGGGTCGCTCCCCCTGCGTGACATTGGCGCCAAAAAACAAATCCCCGGTGCCTAGTGGTTTCTGCCCCCTTGGGGGCAGATTTACCTAAAATTGGCCAATCTGCCCCCAGGGGGGCAGAAATGGTCTAAATACAATTTTCCCACCCAGGGGAGCGACCCTTGCCTGATGGGTCGCTCCCCATCTCTAAAAAAAGAAACAACAAAAAAAAAAAACACAAAAAAAAAATTGCCCTGGCGCCTTGAGTGTTCTGCCCCCCCCCCCCCCGGGGGCAGTTCGGCCTAATAATAGGCCGATCTGTCCCCCGGGGGGCAGAAATGGCCTAAAATAAATTTGCCCCCCCCAACTCCCACCCCCCCCCCGGGAGCGACCCTTGCCTACGGGGTCGCTCCCCCTGCGTGACATTGGCGCCAAAAAACAAATCCCCGGTGCCTAGTGGTTTCTGCCCCCTTGGGGGCAGATTGACCTAAAATTGGCCAATCTGCCCCCAGGGGGGCAGAAATGGTCTAAATACAATTTGCCCCCCCAGGGGAGCGACCCTTGCCTGATGGGTCGCTCCCCATCTCTAAAAAAAAAAAAAGAACAAAAAAAAAAAAACACAAAAAAACAATTTGCCCTGGCGCCTAGAGGTTTCTTCCCCCCCTGGGGGCAGATTGGCCTAATAATAGGCCGATCTGCCCCCAGGGGGGGCAGAAAAGGCCTTCCCAAAAAATTGCCCCCCCTGGGAGCGACCCTTGCCAAAGGGGTCGCTTTGTTGCGTGACATTCGCGCGCAAAAACAAACTCCCTGGTGTCTAATGGTTTCTGCCCCCCTTGGGGGCAGATTGGCCTTATCAAAATAGGCCAATCTGCCCCCAAGGGGGGCAGAAATGGCCTAAATATATATTGCCCCGTAGGGGAGCGACCCTTGCCTAAGGGATCGCTCCCCACCTAAAAAAAAAAGAATTCATCACAAAAAAAAAAAAATGGTCCCTGGTGCCTAGAGGTTTCTGCCCCCCCTGGGGGCAGATCGGCCTAATAATAGGCCAATCTGCCCCCAGGGGGGGCAGAAAAGGCCTTCCTAAAAAAATGCCCCCCTGGGAGCGACCCTTGCCCAAGGGGTCGCTCCCTTTTGCCAATTTCAAGAAAAAAAAAAAAATCCCTGGTGTCTAGTGGGGTTTCAAAAGCCGGATTGCAAGCAATCCGGCTTTTGAAACCTGTGAGAGACTTCAAAGGGAAGGAAATACATTTCCTTCCCTTTGAAGCCTCTGGGGGCCTCCCCCATGGGATTGAAAAAGAAATGCAAAAGCATTTCTTTTTCAATCGCGCTGGAAGCTCTGCTTCCAGCGCGATGGGGGAGACCCTGTGACTAATCAGCGCGCGCTCGCGCGCTGACGTCACAGGGGGGGTTGGGGGGGTCGGGGGTGGGAGGGGAAGGGCTTCCCCTTCCATCCCTGACTTGGGGGGGTGGGGGGGAACCCCACAGAGGGAGCGAGAACGCTCCCTCTGGGCTCTGTGCACAGGACGTAATGGTTACGTCCTGGGCACAGCAGCACTGTGCCTCAGGACGTAACCATTACGTCCTGGGCACAGAAGGGGTTAAACTAACATTTATAGTGATTTGAAAAACAACATTCATATTCATTAACCATAGCGCATGAGTCTAGGCATATATAGCAGGCTACAACTACAGCATTAGTGCAAGTAAAGCAGTTTCCCGGATGAAAGCAAAGCGCAATGAACACTTAGGAACGTTTCAGAAAAAAAAAACCCAATTACGTCATATATTTAGGGTGTTATTGTCCAACATGTTTCGGGAGGAAATATATGACTGAGAGAGGAAAAGCTTCCATCTAAATCACACAATATTTTGTGGGAAAACGTTATTCAAAAACACTTTTTAACAGAAAATTCTCATGCTAATAGTAGGCATTGCAGAGTTTTAATTCCTCGGTTTTTCATTACTGGATTTTTTGACCTGCTTTCTTAGTTAAAAACAAAAACTTATCACTTCTGGATTCAAGAGGAACCTCTTCCAAGGAGAAGAGCTGAAGAGCTGGGGAGAAGTGTTGTCCCTGCCTGTGACTATGCTTTGTTAGGCTATCCTGCAGTTTCTGCTTCTGCATGTGACAGGGGACAAGGATTGGAGTTTGCTGTACATTCCTGCTTGAAGAAGAATCTCCAAGGGCTTGAACTGAGCTTGCCTCCTGGTGTTGAAGTCTCAGGGACATCGAAGACTTCTCTCTGCCAGCACTTGGGCTTTCTGCTGAGAGTCCTGCCTAGCAAGTGGTGCCCTAAACTGTCTCTGGGCCCTTGAAAGGTGCAGCTGGTGGAAAAGAACAGAAATTCATGCAAAGACCACTGTGCGGAGAAACTTTCGACACACCACCTGCCACGCAGATGATAAATGACACACAGCCAGCCTTGTGGCTAAAATCGACTCTCCACCTGCATCGCGTCTTGGAGATCAACGCAACGCGGCTGGAGAAGTTATACAAAACACCCGCAGCGGCTGCTGTTAATGACGCAAGCTCCCATGCAGCGCGGTTTCTTGGCACTGTGCGACCGGATTTCAACGCAACATCGCTGGGTGCGGAAAAGCAATGCAAAGCCTGCCTGAACCCGAGGTGCTCGCCCAGATCGATGCATTGCTCTCTGGCGAGTGGGAAGAAACGACGCACGCTGACCAACCACAGAAGGAACAACGCACGTTCTCGCTTGTGGGTGAGAAATCTATGCATCGCTGGCCTTTTTCGACACACACACTCGCCCGTGCTGCTCTATGTTGACGCTACCCAAGTACTTTTGTACGCAAACGATGTTTTCACTGTTTTCTAAGTGATTTAAGACTCTTTTGCTTTTTAAATTCGTATCTTGACTTGTGTATGTTGGAGTTTTTTTGTTTTAGTCTTGTTTCGTTTAGATAAATATTACCTATTGTTCTAAACCTGTGTTGTGTCATTTTGTAGTGTTTTCACTGAGTTACTGTGTGTGTTGATACAAATACTTTACACATTGCTTCTGAAGTTAAGCCTGCCTGCTCATGCCAAGCTACCAAGGGGAGGTGAGCGGGGGTTCACTGAGGGTGATTCTCCTTTACCCTGACTAGAGTGAGGGTCCTTGCTTGGACAGGGGGTAACCTGACTGCCAACCAAAGACCCCATTTCTAACATAGCACAAGGTGCTTTATTATTTTAACTAGTTTTACTTTATAATTTTACCACCCCTTGCTAGTTTGATCTTTCAAGGAGTAAAAAGAACTGGACTGCACTCCCTTCACCGGAGATTTCTTGAGACCTCCACAGAAAGGAGTCAAGTTGTTCAAGTTTGAGATTAATTATTGTGTTAGCTTTTAACATAAGCCATGTAACATGCAAATAATAAAATCCTCATTCTAGTGCTTTAATATAATAAGAATAGATATGAACAATTAATTAGGGTCATAAACTGGTGTACGACTGATATACAAACAAGGGCAACAGAGCACGTTAGACATGTTACTAACTCATCCTGGATGGCTAAAAAGTCAGGAAATGTAACTAAGAAAGTATTCATTGCAACTAACAAATAATTCATATGCAATTTTGGGCATGAAGACTATAACAACATAAGAAGTTCCAGAATTCTTGTCCAAGGTAATAGTAAAGTATACTGGATACAACTCTTTTATCATGTAGTTACAAATGGCCCTTGTTTGCATGCCACATACATTAGTCTGTTAATGTGAACCATTCTTGTGACTACAAGTTTAAGGAGGGACACATTTGAAACTTCGTAGACAACTTTCACAGCACATTGGTATTCCTTGGCCACTATTCTTTTTGATAAGCAACAGGGTCTCACTAGTACAAAATGCACAAACTAGATACATGTGAAAAACGATGATACTAGAGCAAGTCAATGTGATTTAAAATTCAGAAAGCACACTATAAACGGCCAGAAAATATAATGAAGGCTATCCAATCAAAATGTCGCCAGTGGACCATACTAAAATGCTCTGTGCAAGACGTTTCAGGCTTGTTCAAGTGCTTCATCAACTTAAAAATCAACCCAATTAAAAAGTAAAATAACAATGAACTTCTAGTAGTTAAGGTGCTTCTAAAACTCGGACATGTGGCTGTCTAGATCGTGGCTGCGTGGCTTTCCATGCTTCATAAATATAGGAAACCACTGGGTTAAAAATGTAGTTGGTTTTGTGTCTACCGAATAAGTGCGTTGCAGTGTTACAATGTCTAATCTCATGCTTCATAAAAAGAGGGCGAAGAAATCTCCTCCTTGCTGGAAAGAAAAAGAGCATAGAAACATAAAGTGGATAAGGGTCTCATCACCACCTTGTAGGTAAGGGCAAATAGAGTTCCACTAGACTTTGAACAATTCCGTGTAAAGGTATTTAAGGGAAGACACTCTAGTCTGAACTTTATGGCCAGTGCTCTCTTTATCAGTGGAAATAAATGGTCAATGTAGACCTTAAACCAGGTGTGGATGTAGTTTTCTGCAGTGTAAGCAGCAATTTACCATTGGTGCTGTTCTGAAAGCCATGCCAATAGTTCCCTTTTATTATATCTAGGGTTGAGGGTCCAATGGTATCTAGAGAGATCCAAAATACATGACAACCAATGCTGTTAAGAGTACTTGCAATATGTTTGAACCAGAGTAGCCAATAAGAATTGCTACTTTCCCAAAGTTCACTGATTGGCTTGATAATGTTGGTTTGGACCACATTCGATGCCAAAACAAGAGTGGCTGCAATGCTGCATCAGTTTCAATGCTATTCATGCCCAGTTCAAGTCTAAGTGATGGCACTGCAGTCCCAACGCCCAGTTGTAATAGGCAACACAGAAATTGATTTTCTAATATCTGGGGGCCTGTTGCTTTACTGCTCCTCTAAATATCAGCCCCATGTAGGCGTGCAGCATGAGGGTTTATCATGATTCCTGGCAATCCCGAAGCACTGAACGAATCGCTTCTTGTCCAACACTACTACTAAAATGGAAGACGGTATTTGATTGCTGGAGCATCGCACTTGACTCAACTGTTTACCCCAGGATAACTTGGAATCGAACCTTATCAAGAGAAGGTCATAAAAGCTGGCCCGGTCTAATGGCGGGTTATAAACTTGTTGTTGATGCCCTGTTCCTCCAGGGCATGGCAGAGGGCCTGACTGTCCTTAGGTACAAAGACTATTTTAAGATCGATGAATACTAAGAAGAGAGTTTATAGTTTTTCAAAAGTGTGCGTGAAGCACTCAGGCCCACATTTATATTTGGCGCAGGGCGGCACAGAAAGTCACCTTGCTGCACTGCCGTGCATCAAAGCGAGATGACAGGACTGCACCGTATCTATGACATACAGCGCATTCCTTCCCTTTTCCCCTGCACTGACTCCATGGTGCAAGGGTGTCTGGTTGTAGGCAGGATTGTTTTTGACCATGGAACGCCTCACTGGTGCAGAGTAAGGCAATACAGCGATTTGCACTGCATTATCTTACTCCATCTATGAAGCCATTCAAAGCTACCCAAAGCTTGATCATCCATGCCTCGCGACTTATGGAATCCAGATTGGAATGGAGACAAAACCTCCTGGCCTTCTACCCAGGCCTCTAGCCGAGTTAACAGTAATTTAGCATAGATTGTACGTCCAAGAGAGAGCTTGGGCGGTCATTTCTTTAAACATTCCCAGGGCATTTTTTGTGCAGAAACACAATGATTACTGCTCTCCAAGAAGCTGGAACTTCCCTGAATTCCCAGACTGCACCGTAGGCAGCAGTTAGGATTGGAACCCAGATGGTTACTTTGTTGCGTTAGGTGTCAGATGGATTTTGTCCGGGCCAGGTGCTTCCATACATTTTTTATTCAAAATGGCAGCTCGAACTTCACTTTGCACAAATTCTAGGTCTGTGAGGCCAAATTTTACCGGTGATGGAATCAGTGTTGTCCAAGCTGTTTCAACACTCAGGGATTGAACCCGATCTTAATCCGAATGACTGTACCATGCTGGGTTACATACATTTTTAAAATGATCAGTCCAGGCATGTGCTGTGGTGCTGTGATGCACACTGATCAAATGCCAGCACAATCTTCTATTGTTTTCTTGAATTGTTCCCATGAGTTTTGACCAGGCTTTGACATACAGATTTATTTTTTTTTAGCCTAATCAACTGCTTATATTATTTTCATAATGACAGCAGACGTTCACCCATTACAGAGTTCTTTCTGGAACGTAGAGCCGATGCTAGGGTGGTTTCAATAATTTAAGATTGTCAGGGTGTCAATTTAAAGCCTGGACAGCAGAATTTGTGCATCTAAATGGCGTCTTGTCCAATCTATATATTACATCAAGGAATATATCTGGAAATAGGTTATTGTCAAAAGTCAAACTGTTTACATTTATGATTTGGGTTTAGAAAACTTAACTGAGTGATAATTTTAAAACCATTATTAAAACCATTAAACTCCTGCGGAGTACCAAGTTACCCATCTTCAAATGAAGTTTGATGCTTCGTAAGGCAGCAAAGTGCAAAAGATATTGAACTAAACAATTAGCAACACTACATTAGCTATAAAAAAGACATGTTCAAAAAATGCTGGCATAATTTTACCATGTACTACAACTTCCCATAAATGCACTCTGAGAAGCTGCATGGGTGATCTGTGTACTGATAGCTCTCTTATTAAACTAACATTTATAGTGATTTGAAAAACAACATTCATATTCATTAACCATAGCGCATGAGTCTAGGCATATATAGCAGGCTACAACTACAGCATTAGTGCAAGTAAAGCAGTTTCCCGGATGAAAGCAAAGCGCAATGAACACTTAGGAACGTTTCAGAAAAAAAAAAAACAATTACGTCATATATTTAGGGTGTTATTGTCCAACATGTTTCGGGAGGAAATATATGACTGAGAGAGGAAAAGCTTCCATCTAAATCACACAATATTTTGTGGGAAAACGTTATTCAAAAACACTTTTTAACAGAAAATTCTCATGCTAATAGTAGGCATTGCAGAGTTTTAATTCCTCGGTTTTTCATTACTGGATTTTTTGACCTGCTTTCTTAGTTAAAAACAAAAACTTAATGGGAAACAAGAAAGTTTGCAAAGTCCACTAAAAACACTTCCCGACATAGGAGTAGTTGATGATTCATCATTTTGATCCCATTTGAAAAACACAGAAAAAAAGCACAGTGTTGTCATATAAAGCAACTGAGAAGAAGATTAGTGTGTTCAAAACAACTCATTTTTATGCAGGTAGGTGAATTCCATTTAGCAGATTACCAAGAAGAGCTTTCTAGAAAGCTCCAGTTATCGTATTGCTTAATACAGAGCAAGTGGCATATTTACAAACATTTCACCTAATGCAGCGCAGTGTGTAACTTCTGTGATTCGTTGCATGAACAGTGCCATATTTTCAAAGATTCTGCTCTCTCCTAGCTCCAACACAGGCACTCGTGCGTCACGGTGCAAAGGTGCCTGCGCTGTGGTCAAGACAGATTTATTCAGGAAGGGATACTTTTTGAAATAACGTAGAGAAATAAAGATATTTCTCCTCATTACACTAGCCTCAGATAGGCGCACTGTTTTGGTGTAAACCCATGTTAACAAGTCTTAAATATGGGTTTGCATTAAGATACATGCGTGGATGCACGTGAACACCCATGTATTGCCTACCTGACGCAACTTAATATATAGAAAAACCAGAATATGCTAAATTTATAAATAAAATAGCAAAGGGAATATTATACTGAAAAATTACAGATTTTGCTCCATCCGTACAGTCATAACAATTGTGTGTTGAAGATGATCAGTGAGGACTGTGTTTCCAATAATTTGAATAATATTGAATTTTAAAGTATTTTAGTACACTATGATGATTTAGCCATCTCTTCCATTTCAGTAAAGTCACTTGCATTTTACATCTTAATGGATTTGAATCTTATAGCACTTTATAGGGATTTTATATGCATTACAGTTTTAATGGATTTGTGAAACTCAGCGGACTTGACTTTCATTTGCATTTTGAAGACTTTATGCATTCTTGTCTGCCCTACCTTTCACCTGCACTTTATATCTTAATGGATTTAAAACTTTTAGCACTTTATAGGGACTTTATACTCTCAATAGTTTTAACGGATTTATGTAAAGTGTTAAGCATTTGTGTTGAAATTTACTGGGGTTGATTTTAATTATGCATTCTGAAGAACGTATTTATTTAATTTGCTTTCCCTTTTTCTTCCTCCCTCTCCTTTTGCTAAGATTTTAACTAATCATGCAAATAAAGACTCATAGATTGATGAAAAAATTGCTATCTTTAGTACTTGTAAACCAATCAAATATCGATCACTAATTAACTAGTGCTTCTCAAAATGTCCTTTCTAACAATAGCATGTTTAAGGTAAATACATTAGTGTACAGTTAACCGTGTGTGTTAATTTCAAGTCAGATGTTTCATGTTATGTTTATACAAAAGAACAATTGTGCAATGTGCTGTTTAGTTGTCTAAAATGAAAAATAGTGTGTAACCCTGAATGAAAATGAAGGCGCGCACTAATGAGATTAAAGAAGAATATCCCTTGTAAAAGTCTCAAGAAAATACAGGAGAGGGGATCTATAGTTTTTCCTAATACAGTATACCTTCTCAACCCTATTTCTTGTTCCCAAAACTTACTTCAATGAGGTGTTCCACCTCTACCCAGACCCACATATCCTAGTCAGATCTAATAAAAAAGTTCCACTTAATGCCTCCCCTCCCTCCTTCCCCCCAAGTACCCTATGCCAATATAAGGGCAAGGAGCCTAGATAGCGACCTTTTCTTTAAAAAAAAAATGTGCTCAGGTCCTGAGTTGTTCCTGTCAGGTAAACGCTAAGAGGCTGGGCCTCTTGGGGTTGTTTTTGTTCCCTTTCATTTGTTGCCCTGTCTTGGCATGGTACTGGGCGCTTTGCTGGAGTTTTCGGGATTGGTGACCTGGAGGTGCTAGGGTCTGCTGGGCTTACCTTTATGCCATCGGTCCTGTGGCTGCTGCCTTTTCCATACTCTACTCTTGGTGTGTGCTCACACTTTGCACTTGCTGGGCTTGTGGGCATTGTTTTGTTTGGAGCCTCGGCCTGGCATTCTCCCTCCTGAGGTGCCAGTGGGCACCCATTGGTACCCTTGCATCCGCCCTGTACTCCCTACAGGATCCGGGTCGGGGCTTCCCTGCAGCAGGCTTCTCCCCAAGCTGTGACAGGGGCAGTCCAAGTGCTTTCCAGTTGAGAAGAAGTGACTCTGGTCTGCACTGCATCAGCATTTCATTGGTGCTGCTTTTCGTGGCACTTATTCCGTGTTTCGGGACGGTAGTGAACCAGTCTTGTGGTTCAGAACACTTCTCTGCCTTGCGGGTGCCGGTCTCTCTCAGTGTCTTCATGGCAGAGTTGCTTTTGCGCACTTATGCAGTGGGAGGTTGGCCAGGCCTTGTTTCCAGTTGTTATGGAAACAGGCTTCCCCTGGATTTGTATTTTCTCCGCTATTCTTTGGACCCTCGGGTTTTCTGGCTTGGTTTTGCTTCAGGTGGTACATGATGTGCTTTCAATGTGAATAAAAATGAAGAAACAACCTATACATTGTCTTTATTTATCAATTTTTTGTTCTCTGTTTCCCATCTGGGATGTTTCATTGCAACAAAAAAAAATACTAACCTAAGGGCTGCTGGGTTACTTTTGTGCTTTACTGTCTTTGCCTGTTTCTTTTTTTGCAGGGTTTTTGTGCAGGCTTTGGTCCGGTCTTCCTGGGGTCCTTTGTGTCCTTATATTCGGTTTGTTCTCTCTAGTTCTGTCATTTTCATCATGGATCACAGTAAGAAGTCAGCTAAGCGCCACCATTGCTCCAGTGATGCACAGGAAGGGGGGAAGCATCCTTGGTCTGAGGAGGTTCTTCCTGGGTCCTGCCATGGCCGTGGTCTTTCGGAGGATCAATTTCAACTGCTTCTGACCTCTCTCTCTGATTCCATTTTGAGGTCTAAAGACTCTGGGGGTATGCGTTATTCTCTCTCTTCACCTACCTCTTCGGTCCCCTCTTTTGTGGTGTGCTCTCCTCCTTCTTTCCCTTCTTGGCCTTCTCCAGACTATGAAGAGGATGTTGACTCTCCAGTCATTCCAAGTTTCTTCAAAGGGTGGATCTTTTTGCCCTATTTTGGTGACAACCTGGGTATTCCTATGGTAGATGATGTTCCTGGATCCAGTTTTGGTCTTTTCCAACCGTTTTCATTCCCGTCCTTCTATTTCATTAGCAGTTAACAAGGAGGCATTGAATCTTCTTCTGCGGGAATGGAAGGACCTGTAGAAGGCAGACCACCCTGGGTTTTTGACCCACGTTTATCCTCTGGCTAAGGGTGATGTTGAGTTCCCCTCTTCTTTAAAGATTGATCCATTCTTTCTCATTTAGCTGGTCGCCCGTCTATTTTGTCTGAGGAAGTTTCCATTTCAGATTTTGTGGACCGTAGAGAGGAGGCCTCTTTGAAAAAACCCTTTTTGGGCCTAAAACTGGTGCTTAGGGCTGCTATTTATGTGGTGTACGCCGCTCAATCTTTGGTCAACGACTTCCATTCTCTAACTCTGGTTTTGCAGTAGAGTGTTGACTGTGCATCCTTTTTTTGCAGATAGAGACTCAGGCCAAGTTTCTGACAGATGTATCTTGTGATATATTGAAAGCTTCTGCTTCTGCCATGGCTTCTTCTGTTTCAGCCCGCCGATATGTGTATCTGCATGATTGGAAGATGGATTCAGCCCAGAAGTCGAGGTTATTGCATAAACCCTTTACTGGCAGTCGCCTTGTTGGTGATGATTTGGAACCTATGCTTTATAAAGCCTTCAAAAGCCAGAAGCAACTGTTTTGGTCTCACTTCAGGATTGAGTCATCAAGAAAGGCTCCTTCACAGAGACGTTGGTCTCGCTCCAGGATTGAGCCATCAAAGAAGGCTCTTTCACAGAGACATTCTCGGGGTTTCCCTGGACACTTCCATTCCAATTCTAAACGGTCTTCCTCTTTTCCTGCTGTCCTTTCTCTGAGCCTCCTCCTCCTCTACTCACGAAGGCTGGAAGTGGTCCTGACTATTCTGCCCTTCCAGTATGAGGTCATTTTTGCAATTTTTCGTCCTACCTGGGAAAGTCATATTTCAGATGCTTGGGTTTTACTTATCATTTCTGAAGGCTATTCTTTGGACTTTGAAAGCCTACCTTCACCTTTGGCCACTGTGGAATCCCTTTCAGCAGTTTAGCCCTGTCTGTCCTGTCACAGGAAATTGGTATGTTGTCAACAAATGAGCTGTGATCCCTGTCCCCAGAGGGACAGCAAGGAAAGGGGTTTCACTCATCGGTCTTTCTGGTTTCCAAACCTGTGGGAAAGGTTCTGCTCATTTTCAATCTAAAACAACTGAATCAGTCCCTCAGGAAAACTCGGTTCAAGATGGACACCTTGCAGTGCATTATTCCACTGGTTCATCCAGGGGAATGGCTAGCCTCCTTGGACTTAAGAGACACACATCTTCACATTCCCATTGCTTGTTTCCGTCAACAGTTTCTCCACCTCGGTGTGAATGGAGTCCATTGGCAGGTCCAGGTCCTTCCCTTCGGGCTGGCCACCTCGCCCAGGGTGTTAACCAAAGTCATGGCCCCCCTGGTGGCTTATCTTCATGGACTGGGAGTGATGATTCATCCCTATCTGGAGGATTGGCTCATCCACAGTCCTCTTCTGTCTGTGCTCCAATCCCAGATTATGCTGGTGTGCGAAAATCTGTAGCACTTTGGCCTCCTGGTGAATTGGGATCCGACCTCGTCACAGGATCTCCAGTTCATCCGGTCTCATTTCCAGATGGATGTGGGCAGAGTCAGTCTTCCTTGGGACTGCATGCTGGTGCTGCACATGCTGCTCTGGTCTCTGGGTTGGAATAGTACAGTGACGGCTCGAGAATGACTGCAAGTTGAAGGTCACATATAATGTTGTCTTTCACATCTACTTTGTTTTTTTGTTTTGTTCCTGTCTGGGTTTGGTTGTCCTGGTTCATGTTGTTGTTTCTTTTCTTTGAGGCAACCTGCATCTTTGTTGTCCATTAGGCTCGTCCTTCAACAGCTCTCTCATTGGACCCCACATCTTCAGTCATTGGACTCTCTGGTCCCAATGTCCCCCCACATTTGGAACTTGCTCCAGGGGTGGCTCGATCCCTACAAGTTGACCAGGGGTTTTCCTCTAGCTTTCCCTCCTCCGACTGTGATTACTACTGATGCCAGAAATAGGGGATGGGGTGCTACTTTGGACTCTCTGTGGGTCAAGGAGATTTGGTCTCCTCAGGAGAGCAGGCTTTATTTGAATTGGAAGGAGCTGAAGGCAATTTATTTGGCCCTGTTGCTTTTTCCCACCTTAATCGGAGGTCACGGGGTGATCATGTGGACGGACAACACAGTGGCCAAATCCTACATCAGCAGGCAGTCAGGCATGGGGTCTCACTCCCATGCCTCTCTGGCTTTTCAGGTGGGGTGCTGGGTGGAGTCTCACCTCTCCATGTCAGCAACATATATTCGTGGGAAAGACAATGTTCTGGCCGACAGACTCAGCAGGGTTTTTCCTTCTTCCCTAGAATTCTTTCAGGATCTAGGTATTTTCACTCAACTATGCCACAGGTTCAGTTCTCCTCTAGTGGACCTATTTTCTTTGGCAGAGAGTTCTCTCCTTCCCAGATTTTTCTCAGGTCCCCAGAATCACGGGGGGTGGATGCTCTGTCTCTTCCCTAGCCTCCTGTTCTGCTGTATGCCTTCCCTCCATTCCCTCTTCTTCCCAATCTCTTGGCCAGACTTTGGAGGGACCTGGTGTACTTAATTTTGGTGGCCCCGTTTTGGCCTCAGGTGGGATAGTTTTCTCTGTTCCAGTTGATGTTTATGGCACCAGAGTAGGTTTTGCAATTCCACCTGTGTCCCTCCGGAAACCAATTCACCTGCTTTCACCTGCCACTTGTCAACGGATGCATCTAATGGTTTGGCTCTTGAGAGGAGGGGTTTGAGATTGCAAGGCCTCTCCTCTCCTGTGGTAGCTTTCATTCAGAACACTCGCAAGGGGTCTACTAGAAAGGCCTATGCTCATCATTGGTCTTCTTTTGTTCATTGGTGGGCAAATCACCCTTTGGATCCTGTCTCCTGTTCTGGTTCAGGTTTTTGTAAATGTTTTGCAGGATGGGTTTCAGAAGGGTCTGGCAATGGCTACTTTGAAAGCCCAGTGGGCTGCTATTAGGGCCCTTTGTTGCCCGTTCAGTATGCCTGAAATGCGATCTGTGGGTTCCCACCTTTTTAAGGGTTTTTCTTTGTTGAAACCTCAGGTTTGTTTTGTGGTTCCTGCATGGGATCTGCCTTTAGTTCTTCAGGCCCTTCAGTCTGTTCCTTTTGAGCCTCTGGATGTTGTGGATTTGAAATATCTGTCTTTGAAGGTGTTCTTCCTGGTAGCCATCCCCTCGGCTCGTCACTTTGGTGAACTGGCCTCTTTGTCTATCAGGCAACCCTATTTGCAATTGTTTTCTGATAGGTTGGTTTTGCATTTGGGTCCTGGCTTTGTTCCCATGGTGGTCTCCTGTTTTCACCAATGACAGGATATCACTTTGACTTCTTTTTTACCACAGCCTGCTACTCCTGAAGAGGAATCCCACCATTCTTTAGATGTGATCAGGACTGTATCTGTTCCTCTCTCTCGCACTCAGGGTTTTCGAATTTTGGTGTCTTCCATCATGGACTGAAAGCCTCTTCTCTTACTTTTGTTGTGTAGCCATTTTAGTTATAGCTTCATGCACGTTATTATAGCATGCTAGGCCTGCTGCTGTGCACTTTAACCTTGATATGTTTTATTCAGCTTCGCTTTATTATTTTTACAGTAGCCACTTTTACAGTCTTTTTTTATTTTCTTCTATCTAACTGTTTTTGCCTAGGCCAGCACTATGTCCTCAAACAAGACATTCTTGCTCACTCTGTGCTTCTCCCAAGGCTGCATAAAGATAGATTGCTGGTGAACGTGGTATAAGTTTAGTCTCTGACATTCAGAGATACACACATAATTACGTAGGGACAGTTTCTCAGAACATCAGCTGTTTCATTATGAAAACACTTCCCTGTCCTTTACACGTTAGAGGGAGATTCCAGCCAGAGAACCACGACTGTATGCTGATTGCGGAATGCTTCGCTACAGCTGCTAAAGCAGACTTCAGGCCTTTGCTCAGGTATGGGGGATGATGTCTTCCCAGGGGAACCTGGAGGGCAGAATTAGAGCTTAACACGCTGTGCTCTATTATAGCCTAGGTAGGAATTAGTCCATTGATTCTAGTGACAATATGGTAGTGTTCTTTCTATGCTTCACTCTCCTCATCACAATTTTAATCTTAGTATGTTGTCTCGTCCTGGTTCTTGCAGCTCACGCTTTGGTATCAAAGATGCAGTTGCTTCATTAAAAACGTATTGAAACATATACTGCCTCTGTTTGTCATTGTGCATATGAGACTTATGTAACTGAGAGAAACGGATGAGAGCTGAGTGACCACGGCTTCCCTGAGAAACCATTTATGTCATGCGCTCGGCTGTCCAATCATCCCTGCCCTTGGGTAGAGATGAGGCAGTGCTAGTTAGCTGGAGCAAAACCCAAATTGGAGTAACAGGTGTCACCTGCAGTGGGTCAGACTCAGTCTCCCACACTGCAGGAGATTCTGCCACTCGAACCCCAGGAGTCTCATTAGAATAATGAGAGCCTACACAACACTTTGAGTCATTGGATTCGCTCTTTGATTTTTCTGGCTTATGCTTCTCAACATATCCCTCTGCCAGGTGGTGTCCACGAGCATTCTACATGAGGCCTGGCGGCTTCCTTGTTGGAAGCTCAGGGCGTTTCCATTCTGGACATCGGTCACGCAGCCACTTGGGCCACTCCCTCTACTTTTGTGTACTATTATAGGTTGCATGTCCTTGATCCTGGGGATTTGTCTCTCGGGTATTGGCTGCTGTTGTTTCATGAATAATCTGGTCTCTTGTTTCCTGTCCTTCTGGTGTGCATTAAAAGTATTCTGCAATATCCAGTAGTTTGTGGCTGTTTCTGTTTCTTTTCGGAGTCAGGCGGTTCTGTTTTTGGCTTTGGTATATCTTCATTGGAGTAAGTTTTGGGACAAGAAATATGGTTGAGGAGGTAATGAATTTATTACTTAATGGCAAGTCTAATTACTCTGAATACCCTGTTTCTCACTCCAATACTTACATCCCCCCTTCCCTTCCTTCCCAGTTCACAACCTGATTCCTGCTCAGTTCTTTTGCTTTGGGATATCCAGGTCACTTGCTGGGCTCTTTTCCCTTACATTGTTATAGGGTACTTGGAGGATAGGAGGGGGAGGGGGAAGGGGAGAGGTTAAGTGGAACTTTTTGTTTAGATCTGGCTAGGACATGTGGGCCTAGGTAGAGGTGAAACACCTCAGTGAAGTAAGTATTGGGACAAGAACCAGGGTATTCGGAGTAATGAGAATTACCAGTAAGCAATGAATTCATTTTAAATCCTGCACAGTTCATTGCAGCTATATTATTCTCTAGTGTTTTGGAAGTGGCTCTTGCATTAACTCGCTCAGGGACTCTAACTTCTTTCATTTTATATTTTAGCGCCAATGGGCTCACCTAAATGGTTTCCAAGAACTAAACAGGTCAGAACAAGTACTGTGACTAATACATTTGTAATTTTTGTAATGTAGTAATTTGATGGCGAAAAGTAATTTTGACAATATAATGAACTCTGTAATTTTCAATTGAAATGATTTATTTAACCAAACGATAAAGCACTTACTTGCTCAGGAGAGAATTAGAAATATGAACTGTACATTTTTTGCTGCTATTTTCTCGAGCCATTCCTGTACACCTTTTACTATCCCTCAGGATATTATAGGTTCATTAGAATACACATGCAGCTGTAGGTAGCTGATTGGAAGGAACACTTATTTCAGAATATGTCCAAAGTACCAAATTGATGTGTAAGGGCCTGATTCACAAAGGGGAATGTAAATACATACATTTTAGCTTACTAGCACGCATATATTTCCTAAAAAAGAGTACTCATAAAGAGAACGTTTGCCGCCTCGCACATCTTGTTGATGGAATTGTACACACTGTGGACATATACTGTGCAATCGGGAAATCGGAATAAAACATTACCTGACAACAGTGACAAAAGAGGAGAGGAAATACGCTGAGGAAGAGGCAGACACTGTGATTAACTTTGTTGTTGACCACTATGAATATATACTTTGCCTGCGTCCCCAAACCCTCAGTGGACCAGTGTATGAGGTTTTGAGGCAAGAAGTGACAGATAGTAGGAATGCATTTGAGATAAAGGTAGCAAGTGTGGGGTGTTATAAAAAATGTGCCAGTGTGAGAGGAGTGTTATAAAGTTCTAAATCTGACTTGGAGCATGCCTCCAATTCACCGCTTGGAACAGTTTATGCTTAAAGAAATGCACACTCACAAGCTGGATAGCTTGCCAGTTACTGAGACCACTATTGCCAGGCCAGTGCATACACGAGCACCAGTAGAAACATATAAAAGTCCCTGAAAACGTCACCAAGACTACAAACATGCTTGCAAATACACATTCAGAGGACATTTCCAGAAATACCCAGAACAGAAACAAAATGGACATCACATATGACTTTACAGTCAAACCTTCATACATAGCAGTGTAAGATTAGCCTATAAAGCAATAAGGCAGTGCCTCATGGGCTGGTCTGGCAGATCACTGTGGGCCAGTTTTTAAGCAGTTTGTGGGCCTGTTTTATTTCAAAGAGGGAAGGTTTTTACTGTTGATTTCAGTGATGTCATGACAAATATTATCTGCAGCAAACACAAATTTTTATTTCATAATTTTAATTTTATTTTTGCAATCTTACATAGCGCAGACATGGCCCAAAGGCATCAGAGTGCATTACTATACACAGAATACTGAGTTACATCAGGTTACATGAATAATAATTGAACTCGGGCATTTAAGTCAATGTAAGTATCCAGGAATTACCAAAGGAGGCATTTGCAACAATAGGTTGGAGGACATGAACAGCTAAACAAAGCAGATCAGGATGCATTGCAGAAAGTAAATAAGTCTGGTTGAGGGTGAATTAACCAAGATGTCTTTCAAATAGGAGGAGCCTGAGGTCCTTTTTGAAGGTTGACTAGCAGGTGATTAGAGGGAGTGAGGGAAGCAGAGAGTTCCAGGTTCTAGTGGCGCTTCCAGAGAAGGTCTGATTTATGTATCATTCTTACCTGAAGGTGGGGGTTTCAAGGAGCAGAGATTGGGCATTTCTGATACCCCTATTTGCTCTGGAGATTTTCACTTTCTTGTTTGGATAGGAGGGCGAGGAGGAGTGCAGCACTCTGTAGGTGTTGCAAGCGATTTTGAATTGGGCTTTTGCTTCAATGGGAAGTCATTGGTGGGTTAGCGGGGCAGGTGAAATGTGGTCAAATTTCTTGAGAACTGTGACGAATCATGCTGCAGCATGGAGCGTTGCTCTCAGTGGGCCTAGGTGAACTTTGGGAATGCCTGAAAGAAGAGCAATTCCATAGTCTAGTCTAGAGAGAATGAGAGACTGAACCACTGTTTTGAGGTTTTGTATCGGAAACTCCTGTCTGATGTCCCAAAGCTACTTAAGTTGATGTTTTGCACATTTGGCCATGGATGATATGTGGCTGTGGAGATGAAGACAATTGTCCAGGGTGATTCCGAGTGATCTGGCAATGGCAGGGCGGCCAACGAAGATAGGAAGGTTGACCATTCATTATTGCACAGCATTTTTGCTTTCTGAGGTGAGATCAAAAGATATTCTGTTTTTGTTGGGTTGTGTTTTAAATGGTGGTTAGACATCCAGTTTTAAATCATTGAGAGTGTATTTGAAAGCATGGCAACGCCCTCTGGGTGATGAGATTTTCATGTGTATTTGGGTATCGTTGGCATAGAGGTGGAAGAGAATCCCTGAGTTTATGAGCATCACACATGGTGGTTCTAGGTAGATGTTGAGGAGGGTTGGGAAGAGGATCAAACCTGGGGGACACCTTGGTGAATGCTGACTAGTCTCAAGAAAGAGTTGCCCATTTTCACAATTTCGTCACGGTGGATAGGTAAGAGGAAAACCAGTTTAGGACTGTTCCTCCACATCCCATGCGGAGTTCAAGAATACGAAGGAGGTTATGATGGTTGACAGTGTTGAATATGGTGGATAAATCCAGGAAGACCAGGAGGTAGGAGTTGCCAGAGTCAAGAATTCTAAGGGAATCATCAACTATTTGGAGGATCGCAGTTTTCTATTCTATGACCCTGCAGAAGCCAGATTGGAGATTGTCTAGGAGGTTGTTTGTTTGGATGTGTGAGGCTAGTTGGTACGCTACTCAATTTTCGAGACTGGGCGGTAGATGTTCAAGTTCTCTGGATCAAGAATTAGTTTTTTAAGAGATGAGTGATTTGACTCATTTTTAGTTGTTCGGGGAAGAAGCCCTGATTAAGAGAGAAATTGACCAAGGTGGTCCATATGAAAAGTAGGTGTGTGGCAAGAGATTTGCTGGTAGAGCCTAAAATGGTGTTTTGATTGTGGTTAGAGGGTTTTACTTTGAAGATAGTTCACAGTAGATCCTGCTCGGAGATTGGAGAGACAGATGACCATGGTTGTATTGATCAGCCGTTTCAAAGAAGCCGTTAATGGGAAGCAAAATATTGATGTCTCTAACTTTTTTTATCAAAGAAATCCAAGAAGTCATTGCAGCGGGACACTAATGGCTTGGGAGTCGCAGTGATTGCAGGATTGGTAGGCTGGGCAATAACCTCGAACATGCGCTTTGGTCTATCATTTGCAGAATTTGAGAGGGCTCTAATTTGGGAGGATTTGGCCTCTGTATTGTTTTCTTGCTTGCAAAGCTTAGTAATACTCAGGAAAGATGGTCCTTTTCTCCATCCTTTCTCTTATTTTCTGATAAGCTTACATTCTTCATAAAGCTCTTTAGAGAACCAGGGCCTAGAGGGTTTTGGTCTGGATAATTTGCACTTCAGTTGTGTGCATTTGTCAATAAGGGTTTTAATGCAGGAGTTCAACTTGTTTGTGGCCTCATTGATGTCAAGATGGGGTGTGATCGCAATTAGTCTAGGAAGGGCAGTGATGGCCATGGCTTCTGTTTCTAGGTTGGATGTGTCTCTAAACCTTATTTTCTCTTTTTTAGGTTGCCCATAAGTTTCAGTGTAAGAACTGGTTAGAGAGAATGGGATCTGCATGTGATCAGACGAGTCGAATAGAATCAGGTTGCATGTCTTAAGGTAGGAGGAATTGGAGATTGTCAGATCCAGAGTTGCATCTTTGTGGTGTGTAGGCTTATGGCAGTGTTGTTGGAGATTGCTGGCATTGAAAAAGGAGGTAAAAGTGTCCACATCACTATTGCCCACGACTTCCCAGTAGATGTTGTAGTCGTTAAGGAAGATATTGTTGATAAAGCTGATAACTTGGGAGGTGAAGCAATCAATGCATTCCTTGATGAAGGTGTTTTTTTGTCCCGGTGGATGGTAAATCATATTCAATCTGAGACTGAAGGAAGTAGATGTGGACAGTTCCACCTACAAGCTTTTGAAAGACTGAAAGAGAGTCGTTGCGAGGGTTCGGAATCTTAAAGTGTTTCCGTGAATGAGTGTGAGACCTCCTCCATGTCTATCTTCCCGGTTGAACCACTCAATGGAGTAGTTAGGAGGTAGGAGAAGGTTAGATGAGGCATTGAGCCATGTTTCAGTGAGGATCAGGATGTCAAGGTTCTGGGTCAGGACCGAGTATGAAAGGTCAAGACAATGTTTGACTTTAGAACGACAATTGTGCAGCATGCAGTTGTAGGAGGCTGGCCTCGTTTGTACTGGGTACCTAAAGTACTTACACCTTATATCAGGTCCAGTTGTCCCTTATTAGTGAAATGTAGACAGTGTCTAGAAGCCAGGATCTCTAGGGGTAGTGTGGATGAGCAGCCAAGGCCTAACTAGGAGACATGCATAGCTCATGCAATACCACTATAGTCACACAATACTCACACACATGAAAGAAAATACTCAGTGTTACAAAAATAAAGGTACTTTACTTTGGTGACACAAATGGCAAAAGTACCATAGAGACTATACTCCCTTAGGGGTTAAGTAATACACACATTATAAACACTGGTATGCAGAAATAGCTGTAAAAACAGTTAGAAAACTGCAAATTGTGAAATTCACAACAGTTAGTAATGGGCCTAGGGGGAACACAAATCATATCCTAAGAAAGTGGAATGCAAAAGTTGGTTTCCCACCTAGGCAAGTGTAATGCATAGATGGGTGCTAGGAGTATTAGAAAACACCAAAGGTAAGTAACAGAAACCATCCCAGAGCCCAGGAAAGAAGGAGTAAATCACAGTAACTTTCCTAGAACACACAAGAACACAAGCAAGAAGATTATGCAAAAACCACAAGAGACTGCAAGACACCAATAATGGATTCCTGGACCTGAAGACCTGTGGAAGAAGGGGACCAAGTCCAAGAAGCACTGAAGAGGCTAGGGAGAACAGGAGCCCCTGCTAAACCGGATTAAGGTGCAAAGGAAGAACCATCAGTGAAGAACAACAGTCAGTACTGCACCCAAGAAGATGGATGCGGGCTCTTGGTTGGTGCAGGTGACGTCCCACGCTGGATGGATGATTGCAGTTTGGTTTGCATTGCTGGATTCTGCCAACAAGCCTTGGCACACGCAAAGCTCACAATTAGCGGAAAATTGCGCTGCCCAGGATCAGGAGGGACCTGGCGGACTCTACCCAGGAGGGGGGTCAGAGGGTGCTCTCAGCAACTCAGAGAACCCTCAGAAGACCAGGCAGTGCACACAGGAGTTCCACAGCATAGGGGCAAAGAAGGTGCAAAAGGAGGCCCATGCAGCACTACACAAAGGGATCCCACTCTGCCGAAGAACCACTCAGGAAGCTGTGCGACACAAGAAGGAGTGCTGGGGGGCCAGAGCTGCACAGTATATGAAGAACTTCATGGAAGGATGCCAACAAGCCTTGGCAACTGCAAAACACACAGTGCACGGGGTACTGTCTTTCATGGCGAGGCAAGCTCTTCTCTCCACCAAAGTTGGACAGTTGGACCACTTCAGTCTACCACCCATGATGCTGGATCCATGTACTTCTTTAGGAGAGGGGACCCATGCAGCCAGTCATCGCTGCAGAGAGGTGGCTGCTGAAGCAATCAATCAATCAATCAATCATTCAGGAATTTGTAAAGCGCACTGCTCACCCATGAGGGTTTCAAGGCGCTGAGGAGGTGGGGAGAAGGGGGGGAGGTGCTGCTACTGTTCGAACAGCCAGGTCCTGAGAAGTTTCCTGAAGGTAAGGAGGTCTTTGGTCTGGCGCAGGTGGGTGGGAAGTGTGTTCCACATTTTGGCAGTGCAGAGAGAGAATGATCTACCGCCTGTTGTAGTTCTGCATATGTGTGGGACGGTTGCGAGGGCGAGGTCGGCAGAGTGGAGATGCTGGGTCGGGGTTTGAAGGAGAGACGTCTGTTGATGTATTCTGGTTCGGTGTTGTGCAGTGCTTTGTGAGCGTGGGTGAGGAGTTTGAAGGTGATTCTCTTGTTGACTGGGATCCAGTGCAGGTTTCTCAGGTGGTCTGTGATGTGGCAGTGGTGGGGGATGTCCAGGATGAGGCATGCAGAGGCATTCTGGATGCGTTGCAGCCTCTTCTGGAGTTTGGCCATGGTTCCTGCGTAGAGGGTATTGTCGTAGTCCAGTTTGCTGCTTATGAGCGCTTGGGTGACTGTTCTTCTGGGTTTGGTGAGTATCTGTAAGGAAATGCCTCCTTGGCCTGGTTACCCCCTGACTTTTTGCCTTTGCTGATGCTAAGTTTTGATTGAAAGTGTGCTGGGACCCTGCTAACCAGGCCCCAGCACCAGTGTTCTTGCCCTAAACTGTACCTTTGCTTCCACAATTGGCACAGCCCTGGCACCCAGATAGGGCCCTTGTAACTGGTACCCCTGGTACCAAGGGCCTGATACCAGGGAAGGTCTCTAAGGGCTGCAGCATGTCTTATGCCACCCTGGGGACCCCTCACTCAGCACATGCACACTGCCTCACAGCTTGTGTATGCTGGTGGGAAGAAAAAGACTAAGTTGACATGGCACTCCCCTCAGAGTGCCATGCCAACCTCACACTGCCTGTGACAAAAGGAAAGTCACCCCTCTAGCATGCCTTACAGCCCTAAGGCAGGGTTCACTATACCACAGGTGAGGGCATATGTGCATGAGCACTATGCCCCTACAGTGTCTAAGCAAAACCTTAGACATTGTAAGTGCAGGGTAGCCATCAAAGTATATGGTCTGGGAGTTTATCAAACACAAACTCCACAGTTCCATAATGGCTACACTGAAACCTGGGAAGTTTGGTGTAGCCGCCCTCAAGGGCAGTAGCCATTGGCTGCTGCCCTCCCAGACCTAAACATACCCCTAAATGTAGTATTTAGGGGCACCCCAGAACCCAGGAAATCAGATTCCTGCAACCCTAACAAAGAAGAAGGACTGCTGACCTACAAGCCTGCAGATACGACGGAAGACAACAACTGCTTTGGCCCCAGCACTACCGGCCTGTCTCCTGAATCGAAAAACTGCAACCAGCGAAGCATCCGACAGGGAACAGCGACCTCTGAAGCCTGAGAGGACTGCCCTGGACCAAAGGACCAAGAAACTCCAGTGAGCAGCGGCTCTGCTCAAATTTCAACAACAACTTTGCAACTTTCTTGCAACTTTAAAGAACCTCACTCTTCCCGCCGGAAGCGTGAGACTTCACACTCTGCACCCGACGCCCCTGGCTCGAGATCCAGAAAACCAACACCACAGGGAGGACTCCCCGGCGACTTCGGCCCTGTGAGTTGCCCAAGACGACCACCCTGAACCCCCACAGCGACGCCTCCAGAGAGAATCCAGAGTCTCCCCCTGACCACGACTGCCTGTAACAAGGGACCTGATGCCTGGACCAAGCACTGTACCCGTAGCCCCCAGGACAAGAAGGAACTGAACTTCCGTGCAGGGTGACCCCCAGGTGACCCTCTTCCTAGCCCAGGTGGTGGCTGGCCCGAGAAGCCTCCTGTGCCCTACCTGCACCGCTAGAGTGACCCCTGGGTCCCTCCATTGTTTCCTATACAAAACCCAACACCTGCTTTGCACTCTGCACCCGCCCACCCCTGTGCCGCTGAGGGTGTGTTTTGTGTGCTCTACAAAACCTCCATGAATCCTCCTATGAATCCTAGGTTGCGTGCATGGTCGGTGAGAGTCGGAGCGGCTCTGAGAGTGGCAGACCACTAGGAGTCATCCCATGCGAAGAGGGTGGAGCCGAAGATGAGGACTTACGTCTTGTCGGAATTGAGTTTGAGGAAGCTGCTCTTCATCCTTTTGGCGATGGCCTTCATTCCTTTGTGGAGGTAGGTCTTGGCGGAGTCCTTGGTGAGGGAGAGGATCAGCTGGGTGTTGTTGGTGTATGAGATGATGTTGAGGTTGTGCGATCGGGCAATGTTAGCGAGCAGGGCCAAGTAGACACAGAAGAGGGTCGGGCAGAGGGACAAACCCTGGGGTACGCCGCAGATGATTTCTGTGGCCTCCGTGCGGAATGGGGAGAGGCAGACTTTCCAGGGCTCTGTTGTGGATTCCTGCATTGCTAAGACATGAGCGCAGGGTGTGGTGGCAGACGGTGTCGAACGCGGCCAAGAGGTCCAGGAGGATGAGGGCCGCGGTTTCGCCGTTGTCCAGTATGGTTCTGATGTTGTTGGTGGCGGCGATGAGGGCAGTTTCGGTACTGTGGTTGCTGTGGAATCCAGATTGGGAAGGGTCCAGGTTGCAGTTCTCCTTGAGGAAGCGGGTTAGTTGTCTGTAGACAGCCTTCTCGATGACTTTTGCCTGGGAAGGGGAGCGGGGAGATAGACCGTAAGTTCTTGAGGTCCTTTGGATCCGCCTTGGGATTTTTGAGGAGGGTGTTTATCTCGGCGTGTTTCCAGCTCTCCAGGAAGGTGGCAGACTCAAAGGAGCCGTTGATGATCTTCCGTAGTTGGGGTGCGATGACGGAGCTTGCTTTGTTGATGATGTGGTTAGGGCAGGAGTCAGATGGATAGCCGGAGTAGATGGTATTCATGATTTCGATAGTGTTGTTGACGGGGGTCCAGGAGAGCAGGAGGTTGGTTGGAGGTGTATCGGTGGTGTTGGTGGTTGCCGGGTGGGGGCTGGGTACTGAGCAGTCGTGGATGTCTGCAATCTTGCGGTGGAAGTAGGAGGCTAGGGATGGTGGGATGTCGTTGGCATTGGAGCTGGGGTTGGAGAGTTCCTTCACGACATTGAAGAGCTCTATGTGTCTGTGTGCGTTGTTGTTGATTCGGTCTTTGAAGGAGGTTCTCTTGGCGGCTCGGATGAGTTGGTGGTGTGTACAGATGGCATTTTTTAAGGCTGTGTGGTTCTACAGAGTCTGATGTAGGCGCCACTTTCTTTTGAATCTTAGGCAGGTTTGCTTAGATTCGTGGAGGTCGGCAGCAAACCAGAAGGCCTTTCTGTTGGTGCGTCTATTGGAGGGATTCTTTAGTGGGGAGAGAGTATTGGCACAGGTGTTGACCCATTGCCTGAAGTTGCAGGCAGCTGCATCAGTGTCGGTGGTGTCGATGGGTGGGTTCTGGGAGAGGGTTGCGATAAGTTGGTCTTCAGTGACCTTGTTCCAACTGCGGTGGGGGATCTGTTGTGGGTTTCTTGAAAGAGAAGTGGATGCAGCGGTGGTCTATCCAGTGGAGTTAAGTGGTGTGGCTGAAGGAGATGTGATTGCTGGTGGAGAAATTAGGGTCGAGTGTGTGTCCTGTGGAGTGGGTCGGTGTTGTGACGAGCTGCTTAAGGCCAAGGTTGGAGAGGTTGTCAAGCAGGGTGGTGGTGTTGTTGTCATTGGTGTTCTTGAGGTGGAGTGACTCCTTCACTTCAAGGAAGATTCCTTTGTTCTGTTGGTGCAGGCTGAAGACAGGCAGTCCTCGGAGGATGCAGGACCTGGAAACAGTTACAGTTGCTGGCAGTAGCTGAAGATACAATGTTGCAGAAGTTGTCTTTGCTTCTTTGTTGCAGTTTGTAGAGTTCCTGCAGGGTCCAGATGCAGTTTCTTTGGTAAGAAGAAGAAGTACAGGATGCAGAGGATTCCTGCTGGAGTCTTGCAATACGAATCTGAAGAACCACCCAAGATAGAGAGACCCTAAATAGCCCTGAAAGGGGGATTGGTCAGCTACACAAGTAAGCACAGGGGAGGGCTCTGATGTCACCTGCTGGCACTGGCCACTCAGATGCTCCCAGAGTTCCCTGCCAACTTAGGACCCAAGATGGCAAAACCCAGGCACCTTTCAGCTCCGGAGGAGCTCTGAGCACCAACCCTGGGGTGGTGATAGACAGGGGAGTGGTCACTCCCCTTTCCTTTCTCCAGTTTCGCGCCAGAGCAGAGACTGGGGGTCTCTGCACTGGTATAGACTGGATTATGCAAGGAGGGCACCATCTGTGCCCTTCAAAGCATTTCCAGAGGCTCTGGGAGGTTACCTCTCCCAAGTCTGTAACACCTATTTCCAAAGGGAGAGGGTGTAACACCCCTCTCCCAAAGGAAATGTTTTTTTCGGCCTTCCTGGGCTTGAGCTGCTCAAGCAACCGGAGGGCAGAATCCTGTCTGAGAGGTGGTAGCAGCTGGGGCTGCCTGGAAACCTTCAAAAGGCTAGAATGGCAATACTGGGGGTCCTCTAAGGAGCCCCCAGAGTGCATGGAGTTATACAACCAATGCTTGCAAAGGTATTGGGGTATGATTCCAACATGTTTGATACCAAACATGGCCATATTCAGAGTTACAATTGTGGAGTTGGACATATATAGTGACCTATGTCTAGTGAATGCCTAAAATGGCGTCATCACACTCATGAGGTCTGGGAAAATGGTCCTGGAGGTCATGGGGGCACCTTTGCTAGTGCAGGGGTTCCCTCACACACAAGTACTCTAAACCCTGCCCTCAGGGCTGAAGAGCCTGCTGCAGGGGTGACTTGTGAGTGACCTGGTGCAGTGTAAATGGCAGTGAAAGGGTGCATGCACCTTTTCACACAGGCTGCAATGGCAGTCCTGTAGAAGCATTTATGTGGGCTCCCTATGGGTGGCAAAATATTTACTGCAGCCCACAGGGATCCCCTGAAACCCCAATGCCCTTAGTACCTAGAAACCATATACTAGGGACTTATAAGGGGGTACCAGAATGCCAATTGTGGGTGAAATACTGGGTTACCAGTATGCAGTGACAACATTTAGGGGAGAGAGAGCATAATCACTGGGGTTCTGGTTAACGGGATCCCAGTGAACACAGTCAAACACACTGACATCAGGCAGAAATTGGGGTAACATGCCAAAAAGAGGCTACTTTCCTACAACCCCACCAAACGAGGGACAATAAGGCTAACCTTGCCCAGATGAGACTTCATTGTGTAAGTGGAAATATCTGGAGAGTCCATCTGAATTGGAGTGGTTACTCCCAGGTCTATGTTCCACTGTAAAGTCCGTCCCATGTAGGTAAACGGACCACCTCAACAGTTTAGGGGTTTCTCCTTTCATTTGCTTGAGCCATAAGAGAGGTTTGTGGTCTGTCTGAACATTGAAGTGAGTACCAAAGAGGTATGGTCTCAACTTCTTCAAGGCCCAGACTATAGCAAATGCCTCCCTCTCTATGCTTGACAAATGCTTTCTCTAGGGGTCAACCTTCTGCTGATAAAAGCTATAGGTTGATCCTTGCCTTCTGAGTTTAGGTGTGATAGAACTACCCCAACCCCTACCTCTGAAGCTTCAGTCTGGACTATAAAGTTATTGGAGTAGTTTGGGCTTTTTAGAACAGGCGCAGTACTCAAAAGCTTTCTGACAGCTAGCTGTCCGTAATACCTTCTTCAGCATTTTCTCAGAAGGGAGGTTAATAAGAGGGGCAACAATGGAGCCATAATTCTTAATAAACCTCCTTTAATACCCAGTGAGACCAAGGAAGGCTCTGACCTGGGTTTGTGTTCTAGGGGGAGCCCAGTCTAAAATAGTCTGGCTCTTCCCCTGTCATGGTTCAATCTGTTATCCACCTACCGGGTGTCCCAGATAAACCACCTTCCCCTGGCCTGTCTGCCACTTCATAGTGAGTCCTGACTTTTGAAGTGTCTCTAAAACCTTCCATAGGTGGACTAGGTGGTCATCCCAGGTGGAGCTGAAGACAGCAATATCAAGATATGCTGCACTAAAAGCTTCCAGGTCTTGGAGGACTGTGTTCACCACCCTCTGAAAAGTGGCAGGTGCATTCTTCAAACCAAAGGGCATAACTGTAAACTGGTAATGCCCTCCAATGGTAGAAAACGCTTTCTTAGGTTTTGTGTCTTCTGATAGTTTGATCTGCCAATACCCTGCAGTCAAATCAAAAGTGCTGAGACACTTGGCAGATGCCAGTGTATCAATAAGCTCATCCGCCCTGGGTATAGGGTGAGCATCAGTCTTTGTGACTCGATTGAGCCCTCTGTAATCTACACAGAACCTCATTTCCCTTTTTTCATTCTGAGAATGAGGTTTGGGTACAAGCACAGGGGCTATCAGAGTGCTCAATCACTCCTAGGTCAAGCATTTTCTGAACCTCAGATTTAATGCAGTCTCTGACATAGCCAGGCTGTATATGAATCTAACTTTTGGCAGATAAACTGTCTCCAATATCAATGGTGTGCTCACACCAAGTAGTCTGACCAGGTGTCAGAGAAAAGAGTTCTGAAAACTGACCCAAGAGGTTCCTGCATTCTTCTTTCTGCTCTACAGAAAGGTAGTCTTCAAGAATAACTCCTTCTACTGAGCCATCAGCTGCAGTAGTAGGGCTTCAGGTGGTTCACATGAAGTACTGTTAGGGGACTTCCAGGAGTGCCTAGGTCTACTAAGTAAGTGACCTCACCCTTTTTCTCCACTATTATGCGTGGTCCACTCCATTTGTCCTGAAGTGCCCTGGGTGCCACAGGCTCCAGTACTCACACCTTCTGTCCTGGTTGGTACACTGTCAGGACAGCCTTCTGGTCATGCCACTGTTTTTGTAACGTTTGGCTTACCTGAAGGTTTTTATTGGCCTTTTTCATATACTCAGCCATTCTTGATCCTAGGACAAGCACATAATCCACTATATCTTGTTTAGGGGGCTTCAGGGGTTGCTCCTACCCCTCTTTCACAAGAGCTAATGGTCCCCTAGCAGGGTGAGCAAAAAGGAGTTCAAATGGGCTATAGCTCAATCCTTTCTGGGATACCTTCCTGTAGGCAAAAAGGAGGCATGGTAACAGGACATCCCATCTGCTTCTGAGCTTTTCAGAGAGTCCCATAATCATACCAATGAGGGTTTTGTTAACATCTCTACCAACCCATTTGTTTGTGGATGTTAAGGTGCGTTGCATTTGTAGGTTACACTACACTTTTCCACTTTTAGGTATGCAGACATGAAGTTACTACCTCTGTCTGACACCACCTCTTTTGGAAAACCAACCCTGGAAGAGATTCCCAGGAGGGTTTTTGCCAGTGCAGGAGCTGTAGTGGTCCTCAGAGGTATTGCTTCTGGGTATCTAGTGGCATGGTTCACTACCACTAGAATGAACCTATTGCCAGAAGCAGTAGGAGGGTCAAGGTGGCCAACAATGTCAACCCCTACCTTTTCAAAGGGCACCCCAACCACAGGCAGTGGGAGTAAAGGGGTGTAGGAAGTTGGCTCTGTTTGTACTATTTCACAGTAAGAAATAGCATGCACAGAGTCCAAGGGTTCCCCTTAGAGGTAAGATAGTGGCAAAAAGAGATAATTCTAATGCTCTATTTTGTGGTAGTGTGGTCAAGCAGTAGGCTTATCAGAGGGGTAGTGTTAAGCATTTGTTGTACACACACAGGCAATAAATGAGGAACACACACTCAAAGACAATTCCAGGCCAATAGGTTTTTGTATAGAAAAATATATTTTCTTAGTTTATTTTAAGAACCACAGGTTCAAGATGTACAAGTAATACTTCAAATGAAAGGTATTTCACTTAGGTAACTTAGGAACTTTGAATCCGCAAAATAGCATGTACAGTTTTCACAAAAATTTCAATAAGCTATTTTAAAACTAGACTCTGCAATTTTCAACAGTTCCTGGGAGAGGTAAGTGTTTGTCAGTTTTGCAGGTAAGTAAACCACCTACAGGGTTCAAAGTTGGGTCCTAGATAGCCCACCATTGGGGGTTCAGGGCAACCCTAAAGTTACCACACCAGCAGCTCAGGGCCGGTCAGGTGCAGAGGTCAAAGTGGTGCCCAAAACGCATAGGCTTCAATGGAGAAGGGGGTGCCCCGGTTCCAGTCTGCCAGCAGGTAGGTACCCAAGTCTTCAGGGGGCAGACCTGGGGGGTTTTGTAGGGCACTGGGGGGGACACAAGTCAGCACAAAAAGTACACCCTCAGCGGCACGGGGCGGCCGGGTGCAGAGTGCAAACAGGTGTCGAGTTTGCAATGAAGTTCAATGGGAGAACCAGGGGTCTCTTCAGCGAAGCAGGCAGGCAAGGGGGGGGGCTACTCGGGGTAGCCACCACCTGGGCAAGGGAGAGGGCCACCTGGGGGTCGCTTCTGCACTGGAGGTCGGATCCTTCAGGTCCTGGGGGCTGCGGGTGCAGTGTCTTTACCAGGCGTCGGGTTCTTAGAAGCTGGCAGTCGCGGTCATGGGAAGCCTCTGGATTCCCTCTGCAGGCGTCACTGGGAGGACTCAAGGGGGTCAACTCTGGCTACTCACAGGGTCGCAGTCGCCGGGGAGTCCTCCCTGTAGTGTTGGTTCTCCGCAGGTCGAGCCGGGGGCGTCAGGTGCAGAGTGGAAAGTCTCACGCTTACGGCGGGAAACATGCAGTCCTTTAAAAGTTGTTTCTTTGTTGCAAAGTTGTTTCTTCTTTGGAGCAGAGCCGCTGTCCTCGGGAGTTCTTGGTCCTTTTAGATGCAGGGTAGTCCTCTGAGGCTTCAGAGGTCGCTGACCGTGGGGGACGCATCGCTGTTGCAGTTTTTCTTGAAGTGGGGAGACAGGCCGGTAGGGCTGGGGCCAAAACAGTTGGTGTCTCCGTCTTCTCTGCAGGGCTTTCAGGTCAGCAGTCCTTCTTCGTCTTCAGGTTGCATGAATCTAGTTTCCTAGGTTCTGAGGGCCCCAAAATACTAAATTTAGGGGTGTGTTCAGGTCTGGGGGGTTAGTAGCCAATGGCTTCTAGCCATGAGGGTGGCTACATCATCTTTGTGCCTCCTCCCTGAGGGGAGGGGGGCACATCCCTAATCCTATTGGGGGAATCCTCCATCTGCAAGATGGAGGATTTCTAAAAGTCAGAGTCACCTCAGCTCAGGACACCTTAGGGGCTGTCCTGACTGGCCAGTGACTCCTCCTTGTTTTTCTCATTATCTCCTCCGGCCTTGCCCGCAAAAGTGGGGCCGTGGCCGGAGGGGGCGGGCATCTCCACTAGCTGGAGTGCCATGGGGCGCTGTAACAAAGGGGGTGGGCCTTTGAGGCTCACCGCCAGGTGTTACAGTTCCTGCAGGGTGAGGTGATAAGCACCTCCACCCAGTACATGCTTTGTTACTAGCCACAGAGTGACAAAGGCACTCTCCTCATGTGGCCAGCAACATGTCTGGTGTGTGGCAGGCTGGTAAAACTAGTCAGCCCACACTGGAAGTTGGGTATGTTTTCAGGGAGCATCTCTAAGATGGCCTCTGGGGTGTATTTCAAAATAAAATGTACCCTGGCATCAGTGTGCATTTATTGTGCTGAGAAGTTTGATACCAAACTTCCCAGTTTTCAGTGTAGCCATTATGGTGCTGTGGAGTTCATGTATGACAGACTCCCAGACCATATACTCTTATGGCTACCCTGCACTTACAATGTCTAAGGCTTTTCTTAGACACTGTAGGGGCATAGTGCTCATACACCTATGCCCTCACCTATAGTATAGTGCAACCTGCCTGAGGGCTGTAAGGCCTGCTAGAGGGGTGACTTATCTATGCCATAGGCATGGTGAGGTTGGCATGGCACCCTGAGGGGAGTGCCATGTCGACTTAGTCATTTTTCTCCCCACCAGCACACACAAGCTGGCAAGCATTGTGTCTGTTCTGAGTGAGGGGTCCCCAGGGTGGCATAAGACATGCTGCAGCCCTTAGATACCTTCCCTGGCATCAGGGCCCTTGGTACCAGGGGTACCAGTTACAAGGGACTTACCTGGATGCCAGGGTGTGCCAATTGTGGAAATAAAGGTATAGCTTAGGGAAAAAACACTGGTGCTGGGGCCTGGTTAGCAGGCCTCAGCACACTTTCAAATCATAAGTTGGCATCAGAAAAGGCAAAAAGTCAGGGGGTAACCATGCCAAGGAGGCATTTCCTTACAGGGGGCCTTTGGGGTACCACCAGTCTTGCCACTGGCTTGACAAGTGACACAAAAGGGACAGAACTATTTTGTGTCTTCTGACATGTGAAGCCAGTGAAAGTGAGGGACCAGTCTGTCCCAGGTCTTGCTTTGCCCCAGATGTCCAGCAAGGGTGTATGTCATGAGCTAAGGTCAACAGAAACTTCCTATACTGCAAGGGAATGACCAGTCTCCTGGTTGCAGCAGGTCCTGGGTCCCTTGCCTCTGTGTATACAAGATTATTTTCCCAATACACCCTATGGGTGTCACTGACATCCCCTGCCTCTTGTTTGAGAGCTTGCTGTCTTAAACCCTCAAGTCTGAGACAGCTCTGCTGAGCCACACTTAACTCCTCCATAGGAGGCCCCCCTGCACCCAATAGTTTAGCTGTGTCAGCCTGAAGCTACTCTGGTGTAGGTTCTGCACAGGGAGTAGACTTCTCCTCCTCAAAAGGGGAATCTTCAGTGGAGGGAGGGATAGTGGATATCATTTTAGCCTTTCTACCCCTGCTTTTGGAAAGCTCGTGGTCCCTTGTTCCAGTATCCAAGATTCCCTGTCCTCTTTGCTTCTTGGCCTGAGCGCTTGTCTTTTTAAAAAAAAATTAAAATCTGTTTATTAGTCATTACATTCACACAACAGTACATTTTGCTATTAATAATTTTGCGATCTGTTTACACACATTTATAAGCTTGTACAGCGCAGTTGCGCAATGAGTTACTAAAAAATCCAACTTGAAACTGTGCAATAAATAGTTAAAGTCACAACTAAACACCGCTAATGTCATACCTAGTGCTGGCTACACCCATTGGAGGGTGGGGGAAAAAAAGAAGGATAAATCTATTGTGTATGGGGGGACAGGGAGTCATAGTTGAGGTATGAATTATGCAGTGCGGGGCATGAAGGGGCGCAGAGCCAATCTAGTGATAAGCAAGCTAGGTATGGGTTGCATATAAGCATATCCGTAGAAGAAGCAACCTAATATGTTACGTTGTTGCATTAAGGGAGGTGATGAGGAAGTTAATACGGAAAGTGAGTGATGGTGAGGCAGCTGAAAGTAGCGTGATAAAAATATTAACCAAAAAGATAATACATATATATGGTACCCGATTTAGGGGGGGTATGTGTCATCCCTACCTTCTATTGCTACCACAAAAGTGTCCCAAACTTCCCAAACAAAGCTGAAGTTTCCAAGTAATTGCCTAGTAGACACTCTACAGGTAGGGCTGTGGATAACACAACTTTCTTATGACCAGTAAACCACCCCCCCCAGTTGAGGTCAACAACAGCTATGGGGTGGCTGACAGTGTTGTTGTGGGTGCCTGTCACTTGGTACTGGTCACCAAGTAGATGTTGCTCAGGTGCCACCAGTTTTTCAGTCACCATTGTGACACTGGGACCTGCGTCCCTGTAGGCCTCAACCTGAACACCATTTATTAGGGGGTGTTTTTTGTACTTATCCAGATAAAGAAGACAAGCAGCGAGGATGGCAAGATCAATGCCACCATCAGAGACTAAAACAGCCTCAGTGGTTTCCCTAGCTAAACCAACCCCCACTACATTACCCAGAGTGAGTCCTGCTACAACCTTGGACTGGCTATTTGTAGTGCTATGTTTCCCACCACAGCCTCTACTATCAGTAGGGGCACTAGTGGAAGCAGTAGGGGTTGTGGTGGTGGGAGCTTTGGTGTTTTTCTTTGGACAAATACTGTAACTTGCCAAATGGCCTTTGTTTTCATACACATAATACCCAGGTTTTTTATTCTGATGGTTAGAAGTGGATCTAGACCCACCCCCAGAGTATTTTTGTGGGCCTGATAAAGACTCCTTGTTTTTATCTTTGTCCCCACCTTTGTCATTAGATTTACCATCCTTCTACTTGTCTTTGTCACCTCCTGTATGAGCTTTCCTGCTCACCCTTGTTCTGACCTATTTGTCTGCCTTCTTTCCCAATTCTTGGGGAGAGGTCAGAACTGAGTATACCAAGTATTGGTGTCACAAATCATACACACAGTTATTCAAAATTTGCTCTTTCAAGATAAGATTGTACAAGCCTTAATAATCTGACACCTTGCTGCCATGTAACCAGCCTTCTAAAGCCTTAACAGAACAGTCCAAAAGGCTATCCAATCATGTGAGGACTCTTTTCTTGTCTATCTGAAGTTATTTCTGTATTGTTCAGTGGTTAAGCCAAATCCAGTGCAGTTTTAAGAATACCATAGTTTTCTGAATCTTCCTCTCTGACAGTGAGAAGTCTATCCCTCCCCTTGTCAGAAAAGGACAACAACAAAATAGCAGCCCACTGCCTTTGAGGGACCCTCTGAACTTTGCAGGCCCTCTGAGGTGCAACAAACCACTTGTAGATATCATCCCCACCTGGTATGGGTGAACCATTTTATGCAAATTTCTAGAGTCAATAGTGTCCTGCCTAACTCCATAACTCCTGAAACTGCTGCTGCCACCATGGGGAACTACCCCAAACCCTGGCTTTCCCTTTCAACAGCCAAGTCCTCCCTTTCTAGGGCTAGCTGTTGCTGCTGCAGCCTCAGCCTGGCCTCCTCCAGTCTAAGTTTCCTGAGCTCCCTATCCATGGAGTCATCACCTGGAGTTGAACCATGGGATCCCTCAGAAACTGAGGTGATATAGGAATGGGCATAGGTAGATCTTTGTCTAGCTTTTGTAACCCTAGTGACCTGACCTCTAGGTGTGAAGGCAGCCCTACCTCAGTGACTACCCCTCCCACTGCCAGCTACACTAGTAGGTTTGCTAGGGGGGAAGATCTTTGGAAGAGCCCTCCCCTGAATCTAAAGGATGATTTCCTGACTATAAGGATGTAGAACCTTCCTCCTCCTCCTGGCCACCAGTATGTTCCTGCTCATCCTGAAGAAGAACATTTTTGTTGGGGTTCTTCCTTACATCTAGGCTTCTCTCTGAGCAAAGACCCTTCAGTTCTTTGAAGGTGATGCCCTCATAGGGAGTACCCATGACCTTGAAACTAGGCCCAGCAGTAGACATGATATAGTGTGAGTGTTAGTGTTGTGTAAGGAAAACCTACCCTACCGAACCTCTAGTCTCTTTGGAAAGGAAGGTAAGAGACTAGGGGTCAGATGTAGGAAGCATTTTGCACGTCGCAAACAGCGAAAATCACTGTTTGTGATGTGCAAAATGCACTTTGCAATGCACAAAACCCATATTGCGATACCGAATCTCAAAACGGGTGTGCAAGTCGCAATTAGGAAAGGGTGTCCCCTTTCTAATTGTGAGTCGCAGTGGAATGCAGGATTGCTTTGTGACCGCAAACGGGGCCGCAAAGCAATCGCAGTTAGCATCCCTTCTCCTTTGTGAATGGCATTAAAAACATTTTTCCAGAGCAGGCAGTGGTCCTATGGACCACTGCCTGCTCTGAAAAAATGAAACTAAAACGTTTCATTTTTTAGTTTTGTAATGCATCTCGTTTTCCTTTAAGGAAAACGGGCTGCATTACAAAAAAAAACTGCTTTATTTAAAAGCAGTCACAGACATGGTGGTCTGCTGTCTCCAGCAGGCCACCATCCCTGTGAGTGCTGCGATTCTCAAGGGGTTCGCAAATTGCGACCCAGCTCATGAATATTCATGAGGTGGGCAATTGCGACCCCCTTGCGAGTCACAAACAGTATCAGGGACACTGTTGTGCATAAGGTTTTGCGACTCGCAAATTGCGAGTCTCTCTGATTCGCAATTTGCGAGTCTCAAAACCCAACGTACCTACATCTGGCCCTAGGTACCCTGTACTATATATATATATATATATATATATATATATATAGCTCTAGGTACAGAGTATTCTTTCCTGTGGAAATCACCGGTGACAGAGTGATAAGGCAATTGCAAGTACTTATCCCACCTACTGCAACACAACACCAATGTAGGAGGCAGGCCTGGTTTGTAGTGGGTACCTAAAGTACTTACACCTTATACGAGGTCCAGTTATCCCTCAATAGTGAAACGTAGACTGTGTGTAGAAGCCAGGTTCTCTAGGATTAGAGTGGATGAGCAGCTAAGGCATAACTAGGAGACATGCAAAGCTCATGCAATACCACTATAGTCACACAGTACTCACACACATGAAAGGAAATACTCAGTGTTACAAAAATAAAGGTACTTTACTTTGGTGACACAAATTCCAAAAGTACCATAGAGACTATACTCCCTTAGGAGGTACGTAATACACAAATTATACACACTAGTTGTCAGAATCACCAGATCCTCGGGTATGTGCACGTTCCCAACACTTCCACCACAAGACAGCTCCAATACTCTGAATAGATATGTCACAGAGTCTAAGAGAGTCCAAGTGGGGAAAAGGGGATTAGGAAGGGAACAGCTGGGAAGGAGACCTGTAGGAAGCAAAAGGTTAGAACACACAACATCAAAATAACCTCTCATGAAATCAGAGTTATGCTATGACTCTAAGCATTGTCATTCTGAAAACGTGGACAACCTAAGAACAATCTTATAATGACTAGGCTTTAGATGGCTGAATACCTGTGGGAGGAAACAAGAGAGGTTAGATAAAGCTTTCAGATTCAAAAACTTTCTTGAGCATGAAAATCAGGAAACCATCTGAATACTTTCTGAACCTTCATATGAATCTTAATTTTCAGAATACTTTTCAGGAACACTCAGCATTACATCTAGAACTCTCATCTTGTTGTGTTCTCTCAAAACATTGGAAAAGTGAATTGCGCACATTGCAGGTTTTTCATACAGGTATTAAACACCATGGAAAGGATTGTGCACCAGGAATACCACAACGTAGATTCAAGGAATAAATCACGAGACTTGTCAACTGGAATACTATCAAATAAATGACTTAGAATGTTAGCACAACAATGAGTATCATGAATTAAAACACAAAGGAGGAATTGCGTGTCTTGCTGATTCGAATGCCACCATGTAACTGCTATGGAATGGTAGCGCACAATCAAGATCAAGGGTTAAGTCACTAAGATTCGAACGCCACCATAAAACTGCTAAGAAATGGTTGCGTACAATGGATTTCGTGTATTAATCACAAGGAAAGAATTGCGCGTTTTGCCGATTCAAATAACACCAGGAAACTACCAAGGAATATGGTATGCACATTGATTATCATGAAATATGCCCAAGACAAGAATCGCACATCTTGCCGATAAAACTGCCAAGGAAATGGTAGCGCACAATGAGCATCAAGAGTTAAATCACTAGAAAACGAATCGCGCGTCTTGCTGATTCGAAGGCCACCATGTAACTGCCAAGAAATGGTAGCGCACAATGAATATCATGAATTAAACACAATGAAAGAATCGCGCGTCTTGCTGATTCAAAGGCCACCATGTAACTGCCAATAAATGGTAGCGCACAATCAATATCATGAATTGAACACAATGAAAGAATCGCACGTCTTGCCGATTCGAAGGCCACCATGTAACTGCCAAGAAATGGTAGCGCACAATTAATATCATGAATTAAGCACAATGAAAGAATTGCGCGTCTTGCTGATTCGAAAGCCAGGGTGAAACTGCCAAGAAGTGGTAGCGCACAATGAATATCATGAATTAAGCACAATGAAAGAATTGCGCGTCTTGCCGATTCGAAAGCCACCATGAAACTACCAAGAAATGGTAGCGCACAATGAATATCATGTATTAAGCACAATGAAAGAATTGCGCGTCTTGCTGATTCGAATGCCTGCATGCAAATGTCATGAAAAGTCCAAACGTACATTCACACACGCAAGAGCAAATTATACATCAAGAAGAATTAGGCCCAATAATTCGAGGGTCATCGATACGGAGTCGGGGGACCAGCCCGACCTCCGTCTTACCGCCCCAATCAAGAATCACCCAGCCGAGTGAAAGGGCGAGGCCTGGAAAATCAAAGTAGGCCACCGGAACAAGAGCTTAGGAAGTTTCTGCTGCTCTGCCCCGGGACCTCTGAATAGTGAGCACGTGGAGCTGGGCTGGCTCCCTTTTATAGAGTCTTGGCCCAGCCCACAACCATACCCAGGCATGCTGCAGGGAAAACTTCTAGAAGGCCCTGGAAAGGGACCACAACCTGACTCACTCTGAAAGCCTGCAGCAATGCATTGCAAATGAACAGTATTTATAAGCACCTTAAGAATGAATCTTCAAGATTGAATTCTGCAATGCAAAAGGTTAAACAATAACTTATCAACACAATGCATAAATTACATTATCTTGAGAGTGTTGGGTTTTTGCATTCTAGTTGCCCGTAGAGCACGCACTGTCCTGGTGTTGACACTAGTATACAGACATAGCAGTAAAAACAGTTAGAAAACAGTACAAAAAGTGTAAAACACAATGGTTAGAAATGGGCCTAGGGGGAACACAAACCATATACTAAGAAAGTGGAATGCGAAAATCGGTTTCCCATCTAGGCAAGAGTAGAGCGTAGCGGGGCGCTTGGAATATTAGAAACCACCAAAGGTAAGCAATAGAACCCACCCCAGAGCCCAAGAAAGCAGGAGTAAATCACAGTAACTTTCCTAGAACACACAAGAACACAAGAAAGAAAATTGTGCAAGAACCAGAAGAGACTGAAAGACACCAATGATAAACTCCTGGACCTGAAGACATGTGGAAGAAGGGTACGAAGTCCAAGAAGCACTGAAGAGTCCAGGGAGAACAGGAGCCCCTGCTAACCCGGATGAAGGAGCAAAAGAAGAACCACCGGTGAAGAACAACAGTCAGTACTGCACCCAAGAAGATGGATGTGGGTTCCTGGTTGGTGCAGATGATGTCCCACGCCAGATGGATGATTGCAGTCTGGTTTGTGTTGCTGGATTCCGCCAACAAGCCTTGGCACACGCAAAGCTCGCGGTTAGTGTAAAATGGCGCTGCCCGGGACGAGGAGGATCTGGCGGACTCTACCCAGGAGGGAGAGTCAGAGGGGGCTCTCAGCAACTCAGAGTCCTCAGAAGACCAGGCGCACACAGGAGTTCCATAGCATAGGGGCAAAGAAGGTGCAAAAGGAGGCCCATGCAGCACTACACAAAGGGATCCCACGCCGTCTGAGAACCACTCAGAAAGCTGTGCATCGCAGGAAGGTGTGCTGGGGGCTGGTGCTGCAAGGATGCAGAGGATTACTGCTGTAGTCTTGCAATCCGAATCTGAAGAACCACCCAAGAGAGCTCTGAAAGGGGGATTGGTCAGCTACACAGGTAAGCACCTATCAGGGGAGGGATATGACGTCACAAGCTTGCACTGGCCACTCATATGCTGCCAGAGTTCCCTGTAAACTTGGGATCCAAGATAGCAAAACCCAGGGACCCTCTGGAGGAGCTCTGAGCACCAACCCTGGGGTGGTGATGGACACTTTCCTTTGCCCAGTTTCACACCAGAGCAGGGACTGGGGGTTCCTGAACTGGTGTAGACTGGAATATGCAAGGAGGGCACCATCTGTGCCCTTCAAAGCATTCCCAGAGGCTCTGGGAGGCTACCCCTCCCAAGTCTGTAACACCTATTTCCAAAGGGAGAGCGTGTAACACCCCTCTCCCAAAGGAAATCCTTTGTTCTGCCTTCCTGGGCTTGAGATGCTAAAGCAACAGGAGAGCAGAAACCTGTCTGAAAGGTGGCAGCAGCTCGGGCTGCCTGGAAAACCTCAGAAGGCTGGAATGGCAATAATGGACGTCCTCTAAGGACCCCCTAAAGTGCATGGAACTATACAACCAATGCTTGCAAAAGCATTGGGGTATGGTTCCAACATGTTTGATACTAAACATGGCCATATTCAGAGTTACCATTGTGGAGCTGGACATAGGTAGTGACCTATGTCCAGTGCACGTGTAAAATGGCATCCCCGCAATCACGAGGTCTGGGAAAATGGTCCTGGAGGTTGTGGGGGCACCTCTGCTAGTGCAGGGGTGCCCTCACACACAGGTACTCTGCACCCTGCCCTCAGGGCTGAAGAGCCTGCTACATGGATGACTTATGAGTGACCTGGTGCAGTGTAAATGGAAGTGAAAGGGTGCATGCACCTTGTCACACAGGCTGCTATGGCAGTCCTGTAGAAGCCTTTGCATGGGCTCCCTATGGGTGGCAAAAGAACTGCTGCAGCCCAGAGGGATCCCCTGGAACCCCAATGCCCTGGGTACCTAGGTACCATATACTAAGGACTTATAAGGGGGCACCAGTGTGCCAATTTTGGGAGTAATACTGGGTTACCAGTATGCAGTGACAAAAGTTAGAGGAGAGAGAGCATACTCACTGGGGTCCTGGTTAGCAGGATCTTAGTGAACACAGTAAAACACACTGATATCAGGCAGAAATTGGGGGTTACATGCCAAAAAGAGGGTGATTTCCTACAGCAGTTCAGGGAGAAGCTGCCTGATACGGAAGGGTAGTTGGGATTTGTATAAAGTTATGAGGGGAAGAGGGTGCACTGAAGCGGCGTATGTGAATTTTAATGTTGTCAAATATGATAGTGGAAATCTAGTATCCCCTCTATTGGAAGATAAGAGGAGGAGGAAGCTGGTAGATTAGAGGAGGGAGAAGCAGAATTTGAAGCTGCATAACTCTTTAGGAGATGGAGCAGGGGGGAGTTGTCAAGGGGAGGATATGTGCATCTGGTTCTGGGAAGGCTATCTCTGGGTATGCTAGAAAGGTGTGGAGGGAGGGTGCTCAGGAGGTGATAAGGATAGGAGTGGTGGGAAGACAGAGATTCACTAAGCTGCAATAAAGCTGAGGTGAGGATGTCCATTCTTTGAGAGAAGTGTGAGAGCGAGGTAAGGAGCTTGTTGAAAAGGGGCCAGTTGATTCAGTAATTGTGGGTGGATTGGGGTAAACTGTCAGGGATGGACTCTGTGGGGTTGAGGTGTGCGTACGGGAAGGTGCTGGTTGTAGCTGTCTGGTGATTGGAGTTGTTGGGGCAAGAGGCAAAAAAGAAAGGGAGGGAGGTGGGAACTTGTGGGCTGACTGTGGTGAGGAAAGAGGGGTGGTGATAGCAACCAGTGCGGGAGATAATGGTTTGTGGAAGGTAGGAGAAGAGTGGTTTGGAGCTAGTTTGTGGTAGGTATGTTCACAGTGTAGGATAGGCAGAGGGCACTGAGTTGTGGGGGGCATAATGGACTGTGGGACAGTTCGGAGTGAGAGCAGTGGTCCCAGCGGACCAGGAGAGAGATGGAGTGGGTGGAGGGTATAATGGGTGGACGGAGAAAGGGCCTCCTATACCTCACAAAATTCCCATACAGCATGTCTTCACAAGCTCAAAATTGTCCTGATTTCCAAATGTGGACCACTTTTCTAGGTATCTGGCTCTCTAACTGGAGACACTTGTATTATAATGCCTGGGCCCTTTTTTTTGTTCCAGTCTGACAGTTAGCCAACTCATTTTTACATTAACAGTCATGTGTTTTACTTTGATTAGACCCTGTGTGTGCACTATATGAAGTATCAACAGCAGTGCAACAAGGACAGAATCAATATTGGTCACCAAGAAAATCCACCTTACACAACTGGGTAGGTATATCAACACAGTTAGTCCTAACCAAATGCTAAAGATAAATACCACAAAACTGTAATGCACCCTCTCCACTACTTATGTCTAGTATGTCTAATAGGTATCTTAACCACCAATGTCTGTTTCTGTGCATCATGCCCTGTCTCAGCGTGGTCAATCCCACACAAAACATCCTCTCACAGAATCAGATAGCCTGTCTCTATCACGATTGGCGATCCTTTGTTGCTAGCCCCTTTTCATCTACCACTACCTCCACTGAAAATTCAATTTTTTCCAGGACGAATAGGACCTAAAATATAGATTGGACAGATGGCACAGTCTGATAAGTGTTCTTATACATGTGAAAGCAGATTGCATTGCATGTCTGGCATAGTACAAAATTATCCGCATGTCAAGCCCAATGCTTGTTGCTAACACATTAGTATATACAATGCATGTCACATGCAGGCATGTTGGAGGAGTACTCACTACTGTCATGTTAAGATATTGCTCATACATCTCACCATTTCCTTGACCACCACTGATGTCACCAACCTCTAGGTCTGCCCTTAATAAATGTGATTGTGTGTTACGATGCATATAAAATGAAACATTGGGCATTGCAATCTTGTGTTACTACGGATGGGAATCTTTAAAAAAACAGCATTGTTAAAGACTGTTCATGTCCAGTGAATATACCTCACTGCAACCCATCCAAAAAGTTGTATTGGGGGCTCCTGCAAGCAGGATACCAGCCTACTGTATCCTTGAGTCAAGTATGTAGTGAACCCCAGGGCCTCAGTAGCTCTGCGTGACTCAATTCAGTACAATTTGTACCAAAAAATAACAGATTATTGCTACTGATATTCAGTGGCCATGACCTGATGATTACATCATCTATGTGTCAGATGTCATGTCCTCACATCAATGTATGAAATGTCAGATTGGAAGTATTTTTCTCTGCTCTATAATAAGTTGTTCTCCTTCTGTTCTACAACAGATGCCTCTCCATGTCTACAAATTCATGATTCTGTGCTCACTTCCTGGAAAAAAAGCAGACATCAAGGGGTCCACCATTAAACAGGTCAACCGGTGGCAAGACATGCCTTTAAGGCATGTTAGAGTCCACAATCACTGTGTCCAATTCAAGCAACTTAATGCAGATCACTCACATTATCATATGGAATTATCTGTGTCTTAAAGCATGCTCACTGTCCTATAAATTCAGTCTTTATACTGTAGTATATTACTGAGATGTATGACTTGTGAAATGTAGTGCCACAGCTTGGTTGTATACAATCATACCCCCGGGCTTAAGGGCCAGCTTAGCGAACTAAATTAGGTCAGAGTGTTGTATGTTGACCCACGTGTTTAACCGGTCAAATGGCAATGTTGTGTGAGATACCCCTCCTTAAAGAATGCTATATCAAACCAGATACCTCTTCTTTCAGTTTTGATATCATGCTTGTCTTTGACAGTCTACAGTGCTCCGCTACCTTTTGGCTACATTTGAGTTATAAAAATCCCATATAAATACATGTATACACACAATACACAGAAGGCATGGGATGATTTGGTACTCCACTTCAGACGCATACAATAGGGCCCCTGTACACATCTCATCATTCAAAAAGTCACTTCAGAATAACAAATACCCACTACATGTGTTCTGTTCTACTTCGATTGAGGCACAGTAGCTGGACCTCTAAAATTGGGAACGGTTGGGGAAAAAGCCACACATACTATCACTTGCAATATCTTATGAAAGAACAGATTTGATATTTTCATTCACATTCCACTCATGCATGCATTCACAACTTCCATCAGGGGGCATACATAGTCAGGCTATAGTCAGGTGAATCCACGTGTTTCTGAATTGAACCCTGGGAAGAGAAGCCCATAGTCAAAGCTCTATCTACCGGAGAAAGTCGATTTTTAATCTATGGGGAGAATACGTGACTTCCGCAAGCCACCATTTCAGTTGCTCACACTACAGATGAGGGCAAGGTAAACTGTTGGCTCAACACAGGCTGCACAAAATAAGAAAGTTACTGCAGCTACCAGTGACTTCATTCAAGCATACAGCTAGTCACACGTTTTCTTTATATAGCACTTTTCTAGGTTACAAGAACCAAGTGCCTGGACTATGGCTAAAACTGATTGTTCTAACTAGGCTAAATCCCCATTTACGGTAACCCACTCCCAGCAAGATGGAATGTTTGAGTGTAGTTTTAGATGACAGACAAATGACCGCCCAGGTAATGGTTGGATAAACCCACTCACCATTGGCAACAACATATCCCATGAAGTCATGAACACTTGTGGGTGGATTACATTGCACCTCACAAATCAGTGTGATGTGGTCTCACTAACAGTGGTCCATAAGGGCCATGCCCACCACTGAGGGTACCTTGAGCAACATTTGAAGGAGCAAAATCTCTTGAAGAAAACCAGACCAAACTCCTGAACGAGAAGAACAGGTGGAATAATGTGATTCTGCCGCTATTCTGACTCTCGGGCAACAGGCCACTACTGATAATTTTATGACAGACCCATGCACCCTGGAACAGGTAGTGGTCAACAGCACTTTGCAGGCCCCTCTAATCCTAACCATCACCCTTAATCTGGTGAAGAAACACATGGCATTCCTAGATCAGAATATTTAAAATGTACACAGGGATGTAGACATCCCATCCACTCACAGATGTGGATGCAACCCCCACTTTCTTGATCACATGTCACTAATCACTGGAAAGCACTATCTTCACTCACATCTCACCATTGTACATGCACACCACCAATGCTGGAGTTGGAAAAGATTTACTCCAGGAATCCATAAATTGGGGGAGCGGGGTCACAGTGCGGCAGAGGAGTTGGGGTGGAGTCATGAAGGGCAGAGCCTGAAAAACAGAGTATGACAGTCAACTTATATACACATTTTTAAAACATCTGCTCTAAATAAATTGGTAATGGAGACATATGTAACTGTCAATCTATTTTAGCTTAATACATTGGTCACAAAGAGGCTGCATTTTAAAATACGTTACAGGGCTAAGACATCTGCTGCAGAGATCATTGTGTGCTTAGTAATTTTGAGGGGATTATCATAGTGGTATGAGAACTCTAAAGTAGCACAGAGTGTCATTGTGCCTGCTACAAAGCATATTGTGCAATATGCAGATCACAGATATATGTAGAAAGGTGGGTGGCTACTGCTTTTGATACTGAGATAATTTTCTTACTTCCAGATCACATGTTTCATCCTTCTAATAGGGCACAATGATCTATTTACTGACATATAGGAGCTCCATGCAAACTGTAAGCCATGGGTTTAGATCTACATTGTTTTTACTTTATCTGTTAGTATTCTGAGATTGCACATAAGGTTTCCTTTGGGAAGTAATAAAGTCTTGTTAGTACAGTCAACCTCAATCACTGCATTAAGTTTTATATCCAGATTTTGTGTTTCCCTCAGCCATTCACTCTTAACATATAGGGGGTGATTCTAAGCTTGGCGGTAGCCGCCCGCCAAGCGGGAACCGCCAGAAGACCGTACCGCGGTCAAAAGACCGCGGCGGTCATTCTGGGTTTCCCACTGGGCTGGCGGGCGACCGCCGAAAGTCCGCCCGCCAGCCCAGCGGGAAACACCCTTCCCACGAGGACGCCAGCTCAGAATGGAGCCGGCGGAGTGGGAAGGTGCGACGGGTGCAGTAGCACCCGTCGCGAATTTCAGTGTCTGCTAGGCAGACACTGAAATTCTTTTTGGGGCCCCCAGGTGCCCCGCGGCACCCCCTACCGCCATCCTGTTCCTGGCGGGAGAACCGCCAGGAACAGGATGGCGGTAGGGGGTGTCAGAATCCCCATGGCGGCGGAGCGCGCTCCGCCGCCATGGAGGATTCTCATGGGCAGCGGAAAGTCGGCGGTACACCGCCGACTTTCCGTTTCTGGCCACGGCTGAACCGCCGCGGTCAGAATGCCCAGCGGTGCACCGCCAGCCTGTTGACGGTGCTACCGCGGTCATTCGCCCTGGCGGTTTTTACCGCCAGGGTTAGAATGACCCCCATAATGTGTACAAGCATGGACAATATGTAATTCCTACACCTTATAATCCACATTGTCTTATGTACATTTCCTTTACATTGATTCACACATTTGTATGATTTACTGTGCCTCTGTGTGCTATATACACCTGTATGAGTAGTGCTATAAACTAATTAAATAAAAACAACTTGAAGGTGCCATTTAAATGATCATTTTTGTAACTACTCATTCACACAGAAAACTCTTGCATTCTTACAGTGGATGCACACCTCTTACATAAGGGGTTGAACAGATTCAGACACCTGCCTCCGAATCATAGTTTCTCTGAAGTACTTGTGGAGTAATAAGCTGTCTTCCTTTGGTTCCTTGGAATCCATGTATTAGGCTTCATATGGCTCACAGCCAAGATAAAACTTGAGCAAACGAAGGGCTGATGTTCCTTCAATTCAGCCCTTTGTTTTGGGCTCGACTGGAAGTAAAAATGAGAAAGCCTCTTCTCCCCGCAGGTTGCTGCCCCGAACAGAATTCAGACAATGTGCAGGAGCTGCTGAAAATTACTTCAAAACAAATGTTTCCCTGGGTATGCCTGATCCCAGATCCAGCCCAGAAATAGCTGCCAGAACCAGGCTTCGATGGAATCTCTCTACTTTCCAGCACCAGAATACATGCTAATGAAGTGCCGTAGGCCCTTAAGGCCTAACAAAAATACTGTCTGCCTTCAGAGGGAATGCAGAACTTGGACTTGGAAGTCTAAATCAAATGGTCAAATTAATGAAATGATCTCAAATGAAAATCTAAAAATAAATGTCAAACATAAGGGTCCAGAAATTAAAACACAAACGCAATCCCAAAACAAAAATAAAATGTCAGTCATCTAAAGAAAAATTCTACATAAAATGTCAAAGTGAAATAAAGTATCCAATCAAATAACTTCACGATGTCAGAGAAGGTCCTCCCCTGGCTTAATTAAATCAATTCCTGGTCATGTTGTTTGTTCGAGGCCATTGAGAGCACGACAAATCCTACCAGTTTCTTTGCCACCAGAGATGTATTTCAGAGAAGACAACATCCCCTGAGGAGGATCAGACACAGACAAAGGGACATGGCAGAGGTATAATATTAGCCCCTGCAGCCCTACGGAGTGGAAAGGCCCAAGCTCCAGGGGGCCCCTTCTGCACAATGCACTGTGCATGGCCAGAGAGCTCCTGACTGAGTCCAGGGTGGGGGAGGGGCCTCCATGTACTCTGCAAGGGCCCCCCTCAGGTTTTTTTTTATGCCACTGGGACAACTGTAGTGAAATCAGCAGAGCTGACATGGACAGCAGGTGGAGAGGCATGGGGGACGTTGAGACATTATAGTAGATGAGAAGAACAGTAAACTCCTTCTACTGATTGAGCAAAGCTTCTTGCAAAGCAAAAACATTGCCCAGAGCATTGTTGTGCTGCCATATAGCCCACAGGTTTCCAGGCCTCTCAGCTACTATCTGCCTCAACAGCTCCTGAAATGACCCCAGGAATATGTTTAGTTAGGCATGAGTACATGGAAAATATGAGGGAGCATAAGTGTCATGGGAGGAGCACACCATGGGCCGCTGCTTTTTAAATGATTGTCTACTGCTTCCATTAGGAGTGATGAGAGATGTGGTCTCAGTATGAGGTGGTCTTGTAACATCATCCTTAAACACCACATTCTCACTGCCCGATTGGCTCATGGTGGTGTTCAGATCTACCACCTCTTCTGCGGTGGCTGACACACAGAGGTGGTCATTACAACCCTGGCGGTCGGTGTTAAAGCGGCGGTAAGACCGCCAACAGGCCTGCGATAAAAAATTTGCAATTACGACCGTGGTGGAAACCGCCAACAAAGACAGCCACTTTAACACTCCGACCGCCACGGCGGTACAAACAAACAGCGCGGCGGTGACCGCCAACAGACAGGTAGGAGACAATGTACCGCCCACACTATTATGACAGGCCAATCCGCCACCTTTTCCGGGGCGGATTCACCACAGATAAAAACACGGTGGAAACAGGAATCCCGAAGGACAAACGCTCACCTATACTCACCCCACAAGGAATGAGGATGCCATGGACCCGGAACTCCAAATTCTACCTGCAATAGACTTCCTGTCCTCTACCAGGAGCACAAACGCCGGCGGCGAAGACCACAGTGAGTACTGCACCTACAACACAGGGGAGGGGGGAGGCAAAAAACATGGACACACACATGCAACACCCCCACCCTCACCCACTACAACACACACACTAATGCATATCAATACATCACAGTTACACCCCCCAAACCCCGCGGAAGAATGCAAAGACAATAGAAAATGAGTGCAACCATTGTAATATATTAAAAGCAAGTAGGCAGAAATATATATATACACCATGTACATAATATATACCATGCATAGTAGTCCAGGTAGTGCTCTAATAAAGTCTGTGGAACACTGGGACCACACGGTATGGGCGAGGCCCACACAAGATCCCCGACCATGACGGAGAGAACACTACAGGGGCATCAGAGAGCAACTAAACAGGCACCTCAGGGGGAGGGAAAGGGGGGGCACCTCAGCCGCTTGAGTGCACAACGCCAAATCCACGAGGGGGCCACATGCCCACTGTTGCATCCTGGGGAGTGCAAAGCCACAGTCTCTCAAGTCTCTACAGTGGGTGGTTTGCCACTGTTCAATCCTGGGGAGTGCAAAGCCACAGCGGTGCTTGAGTTGGCGGTGCCCTGTGCAGCGGTGCTTGAGTTGGCGGTGGCCTGTTCAGCGGTGCTTGAGTTGGCGGTGCCCTGTTCAGCGGTGCTTGAGATGGCGGTCTCCATTGCAGGGTCTCAGCTGCTGGCGGTCCTTCATGGCCCAGCGGGGCTTTTGCTGACGGTCCTTCATGGCCCAGCGGGGCTTGTGCTGGAGGTCCTTTGTGGCCCAGTGGGGCTTTTGGTGGCGGTCCTTCATGGCCCAGCGGGGCTAGTGCTGGCTAGTGCTGGCCTCCTGGGCAGGTGGGCTGGTGCTGGCGGTGGCCTCCTGGGCAGGTGGTCTAGTGCTGGCGGTGGCCTCCTGGGCAGGTGGGCTGGTGCTGGCGGTGGCCTCCTGGGCAGGTGGGCTGGTGCTGGCCTCCTGGGCAGGTGGGCTAGTGCTGGCGGTGGCCTCCTGGGCAGGTGGGCTGGTGCTGGCGGTGGCCTCCTGGGCAGGTGGGCTGGGCTTGTGCTGGAGGTGGGCTCCGGGGCATCGGGATGATGGCGGTCTTCTCCGCCGTGCTGCTCTTCCCAGACTTGCCGGTTTTCTTGTGGCCCTTCCCCACCTTGGAAGGTGTCACAGCTGACTCCACACTCCCACCGGGACCCCTGGGAGCGGCTTTGGTGGCTGGAGTCTTCCCCCTCTCCCGCCGGGCACTGGCCAACTTCTGATGCTTCACAGGTGGGGGACTGTCTGTGCTGTGGCTCCGTGCCACACTGGCTGCCCTGTTGGCCGGTGCACTCCAGATTCCGGTGACTACAGGCACCACTGGTCCCAGAGATGTTGTGGCTGAGGTCCTAGTTCGGGACCTAGGAGACGGACGGGGTGGGGGAGGTGTGGGAAAGAGGTCAAGGGTGGACAGAAAAAGTTTTTTTGACACACTGGGACGGGTAGCTGGAGGGGGTTTGGAAGTGGAGGAAGAGGTGGTGGTTGTAGGAGGTGTACATTTGGTGACTTTGGGTGAAGGTGCATGCGCTGGAGGCTGTCGTGAGGTGGATGGCTGTTGGGTGGGTGTGTGCCTGCGTTTGTGTATCTTCTGAGGGGGCGTCACAGACACACTGGGAGAGGACACAGGGGACGTGTGAATGGTAGTGGGGGTGGTGACTGCACGTGAGCGGATTGTGGTGGTGGGTGTGCTGGAGAGGGACGTAGTGGCTGTAGAGGTAGTGCATGCAGGTGTGAGTTTAGACGAGACTGGGAGGGAGGAGGGAGACGAGGAGGGGGACACAGTGGAGGCAGTGGATGTTGGTGTGTCTGCATGTGTGTGATGCTTGCGTGAGTGCCTGTGGGATGTGTGGTGCTTATGTTTGCCAGAGCTTCCTTTGTGTGTTGACGTGTGTGCATGCTGGTCTGTAGGTGTGCTTGGGATATGCTGAGGTACAGGGGATTGGGTCCAGGTGGAGGAAGTTGGAGGGGGGAGGCTAGAGACAGGGACAATGGCTGCCTTCAGTGCTGAGGCCAGAGTCTGAAAAGCTCGCTGAAGGGCCGCCTGACCAGAATGAATGCCCTCCAGGAATGCATTTGTTTGTTGCAACTGCCTCTCTACACCCTGGATGACATTTAAAATGGTAGACTGCCCAAGAGTGAGGGACCTGAGGAGGTCAATGGCCTCCTCACTGAGGGCAGCAGGGGCGACTGGGGCAGGGCCTGAGGTGCCTGGGGCGAAGGTGATGTCCACCTTCCTGGGTGAGCGGGCACGGGGCAAAGGCTGAGGGGCTGCTGGGAGGGCGGTGCTGGTAGGGGGGGTGGTGGCTGTACCTGTAGATGCAGGAAGCACAGATGTTGCTGCCACCACAAGGGAGCTCCCATCAGAGGACGAGTCCGTGTCGCTGGTGTCAGCTCCTGTCCCCGCCGTGGAGCTCCCCTCACCCTCCGTCCCACTGATCAACTCTGAGTCCGTAGTCTCGCCCTCCAGGGCCATGGGGATGCAGCTCCCTCCTGCTCTGGTGCCACTGCTCCTCCGCCTGATGATGCTAATGCACACAAGAACAGGGAGACCACAAAAAGGGGGGGCCGACAGAAGAAAGACATGTTGAGTGCATGCATTACCGCTACCGTTGGTGGACACGACAGACACAGAAGCCCCCCGCGCTACGCCGCGCTCTTGGGGTCCACTGTTCAATTCCTGGGAAATGGCCTACAAGGCTATGGACAACATCTGCACACATAGATGACACAGGGGCATGAATAGGTGTACTTGGCATCTACAGAGGTGGGGTGGGGTGTCACATGGCCTGCCTTACGGAGGGGCCTTGCCTACGGAACTCGCCCTGGCCTAGGGAAACCCACAGCCCACCTCCCCCACCCAGACACCTCCACTGCGCGCAAAGTCAGTAGAATGAGAGCATACTCACCCCCTTGTGGCTGCTGTGATGCCCTCAAGCGTCCATCCAACTCCGGGTAGGCCACCGCCAGGATCCTGAACATCAGGGGGGTCATGGTGCGACGGGCACCCCTCCCACGTTGGGAGGCCATCCCCAGCTGAGCCTCCGCCGTCTTCTTCCTCCAGCGGCGAATGTCCTCCCATCTTTTCCGGCAGTGGGTGCTTCGTCTGTGGTAGACCCCCAGGGTCCAGACATCCTTGGCGATGGCACGCCAAATATTTTTTTTCTGGTAGGCGCTGACCTACATGAAATGTACAGGGGAAAAAGAGAAGTTATTACCAACTGCACCGTCAAACTGATTGGCCCCCATCCCTACCCTTGCCATGTGGCACATGCATTCACCGTCTTTCATGCACGCAGCACACTCCCCCCTTCCTTCTTACATCCAGCCCTCTCCACACAGGCATAGCCCATACAACATGCTCCCTGTGTACTTACCTGTTTGTCTGGAGGACCGTAGGGTAGCGTGTACTGGGGGAGGACCCCATCCACGAGCTTCTCCAACTCCTCCGATGTGAAGGCAGGGTCCCTTTCCCCAGACACTCGAGCCATTGTCTCTTCCAGACCGAGGTCACAGCAGCACTTGCAGTGTAGGTCCTCTCCTGTCAGGTATTGAGTGATTGAACAGATAGAAAATGGCGGTCATGTCCGCGGCGGTGCATACAGTCACCGCCGGCGTACATCGTCATTGGCTCCTGGGACCCATAGGGTCCAATGTTAACGAATGCAGCATTGCGCCGCGGTCTTCGACCGCCTACCGTGACGGTGTACAACGGCAGTGCAGTTACCTCACATCCCATTGTCCCACTTTACAGGTCAGGCAGCCACCATTTCAGGGGCCCACATGGCTTCATTTTCAACTGCGTCACACATACCTAGGCCTAGACTCTACACACATACAGGCCATCTTTTGTGTATAAATGGTGTTCTGTGTAAACTGTGGGTACGTACCTCTGGGTTGTTTGACTCTGTGTTCGCTGTTGTCCTTCATACGCACCGTCCGCTGGGACATGTGAGGAGATGGCAGCATCCTACAGTGTACCGACCGTTAATGGACCTGTCGACAATGGAGGAGCAGCATGTGATTATCACATACAGGTTTGACTGTGCCACAATCCAGGAACTGTGTACCCTGTTGGAGCCAGACCTGATGTCAGCAATCCGCCATCCCACAGGAATCCCCCCTCAAGTGCAGGTGCTGTCAGTGCTCCATTTCCTTGCAAGTGGGTCTTTTCAGACAACAGTGGCCATAGCATCAGGGATGTCCCAGCCTATGTTTTCCAACGTATTGTCTAGAGTGTTGTCTGCCCTTCTGAAACACATGCGGAGCTACATCGTTTTTCCTCAGGTGGAGGATTTGCCTACAGTGAAAGGTGATTTATATGCCTTGGGACACATCCCCAACATCATAGGTGCCATTGATGGGACCCATGTGGCTTTGGTCCCCCCCCACAGAAGTGAACAGGTGTACAGAAACCGGAAGAGTTATCATTCGATGAATGTACAGATGGTATGTTTGACAGATCAGTACATCTCCCATGTGAATGCCATGTTCCCTGGCTCAGTGCATGACGCCTACATCCTGAGGAATAGCAGCATCCCTTATGTGATGGGTCAACTCCAGAGGCACTGTGTGTGGCTATTAGGTGAGCACCTGGAAGCAAGTCAGTGGGAATGGTTGTCTGGGTCTGGGGATATCCCTCCAGGTTAGTGTGTGTCGAACAGTTGTCCCTCACTATTTGCAGGTGACTCTGGTTACCCCAACCTGTCATGGCTACTGACCCCAGTGAGGAATCCCAGGACAAGGGCAGAGGAACGCTACAATGAGGCCCATGGGCGAACTAGGATGGTGATCGAGCGGACCTTCGGCCTCCTGAAGGCCAGGTTCAGGTGCCTCCATATGACAGGTGGATCCCTATTCTACTCACCAAAGAAGGTGTGCCAGATCATCGTGACCTGCTGTATGCTTCACGACTTGGCTTTGCAACGACAGGTGCCTTTTCTGCAGGAGGATGGTCCAGATGGCGGTGTTGTGGCAGCTGTGGAGCCTGTGGACAGTGAAGACGAGGAAGCAGAGGAAGAAGACATGAACAACAGGGACTCAGTGATCCAGCAATATTTCCAGTGAGACACAAGTAAGAGTACAGACCTGCCTACTACATGTACTTTAACACTACTACCTCTCTACTGTCTGTCATTTTCACCCAGTGTATGGTCACTGAGTTGTCACTTTCCCTTACGATTTCACAGATGTGGGTCCCACTGTGTGACATTTGCTTAGATTCCTCATGGACTAGAGCTGTGTGACATAGGTATGTTGACATTACAAGTGAAAGAGCATTTTGGCACTGTAATTGCTAATACAATATTTCGAAATTACAGACAGACTCCAGATTGTTTTGGGCTTCAAGGGTATATATTTAAGTGCTCAATATTGGAGGGGGTAGTGAAATGGTGAGGGGTGATGGCAGAGGAATGTCCATGGCAGAGTCCAATCTATTAGTCTCACAGGTACATTGCCCATATGGGCATTGGAAGTGGAGCTGGGGCAGTTTAAGGATGGACAGGGTGACAAAGTGGGACTGTAGGATGACAATCAGGGTTGTCTCATTTCTTGGCGGGTGTCTTGGCATCGTGCTCTGTCTTTGTCCTGGATCTCTGGGACCGTTTGCGGGGTGGTTCTCCCTCTGCAGGGGGTGGGGTGCTGGTGTGGTGGTCTTGTGGTGGGGCGTCCTGTCCTCTAGCGCCAGCGGAGGTGGTGGGCAGTTCATCGTCCATGCTAGTGTCAGGGGCCCCTTTTAGTGCCACAGTGTCCCTCCTGGTGTTGAGTACTTTCTTCAGCACCCCTACGATGGTGCCCAGGGTGGAACTGATGTTTCTGAGTTCCTCCCTGAAGCCCATATACTGTTCCTCCTGCAGGCGCTGGGTCTCCTGAAACTTGGGCAGTACCGTTGCCATCGTCTCCTGGGAGTGGTGATAGGCTCCCATGATGGAGGAGAGGGCCTCATGGAGAGTGGGTTCCCTTGGCCTGTCCGCCCCCTGTCGCACAGCAGCCCTCCCAGTTCCCCTGTGTTCCTGGGCCTCCGTCCCCTGGACCTTGTGCCCACTGCCACTGCCCCCAGGTCCCTGTTGTTGTTGGGGTGGTGGGTTATCCTGGGTTCCCTGTGGTGGTGGACACACAGCTGATTGACGTGTCCTGGGGACGGAGGTATGGGCCCGCTGGGTGGGTGTTGTGCTGGTGTTTCCAGAGGGGGGAAGGTCTGTGGTGGCCTGTGACTGTATGAGGGGAACCGACTGTCCCGAGGTCCCCGATGGGCCGGGCTGGTCATCTAGATCCAGTTGGACAGAGCTGCTGTCATCTTTGTGGGCCTCTTCTGTTGGTGGTGTGGACATGTGTGGACCCTCCTGTCTGGTGACGTTGGGTAGGGGTCCTGCAGGGGTATAAAGGATTGTTATTACATCTGTGTGTGTCATGGTGTGCAATGGGTGGGTGACAGTGTACCCCAGTGCTTGCTTTCCTGTGTGGGACCTTGTGTGATGATGGTTTAGGGGGTTGTATGGGTATGTGCAGTGGGCATGCTTTAGTGATGTGTGTCCATGCTTTGTTGTTGCATGCAGGGCTTGGTGTTAGGATGGGTGGTTTGTGATGTTGGGACATATGTGAGGAGTTGGGGTGCTGGGGGTGAGGGTGGGGGTATGTGCTGGCATGCAGGTAGGGTGGGGGATGTAATAATTAAGATTTGTCTTACCAGAGTCCATTCCTCCAGCTACTCCTGCGAGGCCCTCAGGATGCAGAATCGCCAAGACCTGCTCCTCCCGTTTTGTTAGTTGTGGGGGAGGAGGTGGGGGTCCACCGCCAGTCCGCTGAACCGCCAGGTGGTGTCTTCAGACCACGGAACGCACCTTCCCCCGTAGGTTGTTCCACCTCTTCCTGATGTCCTCTCGATTTCTTTGGTGTTGTCCCACTGCTTTGACCCTGTCCACTATTCTTCGCCATAGCTCCATCTTCCTTGCTATTGAGGTGTGCTGCACCTGTGATCCGAAAAGCTGTGGCTCTACATGGATGATTTCCTCCACCATGACCCTGAGCTCCTCCTCCGAGAACCTGGGGTGTCTTTGACATGCCATGGGGTGGTGTAGGTGATGTGTGGGGTGAAGTGTGTGGTGATAAGTGTGCTGATATGTAGTGGGGTGTTGTGTGAGGTGCGTGGAAGTTTTATGGGTGATGGTGTTGTGTGCCTGTGGATGTTGTTGTTCTTGCTGGTGCTGTCTCTGGCCTTCTTTTGGAATTTTTTGTCGTAGGGGTTTGTGGGTGATGTGGGTGTGTGTTTTATATTGTAATGGGTGTATGAGAGTGGTGTGTGTATGTGTATCAGGTGTGTGTATTTCGAATTGTCCAATGTGGCTGTGTTTTCTAAGAGTGTGTGTATTTTGAGCGCGGAGGGGTGTACCGCTAATGGAATATCGCGGTTGGAAGACCGCCACATGGATTCGTGTGTTTTGATAGTGTGGGCGTATTTCTGTTGGTGTGACGGTGGAGGTTTTGTTTTCGCCAGTTTATCACTGACCTTTGGTGTGGCGGACTTGTGTGGGTGTCTGAATTTTGGCGGATTCCGAAATGTGGGTCATAATAGCTGTGGTGGAATTCCGCGACCGCGGCATGTGTGTTGGCGGTCTTCTGCACGGCTGTAAGTGGCTTTTACCGCCAATGTTGTAATGAGGGCCAGCGTCTTTTGGAAGAGATCTGGTATGGCATTTTTGCATCTCTGGAGGAGCACATCTTACACAATCCTCACACTAATTTCACAAAAATATAATTGTGTGTCTCCAAGCATTATTTTATTAGTGCAACCTTACGGGAGTTTGTTTTAACTACGTCTAAAAGTTGCATCAGTGTGAGCAGAAAATAATGTCTCCAGATGGTACCTGTGGATGGAAAATGGTCCACTTTTTAGCAGAGGTTAAATTCAGTCTTTATAGTATGTAACTGAGATGTATGACTTGTGAAATGTAGTGCCACAGCTTGGTTGTATACAATCATACCCCCGGGCTTAAGGGCCATCTTAGCCAACTGAATTAGGTCAGAGTGTTGTATGTTGACCCACATGTTTGACCGGTCAAATGGCAATGTTGTGCGAGATACCCCTCTTTAAAGAATGCCACATCAAACCAGATACCTCTTCTATCAGTTTTGATATCATGCTTGTCTTTGACAGTCTACAGTGCTCCGCTACCTTTTGGCTACATTTGATTTATAAAAATCCCATATAAATACACGTATACACACAATTCACAAAAGGCATGGGATGATTCGGTACTCCACTTCAGACACATATAATAGGGCCCCTGTACACATCTCAACATTCAAAAAGTCACTTCAGAATAACAAATACCCACTACATGTGTTCTGTTCTACTTCGATTGAGGCACAGTAGCTGGACCTCTAAAATTGGGAACGGTTGGGGAAAAAGCCACACATACTATCACTTGCAACATCTTATGAAAGAATAGATTTGATATTTTCATTCACATTCCACTCATGCATGCATTCACAACTTCTATCAGGGGGCATACAGGGAACAGTGCGGGAATATATGTATTAGTTATTGGTAACCCACAAGTATTCTTGCATGCCTTGTGTGTTTGCTGCATTCGCTAAGTAACCAAGGCCCACATCTATAAGTGGTTTGCATCAAGTTTGCACAACCAACGTGGTACATGTGTGACGCAAACCTTAAGTCATATTTTCGAAGTCATACAAACCCACTTTGCGTGGCTCCAATAATATGGAGAAGGGCAACGCAGGATAAATCTCTGCATTGCCTTACCCTGCCCTACAAAGGCATTCCATGGGCATTGTGTGGGTGTTCCCAAGCAACTCACATTAATTTGTCGCATTTCCATGATTTAAAAAGAACTTGTAAACCTAGGAATGCGACAAAACCGTATGCCTTCCCAGAGGAGGATTAACGAGGAGAAATATCTCTATTTCTCCTCGTTTCTCCCTCTTTCTATTCTGCAGCACATTTAGAAATAGGAATATTCCTCCCAGGAGAGCCCACATAGAAAGAGGAATATGTCTCCAGGATTGTTTTTGTGCTGGAAAGTGCCCCTTCCTGCACAAAACAATCCTGCATGCAATTCAGGTACCCTTGCACCATGGAGCAAGAGTTTCTGCATTGGCACCAGGCTGCCAAAAGGTTTCAGCGCAGGGGGAAAAGTGAGGAATGCACCATATGCCTTAAATACAGCGCATTCCTGCCCTTTCCCTGTGTCACAGTGAAGCACAGCAAGGTTCATTGCTGCTCTCTGCTGTGACACAATCCCATAAATATGCCCCCAAATGTCCCCAAAATTACCAGCTTTCAATGCTTTTCTAAAGGCAGACTGATGGAAGACCAGGCTTTCATGTGTTGCACCAGGAAAGGTGATATGAACGTGGATAAAGGACCTCTGCCATTAGACGCAGCTTATACTTGTATAGAGTACCAACACTATTCATTGCAAAATGGTGTATGGTTTGCCAAGAGAAGCTAAACTGCAATCTATGTGCAGTAACTATCTCCTAGTAGGCAGGGAGGATGGGCCATAGAATTGAACTCCTATCCTACCCACTGCCTCGCCTACATTAACAGCGGCATGGTGATTTACTGCTGCACTCAACTGGTGATACATGACAGTTCCTGCTACAGTCATCGTGTGGCTGGCCAATTATATGCTTACTGTGCCCATATTGGTCATCGTGAATAATCAAGTCCCCAGAAGTTGGAAAGCCCTTGAAATGGGCAGGAATTGCATTAGAGTGGGCTGCTGGTGAAGGTTGATTGCATTCCCATTCTGAACCATGTCCAGGCTCACTTGTTAAGGTAATTATCATTATTCCATCGCCAACTCATCATACAAAGTAAAGATGGCGGTCTTCAAGCTACACATTTTATTTATTTTATTTAGAGGGTTTTCTATAGGGCTGGTAAGACCCAAGGGTATCAGAGCGCTTTACAACAGTACAAGTAATCAAAACGTATTCATTTTATACAGGCATGGTGGTGGGGGGATGGGAATTAGAGTGAACGGTGCCTCTTGGCTGAAATGTTGGTTGGTTGAGGAGGAATTCCATTAGTTGCTTCTTGAAGATCTGGAGGGAGGGGTTTGATCCTCTGTGAACTGGGATGGAGTTCCAGATTTTGGGGGCGTTGCTTGTAAAGGAGCATGCCCGAGTTTTTTCTTTATGAGTTTTGGGTGGGATGAGGAGAAAGGTATTTGAGCTTCTTAGTGTTCTTGTCTGTCCTGCTTTAATGAGTTTAGTGGTGAGGTAGTCTGGTTTCCCAGTATGTAGGGCTTTGTGAGTTAGACATACAGTTCTGAAGTTGCAGCGGGCTTTAATTGTGAGCCATTTTAGCCTTTTCAGGGCAGGGGCGATGTAATATTTTTAAATTCTTGTCACCATTCTGGATGCTGCATGGAGAGTGGATCTCATGGGCGCAAGCTGGGTTTTAGCCGTGCCGGTGAGGATGGAGATCCCGTAATCTAGTCTGGAAAGCACCAGTGCTTGCGTGGCATTTTTTAGGTCATCTGATGGTATGAATGGTTTGATTTTGTTCAGTAGTTTCAGGCTGTGGAAAGCATATTCCTGTTATTCTTTATGTGGTCCTGCATAGTCAATTTGGTGTCTAGAGTGATTCCTAGCGACTTGACAGAGTTTGTTGGGGTAAGATTGCATTTGAGAGTGTCTATGGATTTTAGCCATTCTTGCATCGGGGGAACTGATTCGTTTTTGATATGAGAAGTATTTCAGTCTTATCTGGGTTGAGTTTCAGGTGGTTGTAGGATAGCCAAAGTTGTACTTCTTTAAGGGTGGCATTTAGTCAGTGTACGTCCTCTATTGAGGATATTTCCATGTAAAGTTGGGTGTCGTCAGTGTATAGGAGGAAGGGGATGTTAGCTTGGTTGAGAATGGCAGTGAGGGGGTCCATGTAGATGTTGAAGAGTGTGGGTGAGAAGACAGATCCTTGGGAACCCCTCTGGTGTTTGTAGTTGTGACAGAGGACCTGTTATTTATTTTTACTTGTTGAGGGCAGTTCCGTAGAAAGGATGAGAAACAGCGTAGGACCGCTCCTTCAAGCCAATTCTTTTTTTGAGGGAGTCCAGTAGAAGCTTGTGGTCAATTGTGTCGAAGGCCGCCGATAGGTCTAGGAGAATCAGCAGGCAGCATAGGTTCGAGTCAAAGGGATTGCGAAGGTCATCTACTATGTTTAGAATAGCTGTTTCTGTGCTGCATCCGTTTCTAAATCCAGATTGGAGAGGGTTAAGAAGTTTGTTGTTGTCTATGTGTTGGATTAGCTGAGAGAGAACACATCTTTCTAGAGCCTTGGCAAGGAAAGGTAGATTGGAGACGGGTCTGAATTTGTTGAGGTCGTTTGGGTCTGCTCCCTGTTTCTTTAGCATTGGCGTGACTTGGCCCAGCTTGATGGAGTCGAGTATCACGCCGGTTTGCAGGGTGCTGTTGATAATCTTGGTCCAGATGGGGGTAAGAGTCTAGTTGAGTTTTTTTGCCAGGGAGGCTGGGAGAGGGTCTGCCAGGTGAGAGGATGGTTTGGATGTGGCCAGTAGTTTGGAGATATCTGCCTCCAAGAGTGGGTTGAAGGTCTTCCAGCTTCGGGGAGTCGTCTTATGTTTTTGGGTAGGATGATACCCATCATTTATTTTTGGAGGGGTAGGAGCTGCGGAGTTCGTGGAGAGTGAGCGGTGTTTATTGTTGTCTTTACTGGGAGATATAATCTCTGTAGCTGACAGAATGTCAGTTTTTAGGGAGAGCTCAATCTTAGTAATTTTGTCATTGAAGAAGTTAGCAAAGTTGTCACAACGTTCTTTGGTGGTTGGCGGGTGGTTTTTGGGGTGGTTTGGAAGTTTGTTGTTTGATAATGTTGAAATGCTCCTTTGGGCGGTTTTTGGCTCTATCTAGTGCATTGCTGAAGAATGTATTTTTTTCATTTGTTATGTGTTTTTTGTAGTTTCTGCCTTCTCTTCTGAGTTGTTCGATGTGCGCTGTGGATGGGTCAGATCTCCAAAGTCTTTCAATTGCTCTCAGTTGTCTTCTTTCGGCGTTTGGATCTTTATTAAACCAGGCTCTTGAGGGTGTGTTTCTCACTCTTTTCAGTTTCATAGGGGCTAATTGGTCTAGTATGGAGGATACTGTTGAGTTATACGGGGTGGTGAGCTCGGTTGTTGAGAGGTTATCAGATAGGGGTGGTAGAACGGAACTGATTCTTTCTTCTAGGGTTGCTACTGGTTTTCCATTGGAGAGACTTTTGCGTGTGGTTTGGGTGTTGGGGTGTTTTATGGAGATGGAATAAAATAATGTAATGATCTGACCAGTCGACAGGGAGGATGTCGTTGATCATGAGTGTTTCTTTCTGAGCTACTATAGCGCCTTTGTTGTGGGTTTGATCGTTGCAGAGCTGGGAGAGGACTTTGCTGCGTAGGAGATCATTTAGGGATCGGATTAGAGTATTGCTTTTGGCGTTCCATTGGAGGTTGTGGTCTCTTAGGATGATGAAATGGAGAATGAGAGTGAGCAGTGTGTTTTTAGATCACCCAGGTGTTCCCCAAAAGGGAGGGTGTTGCCAGGAGGGTGGTAGAATAGGTGGCAAGTCATATTGGTGTTGTCTTTCATTCTTATGGAAATGTTGAGATGTTCAAATGAGTTGTAGTTGAAAGTGTCTTTTATCTCTACGTTGATGTTGTTCTTGTGAATGATGGCAATTCCTCCGCCGTGGCGGTCTTTCCTATCTTTGATGGTTATTGAGAACCTCGGCAGTACTAGAGTGTCCATGATCGGTTGTGTGTATTCATTCAACCAAGTTTCTGTGATGAAGGCAATGTCAATGTTGTGGTTCAGGATTGCATCTGCTAGCTCCATAGCATGTTTGACTGCGGATCTGCAGTTGATGAGCATGCAATTAGTTTGACATTTTTATTGAGGTCCTGAGTGATTGGGATCAGGGTAGCATTGATGAGGGGTGCTGGAGGCCTGGTTGAGGTTAGAGGCGCGTGGTTTCGACCTAGACCCGTGATGACCTGGATTTTGGATGGGGGTTTAAGTATTGCCGGGATCAGGTTGTACGATTGGGCGAGTTCCACTGCTTCGCTATGTGACAATGGAGCACTCGTTCTTTTCGGTCTTTGGGCATTGAAGTTGTGGGGCATGGAGGGCCAGCTAAATGGTTGGGGTCTACCTCTGTCAAGGCATGGTGTGTTGGAGTGATTCAGTGAGAGGTTCAGAAGTGGGTTTAGGCTTCTCGCGATCATGTTGATGCTCTGTATTACTGTTTCTAGTTTGGTTTCCAGGTTGGTAAGTCGCTCATTTATTTTGAATATGGGTGTGTGATTAGGGGGGAGTGTGGGTGTTGTGCTTCACATTGTGCGGGGTCTGATGAGCTTGGGTCGGATGGTTTTCAACAGCAATGGGAGGTAGATTTGTGGAAACAGCAGTAGAGCGGCTAGATCTGTTATTGGGGTCTTTGTGATTAACAGCACAACTTGTGGGGGGATCTTGGGGGTCTCTTAGGTTTGGGGACCTTAGTCTATTTGTGGGAAGAGGGTAGTGGGGTTGGGAGTGTGAGCCACTCTGAGGGTCTCCTGGTTGGTTTGTGGGAGAAGGGCGGAGGGTGGGGTTTGTGTGGAGGGACAGTGGTTATGGGATTTGTTAGGAAGGGGGATGGGATTAGGATAGGAGTGCAGGGTAGAGCGGCCGGTTTGGGGGGAAATGGAAAGAGTGATGTTGATCTTATTGTGCAAGAGAGTTGTAGTGGTGTAGGTTTGAGTGCACCCCAGGTTGTTGGGTTTGTTGTTTGCAGGGTTTAGGGTGCCGAGAGTTGTGTCCGGGGGAGGGGTTTGTGGTGAGACTCAAGGGTAACCACATCCTTTATCTCTCCCTCAAGTAATGGTTGTTTGGTTGATGGGGTATAGCTGGGATGGGGTTAGTTGCCGGTTTTCTGATTTACCCTCACCCCTCTTGGATTGATGAGTCTATGCATTTTAAATGTATATTTTCTGTTACTTTTTGTTTTTCATGTATGCATGTTGCAGTGGCATTTTGCATGTTGGTTTGTGTTTCCTGTGTTCTTGTTCGGCTAGCTAGATGTGCTGTGTTGTGACTTATAATATGTCATATTGGTTCACTTACTGCGTTCCGTGATAATGCTTTGGAATGTTTTTTCTTTCTGGTCTCTTGTCCATGTGTGGATATGTTGCTAATTTCGTGACTCTGAATCAACAGTTCGATCAACCTTTTATTTTACTTTTTATCAGTTGTCATTGTAACGTTATTACATGGCGCTCTTATGGGCATATTTATACTCCGTTTGTGCCGAATTTGCGTCGTTTTTTTAGACGCAAATTCGGCGCAAAACTAACGCCATATTTATACTTTGGCGTTAGACGCGTCTAGCGCCAAAGTATGAGGAAAGAGCGTCATTTTTTTGCGTGAACGCCTTCCTTGCGTTAATGAGATGCAAGGTAGGCGTTCCCGTCTAAAAAAATGACTGCGACGCAAATGCGTCGTATTTATACTCCCGGGCAAAAATCACTCCCGGGAGTGGGCGGGGCAAAAAAACCCACATTTGCGCCTCTTTTTAACGCCTGAGTCAGGGCAGGCGTTAAGGGACCTGTGGGCTCAAAATTAGCCCACAGCTGCCCTCCCATGCCCCCAGGGACCCCCCCTGCCACCCTTGCCCACCCCAGGAGGACACCCAAGGATGGAGGGACCCATCCCAGGGACATTCAGGTAAGTTCAGGTAAGTATCATTTTTTTTTTTTTTTTTTTTTTTTTTTTGGCATAGGGGGGCCTGATATGTGCCCCCCTACATGCCACAATGCCCAATGACCATGCCCAGGGGACATAAGTCCCCTGGGCATGGCCATTGGGCAAGGGGGCATGACTCCTGTCTTTACTAAGACAGGAGTCATGTAAATGGCGTCTGGGCGTCGTTAATAATGGCGCAAATTGGGTGGAGGCGATTTTTTTGCCTCAACCTGACTTGCCCCATTTTAAGACGCCCTAACGCCATTTTCCCCAACGCCGGCGCTGCCTGGTGTACGTGGTTTTTTTCCACGCACACCAGGCAGCGCCGGTCTGCTAGCGCCGGCTAACGCCATTCAATAAATACGGCGCCCGCATGGCGCTTCAGAATGGCGTTAGCCGGCGCTAATCTTTTTGGCGCAAAACTGCGATAGCGCAGTTTTGCGTCAAAAAGTATAAATATGGCCCTTAATTTTTGTGAGGTTCCATTGCAGTTCCTATGAGTCTCCTGCTATTGGTGTATGACTCACTTCAACAATTGGTGGGTCTAACTGTGAACCTACACCTGGCGTGTAGCGCACTTGAGAGTAACCTTTATCAATTAGGCTTTCTGCAGGCTAACGTATCGTTTTGAAGGTGTGTACATTTATTTTCAGTACCTGTTGTGTGCCCCTGCTTGATCTTCTCCTTGCACACCCATAAAAAAAGAACCATTTTATGTTTTTCATGTCCATACTACTCCGGATGTCCATATTTACACCCTTATAGTACGTTTTTAACGGTCTGCTATTGCAATCACGTCGCAGCCACATACACAGAGTAAGCCAGGCACAGTTTGCACATACATTTCTGAATGAAGATTGTATTCAGGAAGAGCTTTGAATCTACTTCCAAAATTGCTGCCTTTGGATCTGGGAAATCAGATTCTAGTCCGGCGTCGGCTCAAAATCCCGTCATTCTGGGCAAGCAATGTAATCTTCCTCTTCCTGAAAATATGGATTTCTCCTTCTGTAATATAATCTTGCTTTCTGGGCCAAGTTTTACAGAAAAAACACTAAAATGCAGTACTATAACTGGCAGTCAACAAAGTTAACTAAAATAGTTTCTAAGTTTCTTGGCAAGAGAACTTTATGAATAGTCACATATCCAGGTGCAAAAACAACCAGATGCAAAACTTGGTTTAGTTCATCGCCACCTGGTGGTGACTTGCGGTAAACAAATAAATGTATGTTGATGTACACGCCTGTAACTGTTTATGGAATTCTACAACTGAAATGTTTGAAAAGGCATACTATTGAGAAGGGCTTTGTTATGTCTCAGTGCTTGGGGTGGGGGTCCTAATTAAAAAGAAATTGGGCCACCTTTCCATCAACAACCCAGGCTTAACGTTACATAATCATTGCTGACAGCAGATGGGAGAACTATCAAGAGATCATTAACAGCAATCAAGTTCAGACTCGCTGAACATGATGTATAAAGTAAACCAAGGTCAATTAAACTAAAAGTATGCAGTTGATAAAAAAAGTCACAGAAGACAGCTGCACCATTGCGTACTGTAGTCGTGCCAGTACTTTCATTTTGTTCGCTCACTGTTCAAAAAAAGCGGTATAGAAAGTTTGACATTTTCACATACGATAAATGTCCTTTCATTCTTTGGTGCGTGCCTCATCCACTCATGAAGAAATACTACATTGTAGTTGATTGTCATTAAAATGTGTTCCTTGTGGGAGGGGAGATGTTCATCTTACAGCACTGCAACCTCCTGCAGAACGGTAAGAATGTATTCTTGCAGCTGGTGGTCATCCACACTCATTTTTGGGGGCTCCTAATTATTTTTCATCATCAGACTTTAACCTAGAACAATACGGAGGAAGGGAGAAAGAAGGAGGAAGAGAAAGATGGAAAACAGTGACAAAGTGTAGGAAAATTATTCTTTCTGCTACGTCATTCTGGGGCTAACGCAGTACCGTGTTGCGCCATTCCTGAGCGCCAGCCGGGTGCCATATTTATGGACTGGCACAAGCCGGCGCTAAGCTTGGGCTAGCGTCAACAAAAATGACACTAGCCGAGGTTGGGGTGACAGTATGGGAATAGGAGGTTGTGCTTTAAAAAAATGACGATAGGTTAATTAGCACAAAAAAAATGCCGCTAATCGGCCTTGCATCATTTCAAGGTGCACAACCATCATAAAACATGCCTCCTGTCTTAGAAAAGACAGGAGTTATGCCCACTGCCCCAATGGCCAGCACAGAGGACCTGTGTCCCCTGGGCATCGCCATTGCACTCAGTGCCATGAATACTTATCCATACTTACCCTACTTACCTTAGAAGGGGTCCCCCATCCTCTGGTGTCCCTCTGGTGTGGGTGGGGGTGTTCCTGGGGCTTGGGGTGGGCACCTGTGAACCTATTCAATGGTGTTTGACCATGGAAATGGGTCCACAGGTCCCCTAATGCCTGGTCTGAGCTAGGCGTTAAATAATGGCGCTAAGCAAGCATCACACCATTATTTGGGTCTGCCTCCCACCCATGCAGAATTTTAGCATGGGGAGATAAATATGGTGCTATGGTGATAGCGTCAATTTTTGGACGGGAACGCCTACCTTGTATCTCATTGACGCAAGGTGGGTTCACGCATCCAAAAAATGGTGCAAACTCCTGGTTTAGCGTCAAAATATAAATAAGGAGTTAAGTTTGCGCCAAATTTGTGTACAAAAATGACGCAAATTCGGTGCAACCAGAGTATAAATATGCCCCTCTGTTGTTTTTTTTAATAAACTTTATTGTTGCCAACTGAAGAACTCTGTATTTTAACTCTGCTAGACAGAGGTAAAGTGCCTCTGTTCCCTGTTTTCAACATGATGAAAATGGCATATGCCTAAATGGCATACTAAATATAACCATAAATCCATAATATATAGTACAAAAGTGTACCCAGGGCCTGTAAGTGGACTGCTCCACTCATTATGCCACCCAGTGCACTGACAATGCAAACATGACTGCAAGCCTATCATTAAAGCCTAGCTGCACAGCTTTAAAACTAAAAAGTCAGCCTGTAAAATTAATCCATTTTGACAGGACTAAATCTTCCTTATAAATATTAATAAGTCAGCTGGAAATAGACCTGGTATGGTATCTAAAAGTAGGACATGTAAAGGTTTAATGTCAAATATGTCCTTACAGTAACAATAGCCCTAACAGCTTTTTTGCTCTAGTAGAGATGTCTGTTCCATCAGAAAACACTGGGGTACTATAGTATTTTAACAATGTTATATCTGGCTAGGACAGAGCTACACATTTAATAACTGGACTTTTATAATATTTATTACCCACCTGATTCACTTGCAAAGTCAGGTTTGTAATAACTATTTTGCAAACATTACGTTTAGCAGGTTATACTTTTCCTGCCTAAAGCCTTTGGAGACCCATATGCATGAGCTTCAACTGTCACCTAGGAGCTGAAAAGCTCACTGAGGTCTCAGCTGACACCTAGAGCTGGAACAAAGGCCTTGGGTGTAGGAAGGTGTTCTGCTTCATTGGTAGGGTGACCATGTGAGCTGTGCTCAGGAACCTGATTAACTTCAAAGAGGGCTACCTTGTCACAACAACTGTTAACTGAGTCCTTCTTTGCACATCGTTCAGCCAGGCACCAGTCCCAGAGAGAGAGGAGCTGCCCCTAGAACTGGTTTAGACTGACCTGAGAGAAGGGGGTGCTCATTTCCCTGGCCACATCTCTGTGGGGCTATACAGGTTCTTCATGATAGGATTAGGATTTCACTACCTTGCATTTAGGCAGAGAGGGGCACTGTGGGATTGTTTGCGATATGGCACATATTTAGTGTTGTAAAAGTGGGTAGATCTTCCCCAGCGAAACTTTATCCTAGTGTTTAATGAGGGGACAGGAGGTACTCCCACTCACAGGTTGGTGCCAGGTATAATTGTGGCACCCACAGTTTCCTCCTCAGAACATTTTCTGGAAGTGCTGCCTGTGACCTGAGAAAAGCCTAGACCACTTGACCTTCTCCCCCTCTGGTACCCAGGACAATGAAATGGACTCCCAGAGTCATAATGCTGACCACCTGACACAGCAAACTACACGAGTCATTCTTCCCAATAACATCCCAGCTGACCAGTTCCAAGTAGACCTATCCTGGACCCTGCTGCTAACCTTTTATGGAGTGAGGCTTCACCCCGAGTGGCTGTGCCCAAGGTCCTGGAATAATTTTTCCTGAAACGCAGGCCTAAGAATCTTTTTGGCTCAAAAGACTTACAGAGGACTTGAACCAAGCTGTCAGGCTGATTTGACGAAGCATTGATTTGGCTCTGCACTGCTGCTTGGCTAAAGATTCAGGTTGCCCCCACTTGGAGCTTTTCTACAGCAGCAAATCTGAATCATCAGAACCTCATGGATAACATATCTGGTCTTGTCGAGGCCTCCATGGCTACAACCTGCAGCCTTGCCCAACCAGAAGAATCCAATCTCCACCAAAGTGATAAAATTTAAAGTTAGAAATCCTCACTGGACAAAGGTACCTGTGAAGGTCCTCACTTGGGTGCGAAATTCAAATTCCTCCCTCTTGGAGCTTTCTTACCAAAAGTCAGTTACTTCACTAAGACCTCATCCAGCGGCTATCCAACAACAGAGATCCCTCTTTGGCCGCAGCCTATTGCCTTGCCCCATTAAGGAAATGTAACTTCCATTTCAGAGACTAAGGGCCAGATGTAGCAAACGATTGCGACTCGCAAACGGGCCGAATCACAATTTGCGACAGTGCAAAATCGGAAATGGGATGCAAAAAGCCCATTTCCGACTCGCAAAAAGCGATGGGACCCGTTTGCGAGTCGCATCCGGTGCGACCCCATTTTGCGACCCGCAAATTGCAAGTCGCAATTTGCGACTCGCAACCCATATGCAATTGCAACTCGCAAATTGCGACTAGTCGCAAAAAGCCCAGTTTGCATGTCCCATTTACCACTAACTCAGAGCAGGTGGTAACCATTACCAAAGTATAAAAGGGGACCCAGAAGGCATCTGGCTTACTCAAGATGGCGGAGATATACCTGATAGCAGTGAGGAGGAGAGTCTACGCAGCCCAGCAGAGGAGGAGGAGGGGCCACAGACAGGAGAAGATATATAGAACCAGGCAGACTCTTTTTCAGCAAACTGAAGAGGAGATCTATGACAAATACCGCCTTAGCAGCGCAGCCATTCTAGAATTGATAGATTTACTGAAACCACAGCTAGAACACAAGACTCTGCATGGCTGCGCCATCCCTACGCATGTGCAAGTACTATGCGCACTGCACCTCTTGGCCTCAGGGAGCTTTCAGGGGGTCATTGCCGTGGCAGGTGGGGTATCCCAAAGTGCAGTGTCAAGGTTCCTCAGGGCATTCCTAGATGCCTTAGTCACACACATGTCTCACTTCATATACTTACCAAGGAATGAGGCAGAAATTAACAGCACCAAGCTGGACTTTTACCGCATTGCCCACTTTCCTCATGTCATAGGGTGTGTAGATGGGACACACATTAAAATATGCCCCCCTGCTAATCTGGAACACATTTTCCGCAACAGGAAGTGTACCCACTCACTCAACATACAGGTTGTTTGTGATGCCCATTATGTCATCACGGACATCGTAGCTAAGTTTCCCGGCAGTACCCATGACTCATACATTTTTAGGCATAGTGGGATACATCAACGCCTGGAACGTGGGGAATTTGGAGACGGTTACCTCCTAGGTAGAGCCACAGACACTTGCAGACATACACACAGGTCACTGTGCACGACTATCTGGACTTCCTAACAGTGTACTTTTGTGCCCAACAGGTGACAGTGCATATGCTCTCAGGCCTTGGATCATGACTCCGTTTTTAACACCCAGAACTGAATCAGAGAGGCAATACAACAGTGTGCATAAGAGGACCAGGAACCTGATCGAGCGCACCTTCGGACTGCTGAAGGCAAGATTCAGATGCCTCCACCGCAGTGGAGGCGCCCTCCAATACACCCCCATTACCGCTTTCAAAATTGTGGTCGCATGCGCCATCCTCCACAACATAGCCACCCGACGTGGGCTACCTCTCACCCCTGCAGACCCAGATCCTGATGATGAAGAGCAAGAACAACCACATCGCCATCATGGGGATAGGAGTCTAGCTAATCAAGGCAGACTGAGACGGGACCACATTGCAACGCAATATTTTGGACGGTACGTGTCAACTCCCACCATACTCACCTATTAACCAAAAACTCCATTTGTTAAGTGGAACAAAAATAACTGTTTTATTAATGTCATGAAGAAACTATATACAAGTTGAAATTGTCCATGGGCAGGAAAATGCCAACCAGTCATGTGGCACATTAACGCCATGTGCCACATTAATCTGTCCTGGCTGTTGTCTATGATCTCCTGCCCCTCCTGCCAGCCTGGCTTGTCCCTGCTGCGTCCATGGTGCTGTGCCTACCACTCCTCAGCACCCTACTGTCAGTGGCAGAGACACTGCTCACTGTTGAGCCCTCCTCACTGTCTTGGGGTGTTTCCCCGGTGGCCCTCGACATCTCCCGTGTCTCCATAAGTTCAACTATGTGGGTGAGACGTCCCAGGCCCCTGGCAACATTTCCAGAGTGTTCTGGTATGCTTTCTGGAGTGTTCTGCTGCACCTGCAAGCAATTTTGAAGGTAATCGCAATTTGCGACACCCACTCGCTAATTGCGAGTTCGTTTTTTGCACACTCGCAAACTGCGGACTCGCACACAGCGTTGCGAGTCCGGCTGCGAGTCGCAAAATCGGATCGCTTTTTTTTCTGACATTCCAATTAGCGACTCGCATTTTGCGAGTCGCATCAACTCGCAAAATGCGAGTCGCAATTTTTATTTTTGCTACATCTGGCCCTAAGGCCCTGAATTATATTTTTTTTGCGTCAAAAAGGTTAGCGCTGACTAGCCATATTTTAGCAGTTGTTGTGGCCTCTCCCTCATGGCAGCAGCTATGTCCCTGAGACACTCCTGGACTCAACGCATAGGGGATTGTATGCGTTGGTTGGCTGCAGTCTGTTCTGTTGCCCTGACTATGCATATCCGCATCCCCTCAAGGCTGGCTGCCATAGTCTGAATTCCCACTCGCACCTCCTTGGCCAGCTCCTACTGGACTCCTACCACTGTCCTCTCAAAGCTGGTGCCTGGGTACTCGGAGTTCTCCCCTGTGTTGGTGCTGGCAGGTTGTACTATTGGGGTGCTACGTGGGGCCTGTGGGATGTCTGCTACATCAATACTCCTCCTTGCGACTGGAGGTGGTGTCTGGAGGTTTACAAGGACGTCTTGGAGGGTTTCTTGGCTGATAGATGCCAGCTGGTCATCCAGCTCTTCAGGGAACTCCAGGACAGTCAGATCCACAGGAGAGCCATCATCCTCTGCAATGAGATGGTGCAAAATCAGTCAATCTGTGTTGTGGCAGTTGACAAGTCACATCACTGACTTGATATTTGAGGCTTATTGTCATATTAGGGCCATATGTATGTAAAAGTGGTGCAGCACGGTGCTGTGCAAAAATAGTCTTTAAACCTGTCTGACTAAGTATTTTTTACCCATGATTCTAAATATGTATTGTATGTGCATCTGTGTGTGTATTCATGTGTGTGTAGATATATATATATATGTATGTATGTGTATATGTTGTTTCTGTGCTTGGCATGTTCGTGGATCATTGCATGGCTCCTGGGTGGGTTGTTATACTAGATATCTATGAATTCCTGCTCTCATCTTATCACACTTATCTACTCATCACTCTTATGTCATTTCTCTATCAAACTATCCTCCATTCTCACTCTGACTCATCCCAAATCCCGTCTACCACTTTCATCTCCTAAATATCTCTGCGTAAGCTCTTCCCTCCGCTTCCACATCTAACTCACCAAACCTCACTCTACTACTGTGACCTCCCACACAACCCTACTAAATTCTCCTACATTTATCTCACCCTACTACTATGCTCTCCATAAACCTTCCACATACTCTTCCCCCTCCGCCCCCCTTTACTCATCCCAAGCCTTTGGGTTGAGTAAATGAAGGATATACTCCCAATTAACACTTCTGGATTTCTTTCCTCCTCCACCCCTCCATTACTCCAGCCAATCTAACTAACAAACTCTCATATCTGCGGCTCAAATTAACTCATAATAATACTAAAACTGTACTCATTATTTAACAATACTAATCCATCACTAATTCTTCTTGGGTTCCAGAGTAGCGTGCTACTCATCGAAAAGCGCTTCAACGCCTCGTCAGGGGTAGTAAGTGCTGTATAAATACGATTACAATACAATACAATACAATACTAAGTGCCCCACAGAGCTACCATAAGCAGACAGATCTCCAGCTGACATCCCACCGTGTGACTCATACTGCCAAGTGCAAAGGGTACCCTGCACTGGCAGTCTTACCAACACCAGGCTTGCCCATTCACCATCCCTCGCCTGTTTATGTGGAATTATCCACCATTATGTTCACAGCCATGCCCCTTGAGTTGTGTCTGACATGGTTGTGTCAGAGTAGTTGTGGGCTCAACCTGTGACTGTTGTGACCTACTGTTTGCAATCTGTGGTACATGTTTTCTGTAGTGGCACATTTCAGTTCAGCATTAATATGTGTGGTTCAACACAACTTCAGTTTAGTTGGTCTGGGTAGTGGCATGTTACCAATGATACCGGTCCAGCCTGGTATTCCCCAAGTGCCTGTTGAGTTCATTATTCCATGAACCTAGGAGACACACTGACTGCATGATGTAGGGATGGTGCCTCATATGAATGTGCTATCTATGTGTGGTGTGGTGGTGCTACCGGCACATGCCTGGGTACTGTTGGGACAGTTGCAATGACTTGTGTGCTGTGAGATGCAGCACACATGCATTGGGCAATGAGACAAGGCAGTTGCAAGGTGTTACTGCAGGGGACACCACTATAAAGTAACTCCAGGAATGGTGTTGACTGACTATCTGGTCTCTGAGGTCTTGGTCGTGTTGGTGGTGTTGATGGGACTACATGTAAGGGATATTGTGATGTCACAACCAGTGACAGTGATTATACATGCCATCCATCCCATGTACATGTAGGTATTTAGGTGTGGTGTTCTAAACATGTCCAAGTTGTTTATGTGTCAATGGTGCATGGCACTACCAAGGCGTAGGTACATGTGTAGCTTACGTTGGCATGGTGCAACTTGCTTAATGTTCATTGTGTCCCTCTGCAATCCTTTGACATGCATTGTGTGAGTCCTATATGCCTCCCCCTCCTTGCACTTGACATTTAAACATATATTTCCCCCATGCAACTTACCCTGCATTTGTGGTGTTCCCTGGTATTCTGCACTGTCCTGTCCTTGTATTCCTGTGACGATTTTCTCCGGGCTGACCGTTGCAACCATCTCCTCAATCTCGTCCAAGTTCTGTTGCGGTGCTGGACTCCAACCTCCAGTTTGCAGTGCTGCCTTCCTGTTCCATGCCATTTTTTCCTTTGTCCTTCTCTCGCAGTCATGCCAGCGTTTCTTGCACTCAGTCACAGTGGTAAGGGCGACTGTTAGAAATGGGGTCTTTGGTTGGCAGTCAGGTTACCCCCTGTCCAAGGAAGGACCCTCACTCTAGTCAGGGTAAGTTACACACAATACAAATTATACTGTGCCCATCCTCTGGTTGCTTGCACTGAGCAGTCAAGCTTAACTTTGAAGGCAATGTGTAAAGTATTTGTGCAATAAATTATGCAAGAACACAGTAGAACACCACAAAAATACACCACACAGTGTTTAGAAAAATATATAATACTTTCAAAATTGTTTCAAAAAGTTCAAAATGACTAAAAATGCAATAAGTATATTTTGAGATATCACTGTAAAAATTATATAAAGTGTCTTTAGTCTCTTAAAAGCAATAAATGTCTCTTGCAAGCACAAAGTAGCTGGTTTGCGTTCAAAATCTCCGCAAAGAACCGCAGAGGAGGAGATGCATGGAAAACAGGGAAATGTGCGTCCATTTCTCGGGCCGCACACGGCGATGCGTCCTCTATTCTCTACGCAGGGTCGGCTGTGTGTCGATTTCCGGTTCTCGGTCGTGGACCCGCTTCGGGTTGCAGGGTTTTCGGACGCCCCAGGGATGATGCGTCGAAATCCGTCACTGACAGGATGAAGTCACAGGCGCTGCGTCGATCCGGTGGGCGTTGCATGGAAATTTCAACCGCACAGCAAGTGCTGCATCGATTCCTCTCTGGAAGTCGGGCTGCGTCATTCCGGCTTGGTTGTGTGTCAATCCAGTGGGCTGTGCATCGAATTTCCGGTCGCTACGCTGGCACTGCATAGGATCTTCTTGTTGCGAAGTCGGGTTGCGTCGTTCCAGTTCGGCTTGCGGTGAATTTTTCACCGCAATGCAGGCTGCGTGTCTTTTCTGGCAGGCTGTGCATCAATTTTCACTGCAAAAGGAGTTCTTCTTGAAGAGATGAAGTCTTTTTGGTCCTGAGACTTCAGGGAACAGGAGGCAAGCTCTATCCAAGCCCTTGGAGAGCACTTCTCAGCACATCCAGAGAGCAGCAAGGCAGCAGGGCAACAGCAAGGCAACAGTCCTTCACAGAAAGCAGTCAGGTGAGTCCTTTGGGCAGCCAGGCAGTTCTTCTGGGCAGGTTGCAGATTCTGGTTCAGGTTCTCTTCTCCAGGAAGTGTCTGAGTTGGTAGGGGCAGAGGCCCTATTTAAGTTCCCAAATGTGCCTTTGAAATGGGGGAGACTTCAAGGAGTGGCTAAGAAGTGCACAGGGTCCCCTTTCAGTCCAATCCTGTATGCCAGGGTCCCATTAGGGGGTGTGGCAGTCCTTTGTGCGAGGGCAGGCTACTGTCCTTTGACATGTAAGTGTCAAGCCCTCCACCCTCCTATCCCAGGAAGACCCATTCAAAATGGAGATGTATGCAAGTAAGGCTGAGTATCTTGTGTTTGGGGTGTGTCTGAGTGAATGCATAAGGGAGCTGTCAACTGAACCCAGCCAGACATGGATTATAAGGCACAGAAAGATTTAAGTGCAGAGAAATGCTCACTTTCTAAAAGTGGCATTTCTAAAATAGTAATATTAAATCCAACTTCACCAGTCAGCAGGATTTTGTATCACCATTCTGGCCATACTAAATATGACCTTCCTACACTTTTCAGATCAGCAGCTACCACTTAAACAGTATCTGAGGGTAGCCCCCAATGTTAGCCAATGAAAGGAGCAGGCCTCACAGCAGTGTAAAAATTAATTTAGGAGTTTTATGTTTTACACTACCAGGACATGTAAACTATACAGGCACATGTCTTGCCTTTTGCCTACACAGCACCCTGCCCTGTGGGTTACCTAGGGCATACCTTACGGGTGACTTATATGTAGAAAAAGGGGAGTTTTAGGCTTGGCAAGTATTTTTAAATGCCAAGTCAAATTGGCAGTGAAACCACACACACAGGCCTTGCAAGGGCAGGCCTGAGACATGGTTAAGGAGCTACTGAAGTGGGTGGCACAATCAGTGCTGCAGGCCCACTAGTAGCATTTAATCTACAGGCCCTGGGCACATATAGTGCATTTTACTAGGGACTTATCAGTAAATTAAGTAATCCAATTGGGTATGATCCAATGTTATCATGTTTAAAGGGAGAGAGCATATGCACTTTTGCACTGGTTAGCAGTGGTAAAGTGAGTCTTAAAACCAGCATAAACAGTATTCAAAAAGTGGAGGGAGGCAGGCAAAAGGTTATGGGTGACCACCCTAAGGCTGTCAGGTCCAACAGTGACCAACTCTGCCACTTGAGCAGAGGTAACACTTCAAAGCCAGGAGGTATCTACCACTCTCTGAATTGCACAGAGAGGATAGGCTGGTCTTAAATCCCCCTCATTCTCTCTTGGACATGAGTAGTCAACGCATATAACATAGTCAGGCTCAGTAAGGGATACATCCTTGATATCAGGTCTCGGCTTAGTGCATACATCTGTGACATCAAGACAGTCATGCTCAACCCCTTCCCCATCAAATTTATTTTTTTATGTGCAATGGTAACAAACTACCTGGATTAGGAGTATAACACCTTTTTAAAATGTTCTGCTGCAATAATCAAATTATCATATTTGGTGAGTCTGCTGTTAGTCATAAATTGGTTTTAGTTCAGGAAAGCAAAATCTCTCCTGAGTGTGGAACCATTATTGTAAGAGATGCCCCATGACAATGCTCGCATTTCTCTCAATACTGACACCAACTGCCATAACCACTTTTAGGCAGCAGAGTAGTCCTGCGCCTAAAGAGATAAGGAGAGTCAAAAAGTATGCCACAGGTCAAAGACTCTCCATACAATTGAGTAAGCACTTAGAGAGCGCAGCCCTCTCTCTCACTGCAAAACAAATTGAATATTTTACTGAAATCAGGCATTTGTAGTGCCAGGGCATGACAGAGACTAACTCTCAGCTCTAAGAACACTATTAAGCAATCGTTGTCCCATGGAAGTGAATCAGGAACATCTTAGTGTGTCAGTCTAAGTGAAATGGTTAACCACTAGGGAAACATTGGATATTCACTGTCTGTAGTAATCCACCATTCCCAAAATCCTTGTGACTTCTCTCTGCATTTTTAGTGGATTTGTTTTTAAAATTGCAGTAATTTTCTCTTGTGACAACTTCCTTGCTCCCTTCTCAATGGTTCGTACAAAATACAGGATCCCTTTATGACAGTATTTTTTGAAACTTGAGAACACCTTATGTCCTTTCTCAGCCAGATGATTTAACAGTGCTGTTGTATGCTGTTTACAGGCTTCTTGCATACTTAACACCATACATAGGTTGTCAATGTACTGACAATCAGACTTGCAGGGAATCTGTAAAGTCTCAAGATAGTTTTTCAATGTCCGATTAAAGATTTATGGTTTTTCGTCAAACCCTTGTAGAGCTCAGCACCATGCCAAAATCAGTTGAAATTTGAATGTGAATAGAAATTGGCTGTCCTTCTGCAATAGGATGGAGTGCAATACCTGGCAAGCTATGGTAAACCATTCAGCATCACAGGGAATCTGAAACAATACTGAAGTTGGATTTGGTAACACACTACAACATAAAATGACTTAGAGTTTGGTGGACTGGTTACCACCATATTATGATTTCCATAGGATATAAGGGCATCGTAATATCGCGGACAGGCTATCCTTCTCATTTGTGATGGGGCAACCCCATCTGCCAAACTCTAAATCAGGCTCTATATTATAAATTTTTCATAAGTTCTGCATGAGTCTGTATTTGTCTTTTGACTTTTTTCAAGAATCAGCTGAAACACATCAACCTCTACCATGTGAAATGCCAACTCCACCTTACATATTTTGATCTCCACTCTGGTAACCAACACCTTGCATTCCACTTTCATTTCCCATATATCATTGATTTTGAAACCTCTTCTGAGCCAACTTCATCTGAGCAAGCATAAACTTCTCATTAAACTTTTTCTGCTCCATCTCCTGTTCATCTCTACTATACTTAGCATACCTCATGATCTCATCTGAAGGTTTAGTCTGCCAGCAAATGACATTGTGCTAGATGCACATACAGAGCTCTGGGAGCAACCCAAGAACGAACAGTGACACAAAGCTTCCCATATATCCACTTTCAGGATTTTCCTGACTACTGTGCTTTTTAAACACCTGTTAAAAATTCATTCATAATATCTATGCTCTGATTCTGTAGCTTCCTGAGTCATCCTTTTGATTTTTAACCAAGTAATCACTTCATTATACTTTGTCATCACTGTGGGTGAAGGTGTGCCAGTATGCGGATCCATTGGGGTCTCTGTACATGGCCACTGTGTGGCTTTCTTATACTCAGCCCATAGTTCTCTCTGTACCACAGTATTGAAAAGAGTACTGAAATCTGTTCAATAAATCTTCAAAAGTTTTACAAACCTGTCAACCTAGGTGTACCCTTGAGCAGGATTCTTTCACAGTTTACAGAATTTGTTCATGAATATCACTAGATCACCTCCACTCCATGGCACATTAACATACCCTCCACCTGGTATCTCCCTCATAGGGAATGTCAAAGCTTCATTTTCATTTAGGGGTGCTGGAGGTGCTATGCTATTTACCTCTACACTGTCTGGTTGCTTCTCTTTCTTTCCTTGCTTTTTCACCCATTTGCTCTCCAATCTGTCAACATCACTCCATTTCCGAATGCACTTAACCAGTTCAGCAAAGTGTAACATTATTCCTGAAGATCACATGGTGACAATCAGTTCATCATCTGTCCGTCCCTTGAAACGTTTCTGCAAAGGTATACTCTTAGAGAAATCTACCTTATATTTTTTTGCCAATTCTGTTAATTTTGCATGTGTAGTTGCTGCACACATAGGCCCTCATTATGTACATGGCGGTCTGGACCGCCATGCCGGGGTGGCAGTGATTGCCACCAATGGCATGGCGGTCCAGACCGCTATATAATGAACGTGGCAGAACCGCCACTTTTGAAACCCCACCACCGCCAGGCTTCTGCAACCAGGTAGCCTGGCGGTGGCGGCATTTCAGATCCGACAGGGCAGCGTTGCAAGCAGCGCTGCCTGCCGGATAATGAGTCAGGTTCCACCCGGCTGGCGGAATGGTTGACTTGGGGCCCCCATGCACAGCCCCATCACACATTTCACTTCCTGATTTAAGGCATTGAAATGCACAACAGGTGCTGCTGCACCCGCCACACGGCTACATTGCCACCGGCTCAATTTGGAGCTGGCATCAATGTTCAGGTCCACATCCAGCTGGGCTGGCTGGTGGAAACACTGTTTCTGGCCGCCAGCCCAGCTGGATGTTCTTTATGTGGCCGGCCGGGTGTTCTGCGCGCTGGCGGTCTTCTGTTGACCGTCAGCGCCAATCTCTGCGGGTTTCCCCACCGAGATCATAATGACCACCACAGTAAACTCTTTTCTCAGATATATCACCTAATTTTCCTGGTATTAATTCAGCTGCAAGATGTTTCAACATCTCCTAATGACTTCTTCTGATTCCACCTTTAACTTTGTTAAGTCTAAGGGACTAATTCTCAGTTGGATTGTGGTATATGCAAAAGACTAACTGAAGCTGAACAACGCATTCATGATGCAGAATATGAACTGTTGAGGGTGCCTCATCCAGAGCCTGAGGTCAAACTTCTGAAGAATCAGTCTGAATGTCTAAAGAACAGAAATCACAGGAATAGTCTCATGGTATATAGATTGCCCGAGGGAGCTAAATGAGATCATGTAGTAACTTTCATGAAATAATTCCTTCTTAATCTATTGTTTTTCCCTGAATTTAACATACAAAGAGGGCATTGAATGGGGAAAAAGATTTCTTTCATCTTGTAAACAAGAAAGGCCTAGGATGCTGATAACACTCTTTTTATGGAATAGACTGACTTACTGAATATAGTAAGGGCTTTAAAAGAGGACAACGAACAACTCATTTAATCAGTGCAAAAAAGCTTTATTTATCAATATGTGGTAAAAGTCACTGCTAAAAAACAGAGAAATTCCTTAAGACCATCTTTGAAGCGGAAGAGCGCTTGTTATGGGTTGATGCTTTTCGGTTCTTTAAAGTGATTCATAATGACAAAACTGTTACACGTGAGTATGCTTCTAAACTTAGGGAATATATCAAAGACAACAGGGGTGAAGAGATGGCTACTTGATTTGGGTTTTTTATTTCTAGTTCTGGTTGTTTTGTTGACTTCGAACGTATTTCCATTGTTCTCATCACACTTATTGTGGTTTCTCTTCCATCCAACTTTTGAAATTTGCTCTTTAACTAATGGCTCTTAGCTGTCATATTATTGTCATTATTTTGGCCATTTCTGCATCTTTCTATCTTGTTCTTTTGCCTAATCCTTATCTGTGTCAACTCTGATATAAAAGTTATTTTACATGTGCTACAATACCAAGCTATAATAGTGCCTCGTAGTTCTACAATGAACAGCCTTCTTTTTCTGACATTGAAACCTGATGGTTCATATAGAATAGTTTTAGATTATAAAAATGTAAATAAACACACATGCTATACCAAATGCTCACAGCATTGGACTCATGATGAACCTGGTGAAGAAACATATACAAAATCACCCTGAATCTATCGAGTGGTTATTTTTTAGCTAAAATGCATTGCTTGATGGTATGTATCATAACCTCTTTCTCATTTAGCAGTTTTCCGTATGCCTATACAAGATTACTTGTGGTCCATAAAAACAGCCCTAGTCGCATTGCAGCAAGGATCGTGGAGATCAAATAAGAAGATCCCAAGTCACTACTTTACATTGTTAACATGCGTATCACAGCTGATGATTTGATTGAACACCTAACTAGGGTGGACAGAATAGTTACATTACTATTACAAATTTAAAATTAACTTTAAAAAATCTAAAATTGTGTACTGCTTGTGATTTTTCTCAGATATGAGCTATCCAATGAGGGTGAAGGTTTAGCATCTGACTTCCTGCAGAAGTGTAATACTTTAAAACCTCCAGCACATTAACAAAGTTACATACCCTGATAGGAAATCTTGACTTTTGGAGAGCAACTTACCACATTATATGAAAGAGCACACAGAGATCTCAATTGGCCTGCAAGCAGACATGTTCTAGATTTAGGGGTGTTTTGCAAAAAAAATGGCGTAGAGCAGTGCTGAAAGTCTGTCCGCTGCGCTGCCCTATGCCAATTTGAAAATGCAGGAATGCACCGCAGTGGCGACTGCAAAACCTTTTAAACAAAACAATAATAAACTATGTTTATTATTGTTTTGTTCAAAAGGGGGAGGGGCCACAGGGGTGGCATGCACTGGGGGGAGTGCTCAGAACGCATGTGTGTTTGGCCGGCCGTCTCAACAAGTTGCCGGGCTGGAGAGAGCCTGCACAGGCTCCCAGCCAATCCTGATGCTGCTATTTGGGCAGCATCAGGATTGGCCACAGGGCAGGCTGGGAGCCTGTGTCCAGCCAACAAAGAAGAGGAGCGCAGCACAGGACTGCGTGGAACAGGTAAGTGTGTTTTAAAAAAAGTAAATTAAATTACATTTTAGCCCCTTCCTGCACAAAACAATCCATGAATGCTTTTTCCTCGTTCTGTACGTGCTGCAGGGTGAGAAAGAGGAAAAACAAGAAAGAAATAAGGATATTTCTCCTCTGTACGCCTTGCCTGCGGAGGTGTATAGTTTTTATGCATTCCCAAGTTTACATGTAAATCTGGGAATGCATCAAAATCCATGGGTGTTATGTGGGAAACCTCACCATAACACCCATGGAACACCCCCCTGATGCAGCACTGCATTGCCTTACAGCATATCTACGAGAACATCAAACACCTAGCCAAGTGGCTTTACATGGCCTTGTAGATAGTGGTCTGCACTCTGCACCACTAGAGTATTAAATAAAGTGGTGCAACAGTGGCACAAAGGGCATTAAAATTTGCCCCTTACAACTTAGTGACTAGGGATAGTAAAGCAAATCTAGTAATTAGAGTAGTTCCCAGTGCCTCAAGCTTCATATACATAGTTCATAATTAAGGACAGACCACTCCCATAGTGTGCGAATCACATCTGCACTCCTCAGGCAAGGGATGATCCACTCCCTCAAAAAAATACTTACAGCACTGCAGACAACATTTTGAAAGAGCGCACTTTGGTGCAGAGGAATTCAATTTTTTAATATTTCTCCTATACCCACAACAGAGTCAAAGACAAGTGCAAGTATTCCAAATGTTCTTGCCCTACACCAGGGTTGGATGTAGTGGCCAGTGGGAAGTCTACTTGGGTTACACCCATAATATGGTCCCAGAACTTTGCAGAAAAACATCTCCTATTTGAATGGTGATGAAAGCTCATAACAAGGTGCCTTCTCCCCCTCCTACTATACCCAGAAACCAAAGAAACTTCAAATCTGAACTCCAAACACAAATTCATTGAAACGCTTGCTGTCCATGGTCATGAATATTGGAAAGTAAGCATATATGAAAAAAAAAAAAAAAACATTGGGGTATAACATGATGTCAAATTATGGGTACCAGCATGCATGCAACCCAGGGAAATGGTGCTCTTAAAAAACATGATTCAGCAGACGACCGGTATGGGGTTTGTGTCTACTAAAGATTTAACATCTTCGACTCCAAAAGTTAATGCAGCACAGTTTTTATGTTGGTAGTGAAAGGAAAACATCACTGGCATAAAATGATTGTTATGATTCAGAATGGGATCTACCAGTTTGCTGCAATTGAATCAAATGGGATTGTCCTATGTCCATTAGATACTGATGTGGGCATAAACAAGTTTCTTACTAAAGCTTGTGGTCCCTTAGCAAAAAGATCAGAACCTAGGTATAATATATACACTCATCCAACTGTAACCAAATACAGTGTGGCAATAAATTGGATTATTATTTGATGGGATGACTACTTACTTTAAAGACTAATCCCAACCCTTATGAACGTGATTCCTCAAAGTCACTAAACTAACCTGAGCTTAACACCCTGGGAGCAACTACACAGAGTACACAAGCTTAGTGAGAACTGTAAAGTATGAATGTAGTACCAAAACAGTAATAATGTACAAAATGTAAAACAATAAAAATCTAAAACCAAATTAGAAAAATAAAGTAACGTTAAAAAAACTAAATGACAACCAAACGGCAAAATCCAATAGCAGGAACACAGGATATTTATTTTTTAATTTTTAAGTAGGAATAGCACCAAGAAGCATAAAGTGCAAAGAGAATGAATGGTCGCTAGATTTAGGTGCATTTTGACCATGATTTAGTGCAGGTCAGATAGACCAACACATTCTTCCTGATCATAGATTTTCCATTCTGACATTAGTCCTTTATGTCTCAATCCCCAACAGGAGCATTCGACATTCAAGTAGGCATTGACTGTAATGTCACAAAGGCATTACATCCCCCGCCCTGCATATTCTGTGAGGTTTAGGGGAGTCCTCCAGCCCATTCAGGTCAGCCTAATATTTACTTCTTGTAAGCATTTCACACCTTTTTCGCACCCATTCAAATGCTTATCCCTTGATGAGAGATGTTTGAGAGCTAATGGAAATAAGCCTTAATATTTATGAAAATGTTTAAATTAACAATATTTATTTAAAAAATACTGGCCCTCATTACAACCCTGGCGGTCGGTGTTAAAGCGGCGGTAATACCGCCAACAGGCCGACGAAATAAAAAATGGAATCACGACCATGGCGGACACCGCCAACATAGACAGCCAGTTTAACACTCCGACCACCATGCGGTACAAACAAACAGCGCAGCGGTCACCGCCAACAGACAGGCGGAAGACAAAGTAATGCCCACCCTATCACAACCCGGCAAACCGCCACCTTTTCCGGGGCGGAACCAACGCAAACAAAAACACGGTGGAAACAGGACTTGGAAGGGAAAACAATCACCTCTCCACCCCCCATGAGGAGCCAGGACACCATGGAGCCAGATACTCCGTGTGATGGTATTCCTGCTCCTCTATCAGGAGCAACAAAGACGGCGGCGATGACCACAGTGAGTACTGCACCTACAACACAGGGGAAGGGGGAGGGAAAAGAGAGTGACACACAGACGCAACACGCAACACCCCCAACCCCCACCCTGACCCACAACACCATACTCACAAATACATGCAGAAACATCACATATCACCACCACCCCCCCTTCAATAACGCAACAACAAAAGGAATTGATGTGAACGAATGTAATCAATAAAAATCAGATGGTGAAATTTCAATATTCAGTAAATACAAATATGTACACCAAGTACACAAGTCCGGATATTACTCAAACATCGTCTGTGGATTAGAGACCCAAAAGGCATGTGCGAGGCCCACACATGACACCAGACTTCAAACAGAGAGAACACTGCAGGGGCATCAGATCGAAATGAAACAGGCACCTCGGGGGGGCACCTCAGCCTGATGAATCCACAACGCCACTGCTCCACGAGGGGGCTCCATGCCTACTGCTGTATCCTGGGGAGTGCAAAGCCACAGTCTCTCAAGTCTCTCCAGTGGGTGGTTTGCCCACTGCTTTATCCTGGGGAGTACAAAGCCACAGTCTCTCAAGTCTTTCCAGTGGGTGGTGTGCCCACTGCTTTATCCTGGGGAGTGCAAAACCACAGTCTCTTAAGTCTCTCCAGTGGGTGGTTTGCCCACTGCTTTATCATGGGGAGTGCAAAGCCACAGTCTCTCAAGTCTCTTCAGTGGGTGGTTTGCCCAGTGCTTTGTCCTGGGGAGTACAAAGCCACAGTCTTTCAAGTCTCTCCAGTGGGTGGTTTGCCCACTGCTTTATCCTGGGGAGTGCAAAGCCACAGTCTCTCGAGTGGATAACAGTCTCCACTGGTTCTGGAGAGGGCATTGTGCCCAGAGTGCTTCATCCTGCCAAGGACTGAGGTAGTGGATGCCTTTCTCCACTGGTTCTGGAGGGGACTTTGTTCCCAGAGTGCTTCATCCTGCCAAGGACTGAGGTAGTGGATGCCTTTCTCCACTGGTTCTGGAGGGTGCTTTGTGCCCAGAGTGCTTCATCCTGCCAAGGACTGAGGTAGCGGATGCCTTTCTCCACTGGTTCTGGAGGGGGCTTTGTGCCCAGAGTGCTTCATCCTACCAAGGACTCAGGTAGTGGATGCCTTTCTCCACTGAAAGTCGTGCATCATGGAAGCTGGCCAGGCTCCTGGAACTGACCACCAGCCTCGAACGACTGACCACTGGGGATGGCAGCCATGTCTGCGGTGGTGCCACAGGCTCAGGATGTCGTGGGGCCTCTGGCAGTGCTTGCGGTGGGGTCAGTCACGGCGGTGCTGGCGGCGGCCTCTGTGGCATCGGTGCTGGCAGCGGGCTCTGTGTCGGCGGTGCTTGCGGCGGCCTCTGTGACATCGTGCTGGCTGTGGGCTCTGTGGCAGCGGTGCTTGCGGTGGCCTCTGTGGCATTGTGGCTGGCGGCGGGCTCTGTGGCGGCACTGCTTGCGGCGGACTCTGTGGCATTGTGTCTGGCGGCGGGCTCTGTGGTGGCGGTGCTGGTGGCGGGCTCTGTGGCGAAGGTGCTGGTGGCGGCCTCAGTGGCTGCGGTGCTGGTGGCGGGCTCAGTGACTGCGGTGCTGGTGGCAGGCTCAATGACAGCTGTGCTGGTGGCGGGCTCAATGACGGCGGTGCAGGTGGCGGTGCAGGAGGCGGTGCAGGTGGCGGTCTTCTCTGCCGTACAGGTTGGCGTCGGCGTGGATTGAAGGTGTGACACTGGTCCAATTGTCGGTGCCACTATGCCCTCTTCTGACCTGCCCTTTATTTTCTGGCCCTTCCCCGCCTTGGATGGTGGCGCTGCTGTCTTGCCACCATCCCCTTTCGTTTTCCCTGAGCCCTTGGTGGCAGGTGTTTTCTGCTTCTCCCTCTGGGATGTGAGCAACTTCTTAACCTTTGCAGGTGGCGGAATGTCCTTGCCCTCGCTCCGTGGCACACTGGCAGCGCTGTTGGTTGGCACACTCCATTAGCAGTTGCTGGCACCACTGTGCCTGGTGATGTGGTGGCTGAGGTGGTGGGTTAGGACCTGGATAGCTGGCCCTAGGGGACAGACGGGGGGGAGGTGTAGGGGCCAGGAAACGTTTTTTAGGCACACTGGGATGGGAGTTGGAGGGGGCTTGGGAGTGGAGGAAGATATAGTGGTTGTGGGAGGTGTACATTTGCTGAATTTGGGTGAAGGTGGATGGGCTGGAGGCTGTTGTGAGGTGGATGGCTGTTGGGTGGGTGTGTGCCTGCATTTGTGTACTTTGGGAGGAGGGCTCACTGACACACTGGCCGAGGCTACAGGGGATGTGTGAATGGTAGTGGGGGTGGTGAGTGCACGTGAGCGCTGTGTGGTGATGGGTGTGCTGGTGATGGAGGTAGTGGCTGAAGATGTAGTGCATGCAGGTGTGAGTGGAGACGAGACAGGGAAGGAGGAGGAGGACGTGGAGGAGGGGGACACAGTGGAGGCAGTGGATATTGGTATGTCTGCATGGGCATGATGCTTGTGTGAGTGCCTGTGGGATATGTGGTGCTTATGTTTGCCTGAGCCACCCTTGTGTGTTGAGGTGTGTGCATGCTGGGCTGATGGTGTGCTTAAGATAGGCTGAGGTACAGGGGATTGGGTCTGGGTGGAGGAGGTTGGAGGGGGGCTGGACAGAGGGACAATGGCTGCCATCAGTGCTGATGCCAGAGCCTGAAATGCTCTCTGTTGGGCTGCCACGCCAGAATGAATGCCCTCCAGATATGCATTTGTTTGTTGCAAATGCCTCTCGACACCCTGGATGGCATTCAGAATGGTTGATTGCCCAACAGTGAGTGATCTCAGGAGGTCAATAGCCTCCTCACTGAGAGCGGCAGGGCTGACTGGGGCAGGGCCTGAGGTGCCTGGGGCAAAGGAGATGCCCACCCTCCTGGGTGAGCGCCACAGGACACATGCTGAGGGGCTGCTGGGAGGGCGGAGCTGGTAGGGGGGGTGGCGGCTGTACCTGTTGATGCGGGGGCACAGAGGGGCCCGCCACTGCAAGGGAGCTCCCATCAGAGGAGGAGTTGCTGTCGCTTCTGACACCGCCGTGAAGCACCCCTCGCCCTCCGTCCCACTGGTGGCTTCAGACTCCGTTGTCTCGCCCTCCAGGGCCAAGTGGGATGCAGCTCCCTCCTGCTCCAGTGCCACTGCTCCTCCGCCTGATGATGCTATATCACACAAGAACAAGGAGATCACAAAAAGGGGGGGAAGACAGAAGAAAGACATGTTCGGTGCATGCAATACCACTACCGTTGGCGGACACTACAGACACAGCAGCCCTATGCACTACGCCATGCACTTATAGTTCCTAGATTATTCACAGGGCCATGGGGTACAAGGCCTATGCCCGATTGCTGCCCACATGGAAGTCACAGGAGCCTGACTAGGTGTAGATGGCTCTTACCACTGGTGGGGATGGGGTGCCACATAGCCTGCCTCACAAAGCGACTTTGCCTACAAAGCTCGCCCTGGCCGAAGGGAACCCACTGTCCACCTCCCCCACCCAGACAACTTTTAATGTGCGCAGAGTCAGATGGACGTGACGGTACTCACCCCCTTGTGGCTGCTGTGATGCCCTCAAGCGCCCATCCAACTCCGGATACGCCACCGCCAGCATCCGGACCATCAGGGGGGTCATGGTGCGACGGGCACCCCTCCCACGTTGGGAGGCTATCCCCAGCTGTGCCTCCATTGTCTTCTTGCTCCAGCAGCGAATATCCTCCCATCTTTTCCGGCAGTGGGTGGTCCGTCTGTGGTGGACCCCCAGGGTCCGGGCGTCCTTGGCGATGGCACGCCAAATATTCTTCTTCTGGTGGGCGCTAACCTAGAGGAATAGTACAGGGGAAAAGGAAACATTTTAACCGTCCGGACCGCCACAGTCATAGGCCCACATTCCCACCCTTGCCCTGACGCACATACACTCACCTTCCCCTCATGCAGGGCTCAGTCCTCACCCCCCCATGTATCTTCCTTTCACACAACTCCAAACAGGCATTGCCCATGCAGCATGCTCACAGTGTACTCACCTGTTTGTCTGGAGGACCGTAGAGTAGCGTGTACTGGGGAGGACCCCATCCACTAACTTCTCCAACTCTTCCGAAGTGAAGGCAGGGGTCCTTTCCCCAGAAACATGAGCCATCGGCACTTCCAGACTGAGGTCACAGCAGCACTTGCAGTGTAGGTCCTCTCCTGTTGAAGGTCAGGTATCAAGTGAGTGAACAGACAGAAAATGGCGGTCACGTCCACTGCGGTGCGTACCGTCACTGCCGGCGTACATCATCATTGGCTCCTCAGACCCATAGGGTCCAATGTTAACCAATGCAGGATTGCGCGGCGGTCTTCGACCGCCTACCGTGACGGTGTTGAACGCCAGCGCTGTTACCTCATATCCCCTTGTCCCACCTTACAGGTCAGGCAGCCTCCATTTCTGGGGGCCACATGGCATTAATAATAACTGCGTCACACCTATGTAGGCCTTGCATCCACACAGTAACAAGCACATCGCGGATTGACAAATGTGTGCTAAAGACTTTTTGTAATACCTCAGTGTTGGATGACTCTCTGCTCACTGTTCTCATCCATAGGGCACGTCCGCTGGGGCAGGTGATGAGATGGCGGCATCCTCCGTTGTACAGACCGCTGGTGGACCTGTCGACAATGGAAGAGAGACACGTAATAGTCACCTACAGACTTGATCGTGCAACAATCTTGGAACTGTGCGCCCAGTTGGAGCCAGACCTGATGTCAGCAATCCGCCATCCCACAGGGATCCCCCCTCTAGTGCAGGTCCTGTCAGTACTCCATTTCCTGGCAAGTGGGTCTTTTCAAACTACAGTGGCCATTGCATCAGGGATGTCCCAGCCTATGTTCTCAAACGTGTTGTCCAGAGTGTTTTCTGCCCTGCTGAAACACATGCGCAGATACATCGTGTTTCCGCAGGTGGAGGATTTGCCTACAGTGAAAAGTGACTTCTATGCCCTGGGACATATCCCCAACATCATTGGTGCCATTAATGGGACACATGTGGCCTTGGTACCCCCCGCAGGAGTGAACAGGTGTGCAGAAACCGGAAGAGCTACCATTCTATGAATGTGCAGATGGTGTGTTTGGCCGACCAGTACATCTCCATGTGAATGCCACGTTTCCTGGATCTGTGCATGACGCTTACATTCTGAGGAATAGAAGCATCCCTTATGTGATGGGACAACTCCAGAGGCACCGTGTGTGGCTAATAGGTGAGGACAAGGAGCCCATACCCTGTGAATAGTTGTCTGGGTCTGGGGCTGTCCCTAAGGGTTAGTGTGTGTTTAACAGTTGTCCCTCAACATTTGCAGGTGACTCTGGGTACCCCAACCTGTTATGGATACTGACCCCAGTGAGAAATCCCAGGACAAGGGCAGAGGAACGCTGCAATGAGGCACATGGGCGAACTAGGAGAGTGACTGAAAGGACCTACGGCCTCCTGAAGGCGAGGTTCCGGTGCCTCCATATGACAGGTGGTTCTCTCTACTACTCACCAAAGCAGGTGTGCCAGATCATCGTGGCCTGCCTTATGCTGCACAACCTGGCTTTGCAACGACAGGTGCCTTTTCTGCAGGAGTATGGTCCAGAAGGAGGTCTTGTGGCAGCTGTGGAGCCTGTGGACAGTAAAGAAGAGGAGGCAGAAGAAGAGGATATCGACAACAGAAATAATGTTATTCAGCAATACTTCCAGTGAGACACAGGTAAGAAGATGTCACTGCCTCACACATCTCATACTATTGTTGGAGCTAGCATAAGTTTGTCACTTTCACCCACTGTATGGACACTGACTTGTCACTTTGCATTTCCATTTCACAGATGTGGGTCCCACTGTGTGACCTCTGCTATATTACCTCATGGACTACAGCTGTGTTACATCGGTATGTTGACAATACAATTGACATTGCTATATTCCATAGTTCTTGCAAATACACATTTGTGAGAGCACAGACTGACTCCAGATTGTTTTGTGATTCAAGGGTGTTTATTTCAGTGCTAATTAGTGGAGGGGGTTGTAAAGTGGGCAGGGGTGATGGTGGAGGAATGTCCATGGCAGAGTCCAGTCTATTTGTTTCACAGGTGCATTGTCCAAAGGGGCATAGGAAGTGAAGCAATGGCAGTTGAAGGATGGGCAGGGTGACAAAGTGGGACAGAAGGATGACATTCAGGGGGGCATCATTTCCTGGCGGGGGTCTTGGCATTGTTCTCTGTCTTTGTCCTGGATCTCAGGGACCGTTTGCAGGGTGGTTCTCCATCTGCAGGGGGTGGGGTGCTGGTGTCGTGGTCACGTGGCGGTGCCTCCTGCCCACTAGCGCCAGCGGAGGTGGTGGGTTGTTCATCATCCAGGCTAGTGTCAGGGGTCCCTTGTTGTGCCACAGTGTCCCTCGTGGTGTTCACAAGATCCTTCAGCACTCCTACAATGGTGACCAGGGTGGTGTTGATGGACTTAAGTTCCTCCCTGATCCCCAGATAGTGTTCCTCCTGCAGCCGCTGGGTCTCCTGAAAGTTGGCCAGTACTGTTGCCATTGTCTCCTGGGAATTATGGTACGCTCCCATGATGTTGGAGAGGGCCTCGTGGAGAGTGGGTTCCCTGGGCCTGTCCTCCCCCTGTCGCACAGCAGTCCTCCCAGTTCCCAGGTTTTCCTGTGCCTCTGTCCCCTGAACCGTGTGCCTACTGCCACTGACCCCAGGTCCCTGATTTTCTTGGGGTGGTGGGTTTACCTGGGTTCCCTGTAGTGGTGGGCACACTGCTGCTTGATGTGTCCTGGGGACAGAGGGATGGGCCCGCTGGGTGGGTGCTGTGCTGGTGTTTCCTGAGGGGGGAGGCTCTGTGGTTGCATGTGCCAGTGTCAGGGGAACCAACTGTCCCGAGGTCCCAGATGGGCCGGGCTGGTCATCTTGATCCAGTTGGACAGAGCTGCTGTCATCACTGTGGGCCTCTTCTGTGGGGGGAGTGGACATGTCTGGAACCTCCTGTCCGGTGACGTTGGGTATGGGTCCTGCAGGGGTGTAAAGGCATGATTATTGCATCTGTGTGTGCCATCGTGTGCAATGGGTGGGTGACCCTGTACTCCAGTGCTTGCATGCTTGTCTAGGACCTTGTGTGATATTTGGTTTGGGGTCTGTGTGGGTATCTGTAGTGGACATGCTTTAGTGATGGGTGTCCATGCTTTGGTGTTGCATGCAGGGCTTGGTGTTGGGATGTGTGGGTTGTGATAGTGGGAGATTTGTGAGGTGAAGGAGTGATGGGGGTGAGGGTGAGGGTGGGGTATGTGATAGCATGCAGGTAGGGTGGGGGATGTAATAGTTAAGATTTGACTTACCAGAGTCCATTCCTCCTGCTACTCCTACAAGGCCCTCAGGATGCAGTATAGCCAAGACTTGCTCCTCCCATGTTGTTAGTTGTGGGGGAGGAGGTGGGGTCCGCCGCCAGTCCTCTGTACTGCAATCTGGTGTCTTGAGACCACGGAACGCACTTTCCCCCGTAGGTCGTTCCACCTGTTCCTGATATCATCCCATGTTCTTGGATGCTGTCCCACTGCGTTGACCCTGTCTACCATTCTGCGCCATAGCTCCATCTTCCTTGCAATGGAGGTGTGCTGCACCTGTGATCTGAATAGCTGTGGCTCTACCCGGTGATTTCCTCCACCATGACCCTGAGCTCCTCCTCAGATAACCTGGGGTGTCGTTGAGGTGCCATGATGTGGTGTGGGTGATGTGTGAGGTGGTGTCAGTTGTGATGTGTGAGGGGATGTGTTTGTGTGTGTTGTCTGAGGTGCGTGGATGTTGTGTGTGTGATGGTGTTGTGTGCCTGTGGATGCTAGGGTTGTATCTGGTGGTGTCTCTCTCTGGGCTTCTTTCTCAATTTTGGCCATAAGGGTTTATGGGTGATGTGGGTGGGTGTTTTATATTGGATTGGGTGTGTGGGAGTGGTGTGTGTATGTGTATCAGGTGTGTGTGTTTCGAATTGTCCAATGTGGTTGTGTTTTGTATATGTGTGTGTATTTTGAGCGTAGCGGTGTGTACCGCCAATGGAATACCGCGGTTGAAAGACCGCCGTGTGGATTTGTGGGTCGTGATAGTGTGGGCGTATTCCTGTTGGCGTGACAGTGTCGGTTTAGTTATCACCAGTTTATCACTGACCTTTGGTGTGGCGGACTTGTGTGGGTGTCTGGAGTTTGGTGGATTCCGGGCTGTGGGTCGTAATAGCTGTAGCGGAATTCCGCCACCGCAGAGGTGTGTTGGTGGTCTTCTGCACGGTGGTAAGCGGGATTTAGCGCCAATGTTGTAATGAGGGCCACTATTTATTAAAAATTAGTTAAATGCATAAAATGTATTAAAAATCCAACTTCACTATTTTATTCAATTTGTAATCTCCATTAAAATAGTGGTTTAATTATTTTTATAGCAAGTCCTATTCCTGTGATCCAGTATTAGGATTGTAATCTGTGCTCTGGTTTTCTACATAAGACAGCTAGGCCTGACACAGTGAAAACCAGCTTAAGGATGCTACTCATCATAGGAATATGTTAAAATTAAATTTCCTTAAATCCTACATTTACATACCATGGAACCTGCCTTGTGGACTTCAAGGCCTACATGGGAGTGACATTAATAATTAAAAAGGGGGCATTGACCTGTGAAAGGGATTTATTTGGACAAGTTGAATTGCAATGTTTAAACTGCAGAGGACAGGTACAATGGTAGGCACGAAACCATATTATACAATGTCACTATAATGAATAGCACACTAAGGGGGTCATTATGACTTCAGGGGACGAGTTACACCGTCTGCCGAAATCCCGATGGTCAGGTTTCCACCAGTGTGGCTTCTTTCACGCGGGCCGCATTAAGAGTTACCCGCTGGCTCAGCGGGTGGAAACGGTGTTTCCCCGTGCTGGCCCAGTGGGAAATGGCCTACAGCATTGATGCCAGCTCATAATAGAGCCGGCTTTAATACTGTAGTGAGTAGGGTGCACCAGCACACGCCGCAATGTTCACTGTCTGCAAAGCAGACAGTGACCATCATGACGGGGCTGGCCAGGGGAGCCCTTGCACTGCCCATGCCAAGTGCATGGCAGGTCAGGGGCCTCCCTGGGGCACCCTGCACCCCTTCTCCACCAGCCTTTGCATGGTGGTGCTACCGCCATGTAAACGCTAGCGGAGAGGGGGGTGGTAATCCCCAGGGCGGTGCTGCTTGCAGTGCTGCCCCGACAGATTAGGACCGCCAGCACCCCCAATCCTTCCTGTGGAGGAAAACTGGCGGTGCTGGCAGTCTGACCGTGGCACGACCGCCATGGTTATAATGTGGTGGTCAGACCGCTGCCAAAGCTGCCAAACCGGTCAGACCACCACTTTGGCGGCAGTCAGACCACCACCGCCAAACCGCCAGGGTCGGAATCAGGCCCTATGTGCTGGAGTCCATTAATGACATTTAACTTACAGGTCATAACTACATATTCTACCATAAATAGGAGGGACTCATATGTAAGTTAAATATAACAATTAGGAGTATGCCAATTTCATCATATTGAAAGGAGGCACACATGTACTTTACCAATGAGTTGCGTGGGTAAAGTGCACAGGGTTTTACAGCCAGCAAAAACAGTCAAGACAAAAATCTGGGGGTCGACCATGGAAAAGATGGTCATTCTTACATGATGTGTAAATTGTGCCAGCAGTGGTTAACACATTCCAACTTAACATCTGTGAAAGAACACCTGTTACAAATTAGTGAAGACATGGAATTTAATGATTGCGCTCTAAGTCCTCATCTCATAAAAATGAATCACTGTGTCCACATTGATATACGCCATTTTTAAAGAAGAGAAGTCATATTCGAAAGTGGAGCTGCCTCATGAATTTGAGAAACATATCTTCTTACCTGGAATCCATTGATGTTACACTTCAACACATGCGTACCTCCTCCTCCCTGTCAAAAACTGGATTGATGCTACCAAGTTCAACTTGTGCTATTTTTCAAGCTTTTACAGCACCCGCATTATCACCAATGGCTCATTTGCCTTCTGTTGCTTCAACTATGCATTTCATGGGAAATTCATGTCATCATCGCCAGCCGGGTAAAAGAATAATGTGTACTGAACTATTTCTGCCATTTTTAGAGAACACATAAAGAAAAGGTTTTAAAAAGGAGGTTGGAATATCTTTCTTTTTTCCAACATACTTTTGTATCCATCCACAATAATTAGACAATTACATTACATGTTTATTTTTTTTAATTTATCGTTGTGCAGATAACCTTAAATATAAACACAAATATATTCATCACATATTTTTCCTATCATTCTGGGGTTGTTGTGAACATTATGGGGGTCATTCCGACCCTGGCGGTCCATGACCGCCAGAACCGGGGACCGCGGAAGCACCGCCAACAGGCTGGCGGTGCTTCCAGGGCCATTCTGACCGCGGCGGTAAAGCCGCGGTCAGAAAAGGGCAACCGGCGATTTCCCGCCGGTTTACCCCTGGCCCAAGGAATCCGCCATGGCGGCGCTGCTTGCAGCACCGCCATGGGGATTCCGACCCCCTTCCCGCCATCCTGGTCCTGGCGGTAAATACCGCCAGGAACAGGATGGCAGGAACGGGTGTCGTGGGGCCCCCTCACAGGGCCCCATAATGATTTTCAGTGTCTGCAAAGCAGACACTGAAAACCGCGACGGGTGCCACTGCACCCGTCGCACACCAGCAACTCCGCCGGCTCCATTCGGAGCCGGCTTCATCGTTGCTGGGGCTTTCCCGCTGGGCCGGCGGGCGGCCTTTTGGCTGTCGCCCGCCGGCCCAGCAGGAAAGCCAGAATGGCCGCCGCGGTTGGAATGACCGCCTATGTCATTGCTTCTCCCGGCTATCCCCTTCTTTGAGTTACATATGCTAATTAATCAAAACAAATATGTTACTAATTATACGCGCACTTTAGGTTATGTTAGAATATTCTTCAAAAGTGGTACTCAAGCCTGCGTGAATGTGCTAGTATTATGTAATCTGAAAAACGATTATCCTTTTCTTAAATTCATTATTATGAGATGATGTGCAGAATTTCTGCAAGGTTGCTGATTACCTGTTATATTTTGTTGTCCTTAAAAAATTACCTGATGTCGTACAATGAAAATAAGGTTTCAACAACTGCTGAATAATTTTATAAAATCTAAGCACAGAGAGAGTTAATAGTTATAGACACCAGGCGATATCATGGTGGGCTTGGCACAATTGCAGCACCCCCTTAAATTGAAGGCTGTTGGGAGACGATGGGTTTTCACTGAATATCTGGCTGGCTGTGTTTATCACACTGGAAATAGCAGGCTTGCTATTCAATTGAACACAAACCCTTATTGTCCTAAACAGGTATGAAGGTGTGAACCATCTTTACAACTTGAAATAGGCTTTTGTTTGCTGATCTGCTAGAATTATTACAATGCTTAACTGTTGTTTACAATTTTCATGCTTGCTTCCATAATGTTCATCTATAGTGTGGTAACAATTCATATTGTGAGCTGCACTAGGTTAGGGTTTTGATTTTAAAATAAATGTTTTGAAAACACATTTCATGTTTTTTAGTATCCTGGAGTGTGTTATTCATTAATAAAAGAGGATTTGGTGTTCCACTTTGTGTCCCTGTGCTGTCTCATTGGCCTCATCATTATCAGAATCACATCCCACTCAAATATTGTTCAGTGGGTTTTTTGTTGGTTGCAGTCCAACTGGTTTTCTGATTCGAGTTGGCACATTGATTAAATCCTCAATGCCAGGGGTTCTAGAATACAGATATACAAAACGTCTCAAGGGTTTCCTAAGTAACCAAGATCTGTTGTAATTTTTAGTCAAATTTCTGCTTTTTGTTAGTAACACACACAACACAGAACATATGAGCCATCTTCCGTTCTACCTATGTTGTTATCTTGATCGCGCTTTATTTTTTTTTCTGTACCTTTGCCAAATTAGTGTGGCAAGCATGGCAGGTAGCATGGATTGTGGTGCATGCTCTGTGTGTTGCTAAACATAATTACCAATTTTCAGTGGTTTGGAACGTTTAAGCCACAAACATAACTCACTTTTTAACTGTTTTCTTTCTGTGAATGCTATTCTTTCTTAATGATTTACTTCATTTCCAAACCAGCTGCACACGGTCTTTGGTGCAGTGGGTCTTGACCCTGCCTCCAATCTGCTGTGGCTACCCAATAAATGATGTACACCGCCCTTGGTTGTGCACTGAGGGAGTTGGCTGTAGGGTCAAGCACTGTGTATAACCCACCATGGCCCCCAAACTTCAAAGACGCATGGGCTACCATGTACCCATTTTGAGCTGTGGCCAGCTTTTTGCCAGGCTCTATGCCTAACCACTTTCACACGCTGTGTGCAGCGGTTGTTGGTAGCAGGGCTTGCCCGGCCTTGCACTGGGCTGGGAAAGGACACAGTAGGGGCATATATGTGCATGCAAACATATGCCCTCACATGCATTGTAGTACACCCTGACTTAGGATGTAAGGCCTGCCAGAGCCGCGACGTACCTATAGTGCATGCAGTGTTAGTGGATAGAGCACTCTTGGTGAGTGCCATGTGGAGTTTGCAACCTTTAAGTACACCTTGTCATGCACTTGCAATGGCAGTCTGACATGAGGCTGGTGTTGGGCCTCTCAGAGTGTCACAATTGGTAATGCAGCTCCCGGGGGCCGTCTTCAGCACCCATGCCCTGGGGCCCAGGGGTAACATTTACTAGGGACTTACAAGGGTGGCTGAAGTGCCAATACATAGTATAGTTTTGGGAAAATATATCTGGACCTGGGAACCTGCTTAGCAGGGGACCATGGCACTTACAATTTTGAAACCACATCATTTTTCAGGCAAAAAGTGTGGGGGTTGGGCTTGCCATGCTAAAAGAGGCTCTTTCTTACACTAGTGCTTCTCAAAATTTCCTTTCCAACAACATGTTTAAGGTAGCTACATTAGTATACGGTTAGCTGTGTTTGGTAATTTCAAGTCAGCTCTTTCATGTTAGGTTTTTCCAAAAGGACAATGGTGTAATGTGCTGTTCAGTTGTTTAAAATGCAAAATATTGTGTAACGCCAAATGAAAATGAAGGAGCCAATAATGAGATTGAAGAGGACTAATCCCTGTAAAAGTCTCAAGAAAGAGCAGAAGAGGGGATCTATAGAGTTGTTCCTTACACATTAATTTAAGTCATGCACAGTTTATTGTAGCTGTATTAATCTCCAGTGTTTCAGAGGTGGCTCTTGCATTAAGTCGCTCCGGGACTCTAACTCTTTTCATTTTATATTTTATCGCCAATGTGCTCAACTAAATTGTTTCCTAGAACTAAATAGGTCAGAAGAAATACTGTGATTATTACATTTTTAATTTTTGTAATGTGGTAATTTGACTGCTAAGAGTAATTTTGACAATATAATGAGCTCTGTAATTGCCTATTGAAATTATTTGTTTAACTTAACGATAAAGCACTTGCTCAAGAGGGAATAAGGAATATGATTTGTACATTTTTTGCTGCTATTTTCTTAAGCCATTTGTTAAACATGGCATCATTGGCATGGTCTGCCCTAACTATTTGCCTCTACTTCCCAGGTTGCTTCTGTGTGCTGGACTCAGTTTTTGCTGTTTTTGTTTGCTCTGGACACTTCACCATTGCTGACCAGTGCTAAAGTGTAAGTGTCCCCTGTATAAATTGTATGTGTACATTTGCTTTGCATGATTGGCCTATTTGATTTACTAGTCAGTCCCTAGTAAAGTACACTAACGGTGCCCAAGGTCTGTAAATCAAATGCTAATAGTGGGTCTGCAGCACTGGCTGTGCCACCCACATTAATAGCCCTGCAAACATGGCTCAGACCTGCCATTGCAGTGTCTGTGTCTGCAGTTTTAAACTGCCAATTCGACTTGCCTAATGTATCCACTTGCCAGGCCTATACCTTCCCTTGCAGTGCAGTGTATGTTAAAGGTGGGACATGTACTTATGTGTTTTACGTGTCCTGACAGTGAGATACTGCCAAATTTGGTTTTCACTGTTGCAAGGCCTTTCTGTCTCATGGATTAACATGGGAGCTGCCTTTAAATATTATTAAAGCGCAGATTCCCTTTGGGAGCAGATAAACATGTGGAGTTTGGGATCTCTGAATTTAAAAACCATCTTTTAGTGAAGTTGGTTTTTAGATTGTGTGTCTGAAAATGGCACTTTTAGAAAGTAGGCATACTGATTAAAACATTCTGTGACTCTTCCTGTTTGTGGATACCCTGTCTGGGCCAGTTTGACAGTTGGGCTGTTTGCACCTCCCCTCTAGACAATGACACAAAGGGAGATGGGGTGTAGCCTGCATATCCTGATGGGCCATCTGGGCTGAGGGGAAGGGAGGAGTGGCCACTTACACCTGAAAGGGCTGTGCCTGCCCTCACACAATGAAGTCTCCAACCCCTTGGTGTATGTCTGGGTCCTGGCCTGGGCAAGTCGGGATATTGTGAACAACAGAGTCTTCTCTATGAAGTAGGCCTACTTCAAAGGAAGAAAGGGGTATGAGAATAGCACCCAAACCCCTGAAAACCAGATTACTTCTGGATCCAAGATGGAACCTCTGCCAAGAAGAAGAGCTGGAAGCTGGAGGATGACTACTGCCCCTACTACAAAGACTGACTTTTGTGTGATTTCCCACTGATGAAGAATCTCCAAGGGCTTGAACTGAGCTCACCTCCTGTTGTTAATGTCTCAGGGACATCAAACACTTCTCTCTGCCAGCACTTGGGCTTTCTGCTGAAAGGCCTGCATGCCAAGTGGTACCCTAACGTGTCTCTGTGCCCTTGAAAGGTGTAGCTGGTGGAATAGGAGAGAAATCCATGCAAAGACCGCAGTGCGGGGAAACTTTCAATGCACCACCTGCTTCGTGGCTGCTAAATGTCGTGCTGCTGGCCTCGCAGCTAAAATCGGCGCTCCACCTGCATTGCGGCTGGGAGAACGATGCAACGTGGCTGGAGAAACGATGCACAACAACCGCAGTGGCTCCTGTTAACAACGCAAGCCCCTACGCAACGCAGTTTCTTGACACCGTGAGACCAGATTTCAACGCAACATCGCTGGGCGCAGAAAATCAACGCAAAGCCTGCCTGGACCTGAGGTGCCTGTCCGGATCGACACATTGCCGACCCGACCATAGGAGGGACGACATACGGTCTTGCTTGCGAGTGAGAAATCGATGCATCACTAACCTTTTTCGATGCACACTCTCCTGTGCTGCTTTATTTTCACGCTACCCAGGTACTTTTGTGCAATAACAGCATTTTCACTGTTTTCTAAGGATTAAGGCTCTTATTGTTTTTAAAATTCATAACTTGACTTCTGTATGTCGGATGTTTTTCATTTTGGCCTTTGGGTTTAGATAAATATTATCTATTTTTCTAGACCTGTGTCGTGTCATTTTGTAGTGTTTTCACTGAGTTACTGTGTGTGTTGGTACAACTACTCTAAACATTGCTTCTGAAGTTAAGCTTGCCTGCTCGTGCCAAGCTACCAAGGGGGTGAGCTGGGGTTAATTGAGTGTGATTCTCCTTTACCCTGACTAGAATGTGGTTCCTTGCTTAGACAGGGGGCAACCGACTGCCAACCAAAGACTCAATTTCTAACATTGGTGATCAGCGGTTTGGATTGGACTTGTATTTGTACTTGACATACAGTGATTAAGTGTACACTAATGTTTTCAGTGCAAACCATTATGTGACCACATACTACTTGTCTTTGTGATTTTTGCTTTTTCTCTTTTTTTTATTTTTTCCCAACTTCCCTATTTGGTGGTAATCCTTTATTGACTTCGGAACTTTGCACTTTTGACTCTTCATCATGTCTCAATCTGGAGAAGCATTAACTGAAGCTGCTTTTGATTTAGGGAAACTGGAGAGCTATACAGTCACCCAGTTGAGGCAGTTCTCCAAAAACTTGCTTGTCCCATTAAGGGCTCCACCAGGAATAAGGAGCTGCAGAAGGCACTGAGGGCCTGGGTAACAGCCAGGGAAGCTGAGGTGCACACAGAGGAGGAGGAGAAGGAGAAAGATCAATCCATACACAATGGTACAGTGTGTGGGCCTGTTATGTCCAGGAAGAGGGTCTCCAGGGCAAGTAGCAGTGTGTCAGCCAAGGGTCTGACTCCTGAAGAGTTACAGGATAGACAGGTAGAGAGGGCTTACCAGTTGGAGTTTGAGAAAATGAGGATGGCCATAGAAGAAATAAAGTTATTGTCGGCTTATGAGCTCAGTTTGAGGGAGCTGGATCAGAGGAGCCAGTCTAGGAGGGTTGGTGGCAGCAATAGCACAGTCCAGCCTGAGACATGGGTGCATATTCCTAAGGACCTTGTGAAGGATTACAAAAGGGAGGATGACATCCTGTTGGGGCTCAAGGGGTATGAGTCTGCTCTCTATATGAAACTGGTCCCTGAAGCTCATTGGCACCCGGGTCTGTGGAAGCACTTCAAGGTAGAGGGAAGGGATACTCTGACATCGTTAGGGGATCCCCAGGGTCCCACTTACCATGAAGGACGCCCTGATCACAAGGTATTGTCTCACCCCTGATCAGTATAAGGGCAAGGTTAGGTCATATAAGAAGAAGGAATTCCAAACATGGTTGGAGTGTGCTCATTCTTTTTGCAGGTCATTGGATGGTTGTGTGAAGGACAGTAAGATAACAATGTATGAGGGGCTTTACAATTTGATTGCTTGGGAGCACTTGTACAGTTTATGTTTTCCAGAGCTGCACCAGCACCTAATTCACAGCAAGCTGACTGACCCCAGGAAGCCTGCGCAGGAAGCAGACCGTTGGGAGAGCACCAGGGTCTAAAAGAGGTATGGGGGAGACCATGCCAAGGGTGGGCAGGGTCCCCATCAGAAGAAGTGGGAGGTAAGGATAAACAGGCAGTGTTCTCTAAAGGGCCCCAACCTAGTTCGCAGGGTAAAGAATCCCAGCTCCCAGTAGAAAAGAAACCATGGGTCTCTACAGGGAAACCTGCATAGAAGTGCTTTGCATGTGATCAGGAGGGCCACATGAGGGGAGACCCTGAATGTCCCAAGTGGACACCGGCACCCACTGATGCTCAGTCATAGGGTTTGGCCAGTGTAGCTCTTGGGGAAAAGTTGTTTCCAGGTGGTGGGAGCCAGCTGAGATGACCCTTCTCTCTCTAGGGGACACTGAAATGGTCCAGAGGACACTCGTGCCTGATAACACTAAGAAGTACAAGTGGTGGGTGACCATCAATGGACAGAGGGTGGAGGCTTTGAGAGACACAGGAGCCAGTGTGACTATAGTGAGGAGTCACCTGGTGTCTGAAGAGCAGATTGATCTCTGTGTACTTCACCAAGTAGTTGTAGTGGACCACTCAGTGCGCCTGTGCAGAGTGGCAGAGGTTCCACCAAGTAGTTGCAGTGGACCACTCAGAGCGCCTGTGCAGAGTGGCAGAGGTTCCCTTTGAATGGGGGGTCTCAGGTTCCTTGAAGGTAGCCGTGAGTCCAACCATCCCTGTAGATTGTTTACTTGACAATGACCTAGAGGATTCCCCTTTGCAGGAGGTGGAACGCAGGTCACACTTGGAGATGTTGGGTCTGCCTGAGCGGGTGTGTGTGTCTGCCCAGTCAATGGCAGCCCGTCAGGGTGATCAGGAGACCCTGGAGCCTGAAGGAGTGGCCCAGGTGTCTGCCTGAAGGAGGAAGGGCAAGGGGTGTGCAAAACCGGCCCCAGAAGTTTCCACGGTCCAGGAGGAGGCTGAACCTGAGGGGGGGTTGGAGCCTACAGGGGAACAGGTGGCTGAACCGGTGCAAGGTCTCTGAGCTGTCACAGTGGCAGCAGGAAGGGGGGGTCGACCAAGGAAGCATTCTGTGAAGCACACAAAGTATGCCCTTTTCTGGAGGGTTTGCGGCAGGAGACTGCAGGGGAAACATCCTGAACAACTAGGTCTAAACCACTACTTGCCTGAACCACTACTGCTAAACAACTAAAAAGTCTCTACAACTAAGTACTGAACAACTACTGTCTAAACAACAATTGTGCCTGAATAACAATTGTCTGAACAACTAATTTTAAGGTAAGGTTTTCTTTTTGTTTTTTTATGGTTTATTAGTTGTTTAGAATATATATTACAATTAGTTGTTCAGGCAATTGTTATTCAGGCACAATTGTTGTTTAGACAGTAGTTGTTCAGTACTTAGTTGTAGAGACTTTTTAGTTGTTTAGCAGTAGTAGTTTAGGCTATAGTTATTTAGGACCTAGTTGTTCTGTCACATATTCGGCTGCAGACCAGGTGTCTGGTAAGGAGCCTGGATCACATTTGATTTACTGGGAAGAATGGCCTTCAATATAGCGAGTCTAAGGTTCCTGAGCATGGCTCAGCCCATGCGCTGGTGGTATCCCAGTACTTCAGAGCCTTCCTACTGAGTCTGGCTCATGATATTCCTATAGCTGGTCATGTGGGGCAGGGCAAGACCTTTGAGCAGGTTGTCACCCACTTCTATTGGCCCCAAATGCGCAGGCACTCTGATGCACATTTTAGGTCTTGCCCAACTTGTCAGGCAAGTGATAAGAGTGGGGGGTCATGCAAAGCTCTCCTCCACCCTTTCCCTGTGGTTAGTACCCCCTTTTAAAGGGTTGGTTTCAACATTGCTGGGCCTCTGGATCTGCAGACAGCCATGGGCAACATGTTTATCCTGGTCTTGGTGGACCATGCGACCCGGTACCCGGAAGCCATTCCTTTGAGATCGATCACTGCCCCTGTGGTGGGCAGTGCATTAATGGGGGGGTTTACCCGCATGGGGTTCCCCAAGGAGTGTGGTGTCCGATGGGGGTACCAACTTCATATTAATTTATATGAAGTCTCTGTGGAGGATGTGTGGGGTAACGTACAAGATCTCCACACCCTTCCACCCCCAAAGCAATGGTGTGGTTGATAAATTAAACCGCACCTTGAAGGGTCTGATAATGGGCGTGTCAGAGCCCTTGAGGCAGAAGTGGAATGTCTGCTTGCCATGCCTTCTGTTCGCTTACAAGGAGGTTCCTCAAAAAGGGCTTGGCTTTAGTCCTTTTAATCTGTTGTATGGCCACCCTGTGAGGGGACATTTGAGTCTGGTAAAGGAGGCTTTGGAGAAGGCCCCTAGTAAAACCCCCCAGGAAGTATTTAGTTACATGCTGGCTCTGAAAAAAACAGACTGCCCGCTTCAGGAGTCTTTCACAGGAGAACCTGGAAGCAAGCCAGGAAGACATAAAACGCTGGTATGACAAGAATGCCACTCTGGTTGAGTTTCAACCAGGTCAGAAAGTGTGGGTGATGGCACCAGTAGACCCTAGGGTGCTCCAGGGCAAGTGGTCTGGGCGACTTGAGGCGGTGGAGCGCAAGAGTGAAATCACCTACCTGGTGGACTTGCAGACTCCCAGGAACCCTTTGAGGGTCCTGCATGTGAACCGGCTCAAGCTACACTTAGAGCGGACTGAATATTCCATGCTCCTAGCAACAGATGATGGGGTGGAGGAAGAAGGTGAGCCTCTTCCTGACCTGTCGGCTGGAGAGAAGGGTGGGTCTGTGGAGGGACTGAACCTCTCCCCCTCCCTGACCCCAGAGCAGCAGAGGGATTGGTGCCAGGAGTTGGATGAGTTTGCCACTCCCAGGGGTCACCCACTTGTGTACACACGATATGGACACTAGGGACAGTCCTCCTGTTAAACACAAAAATTACAGAGTGACTGACAGGGTAAGGGCTAACATTAAAGATGAAGCCTCTAAAATGTTAGTGTTGGGGGTTATGATTTTTCCAGCAGCCCTTGGTCCAGCCCAGTGGTTTTGGTCCCAAAGCCTGCTGCTCCTGGTGCCACTCCAGAACTGAGGTTCGGTGTGGATTACCGGGGACTCAGTGAGGTCACCAAAACTGACGGGCACCCCATCCCCCAAGCTGATGAGCTTATTGACAAGTTGGGAGATGACAAATACCTAAGTACGTTTGATCTTACTTCTGGGTATTGGCAGATTGCCCTACCCGAGGGGGCCAAGGAGAGGTCTGCTTTCTCCACACCAGATGGGCACTACCAGTTTAGGGTGATGCTCTTTGTAATGAAGAATGCTCCTGCTACCTTTCAGAGGTTGGTCAACCAGGTTTTGGCTGGACTGGATGATTTTAGAGCAGCCTACCTGGGACATTGCTGTCTTTAGTTTGATATGGGAGGAACACTTGCAACACCTCTGTAAAGTGTTGGAGGCCCTGCAGAAGGCAGGCCTCACTATTAAGGCAAACAAGTTCCAAATAGGGCAGGGTTCTGTGGTGTACTTGGGACACCAGGTGGGGAGTGTCCAGGTAGAAACCCTACAGCCAAAAATGGAAACCATTCTGGCTTGGGAGCCTACCAAGACCCAGACTGAGGTGAGAACCTTTTAAGGTCTCACTGGATACTATAGGAGGTTTGTCAAGGAGTATGGCACAATTGTTGCTCCCTTGACTGAGTTAACTTCTAAAAAGCAGCCCAGAAATTTGATCTGGACTGAGTCTTGCCAGACAGCTTTTTTCCCACTATATTGCAGGTGCATTAGACTACACATGCAGCTGTAGGTAGCTGATTGGAAGGAGCACTTATTTCAAAATAGGTCCAAAGTACCAAATTGATGTGCCATGTGGAGTTTGCAACCTTTAAGTACACCTTGTCATGCACTTGCAATGGCAGTCTGACATGAGGCTGGTGTTGGGCCTCTCAGAGTGTCACAATTGGTAATGCAGCTCCCGGGGGCCGTCTTCAGCACCCATGCCCTGGGGCCCAGGGGTAACATTTACTAGGGACTTACAAGGGTGGCTGAAGTGCCAATACATAGTATAGTTTTGGGAAAATATATCTGGACCTGGGAACCTGCTTAGCAGGGGACCATGGCACTTACAATTTTGAAACCACATCATTTTTCAGGCAAAAAGTGTGGGGGTTGGGCTTGCCATGCTAAAAGAGGCTCTTTCTTACACTAGTGCTTCTCAAAATTTCCTTTCCAACAACATGTTTAAGGTAGCTACATTAGTATACGGTTAGCTGTGTTTGGTAATTTCAAGTCAGCTCTTTCATGTTAGGTTTTTCCAAAAGGACAATGGTGTAATGTGCTGTTCAGTTGTTTAAAATGCAAAATATTGTGTAACGCCAAATGAAAATGAAGGAGCCAATAATGAGATTGAAGAGGACTAATCCCTGTAAAAGTCTCAAGAAAGAGCAGAAGAGGGGATCTATAGAGTTGTTCCTTACACATTAATTTAAGTCATGCACAGTTTATTGTAGCTGTATTAATCTCCAGTGTTTCAGAGGTGGCTCTTGCATTAAGTCGCTCCGGGACTCTAACTCTTTTCATTTTATATTTTATCGCCAATGTGCTCAACTAAATTGTTTCCTAGAACTAAATAGGTCAGAAGAAATACTGTGATTATTACATTTTTAATTTTTGTAATGTGGTAATTTGACTGCTAAGAGTAATTTTGACAATATAATGAGCTCTGTAATTGCCTATTGAAATGATTTGTTTAACTTAACGATAAAGCACTTGCTCAAGAGGGAATAAGGAATATGATTTGTACATTTTTTGCTGCTATTTTCTTAAGCCATTTGTTAAACATGGCATCATTGGCATGGTCTGCCCTAACTATTTGCCTCTACTTCCCAGGTTGCTTCTGTGTGCTGGACTCAGTTTTTGCTGTTTTTGTTTGCTCTGGACACTTCTCCATTGCTGACCAGTGCTAAAGTGTAAGTGTCCCCTGTATAAATTGTATGTGTACATTTGCTTTGCATGATTGGCCTATTTGATTTACTAGTCAGTCCCTAGTAAAGTACACTAACGGTGCCCAAGGTCTGTAAATCAAATGCTAATAGTGGGTCTGCAGCACTGGCTGTGCCACCCACATTAATAGCCCTGCAAACATGGCTCAGACCTGCCATTGCAGTGTCTGTGTCTGCAGTTTTAAACTGCCAATTCGACTTGCCTAATGTATCCACTTGCCAGGCCTATACCTTCCCTTGCAGTGCAGTGTATGTTAAAGGTGGGACATGTACTTATGTGTTTTACGTGTCCTGACAGTGAGATACTGCCAAATTTGGTTTTCACTGTTGCAAGGCCTTTCTGTCTCATGGATTAACATGGGAGCTGCCTTTAAATATTATTAAAGCGCAGATTCCCTTTGGGAGCAGATAAACATGTGGAGTTTGGGATCTCTGAATTTAAAAACCATCTTTTAGTGAAGTTGGTTTTTAGATTGTGTGTCTGAAAATGGCACTTTTAGAAAGTAGGCATACTGATTAAAACATTCTGTGACTCTTCCTGTTTGTGGATACCCTGTCTGGGCCAGTTTGACAGTTGGGCTGTTTGCACCTCCCCTCTAGACAATGACACAAAGGGAGATGGGGTGTAGCCTGCATATCCTGATGGGCCATCTGGGCTGAGGGGAAGGGAGGAGTGGCCACTTACACCTGAAAGGGCTGTGCCTGCCCTCACACAATGAAGTCTCCAACCCCTTGGTGTATGTCTGGGTCCTGGCCTGGGCAAGTCGGGATATTGTGAACAACAGAGTCTTCTCTATGAAGTAGGCCTACTTCAAAGGAAGAAAGGGGTATGAGAATAGCACCCAAACCCCTGAAAACCAGATTACTTCTGGATCCAAGATGGAACCTCTGCCAAGAAGAAGAGCTGGAAGCTGGAGGATGACTACTGCCCCTACTACAAAGACTGACTTTTGTGTGATTTCCCACTGATGAAGAATCTCCAAGGGCTTGAACTGAGCTCACCTCCTGTTGTTGAAGTCTCAGGGACATCAAACACTTCTCTCTGCCAGCACTTGGGCTTTCTGCTGAAAGGCCTGCATGCCAAGTGGTACCCTAACGTGTCTCTGTGCCCTTGAAAGGTGTAGCTGGTGGAATAGGAGAGAAATCCATGCAAAGACCGCAGTGCGGGGAAACTTTCAATGCACCACCTGCTTCGTGGCTGCTAAATGTCGTGCTGCTGGCCTCGCAGCTAAAATCGGCGCTCCACCTGCATTGCGGCTGGGAGAACGATGCAACGTGGCTGGAGAAACGATGCACAACAACCGCAGTGGCTCCTGTTAACAACGCAAGCCCCTACGCAACGCAGTTTCTTGACACCGTGAGACCAGATTTCAACGCAACATCGCTGGGCGCAGAAAATCAACGCAAAGCCTGCCTGGACCTGAGGTGCCTGTCCGGATCGACACATTGCCGACCCGACCATAGGAGGGACGACATACGGTCTTGCTTGCGAGTGAGAAATCGATGCATCACTAACCTTTTTCTATGCACACTCTCCTGTGCTGCTTTATTTTCACGCTACCCAGGTACTTTTGTGCAATAACAGCATTTTCACTGTTTTCTAAGGATTAAGGCTCTTATTGTTTTTAAAATTCATAACTTGACTTCTGTATGTCGGATGTTTTTCATTTTGGCCTTTGGGTTTAGATAAATATTATCTATTTTTCTAGACCTGTGTCGTGTCATTTTGTAGTGTTTTCACTGAGTTACTGTGTGTGTTGGTACAACTACTCTAAACATTGCTTCTGAAGTTAAGCTTGCCTGCTCGTGCCAAGCTACCAAGGGGGTGAGCTGGGGTTAATTGAGTGTGATTCTCCTTTACCCTGACTAGAATGTGGTTCCTTGCTTAGACAGGGGGCAACCGACTGCCAACCAAAGACTCAATTTCTAACATTGGTGATCAGCGGTTTGGATTGGACTTGTATTTGTACTTGACATACAGTGATTAAGTGTACACTAATGTTTTCAGTGCACACCATTATGTGACCACATACTACTTGTCTTTGTGATTTTTGCTTTTTCTCTTTTTTTTATTTTTTCCCAACTTCCCTATTTGGTGGTAATCCTTTATTGACTTCGGAACTTTGCACTTTTGACTCTTCATCATGTCTCAATCTGGAGAAGCATTAACTGAAGCTGCTTTTGATTTAGGGAAACTGGAGAGCTATACAGTCACCCAGTTGAGGCAGTTCTCCAAAAACTTGCTTGTCCCATTAAGGGCTCCACCAGGAATAAGGAGCTGCAGAAGGCACTGAGGGCCTGGGTAACAGCCAGGGAAGCTGAGGTGCACACAGAGGAGGAGGAGAAGGAGAAAGATCAATCCATACACAATGGTACAGTGTGTGGGCCTGTTATGTCCAGGAAGAGGGTCTCCAGGGCAAGTAGCAGTGTGTCAGCCAAGGGTCTGACTCCTGAAGAGTTACAGGATAGACAGGTAGAGAGGGCTTACCAGTTGGAGTTTGAGAAAATGAGGATGGCCATAGAAGAAATAAAGTTATTGTCGGCTTATGAGCTCAGTTTGAGGGAGCTGGATCAGAGGAGCCAGTCTAGGAGGGTTGGTGGCAGCAATAGCACAGTCCAGCCTGAGACATGGGTGCATATTCCTAAGGACCTTGTGAAGGATTACAAAAGGGAGGATGACATCCTGTTGGGGCTCAAGGGGTATGAGTCTGCTCTCTATATGAAACTGGTCCCTGAAGCTCATTGGCACCCGGGTCTGTGGAAGCACTTCAAGGTAGAGGGAAGGGATACTCTGACATCGTTAGGGGATCCCCAGGGTCCCACTTACCATGAAGGACGCCCTGATCACAAGGTATTGTCTCACCCCTGATCAGTATAAGGGCAAGGTTAGGTCATATAAGAAGAAGGAATTCCAAACATGGTTGGAGTGTGCTCATTCTTTTTGCAGGTCATTGGATGGTTGTGTGAAGGACAGTAAGATAACAATGTATGAGGGGCTTTACAATTTGATTGCTTGGGAGCACTTGTACAGTTTATGTTTTCCAGAGCTGCACCAGCACCTAATTCACAGCAAGCTGACTGACCCCAGGAAGCCTGCGCAGGAAGCAGACCGTTGGGAGAGCACCAGGGTCTAAAAGAGGTATGGGGGAGACCATGCCAAGGGTGGGCAGGGTCCCCATCAGAAGAAGTGGGAGGTAAGGATAAACAGGCAGTGTTCTCTAAAGGGCCCCAACCTAGTTCGCAGGGTAAAGAATCCCAGCTCCCAGTAGAAAAGAAACCATGGGTCTCTACAGGGAAACCTGCATAGAAGTGCTTTGCATGTGATCAGGAGGGCCACATGAGGGGAGACCCTGAATGTCCCAAGTGGACACCGGCACCCACTGATGCTCAGTCATAGGGTTTGGCCAGTGTAGCTCTTGGGGAAAAGTTGTTTCCAGGTGGTGGGAGCCAGCTGAGATGACCCTTCTCTCTCTAGGGGACACTGAAATGGTCCAGAGGACACTCGTGCCTGATAACACTAAGAAGTACAAGTGGTGGGTGACCATCAATGGACAGAGGGTGGAGGCTTTGAGAGACACAGGAGCCAGTGTGACTATAGTGAGGAGTCACCTGGTGTCTGAAGAGCAGATTGATCTCTGTGTACTTCACCAAGTAGTTGTAGTGGACCACTCAGTGCGCCTGTGCAGAGTGGCAGAGGTTCCACCAAGTAGTTGCAGTGGACCACTCAGAGCGCCTGTGCAGAGTGGCAGAGGTTCCCTTTGAATGGGGGGTCTCAGGTTCCTTGAAGGTAGCCGTGAGTCCAACCATCCCTGTAGATTGTTTACTTGACAATGACCTAGAGGATTCCCCTTTGCAGGAGGTGGAACGCAGGTCACACTTGGAGATGTTGGGTCTGCCTGAGCGGGTGTGTGTGTCTGCCCAGTCAATGGCAGCCCGTCAGGGTGATCAGGAGACCCTGGAGCCTGAAGGAGTGGCCCAGGTGTCTGCCTGAAGGAGGAAGGGCAAGGGGTGTGCAAAACCGGCCCCAGAAGTTTCCACGGTCCAGGAGGAGGCTGAACCTGAGGGGGGGTTGGAGCCTACAGGGGAACAGGTGGCTGAACCGGTGCAAGGTCTCTGAGCTGTCACAGTGGCAGCAGGAAGGGGGGGTCGACCAAGGAAGCATTCTGTGAAGCACACAAAGTATGCCCTTTTCTGGAGGGTTTGCGGCAGGAGGCTGCAGGGGAAACATCCTGAACAACTAGGTCTAAACCACTACTTGCCTGAACCACTACTGCTAAACAACTAAAAAGTCTCTACAACTAAGTACTGAACAACTACTGTCTAAACAACAATTGTGCCTGAATAACAATTGTCTGAACAACTAATTTTAAGGTAAGGTTTTCTTTTTGTTTTTTTATGGTTTATTAGTTGTTTAGAATATATATTACAATTAGTTGTTCAGGCAATTGTTGTTCAGGCACAATTGTTGTTTAGACAGTAGTTGTTCAGTACTTAGTTGTAGAGACTTTTTAGTTGTTTAGCAGTAGTAGTTTAGGCTATAGTTATTTAGGACCTAGTTGTTCTGTCACATATTCGGCTGCAGACCAGGTGTCTGGTAAGGAGCCTGGATCACATTTGATTTACTGGGAAGAATGGCCTTCAATATAGCGAGTCTAAGGTTCCTGAGCATGGCTCAGCCCATGCGCTGGTGGTATCCCAGTACTTCAGAGCCTTCCTACTGAGTCTGGCTCATGATATTCCTATAGCTGGTCATGTGGGGCAGGGCAAGACCTTTGAGCAGGTTGTCACCCACTTCTATTGGCCCCAAATGCGCAGGCACTCTGATGCACATTTTAGGTCTTGCCCAACTTGTCAGGCAAGTGATAAGAGTGGGGGGTCATGCAAAGCTCTCCTCCACCCTTTCCCTGTGGTTAGTACCCCCTTTTAAAGGGTTGGTTTCAACATTGCTGGGCCTCTGGATCTGCAGACAGCCATGGGCAACATGTTTATCCTGGTCTTGGTGGACCATGCGACCCGGTACCCGGAAGCCATTCCTTTGAGATCGATCACTGCCCCTGTGGTGGGCAGTGCATTAATGGGGGGGTTTACCCGCATGGGGTTCCCCAAGGAGTGTGGTGTCCGATGGGGGTACCAACTTCATATTAATTTATATGAAGTCTCTGTGGGGGATGTGTGGGGTAACGTACAAGATCTCCACACCCTTCCACCCCCAAAGCAATGGTGTGGTTGATAAATTAAACCGCACCTTGAAGGGTCTGATAATGGGCGTGTCAGAGCCCTTGAGGCAGAAGTGGAATGTCTGCTTGCCATGCCTTCTGTTCGCTTACAAGGAGGTTCCTCAAAAAGGGCTTGGCTTTAGTCCTTTTAATCTGTTGTATGGCCACCCTGTGAGGGGACATTTGAGTCTGGTAAAGGAGGCTTTGGAGAAGGCCCCTAGTAAAACCCCCCCAGGAAGTATTTAGTTACATGCTGGCTCTGAAAAAAACAGACTGCCCGCTTCAGGAGTCTTTCACAGGAGAACCTGGAAGCAAGCCAGGAAGACATAAAACGCTGGTATGACAAGAATGCCACTCTGGTTGAGTTTCAACCAGGTCAGAAAGTGTGGGTGATGGCACCAGTAGACCCTAGGGTGCTCCAGGGCAAGTGGTCTGGGCGACTTGAGGCGGTGGAGCGCAAGAGTGAAATCACCTACCTGGTGGACTTGCAGACTCCCAGGAACCCTTTGAGGGTCCTGCATGTGAACCGGCTCAAGCTACACTTAGAGCGGACTGAATATTCCATGCTCCTAGCAACAGATGATGGGGTGGAGGAAGAAGGTGAGCCTCTTCCTGACCTGTCGGCTGGAGAGAAGGGTGGGTCTGTGGAGGGACTGAACCTCTCCCCCTCCCTGACCCCAGAGCAGCAGAGGGATTGGTGCCAGGAGTTGGATGAGTTTGCCACTCCCAGGGGTCACCCACTTGTGTACACACGATATGGACACTAGGGACAGTCCTCCTGTTAAACACAAAAATTACAGAGTGACTGACAGGGTAAGGGCTAACATTAAAGATGAAGCCTCTAAAATGTTAGTGTTGGGGGTTATGATTTTTCCAGCAGCCCTTGGTCCAGCCCAGTGGTTTTGGTCCCAAAGCCTGCTGCTCCTGGTGCCACTCCAGAACTGAGGTTCGGTGTGGATTACCGGGGACTCAGTGAGGTCACCAAAACTGACGGGCACCCCATCCCCCAAGCTGATGAGCTTATTGACAAGTTGGGAGATGACAAATACCTAAGTACGTTTGATCTTACTTCTGGGTATTGGCAGATTGCCCTACCCGAGGGGGCCAAGGAGAGGTCTGCTTTCTCCACACCAGATGGGCACTACCAGTTTAGGGTGATGCTCTTTGTAATGAAGAATGCTCCTGCTACCTTTCAGAGGTTGGTCAACCAGGTTTTGCTGGACTGGATGATTTTAGAGCAGCCTACCTGGGACATTGCTGTCTTTAGTTTGATATGGGAGGAACACTTGCAACACCTCTGTAAAGTGTTGGAGGCCCTGCAGAAGGCAGGCCTCACTATTAAGGCAAACAAGTTCCAAATAGGGCAGGGTTCTGTGGTGTACTTGGGACACCAGGTGGGGAGTGTCCAGGTAGAAACCCTACAGCCAAAAATGGAAACCATTCTGGCTTGGGAGCCTACCAAGACCCAGACTGAGGTGAGAACCTTTTAAGGTCTCACTGGATACTATAGGAGGTTTGTCAAGGAGTATGGCACAATTGTTGCTCCCTTGACTGAGTTAACTTCTAAAAAGCAGCCCAGAAATTTGATCTGGACTGAGTCTTGCCAGACAGCTTTTTTCCCACTATATTGCAGGTGCATTAGACTACACATGCAGCTGTAGGTAGCTGATTGGAAGGAGCACTTATTTCAAAATAGGTCCAAAGTACCAAATTGATGTGAAAAGACCTGATTCACAAAGGGAAATATAAGTTCATAGATGTACACATCCTTAGATGTACGTCTTCTAGCGTGCATATATTTCCTTAAAAATAGTATTATAAAGAGTAAATTTGAATCCTCTCAGTGCGTAGAAGTATATTGATCACCTCCCCCTTCCCCATATACACATGTGCATCAGTGGGAGGATAGATTTATGTCTGAAATCACAAAATAATTGTTAGTACTTGGAGCACTACCACCTTGTACATCTCACTGGTGGAATTGTACACAGTGTAGAAATATGCTGTGCAATGGGGAAAACAGAATAAAACATCACCTGACCACAGTGACTAAAGGGGAGAGGAACTACGAGGGGCGGTTTATCCATTAGGGCTAAGGGGCTGCACCCCTCTCAACTTCCTACACATTTATAGAAACAAATAATAAATAGAATGATTTGTTCAGAGATGCAATTGTAACAATCGTAACCCTTAACAAATCGATGCATTTAAGTCTGGGCTGTCTGTCTCAGGCTGCCTGGCCCAGACGGAAGCCAGGCAGTAAATCAACTTTCTACACTATAACACACGGCGCAGGGCTGACGGCTCTAAAGCCCTTCATTTCCATTGTGGTCTAGAGGCCAATGATGCTGTTTGCATCATGATTTTGGGCGTCAGAGTCTTAATCCCTGCGTGAAGGAAGCTGTCTGTCATTCACAGGCATTTATCCCACCCTTTCCCAATCATCACACAGTAGGAATGGGGATGCAAGCATGTGGGATTTAGGCCCATATTTATACTTTTTGGCGCAAATCTGTGCTCACTCAGGTTTGCGTCAAAAAGTATAGCGCCGGCTAGCGCCATTCCTAGATGCCGGCCAGGCACCATATTTATGGAATGGCGCTAGCCGGCGCTAAGGCCCTGTTAGCGTCCTTGGAAAGGGACATAAGGGGAACCGGGGCTTATGTGCAAAATTATGGCGCTACACTTCTCAGAGGCAAAACAATTGCCTCTGGGCAGTGTAGCACAATTTTCTGGCACACAACCCCCATAGACATGGCTCCTGTCTTAGTAAAGACAGGAGCCATGCCCATCACCCCATTGGCCATGCCCAGAGGACGAATGTCCCCTGGTCATGGCCATTGGGGCCAATGCCATGCAGGAGGTCCCAAGTCAGGGCCCCCAAGCAGTGTTGGGAAAAAATCCCATCCTTAGGTGTCCTCCTGGAGTCGGTGGGGGTGGGTGGGGGTGTCCCTGGGGCCATGGAAGGGCACCTGTGGGCAATTTCCATGGTCGGAGACCATGGAAATCTGCCTGTAGATCCCCTTACACCAGCCCAGACCTAGGCGTTAAATTATGGCACTTAACCAGCTTAGCGCCATTGTTTAAGGCCCCATCCCTCCATGCTGTTTTTTAGCTCTGGGGGATAAATATGGCGCAAGGCCATATCATCCTTTTCTGGACAGGAACGCCTACCTTGCATCTCATTGACGCAAGGTAGGTTTTCCCCTCCATAAAATGACGTAAACGCCTTGCTTTGGCGCTAGACGTGTCAAGCGCCAAAGTATAAATATGGAGTTAGGTTTGCGCTGAATTAGCGTAAAAAAATGACGCTAATTCAAAGCAAACCGAGTAGAAATATGGGCCTCAGTGCCTTGTCTTCGGTAATGGTAAATGTTATGATGCTAATCTTCACTTATTCTTATTGTTCTAAGACCCCTTGTCACGCTAACCTCCCCCACCGTGGCACGCCAGGCCCTGGCTGCAAATCGCTGCCTTCTTTAGAAGTGGAGCTGCTGTATTTGTTCCCTCACGAAACTGATCCAAAAGATGAGCAGGGTTCTTGTTCCCTTGTGAAATTGATCTAAATATCGAACTCAAGTGCAAAGGGAGAAATATGTTCTTACAGTAAAGGCACTTATCAGCTGTATGGCTTTAAAACTGGCCCAATCATCACGCCCTTAGCATTAATGCCAAAAACATGGATTGATATGCAAACAATCAATGTTAAAAGTGATTTAGTTCCTCTCTTATGTCACATGTTTTACTTAATGTTGCATTCACCAAGAGAGTTAGTTGTTTCATCATGCTCTGTTTCTGTAAATTTTTTGTGTGCATTATTTTACTCTTGCATAATGCACACTTTGACTTGTGCCAGGAGTTTATGAGTGGCTTTGATTGAGAGCACTGGTGCTGAGGTAGAAGGTAAAGCAAAGGGCCTGTCAGCGTGTTGGCATCTCTGCTGAGCACACAGAACAATAGTCAAGTATTCCAGTTAAAATTTAAATTCAGTGTAAATCTGTGTGAGGGGGTGCACAGTGGTCAACATATTTATAAGGAAAAAACAAAAGGAAATAAAGTGCTTAAAAGTGAATGAGTGCAGTGTATGTTTGGGGTGCTCTCAGAAGGCAATAAAAGTGTCAGAAAAAATGCCGCAAAGAAATCTTTTAGATTTCTTAACACCATTTCTTGGGCCCCATTAACAGGGAACACCCCCTTTGTATACATTATGCATGGCGCATGGATAATGTAGCGCAAAGGGTTACAAAATGGCGCGATGCATGCATTGCGCCTCTTTGTATATTTGGTGCAGGGAAAAGACCACCCTAGCATAAAAAAATGACACTAAGGCGGCGCTAAAGTGACGCTAGGCCCTCTTAAATCTTGGCCTAAGTTTGACATGTAGAATGCTTCCAATTCACCGCATGGAATAGTTTATGTTTGAAAAAATGCACACCCACAAGTTGTATAGGTTGCCAGTTCCTGGGACCACTATAGTCAGGCCAGCGCATACATGGGCACAGGTAGCAACATATGAAAGTCCCTGAACATGTCATCAGGGCTACAAACATGCTTGCAAATCACACACTTAGAGGACGTTTCCAGACATTCAGCACATCCCCACAACCGAAAAAAAATAGACATCACATATGACTATAAAGTCAAATCTTCACACTTAGCAGGGTCGGACTAGCCTATAAGGAAATCAGGCAGTGCCCGGCGGGCTGACCTGACAGATCAGTGTCGGCTGGTTGGGTTTTCGCAGTTTGGGGACTGTTTTATGGCAGGTGGGTGGTTTTTACTGTTGACTTCCGTGATGTCATGACAAACATTTTTTGCAGCAAACACAAATGTATGCTGTCTCCTATACCTCGCAAAATTCCCATACAGTGCACCTTCACAAGATCAAAACTGGCCTGATTTGCAAATGTGGACCACTTTTCTAGGTATCAGCCTCCCTAATTGTGGGGGGCAGTTTTATTGTGGGGCCCGGGCCCTTTTTGTTGTTCCAGTCCAACCCTGACACTTAGCAACCTAATTTTTATGTCACCTATTATCTGCTTTAGTTTTATTAGACCCTGTGTGTGCGCCATATGAAGTATCAACAGCAGTGCAACAAGAACTAGATCAATACTGGCCGCAAAGAAAATCCACCTTGCACAACAATCAGTCCTAACTAAATGCTAAAGATAGGTGCCATAAAACTGTTGTGTACCATCTCCATTTCATATGTCAAATATCACTAATAGGTCTCCTAACGACCAATGTATGTCTGCACAGTATACCCTCTTTCAATGTGATTATTCCCACATAAACCAACCTCTCATATGTCATATAGCCTCTCCCTATCACGATTGCGGAACCTTTGTTGCTAGCCCTTTTTCATTTGCCATTACCTCGACTGCAGATGCCCTTTTTCCAGGACAATGTGACCTATAATATGGATTGGACAGACAGAACAGTCTGAAAAGTGTTCTTTTACAAGTGAAAGCAGACTGCACTGCATGTCTGGTATAGCACAATCACCTGTATGTCAAGCCCAATGCTTGTTGCTAACACATTAGTATGCAATGCATGTCACATGCAGGCATGTCGTAGGAGTACTAACTAATGTCATGTTAAGATTTTGCTCGTACACATCACACCATTTCCTTGACCACCACTGTTGTCACAACCCTCTAGATCTGCCCTTAATAAATGTGACAGTGTTTAAGTACCCATAACATGAAACATTCAACAGTGCACTCTTGTGGTACTACTGATAGGAACCTTTTAAAAACAAACAGCATTGTCAAATGAATGTATACCTCACTGCAAACCATCCAGGAAGTTGTATGGGGGCTCCTGCAAGCAGGATACCAGTCCTACTGTTTCAGGTATGTCTTGGACCCCAGGACCTCAGTAGCACTGTGCAACTCTATTCAGTACAATTTGTACCAACAGCAAATAACAGATGCTTGCCACTGATATTTAGTGACCATTACCTAATGGATTACATCAAGCACATGTCAGACGTCATGTCCTCACATCAAGGTATGCAAAGTAAGATTTGAATTCTTTTTCTCTGCTCTGAAATACATTTTTTCTCCTTCTTTTCTACAACATGTCTACATATTCATTATTCTGTGCCCATTTCATGGAAAAGAAGCAGACATGAAAGGGCCCTCCATAAACAGGCCGTCCTGTGGCAGGACATGCCATTAGTAAGTTAGAGTCTAAAATCACTGTGTCTAATTCAAGCAATTTAGTGCAGATCACTCACAATATGGTGTGGAATTATCTGTGTGTTCAAGCATGCTCAGTATCCTAAAAACAGTACCCTTGTCAGGTGATGCCATATGTTTCTAAATTGAACCCTGGGTCGAGAAGCCTGAAGTGAAAGCTCTATCTACCAATGAAGGTAGATTTTAAATCTATGGTGAGAATACATGACTCCCGCAAGCCACTATTCCAGTTGCACACACTAGAGATGAGGGTGAGGAAATTGTTGGCCCAACACAGGCTACACAGAATCATAACATGACTGCAGCTACCAGTGGCATTGTTCAAGCACTCGGCTAGTCACACGTCTTCTTAATATGGCGCTTTTCTGAGTTACAAGCCCCAAGTGCATGGACCACGGCTACAAATGCAATGCAGAACTAATCTTCTCTCTGCACCCCCATTAACGGTATGCCACTTCCAGCAAGATGGAGTTTCAGTATGTAGGTTTGGATGACAGACAAATCACTGCCCAGGTACTGGTTGGATACACCCATCCACCATTCGTAATGACATACCCCATGAAGTCATGAACACTGGTGGGTGGATTACATTGCACAACAAATTTCAGTATGGAGTGGTCTCACGAACAGTGGTCCAAGAGGTCCATGACCATCAAGGAGGGTACCTTGAACAACATCTGCAGGAGCAAAATCACTTGATGAAAACCCAGACCAAACTCCTGAAGGAGAAGATCAGGTGGAATAATGTGACTCTGCTGCTATTCTGACCCTTGGGCAATATGAACAATGTGAACATTTTATGACAGTCCCATGCCCCTGGGACAGGCAGTGGCCAGCAATAATCTGCAGGGCTCCCTAGTCCCAACCACCACTTATTATCGTGAGGAAACACATGACAATCCTAGCCCAGAATCTTTAAAATGTACACAGGGATGTAGACAGCCCATCCATTCACAGATGTGGATGCCACCCCCACTTTCTTGATCGTGTGTCACTAATGACTGGACAGCACTATCTTCACTCATATCTCACAATTGCATATGCACACTACCAATGCTGGAATTGGAAACGGTTTACTCTAGTAATCCATAAATTGGGGGTACACATTGCAGTAGAGGAGTTGGGGTGGAGTCACGAAGGGCAGAGCTTGAAAAGTGAAGTATTACAGTAGGGACATGTAACAGTAAATCTGTTTTAGCTTACTAATTTGGTCACAAAGAGGCTGCATTTTAAAATACCTTACAGGGCTAAGACACCTGCTGCAGAGATCATAGTGTGCTTAGTAATTTTGAGGGGATTATAATCGGGGTAAAATAAAGTAGCATAGAGTCTTAATGTATCCACTACAAAGCATGTTGTGTAATATGCTGATCACAAATGTTTATTATATGTCGATAGGTAAGTGGGCTACAGCTTTTGACACTGAGAGCAATTTGTTTCTTTCAGTTAATATGTTGCATCCTTCTAATAGAGCACACAGATATATTTACTGGCATATAGGAGCTGCATGCAAACTGTAAGGCACTAGTTTAGATCAATATTGTTTTTTCCTAAATCTGTTGTTATTCTGAGATTGCAAATAAGGATTCATTTGGGAAGTAAAACTATTCACTCTTAACATGTAGGGCCTGATTACGACTTCGGCGGAGGGTATTACTCTATCCCAAATTTGACGGATATCCCGCCCGCCGAATTACGAGTTCCATAGGATTTAATGGCCTCGTAATTCGGCGAGCAGGATATCCATCACATTTGGGACCGAGTAATACCCTCTGCCAAAGTCGTAATCAGGCCCATAATGTTTAAAGTATAGTAATAACTAAAAACAATTTGAAGGTGCCATTTAATCATAATTTGTGTAATTACTCATTCACACAGATACATCTTGCATTCCGTTTTGCAGCACACCTCTTACATAAGGGGTTTAACAAATTCAGAAACCTGCCTCCAAGTCATAGTTTCATTAAAGTACTTCTGAAGTAATAAGCTGTGTTTCTTTGATTCCTTGAAAACCAGGTATTAGGCTTCATATGGCTCCCAGCCAAGATGAAACTTGAACAAAAGAAGGGCTGATGGTCCTTTAGTTCAACCCTTTGTTTTGGGCCCAGCTGGGAGTGAAAATGAGAAAACCTCTTCCCCACTGCAGTTTGCTGCCTCAAACAGAATGCTGACAATGTGCAGGAGCTGCTGAAAATTGCTTAAAAACAAATGTTTTCCTGGGTATGCCTGATCCCAGATTCTGCCTAGAAATAGGTGCCAGACCCAGGTTCTGATGGTATCCCCTACTTTCCAGCACTGCACATCACAAAAGTGCATGTATATGAACACTTATTCATCCTCACTTTATGCTACAATGAAATGTTTGTACTCAAAGAAAAATACATTTTCTTTGTGTCTTGTGTACTTGTGTTACATAATAGAATAATGTGTAGCATGTGTTGTAATGTGTGATCAGTGTTTGGGCAATAACCACTTTGACATCAACAGGAATTCTAAAGCATGACACTCTCAATGATCACTAGGACAAAGTTTTAGGAAACTAAAGAATACATGGAAATGAAGTGCTGTAGGCCCTTCTGGGCTAACAAAAAAATGACCTGACTTCAGAGGGAATGCACAACTTGGAGTTGAAGGCATAAATCAAATAGTTCATGTAATAAAAGGAACTAAAATGAAAATCTCAAAATAAATGTCAAACAAAAGGGTCCAGAAATTAAAACACAAATGTCCAAAACGTAATCTCAGAACAAAAATAAAATGTCAGTCATCTAAAGTAAAATTCTACATAACATGTCAAACTGAAATTAAGTATCCAGGAAAAAAATAAACTTCCCTGTGCCACAGAAGGTCCTGTGCTGGCATGATTAAATCAATTCCTGGTCACGTTGTTTGTTTGAGGCCATTGAGAGGACGACAAATGATACCAGTTTTCTCCCCACCAGAAAGGCATTTTCAGAGAAGACAACACCACCTGAGGAAGATCACACACAGGCGAAGGGATAAGACAGAGGCATAACCTTAGCCCCCACAACCCCACTAAGCGGAAGGGCCCAAGCTCCAGGGGGCACCTTAGCACAATACACTGTGTATGGGAGGAAGGGCCATGCCTGAGAGCTCCTGACTGGGTCCAGAGTGGTGGGAGGGCCCTTCATATACTTTGCAGAGGGGGCCCCCTCAAGGTTTGATATGCCACTAGTACAACGTTGGTGAAATTGGCAGAGTTGACGTAGACAACAGGTAGAAAGGTATGGGGACATTGGGACATTATAGTAGATGAGAAGAGAAGTGAACTCCCTCTACTGAGCGGGCAAAGCTTGTTGTAGCTACTGGATGGGCAAAGCTTATTACAAAACAAAACATTGCTCACAGCTTTGTTGAGCTGCCCTATAGCCCATATGTTTCGAGGCTGCTCAGCTAATATCTGCCCCAACAGCTCCTGAATTGACTCCAAAAAGATGTTTGATTAGGCAGGAGTATGTGGTCAAGATGAGGGAGCATAAGTGTCATGGGAGAAGCACACCGTTTGTCGTTGTTGTTTAAATGATTGGCTACTGCTTGCATTAGGAGTGGTGAGAGATGTGGCCTCAGTATGAAGTGGTCTTGTGGCCTCATCCTCAAACACCAATGGCTCATCCTGTCAAGGAGGACAAACATTCTCACTACCCTATTGGCTCATGGTGGTGCTCAGGTCTACCACTTCTTCTGGGGTGGCCGCCACACAGCGTATTTTGGAAGTGATCTGGTGTGGCACTTTAGCATCTCTGGAGGAGGTCATCTTTCGCATCCTCACACTGATTTCGCAAAAATATAATTTTGTGTCTCCAAACATTATTTTATTAGTGCAACCTCACGTGAGCTTGTCTTAACTATGAATAGGAGTTGCATCAGTGTGAGCAGACAATAATGTCTGCAGATGGTATATGTGGATAGAAAATGTTCCACATTGTAGCAGTGGTTAAATACAGTCTTTACACTATAGTATATTACATAGATGTATGTCTCATATGATATACAGTGCCTCAGCTTGGTTGCACACATACAGACCCCAGGGCTTAGGGGCCAACTTAGCCAACTGATTGGGTCAGAATGTTGTATTTTGACCCACGAGTATGACCTGTCAAACTGCATTGTTGTGCGAGATGCACCTCTTTAAAGACTGCTACATCAAACCAGACACCTCTCCTATCAGTTTTGATGTCATGTTTGTCTTTGACAGTCTACAGTGCTCCACTACTTTTTGGCTACGTTTGTGTTATAAAAATGCCATATAAACACACATACACACAGTACACAAAAGGCACGGGATGATTTGGTAAGCCACTTCAGACGTGTACAGTGGGGCCTCTAAACACATCTAGACATTTGAAACATCACTTCAGAATAACAAATAAGCATTCTATGTGCATTGTTCTACTTCTGCAGAGGCACAGTAGCTGGAACTCTAAAATGGGGAAGGGTTGGAAAAACAGCCACACATACTATCACTTGCAACACATTATGAAAGAACAGATTTGATGGCATTTTCATTCACGTTCCACTCATGCATGCATTCACAACTTTCATCAGGGGTCATACAGGGAAAAGTGGGGGAGTATGTACTAGTTCTTCTTACCCCACAAGTATAGTTGCATGTCCTGTGTGTTTGCTGCATGCGCTAAGTAACCAAGGTCCATATTTTTGAGCGGATTGTGTCATGTTTGCACCATGCAACATGCTACATGTGTGGTGCAAACCTTAAGTCATATTTATGAAGCCATGTGTAAGGACATGCCTCCTTGGCATGGTTACACCCTGACTTTTTGCCTTTTGCTGATGCCAGTTATGATTGAAAGTGTGCTGGGACCCTGCTAACCAGGCCCCAGCACCAGTGTTCTTTCCCTAAACTGTACCTTTGTTCCCACAATTGGCACAGCCCTGGCACACAGATAAGTCCCTTGTAAATGGTACCCCTGGTACCAAGGGCCCTGATGCCAGGGAAGGTCTCTAAGGGCTGCAGCATATATTATGCCACCCTGGGGACCCCTCACTCAGCACAAGCACACTGCCTCACAGCTTGTGTGTGCTGGTGGGTAGAAAATGACTAAGTCGACATGGCACTCCCCTCAGAGTGCCATGCCCACTTCACACTGCCTGTGGCATGGGTAAGTCACTCCTCTAGCAGGCCTTACAGCCCTAAGGCAGGGTCCACTATACCACAGGTGAGGGCATATGTGCATGAGCACTATGCCCCTACAGTGTCTAAGCAAAACTTTAGACATTGTAAGTGCAGGGTAGCCATAAAGAGTATGTGGTCTGGAAGTTTGTCAAATACGAACTCCACAGTTCCATAATGGCTACACTGAAATCTGGGAAGTTTGGTATCAAACTTCTCAGCACAATAAATGCACACTGAAGCCAGTGTGGAATTTATTGTACTATGCACCCAGAGGGCATCTTAGAGATGCCCCCTGAATACCAGTCCGACTCCTAGGACTAGGCTGACCAGTTTCTGCCAGCCTGCCACAACCAAACGAGTTGCTCGCCACATGGGGAGAGTGCCTTTGTCACTCTGTGGCCAGGAACAAAGCCTGTACTGGGTGGAGGTGCTTTTCACCTTCCCCTGCAGGAACTGTAACACTTGGCGCTGAGCCTCATAGGCTCACCCCTTTTGTTACAACGCCACAGGGCATCCCAGCTAGTGGAGATGCCCGCCCCTCCATCCACTGCCCCCACTTTTCGTGGCAAGGCTGCTGGAGATAATGAGAAAAACAAGGCGGAGTTAGTATTTAGGGGCACCCCAGAACCCAGGAAATCAGATTCCTGCAACCTTAACACAGAAAAAAGGACTGCTGACCTACAAGCCTGCAGAGATGACGGAAGACAACAACTGCTTTGGCCCCAGCCCTACCGGGCTGTCACCTGACTCGAAAACCTGCAACCAGCGATGCATCCGACAGGCATCAACGACCTCTGAAGTCTCAGAGGACTGCCCCGAAACCGAAGGACCAAGAAACTCCCGAGAACAGCGGCACTGTTCACCCACAACAACATCTTTGCAACAAAGAATCAACTTTTAAATTTTAAAGAACTCTTCCCGCCAGAAGCGTGAGGCTTCACACTCTGCACTCGACGCCCCTGGCTCGAGCTCCAGAGAACCAACACTACAGGGAGGACTCCCAGGTGACTGCAACCTCGTGAGTAACCCAAGATGACCCCCCTGGGCCCCTACAGTGACCCATGCAGAGAGAATCCAGAGGCTCCCCCTGACCGCAACTGCTTGTAACAAGGAACCCGATGCCTGGACCTAGCACTGCACCCGCAGCACCCAGGACCAGAAGGAACCGAACTTCAGTGCAGGAGTGACCACCAGGTGACCCTCTGCCTAGCATAGTCAGTGGCTGGCCCGAGGAGCCCCCCTGTGCCCTGCTTACACCGCTAGAGTGACCCCTGGGTCCCTCCATTGATTCTAATACAAAACCTGATGCCTGTTTTGCACACTGCACCCAGCCGCCCCTGTGCCGCTGAGGGTGTGTTGTGTGTGCCTACTTGTGTCCTCCCCAGTGCTCTACAAAACCCCCTCGTCTGCCCTCTGAAAACGCAGGTACTTACCTGTTGGCAGACTGGAACCGGAGCACCCCTTTTCCCCATAGGCACCTATGCGTTTTGGGCCCCTCTTTGACCTCTGCACCTGACCTGCCCTGTGATGCTGGTGTGGTAACTTTGGGGTTGCTTTGAACCACCAACGGTGGGCTGCCTATGCCCAGGAACTTGAACTTGTAAGTGCTTTACTTACCTGACAAACTAACCATTACTTACCTCCCCCAGGAACTGTTGATTTTTGCAGTATCCACTTTTAAAATAGCTTATTGCCATTTTAGCTAAAACTGTATATGTTAGTGTTCTAATTCAGAGTTCCTAACTTACCTGTGTGGAATACCTTGCATTTTATGTATTCACTTCAAATCTTGAATCTTGTGGTTCTAAAATAAATTAAGAAAATATATTTTTCTACATAAAAACTATTGGCCTGGAATTAAGTCTTTCAGTGTGTGTTCCTCATGTATTGCCTGTGTGGGTACAAGAAATGCTTAACACTACCCTCTGATAAGCCTACTGCTTGACCACACTACCACAAAATAGAGCATTAGAATTATCCAATTTGCCACTATCTTACCTCTAAGGGGAACCCTTGGACTGCGTGCACACTATCTCTTACTTTGAGATAGTATATACAGAGCCAACTCCCTACACCATGCAAAGCCATTTTGCACAGCTTTGAGAGGCTCCAAAAATATGGAGTAGGTCAACGCAGCACAAATCTCTGCATTGCCTTACTCTGCACTATAATGGCATTCCATGGGCATTGGGTGCGTGTTCCCATGCAACTCACATGGATTTAGAGGCATTCCCAGACATACAAGAATGTGTAAACCTTAGAATGCGCCAAAACCTTACCTCTTCCCAGTAGAGGATTAACAAGGAGAAATATCCCTATTTCTCTTTGTTTCTTCTTCTTTCTATGTGTGCTGCATTCTGCAGCACATATAGAAAGAAGAATATTCCCCCAGGATAGCACAGGTAGAAGAGGAACATGACTCCCAGGATTTTTTTGTGCAGGAAAGTACCCTCTCCTGCACAAAACAATCCTGCATACAATGCAGGCACCCTTGCACCATGGTGCAAGGGTTTCTGTATTGGCACTAGGCTAGAGGGCTTCAGCACAGGGGGAAAAGTGGGGAATGAGCTGTATGCCTTAAATATGGTGCATTTCTGCCCTTTCCCTGTGTCACAATGCAACAAAGCAAGATGAATTGCTACTAGGTTGCACTGGAACATAATCCCATAAATATGCCCCCAAACGTCTTCAAAATTACCAACTTTAAATTTTGTCTAAAGGCAGACCTATGGAAGACCAGACTTTTATGTGTTGCACCAGGAAAGGTGATATGAATGTGGATAAAGGACCCCTGCCATTAGAGTCAGCGTGTACCTTTATAGAGTGCCAGCACTTTTAATAGCAAAAATGGACTATGGTTTGCCAAGAGAAGCTAAAGTGCAATGAATTGCTGTTCCACCTACTGCCTCGCCCACATCGACAGTGGCATGGTGATTTACTACTGCACTCAGTGATACATGTCAGTTCCTGCTGCAGTCATTGAGTTGGCTGGTCAATTATGTGCCCATGTTAGTCATCATGAATAATCAAGTCCCCAGAAGTTGGAATGCCCTTGAAATGGGAAGGAATTGCCTTAGAGTGGGCTGCTGGTCAAGATTGCTTGTATTCTTATTATGAACCATGTCCAGACTGACTTGTTGAGGTAAATATTATCAGTCCAACACAAGTTCATCATACAAACTAAAGAAGGCAGTCTTCAAGCTGCCCATCCTTTATCTCTCCTTCAAGTAGTAGTTTCTCATGACCTGAGGCAGTGCACAAAAAAACTAATAATGCCATTGTGGAAAGCGTTTTTTCCTGTTGCTGGGGTACTTCTGGTATTGATCCATGTTGATTGGTTGTTTGGATGAGGATGTATAGCTGGAATGGTGTTAGTTGCCGGTGTTCTGATTTACTCTCCCCCTCTTGAATTGAAAAGCCTATGGGGCTGATTTAAGAGCCCCTAGTGCCTCCTTGCCGTACATTGATGTCATTTTTATTGACGCTACTGTGGCCCAACGAGTCCAAAATCGCTGTGCCAGATTTACAAAGTGGCACAATGCATGCATTGTGCCACATAGTAACCCTTTGTGCAGGCATAATGTAAGCAAAGTGTGTGTTCCCCTATTGGGGGGGCCGAAAAACTGATGCAAGGAAATCTAAGAGATTTCTTTGCGTCATTTTTTTCAGCACTTTTAAAGCCTGCTCAGGGGAGGCATTAAAAGGAGGCACACCGTTGTTTTCAGTTGGTCTCAATGGGCTTTGCAGGATGTGTCAACATATTTAATGCTAGTCCTGCAATGCTCCGAACTAGCGTCAAAAATGTTGACGCTACTTTCCCTAACTACCGCCATGGTGCGCTGTATCCTAGGTATGGAGCACACATGGTGGCGTTAGGGGGCGGAAGGAAAGTGGAGCTGCACTGGGTGCAGCACCACTTTCCTTAAATCAGGCCCTATGTATTTTAAATGTGTATTTTCTGCAACTTTTTGTTTTTTATGTATGCATATTGCAGTGGCATTATGCATGTTCGTTTGTGTTTTCTGTGTTCCCTTGCGGCCAGCTACCTGTGCTGTGTTGTGAGTCATAATCTATGTCATATTGGTACGCTTAGGCCCATATTTATACTTTTTGACGCTAAACTGCGCTAACGCAGTTTAGCGTCAAAAAGTTTTGCGCCGTCTAACGCCATTCTGAAGCGCCATGCGGGCGCCGTATTTATGGAATGGCGTTAGACGGCGCAATCAGACCGGCGCTGCCTGGTTTGCGTGGGAAAAAACCACGTACACCAGACAGCGCCGGCGTAGGGGGAAAATGGCGTATGGGCGTCTTAAAATGGGGCAAGTCAGGTTACGTCGAAAAAATCGTCTTAACCCGACTTGCGCCATTTATTTTCGACGCCCATCCCCCATCAACATGACTCCTATCATTGTAAAGATAGGAGTCATGCCCCCTTGCCCAATGGCCATGCCCAGGGGACTTCTGTCCCCTGGGCATGGTCATTGGGCATAGTGGCATGTAGGGGGGCACAAATCAGGCCCCCCTATGCCAAAAAAAATTATTAAAAACAAATAAAAAAATACTTACCTGAACTTACCTGAATGTCCCTGGGGTGGGTCCCTCCAGCCTTGGGTGTCCTCCTGGGGTGGGCAAGGGTGGCAGGGGGGGTCCCTGGGGGCAGGGGAGGGCACTGTGGGCTCATTTTGAGCCCACTTGTCCCTTAACGCCATGCCTGACCCAGGCGTTAAAAAGCGGCGCAAATGCGCCGTTTTTAGCCACGCCAACTCCCGGGCGTCTCTTTTGCCCGGGAGTATAAATACCACGTAAAGGCCTGGGAGTCATTTTTTAGACGGGAACGCCTCCCTTGCATATCATTAACGCAAGGAAGGGGTTCACGCTAAAAAATGACGCACATTCCGGGAACTTTGGCGCTATTCGCCTCTAACGCCATAGTATAAATATGGCGTTAGTTGGCGTTAGTTTTGCGTCGAAATTGCGTCAAAAAAAACGACGCAATTTCGGCGCAAACGGAGTATAAATATGGCCCTTAGTGCGTTACCTGATAATGCTTTGGAAAGTCTTTCTGGTGTCTTGTCCTTCTTGTGTGGATATGTTGCTAATTTCGTGACTCTCTTTCAACAGTTCTAACAACTTTTTATTTTACTTTTCATCTGCTGTCATGGTAGCGTTATTCCATGGCGCACTTAGGCCCGTATTTATACTCCGTTTGCGCCGAATTAGCGTCGTTTTTTTCGACGCAAATTCGGCGCAAAACTAACGCCATATTTATACTTTGGCGTTAGACGCGTCTAGCGCCAAAGTATGGGCAAATAGCATCATTTTTTTGCGTGAACGCCTTCCTTGCGTTAATGAGATGCAAGGAAGGCGTTCCCGTCTAAAAAAATTACGGCGACGCAAATGCGTCGTATTTATACTCCCGGGCAAAAATCACGCCCGGGAGGTGGCGGGTCAAAAAACCCCGCATTTGCGCCACTATTTAACCCCTGGGTCAGGGTAGGCGTTAAGGGGCCTGTGGGCTCAAAATGAGCCCACAGGTGCCCTCCCCTGCCCCCAGGGACCCCCCCTGCCACCCCTGCCCACCCCAGGAGGACACCCAAGGATGGAGGGACCCACCCCAGGGACATTCAGGTAAGTTCAGGTAAGTATAATTTTTTACATTTTTTTTTTTTTTTTTGGGTGGCATAGGGGGGCCTTATTTGTGCCCCCCTACATGCCACTATGCCCAATGACCATGCCCAGGGGACATAAGTCCCCTGGGCATGGCCATTGGGCAAGGGGGCATGACTCCTGTCTTTACTAAGACAGGAGTCATTTAAATGGCGTCTGGGCGTCGAAAATAATGGCGCAAATCGGGTTGAGGCGATTTTTTTGCCTCAACCTGACTTGCCCCATTTTAAGACGCCCTAGCGCCATTTTTCCCCCTACGCCGGCGCTGCCTGGTCTACGTGGTTTTTTTCCACGCACACCAGGCAGCGCCGGTCTGCTAGCGCCGACTAACGCCATTCCATAAATACGGCGCCCGCATGGCGCTTCAGAATGGCGTTAGACGGCGCTAAATTTTTTGACGCTAAACTGCGTTAGCGCAGTTTAGCGTCAAAAAGTATAAATATGGGCCTTAATTTTTGTGAGGTTCCATTGCAGTTCCTATGAGTCTCCTGCATGTGGTGTATGGCTTACTTCAACTATTGGTGGGTCTAACTGTGAACCTACACCTGGCGTGTAGCGCACTTGAGAGTAACCTTTGTGAATTAGGCTTTCTGCAGGCTAACGTACCGTTTTGAAGGTGTGTACATTTATTTGCAGTACCTGCTGTGTGCCCCTGCTTCATCTTCCCCTTGCACACCCATAAAAAAAGAACAATTTTTTGGTTTTTCATGTCCATCCTACTCCGCAGGTCCACATTTCCACCCTGATAGTACGTTTTTAACGGTCTGCTAGTACAATCACGTGGCAGCCACATATACAGAGTAAGCCATGCACCGTCTACACATACATTTCTGAATGAGACGATGTCCAAAGTTGCCGCCTTTGGATCACGGAAATCAGGTTCTAGTCCGGCGTCGGCTCAAAATACAGCCATTCTGGAGAGTAAAATGATCTTCATGTACCTGAAAAGACTGAACTTCACCCTGTGTAATATAATCTTGCTTTCTGGGCCAGGTTCTTGCTGTGTAAAACTGAAAAAATACACTGTAATGCAGTACTATAACGGTCAGTCAACAAAGTTAACTAAAATGCAGGCTGCTTTTTACCTTACTTCGCAAGAGATAACTTTATGAACAGCCACATACCACTGTTATGCAGGTGCAAAAACAACCTGATGCAAAACTTGGTTTACTTTATCGCCACCAGGTGGTGACTTGCTGGAAACAAAAAAAAATGTATGCTGATGTACACGCCTGTAACTGTTCATGGAATTGTACAACTGAAATGTCTGAAAAGGCATACTATTGAGAAGGGCTTAGTTATGTCTCAGTGCTTGGGGGGTCTTAACTAAAAAGAAATAGGGGCACCTTTCCATCAACAACCCAGGCTTAACGTTACATAATCATTGCTGACAGCAGATGCGAGAACTATCAAGAGACAATTAACAACAATCAAGTTCAGACTCGCTGAACATGAGTGTAAAGTAAGCCAAGGTCAATTAAACTAATAGTATGCAGTTGATAAAAAAAAGTCACAGAAGACAGCTGCAGCATTGCATACTATAGTCGTGCCAGTACTTTCATTTGATTCTTCCACTGTTGAAAAAAAAGCGGAATAGAAAGTTTGACATTTCGCATGGGCTAAATGTCCTTTCATTCTTTGGTGCATGCTTCATCCACTCATGGAGAAATAGTACTTTGCACCAAATATTCACTACTATGGTATAAATCCTTGTAGTTGATTGTCATTAAAATGTGTTCCTTGTCGGAGGGGAGATGTTTCTTCTTACAGCACAGCAACCTCATGCAAGCATATAACGCAAAACGGCAAGATTGTGTGGAAACTGTGATTAACTTGTGGAGGTGGTTGCAGCTGGTGGTCATCAACACTCATTTTTGGGGACTACTAATTATTTTTCATCATCGGATTTTGACCTCGAACGATTTGGAGGAAAGAAGAAAAGGGAGAAAGAAGGAGGAAGGTAAAGACGGAAAAAAGTGACAAAGTGTAGGAAAATTATCCTTTCTGCTGGGTCATTCAGTTTTTTTTTTTTTTTTTGCTAAACCCTTTTGTTGCCAACTGAAGATCTCTGCATTTTAACTCTGCTAGCCAGAGGTAAAGTGCCTCTGTTCCCTGTTTTCAACATGATGAAAATGACATACCCCTGATTGGCATACTAAATGTTACTATAAGTCCACAATATATGGTACAAAAGTGTACCAAGGGCCTGTAAGTGGACCGCTGCACCTATTTTGCCACCCAGTGCACTGACATTGCAAACATGACTGGAGGCCTATCGTTGAAGCCTGGATGTGCAGCTTTAAAACTCCAAATTCAACCTGTCAAAATAACCCTTTTCCACAGTACTAAACCTTCCTTAAAAATAATAATAAGTCAGCTGGAATTAGACCTCACTATCCATAAGTAAGGGTGTATGGTATCTAAAAGTAGGACTTGAAAATGTTTAATGTTTTGGGACACAATTTTAATTTAATAATGTTATCTCTGACTAGGACACAGCTACAAATGTAATTATTTGACTTTTAAAATATTAATTACACACCCAATTAATTGGTGAAGTCAGATTTGTAATAAACGTTTTGGAAATTGTACTTTTAGAAGGTTATATTTTTCCTGCCTGAAGCCTTTAGAGACTCATTTGCATGATCTCCAACTGTCACCTAGGAGCTGACTAGCCTCCTTGATGAGGGTGGAACTTGCTCATAGAGCTGGAAAAAGGCCTTGGGTGTAGGGAGGTGTTCTGTTTCTTTGATAGGTTGACCGAGCTGTGCTCAGGAACTTGATCAACTACAGAGAGGTAACCATGCCACAGGCAAATGTTAGCTGAGCCCTTCTTTGTACCATTAGTCAGACAGGCACCAATCCCAGAAGAAGAGGATCTGCCTCCAGAACTGCTTTAGAGTGACCAGAGAGAAGGGGGTGCTCATTTCCCTGGCCACATCTCTGAGGTGGGTACACAGGTTCTGCATGAGGGTATTAGGATTTCACCATCTTGGATTTAGGCAGGGAGGGGCACTGTGGGATTCTTTGCAGTAGGGCACATATGTAGTGTAGCAAAAGAGAATAGGTTTGCCCCTGGGAAACTTTATCCTATTGTTTAATGAGGGCACAGAAGGTACCCTGACCCACAGGATGGTGCCAAGTATAAATGTGACACCCACAGTATCCTCCCCAGAACACTTTCTGGATATGTGAAAGAAAAGGAATCGAACTGGACCTGCTGCCTGTGACTTAGGAAAAGCCTAGAACACTTGACCTTCTCCCCCTTTGGTACCTAGGATATAGAAATGGACTCCAAGATTCAAAAGGCTGACCACCTGGCACAGCAAGCTACACGAGTGAGCCTTTCCAGCAACCTCCCAGCTGACCAGTTCCAAGTAGAGCTGCCCTGAACCCTGCTGCTAACCTCTTCTGGAGTGAGTGCTATGCTCATGGCCCTGGACTAACTTTTCCTGAAACCCAGGATTAGGAATCTTTTTGGCTCAAAAGACCTCCACAGGACTGGAACTAAGCTTGATTAAACATTGATTTGACCCAGTATTGCTTATGGACCAAAAATTCAGGTTGCTCCCACTTGGAGCTTTTCTACAGCAGCAAATCTGAATCATCAGGACCTCATGGAGAATTTATCTTGTCTTGTGGAACCCTCCGTGGCTACAACGTGCAGCATTGCCACACTGGAAGAATCCAAGCTCCACAACAGTGAAGTTGGAAGGTAGAAATCTTCATTGGACAAAGGTGTGAAAAGTACTCGCCCGTGAAGGTCCTCACGTGAGGGTTGCAAAGTTCAAATTTCTCTCTGTTAGAAATGGGGTCTTTGGTTGACAGTCAGGTTACCCCCTGTTCAAGCAAGGACCCTCACTCTAGTCAGGGTAAAAGAGAATCACCCTCAGCTAACCCCTGCTTATCCCCTTGGTAGCTTGGCAGAGCAGTAGGCTTAACTTCAGAGTGCCAGGTGTAAAGTATTTGTACCAACACACACAGTAGCTTAATGAAAACACTACAAAATGACACAACACCAGTTTAGAAAAAAAGGAAATATTTATCTAAACAAAACAAGGCCAAAACGACAAAAATTCACAATACACAAGTCAAGTTATCAATTAAAAATCAAAGAGTCTTTAAGTAGTTTTAAACACACACTAGCGCTGTTAGCGTGAAAACGTACCTGGTGCGCATCAAAAATAACCCCTCATGGGCGAGTGTGCGTCAAAAAGGGCTTGCGAGGCGTTGATTCCACTCACAAGCGGGACCGTGCATCATTTCTCCTCTCTCCGGGTCGGGGCGCGTCGTTTCCTCTCTCCGCAGGAGAGCGAAGCGTCGATCCGATCAGCACTCTCAGTTCCGGGCAGGCCTTGCGTTGTTTTTCCACGCACAGCGGAACTTGATTCGGAAATCCAGCCCGCACGATGATCCGAAAACCTAGCAGCGCGGGTTGTGAACTCCCAGCCTCCGTCAGTTATGCTGCGCGTCGTTTCTCCTGCTCCTTATATCGATTCTTCGGTCGTGTTTCCTGCGAGCATCGTTTCTCATCTGTGGAGCTGGCAGTGCTTTGTTTCTTCAGCCGCAGATCGGAGTCGCGTCAATCTTTTCCCCGCACGGCGCTCTGTGCGTGGATTTCCTTGTCTTTATGCTGCCAGCTTCTCCTTACTGGGTCCCAGGAACTGGATGGGCACCACAGGTCAGAGTGGGAGTCTCTCCAGAGACTCCAGGTGCTGGCAGAGAGAAGTCTTTGCTGTCCCTGAGACTTCAAACAACAGGAGGCAAGCTCTATATCAAACCCTTGGAGATTTCTTCACAAGATGGAAGGCACACAAAGTCCAGCCTTTGCCCACTTACTCTGGCAGAAGCAGCAACTGCAGGATAGCTCCACAAAGCACAGTCACAGGCAGGGCAGCACTTCTCCTCAGATCTTCAGCTCTTCTCCAGGCAGAGGTTCCTCTTGATGTCCAGAAGTGATCTAAAGTCTGTGGTTTTGGGTGCCCTACTTATACCCAATTTCTCCTTTGAAGTAGGCCTACTTCAAAGTAAAGTCTCTTTTGAATGTGAAATCCTGCCTTGCCCAAGCCAGGCCCCAGACACTCGCCAGGGGGTCGGAGACTGCATTGTGTGAGGACAGGCACAGTCCTTTCAGGTGTAAGTGACCACTCCTCCCCTCCCTCCTAGCACAGATGGCTCATCAGGATATGCAGGCTACACCCCAGCTCCCTTTGTGTCACTGTCTAGTGTGAGGTGCAACCAGCCTATTCTCATACCCCTTTCTGCCTTTGAAGTAGGCCTACTTCAAAGAGAAGACTGTGTTGTTCACAAGATCCTGACTTGCCCAGGCCAGGACCCAGACATACACCAGGGGTTGGAGACTGCATTGTGTGAGGGCAGGCACAGCCCTTTCAGGTGTAAGTGGCCACTCCTCCCCTCAGCCCAGATGGCCCATCAGGATATGCAGGCTACACCCCAGCTCCCTTTGTGTCACTGTCTAGTGTGAGGTGCAACCAGCCCAACTGTCAAACTGACCCAGACAGGGAATCCACAAACAGGCAGAGTCACAGAAATGGTATAAGCAAGAAAATGCTCACTTTCTAAAAGTGGCATTTTCAAACACACAATCTGAAAATCTACTTTACTAAAAGATCTATTTTTAAATTGTGAGCTCAGATACCCAAAACTCCACATGTCCATCCGCTCCCAAGGGAATCTACACTTTAATTAGATTTAAAGGTAGTCCCCATGTTAACCTATGAGAGGGACAGGCCTTGCAACAGTGAAAAAAGAATTTAGCAATATTTCACTGTCATACCTTAACCCTACACTGCACCCTGCCCTTGGCGCTACCTAGGGCCTACCTTAGGGGTGCCTTACATGTAAGAAAAGGGAAGGTTTGGTTGAATTTACAGTTAAAACTGCACACACAGACACTGCAGTGGCAGGTCTGAGACATGATTACAGAGCTACTCATGTGGGTGGCAAAACCAGTGTTGCAGGCCCACTAGTAGCATTTGATTTACAGGCCCTGGCACCTCTAGTGCACTTTACTAGGGACTTACTAGTAAATCAAATATGCTAATCATGGATAAACCAATCACATACAATTTACACAGAGAGCATATGCACTTTAGCACTGCTTAGCAGTGGTAAAGTGCTCAGAGTTCAAAAGCCAACAGCAACAGGTCAGAAAATATAAGATGCAGGAGGCAAAAAGATTGGGGATGACCCTGCATAAGCAAAAAAGTCCAACACTCTCTCTTGGAGCTTTCTTACCAAACGTGATTTACTTCACAGAGACGTCATCCAATGGCTGTCCAACAATGTGAGGCCCTCTTTGGCCACAGCCTGCTGCTTTGCCTCACTGAGGAAATTGAACCTCCATTTCAGAGACATGCCTAGATGTACAAAACGATTTAGCATTTCTTAATGAACCAAACCAATATGTCAGGCCATTAAGAATTGCAAAGTCTGCATTCGTTATGTATGAATGCAGAAAAAACGTGTCACAAAATGTGATTTATTCGCTGAAGGAATCACATTTAAGAAATTAAAAAATAGGGAATCGTTATTATTGATTCCCTATTTGCAATTCGCTACCACATTTACGAAGTAATTGTAATTTGCGACTAAACAAAAAAATGTCTGTTAAGAAATGTAATTACCACCAACCTGACCAAGGTGGTAAACATGTGCAAACTATTTAAAAAAAATGTATCTGGCTCACTCACAATGGCAGCATTATACATCCTAGCAAGTCAAATGAGAATCCAGGCTCTGAGGAACAGGAGGAGGAGGAGACAGGAGAGGCTATTTAGGGTGAGGGACTCCCTCTTTAACTTGCCAGAGGAGGAGATAATAGACAGACACAAAGGGCCTTATTTATACTTTTTGGTGCAAAACTGCACTAAGGCAGTTTTGCCCCAAAAAGTTTTGCACCGGCTTGCACCATTTTTTAGCACCAGCTGGGCACCATATTTATGGAATGGTGCAAGCCGGTGCAAAGGGTAGGCTAGCTTAAAAAAAAATGGTGTTAGGCAGTTTTGAGTCAAAATAAATGATTCTGACCAGATTAGCATCATTTTTTGACGCTAAGGGGCATATTTATACTCTGTTTGCACTGAATTAGCGTCATTTTAAAAAAAACTCTAATTCAGTGCAAATCTAACTCCATATTTATACTTTGGTGCTAGACCCATCTAGCACCAAATTTATGGAGCTAAAGTCATTTTTTGGAAGTGGAAACCTACCTTGCCTTAATGAGATGCAAGGTAGGCGTTCCCGTGCAAAAAAATGACTCCCGCCACAGTGGAATTTACAACCGACCCGCACAGGGGGAATTTGGAGATGGATTCCTGATTAGTAAGTGTACTCCATACTCATTGCACACACTAGCCAGGAGTGTATGTGCCAGCTGACCCAATGTTTCCCCACTAATGCTCCATATGGGACAGTGCATATGCCTTACCCCCATGGTTCCTCAAACCTTACCTGACCACCCAGACACCAAGGGCCATATTTACAAGCAAGTGGAGTATCACAAGTGATGCACCACTTTTCTTGCGGCCCCTTGAGTCGCCTAATGCCACCATGGTAGCACCATATTTACAATATGGTGCACCATGGCACATGTTAGGGGCAATAGCGCCATTTTTTTATGCTATCGTAACGCTATACTGCTTTAGAGTAAAAAAAATGACACCAATCCAGTATAGTGTTAAGAGGCCCATTTAAATCAATGGGAGACTCATTTTAATGCCTGCTTTAAGCAGGCATTAAAATGATGCTAGAAATGGCGCAATGGAATCTCATAGCGACCTTCTAACGATGGAACATCCACTTGCATTCATCATGCGTATATTATACACAATGTGGTGCAAAGGGTTTACAAGGTGGCTCAAATCTAATTTGCTCCACCTCGTAAATATGGCGCTATGGGAGTGGCCCATTAGTGTCACATTTGCGGCAAAAATGTTGGCTCAAATGTGGCACTAAGGGGTGCAAGGGCCTTGTAAACCTGGCCCCAAGCGAGAGACGGTAGAACCAGGCACACAAAGGAACACCCTCAGTTATTGAGCGTACATTTGGCATATTTAAATCCTGCTTCCTTCATCATCCTCTATAAGACTGGAGGTGCACCTTTCTAACAGCCACATACATGCTGTAAGATTATAGCAACTTGTACCATTTTGCACAACATAGCAATGTGGAGGGGACTACACAATGTCTTTATTGAACCTGAATCTGATGAAGCCTCTGATAATGAACAACAGCCACAACAGAGACCACAGGATGGCAGCCATGCAGCTGAGGGATGGGATAGACACACAGAAATCACAAACAACTATTTATGAGGTAAGGTATGACATGTTATGGTACCAGTGAGACAACTCACATATGCCTCAGTGCTTGGTGCACAACTTTGTGCCCAACTTTTATTCAGGGGCAACGTACGCTAAGCAAAATTAAACTTGTTTAAAGAAATACCTTGCATCTGTGCCAAACATAGAGGGACTGGGATGTTCCATGTGGGCTTATTTCCTCCGAGCCCTTGCTGTGCTCCTCTTGCCAGGTGCAATGAGCCCTGGTCTTGCAGATGTCGCAGATTCCAACTGTTGCTGGGTGTTAGACCTGGCAGCCTTAGGGTGGTCACCCCCAACTTTCTGCCTGCCTTTTCCCATATTTTTCTAGTTTTAGGACTCTGCACACTTTACTACTGCTAACCAGTGATAAAGTGCATATGTTCTCGCCCTTAAAACAGGGTGACATTGGCTCATACCCAATTGGTATATTTAACTTACTTGTAAGTACCTAGTAAAGTGCACTGCATGTGTCCAGGGCCTGTAAATTAAATTCTAGTAGTGGGCCTTCAGCACTGATTGTGCCACCCACATAAGTAGCCCCTTAACCATGTCTCAGGCCTGCCATTGCAAGGCCTGTGTGTTTCACTGCCACTTCGATTTGGCATTTTAAAGTACTTGCCAAGCCTTAATCTCCTATTTTTCTACACATAAGTCACCCCTAAGGTAGGCCCTAAGTAACACAGAGGGCAGGGTGCTGTGTAGGTAAAAGGCAGGACATATATCTGTGTGTTTTATATGTCCTGGTAGTGGAAAACTCCTACATTTGTTTTCCACTGCTGTGAGGCCTGCTCCTTTCATAGGCTATTATTAGGGCTACTCCCATAAACTGTTTGAGTGGTAGATTCTGATCAGAAAGGGGTAGACAGGTCTTATTTAGTGTGGCCAGATTGGTAATACAAAATCCTGCTTATTGGTGAAGTTGGATTTTATATTACTATTTTAGAAATGCTACTTTTAGAAAGTGAGCAGTTCTCTGCACTTACAATCCTTCTGTGCCTTACAGCCTGTCTCCAATCCACGTCTAGGCCGGGCTGGTTGACAGCTCCCTTGCGCATTTCACCCAGACAACCACAACCACAGGATGCTCAGTCACACCTGCATACATCTGCATACTGAATGGGTCTTCCTGGGCTGGAAAGGTGGAGGTCCTGACACTTACATTCCAAAGGGAAGTGGCATTCCCTCACACAATGGACTGACAACCCCACCCCTGGGACACTGGCAGACAGGGTTGTACTGAAAGGGGACCTTGTGCACTTCAAAACCACTCTTTGAAGTCTCCCCCACTTCAAAGGCACTTTTGGGTATATAAACTGGGTCCCTGACCCTACCAACGTAGACACTTCCTGGGACAGATACTCCGAACCAGATACTGCAACTTGCCACGAGGAGCTGTCTGGCTGCCCAAAGGACTCACCTGGACTACTTTGCTGTGAAGGGCTGCTGCCTTGCTGTTGCACTGCTGCCTTGCTGGCCTCTGGCTCTGCTGAAAAGTTTTCTCCAAGGGTTTGGATTGAGCTTGCCTCCTGTTTCCTGAAGACACAGGCCAAAAAGACTTAGGGGGTCATTCCGACCCCGGCGGGCGGCGGGAGCCGCCCGCCTGGCGGGAACCGCCGAATGACCGCACCGCGGTCAAAAGACCGCGGCGGCCATTCTGGCTTTCCCGCTGGACCGGCGGGCGACCGCCAAAAGGCCGCCCGCCGGCCCAGCGGGAAACCCCCTGCAACAATGAAGCCGGCTCCGAATGGAGCCGGCGGAGTTGTAGGGGTGCGACGGGTGCAGTGGCACCCATCGCGATTTTCACTGTCTGCATAGCAGACAGTGAAAATCTTTGTGGGGCTCTGTTAGGGGGCCCCTGCACTGCCCATGCCAGCGGCATGGGCAGTGCAGGGGCCCCCAGGGGCCCCACGACACCCGTTCCCGCCATCCTGTTCCTGGCAAGCAGCGCCGCCATGGAGGATTCCCTGGGCCAGGGGAAAACCGGCGGGAAAACCGTCGGGAAACCGCCGGTTCCCCTTTTCTGACCGCGGCTTTACCGCCGCGGTCAGAATGGCCCAGGAAGCACCGCCAGCCTGTTGGCGGTGCTTCCGTGGTCGTTGACCCTGGCGGTCGGTGACCGCCAGGGTCAGAATGACCCCCTTAATCACTGCAAAGGAACTCCTTGTGCAGCGAAAATCGGCGCACATCCTGCCGGAATTGATGCACAGCCTGCCTAGCAATGAAAGAATCATCGCATCACCAAACTGGAACGATACAGCCCGGCTCCCCGAGTAGAGATTGCCACAGCCCCAGCTTTGTAGACAGAAACTTCGATGCACAGCCTCCCAGATCAAAGCATCACCAAGCCGGAACAACACAGCCTGACTTCCTGTGGGAGGAGTCAACGCAGCGCCTGCTGTGCGACAGAAACTCTGATGCATCGCCCACCGGATCGACACAGCACCTGTGACTTTGTCCTGCCTGCCCAGGATTTCCACACATTGTCCCTAGGTGTCAAAAGAACCCGCATCACAAAGAGGATTCAAGCCTGCGTGCAGGAATTCGATGCAAAGTCCTTGCTGCATGGAAAATAATTGATGCATCGTCTGTGTGCACCCAGAAATCCAACGCACACCCTTTGTTTTCTTCACATACCCTCTTCTGCAGTCTCCGTGTGTGTAATTTAGACGCATACCAGGTACTTTCTTCTTGCAAGAGACACTTGCTTCTTTTTAAAGACTAAAGACTCTTCTTGTCATTACAAAACTGATGTTTCAACTTCTACTTATCAAATCTTGATCGCTTTGACCTTAGTTTACTCAGATGAACATCTTATATATTTTTTTTAAACTATGTGGTGTATTTTGTGGTGTTATTACTGTGTTATTGCACGAGTTATTGCACAAATACTTTACACATTGCCTTATAAGTTAAGCCTGACTGCTCAGTGCCAAGCTAGCAGAGGGTGGGCACAGAATAATTTGGATTATGTGTGATTTACCCTGACTGGGATTGTGGTCCCTACTTGGACAAGGGTAAATACCTCTGCCAACTAGAGACCCCATTTCTAACACTGGGTATCATGCCTAGTGGTACAGGTCTCCTGAGCAGACACACCACTCATGCTGAAGCCATCCTCGCTCCCAGGTGGGGGTGGGTTTTGCGTCAAAGATAAGTTGTGTGTCTGAATGCTTTCGAATGCCAATGTCACCTGACCCAGGTCCCTGGCAACATCCTGTTGGATATAGATATAGATGGTATGCTTTGCCAGGCTGGAGGTGGCTCTGGCCAGCCAATTTATTGCCCTAGGATGTGAGTCAAAGCAGGCAATCTACTGGAGGAAAGCAAAAAACAACAAAAACTCAATGCTACATGGTCTCAAGTCTGGGTTGTATGCCCATAACCTGCCTCCTATTTGCACTACCAAAATAAACGTCCTCTGGAAGGGGCATCTAGTAGCACAGAGCCAGCACCTCAATGACTTTACTTGTGGGGGGGGCGGCCCTTAGGTTTGGGAGGGGTGGGTTGGGATGTGGAAGGCATGGGTTGGTGTGTGGAAAAGGTGCCAATACGTTTGGGTTGGGTGGGGTGGTCTTATGTTTGGGAGATGTGGTCAGGGATGAGGAAGGGGTCAGGGCAAACATAAGGTTCTCCTTAGGAAAATAGGCAGGGTGTCCTGGAAGGAGTTGGGGTTGGGAGGTAGAGGGAGTGACAGTGCCTGATGTGCATGTGCCTATTGATGATGTGGGTGCCTGTGGGTCTGGTGTATGTGGTGTACGTTTTGGTTTGAGTTTCTACTGGATGTCTGTTGTGTGTGTGTAAGTGTGGGAGTTTGTATACAGTATGTGTGTGTGTTGATGGGTCTGCTGTGGAGGTACTGTGAATGGGTGTGGTACCTGTGTATGTGCTGGTGCATGTGTATGTTGTGGTGGGTCTATGGGTGTGGTGGTGGTGTGGATATTTGTGTTGTGGTGGGTGTGATGTCTGCGGGTGAGCTGGTTGTGAGTGTGGGTGTTTGTGTTGTGGTGTGCGTGGTGTCTGTGGATGTGGCGGTGATGGGTGTGGATGTTTGTGTTGTGGTGATTGTGATCTTTGCGGGTGTGCTGGTGGTGAATGTGGATGTTTGTGATGTGGTGGTTGCGGTGTTTGCAGGTGTGCTAGTGGGTAATGTGGATGTTTGTGTTGTGGTGGGTTTGTGTCTGCAGGTGTGCTGGAGGTGAGTGTGGATGTTTGTGTCATTGTGGGTGTGGTATCTGTTGGTATGCTTTTGGTTGAGGTGGTGGTGGGGTGTGTGGTGTCTGCATGTGTATGTATTTCAGTGTTTCTTGCCATGTTGTGTGTACTGTATATGACAATGTGCTGCTTGTGTGTTTGAGTGGATGCATGTAAAGGAGTGCATGTGCTTTGGATAGTGCTGGGATGAGGGACTTTGCATTGGGAAGGGTTGGGTGTTGGGACACAAGGTTGGGATGGGTGGGATACTGCGGTCACTGAGAAGGTCAGACTCTGAAATGACAGCTATAGGCCAGACATGACACTGTGAATGCCATCCAGGTAAGCTAGCATCTGTGTCATCCGACCACTAAGCCCCTGGATGGCATCCAGTACTGCAGTCTGGCCTACAGCGATAGTCCACAATAGATCAATAGACTCTTCATTGAGCACAGCCAGAGAGACAGGGGCATGGGGGAGGTGCCTGCAGCAAAGGTAACGCCATCCCTTTTATGGGGGTGGCTACGGCCAACTGGGGGAAGTAAGAGGGAGGGTAGAGATCGAAACGAGGGTGGCAGACAACGATGTAGGTGGAATTGTCACACTAAGGTCTGCCACCAATAGGGACTTGTCGTCTGTGGAGGCCACTGAAAATGATATGGAGTAGCTTATGGACTCCAGGCAAGTCCCCTCCATGACACTCAGTCCATAGGTGTCAGTGTTGGCTGCACTGGGACCACAATGCCCAGCTTCTTCCACATTGATGTGGCCGCTGTCACCTTTGCCTTGCCCAGATGATGCTGTAAAGACAGATACAACAGTTTAAGGGTATCCGTGTAAATAGATTTGAACATAAACTTTGCTGACAAAACATTTGCCAAGTCTACATATTGAATCAGCTTCAAGACACTGCATGGCAAATGGCTTGACAGCATGGTTAAATACACAGACCTGGATACATTCCTAATCCACTTCAGTACAAAACAAAAATATTTCCACACTTCCAAAAGAGACATGGTTTGGGCCTGATGTTTACTTAGCAAGGTGGGATACTCCAACATCTATGTGATGTGACCTTCCATTTGCAATTGACCTTTTAAGTATCATTTTTCTTACCATCATTGCTTTCTCTTCTGGACATAACTAAGGACACGTAAATGTCATTTGGGTATGTGTAACTCTGTCATCATTGTTGACACATTCCTGTCTGTTGCAGTCAATATACTTTGGCATAAAAAATCATGTTGGTTGACACAGACTGGCTTACATGCACATTTGGGAATGACTGAGGTTTCATAATAATCTGCTACTGCCTACATGAAATGAATTGAATTTTGCTATTGAAACATATCCCTAACATATTTCAGATAGGGAATTAGGCCATTGTGCACATGTCTCCATTCCTTTTGGTTTGTGCTGTAAAGTAAATAGGTAAAAAAAAGATTTTGAGTCCATTTGCATCACTTTTGTGACACAAACACAGCATAAAATTGTAGTATTCGTTTTTAAATTGAATGCCCCAGGTGTGGAAAACTATGTGGTAAGTACAGAAGGTCGATGACTAGGCGTCCACAAAATTGCATAACTTCATTGGCCCTAAAAATTGTCTATTCGTTTATCAACAATATATTCATGAAATGAAAACAAGGAGTGTGGCTAGGAGGCCAAGTGGAATGGATGCTCCGTGAAAGAGCTCCCGCTCAACTCTTTTTCTTTTCAACCTTTACACAAGCAAAGGGAATGCTTCTTAATTAGGACAAAGGGATGGAGAACATTGGAGACGCAGAGCAGTATGTCTATTACGTGCTCAGACTGCAGATATGGTTATTTTCTGATAGGTGCACCGGCACTCTGCCTGACTAATTTTTCCGCACGGAAGTTGTGGAGCAGGAATGCCTGTGAAGATAAATGGCTTCAGGTATAACCTCTGTCAGAAATGGTTCCTCTGCTCTATAGCTCTTTATTTTCTCTCAGAAGATGTCACATTTATTTTTAAATGCACACTAAAGATTACATTTTTCAATGAACATCACATTAATTTGTTTACTTTCAACTTTATAACATGTTTTCTTTTCACATGAACTTGACTTCTCAGACAAATAACTTTTTTCCTTTTATTTAATGCCATAGCCATTTAATTCGGAGACAGTTACCGCTTCTGTATCCGTATAGTACACTATGGAATTTATATGTGCACACGAAGGAATAAACGCATGGATGAATGAACAAATAGGTCTTATAGAGAGCACAGCTGCTCCTAGAAGTATTCCAGTGCTAAGAAACTAAGGCCCATATTTATACTTTTTGGCGCACAACTGCGCCAACGCAGCTGTGCGTCAAAAATTTTACCGCCGGCTAACGCCATTCCAAAGCACCATGCGGGCGCCTTATTAATGGAATGACGTTAGCCGGCGCTGCGGACTGGTGTGCGTCAAAAAAAATTACTCACACCAGGCAGTGCCGGCGTATGGGAAAATTGGGTTTGCGCGTAAAAAAATGGTGCAAGTCAGGTCTGAGGCAAAATTCAGGCCTCAAACCGGATTTGCGCCATTTTTTTTGACGCCCAACCTCCATTGACATGACTCCTGTCTTAGCAAAGACAGGAGTCATGCCCCCTTGCCCAATGGCCATGCCCAGGGGACTTATGTCCCCTGGGCATTGTCATTGGGCATAGTGGCATGTAGGGGGGCCCAAATCAGGCCCCCCTATGCCACAAAAAAAATCGGAAAAAAATACTTACCCGAACTTACCTTTACTTCCCTGGGATGGGTCCCTCCATCCTTGGGTGTCCTCCTGGGGTGGGCAAGGGTGGCAGGGGGTGTCCCTGGGGGCAGGGGAGGGCACCTCTGGGCTCCTTCCGAGCCCACAGGTCCCTTAACGCCTGCCCTGACACAGTTGTTAAAAAACGGAGCACATCAGGCTGTGCGCCGTTTTTTAAGGCCCACCCCCTCCTGTGCGTCAAAATGACGCCAGAGTATAAATAAGGGGCACAGGCCTTAAAGTCATTTTTTGGTAGGGAACGCCTACCTTGCATATAATTAACGCAAGGCTGGTTCCCCCTTCCAAAAAATGACGCACATGGTGGAATTTTGACGCCCGCGGGGTCGGGCGTCAAAGTGTAAATATGGGGCAGGGTTTGCGCCGATTGTGTGTCAACATTTTTGACGCACATTCGGCACAAACAGAGTATAAATATGCCCCAGATTGTACAGGGTGAAACGATGTTCATGCACATAGCCAAGTTTTAAGGTTTTTCTTGAAGATAACCTCCGAGGACACTAAAAAAAGTTCAAATCAAAGCTGATTTCAAGTTTGCGCAGAAAGAAAAGAAGACGAGAGATCAGCCCTTCTGACGTGCCTCAATCTCAGAATCAGAGCGAGGTAGCCCTGTGAAGAGCACAATGTTTTTGCCAGAAAATAGTGTTGCGATCTGGCTTTCAGGTATCGAGGGCTTGCCAAACCGAAGGCCCTAGGGCAGTGCTTAATTCGTGCTCGTTGTTTCCGGTGCTGAGCACCGGCACTTATTTTTGAGGTCCGGGGTTTATTCTTCTGCCTCAAGCATTTGCTGCAAGCACAAGACACATATGGGAAAGACGGAGAAAGGGAAAAACGAAAAAGCGTCTCAAAGGGAGAAAGTAGAAAACTGCGTGAGTGAGCTGAAGGGGCAGGGAGTGGCTTTATAGGGATTGAAGTGTCCAGAGATGGCTTCAGGATGACATTGCCTCAGTATTCCATGTTCAAACGTTTAATTGCAGGAGCTGCTTGTTTAAGAGGAGTGTTTTGGGTGATAACGCGTCCAGCCCTTATAAATTACCTGTTCCTGGACACGCTGGAGGTCGGTGAACCTTTTAGCCGAGTTGGGCTCTCCTCATCCTCAAATAGTCGGGTCACTTAAATCAATAATCAATAACTATTGTATCCAATAGCCAATACTCAATTAATAGATTGAAATAACACATCAGGAATCAATAACAGTTGGTATTTCGACGCACCATGACCTTTCAGTCATGAATAACCACACCAGTTTATTAAAAGTTAGTGAATTTATTTCCCTATATTAACAAAGCTAGCACAATGTACATGAGTCTCAAGACCAAATGATATATGTAGAAGAACATTACTAGCTGTCCATAACGGCGGAAGAAACGCAATCTACGCAAAATCTGAATAATAATGCATTCAGTTATAGCAATACAAATCACTAATATGAGTAATTAAATTTGACTAATTGCATACATCGGTCAGCATGACAAGATTTCAATTCAACATGGTGCGTCAAGTGCATACCTCAACTAACCTCTAATTAGCATTGGCATGTGGAGCTTCATGCAAAATGAATTTAGTCAACACAAATTTGGAAAACTTCTAGCTTGGGCCCTATAAAAATAGCAGTTGGTACCTAAAAGGAAAAACACAATGCATAATACAATTATCCTTTCATAATTACCAATTACAATCAGTATTCAAGAAAGTCTTCGTCCTTCAGGTATCGGTTCGATCAGCATGGGGCAGAATTTCAAAGGGGCCGAGTTTGGGGCAAGTTTCCTTGCAGCAGCAAGGAGAATGGGGCAAAGTTACTGCATGGGCAAGACGGGGCAATTTAAAGTTAAAGTCTCTAGGGTGAGAATTCTCAAAGTCTCTTTCTCTGGAATAGAGAAAAGGGCATCAAGATGTCGTCTAAGATGGCGTCTTGCGTTTGTCTTCAAAGATGGCATCAAGGAAAATGGCTGACTTCTCTTTGTCCAGTGGGTTTAAGTAAGAAACATTCCAAATTCTGCAGGGTCTTCCATTTGAGGGTTCATAGGGTGGCTTCAGTTTGACCAATGGAAAATGTCTTTCTCCTAGTACTCATTTATGCATACATTGTCCTTGGAGCCTTGGAACACAAGTTGCAACATGGTTTGTCAATTATTTCGATATCAGTGCTCTTATTGTCCGCACCTGCAGAGACTGACCTTGCTTCAAAGGGAATGAAACTTGCCTAGCACGAAACCTTGGAGAAAAGTATGTTAGTCATCCCTACTGGAAAAATACAACTTTAAAGTAAAATATTCATTTTATTAGTTCAAGGAAAAGCCACGCAGTTAGAACTTGAGACCAGGCAACTAGTCCAAAGCCTCTACTAAATTTAAGCTAAGCACACACAGTTTCAATAAGAAATCATGGCACACATTTGCAATTATGACGGATTACTACAATTTTCAATTCTTCATGATTAATAAAGCTCGTTTATAATATTGGCGAACTACTCCAAGGGCACAATTTCCCTCGTACATTATTTTCTTTACTAAAATCACACTACATTATACGATTTTGGTTATATGATATATGAATATATGTTGGTCCTTCTTTTTCTGCGTCATCATGGGCACCAGCACCTTTTTATTTACAAATTAAGCACTGCCCTAGGGGATCAATACAAGTGATTTGTAAAGAATTATCTTCTTAACCCCTTCGGCCTTTTCCCCCTTCTGTGCCAAGCCTTTTTTTGGCTATTTGGCGCAGTTCACGCTTAGGCCCCAGAACTTTATGTCCCCATAAGCTATTTGCGCCAAATGAGCGTCCTTTTTCTCCAACATCCTAGATATTCTTTGGGTACCTAGAGTTTGTGGGTTCCCCTAGAGGAGACCAAGAAATTTTCCAAAATACAGCTAAAATTGGGTTTTTTCAAAAAAATTGGGAAAAAAAGGAGTGCAGAAGAAAGCTTGTGCTTTTCTCCCTGAAAATGGCATCAACAAAGGGTTTGTGGTGTTAAAATCACCATCTTCCCAGCTTTCAGGAACAGGAAGACTTGTATCAGAAAACCACACTTTTCAACACAATTTTGGCATTTTACTGGACATACCCAATTTTTACTATTTTTTGTGCTTTCAGTATACTTCCAGTTAGTGACAGAAATGGGTATGAAACCATTGCTTGATCCCAGACAGCTAAACATTTCTCAAATGTACACAACATTTTGGGTTCAGTAAGGGGTCATTTGTGAAGATCCTTTAAGGTTTTCCTTCATAAAGTAACAGCGAAAATTAAAAAAATATTGAAATTGAGGTGAAAAAAAGAGCCATTTCTGTCCATGTTATCTTTTATAACGTTTTCCAGCTTTGGCAGATTTTTTAGAGCAATATACCGTTATGTCTGCTGGACTCTTCAGGTTGTGGGGATATATAGGGCTTGTAGGTTCATCAAGAACCCTAGGTACCCAGAGCCAATAAAGGAGCTGCACCTTGCAATGGGTTTTCATTGTATACCGGGTATACAGCAATTCATTTGGTGAAATATAAAGAGTGAAAAATAGATATCAAGGAAACCTTTGTATTTTCAAAATGGACATAAGCTAAGGTGTTGAGAAGCAGTGGTTATTTGCACATCTCCGAATTCTGGGATCCCCATACTAGCATGTGAATTATGGGGCATTTCTCAAATAGTTGTCTTTTTTTTACACAGTCTTACATTTGGAAGGAAAAAATGTAGAGAAAGACAAGGGGCAATAACAATTGTTCTTCTATTCTGCTTTCCCCGGAGTCTCCCAATAAAAAAGGTACCTCACTTGCGTGGGTTGGACTAATGCACGCAGCAGGAAATGCAACATGGACACATTACATTTTTACATTGAAATCTGATGTGTTTTTTGGAAAGTTCCTAGCTCTGGATTTTGACCTGTAGCTCATCCAGCACCTAGGAAAACCTAGCAAACCAGGACATTTCTGAAAGCTAGACACCTAGGGGAGCCCAGGATGGGGTAACTTGTGATGCTCTCACCAGGTTCTGTAGCCAGAATCCTTAGCCAACCTCAAAATTTTGCAAAAAAAACCACTTTTTTCCTCACATTTCGTTGCTGCAAAGTCCTGGAACCTGAGGGAAGCCACAAACATCCTTTGGCCCAACATTCCCCCAGGTGTCCTGATAAAAATGGTACCTGACTAGTGTGGGTAGGCCTAGTGCCGTGCCCACAACAAGAAATGCCCCAAAACACTACGTGGACACAACAAAATCATCAAGTACAAAACTACCTGTTTTTGTGGGGGAGGGCACCTGTGTTTTTGGTCCTGGGCTCAGCATCCATCTAGGGAAACCTATCAAACCCAGACATTTCTGAAAACTAGACACCCAAGGGAGTCCAGGGATGTGTGACTTGTGCGAGTCCCCCATTGTTTTCTGTCCCAGAATCCTCAGCAAACCTCAAATTTAGCTACAAAATCAAATTTTCCCACATTTCTGTGTGGGATCACTGCACCAGCACAAATTTCCTACCACCCATTGGTTCCTACCACCCAACGGTCTACTCAGTCTCCTGATAAAAAAAGATATCTCATTTGTGTAGGTGGCAAAGTGCCTGTGACAGAGTAGAGCCAAAAACATGTCGAAATTGAGGGGGGAACCAAAGCAGGTCCAAAAGGGAAGTTTGAAAAAAAATCATTTTTAGGCTGACAAGTGGGGCAGAAATTTTATCTGTATAGATGCAACAATGCTGGGTGGTAGAAATTCTGTGGATTCCTGTAGATTCTGGACGGTTCCATCACAAAAATGTGGGGCAAATGTGCGATTTCAAGAAAAGTTGGAGGTTTGCTGGGCATTGTGGGTAAGAAAATGGTGCAGGGTGAACCACACCACCCCGGAATCATCCAGATGTTTAGTTTTCAAATCTGTTTAGGTCTCATGGATTTTTCTACATGGCAGCGTCCCGAAGTCCAAAAAGTGCAGCCCTCACCTTTGCAAGTAGGACGATTTTGAGAGTTAGACAAGCTGTCATGACCCAAATGTAAAACTAAAACCCAAAATAATCAAATGTCCTCTTGCTTGCCATTAGGATAAGATCTTTTAGTATCAACCACCCCACTATTTTTTTTTTATTCCTTGGTATCTAGAAGGCTTTAAGCCCCCCCGAGGAGTGGATTGGGGGTACTTGCCCCATCTGCCCACCAGTGGGTAGAACAACTTTGTCCCCATTTATTTGGGGTGGGGGTATGGCCGTACCCCCACCCTCTTTTTTTGAGAAAAATTCTTCCCTGGTGTCTGGTGGGCTTTCTGATCCCCTTGGGGGCAGATGGGCCTTATAAAAATAGGTTGATCTGCCCCCATGGGGGGCAGAAATGGCCAACATTAATGTGCCCCCATGGGGAACGACCCTTGCCCAAGGGACTGCCCCCCCCAAACAAAACACTAACGCACATTCCTATCCCTGGTGCCTAAGTGATTTCTGCCCCCACTGGGGGAAGATCGCCCTAATAGAAATAGGGCGATCTGCCCCCAAAGGGGTTAGAAATGGCTGAAAATGTATTTGCCCCCAGGGGAGCAACCCTTGCCTAAAGGGTTGCTCCCCATCTGTAAAAAAAAAAAAATAAAAATAATTCCATGGTGTCAAGAGGTTTCTGCCTTGTCTATGGGGTCGCTCCCCTTGCGTGAAATTGACACATAAAAAATCCCTGGTGCCTAGTGGTTTCTGCCCTCCTTGGGGACAGATTGGCCTAAGAAAAATAGACCGATCTGCCCCCAAAGAGGGCAGAAATGGCCTAGAATAAAGTTGCCTCCCAGGGGAGCAACCCTTGCCTAGGGGGCGCTCCCCTTCTGTAAAAAAATAAAAAATCCCTGGTGCCTAGTGGTTTCTGCCCCCTGTGGGGGCAGATGGTCTTAATTAAAATAGGCTGATCTGTCCCCAAGGAGGGCAGAAACGGCCTAAAATAAATTTGCCCCCCAGGGGAGTGACCCCTGCCTAAGGGGTCGCTCCCCTTTAGTGAAATTGACCTGAAACAAAAATCCCTGGGGATTGGCCTCATAAAAATAGGCCAATCTGCCCCCAAGGGGTGGCAGAAATGGCCTAAAAACAATTTCCCCCCCAGGGTGGCGACCCTTGCCTAAGGGGTCGCTCCCCACATGTAACAGATGATTTAAAAAAATGATTCCTGGTGTCTACTGGCTTCTGCCTCTCTGGGGTCAGAAAAGGCCTTGTAAAAAATGCCTCCGTTGGGAAGCGACCCTTGCACAAGGGGTCGCTCCCCTCATGCAAATTTCCAAAGTAAACAAAAATCCCTGGTGTCTAGTGGGCATTTCTGCAGCCCAATCGCTTCACAATCGGGCTGCAGAAATGCTCAGACAGACATGAAAGGAAAGGAAAGGCCTTTCCTTTCATGTCCTCTGCCTGCCACCACCCCCGGATCGGAAGAGAAATGCTTTGCATTTCTTTTCCGATCGCGCTGGAAGCTGACCTCCCAGCGCAATGAGGGTGGCCTCTGCAATTGGAGAGAGGCAAAAATGAAGAATCTTACCCCAAGATTTTTAGCCACTGCTGAAGGAAATGGCGAAGAGGGAGCCCTAACAGGCCAACAGTTTGGCCACCATTGAGCTTGATCTATGGCTTCTCTAAAGTAAAAGAGAAGCTAAAGGTCATCATCATGAGAAACCACCTTAAGGCCAAAGGATTCCAACACTGAAGCAAGCGGTAAAGTTTACACCTCCAAGAAACTAGAATTTGTTTTTGGGGTGTATGCTGTTTCCAAAGTTAAAATGGATATCTCATAGCATGAAGGCATAAAGTTAGATAGCGTTCCATCAAATATATGTTGCTGGAGCGGGGATTCTTGTGTCTCAAACTTTGAGTATAATCATCAAATAACCCCTGCCATTAGTCATATACCTTTGTTATTTGACAAGGAGAATAAATAATGAACTATCATTTACCTTAATTATCCTATCGGTGAACTCCAATTGGGGCTTCCTAGAAATCAACAAAGCAACTTAAAGTAATTTAGGAGGATTTATTAACAAATTAATTCAAGTCATTCTTTAGTTCAGTAAGTATTTATATTTTAGTAATTATTATTACAGTGTCAAATAATCGAAAAGTTGATATTTCCAAAATAGGATAAAATTCCATGTTGGTAAAAATTAAAAATAGAATGAAGAACATGCAGCAAGAGTGTTCCATAAAGGAAAATCCTTAATCTAGATTATGAGGTTTTGGCACCAATGGCATTCATTCAAAGGAAAGTAATGTTTCAGCTTCAGAAAACAAAATGAAGGTTTCTGATGAAAGAAGAGAAATGCACAGGCATGAAGCCTTAGCATTCAAAGAGTGGAGATTAGCAGAGGCTGGAAGAGTCTTCTCAGCTTGAAGTCAGTAAGCGTATCTAAGATCAGCCTCCTAAATTCTGCAGAAGGGTCTCCTCTCTAGTCTAAGGAATGCATGTTAATATTACTCAACAAAACATTAAGTGCAACATTTCATCTCCTCCCTACTTCCAGGAACTAATCGTTCTCTTGCACAGGCTGGAAGCAGGTAAACTCCCCAATTTCTCACTTCTTCACAATGGATCATTGTTAGACTTGGCATCCTGGGCGTAGTAACCCCTAACTTTTTGCCTCTGTTTCCCAGGTTGTTGATGTGAGCTGGAATCTATTTTTGCTGTTTTGATACTACGGGGACTTTACCAATGCTATCCAGTGCTAAAGTGCAAGTGCTCCTACGTAAAATGTAGGTGTAATTGGTTTTCCGTGATTGGCATATTTGATTTACTAGTGAGTCTCTAGTAAAGTGCACTAGAGATGCCAAAGACCTGTAAATTGAATGCTACTAGTGGGCCTCAAGCACTGGTTGTGCCACCCACATGAGAAGCCCTCTAAACATGGCTCAGACCTGCCACTGCAGTGTCTGTGTGTGCAGTTTTGAACTGCCAATTCGACTTGGCAAGTGTACCCACTTGCCAGGCCTAAACATTTCCTTTTCATATATGTAACGCAACCCTAAGGTAGGCCCAAGGTAGACCCATGGGCAGGGTGCAGTGTATGTTTATGGCCGGACACATACTAATGTGTTTTACATGTCCTAAAAGTGAAATACTGACACATTTGGTTTTCACTGTGCATGGCCTATCTAACTCATAGGTTTATATGGGGCTGCCTTTGAATATTATTAAAGTGCAGATTCCCTTTGAGAGCAGATCAAAATTTGGAGTTTAGGGTCCCTGAAATCACAATTGAAAAATACATCTTTTGATAAAGGTTGTTTTTAGATTGTGTATTTGAAAATGTCACTTTTAGAAAGTAGGCATTTTCTTACATAAACCATTCTGTGACTTTGCCTGTTTGTGTATTCTCTGTCTGGGTCAGTTTGACAGTTGGGCTGTTTGCACCTCTCCTCTAGACAGTGACACAAAGGGAGTTGGGGTGTAGCCTGTATATTATGATAAGCAATCTGTGCTGGCAGGGAGGGGAGGAGTGGTAACTCATACCTGAAAGGGCTGTGCCTGCCCTCACACAATGCAGTTCCCAACCCCCTGGTGTGTGTCTGGGATCTGGTCTGGGCAAGGCAGGATCTTCCAAACAAGAGAGACTTTCCTTTGAAATTTGCCTATTTCAAAGGCAGAAAGGTGTATAAGTGGTGGACCCAAAACCCCTGAAAATGAGATCACTCCTGGAATCAAGTGGAATCTCTGCCAAGGAGAAAACCTGAAGAGCTGAGGAGAAGTTCTGCCCCTGCCTGTGACTGTGCTTTGTTGGACTATCCTGCAGTTGCTGCTTCTGCCTGTGAAATGGGACAAAGACCGGACTTTGTTGTGCATTCCTGCTTGAGAAGAAATCGCCGAGGGCTTGAATTGAGCTTGCCTCCTGTTGTTGAAGTCTCAGGGCTATCAAAGACTTCCTCTGCCAGCACCTGGACTCTCTGCTGAGACTTCTGCACTGTCCAGTGGTGCCCTATCCAGTCTCTGGGCCCTTGAAAGGTGAAGTTGACGGATACAAACTGAAAATCTACGCACAGAATGGCGTGCGGGTAAATTTTTGATGCACCTTCCGCAATGTGGCTGATAAACGATGCGCTGCCGGCTTCGCGGCTGAAATCGACACTCCACCTGCATCGCGGCTGGAAGAGCGACGCATTGAGGCTGGAGAACCGACACGCAACAACCGCTTACGGAGGCTGATAATGACGCAAACCCCACACAGCGTGGGTTTCCGATACTGTGCAACCAGATTTTCAACGCATCGTCCTAGGGCGTCCAAGTCAACGCGACTCTGCGTGGATCTGAGGTGCCCCTCTGGAAATCGACACATCGTTCTCTTGCGAGGGAGAAAAACAACACATCGCCGACCGGAGAAGGAAACAACGCACGGCCTCACTTGCGAATAAGCAATTGATGCATTGCTACCCTTTTCCGACGCACGCTCGCCCATACTGCTCTATTTTTTATGCTAACCAGGTGCTTTGTGTAACAACAGCATTCTTGCTGTTTTCTAAGGATTAAGGGCCAGATGTAGCTACAGAAAATTTAGCGAGTTGCAAATTGCGAGTCATACCGACTCGCAATTTGCAACTCGCTAAATTGTATGCAGAAAGGTGTCTCAAACACCTGCGACTCGCTATGGGGTCGCAAAGACCCACCTCATGAATATTAATGAGGTGGGTCGCAAATTGCGACACCATAGCGAGTCCCTGCACTCACAGGGATGGTGGCCTGCTGGAGACAGCAGACCTCCATGTCTGTGACTGCTTTTTTTAATAAAGCAGTTTTTTTTTTTTTATTGCAGCCCGTTTTCCTTAAAGGAAAACGAGTTGCAATTCAAAAAAATAATGAAACCATTTGGTTTCATTTTTTCAGAGCAGGCAGTAGTCCATTGGACCACTGCCTGCTCTGAAAAAATATTTTCAGCGACATTCACAAAGGGGAAGGGGTCCCATGGGGACCCCTTCCCGTTTGCGAATGAGTTACCACCCACTTCAAGTGGGTGTTAACTGCAAATTGCTTTGCGACCGCTTTCGCGGTCACGAAGCAATTCTGCATCGCGGTGCGAGTCGCAAATAGGAAGGGAACACCTCTTCCTATTTGCAAGTCGGATTCACATTTTGCGAGTCGGTACCGACTCGCAAAATGTGAATTTGCATCGCAATGGCCGTTTTGCATGTCGCAAACTGTGTTTTCCGCAGTTTGCGACATGCAAACCGGTTCCTACATCTGGCCCTAAGACTCTTATTCTTTTGAAAATTCATATTATAACTTGTGCATGTTGGATTTTTGTCATTTTGGTCTTGTTTGATGTAAATAAATATTACCTATCTTTCTAAACTGGTGTGGCGTTTTATCTGCATTTCTGTGTGTGTTGGTACAAATACTTTACACATTGCTCCTGAAGTTAAGCCTGCTGCTCATGCCAAGCTACCAAGTGGGTGAGCGGGGGTTAACTGAGTGTGATTCTCCTTTACCCTGACTAGAGAGAGCGTCCTTGCTTGGACAGGGGGTAACCTGACTGCCAACCAAGGACCCAATTTCTAACAATCATACACAACCATGTCCTTAGTTTCTTACTTTGAACAGAATCTTGTAGTTCCGACGGCTCTTCCCAAGAATATCACTTCCTGCCATCTCCACTCCTTCCACTGAGGACCTCACTATCAGTTGCCTAATGCATAACAAATACCTATTCACAATCTAACATTAGGCCCCTTGAAAATTACAGTATCTGCAGTGGGGAGAAAGACAAAAACACCTAATGCAAAACAACAGTTTAAACGTGAAAACAGACCTGTTAGCCCTAACGTATAACGTCGGCATTCAAAACCACATCAGCCTTTAGGTGGTCATTACAACCCTGGCTGACGGTGTTAAAGCTGCGGAAATACCGCAAACAGGCCGGCGGACCAAAAAAGGGAATTATGACCCTGGCGGAAACCGCCAACAAAGACAGCCACTTTAACACACCGCCCGCCACGGCGGTGCAAACAAGCAGCGCGGCGGTCACCGCCAACAGACAGGCGGGAGACAATGTACCGCCCACAGTATTACAACCCGCCAATCCGCCACCTTTTCCGGGGCGGATTCTCCGTGGATAAAAACACGGCGGAAACAGCTTTTGCTATGGGAAAACGCTCACCTGAACACATCCCACGAGGAACGATACTACCTGCCCTTGTGTTTCTGCTCCTCTACGACCAACAGCTACGTAGGCGCCGAAGACAACGGTGAGTACTGCACCTACGACATAGGGGAGGGGGGAGGCAAAAGTTAGGGGGACACCCACCAAACACCCCACTCCCACCCTCGCATATTACAACATACACACCAATGCATTCACAAAAATCACAGTAACAACCCACAATCCCCCCGGAAGAATGAAAAGACAATGCGAAATTCGGTCAGACATTGTAATGTGGCAATATACATGTCATACAAAAATATACAGATATATATTTGAAAATCAGTCAGAATTATATATAATACGAGAAGTAGTGCAGGTATGTACACAACAATGTCCGTGCACCAACAGTCCAAAAAAGCATGGGCGAGGCCCACAAAGGATACCTGACCACAATCGGAGAGAACACTGCCGGGGCATCAGATAGAAATACTATAGGCACCTCAGGGGGAAGGGAAGGGGGGGCACCTCAGCCGGATGACTGCAAAGCCAGATCCACGACGGGGCTCCATGCCCATTGATGTATCCTGGGGAATGCAAAGCCACAGTCTCTCAAGTCTCACAAGTGGGTGGGGTGCCCACTGTTCCATCCTGGGGAGTGCCAAGCCACAGTCTCTCAAGTCTCTACAGTGGGTGGGGTGCCCACTGTTCCATCCTGGGGACTGCAAAGCCACAGTCACTCAAGTAGATGCAGGTCTCTAGTGGTACTGGGGGGGACTGGTGCCCAGACTGGATGAGTCTCCCCGTGAAAGTTCCTGTCCTGTCACTGTCCCAGCTGCACATGGGATAAGGATGCCTGATGTGGCGGGCCATTCATTCCTACCCGGTGCTTGCCCTGTTCAGCGGTGCTTTGCCATGGCGGTCTTTGCCCTGTTCAACGGTGCTTTGACATGGCGGTCTTTGCCCTGTTCAGCAGTGCTTTTCCATGGCGGTTTTTGCCCTGGCGGTCTTTGCCCTGTTCAGCGGTGCTTTGCCATGGCGGTCTTTGCCCTGTTCAGCGGTGCTTTGCCATGGCGGTCTTTGCCCTGTTCAACAGTGCTTTGCCATGGCGGTCTTTTCCCTGTTCAGCGGTGCTTTGCCATGGCGGTCTTTGCCCTTTTCAGCGGTGCTTTGCCATGGCGGTCTTTGCCCTGTTCAGCGGTGCTTTGACATGGCGGTCTTTGCCCTGTTCAGCGGTGCTTTGCCATGGCGGTCTTTGCCCTGTTCAGCGGTGCTTTGCCATGGCGGTCTTTGCCCTGTTCTGCAGTGCTTTGCCATGGCGGTCTTTGCCCTGTTCAACGGTGCTTTGACATGGCGGTTCTGCTACGGACATTGGTGTGTGGCATGACGTTCTCTACACTGGGCATTGCTGTGTGGCATGACGTTCCATCATTGCCCAGCGGGGCTGTGGCAGCCGGGGCCCTCCAGGGCACTGACTCTGGCGGTGGTCTCCGGACCAGTGACGATACTTGGGCCCTCCTGGGCTGTGACTCTGGCGGTGGTCTCCTGACCAGTGACGATACTTGGGCCCTCCTGGGCTGTGACTCTGGCAGTGGTCTCCTGACCAGTGACGATACTTGGGCCCTCCTGGGCTGTGACTCTGGCGGTGGTCTCCTGACCAGTGACGATACTTGGGCCCTCCTGGGCTGTGACTCTGGCGGTGGTCTCCGGACCAGTGACGATACTTGGGCCCTCCTGGGCTGTGACTCTGGCGGTGGTCTCTGGACCAGTGACAATACTTGGGCCTCAGGGGGAAGGGAAGGGAAGGGGGGGCACCTCAGCCGGATGACTGCAAAGCCAGATCCACGCCGGGGCTCCATGCCCATTGATGTATCCTGGGGAGTGCAAAGCCACAGTCTCTCAAGTCTCACAAGTGGGTGGGGTGCCCACTGTTCCATCCTGGGGAGTGCCAAGCCACAGTCTCTCAAGTCTCTACAGTGGGTGGGGTGCCCACTGCTCCATCCTGGGGAGTGCAAAGCCACAGTCACTCAAGTAGATGCAGGTCTCTAGTGGTACTGGGGGGGACTGGTGCCCAGACTGGATGAGTCTCCCCGTGAAAGTTCCTGTCCTGTCACTGTCCCAGCTGCACATGGGATAAGGATGCCTGATGTGGCGGGCCATTCATTCCTACCCGGTGCTTGCCCTGTTCAGCGGTGCTTTGCCATGACGGTCTTTGCCCTGTTCAACGGTGCTTTGACATGGCGGTCTTTGCCCTGTTCAGCGGTGCTTTGCCATGGCGGTCTTTGCCCTGGCGGACTTTGCCCTGTTCAGCGGTGCTTTGCCATGGCGGTCTTTGCCCTGTTCAGCGGTGCTTTGCCATGGCGGTCTTTGCCCTGTTCAGCGGTGCTTTGACATGGCGGTCTTTGCCCTGTTCAGAGGTGCTTTGCCATGGCGGTTTTTGCCCTGTTCAGCGGTGCTTTGCCATGGCGGTCTTTGCCCTGTTCAGCGGTGCTTTGCCATGGCGGTCTTTGCCCTGTTCAGCGGTGCTTTGCTATGGCGGTCTTTGCCCTGTTCAGCGGTGCTTTGCCATGGCGGTCTTTGCCCTGTTCAGCGGTGCTTTGCCATGGCGGTCTTTGCCCTGGCGGACTTTGCCCTGTTCAGCGGTGCTTTGCCATGGCGGTCTTTGCCCTGTTCAGCGGTGCTTTGCCATGGCGGTCTTTGCCCTGTTCAGCGGTGCTTTGACATGGCGGTCTTTGCCCTGTTCAGAGGTGCTTTGCCATGGCGGTCTTTGCCCTGTTCAGCGGTGCTTTGCCATGGCGGTCTTTGCCCTGTTCAGCGGTGCTTTGCCATGGCGGTCTTTGCCCTGTTCAGAAGGTGCTTTGCCATGGCGGTCTTTGCCCTGTTCAGCGGTGCTTTGACATGGCGGTCTTTGCCCTGTTCAGCGGTGCTTTGACATGGCGGTCTTTGCCCTGTTCAGCGGTGCTTTGACATGGCGGTCTTTGCCCTGTTCAGCGGTGCTTTGCCATGGTGGTCTTTGCCCTGTTCAACGGTGCTTTGACATGGCGGTTCTGCTACGGACATTGGTGTGTGACATGACGTTCTCTACACTGGGCATTGCTGTGTGGCATGACGTTCCATCCATCATTGCCCAGCGGGGTTGTGGCAGCCGGGGCCCTCCAGGGCACTGACTCTGGCGGTGGTCTCCGGACCAGTGACGATACTTGGGCCCTCCTGGGCTGTGACTCTGGCGGTGGTCTCCTGACCAGTGATGATACTTGGGCCCTCCTGGGCTGTGACTCTGGCGGTGGTCTCCTGACCACTGACGATACTTGGGCCCTCCTGGGCTGTGACTCTGGCGGTGGTCTCCTGACCAGTGACGATACTTGGGCCCTCCTGGGCTGTGACTCTGGCGGTGGTCTCTGGACCAGTGACGATACTTGAGCCCTCCTGGGCTGTGACTCTGGCGGTGGTCTCTGGACCAGTGACGATACTTGGGCCCTCCTGGGCTGTGACTCTGGCGGTGGTCTCTGGACCAGTCACGACGGTGCTGGCGGTTGTGTGTCGACCGCCGGAAATGATGGCGCACTTCTCCGCCGTGACACTCACAACAGGTTGTGCAGACTTCCTCTGGCCCTTCCCCACCTTTGGTGTAGTCACAGCTGACTCTCCAATCCCCTTGTAACCCATGTCAGTTGTTTTCCCACCAGGAGTCTTAACACGGTCCCGTCGTCCACTCTCCAATTTTAGAGCCTCTACAGGGGGTGGGCTGCCAGTGCCTTGGCTCCGGGTCCTACTGCCTGCCCTGGTGGCCGGTGCACTCCACAAACCATGAACAGGCACCACTGGTATTGGAGGCTTTTTGGCTGAGGCGCTATGATGGGACTGATGAATTGGAGGGGGGGTGGGGGCAAAAAGGTCAACTTTACATAGGGACAGTTTCTGACGAACACTGGGATGGGTAGTTGGAGGGGGTCTGGGAGTGGAAGAAGAGGAGGTGGTTGTCGGAGGTGTCACTTTAGGTGTTTTGGATGCAGGTGCAGGTACTGGAGGCTGTCGTAAGGTGGATGGATGTTGGGTGAGTGATTGCCGGCGTTTGTGTACTTTGGGAGGGGATGTCACAGACACACTGGGAGAGGACACAGGGGACGTGTAAATGGCAGTGGAGGTGGTGAGTGCAGGTGAGCGGCTTGTGGTGCTCGGTGTCCTTGTGCGATTCATGGTGCCTGTCGATGTGGTGCATGCAGGTGTGTGTGTAGACAAGACTGGGAGGGAGGAGGGAGAAGAGGAGGGGGACACAGTGGAGGCAGTGGATGTTGCTGTGTCTGTACGTGGGTGAGGCTTGCGTGAGTGCCTGTGGTGTGTGTGGTGCCTATGTTTGCTTGAGCTACTTGGGTGTGTTGACTTGTGTGCATACTGGTCTGTAGGTGTGCTTGGGATGGGCTGGGGTACAGGAGATTGGGTCTGGGTGGAGGAAGTTGGAGGGGGGAGGCTAGAGACAGGGACAATGGCTGCCATCAGTGTTGAGGCCAGAGATTGCAGGGTTCGCTGAAGGAAAGCCTGACCAGAATGAATGCCCTCCTGGAATGCATTACCGTGTTGCAACTCTCGTTCTACACCCTGGATGGCATTCACAATGGTAGACTGCCCAACAGTGAGTGACCTGAGGAGGTCAATGGCCTCCTCACTGAGGGCAGCAGGGGTGAAAGGGGCAGGGGCTGAGGTGCCTGGGGCGAAGGTGATGCCCACCCTCCTGGGTCAGCTGGCACGGGGCAAACGCTGAGGGGCTGCTGGGAGGGCGGGGCTGGTAGGGGAGGTGGCGGCTGTACCTGTAGAGGTGGGGGGCACAGAAGGTGCCGCCACCACAAGGGAGCCCCCATCGGCAGACGAGTCCGTGTCGCTGCTTGGTGATCCGGTGGCCGACGTGAAGCTCCCCTCGCCCTCCACCCCAATGGTGCATTCAGAGTCTGTGGTGTGGCCCTCCATGGGATGCAGCTCCCTCGTGCTCCGGTGCCACTGTACCTCCGCCTGTTGATGCTGATGTACAAAAGGACAGGGAGAGCAGAAAAAGGGGGGGAGACAGAAGAAAGAGAGTTTTAGTGCATGGATTACCGCTACCGTTGGTGGACAAGACAGACGCAGCAGCCCCCTGCATTACGCCGTGCTCCTGCCCTCTGCACATGCAATTTCTGGGATATGGCCTACATGGCAATGGTGGACATCTGCGCACATGTATGCCACAGGGACAACTGTACCTCGACTTGGCACTCTGCTGAGGTGGGGTAGAGTGCCACATGGCCTACATTACGGAGGGGCCTTGCCTACCTAACTCGCCCTGGCCTAGGGACACCCACAGCCCACCTCCCCCACCCAGACCCCTCCACTACACGCAAAGTCAGCAGAATGAGGTTGTACTCACCCCCCTGTGTCTGCTGTGATGCCCTCAAGCGCCCATCCAACTCCGGGTAGGCCACCGCCAGGATCCAGAACATCAGGGGGGTCATGGTGCGACAAGCACCCCTCCCACGTTCGGAGGCCATCCCCAGCTGAGCCTCCGCCGTCTTCTTGCTGCAGCGGCGAATGTCCTCCCATCTCTTACGGCAGTGGGTGCCCCGTCTCTGGTGGGCCCCCAGGGTCCAGACCTCCTTGGCGATGGCACGCCAAATGTCCCTCTTCTGGTGGGCGCTGACCTACATGACATGCACAGACCAGACCTGATGTCACCAATCCGCCATCCGACTGAAACCCCCCTGACGTGCAGGTGCTGTCAGTGCTCCATTTTCTTGCAAGTGAGTCTTTTCAGACAACAGTGGCCATGGCATCAGGGATGTCCCAGCCTATGTTTTCCAACGTGTTGTCCAGAGTGTTGTCTGCCCTGCTGAAACACGTAAGGAGATACATAATTTTCCCTCAGGTGGAGGATTTGCCTACAGTGAAAGGTGACTTCTATGCCCTTGGACATATCCCCAATGTCATTGGTGCCATTGATGGGACCCATGTAGCTCTGGTCCCCCCCCCACAGGAGTGAACAGGAAGAGTTATCATTCCATGAATGTCCAGATGGTCTGTTTGGCAGACCAGTACATCTCTAAGGTAAATGCTATGTTCCCTGGCTCAGTGCATGACTCCTACATCCTGCGGAATAGCAGCATCCCTGATATGATGGGTCAACTCCACAGGCACTGTGTATGGCTACTGGGGGACTCTGGTTACCCAACCTGTCCTGGCTATTGACCCCAGTGAGGAATCCCAGGACCAGGGCAGAGGAACGGTACAATGAGGCCCATGGGCGGACTAGGAGGGTGATCGAACGCACCTTCGGCCTCCTGAAGGCCAGGTTCAGGTGCCTACATATGACAGGTGGATCCCTATTCTACTCACCGAAGAAGGTGTGCGACATCATCATCGCCTGCTCCATGCTCCATAATTTGGCATTGTGACGCCAGATGCCTTTTCTGCAGGAGGATGATCCAGATGACGGTGTTGTAGCAGCTGTGGAGCCTGTGGACAGTTATGAGGATGATGCTGAGGAAGAAGACAACGACAACAGGGAGTCAGTCATACAGCAATATTTCCAGTGAGACACAGGTGAGAACATTTTCATTTTTACCATTACATTAACTTTCACTCTATCCTGTTTCTCGATTTAAATCACTATTTGGAAACTGAGTTGTACCCTTCCATTACAGTTTCACAGGTGTGGTTACCTACGTGTCAACTGCTTGGATCCTTCAAGTGCTTGTGATGTGTGACATAGGTATGTTAGCCTTACAATGGTAAACCCATTATGACACTGTCATTGATAATACATATTTAGTAAATCACAGTCTGACTCCAGATTGTTTTGTGGTTCAAGGGTGTTTATTTAAGTGCCCAAATATGGAGGGGGGTAGTAATATTGTGATGGGGGACGGTGGAGGAATGTCCATGGCAGAGTCCAGTCTATTAGTCTCACAGGTGCACTGCCCATATGGGCATAGGAATTGGAGTTGGGGCAGTTTCAGTATGTACAGGGTAACAAAGTGGGACAGTGGGAGGACAATCAGGGTGGTCTCATTTCCTTGCGGGAGTCTTGCCATCTTGCTCTGTCCTGTTCCTGGATCTCAGGGCCCGCTTGCGTGGTGGTTGTCCGTCTGCAGGGGGTGGCCAGGGCGGAGCTGATGGTCCTGAGCTCCTCCCTGAACCCCACATACAGTTCGTCCTGCAGGCGCAGAGTCTCCTGCAACTTGTCCAGGACCGTGGCCATCGTCTCCTGGGAGTGGTGGTATGCTCCCATGATGGAGGTGAGGGCCTTGTGGAGAGTGGGTTCCCTTGGCCTGTCCGCCCCCTGTCGCACAGCAGCCCTCCCAGTTCCCCTGTGTTCCTGTGCCTCCGTCCCCTGGACCGTGTGCCCACTACCACTGCCCCCAGGTACCTGTTGTTGTTGGGGTGGTGGGTTCTCCTGGGTTCCCTGTAGTGGTGGACACACCGCTGATTGACCTGTCCTGGGTAGGGAGGTTTGGGCCAGCTGGGTGGGTGCTGTGCTGGTGTTACCAGAGGGTGGAAGGTCGGTGTTGGGCTGTGCCTGTGCAAGGGGAACCGACTGTCCCGAGGCCCACGATGGTCCGGGCTGGTCATCAGGATCCAGTAGGGCAGAGCTGCTCTCGTCATTGTGGGCCTCTTCTGGGGGTGGAGTGGTGTTGTCTGGACCCTCTGGTGTGGTGACGGTCCTTCGGGTTCCTGCAGGGGCATAAGAGCATGATTATTGCATGTGTGTGTGTGATGGTGTGCAATGGGTGGGTGTTTGTGTACCCCAGTGCAAGCAGTCCTGTGTGTGGGTTTGTGTGATGATGGTTGAAGGTGTGTTCTGGGTATGTGCAGTGGGCATGCTTTCGTGATGGGTGTCCATGCTTAGTTGTGTCATGCAGGGCTTGGTGTTGGGATGGGTGGTTTGTGTTATGGGTAGATTAGTGAGGATTTGGAGTGATATGGGAGGGGGTGAAGGTGGGGGTGTGTGATATCATGCAGGTAGGGTGGGGGATATGATAGTTAAGATTTGACTTACCAGTGTCCCATCCTCCACCGACTTCCCTCTGGATGCATGATGGTCAAGACTTGCTCCTCCCATGTTGTTAGTTGTGGGGGAGGAGGTGGGGGTCCGCCGTCAGTCCGCTGTACCGCAATGTTGTGCCTGGAGACCGTTGAACGCACCTTCCCCCGTAGGTAGTTCCACCTCTTTCTGATGTCCTCCCTATTTCTTGGGTGCAGTCCCACGGCGTTGACCCTGTCCACTATTCTGCGCCATAGCTCCATCTTCCTGGCTATTGATGTGTGCTGTACCTGTGAGCCAAATAGCTGTGGATCTACCCGGACAATTTCCTCCACCATGACCCTGAGCTCCTCCTCAGGGAAGCGGGGGTGTCTTTGGCGTGACATGGGGTGGTGTGTGTGATGTGTGGGGTGGTGTATGTGGTGATGAGTGTAGTGGTGTGTGGTGTTTTGTGCGTGGATGTTGTGTGGGTGATGGTGTTGTGTGCCTTTGTGTGATGGGGTTGTCTATTCTGTGCTCTCTCTCTGGCCTTCGTTCGTGATTTTTTGGTCGTAGGGGTTTGTGTGTGATGTGGGTGTGTGTTTTATATTGTGTTGGATGTGTGGGAGTGGTGTGTGTATGTGTATCAGGTGTGTGTATTTGTAATTGTCCAATGAAGCGGTGTTTTAGAGATGTGTGTGTATTTTGAGCGTGGCGGTGTGTACCGCCAATGGAATACCGCGGTTGAAAGACCGCTGCGTGGATTCGTGGGTCATAATAGCATGGGCGTGTTTCTTTTGCCGTGGAGGTGGAGGATTGGTTTCTGCCAGTTTATCACTGACCTTTGGTGTGGCGGTGTTGTGTGGGTGTCTGAATTTCGGCGGATTCAAAGATGTGTGTCATAATAGCTGTGGCGGAATACCGCCGCAGCGGCGGTGTATTGTCGGTCTTCTGCACGGCGGTAAGCGCCTTTTACCGCCAGGGTTGTAATGACCACACTAGTCTAACTTAATTCAGTATAAGTTTAATTTGAATGTTTGCTATTGATGTCTAAATGTGATTAACTACAGCAAAGTTTGGGTTAAAGGTGTGCATGTTATTTGACATGGAAGTTGGCACTTTACACGTATATGTGTTTAATCTCCAAAATTAGGAAATTCACTCTATTAATAGCCATCACATTTTAACACAAATGAATCTTCATAGTGCACCTCCTTCTATCTATCTCATGAGTGATACTCATAGTAACTATTAGAACTATGAATACTAACACAAAACCTGTTAAGATTGTAGCAGGTATTATTCTACATTTAGCCCTGATAAGGAAACACTTATTTGTCTACAGTCAAACCTTTAGTAGAATATAACAGCAGGCAGACTCAAAATATTCTGTGTTTGTTTCTACTCGTGAAAAATTAGCAAAGGTTGTTGTTGTCAATCTGCAATTCGTCTGTTCAGCGTATGTTTACAGCACTCTTCCTGAGGCATCTATAACCTTACTCCATCTTCTGCTGAGAATGTCTACCCTGCTCTTCTACTGCAACCTTGGGCCTAGGGAATTCATCTTAATTATTTTTATTTTGTTTTATTTTTCGTAAGCAGTAATTGTTAAGTTCATTTATAAGTTCTCCCAGTTTAATCAATAACTCAGTTCGAGCATAGTTCATAGTTTGAAGAATCAATTATTTTTTAATTCAATTAATCAACTATCAAATGGCTCTTGCTTAATTATGAATTTGTTTCAAAGATTTGAATCATATGCTGTGATAATGTGGCAGATCATGGATATTCAAGTGGCTCTTTTCTTACTTCATTCGGATCATGGGCTGTTGGATTAAGTACACTGTCTGTATACTGAGTCAACTCAGTTGCTGATTACCTAGTGTAGGAAGTTGGCTCTGTATGTACTATTTCAAAGTAAGAAATAGTGTGCACAGAGTCCAAGGGTTCCTTTAGAGGTAAGATAGTGGCAAAAAGAGATAATTCTAATGCTCTATTTTGTGGTAGTGTGGTCGAGCAGTAGGCTTATCAGAGGGTAGTATTAAGCATTTGTTGTACACACACAGGCAATAAATGAGGAACACACACTCAAAGACGTACTCCAGGCCAATAGGTCTTTATATTGCAAAATATATTTTCTTACTTTATTTTAAGAACCACAGGTTCAAGATTTACAAGTAATACTTCAAATGAAAAGTATTTCACTTAGATACTCTAGGAACTTTGAAGGAACACAATATCATGTACAGTCTTTGTAAAAATGGCAATAAGCTGTTTTAAAAGTGGACACTGCAAAAATCAACAGTTCCTGGGGGAGGTAAGTAAAGGTTAGTTTTGCAGGTAAGTAAAACACTTACAAGTCTCAAAGTTGGGGCACAGGTAGCCCACCATTGGGGGTTCAAGGCAACCTCAAAGTTACCACACCAGCAGCTCAGGGCCGGTCAGGTGCTGAGGTCAAAGAGGTAAAACACATAGGCTTCAATGGAGAACAGGGGTGCCCCAGTTCAAGCCTGCCAGCAGGTAAGTACCCGGGTCCTCGGGGGGCAGACCAGGGTTTTTTTTTAGGGCACCGGGGGACACACAGGAAGGCACAGAAAGTACACCCTCAACGGCACAGGGGCGGCCGGGTGCAGTGTGCAAACAGGCATCAGGTATTAGATAGGAAGTAATGGAGGGACCCAGGGGTCACTTCAGCGATGCAGGCAGGCACAGGGGGTCTCCTTGGGGTAGCCACCACCTGGGCTAGGCAGAGGGTGACCTGGCGGTCGCTCCTGCACTGGAGTTCGGTTCCTTCAGGTCCTGGGGGCTGCGGGTGCTGTGTTGGTTCCAGGCGTCGGGTCCCTTGTTACAGGCAGTCGCGGTCAGGGGGAGCCTCTGGATTTCCTCTGCAGGCGTCGCTGTTGGGGCTCAGGGGATCGTCTCTGGCTACTCACGGGCTCGCAGTCGCCAGGGAGTCCTCCCTGAAGAGTTGGTTTTCCGCAGCTCGAGCCGGGGGCGTCGGGTGCAGAGTGGAAAGTCTCACGCTTCCGGCGGGAAACGGGAAGTCTTTAAAGTTGTTTCTTTGTTGCAAGAAAGTTGCAGGTTGTTGAACAAGGCCGCTGTTCACAGAAGTCTCTTGGTCCTTGGTTGCAGGGCAGTCCTCTGAGGCTTCAGAGGTCACTGGTCCCTGTTGGATGTGTCGCTGTTGCAGTTTTCTTCGAAGTTGGTAGACAGGCCGGTAGGGCAGGGGCCAAAGCAGTTGTTGTCTCCGTCTTCACTGCAGGGCTTCAGGTCAGCAGTCTTTCTTCTTGTTAAGGTTGCGGGAATCTAGTTTCCTAGGTTCTGGGGTGCCCCTAAATACTGAATTTAGGGGTGGGTTTAGGTCTGGGAGGGCAGTAGCCAATGGCTACTGTCCTTGAGGGTGGCTATACCCTTTTTGTGCCTCCCTGTGGGGAGGGGGGCACATCCCTAATCCTATTGAGGGAATCCTCCAAACTCAAGATGGAGGATTTCTCAAGGCAGGGGTCACCTCAGCTCAGGACACCTTAGGGGCTGTGCTGACTGGTGGGTGACTCCTCCTTGTTTTTCTCATTATCTCCTCCAGCCTTGCCGCCAAAAGTGGGGGCAGTGGCCGGAGGGGCGGGCATCTCCACTAGCCGGGATGCCCTGGGGTGCTATAACAAAAGGGGTGAGCCTTTGAGGCTCACCGCCAGGTGTTACACTTCCTGCAGGGGAAGGTGAGAAGCACCTCCACCCAGTACAGACTTTGTTCCTTGCCACAGAGTGACAAAGGCACTCTCCCCATGTGGCCAGCAACATGTCTGGTGTGTGGCAGGCTGGCAGAAACTGGTCAGCCTACACTGGAAGTCGGGTATGTTTTCAGGGGGCATCTCTAAGATGCCCTCTGGGTGTATTTTTACAATAAATTGCACACTGGCATCAGTGTGCATTTATTGTGCTGAGAAGTTTGATACTAAACTTCCCAGTTTTCAGTGTAGCCATTATGGAACTGTGGAGTTTGTGTTTGACAAACTCCCAGACCATATACTCTTATGGCTACCCTGCACTTACAGTGTCTAAGGTTTGTCTTAGACACTGTAGGGGCATAGTGCTCATGCACATATGCCCTCGCCTGTGGGATGTGCACCCTGCCTTAGGGCTGTAAGGGCTGCTAGAGGGGTGACTTACCTATGCCACAGGCAGTGTGAGGTTGGCATGGCACTCTGAGGGGAGTGCCATGTCGACTTAGTCATTTTCTCCCCACCAGCACACACAAGCTGTGAGGCAGTGTGCATGTGCTGAGTGAGGGGTCCCCAGGGTGGCATAAGACATGCTGCAGCCCTTAGAGACCTTCCGTGGCATCAGTTACCTGGTACCAGTTACAAGGGACTTACCTGCGTGTCAGGGTTGTGCCAATTGTGGAGACAAAAGTACAGTTTATGGAAAGAACACTGGTGCTGGGGCCTGGTTAGCAGGGTCCCAGCACACTTTCAAATCATAACTTAGCATCAGCAAAGGCTAAACGTCAGGGGGTAACCATGCCAAGGAGGTATTTCCTTACACAACCCCCCCCCCCCAAACGAAAGAGGATGAGACTAACCTTTCCCAAGAGAGTCTTCATTTTCTAAGTGGAAGAACCTGGAAAGGCCATCTGCATTGGCATGGGCAGTGTCTGTGGTCTGTGTTCCACCATAACGTCCATTCCCTGTAGTGATATGAAACACCTCAACAGTTTAGGGTTTTCTCCTTTCATTTGCATTAGCCATCTGAGAGGTATGTGGTCAGTTTGAACTATGAAATGAGTACCAAAAAGGTATGGTCTCAACTTCTTCAGGGACCAGACCACAGCTAAGGCCTCCCTCTCAATGGCACTCCAATGCTGCTCTCTGGGGAGTAACCTCCTGCTAATGAAAGCAACAGGCTAGTCAAGGCCATCATCATTGGTTCGGGATAGGATTGTTCCTATCCCATGTTCAGAGGCATCTGTCTGCACAATGAACTTCTTAGAGTAATCTGGAGCTTTTAGAACTGGTGCTGTGCACATAGCTTGTTTCAGGGTGTCAAAGGCCTGTTGACATTCCACGGACCAGTTAACCTTCTTGGGCATTTTCTTGGAGGTAGGTTCTGTGAGGGGTGTCACTACTGATCCACATCCCTTCACAAACCTCCTATAGTAACCAGTCAAGCCAAGGAATGCCCTGACTTGAGTCTGGGATTTGGGAGCTACCCAGTCCAGAATAGTCTGGATCTTGGGTTGGAGTGGTTGAACTTGGCCTCCACCTACAAGGTGTCCCAAGTAAACCACAGTACCCTGCCCTATCTGACATTTAGATGCCTTGATAGAGAAGCCTGCTGCTTGCAGGGCCTGCAAAACCTTCTTCAGGTGGACCAGGTGATCCTGCCAGCTGGAGCTAAAGACAGCAATGTCATCAAGATAAGCTGCACTAAAGGACTCCAAGCCAGCAAGGACTTGATTCACCAACCTTTGGAAGGTGGCAGGGGCATTCTTTAAGCGAAAGGGCATCACAGTAAACTGGTAGTGCCCATCAGGTGTAGAGAATGCTGTTTTCTCTTTTGCTCCTGGTGCCATTCTTATTTGCCAGTACCCTGCTATCAAGTCAAAGTTACTTAAGTATTTGGCAGCACCCAATTTGTCAATTAACTCATCTGCTCTTGGGATGGGATGAGCATCTGTCTTGGTGACAGAATTAAGCCCTCTGTAGTCCACACAGAACCTCATCTTTCTCTTGCCATCTTTTGTGTGAGGTTTGGGGATTAAAACCACTGGACTAGCCCAGGGGCTGTCAGAGTGCTCAATTACTCCCAACTCCAGCATCCTGTTGACTTCCACTTTGATGCTTTCCTTAACTTTATCAGACTGTTTAAAAATGTTGTTTTTGACAGGCATGCTGTCCCCTGTGTCCACATCATGGGAACACAGGTGTGTCTGACCAGGGTTTAGGGAAAAGAGCTCAGTGAACTGTTGGAGGACTTGCCTGCAGTCAGCTTGCTGTTGGCCAGAGAGGGTGTCTGAGTAGACCACTCCATCTACTGAGCCATCTTTAGGGTCAGAGGAGAGGAGATCAGGGAGAGGTTCACTCTCAGCTTCCTGGTCCTCATCTGTAACCATTAACATGTTTACATCTGCCCTGTCATGAAAGAGTTTGATGCGGTTCACATGGATCACCCTTGTGGGGGTCCTGCTAGTGCCTAGGTCTACCAAGTAGGTAACCTGACTCTTTCTTTATAGCACTGGGTAAGGGCCACTCCATCTGTCCTGAAGTGCCCTGGGAGCCACAGGCTCCAGAACCCAGGCTTTCTGCCCTGGCTGAAACTCAACCATAGCAGCCTTTTGGTCATACCACATCTTCTGGAGTTGTTGGCTGGCCTCAAGGTTTTTGCTTGCCTTTTCCATGTACTTTGCCATCCTTGAATGTGGGCCTAGTACATAGTCCACCACATCTTGTTTAGGCTCATGGAGAGGTCTCTCCCAGCCTTCTTTTACAAGAGCTGGTGGTTCCCTGACAGGATGGCCAAACAGAAGTTCAAAGGGGGAAAACCCTACTCCCCTCTGAGGCACCGCTCTGTAGGCGAAAAGCAGGCATGGTAAGAGGACATCCCATCTCCTTTTGAGTTTTTCAGGGAGCCCCATGATCATGCCCTTCAATGTCTTGTTAAATCTTTCCACAAGTCCATTGGTTTGTGGATGGTATGGTGTGGTGAATTTTTAAGTCACCCCACACTCATTCCACATGTGTTTTAGGTAAGCTGACATGAAGTTGGTACCTCCGTCAGAAACCACCTCCTTAGGAAATCCCACTCTGGTAAAAATACCAATGAGTGCTTTGGCTACTGCAGGGGCAGTAGTGGACCTGAGGGGAATTGCTTCAGGGTACCTAGTAGCATGATCAATCAATCAATCAATCAATCAATCAAGAAATTTGTATAGCGCGCTACTCACCCGGAGGGTCTCAAGGCGCTGGGGGGGGGGGGGACCGCTACTGCTCGAACAGCCAGGTCTTGAGTTGCTTCCTGAAGGAGAGGTGGTCTTGGGTCAGGCGGAGGTGGATGGGGAGGGAGTTCCAAGTCTTGGCTGCCAGGTAGAAAAAGGATCTTCCTCCCATGGTGGCTTTTCTAATGCGTGGCACGGCGGCGAGGGCGTGGCTGGTCGATCGTAGCTGGCGGGTGGGAGTGTAGAAGGTCAGGCGGTTGTTGAGGTACCTGGGGCCCAGGTCGTGGAGGGCCTTGTGTGCGTGGGTGAGGAGACGGAAGGTGATTCTCTTGCTGACGGGGAGCCAGTGCAAGTCTCTCAGGTGTCCGGAGATGTGGCTGTGACGGGGGATGTCAAGGATGAGGCGTGCGGAGGCGTTCTGGATGCGTTGGAGTCTTTTCTGTAGTTTGGCCGTGGTTCCGGTGTAGAGGGTGTTACCGTAGTCCAGTCGGCTGGTGACGAGTGCCTGGGTGACCGTCTTCCTGGTTTCGGTGGGGATCCATCGGAAGATCTTTCGGAGCATGCGTAGGATGTTGAAGCATGATGATGAGACGGCGTTGACTTGTCTGGTCATCGAGAGGGAGGAGTCCAGGATGAAGCCCAGGTTGCGTGTGTGGTCCGTTGGTTTGGGTGCGCTGCCCAGGGCAGGGGGCCACCAGGAGTCGTCCCAGGTGGAGGGTGATGATCCAAGGATGAGGACTTCCGTCTTGTCTGAGTTCAGTTTCAGGCGGCTGTTCATCATCCACTCGGCTACGTCTTTCATCCCTTTGTGCAGGTTGGTTCTGGCGGTGGCTGGGTGTTGGTGAGGGAGAGGATCAGCTGGGTGTCGTCGGCGTAGGAGATGATGTTGGGGTTGTGTTGGCGTGCGATGGCTGCGAGGGGGCTCATGTAGACGTTGAAGAGGGTGGGGCTGAGTGATGATCCTTGTGGTACGCCGCAGCTGACTTCGGTGGCCTCGGATCTGAACGGGGGGAGGCGGACTCTCTGGGTTCTTCCGGCGAGGAACGAGATGATCCACTCTAGTGCCTTCTCTTGGATTCCGATGTTGCTGAGGCGCTGCACTAGGGTGCGGTGGCAGACAGTGTCGAACGCTGCGGAGAGGTCCAGGAGGATGAGGGCCGCTGTCTCCCTGTTGTCGAGCAGGGCTCGGATGTCGTCGGTGGCTGCGATGAGGGCGGTCTCGGTGCTGTGGTTGGCTCGGAAGCCGGACTGCGAGTGGTCGAGGGATCCATTAGTCTCGAGGAAGGCGGCTAGCTGTCTGTTGACGGTCTTCTCGATGACTTTGGCAGGAAACGGGAGGAGCGAGATGGGGCGGTAGTTCTTGAGGTCGGTGGGGTCTGCTGATGGTTTCTTCAGGAGGGCGCTGAGTTTGGCATGTTTCCAGCTCTCCGGGAAGGTGGCGGTGTTGAAGGAGCAGTTGATGATGTCCCGGAGATGGGGTGCGATGACTGAGTCGGCTTTGTTGAACACGTGGTGGGGGCATGGGTCGGTTGGAGAACCGGAATGGATGGTGTTCATCATCTGGATGGTGTCTTCGGTGCTGACCGGGGTCCAGGCGCGGAGGGTGGTGTTGGGGGGCGTCGGTTTGGTGGTTGGGTGCGTGGTCTGTGCGCCGAAGCTGTTGTGTATGTCGGCGATCTTGCGGTGAAAGAACGAGGCGAGTGAGTCGCAGAGGTCTTGTGAGGGAGTGATGTCGTTGTTTCCGGCGCTGGGGTTGGAGAGCACTTTGACGATGCTGAAGAGTTCCTTGCTGTTGTGTGCGTTGTTGTCTAGTCGTTCTTTGAATGCTGTCTTCTTGGTGGTGTGGATCAGCTGGTGGTGTTTGCGGGAGGCGTGCTTGAGGGCATGTTGTCTGTGGTCGGTTTTTTTCGCCAGGCTTTCTCGAGGGTGCGGCAGTTCTTCTTGGAGTTCTTGAGGTCGTTGTTGAACCAGAAGGCTTTCTTGCTGTTGGGCCTGGTGGGATGGGTTTTCAGAGGTGCGAGGTTGTCAGCGCAGTTGGTGATCCACTGTGTGAGGTTGTTGGCTGCTTGGTTGGGGTCCGCTGAGCTGCGGGAGGGTTCTGGCTCAGTGATGTGGAGAGCTGGTCGGTGGTGATCTTGTTCCAGCTGCTGCAGGGATCCTTTGTGGGTGGTGGTGAGTCGTGGTTCTTCTGAAGCTGAAGTGGACGCAACTGTGGTCTGTCCAGTGGAGTCCGGTGGAGTGGCTGAAGGAGATGTACTTGCTGGAGGAGAAGACTGGGTCAAGCGTGTGTCCGGCGTAGTGGGTGGGGGTGTTCACCAGTTGCTTGAGTCCGAGGTTGGACAGGTTGTCCAGCAGGGTGGTGGTGTTGTTGTCATTGTTGTTCTCCTGGTGGAAGTTGAGGTCCCCTAGGAGGATGTAGTCAGCGGAGGGGAGGGCGTGTGGGCTGATGAAGTCTGCGATGTCTTCGCTGAATTGTGTGCGGGGTCCTGGGGGTCTGTAGATGAGGGTGCCTCTGAGTGTGGTCTTGGGGTCGGTGTGTATCTGGAAGTGGAGATGTTCGGTGGCTGTGAGGGTGTCGTCGGAGTTGGTCGTGATGTGGATGGTGTTCTTGTGGACGATGGCGATGCCTCCTCCTGTCTGGTTGACGCGGTCCCTCCGGGTGATCTTGTATCCGTCCGGGATGGCGATGGCGATGTCGGGCGCTGAGGAGGCGTTCATCCAGGTTTCTGTGAGGAAGGCGAAGTCTGGAGATGTGGTGTCGAGCAGGTTCCAGAGTTCCACGGCGTGTCTGTGGATAGAGCGGGTGTTGAGAAGGATGCACTTCAGGTGGTTGCTGCTGGTGCTTGGCTTGGCGGGTGCGGTCCGTGTCTGAATGCAGGAGAACTTGCAGGATTGGCAGGTGAAGGGCCCGTGGGTGCGTCTAGGGGTGGCTCTGCAGCAGCCGGGGATCCGGCCGGTGTTGATTGCGATGAGAGTGGCGGCATTGTAGGTCTTGCGGGTGGGCTGGCCTCTGCGGGGGACAGGGGTCTGGCGCTGGGTGCGGGCCAGGCGCGGACGGGCGCAGACGGGCTTGCCTTAGGTGCGCCTTCGGCGCGCCAGCGGCTCGCCCGCTGCGCGGCCTCCATATGAGTGGGAGAGGGAGGGAGTAGCAGCTGGGAGGTGGGAGCGGGGCGGCCAATGGGGTGCGAGGGGGGCGGAGCTACGGGACGCGGCGGCGGGAAACGGGCGGCGAGGGGGAGACGCGGTGTGCAGGGAGACAGAGATTTAGGACCACAAACTGGGCAGAAAAAGGTGAGGGGAGCAGTACAAGGCAGCAAAAGGAAACACAAATAAAGCAGCGGTCAGCGCTCTCACAGGGGCTGCGTGGCGGTGAGGGGAGCGACCTGCCTGGTAAACAGGGTCAGAGGTCACTCTCTCTACCGCTGCGCGGCCTCCATATGAGTGGGAGAGGGAGGGAGGAGCAGCTGGGAGGTGGGAGCGGGGCGGCCAATGGGGTGCCAGGGGGGCGGAGCTACGGGACGCGGCGGCGGGAAACGGGCGGCGAGGGGGAGACGCGGTGCGCAGGGAGACAGAGATTTAGGACCACAAACTGGGCAGAAAAAGGTGAGGGGAGCAGTACAAGGCAGCAAAAGGAAACAGGAATAAAGCAGCGGTCAGCGGTCTCACAGGGGCTGCGTGGCGGTGAGGGGAGCGACCTGCCTGGTAAACAGGGTCAGAGGTCGCTCTCTCTACCGCTGCGCGGCCTCCATATGAGTGGGAGAGGGAGGGAGGAGCAGCTGGGAGGTGGGAGCGGGGCGGCCAATGGGGTGCGAGGGGGGCGGAGCTACGGGACGCGGCGGCGGGAAACGGGCGGCGAGGGGTAGACGCGGTACGCAGGGAGACAGATATTTAGGACCACAAACTGGGCAGAAAAAGGTGAGGGGAGCAATACAAGGCAGCAAAAGGAAACAGGAATAAAGCAGCGGTCAGCGGTCTCACAGGGGCTGCGTGGCGGTGAGGGGAGCGACCTGCCTGGTAAACAGGGTCAGAGGTCGCTCTCTCTACCGCTGCGTGGCCTCCATATGAGTGGGAGAGGGAGGGAGGAGCAGCTGGGAGGTGGGAGCGGGGCGGCCAATGGGGTGCGAGGGGGGCGGAGCTACGGGACGCGGCGGCGGGAAACGGGCGGCGAGGGGGAGACGCGGTGCGCAGGGAGACAGAGATTTAGGACCACAAACTGGGCAGAAAAAGGTGAGGGGAGCAGTACAAGGCAGCAAAAGGAAACAGGAATAAAGCAGCGGTCAGCGGTCTCACAGGGGCTGCGTGGCGGTGAGGGGAGCGACCTGCCTGGTAAACAGGGTCAGAGGTCGCTCTCTCTACCGCTGCGCGGCCTCCATATGAGTGGGAGAGGGAGGGAGGAGCAGCTGGGAGGTGGGAGCGGGGCGGCCAATGGGGTGCGAGGGGGGCGGAGCTACGGGACGCGGCGGTGGGAAACGGGCGACGAGGGGGAGACGCGGTGCGCAGGGAGACAGAGATTTAGGACCACAAACTGGGCAGAAAAAGGTGAGGGGAGCAGTACAAGGCAGCAAAAGGAAACAGGAATAAAGCAGCGGTCAGCGGTCTCACAGGGGCTGCGTGGCGGTGAGGGGAGCAACCTGCCTGGTAAACAGGGTCAGAGGTCGCTCTCTCTACCGCTGCGCGGCCTCCATATGAGTGGGAGAGGGAGGGAGGAGCAGCTGGGAGGTGGGAGCGGGGCGGCCAATGGGGTGCGAGGGGGGCGGAGCTACGGGACGCAGCGGCGGGAAACGGGCGGCGAGGGGGAGAAGCGGTGCGCAGGGAGACAGAGATTTAGGACCACAAACTGGGCAGAAAAAGGTGAGGGGAGCAGTACAAGGCAGCAAAAGGAAACAGGAATAAAGCAGCGGTCAGCGGTCTCACAGGGGCTGCATGGCGGTGAGGGGAGCGACCTGTCTGGTAAACAGGTAGATGATCCACTACTACTAGGACATACTGATTCCCTGAGGCTGTGGGAAGTTCAAGTGGACCCACTATATCCACTCCCACTCTTTCAAAGGGGACCCCCACCACTGGAAGTGGAATGAGGGGGGCCTTTGGATGGCCACCTGTCTTACCACTGGCTTGACAGGTGGCACAGGAGGCACAAAACTCCTTTACTTTCTGGGACATATTGGGCCAATAGAAATGGTTGACTAACCTCTCCCATGTCTTGGTTTGTCCCAAATGCCCAGCAAGGGGAATGTCATGGGCTAAGGTCAGAATGAACTCCCTAAACTCCTGAGGCACTACCACTCTCCTAGTGGCACCAGGTTTTGGATCTCTTGCCTCAGTGTAAAGGAGTCCATCTTCCCAATAGACCCTGTGGGTTCCACTTATATTTCCTTTTGTTTCCTCAGCAGCTTGCTGCCTAAGGCCTTCAAGAGAGGGACGTGTTTCTTGCCCCTTGCACAGTTGTTCCCTTGTGGGTCCCCTTGGGCCCAAGAGCTCAAGCTGATAAGGTTCCAACTCCATAGGCTTAGTTCCCTCATGGGATAGAACTTCTTCCTGGGAAGAGAGGTTCTGATTCTTTTTCTGTGCTGAATGCGGTTCCCCAGTCTTCTTTCCTTTTATCTTGAAAGGTTGGGCCATTATTCCAGACTCCAACACTTCTTATTCACCCTGAGCCTTGCACTGTGCCCTTGTCTTGACACACACCAGTTCAGTGATACCCAGCATGGCTGCATGGGTTTTGAGTTCTACCTCAGCCCATGCCGAGGACTCCAGATCATTTCCAAGCAGACAGTCTACTGGTATAGCAGAGGAGACTACCACCTGTTTCAGGCCAGTGACCCCTCCCCATTCTAAAGTTACCATAGCCATGGGATGTACTTTAGTCTGATTGTCAGCGTTGGTGACTGGATACGTTTGTCCAGTCAGGTATTGTCCTTGGGAAACCAGTTTGTCTGTCACCATTGTAACAGTGGCACCTGTATCCCTCAGGGCTTCTACTCTAGTCCCATTAATAAAGAGCTGCTGCCTGTATTTCTGCATGATAGGGGGCCAGGCAGCTAGTGTGGCTAGGTCCACCCCACCCTCAGAGACTATTGTAGCTTCAGTGTGGACCCTGATTTGCTCTGGGCACACTGTTGATCCCACCTGGAGACTGGCTATTCTAGTGCTAACTGTAGTAGTAGTTGAAGTGGAACCTTTCTTGGGACAGGCCTTGTCTCCAGTTTGATGTCCATGCTGACTACAGCTGCGACACCAGGCCTTTTGGGGATCAAAGTTTTTACCCTTGTACCCAAATGAGGATAGTGAACAGGCTTTGGACCCACCCTCCTGAGCAGGTTTTTGGGGCCCTGTAGAAGACTCTTTACTTTTTCCCTTGGATGTCTCAACACTCTTCCCCTGGGAAGTCTTTGTGACCCCTTTCTTTTGGTCACCCCCTGTGAAAGTCTTGGTCACCCTAGTCTTGACCCAATGGTCTGCCTTCTTTTCTAATTTTTGGGGAGAAATTGGACCTAGGTCTACCAGATGCTGATGCAGTTTATCATTGCAACAATTACTTAAAAGGTGTTCCTTCATAAACAAATTATACAGCCCTTCATAATCATTTACACCAATGCCATTAATCCAACCATCCAGTGTTTTGACTGAGAAGTCAACAAAATCAACCCAGGTCTGGCTCGAGGATTTTTGAGCCCCCCTGAACCTAATCCTGTACTCAGTTGAGAATCCAAAGCCCTCAATCAGGGTAGCCTTCATGAGGTCATAGGATTCTGCATCTTTTCCAGAGAGTGTGAGGAGTCTACCCCTACACTTTCCAGTGAACATTTCCCAAAGGAGAGCACCCCAGTGGGATTTGTTTACTTTTCTGGTTGCACAAGCCCTCTGAAAAGCTGTGAACCATTTGGTGATGTCATCACCATCTTCATATTTTGTTACAATCCCTTTGGGGATTTTTAGCATGTCAGTATTCTCTCTGACCCTATTTAAGTTGCTGCCACCATTGATGTGAGCTAAACCCATCTCTTGTCTTTCCCTTTCTATGGCTAGGAGCTGCCTCTCCAAAGCCAATCTATTGGCCACCCTGGCGGTCGCTCCTGCACTGGAGTTCGGTTCCTTCAGGTCCTGGGGGCTGCGGGTGCAGTGTTGGTTCCAGGCGTCGAGTCCCTTGTTCCAGGCAGTCGCGGTCAGGGGGAGCCTCTGGATTTCCTCTGCAGTTGTTGCTGTGAGGGCTCAGAGGGGTTGTCTCTGGCTACTCACGGGCTCGCAGTCGCCAGGGAGTCCTCCCTGAAGTGTTGGTTTTCCGCAGGTCGAGCCTGGGGGCGTTGGTGCAGAGTGGACATTGGGTGCAGAGAGGAAAGTCCCACGCTTCCGGCGGGAAACGTGAAGTCTTTAAAGTTGTTTTTTTGTTGCAAGAATGTTGCAGGTTGTTGAACAGAGCCACTGTTCATGGGAGTTTCTCGGTCTTTGGTTGAAGGGCAGTCCTCTGAGGCTTCAGAGGTCACTGGGCCCTGTTGGATGCGTCGCTGTTGCAGTTTTCTGCGAAGTTGGGAGACAGGCCGGTAGGGCTGGGGCCAAAGCAGTTGTAGTCTCCGTCTTCACTGCAGGGCTTCAGGTCAGCAGTCTTTCTTCTTGTTAAGGTTGCAGGAATCTAGTTTCCAGGTTCTGGGGTGCCCCTAAATACTAAATTTAGGGGTGGGTTTAGGTCTGGGAGGGCAGTAGCCAATGGCTACTGTCCTTGAGGGTGGCTACACCCTCTTTGTGCCTCCTCCCTGTGGGGAGGGGGGCACATCCCTAATCCTATTGGGGGAATCCTCCAAACTCAAGATGGAGGACTTCTCAAGGCAGGGGTCACCTCAGCTCAGGACACCTTAGGGGCTGTCCTGACTGGTGGGTGACTCCTCCTTGTGTTTCTCATTATCTCCTCCAGCCTTGCCGTCAAAAGTGGGGGCAGTGGCCAGAGGGGCGGGCATCTCAACTAGCTGGGATGCCCTTGGGCGCTGTAACAAAAGGGGTGAGCCTTTGAGGCTTACCGCCAGGTGTTACAGTTCCTGCAGGGGAAGGTGAGAAGCACCTCCACCCAGTACAGGCTTTGTTCCTGGCCACAGAGTGACAAAGGCACTCTCCCCATGTGGCCAGCAACATGTCTGGTGTGTGGCAGGCTGGCAGAAACTGGTCAGCCTACACTGGAAGTCGGGTATGTTTTCAGGGGGCATCTCTAAGATGCCCTCTGGGTGTATTTTTACAATAAATTGCACACTGGCATCAGTGTGCATTTATTGTGCTGAGAAGTTTGATACCAAACTTCCCAGTTTTCTGTGTAGCCATTATGGAACTGTGGAGTTCGTGTTTGACAAACTCCCAGACCATATACTCTTATGGCTACCCTGCACTTACAATGTCTAAGGGTTGGCTTAGACACTGTAGGGGCATAGTGCTGATGCACATATGCCCTCACCTGTGGGATAGTGCACCCTGCCTTAGAGCTGTAAGGCCTGCTAGAGGGGTGACTTACCTATGCCACAGGCAGTGTGAGGTTGGCAAGGCACTCTGAGGGGAGTGCCATGTCGACTTAGTCATTTTTTCCCCACCAGCACACACAAGCTGTGAGGCAGTGTGCATGTGCTGAGTGAGGGGTCCCTAGGGTGGCATAAGACATGCTGCAGCCCTAAGAGACCTTCCCTGGCATCAGGGCCCTTGGTACCAGGGGTACCAGTTACAAGGAACTTACCTGGGTGCTAGGGTTGTGCCAATTGTGGAGACAAAAGTACAGTTTAGGGAAAGAGCACTGGTGCTGGGGCCTGGTTAGCAGGGTCCCAGCACACTTTCAAATCATAACTTAGCATCAGCAAAGGCAAAAAGTCAGGGGGTAACCATGCCAAGGGGGCATTTCCTTACACCTAGGATAAGGTACTCTTGCTTTCTTAGTTCTCCTAGGAGTCTGTTGATCTTCTTCCGTATTCCTTGTACCACTAGATTCTGTTCTTTTGATGATAGTTTGTAGTATGCATTCAACTGACACACCAGATTGTAACTGTTTTCTGTTCTTTAGTCGTTCCTTTCTCTTTTGAAGGCTCTACCTTCTCACACTTGTTCCTTCACCAGAGTTATGTGTTGCACCTGCGGTGGTTATGCAGCATAGTCCCTTTCAGGTATCAGATCTTCCTCTTCAGGAGATGCCTTCACACTACTCAGAGACATTTCAGGAACCTGGCTATGTGAGGAACTCTGATGGATGACACCCACCTTTGTAACCACAATATGGTGATGGATGAAATGCTTGAAATAATCCCAGTCACTGGCAATTTCTCGGGGCCACATCGCAATCCATCACTTTTCACCTACCATGCCACCTCAGTTTGGACCAAAACATGCACAAATCAGTCTTAACCCTGCTCCAGTGGGAATAGTCCAGCCCGAACTGCCAAGCCAGGTCCTCCCTGAAGCAACCTAGGAAATGATTCACCCTTATTATGGGCCCTTCAGCCAGGTATAGCTTGATTTCAGTGGCACAGTGAGTACTGGACCAATGTCTGGGCGTTCTTGTTGCACTTAGGGCATCAAATGCAACAAAAAAAGGTGAGGGATGGAATGCTTGAATTAATCTCAGCTACTGGCAATTGATCAAGCCACATCCCAATCCATAATTTTGGAACCAAGCTATACCTGGCTGAAGAGCCCTAACTAGGGCGAAACAGGTCCTAGGTTGCTTGTCTTCCTGTTCTGAGGGGACCTGGTTCGGCAGTTCAGACTCAACTGATCCCATGAGGAACAGGGTCAAGACTGATTTGTATACAGCTGGGCCTAATCTGAGGTGGCATGGATGGATTGGGATGCAGCTCAAGTGATCGCCAGTGGCTGAGATCAATTTAAGCATTCCATCCATCATCTTTTTGTTTTTACATTCAACACCCTCCTCTGATCCTTCAGGATGTACAAGCACAGAAGGTCAAGGACCTGTTTCAAACATCACCACTTCATCAAGTGGGCTTGTCACTCTCTGTGTATGGGAGGCATAAATCCAGTTAGATCACACAACACACTTAGCGATAATGTTGGTGCTCAGGATCATCTGGTAGGACCTCTTCCCCCTTGGCTACAAACAGGATTTTCAACTGTGCTTTATTACTAGGACCCAGTCACCAGGTCTAGGTTTGTGTCATTGCTCTTGGCTCGGGATGGCAGTAGCAGATCCAACCTGGCACGAATCAGAAGGTATCACATCACCTGGTCCTTTGCAGTAGTTGACAATCATGTCATCTGTGATATTTACAGGCGCATTTGCAGGTGCAGCAGACAGTTGCATGGCACAGCCCATGAGTATTTCTTGTAGCGACAATCCTGTCCTTCTGTCAGGGCAGCTTTGGAGACTCAACAGCACTAAGGGGAAAGCGTCATAACATTTTAGAGAAGTGGATGCACATACTTTGATTAAACGTGATTTCAGTGTACAGTTGAGTGGTTTGACTATTCCAGGCGCTTCTGGTCTGTAACTACAATGTAATGTCTTTTCCACTTATAGTGCCACACACAGCATTATAAGGATCTCAGTATTAAAATGAGTCCCTCCCTCAGTCTGACTCTGGAGAAAACAGAAATCTGAATCTTGCTATAAGGTGTTGCAACAGCAGTTTGGCTATAGTGAGGCGGTCATTCTTCTGTGCTGGGTAGGCATCCATTCATATGGAGAAAATACATGATATGACCAGGATATATCTCAGCTCATTACAAACAAGAACCTTGATAAAATCTAACTGCATTCTGCATTCTTCTGATCTACCTATGTGGCTCATGGTCACAGAGACTTTTCTCCCTGCATTCATTTGCTGACAAGCTACACATCAGTGGCTAAATTCCTCAGCTACAACTCTAAATCTCCCTGAGCAGTCTCACCATGGTACCCCTTCCTATGTGTGCAGAGCCATGAAAATGTATTTTCATGGGTAATAACAGGCTATCTGGCAACATAGATCTCCCATCAGCTGAGATCCAGATGTCATTTGCAAACACATCCTTCCCTGATCCATTTTTGTTGCTCTGCCTCTGACACTTTCTCTTGTAATTTCTTGATCTCTCCCCAGCTATTGGCTATGGACAACAACAATGAAAAGGCAGTGTCCTCATCAGATTCATGTGTGTATCCTCTGTTAAATGTGCATGCCAAAGGGAAAAGGGGAGTCAAAACTATGCCACAGGACTGGAAGAGTGTCCTTGCAATGGAGTAAGCACTGAGAGAGTGCAGCCCTCTCTCTCACTGCAAAACAAATTGAACATTTTATTGTAATCAGGCATTTGTAGTGCCAGGGCATGACATCTCTCAGCTACAGCTCCAAGAACATATTAAGCAATCCTTGTCCCATGGAAGTGAATCAGGCACATCTTAGTGTGTCAGTCTCAGTAAAATGGTTGGCCACTAAGGAAACATTGGGTATCCACTGTCTGTAGTAACCCACCATTCCCAAAATCCATATGACTTCTTTCTGCAGATTGAGTGGATTCATTTGAAAAACTGCAGTCATTTTCTCTTGTAACAACTTCCTTGCCCCCTTCCCAATGATTTGCACTAAATACAGGATCCCTTTTTGACAGTATTGAAACTTATTTGGAAACACCTTATGGTCATTCTCAGCCAGATGATTTAACAGTGCTGTTGTATCCTCTTTATAGGCTTCTTGCATAGTTGACACCACACTTAGGTTGTCAATGTACTGACTAAGAACCAAACTTGCAGGGAATCTGTAAGGTCTCAAGTTTCTTTTCTAAGGTCTGATTAAATATTTATGGCTTTTCTTCTTACACTTGTGGGACTCAGCACCATGCATGCCAAAACTCAGTCTTGAAATTTGAATGTGAAAAGAAATTGGCTGTCCTTGTGCAATGGGATGGAGTGCAATGCCTGATGAGCATCCTCTATGGTAAACCACTGGGCATCACAGGGAACCTGAAACAATATTGTAGCTGGATTCGGTTACACAGGACAAAATGAAATGGCGATGGGCCTGATTTAGAGTTTGGTGGACCAGTTACTCTATCACAAATGTGACGGATATCCCATCCACTGGATTATGATTTCCATAGGATAAAATGGAATCGTAATATGGTGGACAGGCTATCCGTCACATTTGTGATGGAGTAACCCGATCTGCCAAACCCTAAATCAGGCTCTATATTATTCATTTTTCGTAAGTCCTGCATGATTCTGTATTTGTCTCTTGCAAACCCATGATCAGCGAATTGCATGGACTTCTATTTCTCTGAAATTGTGTTATTGCACCATTGATTCAGTCACCTGAGTGATTACAGCCACTGTCTCAGGTGTGAGATTGTATGGTGTCGTTCTCAGAAATTCAGCATTTGGTTTAATCGTTATTCAGACGGGTTTCTGCCATGGAAAATCCCATATTTCATGTTTCACAGGATCTGGTAAATTAGGAGGTAAGTACCCTACCATTCCCAGAGGGAACATTCAAATGGCCCTACCTTTTCTGGCCATTTTAAATTCAACATCTGCATCATGCTTTTGAAACTTGACACCATCCAGTGTACAGTAAATTGTGCAACTCAATTTGCACAAAATATCCCTTCCTAACAGACACCTTGGATTTCATGTCTAGACAGGGATAGGCCAGTGATTTCAATATTCTAATAGTGGAACAGGTAGCACTGTTGTCAATTAAAAATGACAGTTGGTGGCCATTTTCCACACCTTCCATAAATTGACCTCTCTGGTCACCTCTACGACTGCGCAAAGTATACAGTCTTCTTCCCCACTCAGGCACCTTTATTGTGAATGAATTGCAGGCACCAAACCTCTTGTTCTCAAACATAGGAAATTGCTGGAATGGTTTCTGATTTTTTAAATGGATAGTTGATTTGCTCTTGAACCTTCTCTGGAGACATCCTAGCTTGTGGGACCAACATCTTGGAGCCTGTAACTGATTTGGAATTTGCACTCAATGAACAGGGACATTCTGCACTTGAGTCGGATTAGCATTTTTCATTTGTCCATCATCACTTACTATTTTAGGATTCTGTTGACATTCCCTCTTACAATGCCAGAGCTTGTCACATAATGACAAGGAATAGATTTCTTCAATGTTGCGATATTTGCACCCGAATTCGGATCAACTGAAACACCTTAACCTCTACCATGTGAAATGCCAACTCCACCTTACATTATTTGATCTCCACTGTGGTAACCAACACCTTGCATTTCACTATCATTTCCCATATACCATTGATTTTGAAACCTCTTCTGAGCCAACTTTGTCTGAGCAAGCATAAACTTCTCATTACATCTTTTCTTCTTCATCTCCTGTTCATCACTACAGTACTCAGTATACCTCAGGATCTCATCTAAAGGTTTTGCCTGCCAGCAAATGACATTCTGCTAGATGCGCATACTGAGCTCTGGGAGCAACCCAAGAACGTATGGTGACATAAAGCTCCTGATATATATCCTCTTTCAGGATTTTCTTGACCACTGTGCTGTTTAAATACCTCTAAAAACATTCATAATATCTATGCTCCCAATCTTTAGCTTCCTGAGTCATCCTTTTGATCTTTAATCATTCAACGTCCCTTGCAAAAATCTGTTAATTTTGCATGTGTAGTTGTTGCACACATAGTAATCTCTTTTCTCAGATATATCACCTCATTTTCCTGATATTAAGTCAGCTGCAAGATGTTTAAACATCCACTAATGATTTCTTCTGATTCCACCTTTAACATTGTTAAGTCTAGAGGTCTAATTCTCAGTTGACTTGTAGTATAGACAAAAGACTAACTGAAGCTTAACAATGCATTCATGATGCAGAATATGTACTGTTGAGGGTGTCTCACCTAGAGTCTGAGGTCAAACTTCTGAAGATTCAATCTGAACATCTAGAGAACACAGGAATAGTCTTATGGTATATAGATTACCTGAGGGACCTAAATGAGTCATGCAGTAACTTTCATGAAGAAAGTCCTTCTAAATCTACTGTTGTTTCCTGACCTTAACATACAAGAGGGCATTGAATAGGAAAAAGATGTATTTTTACTCGTAAACAAGAAAGGCCTAGTGGGCCGCTAACACTCTTTTTATGGAGTAGACTGACTTACTGAATATGATTGGGCTTTAAAGGGGGCAAGAAACAAATCATTGAATGAATGCTGAAAAATATTATTCATCTATATGTGGCAAAGGTCACTGCTGAAAGACCGAGAAATTTCTTGAGACCATCTTTGAAGCAGAAGAACACTTGTTATGGTTTGATGCTTCTTGGCTTTTTAAAGTGATTCATAATGACAAAACTGTTACAGCATCTAAAGTTAAGGAATATATCAAAGACAACAGGGGTGAAGAGATGGTTACTTGATTTTTGGTTTTTATTTCTAGTTCTGGTTGCTTTGTTGACTTCTAACTTATTTCCATGGTTCTCATCACACCTATTGTGGTTTCTCTTTCATCCAACGTTTGAAATTTGTTCATTACATAATGGCTCTTAAATGTCATATTATTGTCATTATTTTGGCCTTTTGTGCATCCTTCCATCTTCTACTTTTGCCCAAATGTGTGTCAACTGTGATATAAAAGTTATTCTGGCCTGTTACAGTATCAAGCTATAATAGTGTCTCATATTCCTACTATGAACACCCCTCTTTTTCCAATATTGAAACCTGATGATTCATATAGAATAGTTTTAGATTATAATAATGTAAATGCACACACATGCACACATGCTGTACCAAATGCTCAGAGCACTGGACTCATGATGAACTTGGTGAAGAAAAATATACAAAATCACCCTGGGTCTATCCAATAGATATTTTTAGCTAAAATACCTGAGAGTCTGTATCCAACCTCTTTCTCATTTAGCAGTTTTGTGTGTGCCTGTACGAGATTACTTGTGGTCTATAAAAACAGCCCTGGTCTCATTGCAGCAAGGATCATGGAGATCATACAAGAAGATCCCAAGGCACTACTTTACATTGATGACGTGTATCACACGTGATGATTTGATTGAACACCTGACTAGGGTTGACAGAATAGTTACATTGCTATTACAAATATAAAATTAACTTTAAAAAATCTAAAATGATGTACTGGATGTGATTTTTCTCAGATATGAGCTATCCAGTGAGGGTAAAGGTTTAGCATCTGACTTACTGCAGAAGTGTGATACTTTACAACCTCCAGCACATTAACCTAATTGGTGCAGGCGTCGGCCACGGGCCAACGCCCACACTACCTCTCTGGTGCGGGTGAGGACCAGTGGCCGACACCAGGGAGGGGATTAAAATATCCTCCGGTGCAATGCAACTCTGACGTCACATTTTTCCCCACCAGAGGAGCAGGTAAGCTTCCTCTCCCTACTGGGGAAAAAGGCCCAAACAGCCTGGAAACGCCCGTAAGCACCAGGGATCTTGTTTGGGGGGGTTGGCTCCAGTGTAAATGGTCCGCCCCTCCCTGTGAAGGCACTAATTAAAAAAAAGTATATATGTTGGGGTTCTTCTGGTGGGCGATTGCCCCCCACAGATTCTGAAATTTATTTATTTTTCTTTCGAAAAAAACAAAATGGCGGGGTCGGCCCTTTCTACATGGGCCGACCCCTGGGGGGAATATAAAGTATATGTATTTCCCTGGGAGGGCGATCACGTCCCCCAAAGTTATATTTATTAAAAAAAAAGAAAATGTTGGAGTCAGCCCTCGGGCTGACCCCCTATGGGGGCATTCTTTTTTTTTGCACACATCTGTGCTTTGCAATGGGGTCACGATCGACTCCAGGGAAAGCACAAATGTATTAAAAAAAGAAGAAGTGATATATCTATATATATATATATATATATATATATATATATATATATATATATCACTTTTTTACATGCGTTGTTTTTCCAGGAGCCACGATCGGCCCCCAGGGAAACCACACATATAGTCACCCCGTTCTGAATTTTTCTGGGTGTCTAGTTTTCAGATTTGTCCAGGGTTGCTAGGTTTTCCTATGTGCCGACTCAGCTAGAGGCCAAAATCCACAGCTAGGCACTTTGCAAACAAACAGCTCAGTTTTCTTTGGGAAAATGTGATGTGTCCATGTTGTGTTTTGGGGCATTTCCTATCCAGTGCTTAATTTGTGCTTGTTGTTTCCGGTGCTGAGCACCAGCACTTATTTTTGAGGGCCGGTGCTTATTCTTCTGCCTCAAGCATTAGCTGCGAGCAAAAGACACATGGGAAAGACGGAGGAAGGGAAAAACGAAAAAGCGTCACAAAGGGAGAAAGTAGAAAACTGCTAGAGTGAGCTAAAGGGGCAGGGAGTGGATTTATATGGATTGAAGAGGCCCGAGATGGGTTCAGGATTACGCCGCCTCAGGATTTCGTGTTCCCACATTTAAATGCAGCAGCCGCGTGTTTAAGAGGAGGGCTTGGGCACCGGCACGCTTTTATTTTCAAATTAAGCACTGTTCCTGTTGCCGGCACTAGCCTACCCACACAAGTGGGGTACCATTTTTATCGGGAGACCTGGGGGAACGATGGGTAGAGGGAAGTTTGTGGCTCCCCTCAGACTTTAGAACTTTCCATCACCAAAATGTGAGGAAAAAGTGGTTTTCTTTTGCCAAATCTTGAGGTTTGCAAAGGATTCTAGGTACCAGAACCTGGCGAGAGCCTCACATGTCACCCCATCCTAAATTTCCCTTAGTGTCTAGTTTTCAGATTTTTACAGGTTTGTTAGGTTTTCCTATGCGCCGGATAAGTTAGAGTCCTAAGTCCACAGCTAGGCACTTTGTAAAAAACAGGTCAGTTTTCTTTGAGGAAATGTGATGTGTCCATGTTGTGTTTTGGGGCATTTCCTGTCATAGGCACTGGGCCTACCCACACAAGTGAGGTACCATTTGTATTAAGAGACCCGGGGGAATGCTGGGTAGAAGGGAGTTTGTGGCTTCCCTCAGATTCCAGAACTTTCCATCACCAAAATGTGAGGAAAAAGTGATTTGTTTGCCAAATTTTGAGGTTTGCAAAGGATTCTGGGTAACAGAACCTGGTGATAGCCCCACAAGTCACCCAAGTCTGAATTCCCCTGGGTGTCTAGTTTTAAAAAAAGTATAGGTTTGCTAGGTTTCCCTAGGTGCCAGACGAGCTAGAGGCCAAAATCCACAGCTAGGCACTTTGCAAAAACAGGTCGGTTTTCTTTTGGAAAATGTGATGTGCCCACATTGTGTTTCAGGGCATTTCCTGTTGCGGGCACTAGGCCTACCCATACAATTGAGGTACCATTTTTATGGGGAGACTTTGGGGAATGCCAGGTAGTGGGAAATTTGTGGCTCCTCTTAGATTCCAGAACTTTCCATCACCAAAATATGAGGAAAAAGTGTGTTTTGCCATATTTTGAGGGTTGCAAAGAATTTTGGGAAATAGAACCTGGTGAGAACCTCCATAAATGTATAGGTTTGCTAGGATTCCCTAGGTGCCGGCTGAGGCCAAAATCCACAGCTAAGCACTTTCCAAAAAACACATCCGATTTCAATGTAAAAATGTGATGTGTCCATGTTGCTTTTTGGGGCGTTTCTTGTTGCTGGCACTAGGCCTACCCACACAAGTGATGTACCATTTTTATCGGGAGACATGGGGGAACACAGAATAGAAGAACAAGTGTTACTGCCCATTTTCTTTCTCTACATTTTTTCTTTCCAAATGTAAGACAGTGTGTAATTAAGAAGTGTATTTGAGAAATGCCCTGTAATTCGTATGCAAGTAAGGGGACCCCTGAATTCAGAGATGTGCAAATACCCACTGCTTTTCAACACCTTATCTTGTGCCCACTTTGGAAATTTGAAAGTTTGCTTGATGTCTATTTTCCGCTCTTTATAGTTCACCAAATTAATTGCTGTACACTCAATATACAATGAAAACCCATTGCAAGGGGCAGCTCATTTATTGGCTCTGGGTACCTAGGGTTCTTGATGAACCTATAAGCCCTATATAGCCCTGTAACCAGAATTTTCCAGCAGATGTAACGGGTATTGCTTTTGAAAATGTGACATTGCAAGTAAAACGTTGTGAGAAATGGCTGTTTTTTTCACCTGAATTTCAATATTTGTTTCTTTCAGCTGTTCTTTTCTGTAGAAAAACCTTGTTGGATCTATACAAATGACCCCTTGCTGAATTCAAAATTCTGTCTACTTTTCAGAAATGTGTAGCTATCCGGGATCCAAAATTGGTTTCATACCCATTTCTGTCACTAACTGGAAGGAGGCTAGAAGTACAAAAAATAGTAAAAATGGGGCATGCCCCAGTAAAATGCTAAAATTGTGCTGAAAAATGTGGTTTTCAGATTCATGTCTGCCTGTTCATGAAATCTGGGAAGTTGAGGGTTTTAGCACCACAAAGCCTTTGTTGATGCCATTTTAAGGGGAAAAACCACATGCTTTCTTCTGCAGCCCTTTTTCCCATTTTGTGGAAAAAAACTAAATTTTGGCTGTATTTTGGCTAATTTCTTAGTCTCCTCCAGAGAAAACCACAAACTCTGGGTATCTTTAGTAGCCTTAGGATGTTGGAAAATAAGGACGGAAACTTGGTGTGGTTTGCTTATGTGAACAAAAAGTTATGACGGCCTAAGCGGGACTACCCCAAATGGCCAAAAAAGGTCTCAGCACTGGGGGGAGGGGTTAACAAAGTTACATACCCTGATAGGGTTTTTTGACTATGTGGCGCTACTTACCACATTAGACGAAAGAGCTCCTTCTTGCACAAGCCCCTTCCTGCACAAAACAATCAATGGAGGCTTTTTCTTCTTTCTATGCATGTTGCAGGATACAGCACACATAGAAAGAAGAACAAACAAGGAGAAATAAGGATATCTCTCCTCTTTACGCCTCGCCTGCAGTGGCGTATACTTTTGATGCATTCCCAGGTTTACACATCCTTGTAAGTCTGGGAATGCATCAAAACCCATGGGTGTTGCGTGGGAAAACATACTACAGCACCCATGGAACACCCCCATGAAGCAGCGCTGCATTGTTTTACACCATATCTACTAGGCTATCAAAAGCCAAGCAAGGTGGCTTTACATGGCATTGTGGATAGTGGTCTGCACTCTGCGCCACTGGAGCATCAAAAAAAGTGACACACCTGCGGAGCAAAAGGCATGTAAATATACCCCTTAAAATGTAGAGACTAGGGAGTAAAGCAAACCTAGTAATTAAAGTAGTTCCTAGTACCTCAAGCTACATATACATAGTTCATAATTAAGGACAAACCACTCTCATAGTGTACAAATCACATCTGCACTCCTCAGGCAAGGGATGATTAACTCCCATAAAAAAATACTCACTGTATTGCAGACACCATTTTTAAAGTGCACCCTTTGGCACAGGGGAATTCAATTTTTATAATTTCTCCTATACCTACAACAGAGGTAGCAACAAGGGCAAGTATTCCAAATGTTCATGCTCTACACCAGCGTTGGATGCAGTGGTCAGTAGAAACTCTACTTAGGCTCCGCCCATAAATAGTTCCAAAACTTTCCAGAGAAACATCTCCTATTTCAATGGTGATGAAGGCTCATAACAAGTTGTCTTTTCTCCCTCTTACTATACCCAGAAACTGGAGAAAGTTCAAATCTAAATACCCATCACAAATTCATAGAAACACTTGCTGTCCATGGTAATGAATATTAGAAAGAAAATATAAAACACCTTGGCAGCAACTGCACCGAGTACACAGGCTTAACGTAGGGAGAAGTGTAAAGTATTAATGCAGTACCAAAACAGTAATAATGTCAAAATGCACAACAAAAAGCTAAAATTAAATTAGAAAAATAAAGTAAAATTTAATAAACAAAGTGACTGCCAAACGCCAAAAATCCAATAACGGGAAACGGGGATATTTATTTTTGAAAATGTAAGTAGGAATAGCACCAAGAAGCATAGAGTGCAAGGATAATGAATGGTCTCAGGATCTAGGTGGATTGATGAGTGCAGACCGAATAGACCAACAGGTTTTTCCTAGTCATGGATTTTCCATTGTGACTTTTGCCCTTTGTTAGACTCCTTATCCGTGGCGTGGTCTCCCTTAACTTTTTGCCTGTTTCCCAGGTTGTTGATGTGTGCTGCACTCTTTTTTTGCTGTTTTTGTTACTCTGGGCACTTTACCTCTACTAACCAGTGCTAAAGTGCAAGTGCTCCTTTACAAAATGCGTATGTCATTGGCTTATCCATGATTGGCTTATTTGATTTACTAGTAAGTCGCTAGTAGAGTGCACTAGAGGTGCCCAGGGCCTGTAAATCAAATGCTACTAGTGGGCCCGCAGCACTGGTTATGCCTCCCACATAAGTAGCTCTGTAATCATGTCTCAGACCTGCCACTGCAGTGTCTGTGTGTGCAGCTGTAACTGTAAATTAGACTTGGCAAGTGTACCCTCTTGCCATGCCTAAACCTTCCCTTTTCTTACATGTAAGACACCCCTAAGGTAGGCCCTAGGTAGCCCCAAGGGTAGGGTGCAGTGTATGGTTACGGTAGGACATATAAGCCCTCATTATGACATTGGTGGTAAGTCCCACTTATCATCATGCCAACTGCCGCCAACGTACCGCCGTCGCAGTGGTTTACCACTACCCATATTATGACCCACACATAGCAATCCGTCAAAATACAGCCCCACACACAAGTCTGCCAGCCCAAAGGTCAGTGATAAACTGGCGGTAGCAAAATCCACACCGTTACACCAACAAAACTACGCCCACAGCATTGTGACCCACGAATCACCGCTGCGGATATTCAACCATGGTAAACCATTGGCGGTACATACCGCTGCGCTCAAAATACACACAACCTAACAAAACAACACTACATTGGACAATTAAAGCTACACACACCTGACACACACCACACCCACAAACCCACACCACTATGAAACACACACACTATCCACAACCCTTTATGACTCAAATAAATTGACAACAGAGAGAGAGAGAGACACCAAGAGCACCCACAGAACGAGAGCCACATAACACCATCACCCATACACCATCCACGCACCTTACAGCACACACCCCAACACATCACCCCACACACCCTCACACATACCACACACACTACACCCATGGCACCACAAAGATACCCCAGGTTCTCAGAGGAGGAGCTAAGGGTGATGGTGGAGGAAATCATCCAGGTAGAGCCATAACTATTCGGATCACAGGTGCAGCAGACATCCATTGTAAGGAAGATGGAGCTCTGGCGGAGAATCATGGACAGGGTCAACACTGTGGGACAGCACCCCAGAACAAGGGATGACATCAGGAAGAGGTGGAACGACCTACTGGGGAAGGTACGTTCCGTGGTTGCAAGACACCAGATAGCTGTACAGAGGACTGGCGGTGGACCCCCACCTCCTCCCCCACAACTAACAACATGGGAGGAGCAAGTCTTGGCGATCAAGGCATCCTGAGGGCCTGGCAGGAGTAACATGAGGACTGGACTCTGGTAAGTCAAATCTCTATTACTATCATCCCCTTATCTGCATGCCATCACATACCCCCACCCCTACCCTCACCCCCATCAGCCCACCACCTTACATACACCCCAGAATCACAACCCAGCCATCCCAATACCAAGCCCTGCATGCACCACCATTGCATGGACATCACTCACTGCCCTGCATGGACACCCATCACTAAAGCATGCACATTAGAGAGAATAACCTAGCCCACAAAATCACTACTCACACAAGGCAAAGCTGACAGGGCAATCACAACCATACAGGGCAACACGCCCATGCACAAGATGTCACACGCAGAAACAATAACACTTAATTTACATCCCCACAGGTCCCCCACACAACGTCACCGGAGAGGAGGTGCCAGCAACATCCAGTCCCCCCAAAGAAGAGGCCCACAGTGATGACAGCAGCTCTGGACACCTGGATCTGGATGACCAACCTGCTCCATCAGGGATCTACGGACAGTCGGTTTCCCATGCACAGTCCCATACCACCAGAGAGCCTCCCCCTCAGGTAACACCAGCACAGCACCCACCCAGCTGGCCCATACCTCTGTCCCCAGGACATGTCAATCAGCAGTGTGTCCACCACTACAGGGACCCCAGGCAACCCCAAAGACACAGGACGATCAGGGACCTGGGGTCAGTGGCAGTGGGCACACGGTTCAGGGGACAGAGGCACAGGACAACAGGGAAGCTGCGTGGACTGCTGTGCGACAGGGGGGGGGGGGACAGGCCAGGGAACCAACTCTCCAGGAGGCACTCACCAACATCCTGGGAACATACCACCATTCCCGGGAGACGATGGGCCAGATACTGGACAAGTTTCAGGAGACCCAGCAGCTGCAGGAGGGACAGTACCTGGGGATCAGGGAGGACCTGAAGGACATCCACACCACCCTGGTCACCATTGAAGGGGTGCTGGCAGACATGGCCAACACCATGAGGGAGGCCGTGGCACACCACCGGGCCCCTGACACTAGCCACACCGATGAACATCCCTCCACCTCCACTGCCGCTAGTGGACAGGAGGCCCGCCACAGGAACAACAGGCCACCAGCACCCCTCCCCCTGCAGAAGGAGAACTACCCCGCAAACGGTCCCTGCGATCCAGGCAGAAGCCAGAGAACATTGCCAAGACCCCCGCCAGGAAACAAGATTCTTCTGATTGTCACCCTTGTGTCCCACTCCGTCACCCTGTCTACCTTGAACTGCCATTGCTCCACTTCCTCTGCCCCCTTGGACAATGCACATGTGATACAAACAGACTTGACTCTGTCCTGGACTTTCCTCCACCATCACCCCAGCCCATTGCACATACCCCTCTACTTATTAGCACTTAAATAAACACCCTTTGAAAAAATACAAGTTTGGAGTATGTCAAATAATTTAAGTATGTATTTGTTTAACAAGTTTTAAACACTGCAATACAACTCTACAGTAATGTATACGTAGGAATGACCTGTAGTTGACTGCAGTCAATACACCAGGTGCCAGAGTGGGTCACAGATATCTGAAAATAGAACTGGGAGAATCTGCCTGCCATGTACAATGTCTAATACAAAACAGTCAATGCAAAGTGAAGTTACAGTGTCTTACCTGTGTCACTGGAAGTGCTGTCGTATAATAGCTGTTCTGTTGTCCTCATCCACATCCTCTGTCTCCGCACTTTCACTGTCCACAGGGTCCACTACGCCACATGCCCATCTCCAGCCTCATCCTCCTGCAGAAAAGGCACCTGGCGTCTCAATGCAAGTTTATGCAACATGCAGCATGCCACGATGATCTGGCACACCTTCTTGGGTGAGTAGTACAGGGATCCACCTGTTAGATGGAGGTAATGAAACCTGGCCTTCAGGAGGCCGAATGTCCTCCCCTCTTATTCTTCTTGTTCGCCCATGTGCCTCATTGTAACGTTCCTCTGCCCTTGTCCTGGGATTCCTCAGGGGTCAGTAGCCATGAGAGGTTGGGATAACCAGAGTCACCTGCATATATCGAGGGATACGTGTTAGCCAAACACTAACCCTTATGGGCAAAACCATACCCATACACCAACATATACTGGGTGGGAACCATGGGCTCTCCTATTAGCCACACCCGGTGCCTCTGGAGTTGAGCCATCACATATGGGATGCTGCTATTCCTCAGGATATAGGCATCATTCACAGACACAGGATACTTTGCATTGACATGGGAGATGCACTGGTCCTCCAAGCACACTATCTGCACATTCATTGAGTAAAAGCTCTTTAGATTTCTGAAGACCTGTTCATTTCTCTGTGGGGGTACAAAGGTAATATGTGTACCATCAATAGCCCCAATAATGTGGGGATATGTCCCATTGCATAGAAGTCAGCTTTCACTGTGGCCAAATCCTCCACCTGGGGGAAAACAATGTAGCTGAGCATGTGTTTAATCAGGGAAGACAACACTCTGGTCAGCACTATTGAGAACACTGGCTGAGACATTCCTGCTCCCAAGTCCACTGTCACTTGGAAGGAGCCAGTTGCCAAGAAACAGAGCACAGATAGGACTTGCACAAGAGGGGGGATCCCAGTGGGCTGACGGATAGCAGATATCTGGTTTGGCTCCAATTGGGCACACAGCTCTGTGATTGTGGCCCTGTCCAGTATATAGGTGAGGATAATTTACCTGTCCTCCATTGTTGTCAAGTCCACCAGGGGTCTGTACATGGGAGGTTGTCTCCATCTCCTATTCATCCTCAGCAGTTGTAATATAGGGGACAAAACGGTGAGCAGCTGGTCAGTAGTCCACATTTCCAAACACTACACTGCATTGCATGTTGTAACAGTATGTTGTTGGATAGGCCCAAATGGTGCCTACGTGTACTGTGGCACAGTTAGGTGCCATGGCCTGCCCCACCATGAAATGACGTCCACCTGTCCTGTGTGGATGAACATGTGGAAATGAGGTAATGCCGCTGACGATGTGCGCCATTGCAGGAGGCGGTCGAGTACTGCTGTGCACCTCCTCATTAGTTGTCATTGGGCCCAATGGGTTACAGTGGCCAATGGTGATGTACGCCGGCGGTGACAGTATGAACTGCGGCATACACCATTTTCTATCTGTTCAGTCACTTGCTACCTGACCTTCAACAGGAGAGGATCTACACTGCAAGTGCTACTGTGACCTGTGTCTGGAACCTACCATGGCTCGTGTCACAGGGGAAAGGGCCCCTACCTTCACCGCTGCAGAGTTGGAGAGACTGGTGGATGGGGTCCTACCCCTGTACCGAATACTGTATGGGCCTCCAGACCAACAGGTGAGTACACTGTGAGCACGATGCAAAGGCATGGATGCATGGAGTGCTGTGTGTGAGGGTCTCGTGTAGCGGGGTGGGGTTGGTGGAAGGGTTCTGGGGAGCGTGCTGCATGTATGGTGGGCAATGTCTGTGCGGAAGGGGATGTGAGGGCTACGGTGGGCTATGAGTGTAACAGGCCGGCCAGTATGACTGATATCTTTTTTATGTTTATTTTTCTGCAGGTCAGCGCCCATCAGAAAATGGGTATATGGCGTGCCATCGCCAAGGACGTGCAGACCCTGGGGGTCTTCGGCAGGTGGAGCACCCACTGTCGCAAACGGTGGGAGGACCTGAGACGCTGGGCAAGGAAGACGGCAGAGGCCCAGCTAGGGATGGCCTCCCAACAAGGAAGGGGTTCCTGTCAAACCCTGACCCCCCTGATGGCCCACATACTGGTGGTGGGCTATCGAGAGATTGATGGGCTCTTGGGGGCATCACAGCAGCCTCAAGGAGGTGAGTACAGTTTCCCAATACACTACTTGCGCGTAGTGGGGTAGTCTCCGGGTGGGGGATGTGGGCCTGTGGGTGCCCCTGGGCCAGGCCTGATGTTGCAGGGTAGGTCCCATGTTGGGCAGGGGCTGATAAACACCACCTCCTACCAAGCTAGTGGGCATCCACTACTGGGCAGGGGTCTGTGGGTGTCAGGTATGCTTCTATTGGCGTTAGGTATTCCTGTCCATGGGCTGGTGACTAGCATTGTGACTGGTAGTGCTTTGCCCAGTGAGTAAGGCTGTTCCCTGTGTGTGTGTGTGTCGTGTACGCCTACGGTGGTGTTGATGCTGCCATTGACCAAGTGTATCCTTTGTCTCTTCCCCCCCTTTTTGTTTTGCCACCCTGTCCTTATGTGCATTAGCATCATCTGGCAGAGGAGCAGAGGCACCGACGACGGAGGGAGCTGCATCCCACAGGGCCCAGGAGGCTGAATCCACCGACTGTGAGGGCACCAGTGGGACGGAGGGTGAGGAGAATGCCACAGCGGAGACAGGAGGGGACAGTGTAGACAGTGATACCTCCTCCGATGGAAGCTCCCTGGTGGTGGCGGACACCTCTGTGACCACCCCAACTACAGGTACAGCCGCCACCCCTGTACCAGCACCGCCCTCCCAGCAGCCCCTCAGCGAGTTACCTGTGTCCGTTCACCCAGGAGGGTGGGCGTCTCCTTCGCCCAAGGCACCTCAGTAAGAAGGCTATTGCTCTCCTGTGATCCATCTCTGTAGGGCAGTGAATTCCATCCAGAGGCTGGCAGCCCATTTGCAACAAACAATTAATTCCTGGAGGGCATTCACTCTGGCATGGCGGCCCAAAAGAGATCAATCCAGGCTTTGGCCTCCTCCCTAATGGCAGCTATTGTCCCTGTCTCTAGCCTCCCCCCTCCAACTTCCTCTTCACAGTCCCATTCCCCTCAACCCTAAGACAACACACAGGAGTGGTTCAGGCAAACACAAGCACCGCACATCATCCCACAGGCACTCACACAAACACGATCCAGATGCGGACATACCAACATCCATTGCCTCCACTGTGTCACCCTCCTCCTCGTTGTCCACCACCCTCCCAGTAGCCTCTCCACTCACACCTGCATGCACTACATCCTCATCCACTACCCCATCACCATCACGCCTATAAGTACACACCCCTCACTGGCAGTCACCACCCCCACATCCATGCACACGTCCTCTGTGTTCTCTCCCACTGTGTCTGTGCCCCCTCCTCCCAAAGTACACAAACGCAAACACTCAGACACCCAACAGCCATCCACCTCACAACAGCATCCAGCCCATGCACCTACACCCAAACACAGCAGAGAGACACCACCTACAACCACTCCCTCTGCCTCCACTACCAAACCTTCACCCTCTTCCCACCCCATTGTCTCTAAGAAGCTTTTCCTCTCCTCTGTTGAGCTCTTCCCTAACCCTCCCCACCGTCCTTCACGTCAGGCCAGGTTGGTCAGAACCCAGGCGAGCACCTCAGCCACCCAGTCCATGGCCCCAGTAGTGTTGGCAGCTACTGCAGGTGGGAGAGACTCCAGGGAACCAGCCATCAGCAATGACAGTGTGCCTGCATCAGCTGCCAAAGGTAAGGGCAAGGAGGCACCACCAGCTGCCAATGGGAGGGGCAAGGAGGCACCACTAGCTGCCAAGGGAAAGGGGAATGAGACACCACCAGCTTCCAAGGGGAAGGGAAAGGAGGCACCACCAGCTGCCAAGGGGAAGGACAAGGAGGCACCACCAGCTGCCAAGGGGAAGGGCAAGGAGGCACCACCAGCTGCGAAAGGGAAGGGCAAGTGGCCTGCACCTGCAGGCAGGAAGGACAAGAGGCTGGGTGCTGGGACTGATTCTGAGCCCCCACCACCAACCATGGCAGTTCAGCTGTCCGAGGCTGCAGGGGAAGGGCTGGAGCCTGCCCGCAGCACTGCCTGCACTGCCACCAGCATCACTGCCCGCAGCAGCAGCCCCAGTGGGCAGCCATCCAAGGATGCAGTGGAAGGGCTGGAGCCTTCCCCCACCACTGGCATCCCCGGCACCAGCACAGTCAGTACCACTACTGAGCAGCCGTCACCACTGGTGCGTCCTGGACCCTGCAAATCCTGTAGGTGTGACACCCAGGTAAGAGAGACTGTGATCTTGCATTCCCCGAGTGCTGCATCACAGGGCACAAGGCCCCCTCCAGAACCAGAAGAAGAAGCCATCCACTCCCCCCCTCCTTGCCAGGATGAAGCACACCAGTGGAAGAAGCCATCCACTCACTCCCTCCTTGCCAGGATGAAGCACACTGGGCACAAGGCCCCCTCCAGAACCATTGGGCAGACTGTGGCTTTGCACTCCCCAGAACCAAGCAGTGGGCATACCACCCACTTGAGAAACTGTGGCTTTGCACTCCACAGGACCAAGCAGTGGGCAAACCACCCACTAGAGAGACTGTGGCTTTGCACTCCCAAGGACCAAGCAGTGGGCAAACAACCTACTTGAGAGACTGTGGCTTTGCACCCCCCCCCCCGGACCAAGCAGTGGGCAAACCACACACTTGAGAGACCTTGGTTTTGCACTCCCCAGGACCAAGCAGTGGGCAAACCACCCACTAGAGAGACTGTGGCTTTGCACTCCCCAGGACCAAGCAGTGGGCAAACCACCCATTTGAGAGACTGGGGCCTTGTATTCCCAGGACAGAGTGATGGGCATGTTGCCCCCTCCAGGACCAGTGGTGTTGTACTGTCTTCTGGCTGAGGTGCTCCCCGTTCCCCATCCCCCTGAGATGCCTAAGTATTTTTGACCTGATGCCCTTGCAGTGTTACCTGCGTGTTGTTGCAGGAGTCAACTGGGGCCTTGGCCTATGTGATGTGGCCCTGTGGCCCACGGACATTGAGGACTGGGCAGTGTCCCTCCATTTGTATATATGTATTTACTGGTTTGATTTTGAAGCACAAATTTCTACTATTTTATCTTATTACACTCACTTTAATCAATTCCTTTTGTCCTTACATTATTCCATTAGTGGTACGGGGTAGATATGTGATGTTATTGCATATGTTTGTGTGTATGCTGTTGGGGGTGTCGCGTGTGCGTCACTCTCTTTTTCCTCCTCCCTCCCTTGTGTGCTAGACGGCTGTACACACCGTGGTCATCTTCGCCGGCGTGGCTGTTCGTAATGCATTTAGAGGTATACAAGCATGGGGAAGATGTGCAACTCGGGCTCCATGGCGTCGTGGTTCTTCCTTGAGACTCCAGAGGTGAGTCCTTTGCCTTCTGTGTACTGTTTCCGCCGTGCTTTTGATGTCATTGGTACCACCCTGGAAAAGGTGGCAGATAGGCCTGTTGTAATACAGAGAGCGGTACATTGTCTTCCCCCTGGCGGTTACCGCTGCGGTGCTTGTTGCTACCGCCATGGCGGTCGGTGTGTTAAAGTGGCTGTCTTTGTGGGCGGTTTCCATCGTGGTCATAATTAAAAAATTTTTACTGCCAGCCAGGGTTGTAATGGGGGCCATAGTAATGTGTTTTATATGTCCTGACAGTGAAATTTTGCTAAATTCGTTCTTCACTGTTGCAAGGCCTGTCCCTCTCACAGGTTAACATCGTGGCTACCTTTAAATCTGATTAAAGTGTAGATTCCCTTTGGGAGTGGATAGACATGTGGATTTTGGGGTCTCTGAGCTCACAATTTAAAAACACATCTTTTATTAAAGTTGATTTTAAGATTGTGGGGGTCATTCCAACATCGGCGGTAAAAGCCTCTTACCGCTGTGCAGAAGACCGCCACCATACCGCCGCAGCCGCGGTAAACCGCCACGGTCATTCTGACCCACAACACGGAAACCGCCAAAATACCGACACCCACAGAAGTCCGCCACACCAAAGGTCAGCGATAAACTGGCGAAAACAAAACCGACACCGTCACGCGAACAGAAATACGCCCACACTATCACGACCCACGAATCCACGCGGCGGTCTTTCAAACGCGGTATTCCATTGGCGGTACACAATACACACAAACCTACAAAACACAGCCACATTGGACAAATCGAAATACACACACCTGATACACATACACACACCACTCCCACACACCCAATTAAATATAAAACACACACCCACATCACACACAAACCCCTACAACCAAAAATTAGGAACGAGGCACAGAGAGAGACACCACCATCTACAAACTAGCAACCACAGGCACACATTACCATCACCCACATTACTTCCACGCACCGCACAAAACACACCACTAAATATCACCCCACACATCACAACACACACCACCCCACACATCACCCACACCACCCCATGGCTCCGCAAAGACACCCCAGGTTTTCGGAGGAGGAACTCAGGGTCATGGTGGAGGAAATCATCCGGGTAGAGCCACAGCTATTCGGATCACAGGTCCAGCAGACATCCATTGCCAAGAAGATGGAGCTATGGAGCAGAATAGTGGACAGGGTCAACGCTGTGGGACAGCACCCAAGAAATCGGGATGACATCAGGAAGAGGTGGAACGACCTACGGTGGAAGGTGCGTTCCGTGGTATCCAGACACCGCATTGCAGTGCAGAGGACTGGTGGCGGACTCCCACCTCCTCCACCAGAATTTACAACATGGGAGGAGCAGTTCTTGGCGATCCTGCATCCTGAGGGCCTCGGCGGAGTATCTGGAGGAATGGACTCTGGTAAGTCACATCTTCACTACTTCCTCCCCCCCACCCCACCTGCATGCCAATACATTCCACCACCCTCACCCTCACCCCATCACTCCTACTCCTTGCAAATGTCTCACCATCACAACCCACCCATCCCAACACCAAGCCCTGCATGCGACCACAAAGCATGGACACCCATCACCAAAGCATGCCCACTGCACATACCCACCCCCCCCCAAAGCCCCATCACAAAAGCCCCCACACAGGAATGCAAGCACTGGGGGACACGGGTAGCCACCCATTGCACACCATGGCACACACAGATGTAATAATCATGCCTTTATACCCCTGCAGAACCCCAACGCAACGTCACCGCGCAGGAGGGTCCACAAATGTCCACCCCACCCCCAGAAGAGGCCCACAGTGATGACAGCAGCTCTGTCGACCAGCCCGGCCCATCGGGGACCTCGGGACAGTCGGTTCCCCTCAGACAGCCACAGGCCACAGCAGACCTTCCCCCCTCTGGGAACACCAGCACCGCACCCACCCAGTGGGCCCATACCTCTGTCCCCAGGACACGTCAAGCAGCGGTGTGTCCACCACTACAGGGCACCCAGGTTAACCCACCACCCCAACAACAACAGGGACCTGGGGGCAGTGGCAGTGGGCACACGGTCCAGGGGACAGAGGCCCAGGGAAACAGGGCATATGGGAGGGCTGCTGTGCGACAGGGGGGGACAGGCCCAGGGAACCCACTCTCCACGAGGCCCTCACCACCATCATGGGAGCATACTACCGCTCCCAAGAGACGATGGCGACGGTACTGGCCAGATGTCAGGAGACCCAGTGCCTGCAGGAGGAACAGTATTTGGGTTTCAGGGAGGAACTAAGAACCATCAGTTCCGCCCTGGGCACCATCGTAGGGGTGCTGAATGTGATAGCCACCTCATTGCAGCCCACTGTGGCACCACAAAGGGCCCCTGACACTAGCATGGACCAAGAACTGCCTACCACCTCTGCCGGCGCTAGTGGACAGGAGGCCCCGCCACAGGACCAACAGGCCACCAGCACCCCACCCCCTGCAGAAGGAGAACCACCCCGCAAGCGGGCCCTGAGATCCAGGAAGAAGACAGAGTAAGATGCCAAGACCCCCGCCAGCAAAGGATACCACCCTGATTGTCATCCCACTGTCCCACATTGTCACCCTGTCCATCCTTAAACTGCCCCAGCTCCACTTACCACAGGCATCTGGACAATGCACCTGTGATCCCAATAGTCTGGACTCTGCCATGGACATTCCTCCACCATCCCCCCTCACCAATTTGTAACCACCCCACAATATAGAGCACTCAAATAAACACAGTTATTGCACAAAAAACTCAGGAGTCTGGCTGTGATTTTGAACAAATGTATCAGACATTACCGTGCCAAAATGCTTATTTACATTGTGATGCCAACATACCAATGTCACACAGCTATAGTCCATGGGTAAACAAAGCACATGTCACACACTGGGGGCCACATTTCTGAAATCGCAAAGGAAAGTGACAAGTCAGTTACCATACACTGGGTGAAAACGACAGACAGGAGAGAGGTAGTAGTGGTTAAGTACATGTAGTAGGCAGCTATGTATTCTTACCTGTCTGTCATTGGAAATACTGCTGTATAACTGTGTTCCTGTTGTCTATGTCGTCCTTTTCTGCTTCCTCCTCTTCACTCTCCACAGGCTCCACAGCTGCTACAACACCACCATCTGGACCATCCTCCTGCAGAAAAGGCACCTGGCGACGCAAAGCCAGGTTGTGAAGCATGCAGCAGGCCACGATGATCTGGCACACCTTCTTTGGTGAGTAGAATAGGGATCCACCTGTCATATGGAGGCAGCAGAACCTGGCCTTCAGGAGGCCGAACGTCCGCTCGATCACCCTCCTAGTTCGCCCATGGGCCTCATTGTAGCGTTCCTCTGCCCTTGTCCTGGGATTCCTCACTGGGGTCAGTAGCCAGGACAGGTTGGGGTATCCAGAGTCACCAATTAGCCACACACGGTTCCTCTGGAGTTGCTCCATCATGTAGGGGATGCTGCTATTCTGCATGATGTACGCATCATGCACTGAGCTAGGGAACTTGGCATTAACATGGGAGATGCACTGGTCTGCCAAACACACCATCTGGACATTCATTGAATGATAACTCCTCCGGTTTCTATACTCCTGTTCACTCCTGTGGGGGGGGGGACCAAAGCCACATGGGTCCCATCAATGGCACCTATGATGTTGGGGATATGTTCAAGGGCATAGAAATCACCCTTCACTGTAGGCAAATCCCCCACCTCAGGGAAAACGATGTAGCTCCGCATGTGTTTCAGCAGGGCAGACAACACTCTGGACAACACCTTGGAAAACATAGCCTGGGACATCCCTGATGATATGGCCACTGTTGTTTGAAAGGACCCACTTGCTAGGAAATGGAGCACTGACAGCACCTGCACTTGAGGGGGGATTCCTGTGGGTTGGCGGATAGGTGACATCAGGTCTGGCTCCAGCTGGTCACACAGCTCCAGGATTGTGGCCCGGTCAAGCCTGTAGGTCAGTATGACATGTCTCTCTTCCATTGTCGACAGGTCCACCAGAGGTCGGTACACCGGAGGATGCCGCCATCTCCTCACATGTCCCAGCGGATGGGGCCTATGAAGGACAACAGCGAGCACAGAGTCAAACATCCCAGAGGTACGTAACCACAGCTTGCACAGAACAAGATTCTTAATCCATAGAATGGCTTGTATGAGTGTTGAGGCAAGGCCTAGGTATGTGTGACGCAGTTTAAATATTAGGGCATGTGGGCCCCTGAAATGGCGGCTGCCTGACCTGTGAAGTGTGACAATGGGATGTGAGGTAACTGCGCTGGCGTTGTGCACCGTGGCGGTAGGCGGTCGAAGACCGCGGCGCAATGCTGCATTGGTTAACATTGAACCCTATGGGTCCCAGGAGCCAATGACGATGTGCGCCGGCGGTCGCGGTACGCACCGCCGCAGACTTGACCGCCATTTTCTATCTGCTTAATCACTGGATAATACACAACGAGGTGCCCCTAACATATACAGTAAACAACAAAATGAAGAAATCACATGTTATTACGATAATTAGTCCATAATGCTACCAATGAGTCTTAGAGTGAATCAGTACAGGTAATCAATCAGTCCAAGATTTATTAAGAGTATGATTTCATATTGATCAGTCCACAATCCAAAGCAATATGTACTTCCAACTTCCAGCCAACACGTGTTTCGTCTTTGGGAATAATTAACATCCCTTACGACTTCTTCAGGGCTAGAAATTATAAACAACACACATAAGTTAGGACCAATATGCTCAATCGTCAAATTTCACAGAAAAAAATGTAACTGAGCCCAAAGAGAGGTGAAATGAAAGTTAAAGATACACCCAATCATGGTGAAGAAAACATTTATTTTATAACACATTCTGGAGAACTCAGGGACCATACACAAATATCCACAATCAAAGGAAAAAGCAAACTTTATGCCACACCCATGTGAGCAAATACTAAAGAATTCCAAAATAACCAAATTCACACCACCCCTAGTGCAAACCTTAAAAAGATGTACATAATTCAATGTTACACAACAATACCTTGAACCTCCAATGAAACCATTAATACTACTCAGTGATGTCAGGTCATCCGTAATTGATAACTTGCAATGTCAAAATCCACCAAGCATAGGTTTCAATTCACTGCCAAATAAGAACATATAATTCTCAATGTAATGTAGTTAACATACATGTGTCCACCATTTAACAACCCATAATAGCCAATATTCTATAGAGAAACTAGTCAAACAACCAAGATCGGTGTCTAATACTGTGACTGCGGTGATATTTATAATTATATAGTCGCTAAAACATTAATTGTGATAATGCCCAAAACCAGCAGTCATAAAAGTGAAGTGATTGAAGGACAATGTTTAAATCTGACTAACCTAATATCGCCTGCCACTCTACTCACCCCAATATTCTCAAATTGAAGATTCACAAATGTAAATCTTGGCGACTCCGTATCAGAACGCCAAGTGATTCAATCAATATCTCCGGAATCCAAATACCGGCGCCTCCAAGTCAGGACGCCCAGCGAGTATGCTGACTCCGCGCACACGAACTCGGAAGTATAAATATACTTCCGGGTTCTTCCCCATTCAGTCTTGGGGATAACAACATCAAAAACGGACTGTGATTCAGCCGTTTTGATGTAGCCATCTCTGATGAATATATAAACATGATAAATTGCCTCGTCACATGAACTCAACTCTAACTGTGCCACTCGCTAATGATAATATAAATAGCAATTGACTCTAACTCCGCGCACACGAACTCGGAAGTATAAAATACTTCCGGGTTCTTCCCCATTCAGTCTTGGGGATAATAATATCACAATACGGACTAGGGTTCAACCGTTTTGATGTGGCCATCTCTGATGAGTACACCAACATGAAAAATTACCTTGTCATATAAACTAAATACTGACTATGCCACTCGCTGAAAATAATATAAATAGCAGTTCACGTGTTTTGCTATAACCAGTAAGTCAGCATAATGAACCAACACAGTTCAAATAATTCCAACTATAATTCACCAAATATTAATGTATTGGGGAGAGAAACACCAGCTATAATTGTCACCAATTTACAAAATATGCCCAGTTCCACATATTAATCAACACATTCATGACTTGAGTACGCTACAATTACAAAACCTACAATCACATTATCAGTCACCACATGAAAAAAGGGATGAGAACAAAGACTATACAAGAATAGAGAGTCGATTGAATAGAAAAGAAACCCCCTCATTGCTTGAATTTGTGACGTATTTGAGAATCTTGGTACACCACTTATGAATACAAACCAGTCATATGGTAATTATATGATGATGCACCCAATGCACCACCTTTACATACTTGTGCAGTGTTAACATATTCAATATGATTAATACAACAAATTAACATCTATTGACAAAATTAATCACCCAAGAAAAATTCCAATTCTCTATCGGAATTCAAACCTGATTCTACTGCTCTTAATCTCATAATCCACAAGGCTTCTTGTCTGCGTAAGTGTAATTCTCTGTTGCCACCCCTGGGGTCACGAGGGATATGTTCAAGTCCCAAAAATTCAAAGTTTCTATGATCTGATTTTGAGTTACAGGACATTATATGTGCCACCAAGGGGTATCTCTCATCCATATTCTTAAGTGCCCTCATGTGTTCTCCTATTCTGATTTTAAGTGGTCGTATCGTACTTCCAACATAAATTTTAGAACATTTGCAACATATTACATATACAACAAAATTGGAATTACAATTCATAGTAGAGCAGATTAAGTAAAATGAACCCTCATGAGAGAATTCCTTTACCTTATGACACGCCCACCGACAGACTCCACAAGAACCACATTTAGAGAAACCCACTTCTCTTTGGGATAGCCAAGTTTTATTTGGGGAGACTGTGGTGAAGCTTGGGCTTAATAAAGTTTTGAGGGTTTTGCCTCTACGAAATGATGTAACTACTGTTTTAGGCACCACATCCTTAAGTGATACATCCTGTACTAGTATTTTCCAATGTTTCATAATACATTTCTTCAAAATCAAGGATGCATCATTATGATTGGTTATAAACCTTACCACATTGGATTTCACATTAATCTCCTTCTTTTCTTTAGGTTTCAGAGTGACATTTCTATCCAGATACCTTGCTCTACGTCGAGCTTTCTTAAGGATCTTTTTTGAGTAGCCACGGGTTATGAATCTCCTCTCCATATCATCCATTTGCTCAGCAAATTCATCATCTATGCTACAATTCCGTCGTGCCCTCAAGAATTCACCATAAGGAATCGCTGTCACCTGATATCTGGGATGAGCACTTTTGGCATGTAAAATAGAATTACATGCAGTACTTTTCCGAAAAAGTCTACTATGGATTTTATCATCAATGGGAAAAAGTTCAACATCTAAAAACTCAATCTTGACAGCACTATATTGATATGTGAATCTCACATTCATATGATTAGAGTTTAGGAAATTACAGAATTCCACAAGTTTATCTTCGCCACCTGTCCAAATCATTAAGCAATCGTCTATGTAACGACCCCAGAATAAAATGTATGTTTGCCAGGCATCAGTGCCAGGACCCCAGACCCATATGTGTTCAAACCACCCCATAAATAAGTTTGCATAGGATGGAGAGAACTTAGAGCCCATGGCTACACCTTGTTTTTGCCGAAACCATGTGTTGTTGAATAGAAAGAAATTATTATTCGTAATCATATTGATCATATCTAATATCATTTTGGTATGATCCCACAAGCTTACAGATCTTTTGTTTAGGAAATATTTTAGGGCTTCTAAGCCTAAATCATGTTTAATACATGTATAGAGTGACACAACATCTAAAGTCACCAAAAGCATACTACTATCCCAATCAATATCACTCAAGATACTCAAAATATGTGTGGTATCTCGGATAAAAGAAGGAAGGTTATGTACCAGTGGTTGCAGAAAAAAGTCTACAAATTCTGATAGTCTTTCCGTGGGACTAAGTATACCCGAGACAATGGGTCTCCCTGGTGGGAAGGGTAACCCCTTGTGTATTTTAGGTAGAGTGTATATACACGGATACCGGGGATGATGTACCTTTAAGTACAAGTATTCATCTTTATTCAGTAATCCCTGCTGTTGCCAGACCAATAAGTTCTTATTAATCATGAGTGTAAGGTGAGGAATTGGATTATATGCAATTTTCTCATAACAGGACAAATCATTGAGTTGTGACAGAATTTCGTTATCATAATCCACTTTATTCATTATGACCACGTTTCCGCCTTTGTCTGCTTGTCTAATGATGATATCTTTATTAAGTTTTAATATTATTATATTAAATAGCATTTTCAAAATATTCCAGATAGGATCATGGATTCTGAGGCTATTGAGTCTTCTTCCAGTGCTTTATCTATCTATTGATGATGTACACGATACAGCAGTTTTGGTATCTTTAGCTGAACGAGATGAAGATCCTGACATCACATCGAGAATTTTGCATGATTTAGATGTTATCTCAAACATGAGTGTTTCGAGTGGTTTAAGATTGAAATCCAGATGGACTCCAAGGTCTGTAGTCTCCAATTCTTTAGACAAGTTTTTTGATGTGGTATGTCAAGAATATGACAATTATTTAGTCAAGAATAAATCTCGACATGTACTAATGAACTTAGATACGGAGGAACTAGCTGCTTTACATGAATTAAAACTTAATAAAGATATCATCATTAGACAAGCAGACAAAGGCGGAAACATGGTCATAATGAATAAAGTGGATTATGATAACGAAATTCTGTCACAACTCAATGATTTGTCCTGTTATGAGAAAATTGCATATAATCCAATTCCTCACCTTACACTCATGATTAATAAGAACTTATTGGTCTGGCAACAGCAGGGATTACTGAATAAAGATGAATACTTGTACTTAAAGGTACATCATCCCCGGTATCCGTGTATATATACTCTACCTAAAATACACAAGGGGTTACCCTTCCCACCAGGGAGACCCATTGTCTCGGGTATACTTAGTCCCACGGAAAGACTATCAGAATTTGTAGACTTTTTTCTGCAACCACTGGTACATAACCTTCCTTCTTTTATCCGAGATACCACACATATCTTGAGTATCTTGAGTGATATTGATTGGGATAGTAATATGCTTTTGGTGACTTTAGATGTTGTGTCACTCTATACATGTATTAAACATGATTTAGGCTTAGAAGCCCTAAAGTTTTTCCTAAACAAAAGATCTGTAAGCTTGTGGGATCATACCAAAATGATATTAGATATGATCAATATGATTACGAATAATAATTTCTTTCTATTCAACAACACATGGTTTCGGCAAAAACAAGGTGTAGCCATGGGCTCTAAGTTCTCTCCATCCTATGCAAACTTATTTATGGGGTGGTTTGAACACATATGGGTCTGGGGTCCTGGCACTGATGCCTGGCAAACATACATTTTATTCTGGGGTCGTTACATAGACGATTGCTTAATGATTTGGACAGGTGGCGAAGATAAACTTGTGGAATTCTGTAATTTCCTAAACTCTAATCATATGAATGTGAGATTCACATATCAATATAGTGCTGTCAAGATTGAGTTTTTAGATGTTGAACTTTTTCCCATTGATGATAAAATCCATAGTAGACTTTTTCGGAAAAGTACTGCATGTAATTCTATTTTACATGCCAAAAGTGCTCATCCCAGATATCAGGTGACAGCGATTCCTTATGGTGAATTCTTGAGGGCACGACGGAATTGTAGCATAGATGATGAATTTGCTGAGCAAATGGATGATATGGAGAGGAGATTCATAACCCGTGGCTACTCAAAAAAGATCCTTAAGAAAGCTCGACGTAGAGCAAGGTATCTGGATAGAAATGTCACTCTGAAACCTAAAGAAAAGAAGGAGATTAATGTGAAATCCAATGTGGTAAGGTTTATAACCGATCATAATGATGCATCCTTGATTTTGAAGAAATGTATTATGAAACATTGGAAAATACTAGTACAGGATGTATCACTTAAGGATGTGGTGCCTAAAACAGTAGTTACATCATTTCGTAGAGGCAAAACCCTCAAAACTTTATTAAGCCCAAGCTTCACCACAGTCTCCCCAAATAAAACTTGGCTATCCCAAAGAGAAGTGGGTTTCTCTAAATGTGGTTCTTGTGGAGTCTGTCGGTGGGCGTGTCATAAGGTAAAGGAATTCTCTCATGAGGGTTCATCTTACTTAATCTGCTCTACTATGAATTGTAATTCCAATTTTGTTGTATATGTAATACGTTGCAAATGTTCTAAAATTTATGTTGGAAGTACGATACGACCACTTATAATCAGAATAGGAGAACACATGAGGGCACTTAAGAATATGGATGAGAGATACCCCTTGGTGGCACATATAATGTCCTGTAACTCACAATCAGATCACAGAAACTTTGAATTTTTGGGACTTGAACATATCCCTCGTGACCCCAGGGGTGGCAACAGAGAATTACACTTACGCAGACAAGAAGCCTTGTGGATTATGAGATTAAGAGCAGTAGAATCAGGTTTGAATTCCGATAGAGAATTGGAATTTTTTCTTGGGTGATTAATTTTGTCAATAGATGTTAATTTGTTGTATTAATCATATTGAATATGTTAACACTGCACAAGTATGTAAAGGTGGTGCATTGGGTGCATCATCATATAATTACCATATGACTGGTTTGTATTCATAAGTGGTGTACCAAGATTCTCAAATACGTCACAAATTCAAGCAATGAGGGGGTTTCTTTTCTATTCAATCGACTCTCTATTCTTGTATAGTCTTTGTTCTCATCCCTTTTTTCATGTGGTGACTGATAATGTGATTGTAGGTTGTGTAATTGTAGCGTACTCAAGTCATGAATGTGTTGATTAATATGTGGAACTGGGCATATTTTGTAAATTGGTGACAATTATAGCTGGTGTTTCTCTCCCCAATACATTAATATTTGGTGAATTATAGTTGGAATTATTTGAACTGTGTTGGTTCATTATGCTGACTTACTGGTTATAGCAAAACATGTGAACTGCTTTTTATATTATTTTCAGCGAGTGGCATAGTCAGTATTTAGTTTATATGACAAGGTAATTTTTCATGTTGGTGTACTCATCAGAGATGGCCACATCAAAACGGTTGAACCCTAGTCCGTATTGTGATATTATTATCCCCAAGACTGAATGAGGAAGAACCCGGAAGTATTTTATACTTCCGAGTTCGTGTGCGCGGAGTTAGCGTCAATTGCTATTTATATTATCATTAGCGAGTGGCACAGTTAGAGTTGAGTTCATGTGACGAGGCAATTTATCATGTTTATATATTCATCAGAGATGGCTACATCAAAACGGCTGAATCACAGTCCGTTTTTGATGTTGTTATCCCCAAGACTGAATGGGCAAGAACCCGGAAGTATATTTATACTTCCGAGTTCGTGTGCGCGGAGTCAGCATACTCGCTGGGCGTCCTGACTTGGAGGCGCCGGTATTTGGATTCCGGAGATATTGATTGAATCACTTGGCGTTCTGATACGGAGTCGCCAAGATTTACATTTGTGAATCTTCAATTTGAGAATATTGGGGTGAGTAGAGTGGCAGGCGATATTAGGTTAGTCAGATTTAAACATTGTCCTTCAATCACTTCACTTTTATGACTGCTGGTTTTGGGCATTACCACAATTAATGTTTTAGCGACTATATAATTATAAATATCACCGCAGTCACAGTATGAGACATCGATCTTGGTTGTTTGACTAGTTTCTCTATAGAATATTGGCTATTATGGGTTGTTAAATGGTGGACACATGTATGTTAACTACATTACATTGAGAATTATATGTTCTTATTTGGCAGTGAATTGAAACCTATGCTTGGTGGATTTTGACATTGCAAGTTATCAATTACGGATGACCTGACATCACTGAGTAGTATTAATGGTTTCATTGGAGGTTCAAGGTATTGTTGTGTAACATTGAATTATGTACATCTTTTTAAGGTTTGCACTAGGGGTGGTGTGAATTTGGTTATTTTGGAATTCTTTAGTATTTGCTCACATGGGTGTGGCATAAAGTTTGCTTTTTCCTTTGATTGTGGATATTTGTGTATGGTCCCTGAGTTCTCCAGAATGTGTTATAAAATAAATGTTTTCTTCACCATGATTGGGTGTATCTTTAACTTTCATTTCACCTCTCTTTGGGCTCAGTTACATTTTTTTCTGTGAAATTTTTTTTTTCTGTGAATTTTGACGATTGAGCATATTGGTCCTAACTTATGTGTGTTGTTTATAATTTCTAGCCCTGAAGAAGTCGTAAGGGATGTTAATTATTCCCAAAGACGAAACACGTGTTGGCTGGAAGTTGGAAGTACATATTGCTTTGGATTGTGGACTGATCAATATGAAATCATACTCTTAATAAATCTTGGACTGATTGATTACCTGTACTGATTCACTCTAAGACTCATTGGTAGCATTATGGACTGATTATCGTAATAACATGTGATTTCTTCATTTTGTTGTTTACTGTATATGTTAGGGGCACCTCGTTGTGTATTGTCTGATGTATGAGGTTTTTTTGTTGACCTTACAGGGTTGGGTGTTTCCCTAGTGGGGTTCCCCATTATTTACTTGGGGTGGATTAGGCACCCTGAGCGCCATATTTCCTCAATTTGCACCCGGTTCTTTGTGTTTTCTGCTTAATCACTGGATACCTGATCTTCGACCGGAGAGGACCTACACTGCAAGTGTTGCTGTGACCTCGGTCTGGAGGAGACAATGGCTCAATCGACTGGGGAAAGGGCCCCCGCCTTCACCACTGAGGAATTGGAGAAACTAGTGGATGGGGTCCTCCCCCAGTACGCGCAACTCTGCGGTCCTCCAGACAAACAGGTAAATACACTGGGAGCATGCTGTATGGGCTATGCCTGTGTGGAGTGGGGTGTATGAAAGTTGGGAGGGGAGGGGGGGGAAGATTGAGGCGTGCATGAAACGACGGTGATTGCATGTGCCACATGGCAAGGGTAGGGATGGGGGCCACTCACATTGACGGTGCAGAAGGTAATGACTTCTCTTCTCCCTCCTGAATCCAACATTGTCAAACATTCACCCCCAGTACAGTGATCTGGGTCTAAATCCATTGTTTTTTTGCTGCCCACGCCATTCCAGTCTTGACCCTGTTCCCCATGGGAACAGTCCAGCCCGAACTGCTAGGCCAGGTCTTCCCTGGACTGGAAACAAGCATCCTGGGACAGGTTTCGGGGTTTCACCCCTCATCAGCCAGGCTAGCTTGAATCCAGTGGCATGGGAAGCACGGTGAAGAACGATGGATTAAACCCAGATCTATGACTGGGGGTGAGTGTTTGACAATGTTCAGCATTCCATCCATCACTTGTTGTTTTTGCTTTGTCGCCCTAAGTGGGAAGGGTATGCCCAGACGTGGGTCCCGTGCTTCCCATGCCACTGGATTCAAGCTAGCCTGGCTGATGAGGGGTGACACCCCGAAACCGGTCCCAGGATGCTTGTTTCCAGTCCAGGGAAGACCTGGCCTAGCAGTTCGGGCTGGACTGTTCCCATGGGGAACAGGGTCAAGACTGATTTGCATATGGCTGGGTCCAAACTGGAATGGCATGGGCAGCAAAAAAACAATGGATTTAGGCCCAGATCACTGTACTGGGGGTGAATGTTTGACAATGTTCAGCATTCCGTCCATCACTTGTTGTTTTTGCTTTGTTGCCCTAAGTGGGAAGGGTATGCCCAGACGTGGGTCCCGTGCTTCCCATGCCACTGGATTCAAGCTAGCCTGGCTGATGAGGGGTGAAACCCCGAAACCGGTCCCAGGATGCTTGTTTCCGGTCCAGTGAGGACTTGGCTTGGCAGTTTGATCAGGACTGTTCCCATGAGGAACAGGGTCAAGACTGATTTGCATATGGTTGGGTCCAAACTGGGGTGGCATGGTGAGCAAAAGAACGATGGATTAAACCCAGATCTATGACTGGGGGTGAGTGTTTGACAATGTTCAGCATTCCGTCCATCACTTGTGGTTTTTGCTTTGTCGCCCTAAGTGGGAAGGGTATGCCCAGACGTGGGTCCCGTGCTTCCCATGCCACTGGATTCAAGCTAGCCTGGCCGATGAGGGGTGAAACCCCGAAACCGGTCCCAGGATGCTTGTTTCCGGTCCAGTGAGGACCTGGCTTGGCAGTTCGGTCTGGACTGTTCCCATGAGGAACAGGGTCAAGACTGATTTGCATATGGCTGGGTCCAAACTGGGGTGGCATGGTGAGCAAAAGAACGATGGATTAAACCCAGATCTATGACTGGGGTGAGTGTTTGACAATGTTCAGCATTCCGTCCATCACTTGTTGTTTTAGGTTTGTCGCCCTAAGTGGGAAGGGTATGCCCAGACGTGGGTCCCGTGCTTCCCATGCCACTGGGTTCAAGCTAGCCTGGCTGATGAGGGGTGAAACCCCGAAACCGGTCCCAGGATGCTTGTTTCCGGTCCAGTGAGGACCTGGCTTGGCAGTTCGGTCTGGACTGTTCCCATGAGGAACAGGGTCAAGACTGATTTGCATATGGCTGGGTCCAAACTGGGGTGGCATGGTGAGCAAAAGAACGATGGATTAAACGCAGATCTATGACTGGGGGTGAGTGTTTGACAATGTTCAGCATTCCGTCCATCACTTGTTGTTTTTGCTTTGTCCCCCTGGGGCACCCTGTCTCCTGTTTCCACCAGCCTTACATGGCAGTGCTACCGTCATGTAAACACTGGTGGAGGAGGGGGTCGTAATCCCCAGGGCAGCGCTGCTTACAGTGCTGCCCTGGCGGATTAGGACCGCCACCACAGCCAGTCCCTCCTGTGGAGGAAAACTAGCGGTGCTGGTGGTCCAACCTTGGCACGACCGCCACAGTCATAATGTGGCAGTCAGATGGCAGCCAAAGAGGTCGGACCGGCACCGCAACACCGCCAGGGTCGTAATCTGGCTATAATTGCTGGAATATGTTAATGATATTCAATTTACAGGCCATAACTACATATTGCACCATATATAAGAGGGACTCATATGTAAGTTAAATATAACAATTAGGAGTATACCAATTCCATCATGTTGAAATGAGGCACACATATACTTTAGCAAAGAGTTGCATGGGTAAAGTGCACAGGGTTCTGCTGCCAGCAAAAACAGTCAAGACAAAAATCTGGGGGTCCAACCTGGAAAAGATGTTCATTCTTACATTGTGTGTAAATTGTGCCGGCAATGGTTAACGCATTCAGCTTAACTGCTGTGAAAGAACACCTGTAAAACATTTGTGAAGACATGGAATTTAATGACTTCATTCTAAGTCCTCATCTCAAAAAATGAATCATTGCGTCCACATTGATATATACAATTTTTTAATAAGAGAAGGCGTATTCAGAAAGTGAAGCTGCCTGAAGTATTTAAGAAACATATCTTCTTACCTGGATTCTATTGATGTTGCACTTAAACACATGCGTACCTCCCCCTCCCTGTCAAAAACGAGATTGATGTTACCAAGTGCAACTGGTGCTATTCCTCAACCTGTTACAGCACCGGCATTATCATCAATGGCTAATATGCCTTCTGTTGCTTCAACTATGCATTTCATGGAAAATTCATGTCAACATCACCAGCCAGGTAAAAGAATATTGTGCACTGAACTATTCCTGCCATTTTTAGGGAACACATGAAGAAAATGTTTTGAAGAGCAAGTTGTGCTGTCTTTCTTTTTTTCCAACATAGTTTTGTATTCATCCACAATAATTAGACAATGATGTTACGTGTCTGTTTTTTTTTGTTTATCATTGTGCAGAAAACCTTAAATGTAATCACAACTATATTCCTCACATATCTTTCCTATCATTCTGGGTTTGTCATGAACATTATGTCATTGCTTCTCCTGGCTATCCCTTTCTTTGAGCTGCATATGCTAATTAATCAAAACAAATATGTTACTAATAGAATGCACACTTTAGGTTAAGTTAGTATATTCTTCGAAAGTGGTACTGAAGCTTGCATGAATGTGCTAGTATTTCATAATCTGAAAACTGCTAGAAATTGGGTTTTTGGTTGGCAGTCAGGTTGACCCCTGTCCAAGCAAAGACGATCACTCTAGTCAGGGTAAAGGAGAATCACACTCAGTCAACCCCGCTTACCCCCTTGGTAGCTAGGCACAAGCAGGCAGGCTTAACTTCAGAGATAATGTGTTGAGTATTTGTACAAACACACACAGTAATACAGTGAACCACTGCAAAATGACCCAACAGAGGTTTAAAAAAATAGTTATTATTTTATCTAAATCAACAAGACCAAATATGATAAAAATCCACAATACACAGTTAAAAATATGAATTTGGCACTTAAGAGCACAAAAATAGTGCCTAGAGGCACAAATGCTGCAAGTTGGTATTAAGCGGCGTCGTGATGGAGACATTTCCTACAATAGGACGCCACTGGCTCTGTTTATGGAGTTCTTCTACCCCCAGGTACAGTACCTTAGCAAACAAGTAGTAAACAGCTGGTGCATGGAGTCGGGGAGCGAGGCCTCGCTGGGGAGCGAGGCATCGCTGGATCCGATGCGGTGTTGGTAGCAGTGCTACGGAGCAGAAGGGCATAGGCATCATGCAGTGGCGTTGGGTCCTTACTGCAGAGCCGTGGAGGTGAAGTGGCGTAGGTTGCGAAGTCGGTCTATTGGTTCTGGCAGGCACAAAGTCCAGCGAAGTCGTGATGCTGCGGGCAACCTCTCGGCCTTGCAATGAAATCACAGGGCCGCAGGCGCTGCAATGGTGTCGGATGTCACGGGCATCGGACTTACCACACTCCGAAGTCAGCGAAGTCGGGCAGGATCAGTGGCTGCAGTGACGTAAAACCTACAGAGTTGTCGAGGTCGTCGCACTTCTGCGAGGTCCATGGCCTCGGGGCAGGCGGAGTCGCGGTTCCTGGCAGTGGCGTCCTTTATGAAGTCGCAAGGAGTCTTCTGATGTCATTAGACAGGTTTTTCTTTGGAAATTCACTTCCAGAGGCCTGGGAACTGGAATGCCACCCTCTGGCAAGCTACAGTCCACAGCAGGCAGACTCAGAACTGGGTGGTGAAGCCTTTGCTGTAACTGAGGCTTCAAAACAGGAGGCAAGCTCCACTCCAAGCCCTTGGAGATACCTCTCAAGCAGGAATGCAAAAAAAAGTCCAGTCTCTGTCCCCTAGCACAGGCAGAAGCAGCAACTGCAGGATAGCCCAACACAGCACAGTCACAGGCCATGGCAGCATTTCTACTCAGCTCTTCAGCTCTTCTACAGGCAGAGGTTCCTCTTGAGTCCTTGAAGTAATCTGCTTTGCAGTGGTTTTGGTCCTTTTACATATACCCCTTTCTGCCTTTGAAGTTGGTAAACTTCAAAACAAAGTCTCTCTTGTTTGCAAGATCCTGCCTTGCCCATGCCAGGCCCCAGAGACACACCATTGGGTTGGAGACTACATTGTGTGAGAGCAGGCACAGCCCCTTCAGGTGTGAGTGACCAATCGTCTCCCTTACCTCCTAGCACAGATGGCTCATCTGGATATGCAGGCTACACCCCAGCTCCCTTTGTGTCACTCTCTAGAGGAGAGGTGCAAACAGCCCAACTGCCAAACTGACCCAGACAGGGAATCCACAAACAGGCAGAGTCACAGAATGGTTTAAGCAAGAAAATGCCTCCTTTCTATAAGTGGTGTTTTCAACCTCACAATCCAAAAAACAACTTTACTAAAAGATGTAGGCCCTCATTACTACCCTGGCGGTCGGTGATAAAGTGGGGGTAATACCACCAACAGGCTGGTGGTAATTACAGCCAAATTAAGACCATGGCGGCGAGAACTCAGATAGACAGCCACTTTACCACACCGACCGCCAGGGCAGAAACAACAGCCACCACGGGGCAGCCACCTACAGCCAGGCAGAAGCTAATGTCCTGCCCACCGTATTAAGACTCTGCAATCAACCACCTTTTCCGGGGCGGTACCAACAACATCAGAAGCCTGGTGGAAACACTGCACAGAAGTGAAAGGACTCACCATTAAAGGCAGAGGGAACAACCACACCATCATGGAGCCAGAGCGGCATGTCTTCCCACTGATTTTCTACATGGTGCTCCACCACAAACACCAATGACGGCAAAGATGACAACGGTGAGTACAGCCGCCTAGCACACAAGGGAGGAGGAGGAGGAAAAAGAGAGTGACACACACACCCAACACACACACCACCACCCCAAACACCATATACACAATCAGCTGCAGTAATAAAACATATGTACCCCGTACCTCAAAAGAATAATGCAAGGACAACAGGATTTTACTAAAGTGAGTGTAATAAGATCAACACTGTAGAAATAAGAAATATGCAATATAACTGGTATATACAAATGTACAGTTCAAGGGACACTGCCCAGTCCTCAGTGTGTATGGGCCACAGGGCCACAGGCCAAAGTCCAAGGCCCCACTTGTCACCTGCACCAACAAGGAGAGAACACTGCAGGGGCATCAGCTGCAAAATAGGCAGGTACCTCAGGGGGATGGGTAACAGGGGGCACCTCAGCCGGCAGATGGAACAAGATCACTGGTTCTGGAGGGGGCGATATGCCCCTTGCTTGGTCCTGGTGAGTGCAAGGCCACCATCTCTCAAGTGTGTGACATGCCCACATGCTCTGGAGGGGGCAACATGCCCTGTGCTCTGTCCTTGGGAGTGCAAGGCCACAGTCTCTCAAGTGGGTGACTTGCCCACATGCTCTGGAGGGGGCAACATGCCCTGTGCTTGATCCTGGGGAGTGCAAGGCCACAGTTTCTCAAGCGGGTGACTTGCCCACATGCTCTGGAGGGGGCAACATGCCCTGTGCTTGGTCCTGGGGAGTACAAGGCCACAGTCTTTCAAGTGTGTGACTTGCCCACATGCTCTGTAGGGGGCAACATGCCCTGTGCTTGGTCCTAGGGCGGCTGGGGTTGGTGGGTGTCTTACCCACTGGTTCTGGAGGGGGCATTGTGCCCTGTGCTCTTGATCCTGGGGAGGCTGGGGTTGGTGGGTGTCTTACCCACTGGTTCTGGAGGGGGCATCGTGCCCTGTGCTTTGTATCCTGGGGAGGCTGGGGTTGGTGGGTGTCTTACTCACTGGTTCTGGGGGGCATCGCGCCCTGTGCTCTTGATCCTGGGGAGTGCAAGGTCACAGCCTCTCAGGTGGGTGTCATAACCACTGGATTTGCAGGGGGCAGGCAGCACAGCAGCCCATGTACGCAGGATTACATACCATCTGCTGGCGGTGACGGCTGCCCAGTGGTGGTGGTGCTGCTGCTGGTGGGGGTAGGCTCCATCCCATTCCCTGCAGGCTCAGACGGCTGCCCACTGGTGGTGGTGGTGCTGCTGCTGCTGGTGGGAGAGGCTTCAGCCCACCCCCTGCAGCCTCGGACGGCTGCCTACTGGTTGTGGTGGTGCTGCTGGTGGGGGGAGGCTCCACCTCATCACCTGCAGCCTTGGATGGCTGAGCAACCATGGTTGGTGGTGGGGGCTCCGTCTGAGTCCCTGCAACAGGCCCCTTGTCCTTCCTGTCTGCTGGCCCCTTCTCCTTCCTGCCTGCAGCTGGTGCTGGCTCCTTGCTCTTTCTGGCAGCAGCTTGTGCTGGCTCCTTGCCCTTCCTGGCTGCAGCTGGTGCTGGCCCCTGTCTTTCCTGCCTTCAGCTGGTGCTGATTCCTTGCCCTTCCTAGCAGCAGCTGGGGCTGGCTCCTTGACCTTCCGGGCAGCAGCTGGGGCAGGCACCCTTTCCTTGAGGCTGCCTGGTGCAGTCTCCTTCACCTACTACACAAGTGCCCTGGATCCTTTCCAACCACTAGTGGGTGGCTGAGGTGTTTTCCTGTTTTTTTGCCACCCTGGCCAGACATGAAGGACGGGAGGGGAGGGGTAGGGAAGAGGTCAATGGTGGAGAGGAATAGCTTCTTAGGGACATCGGGGCGGGAAGAGGGAGACGGTTTGGGAGTGGAGGAGGAGGGAGTGGTTGTAGGAGGTGTCTGTCTGCTGATTTTGGGTGCAGGTGCATGGGCTGGATGCTGTTGAGAGGTGGATGGCTGTTGGGTGTCTGAGTGCTTTCGTTTGTGTACTTTAGGAGGGGGGCAGACACAGTGGGAGAGGACACAGGGGACTTGTGCATGACTGTTGTGGAGGTGTCTGCCAGTGAGGTGTGTGTTCTGCTAGGTGTGGTGGTGATTTTAGTAGTGGATGAGGATGTAGTGCATGCAGGTGTGAGTGTAGACGCAACTGGGATGGAGGTGGAGGAGGAGGAGGGAGAGACAGTGGAAATTGTGGATGTTGATATGTCTGCATCTGGATGGTGTTTGTGTGAGTGCCTGTGGGATGATGTGTGGTGCTTGTGTTTGCCAGTACCACTCTTGTGTGCTGTCTTGTGTGCATGCTCGTCTGCCTGTGTGCTTGGGATAGGTTGAGGTTGAGGGGAATGGGTTTGGGAAGAGGAAGTTGGAGGGAAGATGGGGGAAACTGTGGACAATGGCTGCCATCAGAGAGGGGGCTAGTGCCTGGATCGATCTCTGTTGGGCCGACAAGCCAGTGTGAATGCCCTCCAGAAATGCATTAGTTAGTTGCATTTGGGCAGCCAACCCCTGGATGGCATTCACAATGGTTGACTGTCCTACAGAGATGAATCTCAGGAGGTCAATAGCCTCCTCACTCAGGGCAGCAGGGCTCACTGGAGCAGGGCCTGAGGTGCCTTGGGCGAAGGAGGTGCCCAACCTCCTGGGTGAGCGGGCACGGGCAACTCAATGAGGGGCTGCTGGGAGGGCGGTACTGGTACGGGGTGGGGGATGTACCTGAGCTGGGGTGGTCACAGAGGTGTCCGCCACCAGCAGGGAGCTTCCATCGGAGGAGGTATCTGTGTCTGAAGTGTCCCCACCAGTCTCCGCCATGGTGCTCCCCTCGTCCTCTGTCCCACTGTTGCCCTCACCGTCGGTGGACTCTGCCTCCTGGCTCCTGTGGGATGCAGCTCCCTCCGTCACAGGTGCCTCTGCTCCTCCGTCAGATGATGCTAATGCACATAAGGACAGGGTGACAAAACAAAAAGGATGGGGGAAGAGACAAAGGATGCACCTGGTCAATGGCTGCACCAACTCCACTGTTGGTGTGCACACCACTCACACACAGGGAACAGCCCTATGACTATGCATTGCACTACCAGTTATTTTGCTAGCCACCAAGGCATGGGGAGGGGCACACACCGCCAAATGCAGCACACCTGGGACCCACGCAGCCCTGACCAGTTGTGGATGCCTACGAGATAGGTAGCAGGATTATCCCTTCAGGACCCTTGCCACCAGGGAACCTACTCTGCAATGTCAGGCCTGGGCTAGGGGCCCCGACCCAGATACCACCTTACCATGCGTAAGTTGTAATGATGGGCACTGTACTCACCCCCTTGTGGCTGCTGTGAAGCTCTCCACAGCCCTCAAGTGCCCAGGCAGCTCAGGATAGACCACCACCAGTATGCGAGCCATCGGGGGTCAGGGTTCGACGGGCACCCCTTCCTCGTTGGGAGGCCATCCCCAGCTGGGCCTCCACCGTCTTCCATGCCCAGCGTGGCTGCCGTCGACCTCCAAGGTCCGCACGTCCTTGGCAATGGCACGCCATATACCCTTCTTTTGATGGGCGCTGACCTGCAGAGGCAATACAAACAGGAAAATAGTATTAGTCAGACAGTCCTGCCTGTTACACTTATGGCCCACCATACCCCTTCAAGTCACCATTTGCACACACATGGCCCAGCACACAACCAATACGCCGCCCAGAGGACATTCACCCACCTCCCTTTCATGAGGCCTTCGTACACACCACTCCATGCATTCATGCCACATGCATAATGCTCACAGTGTACTCACCTGTTGATCTGGAGGCCTATACAGCAGACCTTACTGGGGTAGGACCCCATCCACCAACTCCGCTGAGGTGAAGGCAGGGGCCCTTTCCCCAGTCACACGGGCCATGGTAAGTTCCAGACACAGGTCACAGCAGCATATGCAGTGTAGGTCCTCTCCTGTTGAATGTCAGGTAGCAAGTGAGTGATCAGATAGAAAATGGTGATCACGTCCGTAGCGGTGCATACCGTCACCACCTGCATAGATCAAGAATGGCCACTGTACCCCGTAGGGCCCAATGGTAACCAATGAGGAGTTGCACGGCGGTTCCCAACAGCCTCGCGTAACGGCTCACAACGTCAGAGGAATTACCTCACTTCCACCTGTCCCTCCACACAGGACAGGCGAACACCATTTCAGGAGGGGGGGCAGGCCCTGGAAGATAACTGTGTCACAGTTAATATTTGGACATACAGGACAAATCCCACTTACCCATTACAAATTGACATCATGCATTGTACTGTTGTGGCTCCAATGTTCAGTATGTGACCGGCTCCTCACTCCTTTGTCCCTTAGATTGCTACAGCTGCGGATGAATAGGAGATGGAGACATACCCCCGTGTACAGACCCCTGGTGGACTTGGCAACAATGGAGGACAGGCACATCATCCTCACCTATAGACTTGACAGGGCCACAATCACAGAGCTGTGACCCCAATTGGAGCCTGACCTGATATCTGCTATCCGTCATCCCACTGGTATCCCCCCTCTTGTGCAAGCTCTATCAGTGCTCCATTTCCTGGTAACTGGTTCTTTTCAAGTGACAGTGGGCTTGGCAGCAGCAATGTCACAGGCAATATTCTCAATATTGCTGACAAGAGTGTTGTCTGCCCTGATTAAACACATGTGCAGCTACATTGTTTTCCCCCAGGTGGAGGATTTGGCCACAGTGAAGGCTGACTTCTATGCAATGGGACATATCCCCAACATAATTGGAGCAATTGATGGAACTCATATTGCATTTGTCCCCCCAGTCACAATGAACAGGCGTTCAGAAATCGTAAGAGTTTCCACTCCATGAATGTTCACATGGTGTGCTTGGCGAACCAGTACATCTCCCATGTAAATGCTACGTATCCTGCGTCGGTGTATGATGCCTTGATCCTGAGGAATAGCAACATCCCAAATGTGATGGGTCAACTACAGAGGCACAGGGTGTGACTAATAGGTGAGCCCTTGTTCCCACCCAGTAGGTGTTGGTGTAGGAATAGGGTGTGGGCCATATGGGATAGTGTGTGGCTAAATGTTGTCCCTCGATATTTGCAGGTGACTCTGGTTACCCCAACCTATGATGGCTACTGACCCCTGTGAGAAATGCCAGGACAAGGGCAGAAGAACATTACAGTGAGGCACATGGGCGAACAAGAAGGATAATGGAAAGAACCTTTGGCCTCCTAAAGGCCAGGTTCAGGTGCCTCCATCTAACAGGTGGATCCCTGTGCTATTCACCTTAAAAGGTCTGACAGATAATCGTGGCATGCTGCATGTTGCACAACCTTGCCCTGAGATGACATGTGCCTTTTCTGCAGGAGGAAGAGGCTGGAGATGGCCGTGTGACAGCAGTGGATCCTGTGGACAGTGAGGATGAGGAGGCAAAGGATGAGGATGACGACAACAGAACAGCAGTGATACGACAATACTTCCAATGACACACATGTAAGACAGTGTTACTTCACATTTCATTGTCAATATTTTGTATATCTTTGGCACTGGCATGCTGTTGTTTCCCACTTCTATGCCCACTTACTGTACCCTTAGGCAATTCATTTTACAGATGTTGGTGCCCCAATATCGCTCCTGGTGTGATCACTGCAGCCAAATACAGATCTTTCCTATGTGCAAAATTAACGTGTAGTTGAATTGCAATGTTTGAACCTGGTTAAGCAAATACATACTTTAAAAATGTAACATAATCCATACTTGTTTTTTTTTTCCAAGGGTGTTTATTTAAGTCCTAACATATTGAGGGGCAAGGGGATGGGGTGATGATGGAGTAAAGTCCAGGGTATAGTTCCAGTCTATTTGTAGCACAAGTGCATTGTCCAAGGGGCCATAGGAAGGGGCTCAATGGCAGTTCAAGGTGGACAGGGTGACAGAGTGGGACACAAGGGTGACAATCAGGAGAGTTTCATTTCCTGGTGGGGGTCTTGGCAATAGTCTCTGGCTTCTGCCTGGATCGTAGGGAACATTTGTGGGGTGGGTCTCCTTCTGCAGGGGGAGGGGTGCTGGTGGCCTGTTGGTCCTGTGGCGGGGCCTCCTGTCCACTAGCGGCAGCAGAGGTGGAAGGCAGTTCAGAGGTCTGGCTAGTGGCAGGGACCCGGTGTTGTGAGACTGCCTCCCTCATAATGTTAGCCATGTCTGCCAGCACCCCTGCAGTGGAGACCAGGGTGGTGTTGATGACGTGCAAGTCCTCCCTGATCCCCTGGTACTGTCTCTCCTGCAGCTGCCTATTCTCCTTCACGTTGTCCAGGATCTGGCCCATTGTGTCCTGAGAATGTTGATATGTTCCCAGGATTTCGGTGAGTTCCTCCTGGAGAGTCAGTTCCCTGGGCTGGGCCTGGCCTCCCCCTGGCGCACAGCACTCCTCCCAGTTTACCTGTTGTCCTGTGCCTCTGTCCCTTGAACCGTGTGCCTACTGCCAATGACCCCAGGTCCCTGATTGTCTTGGGTATAAAATGTGCCCTGGGGTCCCTGTAAAGGTGGACACACTGCTGATTGACGTGTCCTGGGGACAGAGGTGTGGGTACACTGGGTGGGTGCTGTGGTGGTGTTTCCAGTTGGGAGAGGGTCTGTGGTGGTGTGTAACTGGGCCTGGGTAACGACTGAACCTGATGGGCCAGGTTGGTCATCCAGATCCAGGCGACCAGAGCTGCTGTCAACATTGTGGGCCTCTGCAGTTGTGGGAATGGTTAGTGCTGGCATCTCTTCTCCGGTGACATTGGCTGGGATACCTGTGGGGATGTAAATGAAGTGTTATTGTTTCTGTGTGTGACATATTGTGCATCAGTGGGTTGCCCTATTTGGTTGTATTTGCCCTGGCATCTTTCACTTGTGTAAGTTTGTATATGGTGGACTAGCTGATTCTCTCTAGTGTGCATGCTTTGGTGATAGGTGTCCATGCAGGGCTGTGAGTGATGTCCATGCATTGGAAGTGCATGCAGGGCTTGGCATTGGAATGAGTGGGATGTGATGTGGGGTGTGTGGGAGGTGGTGGAGTGATGGGAGTGAGGGTGAGGGTGGGGTGGGTGTTGGCATGCAGGTAGGGGGGTAGTTGTAGTATAGAGATGACTTACCAGAGTCCAGTCCTCCTCCTATTCCGGCCAGGCCCTCAGTATGCATGATTGCCAAGACTTGCTCAACCGATGTTGTTAGTTGTGGGGGAGGAGGTGGGGGTCCACCGCCAGTCCTCTGTACAGCGAATTGGTGTCTTGCTGCAATGGAATGTACCTTCCCCTGTAGGCCGTTCCACATCTTCCTGATGTCATCCCTAATTCTTGGGTGCTGTCCCATGGCGTTGACCCTGTCCATGTTTCTCCGCCATAGCTGTATCTTCCTTGCTATAGATATCTGCTGCACCTGTGCTCCAAATAGCTGAGGCTCCACCCTGATGATCTCCTCCATCATGACCTTTAGGTCCTTCACTAAGAATTGGGGGTATCTTTGTGGTGCCATGGTTGTTGTGTAAGGTGTGTAGGTGAGGGTGTGTAGGGTAATGTGTTGGGGTGTGTGATGTGGGGTGCATGAGTGGTGTAAGGGTGTGAGTGGTATGTGGCTCTGGTTGTGTGAGTGGTCTTGCTGTCTCTCTCTGGTGCCAATTATTTGTAGTCGTAAAGGGTTGTGGGTAATGTGGATGTGTGTTTTATAGTGGTGTGGGTGTGGTGTGTGTATGGGTGTCAGGTGTGTGTTATTTAAATTGACCAATGTAATGTTGTTTTGTATGTGTGTGTGTATTTTGAGCGCAGCGGTATATACCACCAATGGTTTACCATAGTTGAATGTCTGCCATGGTGATTTGTGGGTCATAATGTGATGGATTGGTGTGTGTTTGTCATATTATGGTGAACGGATATCCGCCACCGCAGTGGTATGTCTGCACCAGTCAGCATGGGATTTACTGCCATTGGGATTTACCGCCAATGTCATATTGATGGCCATAGTTTTAAATTGTGAACTCAGAGACCCCAAACTTCACATTTCTGTCTGCTCTCAAAGGGAATCTGCACTTTAATAAAATTTAAAGGCAGCCCCAGGTTAACCTAGGAGTGAGATCGGCCTTGCCGCAGTGAAAAACAAATTTGGCAGCATTACACTGACAGGACATGTGAAACCCATCAATACTTGTCCTACCTTTAACATACACTGCACCCTGCCCACGGGGCTACCTAGGGCCTGCCTCCGGGGTGTCCTTACATGTATAAAAAAGGAAGGTTTAGGCCTGGCAAGTGGGTACACTTGCCAAGTCGAATTGGCAGTTTAAAACTGCACACACAGACACTGCAGTGGCAGGTCTAAACCATGTTTACAAGGTTACTAATGTGGGTGATACAACCCTTGCTGCAGGCCCACTAGTAGCATTTGAATTACAAGCCCTGGGCACCTCCAGTGCACTCTACTGGGGACTTACTAGTAAATCAAATACATAGATCATGGGTAGCCAATTATTTATACATTTTATCCAGGAGCACCTGCACTTTAGCACTGGTTAGCAGTGGTAAAGTGCCCATAGTATCAAAAACAGTAAAAACTTAGTCAAGCACACATCAACAACCTGGGAAACAGAGGCAAAAAGTTAGAGGAGACCACATCAAGAATGCCAAGTCTAACAAAAAACAATTATCCTTTTCTTAAATTCATTATTATAAGATGATGTGCAGAGTTTCTAGAATGTTGCTAATTACCTTTTGCATTTTATTGTTCTCAAAAAATTACCTGCTGTTGTACAATGAAAATAAGGTTTTGGCAACTGCTGAATAATCTTCTAAAATCTAAGCACAGAGAGAGTTAAGAATTAGGCGATATCATGGTGGGCTTGGCAAAATTGCAGCACCCTCTTTAATTGAAGGCTGTTGGGAGACTGTGGACTTCCACTGAATATCTGGCTGGCTGTGTTTATCACACTGGAAATAGCAGGCTTGCTATTCAATTGAACACAAACCCTTATTGTCCTAAACAGGTATGAAGGTGTGAACCATCTTTACAACTTGAAATAGGCTTTTGTTTGCTGATGTGCTAGAATTATTACAATGCTTATATGTTGTTTACGATGTTCATGCTTGCTGTCATAATGTTCATCTACAGTGTGGTAACAGTTCATATTGTGAGCTGCACTAGGTTAGGGTTTTGATTTTAAAATAAATGTTTTGAAAACACATTTCATGTTTTTTAGTATCCTGGAGTGTGTTATTCATTAATAAAAGAGGATTTGGTGTTCCACTTTGGGTCCCTGTGCTGTCTCATTGGCTTCATAATTACCTGAATCACATCCCACTCAAATATTGTTTAGTGGGTTTTTTGTTGGTTGCAGTCCATCTGGCTTTCTGATTCGAGTTGGCACACTGATTAAGTCCTCAAGGCCAGGGGCTCTAGAAAACAGAACTTTGCAATTATAGATCTACAAAACCTCTCAAGGGCTTCCTCAGATTTGCTGTAGCTTTTAGTAAAATGTCCAGTTTTTGTTAGTAACACACACAACTCACAACATAATGTGAATCATCCTCCATGCTACCTATGTTGTTATCTTGATCGTGCTTTATTTTTTTTCTGTACCTTTGCCAAATTGGTGTGTTAAGCATGGCTAGCATGAACTGTGGCGTACGATCTGTGTGTTGCTAAACATAATTGACAAATTTCAGTGGTTTGGAACGTTTAAGCCAGAAACATAACTCACTTTCTTTCTGTAAATGCTATTGTTTCATAATGATTCACTTAATTTTCAAACCCTGCTGCACACGGTTTTTGGTGCAGTGGGTTTTGAACCTGCTTCCAATCTGCTGTGGCTACCCAGTAAATGCTGTACACCGCCCTTGGTTGTGTGCTGAGGACGTCGGCTGTAGGGCAAGCCCTTTGTCCAGCCCACAATGGCCGCCAAACCTCAAAGACGCATGGGCTACCGTGTATCCATTATGAGCTGTGGACAACTTTTTGCCAGGCTCTATGCCCAACCACTTTCAGTTGTGTGCAGCGGTTGTTGGTAGCAGGGCTTGCTCAGCCTTGCACTGGGGTTAGTTTGCCAGGTGCCACAATTCATGCTGATTATTTCAGCGCTTTGAAGTTATTAGTAAATGAAGCCCAGATTTACAAACATCTTGTGTTAGCTTCACAATACTTTTTTGAAGTAGACCCAATGTAAAATGTTGGGTTGTTATCAGCAATCTAACACAAATCAAAATGTGTGTTGGATTTTAATGTAAAGAAAAACAGCGCAGTGTGCTGCCTTGCATTAGTTTGTATCAAGGACGTATTCCACAAGTGGTGCATGGGCATTACCTTGCATCCACAAATGGATTTTGATACAAATCTATATCCAAAAAGACTGATAGACATGGATTTATGCCAAAATCCTGCACCTCCCTTAAGCTGGTATAATGAGGAGAAAAAATGCTGTTTCTCCTCATTTTGTATTATTTGCTTGTACGCAGCACACAAACAAAGAGTAAGGTGCTGTACATCATAGTTTTAGGTTAGGAAGCAACATCTACCTGAAGAAAAACTATGCTGACCACAAGGAAGGCACCATTGGCCTATTGTGCAAGAGTGTCTGCCTCGGTGCTTGGCAGCATAAGGTGTACCAGCCTTAGGGAGAGAACAAAACAGTGCCACGTCTTTCAAAATATGGCACTGTTCTGTCCATCTCTGTTCACAGAACGCAGTGCAGCAACCTATCTTGATGCACTGTTTTGAATAATTTGTTTGTAAATCTGAACCATTTTCTCCAATTGCCCTACAATTTACAGTTGCTCCCCCAGTGGATCCCTCAAAAGTTGACATAACCAACAGTAAGCTAGAAAGACACATTTTGAGAATATTCATTAAATTGTGTCAAATGTATTGGCAGGTGAATTCTTTTCCACCCCACCCGCCCCACCCTTGATAATTTAAAAAAACCCTGTCATCCCTTGATGGCCCTGTATTAAAGGGAGAAAATGAATGGTAGTCTGAGCATGATAAGTCAAATTTTGTGCAAATTAATGAGACGTAAATCAAACGTGTTGTGATGCCCTCTTTAACTTCTCTCACCTATTGGATCTGCACAGTACCTGAAATACCCACAATGGGTTTAACTTTCTAATTGTCTGCTGTGTTTGATAAAGAGTCATGAAACAGTGTCTATGTTATAAGCACCTGACATTTTTTATTGGTCCTCTCCTTTTTAACATTGCCACTTGCTTAATGGGATGTCACAAAACTTCACATACCAATCAAAAGCAAATCTTTTAAGTTTCTGCCAAATTTGGTGTAGATTCATCACACGGAGCCAATGTTCTTAGCATATGAACTTTTTTGTCCCCCTTCCCCATTTTAAGTTGCGCCTCCCCTTCTTAGTAGACCTACATGGACTTACACATACGAAAAGAAGGTTAAAGTGCTAAGTCCTTGCTAAATGTTTTACACATTTGTCAAACAGTGCCATAGTTATAAGTAAATAAAAAATAACTTTGACATCCCCCTTTAAGATTGACCCCTATTTGAGCTTCATTGGTTTCAATGGTAAAGTCAAACTGGCAGGCTGGAAGCCATTTTGTACCTTGTCACACGAAGTGTGGAACAAACAGTCCTGCAGCCCTGAGTGGACACTCTGTCTTACATGCCCTGGGTCCATTGGGTACCATATACTATGGACTTTCTAAGTGAGTCAGGCTCTGCCAATTGGGTGTATCCAATTCAACATGTAATTGTACAGGGTTAAAGCACTGCGTAGACGTTCTCAATGCACTTTCAGAGTAAAAAAACAAGCAGTACCAGTCCAAAAATATGGAGTGAAAATGTGAAAAGAGGCATTTCCTTACACACGTATATGTTTAAAATTTGCTCAGAGAAAAGAGAAACTGTTTACACCTCCAAAATAATTAAGTGAAATCTTAAGTGTTGCATATAGGCCTGTGTAAGGGCTATGAGTCAGTCCTTTTTCATACCCCAAAGGGTTTAAGGTAACATTATGAGTGTTTCATTAACTCTGGTCATTTATATGTCAGCTGTCCCTACACTGGAGGCATTATAGGCACAAGGAGTTAAAGACAAATGTCAGAGAAGCTTCTTCGTCTTAAATACGTTTATTTTGACCTATGCTTTAGGTCTGCTGAAAAGCATACATTAGCAAAAGAATATGTTGATTATAATCAAAATAAATGGTTCAGGTGCAAGACGAACCATTCCCTTACCAAAATGTGGAAAGGCTTCTTTGGGGCACTCAAGATCTCTCAGTTAGTCACATCATCCAAGGGTAAACAGTGGCTGGGGTGGGGTGTTGGACATCTCTGTGGCAGGGGACTTCCTCAGGCTTAGGATTAGAAGGTCCAAGATGGATCCTTTAGGAAAAAGGGGTATGGGGGCATCTCTTCACAGCCCTGGGGCATCATATTGCCCCTTAGCACAGATACAGGAATACCTCTTCTTATGCGCCACCACGTGGTCATCCCAGCCTATTGATGCATGCTGACAAGCTTTCACTTCTCATGCATATGTCAATGCACTTTGATCACACTAGGGTAGGGTCACCATCATTTTAGCTCCCATTCCTTTCGGATTGGGGCGGCCAAGATGGCAGCAACCCTGGGATTATCCCTTGAAGCCATAAAAGGGGTGGGTGGATGTTGGTCAGCATGCTTCAAGCACTAGGTAAGGGCCCGTCTTGGCCTGGGGGCGTGAATGCTGCCCGTTATACCCCATGCTCCGCCAGTGTAGCCTAGGCACCCTCTCCCAAAAAATAACTGTCTTATGTCTTTCCCGCAGCCCCCAGAAACTGCATGTTTGCTGATGCATGGCTGTCTCTGATGTTTTCACCATTCTATGATCTTGCCGATGCCTGTGGGTGGGGGTGATGTATAAGATGAAGCCTGATCTGCATGGAGGGCCTTGTGGCACAATGCAGCTGGCAATGCTTTCTGTCAAGGTGGTGCTGCATCAATTAAATCTTTACGTCAAAGATGGTTTCTTTCTGTCCTCTCACTATTTGGAATACTTGATATCTCTCAACAACTGAAATGGAGATTACTGTCTGAATGAATACAGGTTGATTTGCTTTCTGGAGTTGTGTAAATAAAAGGCTTCATCATAAAACCACTATATTTGGGAAAGGTCTCATTCCTTGGTCCCGGGCGGTGGAAGGGTTAGCGATTTGCATGTGGAAGCACGCTATGCTGCACCTCTACTTCCCCTGCGGAAGTATTGAACATGTTTTTGGCCATCACAGAGAAAGTGACAATGCTATTTCAAACCACGTACTCCACTGACACAAACAAAACACACAGGAAATTCAGTGGCAGAAAATCAAGATGTATTGATTGTCATGCCTCTGAGCTCTCACCTCCACACCAGACCAGGGAGAGGCTCTAGGCTGTGCTTCTGAATTCAAGAGGTCACCAGGTACAAAAAAAGAAGATAATATAAAAAATAAAACTATCCAGCAGGCAAACACCATGCCTTGTGAAGAAAAGCTTCTCGTCACAGATCTTGACCACATCATCTTCGTGTCAACTATCTTACATGGTAGGATTTGAATGGAAGTGGCAGGCTGCCCTTTCAATGAAAAAAGCACTAGTTTATTTGTGTTTCTGTCTGGAGAGCTTGTCTGACCGGCAGAGTGAGTACTCTATCACTGGATGGAAGCCTGTATTTGATGCCTGCTCCCCTGCAGTGCCAAACCAGCTGGTCACGTGATACCAAAGGCACACTACATTGCCAAACACTAATGGAAAAAGAAAAATCAGTTTAATACCTTAGTTGACGCGGACCTATAGCAAACACCCCCCAAGAGGGCTGGCAATAGGCCCCTCTGTGAACAGTGTTTTTTCTGCTTCTTGACATGAGAGCTAGTAGCCATCTAAAGTTGTCTCCAGTAAGATCTAAAGAGTCACAAAGCGCCGAAATACACAGTGGAGAAATAGTTTCCATGTAAACCTGCGCACTCATTGCTCGTGCATGTCCGTTTTAACTTGTGCACATGGAGGGATGCTCCCATGCTCAAGTGTTCCTCCATGAAACCGCGGCAAGCTAGCTGTTATGTTGTGTGTTTGAATTGTCTTGCAACCTTCTCCCCACTTCCACCTTCTCAGCAGGGGTCTTTGCTTGTACTACCATGACGCGATCGTGTTTGATTGCGACCGTGACTGGGTAACCAGAGATAATAAATGTATTTGCTTTCCCTTAGGGAAGGCAGTCTAGCACAGTGATACACTGTCTGTGGGTTTTTCTTTACGCGGCAGCGCTGAGCCTGCGCGACATACGCGCGTGTACACCGGAGTCCAGGCCCACACAACACTAGCATTACTTACTACTACTTGGGCACGTACTTTTGAAACGGAGGTATTTAACTATTCAGAATAAAACGCAGTGTGCATTAGGCGTCCTAACTATATCAGTTCGACCTCGGAAAAGTGAGTTTAAAATCTTTCAAACCCATGACCAGCCCTGTTTGCATTTTTTGGGGGAATGTCGTAAACTCACATTTACCTTCTGAACCAATGCTAAACCTTCCAAACTTTCCTTTGCTCAATACCGTTTCCTCATTCTAGTCCTACTTTATGAAAACGTTCTCCAAACCCAAACTTGCAGCTTGCTCAGTCGTTTGACATTTTCTTTAATATGATCTCTAAAATAGGATCTTTTCAAATTAATAACTTTCAAATAATTTTAAAGTGTATTTCTTTTTTTCTTTAATGAGTTATACATTTCAGATTCTATACCTTTATTTATACCTAAGATTTAACATTTGACAGCGTGAAGCAAAATACAGAGGCTTTCTTAAAATAATAAGCAATTTGCATCGAATACCCTACTGTGAAAATATTTCACGCCTGAGTAAACCAAGGAGTAGAAAATGCTTAGCCGTCAAAACAAGAAAATACATTTTTTTCAGTGGTTGGAGGAAAATATAGTCTCAGCAAAATCAGTCAGTAATCAAAGCATTTATGCAGTTTTGAAAGATTTAAAAAGGGGGCATGCTCAATAATGAAAGAAGCAGTTTTGAACAGCTATAGTTAATTTTGAGAATTCTTCCCAGTTCAGAAGAAGATAGGGTCACCCAAAATTTCGAAGTCTTTTAAAATATTGCTGCTTTAAAAAAGTCACTTAAGTACATATGGAATACATCAATGCAAATGATTGACATTGTCAGACCCAAACTATATACGGTTATAACAGAGGAGTGTGTTAGAAGACCGGTCATTGGGCTAGATGTATTAATATTTCACTAAATTTTAAGTGAAGTTAGCTCAATAGCTGTCCAAAGGGGCTGAACAAATAAATGCCAGAAAATAGGAAGAACACTCTTTTTAGACCTGTATGCCTGAGGGTGGTCTTCCCTCAAACGTTTTGCCTCTGCTCCTCCTTTTTGCTGGGGCTATTTTTGTTGGCCTTAGGGGCATACATACAAGGATCTGGCACATGGGCTCCAATGCACCAGTTTCCTTGCATCTCCCTGCGCCCCTCTAACAACGCCATGGTAGCATTCTGATTAGAATACAGCGCACGTTAGGACAATAGCATCAAAAAATTTATGACGCTCTTGTGGCGCTTTGCTGGACTAGCGTGAAAGATTTTGGCGGTAATCCAGCAAAGCACCGGGAGGGCCATAGGCTAATGCATTAGCGCCACTTTAACGCTTGTCCTGAGCAGGTGTTAAAAACTGATGCCAGAATGGCGCAGTGAAATCTTGTGAATTTCAGTGTGCCATTGTTTTGGGCCTCAATGCCGGGAAACCACCCTCTTGCATACATTATACCTGGCACAGGTATAATGTGGTGCAAGGGTCAATAAAGTGGTGCAATGTTTGCATTACGCCACTTTGTAAATATGGCACAGGGTGGGGGACTGGTTAGAGCCACCTTAGCGTAAAAAAATAATGCTAAGTCTTCGCTAGGGGCCTCTAAATATGCCCCTTAGTACTTAACACTGATATCAGTGTTAAAGTGCATGTGCTCACTCCTTAAAAACATGGTAATATTGTCTTAGCCCCAATTGGCATATTTAATTTACATATAAGTCCCTAGTAAAGTGTACAACATGTGCACAAAGCCTGTAAACTCAATGCTACTAGTGGGCCTGTAAAACTGATTGTGCCACACACTTAAGTATCCCTTTGAACATGTCTCAGCCCTGCCATTGCGGATCCTGTGTGTGCAGTTTTAAACTGCAATGCCGACCTGGAAAATGAACTTTTTTGCCATGCCCAAACCTTCCCTTTTTATACATATGTCACCCCTGGGGTAGGTCCTTCAATTCGAACAGGGCTCTTGGTACAAAAACTCGAGAAGATAAACCTACAGTGGGACTCATCCTGGACTGTATCTGAACTGTGCTCCATTGCAGTCGGCTTGAACTTTTGACTTTGACTTGTCCATCGAGACCAGATAACCACAATTTGCACTACAGTTCATAGGTGCTATATTGCAATTTATCCTTTAAAAATTCATAACTCTGGTTCTACTGATTCAATTTTTGTCATTTTTGTCTTGTTTTATTTATCAAATTGAGACCACTGTTTGACGTGTTTCACGAATACTTTACATGTTGCCTCTAAATTCAGCCTGACTGATCTGCTCCAAGCTACGAGGGAGTTGAGCACAGGTTACTTTGGGGTTGCTTGTGCCTTCCATGACTAGGATTGTGGTTGCTGCTTGACCAGGACTCACACCGCAGTCAACAAGTAACCCAATTTCAAACAATTGTCTTTGTAAAGATGTCCATCACGATTCATGCAAAGAAGCCTTTTCTTATATGGATATCCTAAAGAACTGACATGGATTCAGGCTTTCACAACTAACATGTCCACTGCTATTCGAGGAAAATTAAGAATGCTCTAATGCTCAAAAGCTATGTACATCGCATGAACACCTTGAAAAATGGGGCCTGACCTAGATGGTCCAATCTGTAGTGCTTGCTATGGGTAGCCCTCTTTATGAGTTGGCGAGAGTGGTATCCATTTACCATATGCCTCTAGTTCCTTATGTCTGTAAAGTGTTCTGTGGTGCTTTCAGTGGCATATTAAAGGTACCAAGTGCTCCAGAGCCATCAAGAAAACCAGATCTGTATGCCAGCTATTCGGGTAATGGGCAAAATTACAGCGGATGTGGTATTTACGTCAAAGCTTGTAATTTTGTGCAAATAGGGAATTGTGCAGGGATCGGGAAAGAACATGTGCATGTAATGGAGGCCTTTGTCTTTTACCAATGTATTTACCCTCAACGGATTCCAAATTAATAAGATTTTTTTATCATTTTATAATAGAATTCATGATTTTCCAACAGAAAATATTAAAATGAAGTGAGATGTCATTTACCACTTTTTTGTTTTGTTTCTTTGAATAAATATTTGTTTTTAAGCACAGGTGTGTATTAATCCATTTATGTGACTATTGTTAGCTCGTCAGACCTTAATCATTAAACTTACAAGGGGATGCGAATAGGTCAATTAACCTTTTGGCTCGTAATTAAGAAGTTCTTACAATAGCTCGAGTACATAATCAATAATCAATACACAACAATCATTAATCAATCAATAAAATCAATATTCAATGGAGTCAGTAAATGTCAAGCACCATGACCTTTCGGCCATGAATAACCACACCTTTAGTAAAAGTTTAGTGAGTTTATTTCCCTTATATTAACAATGCTAAAGTCATGTAAATTAATCTCAAAATCAAATGAAACACATATTAAAACAACACTGGTTGTCCAAACTGGCAGAAGAAACGCAATCTAATCAGAGCTTGAACCACAACATATTCTAAAGCGACAGTGCAAATCAAAAGCAGAGTCAGTTGCAACAAAGTTATAACATACATAGATTCAGCAAGGTAATGCATCAATCAATAATCCCTGTAATTGCCAGTCATTATGAGGGCCCTTAACTAATGTCAGATTAGCATCAGCATGTTGGGCTCCATGCACAACAATTTAGAAACACAAATTTAGAAAACCATCTAACTATGGATCTGTCTAAACAGCGCAGTTGGCACCTAGAAAGAAAAGGCATAAAATCCATAACAGTCATGTTTCATCATATCTACCTATCCTCGGTATGGGTCAGCAAAGCAGAATCAGTCTTCGTCCTAAGGTCATCAATGAATCAGCAAAGCATCAGGCTGTCAGTCAGAAAGTATGAGCTCAATGATGGAATGAATCTTGAATCTCTTAAATCAGGTCTCACGAGATCTCAAATCGTGATAGGTCTGAAGTGTTTTCCCCCTGTAGCGTTGTTATATCAAAGTCACCAAAACTATCCCCTAACTTCCTATTGGTCAGTTAATTGTACTTTTATTCTTTACCCAATAATATTTCTCCACCAAATCTATGAATTCTAATATTTCTCTATTCACATAAATTTGATTGGTTCACTTTACGATGGCCTTATCATCCGGCTCGTCAGGTAACAATATTGCTGCATCTTCAGCTCCAGTCAGTTTCCTCATTTATTCTCGTCCTGGGAAAGTACATCTCACACATATTACACATAAGTTGTTACACTAGCGGGAATCATCTCCTTGCAGTCGGTTCTCACGAAAAGCTTCTGTTAAGCACCTTTAACAAGACAATGGACATTTCACAGTTTAATTCACTCGGTCAGTATTTTTATTAACCGCTAAGAAATACAGCTTCTGCATGAGACCTGGCAAAATAGGCAAAGACACTCCCTAAGTCAAGGCTTACAATTAATAAAGTTAGAGCATACTTCATAACCCTTAATATAATATATTACTACATTAGTCTAGTACATTTTCATTATTTCATAAGTATTAATCATCAATTAGTACATTTCGTGAGCACTGATGGCCATTTTTCGAGGTCACATTTTCAAACATGTGTATTATTTTTCTACGTTATACATTTTCTACATTACTCATTATTCAAAATACATAGACACTCATTAATACATTTCTAATTAAAACACCTGCACTTGCACTATCAGGAAGATAGGCCCTCCTCCAAAATAGTGAATGCTCTCAGTTGCTTGTGTAAGGTGGGACTAGATCATTTCAGTTAGAGGACAGGGGTATAAAATGAACAGCAACTCAGAAAGTTGGGACATCTGTCTGATTCACATGAGGCCTAGTCACAAAGAAAAGGACAGTAGCCAACATAACAGTGGTAATAGCTATTATTACTGTAGTGCCTAGGGTTTTGAGGGTACCACTGCACCACAAATATGACAGTCTTTAATACCAAACTAACGAAGGGGGACCTATTTTCCTTACTTTAATTATGGCCAAAGGCACCTTTAATGAGGCATTTTCCAATGGGTACCCATGACTGGCATACAAAGTAGATTCTTCAGTGTTAGATACTACTATGGCAATGTGTATTTTTTTAGCCCAAAAATCTTTTTGTTTTTAACCAATGTTTTTGTATTTATATTGTCAAGGGCTCAGCACCTCAAAGAAAAAGAAGCATTCACAAGCTGAAGGGCTGGCAGCCAAGGGCAGACCTATTTACTTTGCCAATTATAATTTCATCCACCCCTGACCATGCATGTTCTTCAGCCTTTTATACTCTCTAAGAAAAGAATGGGATTCCAAACCACAAATGTAATCAAATGCATTGATTGCCTCTGTTGGACATGGCCCTTCTTGGGGATTTCCCTGAAACATTTTCTCCCAGTTTTTGCTGACTCTCTGTGCAAGGCCTTACAACTATGGGCACTCTCCCACTGTACTGAAGGGGGAAAGCGATTGTGCTGTTCCTACTCATGCCAGGAAAAGGAGCTTATGCGATTGGTTGAGGTGCCGTAATCAGGAGTCCCCTTTCAAAAGGAACACTACATACACAGGGCGGGGATGGCTTTGGCCACTAGTGGGATGTTGCACTGAGTGTGCCACCTACCAGAATAGCCTAACCAACATGTCATAGGTCTGATAGTACAGGCCTGTAGGGGAGCAGGTGCACCTATGCTCAGTGAGGCATCTTTCCACTGGGGCCAGACCGAAGTAGGCCTTCTGCTACCCCTAGAGTACCACCTGGAGAGCAGAGCAGGTGGTAGGCAGAAGGCAGGGCAAGTGCACAAGGGTGGTCCATGCCCTGATAGGGGAGAACCCCCAAGTAGGCTTCCCTACCTAAAGACTAGCTCTTCCTTGAAGTTTTGCTGATACTCTCTGAGTGGCCTTAAGGCCCTGGGTGCTTTTCCACTGTAAATACAGTGCAAAAGTGCATGCGTGACCTCCTTACATAAGCTATGAAGTGGTGCCTACCATTATGTGCACACTTGCACGCTGGTGACTTCAGATATATAATGATTCTGGCCTGGCCTGGCTTGCCTATATGTGCACACTTGCACATTGGTGTTTTCATGTATATGCTGAGCCTGGCATGACTTACCTATATGTGCACACTTGCACATTGGTGTTTTCCATGTATATACTGAGCTTGGCCTGTCTGGCCAATATGTGCACCCTTGTACAATGGTGTTTTCATGTATATACTGAGCCTGACACAGCAGGACTGTATGGGCATACTTGCGCTCTTGTGGTGTTCTCAAAGCTCGTGTCCAGCCTGCCCCTGTAGGCTTGTGTGTGTGCCAGAGTGAAAAATGCCCATGTGTGTTTTCTCTACCATTGAGAGCTGCTCTGCCCATAGGTTAATGTGGGGCAAAGTTCATAAATAATCCTAATCTCAATAGGGGATTGCAGGGGAGCAGCCTCATAATGTTCACAATCATTAGATTCCTAAAGACAAACCCTTTCCATTGGTAGCGGTGGTTTTGTCGTTAATACCTTGAAAATGCCACTTCTAGAAGGTGGGAATTTAAGCTTTATTCCACTGGGGGCTGGGGGAAAACACATCTGTGCATTCCCAAGCAATAGCTATTTAAGGTAGGCAACTGGAACAACAGACCTCTGCAATTTGATGACCTGACTGAATAGGTTGGAGGGAGGGGTTCTGACACTTGGCCTCTTGGATCCAGATCATGGTACCACTAAAAATAAAGATCTGCATGCCATGGACCCATGGCAGACACAACTGAAATGTAGGTGAGTCATCTATGGTTCAAAGGGGAACCCTTGGAAACACCCCCAACTTCAAAGGCACACTGGAGTATAACTAGGAACACTTCAGCAGAGAAACACTTGCAGGAAGCAGGACGAAATCCCTGAAATGAATGGCGCACACTGCCCGAGAAATCTGTTGTGCACAGGAGTATTTACTGTCCTGGGAAGAAATCGCTCATCTTTTCTACATTGTGGCTAGCCTGGGCACACTGCTTTCTGCAGTGTGATATTCTGAAGTGCTCTCTCCAAGGGCTTGTTGGCTTGCCCCCTATTATGTGTGGAGGTCTCAGGGACATCAAAGACCTCTGTAAGGGACCTACACCTTCTACTGTGTCATCTGGAGACCGGTGCTGTCCTACGTGTCTATGTCATCTGCTGGATTCCACCAGGTAGCTATGATGTGAGCATATAAATAAGAATTGTGCTTGGAGACCAGATGTTCTTGGTGCGGAACCTGCAAAGCACTCCCTGCATTCAAGGAGTGTGGTCCTTCATTGTGAAGCCAAATCACGCATAAGCTTTTGGTTGGTAGTGAATGGATTACTAGCTGTGGGACCCCGCGTGGAATGTTGTTGTCAAGTGTGCCATATTCCTCTTGTGCAACACCTGACTACATGCTCATTGCATGCAGTGGTAACCTTTTGTGTGAAAGTGAGATTATCTGGTGCAACTGAAGTCATCATGCACCAGACGTTGTGCCTCATTCCAGGGGGGCATGGCATTGGGGCTTGTCGTGTGCAAAAGGGATTGTCTGGTGCGACTCAAATTAACATGCACCAGACGTTGTGCCTCATTCCAGGGAGCACTTGCACTGTATTTGTAACTTTTCATTTGCAAGCAGGATTGTCTGGTGCAACTCATGTAATCACAAACTAGACAATGTGCCTCATTCGAGGGAGTCACAGCATTGTGTGCAAGGAGGATTGTCTGGTGCAACACAAGCCATTGTGCACCAGAGGTTGTGCCTCATTCCAGTGAGGCATGACATTGGTGACCTTTTGTGTACTAGCGGAATTGTCTGGTGTGATTCAAGTCATTGTGCAGTAGACATTGCACCTCATTTCATGGGGGCCCTGCATTGAGCACTTTGTGTGTACATTCGGAAGTGTCTGGTGCGACTAAGGTCATTGTGCACTGGGCCATGTGCCCATACCAAGTGGGCACAGAATTTGGTAAACTCTTACGGTGCATCCGGGATGCCTGGGGCAGTCCAAGTCATCATTGCCCAGATGAGGTGCCTCCTGACCTGGGAGGTGCCGGATTGGCAACTATTTGCAAAGTGGAGTGTCTCGCTTGGCTGGCCACCACTGTGAACAGTGTGTTGCAAGGCAAGCCTTTCTCTGTGCTTTGCAGACCGGGGACTGTGCCGGACTGATACCCATGGCACTGCGTAGCGCTGTGGAGTGAGAGTGTGGGAGTGACTGTCTGGGCTTTATTTCACCGCACAGTAGACTTGCCATGCAAGTTCTTTACATAAGCGTTTGGTATTGCTGTTTATTGGTGCAGCCTAGGCTGTGGAGATATTTTAAAACTGCTATAGTTGCCTGTAAATATACATTGCTGCTATTGCTGGAAATGGGGATGAATCATACAACTATTTTATGTTGAACTGGAGTGATCGCTGGGGTGGGTCTCATGCTGCCAACACAATAGTACCGCATGTGGGCACAGGGAGCGAAAGTATTGTTTTTCTCATGTGTACATTCTGTTGATGTTGTATTAACACTTTGACCTCGTACTACTTGTGATTTTTCTGAATGTGATTTTTCCCCGATTAACATGATGTTCATGTGGTGTTAATTCATGTGTGTGTTGAAGACAAACTTTGGGCCTCAATATGAGTTGAGCTGACTGCCAAACCCATGAGGAGGACACTGCCATCATGCCGGTGGCATCCCCCCCATCGTATTACAATATTCCTGACTGGTTGACCAGTGGCAACATTGTATTATGATGTTCCCGCCAGGCTGACTGGTGGGAACAGTGCTATGGTATTAATCTGGGCTCCCTAAGGGAGCCAAGCCCAATACTGTAGCACACCAGCACCCTCGGAATGAGCGCTGTCTGCAAAGCAGACAATGCACATTCCGAGGGTGCTGGGCAGGGGGCCCCAGCACTGCCCATGTTATTGGCAGTGCTGTGGTTCCCGTCTGCCCCTGCACTGGCTTTCCACCAGCATTTTCGTGGCAGGATCCCTACCATGAAAAGGCTTGTGGAAAGTTGAGTTACAATCAGCATGGTGGTGCTGAGTGCAGCACCGCTGTGGTTGACCACAACTCAGACTGCTGTCAGTCCCTTGAGAACCATGTTACTGATGGGTATGGTGGTTCCCTAGTGGTCCGACCGCCAGGGTCATAATGTGGTGGTCGGACCGCTGGAGTGAGGCAGTCAGACCATCACCGCTAGGCTGGCGGTCTCAGACCCTCAGCCCGGTAATTAGCCCTTATCATTACATACGCCTTGTGTGAAGTCTTGTTTGTGCCACTCAGTGTACTTATTGTGTGTACGTGCTGTGACAATACTCTACATATTACCTCTGTGATAAGCCTGACTGCTCTGCACCAAGCTACCCGAGGGTGAGTGCAAGTTATACAGTGAGTGTAATCACCCATCCCTGACTGGATTGGTAGGTTCTGCTTGGCTAGGGCCTCACCTCAGTCAACCAGAACATGCCACGTCCAACAGCTCATAATTCTTGCTTGTAACATCATGCACCAGTCAAAAACACTCAAACCATCATTTAATTATTCAGCTGCTCTTGCACATAAATTCCTCCCCATTTTTGCAGACAATTTAAGGTGTTCAAAACATGCTTCTATGCGAATGATCAAAGTGCAAGTTCTGTCACACATGGTTTCTGCTGGCCATTTTCATAATTATAATTGCATTTTTATAGCGCTTAGTACCCCTGACGAGGCATTCAAGCGCTTTTTGGCGAGTAGCACACTACTCTGGAACCCAAGAGGAATTAGTGGTGGATTAGTAGGGGGAACTATGAGTAAAGTATAAGTATGAGTTAATTTGAGCAGAGGATATGTGAGTTTGTTAGTTGGATTGACTAGAGTAATGGAATGATAGAGAAGGGAAGACTCCAGAAGTGTTAATTGGGAGTTTATACTAATAGGATGAAGCTTGAGATGAGTAAAGGAGAGATGAAGGAGGGAAGAGTCTGTGCAAAGGAGTTACGGAGATCATACTAGCAGAAGGGGTTTTGGATGAGTCAAAGGTGAGATAATCGAGGGAGAATTTAGTAGGGTTATTTGGGAGGTCATAGTAGTAAACTGAGGTTTGGGGTGAGTTAAATGCGGTAGAGGTGGAAAGAGCTTAGGCATTAGGGTTATTTTGGAAATCAAAGTAGTGGAATGGGTTTGGGGTGAGTCAGAGTGGGGATGGAGAATAGATTGATAGAGACAGGGTAATGGGGAGACAGAGTAAAGCTTACGAGCGAGTAAAAATTATGATATTTTTTATTTTATTTTTTTATTTAATTATTTATTTTTTGAATTTTATTTACAGATTTTATTGTATTTATTTTTATTTCTTTGTTCCTCTAGTATAGTGAAACTAGAGTAATAAATAAACAGATATATAAAGACATAGTATGTGAATATATGTGGATGGAATATAATATGGGCATAATAATATGAGAAGTAAAGTTGTATTGTGTAAACACAGACTTTCAAGATTTGTAATATTTGATGTTAGTTAATATGTGTACTTTTCTAACATTCATTTATCTTTCCTCAATTTTTCAATAGCGAAATGCTTGCTGTTAAATAGTTAAGATAACATATGCTCATTGTGATACAAAAAGAAAACAGGGATTCTTAAGTATCTAATATAACAACTTATCTAGGAGCAATGCAATGAACTATAAACATGTTAAGCATAGAATAAGATACACATATATATGTATATACAGAAAGATATATATATATATATATATATATATGTATTTATATATATATACATTTACATATATATATATATATAGATCTTTCTGTATATACATATATATGACACACACACATGCACACACACGAATACACACCTATATATATATATATATATATATTTCTTTTTTTTTAACCATGATTAAATATATGTTTGTTAAACAGGCTTAAAGAGTATGAAAGAGTAACTATACATATTTCTTGAAGAACTATGCATATCTAGAATATGCACATAATCAGATTACAAATATTTATAAACACAGGCATATACAGTCCATTTCTCTTCGAATATGGTGGATATGAAGGAAAGAGCCAACTCATGAATAGTCTTCTGAAGACAAGATAGTTATCCATTGATCGTATATTTATCTTATAATAATGACCTTAGGCTGGTGATAAGTCACTATTGAAAAGGATCAACTGAAGGTTCCCAGGTGGAAATATGGCTTATTTGATGGGTACACCCTTCCAAATTGAAAAAAATAAAGGAATATCACAACAAAGTAGTAAACACGACAACACATTGGCTAATGGAGGCATGTGAGTGCAAATTCATTATCAAGGAGGACACTGTAGGAGTTACTAGGATTTGTGGCAAATGTGGTTCTCATATTCACCTGAGATATGCAGCTAGTTCTATGCAAGTCATATTATGAACTGGCCATTTCACTAACAGCTAGTTAACCTTTAAATTATGCTTTTGTGCTCCTCATCTTCGCCAGATCAAAACTCAGAGCAAAACATACTGTAGAATTTAGGGTAATTAGAGCTCAACACAGCTTTTTGGGCTGGCTGAAACCTCCTTGGGTAATTAAACTATAAACACATCCAAGGAAAATCTGACTCATCCTTATTTTTAAATTGATGGTCATTAAAAGTCCAAAAAAGCATTTGGTTTGTCATAGATGGTGGTGATATAAAGATATTCCATGTATTGTGATCCTCCTCTAGATTACTTTGATTCTCAATCTGCCCAAAGAAAGATGTATTTATGTTCCCATCTGAGGTGGGTTGCCTGCACACTGTGAGCCATATTTACAAGGCCACATGGCCTTGCTGCGCAGCCCTGTACCACAGGGAAAGGGCAGAAATGCACTGTATCTGCAGGATATGGAGCATTTCTGTCCTCTGCCCTTGCGCTAGTACAAGGGTGCCTACATTGCAGAAATGATTTTTTTATGTAGGAAGGGACACCTTCCTGCACAAAAACAATCAATGAAGGCATTTTCAGTGAAGATATTTTTCCCGATTGCGTCACTCTTATGCCACCCCTGGGTTGGCGTAGGCTTTTGACGCATTCCTAGGTTTACAAAACCTTGTAGATCTGGGAATGCATCAAAATCATGGATGTTGTGTGGGAACACCTACACAACACCAATGGAAATGCCTCCCCATCACATTGATGTTGCAAAGTAATGCATAGCAGCGACTTGCACTGCATTGCTTTACTCCATATCTACAAAGCCATGAAAAGCCACTGTGGCCTTGTAATTATGGGTCAACAGCCTGCACAGCCGGTGCATCACTAAAAGTGATGGTCCGGCGGCATAGGCTGCTTGTAAATATTGGCCGACGGTGATTCACTTTTGCCTCTGCAAGGCAGGTGTTCAGACCTACAAAAAAACACAAGCAGAAGTACAGCTCGATTGGAAGATAAACACCAATGAATATCAGCATGATGGCTTTGTTACTTTTTTTCATTGTCAAAAAAAGCTATTGATCACTCATCCTGTGTGTGGTTTTTCAATATGGATGTCTAACTCAATAAGAATTGGCTCTATTTAAATAGTACTCATAAGTGGTAATATATTGCAATTGCACTTTTCTGAGATGTGAGTATAATTGTTGATTGCATTAATATTTATAACACTTACATTGAAACTAATCAGGAACCAAAACTATGAAAGAATGGAGCCAAATCCTAGGTAGGCTAAACAATCAAGGATGTTTATCTGGGTGGTCAAATGTTTTATTAAGAGTTAACTGTTGTTCCTTCAGTATTATTTGTGAACTTGCAGAGTAGCAGAGAAAAACAAGTAACCCAAAGGTTTTCTTTGCAACATGAATGATATTATAGCTAGGAAAGTGCTTACTTAGCTCCTGCAGTACATGGACAAACAGTATTTGATAGCCCTGCTGAAAGTAGATATATACTGTGAGAAATTGGGTTGTTGGTTGACTGGGTTGTGAGCTCTGGATAGAAAAAGCCAGAATCCCTTGCAAAATGAACCACAAGAAGTCACTAAATTAACCTGTGCTTTACCCTGTGTAGCTTGGCACAAAAAGCAGTCAGACTTAACTTAGAGGCAATGTGTAAAGTATTTACACAGCATACACATAGTAATAAAGTAAAAACAAAATTGGAGAAAAATCCCACACCAATTATAATAATAGAGTATATTTTAATAAATTATTTCGCATCAAAATGACAAAACTCCAATCAGTAGAACTGGAGTTATGGATTTTTAAAATGTTTAGTAAAAACAGGGCCCAAAAGACCAAAGAGCCAACTGCAGAAATCTAGTTACGCGAGACCGGTTTAAAGTTAAAAAATGGCCGACCACAATGGAGTCCCATTCGGATACACCAAGTAGATTGGGCCTGGTCAGCATTTAAGAAAAATGTTCGGAGAAGGTGAGGTTCAGTGGGGCAAGGCTGCAGGTGGTGTCTGAAGAGGGAGCATAATCATCGGGGAGCTGCAAGTCAGTACAGGGAAGATTTCTAGTTACAGACTTAGGCCCATATTTACAAAAAAATAATGCAGCTTCGAGCTGCATGCCAGCTTGCTGCACTGAATCATTAAGAAAGTGCAGGGATGCATTATATTTACAACTATTCAAGGCATCCTTGTATTTTCCTCTAAACAGGCCCACAATTGGCTGCCTAGTGCCAACACAGGGACCCTTGCACCATTTCCTGCACATGAACAATCAATATTGATGTTTTCTTCCTTCTATGTGTGCCACAGAATGTAGCACACATAGAAAGAGCAAAACACAAGGATAAGTAAAATTAATTGCCCTTGTTATGCAACTTATGTGCCACCCCTAGGGTGCTGAAGGCATCTGACACATTCCCAGCCTTGTAAATCTGGGAATGAATCAGATTCCATGGGTATTGCATGGGAACACCCACAGCAACACCCATGGAATGCCCGTTTCACTCAGAGCTATGCATGGAAGGGGGCCATATTTGCAAGGCCATGAAAAGTCATGCAAGTTGGCTTTACATGCCTTCTAAATATTTGCGGGCACACTGCGCCACCAGTGCATCACAAAAGTGATGCTCCAGCTGTGTTATTGTGCCACAGGGGCATTGTAAACATGCCCCCGTGTCTCTTTTTTTTTAAAGCCTCAAATTTACAGCAGGAGAGGCAGAAGGATGTAGTCAAAGACAATGCCAAGTACTCGGATACCCCTTTGACAAAGGACCGCTGAAGAGGATTTGCCATGGCAGAGAACATAGTGGGAGAAGCTCAGAAGTCAGTCCAACTTGTGATGCATCTCATACGGACAGATGGGCAGGTCCCGGTATCCCCCTGGTTCTCAGAGCAGTTTTAGGACAGATAGGGCCTGATTCAGACCCTGGCGGCCGGTGACCGCCAGGGTCACCGGCCACGGGAGCACCGCCGACAGACCGGCGGTGCTCCAAAGGGCATTCTGACCGCGGCGGTTCTGCCGCGGCCAGAAAGGGTAAACCGGCGGTCTCCCGCCGGTTTACCGCTGCCCTTGGAATCCCCCATGGCGGCGCAGCTTGCTGCGCCGCCATGGGGGATTCTGACACCCCCTACCGCCATCCTGTTCCTGGCGGTTCGCCCGCCAGGAACAGGATGGCGGTAGGGGGTGCCGCGGGGCCCCTGGGGGCCCCTGCCGTGCCCATGCCAGTGGCATGGGCACGGCAGGGGCCCCCGTAAGAGGGCCCCACTGTGTATTTCAGTGTCTGCCTAGCAGACACTGAAATACGCGACGGGTGCAAACTGCACCCGTCGCACATGCCCACTCTGCCGGCTCCATTCGGAGCCGGCTTCCTCGTGGGGAGGGGTTTCCCGCTGGGCTGGCGGGCGGCCTTCTGGCGGTCGCACGCCAGCCCAGCGGGAAAGCCAGAATGGCCTCCGCGGTCTTTCGACCGCGGAGCGGCCATATGGCGGTTCCCTCCAGGCGGGCGGCGACCGCCGCCCGCCGGGGTCAAAATGACCCCCATAGTTTTTTAAGGCCCCAATTTTGGGTTTTGCCCATCTGGCTATTTTAAGCACCTTAACCCAGGATCCAGGGCTGGTGGAACACCGCATTGGGGTTCAGGACTCACTCAGGCTGGGCCTAACTGTGAGTTCAAGATAGTTGGAGCCTTTTGTGTGTCTCTATCTCTGTACAGGATGCCAGCAAAATAGCCCCTGGAGTCACTTTGGTAGTCCGGGGTTCAGGGCTAGCCTCTGAGGGTTCAAGGCAGGCTCCAGGCAGAAAAATAGCCCTTTCAGGTACAGAAAAGCTGTACTGCAAAGTGCACAGCAGGTCACAACAACAGGCAGTCCTCTGAGAAACCTTCCACAGGTCCAGGAGCAAACAAGAGTGGGTCTGAGAGTCCTATTTATATACTCGGTGCCCTTCATTCTGAAAGGTGGGAGAAGCATCTAGAAAGGTTCTTTGAAGGGCATAGACTATCCTGACTCCCCTGCCATGGCTCCAAGTTGGTTGCAATTACAATGTGGAGGCAATAAGTCCTTTGTCTGAAGGAAGAGCACAGCCTATTGAATTGCAAGTGGGGCTGTGCTCAGCTCTGTCCCCTCCCCATTCTACCAGCAGGTGGCAGGTTCAGGCACATCTAATCCCTCTGTTGTCTGATTGTGTGGTAGAAATTCATGAAGTTAAACTGTCAGTTAGACCTAGTCATTTGACCAAAGACAGGCTGCAGGCACAAAATGGCAAGAAAATGGCAACTTTAAAAAAATTGAATTTTCTAAATTGTAATAAAAGTCTGACTTTACCATGAAAGAGGATGTGCCATTACAATTTTATAGACACTAAACATGAACTGACTTCCTAGTCCCAATCAAAAGCTACACTTATTAAATGCACTAAGATAACCCAATGGTATCTATGGGACAGGTACCTCTCAGTAGTAAAAAAAATAATTTATAAGTTTTTCACTACCAGGGCATGCAAAACCTAAAATTACATGTCGAGCCGTTTAATTGCACCACGCCCAATGGGCAACCTCGGGTCTATGTTAAGGGAAACTTATATGCAATAAAAGGGGGGCTTTAGGAGTGACAAGAGGGTTATGCTTCCAGGTTGAATTGGCAGTTTAAAACTTCATACAGGCTGCAATGGCAGGCCTGGAACAAGTTTTAAAGTGCTACTTAAATGAGTTGCACAACAAGTGCTGCAGGCCAACTAGTAGCATTTCATTTACAGGACTTGTATATTTGGTATGCCACTTTACAGGGGACTTTCAAGGAAATTAAATCTGCCAATCAGATGTAAATCATGTTTAGGGAAGTGTGCATAAGCACTTTAGCACTGGTTGGCAGTGGTGAAGTGCAAACAGTCCTATGGCCAAGGAAAACAAATTGCAGCCCAACAAAAGTGCGAAAAGAGGGTACAACTTCCAGGGGAAGCCCATGCTAAGGCTGACAGGACTAACATATATCATATCGGTATGGATTTTAACCCATGGAGAGATAGTACTGCATTAGGGTCACATAATCTATGCAACAATGGTGGTGAAAGAACACATACTGGAGATTTAAATGTGAAGTTAGATAATCAACCTTTATATCATGGTAAAATCACATCTATTATCCTGGAATGTTGCAGGGTTAACATGTAAAGACTTTGTCCAGGAGTGATGTAAGTATAAAGTAACTCAGCATATTTACCCATTTCAGGAAACATGGTCCCTGGAAAGTGTTTAATTGCTAGGCTTCATAAACTTAATCTTACCAGTAACCTTTTTCTTAAAAAGAAAGTCTTAAAGTGAGTGTGCCTTTTGCTCTGACTGGAGTGGGAACAATAAACTTCACCACTCCCAAATTTAACTTTTTCCATATTGTTGCACAGACTAGAGTGGGAATAGTAAACTTTATCCCTCCAAAGTTCAAACCTTTCCCTACTATTAAGCTTTTTGGACTGGAAATAGTATACTTAACACTGTCAGGAATCCCCAAGGTGCCTCCTGCATTATTTGTCAGCATCCCCAGGGATTAGGGTTAAAGCATATCTCTGTTCTTGGTTAAACCTTCATGTCTCTAAGTAAACATAATGTGCTGTGTTACACAATTGGTTTTATCATTGCTTGTATTACCAATGCTTGTTTGCTAATGTGAGCAGGTGTAGACATGTGCTTCTAATTGTGTGTGTTGTAGACATGTGCTTCTAATTGGGTGTGGTGACTCATCCACATGTGGAAACTCAACTGTTTTCCTGATTAGCTATAAATAGCAGAGTGAAGCATGCCTCCCTGCTTGGCTTTGTTTTGCTTCCGGATCTCAGCAGCTGAATTGGCAGTTCAGCCCCTGCTGTCATCCTCATATTTAGGACTTTTGAGGCAATTCTTTTCTTCATTCCTGTACCAGCTGACACCAGGCATTCCTCCAGAACTCCGGAAAAGACTGCAGCTAAGTGACTAGTATTCTCCAGGGAGTTTGTTCTTTGAGCGCCATGCTTTCTTAGAACAGCTGGTGTATTTCAGACCTCGTATTTTGGCAGAGTACTTATCTTGAAGAGACAAATGCATTTCTGAACATTCTACATTATTATTGTAGTTACTTGCCTAAATGTGCTTCAGGAAATCTGCTTGAGCTCAAGTACTACAAAAAGTGACAATGCAATTTTAAAAGAGCATTTACGTGACTTTTCTTTCTCTAATGGCATAACTCTTGGATTTAAATTGTGACATTCATGCCTGTGTTTCAGGTTTGAGGAAATTGCTTTCGAAGGGATTTTCACACACACAGTGAAACCAAACCAAACTGTGCCACTCTAACTGTTTAAACCCAGAGTGGAAATTTGTATTTCTTGGATTGTTTTTGGTTCCTTTTAGTTTAACCCTATGCATGCAGGAATGTTATATATGTGATATAATTAATGCCGTATTTGTCTTTGTTGTGCATGATTAGTGCAATCACACTTCTAATTGTAGTGTACAACAGTGAATCTCTGTGATGCCAGTCCTAGTGTCGCAGTACTTCTTGTTATGGTACTCAGTTTGGGTTTTTGGTAATGCAGTGTTAGTAATTGTGCCAACAGTTATTATTATCCAAGAAAAGTGCTGGAGCATCCCGGTGTTCTTCTACCGCTCCCGTGCCCATATCAGAAAGAGAGATTCAGTTTCAAGGAAGTTGAGTGCACTAACTCTACTATCACTCTGTCAAGAACGACCTGCCCCCCGAATATACAGGGTGCCTGGCTGGACCGGCAAGACGTGGCAGTGTTTTGGCTCTTTCTCTTCCAGTTCCCCTTTCCTTTTGGGACACCTGCCGGGGTTTCTGTGTCCACCAGGAAGTGCTGAGAGGTGTTCCAGGCAGTCAGAGGGCATACCATCGCCCCTGCAGACATCCTGCTTTTCTGGTGAGTGGCCCGTCTCGACAAACCCCACCAAAGTCCAACACTTTCCCTACTGTTGTGTAGACTGGAGTGGGAATAGTATATTTCATCCCTCCAAAATCCAAAGATCTCCCTAAAGTTGCTTAGGCTGGAGTGGGTATAGTACATTTTACCCCTCAGAAGTCCAACATTTTGCCTCTTGTTGTGGTGACTGGAGTAGGAATAGTAAATCTTACCCCAATGAAGTCCAACACTTTCCCTACTTTTGCGCAAACTAAGAGTGGGCATAGTATATTTAATATTCTTAGACTCCAATAGTTTTCCTAATTTTGCTTAAATAGATTTCATGGCAATAATTGTTTAATTTATTTATAATTCATGTTATTTTTTTATTTTATTTTTAAATGTATTTGAATGTTTATCGTTTTTTTTAATTTGTGGTTTAATTTTTTTATATTTTTCAATTTGTAATATTTTCTTTGTTATCTACATTATTTGGTATATTTTCTATGTATGCTATATCTATATAGACACATATACACACAAACATATATGGTGTGATATAATTACTAAAAATATTGATCTTATTTATTAATATAAATAAATATATTTACATATATATTTTCTTACCAATGCAGTTAAAATATTGAAAGAATTAATATAATGCATAACACATACTGTACTAATTATATTATGTAGATTCATATTAATAAATGTGAAACATAACAAATATAATGTAAAATAAATATGTCATCATTATATTACACTATATAAATGTGTATATACATATAATATATATATATATGTATGTATATATATATACATATACACATGCACACAAGCACAGACATATATATGTTTGTGTTTATATAAGTATTTATGTATATATAGTATTAAATATTATTCGAATATACTTAATTTACATTACAATACATTTATATATTAAAATATTCAATATTTACTATTTTAAGCTCTATATTTAACAAATCAATATTTTGTCTATTTGTTGACAATATTAGTGTTAACAGTATTTTTTCTGATATTTTTGAACTTACCATTCTAACTATAGGTGCAAGATATTTTGGGAAACAGAATTTTTTATCAAATATTTGTGTGACAAAATGTTGTTTATTTCAATATTGTGTATGTATGTTTTATATATATATATATATATGTGTGTGTATATATATATATATATATATATATATATGCATACACACACAAACATAAATGGTGTGGCATAATTACTAAAAATATTATTTTACATTATGTTATTCATTAATATAAATATATTTCCATATATATTTTCTTAGCAATACAGCTAAAATATTTAAAGCATTAATATAATGCATAATACATATGCTATTAATTATGTTATATAGATTCATATGAATAGATGTGAATTATGAAAAATTTTATGTAAAATAAATATTGTATCAATTATGTTACACTATACTGTATATATATATATATATATATATAAATATATATATATATATACACAGACACACACATACACAAACAAGCACATACAGATATGGGTATGTGTGTTTATATAAGTATATATTTATAAATAGTTTTAAATATTAGGGGCACAGGTATGTGAGGGTATGGTGCGTGGGAGGGATGGTGTGTGCCAGAGGATGGGGGCTCAAAGGGACTATACTGACCAGGAAACCATTTCCTAAGTCTTGGGAGCCAAAATTCCCAAGGCATGATGGGCCAGGTACTCACCATGATGGGGCAAATCCAACAGCTGCAGAGGATCACCACCAGGAAGCCATGCAGCAGTGGCAGCTACAAAATGCCATCCTGGCTTCCATTGTTGGGGTGCTGAGGGATATCAACACTACCCTGAGTAGGTCTGCCACACAACATCAGGCCTCTTCCACTGACAACGAGTCTTCAGGCCCTTCAACATCTGCGGCTGCTAGTGGAATGGAGGCCCTGCCAGGGGAAGGACATACCTCAGACACCCCACCCTCTTTAGCAGAGTAGCCCCTCTGCAAACATGGACATCCACCCAGACGGAGGAGCAGATGCCAAGACCAAACCCACTGCCAGGATGTGAACCTATCCTGATTGTTTCCCGTTGCGTGCCACAGATGGCTGTTCTGAAACCTACCTCTATTTTCCTATGGTGCAAGGACTATAACATAGACATAAGCCAATACAGCTGTATTGTACATCTCCACACATTTAGTTGTAGATTCGCAACCAACAGATACTGTAGTACTGCTGGTGACTTTGGAATGTCAACTTAGTTGTCATACACTACTAACCACAGGATACTGAAGGTAGGGACATGCCAGTTTTTCCTCAAGCCAAGAGAGACATACAGATTGGTCCTTTGTATCACCAGGTAAACCCTTATCACATACTCATACCTTAGCTTCCTAAAAATCATACCCCATGATACAGATAGAAATCAGTATTGAAGTCACCAGTCCTGGAACCTTTCACTTACCATGGTAAGATACCTGTAGGTTTGCCATTTACCTATGTCAGTCCTCAGAGACATGCACATTGGTCTGTTAAGTAGTAATACATTGACAGCTATGTGCAAGGTAGGTCACATGTAATAGAAACCATTATGATGGTAGAGGCCCTGGTTCAACACTTTCATGTGTCATACACAAATGGACGCACACATGGCACCATTTGACCACCTCTAGTACCAAATAGGTCTTCTTGATAGGAAAACACACTTCCATCTCAGTGTCCTGACAGTCTGGCTGTTAGAAATGTGGTCTCTAGTTGGCAGAGGTAAACACCCTTGTCCATGTAGGGACCACAATCCTAGTCAGGGTAAGTCACACATAGTCCAAATTATCCTGTGTCTACCCTCTGGTAGCTTGGCACTGAGCAGTCAGGCTTAACTTAGAAGGCAACGTGTAGAGTATTTGTGCAATAAATCATACAGTAACACAGTGAAAACACCACAAAAATACACCTCACAGGTTTAGGAAAATATAGAATATTTATCTGAATAAAATAAGGGCAAAACAACAAAGATTCAATAAGCACAAACTGAAATATCCCTTTTGCAAGTGTAAAGAGACTCTTAAATCTTAGAAATTAATAGTTGTCTCTTGGTTACACAAAGTACCTGGTTTGGGTCAAATATAACAAGCACTGAGACCACAGAGGAGGAGATACTTGGAAAAATACGGTGTGTGTTGGATTTTCTGACGCGGTACAGACATTGAGTCATTTCTTTCCACGCTGCATGAGGCTTGCGTTGTTTTTCGGTGCACAGTCTTGGTTTCTCACTGCAATGCAGAGATCTTTTTGATGCCCAGGGACAATGCAGGGAAATCTTGGACAGGCTCGAAGAAGGCACAGGCGTTGTGTCAATCCAGTAGGTGATGGGTCGAATTTTCCGTCACAAGGCAGGCGCTATGTCGAATTTCCACTCAGGGAGTCGGGCTGCGTTGTTCCGGTTCAGCTGTGTGGTGATTTCTCTGCCGCAAGGCAGGCTGTGCCTCATTTCTGGTAGGCCGTGCATAAATTTTCAGTGCACAGGGAGTTTCCTGAAGAGATGAAATCTTTTTGGCCCTGAGACTCCAGAAAACTCTTGGAGAGCACTTCTCAGCAAAGTCAGAGGCCAGCAGGGCAACAGGGCAACAGCAAGGAGGCAGTCTTTCTCAGCAAAGAAGTCCAGATGAGTCCTTTGTTCAGCCAGGCAGTTCCTCTTGACAGGTTGCACATTCAGGTCCAGAAGTGTCTGATTTGGTGGGATCATAGACCCAGTTTATATACTCAACAATGCTTTTGAAGGGGGGAGACTTCAAGGAGTGGTTTTGAAGTGTACAAGATCCCCTTTCAGTAAAGGCCTGTCTGCCAAGGTCCCAGTGGGGGATTTGGCAGTCCATTGTGTGAGGGCAGGCCACTAGCTTTTGAAATGTAAGTGTCAGGACCTCCACCCTTCCAGCCCAGGAAGACCCATTCAGAGTACAGATGAGGGCAGGCGTGATTGAGTATCCTGTGTTTGTGGTTGTCTGGGTGAAATGCACAAGGAAGCTGTCAACCAGCCCAGCCCAGAAGTTGATTGGAGACAGGCAGTAAGGCACAGATGATTTTTGTAAGTGCAAAGAAATGCTCACTTTCTAAAAGTGGCATTTCTAAAATAGTAATATAACATTTAACCTCACCAATAAGCAAGATTTTCTATTACCATTCTGACCATACTAAATATGAATTGGTTACCCCCTTCTGATCAGAATCTACCACTCAAACTGTTTATGAGGGTAGTCTCAATGTTAGTCTATAAAAGGAGCAGGCCTCACAGTAGTGGAAAACACATTTAGGTGTTTTTTTTACTACCTGGACACATAAAACACATATGTACATGTCCTGCCTTTTACTTACATAGCACCCTGCCCTATGGGTTACCTAGGGCCTACCTTAGGAGTGCCTATATGTAGAAAAAGGGGAGTTTAAGGCTTGGCAAGTACTTTTAAATGCCAAGTCGAAGTGGCAGTGAACTGCACACACAGGTCTTGCAATGGCAGGTCTGAGACATGGTTAAGGGGCTACTTATGTGGGTGGCACAATCATTGCTGCAGGACTATTAGTAGCATGTACTTTACAGGCCCTGGGCACATGTACTTCACTAGGGACTTACAAGTAAATTAAATATGCCGGTTGGGTATGAACCAATGTTACCATGTTTAAGGGAGAGAGCGTACGCACTTTAGCATTGGTTAGCAGTGGTAAAGTCCTAAAACCAGCAAAAACAGTGTCAGAAAAGTGGAGGGAGACAGGCACAAAGTTGGCGAATGACCACTTTGAGGATGTCAGGTCTAACATTGGCCCTGTAGGTGACACTCCACATACTCATGGTAACCATTACCTGGTTTCATCCATGTCAACTTCTCATGTCTGCCTGCAAATCCCATCTACTTCTGACACTGTCTGTGACTTGGCAATGAGGAAGAGCCAAACTGAAACTCAGCAAATCTATGACTGTCAAAGATAAGGAATAGGACATAATTGTCAACATACATCATTTCTACCAAGTAATTTTTACAAGTCTGACTTTGCTTGTGCAGTAACAAATCATGACAATGTATACCACACTGTTCAGTACACAATACCAACTAACAATCTGCTTGCATATCTGACTCATTGGCATTGGAGCTACCTAAGACCTCACAGATGATGGTAAATAGGACGTGGTATGCCAGCCATCATTTGTAGATTACAAAATGGAATCTCACTATTGACAATACATCACATACCTTTAGTTTGTTGAAGTTGTTATTGATGAGATCTGCCCTGATGTCTCCAGCTTCATCTTCATCTTGCTCATCCTCACTTGGCAAATCTGCATTTCTACCCACAGGTACTTCTGGCTCCCCCTCATCTGGTATGAATGTTATCTGAGGTCTCCGGGCAAGATTGTAGAGCATGCAGCAGGCAACAATAATTTGACATACCTTGTTAGGTGCGTAGAAGAGGCCTCCTCCAGATTTGGCCAGAATGCGAAATCTTGCCTTCAGGGATCTCAAACATCCGCTCCACTACATTCTTTGTCACTCCATGAGCCACATTGAAGCGAACTTCCCCTGGCGTGGTTGGGTACCTCTCTGGTGTCAATAACCAAGGGCGATTTGGATAGCCAGTCACATATAAGGAATAGGTATAACAACATAAACATATACCTTGGACATGCACATTTGTGATAGCAGGAAAATAACTTTGCAGACACACATGTCATAAATAACTTACCAACCAGCCAGGCCTTCTCTGTGTGGAGTCGTGTCATCAGAAGTGGTATATTGCTGTTCCGCATGATGAAGGAATCATGGACTGATCCAGGATACTTGGCACATACTTGTGAAATGTACTGGTCTGCCAAACACACACACTTGTACATTGATGGAGTGGTAAATTGTCCTATTACTATATCTGTTTATTGGCACTGGGGGAAACCAAGGCTACATGGGTGCCATCTATGTGGAATGTGTCCCAAAGCATAATAGTCTGCCTTCACATAGGCCAAATTCGCACGTTGGGGAAACCTGATGTAGCTGTCCAGGTGTTTCAACAATGCAGAAAATACAGCCTTCAAAACCAGCCTGAACATGGGCTGAAACATCCCTGCAGTTAGGGTCACTGTATTCTGAAAGGACCCAGTGGACAGAAAGTGTAGCACTGACATGACTTAAACAATGGGAGGGATGCTATTGGGATTGCAAATTGCAGGCACCAGATCTGGTTCCAACTGATCACAGAGATCCATAACAGTGAGCCTATTCAGGCGATATAAGTGTAGAATGTGTCTCTCCTCCATGGTGTACACGTATACTATTGGGCAGTACACCTCATGCTAACGTAACTATGTGGGATCAAACTAGAATGTAATTGAATGTACAATGTTCACATTATGAATCCTTTCGTATACTAGTTACACATATCTCCATGTGATGTCAGATGCAACATATGACATTTGATGTGCAGCATATTGCTGTGCATCTTGTGACAGTCCCCTTGAATCAGATTCCCTAAACCCTCTAATGTACTTTACATACATATATATATATATAGCTGTGACTGCCAGTGTTCCATAGTCCTACCTGATTTACATGAGAAAAATGTTTGTTGCACCTTTACTCCATTGACGTCGCACATAGGATGTTGAGAATAGGCTATAATTTCCATTACCACCCATACCTCTGTTACACTGCTTTTACTACTCACATGCACAGTGAGACTACTAAACATGAAGGCAGCACTTAAAATCATTTCTGCACTATATAGATAATCCATAATGACGCACCTTCCATTACTGTCCCATACATATAATTGCCTCAAAATAACAGCTGCCTGATCTATGGTACTCGACATGAGGGAGTGACCTAACTCTGCCAGCAGATGACATCATGGTGGTAACCAATCGCAACCACTGCGCACATCGCCATTGGAACACATTGCTGCCTTTGCTAGACATGGCCAATGGCAATGTCCTACAGCTGTGATGGTCATGTATGTGGCAGATGTGACCGCCATCTTCTGCAGTATTGCTCGCTTGTCTCCTGACAGTGGTCCCATCAAGACCTCTACCACCTGAGCTGCTACTACCTGAGCTGCTGTGTACTGCCTCTGGGAGCTATTAAGTTATGTCTTGCAGGTGATAGGGTGCCAGCCTTTACTCCAGAAGCTCTGGATAAGCTACTGGATGAGGTCCTACCCCAGTATGAACAGCTATATGGGGCACCAGAGGAGCAGGTGAGTCCAATGGTATACCAATGTGTGAAAGGTGGAGCGTATGATGGTGTACATGAAATGTAAGGGAGTGAGAGAGTGGGCAATCATGTCTGGGTGTATGAAAATGTGTGCATTTGCATCAGCAGACATTTAGTAGTGATACATGGTAGATAGTGTGTAATCTAACATCCTGTATGCACAACATAGATTGCAGCATGCTCAGCAATAATGGTGTGAAAAGTGTTTATAGAGAACTACCATGTGATGGATAATCACGTGGCGTGGTCATATGTGTCTAGTCAATACCAGGTACTGATGTACTGAGGTATGGTATACTCCACTTCACACACGGGATGACTGCAGATGGCAAATTGTGATTGAGTTTGGAATGAGAGGAAGGAAATGTTTGCCTATTTGCTGTGAATGAAGTGTTCTGACCACTTGGGTTGGGATGGTTAATGTGGACATAACTTTCTCCTTTTGTCTGTGTCATCCATGCAGGTCAACACCCATCAAAAGGAGGGAATCTGATGTGCCATCGCCAAGCAAGTGCAGACCCTGGGGGTACACAGCCGGTGGAGCACCCACTGTAGAAAACATGGGAGTACCTGAGATGCTGGGCACGGAAGACCGCTGAGGCAAAGTGGGGGATGTCCTCCCAGTGAGGGAGGGGTGCCCGTTGGACCTCGACCCGACTAATAGACCGCATTTTGGCACTGGCCTACCTAGAGTTGGATGGGTGTTTGAGGGCAGCACAGCAGAGACAAGGGGGTAAGTACTGACTACACACATGTATCCCTTTGCCAGTTCAGTGTATAATGTGTAGGTATTTAAGCTGTGACAATGTGGTGAGTGCTGAAGGAAAAGGGTCCCCCAGGTACACCTGCTGAGCCATACTCTAGATATCCCGTTGGTAAGTTGTCCAGGTCTTTGGTCTCTGTCCATTCCTATTCCACAGGATCTAGCTCTATGTGCTCTCACGTAGGGTCTGACAGGTGAGAAACCAGCCAATTATTCATGAGTAGTGAACTAGATGTAAAGTTCATGTGAGGGTGTGATCTCAATCTGAAATTTCACATGGCATACTTGCTACACTTACTCTGAGGTGTGTGGAGGTATCCCCATTGTTAAGTGTAGACTGTACATTGGAAAATGTAATGTATAATTAGGATGGACATCATACATGATGAAAGCAACGTGTTTTTTTACATTCCTAATGAAAGACATAACATTGAAATATGAGTTGAGACTATTTGTATCATGTACATGGTATTGTGAAGGTAAGTGAATAGCCTGTTATTACCTTAGCCAATGTATTGTGGGCATGCTACATAGGGCAGGGCATCTCCTATATGGTACTGTACACACTGTTTTATGCCAAAATCATGCATACATTGGATATTCATACCATTTTAAAGATTTGTGATTCACGTTTGGGATACTTACTTTAGCTATTCTGAATCTGTTTAGAAGGAAGTTGGTATGTCTAAGCTCAATTTACATTGATTTCATTCTATTTCTAGTTTTGTAGTTGACATTCACATGTTGGTGGAATGGTACATGTTATCAGTCAATTTGCTGGACTCTAGGTGTATGTCTCAATCATGGTCACTTAAGAAGTTGTTTATGTCAGTGTAACTTCAATCCAAAGATGTAAGGTTACTCATGTCTTAAGTGCTGATAGTGATGTTGGCATAAAGGTTGATAATCATTAGGATTACTAGAACTGTATGTGGCCTGCCTGCACATGACAGGTGTCCATTGTGTTGAAGGTGTTGGTATGGCCCCTGGGGTTGTTTGTGGGTAAATCCTGTGTGCTGAGTAGGCCTCTATTGCTGTACATGACTTTGTTTACTATGTGAGAATGACTAAGATGAGTAGGTCCACAAAGTATTTATTAACCTTTTCAAAAACACTATTGATAAATGTGTTGTTGAAATGGATTTGAATTCTATTAAACTCCAACTTTGGATATGCCAAATGGAGTAGGTGCATCTGTATTTTTTGCCACTGTGAATGTTATGGACACAGTTACAAGTTATGAATGTGATTGCTAAGCAACATGCTGTGTCGTAATTGGAATGTGATAAGGCATCTTTTCTAGGACGTGACATCTGGTAATCGAATGAGCAAGTGTAGACTTGGAGTATGTATGAATGTGATATTAAAGTCAAAACTAATTCCTATTGATGGATTGTTGTTTCACAGTGATGCACTGTATTGGGATACACCTTTAAGGTTGACAAATCATCTTGTGCAGGTATAGTTTGTGTTATAGCTGTATTGATAGGATGGTGATGTAGTGGTCAGATAGTTGGCTTATGTTGTGTGTGACATTGCTGCCACTAAGGGTGGTAGAAATTATGTTCTTCTGATGTGATCTTGGCTGAAAATGGTTCCTACCCGGGGGTGTTTTACACATAGATGTGATGTTACTGTTTTGTATGGTGTGATGTATGTGTATGTAAAGAATACGAAGACCGTACCTCTCTCTCTGTTTCTCAGCATCAGTATTGGTAGGTGAAGGAGACGGGGCACAGCTGACTGGGGAAGCTGCTGGCCATGGGCCCCAAAGACATGATACCACCGATACCCAGGGACCCAGTGGCCCAGAGGGCAAGGGGAGTGCCAGGGGGGAGACAGGATCCAGTTCTTCATCTTCAGAATCCTTCTCAAGTGGACACACCCTGGTGGTGGCAGACCCATCTGGGACCACCCCAGCACCATCTAAGTTCAGCACCCCCTTAATACCACCTTCCTCCCTGTAGCTCCTCACCCAGTTTGCTGAGCTCGGTAGCGCAAGAGGGTGGCTGTCTCCTTTACCGCAGGCACCTCTGTTCCTGCCCCTGTCAGCCCTGCTGCCCTCAGTGAGGAGGCTATTGACTTCTTGAGGTCGATCTCTGTGGGTCAGTTGACCATTATGAAAGCCATCCAAGGACTGGCAACTGAAGTCCAACAGAGTAATACATTCCTGGAAGGCACTCGTGGTGCACATGCTGGCCGACATAGATCCTTTCAGGCTCTGGCCTCCACACTGACGGCAGCCAGTCATCCATTGTCTACCATCCCCCCTCTACCTTCCTCTTCCCAAACCAAAGCCCCCCTTTCCCGACCCAGCCAAAGCACACAGACAGACAGGAATGCATCCACCTCAACATCTAAGGGTAACTCAGACAAACATAGGTACCACAAGACACACCAACGGCAAACGCACAAGCAACAAACAGATGCAGACACAGCAACAGTTACAACCTTTCCTGATACCCCCACCACCCCTAGCATCACTGACACTATACCTGACACACCTGCAGACACCACACCAACAGTCACAGATCCAGCCACTACACCTATCCTACCCACAGTCAGCACAATAGCAGGCCCTCAGACATCCACCACCCCAACAGACAGTCACCCACCACAGCATCCTCGAGCACCCTTCCCTCTCTCAGTCCTGTTCACATAAACGCTCTTACTCACCCATCCAAAAGACTACCACAAGCACACCTCCCACAAATATGCACCCACGACACCCACACATACACGTCAGACAACCATTCCCTCAACGTCCACACCCAAACCCCCCTCTGATGACCAACCCTGTGTGTCAAAAAAAGTGTTCCTTTCATGTTTTCACCTTTTCCCTACTCCTCTTCCCACCGGTGATACCCCTAAATGCTCCATTTCCCTTCCAAAGCCCTTTCACCTCTAAGGCCTCCTCTACCCCCCTGCAAGTACCCATGCCCCTCCCCCTGCTAAGAAGTCTGCCCCTCCCAAGGGAACCCAACCCTCCCATAAGTGTGGACCTAAACCCCCCAAGCCCAATCCGTAAGGACCCCCTCCAAAGCCTAAGCCCCAATCCCCCTCCACCCCCCATAATCCCTGAAGTGCCTGCCTGCCCCCTTGATGCCCCTACCTATGGAGGTTACATGGCAGTCAGGAGTCAAGTTCAGGGCATACAGATGTGCATTGTGTGCATGTTGTACATTTTCCCCTTGTACTGGCATATGGCCTTGGACATCTCAATTACATATCTAAAACTACTACATAATTGGACCAACCACTTGCTGGTTTTGCCTTTACATATTTGTCCAGCATTTCTTTTCTTAGGGGAAATTTGTTTATGGCTGACATTGTTTGTGTGTGAGTATTTGTGTGTAAGTGGTGCTTGTGCTACCTGTTTCGTCTGGGCAGCATGTGGGGCTGGGTGCAGCGCATTTGTCCCCCAGCGATGGGTATGTGTTGTGTGATGGGCATGTGTATATTGGGGACATGTTGTTGTCATGGCATTGAGTGGTATTTGTGATGACATGTGTTTTTTTGCAGTTTTCTGTGGATTTGTGTGCTTTGACTGTGTGCGTTTGGTGCATGTTATGTTAGATATGATGTGCTGTGTTTTTGCTGTGTATGTTGATTGCTGTGTTGTATGGTTGTGTGATTGTGTGTGTTCATTCCCTGTTGGTGGTACATTGTGTTGTATGTGTGATTTGTCACTGGGTAGTGTCTATTGTGGCTGTTTGCCTATGCATTGAGGGTGTTGCGGTTGTGGTGTTGTTGTGACGTGTTGTGGTGTTGTGTGTTATTGTGTGTGACTGGGCCCGTGCTGTGTTTCCAGGAGTTGGTGTGTGTTTTTGACATGTGTGTGATGGCCATAGTGTGTGTACTCTGTATGTGCGGGTTGATATGTGGCTGTCTGTGAGTGTGCATGTCAGTGTCAGGTTACGTGTGAGTGTTCCCGATGGTATGTTGTGTGAGTATACAAACTTTGGCAATATACAACAGTGACAGGTAAGTGTATGTACTTACAGTTGTTATTATTGTCTTCGGCACTGATTCCGGAGTCTCTGGGCGAGTAGGAGCAGCGGGATTAAATGGAGCTCAGGTTCAATGGCACCTTCAGGCGAGTATGGCTTCCTAAAGGTGAGCTTCTATTTTTATGAGGTTTGATTCCCCCTGAGTTTCCATGGTGGTGCGACCACAGCAGAAACATTGGCGGTGTGCCGCCTCCATCGGAAACATGGACTTCGCTGGCTAGTAGGTGACTGCCGTCATCTGTGGTTGCCAGATCACTGTGATGGTGCTGGTGGTGCTTATGCTGTAATCTGCTGTGAATACCGCCATGGTCATAATTTGGCGGTCTTCTCCTCTAGCCAACAAGACGGTCCTCAAACCACCAAACTCATAATGAGGCCATGAGTGGGGGGTGTGACCAGAGTGCCAATAAGTACCAAAGTGTAGCATGACCTGAGCCTTGGATACCCACCCATTCATTTTGGCCCACCCATGGCCACACCTGCACCAAGAACACAGCTGACTTCTGACTGCAATCATCTAGACTCGCACTGGCAGGAGGGGCTGCACTTTTTAATGCTCAGACCGAGAAGACCCAGTGCTTTCCTGAGAAGCCTTAAACAAAATGAGCTCCCTCAATTGAAACTGCAAAGAAGGCCCGACTGTATTTGGCTCAGCAACGGAAGCAAGGAGCAGTGAAGCCAGCAGGAATTAAGGCAGCCAAAAGTATTGGACCCGATCAGCAGCCTCACATCAGTTATGTTGTTAGTAATTATGGTGTATTCCTTTTCTCTCCATTTGCACCAAATGTTGATAAACCTGCCCCTCAGTGTTTTTGGTGTGGTAAGCATTGAAATTTTCTTCACCGTTAATAATTGCATTTTTCATGAATAATTTACAACTTTTATTGGTTAGTTTGCTTTCTGGTTATTTTTACCAGTTATTATTCATTTAGTTAGAATTTTGTTTATCTGTTATTACTTTTTATGGTGGGAGCTAATTAATTCTTCTGTTTTAATGTGAAATATGTATTTCTGTTTTTTGTGTTATTTTGGATGTGTTTTTTGGTTTAGTTTAATTTATGAATGTTTATTGTTTTTATTACATTAACAGTAGAAAGGTTTGTTTTTGTTAATTATTTGATTTTTTAAATGTATTTTAATTTTATATATGTTCTAAGTTTTTTATTGTTATATAATGTAAACAATGTAGTTAGACAATGTATTGATTTATGTTTAGTTTAATTGTATTTGTTATTTAAAGTAAAATAGAATTATCATATTATTTTTGAATATTTGGCTTGATTTTTTAGCTACCATTGTGTGCTTTGATATTATTGACATTGTATATATTTACTTACAAGGTAACAATATTTTTGTTATTTGTGGTTTTACTATTTGTAGGAATAGATATTTTTAACAGCTACATTTTGATCATCAATATTTCTGTTTTTAGGTTTAGGATGGTGATATCTTTGTGAACATTGGGCCTGATTCACAAAGTTAAACTTAGACGTTTGACCTAAACCTAGACCAAACGTTTAAGTTTACGAATTTGGGAATTCACAAAGGGCATTTACAAGTAGTATCTTTAGGTCCACACTCACACCCGATTCCCAAAATCCTAAACTTAGGCGTTTGGTCTAAGCTTACCTTTGTGAATCGGGCCCAATATTTTTTCAATTTTCTTTTTTGAATCCTTATTGTTTTCAGCAATATCATGTTATTGATATGTGTTAATGACACACCTTATATAGGAGGAGTTAAAATCCATGCTCTATTGTCTGCCAATGTCACTTTGCTGGTTTCTCGTACTCTCTTGGGAATGCTGAACTGGATAAAAAAGTATGAAACCTAATGTAATATAATGGGTTAATCATCAGGCCTCAATTAAATCTATGGCACACTAACTCCTTTATTGGGTAACTAATTCTGAACAACACTAACCTGGAGAGTGTGATGAGCAGTGATTACCTGTAATGTTATTCTAACACAAAGAGTGAGAGCCGTATTATGGTTTGCAAGAAAACAAGGTAGAAAAACCATCTGACCGTCAATGTCTTGTGTATAGGGCCTAGGCAGTTGGAGTATCCTGGTTGGGAAATCTTGGGGTCTACTAGCGTTCAAGTGCTGACAAATACTGAAAATAGGTTTATAAAGTCTTTGACCTGTCTACCCCAGAGAACATCAATGCCGCCACTCATTTTGAGCTAGGATAACCCATAGCGGGGAAGCAATAAGCTTGAAGCCATTTTTGTACTAGGTCTATTTATGGAGAAGTGATAATCTTTCTCCCTATAATGCAGCTCTCCATGAAGTCATATTACTTAGGGGTAGTAACAATATAAGATGTCTGAAATATGCCCACAATGTGCTGCAGTTTATTTAACTACAGGACATTTGGTGTCGTCCAGAAGAAATTAGAACTGATAAAGCCAGGAGAACGAAATCTAAATCTATTGCATGGTATGACTATACACTTCTGAGGCATTCCAGTTTCCGTTGATTATTTTAACAAAAACATACATAAAAGAATGTTTCCAATTTTGGAGAATCGTTATATTCCGGGGAAGCTCAGTATGCTATGAAGATGGCATTGTAATTTAGACTGGAGACCTTCTGTCACCTATTTTATAAACTCCTGGCCTTTGTTTCCTAAAATGAAATTAGTATGAGGGGGTGAAATATTAAGTGGGATGAATGGTGGTCCATCACAAGTAAAATGGTCACTATCTTGTCAGGTACAGGTAAAGATTTCAGTCATTCAAACTTGAGCTCAGCCCCTGTTAGTAGTGGCACAGAGCAGACAGGCTTAACTGTAAATGTGTAAAGCATTTAGAAATACCAAAACAGTTAAAAAGTCAAAAACACAGTACATGAAAGATCCCACTTCAATTAAAAAAATGGGTTGAGTAGATGGCATCAAAATGACAAAAAACAATAACTGGAACCTGAGATACACATTTGAAAAAGTCTAAGTAAAAATAGCCCCAAAAAAACACAAAGGCCCATATTTAGAAGAATCTGGTACATCAGTATTGATGTGCCAGATTTCTTGTGCTCCCCCCCACCGCCACCTAATGACACCATGGGTGCACCGTTTTTCCAATACGGTGCACAGTGGCACTCGTTAGAACAATAGCATAAAAATTATTGATGCTTTTGTGACACTTTGCTCCACTAACATAAAAAACGTTGATACTAGTGGAGAAAGTGCAAGGAGGCCCATTGATTCATGGGTGCATCCTTTTAAAGTCTGCGTGGAGCAGGCGATAAAAATTACGCCAAAAATGGCGCAATTCAATCTTGTAGATTTAATTGCACCATTTTTGCTGACATCCTAATGCCGGAATGCCCCCTTGCATACATTATACCTGGTGCAGTCATAATGTGGTGTAAGGGGTCGCAATGGGCGCAATGCATGCATTACACCACTTTGTAAATATGGTGCAGCAATTTCTGCCTCGTTGAGCCACATTAGCATAAAAGAAGATACTAATGTGGCACAAGGAAGCTCTAGGGCCTTGTAAATCTGGCCCAAAAAGTGAGTGATAGGTTATGTGCGCAGCAGAGCAGGACTTACCTGCACATTCAGGTTGACCATGATGCAGCACAGGTGGAATACAACAACCATGTTTGACCTGTTCACAGATTTACCTTGAGGCTTAGCCTCTTAAATGGGAGTCAAAACCCTTCAGCGGGGAAAGACTTAAGAATTGCAAATTGCAGCACTAGATCTGATATCCCTCCCGAGCCAACGTTTAAGAGAGGTCCTGGTAAATCTCATATCGACTACCTCTTGCTGGATCAGGATGTGTGGGCATCTCTAATTGATGTGGCTGTCATCTCTAGAGCAGATAGTGAACATGCTGCTTTAAGTAAGCAGTAACCTATTCCCAACTTACAATATGAGTCAGGTAAAAATAGAAGGAGTGTCAAATGGGCAGAGGTTATGGATAATAAAGCTATCTAAACCCAAATCCATGCACTGTTTGTGGACAATTTAGCTGAGGCAACTAACAAGAAATAGTTCATGCCCGAAATGGTCCCTGTGCACTGCCAGTTAATGGAACAATAATGGCCCTTTTCTTTAAAGATAGGAAGAGAGGACGCTCCCTTAAACACGCCCCAACGTGGTAATGTCGGAATGCTAAGAACAAGCTCTTGGAAGTCCTGAAGTTGGGTACCAAAACACAAATAACCTTCGCAAGGAATCATTATAAGTCTATTCTATCTAAAGCAGCAAATAGTTGGGAGAAGGATCAATGGGACAAGCTGACTAACGCATGTAAGAACAAGAACAGGAAGGGATTTTGGAAATTGGTTGCATCCAGCTCAAAGATAATTGATAATCTTCTTGACACAGTAGTGCAGCCTGAAGGGTGGGTAGAACACTTCATGGACTTGTACAGTTAGAAGGGGTGGGAGCACGTTGGGAATGCATTGGAGGAGCAAAATGTGGGGGGTTGCCTTGATGCTCCATTGGCTTGAAGTAACCTCTTACAGAAGGTGGATAACATTGAGTCAGAGCCCACCCAACTTCACACGAGAAGAAAAAAGGGTAGTATTAATGCAAATGAAGACGGAAAAGACCACAGGGATTGATGGTATATGGGTGACCTCTTTGTATCCCATCGCAAGGTGTGGTGTCCCTATCTTAATGCCCTTAGTACTGCCATTATGAGGGGTGAAGAATTAGCGCCCACTTGGTGAGGAGCGGTTATTGTACCAATCTACAAAAAAAAGAGTAGGGACCTCCCTGCCAACTATAAACCAATTAGCTTGCTGGATAACACCAAAAAAATGTTCTGTAGACAGGTATTGGCGAAGCTACAAATCCTGGGTTGCAGATAATTATATTCTTGAGATGCTCAGGCAGGCTTTAGGTCCAATATTAGTACCCTTGATCAGGTCTTCCGATTCAAGCTGCTGTGTTGGAAGTATATGACCCTAAAGAAAGACCATTTGCATGTTGCATTTATAGATCTGCTGTCAGCATTTGATTTAGTCCCAAGGGATAGTTTGTAGAAGGTTCTTGATGCTTATGTGCTCCTATGTGAACTTTTATGGATTTTAGAAGCCCTCCATATAAACAGCTTTGCAAAAGTAAGGTGGGATTTGGGTGGGGACCTAACGGATAAGATTCCAATCAAGCAAGGAGTAAAACAAGGATGTGTCTTGGCCCCAACATTATTTAGCTTCTACATTAATGGAGCAGATAAATGGCTCTCCCAATGTATGCATGATGCCCCTAAGATAGCTGTGACCACAATCCCAACTTTAATGTTCGCAGATGATACCTTGCTCATTTCTAGAATCCCTATGGGTCTTCAGGCAGAGCTTGATTCTTTTGTGGCCTTCTGCTAGATGCGGGCCTTGACATCAACCGTCTGAAAACAAAAATTATGTGCATTAATATCCATAAATCGTTCAAGGGGAGAACGGTAATTAAAGTCTCCACTATTGAACAGGTCAATCACTTTGACTATCTAGGGGTTCGGCTGTCTGACACATTGACCTGGACCCCCTAAGTAGAGAAGAGTAAAAATCTTTTTAATTAGAGAATGAGCGGGTAGGGGAGCAGTCTCTCCGGTCCTTCAGGTTTACAACGCCCTAGCTTTACCAGCAGCAACTTATGGGGCTGAAATCTGGGGATTTGTGGATGCAACGACCCTCTTAGTGGCTAAGAATAACTTTATGAGGGGTCTATTTAAGATTGGCAAGGGTACGCCCCTAGTCCCACTGAGGTTGGATTTAGCATTTAAACCAATTAAACTGGTGGTAGCTTTAAAATCATTATTGCGTTGGGTAAGACTGTGATCAAATGATGAGCTGGCACCTTATAGGACTCCCTAAGTTATTTAATTCCTGTGATACAAGAGTAGTTACACCATGGCTCAGAAATGTTAAGATGCAGTGCGAGAAGCGGAAAATGATAGACCTCTGAACTTGCCAGCAGTTACCACTAAGGGAGCCAGGCAGAAAGTGAAAAGTGCCTATTGAAATCATGCTCTGGAACAGATTTGGCTGAACTATGATAATGAGAATGTGACTGGGCAATTTTTTAATGTCAAATGTTCTCCAGCTTATGAGGAGTTGATGAAATCTGCCCACCCATTGCCAAACAGCTTTATCTCCAATTTAGATATGGGTTTTTACCTTTAAGAACAGTAAGGGCCAAATGGGTCAAGAAAGATTCCTGAGTGTTCTGCCCTTTTTGTCTTTCGGATAAAGAAACTGAGGCTCATTTTATCTTCTTTTGCCCCAGTATATATAGCCGCTCATAAAATGGTTAATTGCGGTTTGCAAACTTCTGAGTGTCAGGCATCATAGGGAGGCCTTAAGAATTCTTAAATACAAAACAAAGGCTGTGATAGTATGCACAGTCACCAAATACCTAGAGCATGCATGGTACATTAGACGGAGGGGGTTACCCTAAAGGAATTTTTAACTAATTGACTGTACACATTGCATCTTCAGTGTTTATAGAGGTATGCAACTGGCAGCTGATGATGTATTTGAGCTCTATTTTCACTAAATGTGTCCCTGTTCTATTCTTTTACTTTAAGAAATTCCAAATAACAAATTCTGGAGGTGGATTGTCTCCTTCCCCAATATATATTTGGGTAGAATCTCAGGTTTCCATACATGATAAAATGGAAGAAATATCATTGCACATTTCTACGTAATTAATATGGTTCCGTGTATTATGTCTTGGGCAGACGACGATCTATTAGATTAGCATTGTTTTCAAATATGCATTCCCTCCTTTTATTTGTATATATAGTAAAAGTTTCATTCTAAGTACTTTTAAATAACATATTCTTCTTTTGTCCTAAATTATTAAAATCATATGTATATTTTATATGGAGTGTTTTACAAATGTGCCCTTTTATATAGCTATGTATGCTTTTATGTTTTTTACCAAAATAAAGTAATTACTAATAATTACTACTACTACCATCTACAACCATTGAAACGCTGGCGGAAAACGCCCTTGAGCAAGAGAAAGTTGTTGGATTTGGTCAAATAGACACCTTGACTTCAGGACTAGGCCTGAGTGGAGTTTGCAGAGTTCTGCTTCGTGTAACTCAGCAAAATGGTGAAAAACTCTGCCGTGCTATGTGGAGTTCCACGGGTGGGAGAGTTTGGATAATTTGCACTGTTCGCAATGATTTTCAGTGCAGGAGTTTCTCCCTCTCTGTAAAATCAGTGCAAACTGCATCACGCGGAGTGCTGGAGGGCGCTAACTTCTTTCTGCTGCTCGAGTAGATTTTGTACTCAAGCGGCAGTTTCCTCAATGCAAGCAGCATCGTTTTCATTACGAGTGGTTTCTGCCTTTCGAATTCAGAAATCTCACTTGTGCTCGCCAACATGGCAATTTCTCTTGCTCTCATTCGCCAACTTAATGTTGGTGAGTGAGAGAAAAAACTCAGCTCTGGGTCATTTTGCAGAATTTTTCAGAGCTCCACGCTCAGAGTGGAGAAACTCTGCGAACTCTGCCAGCAGATTTCTTTGCCCACCCCTATTCAGGACCCAACCCAAGTAAATGCAGCATGTCCACTGTACATTATAATTTTTTTATACAAATATATATGTTAGGTGTATTAAAATCATACACAAAAGAAGTGATTGTAAGTTTCTTCTGCATCACAGATGAAGCTGCACAGTGCACAGAAGGGGCAAAATCACAGGGAGGTGAAAGAATTCACATGAATGAGGAGGAAGACCCAATTGACATTTACAGTAGAGTCTCCACGTCACATGGGTACACCACAAGCTGCATCACAAGAGGAGGATGAGAGCCAACCACAACGGAGTCCTGCATTTCTCCTGTAGTGAGACCATCCCATCCACGTATTTGTGATATGGCCAACAATGACACAATGACAATGTCCCTGTGCCACATAAACAAACTGCTGTCAGATCCACAATTAGCAGATGACGCACAGACATTCGAAAGGCTGAAAAATTCCATGTTAAATATTGAACGTCTACAACACAAACAAATGAAAATTTTGAATAGGAAGTTGCATAGCATGCAGCAAAATATCTCTTTGGGATTTGGAAAAGTTGTCAAACAGATGGCCGAAAACCAAACACAAATGGTTCAAAGGATGGACAGCATGACAGCTGCACTAGAGAATTTGTGTCTCCTGCTTGCAGACACTGACTTCAGTCAAAAATGACACAGTGCAGTAAGAATGAACACTGTAAGTCATTCTATCAGAAGACTAGCATGTGCAACATCAGCACTGTATGGAAGAATTATAAATCTACAGGTCGAAATATGCCACTTCATTGGCGATGTCTCAAGGGGGTTGCAACAAATTACATCTGCAGTTGAGACAATGCACACGGACCGCCTTGCGGGTGGTATAGCTAGAGAAGGTCGGGCTAGCAAGGGCTGATCTAGCATGAGCAGTGTCCACTACAGATACCAAGTCAATGAGATGCAGCAGCAGCTAGGCACATCCTGCAACACAACCTGAAAGTAGTCCATCAGCCTGTAGGGGCAGGAAGCATTGAGATTTTGTTTTGTTTCCATTATGATGCCTCAGTTCACACAAATATGGTGACATAACCAGCAGAACAGTATTTGTTGTTTTTCTGTTTGTTTTGTTTAACACCTAAATGCATACAAACCACTGAAAGAAATGTTGGTTACAGGCAGCATTGTTTGTGTTTCTTGAACATGCACTCTGCATCTTTATTGTCAACTTACCTCCCACAGTCATGTGTGACAATGTGGTTCCTGTGCCTTCACCCTTACTCTGTTCTGCTCTCATCTGGAGGCTCCTGAGTAGGTGGCCCAGGATCTTCATCCTCTGACACAGACACTGAAACCTCAATGTATAGGCCTTTCCTGGTAACTGTGTTGGGCAGGATGGCACACAATGCTACTATCTTGCATGCAACGTCCAGCACATATTGTAATAACCACCCATACTTGTGTAGGAGCTGGAAATTAGTTTCAGTAGGCCAAGTGTCCACTCAGTCACACTCTTGGTGCGACAATGTACAATGTTATATCACCTTTCAGTTTTGCAGGTGGGGAAAAGTATGGTGTGAGAATCCAGGGATTTAGGGCATATGCACTATGACCTGAAAAACAGACATTGATTTGATGCTACACAAGGTTTTACTAGCAAACATCAAAAACATATCTGTATTTACATTTCTTTTCAGTACCTAATAAATATCCATCATCAAACTCCCCTCTTTCCAGCCGTTTGTATATTCTGCTTTGTCTAAACATGGATGCTTCCTAGATATTGTGCTGCAATATCCGTTATTGAATAGTGAGCATTACATACCATTTGAATATTGATGGAATGTACATTTTGCTGTTCCTGAAAAGATATACAAGATAGGATGTAGGACAAATAGGGTCATGTGTCCCATCTATACAACCTATGACATGGGGAAAATTGGCTATCTTGCAAAAATTGCAATTGGGTACTTTACATTTCCTGGGCATTTCTAGGTAGGTATATGTGGTGGGGAATATAGAGCAGCATGGCATCCAGTAATGCACAGAAGAAAGGTGAAAGTGCACTTTGAGACACCCCATCCTGCAACCAACACACCCTGGTAACTACCAGAGGCCGATAGGTATAACAAACACAATACCTGAACATGTGTTGAGATAATTCCTGCACCAAGTACCACTTTCTAGATGTGGCTGTAAGAGGGCAATATTTTCCAATATGACATTGCTGCTTAGCCTGTATTCGTCATAATTTTTTTTCCTCAGTTTGTTGGAAAATGGTGAGCCTGAATGAAAATTCTCTCTTGTCTCGCCTCCTCTTCTGCTGGGCAGCCAGTATTCACATCAACCTTGCAATCACGTACAGAGCAGTCATTGTGGAAAGTCCTTTGCATTCTAGGCCTGTTTTTATACTTTGCACCTAGTTACCACCTGCTTTGAATTGGTGGTAAATTGCATGTGAAAACGGGCCTTTTTGCAATTATTTGCTATTGGCGAGTACCTCTAACATATGGTTTGCAAATCGCAATTAGGCGATTTCTTAAATGTGATTCGCTATTTAAGGTGGCAAAAAATACAGATTCTCAAACCAGCAGCAATGCAATTTTTGCTTTGCGAATGGCTTTCATACATTGCGAAAAGCCAATTTTCCATTTGCAAACTGCTTTCTGAGGTGTTATGTTTTCGTACATCTGGCCCTATATTCCAGGGCCTTATAGGAATGATACATATGGCAAATAGCAGTTAGCCAGTTTCAACATGCTTTTGGGTCAGTGCACATCTACTGTGACATGATTAGCGGTGTTCCAGTGCACATAGCCAAAACACCAGCAGTGTCATTCCACAGAAAACTGGGGATGACTAAGCAAAAAAAGCACTTTCTCACAAATAAGTGTTGCCACTGTCATTAAACTTCAGAAATGGAGGGTCATTTTTTGTTCCTCTGCCCATTGTACAGCAACCCCAGTAGAAAACATGTAATAGTGTGACTGAGGAGCACTGGTATAAGACAGTCTGAGAAAACATAAGATCATTTAAGACGGATACCTCACAATTGGACATTTTTATTTCTAAATATATTTTTTCTGCCAGGCTTGAAGTTCCACAGTTATTATATTTGTATAAGCAAGACCATAGTTCTGAGGGTATTATGCTATACTTTGCAGAGAGTATTTCTGGTTAACTTATAAGGAGTGGTAAATCTATTTTTGGTATTGTAGGAAAGTACCATCTTTCTTGGCATGGTTACCCCCTTTTTCTGTCTGATGTCAGTATGGGAATCCTGCTAACCATGACCCCAGTGATTATGCTCTCTCTCAGAAAACTCTGTATTTCCTCCCGCAATTGGCATAATGGTGCCCCCATGTCAGCCCCTGGTATATGGCACTTGGGTACCCAGGGTATTGGGGTTCCAGAGGATCCCTATGGTTATTCTGCCACTCTTTAGGGAGCCCATGCAAATGCGTCTGCAAGCCTGTCATTGCAGTCTGCGTGAACCAGGTGCATGCACCCATTTTCACTATAGGTCACTGCACCAGGTCTCTATAAGTCACCCCTATGGTAGGCCATCTAAGCCCAGAGGGCAGGGTGCAGGTACCTGTGTGTGAGGGCACCCCGCACTAGCAGAGATGTCCCCACAAACTCCAGACCCATTTTTCTGGACTTTGTGAGTGTAGGGAAGCCATTTTACATGGCTACTGGATATAGGTCACTACCTATGTGCAGCTACATAATGGTAACTCCGAACATAGGCATGTTTGGTATCAAACATATTGGAATCATTCCCCAATAGTTTTGCAAGTATTGATAGTGTGATTCCATGCACTCTGGGGGCTCCTTAGAGGACTCCCAGCATTGCTCTGACAGCCTTCTGAGGTTTTCCAGACAGCCAAAGCTGCTTCCACCTCACAGAAAGGTTTCTGCCCTCCTGTTGCTTGAGCAGCTGAAGCCCAGGAAGGCAGAACAAAGGATTTCCTTTGGAAGATGGGTGTTACACCCTCTTCCTTTGGACATGGGTGTTATTGGACTTAGGAGGAGTAGCCTCCCCAAGCTACGGGTATGCTTTGAAGGGCACATTTGGTGCCCTCCATGCATAAACCAGCCTACACCAGTTCAGAGACCTCCAGTCCTTGCTCTGGCGTGAAACTGGAAAATAGAAAGGGGAGTGACCACTCCCCTATCCATCACCATCCTGGGGGTGGTGCCCAGAGCTCCTCTAGGTGGTTCTCGAGTTTTGTCATCTTGGATTCAAGATTGGCAGGGAACTCTGAGAGTATCTGAGTAGCCAGGCCAGGCAGGTGACGTCAGAGCCCCCTCCTGATAGGTGGTCACCCAGCTAGGTGACCAATCTCCCTTTCAGGGCTATGTAGGGTCTCTCCTTTGGGTGGGTCCTCAGATTCAGCTTGCAAGATTCCAGCAGGATTCCTCTGCATCCCTTACTTCCACTTCTGACCAAAGAAACTGCATCTGGACTCTCCAGGACCCGACAATCTGGAACAAAGACAAAGACTTCCCCTGCAACATTGTTTCCACAGCTCCTTCCAGCTTCTGCAACATTTACCCAGTTGTGCATCCTCTAAGGACAGCCCGTCTTCAGTCTGCACAGAAAGAGAAGGAATCTCCCTTGAAGTGAAAGAGTCACTCCCCTGCGTCTGCAGGCATCAACAGCAACGACGACCGGCTGCGTGGATCCCCTTTCCTACTGAGCTGCATGGATCCTGCAACACAGGTGGTGGTCGGTAGGAGTCCAGACGGTCCTCTCTACCAGCTGTCCAACTTGGGTGGAGGTAAGCCCTTGCCTTCCAACGAAGGAAAGTACCCCATGCACTATGTCCTTTGCAGCTGCTAGGGCTTGTTGGCACTTCCTCCAAGAGGCCTTCAGGCATCGTGTGACTCCAGCCCCCAGCCCTCGTTCCTGTAATGCACAGCTCCCTGAGTGGCTCTCTTGCGGCATGAGACTCCTTTTCGTAGTGCTGCATGGGCTCCATTTGCACCTTCTGTATCCCTGTCCTGTGGGACTCCTGTGCATGCTGCCTGTGCCTCTGTGGGCTCTCTGTGATGCTCTGACTCCCCCTAATGGGTTGAGTCCTCCTGGGCCTTGCTGGTTTCCGGCAGCAGCACTTTCCACCAAGTGCGAGTTTTGCCTGTGCCAAGGCTTGTTGATGGAATCCGAACACGCAAGCCTGACTGCAATCTTCCTTTCAGCGTGGGACATCACCTGCATCCTCCAGTAACTGGACTCCTACTCCAGGGCTGCAGTGCTGACTCTTCTTCCTCACCATTGACCACCTCCTCCATCCTCAGCTTGGTGGGTGGGGACTCCTGCCCCCACTGGACTCTGCTGGGTCTTCTGTACTTGTTCCCCTCTTTCCACGGGTCTTCCTCTTCAGGAATCCACCATTGGTTTCTTGCAGTCATCTCTTTGTTTCGAAATTCTCGTCTTTTACTCTAAGTGGGTGTTTTGGGGAAAGGCTAGTGATTTACTCCTACCTTCCTGGTTGCTGGAGGAGTTGTGGTACTTACCTTTGTGTTTTCCTGGTACCCCAGCACCGCTCTACACACTCCACTTACCTCAGTGGGGGACCAGCTCTTGCATTCCATTTTGTGGTATATGGTTTGTGCTCCCCCTTGGGTCAATTGTCTCTATTGTGTTTTACATTGCTTTGCATTGTTTTCTAACTATTCTTATGCCTATTTCTGACAACTAGTGTATATAACTTGTGTATTACTTACCTGCGATGGGAGTATTGCCTCAGTAGTGTTTTTGGTGCTGTGTTACCATATTAAAGTATCTTTATTTTTGTAACACTGTGTGGTTTCTTTCATGTGTATAAATGTTGTGTGACTACAGTGGTATTGCATGAGCTTTGCATGTCTCCTAGATAAGCCTTGGCTGCTCATCCACAGCTACCTCTAGACAGCCTGGCTTCTATACACTGCCTTCCTACACTAAAAGGGGATTCCTGGACCTGGTATCAGGTGTAAGTACATTAGGTACCTACCATACACCAGGCCGGGTTCCTACAGGTATGCTTTAGCTTTTGTGTAGTTTTAAATTGTAGACTACAGTAGTTGATTTATGAGGAGGATTTAACTGGAAACTTAGTTTACACTTCACATGTAGTTGGTTTATGTACTAGTTAATAAAATATATGCAATTTTGAAAAAATTTTTAGCACTCCTAGGCTTTACTTGTAGAGTAATAACAAAGGGATATATAACTGATTCCATGAGTACACCTCCAAAGATTATTTAACAAAAAAACAAAAAACAATACATCGTATTTATAATAAACTATAAAATACTAATCTATCAGTTCGATAAAAGATAATAAATAAATCATGTTATAAATACATTTAAAAGTTATGTCTAACTAATTAAATAGCCCTCGAACTTCTTTAAATAATGATGTGACCAATGAAATTCACAAGAATTAAAAAGTTAACTACTGTTGGGACAGAAAAGACCCCTGCATGGTGATGGACTTGAACACCTACAATGAGTGCCTCAGCTGCATGGACTCCTGGACCACTGGGAGTGATTTTTGGTCATGAGCAAGCATAGATTATGCATGCCCGCCATTATCTAGGTCTTTGTAATGGTAATGTTAGGCTGGGAGGGTGCACCCAGACCTACCCTCAAAGTAGTAAGGGCTGCTGCCCTTGCTGTTGTGGCGCGGCCACTTACTGGAAACCAGGCTGTCTGCAGGGGTGATGACTGTTCTTCTGACCTCCTGAGGCACCCTTCGGTGCTGCTAATTGTACCAGGAGACCCGGCAGGTGCCCCAAAAGGGAAGGGGATTTGGAAAAGGAGAGAAAGAAACACTGCACTCCTTTTTACAAGGTCCAGCCGGGTGTGGTTCCTCAGGTTATGGAGGACTGTCAGTGGAGCCCCTGGAAGTCACCTTTCGGTGATGAATTATGATTGGTGAAGCTATGTGGTATTAAGAGACTGCTTCACAACATTCAATAAAGCATGCACTGGTCTCATTAAACAGCATTCAAAAAGGCATGCACTGATCTCATTAAATTTGTCTAATTTGGTTATCACAGCACATTCACCTGGTAATATCAGCAACTTGTCCCTCTCTCTCTTCTCATGTATTAATATATACAACAGGTGATACAGTCTGAATGTTTCTAAACAAATTAGGAAGTTCTGCAAGTCTCTTTCATGGATCTGCACTTTCACATTAGATTTTCTATGGTAAGTACCAAAAGTAAGAAAACTCACATATAGAGTATTCCTAGCACTGAATTGTTTAATCGCTATTAGTACAAAAATAAACAAGTGGAGGATAGTGAAGTCCTGTCACAGTTCTCAGTTACAAAATGAAAGCTGTCAAGGCCCCCACGCTAAATCTGTTATTCAACCTTCATCAAGACCCTACTCATAAATCATGTCTGTGTCCTTAGAAGAGGCCTTTCAAAGTCTCAAGAAGGCTGGAGTGCAATCAGTCTCAGCTTTCAGCTTTCACCAAAAAACAATGTGACCTTAATAAAATTCTACAAAAATAGATTCAAGACAGCATGCTCCACTTAGCTGACAAAAGTGTGTTCTTTCTGGAAGATCCCTGCTGAGACTCTTTGTTGCCAGCTGAGTCAAGAGGGCAGCAGGTGGGGCCTCAAGGGAATTCCAGAGTGCAGAGGGCTTTCCTTGCCAGACAGGAAGAAAACCAAGCAGGGTCATGTGCACAGCAAGAGTATTTACAGCCAGCATGACTCATGTCTTTGAAAACAGGAGGCAGCTGCTCCCTGGAAACCTTGGGGGTGTGGTGGTTGCCTGGTAATCAATAAACAAGTGAACCTGGCACAATTAGAAGCAAGCGGACTTGACACAGTCACGTGTTCAACTAGCATTGGTGAAAACAACTATATGGTGGAACAAGCATTGGTAACATCAAGTACATATCAAATGTTGGCAATATCCATCCTGAAATGCAGACAGTACAATGATCTTACAAGCAACCCAGTGGTGCTATACGCACATGATTAAAACGCCTCTGAGGATGTTGACAAATTAGGCAGAGTTGTTGGGTCCTGACACTTGCCAGGCGGTAAGTGACATGAATGTGGTAGTCACAGCACACCCATTTCATATTTCATAGTAATCAATAGTGTAAACAGGTATTTTTACTTGTGACTTGACTAGCACCTACTAGCAAATTCTTGTAAAGGTGCACTGCTGTGTACTGAAATTATCCTTGGCCTACATGATGACTGTTTATAGCACTGGGCAGCATGTGATGCATGCATGTGTGTGCATGCATGCATGTGTGATGCATGCATGTGTGTGCATGGAGGCCTGTGGGTTCCATTTTAGGCCTGAAAAACTAGCTTAAGGGGAGGCCTACAATCCCAGGCAGGAAATGTGGTTTCCTGAGATTACTGGGAGGTAGGTGGGAACACCCACACTGGAGAAAGGGGAGCAAAGCAGAGCATTCTCTGTGCACAACATTTGTCTCTTTAGTTGGCAAGATGGAAGTTTTGATCAGGGTAACACTTGAAGGGGAAGGCTTAGGTCTTTGAACCATTTTGAGGCATATTTCAGTGGCGGCTGACAGCTAGGTGTTATCCTGGTTATTCACTTGGTCTGTATTTGGGTCATTAGGAATTGCAGATGCTCCTGCTGTGGCACACTGTTCCTTTGAAAAAGGACAGGGCAGAGGAGGGGGCACTTCAAAGGAGTCAACTTCATTTCAAAGGACCAAACACTAAATAACATCTGTTTCTGTGTATATACTATTAAAGTGGGAGCATGAGTCCTCCAAAGTGTTCATCAGCATGGAAAGAAGATCACAATGACTTTGAACTGCTGCAACCAGGACTTAGGACCAAGCTCTGCAAGTCTTTCTGCTGGTTGAGAGGTCTTGACCCAGGAAGTCAAAACCACTTGCCCTGAGCAGGGAGCACCAGCATTCTGTCTGGCTGCCAAGAAGAGCAGAACCTGTGAGGAGGTGGGTGCCTGAAGGGAGTATGGTCCAGCGGGGATGCTGTCAAGTGGATAATGGTGACCAACATGTGAGATGTCTGGAACAGTCACGACTATTGCAAGATGGCTGTCTGCCCTCTTGTTGAAAGTCAGTAACCCCTGTGTGCCAGGTGGGGGCCACCATGAAGTTTAGTGCTGTTACCCCTATTGTGCAGTAAGTCAGCCATCTACATATGCCAGGTGGGGGCCATATTAAAGAGTAAGGTCCCCACCAAGGAAGATTGCACAAAGAGAATCCCTGCTGAAGGATCAACCAAGAGAGACCCACACTAGAGACTAACATCTGTGGAGGAAATGTTGGACATTACTGTAAGCTGACCAAAAGAAGGAATCCCAAATGTGTCTGGCAGAGGAGGCTGTGAGGTGCCCTCCCACATGAATACCCATACTTATGGAAGGTTAGCGTTGCTTTAGCGTTATGACTTTTGATGCTAAAGTGGTACCAACTTAACTCCATACTTATATTTTGACGCAAGACCCATCTAGCATCAAAATATTAGGGTTAGCGGCATTTCTAGGAAGCGCCAACCCACCTTGCATCAATGAGACGCAAGGTGGATATTCCCTTTCTAAAAATTACGCTAACCCCAAAGAGCCATATTTAACACCCGACGTAGAAACAACGCACAAGTGGAAGGCAGACCTAAATAATGATGCTAAGCCCATTTAGTGCCTTTATTTAATGCCTGGTCAGGAGTTAAAGTATAGGTATTCTCATTTCCATGGAAGAACACCATGGAATGGGCACAAAGTTGCCCACCCCAATTCCCAGCAACCCCACCACCCACACCACAGTGACACTAGAGGAGGAGGGAGCCCATCCCAGGTAAGTGTATATGTATATGTGTGGTGTGCCATTTGGGGCCCCATTCATGGGGCCACCTGCCTGACACTGGGTATTTAGGGCTTGCCCAGGTTACACTGGTCCCCTGTGGTTGGCACTGGGGTGATGGCAATGACTTCTGTCTATACTTAGGCTACTTTTTGGCTGCTTGTGCATAAAAAAATGACGCTAGGCTGGCTAGCGGCAGAAATTTTGCAGCTAAACAGCCTAACATAATTTCTGACCCACTAGCTCCATTTCCCCTAACGCCATCCCTCACCGGCTAGCGTGTTTTTTTGAGACGCTAGCCATTCCTTAGCACCATTGTGCATCATTTTATAAATATGACGACACATGGATACTTTTAGGGAATGGTGTTAGTCAGCGTTAAAAGAAATGATGCACAACTGCGTTAGTGCAGTTGTGTGCCATGTTTCATAAATATGGGCCCAAAAGTCCAGAGCCTGTAAAGACACATCCCTGTCCTCCCTTAAGTTGGAGGCTGCCCAAAGTCTGGTAACATTGATCTAGGCTGTCAGGACTCCCTGGGAATTGCATGAATGTAACACAGAGTGCTGCTCACATTGACTCTTAAAGCCAGAAAAAGACTCTTGGCCTGATTTAAGAAAAGTGACGCAGCAAGCAGTGCTGCACCACTTTTCTTGTGCCCCTTAGCACCCCCTTAACACCACCATAATGGGTGCTGTATCTAAGATACGGTGCACCATGGCAGTAACTAGGGGAAATAGCGCATACATTTTTGATGTTAGTTTGGAGCTTTGCAGGATTAACGTAAAAAAATTTACGCTAGTCCTGAAAAGCCCATTGAAAACAATGATGTGCCACCTTTTAACTCCTGCTCTGAGCAGCCGTTAAAAGTGCTGCAAAAAATGACACAAAGAAATGTCTTAGATTTCTGTGCGCCATTTTTTCAGCCCCCCTAATGGGGAAACATCCCCTTTGCATACATTAAGCCTGGCACTGGCATAATGTAGCGCAATAGTTTACAAAGTGACACAATACATGCAATGCGCACCTTTATAAATTTGGCGCTGCGATTTTGGCCTCATTGGGCCACATCAGAGTAAAAGAAAAAAAAAACGCTAATGTAGCACAAGGGGGCACTGGAGTTCTTAAATTAGCTCCTTTGTTGGTGACTGGAGTTGGTCATATCAGAAAGTCACCTCCTTTATCGGATTACTTGGCCCGTTAGGAGGGATGAGAGGGCTTGAGACACTGCCCATGAAAGCACGCTGACATTAAGAGACTGTGGATATTTTTTAGTGTACTGTTTACATACTTTGTGTGCTGACATTAACTGCTACTTTTATAACAGGTTACTTCTTGTACTTTGAGTCTTGCGCTTGTGTATACCTTGTATCTGCCTTCCGCTGAGAAGCCTTGGACTGCTCAACCCATGCTGCCGTCGAGAGTCAAGTAGTGAAGGAGTAGTATTTGGCTTAGCTGTTCAGAACCCAATGTGGGTTTGACACTGGGAAACCAGGAGTAAAAACCCATAATGCTCACGATTGGGCCCAGTAACTCTTGTCTGCCCGGTGGCCCTCTTTAAGAGATTCTAGCTGGCATAGTTAACAATTAAAAGATATAAATAGAACAAAATGCAAACAATGCCATTTCAACCAAAACATGTACAGTTATAAAAGACATGACAGAGAGTATTACTGAAGAGCAAGAATACAAATACTCAACACACTGAAGAAAATAAAACTTCTTAACATTGCCTAGTAAAATTAAATGCAGCTTAAATAAACTCCCAAACAATTTAAACTGTCATCAAACTAGCTCAAACAAAATAAACTCCTATTTATTTCAACTACAGATACACCACCTATTGCAATTAAAATTGTGAAATATGATTTAGCGAGTGAAGAAGAAATATTGTAGAAAAAAAGTCACTAATAAAACAATATCTTCATAAAAGAAATAGCCAGTAAGGTAAACATTATGTCCTACATTATAAAATATAATTGACAAAATAATAATTTTATAATTTAAATAACAAATGCCCATTCTAATAATGATCATTTACATCTATACCACTAACAATGAACCTATATCCCTCATCTCACAAAAAGGGAAACAACTTTTTACCTGTTTGAGCGACAGGTTTTTTTGAAGAAATGAAAGAATTTACTGGAAGTACACAATGTACTATCCTAGCATATGCTATGAAAGAGCAACCGTAGCTAATTACTGCAGAAAATATAAGGTAGCACAACCATCCATTATCAATATCAGAAATTGAAAAAAGAGGAATAGGGGATGATTTAAAAGCTATACGATCTATCTTTATTGAACTTACAGGTACTGTGTTAAAGGACTATGGGCCTCATTACAAGTTTGTCGGTTGGATGAGCTGAACGCCGAACTCTCAGGGAGAATGCCACTGTCATACTAGTGGCATCCTCCCTAAGCGTATTACAATGTTCCAGCCAGGCTGATTGGCAAGAATATTGTATTAAGCTTTCCCGCCAGGCTAACCGACGGGAACAATGCTACGGTATTGGTCTCGTCTCCTTTAAAGGTGCAGAGGCCGAAACTGTAGTACTCCAACACCATCGGAATGCCCCCTGTCTGCAAGGCAGACAGTGCGCTTTCCGATGGTGTTAGGCAGGGAGGCTCTGCTGTGGCCCCTGGCACTGGCTTTCCACCGGTCTTTCCATGGTGGGGTGACTACCATGGAAAGGCTGGCAGAAAGCTGAGTTGCAAGCCAGTTTCAATCAGCCAGATGGCGCTAAGTTCAGAGCCGCTGTGGCTGAGTATAACTCAGACCGTTGTCAGCCCATCGAGAATGATGTTCTTGGCTGTCACAGCAGTCCCCTGGAAGGGCCCCCTGCCAGAGTTGTAATGTGGTGGTCCAACTGTCCCCGCAAGTGTGGCAGGCCTCAGACCGCCACACTGAGCACAAACACATGAGCAGCTCTCTGGACAACTGTCACCATGCCAATTTTAAAACAACATTTGCCAGGGAATGAAAGCAATAACAGCAACCAGCAGCAGCATCCAGAGCATAAAACCAGATAGACACCCACCTCCTCTAACACTAAATGCACAACAGAGAATCCTTCATATTGCAGTACCATAAGAACAATAAAAGAATGACCATAGTCAGTTGACAAAAGGCATACCAACTGTAATGCAATCAAGAACCTGGTAAATCAACCCTACTTTCAAAACATCCCCACGATTTGCTCAAATATGCACAATTCGTTGACAATATCAAGGCTACAATAATTACAGGGATTACCCATAGCTACAAGAGAAGAGGGCCTGATTAAATATATTAAATATATTACACTAAAATATGTCCTCATCTGGTGATAAATATACTTTATTTCTTTTAATTTTTAGAAACAGTACTGCTCATCTCTCTGATTCCAATTTTGTTTTTATCCAGCTGTTTGCTAGTGGTTGCTTGTAGATCTGCTTACAGATACATTTATTACCATTGAGAACAATCCAGATTTATGTATATATTTACTTATTGATGTACTTTTCAAAAATTTACATAAACAGATAAACACATGTATTCACTTTTTTTTATTGAATCCTTGTTTTTCTTATATGGTTCAACATGTAAAGTCTTGTGTTTTATGTTTGCAGTAGGTGCCAGTTTCTGACCAACAAACACGTTCAATGGGATGTATGATAGAGCAATGCATGCACTAACAATGCATGCCTTTACAACGCGGCAAGTACAATGCATGGTCATTACCACGCAAACACTTACCACAAAATGTTTTTACAATGCATATGCTTTTACCACGGAACCCTACCCACTCTAAAACCTAAAAATTATCTTACCACCCCAAGACCCATACCTACCCTAAAACCTAAACACCCCTTACCACCCCCAAACCCCATACCCACCCTAAAAACGAAACACCCTTTACCACACCAAATAACATACCCATCCTAAAACATAAAAATGCCCTTACCACCCCAAGACCCATTCCCACCCTAAAACCTAAACACCCCTTACCACCCCAAACTCCATACTCACCCTAAAACCTAAAAATACTCTTACCACCCCAAAACTGATGCCCACCCTAAAACCTCAAAAAGCCCTTACCACCCCAAACCCCATACCCACTATAAAAACTAAAAATGCCCTCACCACCCCAAAACCCAAACCCACCCCAAAACCTAAACATGCCCTTACCACCCCAAACCCAAACCCACCCTAAAACCTAAAAATGCCCTTACCACCCAAAACCCATACCTACCCTAAAACCTAAAAATGCACTTACCACCCGAAAACCCATACCTACCCTAAAACCTCAAATTAACCTTACCACGCAAAACCCATGCACACCCTAAAACCTAAAAATGCCCCTACAACCCCAAAACCCAAACCCACCCAACAAATGCCCCTACCAACCCAAAACACATACCCACCCCAAACCTAAAAATGCCCTAACCACCCCAAAACCCATACCCACCCTAAAAACTAAACACCCCTTACCACATCAAAACCCATCCCTACCCTAAAACCTAAAATTAGCCTTACCACCCCAAAACCCATAACCACCCTAAAACCTAAAAATGCCCTTACCACCCCAAAACCCATACCTACCCTAAAACCTAAAATTAACCTTACCACCCAAAACCTATGCACACCCTCAAACCTAAAAATGCCCTTACCATTCCAAAACCTATACCCACCCTAAAATCTAAACATCCCTTACCACCCCAAAACCCATACCTTCCCTAAAACCTAAAATTAACCTTACCACCCCAAAACCCATAACCACCCTAAAACCTAAAAATGCCCTTACCACCCCAAAACCCGTACCTACCCTAAAACCTAAAATTAACCTTACCACCCAAAACCACCCAAAACTCATGCACACCCTCAAAGATTAAAAATGCCCTTACCTTTTTTTGAGGTAGGTTGCATGCACCAGTCCAGCCAAAGGAAAGCATCCAGTTTCGACAACCTGTGGTGGAATATCTAAAACAGGACACAAAATAAAGAAACCAAAAATAGCAGTACTACTGATGAGTTTCACAACGTCTTCCAAAAGGCCACTACAAAACTCACTGCACCCCTATCAATTCATTAAGATACTACAAAAAGATCTGAGCTACCAAGAACTATAATAAAACAATCCCTGGCAAAAACGTTCGACCCTGATGTAGCTCTACAAAAATAACAAACAGGTGTATGGCATACTTACAGAAAAAAGGTAAGAGTAGGCACTGCCATGCATGAGTAGCGTATACCCTACTTTAAAAAAAGCTCAGTAAAAAAGACTCAATTAAACAATAAAAACATTGAATAAATGTAAATAATTTAAAACATGAAAATTGCATAAACAAATGTGAGGAACTGAAAAAAATTACATATGCATCAAAACACAAATAAAAAAACTTAAGAATATACACACATAGAAAACAATACATTTCTAAACATAAATGTGACATATACCACACATCATTGAATGGATAATAACTTTATAGTATTCTACACATAGCACAAGAAAATAAAGCAATTTAATACAATCCCATCAACTTTAATAATAAAGGAATAAACAAATTAAAGAGATATATTGCTGAAATGCTTGAATCACAAAAATGATTACAAAAATGGTCTAATTTAAACAATCTAAAACAACTTAAGAACCATCCATATCAAAATCCATGGATATTCTCGAAAACATAGAAAATAATTTCTAATAATGTCTTAAAAACATAAAAATGGAAGCTATGTGTCAAAAATCTGTGACATCTAAAATAGCCATATTATTATCTTAAAAACACAAAATCCTACAAAACTTCATACCAAAAAGGAATGTATCTTCTTTTTCTATACCTGTTAAAAATACAAATTATAAGTAACAATTAACAATGGTAAATATATGTGGAGAGATCTCCGGACACACAAATATACAACTACGTCTTGGTAAAGGTCTCCCCCAGATGGTATGCATTCATTTTATGAGGTGTTGAAAATCTAGGTTTAGATTTACAGTTTTCCACCACATCTAATAAGGAGGTGAAAACTGCTATGATTGAAGATGTTGCTGGTGTGAGCAAGCTCTGCCTGTTCAAACTCTTTCCCATTGTAGTATTAGGTGTGTTAAATGTTTCTGAAGCCCAGGTGCAAAAATGATAATTATTATTATTTCAGTAGTTTTTGAAAACATAAACTCCTTGTAGGGGCAAGTATGTTGAATATGTTCAAAAATGTTTACAAGACATTATTTATACTATTAAAGGGTTCATGAATAGAACATTAATTACCAATTTGAATAAATGTAATACACATTTTTCAATTAATTACAACAGTTTTCTAAATTTTTAATAATGAAAACATATAGGGGCTTATTATGACTTTGAAAGGACAGAAAAGTCCGTCCGCCGAAGTCCCGACAGGTAGGTTACCGCCAATGTGGCAGCCTTCCTGCTGGGCCCATTTTGAGGAAACTATGTTTTTGCCCACTGACCCAGCGGGAAACGGCCTACAGCATTGTCTCTGGCTCATAATAGACCCAGTGGCAATGCTGTAGTGTGTAGGGTGCAGAAGCACCCATTGCAATGTTCACTTCTGCAAAGGGGGGCCCCTGCCAAGCGCATGGGCAGTGCAGGGGCCCCCCTGTGGCACGCTGCACCCCATCTCCACCAGCCTTTTCATGGTGGGGTTACTGCCATGAAACCGATGGCAGAGAAGGGGTTCGTAATCCCCAGGGTGGTGCTGCTTGCAGCACTGCTCTGGTGGATTAGGACCACTAGCACCTCCAGACCCTTGTGTTGATGAAAAGTGTGCGGTGCTGGTGGTCCAACCACGGCGCTACTGCCAAGGTCATAATGTGGCGATCAGACCACCACTGCGGTGTGTGGTCATTGGACCTCTAGGGTCGTAATGAGGCCCTTAGGTTTTTTTTTTTTTTTTTTAAATACCAATTAAAATAAGAAAACATTTAATTACTGACTTTCTCTAGAAGTATTAGTTAAAATGTAACTGTTAAGTATATTATTATGTAATTGTACCTATTTGGTGGGAGTGTTAGTTCTAGTGTCATTTCCTCTTTCATTGATGTTTATTAGAGTGTGTTCCAGCATCACGGATTGGCCGAGTATGGCGTTTGACTTACTCCAAGGTCTTATTAGTCATTAGTACTTTTGTACTACGTTTTACTCATTTGTGTGTGTGTTTTAGTATTTGCTCTATACCCCTCCTTAAATTTCCCTAACCCCTCGAAATTTATAGTAAAGAATTCCCGCTTCTCAACCATTCCTCCTTGTCTCTCTCATATTTACGACACCAACGGAGACCTTTGTGTGGTGATCCAAATGTCCTACTGAATACGACCCAAGAACTCATACTGGTCTGACATACCTCTCCCCTTGATTGCATGTTTTCTACATCATAAACTTACCAGGAATATACTGAACCTGCATGGAAGAAGAATGATCCCTAACTACTGGAAAGAAACACAACATACATATCCCCGCACACTATTGCTTCAGCACTAATGCAAACCAGATGGCTGATGAAACCATGGAATGTGAGGTTCCAGAAGAAGTTGAAAGATTTTTGAAACCCTTAAATCAATCTTAATGGAAATAGCAATGAACAATGTGACACATTCCTTGAATTCTCACGGAAGAATCTGACACATCCAACTGTAAGAGCAACAGATGCTCAGACAAAGAAAGCCAACACAAAGTAGGAGATTTTCTGACTAATGATAGTGACTGCTCTGGATCACTGCCGTAAGACAGCTCTTCTTAAATGGTGGCTGTACCCCCTTTTTTCTGACCAGACATATCTAACGTACATGTACAAATCACATATTGAAAGATAAAGTGAAACACTTGATAAATATTGTCATTAATAATAATAATAACAATAATAATAATAATAATAATGATAATAATAATAATAATTTTGTTATTATATGAGATTTGCAGGAGAGCTTAGGAATGTCATGTATACTGTATGTGAAGATTAAGATTGTTATTGGTTAGCAGAATATTAAATATGTACTATATATTGCTTCTCTGTAAGAATCTTCTGTATCACTATAGCAATGTTGAATTCTGAATGTGGGATTGTGCACAAACGGCTGAGTAGTAGGAGATTACTGTGCTCCCCTTCTTGTTTCTTCCTGACTCCTTCTCAGCACCTCTACCCTCATTGTCTTTACTGCCTCTATTTGGTTATGTTCTAGTAATAAGAGGTGTTCATGTCACTGATGCATTTCACTTGTATTATCCAATAGGTTTACAATTATGTCTGCAGGCCAAAGGAAATCTGCCTTGTGAAGCTGAAGGTCGTTTCTAGTGTTGCATCCCTAATTACACAGCATCATCTCATCCCATTTCTCCTTGTATGATTATTGTCAGCTGACCTTCTGACTGCTAGCCTGATATATTGAACACTTTTAAACACACCTTATTATTTGCCCCAATTATCCAGTTCAGCCTGATGACTAACCCATGCTGAGTCACATTCAAGACCTTCAGGAATTCCAGATTTTCACCCAATAATGTTCAAACTCTGTGTTGTTCTACAGCTATGATCTCATAAGTTCATTTCTACATTATCTTACGTATGCCCGCCATAACACAGTTACAAACAATGACACTTGGCCATAGATACAATGTACCACCCACCATCAGGTCAATAGTGATCTCATTGTTGAGTTATAATGGTATGACCTACTTTACTTTATGAAACATGAGAAAATACTGTATTACTTGAATGCAAAGAAATTTGAGGCATACCTTTGAGAGGCTAAATGAATGAACCTGAATTAGATTAATGGGATAGAGTGATCAGTAGTCCCCTTATAATATAGACCATAACCAAGACCAATAGTGCTATCAGTATCTAGTCCCTGACCCTAGACTTGCTTGGATCAGTCCTCTGATGGGTCTTTTGCTCCTCTCTATTACTCTTACACATGTTCTTCCATTCACTCCTTTCCTCTCACACTTTGTCCTTGTGTCTCTCTCATTCTTTGTGCCTTTGAGAAAGTAATCCGTTTGGCCCAGAACACCCCCTAACTTTTTGACTGATACTGGTGGTTACTGACTCTGACCGTGCCCTGGGCACTGCTAACCAGTCCCAACGCCAGTGCCCTGTTTAAAATGGTATGTGCAAATTAGGCACAATTATAATTGGCCCTGGCAGCCTACCTATAAGTCCCTAGAATATGACAGGGTATGCAGGTTTAGGGACCCCAGTGTAGTTAGGGCACCCATGGGTGCACTGCTGTGATCTCTGGTGTCACTGAAAAAGCAGACCTGCGTTGCTGACTGCTTTTAAATGAAAGTTATTCCCAAATTCGACTTTGGAAATAAAAGTACTTCCAAAGTCTCAAACTACCTATTTTTACATATGTCACCCCTAAGACATGGGGGCATTATAAATATAAGGAGGGACTTTTAAAAATATGTTTTATAAGCCCTAGTGAGGGAAAAACAGCCATATCTGTTTTTTCCTATTGTAGTGCTTTGCTCTGTAGACTAACAGTGGGAGGTTTTATTTAATATTAATAAAGCATCATTTCCGCTAGAGAAAAGCTACCTATTTGATGTTTGATATCAAAATAAAAGTTAGAATAAATCAATCAACTTGATAATGTTGGATTTATTCTAAGTAACACAGGCAAAGAGTTTTAGAACTATTTCTGAAAGTTACCAAAATCAGCCTTGTAGTGCCTTTTCCTGACTGGTCAGCCTCTGGCAGCCTGAATCAGGCTACGTTAATGAGGTGTGAAGTGGCCTGGATTGAAACAAATGAAGCATATGGTGGGAGGAGAACTGATGCAGAAGATGGCAGAGCAGGAAGGGCCATAGAGTGGCCAAATTGGTTTTGAAAGGAGGGAAAGTAACATTAGACAAAAGCTAGACCTCCTCATTTCCTGCACCCCTAGCCAGATGGGAGCCCCAATAAATACATTAGGAGAGGAGCTGTAAGGGGTGTGTTATAGAAACTTAGCCACACCAGTGGCTGGGCTCAGTCAGATGTAACCTACAAGGAGAGAATTTCTTCATGTTGGATTGTTTTGAAAAATGTTGCTTTCTGGGATAGATTTTTGCCACACTGCGTAGGAAGTGGTACCCTAGAGGGTGGCACCCTGCACCCTATTGGTCAGGGGAGCCCCCAACTTGCCAACCCGGGAGCAAGGGTAAATATGGCAGAGCTGCCAAGCAATTCAGATCCCTGGTAGAAGAGAATACTGGAGAAGAAGGACTACCCTGCTGAACCGCTGGTCTGCACCTGAAGGACTGCACCCACAGTCACTGCATCAGCTGCAAAACTCTGGACTTCACCACAAGAAGGACTTTGCCTTGCTGCTGAAACTCCAGGAGTAGATGCCCAGATGTAAGCTACAGATACAAAGGAGTTGACTAGAGTCCTCAACATCAAGTCCTACAAGAAGAGCCCAGCTGACCAGTGTCCAGTGGCCATTTGAATATTCTTACCAGGTGCATTCTGGGAACTGTAGTCCCAACTTCCAAGGAGCAACTCAGAGCTTCTGGATCCTTTGATCAAGGTTGTGGACACTTCAAGGACCCAAAATGGCCTTCTAGAAGAAAATCCAAAAGTTTGGAGAAGTTTGAAGCAACTTTGTGAAAAAGCTCCATAAGGTGACCGACCGGTCGATGTGAGTCAAGCCGGCATGGCGAGGTGCGATCCGGCTTGAATTTTAGGTTCATCTCATTGAAGCACTGGAGCTTTTCCCCATCGACAAGACTTACAGGAGTTGAGCGGGATCCCGCGCTGATCCAAGCCGACAACATTGCATTGCAAGCCAGCCTGAAAAGGAGCCTCGACTGACGACAAGAGAAAAAGGTCCAAAAAGAGACTAAGGGGGTCATTCTGACCCTGGCGGTAAATACCGCCAGGGCCGGGGTCGGCGGTAGCACCGCCAACAGGCTGGCGGTGCTCCGCCGGGCATTCTGACCGCGGCGGTACCACCATCCTGTTCCTGGCGGGTCGCCCGCCAGGAACAGGATGGCGGTATGGGGTGTCGTGGGGCCCCTGGGGGCCCCTGCAGTGCCCATGCCAATGGCATGGGCACTGCAGGGGCCCCCGTAAGAGGGCCCCACAAAGAATTTCAGTGTCTGCTTTGCAGACACTGAAATTCGCGACGGGTGCAACTGCACCCGTCACACCTTCCCACTCCGCCGGCTCCATTCGGAGCCGGCTTCCTCGTGGGAAGGGAGTTTCCCACTGGGCTGGCGGGCGGACTTTTGGCGGTCGCCCGCCAGCCCAGTGGGAAACCCAGAATGACCGCCGAACGGTCTTCTGGCGGTTCCTGCTTGGCGGGCGGCTCCCGCCGCCCGCCAAGCTTAGAATCAGGCCCTAAGTCAAAAGGTAACATTTTGACTAAGGCCTAGTACTCAGTGTAACTAACCAGAGCTCAATCGTGGTCAGCCTCCAAATTTGACTTTGCCCCTGCCAAGTGTGACTAGACACATTTTAACATTTAGGTGGTCATTCCATCCTTGGCGGTAAAAGCCGCTTACCGCTGTCAGAAGACCGCCAACATACCGCCGCGGTAAACCGCCACGGTCATTCTGACCCACAACAGGCAAACCGTCAAAATACAGACATCCACAAAAGTCTGCAACACCAAAGGGCAGCGAGAAACTGGCGATGACCAAACCTCCACCGTCACGCCAACAGAAATACGCCCACACTATCACGACACACGAATCCACGCGGCGGTCTTTCAACTGCGGTATACCATTGGCGGTACACACCAGCGCGCTCAAAATACACACACACTTACAAAACACAGCCACATTGGACAATTACAAATACACACACCTGATACACATACACACACCACTCCCACACACCCAACACAATATAAAACACACACCCACATCACCCTCAAACCCCCACTCCTACAGAATCGGGACCACGCACTGAGAAAAAAGAGAACTGAGCACCCAGACGCGCATTTTACTTTCACCCAGCAATATTTCCACGCACTTCACACAACACACCAATACACATCACCACACAATCCACCCCACACATCACCCACACCACCCCATGGCACCACAAACACACCCCAGGTTCTCGGAGGATGAACTCAGGGTCATGGTGGAGGAAATTGTACGGGTAGAGCCACAGCTCTTCGGAACACAGGTGCAGCACACCACCATTGCCAGGAAGATGGAGCTATGGAGCAGAATAGTCGATAGGCTCAACGCTGTGGGACAGAACCCAAGAAATAGGGACGACATCAGGAAGCGGTGGAACGACCTACGGGGGAAGGTGCGTTCAATGGTATCCAGGCACAACATCGCGGTGCAGCGGACTGGCGGCGGACCCCCACCTCCTCCCCCAGAATTTACAACATGGGAGGAGCAGGTCTTGACAATCCTGCATCCTGAGGGCCTCGCAGGAGTATCTGGAGGAATGGACTCTGGTAAGTCTCATCTTCACTACTTCATCCCCCCCACCCCACCAGCATGCCAACTCATACCCCCACCCTCACCCTCAGCCCCATCACATCCTGCTCCGTGCAAATGTCTCCCCATCACAGCCCACCCATCCCAACCCCAAGCCCTGCATGCGACCACAAAGCATGGACACCCATCAACAAAGCATGCCCACTGCACATACCCATCCCCCCCCAAACCACCGTCACAAAAGCCCCCACATGGGAATGCCAGCACTGGGGTACATGGGCACCCTCCCATTACACGCTATGGCACACACAAATGCAATAACCATACTTTTATACCCCTGCAGGACCCGAATGCCACGTCACCGCGCAGGAGGGTCCACAAATGTCCACTCCACCCCCAGAAGAGGCCCAAAGTGAGGACAGCAACTCTGTCGACCTGGATCTAGATGACCAGCCCGGCCCATCGGGGACCTCTGGACAGTCGGTTCCCCTCAGACAGCCACAGCCCATAGCAGACCTTCCCCCCTCTGGGAACACCAGCACAGCACCCACCCAGCGGGCCCATACCTCTGTCCCCAGGACACGTCAATCAGCGGTGTGTCCACCACTACAGGGCACCCAGGTTAACCCACCACCCCAACAACAACAGGGACCTGGGGGCAGTGGTAGTGGGCACACGGTCCAGGGGACAGAGGCCCAGGGAAACAGGGGAACTGGGAGGGCTGCTGTGCGACAGTGGGGGGACAGGCCCGGGGAACCCACTCTCCACGAGGCCCTCTCCTCCATCATGGGAGCCTACCACCACTCCCAGGAGACGATGGCGACGGTCCTGGACAGGTTTCAGGAGATCCAGCTTCTGCAGTAGGAACAGTATTTGGGGTTCAGGGAGGAACTACGAAACATCAGTTCCGCCCTGGCCCCAATTGTAGGGGCTCTGAATCAGGTAGTCACCACATTGCGGAACACTGTGGCACCACAAAGGGCCCCTGACACTAGCATGGACCAAGAACTGCCTATCACCTCTGCCGGCGCTAGTGGACGGGAGGCCCCGCCACAGGACCAACAGGCCACCAGCACCCCACCCCCTGCAGAAGGAGAACCACCCCTCAAGCGGGCCCTGAGATCCAGGAAGAAGACTGAGTAAGATGCCAAGAACCCCGCCAGGAAAGGATACCTCCCTGATTGTCATCCCACTGTCCCACATTGACATCCTGTCCATCCTTATACTGCCCATGCTCCACTTTCCACAGGCATTTGGACAATGCACCTGTGATACTAATAGTCTGGACTCTGCCATGGACAATCCTCCACCATCACCCCTCACCGATTTGCAATCACCCACCAATACAGAGCACTGAAATAAACACAGTTATTTCACAAAACAATCAGGAGTCTGGCTGTGAGTTTGTACAAATGTATTAGACATTACCGTGCCAAAAATGCATATTTACATTGTGATGCCAACATACCACTGTCACACAGCTGTAGTCCATGGGGAAACAAAGCAGATGTCACGCAGTGGGGCCCACAACTCTGAAATTGGAAGGGAAAGTCACAACTCAGTTACCAGACACTGGTGGAAAAGGTCAGACAGTAGAGAGGTAGTAGGGGTTAAGTATATGTAATATGCCGGGTTGGAATCTTACCTGTGTGCCATTGAAAATACTGCTGTATTACTGCGTTCCTGTTGTCTATGTCGTCCTCTTCGTCTTCCTCGTCTTCACTCTCCACAGGCTCTACAGCTGCTACAACACCACCATCTGGACCATCCTCCTGCAGAAAAGGCACCTGGCGTCCCAAAGCCAGGTTGTGAAGCATACAGCAGGCCACGATGATCTGGCACACCTTCTTTGGTGAGTACAATAGGGATCCACCTGTCATATGGAGGCACCTGAACCTGGCCTTCAGGAGGCCGAAGGCCCGCTTGATCACCCTCCTAGTTCTCCCATGGGCCTCATTGTACCGTTCCTCTGCCCTTGTCCTGGGATTCCTCACTGGAGTCAGTAGCCATGACAGGTTGGGGTAACCCGAGTCACCAATTAGCCACACACGTTGCCTCTGGAGTTGACCCATCACGTAAGGGATGCTGCTATTCCGCATCATGCACTGAGCCAGGGAACTTAGCATTAACATGGGAGATGTACTGGTCTGCCAAACACAGCATCTGTACATTCATAGAATGATAACTCTTCCTGTTTCTGTACACTTGTTCACTCCTGCTGGAGGGTACTAAAGCCACATGGGCCCCATCAATGGCACCTATGATGTTGGGGATATGTCTTCAGAGCCATAGAAATCACCCTTCACTGTAAGCAAATCCCCCACCTCAGGGAAAACGATGTAGCTCCGCATGTGTTTCAGCAGGGCAGACAACACTCTGGACAACACCTTGGAAAAAATAGGCTGGGACATCCCTGATGATATGGCCACTGTTGTTTGAAATGGCCCACTTGCAAAGAAATGGAGTACTGACAGCACCTGCACTAGAAGGGGGATCCCTGTGGGTTGGCGGATTGGTGACATCAGGTCTGGCTCCAGCTGGGCACACAGTTCATGAATAGTGGCTCGGTCAAGCCTGTATGTCAGTATGACATGTCTTTCCTCCATTGTCGACAGGTCTACCAGCGGTCTGTACACGGGAGGATTCCTCCATCTCCTCACATGTCCCAGCGGACGGTGCCTTTGAAGGACAACAGCGAGCACAGAGTCAATCAACCCACAGGTATGTAACCACAGCTTGCACAAAACACGATTCCCAATGCATTGAACGGCTTGTATGAGTGTTGATGCAAGGCCTAGGTATGTGTGATGCTGTAAAAAGTCAGCCATGTGGGCCCTTGAAATGGCGGCTGCCTGACCTGTGAAGTGCGACAATGGGATGTGAGGTAAATGCGCTGGCGTGGCACACCGTGGCGGTAGGCGGTCAAAGACCGCGGCGCTAAGCAGCATTGGTTAACATTGAACCATATGGGTCTCAGGAGCCAATGACGATGTGCGCCGGCGGTCGCGGTACGCACCGCCGCGGGCGTGACCGCCATTTTCTATCGGCTTAATCACTCGATACCTGATCTACGACAGGAGAGGACCTACACTGCAAGTGCTGCTGTGACCTCGGTCTGGAAGAGATAATGGCTCATGCGACTGGGGATAGGGCCCCTGCCTTCACTGCTCAGGAATTGGAGAAACTCGTGGATGGGGTCCTCCCCCAGTATGCGCTACTCTACGGTCCTCCAGACCAACAGGTAAGTACACTGGGGCCATGCTTAGTGGCCAATGCCTGTGTTGAGTGGGGTGGATGAAAGATGGTGGGGAGGGGAGCTATTGAGGCATGCATCAAACGACGGATGAGAGCATGTGCCACATGGCAAGGGTAGGGATGGGGGGCCACTCACATTGAGGGTCCAGAAGGTGATGACTCTTTTTCTCCCCCTGTACATTTCATATAGGTCAGCGCCCACCAGAAGATCGATATTTGGCGTGCCATCGCCAAGGACGTCCGGACCCTGGGGGTCCACCACAGACGGGGCACCCACTGCCGGAAAAGATGGGAGGACATCCGACGCTGGAGCAGGAAGACGGCGGAGGCTCAGCTGGGGATGGCCTCCCAACGTGGGAGGGGTGCCAGTTGGACTTTGACCCCCCTGATGTTCCGGATCCTGGTGGTGGCCTACCCCGATTTGGATGGCCACGTGAGGACATCACAGTAGACACAAGGGGGTGAGTACACTCTTATTCTGGTGACTTTGCGCGCAGAGGAGGTGTCTGGGTGGGGAAGGAGGGCTGTGGGTATCCCTAGGCCAGGACGATTTCTGTAGGCTAGGCCCCTCCGTAAGGCATGGCCCTGTGCCCCCGCCCCCCACCTCTGTAGGGTGCCAAGTACAGCTATTCATGGCCCTGTGTCATCTATGTGTGCAGATGTCGTCCATAGGCTTGTAGGCCATGTCCCACGGATTGAGTAGTGGACCCCAAGTGCGCGACGTAGTGCAGGGGGCTTCTGTGTCTGTCCTGTCCGCCAACGGTGTCGCCAATGCATGCACTCAACATGTCTTTATTTTCTCCCCCCCCCTTTTTTGTGGTTTTCCTGTTCATGTGTGCATTAGCATCATCAGGTGGAGGAGAAGTGGCATCGGAGCACGAGGGAGCTGCATCCCAGATGGCCATGGAGGGCCATGCAACGGATTCCGATTTCACCAGTGGGACGGAGGGCGAGGGGAGCTCCACAGCGGGGACTCGGGCAGACATAAGTGACACAGACTCGTCCTCTGAAGGGAGCTCCCTTGTGGTGGCAGCAACATCTGTGCCCCCCACAACAACAGGTACAGCCGCCACCCAGCGCACCAGCACCGCCCTCCCAGCAGCCCCTCAGCGTTTGCCCCGTGCCCGCTCACCCAGGAAGGTGGGCATCTCCTTCGCACCAGGCACCTCAGGCCCTGCCCCAGTCACCCCTGCTGCCCTCAGTGAGGAGATCATTGACCTCCTGAGGACGCTCACTGTTGGGCAGTCTACCATATTGAATGCCATCCAGGGTGTCGAAAGAGAGGTGCACCAGAGTAATGCATACCTGGAGGGCATTCATTCTGGTCAGGCTGCCCTTCAGCGATCGTTCAACACTCTGGCCTCAGCACTGATGGCAGCCATTGTCCCTGTCTCTAGCCTCCCCCCTCCAACTTCCTCCACCCAGACCCTATCACCTGTACCTCTGCCTATCCCAGACACACCATCAGACCAGCCTGCACACACCTCAACACCCAAGGGAAGCTCAGCTAGACATAAGCACCACACATCACACAGGCATTCACACAAGCAACATCCACATACAGACATACCAACACCCACTGCCTCCCCCTCCTCCTCGTCTCCCTCCTACCTCCCTGTCACGTCTCCACTCACACCTGCATGCACTACATCTTCAGCCACTACGTCCATCACCAGCACAGACACCAGAACCCCCCGCACATGTGCAGTCACCACCCCCACTGCCATTTACACGTCCCCTGTGTCCTCTCCCAGTGTGCCTGTGACCCCCTCTTCCAAGATACACAAACGCAGGCAGCCACCCACCCAACAGCCATCCACCTCACAACAGCCTCCAGCCCAAGCACCTGCACCCAAAGACACCAGACTTCAAACTCCTACAACCACAACCTCTTCCTCCACTCCCATACCCACTACACCTACCCCTCCCATTGCTCCTAAAAAGCTTTTCCTGTCCAAACTTAACCTCTTTCCACCAACTCCCCCACCCCGTCCATGTCATAGGACTCCAGTCAGCACCTCAGCCACCACAAAACCGGGCCCTGTCATGACAGTCTGCCATGGACTATGGAGTCCCCCACCCTCCAGGGCAGCCAGTTCAGTACGGAGCCAAGGCACGGGCAGCCCTCCCCCGGAGAAACAATCAAAGATAGGCAGTGGCCGGCGCGAGAGGGTGAAGACACCAGGCACAAAAACCCCTACCGTGGCTCCGGCAGGAGGTGTGGAGACAGCTGTCACACCGCCCAAGGTGGGGAAGGGCCACAGGCGATCAGGGAAGGTTGGGAAGGGCAGCACGCCCGACAAGACCGGCATCAGCCCAGCTGGCCAGGAGGGCCCCGCCAGCCCCATCCCAGGTGGGCAGGAGGCCACCAACATGCCCGGCACTGCAGCCCAAGAGGGCCCCGCCAGCCACAGGACAGATGGGCAGGAAGGCACCGCCAGCCACAGGACAGGTGGCAAATGAGCTCCACGCCATGGCCAGATCCGCTGAACTGGGCTCTTCATCTCAAGCACCGCTGAACTGGGCTCTTCATCTCAAGCACCGCTGAACTGGGCCCTTCATCTCAAGCACCGCTGAACTGGGCCCTTCATATCAAGCACCGCTGAACTGGGCCCTTCATCTCAAGCACCGCTGAAGTGGGCCCTTCATCTCAAGCACCGCTGAACTGGGCACCGCCGTCTCAAGCACCGCTGAACTGGGCACCGCCGTCTCAAGCACGGCTGAACTGGGCACCGCTGTCTCAAGCACCGCTGAACTGGGCCCTTCATCTCAAGCACCGCTGAACTGGGCACCGCCGTCTCAAGCACCGCTGAACTGGGCCCTTCATCTCAAGCACCGCTGAACTGGGCCCTTCATCTCAAGCACCGCTGAACTGGGCACTTCTTCTCAAGCACCGCTGAACTGGGCCCTTCATCTCAAACACCGCTGAACTGGGCACCGCCGTCTCAAGCACCGCTGAACTGGGCACCGCCGTCTCAAGCACCGCTGAACTGGGCCCTTCATCTCAAGCACCGCTGAACTGGGCACCGCCGTCTCAAGCACCGCTGAACTGGGCCCTTCATCTCAAGCACCACTGAACTGGGCCCTTCATCTCAAGCACCGCTGAACTGAGCACCGCCATCTCAAGCACCGCTGAACCATGAGCGCCAGGGGCTGGCCCGCATCTTAGTCGGGCAGGGCTGCACGAAGCAGTCTGGGCACCAGGCCCCACCCAGAACCAGTGGAGACTGTTATCCACTTGTGAGACTGTGGCTTTGCACTCGCCAGGATTGAACAGTGGGCAACCCACCCACTGTAGAGACTTGAGAGACTGTGGCTTTGCACTCCCCAGGATTGAACAGTGGGCAACCCACCCACTGTCCAGACTTGAGAGACTGTGGCTTTGCACTCCCCAGGATTGAACAGTGGCCATGGAGGCCCCTCGTGGATCTGGCGTCGTTGACTCATCTGGCTGAGGTGCCCCCCCTTCCCTTCCCCCTGAGGTGCCTGTAGTTTTGCTATCTGATGCCCCTGCAGTGTTCTCTCCATTGGAGTCAGGTATCTTGTGTGGGCTTTGCCCATGTGATTTGGGCCCAGTGGTCCACGGACAATACATGCTACAATGCTCGGACTTGTACATTTATGTATATAACAGTTTTTGATGTAGAATTATATTTTTAAGCCAGTAATACAATATATTCCTATGTTTAGAATCATTTCCTTTTGTGTTTGCATTCTTCCGGGGGGCTTGGGGGGTGTCACTCTGATGTGTTGATACGCATTGATGTGTGTGTTGTAGTGGGTGAGGGTGAGGGTGGGTGTGTCGCGTATGTGTGTACCCGTAATATTTTCTCCACCCCCCTCCCCTGTGTCGTAGGTGCAGTACTCACCGTTGTCTTCTGCGCCGGCGTTCGTGCTCCTGGTAGAGGAGTAGGAACACAATCGCTGGGTGTATGTGGAGTTCGGGTTCCATGCTGTCCTTATTCCTCGTGGGCTGTATGGAGGTGAGCGTTTTCCCTTCGAAATGGCTGTTTTCGCCGTGTTTTTATCGGCGGGGCTACCGCCCCGGAAAAGGTGGCGGATAGGTAGGTTGTGATACAGTGAGCGGTACATTGTCTCCCGCCTGTCTGTTGGCGGTGACCGCCGCGCTGTTTGTTTGTGCCGCCGTGGCGGGCGGTATGGTAATGTGCCGGTCTCTGTTGGCGGTTTCCGCCAGGGTCGGAATTCCATTTTTTTTCCCGCCAGCCTGTTTGCGGTTTGGCCGCTGGTTTAACAGCGACCGCCAGGGTTGGAATGACCCCCTTAATTTTTAAAAATTCATATCTCCGGTTCCCTACATTGGATTTTTGTTGTTTTGGTGTCCTCTTAAAGATAAAACTATTTTGTATATTTCTAAATTGGTTTTATATTTATATTGTGTGCTGTGTTTTACTTATTTACTGTTTGGTTGATATTAAATACTTTACACACCTGTCCCTTAAGTTAAGTTAAGTCTAACTGCTCATGGGCCAAACTATCAAGGGTTGAGCAAATTCATTGAGAGCTTGAGTGGACCTATTGTGGGATTGTGGCTTGTTATTAAGTGTAGGTACCTACCTGCCCTTACTGATAATCCACTTTCCAATAATGCCCTTTTTGTCTATTTTGTTCATTGTGTCATTCTCATTCTTTGTGCCCATTGTCTCTTTTATTCCTTGTGTCTCTCTCATTCTTTCTGCCATTTTCATCTTTCATTCCTTGTGTATTGCTCTGTTTTCAATCTTTTTCCTATGTCTTGCTTGTGCATCCCTTTGTTTCTTCTGTTTTACTTTTTTTCCTTTCTTTTGCCCATTTTTCAACTCATTCATGATTTTTGTTGCTTTCTACTTACCATTTTCTGCCTTATTGCCTTCTTTCTGCTGCCCCTCTCGCATTATTTCCCACCTCCCACGACCCTTCCTCCCTCTCCCCGCTCCTTACTTGTCCTTGCTGTGCTCCTGACAAGCCTTGCCCACCACCCCTTACTCTCCTCTCACCTCCCAAATCCTACTTAATGGCGTTCCAAAGGTAAGCCTGTCTGCAACCATTCGTGCCTGGACCATGCCAGTGTCACAAATCCTGGTCCAACTGCACCCAAGCAGTACTTTGCTGCCTCCCTCTTGACACTCAACCCAGGATGCCTGTCCCGCTGCTGCCACCACACCACACTGCATAACACAGAAGGAGCTTTCACTTGCACCCATTGCCACTTCACATACAAAAACACACTCACCACATCAACAATACCATCACTCACACAACCCACACAAAAAAAACACACCCGCCACCAAATATGCTAAACTAATATGCATGCTCCTCAACACCCACTCATTCAACAATCTCACCACAGAGCTATCTGGAACATCCTAAGTCTTGAGCAACAAGGCTCCGGACATCCTATTCCTCATTGAAACCTGGCTGGCACTCGACATTGTCACAGCCATCCGAAATGCTACAAACTTACCATGCAGAATTGGTAACATAAATTAGGAGGAGGAATCATTATCATCTACTAAGAGTACATCAACTGCACCACATCTGTGAGAACACCACCTTCTACATGAGTACCTACACTTTAAATTGAAAATCTCCCCAGGCTTCACTCTGAGTGGAACCTTTGTCTACCGCCCACCAGGACCCAGAGCTAGTTTGACCAAATACATCACAGACTTTGTCACCACTCTCACCATCAAAGTCAAAGCCTACATCCTACTTGAAGACTTGAATTTCCACCTAGAGATCTGGAATGACCCTAGCTCCACTCAACTCCTCTAAAGACTTGAACATCTAGGACTAACTCAACAAGTACCGCACCAACACATGCTGCAGGACACACCCTTGACTCAATCTTCATAACCTTCGAAGTCATCATAATCACTGCAACCATGATCCTCACCTGGACCGGCCACATGCTGTCTGTTTCCAAACCAAATTCCCTCTCCACACAAAGCTCACTGCCAACAGCCAGGCCTGACTTATGGAACCAAAATGATCCCAAAGCCTGCATACGAACCAGCCCAACACCACAGGCATGCAGAACTGCAATATCAAGCAACTCAACAACTGCCTCTACCCTCTGGCAACCTGCCAAAATAGCATCTAAAAGAGAACCATGAAGCAAGAACGTTGGTAAACCGATAAGCTATGAGTAACAAAATAATTCTGCAAGTAAGGAGAAGGTGGAGACCCCATTGAAAAGCAACAGAAAAACACACCTTCAAAGCTGCCCTGAGACACTACCATTAGCAGATCGGAGAAACCAAAAAGAATGTCCTGGGAGAACACATGGAAAACAGCACCAACAGAAACAAACAGATCTTCACAATCGTGAATTTGCTTCATCGCCTCCACCAGTAGCAGCATCCCCCCCCCCCTCGCAAGACTTATGTACCAACCTATTAGAATTCTTCAGCAGCAAAACTGAAACCATCTACAACAACTTTGACCGACTGTCAAATCCCACTAAACTTGCTGCCAGCCTTCCCAGCAAAGACCTCGGAAACATCCTGACAACTTGGAAACCTGTCACCACAGAAGAGACAACCAACATAATGAGATCTTTCCCCTCCAGGGCCAAAACAGACCCATGCCCCAACTATGTCTCCAACATGGGTGCCTCAGCAAACAAAATGTTTTCACCCACATTTTCAACTCCTCTATCACCATGGCAACATCTCCAGAGACCTCGAAACACACAGTAGTAAAAGCACTACTGAAGAAAACCTGAGCTGACCCTACCCTGCTATCTAACTGCCACTCGATATCCCTTTGGCCTTATGCAGTCAAGGTAATGGAGAAAATTATCAACAGGCAACTGACATACTACCTCAACAAGCATCAACTCCTGGACACTACACAATCAGGCTTCTGAGCCAACTACAGCGCTGAAAAAACCCTAATCACTGTGATCAACAATATCAGAATGATTGTCGAAAGAGGTGAAAGAGCGACCCTCATCCTGCTCGACTTCTATGCATCCGTCAACACAGTATCCCACTCTACCCTCATCAGAAGACTTCATTAAGTTGGTATCTAGGAACGTCCCCACAACTGGATCTGCTCCTTTTTTACAGAAAAACCCAAAGAGTCAGACTGCCACCATATAAGTCAGAAGCCAAGAACCTCATATGCAAAACCCCAAAGTGTCTTCTCTCATCCTGACTCTATTGAACATCTACATGAACCGCCTGGCACACCTCATCATATCACATTCTTTCATAGGCAGACAAAACACAACTGATACTCTACCCCTGCAACCAAAACTTGGCCTGATGCATGTCAGCTGTGATAATTTGGATGAGATCCGAATGCCTTAAGCTCAACATGGGCAAGACTGAACCAGTGATCTTTGGTAAGAAGACCTCAGGATGATACTCAACTTGGCGGCCAGCAAAACTCAGCCCCACATCAGTCACTACCGATCATGCCTGAAACTTAGGAATCATCATTGCTGACAAACTCTACATGTTAGCCCAGATAAATGTGGTGACATCCTCCTGCTTCCACAACATGAGAATGCAATCAAATATATTCAAGTGGCTCCTGGAAAACACCAGGAAACCAGTAATATTGGCCCTGATAACCAGTGGACTTGACTACGACAACACAACCTAGACGGGAAGCACCAAGCAATTCCTGAGCTGGCTCCAAACCATCTAGAACACAACAGCAAGCCTGATCCACAACCTAGCCAGACCCTTGTATCCCCTCACCTCGAAACACTGCAATGGCTTCCCATTCACAAGACCACTCAGTTTAAACTGCTCACACACACATACAAAGCATTACACAACATAGGCCCTGCATACCTCAATAGCCGCATGCATTACCACCACCTCACCAGACACCTCTGATCTGCAGGACTCTCACTAGCACAGGTACCCCACATACACAAGAACCAAAAAGTTGGGCATGCTTTCTATCACATTGCCTCCAAAGCCTGGAATGACCAGCCAAATCTCATCAGACTCCCCTCTTCACTTCTCAGTTTTGCAATAAGATGAAGACCTGGCTCTCTGAGTAACCTCTTTCACAGGGATACAGCTCTCCTATCTCCAAGTGCCTGAATACCCTCCTGGGTGATTAGTGCACTGTACAAATAGGCATAACATAACATAAAAACTGGTAGCTCCTAAAAACATTTACAATGGCAGTCCTTATTCAGAAATCCTTCCAACTTAAAATATTAAGAACATGGATTGACAACGAAGGCAGATTTGTATTTATCAACTTTACACCACTAGACACAAACTTAGAAGTGGGTTCAGTATATGTCCTAATGTATATAAAAGGTCTTTCTGTAACAGCTGTCTCAGGCTTTCATTAAATTTGTATTCACTCTTATGATCATAGAAGAGGTTAAGAAAATTCTCCTAGATTCTTTTGTAGATAAAATAGGCCCAATCGACAAATGTAAAAACAATGAGAGGGCTTTATTATGACATTTTATGTTAGACAATAGACTCTTGGATGTTTGGCTTCTTCTTCTCTCTAGGGACAGTTACTTCACAATTATTTTCAAGGTACATGGCCCAACATCAGGCTAAGACTACTTTGTCACATAAGCCGTGTTATTACCACTTATTTCCCACTGTAATATACTCAACGAAGATCCCTCAGACTGCTAGAGGAGCCGTTCTTAACCTTTTGGCTTCTGTGGGCCACCCATAAATCATTGCTGAAATCTGGTTACCCCTAATGAGTCATTATTTGAAGCCAGGGACCTCTGGCCTAAGCAATTTGCATGATGTGGACCTAAAAACAACAAACAAAATACAGAAACAAATGTACACCAAACAAAAGGTCAAGTATTGAAATATATTGTTGAAGTCACAATTAAATATAAAAAAAGTTTTCAAATCTTAAATTTTGTTTTTTTTATTTGTATATAATGTATTTACGTTAATTTATACATTCTAATATTATTTAATTTAGTAAAACAGTGGTGGACCCCCTGAGTAGACCTCACAGACTCCCAAGGGTCCTAAGACCACAGGTAAAGAACGACTGCGCAAAAGGATCCAGATAGGACTAGATCTGGGACATGTATCCCACCCTCCTTTCTGCAGAAAATGCAAGCAGGGGAGGCCGACACAGATTAAAAGTGGTGGGGCGGGTAGAGGAGGCGTGGGGCAAGCACATGGTGGGGTTAAATAATAATTAAAATAAACACTTACCTGGTGCTGCCAGCTGCCTTGCCCTCCTCCTCTTCCTAGTCCCAGCAATCCCCGGGACAACATCAAAGACTCCCTGTGCAATCCACCCGCTGCTCTCTCTTGCTACTACCAAGCATGAAAACAGGGCAGGGATTGACCTGAGTGGGCTGGTTTACTGTTCTCTCAGGCATAGGGAGTATGTGCTGTTTCTCAAAAACAGCTGGGTTGGAGAAACCTAACTGCGCATGTCTGTTTTGAAGATCTGTTTGTTTCTGTTGGTGCTGTTTTCCATGTGTTCTCCCAGGGTATTCTTTTTGGTTTCTCCGATCTGCTAATGGTAGTGTCTCAGGGCAGCTTTGAAGGTGTGTTTTTCTGTTGCTTTTCAATGGGGTCTCCACCTTCTCCTTACTTGCAGAATTATTTTGTTACTCATAGCTTATCGGTTTACCAACGTTCTTGCTTCATGGTTCTCTTTTAGATGCTATTTTGGCAGGTCTATAAGAAACCTTACCACACAAAGGCCCTCATCACGATATTGGCGGTAAATCCCGCTTATCGCCATGGTGACGGCTGCCAACATACCACCGCGGTCGCGGATATCCGTTCGGCATATTATGACACACATACACCAATCCAACAGAATACTGACACATACACAAATCTACCAGCCCAAAGGTCAGTGCTAAAGTGACAGTACCAACACCCACACTATTACGCCAACAAAACAATGCCCACCACATCATAACCCACGAATCACCACGGCGGACATTCGATGGTGGTAAACCACTGCCGGTACACACCGGTGCGTTCAATGTGGACACCCAAATACTAAACTACACAACATTGGCCAATACCAAATAACACACCTGACACTCATACAAACACCACACCCACCCACCCACAGCACTATAAAACACACACCCACATCACCCACAACCCTTTGCGAATACAAATTATTGCCACCCGAATGACATTAAGACCACTACGACTACTAGACACACACACCCATACATCCCTCATGCACTCCACTTCGCACACCCAACCACAGTATCCAACACCCACACACTTACACACACCACACAACACCCATGTCCCCAAAAAAGCATCCCAGTTTCACAGATGAGAAGTTGCAGGTCATGGTGGAGGAAATAGTCAGCTGTTTTAAGATAGAGCTATGGCAGAGAATCGTGGACAGGGTGAACACCGTGGGACAACATCCACATACCAGGAATGACATCAGGAAGAGGTGGAACGACCTACGAGGGAAGGTACATTCTGTGGCAGCAAGGCACCAGCTCGTCATACAGAAGACTGGCGGTGGACCCCCCACCGCCTCCCCCACAGCTCACAGCATGGGAGGAGCAAGTCTTGGCATTACTGCATCCTGAGGGACTCACTGGAGTTGCCAGCGGACTGGACAATGATGAGTCAACATTTACTACTTATCATCCCTATACCTGCATGTTAGCTCAGCCCCTCACCCTCACTCCCATCACTCCATTGCATCCCAAACACTGTACCTATACATATGAAAAACTCCAATGCCAAGCCCTGCTTACTATACCAGTGCATTAACAGCCCTCCCAGCCTCCATGGACACCCATCACCAAAGCATGCAGAGCATGGAGAACTAACAATCGCACAATACATCACCAAACATAAACAAAGGTGGCAGGGCAACAGCAACGATAGAGGGGAAGCTAGGGATGTACAATATGTCACAGACATGAAGCATAATACATCACTTACATCCCCACAGATGCCCCATCCAATCTCAGCGGAGAGGAGGTGCCATGACTGACCAGTCTCCCAACAGAAGACGCCCCCAGTGATGACAGTAACTCTGGACTTCAGGATCTGGATGAACTACCTGGCCCATCAGGGACCACTGGTCAGTCGGTCACCCCAGCCCACTCCCAGTCAACCATGGAGCCTCCCCCATGAGTATCCAACACCACAGCACCCATCCAGCGTCCCCACACCTCTATCACCAGGACACGTCAACCAGCAATGTGACCCCAGTCCACACCTCACACCCAAGACAATCAGGGACCTGGGGTCAGTGGCAGTGGGCACACCGTTCAGGCGACACAGACACAGGGACAATGGGAGGCCTGCTGTGCACCAGGGGGAGGACAGGCACAGAGAACCAACTCTCCAAGAAGCACTCACCAATGTCCTGGGGGTCTACCAACAATCCCAGGACACGAAGGGCCAGATCCTTACCAACATGCAGGAGAACAAGCGGCTGCAGGAGGAACACCATCCGGAGATCAAAGAGGTCTTGCAGGCTCTCAGCAACACCATGATCTCCATAGCAGGGGTGCTGTCAGACATGGCCAACATCATGAGGGAATGGACAGCTAGTGGGCAGGAGGCCCCGCCACAGGAGCAACAGGCCACCAGCACCCCTCACCCTGCAGAAGGTGAACCACCCCACAAACGTGCCATGTGACCCAGACAGAAGCCAGAGACACTTGACAAACCAAGACCACCACCAGGAAATGAAACTCTCCTGATTGTCCCCCTTGTGTCTCACCCTGTCACCTTGTCCACCTTGAAGTGCCTTTGCTCACCTTCCTATGGCCCCTTGGACACTGGACCTGTACTACAAACAGACAGGAACAATACCCTGGACTTTCCTCTACATCACCCTATTCCATTGCACTTTTCAGTCAATTATTTGCACTACAATTAACACCCTTGAACACAATATGAGTGACACTGTTTTATGTATTGAAAATCTGCATTTATAGGAACAGTCACATCTAGTGCAAATGATCTGAATACTGTGATAGCATACAAATAATGACCTGTAGCTGTCTGCAGTAAACACAAGTGACACTGTTGTCATATCACCAATATCTGTAGAAGGACAAGCCATAGGTGACAGTAAGTTGAGATGCAAAGGATGTGAATGCCTTCATGCTGCAGCCACACAGAAAACATCAATAGCCAAAGTAATGGTCAGTTGCACTGTCTCACCTGTGTTTCATTGGAAGTATTGACGTATAACTGATGTTCTGTTGTCCACATCCTCATCCTCTGCCTCCTCATCCTCACTGTCCTCAGGGTCCACTGCTGTCACAGGGGCATCTTCAGTCCCCTCCTCCTGGAGAAAAGGCACATGTCGTCTGAGAGCCAGGTTGTGCAACTACTATCTGGCAGACCTTTTTGGGTGAGTAACACAGGAATCCACCTGTCAGATGCAGGCATCTAAACCTGGCCTTCAGGAGGCCCAAGGTCCTCTCGATTATTCTCCTTGTTCGCCCATGTGCATCATCACAACGGTTCTCAGCCCCTGCCCTAGCATTCCTCATAGGGGTCAGGAGCCACAATAGGTTTGGGTAGCCAGAGTCACCTGCAAATAGTGAGGGACCAAATTTAGCCTTATACAATCCTATGGGTATAACACTTGAAGGCATACACTGACATACAGTGGGTGGGGACTCTGGCTCACCTATTAGCCACACCCTGTGCCTCTGTAGTTGGGCCATCACATTTGGGATGCTATTATTCCTCAGAACGAAGGTGTCATACACTGGCCCAGGATACTTGGCAGTGATGTGGGAGATGTACTGGTCTGCCAGGCACACCATTTGCACATTCAGTGAGAGGAAACTCTTGCGATTCCTGAACACCTGTTCATTCTGGCAAGGGGGGGACAAACTCAATATGTGTGTCATCAGTCACCCCAATAATATTGGGCATATGTCCGATTGCATAGAATCCGGTCTTCACAGTGGCCATATCTTCCACCTGGGGGAAAGAAATGTAGCTGCACATGTGTTTCACCAAGGTAAACAATACCCTTGCCAGCACGATTGAGAACATTGGCTGTGACATTCCTGATGCCAAGCCCACTGTCACTTGGAAAGAACCAGTTGTCAGGGAATGGAGCACAGATAAAACCTGCACAAGAGTGGGGATCCCAGAGGGATGATGGATAGCTGGTATCAGGTCAGGCTCCAATTGTGCACACAGCTCTGTGATTGTGGCCCTGTCCACTCTATAGATGAGTATAATGTGCCTGTCCTCCGGTTTAGCCAAGTCCACATCCGCTGTGGTAGGTATCTAAGGGACACAAGAGTGAGTAGGCCATCAAAATGTGAACAATGGAACCACCAGCTCAGTGTGCATACAGCATTAATGTGATGGGACAGTGGGAATGGCAATGTATGTGTAATTTTTGGCAATGACCCAGTTATGGAAGATCTGTATGTAGTCCACCACCTTGAAATGGTGAACGCCTGTCCTGTACCTATGGACAGGTGGAAGTGAGGTAACTCTGCCAACATTGGGCATCGTGGTGGAAGGTGGTCTCCAGCAGAGGCCATGAAGGCCACCCTCCAGCCACAGTTGTACAAGGAGCCCCCTCCAGGATCAGCGGGCAAGATCCACACCTCAGTGACTGTGACCTTGCACTCCCCAGTATTGGGAAATGGGCACGGAGCCCCTCCAGGATCAGTGGGCAAGTTCCCCACCTCACTGACTGTCACCTTGCACTCCCCAGCATTGGGAAATGGGCATGGAGCCCCCTCCAGAAGCAGTGGGAAAATTCCCGATGTCAGCTGAGGTGCCCCCATCCCCCTTCCCCCTAAGGTGTCTGTCCACTTCCATGATGATGCTCCTGCACAGTTTTGTGCATAGTTAGTCCGGATCAAGTTGGGGCTTGACTGTGTCCTGTAGCCATGTGGGCCTTATGTACTTTGGAGTGGGCATTGGCCCTTTCTGGACAATTGTTTATGTCTATCTGTTCAAAATTGGTTCGTATGGTTGCTTTTGCCTTGCAAATACATTTCTCAGTATTTCCAAACTCAATTCCTTGTATTATTATGCAGTGTGTTGTGTGCCGCTGGTTTTCCTCTGCAGCTGGTTGTGTGTATGGTGTGTGTGTGTATGGTGTGTGTTGTGTGTCTCTCTCCTGTTCCTCCCTCCCTCCCTTGTGTGCTAGGGGGCTATACTCACAGTTGTTATCTTCGTCTGCATGGGTGTTCCAGGTGGAGCATGGTGTAGAAAAGCATCGGGAAGACTTGAGGTTCCGGTTCCATGGCAGCGTTGAGCTTCTCTGTGTCTCTGTTGGTAAGTCTTTGGTCTTCTGTGATGTGTTTCCGCCAGGCTTTTGATGGCATTGGTACCGCCCCGGAAATCGTGGCAGTGTGGTGTGTCAAAATGGTCTTCTGCCTGGCTGATGATGGCTACCGCCATGCGTGGTATTTACGCCCTGGCAGATGGTGTGGTACATTGGCTGTCTATGGGGGTTATCATGGTCATAATTTGGCAGTAATTACCACCAGCCTGTTGGCGATATTAGTGCCACTTTAACAGTCACCGTCAATGTCATAATGACCACACATATTTTGCCTACCTGACACCTCTGCTACAACGCTGATAAGATTCTCCTTAACACTTTCTTTCCCCACCAGGCACAACAAGTAGTAGCCTCAAGCTCAACCTCAAGCTGAGGTGATGAAATTATCAATATAGAGAAAAACCTAGAAGACTGTTAGGTGTACAACTATGACAAAGAGAATGGCATACAGGCATACAGGATGGAGCAGGTCAGTCACTTTATACTATGAAACCTTATAGAACACAGACTCATCTAACACAATTGCTGCCAAGGATCCTTTATCAAGATCATCAGACTTTCCATCTTATCCCCAGAGTGCAGACATCTTTTAGAGGGAAAAATCATAATGGATTAACTATAGTAGGCAGTCAATGCCTGACCCAAATGTAAATCCCTGGAGAAGATGCATTCTGTGGATAATTCTATAATACATAATTGCCCTGTGATATGCCGCTTTTTAAAATGCTTTTGAAGAAGCTTGAACAACGAAATCACTGGGCCACATATCAAATCAAACACAGGCATTCTCACATTTATACCTAAGGAAGGTATAAAGAGAATGCAGCAGTTTTCTGCCCTATATTATTAATAAATATAGATATCTTGTAACTGGTCGCACTCATAGCTACAACCACTCATCAAAGTGATGTCAACCTTAATACATGGCTCACAAGTGGGTCATGTAACAGGTTGATTGTCTAGAAATCATCCGCAAACTATAGCTCACCTTTTATTGCAGACATAAGACCAACCAGTAGATGTCCTGGCTGTCTCACTGGACGCCAAGAAAGCCTTGGATTAGGTAGACTGGGGCTTATTGTTTAGAACTATATAAGGACCAACCTTAGGGCAAGACTTTGGGGGTCATTCTGACCCCGGCGGGCAGCGGGAGCCGCCATATGGCCGCTCCGCAGTCGAAAGACCGCGGAGGCCATTCTGGCTTTCCCGCTGGGCTGGCGGGCGACCGCCAGAAGGCCGCCCGCCAGCCCAGCGGGAAACCCCTCCCCACGAGGAAGCCGGCTCCGAATGGAGCCGGCGGAGTGGGAAGGTGCGACGGGTGCAGTTGCACCCGTCGCGAATTTCAGTGTCTGCTGAGCAGACACTGAAATTCTTTGTGGGGCCCTCTTACGGGGGCCCCTGCAGTGCCCATGCCATTGGCATGGGCACTGCAGGGGCCCCCAGGGGCCCCACAACACCCCATACCGCCATCCTGTTCCTGGTGGGCGAACCGCCAGGAACAGGATGGCGGTATGGGGTGTCGGAATCCCCATGGCGGCGCAGCAAGCTGTGCCGCCATGGAGGATTCCTCAGGGCATCGGAAAACCGGCGGGAGACCGCCGGTTTTCCTGTTCTGACCGCGGCCAAACCGCTGCGGTCAGAATGCCCTGCGGGGCACCGCCAGCCTGTTGGCGGTGCTCCCGCATCCCCGGCCCCGGCGGTCCTTGACCGCCGGGGTCGGAATGACCCCCTTTATCTCTAAGGCCAAATGTCTGTACCTCTACCCAAAGGCCCAAATAAATTGTTGTGAATTTATTCCACTACCATTCCTTTTCAAGCAGGGGACACATCAAGGAAGCCCGTTGTCATCTTTGCTTGTACCTTCAAGCACTAGAGCCTTTCGCAGCATAAATCTATATATCCAAAGACATCAAGGGCATACCCACATAATTCAGACCACTAAAATCTTCTCTAAATGCACATGATGTCATAATGACACTCACTAATTCTGAGACATCACTTGTCTCACTGATGATGATGACAGATTCATTCTCTGCCTTCGCATGATATAAAATCAGTAGGAACAAATGTGAGGCTCTGCCCAGGTCCTGTGTTACACTGAAGTTTGGCATAAGTGAGCATAATATGAGGGGGGCTAGAAGCATCAGACATCTACAAAATTCTGATTCAAAGAGGGCTAAATAAAATGGTAGATTATTTACACACTCTACACACTAAGGGGGTCATTCTGACCCCGGCCGGCGGCAGAAGCCGCCGGCCTGGCTGGGACCGCCAGAATACCACTGCGCGGTCAAAAGACCGCCGCGGGTATTCTGGGTTTCCCGCTGGGCTGGCGGGCGACCGCCAGAAGGCCGCCCGCCAGCCCAGCGGGAAACACCCTTCCATGAGGATGCCGGCTCCGAATGGAGCCGGCGGAGTGGAAGGGGTGCGACGGGTGCAATTGCACCGTCGCGATTTTCAGTGTCTGCATGGCAGACACTGAAAATCTTTGTGGGGCCCTGTTATGGGGGCCCCTGCAGTGCCCATGCCATTGGCATGGGCACTGCAGGGGCCCCCAGGGGCCCCACGACACCCCAAACCGCCATTCTCTTCCTGGTGGCCTAAACCGCCAGGAACAGGATGGCGGTATGGGGGTCGGAATCCCCATGGTGGCGCAGCAAGCTGCGCCGCCATGGAGGATTCCCCAGGGCAGCGGGAAACCGGCGGTACACCGCCGGTTTCCCGTTTCTGACCGCGGCTGTACCGCCGCGGTCAGAATGCCCATGGGAGCACCGCCAGCCTGTTGGGTGTGCTCCCGCGGTCGTTGGCCCTGGCGGATTTTACCGCCAGGGTCAGAATGACCCCCTAAGACTTAGAATTACATTTTCCACTGGAAGCACCTCCATAAAGATAGTAAAAATTATCATAGCATTATGTTTAATTGTATGTTTGGAATGCTCCCCTCCCTCTACAGATACACAAATCAATTCCAACACAAAATTCAAGTCCCCATCAAGCCATTCATATGGGTCAGTACGAATCTGAGGCTTAAACCCTATAAAATAAACTCACAGGCTACAGTAGTTTATGAATACCTCAGAAGCACACATGTTATCTAGCTCACTAACTGTGGCAGTTAACATGTCTGCTTCCTGGACCCAACACACACGCACTATGGGTGCATCTCAAACCTCAAACAGACGGCAATGTGCAACATACCGGGCCTAGTCTCCATTTAAGCTTCTCAAAATAAACACTGATATTCCAATAGCCCAGAGGACAAAGTGGGCAGAATCGGAGGGGCAGAACGTGCCCATAATTTTTTTGATTATTGAAAAACTGTTCTACTTTTTTTAAAAAGACAACCGTCTCCCAGGATGGTTAACATTGATAGTTTAAATGCTTTAGCTGAAGTGTCATTCAGTGAGTCTCCTGGGCTGTGAAACTGAGGCTGCTGCCAGGATTTAGAGATCAAGGCACTCCACCACCCGTAGGCACCCGCCTGCGCCTCATCCCTGGTACCTAGTGGTAGGCTTACTGTGTTGTTGTGTTCTACTGTTGCATTTACCTTTTTTCGTTTTTCAAAATTGTTTTTTTGTTTATTGTACTGCTTTTATTAGCCTTTGTGCCATTGTTTTAGCCCGTTTCATTCTCTGCGCCCTTTCCTGTGCCCGCCCGGCTCAGCCGGCTCTCGCCGGTCTTCCAGCCCTTGTCGCTGCGTCCTCTGTGGCCCCCCGCCTTGCTCACCCATTGGTCCCTTCCCTCCCGCCTCCCAGCTGCTCCTGCCTCCCACTTCCCTCTCTTAGAGGCAAGCCCGTCTGTTCCCGTCCGCGCCTGGACCACGCCAGGACCGCACCCAGCGCCGGTCTCTCTGGCCCTCGCACCCCGACCCCCCAAGACAGCATTACTCTGCCACTACGCTACACGCCCCCAACCCAGGTCTGCACCCCTCCTGCGCCCAAGCCAACCCCAAGCACAAACACAGAACTTTCACATGTCCTGCATGCTGTTTCTCCAGCACCCCCACAAACACCAACAACACCAACACGCTCTACAACAACACTAACACGCCCCACAACAACACTAACATGCCCCACAACAACACTAAAGCGCCCTACAACAACACTAACACGCCCCACAACAACACTAACGTGCCCCACAACAACACTAACATGCCCCACAACAACACCAACACGCACCACAACAACACTAACGTGCCCCACAACAACACTAACATGCCCCACAACAACACCAACACGCACCACAACAACAACAGCCCCCGCAACCACATTAACTGCATATTCCTAAACACCCGCTCTGTACACAAGCATGCCATCGAGCTCTGGGACCTGATCACAACTCACTCCCCTGACATCGTCTTCCTCACGGAAACTTGGATGAATCCCTCATCTGAACCCGACATAGCCATAGCCATTCCTGAAGGCTACAAAATCTCTTATAGAGACCATCTAAACAAACTGGGAGGTGGCATCGCCATTATACATAAAAACACCATAAAGATCACCACCAACACCCACGACACCCTAGACAGCGCAGAACACCTACACTTCTTAATTCACATAAACACCCCAACACCACCCTCAGAGAAACCCTCATTTACAGACCACCAGCACCTCGCCCCCATTTCTGTGACACCATCGCTGACACCATCAGCCCCCACGCTGTCACCTCCACAGACTACATCCTCCTTGGTGACATCAACTTTCACCTGGAGAACCCCCACGACCACAACTCCACAACCTTACTAGACAACCTCACGAACCTAGGACCCAAACAACTTATCACCTAACCCACACACTCAGCAGGACACGTGCTAGATTCGATTTTTACCTCCAGCAACCACATAACTTTCGCACACACCACCGAACTCCACTGGACCGACCACAACTGCGTCCACTTCTCCTTCACGAAACCCCCCACCCACCACTGTCAACACACCACACCCTACCGTATGTGGGACAAGATCCCCACTGACACCTGAACGCCAAGCTCACACAAACTCCCCCCACACCAACGACCCCAACATCGCTGCCCATAATTTCACACAATGGATTACAACTTGCTCAGACTCACTCGCCCCTCTGAGAAGAAACAACACCACCCCCAACATCAAGACCACCCCCTGGTTCACCACTGGACTCTGAGCCTCCAAGCGTGAATGCCGCAAAACTGAGAAAGTTTGGCGCCAAGAACCCACTATGACCAAATTCTCCACCCTCAAAACCAGCATACGCAAACATCACCAACTCATCCGAACCACCAAAAGGGCTTACTACAAAGAACGCATAGACAGTAACTCACATAACAGCAAGGAACTCTTTACCATCATTAAAGAGCTCACCAAACCCAAATCCTGCAACATCGACCCCATTCACACAAAAAACCTCTGCAACTCCCTCTCCAACCACTTCCACCTCAAAATTTTAGACATACACAACAGCTTCACACCACCAGCACCCACCATCTCCACCACCGACACAACCAACAACAACACACACCACTCTCCAACCAACTGCACACCTGGGCCCCTACCAATGACGAAGAAACCAAAAAAAACATAAACTACATCCACTCAGGCTTCCCCACGGACCCCTGCCCCCACCACATCATCAACAAGGCCAGCCCAACCATCGCTCTCCAGCTTCGCGCCGTAATCAACAGCTCCTTCAACGTCGCCACCTTCCCAGACTCCAGGAAGCACTCCGAAATAACAGCACTCCTAAAAAAAAAAAAAAGCAGACCCTGATGACCTCACGAACTACCGCCCCATTTCTCTTCTCCCCTTCCCCGCCAAGATCGCTAAGAAGCTAGTGAGCGCCCGCCTGTCTCACTTCCTAGAGGAAAACAATGCACTCGACACCTCCCAGTCTGGATTCCGCAAGAACCACAGCACTGAGACAGCCCTCATCGCCCGCACTTACGACATCAGAACCAGAGTTGGCAAGGGCGAGACCATCGCGCTCATCCTCCTGGACCTCTCCGCAGCCTTCAACGCAGTCTGCCACCAAATACTCCGTACATGCCTCTACAACGTAGGAACACGACACAAGACCCTGGACTGGCTCGCCTCCTTCCTCGCCGAAAGAACCCAGAAAGTTTGCCTCCCTCATCCAGTCCCCAGCAACCAAGATCATCTGCGGGGTCCCCCAAGGGTCCTCCCTCAGCCCTACTCTTTTCAACATTTAGATGGCCCGCTCACCAACATCCTCCGCCCTCACGGAATCACCATCATATCCTACGCAGACGACACCCAGCTCATCATCTCCCTCACCAGGAACCTCACCACCGCCAAGACTAACGTCCACGCCGGACTCCTCGACACCGACAAATGGATGACAGCAAGCCACCTCAAACTAAACTCCAACAAAACCGAAATCATCATCTTCGCCCCCAACAAGACAGTATGGGACGACTCCTGGTGGCCCACTGCCCTAGGACCACCCCCAACACCTGCCACCCATGCACGCAACCTCTGCATCATCTTAGATTCATCCCTCTCCATGGCCGAGCAAATCAACTCTATCACTTCCTCCTGTTTCAACACCCTCCGCATGCTGCAAAAAACCTTCAAATGGAACCCCATAGAAACCAGGAAGACCGTCACCCATGCACTCATCAGCAGCAGAGTAGACTACGAAAACGCCCTCTACGCTGGCACCACAGTCAAGCTTCAGCAGTAACTCCAGCAGATCCAGAATGCAGCCGCACGTCTCATCCTGAACCTCCCACGCCATGAACACATCTCCGCCCACCTCAGATCCCTTCACTGGCTACCCATCAGCAAAAGGATCATCTTCAAAGTCCTCATCCACGCACATAAATCCCTCCACAACACTGGACCAGCCTACCTCAACAAAAGAGTGAACTTCCACACTCCCACTCGTCTCCTCTGCTCTGCCAACCTCGCCCTCGCCACAGTCCCCCACATCCAACGCACCACCTCGGGAGGCAGATCCTTCTCCTACCTCGCCCCCAAGACCTGGAACACCCTCCCCACCAACCTACACAAGACCCAGGACCTCCTGTCCTTCAGAAAACACCTCAAGACATGGCTTTTTGAACAGTAAATAGGCATCCCCCCTGTTTTGTTCCCCCAGCGCCTTGAGACCCTTGCGGATGAGTAGCGCGCTTAATAACATTTTTTGATTGATTGATTGATTGAGTTAAATAAGCCTTCCTGCCAGTTCATCATGTTTATTTACACAATGGTTGAAAAGGTAGTCACTGCTGTAGTCACTGAGATGTTGGCAGTTATTGTTTCAGTTGTAGTCCCTGCTTTGGCGATAGCTATTGTGGTTATAATTGTAGTCAGAGGTATTGTCCTTCCCTTGCTGGTAGCTATGGTCATTGCTGTATTGCCTGCTGTTGCCCTGTTGTCATTGCTGTTGAGGCAGGTATGGTTACTTCTGGCATGACAGATGTCCTTGCTACTCTTGTCCTTGCTCTGCTGATAGAAGAGGTTGCTGGTGTTATCCTTGTTGAGGTTATAATTGAAGTTGTTGCTGTGATCGATGATTTTCGGGAAGCTTTTGTTGCAGCAATGGTCCCTGTTGTGGTGAAAAATGTTGTAATTAATGTTGTTGTCCCTGTCATGGTGGCAGCTGTAGAATTTGCTGTGGTTAGAGCTGCAGTTTCTATTGTGTTCCCTGTTGTGATGTCATCTGTGGTCTCGACTATAGTTCTAGCTGTGGTTACAGCTATGGCTAAAGCTGTTCTCACAGCTGTGGTCCATGCTCTGCATCAGATTACTACTGTTGCTGTAGCTGGCTTTGCTATTGTGGACTTAGCTGTGTGCATAGCTATAGGGAAACTGTTGGGACCAGTTTATATTGCTGTGATTCCTGCTGTCCTAGAAACTATTGTTACTGCTGTTACTTCCAAAGTGGCAGGTGTGGTCCTTATTGCTGCCCCTGCTCTTGTGGAGGCTGTGGTGATTGCTGTGATGGCAGCTGTAGTTTTGGCTGTAGTGGCTGCTGGGGGCCACTACTGTAGTCCACCTGTGGTTACTTCTAGAGACACTGCTAAGGGCTGCTACAGTTGCAGCTGTGGTCTATCCTGTGGTCCCTGCAGCTGTTACAGCTGTGGTTGTTGCTGTGCTGTAAGCTTTGTTGGTGCTGTGGGGATGAAACGAGATGACTGCAAACCCCTCTCAATGTATTTATTTTTTGTAAAGCACATTCCTTCTGTCAGGCAGACAAGACACTCCAGCACAACATTAGATTTGCCTGTTATCTTTCCATTCATTTTCTAGGATTAGTAGTCTCCTCATTTTTCTATTACATTTTCATTATGGTATCAACTCTAAAGATTATAGCCCTCATTACAACCCTGGCGGTAAATGCTGCTTACCGCTGTGCAGAAGACTGCCAACATACCACTGGGGCCGCGGAATTCCGCTACAGCTATTATGACCCACAGCTCGGAGTCCGCCATAATACAGACACCCACACAAGTCCGCCACACCAAAGGTCAGTGATAAACTGGCGATAATAAAACCTTCACCGTCACGGCAACAGGAATACGCCCACACTATCACGACCCACAAATCAACGTGGCGGTCTTTCAACCGTGGTAATCCATTGGCAGTACACACCACTGTGCTCAAAATACACACACACTTACAAAACACAACCACATGGGGCAATTCGAAATACACACACCTGATACACATACACACACCACACCCACACACTGACAACACTATAAAACACCCACCCACATTACCCACAAACCCTTACCACCAGAAATTTGAAAGCAGGCCAGAGAGAGACACTACCTAAAACAACACCAGCATCCACAGACACACAACACCATCACTTACACAACATCCACGCACCTCAAACAACACACACCAACACATCCCCTCACACATCACAACACACACCGCCTCACACATCACCCGCACCACATCATGGCACCTCAACGACACCCCAGGTTCTCTAAGGAGGAGCTCAGCCTCTTGGTGGAGGAAATCATCCGGGTAGAGCCACAGCCATTCGGATTCGGAAGGGATGACATCAGGAAGAGGTGGAATGATCTACGGGGGAAGGTACGTTCCGTGGTCTCCAGACATCAGATTGCTGTACAGAGGACTGGCGGTGGACCCCCACCTTCCCCCCACAACTAACAACATGGGAGGAGCAAGTCTTGGCAATACTGCATCCTGAGGGCCTCGCAGGAGTAGCAGGAGGACTGGACTCTGGTAAGGCAAATTTTTATTACCATATCCCCCACCCCACCTGCATGCCATCACATACCCACCCCCATCACTCCAACACTTCACATATGCCCCACTATCACAACCTAGCCATCCCAACACCAAGCCCTGCATGCAACACCAAAGCATGGACACCCATCACCAAAGCATGTCCACTACAGATACCCACACAGACCCCAAACCAACTATCACACAAGGACCAAGCCAAGAATGCAAGCACTGGAGTACAGGGTCACTCACCCATTGCACACAGAGGCACACACAGATGCAATAATCATGCCTTTACATCCCTACATGACCCCTACCCAACGTCACCGGACAGGAGGTGCCAGACATAGCCAGTTCCCCCACAGAAGAGACCCACAGTGATGACAGCAGCCCTGCACAACTGGATCAAGATGACCAGCCCGGCCCATCAGTGACCTCGGGACAGTCAGTTCCCCTGCCACAGTCCCAAACCACCACTGAACCTCCCCCCTCAGGAAACACCAGCACAGCACCCACCCAGCGGGCCCATCCCTCTGTCCCCAGGACACGTCAATCAGCAGTGTGTCCACCACTACAGGGAACCCAGGCAACCCCACTAACACAGGACAATCAGGGACCTGGGGGCAGTGGCAGTGGGCACACGGTTCAGGAGACAGAGGAACAGGACAACAGGGAAGCGGGGAGGACAGCTGTGCGACAGGGGGAGGACAGGCCCAGGGAACCCACTCTCCACGAGGCACTCTCCAATATCATGGGAGCTTACCATCATTCCCAGGAGACGATGGCAACGGTACTGGCCAAGTTTCAGGAGACCCAGCGGCTACAGGAGGAACACTACCTGGGTATCAGGGAGGACTTGAAGTCCATTAACAACATCCTGGTCACCATTGCAGGGGTGCTGGCAGACCTTGTCAACACCAGGAGGGATACAGTGGGACAACAAGGGGCCCCTGACACTAGCCTGGACGATGAACAGCCCTCCACCTCCGCCGGTGCTAGTGGACAGGAGGCACCGCCACAGGAACACGACACCAGCACCCCACCCCCTGCAGATGGAGAACCACCCTGCAAACGGTCCCTAAGATCCAGGAACAAGACAGAGAACATTGCCAAGACCCCTGCCAGGAAATGAGACCCCCCTGAATGTCACCCTTCTGTCCCACTATGTCACCCTGTCCATCCTTAAACTGCCATTGCTCCACTTCCTATGCCCCTTTGGACAATACACCTGTGAAACAAATAGACTGGACTCTGCCATGGACATTCCTCCACCATCACCCCAGCCCATTTTACAACCCCCTCCACTTATTAGCACAGAAATAGACACACTTCAATCACAAAACAATCTGGAGTTAGTCTGTGCTTTCACAAACGTGTAATTGCAATAACCATGGAACATAACAATGTCAATTTACTTGTGCACATACCGATGTAACAAAGCTGTAGGCCTGGAGGAAATATAGCAGAGGGCACAAAGTGGGACCCACATCTGTGAAATGGAAAGGCAAAGTGACAAGTCAGGGTCCATACACTGAGTGAAAATGACAGACTTATGCTAGCTCCAGAAAATGTGTGAGATGTGGGAGGCAGTGACATCTTCTTACCGGTGTCTCACTGGAAGTATTGCATGATTATGTTGTTTCGATTATCGATATCCTCTTCTTCACTGTCCACAGGCTCCACCGCTGCCACAAGACTACCAGCTGGCCCATACTCCTGCAGAAAAGGCACCTGCCGTCGCAAAGCCAGGTTGGGCAGCATACAGCGGGCCACGATTATCTGGCACACCTTCTTTGGTGAGTAGTAGAGGGAACCACCTGTCATATGGAGGCAACGGAATCTGGCCTTCAGGAGGCCGAAGGTTCGTTCGATCACCCTCCTAGTTCGCCCATGTGCCTCATTGTAGCGTTCCTCTGCCCTTGTCCTGGGATTCCTCACTGAGGTCAGTAGCCATGACAGGTTGGGGTAACCAGAGTCACCTGCAAATATCGAGGGACAACTGTTAGACACACACTAACCCTTAGGGACAACCCAATATCCAGACACCTATTCACACTGTATTGGGTCCTTGGCCTCACCTATTAGCCACACACAGTGCCTCTGGAGTTGCCCCATCACATAAGGGATGCTGCTATTCCTCAAAATGTAGGCGTCATGCACTGAGCCAGAAAACTTGGCATTCACATGGGAGATGTACTGGTCTGCCAAACACACCATCTGCACATTCATTGAATGGTAGCTCTTCCGGTTTCTGTACACCTGTTCACTCCTGCGGGGGGCGTACCAATGCCACATGTGTCCCATCAATGGCACCAGTGATGTTGGGGATATGTCCCAGGGCATAGAAGTCACCTTTCACTGTAGGCAAATCCTCCACCTGAGGGAACACAATGTAGCTGTGCATGTGTTTCAGCAGGGCAGACAACACTCTAAACAACACGTTAGAGAACATTGGCTGGGACATCCATGATGCAATGGCCACTGTTGTTTGAGAGGAACCACTTGCCAGGAAATGGAGTACTGACAGGACCTGCACTAGAGGGGGTATCACTGTGGGATGGCGGATAGCTGACATCAGGTCTGGCTCCAACTGGGCACACAGTTCCTGGATTGTTGCACAATCAAGTCTGTATGTGACTATTATGTGTCTCTCTTCCATTGTCGACAGGTCCACCAGCGGTCTGTACACCGGAGGATGCCGCCATCTCATTACCTGCCCCAGCAGACGTGCCCTATGGAGGAGAACAACGAGCAGAGTCAGCCATCACTGAGGTATCCCAAAATGTCATTTGCACAAATTTATTAATCCGCAATGTGCGTGTAAATGTGAGTATTCCAGGCCTACATAGGTGTGATGCAGTTATTATTAATGCCATGTGGCCCACTGAAATGGCGGCTGCCTGACCTGTAAGGTGGGACAAGGGAATATGAGGTAACTGCGCTGGCGTTGTACACCGTCGTGGCATGCGGTCGAAGACCGTCGCGCAATTCTGCATTGGTTAACATTGGGCCCTATGGGTCCGAGGAGCCAATGACGATGTACGCCGGCGGTGACGGTACGCACTGCTGCAGACGTGACTGCCATTTTCTGTCTGTTCACTCACTTGATACCTGACCTTCAACAGGAGAGGACCTACACTGCAAGTGCTGCTGTGACCTCAGTCTGGAAGCGACGATGGCTCATGTGTCTGGGGAATGGGCCCATGCCTTCACTTCGGAGGAGTTGGAGAAACTAGTGGATGGGGTCCTCCCCTAGTACACGCAACTGTACGGTCCTCCAGACAAACAGGTGAGTACACTGTGAGCATGCTGCATGGGCAATGCCTGTTTTGAGTGGTGTGGATGGAAGATACATGGGGGGCTGAGGCCTGCATGTGCGGATGGGGAGTGTATGTGCGTCAGTGAAAGGGTGGGAAGGGGGAGCAATGACTATGACGGTCCGGACGGGTAAGTAATGTCCTTTCGCCATCTACCATTCCTCTAGGTCAGCGCCCACCAGAAGAAGGCTATTTGGCGTGCCATCGCCAAGGACGTCCAGGCCCTGGTGGTCCACCACAGACGGAGCAGCCACTGCTGTAAAAGATGGGAGGACCTGCGCCGCTGGAGCAAGAAGACAGCAGAGGCCCAGCTGGGGATGGCCTCCCAACGTGGGAGGGGTGCCCGTCACACCATGATCCCCCTGATGTTCCAGATCCTGGCAGTGGCGTATCCGGAGTTGGATGGCTGCTTGAGGGCATCACAGCAGCCACAAGGCGGTGAGTACACTCTCATTCAGCTAACTTTGCACGCATTACGAGGTGTCTGGGTGGGGGAGGTGGGCAGTGGGTTCCCCTAGGCCAGGGCGATCTTGGTAGGCAAGGTCCCTTGTGAGTCTGGCTATGTGGCACACCAACCCCACTAGTGGTTAGAGCAATCTACACCTAGTCAGGCTCCAGTGACTTCCAGGTGTGCAGCAATTGGGCTTAGGCCTCGTACCCCATGGGCATGTGATTAATCTAGGAACTATAAGTGCATGGCGTAGTGCAGAGGGCTGCTCACTGACTATTGTGTCCGCCAAGGGTAGTGATCTTGCATGCACTGAACATGTCTTTCTTCTGTCTTCCCCCCCTTTTTGTGATCTCCCTGTTCTTGTGTGCAATAGCATCATCAGGCGGAGGAGCATTGGCACCAGAGCAGGAGGGAGCTGCATCCCACTTGGCCCTGGAGGGTGAAGCAACGGAGTCTGAAGCCACCAGTGGGATGTAGGGCGAGGGGGGCTCCATGGCAGAGACAGGAGCAGAGACCAGCGACAGCGACTCCTCCTCTGATGGGAGCTCCCTTGCGGTGGCAGGCCCCTCTGTGCCCACCGCATCAACAGGTACAGCCGCCACCCCGCCACCAGCACCGCCTTCCCAGCAGCCCCTCAGTGTGTATCCCGTGCCCACTCACCCAGGAGGGTGGGCATCTCCTTCGCCCCAGGCACCTCAGGCCCTGCCCAAGTCAGCCTTGCTGCCCTCAGTGAGGAGGCTATTAACCTCCTGAGATCCCTCACTGTTGGGCAGTCTACCATTTTGAATGCCATCCAGGGTGTTGAGAGGCATTTGCAACAAACAAATGAATACCTGGAGGGCATTCAATCTGGCCAGGCAGCCCAACAGAGAGCATTTCAGGCTCTGGCCTCAGCACTGATGGCAGCCATTGTCCCTGTGTCCAGCCTCCCCCCTCCAACCTCCTCCACCCAGACCAAATCCCCTGTACCTCAGCCTATCCCAAGCACACCATCAGACCAGCATGCACACACATCAACAGACAAGAGTGGCTCAGGCAAACATAAGCACCACACATCCCACAGGCACTCACACAAGCATCATACCCATGCACACATACCAACATCCACTTCCTCCACTGTGTCCCCCTCCTCCACGTCTCCCTCCTCCCTCCCAGTCTCGTCTCCACTCACTCCTGCATGCACTACATCCTCAGCCACTACCTCCATGCCCAGCACGCCCATCACCACACACCGCTCACATGCACTCACCACCCCCACTACCATTCACACATCCACAGTGTCCTCTCCCAGTGTATCAGTGAGCCCTCCTCCCAAAGTACACAAATGCAGGCACACACCCACCCAATAGCCATCCACCTCACAACGCCCTCCAGCCCATGCACCTTCACCCAAATTCAGCAGACGTACACCTCCTACAACCACTACCTCTTCCTCCACTCCCAAACCCCCTCCATCTACCCGTCCCAGTGTGTCTAAAAAACTTTTCCTGGCTAACATTGACATCTTCCCTACACCTTCCCCCTCGTCCTTCCCCTAGGGCCAGGCTTTCCAGGTCCCAGCCCAGCACCTCAGCCACCACATCCCCAGGCACAGTGGTGCCAGCAACTGCGGGATAATGGAGTGCGCCAACCATCAGGGCTACCAGTGTGCCACGGAGAGAGGGCAAGGACATTCCACCACCTGCCAAGGTTAAAAAGGTGCCCACATCCCAGAGGGAGAAGCCGAAACACCTGCCACCAAGGGGTCAGCGAAAACAAAAGGGAATAGTGGCAAGACAACTGCGCCACCATCAAAGGTGGGGAAGGGACAAAACCAGACTGAGGGACCAGTGTCACACCTTCTGTCCACGCCAACCTGTACGGTGGCGAACTCTGCCACCTGCACCGCCACCAGCACGTCTACATCCACTGCGACAGTCCCCAGACTCTTGCCCTGTGGGTAGCCATCCGAGGCTGCAGGATACATCCAGCTTTCTCCCTCAGCAGGTGCTGACACATGCCCTGCCGCCACAGAACCTGTGGCCAGCACCGCCGCCACAGACCCCGCACCCAGCACTGCCGCCACAGACCCCGCACCCAGCACCGCCGCCACAGACCCCGCACCCAGCACCGCCACGACTGACACCGCCGCAAGCACCGCCAGCGGCTCTGCCACGTCCTCGAACAGTGGCACCACCGCAGACATGCCTACCATCCCCAGTGGTCAGTCATCCGAGACTGGTGGTGAGCTCCAGGACCCTGGGCAGCTTCCATGAAGCCTTTCTGTCATCACAGTTATCACCTGCAGGTGGAATGCGAAGCCGCAGCAGTGTGGGGTATGTCACAGCCTCCATGGCGTATCATGCTACCTGTACCGCGGCAAGCTTGTGGCACACACACCCAGGTGAGGGAATTGTACCAGCCACACTGCACGTGGAGCACTCTGGGCACCAAGCCCCCTCCAGAACCAGTGGAGTATCACATCCACTACCTCAGTCCTTGGCAGGATGAAGCACTCTGGGCACAAAGCCCCCTCCAGAACCAGTGGAGTATCACATCCACTACCTCAGTCCTTGGCAGGATGAAGCACTCTGGGCACAAAGCCCCCTCCAGAACCAGTGGAGTATCACATTCACTACCTCAGTCCTTGGCAGGCTAAAGCACTCTGGGCACCAAGCCCCCTCCCGAACCAGTGGAGTATCACATCCACTTCCTCAGTCCTTGGCAAGATGAAGCACTCTGGGCACCACGCCCCCTCCAGAACCAGTGGAGTATCACATCCACTACCTCAGTCCTTGGCAGGATGAAGCTCTCTGGGCACAAAACCCGCTCCAGAACCAGTGGAGAAAGGCATCCACTTGAGAGACTCTGGCTTTGCACTCCCCAGGATAAAGCAGTGGGCAAACCACCCACTGGAGAGACTTGAGATACTGTGGCTTTGCACTCCCCAGGATACATCAATGGGCATGGAGCCCCCTTGTGCATCAGTGGCGTTGTGCGTTCATCTGGCTGAGGTGCCCCGCCTCCCCCTCCCCCTGAGGTGCCTGTTTCATTTCGATCTGATGCCCCTGCGGTGTTCTCTCCATTTACAGTCAGGTGTCATGTGTGGGCTTGGCCCATGCATTTTGGGCCCAGTGGTCCACGGACAATGATTGGTGCACTATCTGGACTTTTGTAGTTGGTGTACATAATTGCGTTTACTGGATTTTGAACTTTGATAATGAGATGGCACATGATTACATCTGTTCAAATCAATTCCTTTTGTCCTTGCGTTCTTGGAGGGGGTGGAGGGATGTATGTGTATTGTTGCTGCATGCATTTGTGTGTATGGTGTTGTGGGTGGAGTGGGAGTGGTGGTGTTGCATTTTGCGTGTGTCTGTCACTCTCTTTTCCCTCCCCCCTCACCTGTGTTGTAGGTCCAGTACTCACCGTGGTCGTCGCCGCTGTCGTTGGAGCTCCTGATAGAAGAGAAGGAAGACCATCATCGGCAGTATCCGCAATTCGGGCTCCATGGCGTCCTGGTTCCTCGTGAGGGTGTGGAGAGATGAGTGTTTTCCCTTCTGTGTCCTGTTTCCGCCGTGTTTTTGTTCACGTTGGTTCTGCCCCGGAAAAGGTGGCAGATAGGCCTATTGTGATAGGGTGGGCGTTACATTGTCTTCCGTCTGTCTGTTGGCGGTGTCCGCCACGCTGTTTGTTTGTACCACCGTGGCGGTCGGAGTGTTAAAATGACTGTCTATGTTGGCGGTTTCCGCCATGGTCGTAATCCCATTTTTTTTCCGCCGGCCTGTGTGCGGTATTACCGCCGCTTTAACACCGACCGCCCCGGTTGTAATGAGAGCCTATATATTGAACTCCTTTTAATCTATGCCATAAAGAATGCACACCCCACGTTTATACTTTGTCTATAAAAAGGACACCCCAATGCTCCCACAATACAGGGGGGGTCTAGTAACATACACACAATATAGAACTGTCACATGGGACTCATTTAGGTGTGAGGAATTGATCAAATCGATCCCAGAACTTAATAGTTATTTCAGTGTAAAGTCCAACATCCAATAAATGACAGAAAATTCAAACTCACAGTGGACATTTCAATGTGTCAAAGGATTTCAAAATGTAGGCAGCTGGTTTCATCAATTCTGTAATTATTTTGACATATACTATATAATACATTATGTATATGATAAGCCAGTGGTTCCTAGCCTTTTGACTTCTGTGGACCCCCACTTCAGCAATACTGGAACCTGGGGACCCCCACTGAATCAATATTTGCATCCAAGGAGCCCCACTGACTTATTGCTAAAAGCTGGGGATCCAAACTCAGTGAAAAATTATTTAATTTTCTCAGCAGTCACGGACCCCCTGAGGAGGCTTCGTGGAACCCCAGGGGTCCCCGGACCACAGGTTGGGAACCACTGTGATAAGCAATAAGCAGGAGTGATAAAGTTAATTAAATAGTGCAGGTGATCCAGTGCTCACATAATATACGAAAGAGCAAATACATAAATAACCAAACAAAAAAGTTCTTATAATACACAGTACATTTCCCACTTGGTTCTTTAGAGGAATGTCTAAATTGGTAAGCCCACGGTATTAGGCACAACCCTAGAGTTGCAGAATGGGGCATGGATAGCGAAGATAGCCGGATGGACACTTCTCTCAGCACTCCAAATGGTGTCTTATATATTCTGTCTGCATCCTGTTCAATCCTGTCAGACACATCGCCTCAATGGAGTGAAACCACAGCGAGGGCCCTTTGCGCCGATGCGGCAGTTCATCCGAAGACTTTTATGGTCCCCCTAGCTGGCTGATGCTGCCCCAACCCTGACGATACAGCTGCCCACCAACTTGAGACTGGGGTGGCGTACCCGACCCGGGCCGCAATATGGCATAACTGGAGGCCTACCCAGGACTGCATGCACTCTGATATAACGGGATCCCAGGTGCCCCTGGTGTTCTGAGAGTGGGGGCACACCCCTGGGGTCTGCTTGTGTGCAGTGGCAGACTCTGGCCTCTGACGCACCAGACGGTATGTGGCCGTCCGGAGTGGGCCCATACTGAGGCCATAATAGGCCATAATTGGCGGTGTTGCCAAGCACTGCAGTTCCTTGATGACCGACAACACTCCTGGAGAGAGACCTAGCCGTTAACAAGCTCTGCTGAGGTGAGGTATGGTTAAGAGGCCTCACCATGGGGGAAGGACTGATGCTGATCCTCCAGGCATAACTCTGGAAGAAGGCATCTGTGGCACTTGGGGAGAATGTGATGCTTTGGGGCTCAGCATTGCTCACGGATTTCAAGTATTACGGTAAGATGGAAAATGGCTATGGCCCATAGCCCCTAGTCTACATCATGGAATCAACAAAGAAGATTGACATAACCCAGCTTGCCCCTGGGCAGAGATTGGACGGTGGATTTATGCCGCCCAGGACTGTGATTTAGCTGACATCAGGGTCCTTGGCACAGCCCCCTTTTTTCATCTATTTGGACTATGGATGGCCCCGGAGTCTCTTTGACCCATAAGCTCTACATTTCCTTGCAGGAAACTGTCACAACTGTAAGGTGGTCCTCTGCTGCCCCTGTTCCACAACCTCAGTTGTTTATGGGTGCCTTGACCACTTCCACACTTGCGAACTATACAGAGGGGCCTCCGGTGGGCTCCTGGTTACAATGCTACAGGAAACTATATAGCCAGGTGCAGTGGATTAGAATATTCGCTCATTCTTCGAAATGGTGAAGGACAAGAATCATAAACTAGCCTAATGAGCAAGATCCTAAACTATACATAACCAGTGCCTCCATGAGGAGCAAACTCCTGTGGGTGCTCCACCACCGGGGCAGAGAAATGTGATGACACTGGTCTTTCCCTGGTAGATCTCATGACAACAATCACAAACCCAGTGATGAACTAGCCCATAAGATCGACTCTGTTCAATAGATGTTAACTTACTCCGCACTGATTTGCGCAAGGTGATAGAGTGAGTGACCACCACAGAGTGAAACATGGCCTTCCTTCAGCAAGAGGTCAACATGCTTAGAGACACTGTGATCTTCCTACAACAACAAACAATCTGCTTAGATGACAGACTGGAGGACTCAAAAGGGAGATCCTGCAGGAATAACTTGTGCTTTGTAGGCTTCCCAAAGAGGGTGGAGGGGCATTCTACTGAGCTCTTCCTGGAGGACTGGATTTCTATTGTTCTGAAGCCCAGAAGAATCTCTAACTTCTTAAGGATTGAAGGAACGCATAGGTCACTCACTCCTCCACATGACCTGAGGCTCCTCTGGGGGTGATCATTGTTCACTTCTTTAATTTTCATGACCTGGATGCTATCCTCCACACCATCTGCATCAGAGGACCCCTGCTGTTTGGGGGTCACAGTATCTCCATCTATCCCGATTACACACAGAGGGTACAGGAGCAGAGGAAGATGCTTTTGTGGGCTCAAGAAACACCTTGAAGAATAGCCTCATTTTCCCGGTAAAACCTAAGGTCCAAAGCGAGGGAAAGGCTCTTTTCTTTTTCACAGCTGCGAAGGCCCACAACTGATCCGACTCCCACAGGCTACTTCTACCCAAGACAGGCCACAAACTGCATCCTCCCATAGGACTACGCAGATCCCAACCATACGCCCTTGCCGAACATGTGGGCAAAGGAAGAGCTTAGAGGATGGTGAACAGACTGAGAAAATCCTGGTTGGCCCCGATGGACTTATGAGGTGACCAAGAGTCGGATGGGATTGGCTGCTATTGAGCCGTGCCTTGTTGGCTTTGCAATTTGTTGTGTATCAAGGGATGGTATTGAGGTCTTGGGTCCCAATGCCCCACCTCCCCTATATGCCTCTCACACTGGAACAAAGAAGAGGCCGAATGGGATTGTGGTAAGATACAACACTGGTGCTGGTCCTGAAGATGCTGTATGCTTAACAACACTGAGGGGGTCATTCTGACCCCGGCGGTCCTTGACCGCCGGGGCCAGGGTCGGCGGGAGCACCGCCAACAGGCTGGCGGTGCCCCGCAGGGCATTCTGACCGCGGCGGTTTGGCCGCGGTCAGAACAGGAAAACCGGCCGTCTCCCGCCGGTTTTCCGCTGCCCTGCTGAATCCTCCATGGCGGCGCAGCTTGCTGCGCCGCCATGGGGATTCAGACACCCCATACCGCCATCCTGTTCCTGGCAGTTCGCCCGCCAGGAACAGGATGGTGGTATGGGTGTCGTGGGGCCCCTGGGGGCCCCTGCAGTGCCCATGCCAATGGCATGGGCACTGCAGGGGCCCCCGTAAGAGGGCCCCACAAAGAATTTCAGTGTCTGCTCAGCAGACACTGAAATTCGCGATGGGTGCAACTGCACCCGTCGCACCTTCCCACTCCGCCGGCTCCATTCGGAGCCGGCTTCCTCGTGGGAAGGGGGTTTCCCGCTGGGCTGGCGGGCGGCCTTCTGGCGGTCGCCCGCCAGCCCAGCGGGAGACACAGAATAACCGCAGCGGTCTTCTGACCGCGGTGCAGTATTCTGGAGGGGGGAACTCTGGCGGGCAGCCTCCGCCGCCCGCCAGAGTTAGAATGACCCCCTGAGTGCTCTGCTGACAAGGCAATGTGATTTTCCTTCAAATATGCTTCATTGTTTCTTTTTACATGTTTTGGTTATGCTGGCAGGGATGTCAGTCAGTGGACGCAGGGGGGAAGCTTGAGAGCGACAGCTTCACATCGTTCCTGATGCCCCACCTCTTGCAAAGCATATATTTTATAGGGTGGTTGGGGAGGGATTTCATTTTATGGTGTTTTCACATTTAACAGTGATGGCATGAGGCAAAATGTACTGACTTTCAACTCAACCGTTCTCCAATGGGTTGGGTAAGCAACACTGTCCAAGGGGTAGGGGGAGTTGGGAACAGATGTTGACTTTCTAGTTCAGTTGTTGGTTGGGAAACTGACTATGCTTCTGTGTGACATATACCTACGAGAAGAAGTGAGTGAATCTGTGTGTGGGGCGTGTGATTGGAGGCAAGTGGGAAAGGTGGGGTGGAAGGAGATGTATCTTTATTCTTCATGTTTCATACCGTAACCAAATTCATCACCTAGAATGTCTGGGGAATTGCCCATTATGAGAAGCGTAGATGGGGTCATGCAAACTTAAAATGGTACAAGATCGTCATTGCTTTCTTACAAGAAACTCATTATGGGGTGACTGCATCCCTAGCTTTCATAAATGATGGAGAGGTAAAATCTACACTTCCTCCTATGCTTCCAGTGGTCCTTATTGGGTGGCTCCAGATATGCCATTCCATCACCAGCACCATATTGTAGACCCAGAGGGTTGCTATGTGACCTTAAATGTCATGACATTTGTTTAATTAACATCTATGCTCCAAACATAGATTGCTCAGACTTTTCCTGAGGGTCATGGCCACCGCAATGCCGTACTTAGATGCTGCTATGACTCCTTCCTCTATGGTTTGGGAACTGTAACTAGACATATCAGTTTGGTCTGGGACAAGTCTGAATTTCAGTATGACATATCTGATCTTTTTAGGTGTGATTGGTGACAACAGCATCCTGAGGAGACCTCGCAAATGATATGAGGTCGAAACGTTGACTTATCTTCTCAGATTCTTTAGGTTTTGAATTCTCATATAGGGTTATGCCTAATATCGTGGGCTTTCCCATTTAGACATTTGTCTAAAGAACCAAGGCCCATATTTATACTTTTTGAGGCAAACCAGCACCGGGGCTGGTTTGCGTCAAAAATGTTATCTCCGGCTAACGCCATTCATGCGTGCCATGCGGGCACCTTATTTAAGGAATGACATTAGCCGGCGCTGCGGACTGGTCAGAGTAAAAAAAAAAATACTCAAACTAGGTAGCGCCAGCGTAGGGGAAAATGGGAGTTTGTGCGTCAACAAATGGTGCAAGTCAGGTTTGAGGCAAAAATCATGCCTCAAACCGGACTTGCGCCATTATTTGACGCACAACCCCCATTGAAATGACTCCTGTCTTAGCAAAGACAGGAGTCATGTCCCCTTGCCCAATGGCCATGCCCAGGGGACTTCTGTTCCCTGGGCATGGCCAGGGGGCTTCTGTCCCCTGGGCATGGTCAGTGGGCACAGTGGCATGGAGGTGGGCCCAAATTAGGCCCCCCATGCCACTTAAAAAAAATAAAAAAATACTGGCCTCAACTTACCTGTACTTACATGGGATGGGTTCCCCCATCCATGGGTGTCCTCCAGGGGTGGGTGGCTGTGGCAGGAGGTGTCCCTGGGGGAAGAGAAGGGCACCTCTGGACTGCTTCCATGGTCAGAGACCATAGAAGTGAGCCCACAGGTCCCTTAAATCCTGCCCTCACCCAGGCGTTAAAAAACAGCTCACACCAGGCTGTGTGCCGTTTTTTAAGGTCCGTCCCCTCCTGTGCGTCAAAATGACGCGGTAGTATAAATAAGGCGCACAGGCCTTAAAGTCATTTTTTGGACGGGAACGCCTACCTTGCATGTCATTAACGCAAGGCGGTTTCCCGCATCCCAAAAATGACACACATGGAGGATTTTTTACGTCCGTGGGGTCGGGCGTCAAAGTATAAATATGGGGCAAGGTTTGCGCCGAATGTGCGTCAACATTTTTGAGGCACATTTGGCGCAAACATAGTATAAATATGCCCCCAAGTGGGAAATGTTCAGTGTATTCTAGGAACTTTTATGTTTGCTTATTCATACATTTGCTCTTCTGTATATTTTGTGAGCACTACATCGCCTTCTCTATTTGAGTCACTTTATCACATCTGCTTATTTCTTATCATATATATATATATATTATACATTATACATTATATGTCAATGTATTTGCAGAATTGATGAAACCAGCTGGCCTAAGTTTTGAAATTCTTTGACATATTGGAATATCCACTGTGAGTTTAAAGTTTCTGTCATTTAATGGATGTTGGTATTTACATTGAAATAACTACTGAGCTCTGAGACCTACGTGACTATTCCTCACACCTAAAAGAGTCCCACGTAACAGTTGTATTTTTTGTGCACCCCACATTTATATACAAATTAAATACACTAGCAGTGCTTTAAGACGCATCCACTTTCAATTATCTGAAAGTCTAGCTCTCCAGTCTAAGTGTACATACGAACCAATTGTTTTTCAGATGACATTGCCTCTGCAGTGTATTGCCTTTTCTCGTCCTGTAGCACAGATAAGAGATCGCCTGTCTTCTTTACTTTTTTTCTTGCAAAGTTTAGACATTTTCAGACAGTCCATCCAATTCCTCAACTGAAGTCAAGAAATCATTGACTTACTGAGCTGCTGTTGTGTGATAAAGGTCAGCAAATATCTGCCTCTCCTATCTTTCAGACAGCTAATTGAGAACCACTGCACTGGCGTCTTTCAGTTCCTAATCACACGCTCACAGCTTGGAGGGTTCTCAAACATTTTACAGCGGTCAGTCGGAATTGTACAAACGTATCTTTTTCACTACCTTGAAAATGAGCCCTTGTAGATAAAGGAAATATTTTAATTAATTGGTGCGCATGAAGCTCCACACAGTTGTTATACGTGATTTTGCTTAATACAATTGTCCAATTAAGGGCTCAGGCTTTGTTACAGTGGATTTATTCTGTGTAATTTAGTATCAATCATTTGAGCAGAATTAGTGCCTCATTTACAAAACATTTTACTGGGAGATTAGCCGTAAAGATGTCCGAATCTGCAACTCACAGTTCTTTGCCTAATTCTTTTTTCGATGGCTGCTCTGTCTGGGAAACTTTTCAGGGAGCTTCTCTGATACAAGGTTGCAAGCGCCAATTCTTTTTCGGGCGGACTGTCCGACTCTGTGTGTATTTTGACTTTGTGCGATCGTCGTGAAAAGCACAGCAGTTGCGAAGAGAAAAAACACACACTTAACCCCTTAGCTGCTGGGCCTTTTCCCCCCCAGTGCTGAGCCCTTTTTTGGCTATTTGGGGTAGTTCGCGCTTAGGGCTTCATAACTTTTTGTCCACATAAGCTAACCACGCCAAATTTGCGTCCTTTTTTTCCAACATCCTAGGGATTCTAATGGTACCCAGAGTTTGTGGTTTACCCTGGAGGAGACCAAGAAAATAGCCAAAATACAGTGAAAATTTAGTTTTTTCCAAAAAAATGGGAAAAAAGGGCCGCCGAAGAAGGCTTGTGGTTTTTTCCCTGAAAATGCCATCAACAAAGGGTTTCTGGTGCTGAAATCACTATCTCCCCACCTTTCAGGAACGGGCAGACTTGAATCAGAAAACCACATTTTCCAACACAAATTTGGCATTTTACTGGGACATACCCCATTTTTACTATTTTTGGTGCTTTCAACCTCCTTCCAGTTAGTGACAGGAATGGGTGTGAAACCAATGCTGGATCCCGGAAAGCTAAACATTTCTGAAAACTAGACAAAATTCTGAATTCAGCAAGGGGTCATTTGTGTAGATCCTACAAGGTTTTCCTACAGAAAATAACAGCTGAAATAAAAAAATATTGAAATTGAGCTGAAAACAACAGCCATTTTTCTTTATGTTTTACTCTGTAACTTTTTCCTGCGATGTCAGATTTCTGAAAGCAATATACCGTTTTGTCTGCTGGACTCTTCTGGTTGCGGGGATATAAAGGGCTTATAGGTTCATCAAGAACCCTAGGTACCCAGAGCCAATAAATGAGGTGCACCCTGCAGTTGGTTTTCATTCTATACTGGGTATACAGCAATTCATTTGCTGAAATATGAGGAGTGAAAAAGAGGTATCAAGAAAACCTTTGCATTTCCAAAATGGGATCAAGATAAGGTTTTGAGGAGCAGTGGTTATTTGCACATCTTTGAATTCCGAGGTGCCCATACTAGCATGTGAATTGCAGGGCATTTCTCAAATAGACGTCTTTTTTACACACTCTCTTATATTTGGAAGGAAAAAATGTAGAGAAAGATAAGAGGCAATAACACTTGTTTTGATATTCTATGTTCCCACAAGTCTCCCGAAAAAAATGATACCTCACTTGTGTGGGTAGGCCTAGCGCCCGCGACAGGAAATGCCCCAAAACACAACGTGGACACATCCCATTTTTTCACAAAATACAGAGCTGTTTTTTTGCAAAGTGCCTACCTGTGGATTATGGCCTCTAGCTCAGCCGGCACATAGGGAAACCTACCAAACCTGTACATTTTTGAAAACTAGAGACCTAGGGGAATCCAAGATGGGGTGACTCGCGGGGCTCTGACCAGGTTCTGTTACCCAGAATCCTTTGCAAACCTCAAAAAGTGGCTAAAAAAACAAGTTTTCCTCACATTTCGGTGACAGAAAGTTCTGGAATCTGAGAGGAGCCTCAAATTTCCTTCCACCCAGCGTCCCCCCAAGTCTCCCGATAAAAATGATACCTCACTTGTGTGGGTAGGCCTAGCGCCCGCGACAGGAAATGCCCCAAAACACAACGTGGACACATCACAGAAAACAGAGCTGTTTTTTGCAAAGTGCCTACCTGTAGATTTTGGCCTCTAGCTCAGCCGGCACCTAGGGAAACCTACCAAACCTGTACATTTTTGAAAACTAGAGACCTAGGGGAATCCAAGATGGGGTGACTCGCGGGGCTCTGACCAGGTTCTGTTACCCAGAATCCTTTGCAAACCTCAAAAAGTGGCTAAAAAAACAAGTTTTCCTCACATTTCGGTGACAGAAAGTTCTGGAATCGGAGAGGAGCCTCAAATTTCCTTCCACCCAGCGTCCCCCCAAGTCTCCCGATAAAAATGATACCTCACTTGTGTGGGTAGGCCTAGCGCCCGCGACAGGAAATGCCCCAAAACACAACGTGGACACATCACAGAAAACAGAGCTGTTTTTTGCAAAGTGCCTACCTGTAGATTTTGGCCTCTAGCTCAGTCGGCACCTAGGGAAACCTACCAAACCTGTACATTTTTTAAAACTAGAGACCTAGGGGAATCCAAGATGGGGTGACTCGCGGGGCTCTGACCAGGTTCTGTTACCCAGAATCCTTTGCAAACCTCAAAAAGTGGCTAAAAAAACAAGTTTTCCTCACATTTCGGTGACAGAAAGTTCTGGAATCGGAGAGGAGCCTAAAATTTCCTTCCACCCAGCGTCCCCCCAAGTCTCCCGATAAAAATGATACCTCACTTGTGTGGGTAGGCCTAGCGCCCGCGACAGGAAATGCCCCAAAACACAACGTGGACACATCACAGAAAACAGAGCTGTTTTTTGCAAAGTGCCTACCTGTAGATTTTGGCCTCTAGCTCAGCCGGCACCTAGGGAAACCTACCAAACCTGTGCATTTCTGAAAACTAGTGACCTAGGGGAATCCAAGGAGGGGTGACTTGCGGGGCTCGGACCAGGTTCTGTTACCCAGAATCCTTTGCAAACCTCAAAAAGTGGCTAAAAAAACAAGTTTTCCTCACATTTCGGTGACAGAAAGTTCTGGAATCTGAGAGGAGCCTCAAATTTCCTTCCACCCAGCGTCCCCCCAAGTCTCCCGATAAAAATGATACCTCACTTGTGTGGGTAGGCCTAGCGCCCGCGACAGGAAATGCCCCAAAACACAACGTGGACACATCACAGAAAACAGAGCTGTTTTTTGCAAAGTGCCTACCTGTAGATTTTGGCCTCTAGCTCAGCCGGCACCTAGGGAAACCTACCAAACCTGTACATTTTTGAAAACTAGAGACCTAGGGGAATCCAAGATGGGGTGACTCGCGGGGCTCTGACCAGGTTCTGTTACCCAGAATCCTTTGCAAACCTCAAAAAGTGGCTAAAAAAACAAGTTTTCCTCACATTTCGGTGACAGAAAGTTCTGGAATCGGAGACGAGCCTCAAATTTCCTTCCACCCAGCGTCCCCCCAAGTCTCCCGATAAAAATGATACCTCACTTGTGTGGGTAGGCCTAGCGCCCGCGACAGGAAATGCCCCAAAACACAACGTGGACACATCACAGAAAACAGAGCTGTTTTTTGCAAAGTGCCTACCTGTAGATTTTGGCCTCTAGCTCAGCCGGCACCTAGGGAAACCTACCAAACCTGTACATTTTTTAAAACTAGAGACCTAGGGGAATCCAAGATGGGGTGACTCGCGGGGCTCTGACCAGGTTCTGTTACCCAGAATCCTTTGCAAACCTCAAAAAGTGGCTAAAAAAACAAGTTTTCCTCACATTTCGGTGACAGAAAGTTCTGGAATCGGAGAGGAGCCTAAAATTTCCTTCCACCCAGCGTCCCCCCAAGTCTCCCGATAAAAATGATACCTCACTTGTGTGGGTAGGCCTAGCGCCCGCGACAGGAAATGCCCCAAAACACAACGTGGACACATCACAGAAAACAGAGCTGTTTTTTGCAAAGTGCCTACCTGTAGATTTTGGCCTCTAGCTCAGCCGGCACCTAGGGAAACCTACCAAACCTGTGCATTTCTGAAAACTAGAGACCTAGGGGAATCCAAGGAGGGGTGACTTGCGGGGCTCGGACCAGGTTCTGTTACCCAGAATCCTTTGCAAACCTCAAAAAGTGGCTAAAAAAACAAGTTTTCCTCACATTTCGGTGACAGAAAGTTCTGGAATCTGAGAGGAGCCTCAAATTTCCTTCCACCCAGCGTCCCCCCAAGTCTCCCGATAAAAATGATACCTCACTTGTGTGGGTAGGCCTAGCGCCCGCGACAGGAAATGCCCCAAAACACAACGTGGACACATCACAGAAAACAGAGCTGTTTTTTGCAAAGTGCCTACCTGTAGATTTTGGCCTCTAGCTCAGCCGGCACCTAGGGAAACCTACCAAACCTGTGCATTTCTGAAAACTAGAGACCTAGGGGAATCCAAGGAGGGGTGACTTGCGGGGCTCGGACCAGGTTCTGTTACCCAGAATCCTTTGCAAACCTCAAAAAGTGGATAAAAAAACAAGTTTTCCTCACATTTCGGTGACAGAAAGTTCTGGAATCTGAGAGGAGCCTCAAATTTCCTTCCACCCAGCGTCCCCCCAAGTCTCCCGATAAAAATGATACCTCACTTGTGTGGGTAGGCCTAGCGCCCGCGACAGGAAATGCCCCAAAACACAACGTGGACACATCACAGAAAACAGCTGTTTTTTGCAAAGTGCCTACCTGTAGATTTTGGCCTCTAGCTCAGCCGGCACCTAGGGAAACCTACCAAACCTGTGCATTTCTGAAAACTAGTGACCTAGGGGAATCCAAGGAGGGGTGACTTGCGGGGCTCGGACCAGGTTCTGTTACCCAGAATCCTTTGCAAACCTCAAAAAGTGGCTAAAAAAACAAGTTTTCCTCACATTTCGGTGACAGAAAGTTCTGGAATCTGAGAGGAGCCACAAATTTCCTTCCACCCAGCGTTCCCCCAAGCCTCCCGATAAAAATGATACCTCACTTGTGTGGTTAGGCCTGGTGCCTGCGACAGGAATAGATCACACAACGGTCAATGTTGGTCCTTACGTGAGGCAGCTGTTGACCCTGGGGTGATCCATTCCTGACACAGACACTAGGTGTAGGCACTCAAGTGGGGTAGTGTTTTTATCAGGACAGGTGAGGAGTCACTGGGTGGTAGGAATATTGTGGATCCCAGCATATTCCTGTAGTTTGTGTGACAGAAATGCGAGAAAAATTGAGTTTTTTTTCAACATTTCAGCCTTGCAGGGTATTCTGGGTAAGAAAACTTTGGGGAAGCCACACAAGTCACACCTCTGTGGACTCCCCCGAATGTCTAGTTTCCAGAAATGTTTGGGTTTAGTGTGTTTCTCTATATGGCCGCCGAATCCAGGACCAAAAACACAGGTGCCTGCCTTACAAAACCAGTTTGTTTTGCCATGGATAATTTTGATGTCTCCACAATATGATTTGGGTGGTGGAATTTGGGGCTGAACTAAATTGGGGAGCTCCCAAGAGAGCACTCTCTCTCTGCTTGCCGCCGCATTCACCTGCTCTCTGGGTTGACCTAACCCACTATTACCCAGTTGCACAAACAGCTTGCGAAGGGACAGCAGGACTGTCCTCATCACCTCCCTCATAATGTACTGGAAGAGGAGTTATCGAATGGGACTCCTCTGACTGAAAAATCACTCCCAGAGTCTGCGCCATTGTCCTATCCCTCAGATGCTGTCTCAGTATCTGATGTCTCAGTCTCTGATCCTATGTCAGAGCGGTCCTCTATAACCCGAGTGTAGGCAGCAATCATCCATCAAGATGCCATCTCTGCTATTGGCTAAACTGTTGCTCTAAAACACTAGCCTACGTAGACAGTCACAAAATCGATGGTGTGTGAGATACGTGCAACAGTAGAGGCCACCTTACCTGCGCTTCTTCCCTCAATCAGCACGTACTTTCAAGACACTCAAAAAACACCTTGTCACATACCATTCGTCACAGTCTTTAGCACCTCCTGCGCCCAGTCCAACAATCATTATTGGTGCTCCCACTCCCTCCTCCTCGGATTCCCTCATTACCACCCAGCAAAAGTGCCCTTCATCTCTCCATAGACTTTGCTAATGTACTCAGCTATTTACATAAAATACAGATTTGCTCTTTGCAGTAGGCATATAAACCTTCTGCGCTTCTTTATGGCACTAAAACTGCCACTAGACAAGTCGGACCCTTTTCCCCCCAGGGAAACCACACACATATTGACAAAAGTGATATATATATGACAGCCAATCACCTGAAACTCAACTCAAGCAAAACCGAAATAATCCTCTTTGGCCCACACAAAAACACCTGGGACCCCTCATGGTGGCCCACCACGCTAGGCCCTGCACCCACCCCCGCCAACCACGCACGCAACCTCAGCATCATCCTAGACTCCTCCCTCTCGATGACCCAACAAATCAACGCTCTCACCTCCTCATGCTTCAACACACTCCGTATACTGAAAAACATTCAAATGGATCCCCACAGAGACCAGAAAAACTGTCACTCACGCACACATCAGCAGCAGGCTTGATTACGGAAACGCCCTCTACGCCGGCACCACTCTAAAACTCAAGCGCAAACTACACGCATCTAGAACTCAGCAGCACGACTCATCCTCGACCTCCGCCGACACGAACACATCTCTCCACACCTCAAATCCCTCCACTGGCTCCCCATTGACAAAAGGATCACCTTCAAGATCCTCATCCTCGCACACAAATCACTCCACAACACAGGCCCTGCCTACCTCAACGAGAGTCACCTTCCACACCCCCACACGAAACGTCCGCTCAGCTGACCTCTCTCTCGCCTCTGTCCCCCGCATCAAACACACCACCACCGGGGGCAGATCCTTCTCCTACCTTGCACCCAAAACCTGGAACGCCCTCAAAACCCACCTTCGCAAGACCCAAAACCTACTTCTTTTCAGGAAGGGCCTCAAAACCTGGCTTTTCGAACAGTGAACCTCCCAGCCCCTTTCCCTCCCCCGCCCCCCCCAAGCGCCTTGAGACCCTCACAGGTGAGTAGCACACTTTATAAATCTCTTTGGTATATATAGATCTACCTCTATATATATATATATATCTATGTACATGGAGATATATCTATAGATATATCCATGTACATAGATATATCTATCTACATAGATATATAAATATAGATCTATATATAGATCTATTTTTTTTAGTTGTTGTATGGTTTCCTTGGGGGCCAAAATGGCCCCCAGGGAAACCCTACAACATCTAAAAAAAAAATTGCCCCCACAGGGGGTCACCCTGCCCACGGGCGACCCCCTGTCATTTTTTTTTTTTTTTTAATTCTTTTTTTTTAAAAAAAACAACAATCCCCTGGGGGGGGGGCGCGATCGCGCCCCCCCCCCCCCCCAGGGGGCACCTACCTTTTTTTTTTTTATTAATTATGCCCCGTTTTCCGAGGGGGCCGCCCCCCCAAAATGAAATCCCTGTTGTCTAGTGGTGTTTCCTGGCCCCCGATCGCAGCTGTGCTGCGAGCGGGGGCCAGAAACAGTTTGAGAAGGCCTCGTAAGAAAGGGGAGAGTCTCCCCTTTCTTACGAGGCCTTTTCAAAGTGTTTCCTGGCCCCCCGATCGCTGCTGTGCTGCGATCGGGGGGCCAGGAAGCCTGAAAGTGTTTCCTGGCCCCCGATCGCAGCACAGCTGCGACCGGGGGGCCAGGAAACACTTTCAGGAAGGCCTCGTAAGAAAGGGGAGTGTCTCCCCTTTCTTACGAGGCCTTCCCGAACGTGAGAAAGGCCGTTTTCCCCATCAAAGCAGGAAGCGGCCGCAAGGCTGCTTCCTGCTTTGATGGGGAAAACACCTTTGCAACGTCAGCGCGCCGCGAGGCGCGCTGACGTCACAAAGGGGCGGGTGGGGGGTCGGGGGGAGACACGGAAGCTTCCGTGTCTCCCGGGGGGGGTTTAAAAAAAAAAAAAATCCTCGGGTGCGACGCACCCGAGGATTTATTGATACCCTTCCTGGTGTCGGCCACTGGTCGTGACCCGCACCAGGGAGGGTGTGTGGGCGTCGTCCAGTGGCCGACGCCCGCACCTAACAGGTTAAAGAAAAGGGCGAAAACTCACAGTGTGCCACGGGCAATTTACTTTTCTGTTTTGCAGGAAGAAGGCCTCTCTTTAAATATTTCTGGAGAACAAAAGAATGGTGTAGTTTAGTCACTGAGATTGGGGCAGAGTGGTGTGAGCTTCAGATTTCCCTAAAATCACGCAGAGAAATCCTGTTAAAATACATCACATGACAAGCAGAGCATCAAGGAGCTTTAAAGGGCAGTGGGAAGAGAGAAGAGTGTGGATTGTTAGGGGTATCTAAACGTAATATTTTTCAGACTAATCATCATATTTTACGATTTTCAAAGCACAGAACTAGTGTGTGTTTCTGTAAATGTGGATATGTAAAAACCCCAGGTGAAATTCAACAGACACTCCACATTACCAGGCTCAAAGCATGTGTACCCAACTATTTACTACAGAATACATTTTTAAGAGAGGTGTAACAGCCCTAACACCCTCCCTGGAGCTACGCCCCTGCTGATGGAGTGCTGTGACAAGAGCACACCATTCCACCATGACGGCAAGGCAAACAGTGTATCAACTCATCCAGTGCTTCATTTGAGCTAGAGGTTACCAGTGAGGTGCACCAGCACTTATTTTTGGGGGATCAGTACTTATTTATTTTTTGCATCAGGCATTTATTGCTAGCAAAAGACACATATGGGAAAGACTGAAAAAGAGAAAGATGGAATAAGATAACAAAGGGAGCTAGCAGAAAGCTGCAAGTGTGATTTGAAGGGGCAAGGAGTGGCTGTGAATGGATTAAAGAGCCCCGAGATGTCTTTAGGATTACGCCGCATCAGTATTTTAATTGCACCAGCCGAGTGTTTCAGAGGAGAACTTTGGGCACAGGCACATTTTTATTTGAAAAATTAAGCACTGAACACATCCGGTAGTCCAGAGATTGAAGGGGCTTATATGTAGCTTTTTATTTATTCATGTACCTCCATCTTCCTAGGACATAAGCCTAACCTGGGAATCAGTGGCATCTCTAGAGTGAGGCCAGATGGAATCTGTGTCTCAGCTGTCTTGCCAGCCTTCTCCCAACCCTTGTGCCCCACCATCTCAGCTGCTCAATGCATCCAAATGTGACACAGAAAAAACAAATACTGCACGTTGACCCATGTATATATTTGTCCAACCACCTTTCATTTTCATTGCCAAGGTGTGCTCTTAAAATGTTTAAATCTGGCTTTGTATGTGTGTGTATATCTGTATCTTAATATGGATATATTATATATGTATATATATATATATAGAGAGAGAGAGATTGAGAGTCACATTTACACATTTTAAGCACACATATGCATATATATAACATACTAGTGACAGCGAGCAGATAGTTGTAGTTAAAACCTAGGCCCTGATTTCTTCTTTCTGAGCTCCGCATTTGTGTCATTTTTGGACGCATAAGTGGTGCAAACTTACAAAATACAAATGTAATTTGTAAGTTTACGGCGCTTTTGCGTAAAAAAAATACACGCAAATGCGGCACAAAAGAAGTATAAATCAGGGCCCTAGTTTCCATGGGAAATATAAATTTGGTGTTGGTTGAGGAATCGTCACAAAAATTTCAAAACTGATTTGCTGAAAGTTTCAAGTGATTTTTCAAGCTGGGACTAAGAAAAAGGGAGGTCCTAAAAGGCATTTTCCCTATGCAATTCCCTATAGGGATTTTATACATGACTACAGCCCGAACTGCTGAACTGAATTACAGCAAATTTGGCAGAAAGGTAGATCTTGGTTCAGAAAGAGTGCTTTTGGTGATTTGGTGCAAATCTGTTCAGTTGTTTTGGAGTTATTAAAGGAAAAATAAATATAGATATCTAAGGACGCAGATCCTTTGCAGATCTACTCATCGAGGCTCTGCGGATCCATAGAAAAAGCTTGGCCTTAATTGGCTAGCAGCAACCTTAAAGGAAAGATGAGGTGACCATTTTCTTTCTTGCATCAGCCCGGGGGGGGGGGGGGAGAGGAACACTGAAAAATTGACATAAGGGGTCATGATAAAGGTATCCTGAAACCACAGAATAGTTGGAGGGGTCTGTGACAAACCCCTGATGGTAAAAATAATTCCAAATACTTTTTTTTGGCCGATCTGCAGATCCACTGTGGCACCTAGTGCAACCCCTACTGTAATGCTGTGAGGGATCCATGGATGCAAAACCCAATAGAAAAATCCCCATTCATTTTTCATAGGACCTTTATACACGCCTACAGCGCGAACCACTGAACGGAACTACACCAAATTTGGCCGGAAGCTCGATTCTGTTCCGCAGATTATGCTTTTTGTGGTTTGGTGTGAATCTGTTTAATAAATTTGACGTAATCTAAGGCCAAAAAGTATAGCTATCTAGGGACGCAGATCCATCTGTTGCTGAGCTGATATCTGATTGGCTGCCAACACTTCAACAAGGAAGTGTTGGTAGCCATCTTGGGACTTGGCTTCAGCGAGTCCAGAAAAACGGCAAATAAAAAGAAAAGGGGTAGAGTCACCCTGACCCCATAGCCATGCTGTTGGAGTCCCTGAGGGACCCTGCCAGGGATAAAAAGCATTAAAAAAAAACAATTCTGAAAAATCTGCAGATGGACATGTGGATTTTTCTGAGATTTAAAAACAAATGTGGACCCCGCGCTTTTTAAGCTTCCCAGTGGTCCCTATATATATATATATAAATATATATATATAAATTTTTTTAATTACATTTTTTTTTTTTAAATACAAAGCACTTTACGGGCTATCCAACACTGCGAGGCAAGCCTCAAGGCCTCCCCCGCAGTGCCATTGCTTCAGCAAGCATGAGGCTGCTTTGACAGCAGCTCCTTGCTTTCTGAAGCAATTTGTCTCTGTCCCCTGCAAACGTGAAAGCTATTTTTTTTACAGCAGGACCTGCTTTACAGGTCCCACTTTCAAAACCTGAAGTGTTTGCTGTGGCTTGGCTGCAGAGATGCAGCCAAGCCACAGCAAATAGCTATGTCCTAGGGTGGGCAACCCAGAAAATAGCAAGAGCCGGCCCTGGGCCGTGGCTGTCACTAGGGCAATCTGGGCTTCATGAGGGGTGGGGGGACATGCAGTCCCCCTTCAAAGTTAAGATAGCCCCGGGGAGGTGATGGTCCCAGAGGCTAATCAGGGTCCAAAAGGACACCCTTTACATTATTTGGTATGTGTCGCAGGGGTGGTGGTCTGTGGGGCACAGGAGTCTCAAAGGGACCCCCTTTTCTTTTTTTAAATATTTGCCCCAGAGGGTGGTGGACCTGGGGCAGAGCGGGGCAAGAGCCCCTACCACATATTATTACCTAAACACCCAAGGGAGGTGGTGGCACCGGGTAGTGGGAGGTGGCCCGGCAGCCCCCCGATTATTATAGCTCAGCCATGGGGAGGTTGTGGTCCTCAGGGCAGCAGGAGGGGGACAGGAGCACCCCCAGCATTTCTAACTAAATGCCCCTGGGACTTGGCCTACCTGGGGGGGCTTTATGCATTTTTAAACATTTTATAGTGTATCCACCATGGATCTGACTGTAAATTTTAAAAAAAATGCTTTTCAGCCCTGGCGGCGGGTGCGGGGTCCCTTTAGGACCTCACCACCTGAGAAAAGGGGTCAGGTTGTTCGTACCCTGGCCCCTTTTGTATTTTTTATTATTTTCAGCCGAGTCCCAATATGGCTCATGTTAGAAATGGCATCTCTAGTAGGCAGAGGAATACACCCTTGTCCAAGTAGGGACCACAATCCTAGTCACGGTAAATCACACACAATCCAAATTATCCTGTGCTCACCCTCTGGTAGCTTAGCATTGAGCAGGCAGGCTTAACTTAGAAGGCAATGTGTAAAGTATTTGTGCAATAAATCATGTATTAACACAGTAAAACACCACACAGGTTTAGAAACATATAAGATATTTATCTGAATGAATTAAGGTAAAAACGATTAAGATTTGATAAGTACAAGTTGAAATATCACTTTTGCAATGATAAGAAGAGTTTTAAGTCTTTAACAAGCAACAGTTGTTTCTTGTGTGCACAAAGTACCGGGTATGCGTCAAAATTACACGCACGGAGACCGCAGAGGAGGAGATGCGTGGGAAACAAAGGGTGTGCGTCGGATTTACAGTCGCAATGCTGGTGCTGCGTCAATCTCCACTCAGGGAGCCGGACAGCATCGTTCTACCAAGGCAGCAGTCCTTCACAGCAAAGTAGTTCAGGTGAGTCCTTTGGGCAGCCAAGCAGCTCCTCTTGGCAGGTTTCAGGATCTAGTTCAGAGTGTCTGTCCCAGGAGGTGTCTGAGTTGGTGGGGTCAGGGACTCAGGTTAAATACCCAAAAGTGACTTTGAAGTGGGGGGAGACTTCAAAGAGTGATTTTGAAGTGCACATGGTCCCCTTTCAGTACAGGTCTGTCTGCCAGGGTTCCAGTAGGGGGTTTGGCAGTCCATTGTTGAGGGCAGGCCACTAGACTTTGAAATGTAAGTGTCAGGCCCCTCCACCTATCCTGCTCAGGAAGGCCCAATCAGTATGCAGATGAGTGCAGGTGTGACTGAGTATCCTGTGGTTGTGAGTGTCTGGGTGAAATGCACAATGGAGCTGTCAACCAGACCAACCAGATGGGTATTGGAGACAGGCAGTACGGCACAGATGGATTTTAGGTGCAGGGAAATGCTTACTTTCTAAAAGTGGCATTTCTAAAATAGTCATATAAAATCCAACTTCACCAAGAAGCAAGATTTTCTATTACCATTCTGGCCATGATAAATATGACCTAGCTACCCCTTTCTGATCAGAATCTACCAATCAAACAGTGTATGAGGGTAGCACTAATGGTATCCTATGAAAGGATCAGGACTCACAGTAGTGAGAAATTAATTTAGGAGCTTTCCACTACCACAACATATAAAACACACATGTACATGTCCGGCCTTTTACATACATAGTACCCTGACCTCTGGGTTACATAGGGCCTACCTTAGGGGTGACTTATATGTAGAAAAAGGGGTGTTTAGGGCTTGGCAAGTACTTTTAAATGCCAAGTTGAAGTGGCAGTAAAACTACACACACAGGCCTTGCAATGGCAGGCCTGTACCATGGTTAAGGGGCTACTTATGTGGGTGGCACAATCAGTGCTGCAGGTCCACTAGTAACATTTAATTTAAAGGCCCTGGGTACATGTAATGCATTTTACTAGGGACTTACAAGTAAATTAAATATTCCTATTGGGTATGAATCAATGTTACCATGTTTTAGGGAGAGAGCATATGCACCTTAGCACTGATTAGCAGTGGTAAAGTGCACAGAGTACTAAAGCCAGCAAAAATGAGGTCAGAAAAAGAGACGGAGGAAGAGAAAATGTTTGGGGGTGACCCTGCAGAGAGGCCATTTCCAACATATCCCCCTTCCAGCCTAAAGGCAGGGTAGTCTAATCAATGCTTTGATGGACTTCCCTGCTTAAGGCGATAGAACCTGGACAATGGCCCATTACTGCAGGCACACTTGCCAGTTCTATGCCTTTCTGAACCCAGTGAGGCTTCTCTGTGTATACTCTCTGGGACCACTGAAAGGACCCATGAGGAACCCTTCTCCTCATCTGTGCACCCCATCTGTGGAGCTCTTCACTTTAATTTGCTCACACATGTATCCTAGTAAGCAGACCATACCACTACAGCCAACACAGTGATGTGGCCCATTCCACTCCTTGGGTCTGACTTCTGTTTCCAACCCAGGGACAAGTCTGTCCATAAGGACAGGAGCCAACAGAGGCCAATGACAGCTGTCAGTGTCAGGAGCCATGCACCAGGCCATCCACTGCTAGGTAGAGGCCCTGTGTGGGCCCTTTGGTTAGGCTTCTGCTCCAGCCTTGGAGCAGGCAGGGAGTTCCCTATAGGCTCCTGGGGTATCCCAGAATGGGGAGCATCAGCCCCAGGTGTCTTGTACTCTTTCTACACTCTACCTCCCACCAGTTCAGGGGTGGGATCCTGACACTGGGGGCCAATCAACATAGGGTGTGTACCCTGAGGCTGAACAGGGGACGGGGGAGTCCTCCCTCACCTTGCCCCTACCTCTGAGCTTCCGTTCCCTCCTCTGGGGAGTGGTACTGCCAGATAACTGAACTTCCAGGACACCCTTAGGGGTCACCCCTCTCTGTTCTCCTGCCACCAGGGGTAACTCATTTCCCAGAATGCAGTCAATGGGCATCTGGGGACCAAATATGACCTGCCTCTGGGTCACCTCCTCACCCCACTCCAGGGATACCAGAGCCATGGGCCGGAAGAAATCCTCCCAATGGGCTGGAGTCACCCTGCACACCTGGCCGGTGTACTGCTCTGGGGAAACTAGTCTCTCCGCCGTCATGGTATGACTAGACCCTGTGTCCCTCAGAGCAGTGACTGGGACCCCATTCACTCCCACCTGGTGGAAGTGATGACTTACACACTCAGGGATCACCAGCTTACCCTCTGAGTCTATCTCCCAACTACAGGAGATCAGGGCATGGTCTATGACCTACCCCTGGGGACCACTTCCCCCTAAGGCCACATTGGCCACCCCTGTAGAAGTCCCACCAGTGGGTGGTCTCTTTGGACAGACAGAGTCCCCCTTCTTGTGTCCTAGCTGGGAGCACTCAAAGCAGCGGGGTTGGGAAAGGGGTGCCCTGAGTCACTGCCCACCAGAGCCACCACCCTTGAAGTGACCTTCATCCTGGAGAGGATGGGGTGAGTGGATGTCTCCTCCACTGGTTCTGGTGGGGGCATTGTGCCCAGTGATCTTCATCCTGGGGAGGATGGGGTGAGTGGATGGCTTCTCCACTGGTTCTGGAGGAGGCATTGTGCCCTGTGATGCAGATCTTGGGGAGTGCAAGGTCACAGTTTCTCAGTGGGTGTGATACCCACAGGATTTGCAGGGGCCAGGCCGTGCAATAGCCCATGGACGCAGGACTGCACAGTTTCCACCAGCGGTGATGGCTGTACAGTGGTGGCAGTGGTGGTGCTGATGCTGCTGGTAGTGGTGGGAGGAGGCTCCAGCCCATCCCCTGCAGCCTCAGATGGCTGCTCACTGGAGCTGGTGGTGTTGCTGGTAGTGGTGCTGCTGGTGGAGATGGTGGTGGTGGTAGGCTCCAGCCCATCCCCTGCTGTCTCAGACTGCTGCCCACTGGTGATGCTACTGCTGGTGGTGGTACTGGTGGCGGTGCTGCTGGTGGAGCGGGTGGTGGTGGGGGAGGCTCCAGCCCATCCCATGCAGCCTCGGACGGCTGCACCACCATGGTTGGTGGTGGGGTCTCCGACTGAGTCCCAACACCAGGCCCCTTGTCCTCACTGCCTGCTGGTGCAGGCCTCTCGCCCTTCCTGACAGCAGCTGGGGTGGCTCCTTGCCCTTCCTTCCTGCAGCACTTGGGGCTGGATCTTTGCCCTTCCTTCCTGCAGCACTTGGGACTGGCTCCTTGCCCTTTCTTCCTGCAGGACTTGGGGCAGGAACCCTTTCCATCTGGCTGGCTGGTGCCCGGGATCCTTTCCCACCTGGAGTTGCTGGGGACACTGCTGTGCCCCTGGACTGGGTAGCTGAGGTGCTTTCCTGGGTTTTGACCACCCTGGCCTGACGTGAAGGATGGGTGGGAAGGGGTAGGGTAGAGGTTAATGATGGTGAGGAAAAGCTTCTTAAGGACATTGGGACCTGGAGGAGGGAGATGATTTGGAGTGGAGGAAGAGGGAGTGGATGTTGTGTTTGGGTGCAGGTGCAGGTGCATGGGCTGGATGCTATTGTGAGGTGGATGGCTGTTGGGTGTCTGAGTGCTTGCATTTGTGTACCTTGGGAGATGGGGGACAGACGCAGTGTGAGAGGACACAGGGGACTTGTGCATGGCTGTTGTAGAGGTGTCTGCCATTGAGGTGTGTGTTCTGCTAGGTGGGATGGTGATGAGGGTAGTGGATGAGGATGTAGTACATGCAGGTGTGAGTGTAGACGCAACTCGGAAGGAGGTGGAGGAGGAGGGGGAGAGTGGAGGCAGTTGATGTTGGTATGTCTGCATCTTGATGGTGATTGCCTGAGTGCCTGTGGGATGATGTGTGGTGCTTGTGTTTGCCTGTACCACTCTTGTGTGTTGTCCTGTGTGCATGCACGTTTGCCTGTGTGTTTGGGATAGGTTGGAGTTGAGGAGAATGGGACTGCGAAGAGGAAGTTGGAGGGGGGATGGAAACAGGAACAATGGCTGCCATCAGAGAGGAGGCCAGAGCCTGGATTGATCTCTGTTGGGCCGCCAAGCCAGTGTGAATGCCCTCCAGAAATGCATTGGACTGCTGCATTTGGGCTGCCAGCCCCTGGATGGCATTCACAATGGTTGACTGCCCAACAGTGATGGATCGCAGGAGGTTAATAGCCTCCTTACTCAGGGCAACAGGGCTAACTGGGGCAGGACCTGAGGTGCCTGGGGGAAGAAGATGCCCACTCTCCAGGGTGAGCGGGCAAGGGAAACTTTCTGATGGGCAGCTGGGAGGGCGGTGCTGGTACCGGGGTTGCAGCTGTAGCTGGGGTGGACATAGAGGTGTCCGCCACCACAAGGGAGCTTCCATCGGAGGAGGTATCCGTGTCCAAACACTCCCCTCCAGTCCCTGCCAAGGTGCTCCCCTCACCCTCCTTCCCACTGGTGCCCTCACCGTCTGTGGATTCGGCCTCCTGGGTCCTGGGGGATGCATCTCCCTCCATCACCAGTGCCTCTGCTCCTCCGCCAGATGACGCTAATGCACATAAGGACAGGATGACAAAACAAAAAGGGGGGGAGAGACAAAGGATACACTTGGTCAATGGCAGCACCAACACCACCATTGGCATACACAATACACTCACACACAGGGAATAGCCCTACGCACTGGGCAATGCACTACCAGTTACAATGCTAGTCACCAGGCCAGGGGTAGGGGCACATACCGCCAACGGCAGCATACCTGAGACCCACACACCCCTGCCCAGAAGTGGATGCTTACTAGCTAGGTTGGGGGAATTTTACATCAGAACCCTGCCCAACATGGGACCTACTCTGCAATGTCAGGCCTGGCCTAGGGGCAACCACAGGCCCACATTCCCCCACCCGGATACCACCCCACCATGCGTAAGTAGTAATGAAGGGCACTGTACTCACAGCTGTGTTGCTGCTGTTATGCCCCCAAGCGCCCATCTAGCTCCGGATAGGCCACCACCAGTATGCAGGCCATCAGGGGTGTCAGGGTTCAATGGGCCCCCTTCCTCATTGGGAGGCCATCCCCAGCTGGGTCGTCGCCATCTTCCATGCCCAGCATCTCAGGTCCTCCCACCGTTTCTGACAGTGGGTGCTCCGCCTGCCGTAGACCCCCAGGGTCCGCCCGTCCTTGGTGATGGCAAGCCATATACTCATCTTTTGATGGGTGCTGATTTGCAGAGAAATACACACAGGGAAAGGTAGTAGTCCGACCGTCCTGCCTGTTACACTCATGGCCCACCATGCCCCTTCCCATCCCCATTAGCACAGACATGGCCCAGCATACATGCTGCACGCTGCCCAGGACCCAGCCACCAACGCCCCCCACATGAGGCCTTCACATACAGCACTCCATGCATTCATGCCCCATGCATCGTACGCACAGTGTACTCACCTGTTGGTCTGGAGGCCTATACAGCAGTCAGTACTGGGGTAGGACCCCCATCCACCATTCGCTCCAACTCTGCTGAGGTGAATGCAGGGGCCCTTTCCCCAGTCCCACACACCATGGTAGATCCCAGACACAGGTCACAGCAGCACAAGCAGTACAGGTCCTCTCCTGTTGAATGTCAGGTAGCAAGTGAGTGAACAGATAGAAAATGGAGGTCACATCTGCGGTGGTGCGTACTGTCACCACCGGCATACATCACCATTGGCCACTGTACCCCATAGGGCCCAATGATAACCAATGAGGAGCTGCCTCCCACAAAGCCGCACAAGGTCAGCAGAATTACCTCATTTCCACTTGTCCCTCCATACTGGACAGGTGGATGCCATTTCTGGTGGGGGGCAGGCCATGGATCCTAACTGCATCACAGTTCGCAATTTCACATTCTAGACATATGCTACCAAAATATTGTAACAATCATAATATGCATTGAACTGTAGTGGGTATAATGCACAGATAATGACCAGCTGCTCACTCTTTTACCCCATAGAATGCAACCGCTGCAGATGGATAGGAGATGGAGACATCTACCCATGTACAGACCCCTGGTGGACTTGGCAACAATGGAGGACAGGCACATTATTCTTATCTATAGACTGGACAGGGCCACAATCACAGAGCTGTGTGCCTAATTGGAGCCTGACCTAATATCTGCTATCCGTCACCCCAATAGGATCCCCCCTCTTGTGCAAGTCATAGCTGTGCTCCATTTCTTGGCAACTGGTTCTTTCCAAGTGACAGTAGGCTTAGCAGCTGGAATGTCACAGACAATGTTCTCAATAGTGCTGACCAGAGTGTTGTCTGCCCTGATTAAACACATGTCCAACTACATCGTTTTCCCCCAAGTGGAGGATTTGGCAACAGTGAAGACTGACTTCTATGCAATGGGACATATCCCCAACATCATAGGTGCGATTGATGGGACACATAATGCATTTGTTCCCCCCAGCAAAATGAACAGGTCTTCAGAAACAGGAAAAGTTATCACTCGATGAATGTACAGATGGTGTGTTTGGCAGACCAGTACATCTTCCATGTCAATGCTAAGTATCCAGGCTCGGTGCATGATGCTTTTCTCCTGAGGAATAGCAGCATCCCAAATGTGATGGCCCAACTACAGAGCCCTAGGGTGTGGCAAATAGGTGTGCCCTGGTTCCCACCCAGTGGATGTTGGTGCATGAGTATGGTGTGGGCCATAAAGGTTAGTGTGTGGCTAACAGTTGTCCCTCGATATTTGCAGGTGACTCTGGTTACCCCAACCTCTCATGGCTACTGACTCCTGTGAGGAATGTCAGGACAAGGGCAGAGGAACGTTACAATGAGGCACATGGGCGAATAAGAAGGATTATAGAAAGTACCTTCAGCCTCTTGAAGGCCAGGTTTCTTTGCCTCCATCTAACAGGTGGATCCCTGTGCTACTCACCCAAGAAGGACTGCCAGATCATCGTGGCATGCTGTATGGTGCACAGCCTTGCCTTGCAACGCCATGTGCTTTTCCTGCCGGAGGAGGAGGCTGGAGATGGCAGTGTGGCAGCAGTGGACCCTGTGGACAGTGTAGATGAGGAGGCAGAGGATCAGGATGAGGACAACAGAAGTGCAGTCATTCGTCAATACTTCCAATGACATGCAGGTAAGACAGTGTTATTTCACATTTCATTGACAGTTTGATGAGTGACATTGTCACTGGCAGGCTGTGAATTCCTACTTCTATGCCCACTCACTGTACGCATTGTCACCTTTTTTTGCAGATGATGGTGCCCCACTATTGCTCCTGGTGTGTTCAGTGCAGCCAACTACAGGTCTTTCCTATGTAAACATTACTGTACAGTTGAATTGCAATGTTTGAACCATGTTAAACGAATACATTTTGAAATCATTTGACATACTCCATACTTGCACCTTTTTCAAAGTGTGTTTATTGCAGTGCTCTGACAACAAGGGGGAAGTGCAATGGGCTGGGGTGATGATGGAGGAAAGTCCAGGTTAGAGTCCAGTCTATTGGTGGCACAGGTGCAGGGTCCAAGGGGGCATAGGAAGGGGAGCAATGGCAGTTCAAGGTGGACAAGGTGACGGAGTGGGACACAAGGGTGACAATCAGGAGTCTTATTTCCTGGCAGGAGTCTTGGCAATAGTCTCTGGCTTCTGCCTGGATTGCAGGGAAGGTTTGCAGGGTGGTTCTCCTTCTGCAAGTGGAGGGTTGCTGGTGGCCTGTTGGTCCTGTGGTGGGGCCTCCTGTCCACTAGCAGCAGCAGAGGTGGAGGGATGTTCAGTAGTCTGGCTAGTGTCAGGGGCCAGCTGTTGTGCCACTGCCTCCCTCATACTGTTTGCCATGTCTGCCAGCACCCCTGCAATGGAGACCAGGGTGGTGTTAATGGACTTCAAGTCCTCCCTGATCCCCAGGTGCTGTACCTCCTGCAGCCGCATGTTCTCCTGCATCTTGTCCAGGATCTGGCCCAGCGTATCCTGGGAATGTTGGTATGCTCCTGGGATCGTGGTGAGTGCCTCCTGGAGGGTCGGTTCCCTGGGCCTGTCCTCTCCATGTCACAGAGCAGTCCTCCCAGCTTCCCTGTTGTCCTGTGCCTCTGTCCCCTGAACCGTGTGCTCACTGACCCCAGGTCCCTGATTGTCCTGTGTTTGTGGGGTGCCCTGGGGTCCCTGTAGTGGTGGACACACTGCTGATTCACATGTCCTGGAGACAGAGGTATGGGCCCTCTGGGTGGGTGCTGTGGTGGTGCTTCCTGAGGAGGAGGCTCTGTGGTGGTGTGAGACTGTGCCTGGGTAACCGACTGTCTGGATGTCCCTGATGGGTCAGATTGGTCATCCAGATCCAGACGACCAGAGCTGCTGTCATTACTGTGGAACTCTTCTCTGGGGGGACTGGATGTTGCTGGTATCTTTTCTCCAGTGACATTGGCTGGGGTACCTGTGGGGATGTAAATGCAGTGTTATTGTTTCTGCGTGTGACATATTGTGCATGGGTGAGTTACCCTCTATGGTTGTTATTGCCCTGGCAGCTTTGCCTTGTGTGAGTTGTTATTTGGTGGGCTAGGTGATTCTCTCTAGTGTGCATGCTGCGGTGATAGGTGTCCATGCAGGTCTGTGAGGGGTGTCCATGCATCGGTAGAGCATGCAGGGCTTGACATTGGGATGAGTGGGTTGTGATGGTGGTGTGTGTGGGAAGTGGTGGAGTGATGGGAGTGAGGGTAGGGGTGGGGGTATGTGATGGCATGCAGGTAGGAGGAGGCTGATAGTAATAGAGAGTTGACTTACCAGAGTCCAGTCCTCCTGCTACTCCTGCCAGGCCCTCAGGATGCATGATTACCAACACTTGCTCCTCCCATGTTGTTAGTTGTGGGGGAGGAGGTGGTGGTCCACCACCGGTCCTCTGTACAGTGAGCTGGTGTCTTGCTGCAATGGAATGCACCTTCCCCGTTAGGTTGTTCCACCTCTTCCTGATGTCATCCCTTGTTCTGGGGTGCTGTCCCACGGCGTTGACCCTGTCCACTGACCTCCGCCATAGCTCCATCTTCTTAGCAATGGATATCTGCTGCACCTGTGATCCTAATAGCTGTGGCTCTACCCAGATGATTTCCTCCACCATAACCCTTAGCTCCTCCTCAGAGAATATGGTGTGTCGTTGTCGTGCCATGGGAGTAGTGTGAGTGGTGTGAGTGAGAGTGTGTAGGGTGATGTGTTGATGTGTTTGGGTGTGTGATGTAAGGTGTGTGGGTGGTGTATAGGTGATGGTGGTATGTGGCTGTGGATATGTGAGTGCTCTTGCTATCTCTCTCTGCTGGCAATTATTTGTAGTTGTAAGGGGTTGTGGGTAGTGTGGGTGTGTGTTTTATAGTGGTTTGGGTGTGGTGTGTGTATGGATGTCAGGTGTGTGTAGTTTAAATTGTCCAATGTGGCGCTGTTTTGTATGTGTGTGTGTATTTTCAGCACAAATGTATGTACCACAAAATGGTTTACCGCCATTGAATGTCTGCTGTGGTGATTCATGGGTCATAATGTTGTGGGCGTTGTTCTGTTGGTTTAATGGTGTGGGTTTTGATACTGCCATTTCATCACTGGCCTTTGGGCTGACGGGTTTGTGTGTGCGGCTGAATAGTGATGGATTGCTGTGTGTGTGTCATAATATGGTTAGCGGATATCCGCAGCAGTACTTTCTCGGCAGTCAGCATGGCTGTAAGTGGAATTTACCTCCAATGTCATAATGAGGGCCTATGTGTAATCACCTGTAGCAGTGCAAGTTACAAATCTGTACATACTCCACCAATGCTGATACTGATGGTTGCTTGTCCTAATTTTGCAGCTGCCAACATGACCAATGAGGAAAGACTTCAGTTCAACAGGAGGTCAGAACGCTACTGCCACATCATGGAGGTGCACGCAGGTTACTGCTGCATGGCACGCTGTTTCCGTTCTGAGAAAACATCTGGAGAATGGCGTGCATTCCCACATGGGGGCCCACTCACCCACCCAAGATAAAGGATGGAGCAGGAAAATCTACAATGCAGGGGCTCCCAGCTTCACGCACCCCATTCACATCTGCAGTACCAGCTGCCACCCCAGCACCAGTTTTGCCACCACACGCTGCTGGACCATCACACTTAGAAATGGACTTATGTCGGGACATCAACCTGATACTCCAGCGTTTAGACAGGTTAGAGGAGGCACTGGCAGAGGACCACAAATTCCTCAAATATATTAAAAAGAAGGCCAAGAAGTCATGCAAAGGAACGTAGATTGTGATGGACCACCTCCAGTTCCTTCCCCTCCCTTTTAAAGTTGTACCATATTTTAGTTTTTGTTTTATGCAGTTAGTGGCAGGTTAGTGTAGTGTAGCCATTAGTTAGGATGAGTGTAGTTGAGGGGTGGATGTAGGAGGCTGAGCTAGTGTGCACTGGGTACCTATGGTACTTACACCTTATGCCAGGTCCAGTTATCCCTCATTAGTGTAGTGTAGGCAGTGTCTAGAAGCCAGGTTCTCTAGAGGCAGCTGTGGATGAGCAGCCAAGGCTTATCTAGGAGACATGCAAAACTCATGCAATACCACTGTGGTCACACAGTACTTACACACATGAAAGAAAATACTCAGTGTTACAAAAATAAAGGTACTTTATTTTGTGATACAAATAACAAAAATATCATACAGACTATACTCCCTTAGAAGGTAAGTAATACACAAATTAAATACACTAGTATGCAGAAAAAGGCTTAACAACAGTAAGACAACCGTGCAATTAGTGAAAATCACAATAGTTAGAAATGGGCCTAGAGGGTGCACTAACCATATACTAAGAAAGTGGAATGAGAAACTCGGTCTCCCACCTAGGCAACTGTAGTGTGTGGAGGGGTGCTGGGAGTACTCGGAAAGCCCAAAGGTAAGTAACAGAACCCACCCCAGTGACCAGGAAAGCAGGAGTAAATCACAGTAAGTTTCTTAGAACACACACAGACACAAGAAGAATAATTATGCAAAACCCAGAAGATACTGCAAGACACCAACAGTGGATTCCTGGACAAGAGGACCTGAGGAAGAACGGGACCAAGTCCAAGAAGCACAGAAGAGTCAAGGAAAAACAGGAGCACCTGCTAACCCAGATGAAGGTGCAAAAGGTGAACCACCTGTGAAGAAGAAAAGTCAGCAATGCACACAAGAAGATGAAGTTGGGTCCCTGTAAAGTAAAAGTGATGTCCCATGCCGGATGGAGGATTGCAGTCTGGTTTGTGTCCCTGGAGTCTACCAACATGCCTTGCCACACGCAAAGCTCACTTTTAGCGTAAAATGATACTGCCTGGGACCAGGAAAGACCAGGTGGACTCTACCCAGAAGGGAGAGTTAGGGGGGCCTCAGCAACTCAGAGAGCCCACAGAAGACCAGGCAGCACACACAGGAGTCCCACAGGATGGGGACAAGAAAGTTGCAAAAGAGGCCTAACCAGCACTATGACAAAGGCATTGACACCAATGGAGAACCACTCAGGAAGTTGTGCATTGCAGGATAGAGTGCTGGTGGCTGGAGCTGCAAGATGCATGAAGGACTTGGAGGAAGGATGCCATCAAGCCTTGACAGCTGCAAAACACGTGGTGCACAGGGGTACTGTCTTGCGTGGGGAGGCAAGCTCTTACCTCTACCAAAGTGGGACAGCTGGAAGAGAGGACCATTGGGACCACATCAGTCCACCACCTGTGATGCAGGATCCACGCAGCTCTGCAGGAGAGGGGATCCATGCAGCCGGTCGTCATTGCAGTTGGTGCCTGCTGAGGCCGTGGAGTAACTCATTCACCCCAATGGAGATTCCTTCACTCTTCTGGTGCAGGCTGAAGATGGGCTGTCCTCAGAGGATGCACAACTGGGAAACAGTTGCAGTTGCTGGCAGGAGCCGGAGATACAATGTTGCAGAAGTAATCTTGCTTCTGTGTTGCAGCGTTTAGAGTTCCTGGAGGGTCCAGATGCAGTTTCTTCAGTGAGAAGCCAAAGTGGAGGATGCAGAGGATTCCTGCTGGAGTCTTGCAATCTGAATCTGAGGAACCACCCAAAGTAGAGACCCTAAATACACCTGAAAGGGGGATTGGACACCTAACCAGGTAAGTACCTATCAGGGGAGGGCTGTGACTTCACCTGCTGGCACTGGCCACTCAGATGCTCCCAGAGTTCCCTGACAACCTTGAGTCCAAGATGGCAAAACCCAGGGACCCTCTGGAGGAGCTCTGAGCACCACCCCCGGGGTGGTGATGGGCAGGAGAGTTGTCACTCCCCTTTACTTTGTCCAGTTTCATTTCAGAGCAGGGATTGGGGGTCCCTGAACCAGTGCAGGCTGGTTTATGCATGGAGGGCACCAAATGTGCCCTTGAAAGCATTTCCAGTGGCTTGGGGAGGCTACCCCTCCCAAGCCTGTAACACCTATTTCCAATGGGAGAAAGTGTAACAACCCTCTCCCAAAGGAAATCATTTGTTCTGCCTTCCTGGGCAACAGGAGGGCAGAAACCTGTCTGTGATGTGGCAGCAGCTAGAGCTGCCTGGAAAATCTCAGTAGGCTGAAATGGCACTACTGGGGTCCTCTAAGGAGCCCCCAGAGTGCATGGAATCATGCAACCAATGCTTGCAAAAGCCTTGAGGTATGATTCGAACATGTTTGACACCAAACATGCGTATGTTCGGAGTCACCATCAGGTAGCTAGACATAGGTAGTGACCTATGTCCAGTACACTAGCAAAATGGCGTCCCCGCACTCACATCTGGGAAAATGGTTCTCGAGGTCATGGGGGTACCTCTGCTAGTGCAGGGGTGCCCTCACACACAGGTACTTTGCACCCTGCCCTCAGGGCTGAAGGGCCTGCTATAGGGTGACTTATAAGTGACCTGGAGCAATGTAAATAGCAGTGAAAGGGTGCTTGCACCTTTAAAGGTAGGCTGCAATAGCAGTCCCGCAGAAGCCTTTGCATGGGCTCCCTATGGGTGGCAAAATATATGCTGCAGCCCATAGAGATCCCCTGGAACCCCATTGCCCTGGGTACTTAGGTACCATATACTAGGGACTTGTAAGGGGGCACCAGTATGCTAACTGTGGGTGAAATACTGTGTTAACAGTAACCAACAACCACATTTTAAGGGAGAGAACATAAATACTGGGGTCCTGGTTAGCAGGATCCCAGTAGACACAGTCAAGCACACTGACATCAGGCAGAAAAAGGGGGTAACCATGCCAAGAAAGAGGGTACTTTCCTACAGTGGGTTTCTATTCTTGGGTTTTTAGTGGTAGGTTGTTGGGTGGGGGGTCATTTTGGGGTTTATATGTGATTTTAAAAACAAATTACAAAAAAATATATATATTTGTTTAGGCAAGAGGATTAGTTAATACATGTGTAGTTATGGTAATTGTTGTCCTACTTGTTTTTTGTTTCTTAAGGGGGCAATGTTTAAGGTGAGGTGCTTTGTGTGTAAGTTAAGTTTGGCATAGGTTAGATAGATTTAGTTGTATGATAAGTATGGTTAGTATAAATTAGTTTAGGATAGGGTAGGTTTTACTTGTTTTTGAGTAGATCATTTTTTAATAAATATCCTGTTATCATTGCAAACAGTTTGTTTAATTAGTGTGAGTCTCAGGATTCTCCCCATGTGTGTACTGGCCAAATTGGGGAAATGGCCTATGGAATACGTCCCGCCTACAAAAGCCTTGTTTACCATGTGGTATCCCTATTGACAACGTAGTTGTCATATTGACTACAACATCACATCTAGTAGTCCATGCACCTGCCATTACAATCATTTAGCTGAGTCGATGGATCATAATAGACGTAGAAAGCTAATTGTGTACAAGGTGTTTATTTACAAGTGGAAGTGTTGTAGTGAGATATTTAGAGTATCCAGGTCAGTGACCCCATTTGTAAAATGCGGACATTTGTGACACAATACAAGTCCAGGGTTGAGGGACATGTCATGAGACATGCTTCGGAGTAGTGTTTATAAGTGTGGAGGTACAAAAATTGCCAATTGGCAAGTGAGAGATAATAACAGTCAATAGCAGACAGGTCAACAGTGTGTGGGTGAAGAGTGCACATGTCTTACTGTGACAACACTGGCATGATCTTTAGCACAGAACTAAGGAGAACACAGCCCATGTGGCATAAGCTGCTGCTACTGGGCATTCTTCCAAGTAAAGGTGATCTGTTCCACATCTTCCTCCTCCGATGTGTGTGGCGTCTCCTGTGTCATTGGTGGTGGTGGTTGGGAGATAGAGGGGGCTACATGCACTTCAGTGGTTGAAGATGTGGAGTCCCAATTCCCGGCATCTGCCATTTGTGGTATAACATATGGCATCACTGCAGCAAGGAGGAACTGCTGATTTTTCAGGATAGCAGCAACATCCCGATGGTAGGCAGCTGTGTCTGCCCTGATGGAGGCTACTTCATTCTGAGTGGAGCCCAGCTTGTTCTCTATCATAATGCTGCCAGTTTGGGAGGGCACTTGTTATAGCATCTCCCTCATGGCGGCAGCTATGTCCTTCAGACACTGGTGGACTCCACACAGTGGGGAGTTTGTGCCTTGGATGGCAGCTGTGTGTTCATTAGCTGTCATGAGGCACATGCGCATTCCCTCTTGGCTGGCTGGCACAGTCTCCATCCCCAACTGCACCTGCTTTGCCAGCTCCCGCTGGACTCCTACCAATGTCCTGTGGAAGCTTGTCCCTGGGTCCTCAGAGTTCCGAGCTGTGTCGGTGCTGACAGGATATAACTTTTGGGTGTTGGATGGGTCATATGGGATGGCTGCTACATCGGTTGTCCTCCTTGAAACTGGAGGTGGTGTCTGGAGGGATACCAGGACATCCTGGAGAGTCTCTTGGCTAATGGTTGTCATCTGGTCATCTAGGTCATCAGAGAAGTCCAGGACAGGCATAGCAACAGGAGATCCATCATCCTCTGCAATGAGACTGTGTAAAATCAATCTTTCTATGTTGATGCAGTTGACATGTCATGTCATTGAATTGCTATTGGAGGCTCAGTGACAACTTACAGCCCAGACATTGTTCTGGTACATTATGGGTGCAATTCATCAGCCCTTTGCCCCACCTGAGTGTCACGTAAATGGGAAGCTCAGGTGGTGCAATAGGCTGCATCATAGTTACAAGGTGGGATGTATTTCCTTTTGGTGGCGTAACACCATCTTGTTATTGTGGACCCTTCCTATGCATCCATTTGCATGGTAGGGCCTTGCAATGGCTGTTGCAGTGGTCACGCCACAGCAATACACATTGCAATTTGTCCCTGTCCCAGTTTTATGTCTTTTTCATACACCAGGGCGGCACCAAAACCTTACACCACCCAGGGGTGTCATTACCAAGGCGCAATATTGTTGTTTACTTTGCTTGCTTCTCATATCGATGTATGTGTATGTGCCTATATTGCACAGCACACATCGACCTAGCAGATTGCCATTTCAGTTTCTGGTTGTGCGGGAAGGTGCTCCTTCCTACACAACTATGATCTCCCCCTCAATGCAGCCATCCTTGCCCTAAGGTGCAAGAGATGCAGGATTGTGGCAGTGCAGCTAATTTGACCTGGCACAAGGGTGGACCCAGGGATGGTCAGCATGGGTATTATTTGTTGATGTGAACATCATTTTCTTCATGACAGTGCCCAATGCCACAAAATAATGGACGTAGCCAGTTGACTAATGTTGAACTTAGATCAGGGCCTCAAGCTAGTTTGATGGAGGTTTTGCAGGTAGTTGTACTGGTGCATACATGGACCCTCATTAGAAGTCTGGCAGTCCTATGCCCACCAGACTGCCATTGGCAATATGACTGTCGCCAACAGCGCTGGCAGAAGTGGCACATGTTGTCCATGGGGAATGACTCATGGGCCAATGGCCTGGCCAATGCAGGTTGCCAGCACCTTACAGAATGGCAATGCCACCTGTCTTGTGATAACAGACCATGCACCTGGCAGGGGCAGTGAAGTGGGCCCCATTCCCAGGCCCTTTGCACTTTCCACTGCCTGATTTGTAGTGCCAAGTGCATTGTGTGTTGTCACACCCAATGCACCCTAAGATTAGCGCTGACTCTTTTTCATCCAGCAACAATGTAGTGGTAACTGCCCTACAGAGCTGACATGAGGAGACAGCTCTCCACCCGCCATCCCAGCGTGTTACTCATACTGCCAGCTGCGGAGGATAAACTGCACTGGCAGTCTTACCAACGCCAGACTTGCCCATGCACCATCCCCCACCTTTCAATGTAAAATTCTGCACCATGATGTTCACAAACATACACCATATGTTGTGTTGGTGTGATTGTTTCCCCATTTCTATGTGGCTCCCATGGTTGTGTCAGAGTTGTTGTGGGCTCAGCTTGTATGTGCTGTGACCTACAGATTGCAATCTGTAGTGCATATTTTCTCTAGTGGCACAGTTCTGATCAGCGTCAAAACGTGTGGCTCCACACTACACCAGGTTAGTTACACTGGGTAATGCCACCCACCAATCTCCCCAGCAGCTGTACAGATTACTTTTCCCTGCACCTGGACAGGCATCCTTACTGCATGATGGAGAAGTGGCTGCCTTATGAGGATGTGTTGTTTATCTACAGGGTGGTGGTGCTTCCTGCACATGTCTTAGTAATGTTAGCTAAGGTGCCATTTTAATGTGTGCTGTAAGATGCAGCACACATGTGTTTTGGCACTGGGACAAGGCAGTTGCAAAGTATTTCTGTGAGAGACACCACCATGACATAACCCCAGGAACGGTATTGACTGACTTCCTAGTCTCTGATGTCTTAGTTGTGTTGGTAGAGTATGTTTAACGATATGCAAGGGATGATGTGATGGCACAACAGGCACAGTAATTAGACATGCCTTCCATCCTACTTGCTGCATATGTACATGTTGGTATGTAGCCCTGTTAATTAACATATGTCCAGGTTGTGTATGTGTTGTTGTGCATCTCACAATCAAGGCATGTGTATATGTGTTGTTTATGTTTGAATCGTTCTACTTGATTCATAGGCAATTTGTTCCACTGCACTTCTCTCACATGCATTGAGTGTGTCCTATGTGCCTCCCCCTTCTTGCATTTGTTAAATTTGCATCTATTTAGCCCATGCAACTTACCCTGTATTTGTGGTGGTTGTTCTAAGTTTGCGCTGTCCTGGGATTCCACTGACCAGTTCCTCCATGATGATCGCTGCAACCATCTCCTCCTCCATCTCATCCAGGTCCTCCTGTGCTGCTGGACTTCCACCTCCAGTTTGCAGTGCCGCCTTTCTGTTCCTTGCCATTTTCTCCTTAGTGCTATGCTTACAATCATGCCAGCGTTTCTTCTCACCTCTGCCATACTGTTCATTTTGTCCACTATTTGCTGCCATATTGCCTCTCTCCTGCAAAGTGGCAATTTGGAGGTGATGAATAGCTGATGTTGGCGCTCTGTCACCTCTCTCACAAGGATTTCATGCTCACCGCACTAAACCAACACTTTCTCTTTTTCTTCTCCTTCCACTGGGACTTCTGTGTTTCCTCCTGACTAGTTCCTGGGTATAGTCAAAATACGGGAGGGATCAGGAGGAATTATGGTCCAGTGTATATCCTCCAAATGGAAACATCAAAAATAAGTAATACACTGTTCCAACCATGTAAAACAGAAAGTAGTGACCGGGGTCCTAAATTCTAGGAGCAAGAGGCCTCACACACCCATAGGGTGTCATGCTTCATCATAGGCACTGCTCCTCGTCAGACCGGCGCTGCAATGTCTGACGGGCACCACCCCGTGATGGGGGGCTCTTTGCCGGAGATCTTTTTATGTGGTGGTGCCGTGACCCCAAAGGTAATTGAAGTGTCAACGGAGATCAAAAAAGAATGTGATTTAAAATTGACTACCAAAACCGCCACTGAGACAATGGATTTTATTAGACCAGATGGACGGTCAGGGCCAAGGTTAAAAATATATAGTCAGAAGAGTGAATAGAGAAATTAAGATCAATCACTCTTATAGTGAAAAAATGTATCAAAAGGAGGGGTCTGGGAATTTTCCAAAATCTACCCTCTCATGGGTCAACATGTTTCGCATCCTGGTGGTCCAAACGGATCCAGTGATGCTTCATCAGGACCTTATATGACTATGGCCCTCATTCTGACCCTGGCGGTCGGCGGAGAGACGGCGGTCGGACCGCGAACAGACCGGCGGTATTAAAAATGGCATTCTGACCGCGGCGGTCCCCGCCGCGACCGACCGCTACTTCTCCACTCCGACCGCCGCGGCGGTCATGACCGCGGGGCTGGAGTTTGCGCACTCCGGCCCGGCGGTCGTCCCAAGACCGCCAAGGGTATTATGACCCTGCCTACCGCCGCGGTTTCTTGCGAGCGGGAACCGCCGTGCGAACCATGGCGGTAAGCACTATCGGGGCCAGGGAATTCCTTCCCTGGCACTGATAGGGGTCTCCCCCACCCCCCACTACCCACCCGAGTCCTCCCCCCACACCCTCCACCCCCCTGCCACCCCCCAGAGGTGGTACGAACCCCCTCCCCACCCCCACCCCGACATGCACATACATGTACCCCGACATGCACACACCCCCAACATGCACATATACACCCCCCCTACACACACATACACAACGGGGACACATACCCGCACACATACATGCCGACATGCGCACCCGCCGAACAGCACACATTACCCATAGACACAGCAGCACCCCCCGCCCGCATACACGCACTCACACACCCCCTCTACACACTCACACGCACACCCCCATGCACGCCCACATCACACAACACCCCCCCACCCCCTCCCCTCACGGACGATCAACTTACCTTGTGCGTTGGTCCTCCGGGAGGCGACGGGAGCCATAGGGACGTGACCGCCAACAGAAGACCGCCAACAGAAGACCGCCACACAGATATGTGGGTCGTAATTCTGTGGGCGGTGTTCTGCTGGCGTGGCGGTGGAGGTTGACCAGTCTCCACTTTCCCGCCGACCGCCAGTGTGGCTGCTGGCGGTTTTCCGGCGGAACGCTCCCAGCGGTCAGAATGCGCACAGCGGCACACCGCCGCGGTCGGCGGTCTTCACCGCGGCGGTAACTCGGCGGTCTTGCGAAAAGACCGCCAAGGTCAGAATGAGGGCCTATGTGTATTTCCTAAGTACTAAGGGCCACATATATTTCCGAACAAGGTATACAAGTTACTATAAGCCCGCAATTAGCTGGGGGGAGTAACAAACACTTACATGAACGTGGAACCAGTCGTTCCTAACTCGTGCCCTAGAGAGAGAAGTACAAAAGTTATACCAAAGTAAGCACGAGATATGACTTATGTGTATCATGGGAAAGGAAAGCGACCGTGCAGTACAGTGAAAGTGTTAACTCGTGAACAGCAAACATGCAAATGCTTGTGAATACGAGCTTACCGTCCTAAATTTGAAGACGCGCATCCTAGGAATACACAGACCAATGGTCCAGCGCTAAATGACGTCTACAGAGGGGATGTGGAACAAAAAGTTTAAATGACAAGTAGATTACCCACTCAAATGTCTCAAATGTCCAATAACATAGAGGTCTAATGTGTAATAATGGTAGGTTCTAAATTAGAAACATCACAGTAAACATGGTAGCTCAAACGTGACTGGTACAAGTCATAAGTGCTGTATTCTAATCAAATAACTGATGATCAGTCATGAAAGACACGGTGTCTCTGGAAAGCAGAACAAAACACAACAATACAAACATTAGTTCTGTATTGGTAAAAGAGTTTAAACACCAAAAAGTATATGGGATGGTACAAAATATTTGTCAATGTCCCGGTAGAATAACGAGTGTCAACTATGAGGTGGATCACAATAAATATGGAGGTATCACCTTAATCGATGCACCGGTTCATAATAATAGGCCACCAGGTAATAGGTCTAACGGCGAGAAACGCCGGAGAGTATAAGCAGAATCTTGCCTCTTTTTAAAGAGCGCAATGCACGTGTGACCGGCCGAGTCCCGAGAGAGAAAACTAGCCTCGGAAATGTAAAAACGGAGATCGGCGGTGCACTTACTTTTGTCTGCTGCTGTGACCAGGACGTAACCTACCCCGGTCCGTGGTTCCCGAAGATTGGAGGGGACCGGGCTGGGGCGTTGAAATGAGCCTTACAACGGAAGCCGGAGAATAGTATTTCCGGCAAGAGGCAAGGTCAGGCAGTCAGGCAACGCGGGAGCGTTGGTCTGAACAAGCTAGAAAGTGAAGAAAGACTACGAAGCGGCCCGGGAAGCAGAAAGGGGGAAATGAATGCAAAGTCTATGAATAGCTCAGAGCACAGATCACAACACTGGATCAGAAGTCACAGGGCTAATAGTATTAAAAAGTCACTAATAATACAAGGGTAACTCCAAGTAAATTATCAGTCAAAGATAGTTGGGACATGGGGTAATGTAAGTTCAAAGTCGAAGGAGGCAAGCTAGTGGAAATCAGCAGTAGTGACTTTTCTAGTCAAAAAGTATAAAGAAGAATTATTTAGATAGACAGTTCCAAGGAATGTCATCATTCAAGCCATACACATGGGTGCGTAACTTAAACACCCATCGTTGTTCTAACTCAAACAGAGAGTTAGATGTATTGCGTGAGTCAATTTGTAATACTACCCACCACATGTCGTCAGGGCTATGTCTCTTATCAAGAAAGTGTAGAGCCAGTTTGGTCGTGGCACGGCCACATCTGATGTTACTGCGATGTTCATTAATTCTCAGTTTTACTGCTCTTGTGGTCATACCTATATATTGTAGTTTACATGGGCAGGTGATCATATAAACACAATTCTTTGTGTTGCAATTCGTATGTGAGGCTAAAAGCCAGAGACCTATAGAATCAAATTCGATGGATTTTAAACGTTTGGTAAGAATGCATATATTACATGTACCACAAGGAAAATGTCCGGCCACAGGTGGAATACCCCATAATGTTTGAGAATAGGGGGGTGATTGGATGGGGCTGGGTCTAGTATGGACGAGTAAATCTTTTACATTAGTGGTGCGTTTAAAGGCAAATAAAGGTTTTGGAATCTGTGCACCACCACTACATAAAATGGACCATCTCTTATTCACAACTCTTTTGATGGCGTTAGAAAGAGGAGTGAAAGTAGATACACACGTAAGTTTTGGGTCTGTATCCTGTGAAGTAGTAGATAGTAAAATGTCTCTATTGCAGAACTTGGCCCGTTTGAAGGCTGTCCTAACCACCTTATCTGGATAATGGCGGTTACAAAGTTTGTTGGTCAGGTCATCAGCTTGGGAATTGAACATACGTATGGTACTGCAGTTCCGTCGTAGTCGGAGGAACTGGCCGTAGGGAAGATTGTCTCTCAATGTCTTGGGATGGTGACTCTCATACATAAGGAGACTGTTACGGTCTGTAGTTTTATGGTAAGTATGAGTATATAATTTCCCACCCTCGATGCAGATCATGAGGTCCAGAAAAGGTATCTCTGTTTCGGAGACAGATGATGTAAATTTCAGAAATGGATTCAGTGTATTAATCCAGGTAGTAAAAGCTTGTACCTTCGACTGGGCGCCTTGCCATATGATCAAGATGTCATCAATATACCTGCGCCAGAGTTTAATGTTGGTATGAAAGGGGTTGATGTCAGGAAGTATAAACCTAGATTCAAAGTCAAACATATATAAACATGCCAAGCTGGGGGCGAAGGTGCTACCCATCGATGTTCCGCGTGTCTGATGAAAAAGGAGGTCCTCGAACTGGAAGAAATTTTCTTTCAAGGCTAGAGAAGCGCAGTGCATGATGAAATGTATAGGAGAAGTAAGTGTCTCATTAGTTGAATGAAGTGCAGTTTCCACAACTTCCAAAGTAGCCTCTTGTGGGATATTCGTGTAGAGGGCTTCAACATCAAGAGTGATAAGGGCGTGAACTTCAGTGGTTAAGTTGATGGCTGCAATCAAATTGAGGACGTCTTTAGTGTCCTTCAAATAGGTGGAAGATGACTGGACAATCGGTTGTAGAAATCTGTCACAAAAGGTGGAAAGGGGTTCGAGAATAGACCCTATGCCGGAGACTATAGGGCGTCCCGGAGGGGGTATCTTGCCGTTGTGGATTTTGGGGAGACAGTAGAAATACGGGATACGCGGGCTCGTGGTGTCTAAAAAAGTAGCCTCGTTGCGTGAAATCCAAGAATTCCCTAAGGCTTCCTCAATCATGCCTCGTATTTCAGTTTGTAATCGTCTCGTTGGATCAGTATTAATCCGTGTATAGTAGGTCTGATCCCCCAATAGACGTAGGCATTCCTGTCTATAATCGGAAGAATTAATTATGACCGTGGCTGCCCCTTTATCCGCAGGTTTAATGACAATACTCGTGTCTGTGGATAGTGCTTTGAGGGCATCTCTTTCAACATTGGAGATGTTGGAAAAACTCCGTTTGGGTTGTAAAGAAGCTAGGTCGCTTAATACTGCTTTTTCAAATGCTAAAACCTCGCAGGGCATCGCCGTGGCAGGGGGCATGAAGGTGGATGGTTTGCGGAGGCCCGTGTCTGTGGGCTGATCAGGTGGAGCTCGATCCTCAAAGAAAAATTGCAATCTAATCTTCCTGAAGAAATGCGACATTTCACAATGGAGGCGGAAAGAGTCTTCTCTAGGAGTAGGGACAAAGCCTAGTCCTTTATTAAGGACCTGCAGTTCAATAGGGGAAAGCGATCGTGATGAAAGGTTGACCACTAGATCCGATTTGGTGGATTCTTCCCTTGACTGCGGGTTACCATCTGTGGTTCGTCCTGGGCCCAGTGTACCCTTCTGCCTCTTCCTCTCCTTCTGCCTCTTCCCCTGCCCCGGCCGTGGCCTAAAAAAGGCATGTAGGGGAGCAAGGGGCGAGGTTGATAGAACGGAAATGGTTGTTGCCATGCTAAGGGTTGTCCAGGGGGGTACTGGGAATGTCCAGGAGGGTATTGGGGGTAATGGTAGAATGGATAAGTCCCATCATCATCTGTACTCCAACCATCGGATGAAGAGCTATTACTATATTTCCGTGGTTTCTTCATTGATGCAGATGATTCATCAGAAGAGGAGGGAAGTGTCTCAGTAGTAAAGTCATCTGTGATGTAGGGGTAGACTTTGTCACGGCTAAACCTCGTAATGTCTTTTTGTAACTTCGTAATTTTCTGTTGAGTTAGGAACTCCCTATTATCATTAAGTTCAGAGTTGATTTCAGCTAGTCGACTCTTAAAAGCAGCCAATGAGACTGTAGTTTTGAGAGCGCCTTCCATGAGTGTAATCTGTACCATGATGGAATCAGCCAAACGTTTGGAGGTGTTAATAATGAGCACCAGCCAATCTCTAGTGCATTTCCATGCTACCTGGGCCCAGTCTTTTCTAAAAGCGAAATCTTGCAAGAAAATCCTAGGCATGTTTGAGACGAGAAGACCATTAGGGGCTATATTCGCCCTCAGATATTCGGTCATAATTGTGCCGTGTAGGACGGTTTTGATCAGGTCTCTTTTAAGTGAAGACAAATTGTCCCACTCTTCTTTTGATGGACCCGAGGGTCCAGCGCCATTGTTTCCCAAAATAGAAGGGGTCTGTAAAATAGCAGATACTATATCGTCATCAAAACTCAACCCTTGAAAATTATCCATATTGGGGGGGTTTTGAAAAATGATAATAATCCCACAGCTAGACTGCTGTACTAATATGGTCAAAATACGGGAGGGATCAGGAGGAATTATGGTCCAGTGTATATCCTCCAAATGGAAACATCAAAAATAAGTAATACACTGTTCCAACCATGTAAAACAGAAAGTAGTGACCGGGGTCCTAAATTCTAGGAGCAAGAGGCCTCACACACCCATAGGGTGTCATGCTTCATCATAGGCACTGCTCCTCGTCAGACCGGCGCTGCAATGTCTGACGGGCACCACCCCGTGAGGGGGGGCTCTTTGCCGGAGATCTTTTTATGTGGTGGTGCCGTGACCCCAAAGGTAATTGAAGTGTCAACGGAGATCAAAAAAGAATGTGATTTAAAATTGACTACCAAAACCGCCACTGAGACAATGGATTTTATTAGACCAGATGGACGGTCAGGGCCAAGGTTAAAAATATATAGTCAGAAGAGTGAATAGAGAAATTAAGATCAAACACTCTTATAGTGAAAAAATGTATCAAAAGGAGGGGTCTGGGAATTTTCCAAAATCTACCCTCTCATGGGTCAACATGTTTCGCATCCTGGTGGTCCAAACGGATCCAGTGATGCTTCATCAGGACCTTATATGACTATGTGTATCTCCTAAGTACTAAGGGCCACATATATTTCCGAACAAGGTATACAAGTTACTATAAGCCCGCAATTAGCTGGGGGGAGTAACAATCACTTACATGAACGTGGAACCAGTCGTTCCTAACTCGTGCCCTAGAGAGAGAAGTACAAAAGTTATACCAAAGTAAGCACGAGATATGACTTATGTGTATCATGGGAAAGGAAAGCGACCGTGCAGTACAGTGAAAGTGTTAACTCGTGAACAGCAAACATGCAAATGCTTGTGAATACGAGCTTACCGTCCTAAACTTGAAGACGCGCATCCTAGGAATACACAGACCAATGGTCCAGCGCTAAATGACGTCTACAGAGGGGATGTGGAACAAAAAGTTTAAATGACAAGTAGATTACCCACTCAAATGTCTCAAATGTCCAATAACATAGAGGTCTAATGTGTAATAATGGTAGGTTCTAAATTAGAAACATCACAGTAAACATGGTAGCTCAAACGTGACTGGTACAAGTCATAAGTGCTGTATTCTAATCAAATAACTGATGATCAGTCATGAAAGACACAGTGTCTCTGGAAAGCAGAACAAAACACAACAATATAAACATTAGTTCCGTATTGGTAAAAGAGTTTAAACACCAAAAAGTATATGGGATGGTACAAAATATTTGTCAATGTCCCGGTAGAATAACGAGTGTCAACTATGAGGTGGATCACAATAAATATGGAGGTATCACCTTAATCGATGCACCGGTTCATAATAATAGGCCACCAGGTAATAGGTCTAACGGCGAGAAACGCCGGAGAGTATAAGCAGAATCTTGCCTCTTTTTAAAGAGCGCAATGCACGTGTGACCGGCCGAGTCCCGAGAGAGAAAACTAGCCTCGGAAATGTAAAAACGGAGATCGGCGGTGCACTTACTTTTGTCTGCTGCTGTGACCAGGACGTAACCTACCCCGGTCCGTGGTTCCCGAAGATTGGAGGGGACCGGGCTGGGGCGTTGAAATGAGCCTTACAACGGAAGCCGGAGAATAGTATTTCCGGCAAGAGGCAAGGTCAGGCAGTCAGGCAACGCGGGAGCGTTGGTCTGAACAAGCTAGAAAGTGAAGAAAGACTACGAAGCGGCCCGGGAAGCAGAAAGGGGGAAATGAATGAAAAGTCTATGAATAGCTCAGAGCACAGATCACAACACTGGATCAGAAGTCACAGGGCTAATAGTATTAAAAAGTCACTAATAATACAAGGGTAACTCCAAGTAAATTATCAGTCAAAGATAGTTGGGACATGGGGTAATGTAAGTTCAAAGTCGAAGGAGGCAAGCTAGTGGAAATCAGCAGTAGTGACTTTTCTAGTCAAAAAGTATAAAGAAGAATTATTTAGATAGACAGTTCCAAGGAATGTCATCATTCAAGCCATACACATGGGTGCGTAACTTAAACACCCATCGTTGTTCTAACTCAAACAGAGAGTTAGATGTATTGCGTGAGTCAATTTGTAATACTACCCACCACATGTCGTCAGGGCTATGACTCTTATCAAGAAAGTGTAGAGCCAGTTTGGTCGTGGCACGGCCACATCTGATGCTACTGTCTATCTAATAATTCTTCTTTATACTTTTTGACTAGAAAAGTCACTACTGCTGATTTCCACTAGCTTGCCTCCTTCGACTTTGAACTTACATTACCCCATGTCCCAACTATCTTTGACTGATAATTTACTTGGAGTTACCCTTGTATTATTAGTGACTTTTTAATACTATTAGCCCTGTGACTTCTGATCCAGTGTTGTGATCTGTGCTCTGAGCTATTCATAGACTTTGCATTCATTTCCCCCTTTCTGCTTCCCGGGCCGCTTCGTAGTCTTTCTTCACTTTCTAGCTTGTTCAGACCAACGCTCCCGCGTTGCCTGACTGCCTGACCTTGCCTCTTGCCGGAAATACTATTCTCCGGCTTCCGTTGTAAGGCTCATTTCAACGCCCCAGCCCGGTCCCCTCCAATCTTCGGGAACCACGGACCGGGGTAGGTTACGTCCTGGTCACAGCAGCAGACAAAAGTAAGTGCACCGCCGATCTCCGTTTTTACATTTCCGAGGCTAGTTTTCTCTCTCGGGACTCGGCCGGTCACACGTGCATTGCGCTCTTTAAAAAGAGGCAAGATTCTGCTTATACTCTCCGGCGTTTCTCGCCGTTAGACCTATTACCTGGTGGCCTATTATTATGAACCGGTGCATCGATTAAGGTGATACCTCCATATTTATTGTGATCCACCTCATAGTTGACACTCGTTATTCTACCGGGACATTGACAAATATTTTGTACCATCCCATATACTTTTTGGTGTTTAAACTCTTTTACCAATACGGAACTAATGTTTGTATTGTTGTGTTTTGTTCTGCTTTCCAGAGACACCGTGTCTTTCATGACTGATCATCAGTTATTTGATTAGAATACAGCACTTATGACTTGTACCAGTCACGTTTGAGCTACCATGTTTACTGTGATGTTTCTAATTTAGAACCTACCATTATTACACATTAGACCTCTATGTTATTGGACATTTGAGACATTTGAGTGGGTAATCTACTTGTCATTTAAACTTTTTGTTCCACATCCCCTCTGTAGACGTCATTTAGCGCTGGACCATTGGTCTGTGTATTCCTAGGATGCGCGTCTTCAAGTTTAGGACGGTAAGCTCGTATTCACAAGCATTTGCATGTTTGCTGTTCACGAGTTAACACTTTCACTGTACTGCACGGTCGCTTTCCTTTCCCATGATACACATAAGTCATATCTCGTGCTTACTTTGGTATAACTTTTGTACTTCTCTCTCTAGGGCACGAGTTAGGAACGACTGGTTCCACGTTCATGTAAGTGATTGTTACTCCCCCCAGCTAATTGCGGGCTTATAGTAACTTGTATACCTTGTTCGGAAATATATGTGGCCCTTAGTACTTAGGAGATACACATAGTCATATAAGGTCCTGATGAAGCATCACTGGATCCGTTTGGACCACCAGGATGCGAAACATGTTGACCCATGAGAGGGTAGATTTTGGAAAATTCCCAGACCCCTCCTTTTGATACATTTTTTCACTATAAGAGTGATTGATCTTAATTTCTCTATTCACTCTTCTGACTATATATTTTTAACCTTGGCCCTGACCGTCCATCTGGTCTAATAAAATCCATTGTCTCAGTGGCGGTTTTGGTAGTCAATTTTAAATCACATTCTTTTTTGATCTCCGTTGACACTTCAATTACCTTTGGGGTCACGGCACCACCACATAAAAAGATCTCCGGCAAAGAGCCCCCCCTCACGGGGTGGTGCCCGTCAGACATTGCAGCGCCGGTCTGACGAGGAGCAGTGCCTATGATGAAGCATGACACCCTATGGGTGTGTGAGGCCTCTTGCTCCTAGAATTTAGGACCCCGGTCACTACTTTCTGTTTTACATGGTTGGAACAGTGTATTACTTATTTTTGATAGTTCCTGGGTATATCCTGGTTGGTTCCTGGTTATATGGGGTCACCCTGGGGTCTCTCCTGGCCCACTGCTTCCATCTTCCCTCTAAAGTTAACACAAATGCAGGGTGAAAATGGTGCATATCCGATAGCAACACTTTTACGTGCCCAAAAACAGGTTAGAGTCAATTTTGCAGCTTTGACGTCATTTTGCCTTACGGCAGGACGCAACGGTTAACTTCAAAATATTTGACTCTAACCATTTCTTAGCGCCATCCTGTGTCATATTATAAATTTGATGCCCAGGTGGCGCTAAAAAATGGCGCAAGCCAGTGTTAAACTTTTTGACGCAAAACTGTGTTTGCTCTCTCTCCCAAAACTCTGTATTTCATCTCACAATTGGCATACTGGTGCTCCCATGTAAGCCTCTAGTATATGGTACCCAGGTACCCAGGGCATTGGGGTTCCAGTGGATCCCTAGGGGCTGCAGCAGTTATTCTGCCACCCATAGAGAGCCCATGCAAAGGGTTCTGCAGGCCTGCCATTGCAGTCTGTGCGAGCCAGGTGCATGCACCCGTTTTCACTACAGGTCACTGCACCATGTCACTGTAAGTCACCCCTGTTGTAGGCCCTCTAAGCCCAGAGGGCAGGGTGCAGGTACCTGTGTGTGAGGGCACCCCTGCACTAGCCATTTTCCTGGACTTTGTGAGTGCGGGGATGCCATTTTACGGGTGTACTGGACATGGTATCAAACATGTAAAAATCATACCCCAATACTTTTGCAACTAGTGGTTGTATGATTCCATGCACTCTAGTGATTCCTTAAAGGACCACCAGCATTGCTCCTACAGCCTTCTGAGGTTTTCCAGGCAGCCCAAGCTGCTGCCACCTCACAGACAGGTTTCTGCCCTCCTGTTGCTTGAGCAGTTCAAGCCCAGGAAGGCAGAACAAAGGATTTCCTTTGAGGCAGGAGTGTTACACCCTCTTCCTTTGGAAATAGGTGTTACTGGACTTGGGAGGGGTAGCCTCCCCAAGAAACTGGTATGCTTTGAAGGGCACATTTGTAACCATATTTATACTTTTTTAGTGCCGCATTTGCGCCGCTTTTTGACGCAAAAACAGCGCAAACTTACAAAAGACAATTGTCATTTGCAAGTTTGCGCCGTTTTTGCGTCAAAAAGTGACGCAAAGGCGGCGCTAAAAAAGTATAAATACGGGCCTTGGTTCCCTCCATGCATAAACCAGTCTACACCGGTTCAGGGACCTCCAGTTCTTGCTCTGGCATGAAACTCGATAATGGAAAGGGGAGCGCCCACTCCCCTGTCCATCACCACCCCAGGGGTGGTGCCCAGAGCTCCTTTAGAGGGTCCCTGAGTTTTTTCATCTTGAATCCCAGGTTGACAGGGAAATCTGGGAGCATCTGAGTGGCCTGGTCAGGCAGGTGATGTCAGAGCCCCCTCCTCATAGGAGGTCACCCAGTTAGGTGCATCTTCAGGCACCAACAGCAACGATGACTGGTTGTGGGGATCCCCTCTCCTGCTGAGCTGTGTGGATCCAACATCACGGGTGGTGGTCGGAAGTGGTTCTGTCGGTGCTCTCTACCAGCTGCTGCGCTTGTGTAGAGGTATGCCCATGCCTTCCCACACAGGTCCGTAGCCCCTTGGACCGCGTCTTTTGCAGCTGTCGAGGCTTGTTGGCACTTCTTCCAGGGGGCTTCAGGCATTGTGTAGCTCCAGCCCCTGGCACTCTTTCCTGTGACACACAGCTCCATGAGTGGCTCTCCTCCAGCGTGGGATTCCTTTTTGTAGTGCTGCATGGGCTCCATTTGCAACTTCTGTGTCCCCATCCTGTGGAGCTCCGTTAAGTGCTGCCTGTGCTTCTTTAGGCTCTCTGTGACACTCAGGGCCCCCTCTGACTCCACCTCCTGGGTTGAGTCCTCCTCGGCCCTGCTGATCCCCGGCACCACAACTTTCTGCCAACTGCAAGTTTTGCCTGTGCCAAGGCTTGTTGGTGGAATCCGAACACGCAAAAATGACTGTAATCTTCCTTCCAGTGTGGGACATCACCTGCATCCTACAGAAACCAGACTCCAACTCCAGGCCTGCAGTGCTGATTTTTCTTCCTCACGGTCGACCAACTTCTGTATCCGCAGCTTGAGCGGTAGGGGCTCCTGCCCCACTGGACTCTGCTGTGTCTTCTGGACTTGGTCTGCTCTTTCTACAGGCCTTCCTCATCAAGAATCCATTGTTGGTTTCTTGCAGCCGCCTCTGGGTTTTGCAGTTCTCTTCTGTTCTTCTTAGCGGGTTTTTTGAGGAAATTCTAGTGATTTACTCCTGCTTTCCTTGTCGCTGGGTGGTGTTGTGGTACTTAACTTTGTCCTTTACTCGTACCTCCAGCACTTATCCACACACTCCACTTACCTAGCTGGGGGTCCAACTCTTGCATTCCATTTTTTAGTATATGGTTTGTGCTCCCCCTAGGGTCACTGTTCTCTTTTGCGTTTTACACTGTTTTGCACTGTTTTCTAACTGTTCTTATGCCTATTTCTGGCTACTAGTGTATATATTTTGTGTATTACTTACCTCCTAACGGAGTATTGCCTCTATAGTATTTTTGGTGCTGTGTTACCATAGTAAAGTACTTTTTTTTTTTAAACTTAGGACCTCATTATGACATTGGCTGTAAATCCCACGTACCACCATGCTGACGGCCGCCAACTTACTGCCGCCACAGCAGATATCCGTTCACCATATTATGACACACACACACACCAATCTGATAGAATTCAGCCACACACACAAATCCGCCAGCCCAAAGGTCAGTGATAAACTGGCGGTATCAAAACCCACACCGTTACACCAACAGAACAACAGCCATCACATTATGACCCACGAATCACCACGACAGACATTCAGCAGCAGTAAACCATTGGCGGTACATACCGCTGCGTTCACAATAGACACCCACAGGCAAAACAACACCACACTGGACAAATCAAACAACACACACCTGACACCCATACACATACCACACCCACACACCCACACCACTGTAAAACCCACCCCCACATTACCCACAACCCTTTACGACTACAAAGCAGTGCCACCAGAGACACCAAGACCACTGACAAAACTAGAGCCACACACTACTCACACCTATACACCAGTCACACACTCCTCATCATACACCCCAACACACCCTCACCAACACACCTATGGCACCACAAAGACACCCCCGTATCACAGAGGAGGAGCTAAGGGTCATGGTGGAGGAAATTGTCAGGGCAAAGCCACACCTATTTGGAGCACAGGTACAGCGGATATCAATAGCCAGGAAGATGGAGCTATGGCGGAGAATCGTGGACACGGTTAACGCCGTGAGACAGCACCCCAGATCTAGTGATGACATCAGGAAGAGGTTCAACGACCTACAGGGGAAGGTAAGTTCCATTGCAGCAAGACACCAGCTCGCTATCCAGAGGACTGGCGGTGGACCCCCACCTCCTCCCCCACATCTCACAGAATGGGAAAAGCAAGTCTTGGCAATACTGCATCCTGAGGGCCAGACCGGAGTTGGAGGAAAACTGGACTCTGATAAGTCAACTCTCTACTATTATCACCCCCCTACCTGCATGCCATCACATACCCACACTGTCACCCTCACTCCCATCACTCCACTACATCCCACACACCCAGCCATCACATCTCACTCATCCCAATGCTAAGCCCTGCATGCTGTACCAATGCATGGACACCCCTCACAGCCCTGCATGGACACTCATCGCTAAAGCATGCATACCATAGAGAACTAACAATTCCACCATACACTAACATACATAAGTGAAAGCACTAACCAGTCCCCCAACTGAAGAGGCCCACAGTGATGACACCAACTATGGTCTTCAGGATCTGGAAGACCCACCTGGCCCATCAGGGACTACTGGACAGCCAGTTACCCAGGCCCAGTCACCCACCACCACAGAGCCTCCCCATCTGGAAACACCACCACAGCACCCACCCAGCATACCCACAACTCTGACCCCAGGACACGCCAATCAGCAGTGTGTCCATCTCTACAGGGACCCCAGGCCACAACTCTCCCCCAAGACAATCAGGGACCTGGGGTCAGTGGTAGTGAGCACACTGTTCAGGGGACAGAGGCACAGGCCAACAGGGAAACTGGGAGGACTGCTGTGCACCAGGGGGAGGACAGGCCCAGGGAACTGACTCTCCAGGACTTACTTGCCAAGATCCTTGGAGCCTATCAACTTTCCCAGGACACGATGGGCCAGATCCTGGGCCATGTGCATGAGAACAGGCAGTTGCAGGAGGGGCAGTACCAGGGGATCAGGGCGGACTTGCAGGCCATCAACAACACCCTGATCTCCATAGCAGGGATGCTGGCAGACATGACCAACATTATGAGGGAGGCAGTCTCACACTAGCAGGCCCCTGCCACTAGCCAGACATCTGAACAGCCTTCCACTTCTGCTGCCGCTAGTGGCTGGCCAGGAGGCTCTGCCACAGGACTCACAGGCCACCAGCGCCCCTCCCCCTGTGAAGGTGAACCACCCCGCAAAAGGTTCCCTGCAATCCAGACAGAAGCCAGGGACACTTGGCAAGACTCCCGCCAGGAAATGGGACTTGCCTGACTGTCACCCTTGTGTCCCACCTGGACCCTGTCCACCTTGAACTGCCATTGTTCCCCTTCCTATGTCCCCTTGGACAATGCACCTCTGCTACAAGCAGACTGGAACAATACCCTGGACTTTCCTCCATCATCACCCCATCCCATTGCACTTCCCCCCTTATATGTTAGCACTTCAATAAACACCCTTTCAACAAAATCCATTTGGAGTATGTCGAAGCAGGTACAAACATTGCAAGTTAACTGTACATAGAATGAGCATAGATTAATGACCTGTAGCTGGCTGTAGTGATCGCACCAGGAATGTATGTCAGGTCACCAACATCTGCAAAATGAATTGCCAGAGGGAACAGTAAGTGGGCATAGAAGTGGGAAACCTCAGCATGCCATTGCTACACGATTACAACCAAAGTCATTGATGTTTAAAGTTACACTGTCCTACCTGTGTGTCATTGGAAGTATTGTTGAATACCTAATGTTCTGTTGTCCTCATCTTCTGCCTCCCCATCCTCACTGTCCACAGGGTCTACTGCTGCCACACAGGCATCTCCAGTCTCCTCCTCCTGCAGAAAAGGGACATGTCATCTGAGGTCAGGTTGTGTAACATGCAGCACGCCACTACTATCTGGCAGACCTTCTTGGGTGAGTAGCACAGGGATCTCCCTGTTAGATGGAGGCACAGGAACCTGGCCTTCAGGAGGCCAAAGGTCCTTTCAATGATCCTTCTTGTTCACCCATGTGCCTCACTATAACGTTCTTCTGCCTTTGTCCTAGCATTCCTCACAGGGGGCAGGAGCCATGATAGGTTTGGGTAACCAGAGTCACCTGCAAATATTGAGGGACAACATTTAGCCACACACTATTCTATATGTCCCACACCATACCCATACACCAACATATACTGGGTGGGAACCAGGGCTCACCTATTAGCCACACCCCGTGTCTCTGTAGTTGGGCCATCACATTTGGGATGCTGCTATTCCTCAGGACAAATGCATCATGCACCGACCCAGGATACTTAGCATTGACGTGGGAAATGTACTGGTCCGCCAAGCACGCCATCTGAACATTCATGGAGAGGAAACTCTTACGATGCCTGAATACCTATTCATTCTGCCGGGGGGGAGACAAATGCAATTTGTGTACCATCAATCTCTCCAAATATGTTGGGGATATGTCCCATTGCATAAAACTCAGCCTTCACTGTGGCCAAATCCTCAACCTGGGGGAAAACAATGCAGCTGCACATGTGTTTTATCAGGACAGACAACACTCTTGTCAGCACGTTTGAGAACATTGGTTGTGACATTCCTGCTGCCAAGCCCACTGTCACTTGGAAAGAACCACTTGCCAGGAAATGGAGTACAAATAGCACTTGTACAAGAGGGGGGATGCTAGTGGGTTAACGGATAGCAGATATCAGGTCAGGCTCCAATTGGCACACAGCTCTGTGATTGTGGCCCTGTCAAGTCTATAGGTGAGGATAATGTGCCTGTCCTCCAGTGTTACCAAGTCCACCAGGGGTCTGTACCTGCGGCGCATGTCTCCATCTCCTATTCATCCGCAGCGGTAGGTATCTAAGGGACACAAGAGTGAGGAGGCTGTCACAAACTGAACATTGGAGCCACAACAGGAGTTTACAATCTGTAAACTTGTAATGGGTCAGTGTGGTTTGTCCAGTATGTGCCTATTTCTCCTGTGACGTAGCATGAATCCTTAGGGCTGCCCCCCCTGAAATGGCATCCACCTGTCCTGTGTGGAGGGACAGGTAGAAGTGAGGTCATTCCGCTGATGTTGTGCTTAATGGCGGGAGGCGGGAGGGAACCGCAGTACAGCTTCTCATTGGTTAACATTGGGCCCTATGGGTACAGTGGCCAATGGTGATCTACGCCGGTGGTGACGGCATGCACCGCCGTGGACGTGACTGCCATTTTCTATTTAATTCCTCACTTGTTACCTGACCTTCCATAGTAGAGGACCTACACTGCATGTGCTGCTGTACCCTGTGTTTGGAACCTACCAACGCCCCGTGTGACGGGGGAAAGGGCCCCAGTCTTCACTTCGGAGGAGTTGGAGAGACTGGTAGATGGGGTCCTACCCCAGTACGGACTGCTGTATTTGCCTCCAGACCAACAGGTGAGTATACTGTTGGCACGATGCATGTGGCATGAATGCATAGAGTGGTGTGTGTGAAGGCCTCGTGTAAGGGGGGTGGGTGGATGTCCTCTTTGCGGCGTACAGCTTTTGTGCTGGGCTATGTGTGTGCCAATGGTGATAGGAACGGGTATAGTGGGCCATATGTGTAACAGGCTGGACTGTTTGTCTAATGGTATTTTCCTGTGTGTATTGCCTCTGCAAGTCAGCGCCCATCAAAAGAAGGGTATATGGCGTGCCATCGCCAAGGAGGTGCAGACCCTGGGGATCTATGGCAGGCAGAGCACCCACTTCCGCAAATGTTGGGAGAACCTGAGATGCTGGGCACAGAAGATGGCGGAGGCCCCAGCTGGTGATGGCCTCCCAATGAGGAAGGGGTGCCCGTCGAACGGCTGGCCTATCCAGAGCTGTATGGGCGCTTAAGGTCATCACAGCAGCCACAAGGGGGTGAGTACAGTGCCCATCATTACAAATTACGCCTGGTGGGGTGGTATCTGGGTGGTGGATGTGTGTCAGTGAGTGCCCCTAGGCCAGGCCTAACATAGCAGTGTAGCTCCTCTGGTGGCTCGGGTTCGGAAGGGATAATCCTGCCTACCTAGCTTGTAAGCATCCACTACTTGTCAGGGCTGCGTGGGTCGCAGGTGTGCTGCAGTTGGCGGTGTGTGCCCCTCCACATGCCTTGATGGCTAGCGAGATCAGTGGTGGTGCAATACATAGTGCGTAGGCTTGTTCTCTGTGTTTGAGGGTCCTGTGTACGCCAATGGTGGTGTTGGTGCAGCCATTGACCCAGTGTAACCTTTGTCTGTCCCCCCTTTTTTGTTTTGTCATCCTGTCCTTATGTGCATTAGCATCATCTGGCAGAGGAGCAGAGGCACTGGCGACGGTGGAGCTGCATCCCACAGGACCCAGGAGTCCACCGATGCCGAGGGCACTAGTGGGACGGAAGGCGAAGGGAACACCACAGCAGAGACTGGAGGGGACACTTCAGACACAGATATCTCCTCCAAAGGAAGCTCCCTGGTGGTGGCGGACACTTCTGTGACCACCCCAGCTACAGGTAAAGCCACCACCACCATACCAGCACCACCCTCCCAGCAGTCCCTCATCGAGTTGCCCATGCCCGGTCACCCAGGAGGGTGGGCATCTCCTTCGCCCCAGGCACCTCAGGCACTGGCCCAGTGAGCCCTGCTGCCCTGAATGAGGAGGCTATTGACCTCCTGAGATCCATCTTTGTAGGGCAGTCAATCATTGTGAATGCCATCCAGGGGCTGGCAGCCCGGATGTAACATTCTAATGCATTCCTGGAGGGCATTCCCACTGGATTGGCGGCCCAACAGAGATCGATCCAGGCTCTGGCCCTCTCTCTGATGGCAGCCATTGTCCCTATTTCTACCGTCCCCTCTCCAACTTCCACTTCCCTGTCCCATTCTCCTCAATTCCAACCCATCCCAGGCACACATACAGACGAGCATGCACATAAGACAACACCCAGGAGTGTCACAGGCAAACACAAGCACCACACTTCATCCCACAGGCACTCACACAAATACCACCCAGTTGCAGACACTACAGCATCCACTATTTCCACTATGTCGCCCTCCTACCCCTTCACCATCTCCCTCCCAACCACGTCCACACTCACACCTGCATGCACTACATCATCATCCACTATCAGCATCATCACCACACCAAGCAGAACACACCCCTCACAGGCAGAAATCTCCACAACATCCATCCACACGTCCCCTGTGTCCCCTCCCACTGTGTCTGTCCCCCCTCCTAAAGTACACAAACGCAAGCACTCAGACACCCAACAGCCATCCATCTCACAACAGCATACAGCCCATGCACCTGCACCCAAATCCAGCAGACAGACACCTCCAACAACAACTCCCTCATCCTCCACTCCCATTCCTTCTCCCTCTTCCCGACCCAATGTCCCTAAGAAACTTTTCCTATTCACCATTGACTTTTTCCCTACCTCTCCCTCCAGTCCTGTACGTATGGCCAGGGTATCACAAACCCAGCCAGCACCTCAGCCACACAATCCACAGGCCCTGTTCCATCCGCACCTACTCGTGGTGGAAAGGAATCCAGGAAGGGCAAGGAGCCTGCACCAGCAGGCAGTAATGTGCCAGGAGCCTGCACCAGCAGCTGCCACAGAGCCCACACCACCAACCATGGTTGTGCATCCATCCGAGGATGCAAGGGATTTGCAGGAGCCTCCCACCACAACCAGCACCACCACAGTGCATCCATCTGAAGGTGTAGGGATGTGCAGGAGCCTCCCTCCACCACCAGCACTGCCACAGTGCATCCATCCGAGGGTGCAGGGGGTGTGCAGGAGCCTCCCACAACCACAAGCTCCACCACAGTGCATCCATCCGAGGGTGCAGGGGATTTGCAGGAGCCTCCCACCACCATAGTGCAGCCGTCACCGCCGGCGGACGCAATGTAATCCTGCATCCATGGGCTGCTGTGCAGCCTGTCCACTCCAGAACCAGTGGATAAGACACCCACTCCAGAGACTGTGGCCTTGCCCTCCCCAGGACCAAGCACAGGGCGTGTTCTCCCCTCCAGAACCAGTGGGGAAGACACTCGAGAAACTGTGGCCATGCACTCCCCAGGACCAAGCACAGGGCATGTTTTCCCATCCAGAACCAGTGGGCAAGACACCCACTCAAGAGACTGTAGCCTATCACTCCCCAGGACCATGCACAGGGCATGTTGCCCCCTCCAGAACCAGTGGGAAAGTCACCCACTCAAGAGACTGTGGCCTATCACTCCCCAGGACCAAGCACAGGGCATGTTGCCCCCTCCATAACCAGTGGGGAAGACACCCACTCGAGAGACTGTGGCCTTGCACTCCCCAGGACAAAGCACAGGGCATGTTGCCCCCTCCAGAACCAGTGGGGAAGACACCCAATCGAGAGACTGTGGCCTTGCACTCACCAGGACAAAGCACAGGGCATGTTGCCCTCTCCTGAACCAGTGGTCTTGTTTCAGCTCCCGGCTCAGGTGCCCCCCTCGCACCCCTGAGGTGCCTGCCTATTTGCCAACTGATGCCCCTTCAGTGTTCTCCCCATGTTGATGCAGGTGACAAGTTGGGCCATGGGCTTTGGCCTGTGGCCATGTGGCCCACGTGAACTGAGGACTGAGCAGTGTCCCTTGTTCTGTACATTTGTAAGTATCGGTAACATTGGGTAAATTATTATTTATACTTTGTTGATATTATTACACTCCCTTTGGTGAATTTGTTTTGTCCATGCATAATTCAGACGATTTAGGGGAATTAATTTGTTTTCTTGTGCATCCTGTTGTGTGTATGGGGTGTGTGTTGTGCATGTGTGTGTCATTCTCTTTTTCCTCCCCTCTCCCTTGTGTGCTAGGCGGCTGTACGCACTGTCGTCGTCTTCACCAGCGTTGGTGTTCATGGTGGAGCAGAATGTAGAATATCATCGGAAATACATGCAGTTTAGGTTCTATGGCGGCGTGGTTCTTCCCTCTGTCTCCAAAGTTGAGTCCTTTCACTTCCGTGCAGTGTTTCTGCCAGGCTTTTGATGTTGTTGGTACCGCCCCGGAAAAGGTGTCGGATTGTGTTGTTGTAATGGTGGGTGGAACTTTGACTTCCACCTGGTTTTAGGCGGCTACCGCCGTGGTGGCTGTTGTTTCCGCCATGGCAGTCGGTGTGGTACATTGGCTGTTTTTCAGAGATCTTTCCGCCATGGTCATAATTTGGTGGTAATTACCGCTGGCCTGTTGGCGGTATTACTGCCACTTTATCACTGACTGCCAGGGTCGCAATGAGGGCCTGAGTATTTTCTTTCATGTGTGTAAGTGCTGTATGACTACAGTGGTATTGTATGAGCTTTGCATGTCTCCTAGATAAGCCTTGGCTGCTCATCCACAGCTACTTCTAGAGAGCCTGGCTTCTAGACACTGCCTAAACTACACTATAGGGGATACTTTGACCTGGTATAACGTGTAAGTACCTTAGCTACCCACCACACACCAGGCCAGCTTCCTACACTGGTGGTACAGTGGTGGGATAAGCACTTGCAATTGCCTTATCACTGTCACCTGGTACTTTCCACAGGAAACACCACTTAGAGGTAAGACTTACTTAAAGGTACACATAGTATCTAGTGTCAGGGATCTAGTCTCTGGGTTTGGGTAAGCTAGGGGTCTAGTCACAGCCCTTGCTCCAAACTTCTTACTAGAGACTAGAAGTTAGAGAGGATAGGCACAGCCTATACCACTCTAACACATACCATGTCTACAACTGGGCACACCTCTGAGGCCATGGGTTCTCCTTATGAGAACCTGACCTTCAAGGAATTGAAAGGGATGTGTGCTGAAACGAAGCTAGACATTGGAGGAATCCTAATAAGAGCCTGCTCTTGGGCCTGCTCCTCCAAGATGACCAGGAACAAGCTGGTGATGAGGAGGCGGAGGAGGAAGGAGTAGATTCTAACCCCTCAGAACTAGAAGAGGATCAGGAGGATACCTCAAAGGGTCACAAGGATTCTAGCAGACCCACTTGCATAGCTGGAAGAGCTGCAAGAAGTTGGAGAGGGGTAGCCATATTAGTAGGGCTCACTTAACACCCAAAGGGCTTGTGGAAAGGGTCAGTAAACCTAAGGATAGATCCTCCTCTGTCCATTCGCATGTCACCTCAGTGACTGAGGGGACCAACTGCTCAAATCCAGAGGGAGACTCTCTAGACAGGGAGCTCATGAAACTGAGACTGGAAGAGGCCAGGCTGAGGCTGCAGCAGCAAAAGATAGCCCTAGATAGGGATGTCTTAGCAGTTGAGAGGGAAAGGCAGGGGTTGGGGCTAACACCCCATGGTGGCAGCCGCTCAGGTTTCAGGGAGCACAGGGTCAAGGAGCACTCTTTTGACTCTAGAAACCTGCGCAAAATTGTTCCCTCCTACAAGGTAGGGGATTATATTTAAAAGTGGTTTCTGCACTTGAGAGGGCCTGTAAAGTTCAAACGGTCCCTCAAAGGCAGCGGGCTGCTATCCTCTCATTGTCATTCTCTGACAAGGGGAGGGATAGACATCTCATTATCAGAGAAGAGGATATAGACAACTACAATATCCTTAAGTCTGCACTCTTAGATGGACTTGGTCTCACCACTGAGCAATATAGAATAACGTTTAGGGGTACCAGAAAAGAGTCCCCACAAAATTCAATAGACTTTGTGGACTTGTGTTGAAACTTTGGAAGGATGGTTACATGGCAGCAAAGTGTCTGATTATGAGGGCCTATGTAACCTGATTCTGAGAGAGCACATACTTAGTAATTGTGTGTCTGATTTGTTGCACCAGTATCTATTGGACTCAGATCAGACGTCTCCCCAAGAATTGGGTAAGAAGGCAGACAAATGAGTCAGCACTAGGATGAGCAGAAAAGCTCATAAAGAGGCTGACAAAGACAAACAAAGTTAAGCAGGTAAGTAACATGAAAAAGGTGGGGACAAAGATGAAAAAGAGTCTTCACCAGGCCCACAAACCCCTCTGGGGGTGGGTCTAACACCTCTCACTCTAACAATCAGGTAAAAAAGCCTTGGTTTTATATGTGTAAAAACAAAGGCCATAGGCCTGGGTACAGCTCCTGCTCTAAGAAACACACCAAGCCACCCATCACTACAACCCCCACTTCTACCTGTAGCGTCCCTAGCAATAGCAGTGGTGGTGGGAATAATATCAATAACCAATCCAAAGATGTACAGGGCTAACTCTGGGAAGTGTAGTGGGGGCTGGTTTAGTTAGGGAAACAACTGAGGCTGTTTTAGTTTCTGATGGGGGCATTGACTTTGCCGCCCTGACTGTGTTGTCCTTAACATGGATAAGTACAAGCAGCAACCCTTGATAAATGGTGTTCAGGCAGAGGCCTACAGGGACACAGGTGCCAGTGTCACCATGGTGACTGAAAAACTGGTGTCCCCTGAGCAACACCTACTTGGTCATCAGTACCAAGTGACGGACACCGACAACAATACTGTGAGCCACACCATGGCAGTTGTGATCTCAGCTGGAGGGGGGTTTCTGGTCCTAAAAAAGTTGTAGTGTCCACAGACCTAACTGTAGAGCGTCTAATAGGGAATGAATTGGAGACTTCAGCTTGGGCTGAAGTAGAGTTGGAAGCCCATGCAGCAATGCTGGGTATTCCAGGGCACATCTTTGCTTTGACAAGGGCTCAGGCCAAAAAGCAAAGGGAACAGGGCAACTTGGATCCTGAAACCATGGATCAAGAACTTCCTAAAAACAAGGGTAGAATGAATAAGAAATTATACTCTACCCCACCCTTCACTGAGGATTCCCATTTTGAGGAGGAAGATTCCATTCTCTGGACAGAACCTACACCTCAGGAACTCAAAGCTGACACAGCTGAGCTCTTAGGTGAGGGGGGCCTGCCAGGGAGGAGTTAAGTGTGGCTCAAAAGACTTGTCTCACACCAGATGGTTTGAGACAGCAAGCTGTCCAAAAGGAGACAGGGGATGTCAGTGGCACCCATAGGTGTACTCGGAAGATAACCTCCTGTATTCAGAGCCAAGGGAACCCAAACCTGGTGCCACCAGGAGATTTGTAGTACCTCTGCAATGAAGAGAGTTTTTATTGACCCTTGCACATGACATTCCCCTAGCTGGTCACCCGGGGCAAAGTAAGACTTGGGACAGAATAAGGGCCAGATGTAAGTAGGAAAAATTTTGCGAGTCGGAGATTACGAGTCAATGCCAATCGCAATTTCCAGCTTGCAAAATGGGATGCAAGAAAAAAAGCGACATCAAATTGCGACTCGCAAATGATGTTGCACCGCAGATTGCGAGTCCGCTGTTAGCGAGGTCGCAATTTGTGAGTCGGTGTCGCAATTTGCGACTGGCCAGCAAATTGCATGCAGGTGCAGCAAAACAGTTGGAAAAACACTTCCTGGCTCTTGCTGATGACATCAGAACCAGGAAGTCATCAAATACACCTGGGAGGAGGGAGGACCACACCCTTTTCAAACTGTTGTGCAACTACCTGGAGAGATGAACTGCTGCTACCATGGAAGACACAGGCAGTGCAGGAAGGAAAAGGAAACTAAAGTTCTCAGAAAAAGAACTTGAGGTGCTGACAGAAGAATGCTGCCAGCACCATGACCAGCATTTTGGCAAGGCAGCCCTGAGTGTCCCAGACACTGAGAAGAGGAGCATCTGGCTGCAAATCCAGGAGAGGATCAATGCCATTGGGGTGAGCCACCGAACCCTTGATGAAATAAAAAAAAGGTGGTACGACCTGCACTCCAGGACAAAGGAGAAGGTGGCAGAGCGCCTCAGGGAAATGAGTGGCACAGGAGGAGGCCCATCCATCATCCCACCACCCACAACCATGGAGGAATTGGTGGAGCAGACACTGGAGCCTGAGGCTGTGTCAGGAATGGGAGCATTGGACACGTCAGAGCAAGGGACACCCAAAAGTGAGTACCATGAAATATGCGTGTACACCTACAAATCCACACTCTCCCAGTACACAGCAGCATGCACAACCAGACTAGCTCCATTCCAGACTTGCAACCACCAGAATGGTGCATTATGGGCAATGTAGTACAGTAGTCAGCATATGGGCAAATGTTTATTATGAGGCATACAACAGATGGTAGAGACTGACAGTGTTCCCAATGTCCCACAGGTCTCCCACAAGACACCCCACCAGCCACACCATCCAGGGTGAAAACAGCAGGCCTCAGGCAGTGCAGGAGGCTGCAGCAGCCATTCCAGGGCCCAGCACGACACCACCACAGTCCCCTCCAGAAGAAGTACAGGACATGGAGGAAGGAAACACGATACCTGGCCCCAGCCACACAGTGAGACATCCAGAGCCAGCAGCACAACCGCGTCGCAGACGCAGAGTCCAGGTCCAGACGATTTAGGGGAGGTATCAATGTCTGCAGTCGAGGCATTCCTCCTTTCCGGTCAGCGCCTGCAAACAAGGCAATTATGGATTATATCAGGTGCAATGCATAGACTGGAAAACAATATGACACATGGCCTGGCTGATGTGAACACACAGTTCACAAGACTAAATGACAATGTCAGTGAACTTACACAGTCAATCCGCCAACTGGTGACGGAACTGGTGGCTGAGAGACACAGTGCAAGGTGCCGGGAGCGCCACCTAGTTACCAGATTTGACTGCATGGCAGCATCCATTGGCCGTCTTGCCATGAACACTACAGGCCTGTCAAGACGGACCGTGAGTCTGCAGTTGGAACTGGGCCACTTTGCAGGGGATGTGGCGCGGGGACTGCGCCGCATTAGCCATGCAGGGGACATGTTGGAGGCCAGGCAGGTGGTAAGGGGCACGGGTGAGACCCCTCAGGACAATGAGGAGGGGTCCACTATACGCAGTGTATCTGCTACTGACACACGTGTACTGAGGAATGGAAGTGCATGTCAGGGGTCAGCTGACCCACCTGGGACGAGCCATGCTGGGCGAACCAGGAGGAGGATGTAGGCAAGAACACAGCAGGACTAATGAGGCACATGCAGTGAATGTGTCCTCATAAAGGGTGGACATGTGCAGCCCCTTGCGGACGTTTTGTTTGTTCCACTACACAACTGGGCTCTTTGTGTGTGACATTAGTGAGTGTGGTGTCAGTTGCCACGTACCTTCCAAAGTATTGGGTTGCAATGTGGTCTCGTCTCTGTCTGCCTTGATTTGCAATGCTTCTATCTCCAGGCTGGCGATGTGGTAGCTCTTGATCCTCATCCTCCGAATCTGGGTATGCAGGGGTGAGATGTAGCCTACGTCTGGTGGCGTAGTTGTGTAGTATTGCGCATGCGCCAACTATCTTGAATGCTGTTATTGGGGCATACTGGAGCGCACCTCCACTTCTGTGGAGGCATCGGAATCTTGCCTTTAACAGTTCAAAGGTCCTCTCTATGACATTTCTGGTCCACCGATGTGCACTGTTGTATCGCCTCTCATTCTCATTGCTAGGTGTTAGGTATGGGGTTAGTATCCAGGGTCAAAGCGCATATGCACTGTCACCTGTTTGGCAAAAATAAGCAATGTTAGCAGGGCATGGATGGTTTCTACAGTGACCTGTGTGTATGGCTTCAGGGTGTATTCAGCAATACCTAAGAGATATCCGTCTCCAAACTCCCCACGTTCTAGGCGTTGGTGTATCCCACTGTGCCTGAAAATGTAAGAGTCAAGTGTACTCCCTGGAAATTTGGCTACCATGTCAGTGATGACATAATGGGCATCACATACCACCTGGATGTTCAGTGAGTGGGTACATTTCCTATTGCGGAACAGATATTCCAGATTTGCAGGACCGCAAATTTTTATATGTGTCCCGTCCACACACCCTATTACATGAGGGAAGTTGGCAATTCTGTAGAATTCCAACTTGGTGCTGTTCATTTCTGCCTCATTCCTGGGTAGGTATATGTATCTGGACATGTGAATGAGTATGGCATCTAGGAAACATCTGAAGAACCGTGAGAGTGCACTTTGGGATACCCCACCTGCCACTGCAATCACCCCCTGATAGCTACCCGAGGTCAAGAGGTGCAGTGAGCATAGCACTTGCACATGTGTGGGGATGGCGCTGCTGCGCACAGTCTGGCGTTGAAGCTGCGGATTGAGTAGATCAATTAATTCTAATATTGCTGCACTGCTGAGTCTGTATTTGTCATATATCTCCTCCTCAGTTTGTTGGAAAAGTGTCTGCCTGCTTCTGTATATCCTCTCCTGTCTCTGGCTCCTCCTCCTCCTCTGCTGGGCGGCGTGGACTCTCCTCCTCCTTGCTATCACACATATTTCAGCCATTTTGAGTAACCCTGATGCCTTCTGGGTCTCCTTTTATACTTTGGTTCTGGATGCCACCTGCTCTGACTTAGTGATAATTGGGGTGTGCAAAATGGGCTTTTTGCGACTAGTCGCAATTTGCGAGTGGCTTTTTCATATGGTTTGCGACTCGCAAATTGCGACTTCCTATTTGCGGGTTGCAAAATCAGGTCGCAAAATTTGCGAGTCGGTAATGGCTCGCATCGCAATTTGCACTACGGAAATGGGATTTTTGCAACACATTTCTGATTTTGCGAGGTCGCAAATTGCGATTCGGGCCATTTGCGCCTTGCAAAATTTTGCTACATCTGGCCCTAAGTCTCCCACTTTCACTGGCCTCATATGTCTGAATACACAAAGGAGTTTGTTGCTCTTGTGTCACCTGTCAAGTCAGTGGCAAGACAGGTGGCGCCCCAAAGGCCACCTTAATTATACTACTAGTAGTTGGGATTCCCTTTGAGAGGGTTGGGTTTGACATTGTTGACCCCCTAGCCCCTCCCACAGCTTCTAGAAACATATTTATACCAGTGGTGGTGGACCATGCCACCAGGTATCCAGAAGCCATACCTTTAAGGACCACTAGAGCTCCTGCAGTGGTCAAAGCCCTCCTGGGTATTTTTTCCAGAGGAGGCATCCCAAAGTAGGTAGAATACAATGGCATCTGACAAGTATTTTAGCACTTTTGATCCTAGTGCTGGCTATTGGCAGATTAAGTTATAAGAAGAGGCTAAACCTAAAACTGCATTTTCAACCATTGGAGGGCACTACCAATTCATAGTAATGTCCTTTGGTTTGGAAAATGCACCTGCCACTTTTCAGGGACTGGTGAACACATAGCTGTCTTTAGTTCCACCTGGGATGATCACCTGGTCCATCTCTGGAATGTTTTGAAGGCTCTGCAAAAAGCAGGCCTCAATATAAAGGCTTCAAAATGCCAGATAGGACAGGAAAAGTGGTTTATGTGGGACACCTGATAGGTGGAGAACAGATTCAGCTACTACAGGGGAAAATCCAAACCATTTTGGTTTGGACTCCCCCTACCACACAAACACAGGTAAAAGCCTTCTCGGGCCTCGCTGGGTACTACAGCAGGCTCATTAAGAACAATGGCTCAGTTGTAGCCCCTCTTAATGACCTCACTTTCAAAAAGATGCCTAAAAAGGTATTATGGGCAGCCAGCTTTCAAAAAGCTTTTGTGGAACTCAACAAGGACATGTGCTCTGCACCTGTTCTAAAAAATCCTAACTACTCTAAGAAGTTCATAGTAAAAACTGATGGTAGGGGTTGAGGCAGTTCTCTCACAGCTCAATACAGAGGGCCAGGATCAACATGTAGCTTTTACAAGCAAAAGATTGACCCCCAGAGAAAAGCGTTGGTCAGCCATAGAGAAGGAGGCCTTTGCTGTGGTCTGGGCCCAGAAGAAGTTGAGACCATACCTATTTGGTACTCACTTCATTGTTCAGACAGGCCACAAACCTCTCTTATGGCTAAAACAAAAAAAATGGAGAAAACCCCAAATCGTTAGGGTGGTCCATTTCACTACAGGGAATGGACTATATAGTGGAACATATACCTGGGAGTAACCACTCCAATGCAGATGGACTCTCCAGATATTTCCACTTAGACAATGAAGACTCATCTGGGCAAGGTTAGCCTTCTTGTCCTTTGTTTGGGGGGGGCTTGTGTAGGAAAGTACCCTCTTTCTTGGCGCGGTTACCCCATTTGTCTGCCTAATGTCAGTGTGTTTGACTGTGTTCACTGGGATCCTGCTAACCAGGATCCAGGGATTATGCTCTCTCTCCCAAAACGCTGTATTTCATCCCACTATTGGCATAGTAGTGCCCCCATGTAAGGCCCTAGTATATGGTACCCAGGTACTCAGGGCATTGGTGTTCTAGGGGATACCTATGGGCTGCAGCAGTTATTCTGCCTCTATGGGGAGCCCATGCACCCATATTCACTACAGGACACTGCACCAGGTCACTGTAAGTCACCTCTATGGTAGGCTGTCTCATCCCAGAGGGCAGGGTGCAGGTACATATGTGTGAGGGCACCACTCCACGAGCAGAGGTGCCCCTATAAACTCCTGATCCATTTTCCTGGACTTTGTGAGTGCGGGGACGCCATCTTATGCGTGTACTGGATATAGGTCACTACCTATGTCCAGCTACATAATGGTAACTTCGAAAATATGCATGTTTGCTATCAAATATGTTAGAATCATACCCACATTGGTTGTATGATTTCATGCACCCTGGGGGCTCCTCAAAAGACCACCAGCATTGTTCCTCCAGTCTTCTGAGGTTTTCCAGGCAGCCCAAGCTGCTGCCACCTCACAGAAAGGTTTCTGCCCTCCTGTTGCTTGAGCAGCTTGTAGGAGGCTGGCCTGGTTTGTAGTGGGTACCTTGGGTACTTACACCTTACACCAGGTCCAGTTATCCCGTATTAGTGAAATGTAGTAGTGTTCTAGCAGCTTAGGCTGATAGAGGTAGCTATAGCAGAGCAGCTTAGGCTGAACTAGGAGACATGCAAAGCTCCTGCAATACCACTTATAGTTACACAGTACTTCTACACAAGTTAAGACAATACTCAGTGTTACCAAAAATAAAGTTAGTTTATTTGGGTGACACAGTGCCAAAAATATCTTAGAGACAATACTCCTTCTGGAGGTAAGTATTATACACAATATATACACTAGAAATCAAAATTAGACAAGTAAATAGTCATAGAACAATGCAAACAGTAGGAAATGCTATAGAATGCAATGGGAGAAAATAGGTCTAGGAGCAACACAAACCATATACTAAAAAAGTGGAATGTGAATCACAAATTCCCCCCTAGACAAGTGTAGTGTGTGCAGAATCACTGGTAGATTAAGAATACAGTAAAGGTAAGTAAATTAACCCACCCCAGAGCCCAGAAAAGCAGGAGTAAAGTACTGCAAGTTTCCTTAGGACACACTACACCTCGTGATTTGGATTTTGCAGCAACCAACCAAGTCTGCAAAGAACAACTGCTGGATTATTGGACCTGAAGACCTGCAAAGGAAGGTGACCAAGTCCAGAAGTCTAAAGAAGTTCCAGGAAGGGCAGGAGCCCCTGCCAACACCGAAGAGGGTGCAAAAGAAGAGGCCTGGTTAGTAGAAGACTGCAGAAATGCACCCTAGGAAGATGCCATTTGTGCCCTTCAAAGCATTCCCAGAGGCTGGGGGAGGCTACCCCTCCCCAGCCTGTAACACCTATTTCCAAAGGGAGAGGGTGTAACATCCTGCTCTCAGAGGAAATGCTTTGTTCTGCCTTCCTGGGACTGGGCTGCCCAGACCCCAGGAGGGCAGAACCCTATTATGAGATGGCAGCAGCTGTAGCTGCAGTGCAAGCCTCAGAGAGGTGGTTTGGCTGTACTGGGGGTCCATGGTGGAGCCCCTAGGATGCATGGAATGGGCTCCCCAATACCAGATTTGGAATGGGGGACAGTGCCATGATCTTAGACTTGCTACATGGCCATATTCGGAGTTACCATTGTGAAGCTACATATAGGTATTGCCCTTTATGTAGTGTACGCGTGTAATGGTGTCTCCACACTCACAAAGTCCTGGGAAATGGCACTGAACTATGTGGGGGCACCTTTGCCAGTGCAAGTGTGCCCTCACACGTAGTAACTTTGCACCTAAGCTTCAGCAAGTGAAGGTTAGACATATAGGTGACTTATAAGTTACTTAAGTGCAGTGAAAATGGCTGTGAAATAGTGTGTGCACTATTTCACCCAGGCTGCAATGGCAAGCTTGTGGAAGGGTTTGTCTGAGCTCCCTATGGGTGGCAAAAGAAATGCTGCATCCCATATGGATCTCCTGGAACCCCAATGCCCTGGGTACCAAGGTACCATACACTAGGGACTTATAAGGGGGGTCCAGTATTCCAATTGAAATTGGTAAAATAAGTCACTGGCCTATAGTGACAAATTTAAAAGCAGAGAGAGCATAAGCACTGAGGTTCTGGTTAGCAGAGCCTCAGTGACACAGTTAGGCACTACATAGGCATACACATTGGCTATAAACTATGAGCACTGGGGTCCTCGGTAGCAGGATCCCAGTGAGACGACAGGCAAAACACACTGACATATAGGTTTTTATCTATGAGCACTGGGGTCCTGGCTAGCAGGATCCCAGTGACACAGTCAAAACACACTGATTCACACTAACAAACAGGCCAAAAGTGGGGGGTAACCATGCTAGAAAGAGGCTACTTTCCTACACCATGGCCCGAGGATTGTGAGGAGGCTTTCCAAAAGTTAAAAAAGGAACTGTGCGCTGCACCAGCACTTGGCCTCCCAGATTACACCAAGGAATTCCACCTATTTGTCATGAGAAGGGAGGCTGCCCTTTGCGAGTACTGGCACAGAAGCATGGCTCCTTCTATCACCCAGTGGTTTATTATTTTTCCACTTTAGACCCAGTAGCGGTGGGCCTTTCTCCATGCCTGAGGGTGGTAGCAGCAGTTGCTCTAGCATTAGAGCAATCAGAAAATATTGTACTGGCTCGCACACTGGTTTTGCATGTCCCGCATGCAATTGATACATTGGTAACTACCACCAAGACTCAACACCTAACAAATGCTCGCCTCTCATGATATGAGCTAACATTGCTGGCACCACACATAATGATTAAGAGGTGTACCACATTGAATCCCTCCTGCCTTCTACCTATGGAGCATGACCAGATGACCCTTCCATAGACAACTCCTTCCATGACTGCATTTTAGCAGCCGACAGGCACACAAAGGTGAGGCCAGACATCAGAGACACCCCATTCCCAGATGCAGAGGGTGATTTGTTTGTCGATGGGTCATGCATCAGGGACCACACTGGGATGCTGCAGGCCATCTATGCTGTAGGGACAGCCAAAAGATTACTGGAAGGAGGAAGGTTACTCACAATAAAAAGTGCCAAGGGAGCAGAATTAATAACACTTACAAGAGCATGCAAGTTGGGAGAAGGAAGGTCGGCAAACATTTACACAGACAGCCAATATCCATTTGCGGTCACACACGACTTTGGCCAGTTGTGGGCAATGAGGGGATTCCTCACCTTGGTTGGCCAACACATACAACACACATCACTGATTGCTGATATGTTGCAAGCTCTATTCCTGTCCAAAAGGATTGCAATTTTAAAATGTGCACCTCACACCTCCGCTAGGGATTACATTTCCCTGGGAGTGCACTTGTTGACAAGGAGGCAAGAAGGATAGCTCTAAGTGGGTGTGACTATGAAATGGTACAGGTCACGCCTGGTCCCTTGGCTAAAGAAGAAAGTGCTTACTTTGATCCCAAAAGTTCAACAGCAGTCTGGGAAGCAAGAGTTAGAAGGGTGGAGAAGTGATGCCTGCAGGGAAAATAAAGAGGGAGTTTGGGTAGGCCCAAATGGTAAGATATGTTTGCCATTCTCATTGCTTCCCTCCATGGACTGCCTTTTTCAAGGCCCCTCACAAGTGGGGCGGGATGGGATGAGCCATTTGTTTTCACAATTTTGGTTCAACACCAAGTTCCTGCAATTTGCAGAAGAGTTGTGTAAGAAGTGCACTATTTGTGCACAGCATAACACAGGCAAGGGTACACCCACTGCTCCAGGCCACTTCTCACCACCACACAGACTTTTTGAAAGTCTTCGAATGGATTTCATTGAAATGCCCCCCACACATAAATTCAGATACTTCCTAGTAATACTGTGCATGTTCAGCAAATGGACAGAAGCGTACCCCACTAAGAACTGCGATTCCCAGACAGTTGCTAAATGCCTTCTGAAAGAGCTAATTCCACACTTTGGGGTTCTGACCATTTTGAGCTCTGACAATAGACCAGGATTCATTTCACATGTGATTCAGGGCCTTTGTAAAGGGTTAGGAACTACCCAGATGTTGCACTGTGCATACCACCCACCTACGGTGGGAGCTGTTGAGAGACAAAATGGGGTACTGAAGAACAAAATAGGGAAAATATGTGCGGAAACTGAACTGTCTTAGATTGATGCACTGCCGCTGGCATTGCTAGCAATGAGAAACACCCCCGATAGAGTTCCAAAATGAAACCCCCACGAAGTGGTGTTCGAGCGCCCCATGCACATACCAGGCCACATATCCATTGCGCCACTGGCAGTGACAGATGATCTAGTGTTACAATATTGCAGACAAATAACCGAGACATTACATTATCTCCACCGCCAGGTACTGCAGGCCTTGCCAGATGAAGAAACACCACCAGATAACGAACTGCAGCCTCGGTATTGGGTGTGGGTCAAGGCTCACACCAGTCATGACTGTCTACAACTGAGGTGGAAGGGACCACATAAAATATTATTAACAACAGCTACAGTGGTCAAGTGAGGGGCTGACATCCTGGACCCACAGCTCACACACCAAGAAGGCCACCAGACCAACAGCCCCCTGTGGTGCCCATGAAAACTTCACTACCACTGCAGAGGTGCGATCTCTGATCGACCAGCTACACAAGTCAAAACTGACAGGACTGCTCGTGCTGTACCACCTACAGGAGAAAGGAGGTGCAAGTGGGACCTGCAGGGATTCTGCATAGGACTGCTCGTGCTGCACACCTCAGGAGACATAGGGTGCAAGCAGGTCCTGTCTGTATACATCTAGAATGTACCCACGTTGGTGTCAAGAGCTAGTTAACCTCTGACTCCACACTATAAGGTACCACCGAGGGAACATCGCATTTGAGACTTCAGGTAACAACCTGAGGACAGCTACAGATTGTGCATAGCTTCGCCAACAAGAAAAACAATGCCTGGAAGGAAGAAAGAAGAAAGGAAGTGACCTGCAGTATTGACTGCCATATGTACCCGAGATTCTAGGAATATTATTGACACTAATAATAATAGTACATGCTAATGATATCTACATACCGTTTTTAGATGAGGATAATTATATAAATAAAAGTGAACAAGGGCCTGTAAATATGTCAGAGGGTAGGCACACAAGTCTGATAGAAGAAGTGGGGAGCAAGGGCCAAACATCATGGGGCAAGATGAGGAAATTTATGCCGATAACGCATTTGTACAAATGGTTAGATTATGTAAAGAAGTTGTGAATGCCTCTAATTGCTATATATGCACCCACCTGCCTACTACTGTTGAGGGGACTACAGATTACTTACACATCTTGCTTAGCCAATATGTTGCATGCCATGTGGTGAACAATATCCTAGAAAAGAAATTAAAGGGAAGAATATAAAGCCGCACCCAAGTACAAAAGGAGGTGGAGTTTGTGCAGTCTTCAGAGTATGTGAGTAACTGGTCTCTCGACAACATTTAGAGAAGAAAGTGAGCAGGGTATGTAAAGGAAGGGATATCTGAAGAGTTGGGTTCCCCATTCCTCAGAATAAAGAAGAAGGAAAATTCACCATGGTGCATTTGGTACCACACGGGCAGTAACCCAGTGAAAAACATGTTGCTTGGTGAAACATGCACAGAATTTACATACTTACACCTGATCTCTCCAACATCAGTAACATGTATGAATGCCCGTATACTTTACAATGTCAGCGAATTCTACAAATATTCCAATTTAGACAAGATACGAGAAGGCCCCAAGGGACTGTCAGTGAGCATTTTAGCCCCACAGGACATTTTTTTGTGAGTGGAAGTTCTGCATACTTTAAGTTGCCGCAGGGTGGCGGAGCAGTTGCTACCCAGCATTCGTGTTACCACATATTTCACAGGTAACAAGTTTGTTCCAAATAATGGAAAGGAAAAAAATACGCAGGAAGATCTAACCAAGCCTTATCTTGGATAGATAAGGCTATAGCTACTAGGAGTACTAATGTCACTACTGGGAGTCATACATTCTGAATATCAAATACACAAATTAGCAGGGTTGGTGAAAAAAAATTGGCGAGCTCCACAGCTGCAGCCCTGGGAAATATCAATGAGGATCTAAGGGCTGTTGTTATCCAAAATAGACTGGTGTTAGACATCATTCTAGCAAAAGATGGTGGTGTCTGTCATGTGATCCATCAAGAATGCTGCGTACATATTCCGGACAACAGCGGTAATGTAAGATGGGCAATAGGAGACATGAAGAAGGTAGAAAAGGGGGCAAAAGAAGTGTCTGTTTCAACAGAGGTAGGAGGAATACTGGGGACACTTGGAGCTTGGTTCTGTGGTTGGGATTCATGGCTGATAGAGGTGCTGGAGTAGGGATGGTGGCAATCATAACTTTATGTCTGCTAATAAGGGTTTGTCCCTCCTTCTTGACAGTCCTTATAAAGAATGTCTGCAGCAAGGAATCTGTGCATCACTGACAATTAGGCAGTGTAGGCAATGCCAGGGGTAGCAACACCACAGAAATGACACCCCTCCATCAAGAAGTTTAGGTTATCCTTGAGTGTCAGACGGCGGAATGTGGAATCGTATTTTCCTGGGACCCAATTATGGGCCTGTTGGGCCCTGTGATACCCAATGACAACTAGGCCTGTTTCTGTTGAACAACTCAAAACCAACATGAACTGTGCTTACTGATATATTTTAATGTTGCTCAGGACGTATTATGTTGCAAGGCTTGCTATTACAATAGCCACCATGAAATATCATTGCCTGCTAGCTAAAGCAATCTTTCTTGAGAAATGTACCATCCTGCGTACATGCTGTTCTCAGTTTTGTAGAAAATGTATCATGCAATATTGGACACGTAGGACATGTTCTGTAATTTCCTTATCTGTGCTTTCGTTTACTATATATGGTGCGCTATGAAGAATTAACGGTAACACCTTTAGTAATGTTGAAGAAATGATCATACGTGAATGTCAAGAACCAATGAAATGTACAAATTTGTTTGTGGTTTGGTAGTATAAAAGATTATGGGGATCATTACAACATTGGCGGTAAAAGCCGCTTACCGCCGTGCAGAAGACCGCCAACACACCGCTGCGGCCGTGGAATTCCGCCACGGTCATTATGACCCAAAGCCCGGAATCTGTCAAAATTCAGACACCCACACAAGTCCACCACACCAAAGGTCAGTGATAAACTGGCGATGACAAAACCTCCACCGTCACGCTAACAGGAATACGCCCACACTATCACGACCCATGAATCCACGCGGCGGTCTTTCAACCGCGGTATTCCATTGGCGGTACACACCACTGCGCTCAAAATACACACACATTTACAAAACACTACCACATTGGACAATTCGAAATACACACACCTGATACACATACACACATCACTTCCACACACCCACAACGCTATAAAACACACACCCATAAACCCCTACGACAACAATTGTGACAGAAGGCCAGAGAGAGACACCACCATCTACAAACTAGCATCCACAGACACTCAACACCATCACTCACACAACATCCACGCACCTCACACAACACACCTCTAAATATCACCCCACACATCACAGCACACACCACCCCACACATCACCCACACCACCCCTTGGCACGGCAAAGACACCACAGGTTCTCTGAGGAGGAGCTCAGGGTCATGGTGGAGGAAATCATCCGGGTAGAGCCACAGCTATTCGGATCACAGGTGCAGCACACCTCCATAGCTAGGAAGATGGAGCTATGGCGACGAATAGTGGACAGGGTCAACGCAGTGGGACAGCACCCAAGAAATAGGGATGACATCAGGAAGAGGTGGAACGACCTACGGGGGAAGGTGCGTTCCGTGGTCTCAAGACACCACATCGCGGTATAGAGGAATGGCGGGGGACCCCCACCTCCTCCCCCACAACTAACAACATGGGAGGAGCAGGTCTTGGCTATTCTGCATCCTGAGGGCCTCGCAGGAGTAGCTGGAGGAATGGACTCTGGTAAGTCAATTCTTTACTATTACATCCCCCACCCTACCTGCATGCCATCACATACCCCTACCCTCGCCCTCACCCCATCACTCCTACTCCTCACACATGTCCCAATATCACAAACCACCCATCCCAACACCAAGCCCTGCATGCAACACCAAAGCATGGACACCCATCACCAATGCATGGCCACTGCACATACCCATACACCCCCCTAAACCATCATCACACAAGGTCCTACGCAGGAATGCAAGCAGTGGGGTTCAGGGTCACCCACACATTGCACACCATGGCACATACAGATGCAATAATCATGCCTTTACACCCCTGCAGGACCCCTACCCAACGTCACCGGACAGGAGGGTCCAGACATGTCCACTCCACCCACAGAAGAGGCCCACATTGATGACAGCAGCTCTGTCCAACTGGATCTAGATGACCCGCCCGGCCCATCTGGGACTCGGGACAGTCGGTTCCACTCACACTGGCACAGGCCACTTCAGAGCTTGCCCCCTCTGGAAACACCACCACAGCACCCACCCAGCGGTCCCATACCTCTGTCCCCATGACACGTCAAGCAGCAGTGTGTCCACCACTACAGGGAACCCAGGATAACCCACCACCCCAACAACACCAGGGACCTGGGGGCAGTGGTAGTGGACACACGGTTCAGGGGACAGAGGCCCAGGAACACAGGGGAACTGGGAGGGCTGCTGTGTGACAGGGGGAGGACAGGCCCAGGGAACCCACTCTGCACGAGGCCATCTCCAACATCCTGGGACCCTACCACCATTCCCAGGAGACGATGGCAACAGTACTGGCCAAGTTTCAGGAGACCCAGCGGCTGCAGGAGGAACAGTATTTGGGCTTCAGGGAGGAACTCAAATCCATAAATTCCACCCTGGGCACCATTGTAGGGGTGCTGAAGGAACTCCTCAACACCAGGAGGGACACTGTGGCACAACAAGGGGCCCCTGACACTAGCCTGGACGATGAACTGCCCACCACCTCTGCTGGCGCTAGTGGACAGGAGGCACCGTCACAGGACCACAACACCAGCACCCCACCCCCTGCAGATGGAGATCCACCCCGCAAGCGGTCCCTGAGATCCAGGACAAAGACAGAGAACAATGCCAAGACACCCGCCAAGAAAGGAGACCACCCTGATTGTCATCCTTTTGTCCCACTTTGTCACCCTGTCCATCCTTAAACTGCCCCAGCTCCACTTCCTATGCCCCTTTGGACAAAGCACCTGTGAGACTAATAGACTGGACTCTGCCATGGACATTCCTCCACCATCACCCCTCACCATTTACAACCCCCTCCAATATTGAGCACTTAAATAAACACCCTTGAAGCACAAAACAATCAGGAGTCTGTCTGTGATTTCGAAATAGTGTATTAGCAATTACAGTGGCAAAATGCTCTTTCAAATGTAATGTCAACATACCTATGTCACACAGCTCTAGTTCATGAGGAAACAAAGCAGATGTCTCACTGTGGGACCCACATCTGTGAAATCGTAAGGGAAAGTGACAAATCAGGGTCCATACACTGGGTGAAAATGACAGACAGTAGAGAGGTAGTGGATTAAAATCAGATGTAGGAGGCAGGTTTGTCTTCTTACCTGTGTCTCACTGGAAGTATTGCATGATCATTGTGTTCCTGTTGTCGATGTCCTCTTCTTCTGCTTCCGCGTCTTCACTGTCCACAGTGTCCCCAGCTGCCACAACACCTCCATCTGGACCATCCTCCTGCAGAAAAGGCACCTGCCGTCGCAAAGCCAAGTTGTGAAGCATACAGCAGGCCACGATGATCTGGCACACCTTCTTTGGTGAGTAGAATAGGGAACCACCTGTCATATGGAGGCACCGGAACATGGCCTTCAGGAGGCCGAAGGTCTGCTCTATAATCCTCCTAGTTTGCCCATGGGCCTCATTGTAGCGTTCCTCTGCCCTTGTCCTGGGATTTCTCACTGGGGTCAGTAGCCATGACAGGTTGGGGTAACCAGAGTCACCTGCAAATGGCGAGGGACAACTGTTAGACACACACTGACTCATAGGGACATCCACAGACCCAGACAACTATTCCCACTGATTTGGGTCCAGGTGCTCACCTAATATCCACACCCGGTACCTCTGGAGTTGCCCCATCACATAAGGAATGCTGCTATTCCTCAGGATGTAAGCATCATGCACTGAGCCAGGAAAGTTGGCATTAACATGGGAGATGTACTGGTCTGCGGAACACATCATCTGCACATTCATCGAATGGTAACTCTTCCGGTTTCTGTACACCTGTTCACTCCTGCGTGGGGGGACCAAGGCCACATGTGTCCCATCAATGGCACCTATGATGTTGGGGATATGTCCCAGGGCATAGAAGTCACCTTTCACTGTAGGCAAATCCTCCACCTGAGGGAAAACGATGTAGCTCTGCATGTGTTTCAGCAGGGCAGACAACACTCTGGACAACACGTTGGAAAACATAGGCTACGACATCCCTGATGCTATGGCCACTGTTGTTTGAAATTACCCACTTGCTAGGAAATGGAGTACTGACAGCACCTGCACTTGAGGGGGTATTCCTGTGGGATGGCGGATAGCTGACATCAAGGCTGGCTCCAACTGGGCACACAGTTCCTGGATTTTGGCACAATCAAGCCTGTAGGTGATGATCACATGTCTTTCCTCCATTGTCGATAGGTCCACCAGCGGTCTGTACACCGGAGGATGCCGCCATCTCCTCACATGCCCCAGTGGACGATGCCTATGGAGGAGAACAGCGAGCAGAGAGTCAACCAACTTGAGGTACATAAACACAGCTTACTCTGAAAATATTCATAAATCTAAATTTGCCTGTATGAGTGGTTAGGCAAGGCCTAGGTATGTGTGATGCAGTAAAAAAAAATGCCATGTGGGCCCCTGAAATGGTGACCTGTAAAGTGGGACAGGGGGATATGAGGTAACTGCGCTGGCGTTCTACACCATCGTGGTAGGCAGTCAAAGACCGCAGCACAATTCTGCATTGGTTAACATTGGGCCCTATGGGTCCCAGGAGCAAATGACAATGTACGCCGGCGGTGACGGTACGCACCGCTGTGGACGTGACCGTCATTTTCTATCTGTTCAATCACTCGATACCTGATCTTCAACAGGAGAGGACCTACACTGCAAGTGCTGCTGTGACCTCTGTCTGGAAGAGACAATGGCTCGTGTGTCCGGGGAAAGGGCCCCTGCTTTCAGCACGGAGGAGTTGGAGAAACTCGTGGATGGGGTCCTCCCCCAGTACACGCTACTCTACGGTCCTCCAGACAAACAGGTAAGTACACTGTGAGCATGCTGTATGGGCAATGCCTGTGTGGAGTCTGGTGGATGAAAGATAGGGGGGGTGAAAATGAGGCGTGCATTAAACGACGGTGAGTGCATGTGCGTCATGGCAAGGGTAGGGATGTGGGCCAATGACTGTTACTGTGCAGTTGGTAATTACTTATCTTTTCCCCTGTACAATTCCTGTAGGTCAGTGCCCACCAGAAGAAGGACATCTGGTGTGCCATCGCCAAGGAAGTCTGGACCCTGGGGGCCTACCACAGATGGAGCACCCACTGCCGGAAAAAATGGGAGGACATGCGCCGCTGAAGCAAGAAGACGGCGGAGGCCCAGCTGGGGATGGCCTCCCAACGTGGCTCATCGCACCATGACCCCCCTGATGTTCAGGATCCTGGCAGTGGCATATCCGGACTTGGATGGGCACTTGAGGGCATCACAGCAGACACAAGGGGGTGAGTACACTCTCATTCTGCTGATTCAGTGCGCATTTTAGGTGTCTGGGTGGGGGAGGTGGGCTGTGGGTTCCCCTAGGCCAGGGTGAGTTTGCTAGTTAAGTTCCCTACTTTAGGCAGGCCCTGTGGCACCCCACCCCATCTGTGTACAGTGCCAACTACACCTTGCAGGCTCCTGTGACATCCATGTGTGCAGAAATCGGCCATATCCTTGTAAGCCATGTCCCAGGGATTGAATAGTGGACCCCAAGTGCGCGGCGTAGTGCAGGGGGCTTCTGTGTCGGTCGTGTCCGCCAACGGTAGCGGTATTGCACGCACTGAACATGTCTTTCTTCTGTCTCCCCCCCTTTTTGTGGTTACCCTGTACTTTTGTGCATTAGCATCATCAGGCGGAGGAGCAGTGGCACCAGAGCAGGAGGGAGCTGCATCCCATATGGCCCTGGAGGGCGAGACTGCGGACTCTGAATTCACCAGTGGGACGGAGGGCAAGGGGAGCTCCACGGCAGGGACTGGAGCTGACACCAGCAAGATGGACTCCTCCTCTGATGGGAGCTCCCTTGTGGTGGCGGCCCCATCTGTGCCCCCCGCATCTACAGGTACAGCCACCAACCCCCTACCAGCACCGCCCTCCCAGCAGCCCCTCAGCCTTTGCCCCGTGCCCGCTCACCCAGGAGGGTGGGCATTACCTTCACCCCAGGCACCTCAGGCCCTGCACCTGTCACCCCTGCTGCCCTCAGTGCGAAGTCCATTGACCTCTTCAGGTCCCTCACTGTTGGGCAGTCTACCATTTTGAATGCCATCCAGGGTGTACAGAGGCAGTTGCAACAAACCAATGCATTCCCGGAGGGCATTGACTCTGGTCAGGCAGCCCTTCAGCGAGCTTTTCAGACTCTGGCCTCAGCACTGATGGCAGCCATTGTCCCTGTCTCTAGCCTCCCCCCTCTAACTTCCTCCACCCAGACCCACACACCTGTACCTCAGCCTATCCCAAGCATACCATCAGACCAGCATGCACACACCTCAACACACAAGGGAAGCTCTGGCAAACATAAGCACCACACATCCCACAGGCACTCATGCAAGCATCACACAGATGCAGACACACCAACATCCACTGCCTCCACTGTGTCCCCCTCCTCCTCGTCTCCCTCCTCCCTCCCAGTCTCGTCTCCACTCACACCTGCATGCGCTACATCCTCAGCCACTACGTCCACCACCAGCACACCCAACACCACACCCCGCTCATGAGCACTCACCACCCCCACTACCATTCACACATCCCCTGTGTCCTCTCCCAGTGTGTCTGTGAGGCCACCTCCCAAGGTACACAAACGCAGCCACACACCCACCCAACAGCCATCCACCTCATGACAGCCTCCAGCCCATGCACCTTCACCCAAAGTCACCAAATGTACACCGCCTACAACCACTACCTCTTCCTCCACTCCCAAACCCCCTCCAGCTACCCGTCCCACTGTTCCTAAGAAACTTTTCCTGGCCAGCCTCGACCTCTTTCCCTCACCTCCCCCACCCCGTCAGTGTCCTAGGGCCCGACTCTCCAGGTCCCAAACTAGCACCTCAGCCACAACATCGGCGGGACCAGTGGTGCCAGTAGTCACCGGATTATGGAGTGCACCAGGCAGCAGGGCAGGCAGTGTGGCAAGGAGCCAGAGCACGGACAGTCCCCCACCTGTCAAGCATAAAAAGTTGGACAGTGCCCGACAGAAGAGGGGTCCAGTTGGGAGTGTGGAGACAGCTGCGACACCATCCAAGGGGGGAAAGGGGCACAGTAAAAGCGGCAAGGCTGGGAAGAACAGCACGGCGGACAAGACCGCCAGCAGCCCCGCTTCCCAGGAAGCGACCGCCAGCAGCAGTCCCGCTGCCATAGACAGGACCGCCAGCCGCCACACTGCCCAGGAAGCGACCGCCAGCAGCAGCTCCGCTGCCACAGACAGGACCGCCAGCAGCCCCGCAGGGCAGAACAAGACCGCCAGCAGCTGAACCGCTGCCCAGGACACCGCCGCCACAAGCAGCGCTGCCAAGGACACCGCCACAAGCAGCGCTGCCCAGGACACCACCGCCACAAGCAGCGCTGCCAAGGACACCGCCACAAGCACCGCTGCCCAGGACACAGCCGCCAGAAGCCCCGCAGGCCAGTCAGCGCAAATGATTCCGATGCTACTTAGTCCGCCATGGGCAGGATGAAGCACTCTGGGCACAAGGCCCCCTCCAGAACCAGTGGAGAGATACATCCACTACCTCTGTTCTTGGCACTATGAAGCACTCTGGGCACAAAGCCCCCTCCAGAACCAGTGGAGAGATACATCCACTACCTCTGTCCTAGGCAGGATGAAGCACTCTGGGCACAAAGCCCCCTCCAGAACCAGTGGAGAGATACATCCACTACCTCTGTCCTTGGCAGGATGATGCACTCTGGGCACAAGGCCCCCTCCAGAGCCAGTGGAAAGATACATCCACTACCTCTGTCCTTGGCAGGATGAAGCACTCTGGGTACCAAGCCCCCTCCAGAACCAGTGGAGACTGTTATCCACTTGAGAGACTGTGGCTTTGCACTTTTCAGGATGGAACAGTGGGCAAACCACCCACTGTAGAGACTTGAGAGACTGTGGCCTTGCACTCCCCAGGATTGAACAGTGGGGAAACCACCCACTGTAGAGACTTGAGAGACTGTGGCTTTGCACTCCCCAGGATTGAACAGCGGGCAAACCACCCACTGTAGAGACTTGAGAGACTGTGGCTTTGCACTCCCCAGGATTGAACAGCGGGCAAACCACCCACTGTAGAGACTTGAGAGACTGTGGCTTTGCACTCCCCTGGATATAGCAGTGGGCAAACCACTCACTGTAGAGACTTGAGAGACTGTGGCTTTGCATTCCCCAGGATACATCAATGGGCATGGAGCCCCCTCGTGGATCTGGCGTCGTGCACTCAACCGGCTGAGGTGCCCCCCTTCCCTTCCCCCTGAGGTGCCTGTTTTGTTTCTATCTGATACCCCTGCAGTGTTCTCTCAATTTTGATCGGGTATTGAGTGTGAGCCTCACCCATGCCTTTTGGGCCCAGTGATCCACAGACTATGATGGTGGAATCCCTTGGACTTGTGTTCTTGGTGTATATAATTGTATATCGTATAAATGTATATATTTGTATATATTTTAGATTAATGTCTTTGAATATATCCAATTATTCGACTCATTTCCTTTTGTCCTTGCATTCTTCCAGGGGGAGTTGGGGGTTGTAACTGTGATGTATCAACATATACTTGTGTGTGTGTTGTAGTGGACGAGGGAGGGGGTCAGGGTGTTGCGGGTTGCGTGTGTGTGTCACTGTTTTTTCCCTCCCCCCGTGTCGTAGGTGCAGTACTCACCGTTGTCTTCGCCGCCGGCGTTCGTGCTCCTGGTAGAGGAGCAGGAAGATAAAGGCTGGCAGTATTTGGATCTCCGGTTCCATGGCGTCCTGGTTCCTCGTGGGGTGTGTAGAGGTGAGCGTTTTCCCTTCTGTGTACTGTTTCTGCCGTGTTTTTGTTCGCGTGAATCCGCCCTGGAAAAGGTGGCGGATTGGTGGGTTGTAATTCTGTGGGTGGTACATAGTCCTCCGCCTGTCTGTTGGTGGTTACCGCTGTGGTGTTTGTTTGTAGCGCCGTGGCGCTCGGAGTGTTAAAGTGGCTGTCTATGTTGGCTGTTTCCGCCACGGTGGTAATTCCATTTTTTTACCGCCAGCCTGTTGGCGGTTTTACCGCCGCTTTAACACCGACCGCCAGGGTTGTAATGACCACCTATGTATTACTTCCTTCTTTAGACTCTTCGGGCTTGATCTCCCAGGCTGTTCAGTCTCTGTGTACCCATAATAAATTACTTTACTGTATCTAAGGAGCAGGCTGGTCTTTGGTTTCTGAGCTCAACTGAGCTTAGCTGATTTGGCTTCAACATCACTACTACCCAATACCTAACAAATGTTATCCCCCCAGGTAAGTAAACTTAATTTGGGAAGTGACAAACAGTGGTCTATGGAAAAGTAAACACTGGACAGGTGTTTGAAGTTACAGAGACAGAGTAACTGGGAGGAAAATGCATTTCCCTCCCAGGTGAGAACACTTCATTTGAGAGTTAAGAGACATGGGCCCTTGGACAAGAGAATACTGTGCTGGTGTTTATAATTAAAGAAACAGGGCCTGCTGGGAGTTGCAGTCATGTAACTCCATGTACTACACACACTATAATAAAGGCTTCCTCCCAGGTGAGTACACTTCAATTGAGAGTTAAGGCACAGGGGTCCTTGGACAAAAAAACATTGTGCTGGTGTTTGGAGCTAAAAATACAGGACCTGCTGGGATTTGCAGTCATGTAACTCCCTGTAACACACTCACTATACAAATGGTTTCCTTCCAGGTGAGTCCACTTTGATTGAGAGTTCACTAACAGATGCATTGAAGCATGTGACCATTGCACTAGCATTTGTAGTTACAAGACTAGTGCCTGCTGGGAGTTGCAGCCATGTCAGACCCTGTACTACACTCAATATCCACATGTCACCTCTTCAAGTGAGTACACTTCAAATTTGAGTTGCCAAATAGAGGTCTTTGGACAGCTGGACACTGGGCTGGTGAGTGGAGTGACACTAACAGTGGCAAAAGGTGATCAGTGGGCATGTATAACATAGCATTTTGGTGACATTTCTAGTGTTGTGACTTACCAGACTTCACTCCCCCAGGTAGGCCTGTCATGCCCTCAGGATGCAGGATGGCCAAGACCTTCTCCTCTCAGGGAAAGAGATGTAATGGGGTACTGGGAGGGCCAATGCCACTTTTCTTGCCCTGCAGCCGGTGCCTGGAGACCAGGGAACAGACCCTGCCCCGGAGTTGTCCCACCTCTTCTAATGTCCTCCTTTGTGCACAGGGTGGTGCCTACAGCATTGACTCTGTCGACTATCCTGTCCCACATTTTGATTTTCCTGCTGACAGGAGTATGCTGGACTTGTGCTCCAAACAATTGTGTCTCTATTCTTACGATTTGCTCCACCATGATTCCTAACTCATCCTCAGAATAACAGGGATTTTTTTATGTGACACAGTGGGAAAAAAAAACGTGTGACAGTTACTTGCTAAAAAGGGGAAGTGCAAAAGGTTGTGACTGAACAAAAGTGTATGCTGGTTGTGAAAAGAGATGGAAAGAAAAAAATGGTGCCTAAAATTTGTTCTGTGTACAAAGAGGTCACTCTGGATTCAGTGTTTTGCGTTGGAAATGCAAAGGATTGTGGTGTGTGAAGGGGTGTGTTTCATAGTGTGGTTTTCATATGAGTTGAGTGTGGCAAGGTGTGTCAGCTCTGATGCTTTCAAATTCATCCAATGCGCAGTTGTGTATTAATTTGATGACCGTGGACGCCATGGTGACTGTGTGATTGTAATACGGTCAGTGGTTGGTAGTGGTGCTGTCGGCACTGGAGGTCATATCGGCTATTTCCAGCCCACCTTTTTTGGCTGGTAGTCAGCGATCCTGCCTGTATAACCTGTAATAGGCCAGCCTGAAAGACTGCCAATATGGCAGTCTTATTAGGACCGCCAACTTGGCAATCTGGTAGTCCGACCACCAAACTTATAATGAGGCCCACTGCCTATAATGTAAAGTCATATAAAATGGCAACAAGTAACAAACTGCTATCAGGGTCAAGCTTGTAAAATGTTACATTTATGAACAATCTGGGCACTAAAACAACTGTGGCAAAATCTAACAATATGACTACAGTACCAGGACGCACTTTAAGAAGTGCACTCCCCAAAGGCTGGATTTTTCACATAGTTGTAAATTGCATTTGATGCCACATTGCTGCCAAATTGAAATGGCTACATTTGGCTAGTTTGAAGCTAATCATTGATAACTGAAGTATTTCTTTTTTAAGAAGCCACGGGGGAGCTCACATTGATTAAAAGTTCAAAATGTACACTGGGAAGAAATGTATATAGGTCATGGAAAAAAGTGGCAGATTTATCATAGTGTTGCACTGTCCGTGCATCATGCAAGGTAACACGAGGGCAACACAATACTAAAGTTAGATTTACTAACCTACGCAAGGTGGTTGATAAATTTGTAGTGACACAGGGCAGCACAAGTCACTTGTGTTACTCTGCTCCAGGGAGGTCTTCTATAGATGGAGTACAGGTGATCCTACACATCTACCTATTGATTTTGATGCATTCACAGATTTAAGAAGAGTGGTAGATCTGGGAAGCATCACTGACATAATATCGATCCATAGAAGGTCTAAACACAAAAATATCAGAAATTAAACATCGATTAAAAAAGAATTGACTCTGTAAACAACAATAAAAACAACACAAATATCGTTGTTAAAAATATCGATTTTTACATATAATAAAAACATGGAAATCAAAAATATAGTTATCATTAAATAGACATAAAATATATAAAAAACATTGATTCACACAATATTGACTACAATATTATCACCAAAATAATTAAATAATCATTAAAAAAAGATAAAACATTTTTTCACACAAAACAATTACTTTAAAGGATCCCAAAACTTTTTATATACATATTTAAAATAAATAAAAATATATCACATCAACAAAAAGTTTACCATTCATGTCATGCAAATTATGCTGGTCATTATGACATTGATGGTGAGTGAAAAGTGGTGGTAATATCACCAACAGGCTGGCGGTAAATATTGCCAAATTAAATATTGCCAAATTGCGGTGATACCTCACATAGACAGCCAAAATACCACCCCAACTGCCAGGGCATTAACACCACTGAATACGGCGGTAGACATCAACAGCCAGGCAGAAGCCAAGGTACTGCCCACCATATTATGACATAGCAAACCACCACGATTTCCAGGGCGGTACCAACGCCATCAAAAGCCTGGTGGAAAAAGAACACAGAAAAAAAAGTCTCACCAACAGGTACACAGAGGACTCCGCCGCCGCCATGGAACCTGAACTTCAAGTCTTCCCGATGCTATTCTATACCATGCCCCTCCTGGAACACCAATGGCGATGAAGATGACTAGGGTGAGTACAGTCACCTAGCACAGAAGGGAGGGAGGGAGGAAAAGGAGGTGTGACACATACATGCACAACACACACCATACACAGAACCAGCTGCAGAGTTAAATCAGTGTCACAGGACACACGTTAAAATAAAACAAGAACAACTATGAGAATCAGCAAGCACTGTAATTTGATGCCAACAGCCACCATATTGTCCATTTGATTCTAAATGTAGGCGACAAGATTCAGAATGGGCCAATGGCCAGTACCAAGTACAAAAGGGCCAGATGGCCGCAGTGCACAGTCCAAGGCCCAACTTGACTCCTGACAACTTCCAGAATCCACTGTTCAGGGGCTTCATGTTGGAAATGGGCAGGCACCTCAGGGAGAAGGGGGGACTGGTGGGGGGCACCTCAGCTGAAGTGGGGAACTTGCCCACTTGTTCTGGCGGGGACTCCATGCCCATTTGCCTTTGTTGGGTAGTGCAAGGTCACAGTCTCTGAAGTGGGTAACTTGCCCACTGGTTCTGGAGGGGGCTCCATGCCCATTTGTCTTTGCTTGGGAGTGCAAGGCCACAGTCAATCAATCAATCAACACAAGCTTTATTCGGTCATAAATAACCATCAAAGCATAAAACCGCAACAATCCAAAAATTACACACTTGATGAAAAAAATAAAAATAATAAAGTTAAAAACATTAATCAACAGTCATAGTGAGATGAAACTCTCATTCCATATCCTGCAGCATACATATTTTATAAAATCTAAATAGGATTTGAACTGGGGATACCACTTAAAATCAAGGAATTGAGTAGTCAGTCGTCCATATGATGTACAAAAAAGATAGTTATTTCTGACAAAGGACCAATAGGCAGATTTCAGAAGTTGTTTTTGGGCCTTTCCTAGATTCTGAGGGTTCTCCCAGTAGTTCCCAAGTCCCAGGGTGCGAAATCATTTTTACACATGCCTGAGCCATGGGATGGAAGCTGCATTAGGTCTATTTAGAATGTCAAGGAGGGAGACCCTGTAAACGGTGAGTTCTGGTGTGGTCCAGATCCTCACCCAAAAGAGTAAGGGTCTCAGAGCTATCACATCAGAGATGCAATTAAGCCCAATATCCAGAAAAAACAGAATCATGGGTGTACTACGTGGACATGCAAGTAGGGCTCTGGCGAAGTTGTTTCCACCCGCAGATAATTTGTTAGTATTAAAGAAGCCCCACACCTCAGCACCATAGGCCGCTGCACTCTGCACTTTTGCCAGATAGATCTTGATAGCCGGAGAAACAGCTTTTGTGGCAGTTCCTTTATAAAAGCGCACAATGGCGCCTGACCTATGCTGAAGAAGTGATACACTTCTACTGATCTGATCCCCCCAATGTAAGTTGTTTGTAATTCTTACTCCCAAATAATCTATTGAGCAAACCTTACTTAAGGGGGCCCTGTCTAGAGTAATGGTACATCTCCTAACTGGTCCTGAACTAAGTACCATCAGTTTGGTTTTCCTAGCATTGAGATCCAGGCCATAGTCTACACAGAAAGCATTAAACCTGTTGACAAGAATCTGAAGACCCATAAGGGTTTTAGAGATGAGAAGAGAGTCATCTGCAAAAAGATATATGGGCATTTTTCTGCACATTTAGGGAGAGGGCGTCATTTTGACAGGAGGACACAGCATGCACCACCTCATTTATGAATAAAGTAAATAGAGATGGTGCAAGAACACATCATTGACGAACCCCCCGCTGAATGGCTATATGGTCAGTTAATTCTCCCACACTACCCCATCTCACCTGGGCATATGTGTTCTCATGCAACTGTTGCAGTAAATAAATTATGTTGGCAGGGGTACCTATTCTGTGGAGAACATCCCATAGCTTTTCTCTGGGGACCATGTCGAAGGCAGACCAAAGATCCAGAAAAACAACATATAAGTTTTGCTTCGTCAGGACAACATATTTCCAATATAGGAGGGTCAGCCTAAAAACCTGGTCCACCGTGCTGGTTTTTGGGCGAAAGCCCGCCTGAAGTGGGGATAGCACCTGATGGCCTTGTGCCCAGTCCAATAGCCTATCCAAGAGCTGTTTGGCAAAGATTTTCTGAAGGTTGTCAATAAGGCTAATTGGTCTGTAGTTGGTAGCAAAGCTCATGTCGTCCTTTTTGTAAATGGGGATTATTTCAGCCCCTTTCCAGGTGTTAGGAATTGGGCCTCCTGCAGCTATGGCATTTGAGATCATATTTATGTACCAGGACCAAATTGTTGGTTCAGATTTAAAAAGATCCCCCAGTATCTTGTCAGTGCCTGGTGCTTTAGCAGATTTTAGAGAGTTAATAGCAGCTGTTGTTTCCGCCAGCGTAAAAACAATAAAATCATCATAACTAGAGATCTTCTTTCCTTGATCGTCAGGCAGATAGACATTTTAGCCGGTTGCAGGGGGAGTGATTCCTGCATCATGAGAGTACTAGGTGGGGCACAAAATTTGGAAAAATATTCCACCCAACTTTCGGGTTGGATATAGGTGCGGATTATGCCTTTGCCCCCTCTATGTCTATTGGACAAAAGCTTCCAGAATGTCATAATATCTCTGTATTTAATTGCATCATTTTACTTCGACTACGTTATGTCTTCCCAGCTTTTCCTTGCCTGTATTAAGGTTTTATTATAGGTGAATCTAGCTGTTCTAATCACCCCCTGTGAACAAGTCAAAATGGCTGATTTTAGAGCTGATTTGGCATTGGAACAATCTTTCTTAAACAACTCCCTAGTTTTATAATTATCAGGAGATTGCTTAGTAATAGACTTCATATAGAAAATGCCCTGTAGATTCCTCATCATTTCTTCATGACTGCTGAGGATTGGAATTTCACTGACCCCTCACTCCTCATAATCAGCCATAACATCAATAAACAGTTGATAAATTTCCTTAATCAAATAAGGATTGGACATTACTTTTGGCCAGCTGACACGAGTATGACTATTGTTCAAAAGAGGCCCTGACAACACAGTGAGAGGGATGTTCTGCGATCTCCTAAATATGTTACTATGTAGGGTAATAAGCAGTGGATTATGGTCACTCTTGTGGCGAAAATCCACCTTCATGTCTATTAATAATGACCAAAGCCTAACATCCACTAAAAAATAGTCAATAATGCTGGAGAACAAAGGCCACAGTCTCTGAAGTGGGGAACTTGCCCACTGGTTCTGGAGGGGGCTCCTTGTACAACAGTCCCTGGACGGTGGCCAAGATGCCCTTTGCTGGAGGTGAGAGCTGCTGTGTCTCTGCTGGAGGTGAGGGCTGTTGTGTCTCTGCTGGAGGTGAGGGCTTCTGTGTCTCTGCTGGAGGTGGAGGCTCCTCGCCCTCTGCTGGTAGAGTGGGCCTCTTGCCTTTCATTGGTGGTTGAGTGGGCCTCTTGCCTTTCATTGGTGGGCGAGTGGAAACCTTCACTCTCATTGGTGGTCGAGTGGAAACCTTCACTTTCAGTGGTGGTTGAGTGGGAACCTTCACTTTCTTTGCTGGTGTAGGGGATCCTTGACAATCTTTGCTGGTGGAGTGGGATCCATGTGTCCCCTCTTGTGACGGGTCCCCTTGGACTTAGGCATGTCACTTGCGTCCTTGCCTCCAGGACCAGGAGGTGCCTCCACTGTCCCCATCTCATGTCCCGTGCTTTTCACCACCCTAGTCCTCCCTTTCTGAGTCGGAGATGTGCTCTCAGTAGGAGTGGCAGTCGTCACACTCTGGAGCCCCTTTGTGCCAGCAGCTGATGATTTGATGGGAACTATGGCAGACTGTTTGGCTGAGGTGCTGGGCTGGGTCTTTGAGACCCTGCTCTTGCGGGCAGAACAGGGGGTGGAGGGAGATGGAAGAGGTCAAGACGTGCAAGGAACAGCTTCTTAGGGGCGTTGGGGTGGTATGTGGGATGGGAGTGGAGGTTGAGGAAGTGGTTGTCAGAAGTGGACGTCTGCTGGACTTGGGTTCAGGTGCATGGACAGTGAGATGGATGGCTGTTGGGTGTCTGTGTGTGTGTGTGTTTGTATCTCTTAGGAGTGGCAGACTGGGTGGGAGAGGACAAGGGGACGCGTGGATGGATGTTGTGGAGGTGTCTGCAAGTAAGGTGTGTGTGCTGCATGATGTGGTGATAGTGGTGGTGGCTGTTGATGCAGTGCATGCATGTGTGACTGTGAGGGAGGAGGAGGAAGAGGGGAGACAGTGGAGGCAGTGGATGTGGTTGTGTGTGCAAGTGTCTGTTGTTTGTATGAGTGCATGTGGCCTGAGGTGTGCTGCCTGTGTTTGACTGTGTTACTCTTGTGTGATGTTTTGTGTGCATTTTTGTCTGTATCTGTGCATTGGATGGGTTGGGGTTGAGGAGACTGGGACTGGGAAGTGGTAGTTGGAGGGGGGAAGGTAGGAACAGGGACACTAGCTGCCATCAGAGAGGAGGCCAGTGCCTGAAATGATCTCTGTAGGGCATCCAACCCACTGTGGATCCCCTCCAAGTATGCATTGCTTTGCTGCATCTGGGATGCCAGCCCCTGGATAGCATTCACAATGGTTGACTGCCCTACAGAGATGGATCTCAGGAGGTCAATTGCCTCTTTACTGAGGGCAGCAGGGCTCACTGAGGCAGGGCCTGAGGTGCCTGGGACGAAGGAGATGCCCACCCTCCTGGGTGAGTGGGCACGGGCAGCTCAGTGGGGGCTACTGGGAAGGTGGTGCTGGTACAGGGGGTGCAGCTGTACCTGTAGCTGGGGTGGTTCCAGAGGTGTCCGCCACCACCAGGGAGATTCCATAGGAGGAAGACTCAGAGTCAGTGTTGTCACCTCCTGTCTCCGCCGTGGTGCTCCCCTCGCCCTCTGTCCCACTGGTCCCCTCGGCATCAGTGGACTCTGCCTCCTGGGTCCTGTGGGATGCAGCTCCCTCAGTCGCCAGTGCTCCTATTCCTCCATCAGATGATGCTAATGCACACATGGACAGGATGAGAGAAGATAATGGGGGGAGAGAGAAAGGGGGCACTGGGTCAGTTACAGCAACAACACCACAGTTGGCATACACATTACCATCACACACAGGGATCAGGATTGATCACTATACATCGCACTGGCATTACATTGGTTAAATGCCACAGCAAGATGAGAGCCAACTACCACCAACTGCACCCTCCTGGGACACACTAAGCCCTGTCTGACATGGAATGCTACCCATGTAAATTACCAAATTGTGCTATACACCCATTTACCTTGAGCTGGATCACGCAGCAATGGCTGAGCTGGCATTAAGGGGCACCCACTAATTGAAACCCACCACCAGGATCCCATGCCTCCCAAAAATAATTGTTGTCACGCTCACTGTACTCACCCCCTTGTGGCTGCTGTGCTGCCCTCAAGTGCCCATCCAGCTTTGGGTAGTACACTGCCAGTATGCAGGACATCAGGGAGGTCAGGTTCCAACGGGCACACCGCACTCGTTGAGAGGCCATCCCCAGCTGGGCCTCCCCGGTCTTCCATGCCCAGGATCTCAGGTCCTCCCACCTTTTCCTACAGTGGGTGCTCCGCCTGCTATAGACCCCCAGGGTCTGCACATCCTTGGCCACGGCAGGCCACAATCCCTTCTTCTGATGACCTGCAGAGGTATTACAGACAGGAGGACACCATTAACCATACAATCCAGCTAGTCATGCATATGGCCCAAAAATACCATTTCCATCTCCATTGGCACACACTTCACCCAGAACAAACTGCATGTGCACTACCACCAGGCATACCCCCCACCCAAATCACACACTGCTAGCACACCCATCTTCATGCAACCTTGTCACATGCATCATGCCCATGGTGTACTCACCTGTTGGTCTGGAGGCCCATATAGCTGTCCATAGAGGGGTAGGACCCCATCCACCAGGCACTCTAACTCCTCCAAAGAGAAGGCTGGGGCCCTTTCCCCTGTCAAACAGGCAATAGCAGGATCCAGACATAGGTCACAGCAGCACACGCAGTGGAGGTGATTTCCTGTGGAAAGTCAGAAAGTCAGAAATCAAGTGAGGTTTTAGATAGATAATGGTGGTCACGTCCTCGGCGGTGTACACCATCACAGCAGCTGCCGCCGTTGATCCCTATTGGACACTGTACTCCATAGACCCCCATTTTAGCCAATGAGGAATTGCACAGCGGTGCAAGACCGCCTTCCGCCATGACGCCCAACGCCGGCGGAGTTACATCACTTCCACCTGTCCATACTTACAGGACAGGTGGTCGCCATTTTATGGTGGTGGACAACATTCAGAAATAGGAAACTGCGTCATTCCTATAAATTGCACATGCATTGCCATTCACGTTGTCCGATTACATACATGCTCTATGTACACTGAGGTAGTGGTTACATTGTTCACATTGTGACACCCTACTCACTCTTATGTCCACTAGATACCTACCACTACGGAGGAATAGGAGAAAAAGACACTACCCGGTGTAAAGACCCCTTGTGGACTTGGCTACATTGGAGGACAGGCACATACTACTGACCTATAGACTGGACAAGGCCACAATCACAGAGCTGTGTACTCAATTGGAGCCTGATCTGATGTCAGCTATCTGTCATTCCACAGGGATCCCCCCTCTTGTGCAAGTTCTATCAGTGCTCCATTTCCTGGCAACTGGTTCTTTCCAAATGACAGTGGGCTAGGCAGCAGGAATGTGACCGCCAATGTTATCAATAGTGCTGGCAAGGGTTTTGTCTGCCTTGGTAAAACACATGTGCAGCTACATTGCTTTCTCCTAAGTGGAAGATTTGGCCACTGTGAAGGCTGGATTCTATGCAGTGGTACATATACCTAATAATATTGGTGTGATTGACGGAATACATATTGCATTTGTCCCCCCCCGGCACAATGAACAGGTATTCGGGAATAGGAAGAGTTTCCACTCACTCAATGTACAAATGGTGTGCCTGGCTGACCAGTACATCTCTCACGTCACTGCCAAGTATCCTGGGTTGGTGCATGACACCTTCGTCCTGAGAAATAGCAGCATCCCAAATATGATGGCACAACTACAGAGGCACAGGGTGTGGCTAATAGGTGAGCTAGAGTCCCCACCCACTGTATGTCTTCAGGAGTCATGCCCCACACCATTGTGTAAGGCTAATGTTTGTCCCTCAATAATTGCAGGTGACTGTGGCTACCCAATCCTATTGTGGCTCCTGACCCCTGTGAGGAATGCGAGGACAGGGGCTGAGAATCGGTAGAAGGATGCACATGGGCGAACAAGGCGGATCATAGAACGTGCCTCCATCTGACAGGTGAATCCCTGTCCTACTCCCCGTAGAAGGTTTGCCAGATAGTTGTAGCATGCTGCATGTTGCAGAACCTGGCCCTCAGACAACAAGTGCCTTATCTGCGGGAGGAGGAGATTGGGAATGCCCCTGTGGCAGCAGTGGACCCTGAGGACAGTGAGGATGAGGAGGCAGAGGATGTGGACAACAGAACATCAGTTATGCTGAGGTACTTCCAATGGCACACAGGGGAGACAGTGAAACTGACCATTCCTCTGATTATCTATCCTTTCAGTGTGGCTGTAGCATGATGGCAGTCAATTCCTTTGCTTCTCAATTGATTGTCACCTATGCCTTCTCATTTTGCAGATGTTGGTGTTATAACTACTATGTACTGATGTGATGACTACAGACAGCTACATATCATTATTTGCATGCTTTCACAGAGTTCAGGTAATTTGCACAAGATGTAACTGTTGCCATAATTGCACATTTTCTTAACATAAAGCACTATCATTCAAGTTGTGTTCAAGGGTGTTTATTGTAGTGAAATTTATAGATGGAATAGTGCAATTGAATGGGGAGATGGTAGAGGTAAGTCCAGGGTATTGGTCCAGTCTATTTGTAACACAGGTCCAGTGTCCAAGAGGCCATAGGAAGGGGAGCATAGGAAGTTCAAAGTGGACAAGGTGACAGAGTGGGACAAAAGGGTGACATTCAGGAGGTTCTCATTTCCTGGCAGCGGTCTTGGCAAGTGTCTCTGGCATTTGTCTGGGTCGCAGGGACCGTTTGCGGGGTGGTTCACATTCTGCAATGGGAGGGGTGCTGGTGGCCTGTGGGTCCTGTGGCAGGGCCTCCTATCCACTAGCTGCAGCAGAGGTGGTGGGCTGTTCAGCTGACTCGCTACTGGAAGGGGCCCACTGGTTTGCTGTAAATTCCTTCATTATGTTGGCCATGTCAGCCAGCACCCCCGATTTGGACACCATGGTGGTGTTTATGGCCTGCAAATCTTTCCCGATCTCCTGATGGTGTACTTCCTGCAGCCGCTGGTTCCCCTGCATGACATCAAGAATCTGGCCCATCTTGTCCCAGGATTGTTGGTAGGCCCCCAACACATTAGTGAGTGCCTCCAGGACAGCCGGTTCCCTGAGCCTGTTCTCACCTGGTGCACAGCTGTCCTCCCAGTGTCCCTGTCCCCCTGTGCCTGTGTCCCCTGAATGGTGTGCCCACTGCCACTGACCCCAGGACCCTGATTGTCTTAGCTGTGAGGTGTGGACTGGGGTCCCTGTACAGGTAGACACACTGCTGATTGAAATGTCCTGGGGACAGAGGTGTGGGGATGTTGGGTGGGTGATGTGGTGTTGGATACTGAAGGGGGAGGCTCTGTGGTGGATTGGGAGTGGGTTGGGGTGGCCGACTGATCAGTGGTCCCTGATGGGCCAGGAAGTTCATCCAGATTTACTGTCATCACTGGGGGCATCTTCTGTTGGGGGACTGGATAGCCGTAGCACCTCCTCGCCACTGGGATTGGCTGGAGCACCTGTAGGAATATAAGTGATGTATTTTGCTTCATGTCTGTGACATATTCTACATCCCTAGCTTCCCCTATGTCGTTGTTGTTGCCCTGCCACCTTTGTTTGTGTATGGTGATGTATTGTGGGATTGTTAGTTCTCCGTGCTGTGCATGCATAGGTGGTGGGTGTACATGCAGGGCTGGGAGGGTTGTACATGCAGTGGGTATGTCATGCAGGGCTTGGCATTGGGGTTTGTCCTATGTGTAGGTGCACTGTATGGGATGGAGTGGAGTGATGGGAGTCAGAGTGAGGGGGTGAGATTGCATGCAGGTATGGGGAGATGATAGTTTGTAAATATTGACTCACCAGTGTCCAGTCCTCCGGCTACTCCAGTGAGTACCTCAGGATGCTGTATTGCCAAGACTTGTATCTCCCAGGCTGTCAGCTGTAAGGGGGGGGGGGTGGAGGTCCACCACCAGTTCTCTGGATAGCGAGCTGGTGCTTTGCTGCCATGGAATATACCTTCCCCGTAGGTCATTCCTCCTCTTCCTGATGTCGTCCCTTGTTCTTGGATGCTTTCCCACAGCGTTATCCGGTCCAAAATTCTCCGCCATACTCCATCTTCCTTGAAAAGGCTATTTGCTATACCTGTGCTCCAAGCAGCTGTGGCCCTACCCTGACTATTTTCTCCGCCATGACCCGCAACTTCTCAGCTGTGAAACAGGGGGGCCTCAGTGGGGACATGGGTGTTGTGTGGTGTTTGTTGTGCAGTGGGTGTTGAATAATGTGATGGGGTGTGAGGTGTGTCACAGATGGCTGGGTGTTAGTAGTGTGTGTAATTGTGTCTGTGATTTGAGTGTCTTTCTCGTGGCTATTTCTCATGTTCGTAAAGGGTTGTGGGTAATGTGGGTGTGGGTGTTTTATAGTGCTGTTGGTAGGTGGGTGTGGTGTGTGTATTAGTGTCAGGTGTGAGTTTTTATTATTGGCCAATATTGTGTTGTTTTGCATTTGGGTGGCCATTCTGACTGCGCCAGTGTGTACCGCCTATGGTTTCCTGCCATTGAATGTCTGCCTTTGTGATTTGTGAGTTATAATGTGGAGGGCTTCGCTTTTTGGCATGATGGTGTGGGTGTTCGTACCGACAGTTTAACACTTATCTTTGATCTGGTGGCTATGTGTTTGTGGCAGTATTCTTTGGGTTTAGACTGTGTGTCATAATATGGTGAGCGGATGTTCTCCTCCCCGACTGTATGTTGGTGGCTGTCACCATGGCGGTAAGCGGAATTTACCGCCAATGTCATAATGGCCACCTATATATCTAAAACACATACGGTATATATATATATATATATATATATATATATATATATATATATATATATATATATATATATATATATATATATATAATATATATATATATTTGTGTCCAAAATTAATAAAACCTAAATAAGTGTTTACCATAGAAGGACTTGACTGATCAACACAATTCAAACTATACAAAATAAACAATAAAATAAAACTATAAACAACTTTAACCAATAAAATCCAGCAAACAATTAAGTCAAAAATATAAAAGGCACACTAATTTAAACAACAAAATACTTCAAAAATGACAAACGCTGCAAGATGAGGAAACTCAGCCGGATCTTCCTAACAAACCATTCCAGAAGAAATATATACATCTCATCAACTATACAACCAAGTAAGTAATACTTATATTTAAACTAAAACATAACTGCTATTAAACTTAAACATGTAAAATAGCAAATAAATATTAACACATTCTCCAACTTTTTTTTACATAGACTCTTCAACTTGAAAACCAATAAACTGCCAGAAAATAACAACTATTGCAAACCAGCAAAAAATATAAGAAAGTAAGTATACATAAATAAATACCAAATTGTAAACTCACACACATAGCAAGCAAAATAAAGCTAATAACCTCAGCCTCTACAAGCTACAACAAAGTACCATTTAAAATTAAAAAGTATTTTTTGTATTCAACAGAAATGAAAACACCTTCACTTTGGAGCACCCTCAACAGAAAAGCTGCAAAACAATGCAAAACGTCTCAACAGAACATACAAAATAAAAGTAGTTGCATTTTTTTGCATGTTAGTAACAAACTTGCAAAAGTTGAAATATAATATATATTTATGATTTTATACTACTTAGAGATAAAATGATAGAGAAGGCCAAACGTTTCTCTTTACAGAAAGGAAAGCAGTTACTAAATCACATAGTCTACACCTACACCCAAGAAAGTTCATCATTAGACCATATAAACTGGAAATGTACTAAATATTATTTTAATGCATGCTATTGGAGGGCAACTACAAAAGATGAAGTTGTAATTCATGTAAAAGAACACAACCACCCCTAAAAGTGACATGAATAGATGTAGTAAAAGGAATATTGCAAGATATAAGAAAGGTAAGCACTAGCTCCCAGGAACCCACAAGCAACATCCTGAAAAATGTACTACCTAGAGTTCACAAACACACAACAGGGCAACTGGCGCCTATCCCCACTTTAAAATGTTTAATAGCACAAACTAAAAAAACACCAGTGATACCCCACCCACCCTTAGAAGATATCAAGACATTCTCATACCTAAACATTTACAAATTCCACATAATGCAGAACCTTTCCTTTACATGACAACCTAAATAATGAGAAATTAATCCTAATGGTCTTTACAACAAATTAAGCTTACCCAATGTCAAACCTGGATGATGAATGGAACCTTCAAAATGTGTCCCAATCATTCACTCAGATATACACAATACATGGTGAGTATCAAAACACAAATATCTCTTTTATATCTCGTTCATATATGTCCTACTACCAAATAAGCAAAGCAACAATTTCTATATAAACCATGCAAAACATGAAATAAATAACTACTGCCCCCCAAAAATAATCATAGACATTGAGCAAGCCATGATTCAAACCATTCTAAAATATATATCCACATACAGCCATACACCGTTGTAACTGTCATTTCATTCAAAGTATATGGAGACTCATCCAAAAGCCTGCACTGTGTAGAATATAACACAAACATTCAATTTCCCTTTGAAATAAAAACAAGTGATAACACTAGCCTATGCCACTGTCACAGAGATAGTCAACTACTACAATTTACTAATAGAAAGCCCTTTCTACCAACCAAGACAAAAGTAGCCTCCTAATGGACTATTTTGAACATACTTGGGTTGGCAGGTTTCATTGCTGCGGACACAGATGCCAACCTAAAATCCACATATCATTGTGGAATGTCTATGAAAGCACCCTGGTACAGGAAGACAAAATGAACAATGCAGTGGAAGGGTGGCACAATGCCTTCCAATCAATCCACACTAGGCAGAACTCAACCTACACTATACAAATTTATAGACACATTACTAAAAGCACAAAGCAATCAAGAACTACAAATGGAGCAATCTGTTAGCCAAATTGCCCGTTACTTTAGCAAACACACCAACAGAATGTATGACATGTCACAATTTAAAGTCACACTCTTCATGAGTAACAAGGGGGATTACTTAGAAACCATAGCCAAAACATATTATAAAATAAATAATAACCTACCAAAGTCATCAAAACCTATGATAAACTCTAAATCAACATACCAAAACTTTCTTTCTAAATAAGAAATATAACATTTTATTAGATCAGTAAAACAATTATAAAAAATTGCAATTTCAATAAAGCCTGATATGATAAAAATATATAAAAAATTAAAAAAATAAAATGTCACCAACGAAAATCAGTAAAAGCAAACTCAATCAATCACATAAAATTATTACTACACATAATACAAACTATTCTACATAGCAATCACAAAAATTTGACATACCCACTATAATATCACATTTATCACCTACAATAAATCAAAGAAATAAAACTTACTGTACGGTATTGTACTGTTCTGTTCTGTTCTGTGGATATGTCTCTTTTTCTACGTAATAAAAAATTCTAACCCATCAAAACTGAGGTAAATTAATCCAGAAATTCTCCCCAAAAATGCAAAAAAGTAACGAATCCATTTAAAATCCCTCGAAGCAATTCAAAGCATCTAGGTTCAGTAAAAAAAAAAAGTGTTTACAAAAAAAAAATGTAACTGCTCAAGGAAAACCAAAAAAAAGAAAATCAAAGTCAAAACCACTCGTTTATTGTAAATCAAAATTGATTTCCTTCAAAAAAAAAAAAGAAAACACAAAATCCTGCGGAGTAAATTCAAAAAACCCACCCGTAAAACACATTACATTCCCAAAAATACCTATACATTGCAGTTAATCATCAAAATATTACTATCATCACACAATTTATTATAACATAGTTATACATTACTAAAACAGTGTACGAACATGCAAGCGACAAACTAGTGAAAAACACTAACAGCAATGCATCTAAATATACGAAAAACCCATAAACAGCTGTATAACTTTTAAACCTCCCTCCTAAATCCCCTCAACCCTTAAAAAAATCTTAAAAAGGACTTATCAGTTCCGACGAACAGCAGCAGCTTACCACAACCTGGTTCTGGGAAAATAGACTAAAAAGAACACAAATAGTTTGCAAAAAGGGAAGCAGTTGCAAAAGGGTAGGGGTTAAAAAATGGCAGCTAAATGAAACTAAAAATAAGACCAATTTTCCATGGAAATAAATAGGAAATATTGTAAAAATGTTCAATGAATGTTTAGAAAAATGTAAATAATGATTAAACAGGTAAAACATATCAAATAATGTTGTAAAATTATTAAAAAAACAATTAGTTAAGATATACTAATAAAAAGGATGTTAAAATAATATTGAAAATATGTATATAAAAAAGTTAGGAAATTAAACAAAAATAACAATAAACAAGAGCTGAAAATTCACAACTTCTGTTTTTTACTATTAACCCCTCTGGTGCTAAGGATATGCTAGACAGGTCCTTAGCACTAGTGCTTGGGTACTAAGAACGTGTTCAGCACCCCGCATGGAGGAAGCAATGGCGTTCCATCTCGGTCCCCCACCTCATGCCCCACCAGAGATGACAGCAGAAGCACTTCTACTGCCAGCTCTGACCCCTCCCCCAGGTATTTGATGATGTCACGGCACAGACAGCATGCCAAGATAAGCAAAACAGGTCTGGGAAGTGCTAGAAGAAATTTGCTTTCCTGGAGGAAGGCAAGTTTTTTCTTCCGGGGAGGGATCAGAAGGGGAGACAGGCACCGGGTGAAGGAAAGTGTTACCCCCGGTTTCTCTTTGCAGTGCATTTCTGCTGCAGGATTGAGGGTGGGGCTGCAGTTTCACAGCAGGAATGTTCCCACTAGACACCAAGGATATTTTGTTTTGGTGCGGGGAGTAGCCCCTTGGGCAAGGTTCACTCCACATTATTGGAGAAATACTGTGACTGTTTTCTGCTCACCCGACCCGGGCAGATCAGCCTTAATTTTAGGCCGATCTGCCCCAAGGAGTGCAGAAAACCACAAAACACGAGGGATTATGTATTTACATGTCGTGGCAAGGGTTGCTCCCCATTATTTTGCAAAAGTTGTGGCCATTGTCTGTCCTCCTGGGGCAGCTCGGCCATATTTGTTGGCCTGTAGAGTAGTTGGTGCCTTGCCATGGCTTTACAGCTCATGAGCTGTGAGACACTGGTTCAGTAAAATCTAGACTCCAGGGAGACTCCATACTGGTATGTCTTGTGTGGGTCCCACAAGGTTTGGTACCCAGAAGCCCTTGCAATCCTCAAACGCAGCCTAAAAAACACACATGTTCTTCATATTTCTAGGGTTCAAAGTACTGTAATCTGTGAGAAGGCACAAATGTCCTGCCACTGAGAGCTTCCACATGTGTCCTGATAAAAATGGGACTTCACTGGAGCGAGGAGGCCTAGCACTAGCAAAAGGGAAGATTCTAAGACTCATGTAGTTTTTGGGCCTGAACCTGGCGGCCACCCAGGGAAACCTACCAAATCTAGGCATTTCTGAAAGCTAGACACCAAAGAGAGTATACAATTGTGTGGCTTTCGTGGATCCTATACATTTTTTTATACTCACAATGCCCTGCAAGCCTCAAAATTTGCCTAAATTCACACCTTTTTCATGTATTTCTATGAAATATTCTTCCAGACTCAGAAGGAATACACCAAATTCCCACCACTCAGCAATTCACCACTTGTCCTGACAAAAGTGCTGCCCACTTGTGTGACTAAGGCCGTCATTACAACACTGGTGGTAAATCCCGCTTACCGCCATGCAGAAGACTGCCAACACACGCCCGCGGAAATCCGCTACCGCTATTACGACCCACAGCTCAGAATCCGGCAAAATCTAGACACCCACACAAGTCCGCCACACAAAAGGTCAGTGATAAACTGGCGATAACCAAACCTCCACTGTCACGCCAACAGGAATACGCCCACACTATCACGACCCGCAAATCCACGCGGCGGTCTTTCAACCGCGGTATTCCATTGGCAGTACACACCGCCGCACTCAAAATACAGACACATTTACAAAACACTACCACATTGGACAATTTCAAATACACACACCTGATACACATAAACACACCACTCCCACACACCCAATACAATAGAAAACACACACCCACATTACCCACAAACACTTACAACCAAAAGCAGAGAGACAGCAAAGACCACACCAGCATATAGAGGCACACAACACCATCACTCACACAACACCCACGCACAAAACAGTACACACCCCTAAACATCACCCCACACATCACAACACACACCACCTCACACATCACCCACACCACCACATGACACCGCAAAGACACTCCAGGTTTTCTGAGGAGAAGCTCAGGGTCATGGTGGAGGAAATCATCCGGGTAGAGCCACAGCTATTCGGATCACAGGTGCAGCACACCACCATAGCTAGGAAGATGGAGCTATGGCGCAGAATCGTGGACAGGGTCAACGCAGTGGGACAGCACCCAAGAACACGGGATAACATCAGGAAGAGGTGGAACGACCTACAGGGGAAGGTGCGTTCCGTGGTCTCAACACACCACATTGCTGTTCAGAGGACTGGCGGCGGACCCCCACTTCCTCCCCCACAACTAACAACATGGGAGGAGCAGGTCTTGGCTATACTGCATACTGAGGGCCTCGCAGGAGAAGCTGGAGGAATGGACTCTGGTAAGTCAAATATTTCACTACTTCATCCCCCACCCTACCTGCATGCTATCACATACCCACTCCCTCGCCCTCAACCCCCCCCACTCCAACTCCTCACATATGTCCCACTATCACAAACCACACATTCCAACACCAAGCCCTGCATGCAACAACAAAGCATGGACACCCATCACCAATGCATGTCCACTACACATACCCACACAGACCCCTAAACAATTATCACACAAGGTCCTACACAAGAATGTAAGCACTGGGGTATAGGGTCACCTACCCATTGCACACCATGGCACACACAGATGCAATAATCATGCCTTTACACCCCTTCAGGACCCCTACCCAATGTCACCGTACAGGAGGTTCCATTCATGTCCACTCCCCCCACAGAATAGGCCCACAGTGATGACAGCAGCTCTGTCCAACTGGATCTAGATGACCAGCCCGGCCCATCTGGGACCTCGGGACAGTCGGTTCCCCTGACACAGTCACAGGCCACCACAGAGCCTCCCCCCTCAGGAAACACCAGCACAGCACCCACCCAGCGGGCCCATACCTCTGTCCCCAGGACACGTCAAGCAGCAGTGTGTCCACCACTACAGGGAACCCAGGGTAACCCACCACCCCAACAACAACAGGGACCTGGGAGCAGTGGCAGTGGGCACACGATTCAGGGGACAGAGGCCCAGGAAAACCGGGGAACTGGGAGGTCTGCTGTGCGACAGAGGGAGGACAGGCCCAGGGAACCCACTCTCCATGAGGCCCTCTCCAACATCATGGGAGCGTACCATCATTCCCAGGAGACGATGGCAGCAGTACTGGCCAAGTTTCAGGAGACCCAGCGGCTGCAGGTGGAACAGTATCTGGGGTTCAGGGTGGAACTCAAATCCATCAATACCACCCTGGGCACATTGTAGGGGCGCTGAAGGACCTTGTGAACACCAGGAGGGACACTGTGGCACAACATGGGGCCCCTGACACTAGCCTGGACGATGAACTGCCCATCACCTCCACTGGCACTAGTGGACAGGAGGCACAGCCACAGGACAACGACACCAGCACCCCACACCCTGCAGATGTCGAACCACCCCGCAAGCGGTACCTGAGATCCAGGACAAAGACAGAGAACAATGACAAGACCCCCGCCATGAAATGAGACCACCCTGAATTTCATCATTCTGTCCCATTTTGTCACCCTGTCCATCTTTATACTGCCCGAGCTCTACTTCCTATGCCCCTTTGGACAATGCACCTGTGAGACCAATAGACTGGACTCTGCCATGGACATTCCTCCACCATCACCCCTGACCATTTTACAACCCCTCCACTATCTAGCACTTAAATAAACACCCTTGAACCACAATACAATCTGGAGTCAGTCTGTGCTTTCACAAATGTGTATTTGCAATAACTGCGGTAAACAGCAATGTCCATTCTATTGTCAACATACCTATGTCACACAGCTCTAGTCCATGAGGTAACATAGCAGAGGTCACACAGTGGGACCCACATCTGTGAAATCAAAAGGGAAAGTTACAAATTAGGGTCCATACACTGGGTGAAAGTGATAGACAGATGAGAGGTTGAACAATTTTATCAGATGTAGGAGGCAGTGATGTCTTCTTACCTGTGTCTCAGTGGAAGTATTGTTGGATCACGGTGTTTCTGTTGTCTATGTCCTCTTCTGCCTCCTCGTATTCACTGTCCACAGGCTCCACAGCTGCCACAACACCTCCTTCAGGACCATCCTCCTGCAGAAAAGGCACCTGTCATCGCAAAGCCAAGTTGTGCAGCATACAGCAGGCCACGATGATCTGGCACACCTTCTTTGGTGAGTAGTAAAGGGAACCACCTGTCATATGGAGGCACCGGAACCTGGCCTTCAGGAGGCCGAAGGTCCTCTCTATAACCCTCCTAGTTCGCCCATGTGCCTCATTGTAGCGTTCCTCTGCCCTTGTCCTGGGATTCCTCACTGGGGTCAGTAGCTATGACAGGTTGGGGTAGCCAGAGTCACCTGCAAATGTCGAGGGACAACTTTTAGACACACACTAACCATTAGGGACAACCCCAGACCCAGACAACTATTCACACTGTATAGGGTCCTTGTCTTCACCTAATAGCCACACACGGTGCCTCTGGAGTTGCCCCATCACATAAGGGATGGTGCTATTGCTCAGAATGTAAGCGTCATGCACTGAGCCAGGAAACTTGGCGTTCACATGGGAGATATACTGGTCAGCCAAACACACCATCTGCACATTCATAGAATGGTAGCTCTTCCGGTTTCTGTACACTTGTTCACTCCTGCGGGGGGGGTACCAAGGCCACATGTGTCCCATCAATGGCACCTATGATGTTGGGGATATGTCCCAGGGCATAGAAGTCACCTTTCACTGTAGGCAAATCCTCCACTTAAGGGAAAACGATGTAGCTGCGCATGTGTTTCAGCAAGGCAGGCAACACTCTGGACAACGCGTTTGAGAACATAGGCTGGGACATCCCTAATGCTATGGCCACTGTTGTTTGAAAAGCCCACTTGCCAGGAAATGGAGTACTGACAGGACCTGCACTAGAGGGGAGATTCCTGTGGGATGACGGGTAGCTGACATCAGGTCTGCCTCCAAATGGGCACACAGTTACTGGATTGTGGCATGATCAAGTCTGTAGGTGACTATTACATGTCGCTCTTCCACTGTCGACAGGTCCACCAGCGGTCTGTACACCGGAGGATGCGGCCATCTCCTTACCTGCCCCAACGGACGTGCTCTATGGATGAGAACAGCGATCAGAGGGTCAGCCAACACTGAGGTACCAAAAAACAACTTTATTGCACACAATTGTCAATCCGCTATGTGCCTGTCTTAGTGTGTATGCAAGGCCTAGATATGTGTGACGCATTTAAAATTAGTGCCATGTGGCCCTCTGAAATGGCGGCTGCCTGACCTGTAAGGTGGGACAAGGGGATATGAGGTAACTGCGCTGGCGTTGTACACCGTCGCGGTAGGCGGTCGAAGACCGCAGCACAATCCTGCATTGGTTAACATTGGACCCTATCTGTCCCAGGAGCCAATGACGATGTACGCCGGCGGTGACGGTACGCACCGCCGCGGACGTGACCGCCATTTTCTCTCTGTTCACTCACTTGATACCTGATCTTCGATAGGAGAGGACCTACACTGCAAGTGCTGCTGTGACCTCAGTCTGGAAGCGACAATGGCTCAAGTGTCTGGGGAAAGGGTCCCTGCCTTCACATCGGAGGAGTAGGAGAAACTAGTGGATTGGGTCCTCCCCCAGTACACGCTACTCTACGGTCCTCCAGACAAACAGGTGGGTACACTGTGAGCCTGCTGAATGGGCAATGCCTGTTTGGAGTGGTGTGGATGGGAGATGGGGGAGATGAGGCGTCCATGATACGACCGTGAGTGTATGTGCATCAGGGCAAGGATGGGAACATGGGACAATGACTGTGACGGTCCGGACGGTTAAAGTTTTTCCTTTTCCCCTGTACTATCCCTGTAGGTCAGCGCCCACTAAAAGAAGGATATTTGGCGTGCCATCGCCAAAGACGTCCGGACCCTGGGGGTCCACCACAGACGGAACAGCCACTGCCGGAAAAGATGGGAGGACATTCGCTGCTGGAGCAAGAAGACGGCGGAGTCCCAGCTGGGGATGGCCTCCCAACGTGAGAGGGGTGCCCGTCGCACCATGACCCCCCTGATGTTCTGGATCCTGGCGGTGGCGTATCCAGAGTTGGATGGGCGCTTGAGGGCATCACAGCAGCCACAAGGGGGTGAGTACCGTCACATCCATCTGACTCTGCTCACATTGGAGGTGTCTGGGTGGGGGAGGTGGGCAGTGGGTTCCCCTAGGCTAGGGCGAGCTTTGTAGGCAAGGACCCTTTTTGAGGCAGGCTAAGTGGCACCCCAACCCCACCAGTAGTAAGAGCCATCTATACGTAGTCAGGCTCCTGTGACTTCCATGTGTGCAGAAATCGGGCATAGGCCATGTACCCCATGTCCCTGTGACAAATTAGGGAACTCTATGTGCATGGTGTAGTGCCGAGGGCTGCTGTGTCTGTAGTGTCCGCCAACGGTAGTGGTGTTGCATGCACTGAACATGTCTTTCTACTTTCTTTCCCCCACCCTTTTTGTGGTCTCCCTGTTCTTGTGTGCATTAGCATCATCAGGCGGATGAGCTGTGCCACTAGAACAGGGGGGAGCTGCATCCCACATGGCACTGGAGGGTGGGACAATGGAGTCAGAATTCACCAGTGGGATGGGCGGCGAGGGGAGCTCCACGTCTGGGACTGGAGCAGAGACCAGCGACCCCGACTCCTCCTCTGATGGGAGCTCCCTTGTGGTGGCGGGCCCCTCTGTGCCCCACGCATCTACAGGTACAGCCACCACCACCCCTACCAGCACCGCCCTCCCAGCAGCCCCTCAGCGTGTGCCCCGTGGCCGCTCACCCAGGAGGGTGGGCATCTCCTTCACCCCAGGCACCTCAGGCCCTGCCCAAGTCAGCCCTGCTGCCCTCAGTGAGGAGGCCATTGACCTCCTTAGATCCCTCACTGTTGGGCAGTCTACCATTCTGGATGCCATCCAGGGTGTAGAGAGGCAGTTGCAACAGACAAATGCATACCTGGAGGGCATTCATTCTGGCCAGGCAGCCCAACAGCGAGCATTTCAGACTCTGGCATTAGCACTGAGCACTGATGGCAGCCATTGTCCCTGTGTCCAGCCTCCCCCCTCCAACTTCCTCCACCCAGACCCAATCCCCAGTACCTCAGCCTATCCCAACCAAACCCTCAGACCAGCTTGCAGACACCTCAACACACAAGGGTAGTTCTGGCAAACATAAGCACCACACATCCCACAGGCACAAGCATCATACCCATGCACACATACCAACAGCCACTGCCTCCACAGTTTCCCCCTCCTCCACGTCTCCCTCCTCCCTCCCAGTCACGTCTCCACTCACACCTGCATGCACTACATCTTGCATTTACCAGTGTCCCAAGGAGCGAGTCCAAGGACATTGCCCCACCTCCAAAACAGAAGATGTTGCCCACATCCCGGAGGGAGAAGGCCAAAACACCTGCCACCAAGGACTCAACCAAGACAACAGTTGGGAGTGGCAAGACAGCTGCGCCACCATCCAAGGTGGGGAAAGGCCTGAAAAAGAAAGGCAAGTCACCGCCAACCAGCACGGCGGACAAGACCGCCGCCAGCACTGCCACATGCACCGCCGCCACGGCCACCGCACCAGCACCAAAGATACTGAGCCTTTCACCAGCACCGCAACACTGTGCCCTTCAGCAGCACCGAGGTCAGTGAGCCCGCCACCAGCACTGCCGCTCATGACACTGTCACCAGCACCGAGGTCAGTGAGCCCCCAACCAGCACCGCTGCCCAATGACCGCCGCAAACACCGCCACTGCTGAGCCCGCCGCCAGCGGCCACGCCACATCCTGAGCCAGTGGCACCGCCGCAGACATGGCTGCCATCCCCAGTGGTCATTCGTATGAAGCTGGTGGTCGGTTCAAGGGGCCTGGGCAGCTTACATGTTGCACCACCGTCAGTGGAGTGTCCCATTGTAGGAGGCTGGACTGGCTTGTATTGAGTACCTAGGGGTACTTGCACCTTGCACCAGGCCCAGTTATCCCTTATTAGTGTATAGGGTGTCTAGCAGCATAGGCTGATAGATAATGGTAGCTTAGCAGAGCAGCTTAGGCTGAACTAGGAGACGAGTGAAGCTCCTACAGTACCACTTAGTGTCATATGCACAATATCATAAGAAAACACAATACACAGTTATACTAAAAATAAAGGTACTTTATTTTTATGACAATATGCCAAAGTATCTCAGAGTGTACCCTCAGTGAGAGGATAGGAAATATACACAAGATATATATACACAATACCAGAAATATGCAGTATAGTCTTAGAAAACAGTGCAAACAATGTATAGTTACAATAGGATGCAATGGGGACACATAGGGATAGGGGCAACACAAACCATATACTCCAAAAGTGGAATGCGAACCACAAATGGACCCCAAACCTATGTGACCTTGTAGAGGGTCGCTGGGACTATTAGAAAATAGTGTGGGTTAGAAAAATAGCCCACCCTAAGACCCTGAAAAGTGAGTGCAAAGTGCACTAAAGTTCCCCAAAGGACAAAGAAGTCGTGATAGGGGAATAAGGCAGGAAAGACACAAACCAACAATGCAACAATGCTGGATTTCCAATCTGGGGTACCTGTGGAACAAGGGGACCAAGTCTAAAAGTCACAAGCAAGTCGGAGATGGGCAGATGCCCAGGAAATGCCAGCTGCGGGTGCAAAGAAGCTTCTACTGGACAGAAGAAGCTGGGGTTTCTGCAGGAACGCAAAGGGCTAGAGACTTCCCCTTTGGATGACGAATCTCGCTTCCCTTGTAGAGTTGTGCAGAAGTGTTTTCCCGCCGAAAGAATGCCAACAAGCCTTGCTAGCTGCAAATCGTGCGGTAAGGGTTTTTGGATGCTGCTGTGGCCCAGGAGAGACCAGGAGGTCGCAAATTGGACCAGGAGGTAGAGGGGACGTCGAGCAAGACAAGGAGCCCTTTTAGTAGCAGGTAGCACCCAGAGAAGTGCCAGAAACAGGCACTACAAGGATGCGTGAAACGGTGCTCACCCGAAGTTACACAAAGGAGCCCCACGTCGCCGGAGACCAACTTAGAAAGTCGTGCAATGCAGGTTAGAGTGCCGTGGACCCAGGCTTGGCTGTGCACAAAGGATTTCCGCCGGAAGTGCACAGGGGCCGGAGTAGCTGCAAAAGTCGCGGTTCCCAGCAATGCAGTCTAGCGAGGTGAGGCAAGGACTTACCTCCACCAAACTTGGACTGAAGAGTCACTGGACTGTGGGAGTCACTTGGACAGAGATACTGGATTCGAGGGACCTCGCTCGTTGTGCTGAGAGGAGACCCAAGGGACCGGTAATGCAGCTTTTTGGTGCCTGCAGTTGCAGGGGGAAGATTCCGTCGACCCACGGGAGATTTCTTCGGAGCTTCTAGTGCAGAGAGGAGGCAGACTACCCCCAGAGCATGCACCACCAGGAAAACAGTCGGGAAGGCGGCAGGATCAGCGTTACAGAGTTGCAGTAGTCGTCTTAGCTACTATGTTGCAGTTTTGCAGGCTTCCAGCGCGGTCAGCAGTCGATTCCTTGGCAGAAGGTGAAGAGAGAGATGCAGAAGAACTCGGATGAGCTCTTGCATTCGTTATCTAAAGAATCCCAAGAGACAGAGACCCTAAATAGCCAGAAAAGAGGGTTTGGCTACCTAGGAGAGAGGATAGGCTAGCAACACCTGAAGGAGCCTATCACAAGGAGTCTCTGACGTCACCTGGTGGCACTGGCCACTCAGAGCAGTCCAGTGTGCCAGCAGCACCTCTGTTTCCAAGATGGCAGAGGTCTGGAGCACACTGGAGGAGCTCTGGGCACCAGAGTGGTCACTCCCCTTTCCTTTGTCCAGTTTCGCGCCAGAGCAGGGCTAAGGGGTCCCTGAACCGATGTAGACTGGCTTATGCAGAAATGGGCACCAAATGTGCCCATGAAAGCATTTCCAGAGGCTGGGGGAGGCTACTCCTCCCCTGCCTTCACACCATTTTCCAAAGGGAGAGGGTGTAACACCCTCTCTCAGAGGAAGTCCTTTGTTCTGCCATCCTGGGCCAGGCCTGGCTGGACCCCAGGAGGGCAGATGCCTGTCTGAGGGGTTGGCAGCAGCAGCAGCTGCAGTGAAACCCCGGGAAAGGCAGTTTGGCAGTACCAGGGTCTGTGCTACAGACCACTGGGATCATGGGATTGTGCCAACTATGCCAGGATGGTATAGAGGGGGCAATTCCATGATCATAGACATATTACATGGCCATATTCGGAGTTACCATTGTGAAGCTACATATAGGTAGTGACCTATATGTAGTGCACGCGTGTAATGGTGTCCCCGCACTCACAAAGTCCGGGGAATTGGCCCTGAACAATGTGGGGGCACCTTGGCTAGTGCCAGGGTGCCCTCACACTAAGTAACTTAGCACCCAACCTTTACTAGGTAAAGGTTAGACATATAGGTGACTTATAAGTTACTTAAGTGCAGTGTAAAATTGCTGTGAAATAACGTGGACGTTATTTCACTCAGGCTGCAGCGGCAGGCCTGTGTAAGATTTGTCAGAGCTCCCTATGGGTGGCAAAAGAAATGCTGCAGCCCATAGGGATCTCCTGGAACCCCAATACCCTGGGTACCTCAGTACCATATACTAGGGAATTATAAGGGTGTTCCAGTAAGCCAATGTAAATTGGTAAAATTGGTCAATAGCCTGTCAGTGACAATTTGAAAGTAATGAGAGAGCATAACCACTGAGGTTCTGGTTAGCAGAGCCTCAGTGAGACAGTTAGGCACCACACAGGGAACACATACATATAGGCCACAAACTTATGAGCACTGGGGTCCTGACTAGCAGGGTCCCAGTGACACATAACAAACATACTGAAAACATAGGGTTTTCACTGTGAGCACTGGGCCCTGGCTAGCAGGATCCCAGTGAGACAGTGAAAACACCCTGACATACACTCACAAACAGGCCAAAAGTGGGGGTAACAAGGCTAGAAAGAGGCTACTTTCTCACACAACCCCCCCCCCCCCAAACGAAGGACAATAAGGCTAACCTTGGCCAGTTGAGACTTTATTGTCTAAGTGGTGATAAGTAGAGAGTAGCTCTGCAATAGACTGGTTACTCCCTTTATCATCCACTATATGGTTACTTCCCTGTGGGGATGTAAACCACCCTGTTTGAAGATTTTTAGCTAAGCAACAATGTGAAGATGTATTTTCAGAGTTTCTATCAGTAAGTTTTAGTTTAGAGCAGTGGGAATTGTCCACTGAACCTATTTGTAATGATGGAAATGCCAGACAGGGATGCTGTCTCAGAAAAGCCATGGCTGGACAAAAACTTTGTCCATATGGCTGGAAGAGAGAACAGGGATGCTGTTTCTCTTGAGTTGGAGCAGGGCAGGGATGCTGTCCTATGAGCTCCACACTAGGGCAGGGATGCTGTCCTAAGTGTTGTGAGGCAGTGCAGGGTTTCTGCACTAAAGTTTCTCTGGGAGGGTTGGAGGGATGCTCCATGTTAACTAAAATGGTGCTCTTTTTGTCACCAATGTTAGTTATCCCACAGAGAGGTACTTCTACCTCAGGGAGTACAGCTTTGCCAGCTGATGCTTCCCTTGGAACAGGTGCCACCCCAGGAGAGGTTTCTCCCACCACAGGAATGATATCCTGAATGGTAGGGTGGTTAGGGGATTCTGTGATACCCTTTTTACCTGTTGATGGAGAGGGATCCTGAGTTTTCAGGCCTTCTCTCCTTTGCTTTTTCATTTCAGTAGAAATGAGAGGGAACAATTCCTCTGGGATGCCCAGCATGGCTGCATGGGCATAAAACTCTACATCAGCCCAACCTGAGGCCTCTAGGTCATTACCTAAGAGACAGTCCACAGGTAAGCTAGGTGATACCACCACCTGCTTAGGGCCAGCAACTCCACCCCAACTAAACTGAATTATAGCTAAGGGAAGAAACTTAGTGGAGTTATGGACATCAATAATCTTATACTGTTGTCCAATGATGTGTTGATCAGGGTGCACTAGGTTTTCAGTCACCTAAGTGATACTGGCACCTGTGTCCCTGTAGGCCAAGGCCTCAACACCATTTATTGAAACTGTCTGCCTGTACTTATCCATTGTAAGGGGACAAGCAGCCAGTGTGGCAAGGCCAATGCCACTAGGTGTGACAGAAACTGTCTTGGGACTGACTACCCCAGTTTCTATGATGGACTCATAAGTGAACCCAACTACACCCTTTGCTTGACTGTTGCCAGCAGTCCCACCACTAGTACCACTACTGCTAGGGGCACTAGAGCTTGATGTATTAGTGGTGGTAGGCTCAGGGGGTTTACCTGGACAGGACTTATCCCCTGGCCTATGGCCTCTGTTTTTACACACAAAGCATCAAGGCTTTTTAATGTGTGCAGGTTGAGAAGAAGAGGAAGAATTAGTTTTATCCCCACCCTCTGAAGAGTGTTTAAGATTTGAAGTGGTATCTTTGGTTTCACCCTTATCCCCATGCTTATCTTGAGATTTTTCACTATCTTTCTTCTTATTGCCATCTTTGTCACCCCCTGAATGAACTTTTCTGTTCACCCTTGTTCTGACCCATTTGTCTGCCTTCTTTCCCAATTCTTGGGGAGAGGTCAGATCAGAGTCCACCAAGTACTGGTGCAACAAATCAGACACACAATTATTAAGAATATGCTCTCTCAGGATCAAGTTATACAGGCTGTCATAATCAGTCACTTTACTGCCATGTAACCACCCCTCCAAGGCCTTCACTGAATGGTCAATGAAATCAACCCAGTCTTGTGAAGACTCCTTTTTGGTTTCTCTGAACTTTATCCTGTATTGTTCAGTGGTTAAGCCATAACCATCCAGGAGTGCATTCTTAAGAACTTTGTAATCATTAGCTTCATTTTCTTTTACAGTAAGGAGCCTATCCCTACCTTTTCCACTAAATGATAGCCATAGGATAGCAGCCCACTGCCTTTGAGGGACATCCTGTACAACACAGGCCCTCTCAAGTGCAGCAAACCACTTGTTAATGTCATCCCCCTCCTTATAAGGGGGAACTATCTTGTGCGGATTCCTAGAATCATGCTCTTTTGCAGGATGACTATTGGGAATACTGCTGCTGCCACCATGGGTTTCTAAACCCAGTTTCTGTCTCTCCTTCTCTACTTCTAAGGACTGTCTATCCAAATCCAGCTGTTGCTTCTTGAGCTTCAGTCTGGTTTGTTCCACTCTCAATCTATTGAGCTCCCTTTCTAACAATCTGTCATCAGGGTGGGTGGGAGGGACATTCCTAGACACAGAAGTATGATGAGAATGAACAGAAGGAGACCTGTCCCTTACAGAGGGCACCCTAACAGCTTGGCTAACACTATAATGTGAGAGCACACCATCAGTATGGTGTGATTCAACCTCTGTACCAACTATGCTAGACTGTCTAGTAATGGGCAGGCTGAGAAGTTTCTTTCCTGAATCTTTTCCTGGGGGAGTCCCTGGATCAGATTGGGAACCATTAGCTACTTTTTCAACAGATGGGACACTTTTAGCCTTATCTTGTTCTCTAAGCATGTTAAGTAACAATTCCAAGGAAGGATTCTTCCCTACACTCAAACCTCTCTCTACACAGAGACTCCTTGCTCCTTTCCAGCTAAGGTGGTCATATGCAATCTTAGACAGGTCAACATTTTGGACTGTGCCAGACATTTTTAGAGAGAGTTAAAGTGATAGAAAAAGAGAAAAAAGTTTGTCAGAGCTTTTAGAAAGACAGAGAAAAAAAACTTTTAAAACTTTTTAGAACTTTTTTGAAAGTTTAGAAGTACTTTTCAGAACTTTAGAAAAGAGTGAAAAGAGGAAATGCAAAACTTTTTGGTTATGTGTATATACACTGAACTTGTTTTGTATATTTTTCTCTTATGAAAAGTACAATGACAAGAGTGGTAAGTAGTCTCAAAGCACTTATCCCACCGCTGCACAACCAATGTAGGAGGCTGGACTGGCTTGTAGTGAGTACCTAGGGGTACTTGCACCTTGCACCAGGCCCAGTTATCCCTTATTAGTGTATAGGGTGTCTAGCAGCATAGGCTGATAGATAATGGTAGCTTAGCAGAGCAGCTTAGGCTGAACTAGGAGACGAGTGAAGCTCCTACAGTACCACTTAGTGTCATATGCACAATATCATAAGAAAACACAATACACAGTTATACTAAAAATAAAGGTACTTTATTTTTATGACAATATGCCAAAGTATCTCAGAGTGTACCCTCAGTGAGAGGATAGGAAATATACACAAGATATATATACACAATACCAGAAATATGCAGTATAGTCTTAGAAAACAGTGCAAACAATGTATAGTTACAATAGGATGCAATGGGGACACATAGGGATAGGGGCAACACAAACCATATACTCCAAAAGTGGAATGCGAACCACGAATGGACCCCAAACCTATGTGACCTTGTAGAGGGTCGCTGGGACTATTAGAAAATAGTGCGGGTTAGAAAAATAGCCCACCCTAAGACCCTGAAAAGTGAGTGCAAAGTGCACTAAAGTTCCCCAAAGGACAAAGAAGTCGTGATAGGGGAATAAGGCAGGAAAGACACAAACCAACAATGCAACAACGCTGGATTTCCAATCTGGGGTACCTGTGGAACAAGGGGACCAAGTCCAAAAGTCACAAGCAAGTCGGAGATGGGCAGATGCCCAGGAAATGCCAGCTGCGGGTGCAAAGAAGCTTCTACTGGACAGAAGAAGCTGGGGTTTCTGCAGGAACGCAAAGGGCTAGAGACTTCCCCTTTGGAGGACAGATCCCTCTTGCCTTGTAGAGTTGTGCAAAAGTGTTTTCCCACCGAAAGAAAGCCAACAAGCCTTGCTAGCTGCAAATCGTGCGGTAAGCATCTTTGGATGCTGCTGTGGCCCAGGAGGGACCAGGAGGTAGCAAATTGGACCAGGAGGTAGAAGGGACATCGAGCAAGAGAAGGAGCCCTCTTAGCAGCAGGTAGCACCCGGAGAAGTGCCAGAAACAGGCACTACGAGGATGCGTGAAACGGTGCTCACCCGAAGTTACACAAAGGAGTCCCACGTCGCCGGAGACCAACTTAGAAAGTAGTGCAATGCAGGTTAGAGTGCCGTGGACCCAGGCTTGGCTGTGCACAAAGGATTTCCGCCGGAAGTGCACAGGGGCCGGAGTAGCTGCAAAAGTCACAGTTCCCAGCAATGCAGTCTAGCGAGGTGAGGCAAGGACTTACCTCCACCAAACTTGGACTGAAGAGTCACTGGACTGTGGGAGTCACTTGGACAGAGTTGCTGGATTCGAGGGACCTCGCTCGTCGTGCTGAGAGGAGACCCAAGGGACCGGTAATGCAGCTTTTTGGTGCCTGCGGTTGCAGGGGGAAGATTCCGTCGACCCACGGGAGATTTCCTCGGAGCTTCTAGTGCAGAGAGGAGGCAGACTACCCCCACAGCATGCACCACCAGGAAAACAGTCGAGAAGGCGGCAGGATCAGCGTTACAGAGTTGCAGTAGTCATCTTAGCTACTATGTTGCAGTTTTGCAGGCTTCCAGCGCGGTCAGCAGTCGATTCCTTGGCAGAAGGGGAAGAGAGAGATGCAGAGGAACTCGGATGAGCTCTTGCATTCGTTATCTAAAGAATCACAAGAGACAGAGACCCTAAATAGCCAGAAAAGAGGGTTTGGCTACCTAGGAGAGAGGATAGGCTAGCAACACCTGAAGGAGCCTATCACAAGGAGTCTCTGACGTCACCTGGTGGCACTGGCCACTCAGAGCAGTCCAGTGTGCCAGCAGCACCTCTGTTTCCAAGATGGCAGAGGTCTGGAGCACACTGGAGGAGCTCTGGGCACCTCCCAGGGGAGGTACAGGTCAGGGGAGTGGTCACTCCCCTTTCCTTTGTCCAGTTTCGCGCCAGAGCAGGGCTAAGGGGTCCCTGAACCGGTGTAGACTGGCTTATGCAGAAATGGGCACCAAATGTGCCCATGAAAGCATTTCCAGAGGCTGGGGGAGGCTACTCCTCCCCTGCCTTCACACCATTTTCCAAAGGGAGAGGGTGTAACACCCTCTCTCAGAGGAAGTCCTTTGTTCTGCCATCCTGGGCCAGGCCTGGCTGGACCCCAGGAGGGCAGATGCCTGTCTGAGGGGTTGGCAGCAGCAGCAGCTGCAGTGAAACCCCGGGAAAGGCAGTTTGGCAGTACCAGGGTCTGTGCTAAAGACCACTGGGATCATGGGATTGTGCCAACTATGCCAGGATGGTATAGAGGGGGCAATTCCATGATCATAGACATATTACATGGCCATATTCGGAGTTACCATTGTGAAGCTACATATAGGTAGTGACCTATATGTAGTGCACGCGTGTAATGGTGTCCCCGCACTCACAAAGTCCGGGGAATTGGCCCTGAACAATGTGGGGGCACCTTGGCTAGTGCCAGGGGGCCCTCACACTAAGTAACTTAGCGCCCAACCTTTACTAGGTAAAGGTTAGACATATAGGTGACTTATAAGTTACTTAAGTGCAGTGTAAAATGGCTGTGAAATAACGTGGACGTTATTTTACTCAGGCTGCAGTGGCAGGCCTGTGTAAGATTTGTCAGAGCTCCCTATGGGTGGCAAAAGAAATGCTGCAGCCCATAGGGATCTCCTGGAACCCCAATCCCCTGGGTACCTCAGTACCATATACTAGGGAATTATAAGGGTGTTCCAGTAAGCCAATGTAAATTGGTAAAATTGGTCACTAGCCTGTCAGTGACAATTTGAAAGTAATGAGAGAGCATAACCACTGAGGTTCTGGTTAGCAGAGCCTCAGTGAGACAGTTAGGCACCACACAGGGAACACATACAGATAGGCCACAAACTTATGAGCACTGGGGTCCTGACTAGCAGGGTCCCAGTGACACATAACAAACATACTGAAAACATAGGGTATTCACTATGAGCACTGGGCCCTGGCTAGCAGGATCCCAGTGAGACAGTGAAAACACCCTGACATACACTCACAAACAGGCCAAAAGTGGGGGTAACAAGGCTAGAAAGAGGCTACTTTCTCACACAACCCCCCCCCAAACGAAAGACAATAAGGCTAACCTTGGCCAGTTGAGACTTTATTGTCTAAGTGGTGATAAGTAGAGAGTAGCTCTGCAATAGACTGGTTACTCCCTTTATCATCCACTATATGGTTACTTCCCTGTGGGGATGTAAACCACCCTGTTTGAAGATTTTTAGCTAAGCAACAATGTGAAGATGTATTTTCAGAGTTTCTATCAGTAAGTTTTAGTTTAGAGCAGTGGGAATTGTCCACTGAACCTATTTGTAATGATGGAAATGCCAGACAGGGATGCTGTCTCAGAAAAGCCATGGCTGGACAAAAACTTTGTCCATATGGCTGGAAGAGAGAACAGGGATGCTGTTTCTCTTGAGTTGGAGCAGGGCAGGGATGCTGTCCTATGAGCTCCACACTAGGGCAGGGATGCTGTCCTAAGTGTTGTGAGGCAGTGCAGGGTTTCTGCACTAAAGTTTCTCTGGGAGGGTTGGAGGGATGCTCCATGTTAACTAAAATGGTGCTCTTTTTGTCACCAATGTTAGTTATCCCACAGAGAGGTACTTCTACCTCAGGGAGTACAGCTTTGCCAGCTGATGCTTCCCTTGGAACAGGTGCCACCCCAGGAGAGGTTTCTCCCACCACAGGAATGATATCCTGAATGGTAGGGTGGTTAGGGGATTCTGTGATACCCTTTTTACCTGTTGATGGAGAGGGATCCTGAGTTTTCAGGCCTTCTCTCCTTTGCTTTTTCATTTCAGTAGAAATGAGAGGGAACAATTCCTCTGGGATGCCCAGCATGGCTGCATGGGCATAAAACTCTACATCAGCCCAACCTGAGGCCTCTAGGTCATTACCTAAGAGACAGTCCACAGGTAAGCTAGGTGATACCACTACCTGCTTAGGGCCAGCAACTCCACCCCAACTAAACTGAATTAGAGCTAAGGGAAGAAACTTAGTGGAGTTATGGACATCAATAATCGTATACTGTTGTCCAATGATGTGTTGATCAGGGTGCACTAGGTTTTCAGTCACCAAAGGGATACTGGCACCTGTGTCCCTGTAGGCCAAGGCCTCAACACCATTTATTGAAACTGTCTGCCTGTACTTATCCATTGTAAGGGGACAAGCAGCCAGTGTGGCAAGGCCAATGCCACTAGGTGTGACAGAAACTGTCTTGGGACTGACTACCCCAGTTTCTATGATGGACCCATAAGTGAACCCAACTATACCCTTTGCTTGACTGTTGCCAGCAGTCCCACCACTAGTACCACTACTGCTAGGGGCACTAGAGCTTGATGTATTAGTGGTGGTAGGCTCAGGGGGTTTACCTGGACAGGACTTATCCCCTGGCCTATGGCCTCTGTTTTTACACACAAAGCACCAAGGCTTTTTAATGTGTGCAGGTTGAGAAGAAGAGGCAGAATTAGTTTTATCCCCACCCTCTGAAGAGTGTTTAAGATTTGAAGTGGGATCTTTGGTTTTACCCTTATCCCCATGCTTATCTTGAGATTTTTCACCATCTTTCTTCTTATTGCCATCTTTGTCACCCCCTGTATGAACATTTCTGTTCACCCATGTTCTGACCCATTTGTCTGCCTTCTTTCCCAATTCTTGGGGAGAGGTCAGATCAGAGTCCACCAAGTACTGGTGCAACAAATCAGACACACAATTATTAAGAATATGCTCTCTCAGGATCAAGTTATACAGGCTGTCATAATCAGTCACTTTACTGCCATGTAACCACCCCTCCAAGGCCTTCACTGAATGGTCAATGAAATCAACCCAGTCTTGTGAAGACTCCTTTTTGGTTTCTCTGAACTTTATCCTGTATTGTTCAGTGGTTAAGCCATAACCATCCAGGAGTGCATTCTTAAGAACTTTGTAATCATTAGCTTCATTTTCTTTTACAGTAAGGAGCCTATCCCTACCTTTTCCACTAAATGATAGCCATAGGATAGCAGTCCACTGCCTTTGAGGGACATCCTGTACAACACAGGCCCTCTCAAGTGCAGCAAACCACTTGTTAATGTCATCCCCCTCCTTATAAGGGGGAACTATCTTGTGCAGATTCCTAGAATCATGCTCTTTTGCAGGATGACTATTGGGAATACTGCTGCTGCCACCATGGGTTTCTAAACCCAGTTTCTGTCTCTCCTTCTCTACTTCTAAGGACTGTCTATCCAAATCCAGCTGTTGCTTCTTGAGCTTCAGTCTGGTTTGTTCCACTCTCAATCTATTGAGCTCCCTTTCTAACCATCTGTCATCAGGGTGGGTGGGAGGGACATTCCTAGACACAGAAGTATGATGAGAATGAACAGAAGGAGACCTGTCCCTTACAGAGGGCACCCTAACAGCTTGGCTAACAGTATAATGTGAGAGCACACCATCAGTATGGTGTGATTCAACTTCTGTACCAACTATGCTAGACTGTCTAGTAATGGGCAGGCTGAGAAGTTTCTTTCCTGAATCTTTTCCTGGGGGAGTCCCTGGATCAGATTGGGAATCATTAGCTACTTTTTCAACAGATGGGGCACTTTTAGCCTTATCTTGTTCTCTAAGCATGTTAAGTAACAATTCCAAGGAAGGATTCTTCCCTACACTCAAACCTCTCTCTACACAGAGACTCCTTGCTCCTTTCCAGCTAAGGGGGTCATATGCAATCTTAGACAGGTCAACATTTTGGCCTGTGCCAGACATTTTTAGAGAGAGTTAAAGTGATAGAAAAAGAGAAAAAAGTTTGTCAGAGCTTTTAGAAAGACAGAGAAAAAAAACTTTTAAAACTTTTTAGAACTTTTTTGAAAGTTTAGAAGTACTTTTCAGAACTTTAGAAAAGAGTGAAAAGAGGAAATGCAAAACTTTTTGGTTATGTGTATATACACTGAACTTGTTTTGTATATTTTTCTCTTATGAAAAGTACAATGACAAGAGTGGTAAGTAGTCTCAAAGCACTTATCCCACCGCTGCACAACCAATGTAGGAGGCTGGACTGGCTTGTAGTGAGTACCTAGGGGTACTTGCACCTTGCACCAGGCCCAGTTATCCCTTATTAGTGTATAGGGTGTCTAGCAGCATAGGCTGATAGATAATGGTAGCTTAGCAGAGCAGCTTAGGCTGAACTAGGAGACGAGTGAAGCTCCTACAGTACCACTTAGTGTCATATGCACAATATCATAAGAAAACACAATACACAGTTATACTAAAAATAAAGGTACTTTATTTTTATGACAATATGCCAAAGTATCTCAGAGTGTACCCTCAGTGAGAGGATAGGAAATATACACAAGATATATATACACAATACCAGAAATATGCAGTATAGTCTTAGAAAACAGTGCAAACAATGTATAGTTACAATAGGATGCAATGGGGACACATAGGGATAGGGGCAACACAAACCATATACTCCAAAAGTGGAATGCGAACCACGAATGGACCCCAAACCTATGTGACCTTGTAGAGGGTCGCTGGGACTATTAGAAAATAGTGCGGGTTAGAAAAATAGCCCACCCTAAGACCCTGAAAAGTGAGTGCAAAGTGCACTAAAGTTCCCCAAAGGACAAAGAAGTCGTGATAGGGGAATAAGGCAGGAAAGACACAAACCAACAATGCAACAATGCTGGATTTCCAATCTGGGGTACCTGTGGAACAAGGGGACCAAGTCCAAAAGTCACAAGCAAGTCGGAGATGGGCAGATGCCCAGGAAATGCCAGCTGCGGGTGCAAAGAAGCTTGTACTGGACAGAAGAAGCTGGGGTTTCTGCAGGAACGCAAAGGGCTAGAAACTTCTCCTTTGGAGGACGGATACCTCTCGCCTTGTAAAATTGTGCAGAAGTATTTTCCCACCGAAAGAAAGCCAACAAGCCTTGCTAGCTGCAAATAATGCGGTAAGTGTTTTTGGATGTGGCTGTGGCCCAGGAGGGACCAGGAGGTCGCAAATTAGACCAGGAGGTAGAGGGGACGTCGGGAAAGACAAGGAGCCCTCTTAGCAGCAGGTAGCACCCGGAGAAGTGCCAGAAACAGGCACTACAAGGATGCGTGAAACGGTGCTCACCCGAAGTTACACAAAGGAGCCCCACGTCGCCGGAGACCAACTTAGAAAGTCGTGCAATGCAGGTAAGAGTGCCGTGGACCCAGGCTTGGCTGTGCACAAAGGATTTCTGCCGGAAGTGCACAGGGGCCGGAGTAGCTGCAAAAGTCGCGGTTCCCAGCAATGCAGTCTAGCGAGGTGAGGCAAGGACTTACCTCCACCAAACTTGGACTGAAGAGTCAGTGGACTGTGGGAGTCACTTGGACAGAGTTGCTGGATTCTAGGGACCTCGCTCGTCATGCTGAGAGGAGACCCAAGGGACCGGTAATGCAGCTTTTTGGTGCCTGCGGTTGCAGGGGGAAGATTCGGTCAACCCACGGGAGATTTCTTCGGAGCTTCTAGTGCAGAGAGGAGGCAGACTACACCCACAGCATGCACCACCAGGAAAACAGTCGAGAAGGCGGCAGGATCAGCGTTACAGAGTTGCAGTAGTTGTCTTAGCTACTATGTTGCAGTTTTGCAGGCTTCCAGCGCGGTCAGCAGTCGATTCCTTGGCAGAAGGTGAAGAGAGAGATGCAGAGGTACTCTGATGAGCTCTTGCATTGTTATCTAAAGAATCCCAAGAGACAGAGACCCTAAATAGCCAGAAAAGAGGGTTTGGCTACCTAGGAGAGAGGATAGGCTAGCAACACCTGAAGGAGCCTATCACAAGGAGTCTCTGACGTCACCTGGTGGCACTGGCCACTCAGAGCAGTCCAGTGTGCCAGCAGCACCTCTGTTTCCAAGATGGCAGAGGTCTGGAGCACACTGGAGGAGCTCTGGGCACCTCCCAGGGGAGGTACAGGTCAGGGGAGTGGTCACTCCCCTTTCCTTTGTCCAGTTTCGCGCCAGAGCAGGGCTAAGGGGTCCCTGAACCGGTGTAGACTGGCTTATGCAGAAATGGGCACCAAATGTGCCCATGAAAGCATTTCCAGAGGCTGGGAGAGGCTACTCCTCCCCTGCCTTCACACCATTTTCCAAAGGGAGAGGGTGTAACACCCTCTCTCAGAGGAAGTCCTTTGTTCTGCCATCCTGGGCCAGGCCTGGCTGGACCCCAGGAGGGCAGATGCCTGTCTGAAGGGTTGGCAGCAGCAGCAGCTGCAGTGAAACCCCGGGAAAGGCAGTTTGGCAGTACCAGGGTCTGTGCTACAGACCACTGGGATCATGGGATTGTGCCAACTATGCCAGGATGGTATAGAGGGGGCAATTCCATGATCATAGACATATTACATGGCCATATTCGGAGTTACCATTGTGAAGCTACATATAGGTAGTGACCTATATGTAGTGCACGCGTGTAATGGTGTCCCCGCACTCACAAAGTCCGGGGAATTGGCCCTGAACAATGTGGGGGCACCTTGGCTAGTGCCAGTGGGCCCTCACACTAAGTAACTTAGCGCCCAACCTTTACTAGGTAAAGGTTAGACATATAGGTGACTTATAAGTTACTTAAGTGCAGTGTAAAATGGCTGCGAAATAACGTGGACGTTATTTCACTCAGGCTGCAGTGGCAGGCCTGTGTAAGATTTGTCAGAGCTCCCCACGGGTGGCAAAATAAATGCTGCAGCCCATAGGGATCTCCTGGAACCCCAATCCCCTGGGTACCTCAGTACCATATACTAGGGAATTATAAGGGTGTTCCAGTAAGCCAATGTAAATTGGTAAAATTGGTCACTAGCCTGTCAGTGACAATTTGAAAGTAATGAGAGAGCATAACCACTGAGGTTCTGGTTAGCAGAGCCTCAGTGAGACAGTTAGGCACCACACAGTGAACACATACATATAGGCCACAAACTTATGAGCACTGGGGTCCTGACTAGCAGGGTCCCAGTGACACATAACAAACATACTGAAAACATAGGGTATTCACTATGAGCACTGGGCCCTGGCTAGCAGGATCCCAGTGAGACAGTGAAAACACCCTGACATACACTCACAAACAGGCCAAAAGTGGGGGTAACAAGGCTAGAAAGAGGCTACTTTCTCACACCCATCCACTACCTCAGTCCTTGGCAGGATGAAGCACTCTGGGCACAAAGCCCCATCCAGAACCAGTGGAGTATCACATCCACTACCTCTGTCCTTGGCAGGATGAAGCACTCTGGGTAAAAAGCCCCCTCCAGAACCAGTGGAGAAAGGCATCCACTACCTCTGTCCTTGACAGGATGAGGCACTCTGGGCACAAAGCCCCCTCCAGAACCAGTGGAGTATCACATCTACTACCTCTGTCCTTGGCAAGATGAAGCACTCTGGGCACCAAGCCCCCTCAAGAACCAGTGGTGACTGTTATCCACTTGAGAGACTGTGGCTTGGCACTCCCAGGGTGGAGCAGTGGGCAACCCACCCACTGGAGAGACTTGAGAGACTGTGGCTTTGCGCTCCCCAGGATGCAGCAGTGGGCAACCCACCCACTGGAGAGACTTGAGAGACTGTGGCTTTGCACTCCTCAGGATAAAGCAGTGGGCAAACCACCCACTGGAGAGACTTGAGAGACTGTGGCTTTGCACTCCCCAGGATAAAGCAGTGGGCAACCCACCCACTGTAGAGACTTGAGAGACTGTGGCTTTGCACTCCCCAGGATACATCAATGGGCATGGAGCCCCCTTGTGGAGCTGGCATTGTGCACTCATCCGGCTGAGGTGCCCCCCCTTCCTTTTCCCCTAAGGTGCCTGTTTTATTTTGATCTGATGCCCCTGCAGTGTTCTCTCTATTTGGATCGGGTATCTTGTGTGGGCCTAGCCTATGCATTTTGGGCCCAGTGGTCCACGGACTATATAGGTGCAGTACCTGGACTTGAATTCTTGGTGTACATATTTGTTAATAGTGTATATACATTTTTGAGTACTGGATTTTTCTTGATTACATTCATTCAAATAATTTCCTTTTGTCCTTGTGTTCTTCCAGGGGGGTTGGGGGGAATGTAACGTTTCGGCATGTATTTCTGTGTGTGTTGTTGTGGGTGAGGGTGGGGGTGTTGCGTGTGTGTGGGTGTGTCACTCTCTTTTCCCTCCCCTCCCCTGTGTCGTAGGTGCAGTACTCACCGTGGTCATCAACGCCGTCGGTCGTACTTCTGGTAGAGAAGCAGGAAGACAATTGCAGGGAGGATTTGAAGTTCCGGCTCCATGGCGTCCTGGTTCCTCGTGGGGTGTGTAGAGGTGAGAGTTTTCCCTTCCAAGTCCTGTTTTCGCGTTGAATCCGCCCCGGAAAAGGTGGCGGATTGGCGTGTCATTATAGTGTGGGCGGTATATTGTCTTCTGCCTGTCTGTTGGCGGTGACCACCATGCTGTTTGTTTGTACCGCCGTGGTGGTCGGAGTGTTAAAGTGGCTGTCTGTGTTGGCGGTTTCCGCCACGGTCGTGATTCCATTTTTGTTTCCGCCAGCCTGTTGGCGGTCTTACTGCTGCTTAACTACCGACCGCCAGGGTTGTAATGAGGGCCTAAGACAGGAGTGGATCAAACTAAGGTCAATGGGAGTCCTTGGATATGGACAATCACTGACTTTGGTTTGATCTGTTTCTGCCCCGGAAACTACGACTGTAAGAAATGGGGTTTCTAGTTGGCTAGAGTACAAACCTAAACGAGGCAGAAACCACCACTCTAGTGAGAGTGAGTAAGTTACACACCAAGGATAACCTGTGCTCACCCATGGTAGCTTGGCACAGAGCAGTTAGGCTTATCTCCAGAGGTCATGTGTAAAGCGTTTGTGCAACAAACTCACGCTAGTGACACAATAAATCCACCACAAAAGAGACTCCACACAGGATTATAAAAATATATATCTATATTTTGAACATCTATATCTTAGACCAAAAACATCATAAGTCATCATTTCTCTGAACGCAATGCAGCTAAAGGGTTATTTACTCATTTTCCTGATCAAAGCAAAATTAAGATGGCAATAATCTATAAGTGAGTCATGAGAGAATAACTTTGTAGGTGTAATCACCAAGCAGTGCTTTTCAGGACATATACTAGGATCCCAACCCTTAGAATGTAATTATTACTTTTCCAGATAAGCACATCGCCCACAATAGGGTCAAAACGTTAGGAGTGCCATAAGAACCGTGTCAGGTATGCATGTTAAGCACACTGAGCTCAAAATGCTATGAACGCAGTAAAGACTTTTTCCAACATGCATGAGGCCAAAACATTAGCAATGCACTCCTATTACATCTTTCATGGTATTTTGGGGAATTAGACATATGGGGGCATATTTATACTTGCTTTGCTCTTTTTTAGCATCATTTTTTTAATGCTAAAATGGTGCAAAGTTAACTCCATATTTATGTTTTGACGCTAGACCAGTCTAGCATCAAAATGTAGGGCTGAGCTCCATATTTTGGATGTGGCAAACTACCTTGTACTAATTAGATGCAAAGTAGGCATTCCCGTTCACAATATCACGCTAACCACCTAGCGCCTTATTTATACTCCGGCATCAAAAATGACGTGCACAGAGTAAGTGTACCCAAATAATGGTGCTAAATCTACTTAGCACCATTATTTAATGCCTAGGTCTGACCAGGTGTTAGGGGACATGGGGACCCATTTCCATGGCCAAACACCATGGAATGGACCCACAGGTGCTCACGCCAAGCCACAGGAACACCCCCACCCACACCAGAGGGACGCCATAGGATGGGGGAACCCATCCTGGGTAAGTAGAGGTAAGTATATTGTAATTTTTTTGCATTGTCATTGGGGGCCCCTTACGTGGGGCCCCCTGCCTGACACTGGGTGTGATGGCCATGCCCAGGGAATACTGGTCCTCCGTGCTGGCCATTGGGGTGGTGGGCATGACTCCTGTCTTTACTTCGACAGGAGTCATGTTTGCGTGGTAGTGTCTCAGGAAATGACGGCTGGTTAGCAGCATATTTATTGCCGCTATCCAACCTAGCGTCATTCCTGGCCAACTAACGCCTTTCCCCCTCCCACCAGCCCCACCCGGCTAGCATCTTTTCTGTAGATGCTAGCCTGTTCTTTGTGGCACCGTGCACCATTCCATGAATATGGCGCCCAGCTGGCATTCCGGAATGACACTAACAGGCGCAATGGATTTTGACGTAAGCTCAAAATCCATAAATATGAGCCATGGAGTCACGTAGGACTGCACACCTACTACAAAGAACATGGTTAATTTCACAGATCTTCAAACACAACTCCCCCTCACTCCCCTGGATGATCAGGGATTCCAACGATGATACGCCTCACCCAAAGGCCAATGTCAGGGCCCCCGCCCCAGAATGTACACCAAGAAACAACGCCCCAGAGTCTGATAAGAACAGTGCCCTTAGGGGCTGCCCAGGAAGTAGTCTCTTTGGCCAAAATGAGAAGAGCTGATCCGGGGCTATGGGAGCCTGAAAGGCAGGTTTGCTGTAGCTTTTCCTGGACCCAGGGCAGTTACAGACAGATAATCCACCCACCAGGTATGGGTTGCGTGTTCGGCCTCGGGGTCTTTTCACCAGACTACCCCAGCATCCAGTGACTCTACTAGAAAGGCGGCAATTCTCCAGGGCACGTGACAGCCACGCTGGCATCACCGGGCATCCCTCCGATGGTTGGTTCCAGCTCGCAGGAGGACCTGCAATGACAGTGGCGCTGGTCTTTTCTGGGTTGGGGTTCAGGCGGCCCTCATGGCGGGCACTGTTGATGCGAACTTCACCCGCTCACGTCCCTCTGCAGTACTGGCTGGGAACTGGGCCGCAAGGACTCCTCTCTCCACATCGGCAATAAAGGAGGGAGCGGGACGTTAGGCAAAAGATCTGTGACTCGCGGCACACCAGGGCTGCCTAGGGCTCCCTAAAATGGCATTTACCATGCGCTGATGCTCAGGAGATGGTTCAGAGCTCACCCTATGCTGACAACAGCAAAGCCCTTCTCACATGCTGGACTTGTAGGAATGCAAACAAGAGCTCCCAAGGTGTTTGTGATACAACTAGAGTGAGGACATAAAGCGCTCCTCATGCACTAATTCTAGGAAAAGGCCAAGGAGTGGGATGCAGCACTTCCCATGCGCTGGACTCCTCTGTAGGAATTTGAGGGGCACAAAGGGGCAGGCAGGCCAGCTCAACAGGACAAAGATGGCAGTTCTTCCTGACAGTCCCACAGCAGTGTCCAACTAGACCAGAATCAGGAAGCAACAGGGCAACAAGCAGAAAATCCCTCCAGTGAGTCCATAAGGCCACCCAGTCCTTCGGGCCGCAGGCCAGCACGAGAAGAGCAGTCCAGATGTGTCCCTCAGTGCAGAAGTCTCACTGGCAAAGATTTGGTCCCAAGTCCAAAACTGCTCTAAATTCATGGGGTCAGAAACCCTGAACTTATATTCCAAAAATGCCTATGTCTAGGGCAGAGGTCTCCAAACTTTTTAATGTCGCGCCCCCCCCAGTTGAAAAATAAAAATCATTGGGCCCCCCTCAGAATTTTTCACAATTATTTTATAAACATGGCAATGTTTAAATATGTCTAAACCTATTTAAACATTTCAGTTAAGTACTGTTACCTTTTTAAAACTGCAATAACATGCTTCTGCTTAAAGCAAAGGCCTGTTATCTGTATAATATTTATTTTGGCCAGAGTCTGGGGCCCCCCCTGGGATCACTTCAGGCCCCCCTGTGTGATGGCTGTCTGGAAGGTATGCACAAAGTGGAGCTGTCACTCTGCTCCAGATGTGGATTGGAGTCAGGCTGCAAAGCACTAGACTTATAAGCTCAGAGAAATGCCCACTTTCTATAAGTGGCACCTCTAAAATTGTCATGTAAAATCCATCTACACCAGCGAGCAGGATTTCTCACTACCATTCCAAACATATCAAACATGCCCACTCCACTTCTCACGGATTAGAAATGAACACTTACGCATATAGAATGGAATTCCCAATGTAAACCTATGAGAGGAGCAGCACTCACAGCAGTGAAAAATGAAAAAAGCTCTTTGTTACTACTAGGACATGTAACACATACAAGCATATGCCCTACCCTTTCCATACACAGTACCCTGCCTATAGGGCTATCTACAGCCTACCTTAGGAGAGATGTAGGTATAGTAAAAAGGGAGTTCAGGCCTTGGCAAGTAGTTTGATTTGCCAAGTGAATGTGGCAGTAAACTGCGCACACAGACTCTGCAGTGGCAGGCCAGAGCCAAATTTGAAAGGCTACGTCTGTGGGTGGCGCTGAAAGCCTACTAGTAGCGTTTAAGTTACAGGCCCTGTGTATATGGTATACCACTTTACAAGTGCCTTACAGGTAAATTAAATAAGCCAAATAGGTGTAAGCCAATTATACAAAGTTTTTAGGGGAGAGAGCACATGCACCTTAGCACTGATTAGCAAAGTCCTAAAGCCAACAAAAAGTGGGTTAGAAAAATAGGAGGAGAAAGGCAAAACATTTGGTGATAACCCTGCAGAAACGGTATTTTTTAACAAGGACCAACCACACAAGTGAGATACTATTTTTTTAGGAGACTTAGGGAAATGATAGGTGGTAGGAAATGTGTTGCTCCCTACAGTTCCAAAATGTTCCTTCACAGAAATGTGAGGATAATGCATTTGTAAGTCAAAGGTTGAGGTTTGCATGAGCTTTTGGGTAAGAAAACCTGGTGAAAGCCACACAAGTTACCTCACCCTGGATTCCCATGGGTGTCTAGCTTTAAAAAATGTGCAGGTGTGCTTGGTTTCACTGGGAGCCTACTGAGGTAGGACCCACAATTCACAGCTAGCTACACTGCAAAAAAAGGGTCAGCTTCCAGTGGACAATGTGTTGTGTCCATGTTGCGTTTTGTCACCTTTTTTGTTGCAGCCACTAGCCCTACCCACACAAGAGAGGTACCATATAATTGGGACACTTTGGGGAATGGGAGGTGGTAGCAAATGTGTTACTCCCTTCAGATTCCTGAACTTTCCATCACAGAAATGTGAGGAAAATGTGGCTCTAGTCAAAGTTTGAGGTTTGCAAGAGCTTTGGGGAAGACAACATGGTGGGATCAATGCAAGTCAACCCACCCTGCATTACCCCAGGCATCTAGTTTGAAAAAATGTGCAGGTTTGCTAGGTTTCTTCAGGTGTCAATTGGGCGAGGACCCAAAATCCAGTGATAGCCACCTTGCAAAAAATAGTCAGTTTTAAGTGGAAATTTTTTATTTGTCCAGGTTACCCTTTGGTGCCTTTCCTGTAGCAGCCATAAGCCCTACACACACATGTGTGGTAGTATTTTTATCAGGAAACTAGGGGAAAAGGTAGGTAGTAGGAATAAATTGCCCCGTATAGATTACAGAACTTTCCATCACAAAAATTTGAGGATAATGTGTTTTATTCAAAGTGTGAGGTTGGCAAAGACTTCTGGGTGAGAACCCCTAGTGAGAGGCATGCAAGTCACCCCACCCTGAATTTCCCTGGGTGTCTAGTTTTAAAAAATGTGCAGTGTTAGACCTGACAGCCTTAGGGTAGTTATCCCCCACTTTTTGCCTGCCTCCCTCCATTTTTCTGACCCTGTTTTTGCTGGTTTTAGGTATCTGCACACTTTATCACTGCTGACCAGTGCTGAAGTGCATATGGTCTCTCCCCTAAACATGGTAACATTTTTTCCTTCCAAATTGGCATATTTAGTTTACCTGTAAGGCTCGAGTAAAGTGCACTACCTTTTCCCCTGTAAATTAAACGCTACTAGTGGGCCTGTAGCACTGATTTTGCCTCCCACCTAGCCAGTTAACCATATCTAAGGCCTGCTGTTACAAGGCCTGTGTGTGTAGTTTCTTTGCCAATTTGACTTGGCATTTAAAACTACTTGCCAAGCCTTAAACTCCCCTTTTTCTACACAAGAGTCACCCCTAAGGTAGGCCCTAGGTAACCCTTAGGGCAGGGTGCTACGTAGGTAAAAGGCAGGACTTAGGTGGTTTGCATGTCATATTGGTGAAAAACTCATAAAGTCGTTTTCCACTACTGCGAGGCCTGCTCCTCTAAAAGACTAGCATTTAGTATTGCCAGGATGGTAATAGAAAATTCTACTTACTGGTGAAGTTGGATTTAATATTGCTATTTTAGAAATGCCACTTTTAGAAAGTAGGCCTTACTTTGCAATTGCTGCCATCCGTGACTTTCAGCCCTGTCTCCAATCCATGTATGGTCAGTGCTGGTTGACAGCTCCCCTTGTGGATTCCACCCAGATGCCATAAACAAAGGACACATGGGCCCTCATCACAACATTGGCGGGTGGCAACCCAGTTGGCGATGTGGGCCGCAACATAGGAGCCGGCTCCAAATGGAGCCGGCAGTGTTGCGGTTGTGCGATGGGTGCAGCTGCACCCATCACGCTTTTCACTGTCTGCTGTGCAGACAGTGAAAACCAGTGTGGGGCTGTGCCAGGGGGCCCGCGACTCCCCTTCCCGCCAGTCTTTCCATGGCGCTTCCTACCTCCATGGAAAGGCTGGCAGGAATGGGACTCGTAATCCCCTGGGCAACACTGCAAGCAGCACTGCCCTGGCGGATTACAACCACCGGGACCACTGTGGTGGAAAACCGCTGGTCCCGGCGGTGCGACCGCAGCACTTCTGCCATGGTCGTAATCCCCAAGTTTGTACCGTCATCCTGTTGGCGGTACAACCTCCAAAACAGCCCTAGTGGTCTTTGACCGCCAGGGTTGTAACGAGGCCCTTAGTCACATCTGCATTCATCTGCATACTGAATGGGTCTCCATGGGCTAAAAGGATGGAGGGGCTCTCACATTTCAAAGGCCAGTGGCCTGCCCTCACACAAAGGACTGATAACCCCCCACAGGGATCCTGGCAGACAGGACTGGGCTGAAAGGGGAACTTGTGCACTTCAAAACCACTCTTTGAGGTCTGCCCCACTTCAAATGCATTTTTGGGTACATAAACTGGGTCTCTGACCCCACCAAAGCAGACATTACTGTATCTACACCTGAGGAACTGCCTGGCTGCCCGAAGGACTCATCTTGACTGCTCTGCTGAGAAGGACTGCTGCCCTGCTCGATGCCCTGCTGCCCTGCTATCCTCTGACCTTGTTGAAAGGACTCTGCCTTCCCCAAAAGTGCTCTCTGAGGACTTGGATTGAGCTTGCCTCCTGTTCTGAAGTCTCAGGGCCAACAAAGACTTCACCAGCTACCTTTTAGCTAATTTTCTGACTTCAGCGATGCCAAGAATTACTTCAGCGACGCCAGCATCAACACTGCAGCTGATCACACTCTGTGGGCATCGCTGCATGCAATGACAGCAGCCTGCAACGCAAGTATGATATTGCTGAGATGCCTCTGACGTCACGCAGTGTGATCGCGACAATGGGAAGTCGACTCGTCACGTCTTGACCGACTGGATTAATCGACCCCGTGGGTCACAAAGAACCGATGCCCCCCCACCGACGCTGCACCAGCTACCTCTGCAACCAGATGGAACTGACGTCTCACCTCCCCTGCCTCCCAGTATAGAACCAATGCCTCAGACTCCATAAGGGATTGATGCTGCACCGGCTCCAGCAACGCTTCATCTCCATGACTCTTTGTTTCTTTGCTTCGAAAGGCACTGTGCATGGGGGTCTGTGTGACTCCGTGACCGGCGCCTGTGGTGTCAGATTATTGAGAACGACTCCATCAACAACACTGTGTTAGCCCCAGTTGGAGCTATTGAGTTTATAAGTGCTTTAGTGGGATTTAATCTTTACAAATACATAACTTTGCTTGTGTACATTGGATTTTCATCATTCAAACCGTATGTTATTCAGGTAAATATTATCTATTTTACTAATCCTGTGTGGTGTATTTTTGTAGTGTTTTCACTGTGTTACTGTTTGATTTACTGCACAAATACTTTACACATTGCCTTCTAAGTTAAGCCTGCCTGCTCTGTGCCAAGCTACCAGAGGGTGAACACAGGATAGTTTGGGTTGTGTTGTGACTTACCCTGATTAGGAGTGTGGTCCCTACTTGGACAAGGGTGTATACCTCTGCCAACTAGAGACCCGATTTCTAACATGTAGGTTTTCTAGGTGCCATTATGTGTTGGCTGAGCTAGGGCCCAAAATCCACAGCAAGCCACATTGAGAAAAAGGGTATGGTGTTAGTGGAAAAATTTAATGTGTCCATGTTTCATTTTGGCACCTTTCCTGTCGCAGGCACTAGCCCTGCCCTCACAAATGGTGTACCATTTTTGTAGGGAGACTTGGGAGAGTGATAGGTGGTAGGAAACCTGTTGCTCCCTATACATTCCAGAACTTTACAGCACAAAAAGGTGAGGAAAGGGTGTTTTTTAGTCAAGGTTTGAGGTGTGCAAGGTAAAAAAACCTGGTGAGGTCCATGAAATTCACCACACCATGGATTCCTCTGCATGTCTGAACTGGCAAGTGGTTGGTGGTGTGTTTAGTGATTTGCTGGTGGTCCCTAAACACACACTGACAGCTGTGATTGCTGTGTCAGTCCTGTGGACATATGAAAGTGATGAGCCGTTGAATGGCACTGTTTTTTTATGTGAGCGGTTTAAATGTACTGGGCCTGTGACTGACCGATCACAAGCTCTAAGCCACTAGTTCAGTATTCAATAATAATTTTTATTAACAATGATTTACGTGTTTTTATTTCTGTGAAATCATTTGTTAATAAAATTTACATTTTGAATATTTTACTCATCCTCATGCCAAATCCAACCAGTATGCGTATGAACTTGAGTAGTGGATGGTGGTAAGATGATATTTGTCTTTTCTTTCTTTCTCTGCCAGGGTTTACACTGTTTCTAGGTAAAATCATCCAACCCCAGATATTTTCATAAAGTAGACACCAGGGGCACTCCAGGGTCATGTGTCTTGCATTGATCTCATAAGGATTTCTTAACCCGAAGCCCTTGAAATTCTCAAACACAGGCTAAAAACACACCTTTTCGTCATATTTCCGGGACTCTTGCAAGAACTTCTGGGTAAGAAAACCTAGTAAGAGCTATACAAGTCACTCCTCCCAGGATTCTCTTGGGAGTCTACTTCTAAAACATGTGCAGGTTTGCTAGGTTTCATTATTTTCCAGCTGAGCTAGGACCCAAATTCCACAGCTAGCCACATTGGAAAAAAGGTCAGCTTTCAGTAGAAAAATGTGATGTGTCCATGTTGCATTTTGGTGCCTTTTCTGTTGCTGCCATTCGCTCTACCCACACAAGTGTGGTACCATTCTTATTGGGAGCCTTGGGGTAGGTGATAGTAAATGTGTTGCTCCCTACAGATTCCAGAACTTTCCTTTAGAAAAATGTGAAGTAAATGTGTTTTTTTGTCAAGCTTTGAAGTTTGCAAGGGCTTCTAAGTAAGAAACTTGGCCAGATCCATGCAAGTCACCCCACTCTGGATTCCTCGGGTGTCTAGTTTTAACAAATGCGCAGTTTTGCTAGGTTTCCTTAGGTGCCAGTTGACCTAGGGCCAAAAATCCACAGCTAGCCACATTTCAAAATGGGGTCAGTTTTCATTGGAAAAAATGTGATTTGTCCATGTTGCTTTTTGGCACTTTTCCTGTTCCAGCCACACGCCCTATAGGCACAAGTGAGATACAATTTTTATCTGGAGAAGTGTCAAAATTGTAGGTGGTAGGAAATGTGTTTTTCTCTGCAGAAATGTGAGGGAATGTGTTTTTTAGTCAAAGTTTGAGGTTTGAAAGGGCTTCTCTGTAAGAAAACCTGGTGAGAAACATTCAAATCACCCCGCCCTGAATTTCCAAGGATGTCTAGTTTTCAAAAATGTTAATGTTTGCTAGGGTTCCCTAGGTACTTGCGGAGCAAGGGCCCAAGTTCCCCAACTACCCACATGGCAAAAAAATTGTCAGTTTTCAGTGGAAAAATGTGATGTCCATATTTCATTTTAGGCCCTTACCTGTGACTGGCACTATGGGGGTCATTTCAACCTCTGTGGTCTTTTCACAAGACCGCAGAGGGACCGCCGTGCTGAAGACCACCAGTTCTGGCGGTTTTCCGCTCGGCGAATTATGACTGCTGGCAGCCCTCTGTCCTTTTCCAGACAGAGAGCCGCCAGCAGCCATACTGACGGTCGGCGGGGAAGTGGAGGTTGCTCCACCTCCACCGCCCGTCAACAGAACACCGCCCACCGAATCACGTTACGTCATTCGGTGTGGCGGTGTTCTGTTGACGGGGTGCTGACGGTGGAGCAGCCCCCATGGATCCCGTCCCCTCCCGGAGGATCAACGGATCAGGTAAGTTGATCGTCCGTTAGGGGAGAGGGGTGGGGTCGTGTTGTGTGCGTGCATGGGGGTGTGCGTGTGAGTATGAAGAGGGGGTGTGTGAGTGCGTGTATGCATGCAGGGGTGTAGTGTGTTTGGAAATGTGTGCGTATCTGCTTGTATGTATGTCTGTATGGATGTGTGCGTGTATGTCTGAATGTGGGTGTGTGTGTATGACTGTGTATGTCTGTTGACATGTTTGTTCGTGTGGGTGCGGGTATGTGTGTTGGTGGTGTCGGGTGTGTGTGTGTATAGAGATGTCGGGGATCGGGGTGGGGAGGGGGGTCCTGCCACCTTTGGTGAGTGTAAGGGGGGTGGGGGGTTTCGGGGAAGGACTCAGGGTGGGGGTGGGGGGGGTGGTTTAGACCCCTATCAGTGCCAGGGAAGGGATTCCCTGGCACTGATAGTGCTTACCATCATGGATTTCATGGCGGTGCCCAACCCCATGAAATCCATGGCGGTCAGCCGGGTCATGATACCGCCGGCGGTCTTGTGACGGCCGTCGGGCTGGAGACCCAAGTCTCCAGCCCAGCGGTCGTCTCCGCCATGGCGGTAGGTTCAAAGAAGTGGCGGATGACCATGGTGGTAACCGCTATGGTCATAATTCCATTTTTTTTACCGCCAGTCTGTTGGCGGTAAGACCGCCACTTCTTCGCCAACTACCAGGGTTGTAATGAGGGCCCATGTCTACCCACAAAAGTGAGGTACTATTTTTATTGGATGACCTTTGTTTCTCCTTTATCAATATAAGATGCAGCATGCCATTAATGGTTTTTAGGAAGTTGCAGGTAAGCCATGTTAGAGAATTGGAGTGAATAGTTCTACAGGGTAACAATATGTTGTTATGCTGGACCATGGCATGGTATCTGTAACATTAGCTATTACGACCTGACTTAAAAGGAAATGCCATTCTTGCAAAATATTATTGATCATGGGAATGCAAGCTTCATACTAGGTTGATTACCTTTATTGTTAAGGAGGTTTTGTTTAACTTGATCTACATATCTTATGCTCTTTGCACAATGAGCTTCGGTAAGTATAATGTTTATAATGGTCAAATTTGTTGTTATAATAAATAATTGCCATCTATGGGGTTCTGGGTGGGAAAATTAAGGAGGTTTTTATTTTTATGTTTTTGTCTTTTTTTCTCTTTATCTGGATTTCCATATTTCATGCTTCTTGCACCATTTGCAAGTGTCAAATCTGATGCTATAAAATATAACTCCTAACCTTGGGGGTCTCGGTGGGATGACTTTTCACATGTAGTCGAGACCAGGAATGGGGTAGGTGTAGGAATCACTTTTTGAAATGTTAAGTATAACGTTTGAATCAATTTAATGCTTATTGGACTTTTGTGCCTGGGGTTATTATATAATGTTATTCGGTTTTTGCACAACAATTGTTAACTGTGGGGGGCAGGTAGTGTTGTATTAGGTGATCAACTCTTACAGTTAGTATGGTGACTCCCAAATGGATTTGCTTGTTTTGCACCTTTTGCACAATGTGGTATTTTAAGCCTGATGCTGCCATGGTTGTGAGGCATGGATTTGTATATGATTATTAATTGTTTTACTGATATCTTAATGATTTTTAGGCTTATTGTACATTTTATTGATATTTTATGAGTTGTGGGGTTTGTATGGCCTAATGGACTTGTTATCAAACTAATAAAATCCAATACAATTAATTATTGGATGACTTGGTGTAATGCCGGGTAAAAGGAAGTTTGTGGTTCCTCGCAGATTGCAGAAAATTCTATTAGAGAAATGTTAAAAAAATGTGTTCTTTAGTCAAAGTTTGTTGTTTGTAAGGACTTCTGGGTAAGAAAACCTGGTGAGAGCCACACACAACTCACCCCACTCTGTCTTCTCCTTGGGATCTAGTTTTAGAAAATGTGCAAGTTTACTAGGTGTCCCTGTGTGCCTGCCGAGCTAGGGCTCAAAATCCACAGCTAGGCACATTGCAAAAAAAGGATCAGTATTCAGAGGAAAAATGTGCATTTTGTGCCCTTTCTCATCACAGGCACTAGGCCTCCCACACAAGTGTGGCACAATCTTTATCCAGAGACTTAGAGGAACACAGAATAGTAGAATAAGTGTTATAACTAATTGTATTTCTCTACATTTGTGCCATCCAAATGTAAGCCAGTTTGAAATAAAGAAGACATTTTAAAAAATGTTTTCTATTTCACATGCTAATATTAGTACCCACAAATTCAAAGATGTTCAAATAACCACTATTTTTAACTCCGTATTTTGTGTCCTTTTCTGAAATACATAGGTTTCCTTGATATCTCTGTTTCATTCTTTGTATTTTACCACATGAATTACTCTATACCAGGTACACAACGAAACACCATTGCAAGGTACAGCTCAGTTATTGGCTCTGGGTATACTGAGTTCTTGAAAAACCCACAAACTCTATAAATCCCTGCAACCACAAGGAGCTAGCAGATGTAATGGTATATTTGTGCTGTAAACGGGCATCGTGATGAGAAGTTACAATTGAAAACGTCACAAATGGATGTTTTTACCTACACATTTTCAGTATTTTTATATGTCAACAGTTAGGGCCTCAGTATGAGTTTAGGGGTCCCTCGATCACCATGGTGGCGGTGGTGGTCTGACCGCCACCGTCTTGGCAGTCGGACCGTCATATTATGAGTCAAGCGGGCATATGGAGCAAAGACTGCATGGGTTCCTCTGCCACCGCCAAACAGTACAGACCGCCACGATCACAAGGCTGCAACAGCAAGCCATCAGAGCCTGTGTTGTCGCCGGACACATTAGGAGGTTGCACACTGCCATCATGACCATGGTGGTCCACCCACCAAGTCTCAGAAGGCGGAAATGGACAGTATAAAGGGAGACATTCACCTGCAGGCAGCCTCACTCATCTGTTTCCATCATGTAGCCCATCGCAAATGTTCTGCCACTGCTGATGGTCCTCAAAGATACATGAAACCAACGCCGTCATGTACGCCACCGACCATTATGTTATATTACATTTACTTGTTATAGTGCACAGGTCACCCCAAATGGGGTATCCTGGTGCTTATGGGAAAGCTCTAGGAAATAAATTAATTTAGAACAGTGTGGTTTTGAGCATCTTTCTAAAATGATGATGGTTGGAGCAAATACGAAGTTCATATGGCAATTTGTTCCAATATACAGGGGCCAGATAAGAGAACTATCTTACCCCTGTCTTGTCTTTTTTTATCCTGGGGACTGTGAGTAATGCCTTATCACTAGATCTCAAATTCCTAACCGGACAGTAAAGTTTAAGTTTCTGGGCCAGGTAATAGGAGGCTAATCCCAAAAGGGATTTGTGAGTAAGACAGCAAACTTCAAAGATGATACGTTTCCTAATTGGTAATCAGTGTAATGACTTTAGAAGAGGAGCAGAGGCGGTGCCCGAATGTTTGTTACAGATAAGTCTGGCGGCAGTATTTTGAACTACTTGAAGTTTGATAAAAGATTGTCATTTGGCAAGGGAAGTGAAGCATTACAGTAGTCCAATCGGCTGCTAATTAGCCCTTGTGCTAAAGCTTTTCTTGAGAAAGCTTTGTAAAAATGGCAGGGCTTCCCTTACCATATTGGTAAGAATCTGTTTCTTCATGGTAAGATTATTGTCCAATTTGACACTAAGGAGGTCATTCCGACCCTGGCGGTAAATACCGCCAGGGCCGGGGACAGCGGGAGCACCGCCAACAGGCTGGCGGTGCTCCCTTGGGCATTCTGACTGCGGCGGTTCGGCCGCGGTCAGAAGAGGAAAACCGGCGGTCTCCCGCCGGTTTTCCGCTGCCCTGGAAATCCCCCATGGCGGCGCCGCTTGCTGCACCGCCATGGGGGATTCCGACCCCCTCACCGCCATCCTGTTCCTGGCGGTTCCACCCGCCAGGGACAGGATGGCGGTGAGGGGTGTCGTGGGGCCCCTGGGGGCCCCTGCAGTGCCCATGCCAATGGCATGGGCACTGCAGGGGCCCCCGTAAGAGGGCCCCACTTTGTATTTCAGTGTCTGCATTGCAAACACTGAAATACGCTACGGGTGCCACTGCACCCGTCGCACACCCTCCACTCCGCCGGCTCCATTCGGAGCCGGCATCCTCATGGAGGGCTGTTTCCCACTGGGCTGGCGGGCGGCCTTTTGGCGGTCGCCCGCCAGCCCAGTGGGAAACCCAGAATGACCGCCGCGGTCTTTTGACCGCGGTACGGTCTTCTGGCGGTTCCCTCCAGGCGGGCGGCTCCCGCCGCCCGCCGGGGTCAGAATGACCCCCTAAGATTTTTCATTGCCTGTTTAGGGGTGGGCACAGGGTCCAGATCGATTGGCCACCAATAATTGGCCCAGATCTGTTGTGCTTTACCAAACAGCATTATCCGTGTATTAGCCGTGTTTAAGTGATGATAGTTAAATGACCTCCAGGCTGCAATAGATTTCATGCAGGAAATGAAGCACTGTTTGGTGATAGTAAGTACCTTATTAAAGGAAATCATCAGTTGTGTGTCATCGACATAAGAGTATCTCCAGCCCAAACGACCTAACAAGCTTTGCAAGGGGAGCAACATAAACATTAAGAAATGTAGGACTTAAGCAAGAACCTTGTGGTACACCTTCATCAATATGTTTAGGTCCTGATTGAAAGGTTCCAAGAGAAATTACTTGTGTTCTATTGTTCAAGTAGTCCTGGAGCCAATTTAAGCCCGCCCTTTGATGCCACAATCCTGTAGTCTCAGAAGTAATCTGGGATGGGACATTGTATCAAAAGCAGCTAAGAGACGTAATAGCACTTTCATAACTGGGGTGTTATCTTCAAGAGCTAATCTAATGTAGACAGTCAACTGCTACAAGGGCAGTTTCTGTACTATGGGCTGAGCAAAAGCCTGACTGCGAGTAATCTAGAATGTTTTTGTCCTCAAGATAAGCAGTCCACCGGTTGTTCATAAGACCTTCTAAAACCTTACTTAGCGTCAGAAACAGTGAAATTGACCTATCGCTAGATAAGTCAGATGGTAATAGATTGTCTTTTCTTGTAGAGGTCTGACTTGTGCTTCTTTCCACTTCACGTGAAAAATCCCTGTTGTGAGTGATAAGTAAACAACAAATGGGTGATGGCAATGGTTCAGCAAGTACAGTCACAATTCTGGGGAACAAACATCCCAGGGTGAGCCCAATTTTATTTTCTTAAGGCACTTGGTAATTTCTTCAGAAGAGAATGGCGACACGTTATAAAAACCCTCAGAGTTAGTGTCATATGAATGAGATGAACAAGGAACCAAATAATCTGGTTTTGTACACTTAAGGTATTTAGCATAGATAAGATCAATTTTCTGGTCAAAATAATCTGCTAAAGAGTTACACAGCGACTGTACTGCAGTAGCGGCTGAGTTACAAGCCTGCGGATTAGTAAATTCTCTCAAGGCGTTGTAAAGAGCCCTGGACTAATTATTTGATTGCTTTATTTGTTGAAAGTTTTTACGAGTTTGGTCAATGTTTTGATAGGATCTAAGAGCACCTTTGCAGATCATTTTATCTTTGCTAAAGCGCCACTGTCATTCTAGCTTTTTACAACCTTAGGTACACACATCTACCTGTATCAGGAAGCTTGAAAACAGATTGGACGCTCACCGTCCACATCATATGGGGGGCACACCACAGGCACCAACTACATGTCATATCCCATACACAGTCCAAAATATATATCAAGACAGACACATTCACAGTCACAACACGCCCCCTTTGGGCAGCTCACTCACACTGCACCGCAAACTACACAAAAACACATGGGCGTACATCTCTGGCACAGGGACAGTGAAGTCTACACAACATTCACCCACACATTATCGGATATCACATACAAATACAACACACACACACACACTCACATTCCACACAGGCCAGGGACTGCCATCACATAAAACACACATATGTATTAATGTGTCATGGAACCCAACCAACACCAACAATTAACAGCCCTACAATGGATACATACATCGCGTACATCACAGCACAATTGAAGGACAATGGCATGCACAATTCACAGAGAGACAAATAGACAAAGGGCACTATGCACACAGTACTTGCACAATTGGGATGAGGCACCAGGTACACTCATGGAAGGCGACCGCATGGGATACATATCACCTTGCAACTGCCCATAAAACAACATCTGTACATGAAATGGTCCTACATGTGTCTCACGGACAAACAACTCTAGACACAAATGTCATGCCCATCTGCACAATGTGGAAGTGCAAGTAAACAAAGCACATACAACTCCAAATGCATGGGACATACCTCTACAGGAAGTAGCTGCAAGGGACATACACCTAAATGGACACTCGCACAGTCAAATGCAAACAAAGCGAGCACAACTGAACTCACTCCATGTCTGCACTACAAAACTCAAGCAGACACACATCAGATTAATACATAAGCCATATCAGAGGACACGTCTAACACCATACATGCTCACAGTTGATAACACAAGATGAAATACTCACCATAACGAATGCACAATACCATGACACCACCGTCGCATGTACACACCCATACATACACTCAACATATACCCTCCACTTGGGGGACACCAGCACTGCCCAAAAAGACACATACAAATGGAGCAGAAAGCAGGCTGAAGCACACTCAACTGTAGGCACAAAACACAAGTTAATCAAGAACAACATTACGATAGAAAAGGAATTGCAGGACAAATGAATACCAAAAAAAAAATCTTTGGGTTTATTAAGTGTGAAATATGAAAGTCCAAAGGCCATTTGTCAGTCCATATAGATGTTCCCCAAATTAGCACAGACTCCCAACTGCCATTGTACCTCCACAGGAAGGGGCATCAAGGGGCAGTCAGGCCCCTCAGGGATTATCCCAGGGTGGGGGGGGGCAGATTTGGGAGAGGAGATATGGGTTTTGGCTTGGGAGGGGTGGCCTTCTTCTCATGAAGGATGGGGCTTCTTCTTGGGGGGGTATGTATGCTTGCGGGGCAGGGGAAGCCTTGAAGATGGGAGGGACACCTGGGAGCTGGATGGGTGCCTCCTGGGTTTGGGAAAGGGATAGGGGGAACAGGGGTAAGGTTAAGATCTAACCAAAAAGTTATTTAGAGACACTAGGATAGTCATCAGAAGGGAGTCCGGATTTGTAGGGCGAGGGAGTTGTTGCATGTTGTGTAGGTGTGGGTATTGTGGGTGCATGCTTATGGTAGGTATGCTTGTGTGTGGCAGCTGTCTGTTGGGTTGGCGAGTGTGGGTGTTTGCGTGCCTTGAGTAAGGGGGTGGAGTTACTGGGGTATGCAGTGTTGTGTGGCTGTTGGAGTGGTGCCTGCAACTATGGTGGTTATGGTGGATGTCTGTGTGTCTTTAGTTTTGGTGTCTTTGGGTGTGGTGCTTGTGGTGGATGTCTGGGGGTATCCTGGGGTGGTGTCTGCAGGTTTGATGGGTTTGGTGGGTGTGTCAGTGACTGTTGGTGTGCTGCCTGTGGGTATGCTAGATATGGTATGTGTGATATTGGGGGTGGTGGGGGTGTCAAGTGAAGTTGTGACTGTTGCTGTGTCTGTGGGTGAGTGTTGTTTGTGTGTGTGTGCCGATATGTTTTGTGCTGCATGTATTTGTATGTGCTCCTCTTGGCTGTTGAGGTGATGCCATAGCTGATGAGGCCAGAGCCTGAAAAGGTCTTAGTAGGCTAGCCATTGCACCATGAATGCCTTCCAGGAATGCATTGATTTGCTGCAGTTGAGTCACCAATGCCTGGATGACATTCACAATGGCTGACTGACCCACAGAGATACTTCTCAGGAGGTCAATAGCCTTCTCACTGAGGGCAGCAGGGGTAACGGGGGCTGAGGCGGAGGTGCCTGCGGTGAAGGAAACGCCCACGCTCTTGGGTGAGTTGGCAGGGCAAACTAGGTGGGAAGCAACAGATAGGCCAGTAATAGAACGGGGGTGGAAGACAAGGATAGTAGTGAGGGGATTCCTCAAGAGGTCAGCCACCACTAGGGAGTGTCCACTGGAAAAGGAACCTAATGACAATGATGAGGATGTTTCGGTCTCCCCGTGGCACTCCCCTTGGGCTCCGGACCAGTGGGTCCCTTTGTTTCAGTTGTGTCTCAACCCGAGGTCGCATGTCGAGAGGCTTCCCCTCTGGGCTGGGCCCCATCTCCTTTGCTTGCTGGTGCTGGTGCTGCAAAGACAAAGAGGAATAGGGTCATCATGTGTCCATGAACACACTTGAGCAACAGCTCTGGTTAGCAAACATTACCATGATGTCAAGTAGGCCCCAGCAACAAATTCCACCTAAGTGGCCCATACGTGCGCCATACCTTCTGCATGCATGCCATCTGAACTGTCAACAGTTGCCCACAGGAAAATCAGGAACTCAGAAAACTACAATTGCATGGCTGAGGTTGTGCAAACACAATAACCAGTGAACAAGTAGGAGACCTCATCACCCACAAAGCTTTGCCCCATGGAGGAGACCTTCAGTTACCTGTTGGCATAGAATTGTAGGACAATGCAAAGTCCATTCCCACAGATTCCACACAAGGGCATACACATGGATTTGCCACATATATAATGATCGTACAATTAGAAATGATGCTCCAAAATTGAGCCATGTTGATGACAAACGTGCAATAGCCTGGAGAAGGTGACATGGAAATACCCATGTCAAATTGGAAAAATATCAACAATTTATACTTCACCAAGTGACATTTGTCCCAGTAGAGTCAAGAAGGTAGTATCAATGTTGTACAGATAAGCCACAAATGTGGCATTGAAATGACCACTGTAGACATCATGTCCAATATGTTGAGGAGAGATGTCCCCAAAATATACCACAGAATGAATGAGCAAGCCCCAGACTAATCACCACTAATGGCTGGCACCCCTTACAATGACATACTCTAGATGAATCAGTAGAAGCCATTAGTTCTTTGCATGTTGGAAAGACACAGAAGTTGCAAAGACTTGAAGAAGGCCCATAACATGTTGCCCAATGGGAAGCTACATCACAGTCCCCATCATGGTCATGCAAACCCAGATGTCTGTCTGTAGATGAATGCCTGTACCCAAACACATGTGTCTAAAACATATCTGCAAGTCACTCCATGATGCACGTCAACAGTCAGGGCATATACCTTAACCTTTACACATGTGCAGTACATTTTTCCAACTGATGTCATCAAGATCAAAGAAATGCACATTGTGGCTCAAAATGCTATGCCTACCTGTCATGTTCCTCATTGTTACTGCAGTTGTACATGCCAAATGACATGCTATGACGCATGAGGGAATATGTCAGCCAATAAACAATAGTGACACAGTCCTGTATGTGGCACAACATGAAATGTAGCCCTGTAGTATATGTACTATTCCACAGTGTGCCATGCACATATATGTGAGGGAATACAGACATCATCCCATCAACATAGGTACACCATGCATGAAACTGCAGATTACAAATGTTTTCTAAACAGAAAGGGACACATGCTGACATGTGGGCACAAGGAATGTTGGCAACAGTGATGGCACATAATTCATGTCAATTCACATTCCCCACTTACCAAGGGAATATAGTGATCTGTAGCTGCACACAAAGAACAATGTAAGCCCTGTCACGTGTCTGTTGGACACTTTCATATCGCAGACTGCAGTGAAGCACCCATAAACATCATACACTGAAAAAACAAGCTTCTGGGTGGCAGATGCCAACATACACATTTACACAGACACATGCCGAAGGACAGTGATCCATCACCTACTTACCTGTGGCATGGAACACTGAGGAGCAGTGGTCTGTTGCATAGAAAATACACACAGTACACCAACAAACAGTATATGATTGATAACTGTACCCTGTCATATTTGGTCCCTTCAGAAGAAGTTGTGAGAGGATACCTGGTCCAATGAGCAAGGCACATCAGTACAAAACACATTACATCTCAACACAATCTCTCCTCTACTGTGTGACACGTGGCTCATCCCTAATAGTCAGGGGGAGCAGTCAGAACCTCACTCAATCACTTGGCAACGTGATAGGCAAGAAAACGCCCTATATTCACCCCCTTGTGGATGTTGTGCTGCCCTCAAATGCCAATCAAGCTACGGATAGGCCACCGCCAAAATGCGGGCAATTAAGGGGGCCATGGTCCAACAGGCACCCCTCCCTCATTATGACAGCCTCATCTAGGCCTCCGCAAACTTCCAGGTCCTCCCACCTTTTTCCCCAGGGTCCACACCTTCTAGGTGATGGCTCTCCATATTCCTTTCTTTTGATGGGCGTTGACCTGCATGGATGCAAAACACAAATCAAGAGATCATGATCACAAGTTTTATCACAAATCATTCAGTCAGATACATGTCAGTTACATCTAGCTAGAACATTCCCATTTTGTCGATACTGCCTAAGTGTGACACATACAAGCCAATACGTACAAGGACATGACTGCAGATAAACATTTCCCAATCTGCAGATCAACCCATTGCTTTGCTCAGGCCATACAAAGACAAGCCATGCTTACTGGCATCTTGTGGGAAGTGCCTTAGCAACCTGACTGAGATGTGAGCCACTATGAGACACCTCACACTTCTGTGGCTTCTGCAACATAGACTCCTTAGGCATGAATTGACCAACACATTCATACTCTGTGAGAATGAATCTCTGCATACAGTCCCTACAGGCTACTGGCAGAGTACAAAATGGGCAACAATGAAAGGACTGGCATGGTGGGTACAGAGAGTGTCTACCCTGTCCATGTGTGGACATTTGCAATAACTAATGCAGATTTGTGCCAATTCAGGGGTTGGGATTCTGTGTTATGTATCGGCACCACAGAACACCCTTTTGGACATATGTGGCCATCCTATAGAGATGGCATCCAACAAAGGCATGCGTTGACCAGTTTCAACTATGTAACTAAGCTACAGTGTCACATATCATGGTGTCCCAGGAACCAAGACATTGTCTGCACAGTGGAAATGTCATTTAGGCAATGAGCCTGCACAGGACAAATATGTATGAAAGTGACAACAGGGCTGTGGGAGTAAGGGACCTGTCGTGAGTCAGAGACACAAATAGACAATGATGCTAAGGCACATCTTGAGAGCACTACACTGGTTACCCGTTGCCATAAGTTGCACCTTCAACCTGCTTTGTATCACCCACAAAGCTATACATGGAACAGGACCTCTTTTTATCAGAAACAAAATAACCAAACACATTCAACAAAGAAACCTCCGCTCAAGATTGGCACCCCGCCTTAAAACACCACCATACAAGAAATAGACTATAGGTGGTGTAAGGAAATGCCTCCTTGGCATGGTTACCCCCTGACTTTTTGCCTTTGCTGATGCTATGTTTTGATTTGAAAGTGTGCTGAGGCCTGCTAACCAGGCCCCAGCACCAGTGTTCTTTCCCTAACCTGTACTTTTGTTTTACACAATTGGCACACCCTGGCATCCAGGTAAGTCCCTTGTAACTGGTACCCCTGGTACCAAGGGCCCTGATGCCAGGGAAGATCTCTAAGGGCTGCAGCATAGCTTATGCCACCCAGGGACCCCTCACTCAGCACAGACACACTGCTTGCCAGCTTGTGTGTGTTGGTGAGGACAAAACGAGTAAGTCGACATGGCACTCCCCTCAGGGTGCCATGCCAACCTCACACTGCCTATGCAGTATAGATAAGTCACCCCTCTAGCAGGCCTTACAGCCCTAAGGCAGGGTGCACTATACCATAGGAGAGGGCACCAGTGCATGAGCACTGTGCCCCTACAGTGTCTAAGCAAAACCTTATACATTGTAAGTGCAGGGTAGCTATAAGAGTATATGGTCTGGGAGTCTGTCAAACACGAACTCCACAGCACCATAATGGCTACACTGAAGACTGGGAAGTTTGGTATCAAACTTCTCAGCACAATAAATGCACACTGATGCCAGTGTACATTTTATTGTGAAATACACCCCAGAGGGCACCTTAGAGGTGCCCCCTGAAACCTTAACCAACTACCCGTGTAGGCTGACTGGTTTTAGCAGCCTGCCACACTTGAGACATGTTGCTGGCCACATGGGGAGAGTGCCTTTGTCACTCTGTGGCCAGTAACAAAGCCTGCACTGGGTGGAGATGCTATCACCTACCCCAGGCAGGAGCTGTAACACCTGGCGGTGAGCCTCAAAGGCTCACCCCCTTTGTTCCAGCACCACAGGGCACTCCAGCTAGTGGAGTTGCCCGCCCCCTCCGGCCACGGCCCTACTTTTGGCGGCAAGGCCGGAGGAATTAATGAGAAAAACAAGGAGGAGTCCCTGGCCAGTCAGGACAGCCCCTAAGGTGTCCTGAGCTGAAGTGACGTTAACTTTTAGAAATCCTCCATCTTGCAGATGGAGGATTCCCCCAATAGGGATAGGAATTTGACCCCCTCCCCTTGGGAGGAGGCACAAAGAGGGTGTACCCACCCTCAGGGCTAGTAGCCATTGGCTACTAACCCCCCCAGACCTAAACACGCCCTTAAATTTAGTATTTAAGGGCTCCCCTGAACCTAAGAATTTAGATTCCTGCAACTTACAGAAGAAGAGGACTGCTGAGCTGAAAAACCCTGCAGAGAAGAAGAAGACACCAACTGCTTTGGCCCCAGTCCTCCCGGCCTGTCTCCCTCCTTCAGAAGAAACCTGCTCCAGCGACGCTTTCCCTGGGACCAGCGACCTCTGAATCCTCAGAGGACTGCCCTGCTTCCAAGAGACCAAGAAACTCCCAAGAACAGCGGCCCTGTTCAACAAAGACTGCAACTTTGTATCCAGAGGAGCAGATTTAAAGACCCCTGCAATCCCCGCAAGAAGCGTGAGACTTGCAACACTGCACCCGGCAACCCCGACTCAACTGGTGGAGAAACAACGCAACAGGGAGGACCCCCAGGCGACTCCAAGACTGTGAGTAACCAAAGTTGTCCCCCCTGAGCCCCCACAGCGACGCCTGCAGAGGGAATCCCGAGGCTCCCCCTGACCGCGACTGCCTGACTCTAAAATCCTGACGGCTGGAAAAGACCCTGCACCCGCAGCCCCCAGCACCTGAAGGATCGGAACTCCAGTGCAGGAGTGACCCCCAGGAGGCCCTCTCCCTTGCCCAGGTGGCGGCTACCCCGAGGAGCCCCCCCCTTGCCTGCCTGCACCGCTAAAGAGACCCCTTGGTCTCCCATTGAAATCCATTGGAAATCCAACGCTTGTTTGCACACTGCAACCGGCCGCCCCCGCGCTGCTGAGGGTGTACTTTATGTGTGGACTTGTGTCCCCCCCGGTGCCCTACAAAACCCCCCTGGTCTGCCCTCCGAAGACGTGGGTACTAACCTGCTGGCAGACTGGAACCGGGGCACCCCCTTCTCTCCATTGAAGCCTATGCGTTTTGGGCACCACTTTGAACTCTGCACCTGACCGGCCCTGAGCTGCTGGTATGGTGACTTTGGGGTTGCTCTGAACCGCCAACGGTGGGCTACCTTGGACCCCAATTGGAACCCCGTAAGTGGTTTACTTACCTGCAAGAACTAATATTACTTTACCTCCCCTAGGAACAGTGAAAATTGCACTGTGTCTACTTTTAAAACAGCTAAATGTGTTTTATTTAAAAAGTATATATGCTATTGTGATTGTTCAAAGTTCCTAGAGTACTTACCTGCAATACCTTTCAAATGAGATATTACATGTAGAATTTGAACCTGTGTGTATGTACAACAAATGCTTAACACTACTCCTTTGATAAGCCTACTGCTCGACCACACTACCACAAAATAGAGCATTAGTATTATCTCTTTTTGCCACTATCTTACCTCTAAGGGGAACCCTTGGACTCTGTGCATACTATTCCTTACTTTGAAATAGTGCATACAGAGCCAACTTCCTACATTGGTGGATCAGCGGTGGGGTACAAGACTTTGCATTTGCTGGACTACTCAGCCAATACCTGATCACACGACAAATTCCAAAAATTGTCATTAGAAATTGATTTTTGCAATTTGAGCTATTTTTCTAAATTCTTAAAAGTCCTGCTAGGGCCTTGTGTTAGTCCCTGTTTAGCATTTCCTTTTAGAGTTTAAAAGTTTGGTGAAAGTTTGAATTAGAGCCTAGAACTAGTTTTAGATTCTTAAAAAGTATTCCAACTTTTAGAAGCATAATGTCTAGTACAGAGATTAATGTGGTGGAACTCGACACCACCCCTTACCTCCATCTTAAGATGAGGGAGCTAAGGTCACTCTGTAAAATAAAGAAAATAACAATGGGCCCCAGACCTTCCAAACTACAGCTCCAGGAGCTTTTGGCAGAGTTTGAAAAGGCCAACCCCTCTGATGATGGCAACACAGAGGATGAAGATAGTGACTTGGAGGAAAATTCCCCCCTACCAGTCCTAACTAGGGAGAACAGGGCCTCTCAAGCCCTGTCTCCAAACATAATAGTCAGAGATGCTGGTTCCCTCACAAATCACTGAGGATAATCCCAGTGAAGAGGACATCCAGTTAGCCAGGATGGCCAAAAGATTGGCTTTGGAAAGACAGATCCTAGCCATAGAAAGGGAAAGACAAGAGATGGGCCTAGGACCCATCAATGGTGGCAGCAACATAACTAGGGTCAGAGATTCTCCTGACACGTTGAAAATCCCTAAAGGGATTGTAACTAAATATGAAGATGGTGATGACATCACCAAATGGTTCACAGCTTTTGAGAGGGCTTGTGTAACCAGAAAAGTGAACAAATCTCACTGGGGTGCTCTCCTTTGGGAAATGTTCACTGGAAAGTGTAGGGATAGACTCCTCAGACTCTCTGGAAAAGATGCAGAATCTTATGACCTCATGAAGGGAACCCTGATTGAGGGCTTTGGATTCTCCACTGAGGAGTATAGAATTAGATTCAGGGGGGCTCAAAAAACCTTGAGCCAGACCTGGGTTGATTTTGTGGACTACTCAGTGAAAACACTGGATGGTTGGATTCAAGGCAGTGGTGTTAATAATTATGATGGGCTGTACAATTTATTTGTGAAAGAACACCTGTTAAGTAATTGTTCAAATGATAAACTGCATCAGCATCTGGTAGACCTAGGACCAATTTCTCCCCAAGAATTGGGAAAGAAGGCAGACCATTGGGTCAAGACTAGGGTGACCAAGACTACCACAGGGGGTGACCAAAAGAAAGGGGTCACAAAACCTCCCCAGCGGACGAGTGTTGAGACATCCAAAACCAAAAATAGTAAAGAGTCTTCTTCAGGCCCCCAAAAACCTGCACAGGAGGGTGGGCCCAGAGCCTCTTCATAAAACAATTTTGGGTACAAGGGTAAAAACTTTGATCCCAAAAAGGCCTGGTGTCGTAGCTGTATTCAGCCTGGACACCAAACTGGAGACAAGGCCTGTCCCAAGAAAACTACCACTTCTAACTCCACTCCAGCTAACACTGGAATGGCTAGTCTCCAAGTGGGATCAACAGTGTGCCCAGAGCAAATCAGGTGTCACACTGAAGCTACATTAGTCTCTGAGGGTGGGGTGGATTTAGCCACACTGGCTGCCTGGCCTCCTAACATGTAAAAATACAGGCAGCAGCTCTTAATTAATGGGACAAGTGTAGAAGGCCTGAGGGATACAGGTGCCAGTGTCACTATGGTGACAGAGAAACTGGTTTTCCCTGGTCAATACCTGGCTGGACAAACTTATCCAGTCACCAACGCTGACAATCAGACTAAAGTACATCCCATGGCTATGGTAACTTTAGAGTGGGGAGGGGTCAATGGCCTGAAACAGGTGGTGGTCTGTTAGGGTTTGTGCACAGCAAAGAGCATGTCCCCTCTCACTGCACTAGTGGGTTCTGTAATAGCTCCCTTTTAAACTTACTATTGAAAGCCTTTCTTGTTATCTCACCTTCCCCCCCACCTAGGCTTCTGTGTATGTTGTTTAATGTGCTGTTTTGTTTACACATTGGGCCTTGCTTTTACCAAGGCTTCTTTAAAACACTCCTCTCTAGGCCATGTGTTAATTTAACTCATTTGCATAATAACTGAAATTCTGCACACCTTTCAAGAACATGTGCAGCTTGTGAGGACCACACCCAGCTCTTCAAACCACACCCAGCTCTGCACACCTTTCAAGAACATGTGCAGCATGTGAGGACCACACCCAGCCCTGTCTATAAAAGGCAGCCCCGGAGCCTCGACCAGTGCTTGTGCTCGTCTACCTCCCGCTTACCTGAGGACAGATCCCTCGGCGCTGGCACTCCTGCTCTCTACAGACTTTCATTGGCTTCAATGGGCGCAGCTGCTGGCTCTTCCTTCTTCCGGTTTCCGGTTCCTCCTTGCCTCAGCCTCTCTCCTACAAGCAACCTGCAAAAGAGAAAGAAGACAAGGTTAGACTGATCAGTATCTCTTGCCAGCAACAAGTAAGTGCAAAACTTTTATTACCTGAAAGAACTTTGACAACAATTTCTGGATTCGTGTATAGACAATTTGAAACAAGATACCTTCCACGAACATTGTGATTCAAACTCTTTGTTACAACAATACTTTGCGGAACTTGGTGAAGCAAACATTTTTTTATGGAACTTTTAAGAATCGAACCGTGGAAACCATTAACAGCAAGGCAAACAGTAAATCAAGGACTTGCACAAATTACATGCTGTATTTTGACGTAAAAGTACAGTATTTGTTTTATAAAAGATTCTGGAAATATCGGAAAAGTGAGTCTGCTATTGGCAATTTAGGCTTTAGTTATATTAAGATGAATGTTTGATATTGATAATTCTGATAACGGTATTTGTTTAATGTTTTAGAAGCTTTAGAGTAATAGAAAGCACATCCCAGAGCAGTAACACATTCCAAACCTGGAAACTAGAGACCAGGATTCAAGAGGTACTTTTAGAAGAAAATTTCTAATAAATAAAGGGATAGTCAGGAACCCAGTTAGGAATAGGATGTACTTATCTGTTCTTTGTTTATGTTTCATTAGGCACCAGTTTCTACCGAAGTCAGAGAGGGCCGCAGATTTGTGCAGCACTTCAACAGTGGAAACGCAAGAACGCTGTTGTCTCTTTATTTTATTTTATCCACTTCCCCCCTTCCCTTGAGCTTCTGTTCTTAGTGCACTGTTTTAAAAACTAGTGTGCTGGAAAAAGCAGTTTCAGGGTGGGGTCGGATTGTCTTCAACCTCCATCAGAACTGAACAAGGACTCAGGTGAGCTGGGCTTTGACAGAAGCACAAGCCTTAAATAAATAAAAAAAAATCAGTTCTGGTGGACGATGAATATCGGGGAAGAAATAGAGGGCATTGACGTCACGGATATGGCGCAGGCCCTAAATGAGGACTTGGCTCATAATTAATCAGTGTCTGGCATCTTGCAACATATGCAAGAGGAAATAGAGAGATTAAAGATGGAGAATACCTATTTAAAACAGGATTTAAGCAGGTATAAATTTAGGGTATCTCAGTGGAACACAGCTTTTACGCCTTTGTTTAAAACCTCCTCAGAGACAGGGGCGCCATCAAAACATACAACTTTGCCTCCCCCAGTTGAGGTCACTGTTAATGTTCCTAATGCTGTGCCCTTAGCAGCACCTGAACGTTTTCATGGAGATAGTAACAAATTCCATGTTTTTATCAATCAATGTCAATTACACTTCGTTTGTAAGCCACAACAGTTCCCTACTGATGCTACGAAAGTGGCATTCGTCTTGTCTTATTTGGGTGGCACAGCAGCCAATTGGTCAATTCCTTTCGTGGAGAGAGATGATCCCATCCTCCATAATTGGAATCAATTTAAACATACCATGACCAGCCTTTTTGCAAAACACACTTTCATGCAGGCAAGTGATAATGAGCTTTTAAATCTTAAACAAGGTAACAAGGATTTATTGACCTATCTCACTAGTTTTAATCGTTTACTCACCGAGACACACTGGCCAGAAGAAAAGCGTGTCTCCCTTTTCTATAAAGGTTTGAGAGACGAGTTAAAAGACGCGCTGGCTCATATCGTTGATTTGCCAGAAGACTATTCGGACTTTGTAGATTTAGTTGTGAAATTAGAACATAGACTAGGAGAAAGAAAGGGAGATAAATACAAACCGGAATCACGGTTAACTTTTATTAGACACGAGAAGAAAGTCCCAGATAATAAACTCCCTGAACCTGAGCCTATGCAAATAGGGACACTCAGAGGTTCACTCACATCAGAGGAAAAAGAAAGAAGGAGAAAACTTCAATTATGTTTATATTGTGGAAGGGCAGGTCACTTTGCCAGAGAATGTCCAGTAAAGCCTAAAAATCCACGAAAGGGTGCTGTTTCCTCCACCTCCTCAACTGAATCGGGAAACGATTAAGCTCGACAAGGGGAGAGGTTACTTGTTCGAGAAAACATCTTAATCAAACCTCTAATGCTGCAGCCTTCATGGTACCGCACATACCTAGACATTTCATAATTCAGGTCGTTTTAATTGTTACTACCCAAGTGAGGCATTCTCTCCCTGTCCTACTGGACTCAGGCGCGACAGGAAATTTTGTGGATAATAAGTTAGCTGAAAACTTAGGACTTCCTATGTGCCTAAAGCCTTGTCCAGAAGCAGTATGTGCAGTGGATGGGTCAGAATTGACCTCTGGATTAATCACAAAACAAACAACTCCACTTGTTATGGTCTGTCAGAACGGGCACACAGAGGTGATTAGCTTTGATCTGATAGATACTCCTAATTTTGGTTTGATTCTCGGGGTACCCTGGTTAACAACTCATAACCCAAAAATTGATTGGGTGAATAGAAATGTTACTTTGGATTCCTCTTTCTGTAGAACCAATTGCTATCAAGAAGCAGGTACAGAACAGAGCACAGTATTACACTGTGCTAGTGTTATACAAGATGAACCAAGTCTCCCTCCTGAATATTCTGACTTTAAAGACGTCTTTGATCCAGTAAAGGCTAGTGTGCTGCCCCCACATAGGTCTTATGACTGTCGTATAGATCTTATCCCAGGGGCCCCTTTACCTAATAACAGAGTATATGCTTTGACTGACGAAGAAACCAAATACTTAAGAACCTACCTAGATGACCTACTACAGTCTGGGTTCATCCGTCATTCCACATCTCCGGTGTCATCTTCACTCTTTTTTATCCCGAAGCCGGATAAATCCCTGCGCGCGTGTATCGATTATAGAGGACTAAATAAGGCTACAATAAAGAATAAATATCCTCTTCCTCTAATACCTGTGTTGTTGGATCAGTTAAGACATTCTACTGTATACACTAAACTAGATCTGCGGGGAGCTTACCACCTGGTCCGAGTAAAAGAGGGGGATGAGTGGAAGACAGCTTTCAAGACAAAGGGGGTCATTCTGACCTTGGCGGTCGGCGGAGAGGCGGCGGTCGGACCGCGAACAGACCAGCGGTCAAAAAAATGGCATTCTGACCGCGGCGGTCACCGCCGCGATCGACTGCCACTTCCCCACTCCGACCGCCACGGCGGTCATGACCGCCGGGCTGGAGTTTGCGCACTCCGGCCCGGCGGTCGTCCCAAGACCGCCAACGGTATCATGACCCTGCTTACCGCCGCGGTTTCTGGCGGACGGGAACCGCCATGCGAACCATGGCGGTAGGCACTATCGGGCCAGGGAATTCCTTCCCTGGCACTGATAGGGGTCTCCCCCACCCCCCACTACCCCCCACGAGTCCTCCCCCCACACCCTCCACCCCCCTGCCACCACCCAGAGGTGGTACGAACCCCCTCCCCACCCCCACCCCCGACATGCACATACATGCACCCCGACATGCACACACCCCCTACACACACACATACACAACGGGGACACATACCCGCACACATACATGCAGACAGGCGCACCCGCCGAACTGCACACATTACCCATAGACACAGCAGCACCCCCCGCCCGCATACACGCACTCACACACCCCCTCTACACACTCACACGCACACCCCCATGCACGCACACATCACACAACACCCCCCCACCCCCTCCCCTAACGGACGATCAACTTACCGTGTGCGTTGGTCCTCCGGGAGGCGACGGGAGCCATGGGGAGGTGACCGCCAACAGAACACCGCCAACAGAAGACCACCACACAGATATGTGGGTCGTAATTCTGTGGGCGGAGTTCTGCTGGCGTGGCGGTGGAGGTTGACCAGTCTCCACTTTCCCGCCGACCGCCAGTGTGGCTGCTGGCGGTTTCCCGGCGGAACGCTCCCAGCGGTCGGAATACGCACAGCGGCATACCGCCGCGGTCGGCGGTCTTCACCGCGGCGGTAACTCGGCGGTCTTGCGAAAAGACCGCCAAGGTCAGAATGAGGGCCAAAGTTTGGTTTATTTGAGTACACAGTAATGCCCTTTGGGTTATGTAATGCCCCTGCGGCCTTTCAGTGCTTTATAAATGAGGTCCTACACGAATTCCTGGACGTTTGTGTCATAGTATACATAGACGACATCCTCATTTACTCTAAGAACTCAGAAGAACATACCCAACATGTTCGTGCAGTATTATCAAAGTTAAAAGAAAATCATCTTTTTGCTAAGTTAGAAAAGTGTACTTTTAATGTCAGCAAGGTGGACTTTTTAGGATACTGCCTGTCACCTCAAGGAATAACTATGGATGTAAAGAAAATCAGTGCTATTGCTGATTGGCCAGAACCATCCTCTGTAAAAGATATTCAGAAATTTCTGGGTTTCGCCAATTTTTATAGGAGGTTTATTGCACATTTCGCAGACATTGCGGCCCCAATAACTACCTTGTTGCGGAAAGGGCAACGATTTCTTTGGACTGATGAGGCGGCACACACCTTTCAACTCCTAAAACAAAAGTTCACTTCAGCCCCAATTCTGAAACATCCTGATCCTGACTTGCCTTTTTTTGTTGAAGCGGATGCTTCACAAGTAGCTTTAGGAGGAGTTCTCTCTCAACGAGATGCAGTAGATGGCCAGTTACATCCTATAGCCTTCTATTCCAAAAAGTTATTACCAGCTGAACAAAATTACACTGTGGCTGAAAGGGAACTACTAGCTATCAAAGTAGCCTTTTCAGAATGGAGGCACCATTTAATGGGAGCCAAGTACCCAGTTACAATCTTTTCTGACCATAGGAACCTACAGTTTTTTGGATCACTTAAAGCACTAACACCACGTCAGATGCGCTGGTTAAATTTTTTTAGCACATTTGACTTTGTAATAACCTATAGACCAGGTGCACAACAAATTCAATCTGATGTGTTATCTAGATACGGACATACTTCAGACATTAAACAAGATAAAATAGGAGAACCCATTATTCCTCCCCAAAAGTTTTTGGCACCAGTACAACAGAAGGATTTCATCACAGATCTATATAATGCACACATGCAAATAGCACCTCAGGATTGGTTAAAAGATTCCCATAACACAATACAACGAGGTTTATTGTATCACGACAACATGCTGTTAGTGCCCACCTCTGAATTACAAACACAGGTGATAATTTGTCATCACGCCTCACCGTTGGCAGGTCATCCTGGTTGGGTAAAAACCCTGGAAAATGTGCAAAAACACTTTTGGTGGGACACTATAAGAAAGGACATTAAGCAATTTGTCACTACCTGTCCAATTTGTGCAAGACATAAATCTTCTCATAAGGCCCCTGACGGTTTGTTAATACCAATGCCAACACCCAAGCAACCTTGGCACACTGTGAGCGTAGACTTTATTGTAGGTTTACCACCTGTAACATCTTTCACAACAGTGTTGGTTATAGTGGATTTTTTATCTAAAATGGCACATTTTGTACCATTACGGAAATTACCCACGGCGGCAGAATTTGCCGATATTTTTATAAGGGAAATTGTGCGTTTACATGGTTTGCCAAGCAAAGTGGTGCCAGACCGAGGGAGCCAGTTCAACTCTAAATTTTGGAAAAAATTATGTAAAAAACTGAAAATAGATGTGGCATTATCCACTGCTTTCCACCCAGAGACAGATGGACAGACTGAACAACTGAACCAAACCTTACTTCAAACGCTACGTTGTTTATTGGCTGATTATTCTAGAGAATGGTTGGAAGCTCTCCCTGTAGCGGAGTTTGTTTATAATAATACTGAGCATTCAGCTCTACTTTGCTCACCATTCTATTTCTTGCAGGGGTATCATCCAAGAGCTATACCCATTTTGTTCGAAGATTCTCTGTTACCTACAGTAACGGATAGACTAACAAGGTTAGGTGACATACAAGACAAAGCCAGGAAACATTTATTAAAGTACAAGGAAAGCATGAAAAGACAAGCAGACAAACACAGATCTGAGGCCCCAATGTATAAAATCGGTGACAAGGTATGGCTCTCCACAAAGAACCTAAACATAGAGGGATCCCGAAAGCTGCAACCACGTTTCATTGGACCCTTTAGTATAACTGCCATAGTAAACCCGGTAACAGTAAAATTAGATTTACCAAAAGAATATCCAGTACATACTACATTCCATGTGTCCTTGCTTAAGCCGTACAATCCAAAAACCCGACCTGAACCACCACCTCCACCCATACCAATTAAGGGAAATCTAGAATATGAAGTGAAAAGCATAAAAGACTCAAAAAGAATTAGTGGACGTCTGTTTTATTTAGTAGAATGGAAAGGATATGATGAATCTGAGAATTCATGGGAACCAGCATCATATGTACATGCCCCACAGCTGATTAGACGGTTTTATTTAAAAAAATCCAGGAAAACCCCGTCCTGTAGGAGGGCCTTTGAGGGGGGCAACTGTTAGGGTTTGTGCACAGCAAAGAGCATGTCCCCTCTCACTGCACTAGTGGGTTCTGTAATAGCTCCCTTTTAAACTTACTATTGAAAGCCTTTCTTGTTATCTCACCTTCCCCCCCCTAGGCTTCTGTGTATGTTGTTTAATGTGCTGTTTTGTTTACACATTGGGCCTTGCTTTTACCAAGGCTTCTTTAAAACACTCCTCTCTAGGCCATGTGTTAATTTAACTTATTTGCATAATAACTGAAACTCTGCACACCTTTCAAGAACATGTGCAGCATGTGAGGACCACACCCAGCTCTTCAAACCACACCCAGCTCTGCACACCTTTCAAGAACATGTGCAGCATGTGAGGACCACACCCAGCCCTGTCTATAAAAGGCAGCCCCCGAGCCTCGCCCAGTGCTTGTGCTCGTCTACCTCCCGCTTACCTGAGGACAGATCCCTCGGCGCTGGCACTCCTGCTCCCTACAGACTTTCATTGGCTTCAATGGGCGCAGCTGCTTGCTCTTCCTTCTTCCGGTTTCCGGTTCCTCCTTGCCTCAGCCTCTCTCCTACAAGCAACCTGCAAAAGAGAAAGAAGACAAGGTTAGACTGATCAGTATCTCTTGCCAGCAACAAGTAAGTGCAAAACTTTTATTACCTGAAAGAACTTTGACAACAATTTCTGGATTCGTGTATAGACAATTTGAAACAAGATACCTTCCACGAACATTGTGATTCAAACTCTTTGTTACAACAATACTTTGCGGAACTTGGTGAAGCAAACATTTTTTTATGGAACTTTTAAGAATCGAACCGTGGAAACCATTAACAGCAAGGCAAACAGTAAATCAAGGACTTGCACAAATTACATTCTGTATTTTGACGTAAAAGTACAGTATTTGTTTTATAAAAGATTCTGGAAATATGGGAAAAGTGAGTCTGCTAGTGGCAATTTAGGCTTTAGTTATATTAAGATGAATGTTTGATATTGATAATTCTGATAACGGTATTTGTTTAATGTTTTAGAAGCTTTAGAGTAATAGAAAGCACATCCCAGAGCAGTAACACATTCCAAACCTGGAAACTAGAGACCAGGATCCAAGAGGTACTTTTAGAAGAAAATTTCTAATAAATAAAGGGATAGTCAGGAACCCAGTTAGGAATAGGATGTACTTATCTGTTCTTTGTTTATGTTTCATTAGGCACCAGTTTCTACCGAAGTCAGAGAGGGCCGCAGATTTGTGCAGCACTTCAACAGTGGAAACGCAAGAACGCTGTTGTCTCTTTATTTTATTTTATCCACTTCCCCCCTTCCCTTGAGCTTCTGTTCTTAGTGCACTGTTTTAAAAACTAGTGTGCTGGAACAAGCAGTTTCAGGGTGGGGTCAGATTGGCTTCAACCTCCATCAGAACTGAACAAGGACTCAGGTGAGCTGGGCTTTGACATGGTCTCCTCAAATATCCCAGTAGACTGTTTGCTTGGAAATGACCTGGAGTCCTCAGCATGGGCTGAGGTAGAACTGAAAACCCATGCAGCCATGCTGGGTATCCTTGAACTGGTGTGTGTCAAGACAAGGGCACAGTGCAAGGCTCAGGGTGAAAAAGTAGAGCTGGAGTCTGGAAAAAGGGCCCAGCCTACCAAGAGAAAAGGAAAGTCAGCTGGGAAACCAGCTGCAACACAACAACAAAAAGAGAACCACTCTTCTCAGGAAGAAGGAGTTCTGCCCTCTGAGGGAACTGAGCCTATGGAGTTAGAACCTTATCAGGTTGAGCTCTTAGGCCCAGGGGGACCCTCAAGGGAGCAGTTGTGTAAGGGGCAAGAAACCTGTCCCTCTCTTGAAGGCCTTAGGCAGCAAGCTGCTGAAGAGTCCAATGGCAAGAAAACTGGAACACATAGGGTCTATTGGGAAGATGGGCTCCTGTACACTGAGGCAAGAGATCCCAAACCTGGTGCCACTAGGAGAGTGGTAGTGCCTCAGGCGTTCAGAGAGTTCATACTGACCTTAGCCCATGATATTCCCCTTGCTGGGCATTTGGGACAAACCAAGACGTGGGAGAGACTAGTCAACCACTTCTACTGGCCCAACATGTCCCAGAAAGTTAAGGAGTTTTGTGTCTCCTGTACCACCTGTCAAGCCAGTGGTAAGACAGGTGGACATCCAAAGGCCCCCCTCATTCCACTTCCAGTGGTGGGGGTCCCCTTTGAAAGAGTGGGTGTGGACATAGTGGGTCCACTTGAACCTCCCACAGCCTCAGGAAATATGTACATACTAGTAGTAGTGGATCATGCTACTAGGTATCCTGAAGCTATTCCCCTTAGGTCGACTACTGCCCCCTCAGTAGCCAAGGCCCTCATTGGTATCTTTACCAGAGTGGGCTTCCCTAAGGAGGTTGTGTCTGACAGAGGTACCAACTTCATGTCAGCATACCTGAAACACATGTGGAATGAGTGTGGAGTGACTTATAAATTCACTACACCCTATCATCCACAAACTAATGGCCTTGTTGAGAGATTCAACAAGACATTAAAGGGCATGATCATGGGGCTCCCAGAAAAACTCAAAAGGAGATGGGATGTCCTCTTGCCATGTCTGCTTTTCGCTTACAGAGAGGTGCCTCAGAAGGGAGTAGGGTTCTCACCCTTTGAACTTCTGTTTGGCCACCCTGTAAGGGGACCACTAGCTCTTGTGAAAGAAGGCTGGGAGAGACCTCTTCATGAGCCTAAACAAGACATAGTGGACTATGTACTTGGCCTTCGCTCAAGGATGGCAGAGTACATGGAAAAGGCAAGTAAAAACCTTGAGGCCAGCCAACAGCTCCAGAAGTTTTGGTATGACCAAAAGGCTGCACTGGTTGAATTTCAACCAGGGCAGAAAGTCTGGGTTTTGGAGCCTGTGGCTCCCAGGGCACTCCAGGACAGATGGAGTGGCCCTTACCCAGTGCTAGAGAAGAAGAGTCAGGTCACCTACCTGGTGGACCTGGGCACTAGCAGGAGCCCCAAGAGGGTGATCCATGTGAACCGCCTTAAGCTCTTCCATGACAGGGCTGATGTGAATCTGTTGATGGTAACAGATGAGGATCAGGAAGCTGAGAGTGAACCTCTCCCTGATCTCCTCTCATCAAACCCTAAAGATGGCTCAGTTGATGGAGTGATCTATTCAGACACCCTCTCTGACCAACAGCAATCTGATTGTAGGAAGGTCCTGCAACAGTTTGCTGAGCTCTTTTCCCTAACCCCTGGTCAGACACACCTGTGTACCCATGATGTGGACACAGGAGACAGCATGCCTGTCAAAAACAAATTATTCAGACAGTCTGACCAAGTTAAGGAAAGCATCAAGGTGGAAGTCCACAAGATGCTGGAATTGGGAGTAATTGAGCACTCTGACAGCCCCTGGGCTAGCCCAGTGGTCTTAGTCCCCAAACCTCACACCAAAGATGGAAAGAGAGAGATGAGGTTTTGTGTGGACTACAGAGGACTTAATTCTGTCACCAAGACAGATGCCCATCCCATTCCTAGAGCTGATGAACTGATAGACAAATTAGGTGCTGCCAAATTCTTAAGTACCTTTGACTTAACAGCAGGGTACTGGCAAATCAAAATGGCACCTGGAGCAAAAGAAAAGACAGCATTCTCCACACCTGATGGGCATTATCAGTTTACTGTTATGCCCTTTGGTTTAAAGAATGGCCCTGCCACCTTCCAAAGGTTGGTGAATCAAGTCCTTGCTGGTTTGGAGTCCTTTAGTGCAGCTTATCTTGATGATATTGCTGTCTTTAGCTCCAGCTGGCAGGATAACCTGGTCCACCTGAAGAAGGTTTTGAAGGCTCTGCAATCATCAGGCCTCTCTATCAAGGCATCCAAATGCCAGATAGGGCAGGGAACTGTGGTTTACTTGGGACACCTTGTAGGTGGAGGCCAAGTTCAGCCACTCCAGCCTAAGATCCAGACTATTCTGGACTGGGCAGCTCCAAAAACCCAGACTCAAGTCAGGGCATTCCTTGGCTTGACTGGGTACTGTAGGATGTTTGTGAAGGGATATGGATCCATAGTGACAGCCCTCACAGAACTCACCTCCAAGAAAATGCCTAAGAAGGTAAACTGGACTGTAGAATGCCAACAGGCCTTTGACACCCTGAAACAAGCAATGTGCACAGCACCAGTTCTGAAAGCTCCAGATTACTCCAAGCAGTTCATTGTGCAGACAGATGCCTCTGAACATGGGATAGGGGCAGTTTTGTCCCAAACAAATGATGATGGCCTTGACCAGCCTGTTGCGTTCATTAGCAGGAGGTTACTCCCCAGGGAGCAGCGTTGGAGTGCCATTGAGAGGGAGGCCTTTGCTGTGGTTTGGTCCCTGAAGAAGCTGAGACCATACCTCTTTGGTACTCACTTTGTAGTTCAAACTGACCACAGACCTCTCAGATGGCTGATGCAAATGAAAGGTGAAAATCCAAAACTGTTGAGGTGGTCCATCTCCCTACAGGGAATGGACTTTATAGTGGAACACAGACCTGGGACTGCCCATGCCAATGCAGATGGCATTTCCAGGTTCTTCCACTTAAAAAATGAAGACTATCTTGGGAAAGGTTAGTCTCATCCGCTTTCGTTTGGTGGGGGGGGTTGTGTAAGGAAATGCCTCCTTGGCATGGTTACCCCCTGACTTTTTGCCTTTGCTGATGCTATGTTTTGATTTGAAAGTGTGCTGAGGCCTGCTAACCAGGCCCCAGCACCAGTGTTCTTTCCCTAACCTGTACTTTTGTTTTACACAATTGGCACACCCTGGCATCCAGGTAAGTCCCTTGTAACTGGTACCCCTGGTACCAAGGGCCCTGATGCCAGGGAAGGTCTCTAAGGGCTGCAGCATAGCTTATGCCACCCTGGGGACCCCTCACTCAGCACAGACACACTGCTTGCCAGCTTGTGTGTGCTGGTGAGGACAAAACGAGTAAGTCGACATGGCACTCCCCTCAGGGTGCCATGCCAACCTCACACTGCCTATGCAGTATAGATAAGTCACCCCTCTAGCAGGCCTTACAGCCCTAAGGCAGGGTGCACTATACCATAGGTGAGGGCACCAGTGCATGAGCACTGTGCCCCTACAGTGTCTAAGCAAAACCTTAGACATTGTAAGTGCAGGGTAGCCATAAGAGTATATGGTCTGGGAGTCTGTCAAACACGAACTCCACAGCACCATAATGGCTACACTGAAAACTGGGAAGTTTGGTATCAAACTTCTCAGCACAATAAATGCACACTGATGCCAGTGTACATTTTATTGTGAAATACACCCCAGAGGGCACCTTAGAGGTGCCCCCTGAAACCTTAACCAACTACCCGTGTAGGCTGACTGGTTTTAGCAGCCTGCCACACTCGAGACATGTTGCTGGCCACATGGGGAGAGTGCCTTTGTCACTCTGTGGCCAGTAACAAAGCCTGCACTGGGTGGAGATGCTATCACCTCCCCCAGGCAGGAGCTGTAACACCTGGCGGTGAGCCTCAAAGGCTCACCCCCTTTGTTCCAGCACCACAGGGCACTCCAGCTAGTGGAGTTGCCCGCCCCCTCCGGCCACGGCCCCACTTTTGGCGGCAAGGCCGGAGGAATTAATGAGAAAAACAAGGAGGAGTCACTGGCCAGTCAGGACAGCCCCTAAGGTGTCCTGAGCTGAAGTGACTCTAACTTTTAGAAATCCTCCATCTTGCAGATGGAGGATTCCCCCTATAGGGATAGGAATGTGACCCCCTCCCCTTGGGAGGAGGCACAAAGAGGGTGTACCCACCCTCAGGGCTAGTAGCCATTGGCTACTAGCCCCCCAGACCAAAACACACCCTTAAATTTAGTATTTAAGGGCTCCCCTGAACCTAAGAATTTAGATTCCTGCAACTTACAGAAGAAGAGGACTGCTGAGCTGAAAAACCCTGCAGAGAAGAAGAAGACACCAACTGCTTTGGCCCCAGCCCTACCGGCCTGTCTCCCTCCTTCAGAAGAAACCTGCTCCAGCGACGCTTTCCCTGGGACCAGCGACCTCTGAATCCTCAGAGGACATCCCTGCTTCCAAGAGACCAAGAAACTCCCGAGAACAGCGGCCCTGTTCAACAAAGACTGCAACTTTGTATCCAGAGGAGCAGATTTAAAGTCCCCTGCAATCCTCGCAAGAAGCATGAGACTTGCAACACTGCACCCGGCGACCCCGACTCGACTGGTGGAAAAACAACGCGACAGGGAGGACCCCCAGGTGACTCCAAGACTGTGAGTAACCAAAGTTGTCCCCCCTGAGCCCCCACAGCGACGCCTGCAGAGGGAATCCCGAGGCTCCCCCTGACCGCGACTGCCTGACTCTAAAATCCCGACGGCTGGAAAAGACCCTGCACCCGCAGCCCCCAGCACCTGAAGGATCGGAACTCCAGTGCAGGAGTGACCCCCAGGAGGCCCTCTCCCTTGCCCAGGTGGTGGCTACCCCGATGAGCCCCCCCCTTGCCTGCCTGCACCGCTGAAGAGACCCCTTGGTCTCCCATTGAAATCCATTGGAAATCCAACGCTTGTTTGCACACTGCACCCGGTCGCCCCCGCGCTGCTGAGGGTGTACTTTCTGTGTGGACTTGTGTCCCCCCCAGTGCCCTACAAAACCCCCCTGGTCTGCCCTCTGAAGACGCGGGTACTTACCTGCTGGCAGACTGGAACCGGGGCACCCCCTTCTCTCCATTGAAGCCTATGCGTTTTGGGCACCACTTTGAACTCTGCACCTGACCGGCCCTGAGCTGCTGGTGTGGTGACTTTGGGGTTGCTCTGAACCCCCAACGGTGGGCTACCTTGGACCCCAATTGGAACCCCGTAGGTGGTTTACTTACCTGCAAGAACTAACATTACTTTACCTCCCCTAGGAACAGTGAAAATTGCAGTGTCCACTTTTAAAACAGCTAAATGTGTTTTATGTAAAAAGTATATATGCTATTGTGATTGTTCAAAGTTCCTAGAGTACTTACCTGCAATACCTTTCAAATGAGATATTACATGTAGAATTTGAACCTGTGGTTCCTAAAATAAACTAAGAAAATATATTTTTCTATACAAAAACCTATTGGCCTGGAATTGTCTCTGAGTGTGTGTTCCTCATTTATTGCCTGTGTGTATGTACAACAAATGCTTAACACTACTCCTTTGATAAGCCTACTGCTCTACCACACTACCACAAAATAGAGCATTAGTATTATCTCTTTTTGCCACTATCTTACCTCTAAGGGGAACCCTTGGACTCTGTGCATACTATTCCTTACTTTGAAATAGTGCATACAGAGCCAACCTCCTACAGGTGGTACATCCTTCTCTGTTCAAGCATCGAAACTATGGAATTCATTACCCCCAACTATAAGAGCCACAGATAACTATCTTATCTTCAGAAAACTACTCAAGAGTTGGCTCTTTCTTTCATAATCACCATATTCAAGTAGCTTATGGACTGCAGGTGCCTATGTTCATGTATATTTTTTATCTGATTATGTGTATATTCTAGTTATATATAGTTCTTTAGAAAATATGTATTGCTATTATGTCATAACGGTGGACTACACACATGTTCTTTAGGCCTGTTTGGCTGATGTATGTGTACTTATGGTTTAAATATGTATATGTGGGTACATATGTGTGTGCATATGTGTGTGTATTCATGTGTGTGTGTATGTGGGTGTGTGTGTATATATATATATATATATATATATATACACATATATATATATATATATATGCTGTTCTGTGCTTGACGTGTTCATGGGTTGTTGCATGGCTCCTGGATGAGTTGTTACATTGGATGCTTATGGATCTCTGGTCTCATTTTATATCACACTTTGTCTACCCATCACCATATGTCATGTCTCTATCATTCTATCCTCCATTCCCACTCTGACTCATCCCAAATCCATTCTACTACTTACATCTCCTAAATATCCCTACCTAAGCTTTTCCCTCCTCTCTGACATCTAACTCACCCAAACCTCACTTTACTACCATGATCTCCTAAACAACCCTACTAAATTCTCCATGATATATTTCACCCTGCTACTATGATCTCCCTAACCCTTTCCACAGACTCTTCCCTCCTCCACCCCCCCTTTACTCATCCCAAACCTAAATCCTATTACCATAAACTCCCAATTAACACTTCTGGATTCTTCCCTCCTCCACCCCTCCATTACTCCAGTCAATCCAACTAACAGACTCACCTAGCCCCAGCTCAAATTAACCCATAATAATGCTAAAACCACACTCATATTACAAAACCGTACTCATGCTAATACACCACTAATTCCTTTTGGGTTACGGAGTTGCGTGCTACTCACCGAAAAGCGCTTTAATGCCTCATCAGGGGTAGTAAGCACTATATAAATACTATTACTGTACAATACAATACACCTGTCACAGATCCGTAAGCCACTGCTGTACACATTCCCAATCTGATCAAGGGAATGAGTCATTCTGGGCTGCATACTGCAACAAAGCCTCATACTGGCCTCATGACAGGAATTGCTGGGGTACAGGGAGTTGTTTCAGTGCCACAGTTGCATTACCACAGTGATTCCACCCCAGCCTAGACTTTGATCCATACTGGGAGATACATGCAACAGGCCCTGGCTTCTGCAGGCTGAGTAGAGAGAACCTACATGACACTACATTCCCAACACCTCCATGCATAACAGTATATCATGTAGCCAAAAGCAAATTGGTACGTGGTGTGTGTGGCAACCTAGAGAGCAGAGAGAGTGATGACATGCTGTACAAACCACAGTCTAGCAAATGCAGATGTGCGAAGAAATTACTGTGGCAACATACACATAGCTCACATTACTAACAACTGATACATACAACATGTATACTCAGCTCATGCTGTCAAGCACATACATGGTGTCTCACATATACAACATTCATGAGGAAAGAGATGTCAGTAGATGGCTGTAATATCACCTCTCCTAGTTATGTTAATCCAACACAAGGTGCATAAGGGAACACAATGAACACAAACACCACAATGTGAATGGCCACCAATACATGCATATTGAGTCTCCCATTGATGCCACAAAGACCGTACCTACTGGCACATGAGTATCTGATCTGCCACACATGGGCACATTCTAGTCTGTGAGGTGGGAAAGGATGAAGAAGTACAGAGAAAACTGTGCACATAAGGCACTTACTTACCTGCTCCTTTGGTGCACCATAGTGCTTTTCATAGAGGGTTAGGACCTCAGTCACCATTGTCTTCCACTTTTCTGGTGAGAAGGGAGGGGCCTTATCACATGCTGGATGTGGCATGATTGCTGCCAGAGCTGCCATCTTTGTGGCATGAAATAAGGGATTGGGTTATTAACACTGCATCACACCTCGGAAAATGTTGTATTTTGCACACAAACATATGCTCATCTTCTCTTGTCATGTATGTCCTCCTACTCAAACACCATTGTTCTATGTAGCAGGGCACAGATGGCAATCTATAGTGCGGCATAGACCACCCCTGTCAAATGTCATTTTTGTGCTCAAGGCATCCAGTCACATTCCAAGCGACATTTGTGGTGCACATTATGGATTTAGGTCCAGATACATGATGTGTACATGTGTGGCAAACAAAAGGGGGCACCATGTGACACTTGTGTCAATAGCAGCTGTGATGTGTACTGTTTACAATGTCCATCCCTTCAAACTTGTCTTGTCAAATGTTAACCTGGACATGCATCATGTATGTTGCAGTAGACACAATGATTAATGTCAGAACTCATTTCCTGTCACATGTAGGTACCAAGGGAGAGGGAGGATGCGACAACCACTGGTCTACCGTCCACTGCCATACCTTCAGACCACTGAAAAAAGACATATCACCCTCCTGCATCATCTGAATCGCCAAACAATAGTGGATCTATTTCATCAGTAGGAGCCAAATCTGATGCCAGCTATTAGAAATCCAAACACCATACCACCCATTGTACAACTCAATTAGGTGTTGCACTTCCCAGCCACAAGGTCCTCCCAACATACAGTGGCCCAAACTCATGGTATGTCAAACCTATGTTTAGTCTGATGTTGAAGGATGTCCTCTCTGCAATGTTCCAACATCCAGTTTTCACGCCATGAGGATTTAGCCCATGTGAAGGTTGACTCTTTAATGCTTTTTCAACCATCCCACATGTAGTGGGGGCTATTGATAGCACACATGTTGGCTTGGTCCCACCACATACCAATGAACAAGTATACCACAACCGAAAGAACTTCCATTCAATCAACATTGTTTGGCGGATCTCTACATTTCACAGGTCTGTGCCCATTATCTGGGTTCAACCCATGATTCCTTCATAATGAGAAGAAGCAGCATACCCCAGCTGATGTCACAACTGTACCCAGAGAGGGTCGTGCAGGTTGGTAAGTCACAACTGTCCTGTTTGTGTGTACAATGTCTGGTGATAAAATCATGTACTGAGTGACTCATTATTGCACATAGGTCCTATTACTTAAAAGGACACTCTGCAATCCAACAGCTGGTGTCACAACGGTATCCAAAGAGGGCCAGCCTGGTTAGTAAGTCACATCTGTCCTGTTTGTGTGTGTCCAATATCTGATGAGGATTTTGTGATAAGAGGGAGCGACACATTGCTACACATATGTCCCATTCATAAACAGAAGACTCAGCATATCCAAACCATCCTTGGTTGTTGACACCGCTGAGGAATCCAACTATGCTGGGGGAATTCTGCTTCAATGAGGCCCATGTAAGAAAAGGATGGTAAGTGGAGCCGGCTTTTGGGCTCCTGAAGGCCAGATTTAGGTGTCTTGACTGGGCTGGTGAAGCCCTCCTCTACTCACACGGGAAAGTGTGTAAGATCATTGTGGCCTGTTGCATGCTCCACAACATTGTCCTGAGGAGGAATATCTCATACATCCCAGAAGAGGAGCAGCCTGCAGTGCCACTGTGTCAGCCTCCTGAAATGGCAAGTGAGGATGACAGTGGTGAAGAGGAAGGAGGCGACTTGTGGGAAAATCTCATCAATAACTACTTTTCTTGAGTGTGAGTATGTCATGTGATGTAATGACGGTAACTGTACGAAGGACTGTAGTTGTCAGAATGTGTGGAGTAGAGTGTTTCGGCATAACACTGGGGAGATAATGCTCAGCAATATTCAGCCAAAGGGTGCTTGAAGAGTTAGCCTCTGACATATCCCCACCTTGATGTAGTTGCTTGTTTGTGTCAGTCTCATTTCAATGCAACTTCATTTCCAGATGCTTGCTATGTGATTTGTATAATAGGTATTTTTTCAAATCTATGCTCCTTGTTTTTTCTTTGCACAGCTACCTTCACCCTGCCATCTTCACGTGGGCACGTCAGAGTTGTGACATTGGCAGGTATCTGATGCTGTTTCGCCATAGGTAGTGGACATAGATTGTTCCAGGAAATGTGGGCCACAGATTTGGGGTGTATGAGACCTGTGCCATGCTAGCTTTGACAGTGTGTGGGTGGAAAGATGGAACTCCACATTGTACTTGTTTAGTGTGCTGTGGTGGGCCTATTGCTTCATGTGTGTGATCATGTGGCCATGAAATATGTCGTCAGCAAGTGCAAGCCAACCATTCACCCTTCAGATAGGCTAAACACTCTTCTTGTATGACCTATATTGACATATGTTTGTATCATACCACCAGATGCATGGTCATTTGATTTTGTACTGCTCTCTACCTGTATCCTGGTGAATGTGATGTTGGAATACTTGGCTTTTTATGTGATAAGGCTCAAGCTGGTGACACCATTCACTTCTCTGTTTGCCTATTCGACAGGACAATGTCTGACAACGCTCTTCCTTCTGTGGTCTGGGGGATTATACCTCCATATAGCTACCTTGACACAATATAAGTCAGCCATTCTTGGGTATGACAGTGCAGACATTTCAACAGCCTATATGCTGTATAATGAATTAAAATGTTTGGTGTGACCAGACACTTATAGCAATGTGTTTGCGTGTGTTGGTTGTAATCCTTAGAAGGACACCGTACCTGTAACACCCCACCCCCTTGCACTAGTATCTTGTGTCATCATCAGTGGTTCACATGGTTTTACATCTCTACATAACAACAATTGAAACAGAAGCAAGCAGACACAAACTTTGTGATAGGTGGTATTTTATTGTGAATTTGTGTATAGAATACAAATAAGGGACATGACGGGACAGAATAGTGCAGGGTTCAGTCATGGTGGATAAATTCAGTATAGTAGATGCCACAGCATTGTAAGCCCAAAATCCAGTGTACTCTTCCCATGGGAAATGGAAGGTGGTTAAAGGACAGTCAACACAGTGAATATGTGGGACACAAAGAAGTTCTTTCAGAAAGAGGTCACTTGCCAGCAGTGATCGGTGTTTGGCCATCTGCACCTCCTGAATTCTTAGCTGGACATCCCTGCTTGCGTGGGGGGGGGGGGCTGCTGCTACAGAGGCAGTGGAGTCTGTGACACGTTCTTCTCCTGACAGGGCCTCCTTTCCAATGGCTGGCACCGATGAAGAAGGACCTTGTGTTGCTGCACCAATGGAAGGTATAGATCAGGCTACAGCTAATGCCCCTCAACACCCCTGTTAGGGAGGCCAGGTTGGTATTGGTGGCCTCCCACTGTTGAAGCATATCCCTGTGGATGTCCCTTTGTAGCTGTTTGATCTTCCAGAGTTCGGTTGCTACCTGGCCCATCACACGTTGAGACTCCTGATAGACTCCCAAGACTTGACTGATGGAGCCCTGGCCAGGAGCATCGCCAGTGGCCTAAACCCAGTGGCCCACAGCATCCCTCCCACGCATGACCATCATTGTCCGAGGTGTTGTGATGCTACTCAGGACCCTGGACTGGGGGCACAAGATGGTTGCCACTGTCCTAGGGACACAGGTTAGGGGGCGAATGGCTGCCGGTGAGGTCAAGGCACCCGGGCTGGGAGGCCAGCCAATACCAATCTGGTGATGCATCTTGAGGCCTTTTTGATCATTTATGTTGCACACTGTGTGAGCTGTCCTTCCTGTCTTTCATAGTTTCATCTTGGCTTAGCAGTTCAAGAAAGAGCTACATGGCCAGCCACATCCGTGAGTTGAGAATGATCTGTATCTTAGTTCCTACCAGGTAAGTAAACATGATTTGAGAATGATCAAGCTAGGTTTTTTGGACAAGTAACCACTGTTCTTCTATTTGGAGTCACTTGAACAATGCCTACTGGGAGTTGGATTCAGGTCACTCCCCTAGCTCCTGAAGCTACACAAATGTTATCCTACCAGGTGAGTAAACTTCCTTTGAGAGTTCACTAACAGATGCATTGGGGCACGTGTACACTAGGCTGGTGATTGGAGTTAGCACAACAAGGCCCATTGGGCTTGGCATTCAGGTCAGTTCAACAAGTTCCTAACACTAGACAAATGTGATCCTTCCAGGAGAGTACACTTCCATTGCGAGTTAGCGAACAGGGACATTTGGACAGGTGTACACTGGACTTGTGTTTTGAGTTGATCAGACAGAGCTTTCTGGCCTTAGCAGTCATGTCACTCCCTCTACTTTATGCCCTTGAAAAATGTCATCCCCAGGTGAGTACACTTCCTTTGTTATTTCCCAAACAAGAATCTTTGGAGAAGAGGACACTGGACTGGTGGTTGGAGTAACAGTAAGAGAGCCTCCCGTGAGTTGCAGTCATGTAACTCCCTGTACTACACACACTGTAGAAATGGTATTCTCCTAGGTGAGTACACTTCAATAGAGAGCTGAGACACAGGTCTTTTGAGAGGAGAACACTGGCCTGGTGTTTGGAGTTAGAGGAATGGTGTCTACTGTGAGTTGCAGTCCTATCACTCTCAATACTCCCAGATACTTAACAAGTGTTATCCCCTCAGGTGAATAAGTCTCATTTGGGAATTGACAAACTGGTCTTTGGAGAAGAGAACACTGTGATTGTGTATGTAGCTCCAGAAACGGGGCTGCTGTGAGATGCAGTCATGTCACTCACTCTAGTACACAATTAAAAAAAATATTGTCCCCATACTGTGGACACTACACTTGAGAGTTCAGTAACGGATGTATTTGAGCACCTGAGCACCGTTCTGGTGTTTGGAGTTACAGAAACAGTGCTTGCTGGGAGTTGGAGTCATGTCAGTCTCTGTACTACACAGACTATACAAATGTTATTCTCCCAAGTGAGTACACTTTAATTGGGAGTTGACTAACACAGGTATTTGGTGCAGAGAACATTGGGGTGACTGAGTGGAGTAACAATAACAGAGCCTCCTGGCCTTAGCAGTCATGTCAATCCCTGTACTACACATACTATACAAATGGTATCCTCCTAGGTGAGTACAATTCAATTGGGAGTTGACTAACATGGGTCTTTGCTGCGGAGGACACTGGCTGGCTTACTGGAGTAACAGTAATAGCGCCTCCTGGCCTTAGCAGTCATGACAGTCCCTATAATATACAGAGTATACAAATGACAAACATTATCGTCCCAGGTGAGTACACTTCAGTTGGGAGTTAACTAACATGGGTCTTTGGTGCAGAGGACCCTGGGCTGGCTGAGTGGAATAATAGTAACAGTGCTTGCAGCGAGTTGGATTCATGCCAATCCCTGCACTACACACAGTGTACAAATGTTATCCTTACAGGTTAGTACACTTCAATTGGGAGTTTTCATACAAGGGTCTTTGGAGAAGAGGACACGGGGCTGCCTGAGTGGAGTAACAGTAACAGAACCTCCTGGCCTTAGAGTAATGTCAATGCCTGTACTACACATACTATACAAATGTTATCCTCCCAGGTGTGTACACTTTAATTGGGAGTTGACTAACACAGGTATTTGGTGCAGAGGACACTGGGCTGGCTGAGTGGAGTGATAGTAACAGTGCCATCCGGGAGTTGTAGTCATGTCAGTCCCTGTATTACACACAGTATACAAATGTTATCCTCCCAAGTGAGTACACTGCAATTGGGAGCTCACAAACAAGAGCATTTGGAGCAGAGGACACTGGGCTGGTGAGTAGAGTGACTGTGAAGGTGGCACAGGGTAAGCAGTGAGCATGCATGACATAACATTTTGGTGACCTTGCTAGTGTTGTGACTTCCCAGCCTCCCCTCCCCAGGTATTCCTGTCAAGCCCTCAGGATACAGAATGGTCAAGACCTTCTCCCAGTGATAGAGTTGTAATGGGGGAGTGGGAGGGCCACCACCAGCCTTCCTGGCCTGCAGCTGCTGCCTAGAGACCAGGGAACAGACCTTCCCCCTGAGGTCATTCCACCTGTTCCTGATGTCTTTCTTTATGCACACGGTGGTGCTACAACATTCACACTGTCCACAAATATGTCCTATATTTACATTTTCCTACTGAGAGGAGTGTGCTGTACTTGGGCTCTGAACAATTGTGACTCTACTGTTATGATTTTATCCACCATGTCTCTTAACTGTTCATCAGGATTTTTAATACGTGCAGTGGTGGAAAAAAAAGATATATATATTACGGTGACAGTGACTTACTTCAGAGGGGTTGTGCCAAAGGGTGTGACTGGACAAAAGTGTGTGCAGGGCATTGTATGAGATGGTGAAAAGAAGAAAATGGTGCTTAGTATTTGTGCAGTGTAGGAAAAAGTTGCTCCGTCATGCTGTGTCTTACTGTAAAAATGCAGAGGATTGTGGTTGTGAAGTGGTGTGTTTTGTAGTTTGATTTGCAGGTGTGTTGAGTGCAGCAATGTGTGTTAGCTGTGTTGTTTTCAAATTCACCCAATTTGCTGTTGTGCATAACCTTGGTGACTGACAACCATCATGGTTCTGAACGTCAAACCAAGTAAAGAAGTGGTTGTGCTTGAGAGATCGCGCATCCCAAGAGTGCAAAAATGTTTTTGGGGATAGGTATAGTCCGTCACGCTGCACGAAGTCCAGTGGGTGCCGTACTGGTAACACCCAACCAACAAGGGTGTAGACTGTCCCAACTTGGAGACCAGCTAGGACTGTGCAAACGTTTTCCAAAGACCAAGGCACACCTAAATAGTCCACGAACTTAGTAGTGCATGAGGTAAACCAATGAATGTTCTGGACAGGTCTTATTCTTAGTAAGGATTTATTCTTCTCACAAAAGGTCATTCCAGTGACAACAGCTGACACATGTTTCATCTTCAAGACCTTTTTAAGGCTGTGAAGGTTGATACATAAAAGATCAATTCAACAGCATTGCAAGACAATAACAGAACATTGGTGATTTATAAGTTAAACCAACACCACTGTGGATAATAAAAATGTGAACTATAATTACCAAAAAGTATGAAAAAATGACCCCCAACATAGAGGATTATTATATACAAGAAAAAAGAGGATAATAAAAAGATGTTGGCCTCTTTTATTCATAGTGCTCAATCTAGGTGCAAAAGAGTGTATGTTAATGATGGATCATGTGCCATGGGCATAAATGTATATGTAAGTCACAACCTTCTGACTTTAAATTGCATTAGTAAGAGAGTGACATAAAAAAGGGATAGACAACCGGAAACTCCAACGGCGAAAGTAGAGCGAACTTCAAACCATGTGTAAAAGACTTCAAATAAGGCATGCCATATTGAATCATAAAGCGTCCGTATATAAACAAAGTTTGAGCTGAATAACTGTTGTAAAGGGAAAACCACACAGCACTGCAAGTCACAAATCGCCAGTTTGCGTATACGTCGCGCAAAATCAATCTCTATAAACTACATAAACCCTATCATAACCAGTCAATTATACTCTGTCAGAATAAAGAATAGAAAACGCCCACCTATATAATGAGAAAATATCCCATAATAATTAACTAATTGTTATAATAATGAGTAGTACACCAAAACGTTGTAAAAATGAATATACCGCCATCAGTAGGTGTTTGAGATGTTATCAAACAATACAGACCTATGTTGAGATGTCCTCGGTATGAAGACACGAGTTCTAAGGAAACCAGGCCATGATGAGCCTGAAAACATAGATAAAGAAAGCCGTTGAAAAAACTGTGGCATGCAAAAAAGGAAATTGCAATGGTTAAGCTGAATTGTAGCGAAAAATAAGTTGTATGTGTTGTACATGAGTCCAAGACCGTAAGACAGATCTTAGGATGAATTAGAAAAGAATCTATATTTAGTGCAGGTGGAAATCCTTGTGGTCACTTTCTAATGTGTCTACACGGCATGGTGAGACCCAGAGTCCTAGGCTTGGGCTCACACATAAAATACAAAATTAGGCATGGTGTGCAGAGAAGCTAGTATTGCCACAATTCTTTTGAGAATAAACCTGGTATAGGGAAAGTAATCTTGTTTAGATCGTCTCCCGTGTACAGGTCTGTCATTCCAAGCTATTAGGAATGGTCCATCAAAAGTACAAAAACATTATTGGGGTTAGTGCAATTAAAGCCTTCTCGCCTTAGCGTTGCTATCCGGTGATGTTCTAAATGACAAAGTGTTAAATACTTTGGGGAGGAAAAAACGTCGATTTCAAACTTACTCATCTTGTGGGTGATAAAACAAAAAGAAGCACGGGGCGGACAAGGTCAGCCCATGTGTTTAAAGATTGTCTTCGTAGCGGCAGGTAGTTTTCCATGTAAAGAGAACCTATTTCGCATAAAACAGCCTAGTCAGACCGAAAAAACAATGCCGAGAGGAATGCCACATGCATTATTTTCATTATAATTTCCCAATAACTTAAACATTTTTTTTATTAATAATAATATTTTTATACAATTGTAAGCGTTTTTTAAGTAATATAAAACTGTTAATGCAACAGAAAAATATTTCTAAATATTCTGCTATATTAACCAGTTCTATGCATTAGACATCCAGGAGCTGTTGTGCTCATGTGCGTCAGATGGCTCCCAGCTGACCGCACACACACCATTGGAAATCCCTCTGGTGCAGGCACCAGGGGGATTTCCTTTACAAAGAAACAGACTCAGGAGCTGGGGGAGAGCTTCCAAGCTCCCGATGCTGTTTCTTTGTTTTCAGTGAAATGAAGTTCAGCGAGCGTGGCGTGCTGACATCATTTCACTGCAAATGAAAGTGAAATGAGCCAAGTGGCTCATTTCATTTTCTCTGCCTCGGTGCTCATGGGGCTATCTCAGCCCCCCGAGCACCGAGACAGACAGGAAAGATATCATTGGAAAATGGAGAATTTCCCCTTTCCAATGGTACCATTCCCTTCTCAATTCATACTTAGGGATTGCCGCAGGAGGGCAATCTTCAAGCAGAAATCCACCAATAGACACCAGGGAGAAGGGAGAGGTCCCTTGGGCAAGGGCTTTTGCTCCCCCCTGAATGTTTTTGGCAGAAAGCCCACTAGGCACCAGGATTTTTTAAAAAAAGACAAGGGATGGGGGCTGCCCAAAACGGGCATGTTAATACCCCACCCTGCAAAAAGGGGTACAATCTTTCTGTCCCCTGGGAGGCAGAAAGCCCACTAGACACAGATAAATAGTTTTTGGAAAAAAGAGGGGGAGGGGGCTGCCCACTGCCATGGGGATGGTTATGCCTCCACCCCAACTGAAAGGGGCATTAGTCGTTCTGCTCCCTATGCAGCCTAAAGCATCTCATCCCAATGGCAAGCAAGAGGACACTTGACTCTATTGGGTGTTGATTTTGTAAATTGGCCAGGAGAGCTTGGATAATTCCCAATATTGTCCCACTTGCAATGGTGAACAGCTGCACTTTTTGAGCTTGGGTAGGCCGTTACCTGGAAAAACCCACCAAACTATGACACTTCTGAAAATTAGACCTCTTGGGGAGTCCAGGGGTCCAGGGGTGTGTGCTTCACATGCACACCGCACTATCTTCTTACCCAAAATGCCCTGCAATTTGGGTAAGAAGGGGGTGAATGGTATCATCCTGAATTTCCCTAGGTGTCTAGTTTGTAAAAATGTACAGGTTGGCTAGGTTTCCCTAGGTTTTCCTAGGTTTCAGCTGAGTTAGGGTCCAAAATCTAGAGCTACTCACACCTGAAAAAGAGAGTCAGTTTTCTTTGGAAATGTGCTGCATCCATGTTGACTTTTGGGGCATTTCCCATTGCTGGAACTAGGTATACCCACACAAGTGACGTACCATTTTTATCAGGAGACTTGGGGGAATGCCTAGTGGAAGGAAGTTTGTAGTTCCCCACTGATTCCAGAACTTCCCATTATGAAAATGTGAGGAAAGTTTGTTGTGTTTTTAAGTAAAAGTTTGAGGTTTGCAAGGGATCTGGGTACAAAAATGTGGTCTGAGCCATGCAAGTCATCCAACCCTGGATACCCCTAAGTATCTAGTTTTCCAAAATGTACAGGTTGGCTAGGTTTCCCTAGGTGCCGGCTGATCTAGGGTCAAAAATCTAGATTTACCCACATTGGAAAAAGAGGGTCAGCTTTGGGCGGAAAAATGTTACGGCCATGTTGCGTTTTGGGATGTTTCCTGTCATGGCCACTAGGCCTACCCACACAAGTGAGGTGCCCTTTTTATAAAGGAGTCCTGTAGGAGTAGAGAATATTAGAACATTTGTCATTACCAATTGGATTTCGCTGCATTTGCTCCTTTCAAAATGTAAGCCAGTGTTTCAGAAAGATGACATTTTGAAAAATACCCTCCAAATCATACGCCAGTATGGGTACCTACATATTCAGAGATGTAAAAATAACCACTGCTCCTAAACTTGACGCACAGTTTTCACTCTGCCTATATCGCTATAAGAATTGATCTATACTCTGTACTCAATGAAAAGCCTTTGTGTGGTGCAGCTCAGTTGTTTGCTCTGGGTAGCTTGGGTTCTTGGAGAACCTCCAAACCCTATGTATCCCCACAACCAGAAAGGTCTTGCATACATAATGATATATTGCTTTCATCAATCTCTCATTGTGACAAAAAGTGACAGATGAAAATGTCAGAAATGTCAATTTTTTCCTAGGCATTTTCATTGTTTCTTTTTCTTCAACACTTATTTTCCTTGAGAAAATCTTGAGGGATCTACACATATGACCCTTTTCTGAATTCATAATTTTGTCTACTTTTCAGAAATCTATCACTTTTCTGGATCACCCAGGGGGTTTTATACTGGTTTACAGCACAAATTGGAAGTATGTTCCGAGCACAAATAATAGGGAAAATAGGCTACATCTTAGAAAAATGGCAAAACCGTGGGACAAAATTAGTTTTTTAGGGAAAAAACAACACTTTTATCCAGAGTCTTTTTCCCTATTTGTTTAAAAAAAACTCAATATTTTGCTATATTTTACCTATTTTTACAGTCTCCTCCAGGGAAATCTACAAACCCTGGGCACCTATAGAATCCCCGGGATATTGGAAGAAAAGGATGCAAATTTGGCGTGGATACCTTGGGGCATATTTATACTCCGTTTGCGCTGATTGTGCGTCAAAAAATTGGACGCACAATCAGCGCAAACGTTGCCCCGTATTTAAACTTTGACGCCCGAGCCCGCGGACGACAAAATTCCGCCATGTGCTTCATTTTTTGGAAGCGGCAACCCGCCCTGCGTTAATGATATGCAGGGTAGGCGTTCCCGTCCAAAAAATGACGCAAACGGCCGTGCGTCGTATTTATGCTTTCGGGCAAAAATGACGCGCGGCCGGGAGGCAGATCCAGAAAATGACGCACAGCCCAGTTTGCATCAAAATTTAACGCCTGGGTCAGGGCAGGCGTTAAAATGGGGCAAACACACCTGTATTTAATCAGAACACACAGAACAAACAGCAGAGCAGCAGAGCAGCAAAAGGGAGACATGGAGGTGATTCTTATCCAGCGTGCACGCAGACGCAGAGCCCAGCAGCAACAACAGCAGCTACAACAACACCAGCAGGGACCCCAAAGGCAGCGCAGAAGGCAGGAGAGGATATTCCGCCCAAGAACAACCCTTCAGGGCCTCAGGGAACACAACATCATACAGAGGTACCGGTTGAACTGGCAGGCCATTCAGCAGCTGCTGAGAAACATTGAACAGCAGTTGGCCCCCACTTTGGTGACACCCCACACCATACCAACAGAAACAAAGCTGCTTGCCGTACTTCACATGCTGGCAAGTGGCTCATTTCAAACAACTGGTACCCTGGTTGGCGGAATATCACAACCATCATTCTCCGCATTTCTGCCCAAAGTACTGGATGCCATCATTCGCCTGACACCCCGCCACATCTGCTTCCCTAACACAATGCAGAAGCAGCAGGAAACTAAACAGGGGTTCTACGCAATCAGTGGCTTCCCACACATCCTTGGTGCAATCGACTGCACACATGTACGCCTTGTGCCACCTGCTGCAACTGAACACCTTTACCGCAACAGGAAGCACACACATTCAATTAACGTGCAGGCCATAGTCGATCACCAGGGATTGATCACCAACATCGTGGCTAAATATCCTGGGAGTGTCCATGACTCATTCATCTTCCGTCACTGCACCATCAACCAACACTTCCAGGATGGACGGTATGGCAATGGACTACTTGTTGGTAAGTAAAAAAACCTACTTATATACACACTGCACAGCAAACCTCTAGGACACACAACACATACACCACAACAGCAACATCTAGACAGGAACACACTGAGGTCCTGACATCACTAGCCATGTTTCTTAAGTCACCATTGAACCTGTCACACATCGGAATTTACTGTACAGCCTAATGTGTAGACATTAATGAGTGTGATAGCTGAAATGTCACCTTGCAAATTGTAAGTGTCACAATGACCTTTACATTAATACACTGCCTAAGTCTAAAGGTATGGGATGTCCAGGGTACTTTCATATGAACGTGCTAACAACACTTATAAATTAAACTCTACATTGAACTATCTACTCACCCCAAGTGAAGACACAAGGACACCTGTATCACAAGTCACAATGCTAGGGAGGGCACACTGCACTGAAAATCACAAAACATACTGATGACTAACTGTTAGCAGACAAACACGTGCTCAGCCAAGGAAACAACACAATGCAGATGGTATAGCCTACAAGTTTTGGATGTCACATTAGTACACTAAATAGTCACAGACAACACAAGACAACTACTGCCATTAAAAGTCTTTTCAATAGTGCAAGCTACATCAACATGATCCCATTATTTTTCTCTTTCAGCTGATCAGGGGTATGGCATCCAGCCATGGCTAATGACACCATTTGGCAACCCGAGTACTGCTGCAGAGCGGACATACAACGACGCCCATAAGAGGACACGCAGCATTGTTGAGCGCACATTCAGCATCCTCAAGTCAAGGTTCCGCTGCCTCGACATCACTGGTGGTAGCCTACTATATTCCCCCGAGATGGTCTGTAGGATCATCCTCACATGTGCAATATTGCACAACATTTGTGTCAAAAGGAACATTCCCCTCCTCGAACCAGACCCATACATGCCTGAAGACGAGGAAGAGGAGGATGCTGCCCTGCAACAGGAGGGGGAACAACCAAACACGGCTGCTGGAGTGCGTAGGCGCCAACACATTGTGAACAATTTCTTTTTATAATTATCACCATCACCACTTAATGAACTATTGTAAATAAACACTGATAACAAACACCACATCATGGTCTGGCCTATTCATTTCTGCACACCTTTAGCTCTAAATATCAGAAGAAGAATGTCGTCTCATGGAGCAATAATGATAAAACAATCAGGACACAGAAAAATAACTACAAATGTAATGCCTATCATACAACGGTCTCATACACACACAATGTAAATTACTGACATCCTGTACAGTTCACCTTTGAATGGCAATAGCTGAGGACAACACCTATTACACATATACATGTTGGAAACATGGTTCATCGCAGCAGATGGCACACAACTAAAACACCATCACTCAACTAGGGGAAAACAGGCCTCATACATCAGGTAGTTGACATGCTTTTGCTTCAGGAACAGGAATGTATGACCAAACCCTTGACAGCAGTAATTCCAACTACTTACAATCTTTGCAATGACTATCTGTCACTAGAGTTACACATAAGCAGAACATACACAGCACAAGGGCCACACATATGACAAGCATCCAGAACATCACATCCCATCTACATGTCAGCCCTTTTCTAAAAACCTTACACACCCATGCGCCTGGTCACACCCCACCTGTCTGAAGGGGTCCCTGGAATGCTGATATGTGTACCCTGAGATTCCCTCATCTACATACACACACTCACAAGAGTCATCCAGTGTGCCACACCCTTTCCTATGCCTACCATTGTCATAGTACCATCTCACTGCATGGAACTCAGCTCATATAATACTCTGGCTTGGAGTTTTGAAGGCCTGGTATCACCTGTAGAATGATTCTCGTGTGAAAGGTACTGTAGGCCGTTTTAAAGCAAATCTCATACGACAGGACTTGTGAGACACTGATGGAGGCCACACCAGTGATCCCCTCCATGCACACCACCCAAATTTACATGCCCCGTCCCTGCTGATGCCTCCTACAGCATAGATGTAGACATTTGGGCAATCACACCATTAAGAATTGCTACTAATGTTGCCGTGTAACACTTTATCAGGGTTCATGTGTCACCTTCAAGACAACACAGGACATACACAGTGTGACATGTCAACTGTCTACTCCTCCCTCTGACCAGTCCTAGTCAGACCACTGATCATGTAATTAGTGAAAGAGCTGCCTCCTGATTGACCCAGCATCCTGTCAGCCTGACTGGCACCTGTCCGTGGGTCACCCTGAAGATACCTGGTGGCCACCTATGGACCACACCTGCTGTCCAAAACCTCTCGTACCTCAGAGGCTAATTTGTCATTTGCCTCATCAATGTATACTCAAATACATTGTATTGCATCATCTGACTGTTATTTGTATCATATTTTTGACAGTGCCCTTGAATAGCTAAATCATGGCCCTTCCGTTGTCTGGGCCTCATTAATGCCTAAACTACAAAGTGTGACAGTGTACCTGGCCCATAGCGTTTGATGGTGTACGTGGCCTCCAGCAGAACCAGCAACCTCAGACAATGTCCATGAAAAGTCAACACGTTTGAGGACCCTGACAGTTCACACGCTGAGTAACATTGTTCAAATAATAGAGATGAGCCGTGTGTGCTGAATACCAGCCATTTACTTCTGCACAGAGGCTATGATGTTTCCTGATGCATTTCCATCCACAGAGGCCAACTTCAGTACAAATGTTGCAATGACACATGCCGGATCCAGACACCTGACACATTCTCTCACTCAGCACACCACGGTTGCCCAGTTGAAAGTCTCATTACACGTCTTCAGTGACAGGGTGGGACCATCCACGTGTAGGTTACCATGTCCTCAATGACTTTTGTTACATTTAGCTACAAACGATACTCATTAGATACACGATGAGCTGCCAATAACTCATGATGAGACGTGGACGTTACAGTGACAACATACACCTTAACAGTTGATACTGGATCAACATTGGACCACACACATGTACATGTACCATCCAATCAACAAAATGGTTGCAAGCAGCCTATCACAGTGGTGTCCCAGTTGTAACCTAGCAGGAAGAATGAAACATGCCACTAAACCAGGTAATGCATAAAGGGCCACATACATCAACAACCAATTTGCTATCATGACATAAGGAACGTTGAGATTTTGCTATTAAATCAATGCTAAATGGTATGTCAGAATTCTCCAAAGAATCAATAGGGCAAACGTCAAATGGGCAAATGGGATTACAGATTAGCAAACAGAGAATCATACTCAATTTGCTTCCATGGGCCTGCTGCCAATGGTTTAGCATTACAGAATTTGGGAAAACCTTGGATAAAGTTGCAATCCAGGAACAGCAAACCCCAGGGTGCTGGGGGCCTAAGTCCCCCTCTGCTGCACCACAAATATAATTTTTTTATGCACATGTGAAGTACACACATGCATAAGGCGCATGTGTGCCCTACATGTCAATAGTGAAACACATTTTAGATACATTAACTCGTAATTAGGACATGGTTACCCCCAAAAAAGGTTTAGGCGACAATTGCGTTACCTAATTGGCCTTTATACAATTTGGAATAGCTTGATACATGTGCTCACAATTTTGCTAAGGAATAGATCCTGGTATCTCTTTCATATTTAGAAATTTACAATCAGCAATTACCTACATATGTGCACAATTATGAGTAATATCCATTCTGGCCAATCATTATTATTGCACTGTGAATACATTCTATACATCCTATAAGGGACATTTGCTATAGCTAACCCCAAAGTTTATCACTTAGCACCATTTGGTCATGCAAAATTCCATTACTCATTTGGACAAAGGAAGTACATATTTATCATAATGCGTCATATTTTCACGCATACAGCTTGTGCGTCATAATTTTTGACGCACAGGCGTACAAATAATGCAGAGTCAATTTGTTTTTTCATAAATAGATATCATATTTGGCTGCGGCTTAATTTTCACCTCTAGAACTGTAAATTATGCTGCAAACAAATAGTAATTACCAAATATGAAAAATATTTTGACTCTGCATTATCTGCACTCCTGTGCGTCAAAAAATATGACGCACAACCTGTATGCGTGAAAATATGACGCATAAGGTAAAAAACGGCGGCCATTTTATGCAGGATGTGATGTAATAGGATATCCTGTTTACAGATTCTGTACAGTGGGTGTACTTTCACTTTCACTTTGCAGTCTCTGATTATTCTAGACTGTGTGGCTGTGTGCAAAGTGTTGTCCTGTGTATTAGTGCTTTTGTGTCCAGTGTGCCATCTTACTTGTTGTTTTGTCATCAATATATTGTTGTAGAATACTGTCTGAGTCTGTGTTGTATAAATTTGTCCAGTCCAGTGTTGTATATATTGTCTGTGGGAGTCTGTTGTGGGTACTGTGATATAGGGGATAGTTGGGCTCTTCTATTTGTTAAGTTTTCTTTGTATTTCCTCACTCTAACTTTCCCCATTTCCCACTTTTCTTTTTTTCTACTACTTTTTCACCATTTTCAGTGCTAAAATGTCTGGTAGGCCACGGCTTTCCAGGATGGGTGAGGAGGAATTGGGGGGGTTTATATGGCTTGTTTGCCATTTCCTCCCACTTATGCTGGAGGCTGGGGGTAGGGTGATACAGGGGTATCACACGGAGGCCCGAAAAGTCCGGTGGGGGAAGGTGCGCCATCACTTGGTGCGTCTGTATGGGAGCCAACGGAATGACCATCAATTGAAGCACCGCTGGGCTGACCTAATCTCCAGGGAGCAAGATCTGCTGGACCACCTGGGAATCAGGATTGGTGGCCATGTTGGTGAGTACAGATCATGTAAATGTGCACAATTTAAAGCTGTGTAGTGACATGTGATGATTGTTATACAATCTGCCAGATAAGTAGCTTACTGTGTGTAATGCTAGGGAAACATACAGGGTAATTGATGCACTATGTGAAGGATGACAAATGCTATCAGTCAGGCTGCTCAGGTTTTCCACACATACAGGTTGCTTGTAGCAGAATGTAATGTAGTGCCGCCTTTGTGTCAGACAAGCGACACATTAATGACGCAATCAGGACTATACAGGTCACAATTGCCAGTGAAGTATGGATGTAGTAACATCATACCTACATATGTTGACGCTATAGCTAGACTGAAATTTGAAACCCTACATGATGCTGAAAATGAGTGCTGCCTTCACGTCAATTGAAGTTAGCAATGTGGCCCACACATATGTCACATGTGTGTCTGGTTAGTGTGTAGGGACAGTGTTCACGGGAGTGCCATGCCTGTTCGTTATAAATGTGTTCCTTTACATTTTATTGATACATGCCAGATCTGAGCATGAACCATATTTGTAAAGGACTCAGGTGCCCTCAGCTAACATATTAGACAGGTATTTATTGTCACTTGTGCCAAAATCAGAATAGGGATGGCAGTCCAAAGGTATGGACTAGGGTACAAGCATCTATGTTTGGTGCCAATCACCATTGTTTGGACACATCAATTTATGAAACTGTAACACCATGAGGTATTGCCAAAGTACCTGGCCCTCTGTACCATGTACCTATCTGTCACAAATGTGTCATGACGACATAGGCTGTTTGACAGGTCATGCAGTCCTCAAGTAACCAGCTTTTGGATGTCTCTCTTGGATGCACATGATGAGATGAATACACAACTATATTGTTGCTGCATACTAATGGAGGTGCATGTTTGCCACCACATGACAGTCCGGGCCACTGCATGTGTGTAGAAGTGTGTGTAACTGTAGCAGGAGACCCATCCTATGTAAATGTTGCACATGAATTATTCCATGCAGTATGAGCATGTGTGAAAGTGTTTCATTACTCATGTCATATTATCACATTGTGTTTGTATTTGAAATTGTTTGTCAGTGCACGGATTCTGAGTATATTCTTCCTTCCATGCTTTACAGGTGGACCTGCACCGTACACAGTGGGAGAGGTGGCTCGTTTTGAGGACCCCGACACCTACAGTGAGTGTTGCATGTGTGGTATGTTTTGTGTTTGCTGGTGATGTGTGATGGACTCCTGTTTGTTGAACACATTGCAAGGTTTGATGCGCTGCCCAATCATTAGTCTTGTTCCATTAGTGGGATTTCAGTTATCACTTCAATTTGAGTTGACCTATGCTTATCCATTTGTCTGATCTTGGGTCCGTAGGCCATTCCTGTAGGGCAGCAATGGGAAATGGGGTGAGTCATGTGGAATACACTAGTTAATTTAAGAGTTGCACTGGGACTCATCTCGGACTGAGTCTGCATGTCAGACTGACATTGTCCCAGATAGCTTCTGCAAATGGCTTGTCTGAAATCTGCTGCTTCCATAGTAACCGATGTACTGAGTACACTGTAGGTTGGATCTTCCGGGAGCATGTACTTCCACAAGTTGTACTAGAAGTGTGTGGGACTAGAGTGCAACGGCCTAGGTGTGCATGCTATTCATGATCATGGGTGTTCTTGCTCCTCTGTGTCTGTAGAAAAATATGCCTCACTGGAAGTATGTGATGTTGGCCTAGGTCACTACATTTTGACATGTGTGGACCTTGGATAGGACAAGGTTTAGCTGACTCCAATTTGTTGATAGCCCTTCACTGGTGGTGTGTGTGTGGAGGCAAAAACATGTTGAGCTTTCTATACACTCCTGGGTGTGCATCTATTTTGGGATTGTTTGTTGTTCTTCCCACCCCCCATCAAAGACAGGCATGGGTTTGTGAATAGGGTACCTAGGACTGAAACAACCAGTATGTTGCACATACTTGTGATTATATGAAATATGTTTTTGAACCTAGTGTACACACTCAGTTATGGCACATGAGTTCCATACTAGCAAATCCCATTGCAAATTGCAGATCTTGAGGTTTGTGATTGTTTTCACATACACTGACATATGTAGTCCAGGCAATAGGCGGAGGAGGTGCAGCATGATTGTTAGCTGCAACTGTAAGTACTTTGATGACAAGTTATTGCCAGTTGTTACCCATCATGTAGATTATTGTATATGCTATGTGTGAGATGACCTTTGTATGCAGGCTTCCCATGTTCTTCCTCTGAGACTTTCAATTATCTATATGGTGATATGAGCTGTTACAAGTACAGTAAATGTCTTGTCAGATTGACCACTTGTGCTATTCCACACAATGCAGTTCCTATGGTAAATAGTTGCCCTTTGTCTTCACAGCTGCAAACATGAGTGCTGCACAGAGGCATGAATTTGAGAGGCGGGCCATGAGGTACCGATACATCCTGCAGGTGCAGTCAGGGTTCCGACGGATGGCCCGTAAATACCAGTCAGATCGGGCCTCCGGAGCATGGTGGGCTTCACCACAGGGTGGCCCAACGTTGCCCACTACAGCCACCACCACCACAACCACCAGTTCTCCCCAAGTGGCCCCAGCCACAGCGGGGACAGTTGTCCCTGCCTCTGCAGCACAACCAGGACCCAGCATTATGACAGCTGCAGGACAGTCCAGTTGGCTAGGCTCAACACCCACACAGAGCACCTCTGCCGGGACCAAAACGGCAGCAGCACCTCCAATTGACCCTGCGGCATTCCAGGCTTTGGAACGCAAAATGGACAAATTTATGAGGAAGGTGGACAAGCTGAGGCAGGATGTGGCCTACATCAAGAAGCGGGTCAGGTCTATCAGGCAGACCCTCCGGAGGGCCTATCTCTAGAACTGATATGGTCAATGTACATAATTCCCTCCCCTCCCTCATCTTTCCTTATTATCATGATTAGTGGGCTTGGGGGATTAGTGTTAGGTTAGTATAGGTTGTTAGCTTATTAGTGTTAGGGAGGAGGGTGGGGGGGTCCTGATTCTTTCTACTTTTCATTATTAAGTGTGTGGGTGGGTGGGTGGACGTCAATGTTGGGGTTCCTGTGTGTTTAAAAAATAAAAAAAATAAAAATATATATATATATTATTGTTTAGGATAGTATAGTATGTGTGTAGGTTAATATGTGTTGTCCTGCATGTGTCCTGTCTCATAATGGTGGGTGGGGGGTTGATGTTTAGATAGATTAATTATATGTGTAGAGTAAGTTTAGCTTAGGTTAGTTAGGGACAGTTGCGGGTAATGAGTAGTCAGGTTAGATTAGTGTAGGTATGACTTTTCCCTTAGTTGCCTCTGGTGTGATTAGTTATGAATAAATATATAGATAACCCTTTGCATTATGTGTTAACTGCTACTTGATCATGGCCTTGCCATCAGTGTAGGTGATTGTTGTTCTATGACATTTGTGTCCTATGCTACAAACCAAAAAAAACTGAGGTTTAAAATGGCAGCTACCCCTGTGCTACCTTGGTAAGTATCCACCATTTGTTGGAACCACCAATTGGAGTTTACATGGATCACAAAGGATTTGTGTCGATGAGTATGTTTTCTACATCACAAAGTGTGCTTCCAGACTTGGTATTGTGGGAAAATGTTTAGGTCGGACTGCAGTGTGATGTTCAGGGACATCTTTGAAGATGAGGTCTTGTTAACACTCTTGTCTTCTTGTCTTCATAACTGACATTGATCATTTGTGCTAAAATTCAGCATGGTTTACCTATTTGGATGTTTACTCAGAAAGGTTGATTGATGCTGTGTTTTGTAGTGTTTGCTTAGATTAGACTGCATAATTCAATTTGTTAGTATTGCATGGTGACAGCATTTATTAGCCACTATTAGTTGACTTTGATATCTCTTGATGAAGCATTATCCTGTCCAACACAGCATGATTGTGTGTGGTTTCTCACTTCATCAGTTATTCTCCTCAGGATGGCAGGCTATGATGCAATCCTGGCCACTGCACAGTTGTATCTGACTACATGATGTCAGGACAGTTGTATTGACAAGCTACATGGTTGTCACACAGGTACATTTGTGTTATCTACTGCACAGTTGATGTGTCAAATCACACAGAGACATATCTGGTGTGCAAGTGCAATTTATTGATAGGTGCTGTAGTGCAATATGTACATTGTCCATGTTTGCTGAGTCCGTTCTAGTTCAATCTTACATGGTGATCCTACAGAAGGGGTGTGGATAATGCTCCTGACATGCTGGGGTGATGTTACAGACAGTGCAGAGGGACAGGATTTGCAGAGAGAGAATCACTGGCAATGCTGACAAGTTATACAGTGGTTAGCAGAACAGTCATTGAGTATAGTTGTAGTGAGACTGGCATTTGACATAACGTAGGACCTTGGTCAAAGTAGGCCATGGTGCAGGGACTAGTGCTTCCGGGTACTCTTCCTTGTGAATGTGATCTGTTCCATGTCTTCTTCTTCTGATGTGTGTGTTGCCTGCTTTGTCCTTGTTGTTGTTGGTTGTGAAGGGGCAACACACACCTCAGTGTTAGAAGACGTGGAGTCAGATATCCCAGTCGCTGCTCCCTGTGAAGGTCTTAAGGGCAGTACTGCAGCAAGGAGGGTCTGCTGGTTTTTGAGAATAGCAGCCACATCACGATGGTAGGCAGCCAGGTCGGCCCTGAGGGAGTCATGATTGCATTCGTGCATTCAGTGGAATGTTTGGGGTGCGAGGTGTTGTGGCAACTCCCTTACTGCAGTGGTGAATTCCTTGACAGTTTCTTGTAGTCCTTGCAGTATGGATATTAGGGCTTGCATAGCTGCTGCCTGATCTGCAGATGACATCATGCACGAGTGCACCCCCTCAAGGCTTGCTGCCATCGTTTGCATCCCCACCCGCACCTCCTTGGCCAGCTCCCGCTGTACTCCAACTACAGTTCTTTCAAAGCTGGTGCCAGTGTCGTCAGAGTCCTCAGCTGTATAGGAGCTGGCAGGTCTTGCAATTGGGGTGGTGGGTGGTTCTTCTGTGATGGCTGCTTGTTCTGTGCTCCTCCTTGTGACTGAAGGTGGGGTCTGGAGGGTTTCTAGGACCTTTTGGATGGTCTCCTGGGGAATGTTTATGGGCTCGTCATCCATGTCATCAGGGAAATCTGGGACAGGCATATCGGCAGGTGATCCATCTTCCTCTGCAATGAAACAGGGTACAATTAGTGTGTCTGTGTTGTGACAATTTTGACGTGACGTGCCTGCCTTTTGATGAATTCACTTTGTGATCTTGTTTGGTATTGGTATCTGCTGTCCTTCAGATGGGCATTGTTATGGGCCTATGGCCCACCTGTGTGTCACATGTATGATATTGAGTTATCAGACTTGTCTGCCTAATCGCTTCTAGGTGTTGCTTTATACCAAATAGAGAATAGCCACCTATTTGTCCTACTCGACCCTCAATGTATATACATTCTCATGGTGAGACCTTTCACTGGCTGTGGGTGTTCTGATGGTCCTGGCAGCACAATTGACTCTCAGGACCTGCCCCAATCCCTGATCGTTCACATTGACTTAAATGTAATGGACATGTAGCATATCCTATGCATGGCAATGTTATGATGTGATATGGATGTTGACATTGTTAATGTGTCCTGCTGATGTTGGGTAATGTGTGTTATATTGGATTGCCCTGATTATGGTATCAGTGTCCTATTTCGTCCTCTGACTGTGCAGGTGTATTTCAGTGACCAGTTCTATGTGTCCCCTCCTCAATGCTGTTGTCTGAGCAGTATGACTTTTGGGATGTTGCCTTGTTTGCCAGGCATGGGAAGGACCCTGACATATGCAGCATGGGTGTGTCCTTAGTGCTGTGTCACTCCTATTGTTGTTTACATTGGCTGATGTTTGTGACACCTATGGGCATTGACATTTGCGTGTACTGGGGCCTTTGTCTTGTTTCAGGAGATTGTTGCAGATGTTATCCTCACCCCCTAATTTAGGTATGTATGTTCCATGGGGAGGTTACTGCCATTGGCTACTATAGCTGCACACAGATCAGAGGTGGTAGTGTTAACTGTTGTGGCAGTTACATTGCAGTTGTCGTTTTGGCTAGAGGATTGCTAATAGGGCTCTAGTTAATGTAGGAGATATGTTGGCTGACGAGTGCCAGGATGTAAGTTTGACGTAGTGGCCTTCCCTCCTATCGAGGCTTTCCCTTTGCTCCATTGTTGGCATGACAGCATGCCCCCAAAGGACTGTTGTTGGTGTAGTGTAATGTTGTGCCCCAGCTTCTGTCTGTGCAGGCCATGCCCCCCTGCTGTGCCCCTTTACCCATGCCACTCCATGTATATGATGACTTACATGAAATGTGTAGTAGGTATTTCTCCCCCTGTTACAGTCAACATTATTGTATTAAAATTCCCCATGCGACTTACCCTGCATGTGCGTTGTCTCGTGGTAGTCTGCGCTGTCCTGTCCTTGAATCCCTGTGACGATCTCCTCAGGGATGACGGCTGCGACCATCTCCTCCATGTGCTCCAGGGCCTCCTGATGTGCTGGACTCCCACCTCCAGTCTGCAGTGCTGCCTTCCTGTTCCTGGCCATTTTTTCCTTTGTCCTACGTTTGCAGTCATGCCAGCGTTTCTTACACTCGGTGACTGTCCTGCGTACTTCAGCCACACTGTTAATCTTGTGAACAATTTGTTGCCATATGGCCTCTCTCCTACTGATTGGCAACTTAGAGGTGATGAACAGTTGGTGCTGGTGTTCCGTCACCTCTTTAACCAGGATTTCCTGCTCCTCTGCACTGAAGCGACACTTTCTTTTCTTTCTATATATGTCCTGGTTCTTGTATGGATCGTCCTGGCTGGTTCCTGGTCTGCTGTCATCTTCCTGGGGTCTGTAGTGGCATCTGGGATCCATTTTGGCTCTCCTCTGCTGAAATGGCAGTGTTCACGGGTATTTTTGATGCTATTGCGTAAAAAAAACGGCACATATCCGGGTTGCGGTGTCGTAAATCGACCCACAATCATTTCCGCTGCGTTACCGTAATTTTCCTTTACGACTTGACGCCGCGAAGTGCGTCAAAAATAATGACTCCCACCTGTTGATTGCGCCGCCGCGCGTCAAAGTACAAATTTGACGCCCGCATGGCGCTACGAAATGGCGTTAGCCGGCGGTAAATTTTGGGCGCAAAACTGCGGCGCCGCAGTTTTGCGTCAAAAAGTATAAATATGGGCCCTTGTGTGTACCAAAAGTTTTGGAGGCCTAAGCACAAACTACCCCAAATAGCCAAAAAAGGTCTCAGCAATGGGAGAAGGGGGAAGGCCTAGCAGTTAAATGGATTACCAGCTTCCCCCCACTTTCTGGTCAACGTGCAGAGGGGAACAGATCCATGCCTAAATTGCAAATACAACTTTCTTGCTAGCACTGGCTGCACTTCATCTAAAAATGGTTCAAAATCCTAATGATCTTTAAAATCTAAAAATGTAAGAGTCAGGAAACCATGGTCAAAGCTGGCCAGAAGTGTGGTCAAATTAAAGTGCCTAAAGGACCTAGCCAGGTCATTCTTAGATGTTGCCTGACAGGCCACTTCAGGACGGTCCCACGGACTAGCCCTATCTATATGTGTTACAGTATCCATAATATATTGGAACCACGTCAGCTTACAAGCAACTGGCAGGCCCATAATCTCTTCCAGACTCTTTCTATAAGAAACTAATTTGGGGGTAGCCCACACCTTTCTCCAAAAGAGAAGTGGCACCCCAGTCCCTGCCCAGATCTAACATTAAAGGCAAGAGTGGAGTACTCAAAGGGAGTTTTAGCAGTTGTCTAAAAAATGCACTCCCCACTTTCTAGATGGCACTAACAATCTTGCATGTATAGAAAGAGCAAAATGCCAGACATGATTGTTTATGTGCGGGAAGGTGTCCCTTCTTGCACATAAACAATCATTTCAAACTGAAGCTTTGGCACTTATTCCAAATCTCCGTTAGTGATTGTTTATGTGTAGGAAGGGACACCTTCCCACACATAAACAATCAAACCCCTCAATGCAGACAGAGTAAGGATGCCTGCATTGGCGCTAGGAAGCTCAATTTGGTGCCAGTGCAGGGGACAACACAGGGGTACACCATATTCAATTAAAAGTGGTGCATCCCTGCATTGTGAAAATAACGGAGCACGGCGCTGCCAATTTTGGGGCAGTGTAGCGTTCTGTCATTTTCTGTTGAATATGGGCCCAAGTCTTTAAAGGTTCTGCCCAAGCCACCAGTAAATTGGATCAATATAAGTTTGTGTTTGTTGATGTGTGATAACCAGTCCATTTGCTCAGATAACGTAATTCCCAAGTAGTCGAACACCTTAACCCACTCCAAAGGTACCCCAATAAGTTGAGGGCCTGATCTAGTGGTTGGGGAGGGGTGGAAACACATGCACTTCATTTTTCCCACGTTAATTTCCAACTCCCTCACCCTACAAAAATTGACAGAGCAATCTAAAGTTGCCTGTAGGCCCTTCAAGGACTTTGACAATAGGAGGGTATCGTCTGCAAACATTAACGTGGGAACTTTGAGGGAAGCTAATCTAGGGTTGTCATTCAAAACATGATTCAAAACGTCAATTAAACTGTTGATATATAGTGAGAATAATTTTGGGGCCAACATGCAACCCTGCCTAGCACCCTTTTTAACTGGAAAGGGTTCAGTGAGTTTGTCTAATTTACCGAACCGGACCTGGGTATTGTTCTCCTCGTAGAGTCTCCATATGATCCTACACAGATAGGTAGGAACCTCTATGTTTGACAAGACCTGCCACAAAATGTCTCTTGAGACCAAATCAAATGCTGTCCAGAGGTCCACAAATTTTGCATAAAGGCTTACGCCCTCCGACACCACAGTTTTCCAGTATATAAGCTGGAGGCCAAATACCTGATCCATAGTGGAAATATATATTGCCTAAACCCAGTCTGAAAAGGACTGAAAACACTATTCTCATCAATTCAAGCCCGGAGTCTCCTACGATCACTCTTGCAAACAGCTTTTGCATTGTCTCTATTAGGCTAATTGGTCTATAGTTGGCTGGGAGAAGAGTGGGGCTTTTTTTATAGGCATGTATTATTTCAGCACCAGCCCATGATGCCGGCAGGTAAGGCAGCCCTAAAGTAAGGTGCCCATATGTCAGGTGCAAAACTATATAGATACTTCTGAATTCTATCTAGGCCAGGAGTCATACCAGGAGCTACTTTGGAGATTGCATTAAGCACCTCCTCAATCGTAATCCTGGGGCAAATCTCATGCATGTCGCTGATCCACCCCAGACCCTTGCTAATGTCATTGAAAATCATGCAGAGACCGAAAGTGTTCTGACCATTGATCTGTGGAAATATTACCTTCAATTGAGCCATTAGTCTCTGGTTTCCGGATAAATCTCTAAAATATATGAACATTTTTATCCCTCACAGCTAGATGCAATCACACAATCGGTGAAAGCAGCAGAGTTAGGCAAAGTTAAATTCCATAAAGAGTTCAAAGTAAAGTTAAAATTTGTATTATTATTATTATGACAACAGTAACTGGATCTGGTGCACAGAGCACTCTCTAAGCTGCAGGTAGGTTGAACTTCATAAGACAGGCCTGTGAGCTGTAGACCTGCTATACTAGCAGACAGTCTCTGCGCTTCTATCTTAATGTTGCAGATGCCTGATTTCTCCCTTTAGTACCGTTTCTCCGTATTTCTCTACCTTTGCCTTTCCACTGCATTTGTTTTTTTTCTAATGCTCTCAGTAAATGCTTGATGAGGAAAAACATGGATCAGTCCCCGTAAATAAGTGCTGGTTGCCCTTCTAGAAATGACCAGCTAAAATTAAACACTGCTGTTAGTTAAGATACTTTGATGAAGCCAATAGATCTTTGTGTTGAAATGTACTTGCTTTGCCTATTTATTTTTGCCTAGGTGGACACAAAAGTGAGTGCATCCTTGATAGCCATACAGAGGCCCATATTTATACTTTTTGACGCAAAACTGCGCCAACGCAGTTTTGCGTCAAAAAAATTAGCGCCGGCTAACGCCATTCTGGAGCGCCATGCGGGCGCCGTATTTATTGAATGACGTTAGCCGGCGTTAGCCGGCGGCGCTGTCTGGTGTGCGTTAAAAAAAACGACGTACACCAGGCAGCGCCGGCGTAGGGGGAAAATGGCGTATGGGCGTCCACAAATGGTGCAAGTCAGGCTGAGGCAAAAAAATTGCCACAACCCGATTTGCGCCATTTTTTTACGACGCCCATCCCCCATTGAAATGACTCCTGTCTTAGCAAAGACAGGAGTCATGCCCCCTTGCCCAATGGCCATGCCCAGGGGACTTCTGTCCCCTGGGCATGGTCATTGGGCATAGTGGCATGTAGGGGGGCACAAATCAGGCCCCCCTATGCCACAAAAAAAAATACCTACCTGGACTTACCTTAATGTCCATGGGGTGGGTCCCTCCAGCCTTGGGTGTCCTCCTGGGGTGGGCAAGGGTGGCAGGGGGTGTCCCTGGGGGCAGGGGAGGGCACCTCTGGGCTCATTCTGAGCCCACAGGTCCCTTAACGCCTGCCCTGACCCAGGCGCTAAAATCCGGCACTAATGCAGGTTTTTTAGACCCGCCCACTCCCGGGCGTCATTTTTGCCCGGGAGTATAAATCCGACGCAATAGCATCGGAGTCATTTTTTAAGACGGGAACGCCTACCTTGCATATCATTAACGCAAGGAAGGTGTTCACGAAAAAAAAATGGCGCTAACTCCATGAACTTTGGCGCTGGACGCGTCTAACGCCAAAGTATAAATATGGAGTTAGTTTTGCGTCGAATTTGCGTAGAAAAAAACGACGCAAATTCGGCGCAAACGGAGTATAAATATGCCCCAGAGTGTCTTAAAATATCACAAAATGGACTCAAACATGACCATCCCATCACAGCATCTTAGAAGGCCATTTTTGATTGTATTGTGTTTTATTTTAAGAAACCCCATTTAAAAAATGGCTGTCTTGGATGTACATGCATCAGTGGTTGACAGATGTGGGAATATAGGGCCATTTGCAATCATGGGGAGCAGTACAGAAACCAGGAATGCTCCTCCAGTCGACACATATGCAGACCCATATTCAGCTAAATGATCTTGGATGCCCTTAATTTAATGACATCCGGCCTTTGATATCATATTTAGAGTGCATTTTCCTCTAAGAAGATAAACATTTTCAGCTCTTCTAAACATGTGTAAGAGAGGTTTTTTTAAAAAAGAATTACATATTAACCTGCCTGAAAGGATTGTAGGCGTAACTAAACGCTGCATGTAAACAATATTTTTCCATTAAAAGCTTGCATCATGACATGGACTTGGCAGAAAATGTTCATTCCTATAGTTTTTCTTGTTTTTGCTCCTTGCTTACTTTGACCTCTGTCATGACCACAAGCATAACATTTCATGACGCGAATGCCCCATAGCAACAAAATAAATTATTAGCGCGTCTGTCCTATGACTATTTAGCATGAGAGAAGTACCACTACAAAGTTAGCTTTATTTAAAAAATGTTTCATAATTGAATAAGGCTTTGCTGGAGCGATGTGTGAGAATTGTAGTTATATCATCCTAACATTTTTGTTCGCTCACACAACTGTTGTTTTTTACATAGACATGCTCGGATGAGAACATTAATTGATTTATCATTGCTGTTTATAATTTAGTTAAATATATCTTGTGTTTAGAATATTCTTTGTTAAAACTTGCAATCTTAATGTAAGCTTCCCTGTTCACACGAAGACCTCACAAATCCATTGGTCAAGAAGTAAGATTATCTATAAGACTTTTGTAAAATGTTTCAATGTAAACATTGTACAATAGTGTCCCTAGGGAAAGGTAAGAGAGACTAAGGCCCTGATTTATACTTTTTTTTGCAAAAGCGGAGCAAACTTACAAAATATAATTGTATTTTGTAAGTTTGCACAGCTTTTGCGTCAAAAAAAGATGCAAATGCGGCACAAAAAAAGTATAAATCAGGGTCTAATATTGAACTTGAAGAGCTAAATATGCAGACCCACTAGACGCATCCCATTCTTTGCAGAAAAGTGCTCATTGAGGGCTCTCCAACTGACATTTTTTTGATTCATTCTATTTGGCCTGTTACTGAGATTCTACTAAACTTTATGCTTTCACATCTGAGACGAGAACACTTTATGGGTTTTCTGCTGAATTATATTTTCTGAAAGTAAGACTAGAATACGGTTTAGATCTTCCTGGGCCACACTATATGCTTTGTTCTGTAAATTGCTATTGATTTTGATTGATTTACTAATAAAGATATTGACGATTAATGATTAATAAAAATCTTAAAATATAACCCAACTCTCAATATTGACTCTATAAATGTAATGTAATTGAAATATTGAGTTTTTTAAAAATTTTGATTTTTAGCTTCCTCACTTCTTACTTATATCCAAGGTTCATTGCCTTGGGGTCCGGTAACAAGTGAGAATTGGAGATTATCAAATATTTATTTTAGGCCTTCGCCATCCCAAAAGTTGGTAGGAGAGGTAAGGTTAGATAATGAGAAAAAGAAGCTGCAAAAATTAAAAAGTGTCAAAGATAGATAAACACCCAATTGCCCAATCGCCAAGAAACTGAGTTTGAAGATTGACTGAGTGCGGTTCCTGAAGTGGTTGCCAGTAGCAGTTGCAGATTGGTGAATTCTATGGATTGAGGCCCATATTTATACTTTTTGACGCTAAACTGCGCTAACGCAGTTTAGCGTCAAAAAGTTTTGCGCTGGCTAACGCCATTCTGAAGCGCCATGCGGGCGCCGTATTTATTGAATGGCGTTAGCCGGCGCAAGCAGACCGGCGCTGCCTGGTGTGCGCGAGAAAAACCACGTACACCAGGCAGCGCCGGCGTAGGGGGAAAATGGCGCATGGGCGTCTTAAAATGGGGCAAGTCAGGTTACGTCGAAAAAATCGTCGTAACCCGACTTGCGCCATTTATTTTCGACGCCCATCCCCCATCAACATGACTCCTATCATTGTAAAGATAGGAGTCATGCCCCCTTGCCCAATGGCCATGCCCAGGGGACTTCTGTCCCCTGGGCATGGTCATTGGGCATAGTGGCATGTAGGGGGGCACAAATCAGGCCCCCCTATGCCAAAAAAAATCATTAAAAAAAAATAAAAAAATACTTACCTGAATGTCCCTGGGGTGGGTCCCTCCAGCCTTGGGTGTCCTCCTGGGGTGGGCAAGGGTGGCAGGGGGGGTCCCTGGGGGCAGGGGAGGGCACTCTGGGCTCATTTTGAGCCCACTTGTCCCTTAACGCCATGCCTGACCCAGGCGTTAAAAAGCGGCGCAAATGCGCCGTTTTTAGCCACGCCCACTCCCGGGCGTCTCTTTTGCCCGGGAGTATAAATACCACGTAAAGGCCTGGGAGTCATTTTTTAGACGGGAACGCCTCCCTTGCATATCATTAACGCAAGGAAGGGGTTCACGCTAAAAAATGACGCACATTCCGGGAACTTTGGCGCTATTCGCCTCTAACGCCATAGTATAAATATGGCGTTAGTTGGCGTTAGTTTAGCGTCGAATTTGCGTCGAAAAAAACGACGCAAATTCGGCGCAAACGGAGTATAAATACGGCCCTGAGTATCAATAGGGACATATGTCGAAACTGGGATGGTAAATGTGGTTTGTGAATTGTGAATTGTATAGAGAATTGTTTACTCATTGATGTTTTAAATTGTATTGCTGATGTTCCTGCGTTTTTGTTAAAGAAGATAAAGCAATTCTTTGACTAAGAAGTAGTCTAACTTCCCAGGATAGATAAACAGAGTCATAAAAGTTGATGTATGGTTTTGTTGTCTGCAAATGATCTCTGGTGCTAGTCGTGCAATATTGTTGATATCACCATTGACACAGGTATAATAACTATTGTTGTGATTGTGCTAATATTGATCAGTGTTGGTGAAGCCTGATGTGCAAAGGTGACACAATATTAATTAGGTGATGTCCCATTGGTCGAGATTTCATCATTGTGGGTGTAAAACTCTTGTTGATTGAAAAAGTTGGAAAGTGTAAAAACCTTAAAACTCTGACTGGTGATTGTTCTATAGTTTTCTTTAGAAGAAGCAGACAAAGATTGTTATTTTATCACTCAGAATTATTGAATTGATGCTTTGTATGAATTTGAAGAAATTGTTAAGAAGGGTGCGCTGCTGCAAAGAGCGAGTTGTTGCCTCATATTGTTCTGAATTGGTATTCATCGGTCGGTGTAAATGCCGACCTGAGATTGGTCAGGCTATTTAGAAAGCCACTCTGTCATTGGATGATTAGATTACTGAACTGCATTGTGATTTGGGGAAAAGGGTTTCTGATATTTCACATATTTGGAATTGATTCAAAACACTGAAATGTTGAAATTGATTGCTATTATTTGTAGAATTTAATAATTTGAAATCATGACATTTTTCAAAACTGTTAGAATTTTTATGAGAGGTGATGTAACTATTGCAGTAAAGGAATGTGAAGAGGCACAGCCTGAGGGTACACCAGCATATCATATGATGATTAAGGCAGGGTTTCAGATATGTGTATGGCTTCGTCAGTTGTGCAAGATCACTGAGAAAGAGGGTGCATTGAGCTTTCCTAGATGGGATACATTTATTTGAGAATTATGGACAAACTACAAGAGAAACTTTGTGATATGAAGCCTCCTCTTTGACCTACACAGTTTGAAGCGTTAAGTGGCATATTTATACTCTGTTTGCGCCGAATATGGGTCAAAGATTTTGACGCACAATCGGCGCAAACTGTGCACCATATTTAAACTTTGACGCCAAGGTACAGGCTGAACTGGCAAGCCATTCGGCAGCTGCTGTGCACCATTGAGCCACAGTTGGCACTCAGCTTGCAGACACCCTGCACCATTCCACCAGAAACCAAGCTGCTAGCTGTACTACACATGTTGGCAAGTGACTCCTTTCAAACCACTGGCGCTCTGGTTGCTGGGATCTCACAGCCATCATTCTCCGCCTTTCTACCCAAGGTACTGGATGCCATCAGCTCCCTCACACCCCCCCACATCAGCTTCCCCAACACACAGCAGAAGCAGCAGGAGACAAAACAGGGGTTTTACCAAATGAATTGCTTCCCACACGTCCTTGGTGCCATTGACTGCACACATGTACACATTGTGCCACCTACTGCAACCGAACATCTGTACCGCAACAGGAAGCACACACACTCCATTAATGTGCAGGCCATTGTCGATCACTGGGGTTTGATCACCAACATCGTGGCAAAGTATCCTGGGAGTGTACATGATTCATTCATCTTCCGTCACTGCACCATCAATCAAAACTTCCAGAATGGATGATATGGAAATGGCCTACTTGTTGGTAAGTATAGAAACCTACTTATATACACACTGCACAGCAACCCTCTAGGACACACAACACATACACCATGACATCGAAACGTGGACAGGAACACACTGAGGTTGTGACACCGCTAGGCATGTTTGATATCCTCACCCAATGGGAGACACACCTAGGGACAAATGACAGTTCCAAATAACAACAGATGCCACTCCACAGACACAAGGGAAAAATTAAAAAAAACACAATGACAAAGACATGGCCCCAATTGGCAGTACATTTGGGAAGATTAATCTTTCAATATCACATCAATAACACTCAATCCAACACCCTTCAAACCAATACGTACTGTGTAAGGGGTGTGTAATGTGTTTTGCTGCAGGTCAAACCCCATGACACACATAGCATGATGATGACTACAATGAAGGTCACGTGCAATCATTGAGGCTGTACCAATATCTCACATCACTCCTGCTCTTACATTGCCCACTACCAAGAAGCAAGTGGACTGTGAGAGGAACACATACTGATGGGACAATATTGAAAGTGCACATTCATACACATAAGCATTGCGACAAATTAACAAACACACTACAGATGTACCGGCATACGGACCTTCTGAAACTCAAAATGACAACCTCACAACCAAGTTAGCCATCTGAACTAGAACATGTTCTGTAGTATAGGTACACTTTACAACCTGAGTTGACTTGGCAAGGGCAGAGAAATAGGTCTGCAGTGAACTTGTCACACATGTGAAATTAGTGCATAGTCAATTGTTAAAACGTCAGTGCTCACAATGTACGGAGATGTTTTGCACATTGTCACCTTGCAAAATCTAAGGGTCTCACTGATAGTTAAATAATTCTATTGCATATGTGAAATTGTATGGGATGTCCAGGGTATATAGATGCAACCGTGTCACCACCACTGTCAAATTGATTCTGTGTATGGAAGTATCATCTCACCCCCAGTTAAGACACAGGGACACCTATTTCACAAGTCACAATGCAAGGGAGTACACTCTGTACTGCAACTCTACAAAAATACTGCTGACATCCGGTCAAAATCCAAACACCCGTTCAGATAAGGAAACAACCCAATGCTGATGGTACATTCTAGAAGCCTAGGAATCCACACAATAACACAAACACCAATGAGTCACAGACAACACAAGAGAACAACTGCCATGCAAAGTGATATATATAGTGCAAGGTACATCAACATGTTCTCACTCATTCTCTCTTTCAGCTGATCAGGGGTATGGGATCCAGCCATGGATCATGACCCCATTTGCAAACCCAAGCACTGCAGCAGAGCATGCCTATAATGAGGCACATAGGAGGACACGCACCATAGTCGAGAGGACCTTTGTCATCCTGAAGTCAAGATTCAGGTGCCTCGACAACACCGGAGGCAGCCTCCTATACTCACCAGAAATGGTGTGCAAAATAATTTTGACCTGTGCCATCCTGCACAACATGTGTAAGAAGGAACATTCCCCTATATGAACCCGACCCACAAATGCCTGAAGAGGAGGATGTTGTCCATCAACATGAGGGGGACCATCCAAACACAGCTGCAGGATTGCGTCGGAGACAACATATTGCCCAAAATTTCTTTTAACTCTACTCCCCCATCACCACTGTATTACCATATGTAAATAAACACCTATACTAATCACTATATCATGGTCTGGATAATCATTTTTGCATAGCATTACCTCTAACTATCAGAATCAGAGTGTAGACTCATGGAGCATTGCTGAAATACCGATTAGGACACAGAACATTCCTAAACAAGCTTGATGCGTATGAATGTACAGCCACACTCACTCACACAGTAAATTACATATATCCTGTGCATTTCACATTTGAAGGGCAATAGCAGAGGACCACACCTATTTCACACATACATGTTGGCAACATGGTTCATTGCACCATATGACACAAAACTAAGACACCATCAGTCAATGAGGTAAAAAAATGCCTCATACATGTGGCTGTGGATGTGCTATTGCATTGGTAACAGGAATGTATGACTAGACCCTTGACAGCACTAAGTCTTACATCACCTATCTTTGCAAGGACTATGTGTGACTAGATTTCCATGTAAGCAGCAAAGTCATAGCACAAGTGCCCCAGGTATGACTAGCATTGCTCACATGACATCCCCTGCACATGGCCTAAGTCCCGACACACCCATGTTCCCAGTCTCACCCCACCCTTCTTCAGAGGTCCCTGGAATGGTAATATGTGCCCCCAGATAATCCCTCCTCTACACACTCCCAAACTCACAATGTAAATCCAGTGTGCTTCCTTCTTTAGTATGGTATGCCGTAGTCATTGTACTTCTGTCTGCATGGACGTCAGGTTAAATAATGCACTGGCTTGTAGTCTCTAAGACCTGTTATCACCTGCACATTGCTTCCCATGTGAAAGGTACTGTTGGCCCTTTGAACTTGAATCTCACCTACAGGACTTGTGAGAGACTGATGCTGCACACACCTGTGAGCACCTCTATTGAGACCAGCCATTTAAACATGCACTGCCCTTACAGCTGCTTCGAACAGCATAGAAGCAGCCATTTTATCTATAACACTGTTATGCCTTGCCATATAAATCAGCTGTGTAGCACAGCCCTTGGGTTAATGTGTTACGTTCCAACACACAGGAAAAACACACTTTTCCGTTTCCACTATCCTGTTCCTCCTTTAACCACTCTCAGTCTGACCACTGTGTATTTGCCTTGTGAAATGTTTGGATCCTGATTGACCCTGCATCCTGTTAGCCTGACTGGCTCCTGTCTTTGTGTTACCCTAAAGGTTCCTTGGGCCTACATTTGTATCATAGTTACTTTCCCAACCCTCATATTCCTCCTGGGGTATTGTGTCAGGTGGGTCTACAATGCATACTCAAATATATTGTATAGCATAATCAGTTTACCTATTGTACCATGGGGGTGAACTTGTCTCCAAATAGCCGAATCATGTCTGGGTCTCATGTATGCATGAGTGACAAATTGTGACAGTGTACCATGGCTGTATGCATGGATTGGTATGGTGCCTCCAGCACAACAAACAACGTCAGATAATATGCATGAAATGTCTACACATGTTAGGACCCTGACAGTCCACACGCTGATTCACATTGCTCCCAACATATTGATGGGGCTTGTGTGGTGAATAGCTGTGAGATTAATCAGCACAGAGGCACTGATGTTCCCAGATGCTGTAGGAATTTTAGAGGCCAACCTGTGTACAAATGTTGTGAGTAAACCTGCTGGTATAAGAATCCTGAGACATTAACTTTGTCAGCACACCAAGGTTGCCCTGTTGACAGTCTCATAACACGTCTGCAGTGACAGGGTTGGACCATCCCCATGTGTGTTCTCAAATCCTCATTGGCTTTCCTTCTATTGATCTGCGAAGGATACTTTGTAGATACAAGAAATAGCTCCACAGACTCATGACTAGACCTGCACGTAACTGTGACAACAAAGACCCCAATAATTATACAGGCTAAACATTGGCCCACACACATGAACCAGACACCTATGTGCATTTTACCACTGGAAATATGTGAACATGTGCTGCTTGGTCTGCTGGTCCTCCACTGCCACAGGAGAGACATGGCTCAGTTATATGACTCCAACTGTGGCATAACATTACAATTGTGTATTATATTTTGGACTCCGTGTCACAAACACGGTACCCACATAGTATGATCCCATGCCTGACTCATGGTGGGTTAACAAACAAGTGCCTAGGAAGTAGTATCCAACATTCCAGGACATGTGATGGCTAAGTTTTGGAACATTGACATGAACAACCGTCTGCTATCTATCCAGTGCATGCTTTGTCATTGGTGGTGTTTATGTTCCAAAAAACCTAGGAAGTGCACACAGCAGTTGTTGCTATGTGTATGACTAACACATGTCCTCTCTCATTTCCACACTGACTTGCATTTGAGGGTTGGACACATTGACTCCACGTGCATACAAGCAGATTTGCAAAAATGCATCTTGTGATGTTCATACAGAGGTTCAACAACAATAGTAGTAGCCAAATCACACACATTGACCCATAGGCATTGAGTTATTGTAGTGAGTTGCGTCGCCTTGCTATCCTCTCGACGCAAAACATGCCCAAACTGGGTAATACATAATTGTATCCCACATGGTTGGCCATCTATTGCGTCAGTGAAGAGTGAAAATCCGATACAACAAGTAGAGAATCATGGTCCGCAGTACTATGATCTGTCACATGTAATGCCCAATGTGGGTCCAATCAGCCTATCTCTGTATTGTCACAACTGTCATGTCCCATAAAAAATGAGAAATTACCCAAACCCAGTTAATGACAGAAGTTTTGACGCATACGCATAAAAAAAAGATGCACTTGCGTCTAAAAATGACGCATATGCGTTGAAATATGACGCACAATGCTCTGAAACATCCATTGGCCCTGAGCGGTGATTCCTACACTGTACCCCCGGAAATTGGTTGAGTATGAAACATATTTAACAATATGGATGCAGGGTTATTTCTTATCATGTGCGTAAAAAAAAATGACGCACAGACTGTAAGCGTCATGATATTTTGACGCGTAACAAGAAAAGCGCACCGCATTTGAGGCAGGAAGTGATGTAATAGGATATCCTGTTTACAGATTTGGTACAGTTGATGTACTTTCACTTTCACTTTGCAGTCTGAAATTTCCTGACTGTGTGGCTGTGTATAGACTTGTCCATTTGTGCATTTTGTGATTTTGTCTCCAATGTGGTCTTTAAATTGTTTTTTTGTGTATAATAACTGTCTGTGGTATCCTGTCTGAGTGTTTTTTTGGTCATTTGTGTTGTCAACATTTGTCTTTGTTGTGTTGGGAGTCTGTTGCGGGTAGTGGTAGTTTGGGTATAGTTGGGCTGTTTTCTTAGTTATTTTGCATTTTCCTGTCCTACTTTCCCTCTATTCTCCTTTGTACCCCTTTATCCCCTCTTTATTTTTGGTGCAATAATGTTGGGTAGGCCTCATCTTGGCAGGATAGAGAGGTGGAGCTGGGTGGGTTTATTTGGCTGGTGTGCCACTTCCTACCCCTGATGATAGAGGCAGGTGGTCGTGTGATCCAAGGCTATCACACAGAGGCAATGAGGCTCTGGTGGGCAAAGGTGTTGTACCATCTGCAGAGAATATACAACACACCTGCAAAATGACCACCAGCTGAAGCACCGCTGGGCTGACCTTCTTGCCAGGGAGCAAGACCTGCTGGACCACCTGGGGATTGTGATTGGAGGCCCTGTTGGAGAGTACAAATCAGAGTAATGTGCACGTTTAAATGCTCTGTAGTGAGTGTAGCTGATTTTTTCATATTCTGCCCACAATGTTTTTGAACATGTGGAATGCTAGTGAAACACACAGGGCCATACAGGGCCATATTTCTACTTTGTTAGCACCACAATTGCGACCTGTTTTGAAGCAAGTGCGGTGCAAACTTACAAAATACTATTGTATTTTGTAAGTTTGCGCCACCTTTGTGTCAAACAGCAACACAAATGCGGTGCAAAATATGTATAGATATGGGCCACAGTTGCCTGTGAGGTATACAAATTTCCTACCAATTACCGTCATTTGTTGACGCAACAGCTAAACTAACTTTCTAAACACAAAACTGAAAATTAGTGCTGGCTTCACGTCAATTGATGATGGCAATGTGGCCTAAACATGTTTCATGTGTGGTCGGTGAGTGTATCAGGAAACATATCTTGGAAATCCAGACATTTTCCAGAAATATTGTGTCCCTCAATTGTTTTCGGATACATGTCTGAACTGGATTCTGACACATACGTAACAAGTTGTAGCTTACCTCAGGTAACATCTTAGACTGATATTTTGAGTTCGTAGTGACACATTTCAATTAGGGATGGCTGGCAAAAGGTATGCACACGGGTTCATATCTCTGTGGTTGGTGCAACTCACCATAGCTGTGGCACATCAAATGAAGAAAATGATACAAATTGAGGGCTAACAACTGTCCCTGCCTCTCTGTACATTGTACCTGTGAGTCTAAAATTGGTCTTAGTCACAATGTCTGGGTGACTGGTATTGCAGTCCTCACGGAAAGTGGCTTTGCATGTCTCTCATGGACACACATGATGAGAGGAATACACTCCATGATTTTGTCTGCTCACAATGATGGAGCATGTTTGCCACCACATGATAGTTTGGGCCACTGTATGTGTACGGATATGTGTGTATCACTCACTGGAGTCCCCGGGTCTGTACATGTTTGTAGTGGTATGTAGGATGCAGTGCAAAAACAACAGTTGATGGACGGAATGCAGAACAAATCAAATATTCATCCCCAGTCACAGATCAGGGTTTAATCCATCAGTTTTTTTGCTCACCATGCCATTCCAGTTTGGACCCAGCCATATGCAAATCAGTCTTGACCCTGTTCCCTATGGGAACAGTCCAGCCCGAACTGCCAGACCAGGTCCTCCCTGGACCAGAAACAAGCATTCTGGTACCGGTTTCGGGATTTCACCCCTCTTCAGCCAGGCTAGCTTGTATCTGGTGGCATAGTGAGCTGGTGGACCACCTGGGGATTGTGATTGGAGGCCCTGTTGGAGAGTACAAATCAGAGTAATGTGCACGTTTAAATGCTCTGTAGTGAGTGTAGCTGATTTTTTCATATTCTGCCCACAATGTTTTTGAACATGTGGAATGCTAGTGAAACACACAGGGCCATACAGGGCCATATTTCTACTTTGTTAGCACCACAATTGCAACCTGTTTTGAAGCAAGTGCGGTGCAAACTTACAAAATACTATTGTATTTTGTAAGTTTGCGCCACCTTTGTGTCAAACAGCAACACAAATGCGGTGCAAAATATGTATAGATATGGGCCACAGTTGCCTGTGAGGTATACAAATTTCCTACCAATTACCGTCATTTGTTGACGCAACAGCTAAACTAACTTTCTAAACACAAAACTGAAAATTAGTGCTGGCTTCACGTCAATTGATGATGGCAATGTGGCTTAAACATGTTTCATGTGTGGTCGGTGAGTGTATCAGGAAACATATCTTGGAAATCCAGACATTTTCCAGAAATATTGTGTCCCTCAATTGTTTTCGGATACATGTCTGAACTGGATTCTGACACATACATAACAAGTTGTAGCTTACCTCAGGTAACATCTTAGACTGATATTTTGAGTTCGTAGTGACACATTTCAATTAGGGATGGCTGGCAAAAGGTATGCACACGGGTTCATATCTCTGTGGTTGGTGCAACTCACCATAGCTGTGGCACATCAAATGAAGAAAATGATACAAATTGAGGGCTAACAACGGTCCCTGCCTCTCTGTACATTGTACCTGTGAGTCTAAAATTGGTCTTAGTCACAATGTCTGGGTGACTGGTATTGCAGTCCTCACGGAAAGTGGCTTTGCATGTCTCTCATGGACACACATGATGAGAGGAATACACTCCATGATTTTGTCTGCTCACTAATGATGGAGCATGTTTGCCACCACATGATAGTTAGGGCCACTGTATGTGTACGGATATGTGTGTATCACTCACTGGAGTCCCCGGGTCTGTACATGTTTGTAGTGGTATGTAGGATGCAGTGCAAAAACAACAGTTGATGGACGGAATGCAGAACAAATCAAATATTCATCCCCAGTCACAGATCAGGGTTTAATCCATCAGTTTTTTTGCTCACCATGCCATTTCAGTTTGGACCCAGCCATATGCAAATCAGTCTTGACCCTGTTCCCTATGGGAACAGTCCAGCCCGAACTGCCAGACCAGGTCCTCCCTGGACCAGAAACAAGCATTCTGGTACCGGTTTCGGGGTTTCACCCCTCTTCAGCCAGGCTAGCTTGTATCTGGTGGCATAGTGAGCGCGGGACCCACGTCTGGACATACCCTTCCCATTTGGGGCGACAAATGCAAAAACAACAGTTGATGGACAGAATGCAGAACAAATCAAACATTCACCCCCAGTCACAGATCTGGGTTTAAACCATCAGTTTTATTGCTCACCATGCCATTCTAGTTTGGACCCAGCCATATGCAAATCAGTCTTGACCCTGTTCCCTATGGGAACAGTCCAGCCCGAACTGCCAGACCAGGTCCTTCCTGGACCAGAAACAAGCATCCTGGTACCGGTTTTGGGGTTTCAACCCTCTTCAGCCAGGCTAGCTTGAATCTGGTGGCATAGTGAGCACAGGACATACATCTGTGCATACCCTTCCCACTTGGGGCAACAAATGCAAAAACAATAGTTGATGGACAGAATGCAGAACAAATCAAACATTCACCCCCAGTCACAGATCTGGGTTTAATCCATCAGTTTTTTTGCTCACCATGCCATTCCAGTTTGGACCCAGACATATGCAAATCAGTCTTGACCCTGTTCCCTATGGGAACAGTCCAGCCTGAACTGCCAGACCAGGTCCTCTCTGGACCAGAAACAAGCATCCTGGTACCGGTTTCGGTGTTTCACCTCTCTTCAACCAGGCTAGCTTGAATCTGGTGGTATAGTGAGCACGGGACCCACGTCTGGGCATACCCATCCCACTTGGGGTGACAAATGCAAAAACAACAGTTGATGGACGGAATGCAGAATAAATCAAACATTCACCCCCAGTCACAGATCTGGGTTTAATCCATCAGTTTTTTTGCTCACCATGCCATTCCAGTTTGGACCCAGCCATATGCAAATCAGTCTTGACCCTGTTCCCTATGGGAACAGTCAAGCCCGAACTGCCAGACCAGGTCCTCCCTGGACCAGAAACAAGCATCCTGGTACCGGTTTCGGGGTTTCACCCCTGTTCAGCCAGGCTAGCTTGAATCTGGTGGCTTAGTGAGCATGAGACCCACGTCTGGGCATACCCTTCCCACTTGGGGCAACAAATGCAAAAACAACAGTTGAGGGACGGAATACAGAACAAATCAAACATTCACCCACAGTCACAGATCTGGGTTTAATCCATCAGTTTTTTTGCTCAACATGCAGTATCATCATGTCTGAGAGGCTTTACTTTCTGAGTTAATATTACACATAGTATTTGTATTTTGAAGTGTTGTACAGTGCACAGACATTTAGCACATTTCTCCCTTCCATGCCTTACAGGTGGACCTGCACACCTACACTATTGGAGAGGTGGCTCGATTTGCAGACCCAGACATCTCCAGTAAGTGTTGATATTTCTGTTCTGTGTTGTGTTTGCTGATGATGTGTGATTGACTCCTGTGTCTTGGACACATAGCAAGGTGTGATGAGCTAGTCAATCATCTGTTTTGTTCCTTGAGTGGAGTATCATTTTTTCCCCATCTTTGAGTTGGCCAATCCTTATTGTATTGTCATGTTTTGGGATTCTAGGTCAGCCCTGTAGGCACGGCAATGTGAATAGGTATGAGTTATGTGGATAAAACTCGAAATCATAAAATGTAGCAGTGGACCATATTAGTGAATTGGTCAGCCAGTCAGACCCTGATTCTCCAAGAATAGGGATGCCAAAGTCTTACCCACAGACTTCAGCTTCCCTATTCACTAATGAACATGTTGGACTGTATGTTTAACTTCCTAGCAGCATGTAGCGCCGCATGTTGTGCTACAAGTATGAGGCACTTGAGTACAATGGCCTGGGTGTGCATGCAGCTTATGACCAGAGGTGTGCTTGCATCTATCTGTTTGTTGTAAGTCATGGGTTACTGGTAGGAAATGATGTTGACAATGGTCTGCATTTCCAAAGATAAGTGTTGATGGGATTGTCCAAGGTTTGGGTGTATCCTATTTGGAGTTCCTCCATACCTGCGGTGTGCTGGCCAAACCCATGTACAGCTTTCCAAAGCTTCCTGGGTGTCCATGTTGTTAAAAATTATTAGTTGCTTGTTCACCCACCCCCTCAGATACAGGCGTAGGGTTGCGAATAGTGTACCTAGGATGATGATCCAAGTTTGAGACACAGACATGTAAATCAGTAAATCACTTGTCCAAACCTAGGATACCCACTCATGATTAGCACATGCATTCTATACTGGCAATTCCATTTACAGCTCGCAGATCTTGTGGCCCTAGATTGCCATCCAGAACATAGAAATTTGTTGGCCTGTCAGTGGTGGAGGATTTGCAGCATGATTTTTACCTGACAAGTGGCAGAACAATGATGCCAAAGTCATTCCAGTTATTACCCATCTTGTAGGGTTTGGATGTGCTGTTTGATGATAGGACAGGTGTAGGCTGGCTTGCCATGTACTTCCTCAGGGACTATTAGTCATCTGTATGATGATATGGGCCGTTACAGGTACATTAGATGTATTGTCTGATTTACTTCTTGAGCCATTTCACACAATGAAGTACCTAATGTTTGGATTTCTATTTGTCTTAACAGCTGCCAATATGACTCCCATCCAGATTCGAGAGTTTCAGCGCAGGGCAATGCGTTACAGCCACATTCTGGATGTGGAGTTTGGGTACCGCAACATGGCAAGACGATATCGCCAGGAAAGAGCCTCCGGAGTGTTGAGGGCATTTGCCCAAGGGGGCCCTTCCATGTCCACCACAGCCGCCACCACCAGCACCACCACTACCACCCAGGTGGCACCAACAGTAGCTGGAACCTTTGCTGGACCATTTACAGCAACAGCTCCAAGACCAGTCACAGCACCACCTGCACCTCAGCCTACAGACATGGCACCGACAAGGGCCCATACTTCATCCACTGGCACCCAGACCACCCCTGCTGCAGCCACAGACCCTGCAGCTTTTGCCCAGATGCAAAGGAACTTGGACTGTGTCCTACAGAAAATGACCAGACTGCAGCAGGAGGTGGCACAAGTTAACCGGTGGGTGCGTGCCATCAAAAAGACCCTGAGGAGGGCCAACTTGTAGGCTTATACTCAGACATGATTCCCTCCCTCCTCTTTCCTGGTTCTTTAACTTAGTGGGTTTAGGGGCTTAGTGTTAGGTTAGTATAGGCTATTAGTTTAGTTAGTAGTAGTGGGTGGGGGTTTCATACTTTTTTCAACAGTTGTTTATTATGTGTGTGGGTGGGTAGGTGGGGGGCAATGTTGGGGTTTTAGTGTTTTAAAAAAAGAAAGAATAAAAATAAAAAATAAATATATATATATATATATATATATATATATATATATATTTGTTTAGTATTAGATATTATGTGTTTAGGTTAGGATCTGTTGTCCTCCATGTGTCCCGTCTTATAAGGGGGGTGGGAGGTTGATGTTTAGATCATTTCATTAAATGTGATAAGTAAGTTTATCTTAGGTTAGTTAGGGACAGTTGTGGGTAATGTGTAGTTAGAGTAGAGTAGGTTAGGTAAGGTGTTTCCCCTGGTTTTAGCTTCTGTTTTTACTGTTTAATAAATATCTAGGTAACCCTTTACAGTATGTGTCAAATGCTTGTAGATCAGGGCCTTGCCATGAGTGAACAGTGTCTCTTTTGTATTAGCTTTTGTGTCCCATGCTGCAACCATATCCCAACTGAGCTGTTACATTGGCAGCTACACCAAAGCTACTTAGCTAAGATTCGGGCATCCATTGTACCCACCACTCACGGTTACTATGGATCCCAAAGTGTGGTTATTTTGTGCTGTATGTTTTCAATGTTACATACTTTGCTACCAGATTTGGTATTGGGGACACTGTGTTAAGTCTGCCTGCAGCCTGATGTCCAAGCAAACCCTTCTAAGGTGAGCGGTAGTATGCTCTCATGTAGTATGGTATCCATAACTCACACATATCATTTGTTACAATGTTCAGCATGGTTACTTATTTGTATGGAAACTCATACACATCCCTTCATGCTGTTTGGGGTATGTTAGGTAAAAATTGGGAAAAATGTCACATTAGTAAGTTTTGATTTTCAGTAACAATCGAAGGCACTATTTTGTGGCTTAGACATCCCTTGAAGAGGCGTTATTCTGTACAACACAGCATTTTGGTGTATAGTTTATATTTTCCTCAGAAATAACCCTCAGGGAGGGCAGATGATGGTACAATCCAGGCCACTGTGCATAGTTATCAGCCAAGATTCATTCAGGTCAGGTGTATAGACAATCAATGATTCTTGACCTGAGGTTAACATCACTGATGGCCATCACGGTTGATGTGTCACATTACACAGAGACAAAGTTGTTGTGTAAGTGCTATTTATTTAAAAGTGCGGTAGTGCTATATGTACATTGTCCATGATTGTGAGTCCATTAGTGCGACATCTTCCATTGTGATCCTACACAAGTGCAAAAGGACATGTCATTGGACATGCTGGGGTGAAGTGTCAGACAGTGCAGAGGGACAAAATTTGCCAATCAATTAGTGAGAGACAATCACAGGGCAGGCTGACAAGATAAACAGTGGGTTGAAGAACAATGCGTGAGTACAGTTGTTGCAAGACTGGCATGTTGCAAAGCACAGGACCTTGGTAATAGGTGGCCATGTGGCAGGGACTAGTGCTTCCTGGTACTCTCACGGGTGAAGGTGAGCTGTTCCACATCTTCATCTTCTGATGTGTGTGTAGTCTCCTCTGCCCTTGGTGGTGGTGGTTGTGAAGGGGAAACACGCACCTCAGTGTTTGAAGACGTGGAGTCAGACATCCCGGTAACTGCTAACTGTGGGGGTCTTAGGGGCAGTACTGCAGCAAGGAGGAGCTGCTGGTTCTTAAGAGTAACAGCCACATCACGGTGGTAGGCAGCCAGGTCGGCCCTGAGGGGTTCAATATTGCATTTGTGCATGCGTTGACAGGATTGTTGTTGTAGGTGTTGGATCAACTCTATTACAGCTGTGCTGATTTCCTTCAACCTTTTTTCAACTTCCTGCAAGAGTATTGTTCGCCCTTGCATAGCTGCTGCCTGTTCTTCAGTTGACATCATACATGAATGCACCCCCTCTAGGCTGGTTGCCATAGTTTGCATCCCCACCCGCACCTCCTTGGCCAGCTCCCGCTGTACTCCAACTACAGTTAGCTCAAAGCTGGTGCCAGGGTCGTCAGAGTCCTCAACTGTGTTGGAGCTGGCAGGTAGTACAATTGGGGTGGTGGGTGGGTCCGCTGTTATGGCTGCTGTATCTGTGCTCCTACTTGTGACTGAAGGTGGGGTCTGGAGGGTTCCAAGGACATCTTGGAGGGTCTGCTGGCTGATGTTTGTCAGCTCGTCATCCATGTCATCAGGGTAGTCCTGGACAGGCATATCCGCAGGAGAGCCATCGTCCTCTGCAATGAGATACGGTACAATTAGTGTGTCTGTGTTGTGGGCATTGTAATGTGACATGTCTGCCTTCCGATTATTTTAACATTGTGATCTTGGTTTCTGTTCATTGTTCCTGTCTTTCATATTAGCATTCTCCCATGCATATGCCCCACCTGGATGTCACATATATTGTGGTCAGTGTGCGGACTTGTCAGCATCACATCCTCTAGGTGTTGGTTCAGGCCAAATTGTGAATTGCCACCTTCTTGTCCTACTCAACCCTCCGTCTACTTCCATTCTCATGGTGAGGCCTTTCACTGGCTGTTGGTGCTCTGATGGCACTTGCGTCACACTTAACAATCTGGACCTGCCCCAGTCTCTGATCTTTCACATCCACCTATATGTAGTTGAGATGTAGCATATACTATGTCTAGCTTTGTTATGGCACAATATGGATGTCAGCATTGGTAATGTGTACTGCTGATGTTGGGGAATGTGTGGTACATTGGATTGCACTGATAGTCGTAGAAGTGTTCTATTTCCTCCTCTGACTGCGCAGGTGTATTTCTCTAACCAGTTACATGTGCCCACCCCCTCAATGCTGTTGTCTGAGCCGTATGACATTTGGGATGTTGCATGGTGTCATTGGAGCTATTGTGACCCAGGCACAGGGTGGACCCCGACATATGCAGCATGGCCATGGCATTAGTGCTGTGTACCTCCTGATGTTAATAACAATGGCTGATGTTTGTAGCAACTTTGGACAATCACATTTGACGAGATTAGGAAATTTTTCTTGATTTCAGGGGATTGATAACGTTGTCAATCTGAACCCTCTAATTTGGGTGTGTTTGATCCATGGAGATGTTACTGCCATTAGCTACTACTTGACCTGCACACACAGCAGAGGTGATAGTGGCAACTGTTGTCAATGTTACATTCCTCTTGCAGGTATGGCCAGAGGTTGTTCTTTGGGCCCTAGTTACTGTAGGGAGAATACTGGCTGACGTGTGACGAGCTGCCAGCTTTATCTTGTACCCTGCCCTCCTGGCCTGGCTTTACCTTTCCAACATCCTTGGCATGGCAGCATACCCCCATGCATAGGTTGTTGGTGTTGTGTAGTAGTGTGCCCCAGGTTTCCTCAGAATGGGCCATGCCCCCCTGCCGTGCCCCTTTACCCATTCCACTCCATATAGGTATGTCCACCCCCCTGCTTACAGTTAACATTTGTGCATTTTAATTCCCCATGTGACTTCCCCTGCATGTGCGTTGCCTCCTGGTAGTCTTCGCTGTCCTGTCCTTGAATCCCTGTGACGATCTCCTCAGGGATGACGACTGCCACCATCTCCTCCATCTCCTACATGTGGTCCAGGGCCTCCTGCGGTGCTGGACTCCAACCTCCAGTCTGCAGTGCTGCCTTCCTGTTCCTGGCCATCTTTTCCTTGATCCTGCGCTTGCAGTCATGCCAGCGTTTCTTGCACTCGATGAGTGTTCTCCGTACTTCTGCCACACTGTTGATCTTGTCAACAATTTGTTGCCATATTGCCTCTCTCCTACTGATTGGCAACTTTGAGGTGACAAAGAGTTGGTGCTGGTGTTCTGTCACCTCTTTAACCAGAATTTCCTGCTCCTCTGCACTGAAGCAACACTTTCTTTTCTTCTTCTCCCTGTCCTGGGTCTTCTGTGGGTCCTCCTGGCTGGTTCCTGGTCTGTTGTAATCTTCCTGGAGTCTGTGCAAGCATCTGGGATCCATTTTGGCTCTCCTATGCACATTTTGCAGTGTTTGAGGGGCTTGTATCCTGTTTGCGACGTCGTAAACCGGCTCACAATCATTTTCGCTGCGTTAACGTCATTTTCCTTTATGACGTGACGCAGTGGTTTGAGTAAAAAAAAATGACTCACACCTGTGGTTTTCGCTGCTGTGCGTCAAAGTATAAATTTGACACCCGCATGGCGCAAAGAAATGGCGTTAGCTGGCGGTAATATGCAATATGGGATGAGCAACAGCAGAGGTAGAGAAAAAATATAGTAGAGGGGACAAGATTATATTGTGTAATAAAAATGAGAAAAATGAACAATCTGAGAAATGTGAAAAACCTAAAAGGAAAAAGATTAAGGGGGATAAATAGACAAAAGATAAAACAAAATCCGAAACTGATATTGATTCAGGAGATGATATTTAGGACAACTTATTGGCAACACTTCCACCACCTTATGTGGGTCTTATGTCAAATTTTTATTTAACAGTATCTTATAATGTGACAGAGGCTACAGCTCCTGTTGACCCTAGCACATATCAGTTTGCTGGACTGGTGCAAGTAACACAACCAGTTGTTGCAGTGTTAATGCAAACAACAATAGCACAGCCAGCTGTAACTCGGCCGATTGTAGCACAGCCTGTTAGGATATAGCTTGTTGTTCAGCAAGTAGTTCCAAGTGTTCCAGCACAAGTAAGAACAACTCAAACTGTGATGCTTATAGACGTTACTGCTTTTGAAATAATGACTACTGCCCAATTACTGGATTGATTACGACTAAACCAGTACCTGCTCAGATTGCTTGCACCCCAAGTACAGTAGCTCAGGGAGCTATTGGAGGTATACCAGTCACAGGATATATTCCAACTTCTCAAAATTTGCAGATTGTATGGTGGACACCACCACAAGGGATACAGGCATTAGAGGAAGGAAGGCAATGTGTTTTCACAACACAAGCAGCACAGGAAGAGATGGGCTTATCAGAAGAGTGGACCATTCCTCCGTGGTTTGAGGAAGCTATAAGGAAGAATGCAAAAGCAGAAGACACAGAAAAACCAAGCACTAGTACAAGTTCAGACACTGAAAGACTGTTGAATGCCACAAGATTAAAGATCAGATTATAAGAGATAATTAGAGGATGTTTAGATCTTGATCATGTAAATCATTATCAAGAAAAATAAATGATTTACTTGTGCAAAGAGATTACAAGAAAAGCTTCATTTACACATGATAAGTTAACTGAATTAGCGAACACATACGAGGTCGATCTTTCTAAAAGCATCCCATTACAGAAAAAGGTAGGTCATCATTGGATGATGAGTCAACTGAAAATAGGCGTTCTTCAGGAATGTGGTTAAACATCACTGAATTAGTCAAATGTGTAAGCAGATGGGGCGAATTTGATAAATTAGAGACTACACAGTTTCAGGAACATATGAAGAAAAAGAAGCTGATGGAAGGAGCAGAGCTAAAAAAAAAGGACTTCACAAGGGATGAGGGAGCTACTGCTTACCCACGAAGAGAAGTATCAGGTGGAGCATATGTTCATGTGAGTAGAGGAGAGCTTACATCATTTACAAACAATTTCCTCAAATTGAGAAAACACCCAATGCAGTGGTGTACTTAATTTGAGAGGTTAAGAATTCAAAAGTGTTGTGGGTTGATTTAAATATGTTCTTCAACACTTCTGTTCCAAACGATTTGTGCGCTGAGTATAAAATTGCTGTTTAGTGACCAGATGCAGAACCAGGTAGAGATCCTCTTGTTAATGCACCTTCATCTGTTGTGTTGACTAATTATAATGAGGTGACTACTTTTCTGAAAAGCAGAATCCCTCCAAAGGATTTCAATTATGTATAGTTGAATCGAATTCAGCAGGAAGTGAAGGAGTCTGTGCATGAGAATTATTAGAGATTGTTAAAGGCTTTTCAGCAGCATGCGGGTCAAATGCACCTTGAACCTACTAATAAGGGATTCCATATTTCAGGGATTGTGCTCGGTTTGAGGCCTGAGATTAGCCAGTACATACAGAAGAATGTGATTTGTTGGCAGACTTAGGGCCTGATTTAGATGTTGGCGGTAATGGTCCAGCTGTCAGTTTTCTGACTGAAAACCTGTCTGCCACCTTGGGGGTCTACCCTCCACATTTAGATGTTGGGGGTCCCATAGACAATAATCTGCCTGAGTCCCGTCGACTCACCAAGGATTTCCAACTGCAGCCACCGCATCAGAGGAAAGAGTGGTTGGTGGTGGGATATGGATGTGCCTGACCACCAAGCAAAAAGTGGTGGTCCAACCTCCAAATCTGAGTTGGCGGATTGCGGGGAAGGGGTGAAAATTAACTTTTTCTCCAGATTCCACTCCCGTGTTCTGGTGGACATGACAGGAGAGCACCATCCTGCGCTGCTGACACTGAAGCCCGCAGAAAACATGACCCCCCCATCACTGGACACGAAGGTGGGGAACCTACATTGGCAGTGTACATTGGGGGTTTACTGCACATGAGCTCAGGACCACTGCAGACATATATATACATGTCACAGTATTTATTTTAAATTATTGTGACATGCATATGTCTGGCGCACAAGTGGTCAGACAAAGATGGGGACATGCTGGTACACAACACGTATTGCACACATATACAACTGTCATTATGGTGGCAGCACTCATTGGCAAATGAATGCTGGCACCACAATGAAGGTACATTCAAAGCTGTCAACCGTCTCCAAGTGTGCACATTGCCAGGGAACCTGGACCTGTCATGTTGTGCTCCAAGTTTTCCATGTGAGTCAGTACATGTATGTGTGGATGCGATGCAATTTCCTGGGAGCGGTGGAGGGAGCTAGAGTGCGTGCTGTGGTGGTATCAGTACATGTGCTACTTGCATATAGCATTGATGTTGTTGTGTAAGTTGTGTTGCTGTGTGCAGCATTCAGGTGAGTGTTGTTGTGTGGCAGTTGTTATCACAATGTATGTAGTTGTGATGTATGTGAGTGTGTTTGTGTAGAAGACTGTGTTGTGTTGGTTGCTTTGGTTGTGTTGTGTGTCAATGCAGGGTCAATGGTGAGTGTATGTTGTATCATGGATGTCCGTCAATGTGTTTTTGCGGCATGTACGTGTTGTGTTGTGGTAGAATGGCAATGATCACTGGTGTGTATGTGGTGTATTGTGTCATGTGTGTTGCAGGGAGACACATATGTCAAAGGTACAGTGTGTATATGTCCCTTACCTCAATTCCAGTGGTTCCCAACCTTTTTACTCTGGAGGACCCTCACTGAACCACTACTGGACTCCAGGCAATTTGGACAATTTAAATTTCAAACATTAAAACAGTTATTCACAAAAAATACACAAACAAGTACATGTCAAACAAATACTCAAATTACTAAAGGTATAATTATTTTATATTGAAAAAGATGAAAAATTGAAAAATTGTAATGGGAAGGTTGGCTTCACCTCGGCAACTAACTTTTCAATGTTTGGGTTCATTTAGTAAAGCTGAATTCTCAGGTCAGATTCTACATTTCCCAAGCAATTTCAGTTTTTATGTTTTAGGTACATTTGATCTGAGAAAGCATTTTCACAGAAATATGTGTTGGGGAAAGGAAGTAAAACCATAAGGGACTCTCATCTTTCCATATGCCTCTCTGTCATATGCAATTCATTTTTTTTATAGCACCTCTCATACCAGTGTAGGGTGTTGGATCACTTTACAGAGGACTACAGGTGTAGCATTCACACATCATCCATACTGGTAACAATTTCCTAAAAGTGCTTGGTCTGGAGAAGCACAAACTCAGACTTCAGAACAGAACACAGTGGTTAGCGTTGACTTTAATAATAATTATGCATTTCTACACAAGCACACCTTGTTTAGCAGCATAAGGACCATGAAAGATTGAGAAAAAAGCATTAGTTTCTAATTTGTGACATGCAGTTTGCATGCCGCTCTTTCATGGCAGTTCATAGCTTACTGTGCTAGATTATGATTGTAACTTATGAACTGCAGAGCAAGAAATTAATCTCAGTGACAGAATCAGTAACCCACTGTGCTATGCACACAAAATACATACTGTTCTTTCCATGATACAGGTTCTTTGCAGCAGACACATTAACCATCCATGCTACCTTAGATGATTCAAAACTGCCACTAGACAAAGCTCCCATATCTCTCCAGCAGGTACAATAATCATCAGTTATCTTGACACTTTTTTCCCTGAAAGCTCCTGGATGTACATGGAACTTTGGCTAATCTTTTCAAACTGCTGCATAAATGAAGTAATACATATAAAAAACTTGTAGCAAGAGGCCCCAGCTGGAGAAGTGACTTTTAGGCCCACCCAGGCCTGCAGACCCCATGGGAGTGTGTCACGGATGCCATTTTTTAGGCCCGCCTCTTTCCCGACCACCATTTTTGCACGCTAGGGCCTTTGAGTCATTTTTTGCCCAGGAACGGCTATCTTGCATCTCATTGACGCAAGGTAGTTTTCCGCATGCAAAAAATGACTTTAACTCCAATATTGTGGCAAGAAACATGTCTAGCGCCAAAATATAAATATAGAGTTAAGTTTGCGCTGAATTGGTGTTAAAAAAAATGACGCTAATTCAGCGCAAACAGAGTATAAAAATGCCCCTGATTGCTTTCACTAGAGCTTGCAGCTTGACAGCCCAAATGAGGTTGACTATATTACAGATAGTCAGTACCGCTTTGGTGTGGTCAATGACTTTGGTCAGTTATGGTCAAAAAGGGGTTTCATGACTTCACCAGGATCCCCTATAAGAAACTGGGAACAAGTTAGAACATTACTAGAAGTTCTACAATTCCCAACAGAAACATTCTATTGAGCGATTGTGGCGTGTCCATTTGTTGGAACATTCACAGATGGATCTCAGGAGGACTCTGTCTTTTCTATGACAATAGATGACACTTTGGAAGAATCAAAAGACATACAGAAAACTTTATCCGAAGCAGAGCAACAAAGCTGAATAAGTGCAGGATGTGGCAAAGGACAAAAATGACATTTGGGTATCTGTGGACGGTAAACCAGTGTTACCAGACAGTATATTGCCTCCAATGACAAGATATTTTCATGGACCTACACATTTAGGAAGTGATGCTATGGTAAGGTAATTTAAGCAGAACTGGTTTAATCCAAGATCCATAGCACATACAGAAGAACTGTGTCATTGATGTGTAACATTTCACCAAATTAATGTAGGCAAACAAATACAACTACATTGAGTTGCATAGGAAGATCAGGTGGTACTTTCAACAAGATGCAGATGAACCTTATCAAGATGCCTATTTGTAATAGGCTGAGATATGTCCTAGTTATAGTGTGCATTTTCTGTAGATTGGTGGAAGCACACCCAACAAGGAGGAATGCCAGTCTCCTTGTAGCCAAGTTGCTGTTGAGGAAGTTAGTACCTAGATATGGTATACCCATTTCTCTGGAGTCAGTTTGAGGAACTCACTTCAACAGTAAGATCATTAAAATGTTGGGTGCAGCATTACAAGTTGAACAGAAGCTACATTGCAGTTATTGACCTGAAGCTTGTGAAATTGTTGAGCATGTCAATGGTACCATTAAATCAAGATTGGCAAAGACTTGTGCATCTATTTCACGGAAATGGCCTGCTGCTTTACCTTTGTTGCTAAGGAGTCTGCAAAGTACACCTGATATGCTGGTTTGTCACCCCATGAAATACTGATGGGGAGAGCAATGAGATTACCTTCTGTTCCTGTGAATGCACTTGTGAACATAACAGTTGACATGGTACTAGATTACTGCAAAATATTAGCTGATATGGTGCATTCTGTCTCTTGACAGGTCGAAGCTGTCACTACAAATACACATAAAGAGCAGTGTCATGATTTCAGTCCTAGTGACTGGGTATTAATCAAGAACCATTTGAGGAAGTCATGTCTGGAGCCAAGGTGGAAAGGCCCCCACCAAGTAATTCTGTTCACAAATACAGGTGTCAAGTATGCTGGAGTTCCAAACTGTGTGCATGCTTCCATTACCCAGGAAACAAGAGATCCATATGAAGAAATAGTGTTCTATGAGCCAGAACTGAGAACACTGGTAAATGTACAACCAAACGGTGTACAGAGACAGATACAGAAAGAGTTTGTGGTCAAAGCCAGCTAGAAGACAGGGGTAAAGATCTGCAGACAGGCAAAGTCCAATATTCAGACATCTCACAGAGTGCCATTGGAGATCTTGAAGTAGAGGAAGAAAAAAGAACTCTAGCTGACATGACAGTTGAAATATCCACAGAACAACAAGAAGATCCAGAAGAAGGTGTAAGTTCTTAATCAAGGAAAGATGCCCATAATACCAAATGGCCAAAGACTTACAGTCAAAAGAAATTGGAAAGTGAGTCAGTTGGACCTACACCACCGACATTTGAGGTTGAAAAGGAATCACCTGGTATAAGTTACACAGAAGGAGAATAGCAAACACTCAGGTGATGAAGAAGAGCTAAAGTACCATGTGGAAGATATTAAGCACGTGAATGGACCTATTATATGAGTCATGTCTTGAACATCCCAATGTCAGATCTACTTGATTGGAATAAAGAACTGCCCGAATCTCCTTGAGAATAAATATAGAAAAATCAGGCTGAAACAATGTTGAAAATCAAAAAACTTTTAGAAAGATTCAGTTGACGATCTGTACCAAATAATAATGACTGATAAAAATTTGAAAAGAAGATAAGAAGAGTATCAAGGTCCGAGGGAGCAGTACAATAGTAAGGATAACATTTTAGAAGAACACGGAGTAGGGTTAAGGAAGACTACATTAAGATTGCTGTAAATAAAGCAGCAAGAGACTAACCTAAAGAAGATGATCAAGAACTATTGCATATAGAGAAAAAAAAACATTAGCTTGCTGTACCACACATTGCTTTTAAATGATCTAACTGTAGACAAATATGTATACCTTTACTAGAAATCGATGCACATTTTTTTATAGGGATTATATTTACACTATTTGCTTTATTAGGTGTAGCAATACTATTATTCATGCATTTTACACTAGAGACAGAGTAATTTATATCTGAAGTCACTAACAAAACACCTAATGAAGATGCGCTAAAAGCTTCTTTTGTAGATTACATGAAGGAAGAGTATTCAACAAATATGTATTCTAGATCAGTGCGAGTAGACAAAAGCCATTGATGCAAAGGACTGTCACGTTTGCGCACACATGACTTCTTGAGGTGATAAACAGGTAGCCTATCATCCTATTCCTCTTTCCTATGTTATATCATGCAGTGTATTTCTTAGTTTAGTATATAAACTGAGACATTTTTAATATTATTTTTCAAACTTTGACATGATTCTTTCAAAACTCCACTAATGAAAATCATGAATTTACATCTACAAGCAAGAAAGGTGTACACAGCATGACATTACTTTAGGCTTTTAAGGCTCATGAAAGTAATCTAACCTGCTTAATGAACCCACTAGAAAAAAACTTTCATTTTAGTGTGTAGAGATACACATAGTTTGCAAGGAATGCACATAAAAAGGAGGATGTGCTGAATAATGTATGTAAAAAAGATTAATTTAAAAGGAAAGTGTCTGTTCCAAAGAGAAAGTATGTGTGTGTTTAAAAGAATACATGGGAGAAAGACACCAATAGGGAATATTAATTGTGAACATGTTTTTAAATTGTCAGAATCAGTATGACAAATTTTGCAGGAAGATGATCCGACTGTACCTGGAATGTATTTCATTTGTGGAGAAAATGCTTACTTTAGACTGACAGCTGCTTGGGAGTGAACTTGCTACTTTGGTTTGCTTTTTCCAAAGATGTATCATGTACAGAGTCTGCATGGACTAACAATAACACCTGCACATAGATATTCACCCAGTGCAAATGAGGGAACACAATTAGTGGGAGACAAATTTGATGCTATTTTACCAGCAGTAGGAGTAATATTGAATGGTACCGAGTGCTGGATTGGAAAAGGTGCTGACAGGACAATTGTAAGTACGTTGGCTCCTGAAACGTGTTCCACTTCTTCACTTTCTTAAACCCCCCCCCCCATAATGCCATCAAACCTCTCGTCATGGCGCGTGAGCCATGTCGACTGGTTTTGGCCCCTACGCAGGAAATAGGATGACTGGGGTTATGAGTACACTGATACTGCACTGAACTATCATAATGACTGCACGGGCGCTTAAATATTGTTGGACCACTCCCCTCCTGCAAGCCCTCCCCGGTGCTTTGTCACCGAGCTTCCCAGAATGCCACTGAAGAGTAGGAGCTCACCGTATCCTGAAAACAGAGGACTAATCAGGGTTGGCACCCAGTAGAGAGAACCCCAGTGACCCAAGTGGGCACAAACAGTGGTAGCGGCTGAAAGCCACAACACAGGTCAAACTGCAGCATGGAGGCACAAGTGCAGACTGGGGGAGACCCCGTTTTCTCCCCAGACCCCAAGTGGAATCCCTTAAGCATTTGCAAGTGCAACATTAGGACTCCTCATGGCCCCCTGCTACATGAAGTAGGGGTGAGGCAAGTCTAACACGAACAATACTGGATAGGGAGTGCAACGAAGCCAGATGTTTGCTGTAAGCCGAGTGGTGTAAACAGACTCAGAGTCAAGACTACTGTGCTGGACAAGTGCTCTGTTCGACCGGGGGACCCCCACTAAAACTTAGACCTCACTCCGCAGGACTGCTTGTGCCGTCCCACTGATTGAACTGTAGGAGGATTGGGGGGCTTTCGGGTCCGGCACATTGGTTTGCCATCCTCATAGTTCTCTCTGATACGGAAGGGCCTATGCATGGGGGTCCTTGCTACATTGCAAACACAATTGGACAATAGGACTTGGAGGCGGAACTGGTCCTCAACACCTGAGACAGCAAAACAGAGGTGTTGTGGCCTACTCAGAACAGGACTCATAGGCAGATGCAACATTGTCAATGACAAGCATAGTGCTTAAATTGGACAAGATACTTGCACCCATCACAGATACCAGACAGGATTTGGGCGCCAAAATTGATGCAGTTGCTATAGAATTGAGCCTACTATGTGATGATCAACAGAAACTGGCAGATTGTGTTACTCACACTGAATATGAGATCAAGGCGTTCCACCCTACCGTACAAGACCTAGAAGGACAGGTTTGCTCCCTTCTTGATAAGGTCTGTGAACTAGACGTTAGAGCGGAGGACTTGGAAGGACACTTGCATCGAAAAAATCTCTGCATAGTAGGCTTCCCAGAGGGTAGAAAAGGTGCGGATCCTGTAAAGTTCTTGAAAGCCTGGCTGTTGAGGAAGGTGGAACCAAGACAACTACGCACACACTTCATCATAGGACTCATGCCCATTATGTCTCGGCACAGATGCCACCAATGGGGGCTCTTCATCGGCCTGGACTGGCCCACATATTGAATTAAAGAGACAAAGAAGCCATATTACAGGCAGCCAGGGAGGACAGGCCATTTCATTATGAAAATGCCAGAGTCTTCACCTTGCCGGATAGCACCATGTTGGTGCAGCGCCACATGGCCTCCTTCCTGGGGGTGAAGCACAAATTGAAGCAGGCAGGACTTTGCTATTCCCTCCTTTTTCCAGCAAAGTTCAAGGTCATGATTGGGAATAAAAGTTATTTCTTTACAGAACCAGTGAATGCCTGGGACTAGGTGGAGCAGTGTTGCTTTGAGACATGTGCTTCCTCTTCACTGACATGCCAACAGCATGAGGTACAGTCATCCTATCGCAGGAAGCGGAGGGCACATAAAACTGCCAGCCATGTGATTCATGGAGCACCAACCCCAGAACAGAAAAGGGAGGAGCAGGAATGGTGACGGCGGTTGCATTGTGAGTAGACTGGCATTCACCATCTGCTCACAACTTGGTCAATGGCATATCCAACATTGTATACACTTACTCCACCAGTAGCACGACTTCAGGAGGATGAGATTGTATGATGACCACCTGGGGATATCGATGTGGCTCACACTTCTTTGAGGTCGAAATCCATCATTGTGTAGTAAAGAGTCCTCTTGATGGACTCAGAGTGACTAGCACTGCAGACTGTCCACGTACTGGGAGAACAGGAGAGATGCTGGCTCCTGGGCAAATACACACTGGTGCACATGCAGGAAAAAAAATTCACAGTTTGAGTGATTGTATGTTTGAGGGTTGCCCTGGGTAGGGAGTTGGGGGATCTATTTTTACAGTTTGCAGTTATGTGGTGTTTCAATGCATTTCTTTCAGGAAATGTGAGATCAGTACTTTGCTGTTTAATTGTGATTATGTGGTTTGCAGCTCACTACAGGGCCCACCCTCTAATTATGACACTGACGTGAACAAAGATAATATAATTATGTGGAATGTCCCTGGAATGGGCAATATATGGAAGAGACATGCGGTTCAACAATTCCTCAGGAGGATGGGTGAGCAAATTGCGCTCTTACAGGAGACTCATATCATGGGAGAGTAAGATACCCGGCTTTAAAAATGTTGGAGGGGGAATGTTTTGATACCATGAATTCCGGCTTCGGTTGAGGAGCCCTGATCTGGATCAGGCCAGGAGTTCCTTTCAGGCTTATTGGAACAAAAATTGACCCGGAGGGTCGCTACGTACTGATGGAGGGGCCACTGGATGGGAGGGCGGCCATGTTAAGAAGCATTTGAACTTCCATCACAGCACAGCCAGCTTTCTCCTTGCATCTGTCTATTGTACTCGATAAATGGGCCCACATCCCCTGGGTCATCAGTGGGGACATCAACTGTGGTTGACCAACAACAGATCATTCACACCCACCTCTCCAACACACCCTGGTGTTGGCAGCTGCAAACCACTTCTGTCAGGTCAGGGGCTTTTACAGTAATCTGTTTTTTTTTTTTCAAATATATTTTTATTTAACTGTTTGCTGTTTTACATTTGTAAGTCATTTTACAGTAACGTTTAGTCATTATTATACACATCTCTTAAGTTGTCCGCACCACTGTTTTGCTTTGTTTGCATTGTGTTTCACAATTACTTGCTCAATTCAGTAGTTTAATAATACTTGTGTAATATTGCTCCCATCACTTAATCAATCCGACTTTATGGAGACAGTACTTACAGTGCCCCTCGTTACTTTTAATATTGGTGACCTGATAACAGACTTAACTCCACTTCAAACTGTATATAGGCTTAATGGCTCATGTGGGTGTGGCTGCTTAGCTTCAAAGAGGGGGGGGTTGACATAGAGTTTGATACTATGTAGGAGCGGCCTATCTACTATTCCCCTCCCTCCTTCGTTCTTTTAGTTATTGCGTTCTGTCCTCTGTACTCGCTCCCTCTGCGCCCGGGCCAGCGGGGCTCCTGATGTTCCTCCCATCCTGTTTTCTGGAACTTTCGCTTACAAGCACATCAGGTGACCCTCTCAAGTGGTTCCTCCCATCCCCTCAGGTACCATAGGTCCCTTCGTTAGGCCGTCCCACCTTATCACTAGGTTTTCCCACTCCGGGGCGATGGGTGTCTGGCGGACTCCCCTGGCCTCCTCGGCCTTAAGGACCTGCAGTTCAGCTCTGGACCATCTTGTGACATCGCCTCTCCATTCTGTCAATGAAGGGGGTGCATTCGATTTCCAACCCTTCGTAATCAGCCTTTTGTAAAGGGCCAGGGACAGGTCAAGGAAACGACTCTCTACCCTGCTCCATTTGGCACTAGCTCTGAGGCCCAATAGACAAATGTCGGGGGCTGGCCGGAGTTCCGTACCAAACAGCTCCATGAGATTAGTCGTCATCGCCGTCCATCCCCTCTGGAGCATCGTGCATCCCCACATCATATGATCAAAGTCGGGTTCCCCGTCTCCACATCTGGGGCAAGTCCTGGGCTCCCCCCGTATATGCGGTGCAGCCGTTGAGGAGTAAGGTATGTTCTGTGTAGATAGTTGTATTGTATGTATCTCAGCCTAGTGTTGCGTGGGATCACCCCAGGGTAAGCAAGTGCTCTAGTCCACTCTGACTCGGTCAGGTCCCGCCCAATTGTCTTCACCCATTTTTCTCTTAGGGATCGCAGGGGATCCACTGCTACCTCTATCTGGGCCCTGTATATTTTTGCTATTAGGTGAGTTTCCTCTCCCTCTGTCAGAAGGAGGTGCAACACCCCGTGGGGAGCGGGTTCTGCATTGACCGTGGTCCAATGCTCCTTCAGGGTATGCACCAGCCTTCCAAAGAGTAAAAACTGTCCTATTAGGACCCCCCCCTCTACTACATCAGCAAAGCTCCTCAGCACCCCCTCCCTGAATAGCTCCCCCACTGTCTCTATCCCTGCTCTCGTCCAAGGCCCCAAACCCAGTCCCCCTGGCCCCTCCGCCCTCACGTCCAGAGCGACGGCCGCCAGCGGCAGAGCGGGAGAGTATGGTGGCCCCACTCCAGTCCTCCTCTCACATTGTTTCCAGCATCTCATCGCCACATTGTACATTATGTTGCCTCTAATGGGGGCCATCTTCCTGCCCGCCATATTTGCTGTAATCTGAGCTATGTCAATTTCACCGTTTGCGGTGGCCAGGTCCAGCCGCCCCCTACCCGCTTGCCAGCCGGCCACCCATTGTAACTGAGATGCCAGGTAATAGCCTACGAAATCTGGGGCGCCCAGGCCTCCCAACCGCGTCGGCCTACAGATGGTCGAGAGCGCAGTTCTTCTGCGGCCCTCATCCCATATTAGTTCTCTGAGCAAGGCGTTCAACTCTCGGAACCATGCCGCGGGGATCTGTAGTGGTAAGTTAGCAAAATAGTAGAGGAGGCGTGGTAGCATGACCATTTTTGAGAGCGCCACTCTGGCCATGATTGTTAGTTTTAATGATCTCCAAAACCCCACCGAGGAGCGCAATGATCTAAGCGTCCTGCCGAGGTTACCGTCCCTAAGATCGTTTAATTCCTGAAATATCTGTATGCCCAAGTATTTAAATGTCCGCGGGGCCCAATTTACGTCAGCTGGGCACGCATCTGGGCGTGCACTGTCTGACATCACGGGGAATACATATGTTTTCCTCCGATTAAGTCGGAGTCCCGATAGGCCCCCGAAGTCTTCCAGTATTCCCAATGCCCACGTGAGTCCTCTTGACGCGTCCCTCATGTAAATAAGTATATCATCTGCATACAGGGAGACTATATGTTCGGACGGACCCCAAATAATTCCCTTGCCCACGCCTTCACATCGCAGCTGCGATGCCAGGGGTTCGATTGCCAGGGCAAACAGTAGCGGGGACAAGGGGCAGCCCTGCCTAGTTCCCCTGTATACTGGGTATGCACTGGAGATCATCCTTCCGGTTTTAACTCTTGCTAACGGGGATGAGTACAGCAAGTCCACCCATTTTACCCAGTTCTCCCCCAGCCCCATTTTAAGCATCACAGTCCTTAAATAGTCCCATCTGATGGAATCGAAGGCCTTCTCGAAATCCACCGCGAGTAAGGCTCCCTCTGGCGGTCTCTGATCCCTGGGCATGTGCAAGATCGTAAACACCCTTCTCAGGTTCAGGGAGGTACTACGGCCGGGGACAAAACCATTCTGGTCAGCGTGCACTAACTTTGTCATGAGAGGGAGCAACCGGGCAGCCATTATCTTACTAAGTATTTTGAAGTCGCTGTTTAACATAGATAAAGGCCTAAAGTCCGTCACCGGAGCTTTCCTGTCTTTTGTCTTGGGGAGCGGTACCACTAAAGCCTCCCGCATTGTGTGTGGTAGTTCTCCATATTGCAGCGCCTCCGCGTATAACCCTGTCAATTGGGGGGCCAGCAGCAATTTGTATTTTTTATAGAAATCCATGGGGAGACCGTCTGTCCCTGGGGTCTTTCCGGGTGCTAACTGTTCTATAGCTTCATTTACTTCCTCTATCGTTACTGGTCCCCCCAGGCTGTCTCTCTCATCTGCGCTCAGTGTTGGTAGTAGGATTTGCTGTAAGAATCTATTGAAAGATTCCATCTGCAATTCGCTGGGTTTCCCGTACAACTGCGAGTAATACTCTCTGAACGCATCGTTTATGGGGCCCGGCCTGAGTCTGCGAGACCCCTCCCCGTCTATTACACATGTGATGGGCTCACCCTGCTCTCCCGGGCGGACCAGCCACGCCAGTAGTCTCCCCGATCTACCCTCTTCCGCATGTAGGGATGCTAGATATTTTTGCCTATCGTGGCACCGGAGTTGCTCTTCAATGCGGGAGTGTTCCCTACAAGCTCGGTTATATTCTTCATTCTCCTGCGCTGTCTTCCCTTGTCCCAACTCCCTCTCGTGCATATCCTTCTCCAGGTCATTCAATTCTTTTTCAAGTGTGCGCCTCACCCCCACCGACTGCCCCAGGCAGAAGCCCCTTGTCACTACCTTAAGCGCCTCCCATTCTAAGGCCCTAGAGGGAGTAGACCCCTTATTCGTCTCAATATATTCTGCCAAGTGGCCGCGTAGGGCCTCTCTGTACGCCTGGTCCTCAAGTGCTGAGGGAGAAAGCCTCCATGATGGTATAAGGGGTCTATCCTCCGACATCCTCATCGTTATTAACAAGGGATTATGATCAGACAAAGTGCGGGCTAAGTATTCTGAGCGTGTCATATTACTTATCAGGCCTGCTGTGCAGACTACTCTGTCAATTCTGGTATGCACTCGGTGGAGACCCGAGTAGTATGAATATTCACTAGACGTTGGGTGGTGCATTCGCCAGACGTCCGACAACCCCCACGTGTCCAGCCACTCACTCTGCCTTCTGGCTGTTTTGATTGTCGCTGCCCCTTGCAGAGGCGGGGTGGACCTGTCCAGATTTGTGTCTAGTACTGCATTGAAGTCCCCCCCTAATAATAGCTCCCCAGCGCTTTGGCGTGTGAGGTGTCTCGATAGGCTCGTCATAAAGGGGACCTGGTCTTGGTTGGGGGCATATATGCAGCTTAAGACTATCGGGATACCTTGTAGCTTCCCTTCCAATATGACGAATCTTTCCTCCCGGTCTATGTTGGAAGAGGTCATTATGAAGGGGACCCCCGCTCTGATCCATACTAAAGCGCCCCTTGCATAAGCTGAGTATTCTGTTGCAAACACCTGCCCCCTCCACCTGCGCCTTAGCTTCTCTCCCTCTCCAGACGCCAGGTGTGTTTCCTGTAGTAATGCCAACTGTACCCCCCTTCTCTTTAAGTAAGAGAGTATTTTGTGCCTTTTAGCTGGAGTGCCCATCCCCCTAAAGTTCCAGGTCAATAAATTATAGTCCGCCATTTCATGATTTCATTCTGGTGACAATACCCCCGCTTCTCCCCAGTCGCGAGGATATTTTCCCACATCATCATGTCTTTGCCGCAGTCAAATTCCGTCACCCACATTGCCATATTAACTTGTAACTGTGTATCCCAACTCCCCATCCCCAGGGCACCTCCTAACCTGTAGGCTGCCCAGTAAACTATGCAACCGTGCAACTTGTACAACTTTTGATCAGCAGTACTCGCCATTTTGAATGGGCGAGGTTCTGTTCCGGGGGGTGGCCAAGTCCGGAGGGGCCGCCATTACACTTGACATGCCCAGTCCCCGGCGCCTTCCGCAGGCCCTGGCTAGCCAAGTTCGTCAGCTGTTTGTGGGGTCACCTTCGGGGCTCGGGCCGAATGCTCCAGGTCTTCCGCAGAGGACACCAACGTGTCATCCGTTTCATTCCCAGAACCTTCCTGGGGGGATGCCTCCCCACCCATGCGTGCTGCCGCTTCCAGTGCTTCCTTCCTGCCTTTCTGTGTTTGTGTGGGCGCCAGTCGTCTGCGGTCTCTGGTCTTCATTCCCTTCAGGCTCGGCGAGCATTGCCACCGGTCGGGCCCTCTCCAACGGGACCCCCCGTCTGGGGGCCACGTGACTCAAGCCATTCCCATGCCTCCTCAGGGGATTGAAGGAATGTTGTCTTCCCTTCCAGCATCACTCTCAATCTGGCTGGGTAGAGTAGCGAATACTGGATTCCCTCCTCTCTTAGGGCTCTCTTAACTGCCAGAAACGAAGACCGCTTGTTTTGCACCTCCAGGGTAAAGTCCGGGAACAGTGTCACCTCCCCATTTGCGACTTTAAATGGGCCCGTCTCCCTGGCCCTTTGCAGGAGGGAGTCCCTGTCTCTGTAGTGTAAGAGTTTAGCTATCACGGCCCGGGGGGGTCTCCCCGGAGCAAGGGGCCTCGCCGGCACCCGATGTGCTCGTTCCAGCGTGTAGAATGGGGTCAAGCGCCCCGGCGCCACTGCCGTACTGAACCATTTCTCCAGAAATTCAACAATGTTCTCCCCCTCAGCCCCCTCCGGGAGGCCCACCACGCGCACATTGTTCCTTCTGTTCCTCCCTTCCGCATCTTCAGCTCTTTTTTCGAGTCGCGCCACTCTGTCAGCCAGGGAGGTCACTTCAGCCCTCAGGTCTTTCTGCTTTGGTGCTATCTCGGCCAGTACAGTTTCTGTCTCTTTGACTCTGTCTGCCAGTTTATGGTGGTCCGCTCTCAGTAGGCTCACCTCCACAGCTACTTGACTGATCTCCCGTTGCAACGTTGTTTTGGTGTCTTCGATCGCCCCGAGTATTTTATCTAAAGTATCCTGGACTTTGATCTGCATGTGGCCCTGTGGGTCCGAGTCATCGCTCCCGGACTGAGCTGCAGCGGCCATGGTTCTGTTCTTGTGGCGGCTCCTGGGGGGCATCTGATCAACAGCGGACCTCGCCCCGGGCCCCCGACAGCTGCCCCAGCTGTTTCAGTTGTTCCGCTTCGGAATGCCTCTCCCCAGGCGCTCTACGTTTAAGCGCTATCCATTTCAGCTCCGGGTCCTTTAGCCTGTCATGGACTCTCAACTGTCACTCTTCATCGTGGCACTAAATTTCCTCCCGCTTGTCTCCCTTGTTGCACCAGGGACACTTCTGTGCTCAGTCCTACTCCTTTATGGATCTCCAGTACTCCAATGCGCCCGGGGGAGTCCACGGTTCTACCTTTTAGGCAATCCACCCCTCGCTCGCCCCCGGGGGCGCGGTCCGCCATCCGCCAGCTTCATCAGTCGGCCCTTTTTCCTCGCTTGCTTGATCCTATCTTCTGGGTTCCTCAGCCCCGGGTACTCATTCAACCCCCATGGGTCACGGGCCGCCTCCGTCCGGGGCCACCCCGATCCGGCCCCCGGCTCGGTCGAACCAGCCACCCTGCATCTAGCTCACTGGTGTCTGCAGAGGTCCACCAGATCCCGTTATCCCTCGTTCTCTCCGCTTCTTGGGTGTGTACCAGGGCCCAAAGGCCCACCTCAAGTCAAGCGGCCCCGCAGTTTGACCCCGGGTCACGTCGCTACCTCGAAATCGTTCCACACTGCCTCTCTCTCGCTCTTGGCCTCGCTTCGTCCCCAATCCTTCCTAGGGGCCTCGCCCGTGGCCCAGAGTAGCACCACTTCACCACCCGTCAGAGTGCGTCTTCCGCTGGGCCACCAGAAACCAAAACGGCATCTCCACCCCAGCTCGTAGTCTCCGCCGGCAACCTCCGCTTTCTTCAGCCTCCGGGTCGCCTCAACCTGCAGCCCTGCCCATGGCTGCGGCCCCGATCTCGGGCCTGCCCCCTGTGTTCTTCTGGGGTCGCCCGTATCCAGTGTCTCAGTCTCCGTGCGCCTCCACAGTGCGCGATCTCACCTGGGCCCCCCAGGTCCCCGCCAGCACCTCCGCCGCCGCCGGAGAGCCCGCTTGGTGCCTCCCGCTATTCTGTGCCGTCCGCGCACTCACCACCTCGATTTGCGGCACCACGCAAGGCCGCGGCCTCTGCCACGTGCTCAGACCCGCAGACTCCGAAGTCCCCGACGGGCAGATTCGGCACCCCCGGGGTCGCCGCAGGGGCCCACACACGCTCGGCCCCCTCCTCTGGTCTCGCCCCGCAGCCTGGACCTCATTCGGCCCGGGGAAGGCACGATTTTGACTTTCTACTCGCCGGCCCCTCCGGAGCTAAGAGTTCAGGCGTGCGCCATCTCCGGGTCCTTGGCCACGCCCCCCTACAGTAATCTGTTCACCCAGATTCTAGAGAATTCTCATATTATTCCCCCCCACATAACTTGCATGTTCTGCTGGATAACATACTCTCTAGATTAATGGCAACAGGGGTGGAAGTTCTGAAGAAGACCTCTTCTGACCATAACCTTTTACAGGTACAGTTTGAGTGGGGTACATCACAACCACAGATTCCCACCTACTGGTTGAAGCCTGCAATACTTGAGGACAAGGTTTCCATGATACGACAGATGAAACATTATCCCAATGTCTATCCGACAACTGGGGAACACCTACATCCAAGTTAATAGATTGGGAGGAGATAAAAGTTGTCCTCAGGGGCCACTGCATCTGCACAATTGTAGTGGTGAGGGCTGACCTTTACAGGGATCTGTCCTGCATTGAGACATCCCTCAGTGTTCTAGAGGCTAAGGTTTGAGCTAACTGTACAACCCAGATTGTGCAGGCGGAAGCACTGGGTAGACATGTTCAATGGATAGAGAACTGCCCACACCAATCACCCTGATAAGGGTTTATCCAGCACTTGTTGCCACTAATCAGGCTGAGATACACAAACATTTGCCATACACTACCAAACTCTATATGATTCTCTCATTATGGACTGACAGGATGTTATACGTCACTTTCTTGCCTCCGTGGACTTACCAGTCGGTACACTATTAGTTAGAGAAGACCTTAATGCACCCCTCTCTTTACAGGAAATACATGGGGGGCCCTATGGGGTGCAGCAACTAATAAGATACCAGTGATGGAGGGATTCCCAATTGAAATTTACAAAACATACAAACACCTCCTAGCCCCAAAATTACTTGAACTATATCAAGGGGCCCAAATGGGGGGTCAGCTCCAGCCAACCCTCTGCAAATCCCTATTAGTGCCACTTTCCAAACCCAAGAATGACCCCCATGGAGCTTGCCTCTTATTGTCCTCTATCTATGTTAGGGTCTGATTATAAAATCCTGAGCAAGTTTATAGCGGACCAGAACAGATTGGTTTTGAACCTGGTAGGTCCATCATCTTGAGTATACACTGCCTGCATACGGTTATGTCGCTCTCTCTGGTCCAGTGGGCATTTGACAGATGCTTGGTTCTAGTCTTAGAGAAAGATTTTGATACAGTGTATTGGGATTACCTGTTTTCAACTCTGTCTGTCTGTGGCATAGAAGTATGACTGCATGAGTTAATTTGTCTCCTGTATACTGAACCCACTGCGTTGGTGAAAATTTCCAGTGTATCTCTGTCTCATTCCTAGTGAGCAGGGAAACGCAGTAAGTTTGTCCGCTGTCCCCATTACTATTTGCACTAGCTATGGAGCCCTTAGCTCAGAGGCTTTGACAACAAGGGCAAGCCTATGGGTATCCCATTGTCCAGGGAGACCCATATTGTCTCATTCTATGCGGACAATGTATTAATCTACATCTGAGACATATGGGAGGGTATAGTGGATGTCCAGGATATACTGCAGGAGTTTCGTACTGCTCCTGGCTTGGCAGGTAAGCTGGGACAAATCATGCCTATTACTCTGAATCATGATTGTCCGCAGCTTCTTGTGGATTTGGATCCCTTGTGTTGGGAGCCCCACATGTTCCGCTATCTTGGCATAAACATCTATCATGAGTTGAAGGATTTAATAGATGGCAACCTCACAAGAGCCATAGCATCACTGTGTCCCCAAATGGCATTTTGGAGCACTCTGCCGCTCACAGTGCAAGGTAGAGTGTCCCTATCTAAAATGGTAATGTTCCCTTGGTTACTGTACTATTTTACAGCCTCCTGGTCCACATCCCCAGATCAACATTTCACACCCTACACTCATCCTTGGGGAGTTTAATTTGGAACAAGGGGAGAGGCCAAATTGGGGGTATAGGTGGTTCCGAATTTTGAACATTTCGAGCAGTGTCAGGCATGCTGAATGGAAGGTTGCCTCACAGGGGAACTGGGATTTCCCATGGTAGCCCTAGAGCAATGTGTGGTCCAACAGACCTTTCTCCCCCATGCCAGGCTCCCTCAAGATGCAAATGGATTACTGTAGATTGCATTTGAGAGCTTTAATCTCAGCTTGTGATTCATGCCATGGATTCCTCACTACTCCCCTGAGTTCCATAACTTCATTCAGCAACATGTTAGATGGAGTGGGCATGGGGGTTTGAAGGGAGGCAGGCACGGGCACACTGGGCATCCTGACTCAGGAGTGTGCATTCTTACCCTATTACCACCTATAGGATTGAACATGAGCTTCCAGCAAGTCATTTCTTGATAGCCGTCCTAAAGAGATTCTGGGGAATCACAGACACTGAGCCTGACCAATTCCCTCTCATACATGCACTATGTATAATGAGCGGAGGCTGTAGCTTTGTCACCTGGTTTGTTTGAGCACTTGCATGTGCCACCATGACCCCTGGAATGCGATCTGCAGGGAGTGGGAGAGGGACTTGGACCATGCACTGATGAAGAAGGAGTGGCAGAAAGTACTTAGATATCCTAGGAAGTTGTTGCGGAATGCTAAATTCCAGTACATCCAGTATAATATATTGCATAGAGCCTATCTCACCCCGCAGCTTTGTCCCTAAAGTTCGGGTCTTCCTCCAGCTGTCTGATATGCCAATAAGCAGGAGCCGAAATGGTGCACATGTTTTGGAGCTGCTGGGTGGCCATAGCCTTATGGACAGCAGTATCTGCCACAGTAGGAGAGGTGACTGACCACATGGAAGTGTGCATGATGGAGGGTGTATTGCTGGAATTGTTTAGGCACTCAAAAACAGATAAAGCTGGAAACAGATTAATAGATTTGGCACTATTGATGACACACAGGATAATAGCTATGCTTTGGAAAGCCGATGTGTTGTCAGATATAGTCCACTAGTGTACAACAAGGCTTAAGTGGGGGCGGGTGGAAGAAGTGGCACTAAGGAGGGAAGAGGCTTGCGGATTACACAAATTTTCCATAGTGGCGGATTGGGAAACGCTATTACTTAACTTGCAAACATACAAAGAAGAGTTGGGTGACTGGCACTAGTATCTATACCAGTGGAAATGTGTGCCTCCATGAGGGCCCTTCTTCACCCCCATCCCTGCCCCTCCCTGTTGTAAGCCCCAGCCACCCCAACCCTCACCAGCTCATCCATGTATAAGTGGCAACACCCCTCTCTTGTATGCTCTGACGCCCTTCATGTAGCTTCCTAGTAGCCCCTGTAGTTGTTTTAATGTTACTGTCGAATTTCAATGCTTGCAGTAACTGCCTGAGATGGAAAGGTTATAAAGCACTGCTGATGTCAGCACAAAATGAGTTAACATCATCACATAACTTGGTTTCTGCTGTTGTGGTTTGTTCCTGTTTGTACAGACTGAACTAAGGACTCCTGTTTATAATGATGTGATATTATGTTGTTAAAGCCTGTGCAATGGGACTTCTGATTTTGCTACTATAAATGTAAGTTGTGTATATGAGACACATGTATGATTGTAATATTGAAATATGTAATAAACATTGATTAAAAAAGTAGTAGTATTGAATGGTGAAAAAAATTAGAAAGCTTTCAACAGTAGTGGACAAATTAGAAACCAGTACCTCTGGAGCTTTATTTTTAGAAAACACAGAATTAGTTGTGATCAGGTCAATGGTGTTTCAAAACTGCTATGCTTTAGATATATTACTCGCAGTATGCTGAAGATTGAAAATTGTTGCATCAATGTTCCAGACAAGAGTCAGAAGAGTATGGACTATGCAAATAATATTTCTGACTTAAGCCTTGATTTAGAACCTCTAGAAACTACTAGCATAGTGCAAATCTTTACTAAGGGTGTTTCTTCAATAGGTAATTGGTGAAAAGCAACAGGCTTACTCCACAGAGCTATCCCAGTTCCTGTACTAATAGTAGTTGTTTGTTTCCTATATGTACTAGCAGATTTCAAGGCAATTAAAATGCTATCAATGAAAAAGAGGGATAGAGAGATGAATAAAAGATTGAAAAGATATTTAGGGCCACGTGTACAAAAATACAGGTTTTGCGACTCTCAAATTGCGAGTCAGAGCGACTCGCAATTTGAGACTCGCAAAACCTTATGTACAACAGTGTCAATGACACTGTTTGCGATTCGCAATGGGGTTGCAAATGACCTGCCTCATGAATATTCATGAGGTAGGTCACAATTTGTGACCCCATTGGGAATGGCCGCCCTCACAGGGATGGTGGCCTGCTGGAGGCAGCAGACCACCATGTCTGTGACTGCTTTTAAATAAAAATTAAATAAAGCAGTTTTTTTTTTTAAATGCAGCCCGTTTTCCTTAAAGGAAAACAAGATGCATTTCAAAAACAAAAAATTAAAAATTGTTTTTGCTACCATTCACAAAGGGGAAGGGGTCCTCTGGGGACCCCTTCCCATTTGCGAATGGGTTAGCACCAGTTTGAAACTGGCACTAACTGCGATTGTTTAGCGACCGCATTTGCGGTCACAAAACATTCATACATTGGACTGCGACTCGCAATTAGGAAGAAAACACCCCTTCTTAATTGCGACTCGCAAACCCTTTTTGCAATTCGGTAAATAGATTACTGAGTCACAAAAATGGGTCTGTACATCCCAAATTGCATTTTGCACGTCGCAAATGGCCCGATTCGCCATTTGCGATGTGCCAAATGCTTTGTACATGTGGCCCTTAGAACTTAAGAAATGTGTTAATGAAGAATATAAGTGGTTGAAACAAAGAGAACATTTTAAAGGAAAAGGAGATATTCAGCAGAAGATGAGAGTGAACTTTGAAATACATCTGTGAATTAATATTGTGAGGGTTCCTAACCATCAGATAGGGATTGAGAGAGAGTTTTAACAAAAACAAAAGCATTATATAGTAACTTGTACAAAATGATTATAGACCTAAACACTACTTATAAACAAGATTTTCCCATTCAAAGCTTGTAAGATGGCATGCACTTGGCAGAAAATGTTCACGTTAGCAAATTACCATATTTGTCTCTCATTTAGTACCTCTGCTTATTTTGATCTTTGTCTTGGCTACTAGTATAACATTTCATGACGCAAATACCCTATAGTAACAACAGAAAATATTAGTGCTTTTGTTCTATGACTATTAGCCTAAGAAAAGAATCACTACAATGTAACATTAATCTTAAAACTGTTTCTTTATGAATGAGACTTTGCTAGAGAAATGTGTGAGAATGGAAATTATATCCTAACATTTGTGTTCACTCGCATAACTGTTTTGTCTTTCATAGACATGTACAGAAAGGAACATCAATCAATGTATGATTGCTGTTTCTAATTGAATTAAATTAATCGCTTATTTAGAGTGTTTTTTGTTAAATCTTGCAATCTTGACAGAATCTCTATTGTTCACAAGAAGACCTCGCAATCCCATTGGTCAAGACAAAAGATTAATTACAAGACTTTTCTAAAATGCTTCAATGTAAAAACTGTTCAATAGTGTCCCCAGAGAAAGAAAAGGGAGCCTGAGATAGAGCTGAGAAAGCTAAATATGCGGACTCACTAGACGTTTCCCATTCTTTGCAGACGAGTGCTCCTTGAGGGCTCTCCAACTCTGACACATTTTGATTCATTCTATTTTGCCTAAGCCACTTGACTCTGTTGTTGAGAGATTCTACTAGACTTTATACACTTACATCTGAGACGCAAACTCTTTGTGGATTTGTATTTTCTGAAAGAAAGACTAGAATAGGGTTTAGATCTTCATGGGTCACGCTAAATGCTTTGTTCTGTAAATTGCTATTGATTTTGATTGATTCACTAACAAAGATATTGATGAGTTAAATGATTAATACATCTCTTAAAATAGAACCCAACTCTCATTATTGACTCTATAAATTTAATGTAATTGAATTATTGAGTATTTTAAGTATTTTGATTTGCTGTTTTCTCCGTCTTACCTACCTCTAAGGTTCATTGCCTCTGGGTCCAGTAACAAGCAGAGATTATTAAATATTTATTTTAGACCTCCGCTTCCCCACATGTGTTTCTAATTCCCCTTCTTCTCTTTCCATCATCTCTGTGTCTGTTTTGCTTTGGTTTTCCCTTTCTTCCAACACAGCTGTGTGTGATGTGAGTTTATCTTAATTTTTTTAATCTTACTCTCATTTGTGACCTCTAATCATCTCAAGCATATTTCTTTCTGGGCAGTTTTAATTTCTAGCTTATTTTTCCAATACTCCCACAGTACTAAACTCAAAGTAGCATTGTTTTATTCTTAATATGACTTTTACCTTTTACCTGTATTTACCTGTATTTGTAATTAGCGTAGTTCCAGTGTGGTGTGTTGTTCTAAAAAGTGAAATGTATTTCAATACAGTTTAGAGATTTGTGTGCTGTTCAGAATATTATGTCTTTTCCTGTGGTTATTTATTAAATAATGCCTCTATTTTTATGCTGTGCCATGTACAGTTTCAAGGCAAGTCCTTTTCCTGCTTTTTTCTCTACATCTTTTACTGAATGAAAATAATATACTTAAAAAAGTGTACAATCATTAACTTTAATTGCATGCATTTATCCTATTTCTTCCAACATCCACAATTCCCTCTATTTCAAAGGTTTTTTAAAAGTTTTTTTTAAACTGGTTAATTTTAAAAAGCAAACTATTTAAAAATGTGTCTCATCAACATAATACAAATATGCAATGTGATGATAGTCACAGATGAAATACTTTTCTCATCACTGTTAATAACAAACATTGCTGTTATGAAGTTTACAGTATTCAACACACAGGCTCAGTAAAGGGGAAGACCAAATCTGTCTTTCATAGATTCAAACTCATAACCTTCTCACACTGCATTTGTCACCAACACACACGTTAAGCTGGATAAGTCGTACCCCTTTATTCCTCATGCTCTGTACTTTAAGGACAAGGACAGGAATGTACTGTAACACATAGATATTATGCATTTGTGCCCTTTTATTTTGATGCAGGGAGGCTTGCATCCCTGACCTGCGCCAAAACATAGTAAATGAGGCCCATAGGACCTTAATTAAAGTTGGAGGAACGCAGTTGTCATGTCTGCTATATTCAGAGTGCATTGATGTCAAGGTCACTCAATACAGCGGGGAGGACAGCTGCCAGGTTATGCCACATAAAAGGTGACTACCACGCATGGAGGCAAATTCAGGGTAGTGACTTTAAAATTCAGGACAAAGGGTCCAAATTTAGGACACAAATTCAGGACAGGAGGTACATTTTACTGACATATATGAGTAGGGCAAGCAATTATAGAATGGATGGTTGACACACATACAAATCAAAATAGGTTCATGTTCTTTGGTTTGTATGTACTTCCACCACTCACATGTAGCTGGACTTAATTAAGGTTTAGAAAACTAGCCAGCATTTGCAACTAAACAGAATTTGAAAACCAACATCAGAGGCAGCTCGCAAGTCTACCCCCATGCCACCATTGCCATGTTAATGTAGGGATTTGTGAAACTCCAGAAATAAAGTGCTGGAGGTGGCCCAACATTTTGATAAGGTAAGGTAAGGCAGCAGCCACCAAGCAATAAAACTGAACAACTACAATTGGCCAGAAAAATGTCCTACAAGGACTTGTGTAAATGTAACAGTTCAAACCTGAGGAATATATACATCCCAAGTTACGAAGTAGCACAGTATAGCTCAGTCATATTTTTCCCCTGGGGAACAACTATTAAAACTCTGTACTTAGCCATAGCATATGCTGAAATTTGACCACCACCATAGTTTTATCATTGAAAACCTCTGTCTCTGTTATGCTTATCAATCATCCACCTAGCTTTCCTATGAGCTTGATTCACAAATACATCAACACCTTTTCTGCCTTCACTTGTGACAAAAAATGAAGTAATATGACCCCATTTCCTCATAGTGTTGCGCAACATCTTTTCCTCTAGTTCGAACTTTCAGTTTACAGAAATATTGGAAAATAAATATTGTGATACAAAATTATTGTGATGCTGACATATTGTTGTCAAGAATGTCAGTTTTTTAGGTGAGAAATATCATTGTCAAGAATGTTGTTGTTGTTAATATTGTTTTCGATAAAAATATGATTTTTATTTATTTTTTATGTGTTTTAGTTCACATATTATTTTATGTTCTTATTGTTGGCATAATTATTAGTAATATTGTTAAATATAGTTTGCAATTTTAAGTGAATTATAACTTACAATTTAATTGCTTAATAGGTAATAATACTTTATAGTGTCATTTCACGGATGGTATGTAATCAATTATTATTGTATTGTTTCTTTAATCGATTAATAATTATGTACATTGTGTAATAATTACATTTTTAGTTATATGATGGGTGGGGCTCCTAAGTTTGTAGTGGTATAGAATGGGAAGTTAATTAAGTAATAATTATTTAACAATTCATTATTAATTTATTATTAATTATTAATAGATTATTAGTTATGTTAATTGTATCAGGCTTAGTGGAGAAGTGTGGCACAATGGTTAGAGCAGCAGACCCTGATGCAGAGATCTGACCAGGGTTCAATTCCTACCTCAGCGGGTCTTGGGCTTAATTCCCTTGGACCAGATAGTTCTCTCCTTGGTGCCTAATCTAATTAATGGGTCCCACTCTGTAACTCTGGGCAATAGCTTGCTTAATGTCCCTGACAGTGCTTGGATGCCTGGTTTCACCCTGGGGGTTGCCCAATAGTGGGCACCTCACAGGGAAAAGCCTGGAGGGGTTCCACAGCAGTATGCATACAGCGCCTTGAGACCCTAACGGGTGAGTAGTGCGCTATACAAGTGCAAAATTTACATTTATTTATTTATTTTAGTTATATTTTAAGTGTGGGCTAGATTTGGGGGGTATAGTGTGAGAAGTTAATTAAGTAATAAATAAATAATTATTTTTAATTGATAATTAATTATTAAATTGTTTAATAATCGTGAATTGTTTGCTATTTATGTGATTTATTCATTTTTGTATATATAATATAATAGTAAATGTAACCCTTCCAAAGTCCAGCACTTTCCCTAATGTTGCACATACTGGAGTGAGAATAATAAACTTAACCCCTCCAAAGTTCAATGCTTTCCCTACTGTTGCACAGTCTAGAGTGGGAATAGCACATTTTACCCTTCTGGTGTACAGTGCTTTCACTACTGTTGCATAGACTGGAGTGGGAATAGTGCATTTTACCCCTCCGTAGTCCAATGTTTTCTGTACTTGTGCTCAGACTGGAGTGGGGACAGTAAATTTTACCCCTCGGAAGCCCAACGCTTCACCTACTGTTGCACAGTCTGGAAACGTAAATCTCACCCCTCAATGTTCAATGCTTTTCCTACTGTTGAACACACTGGAGTTGGAATAGTAAATTAAATCCCTCTGAAGTCCAACCCTTCCCCTACTGTTGCATAGACTAAAATAGGAATAGTAAATCTTACTCCTGTGAAGTCCAGTGCTTTCACTAGTTTTGCACAGATTGGAGTGGGAATAGTAAATGTAATCCTTCTGAAGTCCAATGCTTTCCCTACTGTTGCACATACTGGAGTGGGAATAGCAAATATTACCTCTCCAAAGTCCAATGCTTTCCCTACTCTTGCACAGCCTGGAGAGGGAATGATAAGTTAAATCTCTCTGAAAATCTACACGTTCACCACTGTTGCAGAAACTGGTGTGGGAATAGTATTTCTTAGTACATCAATTATCCACAGACTTCAATACTTTTCTTAATATTGTGTAACCTCTTTAGTGTGGGCGTCAGCCACTGTTTGATGCCTGTACTACCTCCCTGGTGCGGGTCATGACGAGTGGCAGACACCAGGGAGGGGGTCGAAAAATACTCTGGTGACTTTTTTAAATGTAAATACCCCTTGGGAGACACAGAATCCTTCAGCTTTGTTGTGCCAAAAGAAAGAGCCGCACCCAACGTGTCTGCATCTTTACATTAAATCTTTATTCGGCTACACTTTTCAACCCCGGAGGGTCTTCATCATGGCCTAATAGGGAGAATTGTTCTCAATCTACCCTCAACATAAATGCACCAGCTTTAACAAACATAGAAAAAAATACTAAAAAAAGGATATATATGTGCTCCCTTTCACTCTCCAAGTTCATTATGTACATAATATTAAACAATATTTCATATGGCCCTAAAAAAACTCAAAGTAATGCAAATGACTTCAGAAACCAAAGTAATATGACTGCAAGTTATCGATATCGAGGTAGCCCATAACAAATATATAAATACTATTCCACCATACATTTGATGCATGCATGTATGTATCCCACATGATTAATCACACTGTCATGATTTTGCAAATAATTTTTCTCCAATTTAAATAACAATCTTGATTTATAAAACCTCAATATTCTTTGATCATATGCCTAAGTGATCGGCCAAGTGGCCCTTCCTTCATCCACATTGAAGAACTATATCTATTTATAAATCATGCTTGATAACATTGTTAACAGAGATATTACTCATATTGTTATATCATCTGAAATCATCATGTACAGTCCTATATAAATCATGGACCTACAACAATACATCCACCTCATAAACTGACAAAAGAAAACAGACATTAAAAAAATGGAAAATGAAAAGAAAAAATAATCTACCCTCAAATAAACTAAAACAAAATTGCACAACTTCTTCAAATTCACTATATATGGTTCAGTGAAAGCGCATGAGGAGTTCCAAAAAGTATGCAAAGTACTGTAGTGATGAGATTGAATTGAAGGAGAGAAAGCTGAAAGAAAAGGCGATGGTGATGCAGATTAAAGCTGCATAGACAGGGGTGCAGGGAAATTTTACACAACAGCTACCACAACAGAAGCAGGGAAACATGGTATTTCAAAATCAGATGAGAGGTAGAGGTCGCAGAAGTAATGTAAACCGTGGTCCAGAAATGAATACTGTAGTGGTTCAGAACGATGTGCAGGGAATGAAGAAATTATTGCCTTGCGCACTTGCGGAGTTGTCGGACATTGGAAGCGGAAGTGTCCAATGATGGTGCAGGAAGGTATTGTTCATCAACTCGTTTCAGAACATGAGAGGACCGAGAATGAGAGGTCTTAATCCGAATTTCCAGAATAATGTGAATTAAATGCAGACTTTTCAACCCATGTAGCAGGTGTAAATGTCACATGTACAAATGACACAGCTGCAGCCAATGAAACAGCAGGTTCCCATGGTACCAAGACAGCAAATCCAAATACCACAAGCCCCAATAGAACAGCAGCAGGTGATGCTTCCTCAACACGTCACACATCAGCGGCTTTGCCAACGTAATAACACGGTACATCAATTCCCTTTACACAGTGAGATTGGAATAAACAATGATTGGGTGAGCAAGAGTTCGGATGAAGAGGGATGTTTGCTTGCAGCTTCCTTAGATGTAGATCAGAAAGGTCCCTATGTGAAGGGAAAAGTCATGGGTCACTGAGTTTCATTCTTGGTTGACACAGGAGGTACACGCTCTACAGTGAGAAGTGTAGAAGTTCTGAATTTGCCCCTTTCAGGAGAGACAGTCCAGGTTGTAGGAGTAGCGAATAAGTACTTGACCAACCCAATTACAGATCCAGTACAGGTTAAGATTGGCAACTTTCAGGGAATGCACAAATTCGTAGTCTGTGATTCAAGCCCAGTATCCCTACTGGGAAGAGACTTGCTGTGTAAAACAAGGTGCTCGATTACATGTTCAAACGATGGAATCGAGATTCAGACAAATAGCGATGATGAAGATGAGCAAGCCCCAAAGACAGAGTGTGAGACTATAAGTGAGGAATACCCTCTGATTAATTTCTTCCCAATGTTCACAGTAAAGGAGATTCATCCTTATCTACAGGGTACGGTTAAAGAGAAAGTGTGGGATCTGACAGGAAAATAGATAGGTTTAATAAAGGGAGTTGAGCCAGTCAGAGTTTCTGTGAAGCCGAATGCAGTTTTTTCTCAGATTCCTCAGTACCACATGCCACAAGGTGTTCTTATGAAGGTTTTTAGAATTTGTGAAGCAAGGGGTTTTGAAAGAAGTGTTAAGCAGACCATGTAATTCACCAATAATGGGATTGGAAAAGCTCTGTGGGAAAGTATGAATTGTCTAGGATTTGAGAAAAATAAATGACATTATGATCAAATGTTGCCCCGCGGTACCAAATCCAGCTGTGATAATGTTTCAGATTCAATGTGATGCTGAGTGGCTTACTGTCATTGATTTGTCATGAGCTTCCTTTTCTGTGCCACTTCGTGAGGACAGTCAATTTCTCTTCTGTTTCAAATATTTAGACCATGTTTACTGCTAGTGTCGAATTCCTCAAGGGTTTTCAGAATCACCATCCATATTCAATCAGATCTTAAAAAAGAATTTGGAGTCGTTGGAATTGCCTTTCCAATTGACTATGGTACTGATTGGTCCAGAACAAGGGATGAGTGCAAGTATGACACAATTGCCTTTATGAACCATTTGGGAAAGAATCGTCATAGTGTTCCCACTCAAATTGCAGTATTACCAGAAAAGGTGAAATATTTGGGTCACAAGCTTGAGAAAGGATCAAGGAAAATATCCAGAGAAAGGGTCACAACCATATTGCCCCGACCACACAGAGGGATGTCAAAATGTTCTCAGGAATGGTAGGTTACTGCCGCCAATGGATTCCCAATTTTTCAGTCATTTCCAAGCCATTGCAGAAGCGAACCGATAAGGAAGTCAACCATCCCATAGTGTTAAGCCAGGCTTGCATGAAAGCGTTTTCTGAGTTGAGAGAGAGTATGTGCAAAGCTCCGGCTTTGGGTATGCCTGATTACACAAAACCTTTAACATTGTTTTGTTATGAGCGTGATGCATGTTCTTTATCCGTCTTGGTGCAGGTCCATGGAGGTGTAAACCTCCCAGTAGCATATTTTTCAGCTACTTTGGACCCAGTCGCAGCAGCCTTAGCAGTTTGTTTGGATGCAGTTGCAGCGGCTAGACAGAGCCTCACACAGTGTGAAGGCATTGTGAGGGGACATCCTTTAATAATCATGGTCCCTCACTTTATCGAAATCCTACTTACAAAGACGAAAACCCAGTACTTGACTGGTGCAAGGTTGACCAGATATGAGACAAGTATTCTAGGATCACCAAATGTGTCATTGAAAAGATGCACAGTGCTGGACCCGGCAACTTTACTTCCAAATGAAAATGTTGAAATTGAAAAGGTGGAAGACATTGAGCATGATTGTCTTGACGTAACTGATCTGTGCACAAAACTGAGACCTGATATTAGAGACACTCGATTGTAAAAAAATGACCAAAATATTTTTGTTGATGGCTCTTGTCTAAGAGACAATACAGGGACACTTAGAGCAGGATATGACATGTTCACAATTACTGGTATCCTGGAAGCGTCTTGGCTTTGGGAAGTCTATTCTGCACAAGTAGCAGAACAGGTAGCCCTTACTAGAGCGTGCCATGTTCATGCTCAGGTGAAAGTTACCATCTATACGGATAGCCAGTATGTATTTGCAATAGTCCATTATTTTGGCCAGTTGTGGTCACAGAGAGCTTTCATGACCTCTTCTGGTTCACCAGTGAGCAATGGTAAGTGAATTAAAGAACTGTTGCATGCTATCTGAATGGCTGAAAAAATTGATGTGGTAAAATGCAGTGCACATCCGAACCCTCAAGATTTTGTGTCAATGGGAAATGGATATGCGAATCAAGTCGCAAGGTTTTGCGCATTGAACTGTATATCGTTCAAAGATAAGTGGGAATTGTTATCTGAAGAAGATAAAAGATGTCCAAGTTATGTATTAAAAATTGATACATTGGAAGAATTTAAAATGTTGCAGAAAAATGTTCACAGGGAGGAAAAACATTCATGGAATAAACTGAAATGTTTGCAGAGACAGGATGAATTGTGGGTTTCAGAAGAGGGTCAATTGGTATTGCCAAATAGTCTGTTGTTGCAAATGGCTAGATATTATCATTGCCAAGCACATGTTGGGAGGGATGCAATGATTTGTCTGTTCAAGCACAATTGGTTCAACCCAAGGTTTAGACAAGTTGCTGAAGCAGTTTGCCATTGTTGCATCATTTGCCAGCAAATTAACGCAGGGAAAGGGACAGTGGTTAATTTGAGCCACATTGAAAGAGAAAGAGGTCCATTCAGCAGTATGCACTTGGATATTATTGAGATGCCTATGTGTGGAGGTTTGAGATATGTGTTTTAAATTGTTTGCATCTCTAGTCACTGGATTAAAGCGTACCCTACACGAAGAAATGACAGCCTCACAGGAGTGAAACTACTGCTTAGGGAACTATTACCACGTTTTGGGTTTTCGATCTCTTCAGAATCAGAAAGGGGAAGTCACTTCAACAATGAAGTAATTAAATTACTGTGTGCAGCATTGAACATTGAACAGAAGTTGCATTGTAGTTACCGCCCTGAGGCATCAGGGCTAGTGTAACAGAAGAATAGTACCTTGAAGTCAAGAGTTGCAAAGATGTGTGCATCCACGAATTTGAAATAGCCTGATGCACTGCCTTTAGTTCTGATGACCATGAGAAACACACCCGAAAGGAAGACAGGACTGTCGCCGCATGAGATCCCTATGGGCCAAGCCATGAGGTTGCCAGCGGTGCCTGCAAATGCACTTGTCAACATTTCAGATGAAATGGTGTTTGTTAGACCTGACATCCTTAGGGTGGTCACCTCTAACTTTTTGCCTGACTCCCTCCACTTTTTGGACACTGTTTTTGCTTGTTTTAGGACTCTGCGCACTTTACCCCTGCTAACCAGTGCTAAAGTGCATATGCTCTCTCCCTTAAAACATGGTGACATTGGTTAATACCCAATTAGTTTATTTAAGCTACTTTTAAGAGCCCAGTAAAGTGTACTACATGTACCCAGGGCCTGTAGATTGAATGCTACTAGTGGGCCTGCAGCACTGTGCCACCCACATAAGCAGCCTCTTAACCATGACTCAGGCCTGCCATTGCAAGGCCTGTGTGTGCAGCTTCACTGCCACTTCGACTTGGCATTTAAATGTACTTGCCAAGCCTTAAACTTCCCTTTTTCTACATATGTCACCCCTAAGGTAAGCCCTAGGTAACTCATAGGGCAGGGTGCTATGTAGATAAAAGGCAGGACATGTACCTGTGCAGTTTATATGTTCTGGTAGTGTATAACGCCTAAATTATTTTTTACACTACTGTGAGGCCTTCTCCTTTCATAGGCTAACATTAAGGCTAACCTCATATACTGTTTGAGTGGTAGATTCTGATCTGAAAGGAGTAACACATTCATATTTAGTATGGCCAGAATGGTAATACAAAATTCTGCTGACTGGTGAAGATGGATTTAATATTGCTATTTTAAAAAAGCCACTTTTAGAAAGTGAGCATTCCTCTGCACTTAAATCCTTCTGTACCTTACAATCCACGTCTTGCTGGGTTAGTTGACAGCTCCCTTGTGCATTACACTCAGACAAACCCCAAACACAGGATGCTCAGTCACACTTGCACACAACTGCATATTTAATGGGTCTTCCTGGAATGGGAGGGTAGAGGGCCTGACACTTACATGTGAAAGGACAATAGCCTGCCCTCACACAATGGACTGCCACACCCCCTCCTGGGACCGTGGCAGACAGGACGGAACTGAACGGGGACCTTCTGCATTTCTAAGCCACTCTTTGAAGCCTCTCTCACTTCAAAGGCACATTTTGGCATTTAAGCAGGGCCTCTGACCCTACCAACTCAGACACTTCTGGACAAGATACCACTGGAGAAGAAACCCTGAACCAGAACTTGCAACCTGCCAAGAGGAACTGCTTGCTGCCCAAAGGACTCACCTGACTGCTTTTCTGCAAAGGACTGCTACCCTGATGTTGCCCTGCTTCCTTGCTGTCCTCTGGCTCTGCTGAGAAGTGCTCTCCAAGGGCTTGGATAGAGCTTGCCTCTTGCTCCTTGAAGTCTCAGGACCAAAAAGACTTCATTTCTGCAAAATAACTCCTTGTGCGGTGAAAATCAATGCACAGCCTACAAGAAACAATGCACAGCCTGCATCGCAGTGAGAAAAACACTGCACGCCTAACCGTATCGACACAGCCCAACTTCCCGAAGAGGAAAACGACACAGCGCCAGCGTTGCGACCGGAAATTTGACGCACGCCCCACTGGATTAATGCAAAGCCAAGCCAGAACGCCGCAGCCCAACTTCCTGAGAGGAATCAATGCAGCACCTGCCATGCAGCAGAAATTTCCACGCATTGCCCACCGGATCGACGCAGCCCCTCTACCTTCTTGCTGCATACCCAGGATTTCAACGCATCGTCCCTGGGGCATCCGAAAACCCCGCAACCCGAAGAGCATCCCAGTCTACACGCCGGAAATCGAGGCAAAGCCTGACCTGCGTGAAAACTCAATGACGCATCATCTGTGTGCACGGGGAAAATCGGCGCACACCTCCCCGTTTTCCACGCAACTCCTCCTTTTCAGTCCCTTGCAGAGAATTTGAACACAAACCAGGTACTTTGTGCTTGCAAGAGACATTTGTTGCTTTTTTTTAAGAACTAATCGATCCAAAACCGATCCATGACCTAGGGCACAACCTTAGAGCCGGGGACTGGGTTGTGGTCTGGAAACACATGAGGAAAATGTGTTTAGAGCCTCATTAGAAAGGTCCTTTCCAGGTAGTTATGACAATTACCACAGCTGTGAATTGTGCTGGAGTTCCGAACTAGATCCACACCGGTCACACAGAGAAAGTGGCATGTCCTTTGGACAATGAAGAGGAGTTGTTGAGAGTACCAACAACTGCAAAACAAGTCTCAGAGCTGGAAGGAGAAGAAAGGGGAATTGAGACCAGATCTGAGCCCGTTGAGGAGGGTTCAGTCACTCCTGTGAGAGACAAAGGAGAAGACCTCCAGGAGGATGACGGTGAGTCTATCTCAACTGAGGCAGCAGGAGAACCGAGTCAGAGGATGGCTTTCCCAGAAGCAGACGATTTTGAGAGACAAATGGCGCAATTTCCAGACCTCTAGGGGGAAGGAGTTGAGGCGGAGCAGAGCCATTGTGATCTGACTCCTCTAGAACCAGTTGCAGGTCCGTCATGAGAAAACACCACAGAGCAAGAAGAAGTTACAAGTTCAACACTTAAAAAAGCATTGACCAAGGGTCCACTGAAAGGAGATAAGTAGCCAGAGTCACAAGCGAAGAGAAAGGAATCAGTTGTTGACACAACAATCGAGGAAGAAGTAGACATGACTAGGAGAGAAGATCTAAGTGAGGGAGAACTGAATGGTGTTCGAAAGTTGAAAAGAAAAATAGCAAGTCTAAGATACTCTGGTCATGAATGGGTGTAAGCAAATACAAGTGAATGGCAAAGAATATTTTTTTCTTTTTGTTTTGATCAAGACATTCCAGGTCAATATTTTGGCACTTGAAGGAAGTGGATGAACTGAACTAATAAAACAATCTTAGAAAGATGCAGAGAAAAGAGGCTGTTGAAAGTTACCTGATAAGACTTTTGATAATCTGATTTGACTTTTGAAAACCTGATTTTGACAAGCTGCTAAACCAATTGTGACAAAAGATCCTGGAATTGAGACTGAGAACTGTAAATAACTGCTGAAAGAAGGTTGTTGTTTTGTTTTTGATTTTTGCTGCATTTTCTAAATTTCCTCTTCTGCTTTCTGATTCTTTACAGATCACGAGTAACATTAGCCAGCTGGGTAGGAAGAATAGCTGCCGTAAGTACATGAGTATTGGTTTGGCAATTGTGTGTGTGATATTGTTCGTAATACTGATTGTGGGTATGACTGTTCTTGGCAAGAGTAAAGCCAACTATACTCCAGCTTTAGAGACAATTACTGCATCAACAGCAATAGAGAGGTTTAGGTTAGATGACAAATATCTGCATGTAGGTAATGCAAATGGGGAACTTTCTTCTAATGTCTTCTATCGCTTGCTGAGTGAGTACGTTCAGATGATGGATGCGAAGAGTTGTTATGTGTGTATGAAGATTCCTTCATCAGTCGAAGAAGCAGTTACTTATCATAGTTTGCTTCTTACTTATGGGATAAGTTGTCCTCTGTTACTAACAAGACTCTATAACCAGGAGTACATTCAGTATTTCTATTCCAATCATGATATTTTCATTTGTCCCCATAATTAGGTATCTGAATAGAGTAGCTAAGGATAATGACAAAGTTCTAGTTAGAGGTTTCTTTGAGCCTACATTAACTTTTGGCACAGCTTATTTTCACAGTAACAACTTGACATGCTTGCTTACACCTTTAGAAAAGAGCTTCTTAGATCACACAGATGACAGGAGAAAGGCATTGAAGGAGAAGTTAGAAAAAGGCTTAGAGGAAAGGACTTGCAAGAATGATTATGCTTTTGGTGCAATAAAAACACAAGGGAAATTAGCTTTGGATGTACAACACGTAGGGAAGCTTTGTGGCCTAAATCTCGCATTGACACATTATTTGTGGGAACGAGTGAATGTAGACATGCGTTTTTGTTTCAGAGTAAATGGACATTTATGTTGAATGGACAGGATCAGGCGATTCCTGGGATATATTACATCTGTGGTCCTAATGCTTATTACCATCTTCCAAGACAATGGTATGGGATGTGCTATTTGGGGATAGTTTTCCCAAAGATCTTTCAACTAGATGACTTAGAGAAATTTCCGAAAGTAACTGAATCACATCATATTAGACAGAGGAGACAGGCTCCTTCTGGTATAGTGGGAGATATATTTGGTATATTGAAACCTTCTGTAGGAGTTGTTCAGAATTCAATAAAGATTCGAAAGATGTCTACTATTGTGGATAACATGCTGATAAATATTTCAGGAGCCATACTCCTGATAGATACTGAATTAGCTGCTGAAAGAGCTATGACTCCTCAAAACCATCTTGCATTAGACATTCTTTTAGCGAAGGCATGGGCATGGCCATTGGGCACAGTGCCATGTAGGGGGGCCCATGTTAGGCCTCCTTATGGCACTTTTTAAAGCTTAACTGGACTTACCTGGGATGGGTCCCTCCATCCTTAGGTGTCCTCGAGGTATGGGTAGGGGTGTCCCTGGGTGCACAGAAGGGCCCCTGTGGTCTCTTTCCATGGCCTCTGACAATGGAAAATGGCCCAGAGGTCCCCTAACGCCTGACCTGACCCAGGCATTAATAATGATGCTAAACAGGCTTAACGCCATTATTTAAGGCCCTCCTCCTCCTCCAGTGTGTTGCTTTTGCACAGGAGGATAAATGAGGCGCAAAGGCCTTAGAGTCATTTTTGCCCGGGAACGCCCACCTCGCATCTCATTGACGCAAGGTAGTTTTCCTCAGGCAAAAAATTATGTTAACTCCAATATTTTGATGCTAGACTGGTCTAGCGCCAAAAATATAAATATGGAGTTAGGTTTGCACCAGATTTGCATTAAAAAATTGTGCAAATCCAGCTCAAACAGAATGTAAATATGACCCTAGGTGTTTGGGAGAAAGTTTGCTTTAGGGAGAAATTGGCTCAGCAACATTGGGAAAGGGATATTATTGAGAATAATTAATGGGATATTGATTATTGTGGTTTGCTTAATTGGAGCATGGGGAATATGTAAATTGTGTAAAAGAATCAAATTGAAGAAGACGAAGAATAATCAGAGGAGGGAAGAAAAGAAAAGGGATAAATTGTTTAGTGAAAATTAAAGAAGGGGACAAAGATTCAAATGACAGAAATTTAGGTGATGCAAAAATTTGTGAGGGAAGGTTTAGTGTTATGACATATTTATTCATCGGAGGAGGGATTGCTAGCGCAGAAGTTTTAATGAAAATTACTAACGAATATTCATGTGTTTGAGTGTTGAATGTGCGTGGGAAATGTAATAATCTAAAGAAAAATAATGTACACATTTGAAAGTATGACCACATGAGTGGCCTCCAATATTCAACAAGTGTACTTATTAATGGCTTATTAAAATGAAATGTAGAGCATATGTTTGAATAATGTAGTAATATGTCATATTAAGGGTAATGCATTATGTATTAGCTTTATTAATATAAAGCCTTAACTTAGCGGAGGTCTTGGCATAGTTACACGGCCTCATGTCAAGCTGCATTTTCTGAAGCATTTAATAAAATGTCTGCTTAGAGAATTAAATTGTGATTTTCTACTGTGCTGACTTGATGTGCTTATAGCTAAACGTTTTTCTCATGAGAACTGCTTGTAAATGTAATGTGTGTGTGACTGACTTTCTCAGGACAGAACAATGACCATACTGACTGGAGTATAAGCTGCAACAATAGTGTTACCTGACAAGCCGGATGGATGACAACAATACGAAAGGAGCCAATCATCGACATGTGAACCATGTACTAGTAGAAATGTAGATTTGATGTTCCGTTTTATTGGACAAAGTGTAAAAATGCTATCCCTTGACCAATAGGGACTTGGGAAGTAGTTTTAGGGAATCTAATTTAGCCGGAATGTACTGAGAGAAGCTAGCGCATTTGCCCATTTTCTATCATGCCATAAGGTCATTACTCTCTTGGGCGTCTTGAGAAGAGACATGCTTAACTTTACTGATTAAAGACTTTGCTTTTCTGAACTTTGATGCTGAATCCTGAAGCCTTGCTGACCGACTGATGTCCTGAGGATGAAGACTGAGACTGCTTGCTGATCCGTACTGAGGATAGGTATATTGAGTGTGATGTTGTTTATGTCTATTTGCTTTTGTTTCTAGGTACCAACCGCGTTATCTTGATAGAGCCATAGTTAGATTGTTTTCCAAATTTGTGTTGACTAAATTGTTTGCATGAAGCCCAATATGCTAATTTTAATCTGGTGGTAGTTAGGATCCTCACTAATGAAATTCAGTACATGGAGTGGCTTGTAATATCTTTTCTTTGCTGAATCTAAATGTATGTAATATCATGTGTGCAGTTCTTCTTGCTATTAATTTGCACTGTAACTTTGGAATGGGTAGTAGCTCAAGCCTTGATTAGATTGCGTTTCTTTCATCGCTTTGGACAGCCAGTGTTGTTTCTGTATGTTTATCATCTGAATTTTAGATTAATTTACGTGACTTTAGCTTTGTTAATATAGGGAAATAAATATTCTAACTTTTACAATAAAGGTGTGGCTATTCATGACTGAAAGGTCATGGAGTGTGACAATTGCTGACTCCTATTGATTATAAATGTTATTGATTAGTATTGATAATTGATGTTGATAATTGACAATTAGTTATTAATCAGTGTTAGTACGGGGCCTATGCAGTGGGAACATCTCAAGCGTTGGTCTAAAGTTCAACGACCTATACGTGTCCCCTTGTAAGTTTACTTATTAAGGTCTGACGCGCTAACAGTTCCACTTCCCAGCTTGCTCACTGGTCATTGCAGCTGAGCTGCTCCATAACTCTATTCTTAACTCAGGGGTCCTAGGCCCCAACCTGTTATGGGAAGTTGAATCTTATTGAGCACAATCCTTTTTCTTTCACTGCCCCATATTAGATCCAAAAGAACCCCATGGAACTCTGTGAAAAACATTTTCTTATGACTCACTGTCAGGGAAGCAAATAGGTACAACAATCACAGCAGGACCAGACCTAACCTTAAACTCATCCAGCAGCATCATAAGCACAGAGGTATATAAGCGAATCATCCACACAGAGCAACACTAAAATGACAGCTTTCAAGTTTTCAAATACCCCAAACCTGGCCCTTCAGCTTCAACAAGCATGCCATTGGTTCCATGGCCAGCATACAAATTATTGGAGACATTGAACTTTTCTGTCAGGTACCGTTTCCAGCATGACAAAATCTGAAATTATCTCGCCAGTCTAATCGTAGATGTCAAATGAATGTACTTTAGCTAAACCCAGCTGAGGAACTATTTGGTAAGTCCTTCTCTATCTAGGACTAACTTGACACAAGGCACCCAAGGGTGTCAATGGCCTTTTCTATGTCAAGTGACACTGCCAAGTACATTTCAACCCACTTATCATTCTCATCCAGTGGGTAAAAGAGACAGCACTGTCAATCCTCCTGTAATGATTCTGTCAGTGATCCTGTTTGTTTACCTGTTTGCATATAGGTTGAGTTATTGTTGTGCAAAGGTTTATCTGCATGTGTCACAGAACTCAATAAGGAGTCAGTCCGACTCTGGTGTTTTATTGCATGCAATTTAGTATATAGCAGCGTATATTTTCTCTATTCTAAAGGGTTCTTTTAAGTCATGGTACTGTAGTGGGTCAATCAAAGTAGAGGGATTGAATCCAAGTAGGCGTTTAGTCAAAGAAGGTTGATATCTTCAGGTGGACCATAGAGAAATCAATAATATTCTGTAAAGGCTTTGTTTATGTCTTTCTATGTATCAAGCAAAAGCCCTCCTAATTAGCCACCTGGAGGTCTGGAGTATCTGTTCTCAACAACCAAATGAGCATTCAGCACACCTTTATGGCCTCTTCAAACTTTATGATTTACGTTTCCTATCGCCAACTTCCTAATCCATCTATCAATTCTGAATGTCTTTTCTGCAGTGCTCTGACCCACTGCATGGTTTCCCTCTGATTGACTGCCAAATTTTCAGCTACCCGCATCTGATGCTCCATCGTTAATATGTTCTTTTTTAATGCCAGTTAAGTGACCCACGTGGTCTTAATGCACTGCTCTCAGATCAGTAGTTGGAAGGATTCCCACTTCACAGACGTATTTATGACTGAGGCCTCATTTTTGGTAATGTATTGCATAATATGAGTGTCAATAATGTCCCTAAGCCAATAGTGATTCTGTACACAGCTTCTACATGTGATCTGGGGCTCACTGCTTTTCCCAGGATGTCACCAATTTGATGCGAGGATAACCGGAAAGAGTACACCCAAATATACAGGGCCATATTTATACTTGTTTTGCGCCAAATTTGTTCATTTTTTTTACACAAATTTGGTGCAAAACTAACTCCATATTTATACTTTGGTGCTAGACACGTCTAGCAACAAAGTTATGGAGTTAAAGTCATTTTTGGGACGTGGAAACCTACCTTGCATCAATGAGATGCAAGGTAGGCGTTTCCGTGCTAAAAATTACTCTATGGCCTTAGCGCCATATTTATCCCCTGTGCTAAAATCACGCATGGGGGAGAATGGACAAATAATGGTGCAAAGCTTGCTTTGCACTATTATTTAACGCCTGGGTCAGGGCAGGAATTAGGGGACCTGTAGACCCATTTCCATGGTCAGTGACAATGGAAAGAGCCCACAGGTGCCCGCCCAAGCCCCAGGAACACCCACACCCACACCAGGAGGACATCAGAGGATGGGGGGACCCCATACCAGGTAAGTAAAAGGAAGTAGAGATAAGTATTTACCATTTTTCTGCCATGGGGGCCTAACTTGGGCCCCCCTACATGGCACTGTGCCCAATGGACTTAAGTCCCCTGGGCACGTCCATTGGGCTAGGGGGCATGACTCCTGTCTTTACTTATACAGGAGTCATGTCCATGGGGGTTGTGCGTCTAACAATGGTGCTAGTCAGGTTAGAGTCATTATTTTGACTCTATCCTGATTAGTACCATTCTTTCACGCACAACCTTCAATTTTTCCTACGCCTCCCCCACCGCTGGCTTACACCATTCCTTAAATATGGTACCCGGCTGACGCTCTGAAATGGCCCTAGCCGGCGCTATACTTTTTTACGCAAACCTGGGCTAACGCAGGTTTGTGTCAAAAAGTGTAAATCAGGGCCCCAGTGTGTATCACTTTGGGCCACAGTACATTCTTGCATAACATTATATCTAAAACACTAGTTAAACATACATAATTATTGAACAAAAGGAATTCTAATCTCAGTGCAATCACCTCTTCTTTACTCCAGCTTTCTGCTTCAAAACATGGCATCATCTTTCCTCAAAAAGGCTCCCATATAGCTGCCCCTGAGACTAATATTAACCATGAGGATCATGTATGATAACTGATGTCAAGGAGCATTGCTAAGAGGGTGAAAGTTATTGATAATAGTTGGAAGACGAAACTACAGGTGTTACGCCCACTTCTAATATTAAAACAAGCTCAAGATCCCATAAAAAAGAGCAAACTGGCATTAGTACTGAAGTCACAAGTTTTACTTACATTTAGTGAATATTTGGGAGACTTAATGGGGACAAACAGTGCAAATGAATGAAGTGATTGTACATGGCAAGATGCAGAGCTTTAGAGTTACACAGACTCTCAGACCGTTTGTGTGGAAGACTATGAGTGTCCATATCAGGTGACTGGAATGAAATGTTGTTTATGACATTGTGAGGTTTGAACCTACGTATGCTGTGGGCAACCTTTTTAGTCCAATGGCAGAAAATATCCAAGAACATATACATAGACTCAAATTGTAGGTTGAGACCAACTGTACAATATGAAATGTGGTCTCCTGGCATTTAGTGGGCAGGTAGTTGACAAGGGATGCGAGAAGACCCCTACTTTTTTACAGGCCACATTTATTCTGTTCATGGGGGAGACTTTGTAGGCAAACCCCCTTGAAGTTTCAGGTTAAAGGAGGGACCAACAAACAGCAAAAAAAGGCTTCTAGTCATCATCATCGTCATTTTTTCAAGATTGACCTATGATATTATAACAAATATGAGACACAATGAAATAGAACAAAATAGTTTTCATGACAACTATACAATGATTTGTCTCAAGTATATCGAAATCATCCATTGTGATATACAAAATCAGCAAATACTATTGCACAATACACATTAGCCACATCAAACCTGCTTAAGCTATTCTGTAAAATAGAGACTACTGAACTGACTTTAGGAGTTTATGTAAGATGTTGGCAAACAGCAAACACGAACACTCTCAATGGAATTAATTTAGAAAAACGCTATATCTTTACAAATCATACCGTATCTCCACAGATTGACTCTCCCTTTCCTCTTCATAAGTGCAATTTCCACTGAAAAACATAAATCTCAATGATACCACCTCAAAACTGACCTTCCATAACCACAACAACATCAGTCATGAATAGCCCAGGAGGTAAAATATACAAGATTATTCAAAGTGGATTATTTGTAGGAGGACCATCATAAGGAATATCATGGCCCATCGCCTGAAGCGATTGAGTTATATTGTATGTATTAAGTAACGAACTTGAAAGAATAAGCTAGCTAACACTGCCCATTAACCCAAATGTTTTGACATACATAGTTGTGGCATTAGCACATTCAGTATTATGAATCGTAAATGTTCTGATAGTTGAAATCGAAGAAAAGATGAAAAGGATTTCTTTGATTTTTTCTGCTAACTGGGTATTTACGTACATGGTATTTTTTTATAACACGAATGTAAGCCAAAAGGCAACAACCATATGCCAGAACAGTTTTCTTTGGTCATGTATTTCCACAGATATTTGGGCAGGAACTCAAAGTCTTTAATCAAAATCCCCACAAGAAAGGCTTTTTACACCAATATATATTGAGGAAGAATATATGATAACATTCGAAGAAAGCTTAAATAAGCTTGGAATGTTATAGATCTCATGAAAAAAACTAAGCTCTTGGCAACTAGTCGTCCATTTGGAAATTCTTACAAAATGAGCATATTCCAGTTGTTCAGGTCTGGATGCTCACCTGTAATCTAATATGGGTCTTCCACTATTTGAAATTCAGGAGGATTGTTTCCAGGAGCCACAATGTTGCCACACTCTTGAATGTGTGTAATGCAACTGCCATTAATAAGCTGCAACGGTTCCAGGAAGAAAAAGCCAAATACTTAAAAAACCTCCTTGCTAGAGGAAGACTTGACAGGACTGAGGAAAACCAGCAATCCAGTATACAATAATGGAATTCTTCAGGAGTAATGAGTCAGAATTAGCGAGTGGATGGAGCACGGAAGCTAGCAAAGGAATACAGATTTGTTGTGTCACACCCTCCAGCCAGTCTGTGGCCTTTCCATATTGAAAGAACAGGAAAAGGAAATGACATCAAACGTCACAGTGAAAGAAAACTTAATGGTTTGGGAAGGTCAGGATGAAACCAAGGGATGGGATGAAACCAAGGGAGTAACAGCCATTATGGAAAGGGAAAAAAGGAGACTGAAAACCTGAAGTGGGATAGATGCGGAGTTGCCTTAAAAGGGCAGTTGCAAAGGCTCAGACAGTTGATAACCATTTTGAAGTAGAAGAGAGAATGAGCAGCACACAGGAGCCCAGAAGCAGGGGAGGAAACAGGCCCAGATTCGAAACTCTCCCAGCCCACAGATGTGGGCTTAATATGGTGTCTTCTGAGGCTTGGGAACTGTGGGAGCCTGCAAAGTACTGAAAGTCTCGGGCACCCAGGTGATCGAGAAGCCGCAGACATGACAGTATACCAAATTTTGATTGTTTTGTTGTTACTGTATGATCATTATCATCAGTACATCAACTAAAAGGTTATAAGACTATCATCATGCATTGTTTGTACAATTTAAAATGAAGGTTCCACACAGAGCTAGGCATCAGTGAATAAGGTATGAATTGCTTTCATGGCACAAGGTTAAGAGACTTTAAACATTTTGCCATATATTGTAATGAGAAACTTCTGAATATCATACTGGGGCATTTGTTCCACAAATTACCCTTGCCTAACTCATAAATTACAGAAAGAAGGTGAACGAGATTGTTGGACAAATGGTAACTTGCATTGGTTTAGGAGGAAAGATTGAAGCCTTATAAAACAATTGCAAACAAATCTAATGCCTCCTTAAAAATGAGCCTGTAAAGGATTTTGTGATGAAGGAAAGACTTCATGATATATATATATATTCAGGGAAAAATGCTAGCAGTTAAATGGAGAATTTTATTAATTGCAGTGGTATTTGATTATCTTGTGCATGGCAATGTCAGGATGAAAAATTAATGGCATGGAACCAAAGATCTTAAATAAAGTATGGATCCAATAAACCACTTCACGTTATTCATTTGAACATTCCTTAAGGACACTCTCACTCCACAGTTCAATTAAGTAGTTGAGCAAAGAGTGTGCAAGACAAATTGTGGAAGAATTAAAATAGCTAAACGTATTGTGATGTTAGACTTGGTCCTCTCTGCTGGGTCAGCCCAAACATTTTTTTCATTTTACCTTCCTGTGTGCTGAACTTTTGTTTTGTTGTGAGAACTCTGTGCACTTTACCACTGCTGACTAGTGCTAAGCTGCTTATGATTTCTCCCTCAAACATGGTAACTTTGACTTACACCTGATTGATGCATTTAATTTACTTATATGTCCCAAGTAAAGTGGTACAACAAGTACCCAGGACCTGTAAATTCAATGCTACATGTGGGCTTGCAGCACTTATTGTGCCACCCAGTTAAGAAGCCCTTTAAAACAAACATGCCTCTGGCTTGCCATTGAAGTCCTTTGTGCACTTTTAAACTTGCCAATTTGACCTGGCAAAATAAACATTTGCCAGGCTCAATCTTCCCTTTATTAATTCATATAAGTCACCCCTAAGGTGGGCCCTACACAGCCCACAGGGCAGAGTGCTTTGTATTTAAAAGTTGGAAATGTGCTTTTAAGTTGTACATGTCCTGGTAGTGAAAGCTCCCAAATGTGTTGTTCACTACTGGGAAACTACCTCTTCCATATGGTAGCACTGGGTTACCTTATATTTAAAGTGCTAACCTTTGATTGGGAACAAGTAGCAAAGTCATGTGTGGTCTCATAAGAATTGTGATTTAAAATTCTCTTTAATTGTAAAGTCATGTTTTAAGTTACAATTCTGAAAATGGCACTTTTAGAAAGTTGGCATGTTCTTGCCCTAACCATTTAGTGCCTGTGTCCTGGGTCTCATGACTGTGAATAGTTGGCAGTTGGCCTTTGTGTATTTCTCCCAGACAGCGAGACAGAGGTGGGCTAGGTTCTGGCAGGATGAGCCATCCTGCCAGGATGGGAGGAGCGGAGCTGTTCCCTGACCCACTTACATTTCAAAGGAGCTGCCTCCAGCACACTCACAAAGAATGTCACACCAGACCTTTGTCACTCTAGATCTTTTGGAGCACAGGCAGGGTAGGAAGGAAATTCCAGAACCAGATGTGGAGGGAAGCCTAGAAGTTCCTTCCATTTTAAAGGTTGGCACCAAGGATAAATACTGCCCCATAGACCAACTTTTCGGTTCCATCATGGACTTGTGGAGGACCCCCAGAAGGACTGCCCTGCTTCCTGAGGCCTACTCTGTACTTCAGATTACTGCCATGCTGCTACCAGATGACTGTTCTGCTGTTCTGGCTGATCCCAGGACTACCATATTGACTCCAAATCTAGTTGGCTGGCCTCCAGTTGTGAGCCACATGGAGACAAAAAGCTCCAGCAACCTTAAACCCTCAACTGGACCCTGCCTGGAGAAAGTCCTGTCCTCAAAGTGGTATCTAGTCCTGGACCTTTGGAAATGGTGCTAAAGGTGTCCAAGCAAGCCAAAATCCAAAACTTAGCACTTATAAAATGTCCCATTAAAAGGTTGTCTGAAAACCGACAGGAGAGCAGAACCTACCTGCTCACCGAGGTTGCATTACCCTGAAGCCTGACTTACCACTAACTCAAGGTGCCTTCTTCTCAGCAGCAGCAAATCTTCTTTAATGGCTCCTTGTCTGAAGGGTATCCCAATGGAGATTTTCGCCTCCAAAAAAAGTGACAACGTCCGAACATAGAAACATTCACCGCAACTTCGTCAAGCGGCTTCCCGATGCCTCTAACAAACGCCCAACTTCTAACACGTTGCTAATGGTGCACATGATAACTTCATTGGTACTGCCTTGGCACCTTTATTTAGCCAGAGGTTGGAATGGAAAAATGTTCATACTTTTTTTTTTAAACAATGTGAACAGAGATACTTGAAATATTGGGCTTGCTAGACTCCAACACATTTTTGTGAAGACACAGAATGTGTATCTGTCTAGAATGCTGTAGCAAGAGAGGCCAGAAATATTACCAGGTGAAAAGTGTGTATTGTGGCAAGAAGTAGGTGAGGGTGATTAAGAGTTTTGGGCTGTGGTAGCTGCAACCAACATTTTCTGATGTAAAGTTTTAATGAAAAATTGTCAAAACATAAAAATCGATTGTTTGGAATAACTAGAGTTCTATACATTGTTATTGTTTTTATAAAGCAGTAGTATGTTTTCTTTTTAAAAGTCTGTTTGGAAGAATTAGAAAACTGACTTTTTGGCTATGACTTAATTCCAACAAAGACAATTATGGTTTTTCTGTTTTGGCACTACTGAGTAACTTCACAGTGTATAGTCAAAGAAATAGAAGGCAAGACTGGTTCAACACTGTTTTTTGGTTTTGTTGACCTACAACCAGCTTACAACAGAGCCTGTAGGAGTATATTTTGTTCAAAAGCATTCTGCAGAGGCATTAGCAGTATCACACTTTGCAGTTACTCACAAGCACTTTGACTCAAGTTACAACTTTAAAATATGGTTCACTCATTCCTTGCATCTCAGGCAGGGGTGTAAGTTAGCCTTTTGGATTTTGGACCTTATATAGCTTACTTTTGTCTTGGAAGGAGTTAAGAGTGTTCCACCTAAATTAGAGACAAAGAGAGATGTGTTCAATTATAACAAAATACACATAATCTGTGACATCACTCCAAAGCACAATCTTGACATCCTCTCAAGTGTATAGCAAGCTAAATTATATCATATCTAACGATGCTACCACTAATGTTTTGCCAGTTGACACCCATAGAAAATGGATTGCATGAGCTTTTCAGTTAAATGATCTGGAAGTTGCAGCTAAGCATTGCAATTTTAAAGTCAGTTTTACCAAAATATAGAATGATCCAGTTTTTTTATTACACAAATCAACAATGGAGCTGAATGAAAGTAATCGCTGACTGGTAATTCACTTACATTGTAGAAACAAAATAGTGACATTGACTAAGACCTACACTGCCAATATGACATCTAGCCACATTCTTGGGGCTCTACTGCTTATCCCTAACTAAAGAGAAGAAGGGATGAAAGCAACACAATTTCAAACGTAGTTTCTTCCACGACCCTTACAACTATGTAACATCAATGGCTGCTTCACTGCATTCAATGAAACCTGGATAGGAAATGGTTCATTTAGAAAATGTTGATGGAGAGTATAACTTAAGGGGCAGTGACAGTAGTATTCCAAACCATCTGTAAACCCGAGAGCATACGCGACTGATCAAATATTCCCAGTGTACAAATAAAAGTTGCTAATTCTAATCAAACTACAGAAAACATAATTTATGTCTCCAGCAAAATAATAACAATGTACTACATTGGATAACAAAGTGACAGTACAGTGCTCAGGTACATCAAAGACATAAGGAGACTGAAAGTGACACAAAAAAACTCATCAGCAACTGTTGTATTACTATTGCATGAATTGAGAGTTAATCAAGAATCTTTGTTCCAAATCCATTGTGGGTATAAACAGACAGGACAACAAAACAAATATTGTTGACCTTTCAATCAGTTATGAAAAAGGTATCATGTGGTTTTCATCTGGATAGGGTTCTCGGACATTTAACGTCACAACTGTTATTCACTGTTGTGATAAGTGGACAGCTAGTTAAATTCAGGAATTACCTACATTGACTACATTTCTTATGGGCATGAAGGAACTTTACTTCAACCAGGAGAGGAATAATCCGCACTGTGCACCAAATGCACAGAAGATAGATTCTACAGAGCGCTGTCATTGTCATTACGAGTGAAATGTGTGGCTCTCTACAATAGGAAAATATGGAAGAGCTGGGGAACTGCATTTGATGAATGGTTGTCTTCTGTAGTGGATTAAATTACAGAAGTCAGAACCAATTTTGTTTAAAAAATATATTCTGTTTGAGAGATATAAAATGAAAATAAAATGTAAGAATTCCTAGCACTTCAAGTAGGGGTTATGATGTATAAGATGACAGAAAAATGCATAAATCAGCGAAACAACAGAAGTTACAAATCAGTTCAATGGTTTTCAAAGGAACTCAGTGAAGAAATGAAAGTGTTTGACACTAAACATCAAATCTGGCACCAAAACCTTGTATAAAGAATATGTAACAAATATTCATAACAATTTAAATCAATCAAGCAATAAAATGATGAAAATGCTATTCAGCATTGTAAAATAATGCCAACTCCTATATCATTCACAAACATCTCCAAAAAATGTGCAAAACTCTCCACCTTGTTCGATGGGAAGGTATAGAAGATTGAAATCTACCTCACATGAGTAATGCACATCCTAAACATAAAATCGAAGGTTTTATGGTCCACGTTTAATCAAATAATTCAGGGTGATCTAATTAAGACCATCCCAAGCCTATATCATTTTCATATTTCTCAGAATCCACCTCATTCTTGCTCTTTAAAGAGATCAAATGGATTGTTATCCCTTTCTCACTGAATCTCATGAACACATACATCTCTGTCACTAGGAGCAGTCACAGACTGCCTAAAAATTGTACAGGTCACACCTCTGCTAAAAACAGTGGACAAATCCAAAGAATGTAAATCATTTCTTCTCAGTTTCCACTCTGCCCTTTCTAGAGAACGTTTGAGATACCAGGGAGAAAAATTAACTCTAACTGTTCGAACAAATTATTTTAATGTGTTGCAGCTTGGCTATAGGGAGGGAGGCAGCACCGAAACGGTAACTCGTAGTTGATGATGCCCACTAAATCGTGGACAATGGTGACTCGAATCTCTTCATCCTGTTTGATCTCTCAGTGTCTTCAAAACAATAAATCATATCTGGCTTGTAAAATACTCAAAGGCAGCGTGAGGCCATGTGATGCATCCCTTAACTAGTTCTCGTCATTCCTACAGAGTTGTGGTCGATGTATCAAAATGGTAAACTCAACACAGCATTTCTAAGTTTTTCGCCCATGCTATTCAACTAATACAAGAAGCTTCTTGCCTCCATTTTTAATTAATCTAACATCAGATACGAATCTTATGCAGATGATGCCCAGCTCTGTTTGGAACTTTCTTCTCCTGAAGACTACAAACTGCTTTTTCAAGGCCTTTGTGAGATACCAACCTGGACAACATAGCATCATCTGAAACTTCACACTAAATACAGAATTTCATCATCAGTAAAAATGGCTCCAGGACTGGTCTATCCTTGAAAATGACCTGAACACTGCTGACGGTGTTAAATGTCCGGACTTCATCCATGACAAGACTCTGAATTTATAATCACAGTCTTGACAACAGGGTACAACTTCAGATCAGACTTCTCTGAGTTATCAAGAAGTTCATCCAAAATCACAACTTCACATAAATTATCAAAGGTACAGTTTTGTCAAGATTGGACTGTCATACGTGCAGGTTGAACCGGACACATATTCTTGGATGAATTACCTTCTCAGTATCATGTTGCACCACGTATATGATAATGGGTTGATAATGGCTGTCGACACATTTAAAATTAGATGATAATCATAACACATGGTGTAACGCATAGCAGAAACATCTTATTATACTGAATATTAACTATCTTTTCCATAGGATTTATTTACATTATTATAATTGTTTATTTAGTTCTCTACTGTAATGTTATAGTAACTCTAAAAATAACATCAATTGATTGATTTCATTGAGTGATTGATTGATTGAGTGATTATTTGAGTGATTGGTTTGATTGTGATTGATTGATTGGATTGATATAGCCAACAAGTCGTTCCCATCCAGTTGGAGACGCACCGAACGTCAGCTATAAGTAGATTATATTAATAAAGTGATCCCATGATTTAACTATTCTTCCCACTATTACCATGATGAGGCCTGGCTAGTCAACCAAGATGGCGGATGGTAGCCTCTGAGCTGCTCTACGGCCTGAATGGAGATAGCAGAATTAGTGGCACCATGACTCTAGGATACCTCTTCTTACCTCACCATCGCTGCCCACAGCACTGGAGCACCTGGACTCTGAAAGAACGGGCAGCTGCAGCACTCCCTGCCCTGATTGTTCGAGTGTGGGACTGGAGAGCCACGATGACAATATGGCTGTGCTGATGATGTTGGCAGGCACAGAACAGACAGACCAATCCTTGGGCTAATTTTCCATTAAAAGAAGGCCTGCCTCCTGAACTCCCCACCTGGGCTTTTGTTGCATCGCATGGCCTGGGGGTGGCTGCTGCGACTGTGAGATTGGAAGCAAGAGTGGGGAGTCTGAGTGAGAGTCACTGGATCAGCCCGGGCAGGCACCAGAGGTAGCACTCCAAACCTCACTTCATTGCTCCAGCCGATCGCATGGCAGCAGACACAGCACCTAGGGAAGGCTTGTATCAAGTTATTTGAGCGGGCTGTAAACATAGACTGCTGTAAAGAGAGGTCCATATACATTGTGTCTGCCCTGACTTCTGTGGAGCTGCCCCGTGGCATGGTGGTCCTGGACCTTGGGGCAACTCCTCTCAGCAGAGTGGACCTTGGGGTCTGGGCTCCAGCTCGCTGCTTGAGGGAGGACCCTCAGGTGTTGGTTTTGGTGTTGCCTGGTCATGCTCTGGCCCACAGTGACTTGTCCTCTATGGCCTCTGCACTTCCCCTGTGCCTGTCACCACACTGGTGACCTGAATGCCAACTAAAGAACATAAAAATTGAGAATTAAACCTATCATGACCCAGTGGCAGATGTGGCTGTGGCGGGTACTATGATGTAGGGAGGCCAAGGCCCTCACAAAGAACAACCTAAAAAAATTTCTGCAGGACTTGAGTAATGAATAGAGGTTAGACTTGAAGGTAGATCTGCAGTCATTGACTAGGGACCTTTGCAAGGCTGTGGCACCCTTCAAAAGGATACAGACCAGATTAAGGGCAGGGTTTTGGAGATGGAGGGAGACCTCTGAACTTGGTAAATAGGGCTCGGAGAGACAACATACAGATTCATAATATCTCAGAAGAAGCCAAAGGCATGGACATCAAGGCATATGTCCATGCCCCGTTCACCCAGATTTTGCATAGGAAAGAGGGGGAAACTGTCGGCATTGAGTGGGTTGCCATGTGGAGTGGCCTTCAAAATGGAAGGGAAGCAATACCGTGCAGTGAAGGAAGAGGAGGGTCTTAACCATCTTTATGTATACTCCAACCAGTGACCTGACAACTTGGACAGGGAGCACAATAGTAGAAATGGAAATAGAGGATGCTCTCCGAAAACATGTCAACAACATGTAGCAGAAAGGACAGTAAATGACCACCGGAAAACTTGACCATCCTGAACCCTACACAGCACAGCACGATGACACATACAGCGGGTGCCAAACGGGCCAGCTTTCACCACTCCTATGCGATGTCAGGGGCAGTACTTACATGCATCATCAAAGATATGGTCTCCATGAGGGCCATCGCTGGTTCGTATTGTGTCAGTGGTAATGAACCCACAATGAATTCATGTATGTTTTTTTGTTGTTTCTTATATATGTCATTGTTCCTGTTTTGGGGGATGTGAGAGGGTGGAGGGTATTACTGAAGTTGGTGAAATAACATTCGATTCCCAGATATTTCTTCATACACAAAACATTCCAGGTGCACAATTGGGACATGGGCCCCACTTGCCTAATGAATTTCAAGGTCCTGTCCCTTAACTTCAAATGGCTTAATTTCCCTTAAAAGCAAATGAAAATCCACAACTTCCTTTCACTACATAAAGCATAGATAGTCACACTACAGGAAACACACCTCAGCATTGATTCCCATCGATTCACCTCTAAGCATTGTCCACAGCAATTCCACTCACACACACACAACAACTTGTGGCTTGGCTATTCTCTTGGCAAACAATTTCATAAGTGACTAAGACGGATGTTACATTACGCTTAAAGGTACCTTACAGGGGAGTAAGATAGCAACAGTCTTATGCCCCAAATCAAGCTCAGGACAGGTTCTTGATGAGTGTCCTTCAGAGACTTCAAGGAGGGGATGGCGCTCCTAATGGGAGACTTTAACACAGTAACGCAGGCAGCAATGGATAGATCTGAGATGACATGGGCAACCCACTGGATAATGACAAGAGAAACTCAGGTAACCTTTCATCAGTTGGGATTGGTGTACGCTTGGAGAGAGCTATACCCAGCAGGTAGGCACTACATGTTCTACTTAAACGTGCACATATCCTATTCAAGATCAAGTCTCAGGAGACTTTATGCCCCTAATCATAGATGCAAGTTTTGGGACCAATATAGTCTTCGACTATGCACATCTATGGCTGGAGCTCAGGGTGGGTCCTATAGGTTTTCCGGACAGGCTTTGGAGACTAGTGGAAACCTTCTAAAGGATGCAGACTACAGAACATAAACAACTTCTAAAATTGACAATTTTATGTCACACATCCAAATGACAGACACCTACCATGGCACTTATTGGGATGCACTTAAAGCTGTGCTATAAGAGAAATGTATTGCTTTAGAAGACTTTGGCAAAAGGGAGAAGGCGCTGATTGCCTTCAACCTAGAGAAGGAGTTAACACTGACTGAAAAAAAAAAAAAAAACAGGGTCTAAAACTGATCCTAAAACAGTAATGACTCTCAGGGGGGAAACTTGGAACAATACAGGTCAGCAACACAGAGTTTGCCTTCTTTGCACTGAAGAGCTGGGTCTACGATATTGGAGACAAAGCTCACTGCCCCTTAGTGAATAAGATGAAAGGGAGGAAAAACAAAGACAGCACTATAGGTTTGAGGACAGCAGGCATACTAACCTATGAGCCAAGGCAAAAAGTTGACCTTTTCAAACAATTGTATGCTAACCTCTATAAAGGCACTAAAGTGTCACCTCCAGCAATACAACAGTATCTATGTGACTTCCCAATTCCGAGGGTGACCAAATCCCAAATGAAGGATTTGGACTCCCCAATTGAAGATGACAATATTTGATCAGCCAATTAATCCCTCAAAGCAAATAAGCCACCAGGCCCAGATCTGTTTGAGGGGATTTCTAAAAGCTGTATTTAGGGAAATTAATACTGCTTCTGAAATACATATTGAACCATTTCAGAACCAGTCACAAAGTTACCTCAGCCATGGAGGAAGCCACAATAGCGGTCATCCCCAAGGTGGGTAAGGACCACTCAGACTGCTCAGACTACAGAGCTATAACCCTATTGAATATACAGATCAAAATATACATGAAAATGTTGGCCATGTGATTGCCCCCCTTCTCCCTCTCCTAATTTATGAAGACCATTCAGGCTTTGTGACAGGAAGAAAAGCTTTTGACAACATACGCCGTTCAGCCCACCTTGTCGAGAAAAATAAGAAAAAGCACATTCAAACTGCACTACTAGCTCTGGACTCCATAAAGGCTTTCAACAGGGTGTCCTGTCCCTTTTAGGGGGCAATGCTCTGCTTTTGCAGATTTGTGGAGATGTTTGTCGGTGTGGTCCTGGCAGCATAGCAGACGTCCCACTGCCAAAATTCTAGTGAGCAGTTAATTCTCTGATACTGTTTATGTGCAGTGAGTTCCCCAACAAAGTTGCCTCTTGTCATCACTATTATACATGCTAGTCATAGAACTCCTAGCTATAAAGAATATCTAGATTCCGGCAGTGAAGGGCATCCTTTTCAGGGGAGTTGAACATAAGATTTAGTTGTTTGCGGATTACATGCTCTTTACCGTGGAATCGCCTCAGCATTCTTGACTCCTTCTGATGCAGCTTCTTGCCAAATTTGGCAACCTACCAGAGCACAAAATTAAACAATCTAAATCATAGCTCCTCCCTCCCATTGAGACTCACACCTCTAAAAGACAATGCAACTTTCAAAGTCACCTCTAACGATCTTAGCTGTCTATGGGTTAAGCTTACCAACTCCCTGTTGGGATGAATCCATGCTCCTAACTCCTGAAGGATTTGAAACTTGCAGTGCAGAAGTGGAATAACTAATACATTTTGTTGCTAGGCCGGATAGCAGCAATCACAATTACCTTGGTCCCTGACTTCGGTACATCTTCCAGGCTTATCCTCACACATGTCATGCTCCACACCAGAAGACTTCACACACTTCTTTATTAACTTTTTCTGGCAGGGCAAGACTCCTAGAATATCTAAAATAAAATTGATGGCCCTGCAGGAAAAGGGAGGGACTGGGCTTCCCACATATCCTCCACTGTCATCGAGCCCCTCAATTGCAAATTCTAGGGGAATCCTGCAGACATTGGTTCCACATGAACAGGGCTGTTGTAAAACGTACATTATCGGAAGTAATCTGGATGCCCTGCAAGCATAGACCCCAAAATGCATATTGTAGCCAATTGGAGGGACGGAGACTGTAGGATAATATCAGACATGCTTTTGAAGTCGGAAATCAGATACTTTATGGACTGTAAGAAAACATACCAGCTTCTGGAGACAGAACATTTCTGGTATCAACAAATATGACATTTGGGTCCCTCACCCAAAATTAATGGCAGCAGAGACCTGAGAGCTGGCAGAGGGTGAAAAACTTCTCACATCATATGGGGGACTAGGAGGTGGGTCTTTGCCATATACAGATATTTACATGCTACTTTAACACCAAACCCCTGGACTTATATGCACATGTGGACAAGGGCACACCAACAAACCATCAGAAACCATAGATGGGAAACGTTGTGGAGGAATATTTAAAAGCATAACCTACCAGTTCATCACAGGGAGTCAACCCTCAAAATAATGACAGCTTGATACCATACACCAGACTGCTACTAATTTATGTTGGAGAGCATGTGAAATGATGGTGGATCTCTTTCATGTCTGGTGGAGCTGTCCAAAATTAAAACACTTCTGGAAAGAAGTCTTATCCACAGTTTAAGACACTACCGGAGCCACAGTACCAGCTGAGCCCACAGTGACAATACTAGGCCTGTGCCCAGAAAGCTGGCACGGAGGTGCTCTGAAACACTGGCGCCTGATATACCAGATGCTGTTAATTGCATAGGTAACCATCACCAAACATTGGAAACAGATGATGACTCCCGGATGGCATACATGGTATTGGCATATCTGGGACACGATGGCAACTGAGAATATGATAGGTCACATAAAGACAGGAGCAGTCTTATGACCATTTAGCAGCAAGTACTTTTGTATATGGATAAAGCACAATGGGTGCTGACCTGTCCTACAGGTTTATGAGCAATACATTTATTCGGCTATGTCTCAAGTGAAGATACAACCTCATGCCTGAGTAAGTTGTGGACCGGTGCACTATATTGACACTGTGCAAGAACGGACAAGCAGAAAAGCATATGGCATGTCTTTGCGCAACTGAAGCAGCCAGCCGCGCTGAACATCAGTAATACCAATGCAAATTCACACCCACCATCAGACCCCAAACAATCTGCAACAGTTGAGGAATAGCCCAGTCCAGGTTCAAACTCCCAAAGATCTCCTGTACCCCCAGTAGACGGGGGCTATACAAGCAAGGAACAAAGTTCCTTTTTTGGACAATTAACAGAGGGAAAAAACAACAAGAGGAAAGAGGCATATCCTATTAGTAAGTTGGCCAGTAAAAGACCAGCCCCCACAAAACTTACATCAGTGAACTTTCCGTCAAACACAGAGTCTTGTAGTGCCATAGAACATCAGCATGTATTAACAGATTACACCAACCAGGACCCTGAGGAGGAGGAGGAGGCCAAGGACCAAAGAGGGAAAGAAAGGAATATATCTAGCCCAAGCCTGAGTTAAACTATCTATCTCAGTGTCAACAGGAAGGAGGTCACAAGCGATCGATCCAGGGCAGAGAAGGATTATCGATGGTCCCATCAGTGGCCACACCTACAGAGGCGCATAAACTACTCCTCATTCCACACTTTAAGTCAGAGGGGAATTTGACATCCTCAATAGAGGAAAAGTTTTAAAATTGATACGGGAAATAAGAGACTTTTCCCAGGTCTCAGCGGTAGACATTTTCTCAGTCGAATTTAAACCCCATCTCACCACACTCACCACATGGACCACCACAGGCCTACTGCATCAAATAATTTCATTTTCCGACATTTTTTATTCATGGGGCATTAAACTGCGACAACTAGACAGGCCTCGCTACCCAGGTCCCCTACGGGTTCCCAGATACCTCAACAAATCAGTGCTAAGAATTGTGACAAGAGCAGATACAATCTCATCGCCTATGGGACATCTAACAGTAGTGAAACCTGATGGTGAAACAGGAATAGGCCACATTCTTTGGGCCTCTAAAGAACTCCAGCCTCCTATACCACAAAAACGTCCCTGACAACAGCAAAAAGGACGGGGACCAAGGTGCAGTCAGACCATGTGTCAACAACTGTTCATGGAAGGTCCATGGCATTCAATCGCTTTAAAATGACCCAGAAGTGCAGTATTTTTTCCAGGAGTATGACATCATCCTACTCCAGGAAACCTGGAGTAAAGAGTGGATTGCGGTGTCCGGGTATGATGCTTCACACATTCCAGCAAGGAGCCATAGCAAATATGGTCACGCAAAAGGAGGCCTGGCAACCTTGGTCTCCACGGCTCTCATATGCATAAAGTTTCAATCGACATAGAGTCAAATTGAATCCAGGCAACCAAGGTCACACTAGGTAGGCCGCAGTGTAGCCAATTAGAGTTAATTCTCTTATATTCTCCCAAAAAAAGCTCAAAAGGAGAGTAAAGTGGAACTCTTGGGTGAATGAATCAATGTCATACAAAGACAATACCATGAGCATATACTCATCATCAGTGGCGATTTCATTCTTAATCTGCTGACCTCAAAAGGAGGAATCACGAAGAACCGAATCACAAGTGCTCATAGAAAACAGCTGCAGCAATTAAGTCTAACTTTACTAAATGGAAACAGTGAGAAGGACTCCCCAGCATTCATAACCTTTGTAAATGGGAAAACAAGCTCAACCATCGATTACAGTGTGATAAATAACTCTGCAATGCCCCTGGTGCGGAGCTTTCAAATTAAATGCAGAACAGAGAACAACCATTTTCCACAAGCATTGGAGTTGGCATACAAACCCGAGTTGCTGCAGCCCTCGAATGACTAAATGAGACCCCCCAGCCACGTTTAATCTTAAGAGATTGAAATGGCGTGCGAAAGGGAAAGCGGCTGTGATGGATGAGGTGTATCATATGGCAGGCTCCCTAGAAGAGAGAAAAACTTTTGCTGATATGCAACAAAAGGTGCCCACTCTCAAAGGGGACTGGAATGAAGACTTGGCCATGCTAAGTCGCGGTTTGCTTGCAAAATTCCCTGCCACTTCTAATCCAGCCTTCCAGGGATTGGCCTCCGTGTCATGAAGGGATCGAGACAGTCACCCTGGTTTAACAAAGCCTTGTGTGCCCAGAAATTACAAATTGCATAGCAAACCAAGAAAATGGTAAAAGCGATCCTTCGGGGAGAGGGCAGAGATAAGCTCACCCTGTGGGCCATGAATGTATTGCTTACATTGCTGGTCCACAAAGAAAGGTTTTCAAGAACATTCTTGGTCCAAATTACTGTGGGCAAGTCGAATGCCACTTTTAGCAGCTATTTTTAATGCCTGCACAGAACAGGAGTTAAAAGGAGGCACACCATTATTCTTAATAGACCCCTATGTACCTTGCAGGATTAGGGCCAATATTTTTGGTGCTAATCCTGCAATGTACTACAATAGCATCAAAAACTATGACGCTACTGTCTCTAACTTGCGCCATGGTGCGCCATAGTTTAATACAGTGCATACATGGTGGTGTCAGGGGGGCGCTGATGGGCACAAGAAAAATGACACTGCATATAATACAACACCACTTTTCTTAAATATGGGCCTTAGTGTTCTCTACACATGATCCTACTTGGGCACCTGGATAATGAATGTGGTATACTGGGAGAAAGGGATGGGAAAGAGACTTTATATAGAGCATGTTTCTTTGATGGTTTGTTTCTATTCACATATAATTTCCACGTATTAAATGGAAGTTGTATTGTATTGCTAGAAAATCAATAAACTGCACTTGGAAAAAAACTTTCGGAGTGCAGATAGTATTTTGTTACTTGACACTGATCATGAAGACCAAATGCATTCAAATACGACACATCCTGAATTTAGTTTTTTCAAGTCCTTCAATGGAAAAGTACCATGTGATACCCTCAGAGATCTACACATTCACCCTTGCTGTTCATGATTTACACGAGCCAGGTCCAACAGAAAATCTGACAGAGGCAGTGGCATCTGGAATCAGCGACTAAATCAGAGTCATTACAACATCACAAATTACCTTCACCATATCTGTTACTTGGTGAAGAAAAATCGTGAACAGCAACACAACAGAAGTTCTGATACACAAAGCCGCCATTTGTATGTCACACTACTTTAGGAATGCCCCTTGCTAGGACAAAAAAGTGAAGCAGCCTTATTTATAGCTTTTTAGCACCGCATTTGCGTTATTTTTTAATGCAAAAGTCGCACCAACTTACAAAATCTAATTGCATTTTATAAGTTTGTGCTAGTTTTGCATAAAAAAATGACGCAAATGAGCCGCGAAAAAAGTATAAATATGGGCCTTAATATTTAGCTCAGACTCAACATTTACCCTAAAAATAAATGCATATGTGAATTTGCAAGCTTCCAGTAAGCATACAGCTAATAAAGTAACCACCCGGGCTGCAGGCAGTGCATCCTACTGATTAGACACTCCTACAGTTGTATGAAGAAACTTGGATTTCGAGACTTGCCCGATTCCTGAAAGAATCCTAGGGTTTTCGCCACAAAAAAGGGAAGGCCTATTGAGCATCATTGCGGCTGAAGGAAGAGGAAGCATTGTGATCAAGTATTTAAATATTATTAGTGGCATTAAAGACGTTGGAAATTAAATCATGTGTGCATATAGCTCCTTCATCGGTTCCCTTATAGCTCCTTATTCTACCTTGTGTGCACTTTAACCATGTTTCCTTAGTTAGATGAGTGCACAAAAGGCAGAAAGTACATAATATATATTGAAAAATTAATCACTAAGGGCCAGAATTACAAGAAACTGGTGCAGCGCGGTTCTGCACCAAAATTATCAGCGGCGCGCCAGTTTGAAACGCAGGGATGCACCATATTTCCACAAATACAGCGCACCCTTGCATTTCCCCCTGCACCAGCGTTAAATTAAGCAGCCTGCGCCATAGTGCAAGGGTGTCTCTATTGAGGGATGTGATTGTTTATGTGCAGGAAGGTGTAAATCCTCGCACATAAACAATCTACAATGGCATTTTACCCTTTCTATGCGTGCTGCAGAGTGCACCACACATAGAAAAAGCAAAAAACAAGGAGGAATAAAAGTTTTGTTTCTCATTGTGCCATGAGTTTGGTGTTGGATTTTGGCACTGCCTCATATTTACAAATTATTGTAAATCTGGGGCAGTGTAAAAAGCAATGGGTAGTTTGGACCTAGTTTAAGACTAAATTGATTTGTAAACAGCTGCTTGCTTCTTTTATTTAACTATTGCATTTGAATGTTATTGAATGCTGGTCTTAGGGTTTAATAATCAACCAGCATGTGTACATGCATTTGCTTCATATTTGATTTGCTGCAATGTACTGAAATGGGTTTGAATGCCCTTAGAGGCCTTGATTCACCTCACTTAAAACACCCAATGAGAAGTTAATATGTACTCTTCTGTATGAAGATAAGGTTGGAGGGCACCTTTTGTGGATGAGGGTAAAGACGGATTTAAATATATGGGTTCCCTCTCATGATAGCAAAAACAAACTACAAACTAAAGACCTGATTTATACTTTTTGGTACAAAACTGCATTAACGCAGTTTTGCACCAAAACGTTTAGCACCGGCTTGCACCATTTCTGTGCACCAGCCGGGTACCATATTTATGGAATGGTGCAAGCCGGTGCAAAGGATAGGCTAGCAAAAAATAAATTACGTTAGTCGGGTGGGGCTGGCGGTATGGAAGAAGGGGGTTTTGCACCAAAAAATGACATTAGGCAGTTTAGAGTAAAAAAAGATGACTCTAACCTGCCTAGAGTAAATTTCTGATGCAAAACCATCCATACCACATGACTCCTGTCTTAGAAAAGACAGAAGTCATGCCCACCACCCGAATGGCCAGCACAGGGGACCAGGGTCCCCTGGGCATGGCCATTGCACCCAGTACCATGTAGGGGGGGCCATTTCAGGGCCCCCTATGGCACTTTAAAAAATAAAATGCAATACTTACCTGTACTTACCTGGAATGGAAAGCATCCTCGGAAGTCCCTCTGGTGTGGGGGGAGGTGTCCCTGGGGCCTGGGGAGGGCACCTGTGGGCTTACTCAATGATGTTCCACCATGGAAATAGGCCCACAGTTCCCCTAACGCCTGCCCTGACCCAGGTGTTAAAAAATAGGGCAAAGAAAGCTTTGCACCATTTTTTTACCCCTCCTCATTCCCGTGCACCATTTTATCACAGGAGTATAAATATGACGTTAAGGCCATAGAGTCATTTTTTTGCACATGAACACCTACCTTGCATCTCATTGAGGCAAGGTAGGATTCCACTTCCAAAAATTACTTTAACTCCATAAATTAGGCGCTACACGGGTCTAGCGCCAAAGTTTAAATATGGAGTTAGTTTTGCACCGAATTCGAGTAAAAAAATGATGCCAATTCGGTGCAAACAGAGTACAAATATGCCCCTTTGTTTCCTGCTGCAAACAAAAGTGCTTGTCTTAGTCCATCTGTTGGGTATAACACCATCAGAGTAATATTGTCACATTTCTAATGCTTTAACACATCCTTCAACATGTCAAAGGCGACCAGTTAACTTTTCAAATTAGGTGACAGCTGTGTTCCTCTCCATGGTCAGTTTGTGTTTTTTGGTAAATTTTGGTCTGAGCTAGAGTGTTGAAACCTGAAATGTATGCAGTGAGTATTGGAGGATGTGTGTTATGTTGCAAGCCCATTTTATATTGAAAATGTTTCTGGTGTTGAATCGTGTTATTCTAAAAGCCTTCCATAAGTCCCTTGTTTTGCTGAAATTAGTTAAATTCTGTTCTCGTTATATATGTTGGATGGGCTCATTGTGCTTAATTTGTAAAAAAGAAAAGTGCAGAGGCATTTTTCATCCTTTTCTCTCAAATCCATGTTGTCTGTCTTTCACTTCACTTGACAAAGTCTGATACTGTAAAACAACTCTGGGCCCCCAAAAATGAGTTGCAGCGCCCACCACCGGAGACTACCCATGTGGTCCAACCATGTTGTTGTGGTCCCTAATGCAAACCAGGGAAACTGGGCTCCTCCTACCCATGGTCAGTACAATACATCGGAATGGAGGTGCAGAAGTTCTATTCGCTCCTAAGACCCGGAGCAACAGTACCTGCTGCACCATTGCTAGCTACACTGTAGAACCAGTGGCACAAATGAAGCACTGGGGCGGCACTCCAGTCAGTTGTCTTTGCTTGTAGAATTGCTAGCGCTTAGTCAGTGAAAATGTTTTTGAAAATCGTTTCTAAATTATGCGTGTGGCCAGGACCCCATAAATACATAATATGCCTTCGAAAAGCAACACCTCACTTTGAGATCACGCCGCTCACTCTGTACATGTCATCTAAACTGCAAAAAACCCTCACAGAGCAAGGGCACGCTATTAGAAGAACATGCAACCACGGAGAACAAGCATTTTCAATGCAACTGGTCTCGCATTTGCTCGAGTTAGAGCTATTAGCTTTTTAAACTCCTAACCGGACTTTTCTTGCCACACAAATGAAAAAAAAAGCAACGCGATCGCGGTATGTAAACCCCAGCGCGATCGCGCTGCGTTTTTTTTTTCCTTTTCATTTGTGTGGCAAGAAAAGTCCAGTTAGGAGTTGTAGACAGACTAGAAGGGCAAGGGCTGAGAACATCAGTAGGACAAGCATAAAGGGAATCAGGAAGTCCAGGAAGGGTCGATAAAAAGGTTTCAGAATGAGTAAGTGCCAGAAAGGAGTAGGGCTAGAAAGGACCAGGAGTAGGAGAACCATATTGGAGAAACCAGGGTGACTAGGACTAGGGTGACCAGGGACAGGGAGAGAAAAAGCACACTTCAAAAAAGTAGGACCTGGAACAGGACGAAGAGAAGAACCAAGGCCAGAATGCATAGAAGGACCAGGCGAAGAAGGAAGAAGACTGGAGGAGAAGACATATTTGATCCCAGGTCATGTATAGTATGATATTCCCCTTGTAAACAGTTCTTATTCATGCTTCTTATACAGTCAAACCCTAAAACCTGCCATATTATTCAGCCACTTGCAGAACTGATGGTGTGTGCTGAAAAAACAGGGAATGCAATTGTTGGCAAGTATGTGCTGAAAAATCAGAGAACGCAAAGCGAATGAAAATCCAGGAATGTTACATTGTGATCTCACAGTAATAGCAGATGCTGTCTGACCCTGACATAGTGCTATCAGGGCAGATCAGTGGGCAAAGGGACTGAACCTTGGCAAAAGGGTCTACAAGTGCATGGATGAAAAGAATTGCAATCTATGTAGGATGGCAGAAAGCGTCAGAGGCTGAAGTCAGCAAAATTGTTAATGGCTGTCAAGGAGGGTCAAAGGACTATGACACTTAGCAAAGGTGAACTCTGGATCACAAGATGGCTCTAATGAGCAGGGATGTGTGTCAGGAAGGTTGCAGATAGATGAGATCAAATGCCACATGGGAACTCTGAGTAACAAAGGCCTCTGATTGCCAGCTGCATTAGCACTGAGAACCAAGGCCAGCAGTGGTAGCTTCATAACCATATGTAATGCCTTCAAAAATCCGAGGGCAATTTGAAGGGTGGTGGGGGTATGTATGTAGCAGAAGTATTTGGAAGGCCATTAATGTGGCTCTAAGAGTCAAGACTGGAAGTGTAGTATGTATATATGTATATAGCCCTCAGATCACTGCTCAGACAATGCATGTGGATGTCAGGTGCATGTATGTACAATGCTTGTATAGCAAATGTATAGCAGAAAGATTACTTGTAAGGTGAAAGTCTGAGTGATGGCAGCAGACAAATTTTGGATGGCTTCTAGTTAAGCATGTCACATGATGAAGCACTCTCCATCATGCTTCCTTGCTTCATACAAGTTCCCCAGATAGTGGAATGTATTGACTGCATTCCTGTGCAGGGTGGAGATGTTGCCACTGACATGAGAGAAAATTGAGAAAGGATGACCCATAGAAATTCAATGATGGCCTTGTTAGCAAACGGCTTCTGATTAGTTATTTCTGAGCAATGACATTTGGTAGACGGTAGGAGTGAGAGGAAGCTCAGCAGATGTGTCAATTAAAGGTGAGGATATTTCTAAGCAAGGCCTGCCCTTTAGTCTGTGACTCATTACTGTTTTAGTAAGTCTAATGATACCTAGCTAAAGAAATCTCATGCTTCCTTGTGCCCTGGTTTTGGGTACTCCTGCTTGGAGTCAGCTCTATTGCTACTTGCTGTGAGAGTCATAACCTTACACAAAGACTGTGTCCGAGCTACCGCCAACAAATGACATTTGAAAGAGACACACTCCAAGCAAGATCTGAAACCTTAGCCTGTGGATTCACATCCCTGGTCTAGAAAATTTGTATACAAGAGGGACTGTGAAATGATCAATTTATAGTTTACAACAATGGAGGTAAAGTGTTTTTGTTTATTTGAAATGTCTTATTTGCTACAATATTTGCAATAAAGTCAATTAAAAATAGCTCCCTCAGTTTCTTTTCTGTATCTTTGATGTCCATATGTCTTCCTCTAATTTACTGGGAATATTCTATGACATTCCAATGACATTCAGTTCAAATAGCCCAATTAGTTTGCTGGTAAAGAAGACATCATCCAAGAATTGGCCATCTGGTAATTAGTTGACAGTATAGATCCTTCTTTCCATGGCCTTCCTCACGAAATTCTCCCCTGTCCTGAGAGAAAGATGAGGTAATGTGCATCTCTGGTGTATAGGCTGAATGCTCATCCTCCCTCCATAATAATAATAACCTTTGATTCCAGCGGTGATTCTTACCTGAAAAGAGGAAGTGGTAATCTCTGGTATGTACCTGAATGTGCCATCTCTTTCTGTCTCCTTTATACAGAGCGGAGTTCAAGAAGGCCCAGAAAGGGCCCAAATCTTCTGATTCTCTATGAGTAGAGTCTAACTAAAGGAAAATGGCCTAACATACTCATAATTCTAAAAGCTGCTTCTAACACACCAACCTTAAAGCTCGGGTCCTCCATTTTCCTCTGTGATTATACATTTGCCAGCAAAAGGCTCCAGGAAAGGCAGTTTACTTGTTGAGTACCACAATCCACTATGCTCTCCCTAGAGTAGCCTGGACTGGAATGGAGGTTTCCCCTCTCCGACCTTAAGACACTGCCATCCTGTAACGCAAGTCAACCACAACCACCCAGCTGTGTCTATTGCTGGATTCCACTGGAATGCTGCAATTTATCTGTCATAGTTTGGCTTAGAGTTTCCTTTGGCAGGTAAGTTTCTGGTAATGAAAGATCTGCTTTGGCACTTGACATTGGGACCCAAACCATCCCACTAGGTTTAATCTCCACGTTCGTCATGGTCAATGAAGGGAGTGCTCTTCAGAGGACTCATAAAGCTGTTTTGTAAACAAGACTTTTGCCTGCACGGTAGCCAGGCTTTCAGAGGGGTAATTCGTGCTGGAGGAGCTGATGGTTTGCGTAATACATCATTCTCAGTCAGGAGAGTGTTTGGCCCACCAGGAAGAGAGGCTGTCACTGAGCAGAAACCTAGACTGTTCCTGACATGAAAAAACCCTGAAGAAACTGGCTGCCAGAGGAAGTAAGTTGAAAAGTCGAGCCATATTATAAGGCATCTCTTGGTTTTCCTCAGCAGTTCCCAGAGTGAACTGTGCCAAGACATTAGGCTAACGACCAACCCCAACTAATCTAGCCTCTCAATGCCAGGTGCTAAGAGACCAGTGCGCTGCTGCCTGATGTTGGGGTTGTCATGCAAGAGGAGTCGCTGTCACTACAAATGTGGAAGCCATGGTCCGTTCCGGGAGGCTGCAACTGCTGAAGATGAACACCCTCTATAGATCAGGCCTGGAAGCTGAAAATTCTGAGACAAAGCAGCCATCTGGATGCAGTCTGGAAGGTTAAATCTGGTGAATCAAAGCTCTCATCATACATGTCTGCTGCAATAATTCTCACCCAACAGCCCATCTGCCAAGTGAAACTGTCCCCAACACCATGACACAGCAGGGGATCAGCAGAGCAGGCCCCTAATCATCAACCACCTTCTTTGCGGGCCACGGCGACGTCAAGGGGTGCTGCTCTACGCCATATTTTCCGAGGTGGAGGTGGCTGCACTGGTGTTCTATGTGCAGCTCTACTTCCCCTCCATCTTGGCAGCAGGCGCCATGCCCAGGTCTGGGTACGGCCTCCGGGGCACACCAACAGTGCTGGGAGAGGGAGTGCTCTGCAGTCCAGCTCACCTAGAAATAGCTGACGCACTGGTGGGCCATTGCATAAAAACAAAAGGGGGAGGCATGTGTGGCGTCTAAATTGTGATTTTTTTTTTCTAGCCCACTGACCACCACTGTCTGGGCCAGTAGCGACAGCACTGACATGGCTGCAAGAATGAAGGAGGGTGGAGTCTCTGTGGCAGCCGTGGCAGACGGTAGTAAGTCCTATCGCTTGATTATTGACGATTAGTAATGAAGTCACTTCCAGGGTGTAGTAGTGTTGTTGACTCACTCGTCAACACCCTGCTTTTGCAGATGCAGTGGAAGTTAAGCAAGCATTGGGCTCTTCTATCTGCAACTCAGCAGACTAAGCTTTATAAAATAAACTTGAACTATGATGTGTTTTTGGAAAATTAAAAGAAGGATGGAAGTAGAATGGATGGGTGAAATATAGTATAAGTGAAAAGGTGTGTGCGTGGATGAAAGGATGCAAATAATAGTCATTTAGGTGGGTGATGAGGAGGATGATAGGATGCATGTGTGGGAGAAGGATGGATGAAAGGGTATATGGGTGAAGGATGCCAGCCCAGGTGGGTGAAAGTATTCCTTGCTTGGATGGGTGAACGGACTCCTCGAGTAGGTTAGATCCCTTGGATGGGTGAATGGGTGAAAGGATGCATGAGTGGTTATTGGGTAAATGTATGTTGGTGAAAGGTTATTAGAGAGCCATGTTTGGAATTTGGATGGTTTTAAATGGTGAAGGACTGGGTGAGAGAATGTACAGCTTAGCTTAAATGGTGTGTATCAAAGCCAAGGGTGAAGAAGAATAAGGGTATTAAAAGAACACATTTGCAATGATGAATAGGCAAATGCTTGGAATGAAGAAACAAGGGAGCTCTTCTGGATAGGGGCGTTCTTCTTAACTACTTTACTTGCTTAGAATGTTTTTAAGGTTTGAAAGGTACTTCTGAATATTCCCTTGACTCAGTATTTTTCAAGCGAGGCAGGTAATATGCATCCCAGCATCTATTTATTATTGCCTCCCTCCCTTTCTCTGGCCTTCACCAGTGCCACCCATGATGACCAAAGAGCTGCACCTTTCAATTCGGCAGAATCAGCACTGCAATGTTGGCTGTGCAATGTGCGTCTGTCAGCTTAAGTTAAGGTAATGTGTCAAACACTTTTCAATGCATGGCAATGTTAAAAAAGGTGTGTTTCCCTTTCCTCCCAGTGCCTACTCGGTCAGTCACTTCCTAGTACTTCACTCCTGTAATCTTTCTTAACTTCTGTCCCAGACTTCTGAATAATTTGAAAAATCCAATCTTTGGTTGCACCACATTTCTCAAGCCGGGAGATAAAAATAATTCATTATGGCTTCCATCATGGATTTACTTCCGTTCTAATTTTTCCCTTTCAACATTTGCCAACCATAGTGAGTCACATTACCAGCCAAACCTTAGGCACATGATGATGATGATGAGGAGGAGGAATTGATTGATCTGTAAAGTGTGTACTCTGCCTACCCATCCTAACCCACTCTACCTTACCATGCAGTTGAGTACCTTAAGAATATTCCTTTAATTACTGCAAAGCAAATGTATTTGTTTGGAAAACAAAAAGTACTTATTACAATGTGTGGTGGAAAAGGGCCATGAGGACAGTGAGTAAAGTGGTCCATAAGTAAGTGCCTTGATTTTCCTGAATGGGATAGTCTGTGATGATGCAAATGTACCACATGCAATCTATATCCCATACCTTAATGCTTTCCCTATGCTGCAGTGCATCGCTTTTCCTACCACCTATTTATGGCAGATAGAATGTCTGCCTGATTGATTAAATTATGTGGTGTGTTTCATTCTTAGAATTCATCGGCCTTGTAGTCCAGGTAACAAAGAAGAACAGGGCCATTGGAATAATGCCCCAGCTTCAGACAGTATTGAGTAGCTGAGTTAGCAATGCCACCATTAATTTAGCAAAATAGTAGAGAGAAGAATACTTGTACTCCATAGGGTATATTATGGCTGTGACAGTTATCCCCTTACAATGAATGACCTGAGGTGACCACCAAATGTACTGCTACTGTGCAACTACACTACATGATTTTAAATAAGTGTTTTGCTCAGAGCATTTTATTTTTACAATTTCTCTTTTTTTCTTCCTTAATATAGCTATTCCTGCTGGTCCAGCATCACAGCAGGAAATAGCAGCCTGGCTGTGGCAGACAAAGCTGGAGGCTATATGGGCTGAGTACTAGCCGCTAGTATTCCTTGAGGAGGAGGTGGCTATCAGTACTCAGGGCCCCAGCCAGGCCCCAATGCCTCCAGCCTTGTAACCCCTATGCCACAGTGCCAGAGCAGCCGCCCGCCATGGCATTATCCCTGCTGCCACCCCCATCTTACAATGCAGCGTGCTTTGGAGGCTGGTGCATCTAGAGGCCCATCAGGCACGTGTGGAGGGGCTTCTCAGGAGAATCCTGGCCCACCTTTAGTACCCTCCTCTGCCCATTTTATAACCTTTTATTTTGGTGGGTGGGACTTGTTGTGGGTAGAGAGGATGGAACTGGGTTTGTGGGTGGAAGGGGTGGGTATTTTCTTTTTTTTGTTATGGAGGGGGTTAAATAAATAGTAATTGACAGTTCATCATGCCTAAAATCTTTTTGGGGGTTTTTTACTTCGCACTCTTGTCTTTATGCAGCGTGTTTTAAAAATTTGCTGATAGTGTATTCCTTTTAGTGCAGCATGTATAACAAATCTGCTGATAGTGTATAACAATTATTTATGCAGTTAGGTAACATTGTCCCAATACTCTTCCAGTCTTTGCAGTGCATTGTGCAAAATTTGACCCGTAGGATTGGAGCAGAGAGATTTGCCATTGCCAAATTTATTGCCTAAACTAAAAGTACAACAATGCTCCATAATTCCCTTACCTGAATGGATGAAGTGAGGCTGCATGGTTTCTCAAGGTACCATGGATGTGGGGTAGTATCATTCTAGCGCACTAACAGCAAAGGTATCGGAAGTGAGGTGTCACTCCACCAAGGTGAACTCAAATGAGGAGCCTGCACACTGATTTGAGGTTGCTTCTACCACATCTGCCCCAGCAAGTGTGAGAATAATCAGTGGTGTAAACTATTAAGTAAGGCCTCAATCCTCAATCAGTCAGTTAATAACTCAAGGTTCGTTTTTGAGGAAGGCCTGTGCAATAATGTTCATGCAGTGCGCCAAACACAGGACCAAGAAATAGCCACCATCTGACATGGCCTTAACTATATTATCTCCATTGTCCATGACAACAAATCCAATGTTAAGCTTTCTGGGACGCAGCCATTCAAAGCCCTTGTTGTTAAAGTCATCCAAGATCTTAGCAACTGTATGGGATTTCTCCATGGTGAACATAGCTGCTGTCTATAAACCATAAGGCAACCCTATTTTAATAAAAATAGCCATTTGATGATAGTATACCATAGTTAATAAGCCTAGAGACCATACC